>NC_090445.1:496302312-498802312 GCF_031143425.1 Pleurodeles waltl
AGACATTCCCCAAGAGAGGGAAGACTGCACAATGGGGAAAGGAGGCGGAAAAGAAAGACAGCAAGTTCGTCACAAAGGGAGAAAGAAGGGACCAACAATAGTGAGATAAAGGACAGGTAGTGTCTAGTAGTGGATTAAAGAGGGCTGAGGTGCATTCAGCACTACCCAGCCTTGTTCTTAGGCGTGATGACATTTAATAGCATTGGCATTGGGCTTCTAAGCAGAGCTTTGGGCACTGGCATTAATTATTTTGCAAGTTATGCACTGGAAAAGGGTGAGAACTGAGGTTCATTGCTGGCTAAACAGCAATAGCCAGAATGTGGAGAGGAATGGCAGACTCAAAACAGTTGCCCGTTAACTAAGTGACACATCAACGGTTACAATAATAGAGCACAAAATACTGAGTAGTGGTGGATGGGAGTAGATAGATTCAGAGACGGAAGTGCAGAGATGTTTTCCCAGAAGATTGCTAGCTGTTGTATTGTGCATGTAGGTTTATGAGCTGGAGGGAGGCTTCAAGGTCAAATTTAAAAATAAGTCTGGTATTCACAATTAAGGCAGAAGTTAGTGGGGCGTGATAGGATGTAAGTTTAAGCCTCTTGTTAGTGAAGTGGGTAAGAGGAAATGTTCTTATGGTGGTAAGATTTAGCAATGCTAACTGTATATTTTGTTTCTATCGCAGCCAATAATATTTCTTCGTCTACATTCAGTGTGTTTTTGTAGATGTTGAAACATGTAAACGGTTTGCTTTCTATTTTTCTTGAGAAGTAGCTCTCTGTTTTCTCCTCTTGTTGCTTTTCAAATCAGTTCAGTTGCAAAAATGTAATCCAGGGTTGTCTTCGTGGTATTTTTTGTAATGTTCTAGGAGCAGTTTGCCTGCCACTTTAAAGTAGTGTTCTTGTATCCTCAGTTTAGGGGGCTCTTGGTACTACCTACATAGCACTTAGTGCAAGGGCATGTTATTCAATATATTACATTGTGCTGGTACTGTCTAGGCATTCCTTAACCTTATATTCTTTGCCTACTGGTTACATAAACGTGGTTGTTTTTTGACTTCGTAGTTTTTACATAGAGCAGTCATCACAGGTATGAAATCCTGGTGGTCTTTTCAAAATATTGCTTATTGCTGTTCTTGATCTGTAAAATCGGACCAGCACAGTTTGTCTCTCAGGTTCTTAGTTAGTCTGAAAACTACTCCAGGTTTGTTTTAGATACTTCCTTCTAAGAGTAAGTTGTTTGTAAGTACATTCCAATTTCCCCAGTGCTTTTCATAGGTGCTGATGCCATTCCTGGTACTTTGTGGTAACTTTTGGGGATTTGTCCTGTGTTGATGTTTTCTCCTTAGTAGTAAATCGTTTCTGTCCACACTACGAATGGGGTTTGTAGTTAATAACAGTTTGTTGTCTTAATCTCTGTTGGTGAGACGTATTAGTTCTTCCGTTTTTTGCGCGCATCCTTTGGCGATCTGGGGCGTTAGAGTGCTCTAAGCGCACTTCACCTCCAGCTGTCCCACCTCGCGTGACATCACCCGGGCAAACAAGTACACGGTGACATCTGGTCTCTTCGGATGCCCTATTTGCCGCGTTTGCAAGAGTGTTCAGAAGCCTTTTTCATCTCTTCAGAATTTCAGTCATGGTATGTTCTCTGTGGTTCTTCTTAGACAATCGCGTGCCATAAGTATCACTTTAAAATTTGCATAAGAAACGGTGTAATGTGCACCTAGTAATCATACTGAGCATGTCATTAGGTTACTTTGAAAATTCGGCGTGCAGAGACACGAACAATGGGATTCCTTGAGACAACGCAACGGCAGAGACGGAACTCACCCTATCATTAACACCCCATATGTATATGTTTATGCAAATTTATCTGTCTGGGGAGATGAATCTGGAAGGTGCAAGTAGGTAAAAAAAGGTTGCCCTGCAAATGAAGATTCTTTGCTTTTGCTTTGCTTCTCCCTTTAATTGCATCAGCATGGTTCATGCCAATCATGGTTCAGAAAGAAGGTATGATTTATATACATTCTCTTAATGTCTGAATTCCAGAAGTTGCCACGAGCCAGTAGTATCTCTTTACGTTGCACACTGAAAATATAGACAGTCAAACAAAGCAAAGCAAGAGAAAAAACCATTAGGAATGAATGATCGGTCTTTTTCTGAGTGATTTTTCACCCCAAATACATTGCCTAATTCACAGTGAAACTCACTAAATTTAGTTTTTCATACCAACCAAATAGAAAGCACTAACAGTAAGCACACAAGCATTAGGGTAGTGCAGCAGATAGCACAAATAAACCATAAGAAAGTGAATCTAGGGTGCCAGCAGGCAGCAGTAATAAAAAAAACTACGATTGGCAACAAAGCAAATTAACTTTGGTAAATCCAATAGGTCTTACAGAGATGTTGACTTCCAAGATGTCCGCTCTTTCACCGTGATGCGTTTGCATTGTGCACCTTGACTGCCATGTTACAATAGAAAATTAAAATGCTTAAAACTTCAGCAGAAGGTGCACATAAAATGCAAAAAAGTATAAGAGAGGCCCAGTAGCACTTTGCAGGTGTCGGCCATTAAAAAATAAGTAAACGGAATATTAAATAACATGGGGAGTGGGGTAGGTAGCGGGGTGAGAGTCAACAAGCAAAAGGATGCATGTACTGAGAAGAAAAACCAGGGAGAGAGCAATGACTAAAATAAATAACACAAGGAGGCACGTTCTATGGTTCTATGGAACTCCCATGGAGTGTTCCATAGAAAAAAAACAAGAGTCCACTCAGGTATCCAGTGGAATGATACAGTTCATCCAATCAGAACATTGTGAGACTGAAAAGCTTCTAGGTGGCAGAAGAATAAGGAGAAAAACTACTGGAACAGAAGAAGGAAAGTAAAGCAGACAGCAAAAGCCACCCAATCATGAAGAAGTGCTGCCCCAAAATCCACTGTATTTGTATATAATCATTTGGGAAAGAAAAAGACAAACAAGCACCTTCGACCCATACAAAAATTGATGTGAAAACATTTGCCACATAGAACCCACTTCAAACTGACGTCCGCTGTTTCCTAGTGTATTTTCTTTTAGAAAAAAGGAACAAGTGCTAGGATGGATGAATGGGTGAGTGCAGTGATGAATAAGGAACTTGATGAATAAGGGCATAGATTAATGGAGATATGGGAAATTTTGGAAATTTTTACGTAACCTAATGGCCACACATGAATAATTACCAGATTAATGCCAAGGTCAGCAATCTGCAAGAGATATGCACCATCAAGCCATACATATCCATTTTATTCCAGGATTTGACACTATGGTCAGACTTTTACAATATTGGTTGTGCTGTCAGTTTCTCCAAATGTAACTGCAGGTCATTTAGCTTCTGTTATCTCCAACAGACAGCTAAACTATTCCTTGTTTAAGATATCAATGCTTAGTCAGTCCAAAGCAGAAAAGTACATCCCTATCTGTCACCGAGTGACACTGTTCTAATTAAGCTAAAAGAAATTGCAGGAGACTGTCTCCCTCTGAGCAAGCCTGCCATGCAATGTCAAGCTAAGGTAGCACAGTTAGTGCACCATACATCCTCAGGCCTGCCTTTGTGTCCCAGCCTCACTCATGACCGATAAGCCAGTGAGGTATCTTTCCAAAGCCACTGCCTGTTTTCCTGGAATGTAAGTGGAGAGAATTTTACGACTGAACACAGAGTTGTAGTGACTTTCAGTCAAAACATGTCTCCGCCTGGCTAGCCTCGAACACTTCTGGAGCAGTGCAGCTGCCACCAGGAGACATCACGGTGGCTGTGACCAGTTGCTGCGCCGTTCAGACACCATCTGGTTCTCAAGGATCTTGAATTACGGTGACAGGAAGTACACCCCAGGTCCTGGTTCCCAGTGGCTTCTGGGAGTGCCTTGAGACTCCGAGAGTATAGTTCCAATCCTAGGCTCCTCAGCTCACACATCATCGAGAGATTACGAGTGCTGTAGCACAATGGTGTGCATGTGGCCTACATCGGGAGCCACAGCAATCACAGTGGCAAGGAGCAGGGCAGCAGCAACTCGAGATATCGAAGGAGGCAGTTATTGGGTCATGATTATTTACAACGGTCTGGATGAAGCCACCCTCGCACATCGCTTCAAGTGCCAACAGAGCAGCAGGACAATGTGTGAGACTCGGAGAAAGAACAAAAAATACTGTCAACTTTTTCTAAGCTGATTCGAGCTAGTATTCTCCAACCCTAAGGAGCTATGGAATGTTTAACATTAAAGCATGGGGCCGGCACAGATGTCTCAAAACTTGCGGTGCTGTTCTGAACACAAGCGGGAGAAAAGTGTGCTCCAACCTGTCAGACGCATCGCACTCAACATATGAGGGTGCACTGGAAAACGTCCATGAATCATGACTGGCATGAGCAATTAAACAATGGCTGATGAGTGTGGGCTGGCCAACAAGGGAATGAGACAACAACAAGAGGCTATGGGAGGGTAACCTTTTGTCCCTCTCTCTCTAGAGATCATATTCGCTGAGTGAGGCATCTAGGCCTTTTGCCAGCCAGAGCTGAACATTGTAACTTTACATCAATCAATATTAGAAAAGGTAAAATGGCAATAAGAACGAGCGCTGTGCAGGCGAAACCTAAAAATGCATTTCACAACATTTTCTGAATTGATGGATGCCTAAGGAGCATCTGATTGTTCCCAGAAGGGAAATAGCCATACTTAGGGCAATTAACACCAGTAGGCTAGTGGGCAAAGCGATGAACCCAATTCTCAGAGAGCACATGCGTTATTGACATTCACAAGACAAAGGGTCATCCCCCAAAGGATAAACCGTACAAACACATTCTGAGTTGTAATTACTTGATATACATATAAATAACAATGAGTAGATTGGAACTAACAAACCACTGCTCTTGAAATCAGTCTTAACTTGGGAGTTTGTATGTCTCCGAATTTCCGCTGCTCCGTTCCGCAATTACTGGAGTCTGGAGAGTCCAAAGCACGGGCATTTTGTAACTTACTCTCGGAGACAGCAATTGTGTTTAAAATTGATGGTGAATTATTGCAGTGTTTATGCTTTTAACATATTACAGCTACATCTGTGCATCTAGAGCCGTAGGTATATGTTTGAACACATGCTGAACTTCTTAGGTGGAAGCCTACCAGATAATGGAGCTGTCTCGTTTCCTAACAACATTTCGGGGACATTCAGAAACCTTCCCTGGTAATGCATTCCACCCATTGCTTACCATTGGCTTTATGTTTTGTAACTCACATTGGCTTGCTTTCTATTTGCTGGCTCTATTTGTTTTAGGTTGTCCAACTTGAGTTCACCTCCTCTGTTGCCCAAACCATACTTAATGTATTCTTCCACCATTGCTCAATTTCTATAAACAGCCTTCAATTCTTCTTCTCATCTTGTCACATTTACTGTGCATTCAAAGACAGAGGTCACATGTCAGGCTCTGCCTTCTAGCCAGCTTGAGATTTACTTTTCTTTCTCTGAATTTAAAGTAAGAGGATTTATGTGACAAGCATGCTGACTACTTGCAATGTGCTTGAGGAAGGCTGTATGTACAAGGTTATTTTTTTTCCTAGCACAACAAAATTTAAATATTGGTAACTGTGCAGATATTTTAGAAAATGTCAGTATTAGAAAAGAACCAATAAAGCACATTTTTTGGTAATTCTGAAGTGTGGTGGAAACAAATATTTTAATATGATCAAAACAAATCAATGCACTAGGTGAAGACATTTCCACAAATTATCGTTTCTGCATTGCATACTTTTATCAGTAAAATGAAATATCTGTACAAATGTAATGGTCATTTCAATTGAAGATTTGTTATCTTCTCTCTACGTCTCTCTACTCTACAGCTGTCTATTCTATGCCAATGTACTCTACCCCACACTACTCTACTATGCAACACTGTACTCTTTGCCAGTGCACTCTAGAACTACTCCACTCTATGCCATTTCACTCTATGCCACTGCACTCTGTGCTAATGAACTTTACTCTGTACCATTCCACTCAGCACCAGTGCATTGTATGTCAATCCACTCTACCCCACTTTAATCTGTTCTGCACTCTATGCCACTCTACTCCACACCACTGTACTCTACTGTGCACCACTCCACTTTACTATGAAACAATCTACTCTATGCCACAATACAATATTACACTCTGCAATATTCCATTCTATGATGCTCTACTACATTAAACTCTACTCAATTCTGTGACACTGTACTAAACTCTATGTCACTCCACTCTACAACACTCTACTCCACTCTATGTCACTCTACAACACTACTCCACTCTACTATGCTATACACAGCTCCCTCTATGTCACTCCGTGCTACTTTACTCTACTCTATGCCATGACCCACTACACCACTGCACTCCACTCTATTCCACTGCACTCCACACCACTCCACTCTATGACACTCTATGGTATTCCACTCTATGCTACTCAACTCTACAACACTCTTCTCTACTTTGTGTCATTCCACTCTCCTACACTACTTGTATATAGTGTACAAAAATGGTGTGCATTAGGTCTAGAGCTCGCCCCCCACGTCCGCAGCACCAACCTGCTGTCTCCTGCCTCTGACCCCCGCCCACGCTGCTGCTAGCGTGTTCGAGGCCCTCCTCCACCCGCAGGCATCCTCCTGCGCCTCATCCCTGGTGTCTAGTGGGCTCTAGTAAGCTTCACTTGACCCGTGTGCCGCTTTCCGCCGTCCTGTAAGTGTTTTACTATTTTTTTCTGCGCCTTGCCTCCTTGCGCTTCTGCCCCCGTCGTGCCCCTTCTGATTGTGCCGCTTTCCGCCGTCCTGTAGTGCTTTTCTATTGTTCTCACGCGCTTTGCCTCCTTGCGCTTCTGCCCCCGTCGTGCCCCTTCTGATTGTGCCGCTTTCCGCCGTCCTGTAAGTGCTTTTCTATTGTTTTCACGCGCCTTGCCTCCTGCGCATCTGCCCCCGTTGTGCCCCTCTGATTGCTGTTCCCCGATTGTATTTTGTGCCATTAGTGTATTTTTGTGACTGTTTTTCATATTGTGCCCGACTTTTTTGTGCCTTGTTTTTCTTGTTTTCGCCCCTTGGGCGCTCCCCCCTGCAATTCTCTCCCTGCCGCTGCCTCCCTGCGGCCCCGCCCCCCTCGCGCCCCCATTCGCCGCTCCCTCCCGCCTCCCACCTCCCAGCTGCTCCTCCCTCCCCCCCTGCCCCCTCCCTTCTTAATGGCTGGCGCTGCGCGTCCGTGCCGCGGGTGCGCCGGAGGCGCGCCAGAGGCAAGCCCGTCTGTGCCTGTCCGCGCCTGGACCACGCCCAGCGCCCCCCCTGGTCCTCACGGCCACCGCACCCCCTGTCTCCGATACTCGGCCAGCGAACTCCTCGCCCTCAACCCTGGTCCCTCCACAGAGTGCTTCCAGGCCACCCCGAAGCACACCAAAGGACCTTTTTCCTGCCGCACCTGCAACTTCTCCTGCAACAGAACAACGAAGCCAGCAACAACCAACACAAACCACCTGCACTGCATCCTCCTCAACACACGCTCCGCACGAAAACACGCCATCGAGCTCTGGGACCTGCTCGACACCACCGCCCCAGACGTGGCCTTCCTGACCGAAACCTGGTGGAACGACTCCTCGGCCCCTGACATCGCCATCGCCATCCCTGACGGATACAAGATCACCAGAAGAGATCGCACCAACGGAATCGGCGGAGGAATAGCCATCGCCCACAAATCTACCCTCAAGATCCACACCCACACGGACGACACCCTCAAGACAGCCGAACACCTCCACTTCCAGATTCACACGGACCCCAACACTACCCTCAGAGGAACCCTCATATACCGCCCTCCAGGACCAAGAGCCCCCTTCAGCGACACCGTCTCCGACCTCGCAAGCACCCACGCCCTCGCCTCTCCAGACTACATCCTCCTGGGAGATCTAAACTTCCACCTGGAGAACAACAATGACGCCAACACCGCATCACTGACCACCAACCTCTCTAACCTCGGACTCCGTCAACTGGTCAACACTCCCACCCACATCGCCGGACACACCCTTGACCCACTCTTCACTTCAAGCAACCACATCTCATTCAGCCACATCTTCGAACTCCACTGGACCGACCATCACTGCTTACATTTCACCTTCAAGAAAAACACCGAACACCACCGCACCCCTCTACCGCCTCACCGCTGCTGGGGAAAAGTCACCGAAGATCAACTAGCCACCACCCTCGCCAAAAACCCACCACCCGACCCCACCGACCCGGACTCCACCGCCATCAACCTCCATCAATGGATCCTCAACTGCGCCAACATCCTAGCTCCACTCAAGAGACCCACCGCCAACCAAGGAAAGAAAAAACCAGCCTGGTTCACAGACGAACTAACCACCTCTAAACGCACCTGCCAGAAACTCAAGAAAAAATGGATCCTTGAGCGCACACCCGACAACCTTGCTACCCTCAAGGAAGCCAACCGCAAACACCATCAACTGATCCGACTTGCCAAGCGCTCCCACTTCACAGAACGCCTCAACAACGCTCACGACTGCAAAGAACTCTTCTGCATAGTGAAGGAACTTTCCACCCCCAACGCCAACGTCAACGACGTCCCTCCTTCCCAGGAACTCTGCGACGATCTCTCCACCTTCTTCTACCAGAAAATCGCAGACATCCACGACAGCTTCAACACCTCACCTCCGCCAGACCCCACCCCCAACAACTCCTCCCACGCCTACCGCATCACCTCCTGGACTCAAGTAGACGACGCCGAAACCCGAAAGACCATGAACTCCATTCACTCAGGATCTCCCTCTGACCCCTGCCCACATCACTTCTTCAACAAAGCCGACGCCACCATCGCCCCCAAACTCCGCAAGACCATCAACCTCTCCTTCAACACCGCCACCTTCCCGGACAGCTGGAAGCACGCAGAAATCCAACCCCTCCTCAAGAAACTTAAGGCTGACCTCAACGATCTCAAAAACTTCCGACCGATCACCCTCCTCTCTTTCCCAGCGAAAGTCATCGAGAAGATCGTCAACGCACAGCTCGCCCACTTCCTAGAAGACAACTCCATCCTAGACCCCTCTCAATCTGGTTTCAGATGAAACCACAGCACTGAGACCGCACTCCTCGCCGCCACAGATGACATCAGACAACAAATGGACAACGGCGAAACCTCAGCCCTGATCCTCTTGGACCTATCAGCCGCTTTCGATACAGTCTGCCACCGCACCCTACTAACCCGTCTCCACGAAGCCGGCATCCAAGACAAAGCCCTCAACTGGATCTCATCCTTTCTCTCCGGCAGAACCCAGAGAGTCCGACTCTCACCCTCCGCTCCAAAGCCACCAACCTCATCTGCGGCGTCCCCCAAGGCTCCTCACTTAGCCCAACTCTGTTCAACATCTACATGGCCCCCCTCGGACAACTGGCCGGCCAACACAACCTCAGCATCATCTCTTACGCCGACGACACCCAGCTCGTCCTCTCCCTGACCAAAGATCCTCTCACCGCCAAAACCAACCTCCACGAGGGACTGAAATCCATCGCCAAGTGGATGAGCAACAGCCGCCTGAAACTTAACTCCGACAAGACGGTACTCCTCATCCTCGGGCGCACCCCCTCAGCCTGGAACGACTCTTGGTGGCCCACCACCCTCGGCCCCCCATCCACCCCAGCCAGCCACGCACAAAACCTCGGCTTCATCCTCGACTCCGCTCTCACCATGTCCAAACAGGTCAACGCTGTCTCCTCTTCCTGTTTTAACACCCTCCGCATGCTCCGCAGGATCTTCAAGTGGATTCCAACAGGAACCAGAAAGACGGTGACCCAAGCCCTCGTCAGTAGCAGACTCGACTACGGCAACGCACTCTACACAGGCATCCCAACAAAAGACATCAAACGACTCCAACGCATCCAGAACGCATCCGCCCGCCTGATCCTCGACATACCCCGCCGGTGTCACATCTCCCCCCACCTGAAGGACCTCCACTGGCTCCCCGTGGACAAGAGGATCACCTTT
Organism: Pleurodeles waltl; assembly: GCF_031143425.1. NCBI lineage: Eukaryota > Metazoa > Chordata > Amphibia > Caudata > Salamandridae > Pleurodeles > Pleurodeles waltl. Next base: position 496,312,337 of record NC_090445.1, read on the forward strand.
AAACTCCTCACCCACGCACACAAGGCACTACACAACACCGGACCCTGCTACCTGAACTCCAGACTCAACTTCTACGTTCCCTCACGCCAACTACGCTCTGCCAACCTTGCCCTCGCCATCGTCCCCCGAATCCAGTGCAAGACCTCTGGCGGCAGATCCTTCTCCTACCTTGCCTCCAAGACCTGGAACTCTCTCCCCACCTAACTACGCCAGACCCAGGACCTCCACACCTTCAGGAGACTCCTCAAGACATGGCTCTTCGAACGATAGCAGCAACACCCCCCCGGCCCCAGCGCCTCGAAACCCTAACGGGTACATAGCGCGCTTTATAAATCTATTGATTGATTGATTGATTGTGCACTGTGCAAAGAGTCCAAGCAACCCCATCTTGGTTTTCAGAGGTAAGAACTAGACCATCTAATGCTCTAATTGTTATGGTAGCTTGGTCGAGCAGTTAGGCCAATCTTGGAGAAGTGCTAAGCATTTGTTTTACTCACAGTATCATTAAATGTGGACACACACTCAAAAGAAAAACTCAAAACCAATTTGCAAAAATACTTCAGATTTGTATAACTTTTTTAACACCAAGATCATCAAAATTGGGTACGTACCGTTTAAGTTAGGATTTTTCAAAGATTAGCAAAGTCTTGTTTTTGTGAGTAATTACACACCATAGGAATCAATGGGAGAAAACTTAAAAAAATGTGTAATAAATCAGGCAACGTGTTCACCAATGTATCTTTCCATCTTTAGGTCGCAGTCGTCAAGATGTCCTGTGAAACAGCTGGAGAAGTTTGGGCAGCTCTCTGTTCCAGTGGAAGCAGCTGCTGAAAGTCATTGGAGCTGGTGCAGGACCCCTGTAGGACCACTGGGAAAAGCACTGCAGAGGCAGACTTCAAGGTGAGTCCGGTAAATCCCCATGGAATGTAGAGGTCGCACAAGGTGGGGGACCCTTAGAGCACAGCTGGTTCTCTGGTGCAGTGGCCAGGGAGGCCGGGTGCAGAGCAGATCAGTGAGCCAAGAGGTGTGGGCAAAGATGCCCATGGAACCCAGAGACAGGTCACTTTGAGGGTGCATTGCAGGTCATCAAGGCCACTCTGGGGGTGGTTCTTATGTGTCCTGAAGTCCCTCCACTGGAGCGTGCTTCTGGCCCTTAGAGAGTCCGGATTGGACTTTTCTTCTGGGTGTCCTACATTGGGCGGCCAGTTCCCCAGACTATTGCACAGTTCAGCCACTGGAGGGTGCAGTGCCATCAAACCTGGCACACTTGCAGGGTTCATCCTCCAAATCTGTCAAGTGAAATTAGGTCCAGCTGCTATATTCGGTTCCTTGGTCACCGGCCAGTCAGTGAACTGGACTTCACTGGTTTCTGCTTCTTAGTTGCATGGAGTGCAACTTTTTTTAATGAATAATTTTACAACAAATGTTACAGTACTTTTATCAATGTTGTTATGTAAGATGTCATGATTGCTGTAATATCTGGGGTAATTAGCAATGTATGGCGAGGGCATGAGTTATAGTTACTTTAGAGCAAGAGTTATAGTTATTTGAAATAACTATAACTATAACTGGTGAATTTCTAAAGTTTTGTACACGTAAATTAAGAACTTAACTATAATGTCCCTGTAAGCTTTTGCTTTTTTAGGTGAGTTTCTATTGTTTTTTTCGTTTTATTTCCTAACTACAACACCCTATAACCTTTGTTTTTTTTAGTGAATTTCTATGTTTTTTTTAAATGTGAAGTAATTTTAATTGCTATATGTCAATTCCAACACCACAGCTCATGGCCTTTATACCCCAATAACCACTCAACCCTACGTATGGCCGGGGGATGGCCGCAGGGCCTGTCTCCCTGGGTGTGAGACTGGGTGTGAGAGGATGTCTCTGGGTGTGAGAGTGGGTGTGAGAGTGTCTATCTGGATGTGAGAGCAGGTGTGAGAGGGTGCCTATGGTTGTGAGAGTGTCTCTGTGAGTGGGTGTGTGAGTGTCTGTGTGGGTCTGTGAGTGGATGCATGTGTGTTTGAGTGGGTCTGTGAGTGGCTGCACGAGTCTCTGAGTGGGTCTATGAGTGGGTGTGTCAGTGGCTGAGTGGGTCTGTGAGTGGGTGCATGAGTGTCTAAGTGGTCTGTGAGTAGTGCATGAGCATCTGAGTGGGTCTGTGAATGGGTGCATAAGTGTCTGAGTGGATCTGTGAATGGATGTGTGAGGGTCCGAGTGGGTCAGTGAGTGGATGCATTAGCATTTGAGTGGGTGTGTGAGTGGATGCATCAGTGTCTGAGTGGGTATGGTAGTGGGTGCTTGAGTCTCTGAGTGGGTCTGTGAGTGAGTGAGTACACGAGTCTCTGAGTCATCTATAAGTGAATGAATAAGTGTCTGAATGAGCCTGTGAATTTTTTTTTGTGTAATTTTTACAGCGTTACTTGCAAATTCATCACAACGTTACATGGGGGCCACACTGAGCATTGTGATGTATTCGTAAATATTACATGTGGTGAAAATAAATCATTTTAAACTCATAATTTGACACTCATCCACACCTACATCACACCCCTGAGGTCAGGGTACCTGCACTCTGTTCACTTATACCACTTTTTACTCTACTTTTCAGCCCTGGGGACTGTATCCCATTACCTATAATGTCAGGCAGAACTTTCCGCTCAGGTTGCAGCCAGCCACTCACAGCATTCCTGTTGGCGCGCTAATTTGCAAGTTTGCCTCAATCATCGCAAATTTGTCATAATGGATCCACGGCCCTAGAGATACAAATTTATTTTCCCTATAATATTTTGAAAACTACTGAATGTATTTGCACCAAATAACAAAAAGCACAATCTGTGGAACAAAATCTAGCCTTCTGCCAAATTTGGTGTAATTCCGTCAAGTGGTTCACCCGTGACAAAGGTCCATCAGGATCGAAAGCGTGGAGACAGGCCCTAATAAACTCGACTTTGTACATACATGAAATTCAAGCGTTTCTTTCTTGGTGAGAAAGCGTGCTTGTTATTGTAAGGGCAGCCAGAGCCCTGCTCGAATCACTGCATCTTCAGCCCCGGTGCATTCCGGCATTTTGTGATTCAGTGGTATATATATATATATATATATATATATATATATATATATATATATATATATATATATATGTATATATATATATACATACATATATATATATATATATATATATATATATATATATATATATACATATTCATACACACCTACTGTGAAATTCTGGTAGTGTTTAGGATCAGAATCCATAATTCACACAACAGCCATGCAAACCATAATTTTCAGACCATATTTCACTAGGACAATATTTAACACTTGATATTGTGACATGCTATCTCATCTATGCTAGTGCTGTATTTTAACTCTGCACAGCCGATGATGGTTCAGTTGTCCTATAACTGCTTACAGTAGAACTATGTCAGGGATTCATTTACTGACAACTTTTACCACAACTTCTCAGCTGTCAAAATTGTTGTTTGCTTTCCACAGAATGTTAACAGTCTTTCATTTGTTGCTGCAGTATCATTAACTCGTACAGGCGTATGTTGCCCTTACTTTGGAACCCACCCCTTTTGGTCTCCATTTAGTTCAATGGCACACTTGGTAGAGGTCTCTCTCACATATATCAATACCAGCATGGACTCTCATCAAAGCAACTTCAAGGCTACAGTGATTTTGTATTGCATTTTTAAGCCATATACCTTATTTTATGCACACCAAGAAGTAACGCCTGTGGTTTTCCTGACGAAATGTGGCAACACAAGTAGAAAACGCGATTAGGTCCCTAGTGCTGGAGGTACTGTTTGGAAACGGGTTAGATTTGGCGATTTGGGGCCTGTGGGAAAAGTTGATACTGCAGTGCAGCTGGTGCAGATTTAAATTGCCTGCTGAAATAACATTCCGCCTGTGACAAGCTAGCACTTTTTATGACCTTAAGGCGGAGCGAATTTTCCAGAAAGCTATAATATCTCTGCATTCCTTTCCCTTTTTCCTTAATACCAGTCACAGAGCCGACGCGCTGCACGTTGATAGTTGAAGGTTCCGCTCCTTTCCTGCAACCATTTTCACAAGATAAAAGCATGATTTTTCCATCAACTGAAATTATGCTGCTTTCTGGTGATATCGTTATCACTGTAAAGCTCTTACAGGAGTTATTCTGTCCTGTCCATACCTTTTTTCTTTGCGAAACACATCTTTTAGAATAAAGAGAAATAGGAGAGCAATGCACATTAGAGTCTGCAGTATCAATGGACTCATTTTAACTTATAGTTTGGGCAACCAAATCTATATTTTGCATGCCATTGATGCAGAGCCACCTCAGTGGAAAAAAAAACAGTAGCACCATACCATGTCAGAAGGGGGGTATTTATATTCACTATTATTTTTCCTAAAGACAGACCCCAAGGTTGGGACCGGAATGTCTCCTACACTGTGCTTAGTGGAGGTTTGAGTCAAAAACATATAAGGTGATGGCAGGAATGCCTGTAAATAGTCTAAACCACTAGCAATCTCTCTGAGTAGCATTCCAACCCATTGTTTGTGGCCCACTGTGCCCGTCTAGACAGAGGCAGGCCTTATGCAAATCAGTACTGACCCTCCTGCTCCTTGTGGGAACAGCCCATTCTGAAATAAAAATATTTCTCCTCATTGCGCCTCCTCTGGGATGGGGTAACATTTTGACACATTCCCAGGGAGACTAAGGTGGTCATTATGACACTGGCGGCGACTGATAAAGTGGCGGTAGTACCGCCAATAGGCTGGTGGTGATTACTGCCAAATTATGATTATGGCGGTGATAACTCCCATAGACAGCCAATGTACCGCACCAACTGCCAGGGTGTTAACACCACCGACCACGGCTGTAGCTATCAACAGCCAGGCGGAAGAGAAAGTACTGCCCACCATATTAAGACATTGCAAACCTCCACAATTTCTGGGGGCAGTACCAACGCCATCAAACGCCTGGCGGAAACAGAACACAGAAGATGAAAGACTCACCATCAGAGACACAGAGAAGATCAACGCCGCCATGGAACCAGAACTTTAAGTCTTCCCGATGCTCTTCTGCGCCATGCTCCACCTGGAACACCAATGCCGACAAAGATGGCGACGGTGAGTACAGCCGCCTAGCACACAAGGGAGGGAGGGAGGAACCCTAGACCATACACACAACCAGCTGCAGAGGAAAAACAATGTCACAGGGCCCACGTCACAATAATGCAAGGACTACAGCATTCCAGAACTGATAGTGTAATTGGATGCAAGCAGCCGCCATATTGTCCATATGACAAAAAAATACATGATTCATTGTTCTGAAAGGGCCAATGGCCAGTCCAAAGTGAAAAAGGCCCACATGGCCACAGGCCACAGTCCAAGGCCCAACTCGTTCCCTGATGTAATCTGCACTACACTGTGCAGGTTCATCATGTTGGGAATGGCAGGGGAAGGGGGGTGTAGAGCACCTCAGCTGAAGTGGGGGGCTTTCCCACTGGTTCTGGAAGGGACTCCATGCCCATGACAATTAGCTGGGGTATGCAAGGTCACAGTCTCTGAGTTGGGGTACTTGCTCACTGGTTCTGGAGGGGGGTCCATGGCCATGATAATTAGCTGGGGAGTGTAAGGTCACAGTCTATGACTTGGGGGACTTGCCCAGTGGTTCTGGAGGGGGCTTCATGCCTATGTGTCAACACCAGGGCAGTGTGCGCTCTATTGGCGACTAGAATGCAAAAACCCAGCACTCTCAAAACAACGTAATTTATGCATTGTGCTGATATGTTGTTGTTTAACCTTTTGCATTGCAGAGTTCAATCCTGAAGACTTATTTTTAATGTGCTTACAAATGCTGTTCATTTGCAATGTATTGCTGCAGGCTTTCAGAGTGTGTTAGGGTGTGGTCCCTTTCCAGGGCCTTCTAGAGACTTTCCCTGCAACATGCCTGGGTGTGGTTGTGGGCTGGGCCAAGACTCTATAAAAAGGAGCCAGCCCAGCTCCAAGTGCTCACTATTCAGAGGTCCCGGTGCAGAGCAGCAGCTACTTCCTGAGCTCCTGTTCCCGGTGGCCTATTTGATCTTCCAGACATCTGACTTTCATTCTTCATTTGGAGATCCTTGTTCTGGGCGGTAAGACGGTGGTTGGGCTGGCGTCCCGACGCCGTTATCGAGAACTCTCATGTTCTTGGGCCTAATTATTTTATGATTTGACAGAGTACTTTGCGCGTGTGAAATATGCGCTTGAGTGTTTGTGACATTTGCAGGGTGACTTGCGAATCGGCAAGATGCGCGATTCGTTTCATGATAATTTAATCTTGTTATTCATTGCACGCTACCATTTCTTGACATTTGCATGGTGGTTTAAGAATCGGCAAAACGCGCGATTTGTTTATGGTGTTGTCCATTGCGCGCTACCTTTTCTTGACATTTACATGATGGCTTAAGGATCGGCAAAAGACACGTGATTCGTTTCATTGTACTTTGATCTTGTTGTTCATTGTGAGCTGATATTTCTTGGCATTTACATCGTGGTTTACGAATCGGCAAGACGAACAATTAGTTTAATGATGATTTGAGTTTGATATTCATTGCGTACTATCATTTCTTGGCATTTTACATGGTGACACTTGAATCGGCAAGACGCACAAGTCTCTCCTCAAGTTTAATTCATGTTGTTTATTGTATGCCACTATTCTAAGATATTTATCATGTAATATTCGAGTTGACAAGTTATGTGATTTGTTTTCCTGAATCCATATTGTGTTATTCATGGTGCACATTCCTTTTATGGTGTTTACTATATATATATATATATATATATATATATATAACTCTACAATATGCGCAATTTGTGTTGAAACATTTTAAGAGTACACAGAAGATCAGAGTTTCTAGATGCAATATTGTATGATTCTAGTATGCAGTCTCATAAAAGGATTTATATGACTCGTTTAAAATTTAGTCAGAATGTTTTTCTGATTCTCATGTAAAGGAAAGTACTTAGGGTGTGGTCCCTTTCCAGGGCCTTCTAGAGACTTTCCCTGCAACATGCCTGGGTGTGGTTGTAGGCTGGGCCAAGACTCTATAAAAAGGAGCCAGCCCAGCTCCAAGTGCTCACTATTCAGAGGTCCCGGTGCAGAGCAGCAGCTACTTCCTGAGCTCCTGTTCCCGGTGGCCTATTTGATCTTCCAGACATCTGACTTTCATTCTTCATTTGGAGATCCTTGTTCTGGGCGGTAAGACGGCAGTTGTGCTGGCCTCCCGACACCGTTATCGAGAACTCTCATGTTCTTGGGCCTAATTCTTTTATGATTTGACAGAGTACTTTGCGCGTGTGAAATATGCGCTTGAGTGTTTGTGACATTTGCAGGGTGACTTGCGAATCGGCAAGACGCGCGATTCGTTTCATGATAAGTTAATCTTGTTATTCATTGCACGCTACCATTTCTTGACATTTGCATGGTGGTTTAAGAATCGGCAAGGCGCGCGATTTGTTTTATGGTGTTGTTCATTGCGCGCTATCATTTCTTGACATTTACATGGTGGCTTAAGAATCGGCAAAAGACGCGTGATTTGTTTAATTGTACTTTGATCTTGTTGTTCATTGTGAGCTGGTATTTCTTGGCATTTACATCGTGGTTTACGAATATTCAATTGACAAGTTATGTGATTTGTTTTCCTGAATCCATATTGTGTTATTCATGGTGCACATTCCTTTTATGGTGTTTACTATATATATATATATGTAAATCTACAATATGCGCAATTTGTGTTGAAACATTTTAAGAGTACACAGAAGATCAGAGTTTCTAGATCCAATATTGTATGGTTCTAGTATGCATTCTCAAAAAAGGATTTATATGACTGGTTTAAAATTTTGTCAGAATGTTTTTCTGATTCTCATGTAAAGGAAAGTACTTGAATAAGAAAGTTTTCATTTAATCCATTTTACCCTTACAGGTATCCGGCCATCTTGAAACTTAGTCACTTTAAACTTAATTCTTAGATTGTTCATGTTTTCAGAATGACTATGCTTAGAATCATAGTCTAGTATTGATTTCAGGAGATATAATTTTCATATTGTGTGTTCTAACCTTTTTCTTACTACAGGTCTCCTTCCCAGCTGTTTCCCTTCCTAATCCCCTCTTCCCCTCTTGAACTCTCTTAGCCTCTGTGATTTATCTATCAGAGTCTTGGAGCTGTTCAGTGGTGGATGTGTTGTAAATGTGCGCAGACCCCGAGGATCTGGTGACTTTGACACTATGACAATTAGCTGGGAAGTGCAAGGTCACAGTCTCTGAGTTGGGGGACTTGCCCACTGGTTCTAGAGGGAGCTCCTTGTACAGAGTCCCCGGAGGATGGCTTACATGCCCTCTGCTAGAGGTGAGGGCTGCTGTGTCCCAACTGGTGGTGAGGGCTGCTGTGTCCCAGCTAGAGGAACGATCTCTGTTGGGCCGCGAATTCACCATGAATGCCCACCAGGAATGCATTGCATTGCTGCATCTGGGATGCCAGCTCCTGGATTGCATTCACAGTGGTTGACTGCCCGACAGGGATGAATCTCAGGAGGTCAATAGCCTCCTCACTCAGGGCAGCAGGGCTCACAGGGGAAGGGCCTGAGGTGCCTGGGGTGAAGGAGATGCCCACCCTCCTGGGTGAGCAGGCACGGGCAACTCGGTGAGGGGCCGCTGGGAGGGCGGTGGTGGTACGGGGTGGCAGCTGTACCTGTAGCTGAGGTGGTCCCAAAGGTGTCCGCCACCACCAGGGAGCTTCCATCAAAGGAGGAATCAGAGTCAGTGTTGTCACCTCCTATCTCTGCCATAGTGCTCCCCTCGCCCTCCGTCCCACTGGTCCCCTCTTTGTCAGCGGACTCTGCCTCCTGGGTCCTGTGGGATGTAGCTCCCTCTGTCGCCGGTGCACCTGCTCCTCCGCCAGATTATGCTAATGCACACATGGACAGGATGACAGAAGGAAAAGGGGGGGGGAGAGAGAAAGGGAGCACTGGGTCAATTACAGCGCCAACACCACAGATGGCATACACATTACCGTCACACACAGGGATCAGGATTGAGCACCATGCATTGGACTGGCATTACATTTGTAGGTACCACAGCAAGATGAGAGCAAAACACTGCCAATTGCACCCCTCCTGGGAGTCACTAAGCCCTGTCTGACATGGAATGCAACTTAGCTAGGTCACCAGATTTAGCAATACAACCATTACCCTTGAGCTGGATCACGTTGTGTTCTCTGAGCTGGCATTAAGGGGCACCCACTAACTGACACCCACCACTAGGTTCCCATGCCACCTACCAATCATAGTTGTAACGCACATAGTACTAACCCTGTTGTGGCTGCTGTGATGCCCTCAAGTGCCCATCCAGCACTGGTTAGGTCACTGCCAGTATGCGGGCCATCAGGGGGGTCAGGTTCCGACGGGCACCCTGCCGTCGTTGGGAGGCCATCCCCAGCTGGGCCTCTGCGGTTTTCCAGGCCCAGTGTCTCAGGTCCTCCCACCTTTTCCTACAGTGGGGGCTCCGCCTGTTGTAGACCCCTAGGGTCCGCAGGTCCTTGGAGATGGCACGCCAAAATCCCTTCTTCTGATGGGCGCTGACCTGCAGAGGAAACACAGACAGGAGGACACCATTAACCAGACAATCCAGCCTGTTACACGTTTGGCCCACAAGTCCCTTCCATCCCTATTGGCACACACATCACCCAACGTCACCATGTACACCACCACCAGACATACGACCCCCCAAATGGCACGATGCTTGCACACACACCTCCATGCAACCTTGTCATGTGCCTTGTGCCCAAGGTGTACTCACCTGTTGGTCTGGAGGCCCATACAGTTGCCCATACTGGGGTAGGACCCCATCCACCAAGCACTCCAACTCCTTCAAAGTGAAGGCAGGGGCCCTTTCTCCAGTCACACGGGCCATGGCAGGATCCAGACACAGGTCACAGCAGCACACGCAGTGCAGGTGTTGTCCTGTGGAAAGTCAGGAATCAAGTGAGGATTTAGATAGAAAATGGCAGTCACGTCCGCCGCAGTGTACACCATCACCGCCGATGGTGATCCCCATTGGCCACTGTACTCCATAGAGCCCAATGTTATCCAATGAGGAATAGCAAAGCGGTGCAAGGCCGCCTTCTGCCATGAAGCGCAACGCTGGCGGAGTTACCTCACTTCCACCTGTACTTGCATGCAGGACAGGCGGTTGCCATTTTATGATGGTGGACAATATTCAGATAATCGAGGACTGTGTCATTTCAAGAATTTGCACACACTTTGCCATTACCAATGTCCCATAACGTTACTGCTCTATGTACACTGAGGTGGTGGTTCGATTGTTTAAAGTGTGGCAGCCTACTCACTGTTGTGACACTTAGATACCTACCACTGCGGAGGAATAGGAGGAAAAGGCAAGACCCCGTGTATAGACCCCTTGTGGACTTGGCTACACTGGAAGACAGGCGCATAATACTCACCTATAGATTGGACAGGGCCACAATCACAGAGCTGTGTGCTCAATTGGAGCCTGATCTGATATCTGATATCTGTCATCCCACTGGGATCCCCCCTCTTGTTTAGGTTCTATCTGTGCTCCATTTCCTGCAACTGGCTCCTTCCAAGTGACAGTGGGCTTGCCAGCAGGAATGTCACAGCCAATGTTCTCAATTGTGCTGGCAAGGGATTTGTCTGCCCTGGTGAAACACATGTGCAGCTCCATTGCTTTCCCCAGGTGGAAGATTTGCCACTGTGAATGCAGGATTCTATGCAATGAGACATATACCCTTCATTATTGGAGTGATTGACGCACACAAGTTGCATTTGTCCCCCCCCCGCCATAATAAACAAGTGTTCAGGAATCGGAAAAGTTTACACTCACTCAATGTGCAAATGGTGTGCCTGGCTGACTAGTATATCTCCCCCGTCACTGCCAATTATCTTGGGTTAATGCATGCCGTCTTCCTCCTGAAGAATAGCAGCATCCCAAATGTGATGGCACAACGACAGAGGCACAGGGTGTGGCTAATTGGTGAGCCTGACTCCCCACCCAATGTATGTCAGTGTATGTCTTCTGGTGTTGACCATATGCCATTGTGTAAGGCTAGTGTTTGTCCCTCAGTACTTGCAGGTGACTCTGGCTACCCAAACCTATCATGGTTTCTGACCCCTGTGAGGAATGCCAGGACAGAGGATGAGAATCGTTATAATGATGCACATGGGCAAACCAGGAGAATTATTGAAAGGACATTCAGCCTCCTGAAGGCCAGGTTCAGATGCCTCCATCTGACAGGTGGATCCCTGTGCTACTCACCCAAGAAGGTCTGCCAGATAGTAGTGGCATGCTGCATGTTGCACAACCTGGCCCTCAGACGACTTGTGAGGAGACTGGAAATGTCCCTGTGGCAGCAGTCGACCCTGAGGACAGTGAGGATGAGGATGTGGACAACAGAACATCAGTTATACATCAATACTTCAATGACCCACAGGTGAGACAGTGTAACTGACCATTCCTCTGATTATTGATTTTTTCTGTGTGGCTGTAGCAGGATGGCATTCACTTCCTTTGCATCTCTACTTACTGTCACCTATGGCTTCTCATTTTGCAGATGTTGGTGATATGATAACAGTGTACTGATGTGATGACTACAGACAGATACAGGTCATAAAATTTATGCTATAACAATGTTCAGATCATATGCACATGATGTGACTGTTTCCACATATGCACATTTTCATCACATAAAACACTTCCACTTAGGTTGTGTTCAAGGGTGTTTATTGTTGTGCAAATTATTGATGGAAAAGTGCAGTTGAATGGGGTGATGGTTGTGGAAAGTCCAGGGTATTGTTCCAGTCTGTTTGTAGCACAGGTCCAGTGTCCAAGGGGCCATTGCAAGGGGAGCAAAGGCAGTTCAAAGTGAACAAGGTGACAAGGTGGGACACAAGGGGGACATTCAGGAGGGTCTCATTTCCTGGCAGTGGTCTTGGCAGGTGTCTCTGGCTTCTGTCTGGGTCACAGGGAACGTTTGCGGGGTGGTTCGCTTCTGCAGGAGGAGGGGTGCTGGTGGCCTGTGCATCAGCCCACTAGCTGCAGCGGAAGTGGTGGGCTTGTCAGTAGACTGACTGGTCGTAGGGGCCTGCTGATGTGCTGCCCATTCCCTCATGATGGAGGCCATATCTGCCAGCACCCCTGCTATGGAGACCATGGTGGTGTTGAAGGCCTGCAAATCCTCCCTGATCTCCTGATGGTGTACCTCCTGCAGCCGCTTGTTCTACTGCATGTTGGTAAGGATCTAGCCCATCTTGTCCTGGGATTTTTGGTAAGCCCCCAGGACATTAGTGACTGCCTCCCGAAGAGTTGGTTCCTTGAGCCTGTCCTCCCCCTGCCACACAGCGGTCCTCCCAGTGTCCCTGTACCCCTGTGCCCCTGTCCTCTGAACAGTGTGCCCACTGCCACTGACCCCAGGTGCAGGTGGGCACACTGCTGATTGACGTGTACTGGGCACAGAGGTGTGTGGACGATGGGTGGGTGCTCAGGTGTTGGATACTGATGGGGAAGGCTCTGTGGTGGGCTGTGAGCGGGTTGGGGTGGCCGACTGACCAGTGGTCCCTGATGGGCCAGGTAGTTCATCCAGATCCAGAAGTCCAGAGTTACTGTCATCACTGGGGGCGTCTTCTGTTGGGGGACTGGTTTGTTTGTGCACCCCCTTGCCGCTGAGATTGGCTGGGGCACCTGTGGTGATGTAAGTGATGTATTATACTTCATGTCTGTGACACTTTGTACATCCCTTGTTTCTCCTCTATCTTTGCTGTTGCCCTACCACATTTGTTTGTGTAGGGTGATGTATTGTGTGCTTGTTAGTTTTCCATGCCGTTCATGCTTTGGTGATGGGTGTCCATGCAGAGCTGGAAGGGATGTGCCTGCAGTGGGCATGGCATGCAGCTATTGCCATTTAGGTTTGGTAGTTGGGGTGGTGCACTGTGTGGGATGGAGTGAGGGGATGGGAGTCAGGGTGAGGGGTCATGGTAGCATGCAGGTATGGAGGGTGATAAGTAGTGAATATTGACTCACCAGTGTCCAGTCCTCTGGCAACTCCAGTGAGTCCCTCAGGATGCAGTACTGCCAAGACTTGCTCCTCCCATGCTGGGAGCTGTGGGGAAGGAGGTGGGGTCTACCGCCAGTCCTCTGGGTTGCGAGCTGGTGCCTTGCTGCCACGGAGCGTGCCTTCCCCCGTAGGTTGTTCCACCTCTTCCTGATGTCGTTCCTTGCTTTTGGATGCTGTTCACCCTGTCTATGGTTCTCCACCATAGCTCCATCACCTTGGCAATGGATATTTTCTGTACCTGTGCTCCAAACAGCTGTGGCTCTACCCTGACTATTTCCTCGACCATGACCCGCAACTCCTCATCAGTGAAACAGGGGTGCCTGAGTGGCGACCCGGGTGTTGTGTAGTGTGTATAATAGATGGTGTTAAGTGATGTGGTGGAGTGTGGGATGTGGGGTGCGTGACAGATGTATGGGTGTTTGTGGTATGTGTGTGTAGTTGTCTCAGTGGTCTTCGTGTTAGTCTTGTTGCGCCTATTGGTATTCATAAAGGGTGGTGGGTAATGTGGGTGTGTGTTTTATAGTGCTATGGGTGGGTGTGTGTGGTGTGTGATAGGGTGTCAGGTGTATTATTTTAGTTTTGGCCAATGTTGGTCGTTTTGTATTTGGGTGGCCATTCTGACTGCGCCAGTGTGTACCGCCAATGGTTTACCGCAACTGAATGTCCGCCGTGGTGATTCATGGGTCATAATGTGGTGGGCGTTGTTTTGTTGGCGTAACGGTATGGGTGTTCGTACCGCCACTTTAGCACTGACCTTTGGGGTGGCGGATTTGTGTATGTGGCAGTATTCTGTCAGTTTGATGTGTGTGTGGAGAACGGATATCGCCACCGTGGCGGTATGTTGGCGGCGGTCACCGCAGCGGTAAGCGGCATTTACTGCCAATGTCAAAAAGAGGGCCTAAAACTGGAATGCTCTAAAATCCATGGGTGGATTAATGGGAATGCCCACGCTTCTCCCATTGAATGCCTCGCTGGGGCAGAGTAACAAATGGTATTGATTTGTCACTCAGGGCCATGCAAAGTGACCTTGCATAGCTTGATAAATCTGACATAGGTTTTACATCGCTCTTGCATGGCGCAAAGGCAGTGCAAAAACATGATCAATATGCCCCTAAGTGTTGGGACCCAAAGGTTTGCTCAGAAGACAATAAGTGGCAGCACTGAACGTTAGTGTGCTAAATATCAAAGCTGCTTAGCCATGGCTCGACCGCATAACTCTTTCAACCACTACCCTACTCTCACTGCCTGTCTATCTCACTCTTGCAGGTTTCTGCTTTCTACCTTTGTCTTGTTTGCCGTCCTTCTGTTCCTTGTGGTTTTCACTCTATTGCTCTGGGTCAAAGTCGTATGGGGAAAAATAAGGACCAGTCCACAAAACTGAGTGCTGGTGGGCTCCAACTTGAATCACTGTTTCAAACTGAGCACTGGGCCAAAGGGGTGTAAAGTAGCATCACTGAAGGGGTGAGAAACAAAGAGAAATTCTACACTGCTTTCAAGCTGGAAAGGATAATGTTTTGCAGAAATGATCAGTTACTGCAGATTGCCGGATGTGACATGCTTGGTGTTTTTGTACCTCAGATTTATGCCTTACATCTTCCTGTGAATGCTAACTTCAAATTTGCTGGCTTTAGGACTCGGCACCCTTTACCACTGTTAACCTGTATAAAAGTGCTTGTGCTCTCTCCTTTACATAGTAACCTTGGTTTACACCCAATTGGCATATTAAATGTATAAGTCCCTAATAATGTGGCACTACATCTACCTAGGGACTTTACATTAAATTCTACTAATGAGCCTGCAGCACTGATTGTGGCACATGCATAATTAGCCTCTTAAACATGCCTCATGTTAGACCTGGCCCTCTTTGCAGGGTTATCCCCAAACATTTTGTGTTCTGACCTTTTTCTGTTGGCTTTAGGACTCTGGGCACTTTACCCCTGCAAACCAGTGCTAAAGTGCATATGCTCTCTGTCCAAAATGTATTGGTGATTGGTTTATCCATGATTGGCATATTTGATTTATTAGTAAGTCCCTAATATAGTGCACCATGTGTGCCCCGGGCTTGTAAATCAAATGCTACTAGTGGGCCATCAGCACTTATTGTGCCACTCACATGAATAGCCTTGTAAACATGCCTCAGACCTGTGACTGCAATGTCTGTGTGGGCAGTTTTAAAATGTAATTTCATTTCCAACCTGGTAAGTGCACCCACTTGCCAGGCCCCAACCATCCCTTTTACTACATGTAAGTCACCCCTAAGGTAAGTCCAAGGCAGCCCCATGGGCAGGGTGCAGTGTATTTAAAAGGTAAGATATGTACTGGTGTGGTTTACATGTCCTGATAATGAAAAACCGCTACACTGCTACATTTGGTTTTCAATATTGCAAGGACTATCTCTCCAATAGGCTAACATGGGGATTGCCTTGAAATATCTTAAGTGCAATTTCCCGTTTGGTGCAGATAGAGATATGGACTTTGAGGTCTCTGAACTCACAATTGAAAAATACAACTTTTGGTGAGGTTGGTTTCTGAATTGAAAGTTTGAAAATTCCACTTTTAGAAAGTGGGCATTTTCTTGCTTAACCATTCTGTGCCTCTGCTTGTCTGTGGAATACATGTCTTGGTCAGGATGACAGTGGGCTGTTTGTAAATTCCCTCTAGGTAGCCACACAAAGGGAGCTGAGGTGTGCCCTATATTTCCTGATGGGTCTTCCTGAGCTAGAGTAGGATAGGATAGGGTTGTGCCTGTCCTCACACAAAACAGTCTCCAACCCACTGGAGTGTGTCTAGGACCAGGGCAGTGAAAGGCAGACTCTTTTAAGTTTGCCTACTTCAAAGACTGAAATAGGTATAACTACTGGACCTCTGATATCACAAAGTTAGAATATGTCTTGACTGAGGACATTCCTCCAGGAAGAAGAGCTGGATGCTGTAGGAGGGACTGCCTCTCTGCTTCTTGCTTTGTTGTGCGGGCCTGCCGCTTGCTGCTTCTATCCTCAGAGTGAAAGGACTGGACTTTGATTTCTACATCTTACTTTGCAGGGTTATCCAAGGGCTTGAACTGAGCTTGCCTTCTGCTAAGAAGTCTCAAGGCCATCCAAGACTTCACCTGTCAGCACCTGGACTCTCTTGCTGACAGTTCTGACTAGCCAATTGGTGCCAAATCCAGTTCCTGGGCCCTTGGAAGTGAACTCTGGTGCAACAAAGAAGAAACTAAGCCCAAAGTCTCCAGAGTGATTTCGGAACTGGTGCCACTTTCTGACTCTGTAGCGGGTGGAGGCACTGGAGACGTGGTAGCCGTTGAGTGCAATGACTGTGACCTGCAACACAGGCCTGATGCCACTTTAGTGCCCTTGAAGTCCAGAGTGCTGTGTCTCCGACGTCCGTGACACCAGATTCCAACTCCGCCGCAGCACCTGTGGCCCTGTGGTGTTCTGACAATGCCTAAAAGTCAATGCATTGCATCTTGACCTGCTGGATTCATCGACCCTGCCTTTTATGGAACTGACTCCACCCAACTGACGCTGCATCACCTTCCCTGCAGCCATAAGTAACCAACGCCTCACCTCCCCAGTAGCAGTAAAGAACGCCTCACCTTCCCGACTCTGTCCAAAGTTTTTGTTTCCTCATCATTTTCCAAGTGCTTTACGGAGATTTAGGCGGTCATTCTGACCCTGGCGGTAAAAACCACCAGGGCCGTGGTCCGCGGGAGCACCGCTAACAGGCTGGCGGTGCTCCTTTGGGCATTCTGACCGCGGCGGTACAGCCGCGGCCAGAAACGGAAAGTCGGCGGTCTCCCGCCGGCTTTCCACCACCCAGGGGAATCCTCCATGGGATTCCGAGCCCCATACCGCCATCCTGTTCCTGGTGTATGGGGTGTCGTGGGGCCCCTGCGGGCCCCTGCAGTGCCCATGCCAATGGCATGGGCACTGCAGGGGCCCCTGTAAGAGGGCCCCACTTAGAATTTCAGTGTCTGCTTAGCAGACACTGAAATTCGCGACGGGTGCTACTGCACCCGTCGCACCCCTTCCACTCCGCCGGCTCCATTCGGAGCCGGCTTCCTCGTGGGAGGGTGTTTCCCGCTGGGCTGGCAGGCGGCCTTTTGGCGGTCGCCCACCAGCCCAGTGGGAAACCCAGAATGACCGCCGCGGTATTTTGACCGCGGTACGGTCTTCTGGCGGTTCCCGCTTGGCGGGCGGCTCCCGCCGCCCGCCAAGCTCAGAATCACCCCCTTAATCTTTGCTTGTTTATGTTGGATTTGTGTCCTTTTGGTCTATGTTTTACTCAGACAAATCTTGGCTATAATTTCTAAACTGGTGTGGAGTACTTTTGTGGTGTTTTCAGTGTGTTACTATGTGTGTGTGTACAAATACTTTATACTTTTCCTCTGAGATAAGCCAGACTGCGCATGCCATGCTATCAAGGGGTGAACAGGGGTTATCTTAACTGTGTGACTCTCTTACCCTGACTAGATTGAGGTTCCTTACTTGGACAGGATGCAAACCACTGCCAATTATAGATCCCATCTCTAACACCTGCCATTACAGCCTGTGTGCAGTTTTAAACTACCTTTTCTACCTGGCAAAGTAAACCTTTTGCCAGGCCTAAACTTTCCATTTTATACATATAAGTCACCCTTAATAAATATAAGTCCCCCTTACGGTAGGCCATAAAAAGCCCATAGTTTGTGTGAACAACACCGGTTCCAGGAAAAGAGTACCCATTTCACAATCAAGAGAAAGAAATCAATACAAAAAATTCAAATACAAAGAATGTGAGGTGCCCACACACAGATTTGAAATTATGAATTATTATTGTAAATTAGTTTTATACATAACACAAACACAACATAAACATTACAGTACATACATTCTTGCTGCTCAACATATTTCCCAAACAAATACTTTAGACAGTACATAGAATATTACAGATGAACAGAAAATATCAAAGAGAGTACAACTTTGTAGAATAGTCAATGGATGAAAATGGATGATTGTGGTTTTAAATCCCTTCCCAAATGCCAAATGTATCCACAGCGGTTTTGCCCCCAAAAGTCGAAGGGTCATCATCAGGACAGAGAACAGTTTTATTAGCAAATCCAAAGAATCTGAAAAAGATGTACAGAGAGCACCTTTAGTGGAAGATAAAGAAAAGGAAGCCTAAAATCTGTTATAATGATCATTTGCTTATGTCAAGACCACCAATGAAGCTAGGGGCTAAATGATTCAGTCCAGAATCAATCCTTCCAGAAATAAACCAAAACCAAGTCACGTATATGGGACAAAGAATGGCAGCTGTTATGAAACCTGATACTAGGAAAAAATACATATGAACCAGGTGAGCTAATCTCAGCTATGTGAAACAGGGGGAACAAGTGAACAACACCTATGTTAACAGAAATGTGTATATATGCACATATGTGTCCATTCATAATACAAAATGAAAAAATACATGAAAAATAATAATAGTAACAACACAAAGTCACATTAATGAACAAACATCTCGGCCAATATATTAACCACTGTTTTATCAAACATGATTCACTTAAAAAAGCCATCACTTCCATTGGCCCGGTGAACAAACACCTTTGAAAATATTAAGACGCTACTAACGTGGCTTCACAAGGTAGTTAGGATGAGGATGATCTGGGGTTTCTAGCTGGTGTCTCATCAAAGGGGAAATATATTCTAAAGGAGGATTTGGAACTGGTGGTCTCTTATTTGTCATCCAATCTCCAGCTCCCTGTGGATAAAGACCAACCTTGCACTAGTGGGGAATGGACCATCAGTTTCAGCGTCCTTCCATTCTCGAGCTTCCTGTTATCCCTGCTGTTCAATCTTTGCTGCAACATGAATGGAGGGATCCTGAAAGAGTCTCTGTTCCTCACTTTATGGGCCACCTTTGTCCTTTGTCCCAAGGGAGAGACTTCCGTTCCTCAAGTTCTCCCTTTGGATCATTTGATTTCTAACATCACATTGGAAACCTTCCTTGCTTTCAGAGGAGGTTAATTTGACTGATCCCATTGATTAGAAGTTTGAGGCTGCTCTCAAGAGATCTCACGCTGGACTCGGTCTCTCCTTACTTTCTGAAATTTATGGGGTCTATAGTTCCCAGTCCCTGGTCAAGGATTTTCAGTCACTCTCCTCTGCCATTCAAGATGGTGAAGACTTCTCTGATTTGCTGTCCCGTATGGAGATTCAAGCAAAGTTTCTCTCCGATATTGCCTTTGACTCTCTTCAGGCTTCAGCAGTGGCCCCCTGCAGGTTTTGTTACTGCTAGGTGTCATGTTCAGTTCAGAGGCTGGAGGGTTGATTTGTCTCAGAAGAATGTTTTGTTGCGCATGCCCTTAGGAGGTTCTAAACTCTTTGGGGATGAACTGGAGGAGGTCCACAGGAAGTCCTTCAAAAGTCAGAAACATGTTCAACCTTTCCATCAGAATTCTAAGGTCTGGGATGGTGGTAGGAGATGGGGGATCGTTTTCGGAAACGACACCCTGATTGCCAGCCTGTCTGCTCCCGGTTCCAGCATAGGGGTCCTCCTTCAGGGGGTAACTCTCATCAGTCTGGTGGTAAGGGGGCTCCAAAACATCCTTCCTGACTGGACCACCCCCTCCATTTCTCTCATTGGGGGGTGGAGAGGTCAGTTCTTTCCTGTTTGGGCTGCTTTCATCGCAGACTTCTGGGTTTTTCAGGTGGCTTTCCTGACTCTTTGTCTGGATGCTTCTCCAGAGCTTCCGGATCTCACTTCCTGCAGACGGCATGGTCACAGGATCCGGTGAAGAGGTTGGCCCTAGTCAATGGTGTTGCCTCCCTGGTCCTAAACAAGCCCTCCTTGTGGTTCCTTCTCAGGAGAGGGGGTGCAGTTGCTATTCTCGTGTCTTCATGGCCAAGAAGGACACGGAGATTGTCGACTGATCATGGATCTGCAGTTTCTGAACCATTTTGTCCCAACCCTATACTTTCGGATGTCCCCTTTGCGTCAGGTTGCCTATCTCTTTGTTCTGGTGGCTCCTGCCTCTCAGAAGTTCCTTGGGGTATGAAGTGGGCTCCCAACACTTGCAGTTCAGGTTGCTTCCCTTTGGGCCCAAGTCCTCCCCCAGGATTTTCACCAAGGTTCTGGCCCCAGTGATGGGTCTCCTTCATTCCAGGAGTGTCATGGATCACCTGTATCTCAACAACCTTTTGATTCATGGGCCCTCTCCAGATAGGTCTCCGGTGGACACGGCCTCCCTTTTGGAGAACTTCGGATTCCTGATCCATCCCTCCAAGTCCCACCTGACTTTCTCTCAGCAACTGGAGTATATTGGTGCCTTCTTTGAAACGGAGCAGAGGACGGTGTCCCTTCCTGACTCCCGGTGTGCCCGGCTCCGTCACTCTCTTCAGCATCTCTTGCAGGTTCAGGACACTTCTGCGAGGGAATGTCTGCCTCTTCAGGGTCTGAAGGTAAGATCGGGGTTGTTTTACTGTGATTCTCCCCCTTCCTTGCCACTATCTTGCTTTTCCCTGTGGTTAGATTCAATGGTGCTACTTTGTTTCTCTTCTTTCTTTCTTTCAGGCTCAAACTTTGGATGTCGTGGCATGGGCATGCCTCTTCTTGGGCCCAGTGTTGCACCATATCCTGCTACACTGGACACCAGCCAGTGGCAATTGCGAGGCTCTTAGTCCTGTTTCTGCTTCAGTTCCTCGGGTGGTTGCATCCTCCTTACTTGGACCGTGTTTTTTATTTTCAGTCTCTGACTCATTGGGTCCTCACTACCGATGCCAGCAGCCAGGGCTGAGGGGTGGTCTTGGAGGATCTCACTGCTCAAGGCCTTTTGTCTTTGGAGGAGGCTTCAATGCCTTCCAACTGGAGGGAGCTATAGATGTCTGGAATGCCCCCAAGGTCTTTGCCTCCCCCCTTCTGGATCACTTGGTGGTAGTCCAGGTGGACAACCTAGTTGCGATGTAGTACATCAATCACCAGTTCGGCATTGGGTCCTCCACCCACAATCTCCTTTTCCACCTCATCATGTCCTGGGCAGAGTTCCATCTTCTCGGATTGCGGGCCATTCACATTTGCAGGATGTTGAATCATCAGGCAGATTTTCTGAGTCGGGTGTTCCCATCCTCCCTTGAGTTTTTTCTGGCTCCTTAAGTATTTGCCCAGATTTGCAGTCTCTGGAGTGTTCCAACAGTGGATCTCTTTGCTACCCCTTGAATGCCAAGCTTCCCATCTTCTTTGCCCGGTTCCTCACTAGTGGTGCACTGGGGACCGATGCCCTAGCCAGTCCTTGGCCTCTGGGTCTTCTTTACGCCTTTCCTCCAATTTCCCTGATCAAGTGGTTCCTGTCACGCCTGCTCCAGAAGGTGGTGGAGGTGGTCCTTCTTTTTTGGCCTTGGAGACCTTGGTTCCCTCTTCTCCGTCTCCTGGTGGTCAGGCCAGAGTGGTGTCGTCCTCAGACGCCTTCCCCTCTGTCTGTCCCTCTCCTTCCTCTGTGGACTCTGGCACGTTTGCGTCTCACGGTCTGGAGGTTGAGAGGGAGAGCCCTGTGAAGCAGGTTCTTTATTTGCAGGTTCCCTGCTCCCTCCAGTCTTCTAGACGGGATTCCACTAACAAGGCTTATGGGATTAATTGGGGTTACTTTGATGCTTGGTGCAGGGCCCGGTCTTTGTCTCCTGTATCTGCCCCTTCCTCTGCAATTTTTCAGTTTCTTCTGGAAGGTTTTGTTAAGGGTCTCTCCCTGGCTACTCTGAAATGTCAGTGGTGCAGAACTTTTCGGGCTCAATGGGATGATTTATCATCTTTTGCAGACATGGCCTTTAAGTTGTTCCGGGGTTTCTGCCTTCTTTGTCCTCCCCTTTGCAAACCCTTTTACCCCCTGGAACCTTCCAGTGGTGCTTTCCCATTTGAAGTTCCCACTTTATGAGCCCCTTGAGTCAGTGTCCCTTAAATTCCTGACTTTGAAATGATTTTTTTTCTGGTCGCCATTACCATTGCCAGATGTTTAGGTGAACTTAGTAACTTGGTTTGTCAGATTCCTTACCTGTGCATTTTTGAAGACCAGGTCATCCTTTTCTTGGATCTTAAGTTCCTCCCTAAGGTGAATTCTTCCTTTCATCATGAGCAGGAAATTGTTCTACCTGTCCTGCCTCCGGAGGCCTTGGTCTCTGATCCTTCCTTGTCTCTTTTGTACTTTGTCTGTGCTTTGAAGATATATTTGGCTAGGTCTTCTGAGATTTGTCTCTCTGACCACCTTTTTGTCAGCTTTGGACCTGTTCGGAAGGGCGACGGCATTCTTCTTCCATCTTGACCCGTTGGATTAAGTCTGTTATCTTTTTGGCTTACCAGGCCCTGGGCCGGGTAGTATTACCGGGTAGTATTACGGCCCATTCCACACAAGGTATGGCTGCTTCCTGGGCTGAATAGTCCGGGGTTCCCCTCTGGGATATTTACAAGGCTGCCACCTGGTCCTCGTCCACTTTCATTATCCATTACAGGTTACATGTCTCCGGTGCCTCCACCGATACAGAGTCAGGGAGTGGCACCAGTTCCGAAATCACTCTGGAGTCGATGTCCTTTGGTCCTGAGCTCCTGGTCACTGCTGCTTCCTCCTCCTGAGTCAGCTCCTTGGGTATGGACTGTTCATGTCACTGGAAAAAACAAAAAATAAACAAGAGGCACTTGTTAAATCAACCAAAAAGACAGTATTAGATTATATTAAAAAATAATTATTGCATATTAATCACATACAATGTATCCAAATACCAAGTCCCAATAAGTGAAGTATCAGTATGCAAAAAGTAAGAGGTCAGGTAGTCACTATTATACTCCACAAAGATTTGAGTTTACTGTCAATATCTCCATCTAACAAAAAAGGGGATCAGTTCGAACAAAAAGTTTGGTGCCTGGAGTAATATTCCGCTTCAAACACCATAATCAGGTGTCAATGTCCAAGTCCATTGCAATAAATTCTTTTAGTTTCCGATCAGATAACCAAAGATGTTGATCCGAACTGATTCTGCAGCCAACACGTGTTTCATCTGGGGCATACCCCACTGACTTCACCAGGGCTGCAGTTTTAACAAAAGAAAATATATCTGGTAACCAATCATAACACACTTAACACATCTCAAATAGATTCATAAACCCTTGGCCCAATTTCCATAACAAACCCAGCAACGTGGGATGGTTAAGAAAAGTAAAGAAAGTGAATTTACAAGGCAAATTACACCCTTCTTCGTGTTATCCCGTGAGTAAAGGGTAATCAATGTGAAGCTCACTCAACAAGAGACCGAAATTGTGCAAAACGATTGTGAAAAAGTAATATTATACAGTGTGAAAAGGCGGTCCATCAATAGGAAGGGCGGATCTAACATGTAGATAAAGTAAACAAAAAGTAGTAACCAAATTGCTCATGTCACTGGCTTGTGTTCTGTTGTGTTCCCAGGTTTCTGGTTTTTTTTTGTGCCTCATTAAATTTTGCACTGCACTGACTGTGTTCCTTGTGGTTCTTTCATGTGGCTGCTGAAAGTGGTCTTGCTTGGCCATTCCTCCATTTGTTCGGAATAGGACAAGGAAGGACGATGAGGAGGTAATGTTTGGATTACTTACCAGTAATCTTCATTACTCCAATTCTTCCTTCCTCCTGCCATTCCGTAAGTCCCTCCCTCCCTGTTCTTTCATCAGCTGGTGTTGTGGTGCTTGGTGATACACAGGTAGTTCTGAGGGGGAATAGGGCTATATGCTCCTTGTCCCTCTTCGCTTTCATGGAAAGGGAAGAAGTAGCTTTCTAGATGTGATGTGAGGAGTGAATAGGACACTTCACTCATTCGGAATGGGACGAGGAAGGAGGAATCAGAGTAATGAATAATACCGGTAAGTAATCCGAGCAATAATCAGCATGGGAGGCCCTTTCTTGCTAGCAACAATGTGCTATGAGGCATATTCCTCCAATCTGTAACTCGCTATGAAATCCAATAGCGCACACACCGTGCAACGCAGTGCTAATCACCATAGACATAAAAATATCACTCACTTTGGAGTAACATGATGCCAGCGCCGAGTGCCCCAAATTGAGCATACGTGAAATGGTGCTACTCGACATATAGAAAGTATACCCCATGTAAAGCATGGAGATTGCTGTATGTAAACATATCAAAATACAACAGTATTAACTCACAAATTGCTTGAAATAGATTAAAAAGTCACGACGAAACAAAACATAAATACTAATATCCAAAGAATTGACACAAACATATATTTTAGCAATATTGACAATGTGGCAACAAAAACTGACCGCTTATAGAAAAGAGAAACCATTTAGCACAACCACTAGCCCACAGCAAGATGTGGGAAAAGTATCTCTATCCAGTAAGACACACTCTATCACAGCAACAAATTAATTTGTGCATACACCTTCTGGATAGAAAATGAAGAAGAATAAAGAGAAATAGACATGAAAGAAGGCAACTGAAATTCTCAATAGTTCAAAATGATAAGACTAATAATCTAAACAAATTTGTTATCTCAGTATTGTAAAATATGGCTGTAAATTGGAATTACAATAGAGCATGCAATATGCAAAGCTAAAATGACTTTACCTATGCAAAGCTGGAAAGACCAGGAGGAGTAGTACCCATTACAGATGTAAATGGTTACAAATGGCAGCAATTACAGGTGCAAAAAATTACAAATGCAAAAAGTTACAAATGTAAGAAATTATTAATGTGAAACATTATTACAGATATGAAACAGTTGCTCATTACAGATGTAAAATTCAAATGAGGTATCACAGACCAAACATCCTTACCAATCGCTGCTTGCGGGGGTTAATAGAGGTGGTGCGGCACACAAGAGTGGGGGAATTTGTGAATATAAATAGTATTAAAAAATAAAAAAATTAAAACTTACCTGCACTCCACACTGCCGATCCTCCCTCTCTGTCAGCAGCAGGCAGGCACAGGCTCCCAGCCTGCCCTGCAGCCAATCCTGACTGACGATGCTCAGAGCAGCGTTAGGATTGGCTGGGAGTGCCCAGCCAGGGCACTCCCAGGCAGACTGGGAGCCTGTGCCTGCTCAATCCAGCTCGGCAACACAGTGCCGGGCTGGAGAGAGCACTGTGCGCATGTGTGTTTGGCCAGGCCGAGATTGCTGGCCAAACACACGAGCGCTGAGGGGAGTGCACAGTGCACTCCCCCCACTGCTCATCAACCCCAGTGCCCCACCCGTTTAACAATGAAAGGACAATAAGCTTAGTTTATTATCCTTTCATTGTTAAAGGATTTGCAGCAGTTGCTGCTGGCAGGGGAGCCATAGCGGAGGAGCCGCCACTGGTACTTACATTCATAACTGGAATCAGTTTGGACATAGAAAAGGAAGACCTGGTAGATATACATATTAAAGTAATGTCACAGAGTTTCACTCCTCCACCGTATTGAGTCCTTTAGTTATGCTGTCACATTTTAGAAACTAATGACATTCGGCCCATTTTAGAATGGCCTGAGTGTCACCTTCATGCAGAAGTCTCTTAATCAAGTCCATGATTTGCCATTTGATGTAATTTGCAAAATGAATAAATTCAAAAAATGAGAGACAAATGGAGCAGAAATGAGTTTACAATGGTTTCTGCTTTTGTGTTGTGATAGACGTGACTTCATCTTTTGCGTAGCTTGTCCCACATAAATCAAATTGCACAGAAACCAGATGTCATTTATAACATTTTGAGAATTACAATTTGTGTGATCTTTCAAATTATTTGTAATGTCACCATGAATAAATTGTTTGATGTTATAAATTGAGGCACACATTATAGAAATTTCCAAATTTGAAATGACCCACAATTTTATTCTGGCCCCACAGAGGCTAGATCAGATAGAGTCATTTTGGGGCTATCTGCATGGACTAAGTGGTCTCTCAAGACCTTTCCTTTCTTAAAAGAAAACAAAGGTAAATCATTTCAAATACCTATTACTCTGATTGGAGGTGTTGAAGCAGATATGCTATTTAGAAATTATTAATAAATGTTTATATGTTATGATGAACTTTGCCAATGTTTCTTCACAACACTGGTAATAGCATTACTTTGTGTGCAAAAGGTTGTAACACACAATCTTTTCCATGGTTTCCACACCCACAAAGGGTTTGAAACTAATCATTTGTAAATCCAGACAAGCTTGAGCCGGGGGAGGGATGTAGGAAATTCCAAGCAAAGCTGGGGGTGGACATCTCCAGAACTTTTCCTACTTCAAAGTGGACATCAGGTATAAATAATGGACCCTCAGACTCAACTTTTCCACACACTACAGGACCTGTCGGCACTACAGAAGAAGGAAATCCACTCTGCTGCCCTGCTTGCTGATGAGTAATCATAAGTACTGTTATACTGCCCTGCAAAAAAGACTGCTACTCTGCTGCCTTGCTGCCTTAGTGAAAGGACAAGTCCTGCATCCTGAACCCAGGAACACCAGAGTGAAGTGTGGTGGGGTAGTTGGCTGGTCTCCTCACCAGAGCCTCAGAAACAAAAAACGCTCCTACCATCTTGAACCCTCACCTGGACTCTGTCTGTTGTGTGTCCTACCCCAAGTGGTGTAACCCCAGACCTGGACCCCTGGAAGCGAGCCTGATGGTGCTCTGCTAGCCCAGCTGTGGTTGTGGGGTGAGAACTGACACTGCATGATACAGCTCCTCGCAGCCCCACTTTGGAACCACCAGAGTGTGATGCATCCCCAATGCAGGTAGTTAGACACAAAAGCTACCCTAAAGTTCACGTGAACATGGGTATGTATATTCAAATATAAAAGAAACATTCATGTGAATATTTGTCACAGATAGGCAATGGAGCAACAAATACTGGGTTTGAATTAAGCACAGAAAGTACATTTTCACATTAAGATAATTTGCAATCTGTCAGGCATATGTCTATAATATAAAACTGAAACCAGTACCAAAGCTTGACACATAGGCCCTCATTCTGACCCTGGCGGTCGGTGATAATGCGGCGGCCAAGCCGCCAACAGGCCGGCGGTCCAAAATATGCTATTCTGACCCTGGCGGGAACCGCCAACACAGCCCGCCGCATTAACACTCCGACCGCCACGGCGGGACAGACAAACAGCGCGGCGGTCCCCGCCAACAGCCAGGCGGCAGACAATGTACCGCCCACCCTATTATGACCCACCAATCCGCCACCTTTTCCGGGGCGGGAGCACCGCCGATAAAAACACGGCGGAAACAGACTACGAACGGGAAAACGCTCACCTCTACGCACTCCACGCGAGATTCCGGCAGTATGGAACCCGAGTTGCAGGTCATCCCCGCACTCCTATACCTGCTCCTGTACCAGGAGCACGCCCGGCGGCGCGGAAGACATCGGTGAGTACTGCACCTACGACACAGGGGAGGGAAAAGATTACCGGCACACACCCACCCACCCATACCCACTACAACACACACATCAATGCATTCCCACAGATCACTGTCACAACCCACAAACCCCCCCCTCCGAAATGATGCAAAGACCAAAAGAAGAGATCATAAACGGGCAGATATATTGAAATATGGACACCAGTAATCCCAATAAATAAATAAACTATGTACAAAATATATACAGCTACTAAATGTAGTCCAACCACTGTCCGTGGACCACAGGGGTCCTGTGCAAAGGGGCAAGGCCCAGTCCCACGACAAGAACTCCACGGAGAGAACACTGCAGGGGCATCAGAAAGAAAATAGGACAGGCACCTCAGGGGGAAGGGAAGGGGGGGCACCTCAGCCACTTGAGTACACGACGCCAGATCCACGAGGGGACTCCATGACCACTGGCCCATCCTGGGGAGAGCAAAGCCACAGTCCAAACAGTCCATACAGTGGGTGGCCTGCCCACTGGGCCATCCTGGGGAGTGCAAAGCCACAGTCCATACAGTCCATACAGTGGGTGGCCTGCCCACTGGGCCATCCTGGGGAGTGCAAAGCCACAGTCCATACAGTCCATACAGTGGGTGACCTGCCCACTGGGCCATCCTGGGGAGTGCAAAGCCACAGTCCATACAGTCCATACAGTGGGTGGCCTGCCCACTGGGCCATCCTGGGGAGTGCAAAGCCACAGTCCATACAGTCCATACAGTGGGTGGCCTGCCCACTGGGCCATCCTGGGGAGTGCAAAGCCACAGTCCATACAGTCCATAACAGACCCCACTGCCACTGGAGGAGGCATGTTGGCCAGAGGACATCCTGCAGCCCTGCCCGAGACAGATCCTGCCCTGCCACGTCTGCCAAAGGGCCAGCGCTTCTTGCCTTGAAGGGCCCAGTTCTGCGCTTCTTGCCTTGAAGGGCCCAGTTCAGCGGGTCTTGCCTTGAAGGGCCCAGTTCAGCGGTGCTTGAGACGGCGGGGCCCAGCGGAGCGGTGCTTGAGACGGCGGGCCCAGTTCAGCGGTTCTTGAGACGGCGGGGCCCAGTTCAGCGGTTCTTGAGACGGCGGGGCCCAGTTCAGCGGTGCTGGAGACGGCGGGGCCCAGCGGAGCGGTGCTTGAGACGGCGGGGCCCAGTTCAGCGGTGCTTGAGACGGCGGGGCCCAGTTCAGCGGTTCTTGAGACGGCGGGGCCCAGCGGAGCGGTGCTTGAGACGGCGGGGCCCAGTTCAGCGGTTCTTGAGACGGCGGGGCCCAGTTCAGCGGTTCTTGAGACGGCGGGGCCCAGTTCAGCGGTGCTTGAGACGGCGGGGCCCAGCGGAGCGGTGCTTGAGACGGCGGGGCCCAGTTCAGCGGTGCTGGAGACGGCGGGGCCCAGTTCAGCGGTTCTTGAGACGGCGGGGCCCAGTTCAGCGGTGCTTGAGACGGCGGGGCCCAGTTCAGCGGTTCTTGAGACGGCGGGGCCCAGTTCAGCGGTTCTTGAGACGGCGGG
Organism: Pleurodeles waltl; assembly: GCF_031143425.1. Classification (NCBI taxonomy): domain Eukaryota; kingdom Metazoa; phylum Chordata; class Amphibia; order Caudata; family Salamandridae; genus Pleurodeles; species Pleurodeles waltl. The sequence continues at coordinate 496,341,333 of NC_090445.1, forward strand.
GCCCAGTTCAGCGGTGCTTGAGACGGCGGGGCCCAGTTCAGCGGTTCTTGAGACGGCGGGGCCCAGCGGAGCGGTGCTTGAGACGGCGGGGCCCAGTTCAGCGGTTCTTGAGACGGCGGGGCCCAGTTCAGCGGTTCTTGAGACGGCGGGGCCCAGTTCAGCGGTGCTTGAGACGGCGGGGCCCAGTTCAGCGGTGCTGGAGACGGCGGGGCCCAGCGGAGCGGTGCTTGAGACGGCGGGGCCCAGTTCAGCGGTGCTTGAGACGGCGGGGCCCAGTTCAGCGGTTCTTGAGACGGCGGGGCCCAGCGGAGCGGTTCTTGAGACGGCGGGGCCCAGTTCAGCGGTTCTTGAGACGGCGGGGCCCAGCGGAGCGGTTCTTGAGACGGCGGGGCCCAGTTCAGCGGTTCTTGAGACGGCGGGGCCCAGTTCAGCGGTGCTTGAGACGGCGGGGCCCAGTTCAGCGGTTCTTGAGACGGCGGGGCCCAGCGGAGTGGTTCTTGAGACGGCGGGGCCCAGTTCAGTGGTTCTTGAGACGGCGGGGCCCAGCGGAGCGGTTCTTCAGACGGCGGGGCCCAGTTCAGCGGTGCTTGAGACGGCGGGGCCCAGTTCAGCGGTTCTTGAGACGGCGGCCGGTCTATGGCCAACTGCTCATTGCCTGGTGGTGCCCTCCTGGGCAGCGGGGATGGTGCTCCTTCAATGCCCACCTGGGCTGTGGGTGGTGGGGCCCTCCTGGCCAGCTGGGCTGGGTCCTCCCTGGGCAGCGGCTATGGGGGTGGTGGGCTCCTCCTGGGCAGCAGGCCTGCAGCCTGACCTCTCCGACTTGCTGCCTTTGCCCTCCTTAGTCGGGAGTCTGTGGCCCTTTCCTCCCTTTGGAGCTGTGGCTGGTGACTGTGTCTGGGTGGTGTCCGGGGGGGATGTAGAAGCCGGGCTCCTGCGGCACCCCTTCCGCCTTCTGCTCCTCTTCCCAGGGGGTGGGCTGGCTGTCCCCTTGCTGCTGGGCGAAGATCCAGACATGCGGGCTGGTGGGCTCCAATACCCCTGCACCCTTGTCAAGGGGGCTGCAGGGCTGGTGGTGGCTGAGGTGCTCTTCTTACCCCGACGAGAAGGAGGGGGGGGCTCAGGGTCAGGAAAGAAGTTAGCAGTGGCGAGGAAGAGTTTCTTGGGACAATGGAGAGTGGTAGGTACAGTGGGAATGGGAGTGGAGGGAGAGGATGTGGTTGTAGGTGAGTCACGTTTGCTGTCTTTGGGTGCAGGTGCAGGAGGGATAGGCTGTCGTGAGGTGGATGGCTGTTGGGTGGGTGGGTGGCTGCGTTTGTGTGGTGTGGAAGAGGGGGTGACAGACACAGTGGGAGAGGACACAGGGGACGTGTAAATGGCAGTGGGGGTGGTGACTGCACGTGTGCGGACTGGAGTGGAGGGTGTGCTGGTGATGGAAACACTGGCTGATGGTGAGGTGAATGGAGGTGTGAGTGTAGACGTCACAGGGAGGGAGGAGGGAGACGAGGAGGTGGGGGTCACAGAGGTGGTAGTGACTGTTGGCATGTCTGCATCGGAATGTTGCGTGTGTGAATGTCTGCGTGATCTGTGGTGCTTATGTTTGGATGAGCTTCTCTTGGGTGTTGAGGTGTGTGCAGGCTGGTCTGATGGTGTGGGTGGGACAGGCAGAGGAACAGGAGACTGGGAGGAGGGAGTTAGTAGAGGGAGGCAGGAGACAGGGACAATGGCTGCCGTCAGTGCTGAGGCCAGAGCCTGGAACGATCGCTGATGGGCAGCCTGACCCGAATGAATGCCCTCCAGGTACGCATTGCTGCGATGAACCTCCCTCTCCACCCCCTGGATGGCATTCAAAAGGGTAGTCTGCCCAACAATGAGCGTTCGGAGGAGGTCAATGACCTCCTCACTGAGGGCAGCGGGGGTAACAGGGGCAGGGCCTGAGGTGCCTGGGGCGAAGGAGATGCCCGGCTTCCTGGCAGAGCGGGCACGGGGCGAACGCTGAGGGGCTGCTGGGAGGGCGGAGATGGTGCGCTGGGTGGCGGCTGTACCTGTAATGGCGGGGGGCACGGATGGTGCCACCCCCGCAAGGGAGCTCCCTTCCGAGGACGTGTCCGTGTCGCTGCAGGGTCCAGTCGTCCCCGTTGTGGAGCTCCCCTCGCCCTCCGTCTCACTGGTCCAGTCTGACTCTGTGGCATGGCCCTCCTGGGCCATGTGAGATGCAGCTCACTCCTGCCCCGATGCCACTTCTCCTCCGCCTGATGATGCTGATGCACAGAAGCACAGAAAGACAAACAAAAAGGGGGGGGGGAGAGAGAAATAAAGGGATATTGAGTACATGGATCTCCGGTACAGTTAGCGGACATGACAGACACAGATGCCCCCTGCACTAAGTTGCGCACTTGGGGTCCGCTACGCATTCCGTGGAACATGCCCTACACGCCTAGAGTTGACAACTGCACCCATGGATGACACGGCCCAGGGATGGCTGTACTGACAAACTACTGAGGGTGGTGGCTGGGGACACAGGGGCTTACGGGGGTGCCCAGCCTACAGATATCGCCCTGGCCTAGGGGGACCCACAGCCCTCCTCCCCCACCCAGACACCTCCACTGCGCGACAACAGAGTAGATAATGCTTGTACTCACCCCCTTGTGTCTGCTGTGCTGCCCTCACGCGCCCATCCAAATCAGGGTAGGCCACCGCCAGGATCCGGAACATCAGGGGGGTCAGTTGACGGCAGGCACCCCGCCTACGTTGGGAGGCCATCCCCAGCAGAGACTCAGCGGTCTTCTTGGTCCCGCGGCGGATGTCCTCCCACCTCTTGCGGCAGTGGGTGCCCCGTCGATGGTGGACCCCCAGGGTCCGGACTTCCTTGACGATGGCACGCCAAATCCCGATCTTCTCATGGGCGCGGACCTATGTGACACGTACAGGGAGGGAGAAATACCACGTTCAAGTTTGTCTGCATTTTCGTTGCCAGTGGCCCAACGCTCCCCATCCCCGCCAGGCCCCCCGCCATGCCCCCCGCCAGCCCCAACATGCCCCCCCCATCCCCGCCAGGCCCCCGCCATGCCCCAACATGCCCCCCCATCCCCGCCAGGCCCCCCGCCATGCCCCCTGCCAGCCCCAACATGCCCCCCCATCCCCGCCAGGCCCCCCGCCATGCCCCCCACCAGGCCCAACATGCCCCCCATCCCCGCCAGGCCCCCCGCCAGCCCCAACATGCCCCCCCATCCCCGCCAGGCCCCCCGCCATGCCCCCCGCCAGCCCCAACATGCCCCCCCATCCCCGCCAGGCCCCCCGCCATGCCCCCCACCAGGCCCAACATGCCCCCCATCCCCGCCAGGCCCCCCGCCAGCCCCAACATGCCCCCCCATCCCCGCCAGGCCCCCCGCCATGCCCCCCACCAGGCCCAACATGCCCCCCATCCCCGCCAGGCCCCCCGCCAGCCCCAACATGCCCCCCCATCCCCGCCAGGCCCCCCGCCATGCCCCCCACCAGGCCCAACATGCCCCCCATCCCCGCCAGGCCCCCCGCCAGCCCCAACATGCCCCCCCATCCCCGCCAGGCCCCCCGCCATGCCCCCCGCCAGCCCCAACATGCCCCCCCATCCCCGCCAGGCCCCCCGCCAGGCCCCCAAGCCAGCCAGTGGCCCCAAATCCAGATTGAAGTAAACTCACTTGTTGGTCTGGAGGACCGTAGAGTAGCGCATACTGGGGGAGGACCCCATCCACAAGTTTCTCCAACTCCTCTCCAGTGAAGGCAGGGGCCCTTTCCCCAGGCGCAGCAGCCATTGTCCCTTCCAGACCGAGGTCACAGCAACACTTGCAGTATAGGTCCTCTCCTGTGAAAGTTCAAGTCGCAAGTGGATAAGTAGATAGAAAATGGCGGTCACGTCCGCGGCGGTGCGTACCGCGGCGGTGCGTACCGCCACCGCCGGCGCCCTTCGCCATTGGCTCCTGAAACCCATAGGCTTCAATGTTAACCAATGCGGCTTCGCGCCGCGGTCTTCGCCCGCCGCCCGCCGCGGTGTGCCACGCCAGCGCATTGACCTCACATCCCATTGTCACACTTCACAGGTCAGGCAGCCGCCATTTCGAGGGTCCACATGGCTCAATTTCAACTGCGTCACACAGGCCTAGGCCTTGCATAGCCACTCAGACACGCCATTCACTGCATAGAGAATCGTTTACTGTGCTAGCTGTGAGTACATACCTGTGGGTTGCTTGACTGTGTGCTCCATGTTGTCCTTCCTAGGCACCGTCCGCTGGGTTTGGCGAGGAGACGGATGAATCCTCCCGTGTACCGACCGCTGGTGGACCTGTCGACAATGGAAGAACGCCACATTATCCTGACCTACCGTCTTAACCGTACCACTATACATGAACTGTGTGCCCAGCTGGAGCCCGACCTGATGTCCCCCATCCGCCAACCCACAGGGATTCCCCCTCTGGTGCAGGTCCTGTCAGTACTCCATTTCTTGGCAAGTGGGTCATTTCAGACAACAGTGGGAATTGCTTCTGGGATGTCTCAGCCCATGTTTTCGAAGGTGTTATCCAGAGTGTTGTCTGCCCTGATGAAATACGTGAGGAGCTACATCATTTTCCCTGAGGCGGGCGAATTGGCTACAGTGAAGGGTGATTTCTACACCCTTGGACATATTCCCAACGTCATTGGTGCCATTGATGGGACCCATGTGGCTTTGGTTCCCCCAAGAGACAGGGAGCAGGTGTACAGGAACAGAAAAAGTTACCATTCAATGAACATCCAGGTGGTGTGTTTGGCTGACCAGTACATCTCGCATGTAAATGCCAAATTCCCAGGGTCAGTGCATGACGCCTACATCCTGAGGAATAGCAGCATCCCTTACGTGATGGAACAGCTAGAGAGACACCGTGTATGGCTATTGGGGGACTCTGGGTACCCCAACCTGTCGTGGCTACTGACCCCAGTAAGGAATCCCCGGACCAGGGCAGAGGAACGGTACAATGAGGCCCATGGGCGTACTAGGAGGGTGATCGAACGCACCTTTGGCCTCCTAAAGGCCAGGTTTCGGTGCCTGCATATGACAGGTGGATCCCTAATGTACTCACCTAAGAAGGTGTGTCACATCATCGTGGCCTGCTGCATGCTTCACAACCTGGCTTTGCGCCGCCAGGTGCCTTTCCTGCAGGAGGATGGTCGAGACGGTGGTGTTGTGGCAGCGGTGGAACCTGAGGAGAGTGACGAGGAGGAAGACGACAGGGCTGAAACAGACAACAGGGACAGAATCATTGAACAGTACTTCCAATAGGACACAGGTAACAATTCAAAGATAATTTAGTAAATGTGAACTACTCTCCTGCATCTCTGCTGCCTGTCTATTTGCCCCAGTGTATGATGACTGAGTTGTGGCTTTTCCCTCCCTATTTCAGATCTGGGGTCCCCACTACGAGTCCTGTGCTTCGTTTCCCCATGGACTACAGCTTTGTGGCAGCTGTTTGTTGACTTCACTATGTACAAGGACATATTTGCACTGTCATGTCAATTACAATATTTTGAAATCACAGCCAGACTCCAGATAGTTTTGTGCAAAATAGGTGTTTATTTAAGTGCTCAAAATGGGATGGGTGGTTTCAAGTGGGTGGGGGCTATGGTGAAGGAATGTCCATGGCAGAGTCCAGAGTAACAGTCACACAGGTGCATTGTCCAGAGGCCTGTGGAGAGATGGAGCATGGGCAGTTCAAGGATGGACAGGGTGACAATGTGGGACAGTGGGATGACATCAGGTGGTATCCTTTGCTGGCGGGGGTCTTGACATCCTACTCTGTCTTCTTGCGAGATCTCAGGGCCCTCTTGCGGGGTGGTTCTTCTCCTGCAGGAGGTGGGGGTCTGGTGGGCTGCTGCTGTGCGGGGGCCTCCTGTCCACTAGCGCCGGCGGAGGTGGTTGGCTGTTCTTGGTCCAGGCTAGTGGCAGGGGCCCTTGGGTGTTGTTGAGTGTCCGTCCTGGTGTTGACGAGGTCCTGCAGCAGCCCTACCATGGTAACCAGGGTGGAGGTGAGGGCTCTGATGTCCTCCCTGTACCCCCGATAGTGTTCCTCCTGCAGTACCTGGATCTCCTGGAACCGGGCCAGTACCGTCGCCATCGTCTCCTGGGAGCGGTTGTATGCTCCCATGATGGTGGTGAGGGCCTCGTGGAGAGTGGGTTCCCTGGGCCCGCCCCCCCCTGTCGCACAGCAGCCCTCCGAGTTGCCCTGTTTCCCTGGGCCTCTGCCCCCTGGCCGGTGTGCCCACTACCACTGCCCCCAGGTCCCTGTTGTTGTTGGGGTGGTGGGTTATCCTGGGTGCCCTGTAGTAGTAGACACACCGCAGATTGACGCGCCCTGGAGACAGAGGCATGGGCCCGCTGGGTGGGAGCTGTGCTGGTGTTCCCAGAGGGGTTTGGGTCTGTAGTGGCCTGGGCCTGTGTGAGGGGAACCGACTGTCCAGAGGTCCCCGATGGTCCGGGCTGGTCATCGGTGTCCAGGTCGACAGAGCTGCTGTCATCGCTGACGGCCTCTTGGGTGGGGGGTGTGGAGAATTCTGGGCCCTCCGCGGCGGTGTGTTGACGGTCGGGTCCTGCAGGGGTATAGAGGTATGGTTATAGTTTCAATGTGTGGCATCTGGGTGTATCTGTGGGTTCCCGTGTCCCCAAGTGCTGGCATTCGTGTGTGGGGTCTTTGGTGAGGGTGGCTTGTGGGGGGGATGTGTATATGCATTGGGCATGCTTTGGTGATGGGTGTCCATGCTTAGTGGACGCATGCAGGCCTAGGTTTTGGGATGTGTGGGTTGTGATGGTGAGACATTGGCAGGGAATAGGTGTGCTGGGGGTGGGGGTGAGGATGGTGGTGGGGGTGAGGGTGGGGTTCGAGGATGGGGGTGAGGGTTGGGGTATGATTTGGCATGCGGGGGGGGAAGCAGTAGTGAAGCTTCAACTTACCAGTATCCATTCCTCCGCCGACTCCTGCGAGGCCGTCAGGATGCAGGATGTTCAAGACTTCCTCCTCCCATGTTGTAAATTGTGGGGGTTGAGGTGGGGGTCCTCCGCCAGTCTTCTGCACGGCGATGTTGTGCCTGGATACCCTGGAACGCACCTTCCCCCGTAGGTCGTTCCATCGCTTCCTGATGTCTTCCCGATTTCTGGGGTGCTGTCCCACAGCGTTGACCCTGTCGACAATCCTCTGCCATAGCTCCGTCCTCCGGGCAATGCTGGTGTATTGGACCTGTGTGCCGAAGAGCTGGGGCTCTACCCGAACGATTTCCTCCACCATGACCCTGAGTTCTTCGTCTGTGAAGCGGGGGTGTCTTTGGGGTGCCATGGGGTGGTGTGTATGATGTGTGGGGTGGAGTATGTGTAGTTAAGTGTGTTGAGTGTGGTGGTGTGTGTTGTTTTGTGTGTGGATAGTGTGTGGGTGATGGTGTTGAGTGGCTGTGGCTGCTAGTTTGTGGATGGTGGTGTCTCGCTCTGGCCTTCTTTCAGAATTTTCTGTCGTAGGGGTTTGTGGGTGATGTGGGTGTGTGTTTTATATTGTATTGTGTGTGTGGGAGTGGTGTGTGTATGTGTATCAGGTGTGTGGTATTCAAATCGGCCAATGTGGCTGAGTTTTGTTCGTTTGTGTGTATTCTGACCGCGGCGGTGTGTCCCGCCAATGGAATACCGCGTTTGAAAGACCGCCGCGTGGATTCGTGGGTTGTAATGGCATGGGCGTATTTCTGTTGGCGTGACGGTGGAGGTTTTGTCACCTCCACTTTTCCGCCGACCGCTGGTCTGGCGGTCTGTTGTGGCTGTCGGATTTTCGGAGGTTTGCCTTCTGCGGGTCAGAATGACCGTGGCGGGTTTCCGCGGCCGCGGCGGGATTATGGAGGATTTCTGACCGGCGGTAGGCGCCTTTTACCACCGAGGTCAGAATGACCACCATAGATCCAAGGTACTTTTATTACTGTGACCCAAACATACACATAATTATAATGGGAACAAGACCAGAAATGGTCATAAAGTTCACCGCAAGTGAAACAAACACCAAACTCAGAAACTAAAATTTTGTGTTATTTGTACAATGATTGGTGTATTGGTAACTGAAGAAAGACAACCAAAATTGATAATTATACAAGTATCAACGCAGGGCAATTAGAACTAGCAGGGTCTGTCTTTTTTAATGTCAAAGGCATTTCAACCCAATCAATGATAAAAGGGTCTCATCCGGACACAGGATGGCCTAGGGAATGGTTGCTTGATGTTAAGGCTGAATTGTGGGACAACAGCATTCAATTGGGGTCAAATGTACTCCATTGGCACCAGTATGACACACCAATGTGCATAGGATGAGGCACTACTCACCGGGCTGGCCTAAAATAACTGCCTGCGACTGCGGGCTTGACGATCCAAGAGTCAATGCAATGATGTAAAGCTAGGCACATGCACAAATGCTATTGGTCAGGATACTTGATCCGAGTAAAGAGGGAAGAGAATCTTCCCCACTGCAGGTACTGGCATCATAGCCTGTAGTCTCCCTAAAATGACCACTGCATGATGCAACCTTGACACAGGCCTTTCCATTGTATCGCAAGCCCCTCACTAAAGCATCTTTGATTATGACGCAGGATTTCAGATTGCAGCCACGCAGCTCCTTTGGAGGTGCATCTTCGACTCAGGACTTCACATCGCAAGCCTCTCTTCGATGGCAACCTTGGCAATGACACCGATCACATCGTCACCTCGCAGCTCCTCAGAACTGCAGCTGTGTGATGCATCTTCAATGCGGGATCTCACAATGCTCCACAATCCAGATTTAAGATAGTTTTTTCAGCTGACCTAATTTGGTCCCAGTTTCTGGCCCATGCTTCATTACGGTCAGCCTGAATTTATGGCATTATCCCATTCCTGTGAGACCAGACTACCACAGTTGGGGCCAGATGTATCAAAGGGTTTTGTCCATTCTGTGTCTATGGGAAAATGTGTTCGTACATGTGGCCCTTGGTCCTTTATATTTCTAGACATTGCTTTCACTTAAAACTTTAAAATTACATATCTCTGGTTCGACCTACTTGTTTTTTGTTGTTTTGGTCTCCAATAATTTATTGAATTTTACTCAATTTTTCCAAATTGGTATTGGATTTTTCTTATATTTTTCTAAATTGGTGTGGGATTTTTGATGTGTTGTGTTTTCACATTATTACTGTTTGAAGTGCTGCATTAATAGTTTACACATATCTTACACATTAAACTCTAAGTTAAGTCTGACTGCTTTGTGCTGAGCTAACAGAGGGTTAAGCACAGGTTAATTTGGGGTTAGCTTGTAACTGCACCCTGACAGAAATTGTGGTTATTGCTTGAGTAGAGTTTCATCCCCCTCAACCAGTAACCCAATTTCCAACTCAGATATTTCACTGAAATGTAATGCTTTACTAATCAGAATTAACTAAGATTCTTTTCAGTTGGAAAAACAATATGAGCCCCATTTCTATAGACTTCAGCCTTATGGAATGACATATTGACATTTCTTCCCTTTATTCCCTGTTGAAGTACTTTTAGATAAGCGTTCAAAACTGACTGTCTACAGTAGCTTTTTAAGTTCTGAACCCCGAAACGCTCTGGAATCTGCAGGTGCAAGATCTTTTCTGAAACAAAAACTTACATGAGTCTGAAACATAAAGGGGGGAAACACTCACTTTATCTCTTAATACCTTGACCAGACAATGAGACATCCATACAGCTAATTTATTTGTCTTAGTGCGTCAAATTGACCAGAAGTTGTTCAGCAAAATGCATGCTCCTTTATCTTTCTTGGTATGGTGCTACTAAATGAAGATTCTTGATTCGTTCAGCGCCTTGAGGACATCCTGCTATATATTTCCGAGTTACAGTAGAGTTACAGCCCTGTAACTCTTTAGTCAATCATTTGCAGGAAAGTAGGTCGGGGTGACAGTTTTCTGGTAAATAAGTGGGCACCGGTGCTTTCAGTCGGATATGGTGAGGTTTCCGATTGCACCTGGAACTTTTACATGCATACAGACAAAAAAATAACACACTCTCTCCCTTTTGGTTTTGAAAGTCTTCACAAATGTTGGTTATTTTACATGTTGTGTTTTCTGTCTCATAGTACCCCTACTAATCCGGATTAATTTCCCTTTCCACTGCCCCCTTATCCCCTCCCATGCATCCTGCTTCTTGTATAATGTATTTTAACATTATATGCCTGCGTGATTGTTGGAATATCTAAAGCTCATCCCCTGTATCCCCCCACCTTACTGACCTAACTACGCCCCTGAAGCAGGTGATAATCTGCTGTGTTTAAAAATGTTTTTTTAAATAAACAAGTTGACATTCTTTAGGTCCATTACTTATCTAATATTGTTAGACACTGATGTAGTTGTCTTTGATGCCCAAGTGGAGAAGCAGGGTCAACATTATTAGATTAATTGAAGAGAGACTGGCGTGACCCTCTGTTACTAATTCCCTACAAATACTTGGAGTTGGCTTTGGCTCCGGCAAGAGGAGAACCGCTTTCGCACATCATGCTGTTTATTGCCTATTAGATGTATCATTCTGCCTCCTATGCTTGATTTGAAATTGGACTAGGTTCTAAAGATGCTTAAATAATTTTCGCTCTACATTTGAGATCACTTATTATAAACAAACTTGTACAACAGCTGCATATAAAAGTCCTAGATATTTGAGATAAATAAGTACCTTATAGAGCCTTGATGTCCAGTGTTAGTTCCCCTGCAAGTTCCGTTTATGAATCTGTCAGTATTGCAGAGCTTTCTGAAATACATCTCTATGATAGGATGTTCTTTTATTTCCATAGTATGAATCTAGCCAAAAATCTGCCTACTGATGGCCCAGGTCAACCACAAAGTTACAGTGTGTGAAAACCATCCTTTTAGCACGTTCACCCCCCCACCCCCCTTTTGTCTGACTGGTACTGGTGGTAACTGGCCCTGGCTGTGCCATGGGCTCTGCTAACCAGGCCTAGGGCCAGTGCTCTGATCAAAAGGTATAAGGTACTGTGTAAACTTACAATTAGCAATGACATACTCCTGTAAGTCCCCAGTATAAAATAGGGCAAGGGGGATTCAAACTACCTATAAGTCCCTAGTATATAATAGGGCAGGGCAGTTTAGAGGCCCAATAGATTTCTTGCACTGGGGCATGCACTGTTGTGTTGCCTGCTGTCATTTGTACCGGCAGCCCTGCCTTGCAGACTGTCTTTTAGAAGTAAAATGTGTGAAAATTCGACTTTGGAATTAAAGGTACTTCCAAAGTGATAATCTCCTTTAATTGTACATATGTCACCCCTAAGGACTCCCCTAGGTGCCCCAGGGGTGGGTGCCAGGTAACTATAAACAGGGACATTATAGACATTTTTTTATATGCCCTGGTGAGGGAAAAACTGTCCCTTTCATTTTTCCTAATTGTAGATAATTAGCCCTATAAGATAACATGGGGATATTTCACATAAGCATACATATTGCTAAGAAAGAGCTAAATGAAAAGACTTTAAAGATTGTTAATGATAAATCCAACAACTTGCCACTGTTGAATTTATATAACTAATACAGAAAATACGTTATAGGACTCTCTTTTTGTAAACCAAAATCCAGACTGCTAATGGCCTTTCCTGATTGGTCAGCCTTAACAAGGATTAGCAAGGCTGCATTGATGAGGTGATAAGTGGCCTGTGCTGAGTTAAAGTTATCTGATGGGGGAGGTCTGCAGCTAGAGAGGCCAGGGCAGGAAGGGGTTTGGGTAAATCATACTGGTCTTCAAAGGAAGCAGGACAGTAAGGAATGCCAGCCAGGCCTGCCCTCTCACCCTATATCCAAAGGCCCAGGAAAGGAATTTGCAGATGGTCTGGAGATGGAGTGTTAATGGAAATTAGCCATGCCAGTAGATTGGTTTCCCCAGGTCTTGCTCCTCTGGAGAGAAATTGTCCATCTTGGATTTTAAAGTGCAGTGCTGGGACAAGAAAATGCCACACTTTGGAGGAAGCTGTCATGCTTTTTGGTGGCACCCTGCGTCTTATTGGACAGGTGGTGCCCCTCTGCTTGTCCCCCAAGATGATTGAATAAATATGGCTGAGCTGCATTTCAACTCCGATCTGCTGTTTGAGACCACAAGAAAAAGAAGGACTGCCATGCTGGAACCCTGGTCTGCAACCCAAAGGACTGCACTCTGAAGTACTTCTCCTGTTGCACATTCGAACAACAGCCCTAAGGACTTTGCCTTGCTTCAAAAAGGAATAATGAGGGGACTTCCTGAAAGCAACAGGTTAACAGAGCTTGCCTGTACCAACTGTCACAAAAGCCCCCAGCCTGGAGTGCGTTCAGTGGACTTTTGGGGATTTGGCCAGTTGCTATGTGGGATCTGTAGTCTTAAACTTCCAAGGACCATCTCAGAGCTTCTAGATTTGAGTTTTAGACATTTTGAACCCTCAAGAGGAACTTTAGGATGATAGAAATCAGCTTGCTGGAGAGGACCGCATGATGTTAAGAGAGAAAAGCTCCCAAAGAAATGTGAACTTAAACTTTTGACAGCGGACCCTCTCTCAGTGTAAACCAGCAGAGCTCCATCGCAGTTGTCCTCAAATTGTGACTTAGTCCTGGACTAGTGCACCCAGATGTCTCTGGTTGCAACCTATGGCTATGACACCGGACATAGGAGCATTACGACATAAGCACTGTTTCCGTGCACGCATACTGAGAGCGATAACTTCATCAACTAAGAACATTCTTTCTTACAATAAAATGGGGGTAGACTTATATGTAGTAGTGGTTAAAACACATAACCAGAGGAGCCTGGTGTGACGAGAGTCTCCCTGCATGTATTGTGTTCCTTGCACTCATCTTTTATAAATAAGGTTATCTCCACCGGGTTACCTATACACGCAATGGAGCGTTTTCGTCTGGTGGGTTATCACTATGACTGGACAGAGGTTTCTTCCTACAAAAAAAAACAACCCAGGAATGGTTTCCAGGCGCGTATATTGTGAACTATAAGAAATAACTAGTTTGCTTGCTAATAAAATTCTAGGGGAGGAGCCTGACATGTAACGTTGGGAAAAGCACGCATCCCCAGGGGGCCCGTAGAGGCTTCATGCTTACAAGGGGTGACTACTGTCTCACTGCATGCATATTATTTTCTGCATGGTTCTCCTACACAAGAACATGTCCCTATCGCGGCCACCTAGATACGCAATGTAGTATTGGACCATGGATGTATTCTGTGACAACTCTGTATTTATGTGTGACTACAAGGGGCATCGCCCTGCTCCCACACATGAGGTCTGAGATCCTTTATTTATGGGTAAGCGAACGTCCAGTGTGCCTTCACTTGCTTCACTATGCCATGAATGTAATGGTATTCGACCGATTACCCACACTCAGTAATATTACATAAGGGTGTGTGATAAACATGCTCACAAGCCCTTTAGGATGCATGTTAGGCTGTGAACACTTGTTTATTTAAATGGGTTGCAGGGGTCTAAAAATCACTCTTTCGCGTTGCATGTTCACTATATTGTTCACAAAAGAATTGTCGACCTAAGAAACGGTTGAACTTGAAATCTCTTTCTCTCTTAGTTTTATCCCGACTAGGTCTTTTATAACTGACAGATCTCAGGTAGGCCCTGTGTGTTTATACTATCCCCAATCACAAACTTAAATTATGCCATATAACTTCACACTTTTTAGTATTGGGTTTTACAGGGATCAGTAATCCTGATGAATGCACTTGACCTGTAAAGGATTAAAAATGGTCAGAAACATGTTGGCTTATCCACAGATGAGCAGAGTCATTCTATTCAAGCTTATCTCGTACCGGTAATCCACTAGGTATTTTTAAGTATCTGGGTCCCTTTACTGTACAGCAAACTTTATATAAGAACTCCCTCTGGTAGGTCAAACCAGATGGTTGAGTTCGACCTTGTGACATTGTTCTACGAGTGTGGGTAAGGGTGGTCTATGGTGAAGCTGTAGTGTGGTTAGTTTTACGTATTCATTGCGCTTTAGCTTCAGGCTTTAGGCCTTTGTGCACTTTGCCCTGAATATATTTTATTCATTTGCTGACAGCTTAGAGCCTCTGTGCACTTTGCTCTACATGCTTTTTATTAGGCTTCGTACTGTTATTTTTCAAATAGCCAGTTCTACGGTGTTGTTTTTTATTCATATCACACTGTTTTGCCTACTTCAGCACTGGAGTTCTCCATAACATATTTACTCTGTGCTTCAGTCAAGGATACAGTCTGGTACATTGCCGATAGACGTGGTAAGAGTTTAGACTTGGCATTCCTGCGTAGGGACATTTTGTGATCACGATGACATGTTAGTTATAAAATCACTTCCTTGTCCCAATACACGCAAGAGGGAGATTCCGACCAGGGAACCACAACTTGACGCTGACTGCCTCGTTGCAGATGCTGAACCAAGATCACAGGTCTTTGCTCAGGTATGAGGGCTGATGTCTCCACAGTGATTCTAATAGGCAAGCTAGAAGCTTAACATGCTGTGCTCTAGATAAAACAAGCAGAGGGAGAGTAGAAACTGTTTGACAATATGATAGCTTTGTTTTTATGTTTTACTCTCCTGGTAACTATTACAATCCTACTGTGTTGTATCGTTCTGGTTATTGCGGCTCACGCCTTAATATCTAAAATACAGTCGTTTTATTAAAACATTATATAAAACTTATACTGTCTTTGTCATTTATATATGAGATCATATTGGAAATTAGAGAGTTGGTTTGGATCTGAGTAACCACGACTTCCCTGAGAAGTTCCAAAGATGTCATGCGCTCGGCTGCCAAATCATTCCTTCCACATGGGAGAAATGAGGCACTGCTAGTTAGCCGGAGCAAAAACCGGATTTAGGGTGACAGAGTTCTTTACACGTGGGTCAGACTCAGTCCCCCACACCGTTATAGATCCTGCTACCTAGAAATCCAGTAGTCTCATTTAGAATAATGAGAGCCCACGCGACATGGCGCCGCCAACGTTTGGTCTGGCTCTAATGATTAGGTCCGACTGACTCTCTTGGTCTCATATGTATTTTGACTCCTCGGTTCCGTATACGGAGACGTCCGTGGGACTGAGGGTTTCCGCCGCCACGGCATACGTGCTTCCGATTCCTTAGTGGTTGGTTGTTCAAGCTTGAACTTTGAAAGGAAAAACCCCGATATTGGTGTGCTTTCTCTGACCTGAAGCCGTTTTTTATAAAATGGCGAATCCTAATGTAGTGAACATAGCAATTAATATGCGACATCCAATCACGGGACATCTGTTGACACATGGACTGACAGTCCAGGGGGGTCCAGTCACTTTTGTGGTGGACGCCCATGCAGCCTATAGAACGGAACTTTTTTATTCTTGGGTCGGATTTCCAGCAGTGGATGGGGGAACAAATACTTTTCACGAATACACAGTTGCGAATGTCCCTGGACAATACAGGGCTTACGCTTATTTAGAAATACCTCTATCTTATCAAGAACACAATAATTGGCTTGATGGCGCCCTCCCACACACAGTAGCACAAGTTAGGTTAGGTCCACTGAGTAATGATGGTCCTACCTGGCCTTTATTGGCTACATATACACCACATCCTGCGGTTGCTCAATTGGCAGTGGTTGAAGTTCGTCGTTTATATACAGAATTAACGGCTACATATAGACGATTAGTTCAGTTTGTCATGCAGACACTAAATACGAATGCAGCGCGTGCTGCTCCAGCGCACCCACAGGCTGTGGTTCCGGGTATTAATCCGGCCACTGTGCACTCGGTAATGGGTAAGGTGCCGGCTAAACGAGAGGAGACTCCATTTTGGCTGGCGCAAAAAATTAATACGCTGGAAGCAGTATTTCCCCATACAGGACCTCAGGATAAACATAGAATTTTGACGATGTGTTTGCCGTACGGGATGGTTCCTCCGGTGGACCTTTGTAATACCTGGGGCACGGTGTTTGCCGCGCTCTACACTACGGCACACGGTACACCGACATTAGCTAATTTACCAGACGTACTTAAACAGATTCAGGATGAATATGGGGCTGCCCCTGCCTTGGATTTGGGCATGCAGTTGCTGGGCAATTTTGCCACAGTTTCTTCTATTATTTTGAGTAATCTCAAAGGAGAGGCGGTTGCACTAGCAGTGCGTATGCGTCTTCGGGATGTACCGCTGCTTAATCAGGAGCGGGAGCTTCCGAGAATAATAGCGGAAACATATTCTAGTATTGGTCGTGATAGCCTAGGGGCTAGACCACAAAAACCCCAGTTACAGGGTAAAAATAATAAAGAAAATGCTAAACAGCAACAACCTGAGGGTTCGAAAAAGCGCTGGTAAAAGAAACAGCAAACACCTAAGAAAGATGGTGGGCAGTCTCCGCAACCGGAGACCCCACAGAATAAGTATAATCTCAGGAATAGGGATACTTTGAGGACGCCTGATAGATATCAATATACTGATACACGCCAATCTCGTTCCTTTCAGGACTCCTCGGAAAAGAGAAGTGAGAGAGGTGGGCGGTCAGAGCGGAGGACGGAGTACGTGAAACCGAGACAGGATTCACAACGCTCAGCGGAGGTTTCTATTAAACAAGAAGAGAAACCGCTGCAACAGAAACAGCAATTTAAAAAGAAGAAAGTGGCAGCTGTCTCAGTTAGACATGCCGCTCAAGAAGAGAGTTCTCTTGACGAACAAGACATGGGCGTTAGCACTGTTAGACAGCGCGGCAGAGGTCACAATAGTTCGCCGGAGTCTTCTAGAGCATCTGGAGGTGAAAGCAACTGATGACTTCATACAAGTCGAGACGGCGGATATGCGTGTCTCTGATCCTGATAGAGTATATGAAGTGACTCTGCGATTGGAAGGGGACATTGACCGTATTCTAAACGCCATTTTTTGGGACCATGTGGTAAAATCATATGATGTTCTGTTGTCCGAACAAGATTGGAAACCTGACTTTGTTCGCGACTGTCCAGTTGGGGAGGAGGTTATTACACCTTCCTTCTCACCACTTGTTCTGAGAGAACTCGCGGAGTCTTATAGTAAATCATGGGCTCTAGCACAGGCTACCGCCTTGTATAGAAATAACGTGGGGTGGGACAGACAATCACCTTATCATGTAATTCCGATAAAGGGCGAACCTCAGCCACAACCGCAGTATCCTATCAAATTTGAAGCTAGGGCATCGGTTAGAAAAATTCTTACACAATTGGAGTATCAGGGTGTAATTGAGCCCTGTGTCTCGCCGATGAATAATCCCTTGTTTCCGGTTGCTAAACCGGACCATTCATATAGGATAGTGGTGGATTACCAACATTTGAATAGTCATACACGCACATATGCAATACAGAATTCACATAGCGCAGCGCTTATGAATAATATAGTGCGTAAAAAATACAAAACAACATTGGATATCTTGAATGGATTTTTCTGCCAGAATATAGCGCCCGAGAGTCGGGACTATACCTGTTTCAGTGCGTTTGGCTCTCAGAAATTTTTTTGTTGTTTGCCTCAGGGGTATAAGAATAGCCCAGGACTGTTTTCGGCTCGTGTAACTGAAATGCTGCATGAGTTCGACCCTGAAGCATTATCATATGTTGATGACATATATCTGACAGATGATGAGATTCTGCAACATCTAAGGCGTGTATCGCGCATTGTTGTGGGGTTTGCTGATATTGGCTATAAGTTTAATTTTAAGAAATCAAAGATTGCCTTCCTCAGCGTCATTTTCCTGGGATATGAGTTGTCGAGTGAGGGCAAGAGCTTAGCGCCACATTTTTGGGAGAAATGTGCTTTATTGCTGCCTCCTAATACGGTTCGGAAGCTCCAGTCATTGTTGGGGTTTCTGAATTTTGGCAGAACTTACATTCCTGATTATGCGACGCGTATAAAACCCTTATACGAGTTGATTCGCCCGAATTTTTCGAGTAGATTTTGGACGATTGAACATACACACATACTACGAGAATTACAGAGTGATCTCTTAGCAGTTAAACACTTACACACACGGGACAATAAGACACATTTAGTCATCAGGGTGATACCTGGGGCTGTTGGGTTTACTTATGTCACCTTTAATGAAGGGGAGACAGTCCCGATTGCATACAAGTCTCACTTGTATTCTGCTGCAGAGCAGCGTTTAGCACAAACTGAGAAAATTCTCACTGCAGTACAGATGGCTGTCATTAAAGAAAGACCGCTGGCCCAGGGTCAACGCATTGTTGTAGTTTCCCCAATTCCGGCCTTAGAGGCAGTTACAAAAGCGAGTGTTCCAAATTCGAAGGCTTTACACCCGCGATGGATACAATGGGCTACGTCTTTGACAGCCACTGATGTAGATTATGTATTTGACCCTAAACTGCAGACTCAAGAATTTCTTCAATACGAAATAGAATACCCTGTTCCTGCTGGTACGTTGCCTATTGACCAATATGAAGTGGTCATGTATACTGATGGCTCTGCGCAACCAGCGGTTGGGACTAAACAACAGTATTCTGCTGCATGTGCGGTGGTGAGCGGCACTATGGAGGGGGAAGTGTTCTGCCCCCGACATACTTATACTAAAACCTTGGGAGATTGCACGGCACAGCTGGCTGAGCTCAAAGCTCTATTGTTAGCATTGGAGCACGCGGATCCGGCACGTTTAACCTTGCTGGTCTGTGACTCCTACTACTGTGTGCAGTCTTTCAACGAATATCTACACTATTGGAAGATGAATGGGTTTAGAGATTCTAAAGGCAACACCATTAAGCATAAAATGTTGTGGGGTAAGGTTGCGGATCTGAAGGAAACGCTTCCTAAAGTCCATGTTGTGCATACACTTGGACACCAGCGCGTTGGAATACACGTTGCTGGGAATACTTTGGCTGATGAAGCCGCGAAATCGGCAGTGGCTGTCGCCACTGTGGCCGCAGTGACTCGTTCGAGTTCCAAACCAGACACAGACGTTTCGGCTGCCATAAAGGCTACGGCTGATGGCACGCCCTTTCCTAAAGGATTTCCTTCAAAATATAGTTACTGCTTGAATGGTGCGCTAAATGCTACTGTTACAATTCCAGGCATTGGTGTACGTGAAATTCCCAATAAGATTGAGAGACCTCGATTGATTTCTGCAGCACATGAGGGGGTGGCTTCTGCACATGCTGGGGTGGCTGCCACGATTTCACTTTTACAGGCTCGTTACTGGTGGCCTGGTCTCTATAAAGAGACGAAGCAATATGTCCTTTGTTGTGACGTTTGTCAACAAATTAAAGCGTTGTCGGCTAGACGCCCGCAGCAGACGCCCCTTCTGATTTCAAATAAACCATTACAGTGTGTGTACTTGGATCATTGTGGTCCGCTGACGCCAGATAGTGCATACAAATATATATTGGTTGCTGTAGATTCGTGCTCCAGATTTGCATGGGTATGGCCACAACGCTCGGCTGACGCTCGCACTGTTATTAAAGATTTGCGCATCTTTGTCGATATATTTGCAGTTGCGGCTTTTCATTCGGATCAGGGCCCTGCTTTTGCCTCTAAGGCATTCAGGGACACCATGGCTTCGTTGGGGGTCCAACTCACATTCTCGTCTCCATTTCATCCCGAGGGAAATTCTGTCGTGGAGCGTTTAAATCGTGATTTAAAGCAGTCCTTAACGGCCAGAGTTATAGGTACGGGTCGTGGTTGGCTAGCCCACCTATATGGAGTACAGAGAGCACTTAATAACTTGCCTAGAAGGTCACTGGGGGGTCGTACTTCATATGAGTGCCTGTTTGGAACACGAATGTATGTTCCTGATCTAGATGGTCCTGGTGTGGAGGCGGCAGATACGCCCTTTGACATAAATGATCGTGTAACTGTTTTGCAGGATTTACAACAATTCCGTGAAGATAACTCTTCTGCCAGTGCTACCTCCTCAGGAATTAAGGATGAGCCAGTAACACCTACTGGTTGGATACCCAGGATTGGGGATCTAGTGCGTGAAAAGGTCGCAGTTAAAAAAGAATTTGGTCCTTCTTATCGAGAACCTGTCCCTGTGTTAGGGGTAAGCGGCACGAGAACTGTGATTTTACCGCCGCTGCGAGGGGCCAAAGGAAATCGCTTTGTTTCCATTGATAATGTCAAGTTACAACATGTGGCCGATTCTGCACAGCAGACCAAGAGGGACACCCAGTAGTTCCGGAATCCCTCTCACTACTGGGGAAGAGGTCCCGCTGCAGGTGATTTTCACCGACACTGTTTCCTCTCCGAGCTTGGGGAGGGTGGATGATGATCTTGCGATTGTTCCACCGACGGCGATTAATATGGAATCTTGTGATCAAATTGCTGTACGTTCTACTGACGTTTCTGAACATGTGGTTTATAGCGTGCCACGGCGAGAGCCTCCATCTGCTTCTTCGTTCACAGTTGCACCTTTTGCTAGAACTGCTTCTGGCTGCTTCAACGACGCTGATAATGATGGGTCCGGCTCCTCGTCCTCGATGTCTTCTGTCCACGGTCCACGACGGCTGCTGGGGTGGCTTAAACGAACATATTTTGTTTTTCCTTGGAACTATTTTTGGCTGTTTTATTATGGTTGGGATTTGTGGTTACTTTTTTTCTGATAATACATGGTCATTTTCTTCCTGATCGATCTGACATTGAGCACGTGGAGACTGTGTTAAAACCGCATTTTTCGTCTCATATGGTTCGAAGAGACTTGTCCACAGTGAACATTTCTGCTATACCAGTTCCGGATGGAATTGTGTGGGATAAAGTAATGTTTGATATACAGTATATGGTCCCACTGAATTGATTCAAATACTGTATGTCCTCAAATTATCAATGAATGATATTGTTATACCTGGCATTGTTTCTGATGATTGGGATGTGAAGACAGTAGATTCTATGCTAACGGATTTGCAATATTATACTGTCTATGACGATGAAGATGCTTACCAGTTTAGAGATAATCATGGTGACATGTTTTGTTACAACTATTATGGACACCACTTTATTCATAAAGCTAGTGGCCCTAAGCCCATGTTTAATTATGTGCAATGGGAACATTGCTCGACTCCTCCACAGGGGAGTTCAAAAACGTATTATGAAAAATGTGCATATTTTGCTGGGCATGATCCACGTAATGCTAGGTCCTACTATTTTAAAGTTACACCGTATTCTGATAAGCAAATGTTATTGACCGATACTAAATAACTGTATTCCAATTTGTTTGTATCTAAACTGTCGGTCGAGGGATATGAATACTGGTTCAAAACTGTTGACTTGAAAAGTGTTTGGGTTACGAAAAATTGGCAAATGCGAGGCAGGGACACGTTATTTAGAGCATGTATTATCCCTGTGCAGATGATTTTCCTCAATGACACAGTACAACAGACTAGCTGTTTGGGCTTAGCGACGATTAGGGAGTTGACTTTGCCTAATATACCTGTCCCTTCTAAATAAAAAAATTGGCAGCACTATGTGAATGCTACTTTCAGTGACTTTACACATTGGGTCCAGAATGGTACGCTTAACACTTCATCGTTACATCCAGGCGGGTGGTTATTATGGCCTGTAGACACTAATATGTGTCATCAACGTTTTATCACCTCTTCAGGGGGGTTCAGGACTAGTAGGGCAGACCCTCGTTACGTTTCACCAGAACATGCTGATGTTATAACTACATACAGTGTGGGGAAGCTTTGTCAGCAATGGTTGAAGTCATCCACGCTGGATGCAGTTAAGTCACATCTCACGTTACTGTCTAATAATACTGATTTACAAGATTTTTTGTCAGGTCCCAAAGTACCACGGAAGAAAAGGTTCTTATACGAGGTTTATAATGAGATTTGGAAACTTTCACAACAAGAGGCTGCAGCCCAGTTGAGGCAGATTGATCAAGAAAATCTGATACAGACTTTGTCTGTTGTTGATAATGGCATGCATACCCTTTCTGAACGTGTTTACACGATTGACAGCATTGTTTCCTCTGCCATTGACATTATTAAATCGGACATGTCTTCTTTATATCATGGGCAGAGTCAGACGTGGTCCATCATGCAGCTGGGTTGGACTTTTCAGACCTTGAAGGCGGGTCGCGTTCCATGGCAGCACGTTCGTGCCAGAGAGATCTTTATCTCTTTTAATTTGACTCGTCAACAACAACTGATGGCTAAAAAGGAAGCGACATATGTTATGTTAAATATTGAGAAATTAGAGAAACTGCCTTTCACGGTAGCTGAGATTCCGTCAGCTGAATGGTTGATCCATGGGGTTATTAATTTGCCTATCTCAACTTTGCAATTTACTTCGTGTTTGAAGCACATTCCGGTGGGTAGATATGAACTATTGGGAGACAGTTACATACACGAGGTGTGGGACCTTCCCTTTCAGTACAGATGTGTTAATGGTTTGAAGGAGGTTTTTCTAAGCGGCAGCGAATGCGAAGCTTCTGTCAGCCATTCAATGGTTTGTAAACAGCTGTCCTTGCACGGGGCGTGTAACGCTTCGATTGCTAACTTAGCTTGTTATCTGAAGGGAGTTCCAGTCCCGGTTATTAAACACACTTTCCAGGTGCTTTCTAACGGCAGTTACATTGTTCTTAACAGCGAACGCTGCTGTGGCATGCGTGCCGGAATAGTTTACATCGTCGTTGTCAACAAGGCCGTTACGTGCTGCGGGAATGTGTTGTTTCCCCCCACTCAATTTAGGGAGGTAGCAGACATCTGGCCTCATATTGCTACTTCCAAGGTTGATTTCGACAAGTTGAGTCGGCTAAAAGCTTTATTGTTTCAAAAGCATGTGGCCCTTACATCTGCTAGCGAGACCTACGCACTTCAGGTGGCAAGGTCATCGGCGGAGATACAGTCCCTTTTGAATACTAACTTTCCGAATCACTTCGGTGAACTTGTGGGACGTATATTTAATGCATCCAGCACTGCTGGTATTGCACATTTTTTCAAAGTCGTTGGTGTTGGTTTTGCTCATACCTTCTCTTCCATATTCGGTTTGATTCCTTCGGCTATACATTCTATTTTCGGAAGCATTTTTGGGGGTTTCCCGATTACTTTGGCTTTATTGGCTGGAGTCTTGCTGTTGTTGCTATTTTTTCGCAATGGCTGTCCCGTCACGACGAGATCCTGTATTGCTGCTCCCGTCAGCGCAGCTGTGTCGTGAACGCATGATGCAGCATTTTGGAGCAACACTCCTGGGACATTTGGAGTGTGACTGGTCTCTGTCATTCAGACCGGTTTTGGATTGTGTGCAACCCGTGTTTCGATGCCTTTGGTGCTCGTTTGAACATGCACTGGCTCTCTGTCTCTCATTGCAGCGCCCTCCAATGGTCGATACTGATCTGTTGATGTTCCCGATTAGGGCTCATTCCCAGACTTGTGCACTACGGATGCGCTTGCTTCGTGAGCCAGTTTATGAGATTCCCTTCCTGGAGGAAGATGGTATTGTCTCTTTCATAGGCCCTGCACGGGGTGCCGCCCTGAATGGTTTTGGGGCTTTGGATCACACCTGCTCCATGGTACTTTGTGGCGTGGATCTTCCGATATTGACACATATCGAAGTGGAGGAACTCCTGCGTTCTATTGCTTCTATCTGACGATTGGATTTTTACGAAATTGACACTATATTGAATTTGGCTTTATGATCACATGTTACCTAAATTTATGACTTTGTTGTCTTCTCACCTTGTCGAAATAATTGTTTTAGGTATTGTTTATATTTAGGGCGTCCTTTTTTATTATTGGAACCACTTGCTACCGACAAGGGGAGGGTGTAGTGTGGTTAGTTTTACGTATTCATTGCGCTTTAGCTTCAGGCTTTAGGCCTTTGTGCACTTTGCCCTGAATATATTTTATTCATTTGCTGACAGCTTAGAGCCTCTGTGCACTTTGCTCTACATGCTTTTTATTAGGCTTCGTACTGTTATTTTTCAAATAGCCAGTTCTACGGTGTTGTTTTTTATTCATATCACACTGTTTTGCCTACTTCAGCACTGGAGTTCTCCATAACATATTTACTCTGTGCTTCAGTCAAGGATACAGTCTGGTACATTGCCGATAGACGTGGTAAGAGTTTAGACTTGGCATTCCTGCGTAGGGACATTTTGTGATCACGATGACATGTTAGTTATAAAATCACTTCCTTGTCCCAATACACGCAAGAGGGAGATTCCGACCAGGGAACCACAACTTGACGCTGACTGCCTCGTTGCAGATGCTGAACCAAGATCACAGGTCTTTGCTCAGGTATGAGGGCTGATGTCTCCACAGTGATTCTAATAGGCAAGCTAGAAGCTAAACATGCTGTGCTCTAGATAAAACAAGCAGAGGGAGAGTAGAAACTGTTTGACAATATGATAGCTTTGTTTTTATGTTTTACTCTCCTGGTAACTATTACAATCCTACTGTGTTGTATCGTTCTGGTTATTGCGGCTCACGCCTTAATATCTAAAATACAGTTGTTTTAATAAAACATTATATAAAACTTATACTGTCTTTGTCATTTGTATATGAGATCATATTGGAAATAAGAGAGTTGGTTTGGATCTGAGTAACCACGACTTCCCTGAGAAGTTCCAAAGATGTCATGCGCTCGGCTGCCAAATCATTCCTTCCACATGGGAGAAATGAGGCACTGCTAGTTAGCCGGAGCAAAAACCGGATTTAGGGTGACAGAGTTCTTTACACGTGGGTCAGACTCAGTCCCCCACACCGTTATAGATCCTGCTACCTAGAAATCCAGTAGTCTCATTTAGAATAATGAGAGCCCACACGACAAAGCATGACACTAAAAAGTGTGTGAGACCACTCCTTCCATAAAGGAAACTTTTCCTTATCTTTCTCATGCACAGAGGGATTTAAAAAAGAATCAATTAGTTCTTCTCCTCAGAAGGGGTGGCTTTTTAGAAAACTTGTTGTCAGTCTTTGAGTGGATGAGCTCTGACCCTCATGGGTAGTGCCTCAAATTGAGAACACTTCCCTGAGCTAATATTTTTGGTTCTGCCCCCCACCACCACCTTTTTGTGTACATATACATTGGCTGGGATTAACCACAAGCTGTGCATCAAAATACATTGCCATCACAATCTAAATTTTAATTTCAGTCAATAAGGGATTGATGTGAGTTTTAAGGGTTTTATGAATCAAATCTTTTAGTATTTCATTTTTATTGTAATCAGACTAAAATTCATCAAAATCATTGGTTTTGTCAAGTAATTAGAAATAAGTAGTCAATAAACTATAATTAAAAACATTAAGCTTGTTCTGTAAAGGTGTCAGAACCCATAAAGAGTTCCAGTCAGAGAAAGAGATCAATAGGAATAAAGCTTTAACATCAAAATATTAGTTCAGTAATTCAATATTTAGTCAAAGCAGAACTTCCCATTTAGAGTTCAAGTAACTCAGTAAAGTCTCAGCATGAACACCTTGGATGCTGTAAAGTGGCTGGGAGGCATATGTGTTAACCTACTCTAGGGAACACGCACTTTTATAGATATCACAATCTAAGGTTTTGCAGCATGTTGCATCTTCTTTCTTCAGCCAGCCAATCAGCTTTTGATGCCCTCATGGAAGCAGGATGACTCCTCTTCTTCTCACCAGGTATACAATAGTTCTCAGAGAGCAATGTCAAGTGAACCATTTCTTATCAAAGTCAATGTTAATTCTATTACATGTTCAGACCATTTATTGCCTTTAAGGAAGCTGAAACGTTGTGAGTAAACTCATTCATCACCTTACTTAGGGCCTGATTATGATGTTGGCGGTCCCACCGCTATCCCATGCGACAGTGAGACTGAGTACTCCTCCAAGCTGCACGCTTTCCTGCCTGCCTTATTACGAGGTTTACGATGGGCTGGCGGTCTTTTTGGGGCAGAGTCACAACAGTGTGACATAACGCAGCAAGAACTGCATGCAATTACACTGTTGCTCCATAGCACAGGGAGCGCTTCACACTCCATCTCCTGTATCCTGCAGTGACAGTGTGGCCCCATGGAACAGGCAACAATGCATGCCCTGTCACCTGGAATGGACACCGCGTGCACTGTGAATGTGTGGCAAAAAGCTGGGGACACTCAGGGGCACCAAGATTCAGTGAGTTATCTCCTCATTTACTGCCTTTCCACCAACTCATGCATGGCAGTGTCCACACCAGGAAAAGCTTGGTGGAAAGGCAAATCATAATTTGCATGGCAGGAAGCTGGGTAGCAACTCCCTCCATGAGCCACCTCCAGCTGTCCCACTGCCACTGTGGGAGAAGGAGTATTGGCAGAGTCAGCGGGACTGTGCTAGTATTCCTGTCATATTGCTGCTCTGTTCTCAATCGGTTGGTCGGTCGGACCACCAAGGATGCGGGAGGGAGGACTGCCTAAAAGCGACAGAGGTTCCCATTCTGCCAACATCGTAATCAGGCTCTAGATGACAAATTTTTATACATTAGTTAAAAAGTGTTCTTTGTGTAAGTAGAATAATTTGCAAAGGTATATGAAAAAACGTTCTGCTATTATTCATTATGAAAAAGATGCCCTTTGGAAGGTTAGGAAATAAATATTATCTATGAAATCAGCATTTTTTATGCATGTCAGCTTTGCCAAATAGCATTGTTATAACTGTTTAGGCTTACTACAATTTTACACTTAAAAAGTCTACAGGTAATTCTGCACATTATTGCACAATTTTTCTATATTGAGCATGGTTGAGTAATGCTAGGTTCTTCCAAAAACTGTAGTGACTGTTACAGAGGTGAGGGCAATTAATTAACCTCTTACCAGGATTGTGGCTCTGTTCAGCTAACCTCCCATCTATGCTTTTCAAAGTACTGGGTGAGGAAGATCAAACAAATATTTCATACAGCATGCAGTCAAGCAGCTCGCATTGAAATAATTGGATTTGCAGAGAGTTTATGAGTGATCCTTATTCGGATTTGATGCTCACTGTAAATGACAAAAGGGAATGCATCATTCACCATGCAGCGAAAAATAAAATTGCCCAGACAACCTCAGCGGACATATCAAGGAATGAGATTTTATTACAGCGCTAGACTTCACAGGTTTTCCAATCTCAAGGGATAAAGAAAGACGAATTTATTAAAGCTGCATTTTGGTATTTCAAATGACTTATTGAAATGGTCTCTGTGCTCAGTCATTGCCTGGCTCCAAGAGTTATGGCTGCGCAATGAAGTTCACCGCAATAAAGTCAGTATGTTAGTCGAGACAATGTATTTGTTTCGTTTCTTAAGACTGCTAGAAAAGCAGTTATAATATTTCATATTTAGCAAGATTTGTGAAGCTAGTGAACTTAAAAACTCAGGCATAGTTATCCAGGAGAATCCAGTAGCCTCGAGTGCTTCAATCGCTGTTGTAAGCAAGAATTGGCAAAGACAATAGGTCCCAGATTTAATAGCCTATCTATTAGCATTGCCAAGGCTTCTTTACACTGGCACATGAACTCATGTGTCAAGGTGCATGCACATGCACGCATCATAACATGCATGTAACCAAGTATCCCAATGTGTGTATACACATGCATCACGATAGGACTGTCATTCTGTTTTGCTTAATTTAAATTATCATTCTCAGATGACAGACACATAACTATTAAAAAAATATATATATACATTTTGAGAAATGAGAGGCCTGGCAGACAATTGCAGCTCCTAGGTCCACAAGCTGAATAAAATAGAATAAAATGTATTTTACAGGGATGGAGGAATGGTAGAATGGGCACCGGTGTGGATGAGTAAATGCAGCTGATCAGCAAGAGTAAGATGGGGCACAATGGAGGAGCTCTATTTTTTTTTCTAAACGTTTGTTAAAACATAAATGCCAGGAGGGTAGGGTAAAGCAAAACATGAGCTTGGGGGCCCAGAAATATGTGAGGAGGAAAGAAACACCACAGGAAGAAATCAAAATAACATACACACTTGTATTTCTTAAAAGAAAAATGTAACTCCCTCAACCAAGCAACATCAGCAGTGGAGGTATAAATATTAACCAATCAGAGCAATGAGATACTGAAATGCCCCTGGTGGGACAAACACGAGAGTAGGGAGGAAAGCCATCAAATCGAGGAACTAAAGGCTGCATGTAATGATTGTGAACAAAAAATTATGGATAGAACTAGCTTAAGTAAAAAAAGATTGAACACCACTAGGAGTTTTAAACAACAGTATAGGCCGAAAGATTATCCACGCAAATATTGATAATCGGTATGGTGTGTTATACAGATATTGTTCATTGACAATGAATTCTGAATATCTGTGTTAATTAAACTCATAGGACAAACAAAATATTAATTTTAGGTTGAGTTAATAATATTATAATATTTTTTTTTTAGTTAAATACATTTTTATTGTAGAGATGTAACGCAAGCAAAATACAGAATTACACCAACATAATTGAATAAATATGAACAAGGATTGTAATATTAGAAAATAAGTGAGAAAAAATGATAGATTTTCGATTTTGTACAAAAAGGGAGATAGAAAGAAGGAATGATGAAAGGTGAAGAAGATAGAAAAAATTATAAAGACTAGGAAGATGAGTGCAAAGAAAGGAAATTATTCAAAGATAAGCAGTAGAAGTCAAAGTTATTCTTTTGATGTAGAGCAGTAAAATAAGCATAGACAATTTAGAAAAAGCTTTCCAATGTAAGACTAACTTTAAATGTGAGTGCAATAAAAACATCTAACATTTTTGACCTAGGAGACAGAGATTTAGCATGAGATGATAGGGGACCTAAGAAATATTGTGAAATGTAAACAAAATGTTACATTTAAAGATGTTTAAACATTTAGACCAGACTAATTTCCAAAAAGCATTAACATGGCAACAATTGTATAGCATGTGTAATAATGAACCATTCTCTTTAGAGTAAGACCAGCATAAAAGCGCAGCAGAAGCATCAAATCGAGCTATTCGTTGTGGTGTGATGACCAAGCATTTGCAATGCAATGTGTCTCGTGCTTGCTCGAGTTAAAGCTATTAGTATTGTAAACTCCTAACTGGACTTTTCTTGCCACATAAACTGTAAAGTAAAACAGTTTCACCTAAGCGAGCCGACGGCCGCCATGAGCACAAAGCAAACACACAAAAGGAAACAGAAGTTCACTCACAGTGAAACGTATCGGCAAAAGTCCAATTATCCATGTAACCGGCAAAAGTGCAAATATCCATATGGATCAATGTCATGCAAAGCGCTCTACTACTGCCCAGTGAGATCGCGCTGCCTAGGAAATAAAGAGAAAAAGTAGTCCAGCAACCATACGGAAACCATGGTGCCTCGTATATTTTCAGTAGTTGGCCGGTGCTCTCAAGCCGGGCTAAACACCAGAAAAGGCATGACATATGCATGCCTTTCACTAATTAAATCAAGCTCATTTCAAAAGGCAAGCCCACAAACAGATGGCTTGACATGGGCATGGTTAAAAGCCCACAGAGACATTACACCAGGGACAGAGATCTTTGTGCTCGACCCTGAAAAGTGACTGCGTGATGTAAGCAGCTTTGGAGGTTGTAATAGTTTAAGCCATATTTTATCTCAAAATTGGTGCATGAAGGTATTGGACAAGCCAGCTTCCCATAGTAATTCTGAATAACATTTAGGTCAAATCAATATCGGAGAAAATAAGTTTCTATAAATGAGTGCAGCTTTGGGAACTGCATCATACTCAAGAAAATCAAATCAATCAAACCATCTGGTACTGGTTTTAATGGTTCATGGTCATGTGGTACTTGGATGAAAAAAAACTGTGGAGAGAATATGTAGATAATGTGTAGTTCTCTATAAAGGGAGGAAGTAAGTGGTATTGTAAGAGTTTCACTCCAAAAGGGTCCAACACTTTCTTCTACTTTTAGTAATGCCCTTGTTAAGATGTGGGCTACCAAGGAGGTATGGACCCCCTTTTTTCTTCAATTGAGATACATGAAACTGCAGTAAGATATTGGTTAGCCCATTGTTATTCCATTTGAAAGTTCAAAGGTCTTCACATCATGCTTGAGTTTTTTGGCTTAAGAAACACGTTGAATCTAGTCTGTGAATTCAATAAGTATTTTATTGAGATTTATATAAAGGAGAACAACAGTCGACACATGGTTTGTCCCCCCCTAATGGTATGCAAACCGGGGGCTTTCTTAAGGTTGCAAGAGAATATGAAAGTTAATCAAATAACAGAAGACTTATTTTGGGGGAAAGAAGTAAGTAAGTGGAGATCATCACCCAACGAGCATGGAAGAGGACAACTGATTGACTGTTTTCAATGGCAAGTTGTACCCAGAGGACATGCTTATCATTTAAAGAAATCCCAAGGAGATGGGAGAGTGTGAAAATGATAAGGGATTAATTAGTATAGTGTTAGCAAGTGAATAGAAAAGATGTGAATATTTAATCTAGAAGGAAAACAATGCACTTTTCAGCAAGGAGATAGGTACAATCAGCATCACACATAATTGTTTAATTGGAAGGAAGAAATTCTAGAGTGAAACAGGATAATCTGCAGCCTGTGTAAATATTATTCAACTATTATTCCAAGGCAAAAGAGAGAGTAATAAGATAGGAAATAATCAAGGTAAAACTCCAAAAGGTTTGTGATAAGTCTTCCACCAATGCAAAAGAATCAAATATTATACAATACCTACACATCAGTTCTTCAACATATGTCCATTTTTGAAGGTTGCCTTATTATATATTGTTGGTCAAGAAAGCATATCTTTGCTGAAAATGTATGAAGATTGCAAATATTTCCATCATACCTGTATGGCCTTGTTACAGTTTAAGAGTAACAAATCAAAAGGGGCTATGTTTGCACAACTTATAACAGTAGGGTAATTTGATTTTTGAGGTGGGGATCGAGCTAGTGTCGTTTTTGGGGATGGGGGATTGGGGTAGTTTAGTTTTTAGGGGTAGGGTTGTTTGTTTTGAGGGCAGGTGGGGGAGGTCGGGAAGGGTTTAGTGCTCAGGGTGGGAGGTATCTGGGGTAGTTTCATTTTAGGGGGGTCTGGTAGTTTTAGAATTAGGGTTGGGGTACTTCTGGGCATTAGGACAGGTGGGGTTTTAGGGGTGACCCGCCCCTAAAAAGGAAAACTACCCCGGCCCCCAACCCCGCCCCTAAAACAAAAGATACCCCCACCCCACTCCTAAAACTACCCCAAACCCCACCCCACCACCCTTAAAACAAAACTACCCTGACCCCTACCCATAAACCTACTGCAACCCCCAGCCCCTAAAACTAAAACTACACAGACCTGCCAACCCTGCCCCTAAAAAACGTAAACTACTCTGACCCTGCACCTAAAACTGAAACTACCACGACGCCCCCACCCCTAAAACTACCTCTGCCCCAGCCCCACTTACCTGACCGTGTCCTCTCCAGATCCTGGCTCCCTTTTTCTCTACCTTTACCACACATGTGTGTTGTTCAGCACATGCGTGGTTAAGGCAGAGAAAAAGAAAGTCGTTGTTTATGTAAGCTTGGTTCTGCTTTCGTGAACAACGGAGTCGTTGTTGCAGAGTTGTGGTTCAGGCTGTTTCCCATTCTACCCAGGGGGAAGAAAGTATGTGAGGGTTCAGCCGATTCCAAAAGAGTCAAAATGCCACTGCTCCTCTACAGATGTAGTACGGAAACATATTTCCTAAAGTATGATTTACAGAGCAACAGCTTGGGCTTTCTCTGTTTTACTTTCTCAGATCAATTTTTCTCAATTTTGCTTACATGTCCCAGAGCAAACAAGGACACTTTGCCTTCTACAGTTACGCTAAGATGAGAAGGGATTGGATGGATGCATTCTAGAGCCCTCTCTACAATGCTTTTTTTCATAATGCCTATATTTTGCACACTGGTGATGGTCATAGGGCCCATGTCTGTATTCAGGTAAATGTGGTTTCATAATATAACAATGTTCTTTTCTCTACTGCTGCTCTCAGGATTTTCTCTTGCAAGTAATCCTTTCTAAGAGTCACCATGATTATACACCCTACTCCATCTCCATTGCAAGGGCTCTTTGCTGACATTCCTCTGTTTTTTTGTTACTTACAGGGATAGAATCCTCTAAACCCGGGAGACCCTTTGGGCAGAGAAACGTCCAAAGCCCCATTACTAGGTTCACCTGCTTCTCCATTCGGGGAACATCCCAAAACCATTTTCCTGCTGAATCCATGGAGATTTTCCAGCCTTTCACCTAGTCTCAGAGATGAAGAATTGAAGCCAATGCAGACAATTGAAAAGTAGAAGTCTCTGATAAATCACTTTTTAATTGTAGTAAACGTAGTCCCATCTCTATGTTTTCCTCTGAAGAATTCACTTTTTTCAGATTTTACAAGTTGCAATCCAGCACTCTGGATCTTGGTCTCAAACCTCTTAAAAGACAGCAAACTCTTTTTACCTCTTGTTACTGTAGATAAGTCTTACTTCTCCGAAGGACATTCAGGTACAGAATATGTTCACTGCTGAAGAAAACTGTTCATCAGGTGCGGAGCCTTTGCTTGTTTTTGGTTGTTCTTGGGTTGACACTCCAGCTGTGTGTTGCCCATGTCCTCTAAGACTCTGCTATCCCTTTGTTTCTAGCCCTGAGTCATCTAAGTCTCCACGAACTTCAACTGGTCTCTTGAGTGCAGCTCTAATTTTAGCAGGAGAGAGGAGAATCCCAGATGCCCCAGCTAGGTATCTCAAATGTGCAACTTGTGTCCAGAAGCCACGCCATACAGACAGTCACTTTGACTTTTGACCACACCAGCTGTCTTGCTCTGATAAATCCTCTGAGGGGATGCACTAGGGGCTTGGAAGATCCCTTGAATGATCCAACTATCTTCTCTCAATACCTAGCCAACTGAACACTTGCTTGAAGCCTTTAGCCCTTGGGAAGAGGAGGCCTGCTCCAGGCCAGGGCCAAGGGATTTGCCACAGCTCACTAACTCTTGCTTTCACCTGGTAACTTCCTTCCTCAGCAACAAAGGGCTTTCCAGCTGTTCTGCACTGGACATTAGCTGCCATTCTTTTGACTCTAATCAGCACAAGTTGAGCAGTAGCATCTCGTGGGTGTTGGGACCCAGAGTTAGATGAAAAAAAAACTGTTAAATATATATCAGATAAGAGCTACCCAAAATTTGCCCTGCAGACAAACTTGTGGGGCATGTGGATCTCCAGTGCAAACAGGATTAATTGACCGAAATTCCCAAACTGACGCAAATTGCAAACTAAAGTGAACCAATAATTTTGCAGTGGTCTATAAACCAATGTTGAATTACTACAGTTTACCTTTCTTTTACCTATTGTAGGTGGATGAAGACTGACACAAGATGTGCATTTGTACTGTCATTTGCATCTGCCTACCGAGGCCAAGCTTGGAGCAAATTATGATACCCCTCAGCTCCTTCAACAATGATAATGTTATGGTATGGATGGTAATATTCCAGCACAATTGCATTCACAGAATATGCCATACTGTGCAGTAGTTTTAGAGCTATTTAACAATACCTAATGCATCAAGGGTTAAATCGGTACAGTGCAATAGAATCACAGTAAATAGGACTTGTGAGGATTGCCTCACTTGTTGTTTTTCTTTGGTGAAGTAATTGCAGAATAGACTCTTTGAGAAATCCGGTATTTATCTGTGGAGCTGAATCCAGGAATAATCTGAAGGTAGACAGTCAATATAAGGCACGTCACTGACACATTATCAGAAAAAATTTACCTGAGTCCTCACAGTGGGAGACTAGACGCCCCCTACCCATGGCACTATATCCCATAGTCAGTCAAAAGCACAATTCATGTCTCTGTGGTTATCTGTGGCAGACTCTTCTTTGAGCTCTCATCAGAGGCTCCATCTTTTGTTCTTTTTGTTTATTTATAGATCTGGTGCTGGGCACAGATGCACGGGATGTCAGAATCAATGTCTTCTTTCATCCCTGCCCATTTCAGTGTGGTTTAAAATGAGGTTTTGGGGTGGGTTGAGATGCCACCTGTCTTGCCGTCTGTGGATACACCACTATGTTTCTGGCTCACTCCCACCATGATGTACTTTGAGGATGTTCCAGTGTCTGCCATCCTCACTTGCTGCAGGCAGTGCCCAGTAGAAGGTATGTGACGCTTCAATTGCATTTTCCCTGTCCCCATTGCTTTGTGGGGGTAGGAGGTACTCAGCTCATCTGATCTTCCCTAAGGATGTTCATGTCACTGTCTGACTCAGAGCTAATGGAATTGGCTACGTTAGAGTGCCATTGTGGTTTGTGCTCTTGTCGTTCTAGTGCACTCTATGAGTGTTGCACATAGTGCACTGCTATTTGTGTGCAGACTTCAATTGGCTGCAGACAGCGCTTCAGGTCCTCCTCCTCCTCCTTCTAAGACTTTTCGGCCAGATTGTTTCTGTTCAACGCAGGTCTGTTGTGAACATGCTTGTGCCCCTTGTGGTCTGCTAATCAACCTTGTACTGCTTCTACATTGAGTTAGCTTCTGAGTTGGGGAGTCACTTGTGCTCTTCCAGATGTCATCTCTTGTTATCAGTCTATCCGCTTTTGTACATCAGTCATCTCTTGTTATCTGTTGTTATCAGTCCATCCACTTTTGTGCATCAGCGCACCAGTCTGAGCTTTGGCCTCAGATGTCCCTTGCATTCCGAGGACAGTCGGTTTGGTACCCACTGGCAGACTCACACATTTGATTGTAGTTTCAGGTCCCACTGTGACCATGCACCTTATCAGCTTTAAGGGTCTGTTCACGCACAGGGAGTTTGGAGGTTTCTCTGCTGTGTGCAGTATCAATCATTTCTGGTTTGAGTGCTACACTTTCCATTTTCTACATGTGTTTTTTCTACCTCAGTGTGGCTAAAGGCTTGCACATGAGATGATGTTCCTTCTGTTCTCTTTCTAGCCACAGGAGGTACCAGTCTTTAGTGACTCTGACATTGCTTGTCATTGTTCCTGCAAGGTCTTTCAAAGGGGTACGTACAGGATAAGGAGTTGTATAGCTGACACTGGCTCAGTACCCCCTTCTTTTGCTTGATTCCTGGATCATGTTACTTTGGACTGCTGCTTTGGACAAGTAATCCTCAGTCCACTGTGGCTCTTCTTCTATGACGTTCCTGGAGCCCCAAAACTGCTTTCTGATACTGCTTCTGTGGAGGCCTGTTGCACTGGTTGCCTTGGTCTTCTGTGGCTACCCTTCACATGCCACCAGCTGTCATACTCTATTTCTGCTTGTTGTTACATTGTGTTCAAATCTGATTCCCTTCGTTTCTGTCCCTTCTGTTCCTCTGGAGGAGGATGGGACTGTCATCTTTGGACAGTCATGATAGGTCTATTGCATTATGGTGACCTTGATCATCCTGTCTGCCATGACCTGGAAACCACCACCTGTGATCACCATGTAGATCGTGAGATGGATCCTGCCCTTCCTCACTTCTTTTGCTCACTCACATCATGCAGCCCCTCTCTGGGGCCATGAGCTGTTTGTTGTGTCTTTAGTCACCTTTTTCATTTAGCTTTATGAGGCCTGGTTGTACACTATTTTGTTGTTAGTGAAGACATCTTTTCTGCCTGCTTCTGTATTGACGAAAATACTCCATCTTCTTCTTAACAGGGTTCTTCTTCATCTCATTTACATGGGTCTGCCCAAGCACTTTGGCTTGGGCATGCTCCGGGCACCACTTCTGGGATGGCTCATTTGCCTGGCTCTCAGAGGGGAGTCATAGGAACACGTGGATTGAGGTTTGGAATTTACCACAGCCTCAAACCTACGTTATAATGACTTAATATGTTTCTCTACTATCACAGGTACTAAATTTTTTCATCCTCACCTTTTCATTATATACTTGGGGCTCACCAATCTTAATAACACCTATAGTTACACAAGTGATAGTAGAGTTTTTTAAGACAAATGCGTATCTTGGAACATATTTTTTTTTTAAACAACTGGCAATGTATTACCAGTTCGCCTCAAAAAAGTCACTGTTGTGGTGAAGAACGTCAGCTCTGCAAACGGAAATTTGGACCTTCCATGGCCTTTGATTGGAATAATGACCACTGGATTGGTTTTTCTACACATCCTCCCTTGTGTATTTAATTTTGCCAAGTAATGTGAGAGTGATTCGGTATCATTCCGCATGTGATTACTGTATGATAAACACTACGGTTTATTATCTGGCAAACACCTGTGGATAGCAGTGTAATGGATACTAAGAGAGCACTAATCATACACCACACATCATCCCATACACGATACTACAACTGGTTCAGCGAGGAGTGGTGGTTGTTACACCACGGTTACTCATCTCCTAGTCTTATTCAAATTAAGCACTGACTAGGACGAGGGCTTGGCTGAGGAAGTAATGATTAGATTCCTTCCAGGTAATCACATTTTTCATGTTCGAAGAGCAGGTGGGCTCCTGTGAAGGAGGTGCACGCAATTCACGTGAGCACAGCCTGGCACGACGAAGATGGCATTGGAGCAACGAGATAACTGTAAATAATTGAGGCATTTGTAACTACGTAGTTCTTCAGTCACAGCTTTACTTTCAGTGTGAAACTCAAGCTGTGTTTTTTCTAGGCCACGACTTTTACTGCTAAGGTACTTTAAAATTATTTTGTATGAAAACATGTTGGACATATTAGCTGTAATGGCTGGTTGCTTCCATAGCTCTGGTGATCGTTTATGTCTACAGTTGATTAAACAGCAAAATAAAGAACTAACATCCTAGCCTCTTCCGAATTCAACATACTTCAGGAGTAATACATTTATAAGCACACAGACAAATTCAAGGGTTTGTAAAATCGCACTGACAAACTATGGCTGCCCCACGGTTCGATCCCCGTGGCGCGGACATATGAAAAATTATCTGAACTGTATTAATACCGGCAGAACGGTAAAACCATTCTTCAGAGAAGAGGAAAGGATCTTTCACATTTAAATGAAGACCAATAAGAAATAACTGAGATTTTAATTGAAGACAAAACATGGTTCCTCAGCTAGCTTGGACAAACAGAATACATGAACAATTTCGTAGATTAAGAATATATCAACCAGGTAGAGCGATTACAATTAGGGCAGTGAATGGGATTCCGGGCTCATATGCAGTGTAAGGCTAGGACACAAAATAGATCCAGGCACCAACATCTGTGGCCATCATTAGCGAATCAGATACCTAAATAAGCAGCCCACATGTGCAAATAGGGCAGTTTTGAGTTTATAAAGACACGTTGTAGATATGTTTTGAAAAGTATTGGAGACTTCAAGCATTTGTGATTTCTACAGGCAATGTTTGTGGTCATAGCAGAGAAATGAAAAGTAAAACCCGGCCCAGCAGGCAAAAAACAGGCCCACATACCTCCAAAATCCTGCCCATACTCTGACCTATCAGACCAGCCCCTCGGGCATTAGCTGATGGCCCTATAGGCCAGTTCGACCCTGTACATATACCATTGGGCCGTCACCCTTCATTTTTGATACTATGCAGTGTTGGAACGTTTTCGAAGATAGTTTAGGAGGAAATGAAAACAGGAAAATGACGAATAATACAAATCCCTCCGATCCCCGAAAAACAAAAAAACTCAGCATAGAGTCATGGGTGCAGAAGCTGTTTATCTCTGTACTGTTGTAAATCACAAAATGATCATTTTAATACAATCCTTTCATTCTTACTATTGTTCAAACATTTCATAACAGGCATTGGCAAAGCCAACAAGTTTTGCCTCTGTGAGATCTACCGGTTTTGTCAATCTTCTTCAGACATGTTGCTCTGCAGCATGAGCTATGTGCGACATGGCTAAAAGTAAAGCAAATAATTGTAGTTGTAATTAAAATCTATATAGTGCTTACTACCCCTTACGAGGCATTGAAGTGTTTATGCTGGGTAGCACACTGCTCCGGAACCCAGGGATGGAGATATAAATAAATACATAAGGTTGGGTACATAATAAGGCACAAACAAATTTGTTGCAAGTGATATTTACAAATGATTAATATTAAGATTGTTGCTACCACGCGGCACGGCATAACTTTCAACATCAGCAAGCATTAGATAACACATTGATTAGATAATTATGAAATGCCATTGCGTTTTCAAATAAGGAAGTCTGCAAGAAAAATATAATTTTGCCATTACTCAGTAACACCACCTCTGGCCCCACGGACACACAGTAACCCCTTTTGCACCAGTGAAAGGAATTTAGGGGCATATTTATACTCTGTACTGAATTAGCCTCTTTTATTTTACTCAAATTCAGTGCAAACTTAACTCCATATTTACATTTTGACGCCAGACCCGTCTAGCGTCAAAATATAGGAGTTAACGTAATTTTTGGGATGCGTGAAATCACCTTTCATTAATGAGATGAAAGATAGGTGTTCCCGTCCCAAAAATTACTCCAAGCCCCTAGTGCCATACTTATCCCCCTGTGCAAAAATGACTCACGGGTGGGAGGCGGACCAAAACAATTACGTTAACCCGGTTTTGTGTCAAATTGTAATGCCTGGGTCTGGCCAGGCGTTAAAATGAGGCACATACACCACTATATGAGGAAAATTCACAGAATGAACATTTGCTACCTCCAGGACAACATGGAAGTTGTACTGCTCCAATTAGGCACACGCTGCAGTCGTCCACAACGACAGCTGCTCCCTCCACCTCCACAACAGCAACCCCAAATACCACAACAGCACCCACAAAGGCAACACAGGGGCACTAGTGGCTGGTGTCTCCCAGCCATCAATATCTGTTTACCTGCCTAAGGTTCTAGATGCCATCATCTGCCTCACACCCCACCACATCTGCTTCCCAAACACCCAGCAACTGCAGCAGGAGACCAAGTGAGGATTCTATCTGATTGCTGGGTTTCCGCATGTGCTGGGTGCAATGGACTGCACCCATGTACGACTGATGCCACCTGTAGCTACAGAACACCTGTACAGGAACCGCAAGCACACATATTCGATAAATGTGCAGTCCATTATAGATCATCGTGGGCTCTTTACCAACATCTCAGCCAAGTACCCTGGCAGCATCCATGATGCATACATATTCCGGCACTCCAACATCAATGAGCGGTTACAGGATGGACAACATGGCAATTGCCTACTTATCAGTAAGTCAAACAAAAAATCAATACACACACAATACACCAATCCTGTAGGACAAACAACATATACACCACAACAAAGGAGCATGGGACCACAGATGTACTAGCAACAACACATAAGCACCATGCCGCAGTACACCACAATGATTGGACATCACAAGCGCAGACACCCACCTGTACCTAACAGAGCCACAAACTAAGAGCCACACCACGTGAAGGCCAGGAGGAGCTATGTTCTCTTTGCATACAGAATAAGACCACAAACCACTACAAGTGTCCACTGGTTGACTACTAAGTATACTTCACACACATTAGATCAAACCAACAATAGCTCCACCATGTCAATGGCCTATGGCATAAGTATGTAAAGAAAGTCACACATAGGCACATCCCCACTTCATTCATGGTGTGCAAGACTCAGGCACAATCAACATCCAATGCCACCCAGGTGGTACCAACCACAACTACACCCCATCTACACATACCTGACATACCTGTAGGCTGCACATACATCTGTCAAATGCATCATATTGCACACGTAGGAAGACTAATGTACCTGTCATTATAGACAATGGGGCACAATCATGAGAAATGGTGCCACAACTAATCAAATGACACCTCACATGCCCCCCTTAGCGCCTCATAACACCTCATGCTGTACTGTAGACTAATAATAGTACACCATGGTGCAGAATCACTGCTAAACTGGATGGAATGTACATGGATGCCATAGTATACCCCTGTAGGAGAATGGAGGACATGACTGGCCATACATGCACTGTACTAAATGACCTTTCAGAAATATAGCTGGGTCCCCCTCCTAAAGTCTGCACTTCGCATGTGTAGTAAATCTGGCTGAAAATCCAATTACTAAGAAGCTAGGAAGTACACTGATACCAAATGTGATCATCATGTAATATATGACACACACCCTTGGACACCTGGACACTCATCATGAGTTTGTTGTCTGGCAGAGGCCACTTGGTAAACTTCCTCCACAATTAGACCGCCATTGTGGTCTAAACCCTGTTGGCCCAATTAGAAGTTCACTGCTGGGCCTGTCGGTGGAAACATAATTTTCCGTGCGCCAGCCAAGCTGGGTCAAAACATTACAGCCAGTTTGTGAGTGATCCGGCTGCAATGTGGCGTTGTGGCGGGTGCAGCAGCACCTTTAGCAGTAACTGCATTAATTTGTGCATTGGAAAGTGCTACAGGTCTGTCCATGTGGACACCTGACACCCCCATTCTGCCAGCCCTTGCATGGCGGTGGAACCACCATGCAAAGGCTGGCAGATTTGGGAGTCCAAATCCAGAGGGCTTTGCTGCATGCAGGGCTGCCCTGGCAGATTAAGACCTCTGGGACTGCCAGGCAGCTGGCTAGTGGCAACCTGGCAATGTTGGCGGTCCAACCGTGGTAGGTCCACCACGGTTTTAATGTGGGGGTCATACTGCCACGACCGCAGTGGTCCAACTGCCACTGTGAGTCTGACATTCTTGAGACCACCAGATTTATAATGAGGGCCAAGATGGTTGACACAACCATCATCTGCCACTAAAGCCCACAAAGTGTTGCACTGCATGGGTAATGCCACATGCCTACATCAACGGAATAGGCTGGCTTTGTAGTGCAACTATGCTGGCCAATCATCTGACACCATTGTGCTGCAAGGAGGTGGTCGCCTCCATCTAATATGAAGACCATGCTACTAAAATGGACTACACAAAATATGTTACATACATGATGAGCACACGTATTGGAATCCAGATGGTCACATACAGGTGCTTGGGTCAGTACCCAAGAATGACATGTACATCAACACAGTGAAATTGAACCATATTACAAGACCTGGAACATAAACAACACCACAAGCACCTCTGAGTCACCACTTAAACTACAACCAACTACTGCCATGGAATATTGATGGTGTCTCTAAACTCTTCGCTAAATTTCTCCCTCTTATCTTTGCAGCTGACCAAGGTTATGGCATACAGCTGTGGGTCATGACCCCATTTGCAAATCCAGATACCAATGAACAGCGTGCCTACAATGAAGCACACCGGAAAACACGCAATGTGGTGGAGAGGAACTTTGGCCTTCTCAAATCCTAGTTCAGGTGCTTGGACATGACGGGAGGAAGCTTCTTGTGTGCTCCCACGCTGGTATGCAAGATCATACTGATATGTGCTGTCCTGCACAACATATGGGTCAGAAACAATATCCCCTGGGATGGACAGGTAGATATCTACATGCAAGGGTGCACACATAAGGTAGGGGCTGTCAGGGAATGGAGGTTAAGTAATGTTAGAACTGAACACTGTCACAACTCTGTGTGAGAGTAGCTTGGCCTGCACCGTACATGTGTGTCAAGGGGGGGGGGGTCATCATAGGTAACATTGCTTGTTCAGTAATTGCCCATGGTAATTAATCAATTTTGGAAGCTGAAACTGCATAGTGGGGCCATGAGAATATGTACTGGCACTACAATAGGCCACATCCCTGACACATGGAGGACTGTAAATCATGTGCGGCACAAACACTTTGGCTGGGGAATGGTCAATGGCTTGGCGGTGACATAAAGTAGCTAGGGGTGTTGAATCCATATACAAACACAATACAGATTGTATGATCTATGATTTTCAATGGGAGAATGCATCTGTCAAATGATAGTCTGGCTGGAATGTAGGCAGAGTGTGTGACACACCCATCTACATGGGATGCACACA
The DNA here is from genome assembly GCF_031143425.1 of Pleurodeles waltl. Classification (NCBI taxonomy): domain Eukaryota; kingdom Metazoa; phylum Chordata; class Amphibia; order Caudata; family Salamandridae; genus Pleurodeles; species Pleurodeles waltl. Next base: position 496,383,101 of record NC_090445.1, read on the forward strand.
TGTCACACAATATAGGCTTGATTCACACATGTCCACTGCCAATAATGAGAAATACATGTAGACTAATATATGGGTGTCCATCCTAGATAGCAACGGGTATGCCGTTTTTCACAATGATTGACCTGTGTCTGCATGTCTACACAGTATGCCCGGTATAACAACATTACCCAGCACATAGCAATACAAACCACTCATTATCACTTACATGACAGATCCATTGCATGGTACCAAATGTAACTAAATTGCTCATACATGTAATGGCCTCCAATATCACAATCATGTGTGGCATGTGTGAACATGTGCATCATTCTCCTATACAGTCAGGGACCCACATCACACTGAGTGGGAGTAGGCACAGCCATATCGTTTGCATCTGGCAAAGGATGAATACAACACTAAGGAGATTATACACCTCAGCATCAGTCAGTCATGGTAAGAGTCAGCTAGGTTGTGGCATGCTGGAAGAATTGCATTGCCATGTTCAACGGTGGATGTGGATGGACAGCTCTGAGATACCCATAAATTTGTGCCGATACAACATGCCATGTCACGTGGAGACTACTCAAGTTCTGTGGCATGTGCAATGTTATGTGTGTCTGGCACTCATTCCATATCACTAATATCGCCAATGGGACATTGTCTACTGTGTTGATAGTTGTAGAAGAAGGGAATATTTCCATATTCCACAAGCCACTGTAGTATCCTGTCCCAATACCACCTGACAATGTTGTTGTAGAAGATGTGTACAAGGTGCTAGCAGAAAAAAGACTGGGAGCAATGGAGGACACAAACATACCTCACCAGTCGTGGCAGATAAAAGTGATAATGACCAGACAAATACCAAAACAGACACTGTAAGACACCAATTTCTACATGTCAAACTCTAACTGATGCATAGAGCGGGTGGGCACATTGGTACATGACCTAGACATGTTTGCCACCACCATACCATGGTAATTGCCCTTTGCGTGGTACCAGAACAGGAGACAGTCACATACAATTCCATCTGAACCATTTCATTTGTCCAACATTTATGTCACAACAGTCATGCAACCCCTAAGCAGGCTGAACATGGACACAACTTTGGACTCCAAAACATCCATACATGTCCTATGTGTGAGCACACGACCTCTGTAGCTGAGAGGGGAAGGCTAACATCTTGTACTGCATTGGAATTAATCACAACCAGGTCTGTATGTCCACATTTGTGCATGTCTCCATCTACTAGGGAGTGTGCACAGGCTGGAAATTAGCTATCATAAATGGTGAAGATCCCAGCTCAATAAACCCATGCACCACTGCATTGACAACATCAAAGTATGATAATGTCAGATGCTTGATGCACGTGCACAGAGGGCAGAGTGAAATGAACCACCATTAACCTGCACCTTCACATGCAACCATGGATTTGTGTTGCCACACAAACTCACATATTGATGTAGATGGGTAGGCCTGCCATTTATACTACTCTGCAACACTGTAACACAGTAGGACAGCATTGTATGTGACAGTCATGACTGACATGATGTTGATAGATCAGAAAACACATATGGAGGCAGGCACACATATCCCGACGATCTCTGCACACATGTACCACCATAATGGGCCAGCCATGGTAATGTGAATGGATTCAGTACAAAACCTAACCTAGCAGCAACATAATGGAATAGTTGTCACAAAACCTGTGAAAGTATGAATGTACCCATCAATTGTATACTGACATGCAGTACATATGTGTAAGTGATGTGAGTACACAGGCAATAATTAAAAGGGCAACTTCTGTCTATGCAGGAAGTTGTCAATGTGAGCTTGCACATTCCCTTGACACAGCAATGTCATGATGTATGACACAAACAACACAACACATGTCCATACAGCTGCATGGCATATAGCATTCTTCACCAACACATGTGTCCATAACATCTGCAGCAACTAAGATGCATGGGAAAATACATGGCACATGTGTACCTGTCCTATAACTATGTAATTACGAGAAGTAATCAGTGAGTAGACAAACATGCTCACTCAACTTGAGAGGAGATACGTGATGTCAATGCAGTCTCAGTCCACTGCATACTCTGAGTACAATGTACTGGTTGACACATGCCTTAGCATGTGTATGACACAAGGCCTAAATAAAAATATGTTTGTAGGTATTTAGACATGTATTGCCCACAGAGATAACTATGCACTCCACCTGCTACTCACTAGTCATACACATATGTTATCACATAGCACACATGTGCCAACATACATGTGGAAACAGTGTAGGACACATGCACATATGCACAGAGTATGAGAGAGAGCCTACAGCTGAGTCATGAAAACACACATGGTTGCACATACCAATGACAGCGCAATAACATTCATGTATAGACTTGCTCCTGTAGCCAAAAAACATATACAACATAGTAGAAAAGGCCATGTAACATGTGAAATGACTCAGGGTGCATTCGACGGCTACAATGGAAAAAATGACTCTAATGAATTGTAGGAAAGTAACATCTTGCCTGGCATGTTACCCCCATGTTTCACTGTATATATGTTGTTTTAGTCTATGTGTACCTGGGACCCTGCCAGGCAGGGCCCCAGTGCTCATAAGTGTGCCCTGTATGTGTTCCCTGTGTGATGACTAACTGTCTCACTGAGGCTCTGTTAACCAGAACCTCAGTGGTTATGCTCTCTCTGCTTTCCAAATTGTCACTAACAGGCTAGTGACCAATTTCACCAAATTCACATTGGCATACTGGAAAACCCTTATAATTCCCTAGTATATGGTACTGAGGTACCCAGGGTATTGGGGTTCCAGGAGATCCCTATGGGCTGCAGCATTTCTTTTGCCAACCATAGGGAGATCTGACTATTCTTACACAGGCCTGCCAGTGCAGCCTGAGTGAAATAACGTCCACGTTATTTCACAGCCATTTACCACTGCACTTAAGTAACTTATAAGTCACCTATATGTCTAACCTTCACCTGGTGAAGGTTGGGTGCAAAGTTACTTAGTGTGTAGGCACCCTGGCACTAGCCAAGGTGTCCCCACATTGTTCAGGGCAAATTCCCCAGGCTTTGTGAGTGCTGGGACATCATTTCACATGTGCACTATACATAGGTCACTACCTATGTATAGCGTCACAGGGGTAACTCCGAACATGGCCATGTAACATGTCTAAGATCATGGAATTGTCACCCCAATGCCATTCTGAAGACAATTCCATGATCCCCCGGGTCTCTAGCACAGAACCCGGGTACTGCTAAAGTGCCTTTCCGGGGTCTCCACTGCAGCTGCTGCTGCCAACCCCTCAGACAGGTTTCTGCCCTCCTGGGGTCCAGGCAGCCCTGGCCCAGGAAGGCAGAACAAAGGATTTCCTCTGAGAGAGGGTGTGAGACCCTCTCCCTTTGGAAATAGGTGTGATGGCTGGGGAGGAGTAGCGTCCCCCAGCCTCTGGAAATGCTTTGATGGGCACAGATGCTGCCCATCTCTGCATAAGCCAGTCTACACCGGTTTAGGGATCCCCCAGCCCTGCTCTGGCGCGAAACTGGACATACGAAAGGGGAGTGAGCACTCCCCTGACCTGCACCTCCCAGGGGAGGTGCCCAGAGCTCCTCCAGTGTGCCCCAGACCTCTGCCATCTTGGAAACAGAGGTGTTGCTGGCACACTGGACTGCTCTGAGTGGCCAGTGCCATCAGGTGACTTTAGAGACTCCTTCTGATAGGCTCTTACCTTTCTTACTAGCCTATCCTCCTTCCTAGGTAGCCAAACCTCCTTTTCTGGCTATTTAGGGTCTCTGCTTTGGGGAATTCTTCAGATATCGAATACAAGAGCCCACCAGAGTTCCTCTGCATTTCCCTCTTCACCTTCTGCCAAAGGATCGACCGCTGACTGCTCAGGACGCCTGCAAAACCGCAACAAAGTAGCAAAGACGACCACTGCAACCTTGTATCACTTCATCCTGCCGGCTTTCTCGACTGTTTCCTGGTGATGCATGCTCTGGGGGTAGCCTGCCTCCTTCTTGCACCAAGAGCTCCGAAGAAATCTCCTGTGGGTCGACGGAATCTTCCCCCTGCAACCACAGGCAACAAAAGACTGCATCACCGGTCCTCTGGGTCCCCTCTCAGCATGACGAGCGTGGTCCCTGGAACTCACCAACTCTGTCCAAGTAACTCCCACAGTCCAGTGACTCTTCAGTCCAAGTTTGGTGGAGGTAAGTCCTTGCCTCCCCACGCTAGACTGCATTGCTGGGTATCGCGTGATTTGCAGCTGCTCCGGCTCCTGTGCACTCTTCCAGGATTTCCTTCATGCACAGCCAAGCCTGGGTCCCGGACACTCTAACCTGCAGTGCACATCCTTCTGAGTTGTCCTCCAGCATCGTGGGTCTCCCTTTTCTGACTTCGGTTGGACTCCGGTTCCGGTACTTCTGCGGGTGCTGCCTGCTTCTGTTAGGGCTCCCTGACTTGCTGGACGCCCCTCTCTGTCTCCTCATCCAAGTGGCGACATGCTGGTCCCTCCTGGGCCACAGCAGCATCCAAAAACCCTAACCGCAACCCTTGCAGCAAGCAAGGCTTTTTCGCAATCTTTCTGTGTGGGAACACCTCTGCAAGCTTTTTCTCAACGTGGGACATCCACCCTCCAAAGGGGAAGTTCCTAGTCCTCTTCGTTCTTGCAAAACACCAAGCTTCTTCCATCTGGTGGCAGCTTCCTTGCACCCTCAGCTGGCATTTCCTGGGCTCCTGCCCACTCTCGACACTCTTGTGACTCTTGGACTTGGTCCCCTTGTCTTACAGGTACTCAGGTCCGGAAATCCACTGTTGTTGCATTGCTGGTGTTGGTTTTCCTTGCAGAATCCCCCTATCACGACTTCTGTGCTCTCTGGGGGTTGTAGGTGCACTTTACACCTACCTTACATGGTCTTGGGGTGGGCTATTTTTCTAACCCTCACTGTTTTCTTACAGTCCCAGCGACCCTCTACAAGCTCACATAGGTTTGGGGTCCATTCGTGGTTCGCATTCCACTTTTGGAGTATATGGTTTGTGTTGCCCCTATACCTATGTGCTCCTATTGCAATCTATTGTAACTTTCCACTGCTTGCATTACTTCCTTTTCATATTACTGCATATTTTTGGTACTGTGTACATATATCTTGTGTATATTTGTCATCCTCATACTGAGGGTACTCACTGAGATACTTTTGGCATATTGTCATAAAAATAAAGTACCTTTATTTTTAGTATATCTGTGTATTGTGTTTTCTTATGATATTGTGCATATGACACCAGTGGTATAGTAGGAGCTTTGCATGTCTCCTAGTCCAGCCTAAGCTGCTCTGCTATAGCTACCTTCTATCAGCCTAAGCTGCTAGAAACACCTCTTCTACACTAATAAGGGATAACTGGACGTGGCACAAGGTGTAAGTACCTCTGGTACTCACTATAAGCCAGGCCAGCCTCCTACATTGGTTGTGCAGCGGTGGGATAAGTACTTGTTACTACTTACCACTTTGTCATTTTGTACTTTTCATAAGAGAAAAATATACAAAACAAGTTCAGTGTATGTACACCTAACCAAAAAGTTTTGCTTTTCTTCTCTTACACTTTCTGCTGAGTGCTGAAAAGTACTCTTAAACTTTCTAAAAGTTTCAAAAAGGTTGATTTTTTTTTTCTTTTCTGTTCTTTAAAAAGTCCTGAAACTTTTTCTCTCTCCTCACTGTCTCTAAACCTTCTTCTATCATGTCTGATGTAGGAACTTCTCTTAAAATGGTCAATACAACATATGACAATCTTAACTTTAAGAGCCTAAGTAGTCTCTGCATTGATAGAGGTTTAGTGGTAGGAAAGAACCCTTCTAGAGAATTTCTGTATAACATGCTCATTGAGAATGATAAGTCCCTAGGTGGCACTTTGTTAGAAAATGGGGTCTTTGGTTGACAGTCAGGTTACCCCCTGTTCAAGCAAGGACCCTCACTCTAGTTAGGATAAAAGAGAATCACCCTCAGCTAACCCCTGCTTACCCCCTTGGTAGCTTGGCAGAGCAGTAGGCTTAACCTCAGAGTGCTGGGCGTAAAGTATTTGTACCAACACACACAGTAACTCAATGAAAACACTACAAAATGACACAACACCAGTTTAGAAAAATAGGAAATATTTATCTAGACAAAACAAGACCAAAACGACAAAAATCCAACATACACAAGTCAAGTTATGATTTTTAAAAGGTTTAAAATAAAAAGAGTCTTTAGGTAGTTGTAACAACACACTAGCGCTGCTAGCGTGTAAATGTACCTGGTTTGCGTCAAAAATAACCCCGCACGGGCTGTGCGCGTCGAAAATAACCCTGCACGGTTATATGCGTCGAAAACAACTCGGCACGGCGATGCGCGTCGAAACAGCCAGCCACGCGACGGTCCGAAAGTCCCGCGGCGCAGGTTGCGATCTCTCAGCCTTCGTCAGCGATGCTGCGCGTCGTTTCTCCTGCTCCGGGCGTCGATTCTTCGGTCGCGTTTCCTGCGGCGTCGTTTCTCAGCTGCGGAGCCGGCGTCGCGTCGTTTTCTCAGCCGCGATCGGATTCGCGTCGATCTTTTCTCCGCACGGCGCTCGGTGCGTGTATTTTGGTCCTTAGGCTGCCAGCCTCTCCTTTCAGGGTCCCAGGGACTGGAAGGGCACCACAGAGCAGAGTAGGGGTCTCTCCAGAGACTCCAGGTGCTGGCAGGAAGAAGTCTTTGCTATCCCTGAGACTTCAACAACAGGAGGCAAGCTCTACATCAAGCCCTTGGAGATTTCTTCTTCAAGATGGAAGGCACACAAAGTCCAGTCTTTGCCCTCTTACTCTGGCAGAAGCAGCACTGCAGGAAAGCTCCACAAAGCACAGTCACAGGCAGGGCAGCCCTTCCTCCTCAGCGATCAGCTCTTCTCCAGGCAGAGGTTCCTCTTGATTCCAGAAGTGTTTCTAAAGTTTGTAAGTTTGGGTGCCCTTCTTATACCCATTTTAGTCTTTGAAGTCACCTTCCTTCAAAGGGGACTCACACCTTTTTGTGAAATCCTGCCTTGCCCAGGCAAGGCCTCAGACACACACCAGGGGGTTGGAGACAGCATTGTCAGAGGCAGGCACAGTCCTTTCAGATGAGAGTGACCACTCCACCCCTCCCTCCTAGCAGAGATGGCTAATCAGGAAATGCAGATTACACCCCAGCTCCCTTTGTGTCACTGTCTGGTGTGAGGTGAAAAACAACCCAACTGTCAAACTGACCCAGACAGGGAATCCACAAACAAGGCAGAGTCACAGAATGGTTTAAGCAAGAAAATGCTCACTTTCTAAAAGTGGCATTTCCAAACTCACAATCTTAAAATCAACTTTACTAAAAGATGTATTTTTAAATTGTGAGTTCAGGGATCCCAAACTCCACATGTCCATCTACTCTCTAGGGGAATCTACACTTTAATCATATTTAAAGGTAGCCCCCATATTATCCTATGAGAGAGAGACAGACCTTGCAACAGTGAAAACGAAATTGGCAGTATTTCACTGTCAGGACATATAAACCACATTACTATATGTCCTACCTTATCCATACACTGCACCCTGCCCTTGGGGCTACCTAGGGCATACCTTAGGGGTGCCTTACATGTAAGGAAAGGGAAGGTTTAGGCCTGGCAAGTGGGTACACTTGCCAAGTCGAATTTACAGTGTAAAAATACACATACAGACACTGCAGTGGCAGGTCTGAGACATGATTACAGAGCTACTTATGTGGGTGGCACAACCAGTGCTGCAGGCCCACTAGTAGCATTTGATTTACAGGCCCTGGCACCTCTAGTGCACCTTACTAGGGACTTACTAGTAAATCAAATATGCCAATCATGGATAAACCACTTACATACAATTTAAACAGGAGAGCATATGCACTTTAGCACTGGTTAGCAGTGGTAAAGTGCTCAGAGTCGAAAAGCCAACAGCAACATGTCAGAAAAAATTAGGAGGCAGGAGGCAAAAAAGACTGGGGATGACCCTGCATAAGCAAAAGTCCAACACGACCCCCTACCAGCCTAAAGCCAGGGGAGAACAATCAATACCTTGATGTACTTCCCTGATTGGGGCGATAGAACAGGGACCCAGGCCCACAACAGCAGGGGCATGCTCCAGTTCTACGCCTTCCTGACTCCAGTTGGATCCCTCTGTCCATACTCTCAGGGCCCACTAAGCTAACCCATGGGGAACCCTTCTCCACATCTACAGACACCATCTGTGCAACACCTAACTTTACTTTGCTCACAGATGTATTGCAATGGGCAGATAGTACCACCAGGGCCAACACAGTGGTGTTGCCCACTCCACCCCCGGGGTGTGACTCTCGTCCTCCCCCCCCCAGGGGCAACTCTGTCCACCAGGACAGCAAGCCACAGTGGCCCCAGACAACTGTCAGGGATGAGAGCCCGACCTCAGGCCTCTCTAACCACTGTGACTGTGGAGAGTGGGGGGCGGTAGCCCCAGGTGCCTGGCACCCTTTGACCACTCTCTCTTCCACCAGGTCAGGGATGACAACCTGACCCTGGTCCTCCCCTCTGGGGCTCTGTACCCTCCCTGCAGAAGCGGCACCCCCAGAGTCCAAAACTGTCAGGGTGCTTGTAGAAGCAGTCCTGCACAATTCTTCCATCAGTGCAGGGATGTTAACCTGCAACTGATCCTCCAACCTGGGGTCTGTACCTTCAGGTTGGACCAGGGCCAGGGGTGAGGCTTCCCTCCCCCTGCCCTCTCTTCTGGGGTCCTGAACCACCCAACTAGGAGCGGCCCCCCCAGAAGACAACATGGTAGGGGTACTGTTAGCAGTAGCCCCTTCCTCCAGGTCAGGGGGGACACCCTTAACCTGGCCTCCCAATCCAGGGTCTGTACCCACAGACTGGATCACTGCCTGGCAACCCAGGACTTCCTGGGGGGCATACCTACCCCCTACCAGGTCAGAGTTTACCCTCTGAACCTGGTCATCCAACCCAGGGTCACCACCCTGCGGTTGAACCACTGCCTGGCACACCAGGACTTCCTTGGGAGCACATGTACCCCCCATCAGGTCAGAGTTTACCCCCTGAACCTGATCATTCAACCCAGAGTCACCACCCTGCGGTTGAACCATTGCCTGGCACACCAGGACTTCCAGGGGAGCACACCTACCCCCTACCAGATCAGAGCTTACCCCCTGAATCTGGCAATCCAACCCAGAGTCACTACCCTGCGGTTGAACCACTGCCTGGCGCACCAGGACTTCCTTGGGAGCACACGTACTCCCCATCAGGTCAGAGTTTACCCCCTGAACCTGATCATCCAACCCAGAGTCACCATCCTGCGGTTGAATCATTGCCTGGCGCACTAGGACTTCCTGGGGGGCACACCTACCCCCCACAAGGGAAACACTTTCCCCAAGGGCCATACAAGAGTCTGGCTGGCGCAGGTCTCCTGACCTCTGCCCATCTGACAGAGTCTGGATTCCCCCCAGCCCAGAAATGGTCTCACCAAGGTCATTCCTGGGGGGCTCTGCACTCAGAGCTGACCCCTGACCCTCCAGGTTCTCCACTGGGGTCCGCAACCCCCTCTCAACCCTCTGTCTGGACTTCTGCAACCCCTCACTAGGAGTGGTACTGCCAGACACCAGAACTGGTGGGACGCTGGCTACAGCCGCCCCCCCAAGTTCTTCTGACACTGTGGGGTCTCCCGCAACAGATGGCCCTATGGTACAGGCTAGGCTCCCCTCCTGGGGTTCCCGCAGGGAACCCTCCAGGACCTGGGACCGGATCTCGGGCACCTTGGGCCTCAACCCATCCCCATTCCCTCTCCTCTGAGACTGGACATGGGGTCCCTCACCCATCCCACTACACTGGGACCTACCTGGGACACTACACCCCTTCCCTACCTCACCTGGTTGGGAACTACCTAGACCACTCCTCTCAGGAGCACCCCCAAATGCCTCTTCAGACTCTCTGGTACTCACCCAGAAGTCTGCCTCCATTGTAAGCTCCCTGGGGTCAGAGAACTCACACTCCACCTGGTGTTGGCATAGCTCTGGAAAATAAGGACTAGACATATGCTCTCCAGCAATTACATCACTCAGCCCCTCACATGAATTAACCAAAGTACCCTTCACCCAACCATCCAGTGACTCTGCTTTGAACAAGCACCCCACATCACCCTCCTGAGACTGGTGAGACAGTACCTGACTGTCCCTGACACTCAACCCACACTCTTCTGGGATGTCTTCACACTCCATAACCAGGACTTCTACCTGGGGGGAACCCCTCTCCCTGTCACTCTCAACTAGAGTCAGTAGAGTGTCCCTCCCACCAGTAGGAATATGACTCCCCATGCCAGTTCCCCAATCTACCTCAGAGACCCTGTGCATCACTGGAGCTACCTCATACCCCTGAACCTCCTGGCGTGTGTTAACTCCCTCCTTCAAGTAGGGCACCACCTCTCTGGGCATGTGCACTTCTGCAGCATCACTGGATATACAATTGTTGCTGCCACCATTCCAGCTGGACTCAGCCCTCATGACTTCCAGCTCTTTCAATTTAAGCTCGTAAGCATAAATCATTTTTTTAATCTCTAAGTCCCTCCTCCTTTCTTCCAACTCCTTGAATCGGCGAGCCCTGTCTGCCCGTCTGTCCTGTAACTCTTCAGGAGTCAGACCCTTGGGTGACACCCTGCTATCCCTCCTGGGGACCCTCCCCCCAGGCGTAACAGGTACCTCCACTACACCACTGTGTATCCTCTGCACTTCCCCACCCACATTCTCCTCCTCTGTGTGCCCTCCAGCCTTCTTGATTGTCACCCCGGCCCTCTGTGCCTGTTGCAGCTCCCCCTCCCTGGTGGAGCTCTCAGTGGGACAGTCAAGATCTTTAAGGAACTGTTTCAATTGAGCAACTGAGTACTCCTTCAGTTTCTCCATTTCAAACACAGCTCCAGCTGTTGCATCTCCAGATTGAGACATGATGGTCACAAGTGCAAAGTTCCAAAGGCAGAAAAAAAATAATTTCCCAATGAAGTAAAAAGAATCAGTCAAGGGATCAGCAAAATCATGGAAGTAGAATAAAAAGAGTCCTTAAGAGAAAAATCAAAAGATCACCAAACAAGTAGTATGTGGTCGCGTAGTGGTCTGATATCAAAACAGTAGTGTACACTTAATTACTGTATGTCAAGTACAAATACAAGTCCAAATCCCGACCGCTGGTCACCAATGTTAGAAAATGGGGTCTTTGGTTGACAGTCAGGTTACCCCCTGTTCAAGCAAGGACCCTCACTCTAGTTAGGATAAAAGAGAATCACCCTCAGCTAACCCCTGCTTACCCCCTTGGTAGCTTGGCAGAGCAGTAGGCTTAACCTCAGAGTGCTGGGCGTAAAGTATTTGTACCAACACACACAGTAACTCAATGAAAACACTACAAAATGACACAACACCAGTTTAGAAAAATAGGAAATATTTATCTAGACAAAACAAGACCAAAACGACAAAAATCCAACATACACAAGTCAAGTTATGATTTTTAAAAGGTTTAAAATAAAAAGAGTCTTTAGGTAGTTGTAACAACACACTAGCGCTGCTAGCGTGTAAATGTACCTGGTTTGCGTCAAAAATAACCCCGCACGGGCTGTGCGCGTCGAAAATAACCCTGCACGGTTATATGCGTCGAAAACAACTCGGCACGGCGATGCGCGTCGAAACAGCCAGCCACGCGACGGTCCGAAAGTCCCGCGGCGCAGGTTGCGATCTCTCAGCCTTCGTCAGCGATGCTGCGCGTCGTTTCTCCTGCTCCGGGCGTCGATTCTTCGGTCGCGTTTCCTGCGGCGTCGTTTCTCAGCTGCGGAGCCGGCGTCGCGTCGTTTTCTCAGCCGCGATCGGATTCGCGTCGATCTTTTCTCCGCACGGCGCTCGGTGCGTGTATTTTGGTCCTTAGGCTGCCAGCCTCTCCTTTCAGGGTCCCAGGGACTGGAAGGGCACCACAGAGCAGAGTAGGGGTCTCTCCAGAGACTCCAGGTGCTGGCAGGAAGAAGTCTTTGCTATCCCTGAGACTTCAACAACAGGAGGCAAGCTCTACATCAAGCCCTTGGAGATTTCTTCTTCAAGATGGAAGGCACACAAAGTCCAGTCTTTGCCCTCTTACTCTGGCAGAAGCAGCACTGCAGGAAAGCTCCACAAAGCACAGTCACAGGCAGGGCAGCCCTTCCTCCTCAGCGATCAGCTCTTCTCCAGGCAGAGGTTCCTCTTGATTCCAGAAGTGTTTCTAAAGTTTGTAAGTTTGGGTGCCCTTCTTATACCCATTTTAGTCTTTGAAGTCACCTTCCTTCAAAGGGGACTCACACCTTTTTGTGAAATCCTGCCTTGCCCAGGCAAGGCCTCAGACACACACCAGGGGGTTGGAGACAGCATTGTCAGAGGCAGGCACAGTCCTTTCAGATGAGAGTGACCACTCCACCCCTCCCTCCTAGCAGAGATGGCTAATCAGGAAATGCAGATTACACCCCAGCTCCCTTTGTGTCACTGTCTGGTGTGAGGTGAAAAACAACCCAACTGTCAAACTGACCCAGACAGGGAATCCACAAACAAGGCAGAGTCACAGAATGGTTTAAGCAAGAAAATGCTCACTTTCTAAAAGTGGCATTTCCAAACTCACAATCTTAAAATCAACTTTACTAAAAGATGTATTTTTAAATTGTGAGTTCAGGGATCCCAAACTCCACATGTCCATCTTACTCTCTAGGGGAATCTACACTTTAATCATATTTAAAGGTAGCCCCCATATTATCCTATGAGAGAGAGACAGACCTTGCAACAGTGAAAACGAAATTGGCAGTATTTCACTGTCAGGACATATAAACCACATTACTATATGTCCTACCTTATCCATACACTGCACCCTGCCCTTGGGGCTACCTAGGGCATACCTTAGGGGTGCCTTACATGTAAGGAAAGGGAAGGTTTAGGCCTGGCAAGTGGGTACACTTGCCAAGTCGAATTTACAGTGTAAAAATACACATACAGACACTGCAGTGGCAGGTCTGAGACATGATTACAGAGCTACTTATGTGGGTGGCACAACCAGTGCTGCAGGCCCACTAGTAGCATTTGATTTACAGGCCCTGGCACCTCTAGTGCACCTTACTAGGGACTTACTAGTAAATCAAATATGCCAATCATGGATAAACCACTTACATACAATTTAAACAGGAGAGCATATGCACTTTAGCACTGGTTAGCAGTGGTAAAGTGCTCAGAGTCGAAAAGCCAACAGCAACATGTCAGAAAAAATTAGGAGGCAGGAGGCAAAAAAGACTGGGGATGACCCTGCATAAGCAAAAGTCCAACACACTTCATCTGAGAAGTTAGTAGATAGCTCACACTCTGACTCAGGGGAACCCCTTGAGGGAGGTGTACAGGGTTCTCTTCCAAATCTGCCCCTTAGCAGACCTCATAGCAATGCTGGTAGTAATAGAAGCTCCCATCATAGTAGGGGTGTTTTTGTTCCTGAAGGCCAGGTTGTTAGAGTGCAAGCTGTTAGGGACAGGTCTCCCTCTGTTGGTTCCAATATACCCTCAGTGTCCAAGCATTCCCAACCCACTCACCCAGAAGACAACATGTTAGAAAGGGAACTCAAAAAGGTGAGAGTGGAAGAGACCAGGCTGAAGCTTAAACAGCAACAGCTGGCTCTAGACAGGGAATCCCTAGACCTGGAGAAGGAGAGACAGAGGTTGGGGTTTGGACCCCATGGTGGCAGCAGCAGTATTCCTGATAGCAATCCTGTGAGACAGCATGATTCCAGGAATCTGCACAAGATAGTTCCCCCTTATAAGGAGGGGGATGACATTAACAAGTGGTTTGCTGCACTTGAGAGGGCCTGTATGGTACAGGGGGTCCCTCAAAGGCAGTTGGCTGCTATCCTATGGCTATCTTTCAATGGAAAGGGTAGGGATAGGCTCCTTACTGTTAGAGAAAGTGATGCCAATAATTTTGCAGTTTTGAAGGATGCACTCTTGGATGGATTTGGCTTAACCACTGAACAATACAGGATTAAGTTCAGAGACACCAGAAAAGAATCCTCACAAGACTGGATGGACTTCGTTGACTGTTCAGTGAAGGCCTTGGAGGGGTGGTTACATGGCAGTAAAGTTTCTGACTATGAAAGCCTGTATAATCTTATTCTGAGAGAGCATATTCTGAATAACTGTGTGTCTGATTTGTTACAACAATATCTAGTGGACTCAGATCTGACCTCTCCCCAAGAATTGGGAAAGAAGGCAGACAAATGGGTCAGAACAAGAGTGAACAGAAAAGTTCATACAGGGGGTGACAAGGATGGCAAGAAGAAGGATGGTAAGTCTTCTGACAAGGGTGGGGACAAATCTAAAAATGAGTCTTCATCTTGCCCACAAAAACACTTTGGTGGGGGTGGTGGGTCCAAATCCTCTTCAAATCAAGTAAAAAAGCCTTGGTGTTATTTATTTAAAGTAAAAGGCCATTGAACAACTGATGCCAGTTGTCCAAAGAAAAACACCAAACCTCCCACTACCACAACCCCTACTGCAACCTCTAGTGCCCCTAGTAATAGCAGTGGTGGTGGGAGCGAACCTACTAATAGCCAATCCAAGGGAGTAGCTGGGCTCACTTTTGGTAATTTAGTTGGGGTTGGTCTTGTTAGGGAGACCACAGAGGATGCGCTAGTCTCTGAAGGTGCCATTGATTTGGCCACCTTGGTTGCTTATCCCCTTAATATGGATACGTACAAGCATCTTCCCCTAATCAATGGTGTTGAAGTTCAGGCCTACAGGGACACAGGTGCCAATGTTACCATGGTAATAGAGAAACTGGTACACCCAGAACAACACCTACTTGGTCACCAGTACCAAGTGACAGACGCTCATAACAACACTCTTAGCCACCCCATGGCTGTTGTGAATCTCAACTGGGGGTGGGGGTTACTGGTACAAAGAAAGTTGTGGTTGCTTCAGATTTACCTGTAGACTGTCTACTAGGAAATGATTTAGAAACATCAGCTTGGGCAGAGGTGGAGTTGGAGGCTCATGCAGCAATGCTGGGCATTCCTGGGCATATTTTTGCTTTGACAAGGGCTCAGGCCAAAAAGCAAAAAGGACAGGGTGACTTGGATCCTGGAACAATGGACCAAGTGCTCTCTAAAGCTAGGGGTAGGAAGGGTAAATCCCTACCCACTATCCCTCCCTCTACAGATGATTCAACTTCTGAGGAAGAAGTATTTCCACCCTGTGCAGAACCTTCCCCACAGGAGCTGGCAGCAGACACTGCTGAGCTTTTGGGTGGGGGGGGGCCTGCCAGGGAGGAGCTGAGTGTGGCACAGCAATCCTGTCCCACATTAGAGGGTCTCAGACAGCAAGCTGTCAAACAGCAAAATGGGGATGTCAGTGATTCACATAGAGTTTACTGGGAGGACAACCTCTTGTACACAGATGCAAGGGACCCAAAATCTGGAGCAGCCAGGAGATTGGTTATTCCCCTGCAGTACAGAGAGTTCCTCCTAACTCTGGCACATGACATTCCTTTGGCTGGACATTTGGGTCAGATTAAAACATGGGAAAGGCTTGTCCCCCTGTTTCACTGGCCTAGGATGTCAGAGGACACAAAAGAATTTTGTAAGTCTTGCGTGACCTGCCAAGCCAGTGGCAAGACTGGTGGCACTCCAAAGGCTCCCCTTATTCCACTACCTGTGGTTGGGGTTCCCTTTGAAAGGGTAGGGGTTGACATAGTTGGCCCCCTTGACCCTCCTACTGCTTCAGGCAATAGGTTTATCTTGGTGGTAGTGGACCATGCCACAAGATTTCCTGAAGCAATTCCTCTAAGGACCACTACAGCACCTGCAGTGGCAAAAGCCCTCCTGGGAATCTTTTCCAGGGTGGGTTTTCCAAAAGAGGTTGTATCAGACAGGGGTAGCAACTTTATGTCTGCATACTTGAAGGCTATGTGGAAGGAATGTGGTGTAACATACAAATTCACCACACCTTATCATCCACAGACAAATGGACTGGTAGAGAGGTTTAATAAAACTCTCAAAGGAATGATAATGGGACTCCCTGAAAAACTCAGGAGGAGATGGGATGTCCTGTTACCTTGCCTCCTTTTTGCTTACAGGGAGGTGCCCCAGAAAGGAGTGGGCTTTAGCCCCTTTGAACACCTCTTTGGGCACCCTGTAAGAGGTCCACTAACACTTGTGAAGGAGGGTTGGGAACAATCTTTAAAAGCTCCTAAGCAGGATATAGTGGACTATGTACTTGGCCTAAGATCCAGAATGGCGGAGTACGTAAAAAAGGCCAGTAAAAACCTTCAGGCCAGCCAAGAGCTCCAAAAGCAATGGCATGACCAGAAGGCTATTCTGATTCAGTACCAACCAGGACAGAAGGTGTGGGTATTGGAGCCTGTGGCCCCAAGAGCACTCCAAGATAAATTGAGTGGACCCCATCTAATTGTTGAAAAGAAGGGCGAGGTCACCTACTTGGTTGACCTGGGCACTGCCAGGAGTCCCCTTAGGGTGCTCCATGTCAACCGCCTAAAACCCTACTATGACAGGGCTGATCTCACCCTGCTCATGGCAACAGATGAAGGACAGGAAGAAGAGAGTGACCCTCTCCCTGATCTCTTCTCTTCCACTGAAGAAGATGCTTTAGTGGAAGGTGTAGTTTTGGCAGACTGTCTCACTGCAGAGCAGAAAGACAACTGCATAAATCTCCTAGGTCAGTTTTCTGAACTCTTTTCAACTGTGCCAGGTACCACATCTTGGTGTGAACACACAATTGATACTGGAGACAGCTTGCCTGCCAAAAGTAAAATCTATAGGCAGCCTGACTATGTCAAGGACTGCATAAAGCAAGAAGTTCAGAAAATGCTTGAACTAGAAGTGGTTGAACATTCTGAAAGCCCATGGGCCTCTCCTGTAGTGCTTGTACCAAAGCCTCACTCAAAAGATGGAAAAAGGGAGATGAGGGTTTGCGTAGATTACAGAGGTCTCAACCAGGTAACAAAAACTGATGCTCACCCTATACCCAGGGCAGATGAGCTCATAGATACACTGGCATCTGCCAAGTATCTAAGCACCTTTGATTTGACTGCAGGGTATTGTCAGATTAAATTATTAGAGGATGCTAAAGCAAAAACTACATTTTCGACTATTGGAGGGCACTACCAATTCACAGTAATGCCCTTTGGTTTGAAAAATGCACCTGCCACTTTTCAGAGGTTGGTGAATACAGTCCTGCAAGGGTTGGAGGCTTTCAGTGCAGCATATCTGGACGATATAGCTGTCTTTAGCTCCACCTGGGATGATCACCTGGTCCACCTGTAGAAAGTTTTGGAGGCCCTGCAAAAGGCAGGCCTCACTATCAAGGCTTCAAAGTGCCAGATAGGGCAGGGGAAAGTGATTTATCTGGGACACCTGGTAGGTGGAGAACAGATTGCACCACTTCAGGGGAAAATCCAAACAATCATAGATTGGGTTCCCCCCACAACACAAACCCAGGTGAGAGCCTTCCTAGGCCTCACTGGGTATTACAGGAGAATCATTAAAAACTATGGCTCCATTGCAGCCCCACTTAATGATCTCACTAGCAAGAAGATGCCTAAAAAGGTATTGTGGACAGCTAGCTGTCAGAAAGCTTTTGAGGAGCTGAAACAGGCCATGTGCACTGCACCTGTCCTAAAAAGCCCATGTTACTCCAAGAAAATCATTGTTCAAACTGATGAATCTGAATTAGGGGTAGGGTCAGTTTTATCACAACTCAATTCTGAGGGCCAGGATCAACCTGTTGCTTTTATCAGCAGGAGGTTGACCCCTAGAGAAAAGCGTTGGTCTGCCATAGAGAGGGAGGCCTTTGCTGTGGTCTGGGCACTGAAGAAGTTGGGGCCATACTTGTTTGGCACTCACTTCATTGTTCAGACAGACCACAAACCTCTACTTTGGCTAAAACAAATGAAAGGTGAAAACCCTAAATTGTTGAGGTGGTCCATATCTCTACAGGGAATGGACTATACAGTGGAACATAGACCTGGGAGTACCCACTCCAATGCAGATGGACTCTCCAGATATTTCCACTTAGACAATGAAGACTCATCAGGTCATGGCTAGTCTTATTGTCCTTCGTTTGGGGGGGTTGTGTAGGAACATACCATCTTGCATGGCATGTTACCCCCCTATTTCACTGTATATATGTTGTTTTAGTCTATTTGTCACTGGGATCCTGCCAGGCAGGGCCCCAGTGCTCATAAGTGTGCCCTGTATGTGTTCCCTGTGTGATGACTAACTGTCTCACTGAGGCTCTGCTAACCAGAACCTCAGTGGTTATGCTCTATCTGCTTTCCAAATTGTCACTAACAGGCTAGTGACCAATTTCACCAATTCACATTGGCATACTGGAACACCCTTATAATTCTATGTCAGGACCGGAGGCTCCGATTATGCTTTCTCTTTCTTTACTGACTTAAACAGCAGCCAATGAAATACAAGTAACAGAAAAAACTACAACACCCAGGATACCTAACATCCTGTCACATGGTCCACTCACCATCCATGTCCTCTGCTATGATTCCTCTGACCTATGAAGTCACTTCCTCTTTCTTTGCTGCTTCGCAGCAGATAAGTACACTTTTATTTTACTCTCTGAATGTTATGCATTTTACATTGTGTATTTAATGATTAAAGTATTACCGATCCAAGTGTCGCAATTCAGCGCGCTATCGGTATATTTGTAGAAGCGCTCGCGCGCTTCGTTTTTGTGGCAGTTTGCCAAATTCTCGGCCCGATCCTCGAAGTGGAGTGGAAGCGGGAGCGGAACTGCTCTAAGGCAGTCTCTTTTCCCTTTTTTAGCGCGCACGCAGTTTCAAGCCGATCCACTTTAATTTTTGATGAGGATCGACTCGTGGATGCTGTGTGCCTGTCTGTGCCTCCTCACGCAAATAAATAGTTGTCATTGCTCCCTGACGCCCAGTTAAGAACCTGTCTGGGTTGTAAAATTACATATTAGGCTGCTGCCTAGAGTGCCTTTCAGGCTGCTTCCTCCACACTTTAATATTAGGGGCTTCTTTTTTCTTGCCTGATATTGGGGTTTTTGCACTCCCCCTGTTGGATCCCTGAATAAAAGGTTCTTCCTCCTCAGTACTTTGATACATATTGTAGCCATGGCTCAATGGGATGAACAAGAAGCTGAGTACTATACAGAGGAGTTGGGCAATCAACTTGAAGTTGACCTGGTGGAAGCCCTTGATACCAGGGTACAGCAGTCAGTAAATGATGCTCTAGTGAGGGCTTTGGGACCCTTTTCAGGGCAAATATTTGATTTAGCTCGCTCACAAGGTTGGACTCAGGAAACTCCTCAACACGAACCTAAAAAAGTCAAAGACAAAGCAAAAAATCTGGAGTCTAGCGCAGAGGTCAGTGGTGTCCATACTGACGTTTTCGAGAAACTACGTAGAAAACACAGTGGCGAACATAATTACAGCTCAAAAAAGGGGACTCCCCTTTCTACCTCTTCCTCTGATAAAGATTCCTCTTCTGATGATTCAGATGATTCGGACGCTCCCTTACCGAGTAAGAAAAGTAAGAAAACCGCTCCTCCCTTCCATGTTTTGGACTTTGATCCCACGGAAATCATTCATCCCAGATCCACCAATTGGGTTCCCCCTCCTGAGGTAGCGCAATATGTCCAGGCTAATCTACATAAAAGCTTCGATAAAGAGGTTAGATCACGCTTGAAAGCGGAGTGCCCCAGACCTGACCTGGAGGGTAAGGTTTCCGATACTCCGGAGATAGACCCCACTATGGTCACCTTTATGAAAAAATTCACCAAGGACCCCAAAAAAGGTTTAGACCATTCCTGGCGGTGTTGTCAGGACAAACTATTGAATCTTTCAGGACTCTTAACTAAGATCCTGGAGTTGGCATATGTGGCCAAGGAATCTAACACTCCGGTGGACACAGATGTCCTTACAGGCTGGGCACAAAGAGCTGTGTGCCTACTAGGTAATTCTAACTGTGCCATCTCGGCAGAACGCAGGAAGTCTGTGCTTATGCGCATAGATCACAAATTGTCAGATCTTGCGTCCTCGGAAGCGGGTCCTTCTGCCGATGGACTTTTATTTGGCTCATCATTTATCAAAGACTTAGCCAAGTTTTGTTCCACCTTTTCTTCGCTTGACAAGGCACAAATGTCACTCAAGAAGGTTTTTAAACAAGGCCTTTTTGTCAGGGCCGGTCGTTTCGGAAGACGTATGTCCGGCTGCAGCTCCTTCAACAGTCCCCAAAATTACTATCCGAGAGGCAGAGGTGGCTGGTACGGAGATCAGGACTCCACCTTCTACCTCACACAGCACAGAGGGGGTCGCCCCCATTTCCGTAGGGGTCATCGCAGAGGCCAGCAAGGAGCCATTCAGGACTCCAGTTTCACAGGTGAGCATTATTCAATTTTCTCAGGTCAAACTAGGGGGCAGAGTGGCATCTTGCTTAGCAAATTGGAAGCGGATATCCAGAGATCCATGGGTTCTCCAAACAGTAGAAGGTTTTCGATTGGAGTTTGTCAGCAATCCCAAACAACTGTCCCCTTCGGTAATAATGTGTTTTTCCCAAGCAAATCAAGATTTTATAGACAAAGAAGTGCAAGCTTTCTTAGACAAAGGAGCTGTGCAATTCTCTTACCCTAATCCTTGCGGTTTCCTCAGCCCAATTTTTGTAGTAGACAAGAAAGGGGGAGGCCACCGCTTAGTCTTGAACCTAAAGGAGTTCAATCAGTGGATCCTGTACCGACATTTCAAGATGGAGAGTATCCACATGCTAAGGGACATTCTGTTAGAAGGGGATTGGATGGTTCGACTGGATCTAAAAGATGCCTACTTGTCGATTCCAATTTTTTCTCCCCACAGGAGATTTTTACAATTCCAGTGGAAGGGTCAGTGCCTGGAGTTCCGGGCACTCCCTTTCGGTCTATCGTCAGCCCCTTCGTGCTTCACGAAGCTTCTGAGACCTGTGATGGAATGCCTCAGATCCAAGGGAGTCAGGTTGATTATATATCTGGACGACATTCTGCTGATGGCTCAGCCCCCACAAGTCCTAATCTTACACTTGGATTGGACCATCAGTCTCCTACAAGATTTAGGTTTCCTGATCAATGTTCAGAAGTCATTGTTGAAACCTTCACAGGTGATAGATTTTCTGGGCTTTCAGATAAATTCCATTTTATGTCAGCTTCTTCTTCCCTCTCAGAAGATACGCAACATCAAGAGGGAACTGAGATCGGTGTGAAGACCGTCTCTTTGAGGAATATAGCCAGGATAGTGGGCTTACTAGCTTCATCTATTCAAGCGATATTCCCTGCACCCCTACATTATCGAGCACTTCAGAGGCTCAAAATCAGACATCTACAACAGGGTCAGAGTTACTCGGAACAAATCCCTTTGACTGCCGAGGTAAGATCAGAAGTTCAATGGTGGCTTCATCACATGGAAGCTTGGAACGGCAGAGCGTTTTTCGGATCTCACCCGGAGGTAGTTATAGAGTCAGATGCCAGCAGATGGGGTTGGGGAGCCCGATGCAACTCCCTAGTGACGGGGGAAGATGGTCAGAGTGGGAACAAACCCTTCACATCAATTGTTTGGAACTTCTAGCGGGATCATTTGCTATAAAGAGCCTCTCCCCGCAGAAAACAGACTGTTGCATACTATTACGGATGGACAACATATCAGAAGTGAGGTATGTCAACAAATTGGGAGGCACGAAGTCCAGAATTCTGGCAGAGATTGCCAAGGATTTCTGGCATTTTTGCCTAACCCAGCGTTTAGTGGTCATAGCGGAATATCTGCCTGGGGATCAGAATGTCATAGCAGACTGGAATTCCAGATACCTATCAGACTCCAGTGACTGGAAGCTGGATCCTTTAATTTTTGCCCAGATAGTCCAGGAATGGGGCAATTGCGAAGTGGACCTCTTTGCCTCTCGTCTCAATTGCCAAATTCAAAAAATTTACAGCTGGCGTCCAGACCCGTATGTGCTGAAAACAGACGCTTTTCTTCAGGACTGGACCCAGTTTCGAGGTTATGCATTTCCTCCTTTTCTGATGATCGCTAGAGTTCTGGCTCAAGTGCGGAGACAGAAAACAGAGATTGTTCTGGTGACTCCGTTCTGGAGAGCACAGCCTTGGTTTCCCAGTGCTCTACATTTAGCCTGTGCCTCTCCTCTTCTGATTCCTCCTCGTCCGAATCTTCTTTTGAGTCCAGAGGGCCTTCAACATCCTCTGATCTTGTCAGGGAAGTTAACACTTCTAGTCTGGTTAATTTCAGGTCGAGATGGAATACCCCAGATGTTTCGCAACAAGCTGCGGAATTCATTAAACAGGCCTGGGCCAGTAGTGCCCATTAGAGATATGATTCAGCCTGGCGCAGATGGTCTAGTTGGTGTGATGGAAGGGGTGCCAATCCAGTGGAAGCGCATATTGGTTTGATTGTTAATTTTCTAGCAGAACTAGCCAGTTCGGGATTAGCCTATCGGACGGTCAATAATTTTAGATCTGCCATTTCAGCAGGGCATTCACAGTTAGAAGGCAGGCCTATTGGAGAACACCCATTAATTTGCAAGCTTTTGAGGGGGATACGTCTTTCTAAACCACCTCAAGCAAAGTATACTGTTTTATGGGATGTTAATGTTATATTAAAGTTCCTTGATTCTTGGCCTACCAACAGATATTTGTCTCGCAAGCAGTTGTCAGCTAAGTTAACCATGCTTTTATGCCTTGTTTCTTGTAAAAGAGTATCGGACGTCAGAGCTTTAGATTAAGCAGGTAGAACTTTTTCTCCGGAAGGGGTCTCCTTTTCGGTGACAAGGAGAACTAAAACAAATTGCAGGTCAGTATCATATCCAGTTTATACGGAAAATTCAAAATTATGTGTAGTTCAATGTTTAAAAGATTATGAAGTTGTCACAGAAGAATTTCGACAGGATGCTAAAGGTCAATTGTTAATTGCTTTGCAAAAACCTTTTAAACCAGTTTCCTCAGCTACTTTAGCTAGATGGATGAGATGGTTGATGAATGAAGCAGGTATTGATACCTCTGTTTTTGGGGCCCATTCTGCTAGAGGGGATATGGCTTCAAAATCATTTGCTTTGGGTTCTCGTTTAGAGGACATAATGAAAGCCGCAGATTGGTCTTCAGAAAATACTTTTCGTAAGTTTTATCATAAACCTGTATTGGATGTAGCCAGTGCGGTGATGGAACAGCTTTAAACTAGCAAAATCGGAGCCTCCGGAAATTCTAGCTATCGCGTCAAGAATTTTCAATTCTATTAAGGACACGGAGGCGAGGATTTTCCCTCCCTTGTTATATTTATGGAATATTTATTATCAATTATTATGTATATATGATGATAAATTATTATTTAACCCTCCCATTATTTGCAATTATAAAGTTGGAGATAACTTATATTTTATGGGAAATTACCTACCTGTTTATTGTTACAGCTTCTGATCAGAAGAATGCCTGAAGATCGTATCCTCATGGAAAGATTGAGTTCTTATGTTCTACCGGTTGTTTCTCCGGCATTGAGTCTCCAAGTTCGGTTCTTCAGTATGGAGAAGAAATTTATGTCTCCGGATTCGGGATGGCGTAAGAAGTTTGCGTTTTCAAGTTGACATTATCTGTTTGAACAAAGAAAGAGGAAGTGACTTCATAGGTCAGAGGACTCATAGCAGAGGACATGGATGGTGATTGGACCATGTGACAGGATGTTAGGTATCCTCGGTGTTGTAGTTTTTTCTGTTACTTGTATTTCATTGGCTGCTGTTTAAGTCAGTAAAAAAAGAGAAAGCATAATCCTCGCCTCCGTGTCCTTAATAGAATTGAAAATTCTTGACACGATAGCTAGATTTTTTTTTATTCCCTAGTATATGGTACTGAGGTACCCAGGGTATTGGGGTTCCAGGAGATCCCTATGGGCTGCAGCATTTCTTTTGCCACCCATAGGGAGATCTGACTATTCTTACACAGGCCTGCCAGTGCAACCTGAGTGAAATAACGTCCACGTTATTTCACAGCCATTTACCACTGCACTTAAGTAACTTATAAGTCACCTATATGTCTAACCTTCACCTGGTGAAGGTTGGGTGCAAAGTTACTTAGTGTTTGGGCACCCTGGCACTAGCCAAGGTGCCCCCACATTGTTCAGGGCAAATTCCCCGAACTTTGTGAGTGCGGGGACACCATTTCACGCGTGCACTATACATAGGTCACTACCTATGTATAGCGTCACAATGGTAACTCCGAACATGGCCATGTAACATGTCTAAGATCATGGAATTGTCACCCCAATGCCATTCTGGCATTGAATGGCATTGGGGAGGCAATTCCATGATCCCCGGGTCTCTAGCACAGAACCCCGGGTACTGCCAAACTGCCTTTCCAGGGTCTCCACTGCAGCTGCTGCCAACCCCTCAGACAGGTTTCTGCCCTCCTGGGGTCCAGGCAGCCCTGGCCCAGGAAGGCAGAACAAAGGATTTCCTCTGAGAGAGGGTGTGACACCCTCTCCCTTTGTAAATAGGTGTGATGGCTGAGGAGGAGTAGCCTCCCCCAGCCTCTGGAAATGCTTTGATGGGCACAGATGCTGCCCATCTCTGCATAAGCCAGTCTACACCAGTTTAGGGATCTCTCAGCCCTGCTCTGGTGCGAAACTGAACAAAGGAAAGGGGAGTGACTACTCCCCTGACCTGCACCTCCCAGGGGAGGTGTCCAGAGCTCCTCCAGTGTGCCCCAGACCTCTGCCATCTTGGAAACAGAGGTGTTGCTGGCACACTGGACTGCTCTGAGTGGCCAGTGCCATCAGGTGACGTCAGAGACTCCTTCTGATAGGCTCTTACCTTTCTTACTAGCCTATCCTCCTTCCTAGGTAGCCAAACCTCCTTTTCTGGCTATTTAGGGTCTCTGCTTTGGGGAATTCTTCAGATACTGAATGCAAGAGCTCACCAGAGTTCCTCTGCATTTCCCGCTTCACCTTCTGCCAAAGGATCGACCGCTGACTGCTCAGGACGCCTGCAAAACCGCAACAAAGTAGCAAAGACGACTACTGCAGCCTTGTATCGCTTCATCCTGCGGGCTTTCTCGCCTATTTCCTGGTGGTGCATGCTCTGAGGGTAGCCTGCCTCCTTCTTGCACCAGGAGCTCTGAAGAAATCTCCTGTGGGTCGACGGAATCTTCCCCCTGCAACCGCAGGCAACAAAAGACTGCATCACTGGTCCTCTGGGTCCCCTCTCAGCATGACGAGCGTGGTCCCTGGAACTCAGCAACTCTGTCCAAGTGACTCCCACAGTCCAGTGACTCTTCAGTCCACGTTTGGTGGAGGTAAGTCCTTGCCTCCCCACGCTATACTGCATTGCTTGGTACCGTCTGATTTGCAGCTGCTCCAGCTCCTGTGCACTCTTCCAGGATTTCCTTCATGCACAGCCAAGCCTGGGTCCCCGACACTCTAACCTGCAGTGCACAACCTTCTGAGTTGTCCTCCGGCGTCGTGGGACTCCCTTTTCTGACTTTGCATGGACTCCAGTTCACTCCTCTTCTAAGTGCCTGTTCCGGTACTTCTGTGGGTGCTGCCTGCTTCTGTGAGGGCTCCCTGCCTTGCTGGACGCCCCCTCTGTCTCCTCATCCAAGTGGCGACATCCTGGTCCCTCCTGGGCTACAGCAGCATCCAAAAACCCTAACTGCAACCCTTGCAGCTAGCAAGGCTTGTTTGCTGTATTTCTGCATGGGAACACCTCTGCAAGCTTCTTCACGACGTGGGACATCCACCCTCCAAAAGGGAAGTTCCTAGTCCTCTTCGTTCTTGCAAAACACCAAGCTTCTTCCATCTGGTGGCAGCTTCCTTGCACCCTCAGCTGGCATTTCCTGGGCTCCTGCCCACTCTCGACACTCTCGTGACTCTTGGACTTGGTCCCCTTGTCTTACAGGTACTCAGGTCCGGAAATCCACTGTTGTTGCATTGCTGGTGTTGGTTTTCCTTGCAGAATCCCCCTATCACGACTTCTGTGCTCTCTGGGGGTTGTAGGTGCACTTTACACCTACCTTACAGGGTCTTGGGGTGGGCTATTTTTCTAACCCTCACTGTTTTCTTACAGTCCCAGCGACCCTCTACAAGCTCACATAGGTTTGGGGTCCATTCGTGGTTCGCATTCCACTTTTGGAGTATATGGTTTGTGTTGCCCCTATACCTATGTGCTCCTATTGCAATCTATTGTAACTTTACACTGCTTGCATTACTTCCTTTTCATATTACTGCATATTTTTGGTACTGTGTACATATATCTTGTGTATATTTGTCATCCTCATACTGAGGGTACTCACTGAGATACTTTTGGCATACTGTCATAAAAATAAAGTACCTTTATTTTTAGTATATCTGTGTATTGTGTTTTCTTATGATATTGTGCATATGACACCAGTGGTATAGTAGGAGCTTTGCATGTCTCCTAGTTCAGCCTAAGCTGCTCTGCTATAGCTACCTTCTATCAGCCTAAGCTGCTAGAAACACCTCTTCTACACTAATAAGGGATAACTGGACCTGGGACAAGGTGTAAGTACCTCTGGTACTCACTACAAGCCAGGCCAGCCTCCTACATGCATCAACACCACATCGCAACATTGCGAAAATGACGCCTGGGCCATAAGCGGCAATTCAACGTTACCACTACTCTCAGTGCACCATGAAGAAAAATCGACGCATGACTCTCATGTGTTAAAAAAATACAAGCATGATACTAAAAATGTAACGCAAATGCCCAGGAAGTGATGTACAAGGATATCCTGCCTGCAAGCATGGTACATTAAGTGTAGTTTCACTTTCACTTCACAGTCTGTTCCCCTGTGTCTGGGTGTGGTTGTATTTTGGATGTGCTGGTGGATTTGTGGTGTGTTTTGGTGTATAAAATGTCTATTTACTTGTTATTTGTATTATTGGTGTACAGTTTTTTGTCATTGTATTTTGGGGTGTCTGTCCGGGGTAGTTTAGTTGTTGGTGTAGTTTTGGAAGTTTGGGGTAAGTGTTGGGTTTAAGTATCCTTTATTATATTTTTTTTGGGTGACGTCTTGTATCCTTTTGTAATGTTTGGGAAGGGTAGAATGGGTAGAATGTCTCCTGATGAACTGGGGGCGGGGATTCATCTGGTTGGTGGCCCATTACCTGGCCCTCATGCTGCAACTGGGTAGCTGGGTGATCCTGAGCTACCCCACAGAGGCAAGGCGGCTGTGGTGGGGCAAGGTCGTTTATCATCTGGCGAGGATATTCAAGACTGGATGCAATGAGCACCAGCTCAAGCATCGTTGGGCAGATCTGGTTACAAGGGAGCAGGATCTGCTGGATCATTTGGGAATTGAAATCGGCAGAACTGTTGGTAAGTCTCCCATTGCCATACAATCGGCTGCATTTAGCATTTGACTGACAGTAGCGGATAAGTCTGAGTGCTGCTTGTAATGGTTGTGAACATGTCGTATACAACCTGTATGAGGCGTGTCTGCCGCAATTTAGGCCTGCATATCAAATGTCATACAATTTAGACAATGCAGGACACATGTATGATAAACTCTACATAACCATCACGAAGGTGCATATGAAAGTGCCCCTTGTGCAACCTTGGTGCTGCCATAGTGTCATGTGATTGACGGTAAGGAGGTGCTAACCTGCCATTTACCCAGCGTAGTGTGTACAAAATGGCACAATGCATGCATTGCACCAGTTTGCAAGGCTTGACACACATTATGGCTGTGCGAGCCACAATGTATGCAGGGGGCCCGTTCTGGCGCAAAGGGGTCCTCCATATTAGCAAAAAGATGTCAATGAGACTGCTGCACCCCATTTGTGGTGGATTTCCTAATGGCTGCTCTTTGCAGCTGTTAAACATAAGCTCCCATCATGATCAATGGCCCCTGGGTGTTTAGCAGGACTCGGGAAAACAAATAATGATGCTAATCCTGTAAAGCGCCAGACTACTGCCAAACAATTTTGACCCTGCTCCTCCTAACTACCACCATGGTGCACAGTCTATTGGAGGCAGCGCACACATGGTGGTATCAGAAGTGCGCTAGGGCCCGCACTTCAACAGGCCCTGCACTAGGTGGGGCGCCACTTCCATATCTATGGCCCCAAGTGTAGTGATGCATGTACAGTTTAACGTTCTAATTATACAGCCAGGAATGACGCCTGTGCCATTAAAGAGGCATGAAAGGGTGTGTAAAAATGAGTTAGGGAGGGCAAAACCCAGACCTCAGTGTCACAACAAATGTTCCAAAATATGAATTCCAAACACTCTGTAGGGCTGCTGAGTGAAGGTGTAAAATTTGTTCATAGAAATGTTTGAGAAGGGCCCCTATGTACTCAGCAGGAGTTTCCATGATCTGTAGCATCTCCTGCTGAGTGCATCATTGGCCTTCACATATAAACATGATGTTAGCCCACACTGCCAGCATGCTGTGACTTAATAATGACTACGCACACACATGGATGTGAGTAAGGGGTGCACTAAGGCCCACAAGGACAGTATAGATGCAATAGGTGCTGCAATACTGTAGTCCTATCGGCGTCTTGGTGTCATTATACAAGGCCATGTTAGGGAGCCTGACCATGCACTGGGTCCAGACTACTGGCAGTTCCATTTGACCTGTAACAGGTTCAGCCTAATTCACTGAACCATGTTGTCAATTTCCATTAAATAGGAGTTACACTAAGCAATGTTCTACATTCATGTCTTACAGGTGGGCCTGCCCCTTACACCATCGGAGAGTTGGCGAGATTTGAAGACTGCGATGCATTCAGTAAGTGTCATATTGTGCCTTCTGTTAGCTACTCCAGGGTTTGGTGTGAGTCAGTCAGAAGAGTGGAATGCAAAGAGTGATGTTGTTTTCTGGACCAATGATAAGAAATCATAGGAGGATGGATGGTGACATCATGGGGCATGTGTAAGAGGCCCAAGCACCACTGGAGCTTCTATATTTGAGAGGCTCCGGGGACGCTATGCCCTGCACCATGTATACATGGTGGGCTTAGCACACATTTTGTGGCTTCACATTAACTTGTCAGTACGGCCCCTTCACTTGCAATACTTTGCGTGGAAGGAGCGTGCAATGGATGTTGCAGTGGCTGTGCCATAGCAACACCCATAGCAATTAAATGGTGTGTCCCAGACCTACACATTTCTTTACACTAGAGGCTGTAGCAAATCCTGAGAACACAGCAAGGTGTGACTTTATCAGGCCACAACGATCTGACATATGTGTTGCTGTGCCTTCCATACTTTGCTCTTTCAATGGGTGCTCCATTTGTCAGCACACATCGAAAGTGCAAAGTTCCTTTGTAGATTTTGTTTGTGTAAGAAGATATCCCTCCATGCACAATGACTATCTCCCCCCCAACGCAGCCAGCTAAGCACCAAGGGGTAAGGGTGGCTGGGTCGAGTACTGTAAGCAAGATTAGCACCGGCGTAGGTGACAACACAGTGATGTGCCATCTCCTATTCAATCCCTGCATTGTAAATTTGTCAGAGTGCTGTGCTGCCAATTGTTCGTCAGCATGGTGTTCCGTCACATTCCCATATTGTATTTTTTGGGGTTATGCAATGAGATTGGCTTGCATGTAGTTCTAAGAGCAACATGTGCTGGCATGGAATTGTGTGTAGAGGCATCAGTAATGGCTGACCACATATTTATGGATGTCTGCCATCATAAGTCACAGGCCTGTTGTTAACAACCTTGTCACAGCAACATGATCCGCGATGTGTGCCACACATAGCTCACACTTGATGACAAGATGGCACAGATGTTGGGTTCCAACTGCATTACTCTCTAGGGGGATTCTGTGGGAGTCATACACACACCACAGGTGCCACAGTATCCTCCAGACATGATGAGGTAGTGGTACAGCAAGGAACCATAATTTCCTGCACAACAGTAATCAGTGTACACAATGTGTTGACAACTCCACTCAAGATGTTTCAGGTCAAAGTCTATTAATCTCCTAACACCAGATGTCAGCAGTGTAACCAATATGGTACAAACATCGTGTAAATTGTGACTGATGTAGGTCATATCACAGATGGATAAGAAAGCAATACTGTGTGTATAGATGGAGCATTGTGCTCCATCACATTCCCATGATGTATTTATTTTTTGGGGTTGTGCAATGAGATTGGCTTGCATGCAGTTCTAAGAGCAACATGTGCTGGCATGGAATTGTGTGTAGACGCATTAGTAATGGCTGACCACATATTTATGGATGTCTGCCATCATAGGTCACAGGCCTGTTATTAACAACCTTGTCACAACACCATGATCCGCAATGTGTGCCACACATAGCTCATGCTTGATGACAAGATGGCACAGATGTTGGGGTCCAACTGCATTACTCTCTAGGGGGATTCTGTGGGAGACATACACACACCACAGGTGCCACAGTACCCTCCAGACATGATGAGGTAGTGGGCAAGGAGCCATAATTTCCTGAACAGCAGTATTCAGTGTACACAGTGTGTAGACAACTCCACTCAAGATGTTTCAGGTCAAAGTCTATTAATCTCCTAACACCAGAAGTCAGTAGTGTAACCAATATGGTGCAAACACTGTGTAAATTGTGACTGATGTAGGTCATATCACAGATGGATAAGAAAGCAATACTGTGTGTATAGATGGAGCAGTGAGGATATCTGACAAGCATCTGCTGATGTCGTGAGACGCTCCCGGATACAATTGCAGCACACAAAGCTTTGACACAATTGCTGTGGGCTTTAGGGCATCCATACAGCCACCATGTGTGTGCAATTGAACACATGTAGCACTGCATGGCATAGGGCAGGGGGCTCCAGTGCTATAATGTCTTGACAACAGTGATTGTGCAGGTCAGGGTTTGACCAACCTTTCTCATATCAAGGTAGCCTTAGTTGTAAATGTGGCCACAGCATGGGAAATGCAGCTGGAACCCAGTTATGTAGGCTCAGGGCAGGTTTTACACCTGGACACATGAATGTAGATGTACTACAACACAGAGTATAAACTTTGTAGTTGGCAGCCCCCCTACCAATTGGCCCACTCCTACACTCCATGATGAGTGCTTAGGCCTTGGGGCATAACCAGGGGTGTTGAGCTGATGGATTGCATGCCCAACCCCTCTTCAGCCCAGGGAGACGGGAAATCCAAACTTGTTGAGACATTTGATGCTTAAAGTATCGATGAGAGTGATGTTGAGCAGTCCATTGTTAGTTCCTATTAGATGTGGCCCCTCTTGATTTACAATGGATTGATGTCATCCCACTGACATGTACAGGATACTGGTGATGTATGGTTTGATATACAAGCAGATGAGGTGCAATACACTTCTTTTGAGGCACATGTGTAGGATGGTATGTGTAATCAGCTGTAGCAGTACAAGTTACAGATCTGTACATACTCCACTCAATGCAGATACTGATGGTTACTTGTCCTCATTTTGCAGCTGCCATTATGACCAATGAGGAAAGGCGTCAGTTCAGCAGGAGGTAAGAATGCTACCGCCACATCCTGGAGGTGCACGCAGGTTATCACCGCATATCACACCGTTACCGTTCCGAGAAAGCATCTGGGGAATGGCGTGCATTCCCACAGGGGGGACCCACTCACCCACCCAAGACAAAGGATGTAGCAGGAACATCTAGAATGCAGGGGCTCCCAGCTGCACCATCCCCATCCACATCTGCAGCACCAGTCCCCACCCTGCACCAGGTTTGCCACCACCAGCTGCTGGGCCATCACAATTGGAACAGGACTTACATTGGGACATAAACCTGATACTACAGCGTTTGGACAGGTTGGAGGAGGCACTGGCAGAGGACCACAAACTCCTCAAGTATATTAAAAAGAATGTTAAGAAGTCATGGAAATGAACTTAGACTGTGATGGACTACCTCCCAGTTCCTTCCCCTCCCTTTTAAAGTTGTACCATATTTTAGTTTGGGTTTTATGTAGTTAGTGTTAGGTTAATGTAGTGTAGCCATTAGTTAGTGTTAGAAATGGGGTCTTTGGATGACAGTCAGGTTACCCCCTGTTCAAGCAAGGACCCTCACTCTAGTCAGGGTAAAAGAGAATCACTCTCAGCTAAACTCTTCTTACCCCCTTGGTAGCTTGGCAGAGCAGTAGGCTTAACTTCAGAGTGCTAGGAGTAATGTATTTGTACCAACACACACAGTAACTTAATGAAAACACTACAAAATGACACAGCACCAGTTTAGAAAAATAGGAAATATTTATCTAAACAAAACAAGACCAAAACGACAAAAATCCGACACACACAAGTCAAGTTATAAATTTTTAAAGATTAAACTAAAAAACAGCACTTAGAAACCCAAAATGCTTTGGTGAGGGGTTAACACGGCGTCGTAACGGAGTCGTTCCCAACCATCCGACACCAGTGGCGCCAGACACGGAGTCGCGTAGACCCCCAGGTACAGTGCCTTTGGTGAAGAGTGAAAACAAACTGATGCACGAAGTCGGGGATCTTCTGTGTGAAATGTTGAATCTGCGCACTTCGAGTGGCATCGGTCACGATGTGGTGCGGCGACTTCCACAGAGTTGTGGACTTCGGTGGGGCTTCAGCGATGTCGGGCCTGCGAAGGTCGCCACGTTCCAGCGAAGATCACGGAGTCGGGCGCAGGCGGCGTAACCGGATTCAACAGCAGCGTCGGTCCGAAGTCGTCCGAAGTCGATTTCCTTGAATTTCCACCAGCTTTCCTTTCAAGGGCCCAGGGACTGGAAAGGGCACCACTTGTCAGAACAGGAGTCTCTCCAGAGACTCCAGGTGCTGGTAGAAAGAAGTCTTTGCTGTGCCTGAGACTTCAAACAACAGGAGGCAAGCTCTAAATCAAGCCCTTGGAGATTTTTTCACAAGATGGAAGGCACACAAATTCCAGTCTTTGCCCTCTTACTCTGGCAGAAGCAGCATCTGCAGGATAGCTCCACAAAGCACAGTCACAGGCAGGGCAGTTCTTCTTCCTCAGCTCTTCTGCTCTTCTCCAGGCAAAGGTTCCTCTTGTTTCCAGAAGTGTTCTAAAGTCTGTGGTTTTGGGTGCCCTTTTTATACCCAATTTCTCCTTTGAAGTAGTCCTACTTCAAAGTAAAGTCTCTTTTGAATGTGAAATCCTGCCTTGCCCAGGCCAGGCCCCAGACACTCACCAGGGGGTCGGAGACTGCATTGTGTGAGGACAGGCACAGCCCTTTCAGGTGTAAGTGACCACTCCTCCCCTCCCTCCTAGCACAGATGGATCATCAGGAAATGCAGACTACACCCCAGCTCCCTTTGTGTCACTGTCTAGTGTGAGGTGCAACCAGCCCAACTGTCAAACTGACAGAGACAGGGAATCCACGAACAGGCAGAGTCACAGAAATGATATAAGCAAGAAAAATGCTCACTTTCTAAAAGTGGCATTTTCGAACACACATTCTTAAAATCAACTTTACTAAAAGATGTATTTTTTAATTGTGAGCTCAGAGACCCCAAACTCCACATGTCCATCTGCTCCGAAAGGGAATTTACACTTTAATCAGATTTAAAGGTAGCCCCCATATTAACCTATGAGAGGGACAGGCCTTGCAACAGTGAAAAACAAAATTAGCAATATTTCACTGTCAGGACATATAAAACACATTACTATATGTCCTACCTTAACCAGACACTGCACCCTGCCCTTGGGGCTACCTAGGGACTACTTTAGGGGTGCCTTACGTGTAAGAAAAGGGAAGGTTTAGGCCTGGCAAGTGGGTACACTTGCCAATCGAATTTACAGTTAAAACTGAACACACAGACACTGCAGTGGCAGGTCTGAGACATGATTACAGAGCTACTTATGTGGGTGGCACAACCAGTGCTGCAACCCCACTAGTAGCATTTGATTTACAGGCCCTGGGCACCTCTAGTGTACTGTACTAGGGACTTACTAATAAATCAAATATGCCAATCATGGATAAGCCAATTACATACACATTTTGTAAAGGAGCACTTGCACTTTAGCACTGGTTAGAGTCTAGCACACATCAACAACCTGGGGAACAGAGGCAAAAAGTTAAGGCCACGCCAAGGATAAAACAGTCTAACAGTTAGGATAAGTGTAGTTGGGGGTGGGTTTCTATTCTTAGGTTTATATTGGTGGGTTGTTGGGTGGGGGGGGTCATGTTGGGATTTATATGTGTTTTTATGAAGAAAAAAATATATATATATGTATATATATATTAAAAATATATATATTTGTTTAGGCCATAGGATTAGTTAATACATGTGTAGTTATAGTAATTGTTGTCCTACTTGTTTCTTGTTTCTTAAGCAGGGTAGGGGGACAATGTTTAGAGTGTGGTGTTTTATGTATAAGTTAAGTTTAGCATAGGTTAGATAGATTTAGTTGTATCATAAGTATAGTTAGTTAGTATAGGTTAGTTAGGATAGGGTGGATTTTAGTTGTTTTTGAGTAGATCATCTTTAAAAATAAATATCCTATAATTACAAACAGTTTGTGTAATTAGTGTGAGTCTCAGGATTCTCCCTGTGTGTGTAGTGGCCAAATTGGGGAAATGGCCTATGGAATCCGTCCTGCTTACAAAAGCCTAATTTACCATGTGTTAACCTTAACTTATACATAAAACACCACACTCTAAACATTGTCCCCTTTCCCCGCTTAAGAAACAAGAAACAGGTAGGAAAACAATTACTATAACTACACATGTATTGAGTAATCATATGGCCGAAACAAATATATCCCTATTGACAATGTAGCTGTCACATTGACTGCAACATCACATTTACTAGTCCATGCATCTGCCATCCAGTGTACCAACCACTCATGATGACTAAGTATACTGCGTATTGGATAGGTAGGTGTGGTACTTCAGCTGTTAGTGTTGGGGTACTGTGGTAGGAATGTTGGGAACTGTGGCACATCTGACAACAGCCACAATTGGAACTCTATTCTGCAAAACTGACCAGTGGGCATCACTAATGAGGTTAGCTACCTTTGTATCACACCATTGAGTATTTCTGGTACTCCCAGCTAAAAATATTGCCCTAGACTTGCTTTTCAGCCATACCTGCCATATATAGCGAGGGCACCATATATGTGTCCTTCATTTGTGACATACTCAATGAATTTCTTGTAGGTTATGAGACCAGCATACACATTTGTCATGTTAGGAACCTTGTGTGTAGCTTTGTGCCCCCACAGTCCTGCACACTTGAACTGATATCCTGTGACCAATTGCATGGATTCACACATTACAATCATTTAGCTGAGTTGATGGATCACAATAGACGTAGACATGCTAATTGTGTACAAGGTGTTTATTTACAAGTGGAAGTGTTGTAGTGAGATATTTACAATATCCAGGCCAATGACCCCATTTGTGAAATCCACGATTGAGGGACATGTCATGGGACATGCTTCAGAGTAGTGCTAATAAGTGTGGAGATACACAAATTGCCAAATGGCAAGTGAGAGACAATGACAGTCCATAGCAGACAGGTCAACAGTGTATGGGTGAAGAGTGCACATACCCTACTGTGACAACACTGGCATGATCTTTAGCACAGAACTAAGGAAAATACTGACCATGTGGCATAGGCTGGTGCTACCGGGTACTCTTTCGAGTAAAGGTGATCTGTTCCACATCTTCATCCTCCGATGTGTGTGGTGTCTCCTGTGCTATTGGTGGTGGTGGTGGGGAGGTAGAGGGAGCCACACACACTTCAGTGGTTGAAGATGTGGAGTCCCAATTCCTGGCAGCTGCTATTTGTTGTATAACATATGGCATCACTGCAGCAAGGAGGAACTGCTGATTTTTTAGGATAGCAGCAACAGCCCAGTGGTAGGCAGCCGTGTCTGCCCTGAGGGAGGCCACTTCACGCTAAATGGAGTCCAACTTGTTCTCTATCATGCTGCTGCCAGTTTGGGAGGGCAGTTGTTGTAGCATCTCCCTTAAGTCAGCAGCTATGTCCTTCAGACACTAGTGGACTCCACACAGTGGGGAGTGTGTGCCTTGGTTGGCAGCTGTGTGTTCATTAGCTGTCACAAAGCACGTGCGCATTCCCTCTAGGCTGGCTGCCACAGTCTCCATCCCCACCCGTACCTGCTTGGCCAGCTCCCTCTGGACTCCTACCACTGTCCTCTGGAAGCTTGTCCCTGGGTCCTCAGAGGCCTGAGCTGTGTCGGTGCAGACAGGCTGTAAATTTAGGGTATTGGGTGGGTCATCCGGGATGGCTGTCCTCCTTGCATCCGGGATTGATTGTCCTCCTTGCAACTGGAGGTGGTGTCTGGACGGATACCAGGACATCCTGGAGAGTCTCTTGGCTGATGGTTGTCATCTGGTTATCCAGGTCATCGGAAAACTCCAGGACAGGCAGATCAGCAGGAGAGCCACCATCCTCTGCAATGAGATGGTGTAAAATCAATCTTTCTATGTTGTGGTAGTTAACATGTCACATCATTGAATTGCTATTGGAGGCTCAGTGACAATTTACAGCCCAAACATTGTTCTTGTACATTATGGGTGCAAATTATAAGCCTTTTGCCCCACCTGAGTATCACGTAAAGGGAAGCTCAGGTGGTACAATGGGCTGCGTCATATTTACAAGGTGTGATGTATTTCCCTTTAGTAGCTTGACACCATCTTATCATCGTGGACCCTTCCTATGCATACATTTGCATGATAGGACCTTGCAAAGGCTTTTGCAGTGGTCAAGCCACAGCAATACACATTGCAATTTGCCCCTGTCCCAGTTTTACGTGTTTTCAATATACCAGGGCAGGACCAAAACCTTACACCACCTCAAGGATGGCATTACCAAGGCACAATATTAAAGTTTCCTTTGATTGCTCCTCATGTTGATGTATGTGTATGCACACATGGACCTAGCAGATTGCCATTTAAGTTTTTGGCTGTGCTGGAAGGTGCTCCTTCCTTCACAACTATGACCTCCCCCTCAATGCAGCCATCCTTGCACTATGTGTAATGTCTATCTTTTTAGATCTGAGGATATGTGAAGATATATTTGAGAAGACTTTGGATTGAAGGTTGAGTGATTTTTAGGTGAGTAATGACGTGGTTCTTATTGAAGCATAGATTTTAGAATATAAGAATACAATACTAAGGGTGGATTTTTTCTGTATTTATTTAGATGTTCCCTACCTATTAATCCTGAGGAAGACCCGTTTTGGAGCCCGAAATTGGCCCAAGAGATACTAGTGGGTCGAAACGTCGATAATAATGCTGTAGCCTGGATTGGTTCTTTTCTTTTAGGGAATGAAGTGAAAGACAAAAGTGGGAAATTGAACCAGACATAAATAAGTGTTGATTCAATTAGAAAAATGGTCTACCAGCATGCTTTTTAAAAATTTAATTTGTTACTGGATATGTGGGTGTTTTACTGTCGGCTTCTGTGTATCTAATTACTAGCACCTGATCTTTGGCACTTTTTCTGTCCTTCTTTTCTTTTATATTGATATGGTAGGAGGTCTTAGTAATATTGAGTAAAGTATGAAAAGTAACTGTGTACATATAATAAAGTATGAATTCTCACAGTTTTTTGTATCTATGCTGCAATTTGTTTGTAAATAAATTTTTTGAAACTTGGTTTGTAAGTTTTTATAAACTTATTATTAGATGAGAGACGAAGATAATTGTTTCCCAATGGATCAATGTTGTTTGGTAACATGAAGTTAGCTCAGCAGGCTAATGTCAGAGGCACAATATATCAATGGGCTATTTCAACTGTCATAGCATGAAGTGTGCCTGCCCCCTGGTTAAATCCAGGTGTGACAGAGGCAACAAGAAGCTGCTGGTGGGAAGCCATTAGCACTTGATTTGTAGGGGACTGCAGCAGGGGACAGGATTGGAGAGGTGGTGGTGGATGGTGAGTGACACTGAGGAAGCTCCTCAGTTTTTTTTTGCCCCCCCTCCACTCCATACAACAGGCGGGGATAAATCAGTGTCTGCTCTTCTCCTTTGTCTGCCAATTATCAGTTTATGCAGTCAACAGAGACAGGTTGTGGCCTTAGTCGACTTTGAAAATGGGAAACCAGGTTCAAGTCCCAGCTCAACATTCCTCAGCTCAGCATTCTGTGATTCTGGGCAAATCACTTAATCTATATCAACCTAAAAATAATTAATATGACCCTCTTTATTGTTATCTGGTGCTCATGTAAAGCTGTCCAATGCGCCCAGGCCATGTTTGTGTTTTATAAAACTGAACATAAGCAAAGTGACACTATTTTTTTATTTTTGCATTTACACACTAGCATCATTCCCTTTCTCAGAAAGTACATGAGGTTAGCAGCAAGTAAAGCAAAATAAAAAAAGATGCAGCTTTCACCAGTCTCTGAGCACTGGAGGGCCTCCCTTAACTCCTAAGTATTGCACAAAGTAAAACTTATATAAAAAAATCCCAGAGTGAGTGTGAAAGACAGTCTAGGTTTATGCCATGTCGTGTTTCCCAGCGAACATTAATCAAAATATTCACAGCAAATGTATGAATAATAAAGAAACTAAAAGTGAATTCCTAGTATTTTTTATATTTTTGTGCTTCCAAAGTATATATTTTCCATTGGAATGTTAATTTCCTATTTAAGTACTGGCCCTCTGAGCTTTAAAATACATTTATTGGTGCAAATGTTTGCCTCATCTAGGGCCAGATGTAGAAAAGTTAATATTTGCGATGACCAAATAGCTATTTGTTTGTGATTCGCTATTTGTTAATCACAAAGACATATGTACTGAAGTGTGTTCAGCACTTTTTGCGATTTCCATTGAATCCCAAATAGACATGCCTCATGAATAATAATGAGGTACGTCTCAATTTAAAGCCCATTGGGAGTGGCAAAAATCACAGGGATGGTGGCTTCCTGGGGTCGGCAGACCACCATGTCTGTAATTTCCTTTCAATAATGCAATCTTTTTTTTCAAATGCAGCTCGTGTTTCTTTAAGGATAACAGGATTCGTTTTCAAAAGAAAAATGAAAAGTTTTCCACTGCCTACTCTTAAAAAATATGTTTACGTTCATTCTCAAAGGGGAAGGGGACCCAGGTGTACCCCTTCCCATTTGCGAATGGGTTACTACCTACTTGAAGTAGGCAGTAAAATGTGAATGTTTCCTGAATGCATTTCAGTTGCAAAACATTCACACATATCAGTGTGATTCAGTATTAGGAAGAAATGCCCAAAACATGCCCCTTCCTCAAACCAAATCGCTACCTATTATTTGTGGCACTAGGTTACCGAATCGCAAATAGGGCCTTTGTACATTCCAAAATGCTTTTTTTCGGTTGCAAATGGCCAGATCCTGCGAATCGGACCATTTCCGACCCAAAAAAAATATCTGTACATTTGGCTCTTAGCTTCATAATCCTAACTAAGAATTAGATTGTGAAATTCTGTGATCTACGAATGTGTACCATTTCTTTTGAAGCTGCCCGAGCCTAACCCTGCTCTGTTAGTATTTTTTTCTTGGTGTCTCTGGCTGCAAATATTTTTTGATAATGTTGTTACAGGGGTGGGGCAAAGCACCAGCCGGAAAACTAGTTTTGTTAGATTAACCTTCCTCTATTGATTGCTGCAGCACTGCAAACACTAACCTGGTACTACAAAACAAGCACACTCTTTGCACGCACTCTGCACAACAATGCACCGCAGAAAAAAAAGAATATATGTCGTAACAACGCATGCTGGAACCAAGCATGCCTGAACAACGTGGTTGGAACAATGACCGCATTGTTACCCCTAATGCCTTTACCAAAAATGCCTTAGGAATGATTTTTTGTTGTAAAGGTATTCCTGGTAAAGGCATTCGTGGTTCCAGCATGCGACCCCCTTATCTCGCCCCTAAAACTACTGCGAACCTGTGGCCCTAAAACCTAAAACTACCCCAATGTCCCACCCCGCCCCTAAAACTACCCCTCCACGCCACTGCTAAAACCTAAAACTACCCTGACCCCCACCCCACCCCTAAAACTACCCGACCCCCCTCCCCCACCCCTAAAACCTAAAACTACCCCCACCTCCGCCTCTAAAACCTAAACTACCCCAAACCCCCACCCCACCCCTAAAACTACCCTGACCCACCTACCCCGCCTCTAAAACCTAAATGTACCTCAACCCCCACACCTGAAAACTGAAATTATTGCAACCCCCAATTCCTGCCCCTAAAACTACCCCGACCCCCTGCCCCTAAAAACTAAACTACCCCAACCCCACACAATGCCCCTAAAACGACTGTGATCCCCGGACCCACACCCCTGAAACCTAAAACTACCTGACCCCCCACCCCGCTCCTATAAGTACCCCGACCCATCACCCCTGCCCATACAACCTAAAGTACCCCAACCCCACTCCTAAAACCTAAACCTACCTTGACCCCGCTAACCCTACCCCGCCCCTAAAACCTAAAACTACCCCCACCCCGACCCTAAAACCTAAACTACCCCAACCTCCCACCCCCACCCCTAAAACTACCCTGACCCCCTCCCCCGCCCCTAAAACCTAAAAACTACCCTGACCCCCACCCCTAAAAACTGATATTACTGCAACCCCCCACTCCTGCCCCTAAAGCCTAAAACTACCCTGACACTCCCTAAAACCTAAACTACCACAACCCCCCACCCTGCCCCTGAAACTACCATGACCACCCCACCCCAAAACCTAAAACTACCCTGACCCCCACCCCACTCCTAAAAGTGGTGTTGCAAATGCCCACCTCATGAATATTCATGAGGTAGGTCACAATTTGCGACCCCCTTGGGAATGGCGGCCCTCACAGGGATGGTGGCCTGCTGGAGACAGCAGACCACCATGTCTGTGACTGCTTTTAAACCACTGCCTGCTCTGAAATTTTTCTTTTACTGACATTCACAAAGTGGAAGGGGTCCCATAGGGATCCCTTCCCCTTAGTGAATGGGTTAGCGCCAGTGCTAATTGTGATTGTTTTGCGACCGCATTCGCGGTCACAAAACAATCATACATGGGACTGCGAGTTGCAATTAGGAAGGGAACACTCCTTCCTAATTGCGACTCGCAATCCCTTTTTGCGATTCGGTAAATAGTTTACCGAATAGCAAAAATGATTTGGTACATGTCAAAGTGTATTTTGCATGTCGCAAACGGCCCTGATT
Organism: Pleurodeles waltl; assembly: GCF_031143425.1. Classification (NCBI taxonomy): domain Eukaryota; kingdom Metazoa; phylum Chordata; class Amphibia; order Caudata; family Salamandridae; genus Pleurodeles; species Pleurodeles waltl. Next base: position 496,424,281 of record NC_090445.1, read on the forward strand.
CTCCGTTTGCGACATGCAAAATGGTACGTGCATGTGGCCCTATGTTTCCTGTCAAATATCTCATCTGTATATTGTTTGGGTTTGTCTCCCCAGTATGATGTAGTTTAGACCTCATAAATGCACATTGCATTTGGGCATTTTGTCCAAGATCGCCCAGCCCTGACCCTTAAGCAGTGAGCCTCAAACCCTGAATTTTGAAACCTCCATGTACCTTGTGTAATTATCAAACATCAATGATGCATCTTACATCTTACACAGGAAGAAGACACCCACCAACCTTGACTCCTTCAGGTCCTCCCTCAACAGTTACCACCACAATATCAAGGTGACCAAAAAAGAAGTTTGCAACGCCCGCATTGAGGCTAGCACCAACCACGCCAAGGAATTGTTCAGTATCATCAGAGAATTCTCCTGCCCATCCACCAAAGAAAACACAATCCACCCCTCCCAAGCCCTTTGCGACACTCTCTCAGACAACTTTCACCACAAGATTGATGACATCTACAGCAACTTCAACTGCCAGCCCACCGTCCTCAACCACCCCCGCAACCCAACTCACCCCTTGCCCCACCGAATCTCTGAATAGAAACTGTTCTCCACCGCAGACCCAATTGCCATCATGACCTCCATCCACTCCGGATCCCCCGCTGACCCTTGCCCACACCACTTCTGTAACCTAGGAAGAGAAGTAACTAGAGTCTCCCTCACAGAAATCTTTCACATCTTCATTTCCACACCCATCATACCCGATGCTTGGAGGCACGCTGAGGTCAAGCCCCTCCTGAAGCTGTCCCTAACAAGCTCAAGAACTACCCCCATCTTGCTCCTCTCTTTCCCCACCAAAGTCCTGGAAAAGGTCATCAACTGCCAGCTCACTGACTTTCTCGAAGAGAACAGCCTGCTCCACCCTTCCCAATTCGGCTTTTGGCCCAACCACAGTACAGAGACTGCCCTGATTGCAACAACCAACCACATCAGACACCGACACAACCTAAAGGGAACAGTGGCCCTCAACCTCCTCGATCTATCGGCAGCCTTCGACACGTCTTCCACCACCCACTTATCACCAGACTCCACAGTATTGTCACCCAAGACAATGCAATCAGCTGGACCGCCTCCTTCCTCTCCGGATAAACGCAGAGAATCCTCCTCCCATCCTTTGTCTCTGCACCCAAAAACATAATCTGCAGCGTTACCCAGGGCTCCTCCCTCAGCCCCACCCTTTTCAACACCTATATGATTCCTCTGGTTGACATTGCATGCACCCATGGTTTTAACGTCATCTCCTATGCCGATGATACCAAGCTCGGACTATCCCACACTGACGACGCCTCCTCCACAAAGATGAACTTCCAGAACACCGTGACCGAAGTCGCCACTTGGATGAGGACCAACTGCCTCAAACTAAATTCAGACAAGACAGAGATTCTCATCCTCAGGAACAAGCCCTTCCCTGGGACAACACATGGTGGCCCACTGCCATAGGCCTGCCTCATCCCCCCGCCAATCACGCATGCAATCTCAGCATTATCCTTGACACCCAACTCACCATGAAATGAAAGATCAATGCTGTCTCCTCTGCCGGCTTCCACATCCTCTGCATGTTCTGCAAGATCTTCCATTGGATCCCCATTACAACCAGGAAGAAAATCACCCAGGCCCTCATCGCCAGCTGTCTTGGCTACGGCAAGGCACTCACCACTGGAACCACAAATCAGCTCATGAACCGCCTCCAGACCATCCAAAACATGGCAGCAAGACTATAGGAAAGTACCATCTTGCCTGGCATGTTACCCCCATTTTCACTTGTGTGTCAGTTTGTTTTTGCCTGTCTCACTGGGATCCTGCTAGCCAGGACCCTAGTGCTCATAGTTTGTGGCCTGAATGTGTTCCCTGTGTGGTGCCTAACTGTGTCACTGAGGGTCTGCTAACCAGAACCTCAGTGCTTATGCTCTCTCTGTCTTTAAAATTGTCACTGCAGGCTAGTGTCCATTTTTACCAATTCTGATTGGCACACTGGAACACCCTTATAATTCCCTAGTATATGGTACCAAGGTACCAAGGGCATTGGGGTTCCAGGAGATCCCTATGGGCTGCAGCATTTCTTTTTGCCACCCATAGGGCGCTCAGACAATTCTTACACAGGACCGCCACTGCAGCCTGAGTGAAATAACGTCCACGTTATTTCACAGCCATTTTACACTGCACTTAAGTAACTTATAAGTAACCTATAAGTCAAACCCTTACTTAGTGAAGGTTAGGTGCAAAGTTTCTAAATGTGAGGGCACCCTGGCACTAGCCAAGGTGCCCCCACATTGTTCAGGGCAATTTCCCCGGACTTTGTGAGTGCGGGGACACCATTACACGCGTGCACTACATATAGGTCAAGTCTTATATGTAGCTTCACAATGGTAACTCCGAATTTGGCCATGTAACATGTCTAAGATCATGGAATTGTCCCCCCATGCCAAATCTGGTATTGGGGTGCCAATCCCATGCCTCCCCGAGGCTCCAGCATGGAACCCGGGTACTGCCAAACTAGCTCTCTGGGTTTTTCACTGCAGCTACCACTGCTGCCAACCCACAGACAGGCTTCTGCCCTCCTGGGGTCTGGGTAGCCCAGTCTCTGGGTAGCCCAGTCCCAGGAAGGCAGAACAAAGGATTTCCTCTGAGAGAGGGTGTTACACCCTCTCCCTTTGGAAATAGGTCTTAAGGGCTGGGGAGGAGTAGCCTCCCCCAGCCTCTGGAAATGCTTTGAAGGGCACAGATGGTGCCCTCCTTGCATAAGCCAGTCTACACCGGTTCAGGGATCCCCCAGTCCCTGCTCTGGCATGAAACTGGACAAAGGAAAGGGGATTGACCACTCCCCTGTCCATCACCACCCCAGGGGTGGTGCCCAGAGCTCCTCCATTGTGTCCCAGACCTCTGCCATCTTGAATGCAGAGGTGTGAGGGCATAGTGGAGGCCTCTGAGTGGCCAGTGCCAGCAGGTGATGTCAGAGACCCCTCCTGATAGGTGCTTACCTGGTTAGGTGGCCAATCCTCCTCTGAGGGTTATTTAGGGTCTCTCCTGTGGGTTTCTCTTCAGATAATGAATGCAAGAGCTCACCAGAGTTCCTCTGCATCTCTTTCTTCGACTTCTGCCAAGGATTGACCGCTGACTGCTCCATGATGCCTGCAAAACCGCAACAAAGTAGCAAGACGGCTAACAGCAACATTGTAGCGCCTAATCCTGCCAGCTTTCCCTACTGTTTCCTGGTGGTGCATGCTCTGAGGGCTGTCTGCCTTCACCCTGCACTGGAAGCCAAGATGAAATCTCCTGTGGGTCGACGGAAACTTCCCCCTGCTTACGCAGGCACCAAACTTGTGCTTCACCGGTCCTCTTAGTCCCCTCTCATCTCGACAAGCATGGTCCCTGGAACACAGGAGCTGGATCCAAGTGACCCTGACAGTCCAGTGGTCCTTCTGTCCAAATTCGGTGGAGGTAAGTCCTTGCCTCCCCATGCCAGACAGTAATCCTATGTACTGCGTGAACTGCAGCTGCTAGGGCTTCTGTGCTTTTTTGCAAGGAATCCTTTGTGGACAGCATAGCCCAAGTCCTCAGCACTCCGTCCTGCATTGCTCAACTCGCTAAGTTGACTACCGGCTTCGCGGGACCCGCCTTTGTAGTGTTGAGATGACTGCCATGCTCAGATTTCTTGAATGCCTCTTCAAGTGCTTCTGCGGGTGCTGCCTGCTTCTGCATGGTATCTCTGTGCTGCTGAGTGGCCCCTCTGTCTCCTCCTCCAAGGGGCGATCTCCTGGTCCTTCCTGGGCCCGGGCAGCACCCATTTTCTTTAACTGAGACCTTTGCAGCTAGCAAGGCTTGTTTGTGGTCTTTCTGCGTGGAAACAACTCTGCATCCTCCAGCATGCCGTGGGACATCTTCTGTGCAAAGGAGAAGTTCCTGGCATCTTCCGTTGTTGCAGAATCTTCAGCTTCTTCCACCTGAAGGCAGCCATTTTGCACCTTCATCTGGGGTTTAGTGGGCTCCTGCCCTCCCCACCCCCCCCCCGGACACTTTTGTGTCTCTTGGACTTGGTCCCCTTACTTTACAGGTCCTCAGGTCCAGAATCCATCTTCAGTTCTTTGCATTCAATTGTGGTCTTTGCAGAATTTCCTATCACGACTTTAGTGTGTTTCTGGGGAAGTAGGGTAACTTTACTCCTACTTTTCAGGGTCTTGGGTGGGGTATCTTGGACACCCTTCATGTTTTGTTACACTCCCAGCTACCCTCTACACACTACACTAGGCTTGGGGTCCCTAAGTGGTTTGCATTCCACTTTCTTAGTATATGGTTTGAGTTGCCCCCTAAGCCTATTGCATCCTAAAGTATTCTACAGTATTTGCACTACTTTTCTAACTGTTTACTTACCTGATTTTGGTTTGTGTGTATATTTTGTGTATTTTACTTACCTCCTAAGGGAGTATATCCTCTGAGATATTTTTGGCACATTGTCACTAAAATAGAGTACCTTTATTTTTAGTAACTCTGAGGTGATTCTTATGATATAGTGCTATATGATATAAGTGGTATAGTAGGAGCTTTGCATGTCTCCTAGTTCACCCTAAGCTGCTCTGCTATAGCTACCTCTATCAGCCTAAGCTGCTAGAACACTGCTAATCTACTAATAAGGGATGGCTGGACCTGGCACAAGGTGTAAGTACCATCAGGTACCCACTATAAGCCAGGCCAGCCTCTTACATTGGTGGTGCAGCAGTGGGATAAGTACTTGTAACTGCTTTACCACTTTGTCATTGGTGCTTTTCCTAAGAAAAACATATTCCAAATACTTAAAAATATACACAGTTAACCTAAACAGTTTAACTTTCTTTCTATCAATTTTCTTAAAAGTTTCAGAAAAGTTTGAAAATGTTTTTTTCTTTTCTCTGAATGTTTCTAAACTTTTTTCTCTCTGTCCTAAACCCTTTCTAACAATCATGTCTGCAGTAGAACTTACTCCCACAGTTGTCCAGGCAACCTATGGTAGTTTAAACTTTAAAAGTTTGAGGGTTCTCTGCATATAAAGAGGTTTACGCATTGGTAAGAACCCTACCAAAGATCTTCTCCTTAGCCTTCTCCTAGAAAGTGACCAGAACCAGTCTGGCCCATCCCAGGATCAGGAGGTAGAGGAGGGGGTACCCAGCAAGATTCAGAGGAGTCCCCTGAAGATGCTGGGGAGGGTTCATCCAAAGACCTGCCAGCTAACAGGCCTCCTAGTGACAATGGTAGTGGGAGGGGGTCACACACTAGTTGGGCACCTTTCACTCCAAAAGGCCAGGTTACTGGAGTCCAGCCAGTTAGAGACAGGTCTACTTCTGCCAATTCCCACATTTCTCCTGTGTCTCAGAATTCCCAAGCCTCCCACCCTGAGGATAACACTATGGAAAGGGAACTCAGAAAGCTGAGGTTGGAAGAGGCCAGGCTGAAGCTAAGACAGCAGCATCTGGCCTTAGACAGGGAATCTCTAGATGTAGAAAGGGAAAGGCAGAGGTTGGGGTTAGTTCCCCATGGTGGCAGCAGCAGTGTTTTGATAGCAATCCTGTAAAAGAACAAGATTCCAGAAACCTGCATAAAATAGTCCCCCCCTTACAAGGAGGGGGATGACATTATCAAGTGGTTTGCTGCACTTGAGAGGGCTTGTATGGTACAGTTGGTCCGTCAAAGGCAGTGGGCTGCTATCTTGTGGCTATCTTTCACTGGTAAGGGTAGAGATAGGCTCCTTACTGTCAGAGAAAGTGATGCTAATAATTACAAAGTTTTGAAGGATGCACTCTTGGATGGATTTGGCTTAACCACTGAACAATACAGGATAAAGTTCAGAGATACCAGAAAAGAGTCCTCTCAAGACTGGACAGACTTTGTAGACAGTTCAGTGAAGGCCTTGGAGGGTTGGTTACATGGCAGTAAGGTGACTGACCATGAAAGCCTGTATAATCTGATCCTGAGAGAGCATATTTTGAACAATTGTGTGTCTGATTTGTTGCACCAGTACTTGGTAGACTCAGATCTGACCTCTCCCCAAGAATTGGGAAAGAAGGCAGACAAATGGGTCAGAACAAGAGTGAACAGAAAAGTTCATACGGGGGTGACAAGGATGGCAAGAAGAAGGATGTTCTGTGTCTATGGGAAAAAGCTTTCGTACATATGGCCCCAAGGTTCCCACTACCACAACCCCAACTTCAACCTATAGTGCCCCTAGTAATGGCAGTGGTGGTGGGAAGTCTACTACAAATAGCCAATCAAGGGGTGTAGCTGGGCTCACCATTGGTAGTGTAGTTGGGGTTGGTCTTGGTAGGGAGACTTCAGAGGCTGTTTTAGTCTCTGATGGTGGTATTGACTTTTCCACCTTGGTTGCTTGTCCCCTTAATATGGGTAAGTACAAGCAACGTCCCCTAATAAATGGTGTTGAGGTTGAGGCCTACAGGGATACAGGTGCCAGTGTCACTATGGTGATTGAGAAACTGGTCCACCCTGATCAACACCTACTTGGTCAGCAGTACCAAGTGACTGATGCTCATAACAACACTCTTAGCCACCCCATGGCTGTTGTGAATCTCGACTGGGGGAGGGTTACTGGTACAAAGAAAGTTGTGGTCGCCACTGATTTACCTGTAGATTGCTTACTAGGCAATGATTTGGAGACATCAGCTTGGGCTGAAGTGGAGTTGGAGGCTCATGCAGCAATGCTGGGTATTCCTGGGCATATCTGTGCTTTGACAAGGGCTCAGGCCAAGAAGCAAAGAGGACAGGGAAACTTGGATCCTGGAACAATGGACCAAGTTCTCCCAAAAGCTAGGGATAGTAAGGGTAAATCCTTGCCTACTATCCCTCCCTATCCAGAAGATTCCCCTTTTGAGGAAGAGGAATCCTCTCCCTGTACAGAACCTACACCAGAGGAGCTGGCAGCAGACACTGCTGAGCTTTTCGATGCAAGGGGGCCTGCGTGTGGCACAGCAGACCTGTCCCACACTAGAGGGTTTGCGAGCGCAAGCTGTCAAACAGCAGAATGTGGATGTCACTGATAGCCCTAAGGTGTATTGGGAAGACAACCTCCTGTATACTGAGTGAAGGGACCCTAAACATGGAGCTGCCAGGAGATTGGTCATCCCTTTGTAGTATAGGGAGTTTCTTCTAACCTTGGCACATGACATTCCTTTGGCTGGGCATTTGGGCCAGAGTAGAACTTGGGACAGTTTTGGGGGTCAGGTAGCCTTTTAGAGACAGTAATGTCTACCAAAGCTAAATTACTTCCTCAGGGATCCAAAAACACAAATAAAAAATTAAAATCTCCGGACATCTATTTTTTAAAGAGGTATATCAGGTGGCTGGGATTATAAGTAGCCTATGTAAGTGCTGCCTCTGCAGCTGTAAAACCTATTATCTTCCCTTTTATCCATACCCCAGTCGCTATATATTCCAGCGCACCTCAGCATCCAGGTGCAAATACGTTATGCAGTTTGCACTTTTTTAAGCAAAGTTATTAACATACACCTATTAGGAGGGTGTCTGCATTGCTGCAAATGTACTTAATTCAAACTATAAATAGAAACTTCTTTACTTCGAATCAGAGGCAGATTGTGAATGTATTATTCTCTTTCTAGCCATCCACAGTTCAAAGATTCATGCTGCAGGGTGCCCCCTAGCCTATGCACTGCATACGGTTCAGAGTTCTTTAAAAAGAACACGACTAATTGCAGTTTTCTTCATTATTTAAAAAAAAAACATTGGCAAAACCAAAAGTTTTGCCTATGCAAGACCTAGGGGCAGATTTAATAAAAACATTTCTTGTGCCCCTTAGCAATTATTGAATCCATAAAATCCATTATGTGTGCACCGTATTTACAATACGGCGCACCATGGCGGTAGTCAGGTGTCAGGGGTATTAGCATCATAATTTTTTACACTAGTCCATCGATTTGCAGGATTAGTGTAAAAAATGTTGATGCTAATCATGCAAAGCACCCAGAGGTCCATTGCAAACAATGCTCATAGTAGGCGTTAAAAATGCAGATAAAAATGACGCAAAGAAACAGATTTCTTTGCGCCATTTTTTTCGGCCCCCCTAATCCCGGAATGCCCCCTTGCATAAATCATGCCTGGCACAGGTATCATGTGGCGCAAGGGGTTACAAAATGGTGCAATGCGCCACTTTGAAAATATGACCTGGGGTTTTTGGCCTTCCAACACCACATTAGCGTAAAAAAAAACTCATGCTAATGTGGTGTTGGAATGGTGCTAGTCCCTCTTAAATCTGGGCCCTGTTGTTGATGTCAATGTTTTTTACAGATGTTGCACCACAGTGTCATCAGCTGTTTAATGTGGCTCAAAGTAAAATAAAAACAAAGCACTATGGCACGGGCAGCATTGACTGCGGCACAGTGCTTTGTTTCTATTCACTTTAAGCAATATTGCACAGTAGCCTGCGCTGCTGTGCAAAAAGCCTTAGAACAGCACAGGGGTGTCAAGCAACAAGAGGGAGTATGGTAGGAAACAAAGAATGTGTAGCGGGAGGCAGCAGGTTGGGTTTAAGAGAACGACAGGGGATGTTTGAAAAAGAATGGATAGTGGGAGGAGAGCAGGAGAGTGACCCAATTGTTAACACCATGAAGGGCGGGGTGAAGGAGAGGGACTGCAAAGACCTGCACTCTTCAAGAGTAAAAAAGAGTACCTGCAGGAGCCTGGCCCCAGTGGAATGACACTCACCTCAGGAAGCTGTACTTAGTCCATGCTCCAGTGCAGGGGTGAAGACTGAAGCCCAGGAGTAAGCTGGAGGCGAGTAGCAGGTCTGACCAATAGGAAATAAGGAAACAAGAGTTATGTGAGAGACAACCAATTGTAAATAAAGGTAAGTAATGGGTAGGCTCTAAGCCCTTTTTACGTTTTTTCCCCTTTTATCTTTTACAAGAGATTTCATAACCACAGCGCTAGTGCTATGAAGTTGAAACCTACAAATTGTATTTTTTTCATCACAAAGTCCAAACTGGTATAGGTATTTACCATGTTTTAATTCTCACTTTTTACATTGCATCCTTGTCAAAATACGCAAATTTATTATTATAAATCCGGTTTGCATTCCTTCTTATAGATGTGTACGTACTGTAAAAAGTGGCACTGGGCAACTAATAAAAAGGCACAGGGGTTATAATTGTAAATGGCTGTGTCAACAAGATATTACTTTTCAGAAACGTCCTGTTGTAAGGCAAAACAAGACTAGCCCCCCAAACCTCTGACCTCATAGCTAGCTGTTTAAAGGTGTAAAACTATCATACAGAACTACTGCTACCTAGAAGGTATAAAACAGCTCCAAGGCTCTCTAAGTCCACCAAAATAGAATGGTCGTTCGTGTATGCTTCACCAACTAATTTCCTTGAAGTGTTGACCCAATTCAAGCAGACTACCTAAATCCAATTGAATTTTACAGTCCTCAAATCTCAGCAAAGTGATTTTTAGAAGGCCATTGCTTGCTAGTCCATAGACTAAGCCCAAACAAGAGGGTTTTTATCAAGTAAAGGTCCAGGTCCATCCGCAAATCACATCGTCATTGAAGTGCCTGGTCCCAGTCGCAGAAATCACCACAAAAAGCTATTTTCGGCTATCTGCATAAGGTTATTTTTTTATATGGCCAGGTCATACAACACTGCAAGCTGATGCTGAAACCCCTTAATCCTGTGTATCTGGCACAGTTCAGAAATTGAAAAGTTGTCAGACTAATTAGATAAGGGTTTTTTTCAAACATTTTGACTTCTGTGGCGCCCATTGAATCACTACTCGACTCCAGGGACCCCCACTGTCCACTAAGTCATTATTGCAAGCAGGAGGACCCCTGCCTAGGCAATTTCTATGATTTGAACCGCAAAACAATAATCAAAACAGAAAAACAAGCATACATCAAACAAGTGCTCAAATATTGAAGTATTTTTTTATAGAGAAACTTTTTCACATTTCAAATTTTCTTTCTTTTATATAATTTATTAATTTTGATTTAAAAGGGTACAATAACATTGTGAAATGTTTATGGGGGACACAAGCCTTGCTTGACCACATCCATAACCATATATTTGTTAAATTAATTGCATTGTCAGGCTAGAGAAGGATTAGCACAGTGCATCCATTAATTTGTGCACCATCCATCCCTGCATCAATCATAATTAATGGAACAGAATTTATGATGTTGTTAAAAAATGGAAGTGAGTGCATAGCCTGTTACCCCTGGATGAAACAGGGAACTGGTCCATAACTTTACTCTTGGTTCTAAAGTGGACTTGTGCACTCCCTCCAGTTTAATCCTTCTAGATTGGCCTTAACGTTAAATGTGGCTATGGATGGTGCATTGTAATCGTTTTACTCAAAAAGCAGCAGTGACACAAGTATCCCACAGAAATTCACTTTAGGTTCAAGCAGCCCCAACAATTTTACATTCAAGAACAAAACAGAATAAAATTCTCAAACCAATTTAGAAAACTAAAGAACATTTTAAACACAAAACAATTATTAGCAGATAAATGGAAATGAGGATTTGAATTTTTAACGTTTTAAGGCAAAACCAACAACAAAAATTAAGGCACCAATGTAAAATATTAGCTCATGGTTTACTGAGACTTTGGTGCAATGTCATTACGGACGCAGTGGAGCCACTATGAAACTCCTGGTGGCTGCACTGAGAAGGACACACTTCTGAAAGTTTTAACCGTGAACTTCGTCTATTTCTGTTAGCTCAGTGTCGTCTGACAAGGAAATGTCCAAAACAGAGGCTGATGAGGTGTCCTTCAATTTGTATACAGCATTGCCAAAGTCATGTTGAAATTTGAACCAAAAGCTTTTAGCAGGGCAAAGCCAAATTTCTTAGCCGTCAAGAACTTTTTGCCACAAGCATAGTTTGCCATCTCCCCCTGTTCAAGGCCATTAGTCGTAGACATGTTTTTGTTCTCAAAATAAACCATGGGGGAAAGGCTGGAAGCTCTAGCAATGCATGATAATGCAACGGCCAATGAGACTGGAAACCTTTATTGCAAAATCTTGCGGATCCACCCACCCTCCCATGGTGCACCCTCCCGGGGAAGCTTAAGCATCTTATGCCAGTCCTCCGCAGGTGTCAAAAAATGATAATCTCACTTTTGTGGGTTTGCTATATACTATATAGAGTAGCGTCCACTTCCATTGTCAACTTTGGTGGTTAGGTCTAGAAAAGATATCGAAGAGCATGGTTAAGCCACTGTGGAATGGCTTGTACGATTTTGTCACTGCTGCGTCATTTCATAAACATTTATTCAAAATATCACCTCCAAATATATATCTGATATGAATTGCTATCAACAAAACTTCTTCTTGTCTCAAATTGTCTAGATATAATATGGCAAAGTTGGGCATGAAACCATAGCAGATAGATACACCCTTTGTTTGTAAGAAAAAGTAGCTCTAACTGAAAGTAGTTTTTAGTGAGAGCCGTAATCAACAAAAGTGTTAAAATATCAGTAGGCACTTCTACAGGAGCATGACTTTTCTTCAGTCAATTCTCAGATATCTAACCCTCTAGCTGCTGACACGTCTTCCCTAACTCAGAGCCCACTGCCCATTCTCCATACCTGTGTTGAGACCTTTTTTGAGGTTTATGGCACTGTGCGTGTAAGCCATTATAACATTTTTTAACACCTAGACCAGACCAAAGTTGCACCCTATTTTTCGCACGTTTGGGATTCTAAAGGTTTAGAGGGTTAGTTGCCCTGGAGGAAACTAATAAAACAGCCACAAAAATAGCAGAATTTGGGATTTTTTTAAAGAAAAATATGCAAAAAAAGGTGTGCAGGAAACCATATTTGTTTATAAATATGCAATCAACAAAAGGTTTGCTGTGCTAAGATAACCATCTTCCTATCACAGTGTTTGTATTTTGCTAAGTGGTAGCTGATTTTCCTAGTGTTTGGGGGGATTGTTGGATTCTACCTGTTTAAGGTTTGTGCTATACATTTCTGAAAAGTAAACAAAATTCCAAATTCAGCAAGGTCATTTGTGTAGATCATTTATGGATTTCCAAAAGAAACTAATTGTTGAAATAAAAAAAAATAAAGAAAATATGTTGTAAAAATAGAAAATGTTGACAATGTTGCATTTGTTAATTTTTGGCTCTATGGCAGATTCATAAAAGTAATAAACCGTTATGCTCCTCAGACATCTCTGGCATATATATGCGGTTATGTTGAGTTTGGTGGGCGGAAAGCTCTGTCTGCCAAACTCCTGACAGGGTGGCCACTGCCTACACGCTGACCTCCCCGCCAGAGTTATTAAGGGTTTCCTGCTAGGTAGGCGGGCGGAAACCAAAATTTTCGCTTGCTGGCCTAGCGGGAAACAGGCTACAACATTGTCTCCGGCTCGTAATTGAACCGCCGGCAATGCTGTAGCGAGCAGGGTGCACCAGCCCACTCGCAATGTTCACTGTCTGTGTTGGGCAGGGGGGGGCCCTGCACTGCCCATGGCAAGTGATGGGCAGTGCAGGGGTACCCCTGTGGACCCCTGCATCTGTTCTCCACAAGCCTTTTCATGGCGGTGTTACCGCAGTGAAAAGGTGGTGGAGACGATGTCGCAATCTCCACCACTGCTAGACTGCTGAGATCCAAGATCCTGACAGGACTGGCAGTTCCCTGGCAGTTCAAACATCAGAGTTGGTATGTGGCAGTCAGACCACCGCATCCGCAGTGATCCAGACCGCCCCACTCCTAATCAGACTCATAGGCCCGTATTTATACTCCGTTTGCGCCGAATTAGCGTCGTTTTTTTCGACGCAAATTCGGCGCAAAACGAACGGCATATTTATACTTTGGCGTTAGACGCGTCTAGCGCCAAAGTATGGGCAAATAGCGTCATTTTTTTGCGTGAATGCCTTCCTTGCGTTAATGAGATGCAAGGAAGGCGTTCCCGTCTAAAAAAATGACGGCGACGCAAATGCGTCGTATTTATACTCCCGGGCAAAAATCACGCCCGGGAGGTGGCGGGTCAAAAAACCCCTCATTTGCGCCACTATTTAACGCCTGGGTCAGGGTAGGCGTTAAGGGGCCTGTGGGCTCAAAATGAGCCCACAGGTGCCCTCCCCTGCCCCCAGGGACCCCCCCTGCCACCCCTGCCCACCCCAGGAGGACACCCAAGGATGGAGGGACCCACCCCAGGGACATTCAGGTAAGTTCAGGTAAGTATAATTTTTTATATTTTTTTATTTTTTTTGGGTGGCATAGGGGGGCCTTATTTGTGCCCCCCTATATGCCACTATGCCCAATGACCATGCCCAGGGGACATAAGTCCCCTGGGCATGGCCATTGGGCAAGGGGGCATGACTCCTGTCTTTACTAAGACAGGAGTCATTTAAATGGCGTCTGGGCGTCGAAAATAATGGCGCAAATCGGGTTGAGGCGATTTTTTTGCCTCAACCTGACTTGCCCCATTTTAAGACGCCCTAACGCCATTTTCCCCCTACGCCGGCGCTGCCTGGTCTACGTGGTTTTTTTCCACGCACACCAGGCAGCGCCGGTCTGCTAGCGCCGGCTAACGCCATTCCATAAATACGGCGCCTGCATGGCGCTTCAGAATGGCGTTAGACGGCGCTAAATTTTTTGGCGCTAAACTGCGTTAGCGCAGTTTAGCGTCAAAAAGTATAAATATGGGCCATAGTGTTTGTTGGTTGTCAAAAAACATGAGATACCTAGAGCCAACAACTGAGCTGTCGCTTATAATGATTTTTCCTCTTAGACTAACCATACCGCAATTCATGTGGTAAAATCCAATGAATGAGAGATAGGATCAATGGATGCAGTTTTTACATGTGCCTAAGATATTGTGTTGAGGAATAAAGATTATTTGTACAACTCTGGATTTGGAGTTATCCCATACTATCATTTGGAAATGTTTCCCAAAATGTGTTCCCACACTCTGGCTTAAATTTAGAACCCAAAAATTGAGAGAAATTCAATTGATAACAACAAATGGTCTTCTATTCTTTATCCTCATACTTCTCCCAAAAACAAATAGTGCCACACTTGTATGGCCCGCAACACAAAAGGCTGAAAATGTAATGCAGAGACATCCAGTTTTCCCCAGGAAAATGTAATTAATTTGCCAATGTGGATAGCTGTGGTATTTGGGCCTGGGCTTGTATGCCACCCAGAGAAAGTTACTAAAACCAGCTATTTCTAAAACCTAGCCACCCAGAGGATTCCAGGGTAGTCTGTCGTGCACATATCCCACTTTTTTTTCTAGTCCAGAATGCCCTAAAAAGTTCTGTGAAAGAAAGTGACAGAATCTAGAGGGATCCACAAAATATCTACTAATCAACATTCACACACTTCTCAAAACACAACACACCACTTTTGTGGTTGGGACTATCAACAGCGACACAACAGGCCCAAAGGCACAACATGGAGGCATCAAGTACTTGCGACGAGGATTGACCCATTTTGGCAGTGTGCATTACTTCGGTATTTACACCAAGGCTAAGCCACCACTGAAACCTACTAAACCCAGACACTTGTAGAAATAAACATCCAGGGGAGTGCAGAGTAGTTTGATTTGCTTGTACACCACAATGCTTTCTTCCCTAGAATGCTGGGTAAACCTCCAACTTTGGCTAGAATTACTTGTTATCCTTATATTCCATGGAGGAAAAGTACTAGAATCTGCAGGGATCCACAAAAATTCTTCATTTCAGTGTTGCCATGTCTCCTGATAAAAATGGCAAAACACTTGTGTGACTCAGCCTTTCACCTCTATATGATGCAAAGTGGAGATGTTGGGCTTTCAAAATGAAAATGCACCCAATTTGGCTATGTGAGTAGCTGTGGTATGTGGTCCCAGGTTTGGACTTCAACTAGTGGAGCCTATTAAAGCAGACACTAATGAAAACTAGAGGAGCAGGGGAGCACAGGGTGGTGTGACTTGTGGGGAACCCTCTATATATTCTTCCCCAGCCCTGCAAACCTCAGAGTTTGGTTAGATCTGCACATTTTCCTCACATGCTTGCTAAGGAAGTGTAGGCGGGTGTCGCTCACCTCGCCTACCGTCGCACAACAAGGGCAGCTGCCGCACACTTCCTCCGGCACCAGTTTGCGTCGTCAAGGAGACACGTGGGGGCGGAGACGACGATCGGCACTGGACTTCCGGGTCGCTGCGTCTTCACAAAAGGAAGACGCCGCAACCAAACGCCGCGGGCAGAGCTGGAGGAGCAGGAGAGAAGCCGCACAGCCGCATCCAGAGAGAGGAAGACGAACGAAGACGCCGAACGTGAGGAGACGGCCGCCGCCGGATCGGAAAGACGTGCTGAGCCGACGTCCAGTCCCGGCACTGAAGACACGGAACCCCCGAGAGAAAGCGAGACAGCCTGCCACGGCCCCGGAGGGTCGTGGCTGTACAAGGTACGTGCGCTCCACAGAGGCAGCCACACAAAAGGGGAAAAAGGGGAAAAAGGGGAGTTGGAGGGAGGAAGAGGAGAAGGGGGAGGGCAGGAGGAGGCTAAGAAAGGCTATTTAGGGAGCAGGGACTGGGGGAAATCACAGATCGTCTTCCCACCCGATCCCTAGCCTGACAGAGCACCAACACAACCTCCTCCCTTAAAAATTCCTAAACCCCGACTAAAACACCACCTTCTATAATTCGTACCCCCTCACACTTCCCCTGCACTAACCACTTAATTGAGAGAAAATAAAATATCGTCCCACTTACCTGGCCTATCCTTTTTTTTCCGAGAAACCGCGAGACCCCGAAGAAGCCACCTGAAGGTCGCCACCTAAGGAGAAGAAAAAGAAAGCTATTAAAGGACCCCTAAAAACCCACCACCCACGTAGGAGAGAAAATCCACGAAGCAAAGAAGACATACCATCCTTGTTATTTTCTCATCAGACTTCTAATACCAATAAACCACGTATCAGCCCTATTAAGGGTTCTGAAATCCGAGTCCGTGTCCTCTGTACCCCTGAGCAACCCCACAGGAAGGTTTCGGGATCTGTGAAGATCGACAAAATATCTGCCATCCAGCATTCCCACACTTCTCCCAAAATTGCCTATTGCCCATGATTCAAAAGACTCAAAACTGAAATGTGGAGACATTGAGTTTTTGCAATAATTGTGGTAACAGCGGTATTTGTGCCCGCACTCATCCTCTACCTAAGGAAGCCTACTGAACCAATATAATTAAGAAAACTAGACTCCCTTTGGAGTCCAGGGTGGTGTGCCTAGCATGGATTCCACTAGGTATTCTTACTCACAATGCCACACATCACACATTTTCTGCATATTTTTATGAGGGAAAGTTCCGGATTTCACAAAACCAAAGGAGTATAGAGGGCTCCAACCTGTGTGGAGCTCACTGCATTATCTTACCCAGAATGCCCTGCAAATGTCAAACTTTAGCCAAAATCATGTTGTTCACACACTTCTGCGAGAGAAAGATCAGGAATCTACAGGGGTCCACACATTTCTGCCTCCCAGCAACAGGACTGCTGCAATCATGAGAAGGTGGCAAATATGTCAGTCAGTTTGTTCCATGTGTGAGATGACAGAGAAGAGTATCCTCCACATGCATGTTGGCCCAGTATGAGTGACTACACTTGCTGGTGGTTAAGGAGTTGTGCTAGTAGAAGACATCATATCAGGATATGCTTTTAACTGAGAATGTTGAAATAATTTGTGTCAGTCATTTGTGGGGGAGTATCTGCTGAGCACATCAGCCTTTTCATATGAGTCCCTTGCCCCTTGGAGCACTCTGGCAGCATTGAGTTACTCTCTATCCAACGTGATATTAGAGAGGGAAAGGTCAACCCCCTTGGGCCAAATGGTCTAGGTGACATAGGTTGGGTTTTACACTGATGTTTCCAAAAAAGGTGCCTTATGTGTTTCTAATTTAGTGTGGTGCCAAGACTAGTGGTTTTTCTCACTGTCCCAGGGATTCTCTACTGTTTCTGCCTCTTAGTCATGGAGGGGAGAGTTCCACCAGCTCCTGATAAGATTATATTATGTGAGCTTGCTTTTAACCTCACTGTACAAAGAATACACATGATTGCTTCCAATTGTTTTTGTTGTTACCTCCACTGCTTCAGATGGAGTCAAGCTCTATCCTTGCAGTGCTGTTCTTTGTTGTGAGGCATTCATGGGGTCTAGAGAAATTCTTCTAGTTCACTGGTTACTGTTGAAGAGCAAGGACCCACCAGTGGGCAGAACTTTAATTATCAACCCTACTCAAGATGGCTGCAAAGATCACTGAACTCCAGAAAGATCTTGAACTGTCACATATGGTGTCTGTTAAACAATGCAAACAAGAAGGGGAGCTTATGCTGTCCTTCTAACTCCCTTCGAATATATTACTGTTGGTCATTTCATAGACTGTCGCCTTTAGTGTGGCTGACTTCAAAGTCATTCTCCTTTTTAGTATATTGATAATCCTCATTTGCTTCCTTTTGTTCGAATGCAGTGCTTGCCTTAGTTGTATGTACAGTGACGCAACTGGGAGAGTATGAGTCTTAAGGGATGTCCGTTGCGCATGGTTAAAGCAAACCACAATCACTTTATGAGGCTTCCTTCTTTAGTTATCCCAATTACCACTCAGCAACCACATTTACTTGGTTTGGAAAGCAATACCAAGTGCACACCTTCTTTACAAGCATAATTACCTTCAGCTTGTCGTACTGTGGAAGCCTGACTGCACTGGCAGCAAATTATTATTCTGGCAGGGCATTCATTTTTGCTCCTTGCCTGCATGCCTAATAGTCTGTTTAAATGTATCTGCCAGTGCCATATAACCACATTCTTTTCTCGTTCCATATGTGCTATTATTTACAGCATAGGAATCCATTTTAAATCTCCTAGGTGTAAGTGGTACAGGAAGTGCCTATGAACAGATATTTATGTAATACCATGTGGTGGTACCTTACAACACATTGATGTCTCCATAGTGAAGTTGTTGAGCGCAAATGTTTTGTTGTTGAATGGTGACACCTTCTGGTTTCTGTGGCACATTTGTTGAAATTGGAAGGTGGGAGTCACTTTGACATCCTTTATATAGTGGTATGCAGTGAACTAGTCCTGTGGGGTGAAGAAGGGACACTGTCTCTGTGATTTTGCATCAACCTTACTAATTCATAGTGTTCAGTGAACCAGTCCCATAGGTGTGAAGAAGGGACTCTGTCAATTGGAGTTTGCTTCTATATTACTACTTCATGCATCTATGAGTTCCCAGAATTATTTGATAGCCACTACTTTGGCATTTAGGCCTGCTGGGAACTACCCATGTATGAAATGATCAGCGTGGATTTTTTTTTTTTTAAAGTATTTAGATACCATTGACGAAGAAGGAAAATGGCATGTGAGCAGAAAAGACATAGGGGGTCATTCAGACCTTGGCGGACGGCGGAGGCCGTCCGCCAAGGTACCGCCGACAAATGACCGCACCGCGGTCAAAAGACCGCGGCGGCCATTCAAACATTTCCGCTGGGCCGGCGGGCGCTCTCCAAAAGAGCACCCGCCGGCCCAGCGGAAATGCCCCTGCAACGAGGACGCCGGCTCAGAATTGAGCCGGCGTAGTTGCAGGGGTGCGACGGGTGCAGTTGAACCCGTCGCGTATTTCAGTGTCTGCAAAGCAGACACTGAAATACTTTGTGGGGCCCTCTTACGGGGGCCCCTGCAGTGCCCATGCCATTGGCATGGGCACTGCAGGGGCCCCCAGGGGCCCCGCGGCACCCCCTACCGCCATCCTGTTCATGGCGGGTTTCCCGCCATGAACAGGATGGCGGTAGGGGGTGTCTGAATCCCCATGGCGGCGGAGCGCGCTCCGCCGCCATGGAGGATTCAATGGGGCAGCGGTAAACCGGCAGGAGACCGCCGGTTTACCCTTTCTGACCGCGGCTGAACCGCCGCGGTCAGAATGCCCTTGGGAGCACCGCCAGCCTGTTGGCGGTGCTCCCGTGGTCGGTGACCCTGGCGGTCACCGACCGCCAGGGTCAGAATGACCCCCATATTTTTTTGCATGTTGTAGAACGGGTAGGATCAAAAGTGCATGAACACATGCCAAAGGATCAAGGGGGTAGTGATGTTAATGTATTTGAGAAAGCTTAATCTTCTAGAAGCTAGACAGCAGCAAGCTCATGAGTCCTGCACCAACCCCAATATATCAACAGCGTCGTTTTGAACAAATTTGATCAATCCTATTTGTGTGCACTTAAACCAAACACCTGCTGCTGTGGTGTAAAACCTTTTTTATGAAAAAAAGGAGAAAAAAGTCATAAAGAGCAATGGTAGTGCACCACTCTCAAAACAAACATTTTTGTTTTAAGAAGTCCAATCCTTTTTAGGTAATATTATAAAAAGTCTTCTCTTTATTCTTTCTCTCTTTTTCAGTAATATATAAAATAACAACAACAGCCAACACGTTTCGTCCTCCAACAAAGGACTTCTCCAGGGCTGTAACACAACACATATAACACACATTGAATACACGAGTAACAGAAAACAGGTACCAGCAACATATATATACAAACAATGTCAACTGTCTATATATAACAACAAACATGAATGTAAATGACTACATATATTTGTACAAACAGACAAATAGAATTCAACCTCAAGAAAGAATAGCAAGGGAATTTGGCAATTTGTCACCAAAATTGTTATCAGTAATATCATGTAACATAAACAAACATAACCAACTAATGATTTATCATATGTACACAAAGGGTGACACAAATAAAAACAATAAGTATTAGTCCCAACTGTATCATTCCAAAAAAAGACATCCCAAACATCGACAGGACTCATCACAATTTTTGAACACCTGAATTGCATTTTTTTAGTGTATGATTACAAATAACTACCTGTACATGAACTAACACGTCTACCCAATTGTTTTAAATTTGCCATTTTCGACATACCTAATACATTTCCGACTGGCTTGTCATGTCCGGTATTTCTTTCATACCTTGTGAATCACCCATTGTAAGTCTAATATAAAAAGAAAATAGCACCACTTCACATAGTTTTAAACATGTGCCTTGATCCTTTATACCCCTAATGAATCGTAATCATGGCTTTGAGCTATTGATACGCTCCATCATAATTCTCCTCATTAGGAAGAATGTCAAAATTACAAAGATCTGTTTAAATGAAAAATAAACACCACATCCTACACATTCTCATGAACCATTAACAATATCCTGCACTGTAATCTCCAGTTGCCTAAATGTACCAACACATTCAGAAGAAATTGTATGTGACGGCTGATATAAGTTAATTACTTACATTCAATTGAAGAGCACTAAGTCAAAAATACAATCTTATTCTGCATTTGAATATATGATCCTAGCTAATTTAACCTAATGTGATCATTAAGCTCAACCTCCAACAGCGTAAAGTCTTATTCCAAACATAATCTGAAGTCCACTTACTTCACGCCACCCACCACCGGGTTGTAAGAGCACCTACTGTAATCGCCTAGCAAATTACAGCTGATTCAACAACTCATGTTATGACGAAATTCCATAGTGTCCGCCGTGTGTCAGTCTGCAGTGTGCTCCAACAAACCAATTACCACCGGGACAACCAGAATTTAAATATATTGCCCACTTAGCGTTCCCAGGTGTGTGCTACCAATATACAAACCATCTTGACCCGGAACCATAATCCCTTTGATCAAAAACTATACCACATTGGGATCTGTTGTAAACACGGCGGCCATCTTAAACTACTTAAGACCGTGAATATCTTACGTTGAGCAAAAGGAATGAGGTACATTTGACTTCATAATCCTGATGCTTCATCTGTTCTTTGCACACAGCATACGCACTTAATAAATATGTAAAACTGTGTTCATTCAACCTCAAGTCAAAAAACTCCTGTTGCCTAACTCATCGTTCGTTCAGACCAACACTATACATGGCAGCCATCTTGAGTTGTTTTGCTCCACAGTGTTAACAAACCAGCGGAAGGTATTGCAATCTAGTCATTTAGCATATCCAGTACTCGCAATAAGGAATACCAAGCTCATTTGTCACAAACCCTCAAATAGACAAAGCCAATAGTCATGATCACAATAAAAAGCGTCCAACAATTTGAGAAAGCTGTTGAACAATTTGATAAGTACTTTGCACCTAATGTTTGTATAGGTATTGTAAGGTATAAACTGTTCCAGAGGAAACAGGTGTTGAATGAGAGTGAGGATGAGTATGTTGCAAGTCTGAAGGTTTACAAGAACATCTCATTTAAGACCAGGTAATTATGGACACTAGCGATTTTGCAATCCAAGTTAGATTGTGGGTTAATAATGATGCACAATTAAAGGATATTTTAGACTTAATCAGGAAAGCTGAGTTGTGCAGCTGTAGTTTCAAAGCTGTTAAGGCTGATCTTCGTGGACCACAAGATGAAGTAGTGGGGAAGATCAAAGGTAAAGAGAAATTTACCAAGGGTGCTCCGAAAAGAAGGGAAGCTCCAAGATGTTACTGTTGCGACAGTGATTTGCATCTTGCATACAGCAGGTTAGATCAGGCTGTGAAAGCAAAATGTACATCATGTGGACTAGCAATGCATTTTGCTAAATCTGCAGGAAGAAGAAGAGGTTAAATGTGTAGAGGGGGATAATAATTCTGACGAAGAGACATGGGTCAATAATAATTTTGGTGCGAAGTAGTCATTTGTGTTGAATGTGAGTGATAGGAATGGTAAATTGATTTTAAAAAACTGTGATTGATGTGCATTGGAGGAGTGAATGTTCAAATGTATGCAGCTTCAAGATCACCATACACAGCTATCAATGAAGAGATATGGGGGAAAGATGTTGTGAATAATATTGGGGAAATAATATTTTCTTCAGATATTCATCCTGAGGGTTTCTCAGGGTAAAACCTGAATATGTTGGTTATAGACAGCTGACTTTTAGATTTTTTTAAATGAATTGTCATGAGAATCTTTACATAGCCAAAGAGAGGCCTTCTGTTTTGGGTTAGCATGATCAGGCAACCTCCATATGATGTTGATCCCAAACATTTCTGAACCAATTATGATTGGGGATGATGGTGAGAGTATGAGTAATACTATCCTAGAGAAATTTCCAAACGTTTTCTCTGGGAGTATTGGCAATCTCACAGAGGAACATCAAATTGTCCTAAAAAAGATGCTTGTCCTAAAATACACAAAGTTTAGAATATTCCCATTCCGTTGAGGAAAGACATGCCGAAGGAGCTGGAAAAGTTAATAATTGCTGATATAATTGAGGGAATGGTATTGTCCGAAGGGATTTCCCCAGTGGTGTTTGCCAGATGGAGTAATGGGAAAATCAGGCTATGTGTTCATTTGTGCCTTCTGAACAATATTATTGTTTTGGATATGTTTCCAATACCCAAACTTTCTTAAATGCTAGCTTTAGTTAATGTTTTCAAATTGTTATCTACAAATGATCTGTTTACAGCCACCAGATTTCGTTACATGAGGGTAGTAAAACATTTACGGCATATATTACTCCGATGGGGGTGTTATCAGTATAAAGGAATGTCCTTTGGGTTAGCAGCTACAGCTGCTTTTTTTCCGAGATTAATGTATCAACTGATTGGGAAGATGAAGAATGTTAAAAGCTTCCAAGATGATATCCTGATTTATAGGAAGGACAGGCAGGAACATGATGAAACTTTGATGCAGTTTTAAATATCTTAAGTGAAAGGAAGTTGACAGTAGAATTTTCAAAATGTTTACTCAGCATGTTGACGGTATCAGTCCTAAATCCACATTGATGGCCGCTATTCAAAATGCACCAGCGCCTGCAAACAAGGAAGAAGTGAGATCCTTTCTTGGCCTTGTAGAATTTTATACAAATTTTGTAGAGCGTTTCACTGGTAAAATCTACAATGTTAGACAGTTGTTGAAAAACAAAAACAAATCTACATGGTCTAATGAGTGTCAAAGAGAGTTTGAAGACATTAAGAATGCAATTGTCAAAGCTCCAATATTGTAAGGTTTTGCCCCTGATTTAGAGAGAAAAGGTTGGGAGGGGTATTGGTGCAAAAAGATGCCAAGTGTAAGGAGAGAATTATCACTTTCCCTTCAAGAGGTTTTTCACCAGTAGAAGATAACTTTTCAGTCAGAGTGAAAGAAAAACTTTCCTGTGTGAGGGCACTAAAACATTTCACATGGTTTCTGTGGGAGAAACCATGCTTTTTGAGAAGTGATCATAAGCCATTAATTATATTATTGAGAACAGAAGGCATGTTTATGGGTTCTGCAAGGATCGCAAGACTGTCTATGAGATTATAGGATTTCATTTACACAGTTCAATATGTGCCAGGAAAAAGTAATGTTCTGGTTGATTTTTCTTTCTGGAATACCTTTGGAAATTCTGAAGTGTCGGAAAACGGAATGGGAAGATTTTCAAAGTGCTTTGATTCATGATCCTGGTGTACCTGTGATGGATGAAAAAGAATGGAAAAATTAGTGTTCTAACAATGCCTTATTGCAGAATTTGATTACTTTCATAGAACAGGTTTGTCCTAAGAAATAAGAACTTACTCCTGAGTTAAGACATATTTGAGATATCAGAGACAGGTTTTCAGTAATGAAGGAAGTTATACAAAGGGGTGACAAAGTCATTCCACCAGTTCCATTAAGAATGTCTGTGGTAAATGTGAGTCATGAATGTCATGGGAGCAGTGTAAAAACCAAGCAGATTGTCAAAAGGGGTATTGGTGGCCTGGTGTAGATGTGTTTGTGGAAAGAATGTATTGTATGTGCTAATTCAGATACGTCTTTTAGCACTGTTAGATCTAGTGTGAGTGAACCTTTAGTTCCTAGGAAGCCTCGGAATACTATTGTTATTGATGTCATGTGACCCACAGATGATCAACAAAAGTTAATTATTGCTCTGATGGATGTTATTTCGAGGTGGACACTGGTCACTATAGTGCAAAAAGTAGATACTAATGCTATCTTGTGTTTCTTGGATACAGTATTCCTGAACAAAGGTTTACCTGTTGACATCATAAGTGAAAATGGTGTTCAGTTTATGTCTGGTAATGCCTAAAGGTATTTTGCTAATGTTGGCATTTAGCATAGGACCACCTCACGTTGTAATCCAAGTGGGAATGGAGTGATAGAACAGTTCAATAGAGTATTTAAGAATGCAGTGCATTTGGCGGTTAAGAACAGGGATGATTGGGAAATACAGGTATTTAAAACTGCGTAGATGTACAGACCAATCATTCATGATTCATTCAGGGTGGCCCCTTTTGAAGTCTTAAAGGGGAGGAAAGCAAGAACTAAAGGAAACCTGGAGTGGTTATTACAGGCCATGAGTCCTAATTTCTCTATGGAAGATGTTAGAAGGAAGATTGGTGATACCCCTTCAAGATATAGGAAGCAATATGATTTAAAAAAGAAAAGGTATGGTAAGGAAGGTATGTTGGTGAAGGTTAGGAAACCTTAGAAAGTGAGGAAGGGTGAGAGTCAGTTTTCTGAGCCTTTGCGAGTAGTCAAGGTGTTGCATAATGCATTTCAGATGCGTGATGGCAAATTGCAGAATTTGAAAAGGATAGCTATTCTTGAGAATGATGGCATGATAAGAAATTATGCTCCTGAGTATAATAAGGAAGTGTATTGGGAGTTGGAAAATGAGTATGACAGTGGCTCTAGTGTGCAGTTGGGTGGATCAAAGGGAAGACTTAGAGTTGGTGTAGAGGATGGTGCTGATTGTACCAATGGAGAGTGTGTTGATGTGGTTCTATAAGTGGAAAAGTTGAAGGAGTAGAGGGGGAAGTGTGGTGGAAAAGGAGTATGTTGATGATGAGTATCTGGAGAACATTGCAAATGGTGATTGTCGGGACACTGTGACTGAGAATGATAGAGAGAACAGGGTGATCGACGAGAGTCAGAAAGTTGGAAATTCCAGTAGAGTTGAGGTGACTAGCAAGAAGGTGAGGACTAAACCTAAACAGTTGTTGAACTATGAATGCGATATGGATGAGAGGTTGGAGGAACTTTGATTTTGTTTTGACATGTTCATGTCCTTACTTTTGGGACTATTTTGATATATGTGTTATGGGTTTTTGTTTGATTTTTTTTCTTAATTTTTATATTTATGTATTTTTTTAATTTTAAAAAGGGGAAAGTATGTTTTATTATGCTTTGTATTATGTATTATAATATTTTGCATCTTTCTATTGAGTTTATTGTAGTTGATTGTTATGCATTCTTTTATTGCGGTTGCCACACTCGCAAAGCTCCTATGAAATTGCTGAAGTTCTAGAGTGGAGAGCTTTTGACAGTTGCCAGGAGAAGGTGCCGATGCAAGCTGGAGGGGTGAGCTGTGGCAGCTGCTTTGTGTACCACTGGTGTTCCAGTACTGAAATAAAACTTAAAGAAGCCATTCAGCATAAAGAACCCACCTAATCATGCCCAAGACAAAGATGAGAATACATTGGCCTAGATAAGGCTCCCCTGCCCAGCATTCTTGGAATATGCAGTGCACCTTCTGAGGGTGCTGTAGTGCTATAGTGTTGGCCTCAGCTCCCTGAATGTTCCCACCGGTCACCCCAGTGAGCACATTGTAATACGACAGGGGCAGAGGCAGCCAAGTTGACAGCCACCTCATCCCCGTGAGTTGGTGGTCGGCTTGCTCGATCGCCAAACTCATAATGAGCCCCAAAGTCACAAGCAGGCCCAAAAGAAGAACCATATTGGAAGCATAACTTCCAAACAGTCACCAGTACTGCTTCCAAGGAAAAGTCCAAAAACTGCACCCTTATCCAATCTAGGGAAAAGCTGTTCTACCCATAAAACTCAAAAAAGTGAAACTTAGCAGGGTGCCATCAGGTTCAGAAGCAGCATATTCTACAGCTGTTTTCTGTCCAAGAGTTATGGCTAGGAAGACCATCAGGAAGTGAAATAGACCAGTCTGAGGGCTTGCTACCACCACAAGATAGAATGCAAGGAAGCAGGAAATGAAGCAACAATAGAAAAACCTCTAGGGACAATCTGGGAGGCAAAGAGCAGCCCATTGCGTGCAAAAAGACATGAGAGACACAATCCTCTAACACGAAAGTACTAAACACCACATCCATCCAACTATGAACACTACCGACTCTACACATCTATTTTTAGGTGAGAAGGGGTGTAAGCCAAGTACATGCCACGTTGGTGTCCATGTACCCAACCTCTACTAAATGAAGAAAACTGTTATTTGGGAACAGCTCTCTTTCCAGTAATGGTTCCTTACACATTACCATGCCCTCAAGTGACATGCACCTACAATTAGGGCCCTTAGTAGTGTGACTCCACCTCCAGCATTCACAAATACAAACCGTACTCTGTCATCCTGACTCAGACATGCAAACTGCTTACAAGTTTCACACAACGCACATACATACACATTCTTTGTTTTCACCTCCAAGTTTACTCTCCATTCTATTGTTGTTGAGGTGAGTCACAATCAGAATCACTTACTTCGTGCATTGACAGAGAAGCAATAAAATCTACTACCTTTAAACATTGAATGTGCCACTTTCCAATGCCATGCATGGTCTGAGCCACTCCACAAAGAACCAAGGGGCAGATTTACAAGACCCTAGCACCTCTTAGCACCACTAGTGTTATTTTTTATGCTAATGTGCCAGGTATAATGTATGCAAGGGGAGAGTCCCCACCCAGGGTGGCCGCAAAAAGTGGCGCAGTGAAATCTACAAGATTTCACTGCAACATTTTTTATGTCATTTTTAACACTTGCTTGGGGCAGGTGTTAATGTGACGGGCCCGTAGTAGCCTATGGGCCTCCCTAGTGCTTTGCTGCACTAGCGCCATCATTTATGGCACTAATCCAGCAAAGCGTCAAAATAGGCTCATATATTATGAGGCTATTGCGAAAATGAGCGCCATGGTGCACCGTATTGTAAATATGGTGCACACATGGTGTCGCTGGGGGGGGTCGGAAGGGGGCGCAAGAAAGGTGGCGCATCCAAGCTGATGCACCACTTTCATGTAAATCTGGCCCTAAATTGTGACTACATGTCTTTCTGAGAAGGAAAACCGAAAGTAAATACACTTGTCCAAATTTACACAGGGGACTCATAGCAAACCTTGGACTAAAATTACAACTTTGCTGAAAAGTAAACATTGCATATGGTATGTTCAGTGCACAAAGGCGTTTCTTGCCAGCCAAGAACGAGGCCCACCATTGCTGGACCTCCTTGGAGAAATCTGGAAATAGCATTACTCATTGATTTTCCACGGTGAGGTCACCATGGATCTGGGCTTAGGACAAAATGTGATTGTGGTCCCTGTAGTACAACAGCTTGGCTATTACTGGCTGCTAGGCAGCCCCAAGAAGAAGGGGGTGCGCTGGTACTCAATGGGCATGTTCCAAGGTGAAGTAAGGTGATAGCCCCTCAGGGTCCACCACCTTGCAGAACCATTTCTCCGGTTGGTACCTTTAACCCGTTTAAGTTGGCCTATGATGCATACATTGATCCACCTGGCCCTATTCTCTAAGTCCTCAGCTCTCTGTTCTTTGGTTTTGACCTCACTTGGTACAACCTCCAGTTGTCATCTCTGGGGCTATTGACTCAAGGGAGCGCTCAGTTGTTGTGACCCTCTCTGCCAAGTGCCAGTGGTTGCTGGAGTGCCGGACCCCCAGAACAGTCCTACTCTCCAGTTCTGGGCTCAACTACCACGAGCGCTTGGGGGTGGTGAGACACCATCAACACCAATCTCACCCCCTGAGGTCAACTGGATCTTTGTAGTTGGCGAAGAGTGTAGTAGTCAGAATCATTCAACCACAAATCAATTACATTATACTATGAACAATACTAAACACCATAACAATTTGAACACTAAATCAAAACTCCAAACTGAACAAAGTTTCAAAGCTTTATGGAAATCAAAAAATCAATGTCACGTAAATAGTGTGCAAAACTAAGTTATAAACATACATGAAAAGCATAGGCTGACCGAAACATCTGAAAAGATTTAACCTGCTAAACATTAATACTGTTAAACAGTCCGAAAGAATGATACATATTAGCAACAGCACAACATGAACATTATTGTTACCATTCAAAGCAGATGATGGTGACATCAGTAAATGCAGTTTTAACGATTAATTTCAGAGCGGGGCCATTCCTAACACTAACCAGAATTGGGACTTGCATGTGTGGGAATGGGCTAACACATGCGGGCAAAAGCAAAAACACAAGAAGACAAAAATAATTTGGAAAACATCTAACTAACATAACTCACTATAAAGATATGCTGGGTTAAGTGACTGAGCTAAAAAGGAAACAATAAACCATATTTAGTTATACCTCTCCTCATGGGACAGCATGCAGGACGATTCCACAGGAAGGGACACCTTCTTTGAGCACTGGTTGACAGCAACATTAGGACAGTGCAGAACACAAGCTGCACATAGGATGGATCAGCAGTTCCGAATTAGTTGGCCTTATTAGTATTGAACCACATAACAGAATAGGGCAGTTAAGACTATGATGAGAAAACTCATCAGGAAACTCAGGGAATAGGAGTGTGAGAGCAGACTTAAACAAGAATGGGCAGCTCCAACAGAGTTTTAAACAGTACCAAGCAGGGGAGAAGACTGACGAAGACTGACTTCAGTTCCAAAGTTTTTCACCAATTAAAATACACAAAATTAATTCATTGGTTCTTCAGGTGGACACATTTCAGAATTCAGTTTCAGCATCCAATCACTGCAGATGGCTCCACCAAGTTCTGATACATTTAAGAATCTTCTCAGCAAAAGCATGTTGTTTGCTTCATGACTTAACACAGTTCTGTCACAATATCACATTTTCTAATGTTTTGCTACTTGCAGTTCTTTTCCTATGATCCACAATAAACTAAACTAATATTCTTTCACAGGCACACTGTGATTTCCTGCTCGATTCAACAGCTATAACAAATATAGTTACATTAACTGAAATTGAAACATGCTCTTCTCATGCAATATAATAGAACATTCAACATTACATTAGCTGCCTAGGGAAATAATTCAGGTCAGAGGGGACAGAATAAATAAATAATTTTCCATGGCCAAAATAATTTTTCAGACCTTGTCCAGTTAAGAAACCTAAATGCACACTAATACATTTAATACATTAATAAAAGATATTGTGTTCCTTAAAATGTAATCAAAGATGCAAAGCAAATTATTTGTCTAAAACATCCTTCATGTTCTGTCAAAACTATTTTAAATGTGCATTTATTTTTTCTACGCAAATAATTCATTATGAAATCCATTTACTTCAATGGAAGTGTATTTACTTCATACTTAATACTTGTAATTTATTTTATTTCTACTGTTTTACTTGGAAATAATACTTTCAGGTTAATATTTATTAATAATTCACTCATTTACTAATTCAAAATGTTGACCATGGTGTCAACATATGAATGGAAGGCACAAATATCCACCACATTTTCAACATGCACATTTTCATTTCTACATTATTTTCTCTATTAGACTTTTGAAACTGCAGATGTATTGGCTGCCATAAGCTACTTATATGGCACTAATTTATTAACAAAACTTCTTGATCTGTCTTACCGTTTAGGTTGCTTTCTCTGGGCCGTTTGACAGGGGCTGACAGGCCCTCTTTCTGCCTCTCCCCCCGCTAGGCTGGGGTGCCTCTGCTGGCCTTATGCGGTGTGGGTGAAGGGGGAGAGTGTATGGCAGGTCAGGCAGCCTGCTGCAGAGGGGTGCCCTCCTTCTGGCCCAGCCCAAGAGGATCCGCTGCCTCCGTTTGTTCCCCCCGTGGAGGCCAGTTTTGTAAAGGCTACCCACCTCGCTGTCTGTAGCCCACGCGCCGGGCCCGCTCCCTCATCTCGTCATGGAGCTGTCGTGTCACCAGGGCTATTCACGTCCCCTCCGGTATCAGGCGTTGGGTCCGTAGGGCCTCCTTTGTGTGTTCTTTTGCTAGGGGTCTGCTTTGGATACAGCAGCAGTGCGGCAGGGCGTCTGGTGATCCTTGCTATAGGGCACTGGGAATTCGATTCTGCTTGCTTTTTCCTCAGCCCCGCCCCTCGCCTGGGAACCAGGAGCACCACAGTATTGTCCAGGTCCACTGCTCAGGTATGTGGGCCGGAGTGGGCTTTTAAGAACAGTGATGGTCCTGGATGGCGGAGTTTAACTGGGAGCGCCGTAACATGCATCTTACTCCATTGGTGGTGGTTAGCTACACCCCCAATGCAAAGCAGCAAGTTGCATCTCCGTTTCATAAAATGTAAGTAAATCTGCTCCTTAGTTCATGTCAGTTTTGAACAAAAATATCAGATGGATTGCTTAATTTCATCAAACAATGTTCAACCAAAAAGTGTTTTGCTCCAGCTAATATACTTGAAAGCTTTTTCGAGGCTCAATAGTAATTCAGTAAACTGAACAATATAACACTATATATCCTCTAGAGTCACAGGATATGAAACCAAACTTCTGTTAAATCGTCATGTTGTCATATCAGTCACCAGGTTGTGAGAAGGTAGCCTCTTTCTAGCCTTGTTACCCCCACTTTTGGCCTGTTTGTGAGTGTATGTCAGGGTGTTTATCACTGTTTTCACTGTCTCACTGGGATCCTGATAGCCAGGCCTCAGTGCTCATAGTGAAAACACTATGTTTTCAGTATGTTTGTTATGTGTCACTGGGATCCTGCTGGTCAGGACCCCAGTGCTCATAGGTTTGTGGCCTATATGTATGTGTCACTGGGACCCTGTCACACAGGGCCCCAGTGCTCATAGGTGTGCATGTATATGTTCCCTGTGTGGTGCCTAACTGTCTCACTGAGGCTCTGCTAACCAGAACCTCAGTGGTTATGCTCTCTCATTACTTTCAAATTGTCACTAACAGGCTAGTGACCAATTTTACCAATTTACATTGGCTTACTGGAACACCCTTATAATTCCCTAGTATATGGTACTGAGGTACCCAGGGTATTGGGGTTCCAGGAGATCCCTATGGGCTGCAGCATTTCTTTTGCCACCCATAGGGAGCTCTGACAATTCTTACACAGGCCTGCCACTGCAGCCTGAGTGAAATAACGTCCACGTTATTTCACAGCCATTTTACACTGCACTTAAGTAACTTATAAGTCACCTATATGTCTAACCTTTACCTGGTAAAGGTTAGGTGCAAAGTTACTTAGTGTGAGGGCACCCTGGCACTAGCCAAGGTGCCCCCACATTGTTCAGAGCCAATTCCCTGAACTTTGTGAGTGCGGGGACACCATTACACGCGTGCACTACATATAGGTCACTACCTATATGTAGCTTCACCATGGTAACTCCGAATATGGCCATGTAACATGTCTATGATCATGGAATTGCCCCCTCTATGCCATCCTGGCATTGTTGGTACAATTCCATGATCCCAGTGGTCTGGAGCACAGACCCTGGTACTGCCAAACTGCCCTTCCTGGGGTTTCACTGCAGCTGCTGCTGCTACCAACCCCTCAGACAGGCAGCTGCCCTCCTGGGGTCCAGCCAGGCCTGGCCCAGGATGGCAGAACAAAGAACTTCCTCTGAGAGAGGGTGTGACACCCTCTCCCTTTGGAAAATGGTGTGAAGGCAGGGGAGGAGTAGCCTCCCCCAGCCTCTGGAAATGCTTTGTTGGGCACAGATGTGCCCAATTCTGCATAAGCCAGTCTACACCGGTTCAGGGACCCCTTAGCCCCTGCTCTGGCGCGAAACTGGACAAAGGAAAGGGGAGTGACCACTCCCCTGACCTGCACCTCCCCTGGGAGGTGTCCAGAGCTCCTCCAGTGTGCTCCAGACCTCTGCCATCTTGGAAACAGAGGTGCTGCTGGCACACTGGACTGCTCTGAGTGGCCAGTGCCACCAGGTGACGTCAGAGACTCCTGCTGATAGGCTCCTTCAGGTGTTAGTAGCCTATCCTCTCTCCTAAGTAGCCAAACCCTCTTTTCTGGCTATTTAGGGTCTCTGTCTCTGGGGAAACTTTAGATAACGAATGCATGAGCTCAGCCGAGTTCCTCTGCATCTCTCTCTTCACCTTCTGATAAGGAATCGACCGCTGACCGCGCTGGAAGCCTGCAAACCTGCAACATAGTAGCAAAGACGACTACTGCAACTCTGTAACGCTGATCCTGCCGCCTTCTCGACTGTTTTCCTGCTTGTGCATGCTGTGGGGGTAGTCTGCCTCCTCTCTGCACCAGAAGCTCCGAAGAAATCTCCCGTGGGTCGACGGAATCTTCCCCCTGCAACCGCAGGCACCAAAAAGCTGCATTACCGGTCCCTTGGGTCTCCTCTCAGCACGACGAGCGAGGTCCCTCGAATCCAGCGACGCTGTCCAAGTGACCCCCACAGTCCAGTGACTCTTCAGCCCAAGTTTGGTGGAGGTAAGTCCTTGCCTCACCTCGCTGGGCTGCATTGCTGGGAACCGCGACTTTGCAAGCTACTCCGGCCCCTGTGCACTTCCGGCGGAAATCCTTCGTGCACAGCCAAGCCTGGGTCCACGGCACTCTAACCTGCATTGCACGACTTTCTAAGTTGGTCTCCGGCGACGTGGAACTCCTTTGTGCAACTTCGGCGAGCACCGTTTCACGCATCCACGTAGTGCCTGTTTCTGGCACTTCTCTGGGTGCTACCTGCTTCAGTGAGGGCTCTTTGTCTTGCTCGACGTCCCCTCTCTCTGCAGGTCCAATTTGCGACCTCCTGGTCCCTCCTGGGCCCCAGCAGCGTCCAAAAACGCCAAACGCACGATTTGCGTGTAGCAAGGCTTGTTGGCGTCCATCCGGCGGGAAAACACTTCTGCACGACTCTCCAAGGCGTGGGGGATCCATCCTCCAAAGGGGAAGTCTCTAGCCCTTGTCGTTCCTGCAGTATTCACAGTTCTTCAGCCTAGTAAGAGCTTCTTTGCACCAACCGCTGGCATTTCTTGGGCATCTGCCCATCCCGTCGCTGCTTCCAATGTAGGAGGCTGGACTGGCTTGTAGTGAGTACCAAGGGGTACTTGCACCTTGCACCAGGCCCAGTTATCCCTTATTAGTGTATAGGGTGTCTAGCAGCTTAGGCTGATAGATAATGGTAGCTTAGCAGAGCAGCTTAGGCTGAAATAGGAGACGTGTGAAGCTACTACAGTACCACTTAGTGTCATATGCACAATATCATAAGAAAACACAATACACAGTTATACTAAAAATAAAGGTACTTTATTTTTATGACAATATGCCAAAGTATCTTAGAGTGTACCCTCAGTGAGAGGATAGGAAATATACACAAGATATATATACATAATAGCAAAAATATGCAGTATAGTCTTAGAAAACAGTGCAAACAATGTATAGTTACAATAGGATGCAATGGGGAAACATAGGGATAGGGGCAACACAAACCATATACTCCAGAAGTGGAATGCGAACCACGAATGGACCCCAAACCTATGTGACCTTGTAGAGGGTCGCTGGGACTATTAGAAAATAGTGAGAGTTAGCAAAATAACCCTCCCCAAGACCCTGAAAAGTGAGTGCAAAGTGCACTAAAGTTCCCCTAAGGACAAAATAGTCGTGTTAGAGGGAAAATGCAAGGAAAACACAAATCAGCAATGCAACAACGATGGATTCCTGACTGAGGGTACCTGTGGAACAAGGGGACCAAGTGGTTAATTATTTTTCAGCAATCAATCAGCATGTTGTGATGCAGTGCGCTTCTAAGTAAGGCTTCTGCTGCACCGTTGTCCCATGCAGGCAACCCTATTCCCTTTGCAAACAATTTGCAAGGTATCATAGAAGAGACATTGCTGTATTAAAACCGATGTGGCGAGACTTCTATGAATACCTGTCAAGGTTTCCTTTGTGCTTTCTAGACTGATACATCTGGCTCAGTTCACCTACGGTGCAAACCACAGCTCTGTGAACCTACTATGTATCTAAGGCAGTGATGTATGTTACTTTGAGGGTGATGAAATGAACACTGCTGACTGTAGTTATTAGTTAATTTTAAGGATATGTACATATACGTGTTCATCTCCATGTGTAGGGGCCGGACTCACAGATGATTTTATGACCATAGGTGGGTTGTACAAGGGTAAAACATGGAATTCCAGCTTTTGAATTGGAAATCTGTAACCACCTGTGTTTGATGGGCAAGTTGAGAATAAACGTTTTTCAATAAGATCATGTTCGCATTAGACAAAAAAAATCATACAAATGGCACCCAAGTCCCACTTTTAAACTAACCTTAAAAAGTTTGATTTACCATGGCAAAGATTTGCCTTAAGTAGGATTAGTGTTTCCAGTAAAAAGTGGTTGGTGAATATCGAAACAGTCAGAAATCTGAGACAGAAATTAACGCATATTTTCGCTACAGCATTTGCACCTTCAAGACTCTGGTAAAGAAAATAAGAAACATTAAGGATAAAGGTGATGTTCAGTTTTCATATTATTGTTAATTCTAAGTTCTGTATGTGAAACTCTGGAAAACTTGTGAAATATTTTTAAAACATGCTTAAAAAAAGATTTCAGACTAGGTTCAAAGTTTTCAAGGTCTCGCGGGTATTCCAATAGGAAATTCTCAATTCTCTTCAGCATATTGA
Source organism: Pleurodeles waltl (assembly GCF_031143425.1). Classification (NCBI taxonomy): domain Eukaryota; kingdom Metazoa; phylum Chordata; class Amphibia; order Caudata; family Salamandridae; genus Pleurodeles; species Pleurodeles waltl. The sequence goes on from NC_090445.1 coordinate 496,458,872, forward strand.
TCCCATTCGCATACTCTTCAGCAGCAAGCTTCGTGCTGGCAGAGAAACACTTGCAGATGCTACCTCTGGTTATTTCTGCAAGGCTTACAGTAGCGGCTCGCGTGGATTCCTGGGGGCAGGGAGGCGGGGCACATGAGGGGGGTGCATTAATACATAATAAAAATGTATTTTGTTTTAAAAAAAGACTTACGTTCTCCGCTGGGTGCTGCTCCTCTCTCCCGCATCCTAGCCTGCCCTGCACCAATCCTGACACTGCTCATAGCAGTGTCAGGATTGGCTGGGAGTTCCCAGCCAGGGTGCTCCCAGGCAGACTGGGAGTCGGTGCAGGCTCTCTCATTCCCGGCAACTGTGTTGTCGGGCTTGAGGGAGCCTACTGCTCATGTATGTTTGGCTGGTCTGAGACGGCCGGCCAAACATACACGCTCAGTGAGGGGGAGTATTGTGCACTCCCCCTCAGTGCAAGTAACCCCATCCCTTTCAAAAGTGTGCTGGGCTCACTCTCCCGCTCCGCTGCAGAGCTTCCTCGCCGTTGCTGGAGTGCCGTACCCCCAGAACAGTCCTACTCTCCAGTTCTGGGCTCAACTACCACGAGCGCTTGGGGGTGGTGAGACACCATCAACACCAATCTCACCCCCTGAGGTCAACTGGATCTTTGTAGTTGGCGAAGAGTGTAGTAGTCAGAATCATTCAACCACAAATCAATTACATTATACTATGAACAATACTAAACACCATAACAATTTGAACACTAAATCAAAACTCCAAACTGAACAAAGTTTCAAAGCTTTATGGAAATAAAAAAATCAATGTCACGTAAATAGTGTGCAAAACTAAGTTATAAACATACATGAAAAGCATAAGCTGACCGAAACATCTGAAAAGATTTAACCTGCTAAACATTAATACTGTTAAACACTCCGAAAGAATGATATATATTAGCAACAGCACAACATGAACATTATTGTTACCATTCAAAGCAGATGATGGTGACATCAGTAAATGCAGTTTTAACGATTAATTTCAGAGCTGGGCCATTCCTAACACTAACCAAAATTGGGACTTGCATGTGTGGGAATGGGCTAACACATGCCGGCAAAAGCAAAAACACAAAAAAGACAAAAATAATTTGGAAAACATCTAACTAACATAACTCACTATAAAGATATGCTGGGGTAAGTGACTGAGCTAAAAAGGAAACAATAAACCATATTTAGTTATACCTCTCCTCATGGGACAGCATGCAGGACGATTCCACAGGAAGGGACACCTTCTTTGAGCACTGGATGACAGCAACATTAGGACAGTGCAGAACACAAGCTGCACATAGGATGGATCAGCAGTTCCGAATTAGTTGGCCTTATTAGTATTGAACCACATAACAGAATAGGGCAGTTAAGACTATGATGAGAAAACTCATCAGGAAACTCAGGGAATAGGAGTGTGAGAGCAGACTTAAACAAGAATGGGCAGCTCCAACAGAGTTTGAAACAGTACCAAGCAGGGGAGAAGACTGACGAAGACTGACTTCAGTTCCAAAGTTTTTCACCAATTAAAATACACAAAATTCATTCATTGGTTCTTCAGGTGGACACATTTCAGACTTCAGTTTCAGAATCCAATCACTGCAGATGGCTCCACCAAGTTCTGATACATTTAAGAATCTTCTCAGCAAAAGCATGTTGTTTGCTTCATGACTTAACACAGCTCTGTCACAATATCACATTTTCTAATGTTTTGCTACTTGCAGTTCTTTTCCTATGATCCACAATAAACTAAACTAATATTCTTTCACATGCACACTGTGATTTCCTGCTCGATTCAACAGCTATAACAAATATTGTTACATTAACTGAAATTGAAACATGCTCTTCTCATGCAATACAATAGAACATTCAACATTACATTAGCTCACTAGGGAAATAATTCAGGTCAGAGGGGACAGAATAAATAAATAATTTTCCATGGCCAAAATAATTTTTCAGACCTTGTCCAGTTAAGAAACCTAAATGCACACTAATACATTTAATACATTAATAAAAGCTATTGTGTTCCTTAAAATGTAATCAAAGATGCAAAGCAAATTATTTGTCTAAAACATCCTTCATGTTCTGTCAAAACTATTTTAAATGTGCATTTATTTTTTCTACGCAAATAATTCATTATGAAATCCATTTAGTTCAATGGAAGTGTATTTACTTCATACTTAATACTTGTAATATATTTATTTCTACTGTTTTACTTGGAAATAATACTTTCAGGTTAATATTTATTAATAATTCACTCATTTACTAATTCAAAATGTTGACCATGGTGTCAACATATGAATGGAAGGCACAAATATCCACCACATTTTCAACATGCACATTTTCATTTCTACATTATTTTCTCTATTAGACTTTTGAAACTGCAGATGTATTGGCTGCCATAAGCTACTTATATGGCACTAATTTATTAACAAAACTTCTTGATCTGTCTTACCGTTTAGGTTGCTTTCTCTGGGCCGTTTGACAGGGGCTGACAGGCCCTCTTTCTGCCTCTCCCCCCGCTAGGCTGGGGTGCCTCTGCTGGCCTTATGCGGTGTGGGTGAAGGGGGAGAGTGTATGGCAGGTCAGGCAGCCTGCTGCAGAGGGGTGCCCTCCTTCGGGCCAAGCCCAAGAGGATCCACTGCCTCCGTTTGTTCCCCCCGTGGAGGCCAGTGTTGTAAAGGCTACCCACCTCGCTGTCTGTAGCCCACGCGCCAGGCCCGCTCCCTCATCTCGTCATGGAGCTGTCGTGCCACCAGGGCTATTCACGTCCCCTCCGGTATCAGGCGTCGGGTCCATAGGGCTTCCTTTGTGTGTTCTTGTGCATGGGGTCTACTTTGGACACAGCAGCAGTGCGGCAGGGCGTCTGGTGATCCTTGCTATAGGGCACTGGGAATTCGATTCTGCTCGCTTTTTCCTCAGCCCCGCCCCTCGCCTGGGAACCAGGAGCACCCCAGTATTGTCCAGGTCCACTGCTCAGGTATGTGGGCCGGAGTGGGCTTTTAAGAACAGTGATGGTGCTGGACGGCGGAGTTCAACTGGGAAGCCGTAACATGCATCTCACTCCATTGGTGGTGGTTAGCTACACCCCCAATGCAAAGCAGCAAGTTGCATCTCCGTTTCATAAAATGTAAGTAAATCTGCTCCTTAGTTCATGTCAGTTTTGAACAAAAATATCAGATGGATTGCTTAATTTCATCAAACAATGTTCAACCAAAAAGTGTTTTGCTCCAGCTATATACTTGAAAGCTTTTTCGAGGCTCAATAGTAATTCAGTAAACTGAACAATATAACACTATATATCCTCTAGAGTCACAGGATATGAAACCAAACTTCTGTTAAATCGTCATGTTGTCATATCAGTCACCAGGTGAATTATTTTTCAGCAATCAATCAGCATGTTGTGATGCGGTGCGCTTCTAAGTAAGGCTTCTGCTGCACCGTTGTCCCATGCAGGCAACCCTATTCTCCTTTGCAGACAATTTGCAAGGTATCATGGAAGAGACATTGCTGTATTAAAACCGATGTGGCGAGACTTCTATGAATACCTGTCAAGGTTTCCTTTGTGCTTTCTAGACTGATACATCTGGCTCAGTTCACCTACGGTGCAAACCACAGCTCTGTGAACCCACTATGTATCTAAGGCAGTGATGTATGTTACTTTGAGGGTGATGAAATGAACACTGCTGACTGTAGTTATTAGTTAATTTTAAGGATATGTACATATACGTGTTCATCTCCATGTGTAGGGGCCGGACTCACAGATGATTTTAGGACCATAGGTGGGTTGTACAAGGGTAAAACATGGAATTTCAGCTTTTGAATTGGAAATCTGTAACCACCTGTGTTTGATGGGCAAGTTGAGAATAAACGTTTTTCAATAAGATCATGCTCGTATTAGACAAAAAAAAATCATACAAATGGCACCCAATTCCCACTTTTAAACTAACCTTAAAAAGTTTGATTTACCATGGCAAACATTTGCCTTAAGTAGGATTAGTGTTTCCAGTAAAAAGTGGTTGGTGAATATCGAAACAGTCAGAAATCTGAGACAGAAATTAACGCATATTTTCGCTACAGCATTTGCACCTTCAAGACTCTGGTAAAGAAAATAAGAAACATTAAGGATAAAGGTGATGTTCAGTTTTCATATTATTGTTAATTCTAAGTTCTGTAAGTGAAACTCTGGAAAACTTGTGAAATATTTTTAAAACATGCTTAAAAAAAGATTTCAGACTAGGTTCAAAGTTTTCAAGGTCTTGCGGGTATTCCGATAGGAAATTCTCAATTCTCTTCAGCATATTGATCCCATTCGCATACTCTCCAGCAGCAAGCTTCGTGCTGGCAGAGAAACACTTGCAGATGCTACCTCGGGTTATTTCTGCAAGGCTAACAGTAGCGGTTCGCGGGGATTCCTGGGGGCAGGAAGGCGGGGCACATGAGGGGGGGGCATTAATACATAATAAAAATGTATTTTGTTTTTAAAAAAGACTTACGTTCTCCGCTGGGTGCTGCTCCTCTCTCCCGCATCCTAGCCTGCCCTGCACCAATCCTGACACTGCTAATAGCAGTGTCAGGATTGGCTGGGAGTGCCCAGCCAGGGTGCTCCCAGGCAGACTGGGAGCCGGTGCAGGCTCTCTCAATCCCGGCAACTGTGTTGTCGGGCTTGAGGGAGCCTACTGCTCATGTATGTTTGGCTGGCCTGAGACGGCCGGCCAAACATACACGCTCAGTGAGGGGGAGTATTGTGCACTCCCCCTCAGTGCAAGTAACCCCATCCCTTTCAATGAAAAGGATATCAAAAATAGGCCCATATTTATAAATGCATTTTGTAATTTTGTGCCGAGTTTGCATAAAAAAAACGACGCAAATGCGGCACTAAAAAAGTATAAATATGGGCCATAGTTTATCATCCTATTATTTGAAAGGTTTTGCAGCTGCTGCTGCTGACGTGGGGAAGGTGACGCTCTTCCATCCTTATGGAGGAGCCGCCCTGAAGGCTTAACACCACACTGTGCTGCAAACAGACTCTCGAGCCTCCCAAGACACTCTTTGCCCAGTGTTAAACTTACTGTGGTTGGAGAAGCGGAAATCTAATGCATTTCGAAGCAAACAATATTAAATAAAAATAAATAGTGAGTTTGTTCTAATTTGTTCAGGTTAAATTAGGACACCTCTGTATCCCTGTGTAGCAGTGTGGCAATGCAGTCAACACCAAAGGTCTCGCAAACAAAACATGCCCCTCTAGTCAAGGACATGTGTTTTTATACTGAAAACCTAGCATAAAAATATTCAGCACTGTCCATTACCTGCCAATAGCTGCCAAGTTTTCAGTTTGCTTATGAGTGGCATTTGTTTTTAGCGTTCTCATGTGAGACATTTTCAGAAACAGCCCGTTTTCTGAAATTCTCTGGGCTAAAAGCTTCCTTAAAATTGCAGCTTAAAGGTATAAAATTGATAGTGCTCAGATGGAGCACATATCTCTTTGCTGAAGCTCACTCACAGCCTTGCTATATCAGAGCCACAAGGTGCAATAATCTAGACCATCTAGCCACAGGTAGGCACAGTATGCAGGAGAAGGAGAATAAATTAGGAGCAGTTCCTGCTGTATTTCAGTCCGTAAGGAGTCAGATTCAAATGAAGAAATACAAGTGTGGAAAGGAGTCATGGGCCCTAGTGCAGGCAAGGAAAATGGGCCCCACTTGGGTAATAATGAACTAATATAACATTTATGAAGCACTATTTATCCTTCTCTTTTTGCTACAAGTAGGAGAACAGATGACACGGCCTCCCTCCTCTCCACATTTTAATTTACCATTCAGTCCCACACTCTGTCGCCTTCTTTCTCTCCACTTTGATTTCTCACCCTCCTCTTTTCATTTTCTATGTCCTATCCATTTCTGTTTACTTTTTCAAAAATGTAATTCTTCTCCTATCACTCAAACTACATTTTACTCCATCTGCTTCTTGTGTTTCTCGTTCTCCATCGTTTTCCCCCTTTTTTGCGCTCTTCCTCTGTCCTTCAACTCTTCTTTGCTAGTTCTCACCTCCTCCCTGCTTACCATTTCCCTCTCGTCTACCTCGTACTGCCATCTCCCTCTCAACTCTCTTTCATTTGTCTTGCACCCTTTCTCACTCTCCATTTTCCTTTTGCCCTTATCACCTTTTCAACATCGCCTTCCTTCCATTGTTTCTTTTGACTTCTCTCTCACACTGCCCTTCTCGTGCTTTGTCTTCCCTTCTTATGTTGTGCCTCTCATCTCACCTCTCATCCCTGTCCCTCCTGTCTCTCTTACCTTTCAGGCACCTCTCTATCCTTTTTTTTTTCTTTTTCATTTCCCCTCACACCTTTTCATCCCTCTGTACCTCTTTCTATGCTTTTGCCTCACCTCCCACTTTTAGTTAATACTGTGCAGATTTGGTCCTCATAGTACTGCAACAGGCTTGTGTAATGTGATGATCAGACAGCCTTCTGCTAATTCCTATCACAGGCCAGGGTGCAGGTGACTGTGTTAGCGCGTCTGACCATAATAAGTAAACTTACAAGGGGATGCGAATAGGTCGATGAACCTTTTGACTCGCAATTGAGATGTTCTTACCATAGCTCCAGTACATAATCAATAACCAATACACAATATCAATAATCAACAACAATCAATAACAGTGATAATCAATAGAGTCAGTAATTGTCACGCGCCATGACCTTTCAGTCATGAATAACCACACCTTTTAGTAAAAGTTAGAATATTTATTTCCCTATATTAACAATGCTAAGGTCAGGTAGATTAATCTCAAAATCAAATGAAACACATACAAAAACAATACTGGCTGTCCAAAGTGGCAGAAAAAACGTAATCTAATCAAAGCTTGAACTATGACACTTTCTAAGGTTATGGTACAAATTAATAGCAAAGTCAACTGCGACAGAGTGATTACATACATTCAAATTCAGCAGAGAAATTCATGAAGTATTATTCTCTATTAGCACAATTTCATTAGTGAGGATCCTTAACTAACACCAGATTAGCATAAGCATGTTGGGCTTCATGCAAAACAATTTAGTAACATCAATTTGGAAAAAAACATTTAACTGTGGCCCTATCGAACAATGCAGTTGGTACCTAGAAAGAAAAAGCAAATATGCATAATAATCAACAGTCTAATTCATTATACCTATCCTCAATGTGGATCAGCAAGCAGAGCCCGTCTTCGTCCTCAGGACATCAGTCGATCAGCAAGGCATCAGGATTCAGCATCAAAGTTCAGAAAACGTAAAGTCTTTGAGCATTAAAGATAAGCACGTCTCTTGTCAGGACGCAAAATGGGCAAGAATGAGCTATCCCTCTTACATGCAGTTCTGTTAAGTTAAAACTAGTAGAAATACGTCCCAAATCCCCATTGGTCACTTAATTGCATGTTCACACTTTGCCAAATAAACTAAACTTCCAAATCTATGAATTCTACTATTACTCCATTCACATGTCTTTGATTGGTTGTCCTGTAATGTCCTCATCATCCGGCTTGTCAGGTAAAAATATTGTTGGAGCTTCTACTCTAGTCAGTATCTCCATTGTTCTCCTCCTGACAAAGTCAGTCTCAGATGCATTACACACAAAATGTTACATTAGCAAGAACAGCATCTTCTAGCATTCAGTTCTCATGGGAAACAATTCTCAGCTACGAGCACATTTAAACAATGCAAAATGGAAAATCACAGTATTTGTGAAATCCCGCAACCCATTTCTTGGCTACTGAGTGGAGCAAGAAGTGCATTTCAAGTCCATTTTCTACTCCTTGTTCTGCACAGCAGTAATCATGGAAGAGCAGATGGTGGGCATTTTCTAGGAGAGGTCCATGCACCTCCTTAAGATCCTGCTGCAGCTGTGGCCCTGGTGCCACAGTGACTACTCAAGGGCAGCCTGAAGCCTGGAGTGGAGGTCACCACTTGAGCGGGTCAATCGCCACACGGTGATCGACAAAAAGCAGAACCCCCAGCAACACACAGAGATCCAGTGCAGGGCCTAGTTGCTGGATTGGTGGTCCCAGAGCTGCCTGATGGCCTGGAGGCCTTAAGAAGCAGGTCCTACGTCTCCCATGGCAGAGGGACGACTGTGCTTGGTTTGACTGAAGAAGGTGTGCTGGAGTGAGGGGGAGCAGCACATGTGAGACAGCTATCGAAGACAGCAGCAGTAGTGGACCGCCATCTTTCTCTTCCCTCCCTCAGTGTCCTCTGAGGGGCAGGCAGTCCATCCTGAGCCCTAGATTTGTGGGGAACACTGTCTGTGAGAAGTCTGTGAAGGGCCTGGACTGGCAGCATGGACCTGAGTGGGACCCATGACTGTTCTTGCTTTCCGGAAGGAAATCATTGCGGCCTGCCTGTGGTGTATGTGGTGGGCCCACATTGGAGGGCAGGTGACTTGTGTGGCCTAGAAGCTTACCAGTGCATATGGGACTGACTGCCTCATGTATGAGGGGCCTGGACCACTTTGGACCCATGAGGTGGCCCTGTTTGATTGGTCAACTGCTCAGGCTGTCCTGTCTTCATTTTTGAGTTTTCAATACAGAGGCAAGTGGGTTGGGCTATGGAGCTCTTGAGGTGAACAGGAAGTACTGCAGAGATGACAGTTCAGAGGCCATGGCCAAGGCTGCGCCTGCCTGAGCCTGTGATATACCCAGACTGCTTTGAGTACCTGGGGAGGGGCAGTGCCTTGGAAAATGGAATAATGGCTGCTTGTACTCCCATACCTTATAGTCACTGGGTGGTGGCAAGCGAGTCTGGCCCAATGGTGAATCCAATTCACAGGGTGGTTCTGGAGGCCCTTCCAGTTGTTACTTCTCCTGTGTGATTTGCAACCAGACGAGCTTCATCAGGGGAACTCAGCCATCCTACAGGCAATCCAGGCCTCAAGGGAAGCAGTGAAAATGAGAATTGGAGAGGTGAGAAATAACATCACTCTACTCAGACAAACCTCTGTAATTTTGCAAACCGGTTCACGGGAGGACAAAAGCTGAGTTTCTATTCTGGAAGATGAAGTGCTGCACCTAAGGCCACAACATCAAAACTGATCCTCTTGATTAAACACTTTGAGGCCAGATCGGAAAATGTCAAAAATAGAGCTCAGCGGAATAACCTCCACTTCGCTGGGTTTTCATAGGGCATGGACTGTACAGACCCTGAGAAATTCTTGGAAACTTGGTTTAGATCCTGGGTCTCGGCATTTCTCCTCACCCCCTGGTTCATTCGGGGTACGCCCATAGATTGCTATTGCCTAAACCTCCACCAGGGTCTCCCCTCGATCCATGATTGCACAGATCCTTTATTTTCAAGACTGAGATGTAATACTCTGGGAGGTAGCAGGCTAGAGCCCCCATGTACCAATCTACATGCATCATGATATTTTTGGACAACTCGAGATTGGTGCAGCAGAAGCCAAAACCTTTTTATAAGGTTAAGCAAAAGCTGAGAACCATAAACTTAAAATATATGGTGATATTCCCCGCCACCTTGAAAGTGATCCATGACTCCAGTGCCCACTTCATTAGCACTCTGGAAGAGGCCTGAGCCTGGGGCCTTTGGCAGAGCACGCCTGCCCTTGATTGCAAAGGAGGACAGGATTGTGCCACCGGCACTGGTTACAATGTTGGGTAATTTATGGGTGAACGATGCTTCTAGGGGGAATGTATGGAGAAGGGGGAGTTGGGAATTATTGTTGGTATATTTGGTCTATGTGAAGTTATCAGTACCCTGGCCCATACCTGAGACCCCGCCATATATATACTACATCATCCATCTCTTTTAGACACACCTTGAAGCCCTCAAGGCCCCAGACATTTACCTATCAACCTGTCTGTAGCCATGATCCAGTACCCCTACAGGCCCAATGGTTAATTTTTCCACTCCCTGGGAATGTCAATGAGCTACTGAACCCTACCAAAAGGCCACCAATACTCTGATACGCTAAGGGGAGGCTCCCAGCAATCATCATGCTCCAGGAGACTCACTTGTTGAGGACTCAATGCCCCCTCCTGCATCACTCTGGGTATGACTGTGTGCTTCATGCACGCTTCTCCAGAGGAACGAGAGGTGTGGCCATACTTTTACATAGATCCTTCCCTATGATCCACACTAAAATACACTCTGACCATCAGGGCAGATTAATGGGACTGGGGGGGAGCCTGGAGAGGTCCCATAAAAAATGTCTTAGTGTTTACATCCCCGTAAGGGAGCGTTGGAAGATTTAAATGCGTTGATCCTGGGGTTTCCTCCCCAGGGGACTATCATTTGGGGTGACATTAATGCAGTTCCTAATCCTGAGCATGACACAACAACACGCTCAGTGGCATACCGGATAACTGGCTCCAAATCACTGAAGTCCCGGCTGAACTCCTTTGGTCTGTGCGATGTGCAGAGAGTGTGACATCCATGTGAGAATTTGTGCGTACATATCTAGCTAAGAAAACCCTTGCTTGTATTGATTTTGTGTTGTTCCCAGCTGCTGATGTCCTCCTTACCACAGTGGTGGAGATACTCCCATGAGGTATATCTGATCACTCCTCAGTCTGTCTTCATATAGACACTCCATCAGTAACCCATAGACCAATTTGATGGCTTAATGCCTGGTTTCGAGGTGAATGTATTCTGAGACAAATCCATTCAACTACTTTACTGGCTTGCCACTCGTGATATGCCCTTTAGGATACTGCCTACAGTCATGGATAAAAGAGGTGAGAAACACCACACAGCTGTGGCTATCACTGAGGCCTTAGTAGGATATTATTGGGCCCTGTGCGCTCCAGCCTACCCACGCCCGTTGCCCCAATATGCTCCTGCCTACACAATACTAGCAGATCACAGATTACCCCGCCCCGATCAGCGAACTTGGATGCCCCCTGACACTGGAAGAGGTAGGAGTGACCCTGGTTGAGATAAACCCAGGCAAGACCCCAGGACCAGGTGGCTTTCCTGTGGAATTTTATTGTAAATATTGAGAAATCATTGTACCATGGTTGTTGGACCTTTGTTTGCAGGCGGAGGACAGAGGGATATTCCCCCAGGAACTGGATCTTGCCACCATAGTAGATTTACCCAAACCTGGGTGCTCCATTCAAACAGCCTTTACAATGCGGCAATTGCCACACATTGCATTTACCATGCATTTTCTGGGTCTTTTACCAAGCATACCATTACCATCTATGGTAGATCTATTTTAGGTAGGTATGTGTGTTTGTGTGTGCACATACACACACACACATCTAAGGGTTTAGGGGGTGGATAGGGGCATAGGGTGTTGAGGGTATTTTTGAGGTTTAGGGTAGGGTAAGGGTAATGGGTGGTAAGAGTATTTTTAGGGTTTAGGGATAGTTTTAGGGTTGTAAGGGTATATTTGGGGTCTCGGGTGGGTAAGGGTATTGGACTGTAAGGGTATTTTTAGTGCATAGAGGGTGAGTAGGGGTATAGGGTGGTAAAAATGTTTTAGGATTTAGGGGTGAGTATGGGTATTGGGCGGTATGGGTATTTTAAGGGTTTAGGGATGGTTAAGGGTATGGGATTAGTGAATTTTGGGGTTTTAGAGGTGGTTAGGGGTACTGAGTGGTAAGAATCTTTTAGGGTTTTGGGTTGGGTAGGGGCTTAGGGTGGTAAGGGTTAATTAATAAAGGAGATTAGACTTGTACGCACCACGTACCACCAGTATGGTACCTTGTGTCAAGATTCATGGTGACTTTGCCAGGAACAAGTTCTGGCTCCATTGCCATCAAAGGTTATGTGTCACTGTAATACATAGCGCTCTGGTATGAATAGCGCTTCGTTGGTACTCCCTGATGAGGATTCCTGCCTGTATTTGTTGCATTGTTGCATGCTGTGCCATAACCTTGCCTTGGATTGCTCCCCATTGCTCTTGCAGGCTGGAACAGGCAGTTTTTGTCTTGGGGACTACATGTCTCATCATACTGTGAGTGGTGGTCATCTTGGGAGGGGTTCTCGATAAATAGAGCCCTAACCTTGACCGCACGGGCGTTATTCCACCAGCCTCACGTGAATGCAGTCATGGAGGGATTCCTGATCACTGCATGATCCTGGGCATGGTTCCTGATTTGGCTTGACCGCTAGCCAGAGAACTGGACAATCTGGATTTCTATGGCCACGATTTTCAATGAGTGCTTAGTACGCAGGTTTCTTTAAGCCGTGCCATTGGTATAGAAGTAAGCGATCGGTTGGATCTCTTGTGGTAAAAGCATACTAGTGCCATGGCTCTAGATTTGATTTTAAGCACACAGCTGTGCAATTTGTTGAAACTTGTGACATTGTGACTGTTTTGGAACCCTGTGTGACAGCGTAACCATGGTCATTGTGTATTGAACCTTAAAGTGTTGTAGCATTCAAGGCAGGTCCCAAAACACCAAAACTCCTATACATGAACTGCTTGGGTAATCTTGCATGAAAGACTTATTATTTAGACTGTCGCCATCAGTCTGAAAGAGCGTGCACGAAGAGTGCACTGGTAATGCCTAGAAAATCCTCATTGCAGTGTATGGCTAATTGACAGAGTGCTACCAAACTCTATTACAGACCATATCGAGGAAAACTCTCACAGCAAAGTACAGAATGGTACTACAGTAGGCATTATTGGTCAGTGAGTGGTGCTCCTTAAAGTGACTTGGAGACTTGCATGTAAAGCAGGACACTAAAAAGATGCTGTTATCTTTTTTGTTTATGCATAGTAAAACCGTTCACACCCACATCACCAGCTCAGGAATATTCTGGCAACTGTACAAGTGATTCTAGGATTAGAAATTCATTAGACTAAAGGGGGGGACAGAGTCTCAAACATCAGACATGAATCCTTGTCTTTCTCTTACAGGTCTCTCTCCCAGCAGTTCCATCCCCATGCACCATTTCCCTAGACTGGCCTCTCAAATATTCTGCACCTTTACGTCATACAGACAGGGAGTTTTTAGAACGTAAATGAGGCAACAAAGATTTAATCACTTACTTGACGCAATTTAACCTCTTAGTTGCAGAGACAGCTTGGCTGGAGGAGATAAGTTCAGCAGTATATTATCAAGGCCACAAAGAGGAATTAAAGCGGAACCTAGCACAAACAGACCAGCAATCCCAGACTTGTGCAGAGCTCATTAACCTTACCTTGACAGCAGACTTATAGAACAAAAAGGTGATTGGAGATGTAGTGATGGTCCGGCCCCTAGATTTGCTCATACTAGAATAGTGATCAATACCACCAGCCATGATAACTCTAGTGACTCCATGGAGATAAAGTCAGTAAGCCTAGCCCTCACGAAAGAGGAGAAAAAGCTCCAACAAAGTAGTGGACAATGTTTGTATTGTGGCAAAAAGGGGCATTTCGTGAAGAGTGTCCCATTAAACCCAAACGTAAGCCTACAGGAACATCAACTGTAAAGGCAGCAAACACCATAGAGACTCCAATGGAAAACTAAACAGCTCAAAGGGCAAAGAAGGGAACCTTTTGAAGGAGTTGGAAATCCCTTCGCTGAATTTACAAATTTGTGATCATGTATCTCATTTCACCTTAAAAATTGAATTAATACCAAGAGCCAAAAAATGTCATACCATTGTTGTCTTGATTGATTCAGGAGCTACTGACAATATTGTTCTTGCAAACTTAGCAAAACATTGATTTTACCTTGCATAAATAAAGCAAAACTGGAAGTTGCAAACTGTGTACGGGTGATTATTGACATCAGCCGCAATAGCCATGCAAACAATTGACATGACTTTTGAGTTTCAATTGGCAGACTTATGACATTCAGAACTGATTAATTTCAATACCATTAGTGCCCCTCAATATGGGTTTATTTTAGGCATGCCTTGGCCTACGCTGCATAATCCCAGTGTAGACTGGACTACTCAATCTATCACAGCTTTATTTTTGGATTGCAAGGAACATTGTGTAACAGCAACAACCTAGGGGAGATCATTCAGTTCTCACAGCTGCAGAAAAAGAAGTACCATTAACAAAACAGTATTCAAAATTCCATCAAGTATTTAACAAAAAACAAGTGGAAGAACTACCACTGCACCACTCGTATGATTGTCAAATTGACCTAGTGCCAGGGCAGTGATTCCAAATTGCCACATTTATGCATTAGCAGAAAAGGAAAATACCCATCTTTGGGGGAGTATGTGGACAAGTATCTAGAAAAGAGGTTTATCAGAACCTCCAACTTTCCCGCAGCAACACCTCTGTTTTTTTGTGTCCAAAGCTATTTGAAAACTCTGTGTCTGCAAAGACTATAGAGCACTGAATAAGATAATCAAGAACAAATATCCACTTCCCCTTTTTCCAGTGCTCTTGGATCAAGTCAAGTCAGCTGTTAGCTACACAAAGTTAGACCTAAAAGGGGCATACCATTTAGTAAGGATGTGCCATGAAGACAAATAGAAGACCACCGTTAAGACCCGCTATGGCCTTTTTGACTATGCAGTGATGCCATTCGATCTATACAATACACCAGCGTCATTTGAATTCTTCCTAAATGACGAACTGAGACTATAACTTGATCGAATCATCATATTATACATTGATGTTATCTTGATCTACTCAGATACAGAACATGAACATGTGTATCATATAAGCATGATGTCCCCAGGTGGATTACAAATGGCAGAATGAAAGATACAAGCTGTTCTCCACTGGCCAACACCCAAAAATGTCCAAGATGTACAGTGTTTCAGCAGATATTTCATGTTTTACCGATGTTTGTAGACCATTTCTCTCAGGTTGTGGTACCTACAACCCACTGTCTGTGATTGGAACTCTGACACTCAAAAAACCTTTGAGCAACTAAAAAGTACCTTTACTTCAGCACCCATTTTGGTCCATCCACGTCCACTCTTACCGTATAACGTAGAAGCTAATGCTTCAGAGGTGGTAATCAGAAAGACATGACACCACAGGTCAATTACATCTGTTCACCTACAAGTCAAAGAAATTTACCTTAGCAGAAAAGAATTACACCATATCCAAATATATCTCTCAGCTATCTGTGAAGCTTTCAATGAATGGAGGCATTACTTGCTTAGTGCAGAAAATACCTTATTTGCACTCCATCGGAATCTGCAGTTTATGAAAACATCAAGAGTACTCATTTCTCACCAACACAGATGGATGCTATTTTTTGTAAAATGTAACTTCTTAGTGGCCTTCTGTCCTGGTACAGAAAATTGGAAAGCTGATGTCTTGACCCAACAGGACTCTACTTTGTTACCCGTTGAACCTCCACCGTCCATCCTGAATTTAGTGTCCACAGAAGATTTTTTGGATGCAGTAAGAGATCATTTCAAGGTGCAGGACTGGTAATCATGGGTACAAGAAGCACCAATATGGCACATACTACAAGGTCTACCAATCCACAATTCCAAGTTTTATATACCCACAGAAATGTTATCGAAAGTGGTCTTCCAATGGAATCATGAACATACTTGAGCCGACCACCCAGGAAGAAAGTGAACTAATGATGCCATCATGCATACTTTTTGGTGGCCCACTTTGAGTCAAGACTAAAAGTGATCATGGAAAAGCGAAGGGACTATTGCTTCCACTACTCACCCCAACAATACCTTGGCAACATTTCTCTCTAGATTTAATCAGAGACTTGCCTGATGATCAAGGATATACCACCATTTTGGTGGTAGTGGAGTGTTTCACCAAATTGGGTCATTTCATAGCCTGTAAAAAATGTGTTACTTCAGGCCAACTACCACAAATTCTGCTGAATAACATAATTTGGCCGCATGGCATTCCAAAAAAGATTATTTCCAATCAGAGCACTCAGTTCCAGGCAAAGTTTTGAAAAAGTTGGTATAAAGCCCTGCAAATAGCCCCAGCACTATCTACGAGTAATGACTCACAGTCAGATGGACAAATTTAATGGGTAAGCCAGGCATTAAACAGTACCTCAAATGTTATGTCACCACCACTGATTACTCTTGGGTGAGTATGCTTTGGTTGGCAGAGATAGCGTACAACTCAGCTCATCATACATCCATTCAATCAAGTTTCACTGTTCTACTGTACATATGGATTTCATCTTGATTTCCTTCCAGTTCAATGTCCAAAAGAACCAGGAACAGTTCCAGCTGTTTCAGATAAGGTCCCCACATCTTTAAAACACACTCCCAAATAGTCAAACATTTGGAGAAAGCAAAAGAAATATATTAAACTTCTGTAGACAGAAAGTGACGCCCTGGACCTGCTTATAAGGTTGGAGATAAAGTCTGGTATGAAAGCCTTTCAAAGGAAAAAAGTTTTCCACCCAAAGTTCATTGGTCCTTACACTGTTGTCCGACAGATCCACTCAGTCGCCTTTCAGCTGGATTTACCTGCACAACTTAAGATGCATCCTGAGTTCCATAGGTTTCTACTAAAACCTGAAAAACCAAACTGTAGTATACAATGTAAAGGCAAATGTGGGGTATGGTAAATGCATGCACTGTAAAACATGCATGATAAAGGCATGTGTAGTAAATGTATATGTTGTAAAATCTACAACCCACAGAATGTTGTGCCTCTTATAAGCCAATCTTGCTAATTATAACAAAGTCTAAATATTCTCAAAAGTGCTCACCCACAGACTCCTCTGAGTCATCACTGACCTGATCCATCTTGATCAGTGCGGCTTCGCACCACACAGCATGAGGTATTGCACTATATTGCTACATTTGACAAACCCACAGGACTTGGGCCTGCAAGTGATGAGAAGCTTGTTCCTCTATGAGGAGGTGCACTAACTGGGCAAATTCACTCCTACTCCCACTTACAAAGGGAGCAGAAACCACAAATTGCAAACACAGATCCTGGTCAAACATGCTAGCTTCTTTTATCTTGGTATGCATATCTCACTGGAACCCACCCTCAAATGGTCCTTTAACCTTCACCTGCCTCTGACCAAAATGAAACAAGATTTTATATCTTGGGAGCGCCTCCCTCCTCAAGTTCTTGGGAGAATAGCCATATTTAAAAAGATAATTTTGCTGGGACTTTTGTATGTCCTGCACAATTTCCCACACTATGCCCAGTGTCATGGTTGGGGGATCTTATGGATACTACTAGATGCTTTGTCTGTGTTAATTTTTTCCTGGGGCAAATGTTTCCAGTTGACCTTTGATGGTGAAAAAAACAGTTGATGCAGTCTTTGCTGCTAGAGAAACTCTACTCCTCCACATCCTCCCACCTAAGACTCTTACAATTGTGGGGGCAGATGTTCACTCTGACCATTCAGAAGATCAAGAAAATAGAGGAGGATATATTCAGGGATCTGGATTAAAGGCTGTCCTTTCTCATATCAAGCAGAATCTTTAGTTTCCAAATGTACCTGTTAAGCCTGAGGAGAAGGTTTTTTTCTCTCAATGTAGAAAGACAGAGCCAGAATCATTTCCAGTTCACTAGATGACCAGATGCTTTTTGGACAAAGCACTATCCTTTGCAGGGGTTTCAGGAGGAATGTCCTTGAACTATTAAAGTGGACTCACTGATCGCCAAACTTGCTTCAAGTGGGTTGATCATATCTGAGGAAGCCTCCTCTCCACATCAAGTGGACGAAAAAGTTGAGCAGCATGCAAGAAATCTTTTTCGGCTGCAAGTATCACCATCAGAGCAGGGGCATATGCCACCTATACAATGCAGGACTTTCAAGCTTTGGCAGAAGATGTGGATCAGGAAGAGAACATAGTTTCTAGATTGGCTTTGATGGAACAGATAGTCAGGTTCCTCTCTGATATTACATTTGACTCCCTTTCAGTGGTGGCTGCTTCAGCTGGTTCTTCCATTTCGGCAAGATGTCACATCAGGAGTAGATCCTGGAAGATGGCCAATGTTCAGAAAGACCTGTTAAGCCACTTGCCCATCACTAGCACAAAGTTGTTTGTAGAGGAGCTCATGAAGAGTTCAGCGGTGGACCATGTGTTGTTTGCTCCAAACAAACCTCCTACCAGAAGTAGGAGTTTTTAATGCATTTGGGCAATCTTCTTCTTTGAAAAGAGGAAGTCACTGCTTTTGCAACAGTGGTTGTGAACAGGAAAGTCCCTCCTTTGATAAATCCTTGCAGCAACCAGCTACCCCTCCAGTTGCCCTATTTACCTCTAAGTCACCACTGTCTGGAGAGACTGGGGTGAAGGATTCAGGCATTCATGGCGAGAGAGAGATAAGACATTTCAGATGCTTGGCTCCTGAATTTAGTTGAGAACAGTTACAAGATAGAATGTTCTTCTCATCCTGAAGATTCTTTCATTCCTTCTCTAACTCTTCAAAATCAACGGAAGTGTCAGGCTCTAAAGAAATAGAATCAGTATCTGTTGCCAAAAGGTGCTTCCAGTGCCACCTCAAGAAAGTGGAAAAGGTTGTAATTCTATCAAGTACCTCATCCAGAAGAGTTTGCGGGAGTTCGGTTTGGTCTGGGACATAAAGAATGGCAACTTGTTCATGCTGTCCCAAAAGTTCAAAATCCTAAGCCTCAAAGGTATTTTACCTCTGGTGTTCCCTGGGATGTTTCTGGTGCTATTGATTTAATGAACGCCTATTTGCATATTGATATGAGTCCCAGTTTACAAAGATTTCTGAGATTCTATGCTCTGGGCCAGAACTATCAATTTTGCATCCTTCGGTGTGGCCAGGCTTTGGCTTCAAGAGTGTTCACCAAGACACTGGCGCAGTTAGTGGGAAACCTTACTTTCTGGGCATTGTTGGTTTTCCCATATCTGGACAACTGGCTGATCTGTGCCTTTTCATTTTCTAAGGGTCAAATAGCAGTCCAGAATCTGTGCGATACTCTCTAAGAGAGCACGGTTGACTAATTATTTTGGCAAAATCACACCTTATGCCTTCCCAACAGCTGAATTATATAGGAGCCATGTTCAAGACCAATATTTGGTAGGTCTTTCTTCCTCCATCTTGCCAAGAGAAACTGAGGGGACAATTGAGGAATCTCTTGGACCTTCATCAAGCTCCAGCAAGGCAAAGTCTGATGGTAAAAGATACATGGCAGCCACTCTGTTGGTGGTACTGTGGTCCTGTGTCCACTTTTACCATCTGGTATATCATGTTCTTCACTACTAGCTACCCAGAAATATAAGACTCTGGTGCCAGTGTTCCTGGAAGTTGTTAACAAACTCCAATAATTGTTGGATATTAACAACTTCAACAACTGTGTTCTTATGTCTCCCACCTTGCCTTTGATGACTTACACAGATGCCAGCAGTATGGGGCGGAGGGCCACTCACTCCAGAGTCTGTGGATGGCTTCAGATTTACCCAATTATTTAAATTGGAAGTAGCTGGAGGCAGTCTTCAGAGAATTACTAGCCTTTTTCCCATGATAAATGACAAAAATGTGTTGATTCACATAATCATATAGGTCGAAAATGTGTCAATCACCTTTTAAATCAATTGGCAGAAAAGTATGGGGAATGGTCAGGTAATAACGTTGTTCAATCCTCTTCTCTGCCAAGAGATATTAAATAGGTTGGGGGAACCTTGGCTGGACAGGTTCGCCTCTCCTGAGGATGCTCTAATGCTGATGCTTTGCTCTCTGCTTACACTCGGGGCGGCTTGAAGGGAAGACGCAATGAATTTTCTGTGGTGCAGTTGTCTCTTATTTGCCTTTTCTCTCTTCTCTCTTATACACAAGGTCCTAGCCAAGATTAAGAAGCAGAGGTGCTATTAGTGGGTCTAACCTGTATCCAAGGTCCTTGGTTCCCAATGCTCAGAAAGTTATCATCTTTCTGGATCCTTCCTCTATCAGATTCTTGTCTCCCCAGGAGGATTCTCTCCACTGACTGTCCCTGGGATTTGGAGTTTGAAAGTTAAGATTGTAGGCCTGTGGATTCACTCCAGAGTGACATTGGAAAAATCTTTTGGGCTGGTGTGAATGAAATGAACTTAGCCTTCTTTTGTGTGAAGGTAGAAAGGTCCTAGAGCTCTTGATAAATGTGTTTATTGGACTTACCTGCATCCATTCTCTACACCCAGTTGGCAGACACTAAGGCAATTACGGAATCTTCTCTGGCTCAATTTGATGCATTGGCTTCCAGATACCTAAAGATATTTTCTTGAAAAAATACTTTTCAATCATAAAACTGTTTCTTCTTGGGATCCCTGGTATTGAATATGTTGCAATAAGCCCCTTTTGAGCCACTCTCTTTCCTTGCAGCTGCTTACCCTAAAGGTTTATTATGTTTTGTTGCAATAACTTCTGGGAGAAGGCTGGATAAGATAGATACTATTCTCTGTCATTACCCCTTTAATTGTTTCTTTCCAGACAAGGTGGGCCTGCGTCCTAATCCTCCCTTCGTCCCAAGGTAGTTTCTTCCTTTTACCTGTTGCAGGATATTGTTCCTCCCACATTCGTCTCAGCTATTTCTTCTGATGAAGAGACTGTTTTTCATACTATAGACCTCCACAGGACTCTTGATTTATCTGGAAAGAATAGCTGCCTTTAGAGAGGTTGATTTCCTTTTTGCTACATTTTGTCTTGCAGACATGGTTTGATGAAATTCTGCAAGGTAAATAAGATTACCATCAACAGTGGGAAACCTAACATAATAATCTGTGGTCTGAAAATCATCAGAAAGGACACTTGATATTTTGAAAAGTTAAAAACTGTAAAGGGTTAAATCATATAAATATCTGGGTGGCTGGATTAACAAAGAGACCACTATGGATCTAAACATGTTGAATAGTACTACTACTGAACCGACATTGATGTTCCCAAACTATTAAATCATTTATTAGGCCCATACCTGCCTCCTTATCTAAGGTAGTCAAAAGTAGGTTTCTGCTGTCATTAACTTTTGGAACTTTGGTCTTCAGTAACAAGCTCAGCAACTTGCTGGACAGAGTTTACTGCAGATGCTATTGCCACCCCGATTCCACAGAGATAGCTCAAATTTGTCTCAAAATTAATTTAGAAAAGCAAGGCATAACACTACATGCTAGATTTGTAGTGTTTTGTATGAAGGTCAAAGTAGTCAAGGAAGGAACCCTGAAACATCTTTTATGAGAAAGTCTAAAAAAGGCAATTTGGTGCTTCAAACCACGTGGCTAATGGGAATCAACTTCCCTATCAGCTTTGAAGGTGCTAATAACATAGGCAAATATTTTATCAAAAGAGTATGACTCTTGGATCTTCATAAATTGGCCCACACAAAGTTAGTAGTAAATGTATACCATTTTTTTCAAATTGACCAGTTTATTTAAGCCAATCACTTACCTTGGCCATAAAAGGACAACTAGTTTGGCTCCGCCTAAGTGGTAGTACAGACCAGCAATGCCAAATGTGTGGACTAGCCCAGGAGCTCTTAGTCCTCATGGTTTGCATTTGCAGGAACTTGTGGGACCTAAGGGCCTACTGTTGAGGGCTTATTGGCTACTCCCAATGTTCCATCAGCAAGGTGTGCAGAGCTGCTTCAGGGTAATAGAAACCTGCATGAAAGGTGGTTTGTGCCTAATGATGAAACCAATTTTAAAATCCCTGCACTGTGTCACAACTGTATTGAATAACACCAAGATTCCAGATTCCAGAACACATCACCTGTGCACCATTGAACAAACATTTCCTATACCTCCAAGGGGAAAGTACAGAAAATAAAGGACATGGCTCATGTCTCCCCCATAAAACTTATTATGAATTCACTAATGCACTTTTGTTTGGTGGTTGGTACGCTGGGACAGGTGAAGGCTCCCTGCTTGCCTTTTTAATAATATTACTTCTAAAATATTTTACCCTGCGCTTCCCAGATGGTTCTTCTTGTGGTGGAAGTCCAGTGTTGATCATAATATATAAGGCGGATGGATGGATGCCGCGATGACAGTATGTTGGCGGCTGTCACTGCGGCGGTAGGTGTGTTTTACCGCCATTGTTATAATGAGGGCCATACTGTTTTTGTAACATTGTCACCTCTTGTCTTTTTTCACATCTGGCATATATTCTCTTAGCATGCTGCTAATATGTTTTTGGTCCAAATGATAACTTTATGAATTTGCTATGGTTCAGTCTTTTCAATTATATCAATGTTTTTTGTGTCATTTAATAAGTCACGTAAGTTGCAATGATTTTAATTAATCGCACAGTCGACTAAATCAATCTATGTATCTAAAATTTCACGTAGTTAGGCAGAAGGAAATTACTCTTATTTCACACTCCTATAATGGGTTGAATTTTCCCCACCCTGAGAGTTGCTGGCAGCTTGGTATTGGTAACTTCGGGAATTTAGAAAATCCTGCCCATTTAGTGGGATACTAATCATTAGGGTTTCAGTACTCAGCCTTCCCACTGTAAGATCACCCACTAACAATTTATCAGTGTGGGGAGGTGATTATTCACTCTATTTGGGAAATATTGACCAAGACAGGAGACAGTGGAGAGCCCTGGGGCACCTCAAAGACTAAAAGACAACAGCAGGAATAAAAGGGAGTGACATGTATATATATATATAAAGAGTGGATCAGATAATCTTGGTTCTAGGGAAACCAATTAAACGTGGCAGTGTGCATCATAATATATAGTAGATTTCTCTATGGAAGCAAACTGTTAGAAGGGTATTTGTGAATAATAATAGGTCTACAACCAACTCCAGGAAAACTTTGAGCTATTTCAAAATATGTTATTGAAGGATTTGAATTTAGTCTTTACGTACTCAATTCTATACAGGTTTGTGTCATTGCATCACAACACATTTCGGATAAATGGTATTTCAATAATTTAATCATTGAAAACAATTTCAAAGACAAAGTCAGAGCTTGCTGTAAATTTCTTTGACATGGACTCATCTCATCTCAATAAAAGCTACTGGTTGAAAAACGTTTTCGATGTAATCATCAATGAAGCGTCCACTGTTTGTAATACGTTCTCCTATACATTTCTAAAAAGATTTTGTATACTTTTAAACCTAACTGTATACTTTTTAACCCACCCTCAATCCTAATTTCAAACTTTATACTTACCCCAGCCTTAACCTATTATAATTATGATCCTACCCAATACCTTTATTCTTAGTCTTAAACTAATACTGACCTGTTTATGACCCAAACTCTTACACTGGCGTCTGCCCAAGACTGGTTCCAACTGGAAACAGAACACAAGCCTGAATTACGGTGAAGAAATCCGTGCAGTTTATTTTAGCAGCCACATAGCACCCAATCTGTTTGAGGGATGGATCCCCTCAAGGGTCAAATTATTAACCAGGCCATTGTGAATTGTGAATTTAAAGTGACAGTGCAACAATCATCAAAAATGGACTGCAACCACAAGTAATATAAAACTACTGTTTTCCATCCACCATCCTGAATTGGTTTCTAACATAAACTATACACATATATTTGCTGATTACAATGCATGGGGAATTGAAAATTGCCTTCGAAAATTTAAGAACAAAGTGCAAACGTTATCTTTCAGATTCCTCCTGACACGATTAGACTCACAGTCCACATGAATATTTCTCAGTAGTATATCAGTGTACAATACAAACCTATTGATTACAATGCATTGATTCCATTATACACTCCAATATGAGCAACACATATCAGTATTAGAATAGAACCTTAAATAGTAAAAACTCATCAATTCACCTTATATTTTTGATACTTTAAAAGCAATACTGATAATATCTCATTTTTCATTTGCTCTTATTTGATTATACAGCCCAAGTGGGTATTCTTATTCCAATCTAAAGCCGTTTTAACAACAAATAATAACATTACTTAGTATAAATTGATACATGTAACAGCTATAAAGTTATATTATCAATGTATTAACATCCTTATCTGTCTTATCTCCAACAAGTACCACTAGTCAAAGGTGAAAAAGGAAAATGACAGAGTTCCCCCACGGAGGAATGCAGATTTGTTATGTATTGAAGTTCATCAGAAGAATCACATCTGTCCGTGGTGATAAATTAATTGCTGCACCTATATCAAAACAGTTAAAATTATAATTAAAACCTATTTTGCCTTTACAAAAAGACAAGTACAGAGAGAAGTAGAGAGCCACAGCAAATTTGCATAAAATCTAATATTCTCTTTCTTTTAACCCAAATTGACTGCTAATTCTTCATCCTAATTGAGACCTGTTGGTATTAATGTATTGTATTTAATAATATATCTGGACTCCAGATGCCTCAGGAGAAGGACCCTATCTCCCCATCTGGAGTTGGGCACCATCCTGTCCATAACTATCATTTTCAGCAGTGTGGTGTTCCTATTGTGGACTTTATTAAAGTGACGTACTACTGGATACTATGAATCATTTTGTGTAAAAGCACGTATTTATTACAACACTAATTTTTTGGCCCTATCTGTATCTATCACACGGGCACGTTAGATACAAATACAATGGTCCGAGCTGCAAGTTAGATATTCCAATATTTATACTTTTCCTTTACAGTGGGGAACTAAATTTCTTTAGTGTTATTACTATATTTGCAAGCTTTGCAACTAACACATTTGAAATATCCTTTGGGTAATTTGTCTTGCCTCCTTGGTTGGGACGTGATAACATTATTACATAATATATCATACAGTGATTTATTTCTTGTGAATGTCAGTTGTGGATTTTCACCTACATATTTGTTAATAATGTCATCTGATTGTAAACTATGCCAGTTCTTTTTGAAAACTGTCCTTATTTTATATGCGTGTGATCTGTGAGTAGTGATGAAACATATCCGATTATCTCCCTCCTCCTTTCTCACTTTTTTCATTAAGGTGTTTTCTCTTTGTATCGTCTGTATTCTATCTATAGCTTCTTGAATTATCTTGTGACTATAGCCTCTCTCACAAAATGTCCTAGTCATAGGGCCTGATTATGACCCTGGCGGACGGCGGAGGCCGTCCGCCAAGGTACCGCCGCTGAATGACCGCACCGCGGTCAAAAGACCGCGGCGGCCATTTAGACATTTCCTCTGGGCCGGCGGGCGCTCTCCAAAAGAGCGCCCGCCGGCCCAGAGGAAATGCCCCTGCAACGAGGACGCCGGCTCAGAATTGAGCCGGCGGAGTTGCCGGGGTGCGACGGGTGCAGTTGCACCCGTCGCGTATTTCAGTGTCTGCTCAGCAGACACTGAAATACTTTGCGGGGCCCTCTTACGGGGCATGGGCACGGCAGGGGCCCCCAGGGGCCCCACGGCACCCCCCTACCGCCAGGAACAGGATGGCGGTAGGGGGTGTCAGAATCCCCCATGGTGGCGCAGCAAGCTGTGCCGCCATGGGGGATTCTAAGGGCAGCGGTAAACGATTTCTATTGGTTTGTACGTTTAAAATGTGAGCCTAACTATAACGTCCCTGTAACCTTTGTTTTTTCAAGTGAATTTCTATTTTGTTTTTTAATTCTATTTCCTAACTATAATGTCCCTGTAACCTTTGTTTATGTATATATATACTGACAAAGGCTCAAATGAAGGGATTTATCCCATGATTTTATAGAATGCGGGGCTCATCCAATTGATATGTTCCTTGATCAATCCAAAATGATAATTAAGCTTTATAAGAATTTACCTTAAGAATATTTGAATAGCCTCGCGAATGCCCCAGGTATATGTACCATGGGGGGGCGAAACACGTGTCGGCGTTTGTCCTTCATCCATGCACGTTATATTGGTTCTTTGTCATCTAAGTACCTCAAACGAAATCTTCATTGGATCTATTGAACTGGCTGGATATGTTAATTTAAAAAAGAACCTTGATGTGAAGACATGGACTAATTAGTTGCAATATAGGTTTACCAGTACTTTGTTGCTGAACTCTACCCACTGAGGCTAATATAAGGGGTCCACACCTCCTTGGTAACCCATTCCCCTTCCAACAAGACAGGGCATCAAGAAAGAGAGTGTTGGACCCTTTTTGGAGTGTATACTTTTAATTAATTGGCTTTCACATTCTAAACCGATTTAGTATATTTGGCCTGAGGTTCTTCTTTTTTATGACTGCATGATTTTTATAGGTTGATGTTTTGAGTGTATTTATTCTAAATGTTTTACTTAAGGATTGTACTTGCCATTGTTTTTATTATGTTTTGTATCTCTGTAGTTTTTGCATATGAATTTTGTTATAAATTGTGTAGGATGAATTGATTTTTGTAGAGTTTTACATGGCTTGACCCCCAAAAAAACATATCTTGATGGTGACTGCAATACGTACAAAATAGAAAAGGCAATATGAAACACTTCAGAATTAGAAGAACGCACAATGAAGAGGGAGGGAGCAATAAATGAGGGAAAAATAAGTATTAGATATAAAGGATGAGGGTAAGTAATAAACATGGAAAACTTAAACTGGTACCCTATCCCTGATCCCAATCTTTACTGTAACTTTAAACCTAACCTAATTCTGCAGTGATCATTATCTTTACCCTTTCTTTCCCATTATCATAACTCAACTGAACTGTAATCCTCTACTCCAGTGGTTCCCAACCTTTTGACTTCTGTGGACCCCCACTTTATCATTAATGGAAATAAGGGACCCCCACTGAAGCATCATTGGAATTCGGGGACCCCCACTGAGTCATTACTGGAAGCCTTGGTCCTAATTTGTCAATATTATTTAATTTTCTAAGAAGTTGCAGACCCCCTGAGAAGGTTTTGCGGACCGACAGGGGTCCCCGAATGGCAGGTTGTGAACCTCTGCTCTACTTTAAGTGTCCCTTGTTTGTTTGCTCAGTGAAATGTTTGAAATTACAAGTTTTTAATGAAATATACACTGAAACCAAATGAACGAATGCCAAGTATGGTGTGTGCTATTCCCAAAATCAGAACCTAACTTAGAAGTAGAAGTTACTACTAAAAAAAATAAACAATCAGTAGTACGCCTAGCACCGCCATACATGGCAAACAAATGGTAGAGCAAGCAATACTCTCCTATAGAAGATAATGAAGGCGAAGACTTTAAACATAAAACACATAGGAACTAATTTTAATTTAAATTAAATTATTTCAAATAGTTCAAATATAAATAAATACATAACAACAGTACATGTTTTTAATTCAATTATAAAATTGTATTAATACTTTAACAATTTTGCATTTAAAAATTAATGGAAAAATGCATTTTATCAAATATAATTTGAATAAATTCCAATAAGTTTAATACATCACTTGTAATAGTTATCAATGGATAATAAACAAAAAGATTGTTTAATTTTAGGAGGAAATGTATTTTTTTAATTTTGAAAAAATAATTGTAATTTAATTTATTAGCATGTAGCATGTTTGTTATTTGATTCATTTAAAATAAATAAGTACAATTGTTTTACATTAATATTTACCATGCATATTTTTTATATTTTTTCAAGTTTAATAAACGTTTTCAAATGTTCTCTGTACTTTATCATGCGGGGTCTCCCTATGAAAAAACAAAGGTGAAAGTGACATTATGGTTAGGTTAGGTGTGAAGACCTTAAAAAAAAGTGAAATTTAAAGGAAAAAACTATGGTTAAAGTGATGATATAGTTATGTGTTCTAATTAGACGTGAACTAAAGTTGAAAAAAATCACTTAAGGCAGTTATAGATTAGTGATATAACTGCTGCTTACGCCTTCATAATTAACTACTTCATCATTGATGACATCACTCATGAAATCTCAGTCATAGCCTCTGGCCAGACCCTATATTCAATATGCATCAGGTTGCAGACTCAGTGCCTAGGCTTCAAAAAGGCTCTGCACTCAACCGTCCCTAAGCATCAAAGCTCCACTGCGAACAATCTTCAGCCACACATAGAACAAGTTTGACACAGGGCTTAGCTAGTGGCCTGTTTCTGCACCCACTCCTCTACAAGCGGCCAACCCACACTGTACACTAATTTTGTGCATACAGATTGGTGGTTGTCTGCAAGGCTTGGTGTCACACCAAACCCTGAATTCACCACAGAATAGGGGTTTGTGGTGGGCTTGTCCTATGGACATATAATGTGCCCACCCTGCGCATGTGACCAACATCTGCATGCAGCAGGGTTTGGCCACAGGGCCTCACATGTGGCCAGACAATGCACCCACCCCTCCATGACCACCTAACAACCTACTTGCTCAGCGTTCAGCCCTTCACAACAATGGTTTATCAAAGGGTTTACTGTTAAATGATGTTCAGTGGCTGAGTCTCTGAAAGTGACCTACCCCTACTGCACCCATCCTTTTGGTGAATACAAGTAAAAATATAAAAACATCCATTAAAAGTGCTTTATTTCTGAACTATCCAGTTTCTTTTGCATCTTTTAAAAGCTTACAGACAAGCTTATGAGACAGGCATCTATTTAACTCAAACCCCTGGAAGCAAGCAATTCAGCTGATGATGTTTCTGCATGACGTTTAGCAGTTAACTATCTTGTGGATGTGTGGTGAGACACCAATCCCTAGGATAAAGAATATACCTGTTTTCTATCTGAACATAGTACTTCATCCTAAATCAATTCCTAAATAATACAGGATTCAGAGCTTCATTGGTACTACTGTGTTGGGATTTTATCTAGAGGCATATTGGACCACTCTGCAGTCCAACTGAGACCGTTTTCAGGCCATGTTCATTTCCCTACACAGTACTGGCGAAAGCAAGCTCTTCATTATACACTACTGAAAAAGAAGCACATCTTAAACTCTCATGTTCACCTATATAAAAAGGAGAACGCTAACTATGGTCCCTTCCCACAAACACTTTGGATTGCAGATAAGGCAATATCAAGACATAATTTATGAGTGACTTGGCAACGGCATGGAAAAAAGCCTCCAAGATTTGTCACAGGCTGAAATAAAACACTGTGCTGCTGTCATCCGAAGACAGATTTAATTCCACTACGCTCCTTAGATGCCAGCTGGAAGTTGAGCAGCTAGCTCTTAGCAGGCTCAGTACTTCTGTGGCTGTGAACAAACATCTGCAACAAAGACATTATGAATGAGGGGGAGGACCAGTAGAATATTTGCTTATTGGTTATGGCAGAGAGGGGCTCAACTAGCAATATATGCAATTACAAACGCCCATATGCTGACACATCGGAGGACATTTAGGATGCACCCGCTTCCTTTTATGGAGTCATCTATGACTCAACACAAGGAGAGGAACCACGTGCATGCACTGTTTATGTTTAACCTCATTGAGTGATAAATGTCAGGAAATTCTGAAGGGTGAAATAACCGTAGAAAATATAAATAAGCCATCTCCGGTCTACTACCCTGAAAATCACCCCATGAAGATGGCTTCCCTGGAGATTTATGTAAAATTTGCAAATGCCAATTGGCTCCTGTGCCGTATGAGATATTTAAGAAGCAGAAAATACAGGATCCCTGTTCCCCATGTCTAACAAAGCCATTCTAACACTTCTCCCCAAAGAAAGGAAAGATCCATTGGATTGTGGAAGTTGTAGACCCATCTCTCTCTGATAATGTTGATGTTAAGATGTGACTAAAATCCTAGTGTTCTAATTCCATAAGGTAATTCTGTCTTTGATCCACAATTCTCAAGCAGGTTTTGTCCCTGAGTCGCTCCTCTGGGAACCACTTAAGGACACCTGCCCATTTATTATGGGACTGTAAAGGTAAAGTGGGGGTACCTCTTCGTATGGATATACCAATCTCCTAGCAGCTCAAATAAATTGTGGTGGCTTTCTATCTGTAACGCCGCGCTCTGACGTGGTGTCTCTTTCTGTCCTCGCGGGTGGAATGCGCTACCGATATTCGGAGCGCCGTTCCCCGCGTTTTTTGACTAAGCTTTCTGGGAAGCATATATTTCACTCCCGGTCACGCTACACTTACTTGTAGCCTTTTTTCTTCTTTTATTGTTGATGGTGGGTTTTTTGTTGGGCCTTTTGCCTGTCTCTATCCATATTGTGTCCATCTTGTCTTCTTCGTGTTTTTGTCCCAGCATGCTCTGTTTTTCTTTTATACTACTTCCTTTTTCCTATACTGGTCTACGGGCTTTTCCCAATCCAAGATGGTGTTACTTCCCTTTCCTGTGATGTCACTTCCCTTTTCTCAGTATATAAGTCAGTCAGTCTTGTTCCTCCTTGCGTTGCAAACACTTCCTTCTGGTTGTGCTGTTCGCTCCTGTTCTTTGTTCCTGCTTTTTTGCCTTGGGAGATTTTGCCTGTTCTTTGTTCCTGCTTTTGCCCTGGGAGATTTTTGCCTGTTCTTTGTTCCTGTTTTTGCCTTGGGAGATTTTTGCCTGTTCCTTTTTTCCTGCCTTGTACCCTGGATATTGCCTATTTTTGTTTCCTGTTGTCAAGTCCTGTTTTTTCTTGTTTTCCTTCTGGAGTTCCTGTTAGAGGTTTTTTCCCCAGTGTTGGGGTTTTTTCCGTCTGGGACTCCTTCTGGAGGGTACGGTCTGCTTTGGCGTAGCCTGTCAAGTGGCTACTAGAAGGGGTCGCCCTTATCTGGGAGCATCCAGGACCTGTAGAAGACTTGGTGTATTCGCCAATCCGAAATCCAGAGGTGAGAAGTCCAGCGCAGTACGTGACAGATTGCAACGCCAAAAGATTCTGCGTTGCGAGAGCGCCATGGAAGATCCACAGGGAGAGGTGTCAGAAAATGCTCAAGCTATGTTACAGACTGTCCAACAACAAGCCCAAGAGTTACAACAGTTACGGGCAGAGAACACTGCGCTACGACAGGTCTTGTCTTCCCGATCAATGGACATACCAACCGTATCTGCTACTATTCCTCGATATTCCAGAGATCCTTTAAAGATGAAGGAATTTTTGGACGCCCTGATGGTTTTCTTTGCCTTTCGTCCACTCCAATTTTCTTCGGATAAGACTAAGGTGGGCTATCTGATCAGCGCCTTGTCTGGTCCAGCGCTTGCTTGGGCGACTCCTCTGGTTTCTGCGGATGACCCAGTCCTGGCTAACTATTCCGCTTTCCTGACTGTTTTCAAACAAATGTTTGAGAGACCTGGGGTAGAAGCAGCAGCTGAAGAAATCTTATGTGACATTCAGCCAGGTAATCAGGATGTACTACAGTATATAACCCGCTTCAAACAGCTGGCAGCTGAAACCTCCTGGGTAGAACGCACCTTCGTAACCCTTTTCCGACGAGGCCTGCGTGAAGAAATTAAAGATGAGCTTGTATACTCTTCCCCAGCTTGTTCTTTGAAAGAATTAATGGATCAATCTATGAACATCGAGTATAGACTTCGAGAGCGCAAGATGGAAAGACGTAGAACTAGAGCTCCATACCAGCCCGGTACCTTCCGTGCTAGCAGTCGGCGAACGGAAGATAGTCCATCTGAAGCCTCTCCACCTCCCCGTGAAGAGCCCATGCAGAT
This sequence comes from Pleurodeles waltl, assembly GCF_031143425.1. Classification (NCBI taxonomy): domain Eukaryota; kingdom Metazoa; phylum Chordata; class Amphibia; order Caudata; family Salamandridae; genus Pleurodeles; species Pleurodeles waltl. Next base: position 496,490,161 of record NC_090445.1, read on the forward strand.
AGATCTGGTTCGTGGGCCATTGACGGAGTCAGAAAGGGAGGAACGACGACGAAGGGGACTTTGCCTATACTGTGGTAAGGCTGGCCACCTGATCCGTAGTTGTCCGGTACGTCCCTCAAGGCCTGCGGGAAACGCCAGCTCCCGTCCCCTGTAAGGAGGAAGGAGACGGGAGGAGCTGAAGTACCATCAATATGTTCCTCCAAAGAAAGCATGTCCACCCTGTTTATTCTCTCGGTCAAGTTACAGAGTTCACAAGATCAAGAAGAACATCTTCTGGCTCTCCTTGATTGTGGAGCCAGTGGACTCTATCTGGATGAGACCTGGGCTACTAGTAAAGGAATTCCCCGCATTCCTAAAGAAACCCCTGAGCAGGTTCACACAGTGGATGGCTCTCCGTTAACCTCAGGACCTGTGGTGGCCTCAACTCCTACTCTTTGTTTGACATTTGGGGGGCATCAAGAACACGTTGCCTTTGATCTCATAGCCTCACCAAATCACATCATGATTTTGGGAATTCCCTGGTTAGCTCGACACAACCCCTATATCAATTGGGAAACACGAACTATATCCCTAACGTCTTCATTTTGTCAACAGAATTGTTATTCTACTACTTCTTATTGGACTCCAAAAAGGTCCTGTCAGTCAACTAAGGATAACACAAACTCTATCAATATTATCCAGGGGGTTCCAGATTGTTATCAGGAATATATCGGGATTTTTCAGAAACCTAGTAATCCTATTTTGCCACCTCATCGCAGTTATGACTGTGCTATTCCTTTAATTCCTGATGAAGTCGTTCCCTTCGGTCGAATGTATTCTCTGACAGACCAAGAAAAGAAGGTGTTAAGGGAATATTTAGACGACAACTTACACAACGGTTTGATTGCTCCTTCCACGTCCCCCGCTGGGGCTCCTCTCTTCTTCGTCCCAAAGAAGACTAAGGATCTGCGTCCTTGTGTGGACTTTCGTGAACTCAACAGAATAACGATTAAGGATCGATATCCACTGCCTTTAATCAGAGATATACTGGATGCCATTCAAGGAGCCAAGATATTTACTAAATTAGACTTACGGGGTGCCTATCATCTCCTTTGGATCAAGGAAGGAGATGAATGGAAGACTGCTTTCCGTACCCCTTTTGGGTACTATGAGTATCGTGTTATGCCCTTTGGACTGACCAACGCCCCTTCTGTTTTTCAACGATTTATGGATTCAGTGTTCTCTGATGTACTCAATCAATATGTAGTCATTTATTTGGATGACATCTTGATATATTCCCGTGATCCTGAGCACCATGTAGATCATGTCCTGCAAGTCCTGGAAAGACTCAAGAAAAACCAATTGTTTTGTAAACCTGAGAAGTGCGAGTTCCATAAATCTGAAGTAAGGTATCTCGGGTTTTGTATTAATCAACACGGAATATCCATGGATCCTCACAAGGTCAGTGCCATATTAGATTGGCCTTCTCCAACGTCCATTAAAGAAACGCAATGTTTTCTTGGGTTATCAAACTTTTATCGTCAGTTTATTCAGAACTTTGCCCACCTACAAAGTTTCATAACACAAACAATTAAGAAAGAGAACCTGAAGAAGGTTTTCATTTGGACCAAGGAGGCTGAACACGCGTTTCAAGAATTAAAGACAGCCTTTACCCAAGCACCCGTGTTGCGTCATCCTGACAATACCAAGAAATTTATCGTCGTGACTGATGCCTCAGACAGAGCTATTGGAGCAGTTTTGCTGCAGAAGCAAGACAATGATGGATTGGAACATCCAATCTTTTATCTGTCCCATATTCTATCAGAGGCTGAATGAAATTATTCTGTACTGGAACGAGAACTACTCGCTCTCAAAGTAGCTTGTAAGGAATGGAGGCATTTCCTGATGGGTTCCAGAGAGCCTTTTGAAGCTAGGACTGATCACCGTAATCTCCAGTGTCTTCGGAGCTTTCAGTGTCGCAACAGTCTTCAGGCTCGATGGGCTTTCTTCTTTAGCCAGTACGATTTCGTGATCACGTACATACCTGGTTCCCAGAATTTAGTGGCAGATGCCTTATCCCGCAGATATCCTGACATAGCCCAGAACTCCTCTCCACATCTTATTGAGTCTAGCAGGATCATCGGAGCTACTCAATCTTTTCAAGAACGCATTCAATCCGAGTACCAGTTTCTGTCTGCTTCAGAATTGGATAAAGTGACTCCTTTTTTGCAGAAGAAGGACAACTACTTCTATCATCAACATGCTCTCTTCCTACCTACCAAGAAAGTGCAGACAGAAGCCCTGCAAATGTACCATGATTCTCCTATAGCCGGTCATTGAGGTATCAGGAAGACCCAGGAACTGCTTCAGCGATCTTTTTGGTGGCCTTCACTAAAGACAGACACTGAAACCTATGTGTCAGCATGCACAGTCTGTGCCCAGACTAAGACACCCCGAACTAAGGTGCCAGGTTTATTAAGACCTTTACCGGTTCCTTCCGCTCCTTGGTGTACTCTATCCACTGATTTCTTATGCTCTCTACCTACTTCCTCTGGTAACCAAGTAATCATGGTAACCGTAGATTCATTCACCAAGATGGCCCATTTTTCAGCCTTGAAGAAACTACCAACGGCCCCAGAAATGAGTCGCATTTTTCTACGAGATATTTTTCGCCTCCATGGTCTTCCTCTAGAGGTCATTTCGGACAGAGGGCCTCAATATGTTTCACGTTTCTGGAGAGCCTTTTGTGCCTTCTTTAACATTGAGATTTCTTTATCCTCTGGTTTCCATCCACAAACGAATGGACAAACTGAACGATTGAATCAAGAACTTCAGCAGTATCTGAGATGTTACTGTAATGCCACACAAAGCAATTGGTCAGAATATCTTGCTCTTGCCGAGTTCTCCTATAACAACACAATACATAGTGCGACCAAGACCACACCCTTTTATTGTACCTATGGATTTCATCCAAGGACTTTCACTACTGTTTCCCAAACATCCTCTTCTGTGCCTGCTGTCACTTCTTTTTCACGACATATCCGTCGAATCCAGGGCCTACTTCACACTAATCTCCTAGCTTCGAAACAAGCTATGAAGCGAAAGGCGGATCGTTATCGGCAAGCCGCACCTTTGTATCAAGTGGGCCACAAGGTATGGCTTTCTTTCAGATTTCTACCATCCCGGTTTTCCACCAATAAGTTCAAACCACGTTTTTATGGACCCTTTTGAATTTCGCACATCCTGAATCCTGTAGTTGTGCGTCTCCGCTTACCTCATACCTGGCGGGTTCATCCTGTTTTCCATGTGTCCCAGTTAAAACCCTTTGTTCCTGATCCTTACCATCGCCAGTTCCAACGTCCACCTCCTCTTTCTATCAACGGACAGCCTGAGTATGAAATCCAGGAGATCTGTGATTCCAGAATTTTTCGACGCAAACTACAGTTTTTGGTCCACTGGAAGGGATACCCCCTCAGTGACTGTTCGTGGGAAGATGCTTCCTCCGTCCATGCTCCCCGTTTGGTTCGCCTGTTTTTTGACAATCATCCTGACAAACCTGGAGCCTCGGGGAGGGGACCTACTGTAACGCCGCGCTCTGACGCGGCGTCTCTTTCTGTCCTCGCGGGTGTAACGCGCTACCGATATTCAGAGCGCCGTTCCCCGCATTTTTTGACAACGCTTTCTGGGAAGCATATATTTCGCTCCCGGTCGCGCTACACTTACTTGTAGCCTTTTTTCTTCTTTTATTGTTGATGGTGGGTTTTTTGTTGGGCCTTTTGTCTGTCTCTATCCATGTTGTGTTCATCTTGTCTTCTTCGTGTTTTTGTCCCAGCATGCTCTGTTTTTCTTTTATACTACTTCCTTTTTCCTATACTGGTCTATGGGCTTTTCCCAATCCAAGATGGTGTTACTTCCCTTTCCTGTGATGTCACTTCCCTTTTCTCAGTATATAAGTCAGTCAGTCTTGTTCCTCCTTGCGTTGCAAACACTTCCTTCTGGTTGTGCTGTTCGCTCCTGTTCTTTGTTCCTGCTTTTTTGCCTTGGGAGATTTTGCCTGTTCTTTGTTTCTGCTTTTGCCTTGGGAGATTTTTGCCTGTTCTTTGTTCCTGTTTTTGCCTTGGGAGATTTTTGCCTGTTCCTTTTTTCCTGCCTTGTACCCTGGATATTGCCTATTTTGGTTTCCTGTTGTCAAGTCCTGTGTTTTCTGGTTTTCCTTCTGGAGTTTCTTTTAGAGGTTTTTTCCCCAGTGTTGGGGTTTTTTCCCTCTGGGACTCCTTCTGGAGGGTACGGTCATCTTTGGTGTAGCCTGTCAAGCGGCACCGTGGCTACTAGAAGGGGTCGCCCTTATCTGGGAGCATCCAGGACCTGTAAAAGACTTGGCGTATTCGCCAATCCGAAATCCAGAGGTGAGAAGTCCAGCGCAGTACGTGACACTATCTTGAACCATAACTGTAGAACATGGCATATGACAGGATTGCCATCTTTCCACTCATTTGTTCCTCCTTGCCCTGGAATGAATGGATGTTGTATTAAGATCATCTCCTCCATATAAATTTACCCTTTGTTGTACAGACCCTATTACATTTTACCTTTATGCTGATGGTCTTCTTATGATCATAACTAATCCTAGTGCAGCTATACCTGCATTGATGTCAATGAAAGACTCATTCTCACAGTTCTTAGGATATAAGGTAATTTGGGGAAGTGCAAGTTCCTTCCAATGTCCCATTCGGCTACAAGTGCAGTATTGGTGGCTTTCCTCTGAAGTGGGTCTCTCTGGACAGATGACTAGATGAGATTGTAGAGAATGCAATTCTCCCTTTAATGGCTAAGATGGGATCTAACTTCGAGAGGGGGTTATACCTTCAACTCTCCCTCTGTGGAAGAGCCCAGAGGATTAAGCTACTGGTCACCCAAAGGTATGAATACATGTTCAATCATGGATGCTACCTATTACATTTAGTAAACCAACCCTTGGTCACATTTACTCAGACATTAAATCCTTTATTTTGGGGAGGTGGAAAATCAGGATTAAAGGTTAGCAAATGGTATGTTCATGCAGAGTTGGACCACTGGTAATGCAGTACGCCAAACTCTGACTTTATACACATTCACCAGAGCTGTACCAGTATTCAGCAAAACTTGCAGGTGATATCCATCCTGTGAACTGTAGATTATATCACTGAAATTCCATAGGACAATCAGCCCTACCGCACAATCTGTCTAGCTATGCTGTTTCTTCCATGCATGGGCGGTTAGTGATGTGGCTTGCTGCTTCAGAAACCTCTATCTTACACATCTGAAGGAAAATACTAAGTTCCGTCCCAGGATGATTGGCTTCTAGAGGTGGCCAGGGTAACCACCTGTGAAGGTGTCATCTATGTGAGCAATGTTCTGCTGTCCCTCTTTTATCAGATATGGGAACCTTCTATTGACACTAGGCTGTGAATACACCCCCTTGAAGCCAGATGTGAAATCAGATGTTTGTTAACTTAAGTGTGAAAGTAACTTTTAAAAAAGTACTTTACTCTGTCTCCACCAGAAATGGCTTAAAATCAGTTCTACCACTAATCACAGCTCCAGGGCAGGAATACACATCATCTGGGTGGGAAGGCTAACAACTCTGGCTCTGGGTACTATAGCCTGCCTCTGTGCACAGGAAGAGCAAATGGGTCTAATGCTGACCACTTGGGGGGGGGGGGATAAACCACCTGGAGTGTACAAGAACAGCTGGTAGACCAAAGGGCAGTTTTAGCATTAACTCTTTTGACTTGGAGATGTCAAGGATGACTTCTCCTACTGATCATAGGGCCCTCACAAAAAATCAGTCTCAGTCATAGTAGGGAAGAGAACCTGTTTTGACCCTGTCAGATGGTAAAGGAGTTCATCTAAATAGAGGAATGGCAAGGAGCAGAAGACAGGACTGCCTCAAAAGAGCTGGGTTCTGCTATCTTGAAACAGAGACTCCTGGTGTAATTTCACAGTACGACAAAGAGGAAATGCTGCAAAAGGAGATTGGAGATTATGAAAAAATAAGAATGAGTGGTAAACTTTCACCATTCGTTGACTAGGGCACTGAATAAAGCTGACACCTCAACCACCATCTCAAAACATTCCTGGGCCTGGTAAAACTACATCTGAAGAAGGTCCTGTTGGAAGAAGACTTCTGGCTCGTGCTGGAAGAAGAGGACTCACTAAAGAACTTTAAGACTTAAACACTCCTGAATCCTGCTGGCACCCTGGAACTAGACCTTCTCACCAAAGTTCAAGTGATTGTCCTCCTGTATGTCTGCTTCAGTGCACACAAAAAGCAGAAGTGCCTGGCTGGAGAGATAACTGGTGCATAGAAACCTCGGCGCAACAGGACTGACCATATGGAATTTTCCTAGCACTTAGTTGGGATTTAGCCATTTTTTCCCCCTCTTCGGGACCAGGACAAGGCGCTGAGCCTTGCCTAGGAAGGACATACATAAGGTGTGCCACCCTTCCATGATGTCATCCTGCACAATCATCTACCTCAAAGGTTTTGATAAATTGAAGTAGATGCTTTTAGTTGAGTAAATAAAAATATTAGCAAAGCAGGCCTGCAGAACAACAGCACAAGGAAGTGTAAGTAATGGAGGGTCATTTCAAGGAGACCCAGAGCTGAATTCTTTTATGAGCCCCTTTGGAGACCAGGGGGTAGGCAAGGGCTGAAAAGGCATGTCTTCTGATGCGCTTCGATGCTCAGGCATCGCAGCCCCTGACAGACTGTCGCAAGACTCTGTTACTACGTGCGTCCTAAGCAATAAATGTCATGCTTGTACATTTCATAGATCATGGGCGTTTGCTTTATTTTTCTGCTCCCCTCCCATGACCTTTCTTCTTACTGTACGCGCTGCACACGCTGACCTTTTCACTGTACCACACGTTAATTGGCAGCCTATCTCCACTACCGCCTGGGTGACCTTCGGGGAAGAGCTAGAGAGCATTGGTAATTACAACCATGAATATTAAAAAGGTTACTGCGCTGCCAAGCGCCCGGGAAGAGAATAACTCAGCCTGACGAGAAACCTTCTGCACGTGACACCTTACAAACACAGAAGATTTAAATAATCCCTGACTGGTTTATCCTCTGCATGCCATAGGGACCATTCTTTTAGTAGCTATTTTATAGTCGCTAAAGTGCAAAGGTCAAGTTGACACTAATGCCCGAAATTATTACTCTGCAGGAATTTCTCATCTATCTGAAGGTGTAACTTTTTAAATAGTCTGGATCCCGAATTAGGTGGGAGGAAAGGATGGGATGAGAGTTAATATAAAAGAGGAAGGTTAAACACAGGAGGTTGGATCACACAATGGTTTCTTAGTTTCAGCACTTCCTCTGGCCCTGATCAAGTATGGTGTGGTGAAGCAGCAGTAATAGCCGCTGTGGTCATTACAATAACTGGTAGTAAATTCACATTAACAAGATACATCATTACAATATTTCAATAGTTCTTTATTATTACACCTATATGCAGCAGTGCATTCTATACTGATGCAACAATGCGTTAGCATTATGCAGTATTGCATTAACCTACCAATGCATGATTATTGCATTTATTATTGTGCATTTATTATATTACCTTAAGGAAGGGAGTGCATAAATCGTAACCCCTGCTATTATTATAAAAAGCAAACAATTGTACATGGATGATCTACGCAATGGGGTCACCATATGACGATTCTAAACATGCCCCAATTAATATCCAGGAGCTCCAGTTCACAGTTCACCACAGTGAGGTAGATACATTCAATCCTTACTTAAAAAAATAAAAAAAGAGTTATCAAAATAAATTATTTCAACCAGTAATTAACCAACTACATTATGAAAGATTTCTCATTCATTTAAATCTTGCATTGTGCAATATTATTTGCTAAAATGAAAAGGTTTCCCGTCTCACTCTGTTGTAATTTAGTCGCATGTCACATGCCTATACGTGTTGTTATAACATGGTTGTACAAAGCAGCTGATGGTTTTAAAAACGTTTGATGATTCTCAATGCATTTGCAATGTGGCCGTGAATGTACCTTCCTCGCCGTATTTTGTATTACAAAGATGCACCCTCACACTTCCCTGGTGTGCATCAAGCCTCCTCTGGCGTCTGATGGGATAGTATAGAAGTCTGGATCATTTTAATTCTTAACCTCTCCCTTGGGGTAGCAGTCAGTGTGCGATCGTGACTTTCTTTTCACTTGAATGAGTACCCAAAATTCCAGTCTCACAGTTCCTCATCTTCCTCACTTCTGTAGCGGTATTTACTGGCAAGGCCACTCTCGGACACGCTCCTCCCACGCAGACAAAGACTTATTGAGGGGAGGACGTCACGCGTTTGAATGAGGAATACCATGGAAAAAATACAGCGTCTCTGAACTTTTCCAGCTGGTAACAGCTGGTAACATGCAGATTCATCGACAGCGGGAAAGCGGAAATCTTGCTTTAAAAGTGTGATAACAACACAGCAGCACTGTAAATATACGTAATCCGATCAAGAGGCAGTAATCCTGTTAACACCTATTTTTAGCAGTTTTCGGCCACTCTAAATGAGGACCTCTGTGCCATTATGCACTCTTGAACACTCTCTCTTTGACGTGGTATAACCTGCTACGATGCGTTCTTCTTCCATCCCGCCTATTAGAACAAGCATTGCCAAAGCTAGTATATCTCGCTTTTGTGACCAATAGGTTCTGCCAATTCCTTTGATTCATGCTGTACAGCATCATCAAAAATACCGATGCTGCACACCATGAACAAAAACAAACAATAAAAAAAAAAGAAATAGGTGTGATGCAGTGGCCTTGCCATTTTGTAGGCCAAAGAATGTGTCAGGGCGCATGCTCGTGACTTGGGTACCAGTTTTTAGGGTAGGGCCTGCGAGTGCATGTGCTAGCGCATGCGTCTGGCTTGCAAGTGTCTGCTGTGTTCAGTAAAGGGCTTGGAGCCGGCCTGTCGCTCCCCAATTGTTGTTTTGCAGCCTTGTAATTTGTCAAGGCATGCCTCGCATCATTTCCGTTTCTCTGTGTTGTGCAGTGATCAAGCTCTAATTGATTCAATTTAATTAGTGCCTGTCCGCTGCTCCAGACGTGATTGAGGTACTATTTGTTCTTTTTATTAACTTCTAGTGCCCCGCAAACAGAAGGCTTGTGATTGACAAAAACTTGCCCATCAGGAAAAAACAAAATTGCAAAGTTTTATTTTTTAAAGGTGTCTTTTTATTTTGCCAAGTAGTCTTTTCTTAGTTTCCATGCATTTTTTCATTTGTTTTTGCTCGTGGGTGCTGTAGTCAAAAGATGACAATTACCTTGTTCTAAATATGCGAAACCTATTGCATTGAAAATGCTTGTTTTATCTACCATTCAAAAGTGGAAAGTGTATTTATTTGTAAAGCAGAACAACAGGCAGCAATTTTCTGCCTGGTCCTAAAAAAAATAGATAAATAAATAAAATTAAGTTTTATTTTTTAAAGGTGTCTTTTTATTTTGCCAAGTAGTCTTTTCTCAGTTTCCATGCATGTTTTCTTTTGTTTTTGCTCGTGGGTGCTGTAGTCAAAAGATGACAATTACCTTGTTCTAAATATGCGAAACCTATTGCATTGCAAATGCTTGTTTTATCTACCATTTAAAAGTGGAAAGTGTATTTATTTGTAAAGCGGAACAACGGGCAGCAATTTTCTGCCTGGTCCTAAAAACAAATAGACAAATAAATAAAATTAAAAATGACAAAAGCATAGAAGCGCTGGGAGCAGGGAGGAAAAGAGAGGAAACTGAAAGGAGGTGTGGGAGCAGAAATGAAAAAAGGCACAAGACGGACGAGCAACAAATAGGGTTCTCATGATGCAAACAAACACAGCAGTCCAGTAGAGTGTAAAAGGGCATTTATTAGGACAGGATTGCAATTGATTTAACATTTCAACACTATAACTTTACTTTGGAAAAACATCTTAAACACAGTCCCCTTATACGCCCAAAATAGCATAGCACAAACTCTCTCTCCAGTCCTACTTGTTTCATTCTCCCTGTCTCCTTTCCTTCCATGAGCACCTTCCATACCCAATCCCATTCTCACTTCTTTCACCCAAGCACCCTTCATTGAAAACTCCTCGCACTGTTCTGGGCATCCCACACAGTAATCTTTCACCCATACTTGCATCTTTCCTCCCTCTGAAGGATGAATAGGCCCACATCTGACTCTCCATCACCCCCAAGTAATGCCCAATGCCCCTGCCTATTGCAACCTACCCTAAACTGGCAATGACAAAGATAAACCCCTCATGCAAAAAAACCTGGAACCCTCCCCTACCCCAAATTGTAGGGTGGGTGGGAGCCAAGATGTAGAAATGTTGCTAATGCAAGGTGTGAGCACTGGAAGAGGAAGACCCTTTACCGAGGCTCTTCATATACCTATCCTAAATACAACACCCCTCCCCAGCTCCCACTTATCCTGTTCCTCCACGTACTTCTCTGACCATGAACAAACACGTGGGAAGACTAGGCTGCACCTCTGCTTCCCATGGGACCCTCCTTAGGAGACACACATGAGTGAGAGAACAATAGGGAGATGAAGGAAGAGGTACACCTTTGAAAACAAGGCAGTGCACGAGTGAAAGAAGCACATGGCAAGAGTCAGCAGCAGCATGGAGAACAGGGCAGAGATTAGCACACCGGGAAGACAGATTAATTAAGGAAAAATAAAAAAGCAGTTCTGTCAAAGTGAGTAGTGGAAGGACACAAGTAAGCAGGATATTTAACAGGGGATTGACAAACACATGTCAGTCACGACAGGCTATCTATAAAAGTGAGCAAATGACAGTGGCAATTTAGCTTTAAGATCACTGTAAATTCTTGGTGTGCTGACTGGTAGGCTTGACCTAAAAAAACATAACATTGGTTTGATTTTTCACAAAAAATTAATGATGAGCTTCAGCTGTTCAGTAAAAGTTGCATTTAAAAAAAGAATATGAATATCGTGGATCATTGGCAGTTCCAGCAATAGTCCTATTTCGAATAGAGTTGGAGGAGCAAGGGGGTTGTAGTAAATGTGTGCAAAATTGGAAATGCTATGCAGGTGAGTAGGCGGTCAATAAGCAAGGGGCCCCTCCCAACCCTGCTTTGGCATATTCAAAAGGCAAGAAAACAGCAACATTAAGGCCTTCATGTAACTATGCATTTTCCTCATTTCCTGCACAATCCATCATCAGCTGTATTTTAACAGAAACTTTGTCATTCTAGGTGACATGAACCAAGGGTAATTACGCTCTCTGCACATAGGTGGTAACATTAAGCTTGAGATTAGGACATGACTTAGCCTACAAAAGAGGAACATCTCAACATTTTATATGAAATTTAGAGTCAGGTGAAGAACCCCTCTTTTCATGAAATTGACATATATTACCATTCAAGCAAATTTGTATTTGAATCAAAGAAACTGTTATCAAAGCAGCACTTATTTGAAGAGGAAACTCAGGCTTTAGAAGAAGACCAAACATGTTGCATCTCTGTTTAAGGTCTAGTGTCTTGATTCTTAACTTGCCTTCTAGAGGGACCCATTGAAGAAAACTGGGGACATGGAGATATTCTGACAGTGTTGCAGACCAGGGCATGAGGTCATGATGGCAGTCGGGCCCCAACCTCAAAACACATACGTTAGAAATGGGGTCTTTGGTTGGCAGTCAGGTTACCCCCTGTCCAAGCAAGGACTCTCACTCTAGTCAGGGTAAAACAGAATCACCATCAGCTAACCCCTGCTTACCCTCTTGGTAGCTTGGCACAAGTAGTAGACTTAACTTCAGAGTGCTATCTGTAAAGTATTTGTACCAACACACATAGTAACTTAATGAAAACACTACAAAATGACACAACACAGGCTTAGAAAAATAGAAAATATTTATCTATACAGAACAAGACCAAAATGACAAAAATCCACAATACACAAGTCAAGTTACCACTAAAAATGCAAAAAGAGTCTTCATGTAATTTTAAACACAACGCTAACGATGTTAGCCTGAAAATGTACCTTGGGTGCATCAAAAATAACCCCGCACAGGCGAGTGTGTGTCAAAAAGGGCTTGCGATGCGTTGATTTCACTCACGAGCGAGACCTTGCGTTGTTTCTCCTTTAGTTGGGTCGGTGTGCGTCATTTCTGCCTCTGCAGGAGAGAGAGATGCTTCGATCCAGTCAGCACTCTCAGGTCCAGGCAGGCCTTGTCTCGTTTTTACGCACCCAGCGGTGTTTGCATCGAAAATCCAGATGCACGATTATCCAGAGTGTCTGGATCCATTGAGCCAGAGGTATGGCTCTGGCTTATACCGTGCCCGGTTATACTGAACTCATCCTTCACATCAGAAGCTATATTCGGTCTCACATTCATTTTCTGCACATATCTCAGGAAGCAGAATGGGTTGTCAATGTCCTAGGAAAACATGCTGGAGTTGATGCGTGTCCGTGGTAGGATGTTCCCCATTGTCAATGTTACATTTTATTGCTGTTGCTCAGAACACGAAGCACTTGGTCTATGGCAGGGAAAGGATGCATTGGGCCATCTTATTTTCTTAATGGAGGAAACTAGCAAGTCAGTTGTAAACTGATATGAGGTAGCAGAGGAAGCTTTTGATGAATGCAGGTGGCCATGTTAGTAGAATCGTAATTTTACCAGAAACCAAAGGAAGTCTGTGAGAAAACCAAAACAAAAGAGCATATTCATGTCAACGAAGAAAACATCCACGTAGCCTGCTGGCCTAATAGCTTTAGAAAGGGTCTATGTCAGAATGAGGGAGGCGGCAGAGAGACAGCCAGTAGGAGGAGCTGGTGTATTTCTGGCTGATCAATTTCTTATTAATAAAACAACTGATAGATTAGTGGTGGATATGTTTGCCCTTCTCTGTATGGCTAGTACACTATGGAATAGGTGAAGCTGCCACCAGCCAGACCTAAAACTGTATTCTAAGATAGGCGGCATGGTATTTAGCAATATTTGAAGTTTCCTGTGGAGAAAGTCACTGTGACACTATCTATTACCCTCAAACTGTCACCTTATAAATCATATTAGTTTGCTAACTTACTGGTGTAAGGATATAAATTACCAAATTATATTCAGCTGTATTGGTGCACATACTAGAATCAGAGTGACAGAAGGCACTAACTTTGTACTGTGGTTCCAACAACGGGAGCAATGCACTCTCTGCCACTTAGCCTATTCCCCACCAATCACACTCAATAAGACTGTGTTGGCCAATAGTATAATTGGGAAAGAGCCAACGGGATCAGAGATAAACGTATGGTAATTAAATATTACTTTACGTTAAAAAAGCCCTAGAAATTCACTGAAAAAAATAAAGGTTACAGGGAAGTTATAGTTATGAAATATCATTAAAAGACGTAGGACTTCACTGAAAAAAACAAAGGTTACAGGGACTTTATAGCTAGGAAATAGAATTAAAAAAACCTTAGAAATTCACTGAAAAACCAAAGGTTATAGAGACGTTATAGATAGGTTCAGATTTTACACACACAAAACCATAGAAATTCAGCAATTATAGTTATAGTTATCTCACTCATGCCCTAAGGTACACACGTACTCACCATGCAGTGCTAACTATCCCACATATTACATCAGTCATGACATCTTCTATGACATCATTGAAAATATCACTTCAACATTTGTAGTTATTTGGCCCAAGTTATAGTTACCTTAGGGCATGAGATACAGTTATTTGAGATAACTGTAACTGCTGAACATCTGTGGTTTTGTGTGTGTGAAATATTAACCTAACTATAATATTCCTTCAACCTTTGTTTTTTTTAGTGAAAATATATCAGGCCCATAATTACTTAATATTACGCTTCATTTTCAGGAATGTCAGCTTTGTTCCAGATGAAAGAGAATTGGCTTCATAGAGACACATTAAGGTAAATCCTTTGCACTGTTAAGGTTAGGTGCACCATCCTAATTATAGATCAATAAGATATCACATTTTGCCTTTAGATAAACACTTCCACCTACAGATACCACTACCCAACACAGTGATGAGTTGGAACAGAGGTAGTCAGGGCACCCATCATATCCTGGTTGTGGGCCACAGGTGGAGCCCCAAGGCTTCCAAAGCCCCAGCCGGCTCCCTGCATCCAGCAGGAGCTGGCATTACTCCAGACCGCAGGGAGCAACTAAAACTGCCACTCCCAGGGGGCGGGAGCAATATGCACATCTGTTTTGCTGCCCACAGTGATGCATCGCTGTGTGCAAGGAAACATCTGAAGTCCACTTCCAGCTGCTGGGTGGGGGGGGCGTGTTTGCTCTCATTGGGTGGGAACTCTGAAATTGCTCCTACCAAATGAGAGCAAACACAGGTTTCCCTGCCCACGCCAGTGTGGCAGGGAAACTGCTATGTCCCGGAGGTGGGAACCTTGGGACATACCCTGAGCCGTCCCAGGGAGGAGGGCCATTAGACCCCTCTCTCCTTTGTATATGCATAGCTGGGCCGTGGGCGATGGGGTTCCTGGGTCCAACATTGGGCCAGGGACGGAGACTGTGTGGCTCCTCTCCCCGTTTGAATATTTGGCTGGGCCCCTGAGGGATGGGGTTACAAGGGCTGAAATCAACATGTGGAGGGGATGCTATGCAGCCCCCCTTATGAATATTTGGCTGAGCCCTGGGGATGGGTTCGCGGGGCCAAAATTGGCCCAGGAAGGGGTCCACATGTCCCTTTCTCTAAAATAGCCAAGCCTCATTGAATGGGGTCCCTGAAGCCAAAATTGGCCTGGGGAGGGGACCATGCATGCTCCCTTCCCTAAACTGTAAATATTTAAACTTTCGGGATCTGGCCTATCTGGGGGCAGTAAAAAAAAACAAGCACAGGAGACAGTGCTTGTGTTTTTTTAAACTTTTGTAGCAGATTCATGGATCCTCCGCAAATTTGAGGCAAAATATTTTTTAAACGTGTTTGTGGGCCCCAGCGGGGTCCATCTGTGACCCAACCACCAGACGTAGGGGGTCAGGGTGTTCCTAACCTGTCTCCTTGTGTCTTTTTTTTGCATTTCTTAGGACTCAGGACCAAGTTGGAAGTCCTAAGATGTTGCTACCACTTCCTGGCTGGCTGAAGGGGTGGCAGCCAATCAGATCTCAGTTTGAGATCTTTTGGATCCGTGGACCCTTCACGTCTCAAAATAAACATAAATCTTTTTTCTTTAATCACTCTAATACAACTGAGCATATTTACACCAAGCTACACAAAGCACTTCTGGACCATGAGCTAGCTTTCTGCCAAATTTGATGAAATTCTGTTCAGCGGTTCAGGTTGTAGTTGTGTCTAAAATCCCTATGGAAAAGTGCATAGGGAAAATGTGTTTTGGGACTCCCCCGTTTTCTTGCTTGACGAATCATCCTGAAACATTTCTAGACCAGCAGCTGAAGTGACTGGCAAGCTAGTTTTTTTAAAAAAGTTAAAAATTGTCAAACGGTGCCAAAGTTATTAACAAAACAAAAAAACTTTTCAGTGAAAACTAGGTCCAAACTATAGCTGAAAACCACTGCCCACTCTTAAGGATGAAAACTACAATTTTTTGTATTTTTTCCTATTTTTAGTTTAAATGCATCCCGATCTCCATTAAGAAAAACAGGTTGCGTTAAACAAATGCTCTATTCATAGACATGGTGGACTGCTGACCTCAGTAGGCCAACATCCCTGTGATGGCTGCAATTCCTACTGGGTTCCTGTTAGACCTGGCATCCTTGGCGTGGTCTCCCCTAATTTTTTGCCTCTGTTTCCCAGGTTGTTGATGTGCGCTGGACTCTGTTTTTGCAGGTTTTGTTACTCTGGGCATTTTACCACTGCTATCCAGTGCTAAAGTGCAAGTGCTCCTATATAAAATGTGTATGTAATTGGCTTTCCATGATTGGCATGTTTGATTTACTGGTAAGTCCCTAGTACAGTGCGCTAGAGGTGTCCAGGGTCTGTAAATCAAATGCTACTAATGGGCCTGCAGCACTGGATGTGCCACCCACATGAGTAGCCCTGTAATCATGTCCCAGACCTGCCACTGCAGTGTCTGTGTGTGCAGTTTTAAACTGCCAATTCGACTTGGCAAGTGTACCCACTTGCCAGGCCTAAACCTTCCCTTTTCTTACATGTAAGTCACACCTGAGGTAGGCCCTGGGTAGCCCCATGGGAAGGGTGCAGTGTTTGTTTAAGGTAGGACATATACTAATGTGTATCATATGTCCTGTCAGTGAAATACTGCCAAATCTGTTTTTCAATGTTGCAAAGGTTGCATAGGTTAACATGGGGGCTGCCTTTAAAAATGATTAAAGCGTAGATTCCCTTTGGGAGCAGACAGACATGTGGAGTTTGGAGTCTCTGAACTCACAATTTAAAAATACATCTTTTAGTAAAGATGGTTTTGAGATTGTGTTTTTGAAAATGCCACTTTTAGAAAGTAGGCATTTTCTTGCTTAAACCATTCTGTGACTCTGCCTGTTTGTGGATTCACTGTCTGGGTCAGTTTAACAGTTGGGCTGTTTGCATCTCTCTCTAGACAGTGACACAAAGAGAGCTGGGGTGTAGCCTGCATATCCTGATGAGCCATCTGTGCCAGGAGGGAGGGGAGGAGTTGTCACCTACATCTGAAAGGGCTCTGCCTGCCCTCACACAATGCAATCTCCAACTCCCTGGTGCGAGTCTGGGGCCTGGCCTGGGCAAGGCAGGATTTCACAAACAAGAGAGACTTTCCTTTGAAGTATGCCTACTTAAAAGGCATAACTGGGTATAAGAAGGACACTCAAACCCCTGAAAATTAGATCACTTCTGGACATCAACAGGAACCTCTTCCTGGAGAAGAACTGAGGAGAAGTGCTGCCCTGCCTGTGCTTTGTAGAGCTATCCTGAAGTTGCTGCTTCTGCCTGTGCCAGGAGACAAAGTTGTGCATTCCTGCTTGTGAAGAAATCTCCAAGGGCTTGTCCTGAGCTTGCCTCCTGTTGTTGAAGTCTCAGGGCCTTCAAAGACTTCTCCTGCCAGCACCTGGACTCTCTGCTGAGAATCCTGCCCTGCCAAGTGGTGCCCTATCCAATTCCTGGGGCCTTGGAAGGTGAAGCTGGCAGACCAAGCCTGAAGATCCACACACAGACTGCCATGTGGGGAAAATTTTGACGCACCTTTCGCGACGTGGCTTAGAAATGACGCTCCACCTGCATCGCTGCTGGAAGATCGATGCACGCAGCTGGAGAAAGGATACGCAACATCTGCTGACCGAGGCTGATAACGTCACAACCCACACAGCATGGTTTTCCTGATACAGTGCGGCCGGATTTTCGACATAACATCCCTGAGTTTGGAAAAACGATCGCTCTCTTGAGGAGAAAAGAAACCACACACGCCGACGTGACCGAAGGAGGAGAAACGATGCACAGTCTTGTTTGCGGGTGAGAAATTGATGAATCACTTGCCTTTTCTGTCGAACAGTCACCCGTGCGTGTTATTTTGATGCTACCCAAATACTTTTCAATGCTAACAGTGTTTTTACTGTTTTCTCAAGGATTTAAGACTCTTTCTTGCTTTTTAATTTATAACTTGACTTATGTATGGTGGATTTTTGTCGTTTTGGTCTTGTTTTGTTTAGATAAATATTACCTATTTTTCTAAACCTGTGTTGTGTCTTTTTGTAGTGTTTTCACTGAGTTGCTGAGCATGTTGGTACAAATACTTTACACCTAGACCCTGAAGTTAAGCCTGCCTGCTTGTGCCAAGCTACCAAGGGGGTGAGCGGGGGTTAACTAAGGGTGATTCTCCTTTGCCCTGACTAGAGTGAGGGTCCTTGCTTGGACAGTGGGTAACCTGACTGCCAACCAAGGACCCCATTTCTAACACCTGTCATCCTTGCTGTGGAATTCCCCAAACCTTTTTGCCTTCACCCCTCCTGTTCTCTGATTTTCGTTTTCATTGCCATTAGGACTGGGTGCACTTTATCACTGCTAATTGCTGTTATAGTTTGTGTGCCCTCAGTTTAAAACATGATACAATTGGCTTATACCTGATTGGCATATGTAGTTTAGTTATCAGTCCTTCGTATATGGTACTACATGCACCCAGGGCCTGGTAATTAAATGCTACTAATTGGCATGCAGCACTCATTGTGCCACACACTACACATGTCTCAGGCTTGCCACTGCAGTCTGTAGTGCAGTCTTAAACATCCAATTAGGCCTGGCAAAATAAAACTTTTGCCAGGCCTAAACCTTCCTTTTTAAAACATATAGGTCACCCCTAAGTGAAACCCTATACAGCCCACAGGGCGTGGTACATTGTATATATAACATAGGGCATGTGTTTTTACGTTTTACCTGTCCTGAAAGGGAAAAACCCCTAAGTTTATTTTCCACTACTGCAAGGCCGATCTCTCCCACTGGATAACATTGGGTTACATTATTACATTTATTAACTGCTAACATTTGAGTGGGAACGGGTGGGAATGTCAAGTTTGGAATCAAAAGAATAACAGACCTACTGCTTGAGGCCTACCTTGTTCCCCAGAGAACTGCCTTGTTCCTTAGAGGATTAACCCGTTGCTACTAGGGGACTGTCCTGCTGCTTAAGGCTTGCCTTGCTGTTCAGAGGACTTCCCTGCTGCTTGAGGACTGCCTTAGAGGCCTGCCCTGCTGCCTGAGAGGGAAGACTGTACCTGATCCCTTCATCCCAGTTTAACATGAGTGACTCCCAAGGACAGTTGGCTAACCTGCTTTTTTGAGCCGTAGGGACACAATACACTCCAGAGGTCTCCCTGCAACTGCCCAGCGGACCTACTGCAATTGGACCTGCCTGGACTTGGAACAGGACTTGCCTGAGCCCTGCTGGCCTTTGCTAGATGAATCCCTGATCCCCCAGAGGTGCCTCTGCAGGCCCTGAACCCTTGGCTGGCATCAGAGTGCATGCTTCTGTAAGGAAAAGGTGAAATCTTGAAGTTTTGGGCTCTTTGCGACTGTGAATGGTCTCATTCGCAGCAAAACTCTTCTGCCCACGATGACTGCCAATGCAACTGGTGAACCCTTCATCTGAGCGCTACAGCACCCTACAGCAGTGACTAACAATGCGAGATCGGTACTTCACGCTACAGCAACAACAGCCCATGTAGACCGCTGATGCGAAGCTCCAGCAACAACCATCTGTGATGCCCAATGACACCCAACCGGATCTTCATGATACAGCAACGACCACCCCTGTAGATCAGCTTGCTCTTTATGCTACAGTGACAGGCATCTGCTACGCTCTCCCTTCCCTTCACGACCTCCTACAACGCAAACAGAACTCTTCATGCCTCACCTGATCCCTGTCACCTGTATCTGGCCTGAGCTCCATTGCGGTCAGCCTGAACTTGTGGCTTTCCAATGGTCTCAAAGGATCAGATGGTTATGAGCTGCACTTTGTAATTTTAGGTGCTATATGCACCAAAGACTTTTGATTGGCTGACTTGTATCCTTCCACTACTCACATTTAGGAAACAACTTTTATTCTTTTATTTTTTTTGGTCAACACTCCATGAGAGTGCAGGTGTTTTCTAGCTCTTCCGTGTGTTCCTCCCCCCATCAAATTTATCCCATGCTATGTTGCTAACCAAACCTCCAAGGTTGCCTGTCAATGCATATCAACACATATATTTTTGCTGGAGAATAGCTGAAGATCAGACTTAAATAATTTTTTTGTTTCATCGCTTGGAATCCACAGATTGCATGAAAGCACAACGTTGGGACAGGATATAGGTAGTCATTATGACATTGGCGGCGAGTGATAAAGTGACAGTAATACCTGCAACAGACTGGCAGTAATTACAGCCAAATTATGACCATGGCGGTGATAACTCCCATAGACAGTCAATGTACCACACCAACCGCCAGGGTGTAAACACCACTGACCACGACGGTATCCATCACCCAGCAGAGGACAAGGTACCGCCCACCATATATGACATAGCACACCGCCAGAATTTCTGGGGCGGTGCCAATGCAATCAAATGCCTGGCAGAAACACAACACAGAAGACGAAAGACTCACCCTCAGAGACACAAAGAAGAACAATTGCGCCATGGAACCGGAACTTCAAGTCTTCCCGATTCTCTTCTACACCATGCTCCACCTGCAACACCCACGCCGATGAAGACGCCTAGCACAGAAGGGAGGGAGGGAGGAGAAGGAGAGTGACACACACACCATCCACACACACACCATACACACAACCAGCTGCCGAGGAAAAATAATGTCACAGACCCACGTCATAATATTGCAAGGACTACAGCCTTCCAGAACAGAAAGTGTAATTGGATGAAAACAGCCACCATATTGTCAATGTGACAAAATAGACATGGTTCACTGTGCAGAAAGGGCCAGTGGCCAGTCCAAAGTACAAAAGGCTCACATGGCCACAGGGCACAGTCCAAGCTCCAACTCTTTCCCTGATGTAATCCGCACTACACTGTGTAGGTGCATCATGTGGGAATTGCCAGTCACCTCAGGGGGAATGAGGGTGGGGAGCACCTCAGCTGAGTTGGGGCACTTACCCACTGGTTCTGGAGGGGGCTCCGTGGCCATTACAATTCGCTGGGTAGTGCAAGGTCACAGTCTCTGAGTTGGAGGACTTGCCCACTGGTTCTAGAGGGGGGTCCATGCCCATTTTCCTATGCTGGAGAGTGCAAGGCCACAGTCTCTGAGGTGAGGAACTTGCCTACTGGTTCTGGAGGGTGCTCCATGCCCATTACAAGTAGCTGGGGAGTGCAAGGTCACAGTCTCTGAGTTGAGGAACATGCACACTGGTTCTGGAGGGGGCTCTTTGTACAACAGTCCATGGGGGTGGCCTACATGCCCTGTCCTGGAAGTGAGGGCAGCTGTGTCCCAGCCTAAGGTGAGGGCTGCTGTGTCCCAGCCGGAGGTGAGGGCTGCTATGTCCCAGCCTGAGGTGAGGGCTGCTCTGTCCCAGCTTGATGTGAGGGCTGCTGTGTCCCAGCCTGAGATGAGGGCACCTTGACCACTGCTGTTGGGGGAGGCCTCTTGCCCCTCTTGGTTTGTGGAGTGGGATCCTTCCCTTTCCTGGCTGGTGGAGTGGGATCCTTCCCTTTCCTGGCTGGTGGAGTGGGATCCGTCCCTTTCCTGGCTGGTGGATTGGGATCCTTCCCCGTCTTGGGTGGTGGAGTGGGATCCTTCCCTCTCTTGCATCTATGACAAGGAGGAGCCTCCACTGTCTCCGTCCATGGACTGTTTGGCTGAGGTGCTGGGCCAGGTTGTTGGGAACCTGCTCTTACAGGCAGGACAGTCTGGTGGAGGTGGAGGAAAGAGATCAAGTTGGGTAACGAAAAGCTTCTTAGGGGCGGGATGAGGGAGGAGGGATGGGAGTGGAGGTTGAGGAAGTGGTTGTTAGAGGCGTATGGCTGCTGGACTTGGGTGCAGGTGCATGGGCAGTATGCTGATGTGAGGTGGATGGCTGTTAAGTGTCTGTGTGCATGCGTTTGTGTCTCTTAGAAGGTGGTGAGCAGACAGGGTGGGAGAGGACACAGGGGACGCGTGGATGGATGTTGTGGAGGTGACTGCAAGTAAGGTGTGTGCTTCTTGGTGTGGTGATGGAGGTGGTGGCTGTTGATGCAGTGCATGCAGGCGTGAGTGCGGATGTGACAGTGAGAGAGAAGGAGGAGGAGACAGTGGAGGCCGTGAATGTTGTCATGTGTGCAACTCTCTGTTGTTTGTGTGACTGCTTCTGGCCTGAAGTGTGCTACCTGTGTTTGTCTGTGCCATTCTTGTATGATGTTTTGTGTGCATGCTTGTCTGTATGTGTGCATGGGTTGAGTTGGGGTTGAGGAGATTGGGACTGGGAAGTGGTAGTTGGAGTGGGGATGATAGGAACAGGGACAAGAGCTGCCATCAGAGAGGAGGCCACAGCCTGGAACGATCTCTGTTGGGCAGCCAATACACCTTGAATGCCCACCAGGAATGTATTGCATTGCTGCATCTGGGATGCCAGCCCCTGGATGGCATTCACCATGGTTGACAGGCCTTCAGAGATGGTTCTCAGGAGGTCAATAGCCTCCTCACTCAGGGCAGTAGGGCTCACTGGGGCAGGGGGTGAGGTGCCTGGGGCGGAGGAGATGCCCACCCTCCTGGGTGAGCAGGCACGGTCAACTCGGTGAGGGGCTACTGGAAGGGCGGTTCTGGCACATGGGGTGGCAGCTGTACTTGTAGCTGGGGTGGTCCCAGAGGTGTCCACCACCACCAGGGAGCTTCCATCGGAGGAGGTATCGGAGTCAGTGTTGTCACCTCCTGTCTCTGCCATGGTGCTCCCCTCGTCCTCCGTCCCACTGGTCCCCTCGGCGTCGGTGGACTCTGCCTCCTGGGTCCTGTGGGATGCAGCTCCCTCTGTCGCCAGTGCCCCTGCTCCTCCACCAGATGGTGCTAATGCACACATGGACAGGATGGCAGAAGAAAAAAAAGGGGGGTAGAGAGAAAGGGAGCACTGGTCAATTACAGCACCAACACCATATATGGCATACACATCACCGTCACACACAGGGATCAAGATAGTGTCTCATGCATCGCACTGGCATTACATTGGCTAGGTACCACAGTAAGATGAGAGCCAAGCACCGCCAACTGCACCCCTCCTGGGACCCCCTACGCCCTGTCTGACATGGTATGCAACCTAGCTATGTTACCAGATTTAGCAATACACCCATTACCCTTGAGCTGAATCACACTGCTTTCTCTGAGATGGCTTAGAGGGGCACCCACTAACTAACAGCCACCACCAGTTTCTATGTCACCTACCAATCATAGTTGTAATGCACACTGTATCCACAGCCTCGTGGCTGCTGTGATGCCCGCAAGCGCCCATCCAGCTCTAGGTAGGCCACAGCCAGTATGCAGGCCATCAGGGGGGGTCAGGTTCCGACGGGCACCCCGCCCTCGTTGGGAGGCCATCCCCAGCTGGGCCTCAGCGGTCTTCCGACCCAGCATCTCAAGTCCTCCCAACTCTTCCTACGGTGGGTGTTCTGCCTGCTGTAGACCCGCAGGGTCCGCACGTCCTTGGCTATGGCATGCCACAATCCCTTCTTCTGATGGGCGCTGACCTGCAGAGGAAACACAGACATGAGAACATCATTACACATACAATCCAGCCTGTCACACACATGGCCCACAAACCCCCTTCCATCCTCATTGGCGCACACATTACTCAGTGCCCACCATGTACCATGTATACTACCACCAGACATACAACCCTCCCCCAAATGACATGATGCTTGCACACACATCTCCATGCAACCCTGTCACATGCCTCGTGCCCAAGGTGTACTCACCTGTTGTTCTGGAGAACCATACAGCTGCCCATGCTGTGGTAGGACCCCATCCACCAAACGCTTTGACTCCTCCGAAGTGATGGCAGTGGCCCTTTCCCCGGTCACATGGGCCATGGCAGGATCCAGACACAGGTCACAGCAGCACACGCAGTGTAGGTGTTGTCCTGTGGAAAGTCAGGAATTGAGTGAGGTTATGGACAGAAAATGCCAGTCTCGTCCACGGCGGTGTACATAGTCACCGCCGCCGGTGATCCCCATTGACCACTGTACTCCATAGAGCCCCATGTTATCCAATGAGGAATAGCACAGTGGTACAAGACCGCCTTTCACCATGACGCGCTACGCCGGCAGAGTTACCTCATTTTCACCTGTCCCTATGTAGAGGACAGGCGGTCAACATTTTATGGTGATGGACAATATTCAGAGAATCGAGAACTGTGTTGCTTCCATTTTTTGCACATGCATTGCCATTCCCAATGTCCCATCACGTTCTTGCTCTATGTACACTGAGGTGGAGGTTCCATTGTTTAAATTGTGACAGTCTACTCTTGTGTCCCTTAGATACTTACCACATCGGAGGAATCGGAGGAAGAGACAAGCCCCCGTGTACAGACCCTTGGTCGACTTGGCTACACTGGAGGAGAGGCATTTTATACTCACCTATAGACTGGACAGGGCCACAATCACAGAGCTATGTGCTCATTTAGAGACTGATCTGATATCAGCTATCCGTCATCCCACTGGGATCACCCCTTTAGTGCAGGTTCTATCAGTGCTTCACTTCCTGGCAACTGGTTCATTTCAAGTAACAGTGGGCTTGGCAGCAGGAATGTCACAGCCAATGTTCTCAATCGTGCTGGCAAGGGTTTTGTCTGCCCTGGTGAAACACATGTGCAGCTACATTGTTTTCCCCCAGGTGGAAGATTTGACCACTGTGAAAGCAGGATTCTAGGCAATGGGACATATACTCAACATAATCGGGCGATTGACGGTACACATGTTGCGTTTGTCCCCCGCCAGAATTAATACGTGTTCAGGAATCAGAAGAGTTTCCACTCACTCATTGTGCAAATGGTGTGTCTGGCTGACCAGTACATCTCCCACATCACTGCCAAGTATCCTGCGTTGGTGCATGACACCTTCGTCCTGAGGAATAGCAGCATTCCACATGTGATGGCACAACTACAGAGACACAGGGAGTGGCTAATTGGTGAGGCAATGTTTGTCAGTGTATGCCTTCTGGTGTTGAACCCATACCATTGTGTAAGGCTAATGTTTGTCCAACAATAATTGCAGGTGACTCTGGCTACCCAAACCTATCGTGGCTCCTGGCCCATATGAGTAATGCCAGGACAGGGGCAGAGAATCATTTTGCACAGGGGCAAAGCAGAAGAATTGTTGAGAGGATCTTCAGCATTTTGAAGGGCAGGTTCAGATGCCTCCATCTAACTGGTGGATCCCTGTGCTATTCACCCAAGAAGGTCTGCCAGATAGTAGTGGCATGCTACATGTTGCACAACCTGGGCCTCAGACGACATGTGCCTTATCTGCAGGAGGAGGAGACTGGAAATGCCCCTGTGGCAGCAGTGGACCCTGAGGTCAGTAAGAATGAGGAGGCAGAGGATGAGGATGTGGACAACAGAACATCAGTTATACATCAATACTTCCAATGACACACGTCACTGCCAAGTATCCTGCGTTGGTGCATGACGCCTTCATCCTGAGGAATAGCAGCATTCCACATGTGATGGCACAACTACAGAGACACAGGGAGTGGCTAATTGGTGAGGCAATGTTTGTCAGTGTATGCCTTCTGGTGTTGACCCCATACCATTGTGTAAGGCTAATGTTTGTCCCACAATACTTGCAGGTGACTCTGGCTACCCAAACCTATTGTGGCTCCTGGCCCCTATGAGTAATGCTAGGACAGGGGCAAAGAATCATTATGCACATGGGCAAACCAGAAGAATTGTTGAGAGGACCTTCAGCCTTTTGAAGGGCAGGTTCAGATGCCTCCATCTAACTGGTGGATCCCTGTGCTATTCACCCAAGAAGGTCTGCCAGATAGTAGTGGCATGCTACATGTTGCACAACCTGGGCCTCAGACGATATGTGCCTTATCTGCAGGAGGAGGAGACTGGAATTGCCCCTGTGGCAGCAGTGGACCCTGAGGTCAGTAAGGATGAGGAGGCAGAGGATGAGGATGTTGGCAACAGAACATCAGTTATACATCAATACTTCCAATGACACACAGATGAGACAGTGGAACTGACCATTCCTCTGATTATTGATGTGTTCTGTGTGGCTGTAGCAGGATGGCATTCACTTCCTTTGCATCTCTACTTACTGTCACCAATGGCTTCTCATTTTGTAGATGTTGGTTGTTGGACCTGGCTTTTTGACAGGGACATCCCCAAACTTTTTGCCTCCTTCCTCCTATTTTTTCTGACCTGTTGTTGTTGGCTTTTGACCTCTGGGCACTTTACCACTGCTAACCAGTGCTAAAGTGCATATGCTCTCTGGGTAAATTGTACTACTGATTGGTTTATCCATGATTGACTATTTAATTTACTTGTAAGTCCCTGGTAGAGTGCACTACATGTGCCTAGGGCAGGTAGATTAAATGCTACTAGTGGGCCTGCAGCACTGGTTGTGCCACCCACCTCAGTAGCCCCTTAACCCTGTCTCAGGCCTGCCATTGCAAGGCCTGTGTGTGCAGTTTCACTGCCACTTCGACTTGGCATTTAAAAGTACTTGCCAAGCCTAGAACTCCCCTTTTACTACATATAAGTCATCCCTAATGTGTGCCCTAGGTAACCCCTAGAGCAGGGTGCTGTGTAGGTAAAAGGCAGGACATGTACCTGTGTAGTTATATGTCCTGGTAGTGTAAAACTCCTAAATTCGTTTTACACTACTGTGAGGCCTGCTCCTTTCATAGGCTAACATTGGGGCTGCCCTCATACACTGTTGAAGTGGCAGCTGCTGAACTGAAAGGAGCAGGAGGGTCATATTTAGTATGGCCAGAATGGTAATACAAAATCCTGCTGACTGGTGAAGTCGGATTTAATATTACTATTCTAGAAATGCCACATTTTCAGAAAGTGAGCATTTCTTTGCACTAAAATCTTGTTGTGCCCTTCAATCCACGTCTGGCTAGGTTTAGTTGACAGCTCCTTGTGCATTCACTCAGACACACCCCAAACACAGGGTACTCAGCCTCACTTGCATACTTCTGCATTTTGAATGGGTCTTCCTGGGCTGGGAGGGTGAAGGGCCTGCCCTCACACAAAGGACTGCCACACCCCCTACTGGGACTCTGGCAGACAGGATTGAACTGAAAGGGGGCTTGGTGCATTTCTTAGAGACTCTTGAAGTCGCCCCCACTTCAAAGGCACAACTTAGTATAAAACAGGGCCTCTGCCCTACCTCAAGAGACACTTGCTGGAGAAGAAACCTGAACCAGAAACGACATCCTGCCAAGAAGAACTGCCTGGCTGCTCAAAGGACTCACCTGTCTGCTTTTCTACAAAGGACTGCTGCCTTGCTGTTGGCCTGCTGCCTTGCTGAACTCTTGTCTGGCTGTAAAAGTGCTCTCCAAGGGCTTGGATAGAGCTTGCCTCCTGTTCCCTGAAGTCTCAGGACCAAAAAGACTTCTCTCTTCCTCTTGGACGCTCCGTGCACCGAACTTTTCGACGCACAGCTTGTTCCGCGGCAAGAAAAACGCCGCACACCGACGCTGATCAACGCAACGTCTTCGGGACGACCGAAACTTTGACGCACGGCCTCGCAAGGACAACGCCGCCCGACTTCCTGGGAGAAATCGACGCGACGCCTGCTGTGAGATCAAAACTTTGACGCACGGCCTCGCAAGGACAACGCCGCCCGACTACGCAGGAGAAATCGACGCGACGACTGCCGTGAGATCGAAACTTTGACGCACGGCCTCGCAAGGACAAAGCCGGCCGACTTTCCAGGAGAAATCGACGCGACGCCTGCCGTGAGATCAAAACTTTGACGCACGGCCTCGCAAGGACAACGCCGCCCGACTATGCCGGAGAAATCGACGCGACGCCTGCCGTGAGATCAAAACTTTGACGCACGGCCTCGCAAGGACAACGCCGCCCGACTACGCCGGAGAAATCGACGCACAGTCCCGCAGAACGACGCGCAGCCGGAAAACAAGCAGGAAAATCCACGCACAGACCCGGGACATCTGGTAATCCCCGTGACCCACAGAAAGAGACTGTCCGCGCGCCGGAAAACGACGCTCGACTTCCCCGCGTGGAAAATAACGACGCAAGTCCGTGTGTGCTGGAGAGAAATCGACGCACACACCCTTTTTCCACGCATCTCTTCCTTTGTGGCCCTCTGAGGAGATTTTCCACCAGAAACCAGGTACTTTGTGTTGGAAAGAGACTCTATTTACTTTCTAATGACTTAAGACACTTTATATCACTTTTCAGTGATATCTTTACAAATTCATATTGCAACTTTGATCGTTTTGACCTGAAGATACCCAGATAAATATTATATATTTTTCTAAACACTGTGTGGTGTATTTTTGTGGTGTTATGCTATGGTGTTGTATGATTTATTGCACAAATGCTTTACACATTGCCTTCTAAGTTAAGCCTGACTGCTCGTGCCAAGCTACCGGAGGGTGAGCACAGGCTGATTTTGGATTGTGTGTGACTTACCCTGACTAGAGTGAGGGTTCCTGCTTGGACAGAGGGCAACCTGACTGCCAACCAAAAACCCCATTTCTAACATTGGTGATCAGCGGTGAGGATAGGACTTGTGTTTGTGCAGTGACATACAGTAGCTAAGTATTTCACTACCTACCCACAGTTGAAGGTCAACTTGATTTTTCATCTTTTTTGGCTTTTGGTTCTCTGATGTCCTCCTGGATATACTATTGATATTTTGGACTTTGGATTTTGTTTTTTGCTGATAAGATCTTATCAGAATGGGATTGCTTACCTACTCATTCTTTGTTCGTACTGACCACCTCACTAAGGCTGACCTAAGGGAGCTTTGCAGAAAATGGGGCTTTCCTGCAGCAAGGAGATCTACTAAGGCGGAGATGCTCCATCACTACATAGTCTGGGGGGAGGAAAGATGGGCAGAGAGAGAGGCAGCAAGAAACCAAATGACTAAGTACCCCTCAGATGAGGAGGAGGACTATGCACATGAGGAGGAAGACTTCTCACATGTGGAGGAAGACTACTCAGAGTTGAACAGTGACCCAGAAATAGATGAATGGCTCCGAGGTCAAAGGCAACAGGAGCAACAATTAGAAGAGTATCTTGCAGAGATTGAGGCAAAAAGACTCTTAGCCCTGGAAGAAGAAATGATTGCAGCTCAAGAGCTGAGCTGTAAAGAGCTGAAACTGGAGGCCGGAAGGGCTGAGTCCAGTTCAGATGGTGGCAGCAAAAATCTTGCATCTAGTACTGCTGAAGAAGGGCACAAGCCCAGAGATGTGGTGCCCAACTTGAAGAAGGGAGTTGACACACCCCAGGCGGTTCAAGGGTATGAGGTAGTTCCCGTTATGCACAGGGTCCCTGAGAAGGATTGGGGAACTGGCACAGGGAGTCATATTCCTACTGGGGGGAGGGACACTTTACTGACTCTAGCAGAGAGTGACAGAGAAAAGGGTTCCCCCCTGGTGGACGTCCTGGATATAGAGTGTAGAGACATCCCAGAAGAGTATGGGTTGAGTGTCAGGGACAGACAGATACTGTCTCACCAGTCTCAGGAGGGTGAAGTAGAGTGCTTTTCCAAGGTTGAGTTACTGGGTGGTTGGGTGAAGGGTACTGTGGTTAATACATGTGAAGGGCAGAGTGATGTAATTGCTGGAGAGCATATGTCTGGTCCTTATTTTCCAGAGCTACGCCAACACCAGGTGGAGTGTGAGTTCTCTGACCCCAGGGAACTTACAATGGAGGCAGACTTCTGGGTGAGTACCAGAGAGTCTGAAGAGGCATTTGGGGGTGCTCCTGAAGGGAGTGGTCTAGGTGGTTCCCAACCGAGTGTGGTGGGAAAGGATTGTAGTGTCCCAGGTAGGTCCCAGGTCCTAGAGGGTTCCATGAGGGAACACCAGGAGGGAAGCCTAGCCTGTACCGTAGGGCCACCTTTTGAGGGAAGCCCTGCAGTGTCAGAAGAACTTGGGGGGGTGACTGTAGCCAGCATCCCAACAGTTCTGGTGTCTGGCAGTACCCCTCCTAGTGAGGGGGTGCAGAAGTCCAGACCTAGGGTTGAGAGGGGGTTGCAGACCCCAGTGGAGGACCTTGAGAGTCAGGGGACAGCTCTGAGAGCAGAGCCCCCCAGGAATGACCCAGGTGAAACCGTTTCTGGTTTGGGGGAAACCCAGACTCTGCCGGATGGGCAGAGGTCGGGAGACCTGCGCCAACCAGACTCTTGTGTGGCCCTTGGGGACAGTGTGTCCCTTGTGGGGGGTGAGAGTGCCCCCCAGGAAGTCCTGGCATGCCAGGCAAAGATTCAACCTCAGGGTGGTGACTCTGGGTTGGATACCCAGGTTCAGAGGTTAAACTCTGATCTGGTGGGGGGTAGGTGTGCCCCCCAGAAAGTCCTGGCGTGCCAGGCAATTGCCCAACCTCAGGGTGGTGACCCTGGGTTGGGGAACCAAGCTCAGAGGTTAAACTCTGACCTGGTGGGAGGTAGATGTGCCTCCCAAGAAGTCCTGCTGTGCCAGGCAATTGTCCAACCTCAGGGTGTTGACTCTGGGTTGGATGACCAGGTTCAGAGGTTAAACTCTGACCTGGTGGGGGGTAGGTGTGCCCCCCAGAAAGTCCTGGCGTGCCAGGCAATTGCCCAACCTCAGGGTGGTGACTCTGGGTTGGAGAACCAGGCTCAGAGGGTAAACTCTGACCTGGTGGGAGGTAGGTGTGCCTCCCTGGAAGTCCTGGCCTGCCAGGCAATGGTTCAACCTCAGGGTGGTGACTCTGGGTTGGCTAACCAGGTTCAGGGGATAAACTCTGACCTGTTGGGGGTAGGTGTGCCCCCCAGAAAGTCCTTGTGTACCAGGCAGTGGTCCAACCTCAGAGTGCTGACTCTGGGTTGGATAACCAGGTTCAGAGGTTAAACTCTGACCTGGTGGGGGGTAGGTGTGTCCCCCAGGAAGTCCTGGCGTGCCAGGCAATTGTTCAACCTCAGGGTGGTGACCCTGGGTTGGATACCCAGGTTCAGAGGTTAAACTCTGACCTGGTGGGAGGTAGGTGTGCCTCCCAAGAAGTCCTGCTGTGCCAGGCAATTGTCCAACCTCAGGGTGTTGACTCTGGGTTGGATGACCAGGTTCAGAGGTTAAACTCTGACCTGGTGGGGGGTAGGTGTGCCCCCCAGAAAGTCCTGGCGTGCCAGGCAATTGCCCAACCTCAGGGTGGTGACCCTGGGTTGGGGAACCGGGCTCAGAGGTTAAACTCTGACCTGGTGGGAGGTAGGTGTGCCTCCCAGAAAGTCCTGGTGCGCCAGGCAATTGTTCAACTTCAGGGTGGTGACTCTGAGTTGAATGGCCAAGTTCAGAGGTTAAACTCTGACCTGGTGGAGGGTCAGTGTGCCCTCCAGGAAGTCCTGGCGTGCCAGGCAATTGTTCAACTTCAGGGTGGTGACTCTGAGTTGAATGGTCAGGTGCAGAGGTTAAACTCTGACCTGGTGGGGGGTAGGTGTGCCTCCCAGGAAGTCCTGGTTTGCCAGGCAGTGATCCAGTCTGAGGGTACAGACCCTGGGCTGGAAGACCAGGTTCAGGGTGTCCCCCCGGACCTGGAGGGAGGGGCTACTGATAACAGTGCCCCTACCATGTTGTCTTCTGAGGAGGCCACTCCTAGTTGGAGGGTGCTGGACCCCAGAAGGGAGGGCAGGGGGAGGGAAGCCTCACCCCGGGCCCTAGTCCAACCTGAAGGTACAAGCCCCAGGTTGGAGGGCCAGTTGCAGGTTAACAGCCCTGCACTGGTGGAGGAATGGTACAGGGGTGACTTCTGTAAGCACCCTGACCATGTTGGACTCTGGGGGTACTGCTCCAGGAGGGAGGGTACAGAGCCGCAGAGGGGAGGACCAGGTTCAGGCTGTCATCCCTGACCTGGTGGAAGGGAGAGTGGTTAAAGGGTGCCCAGCACCTGGGGCTACCGTCCCCCACTCTCCACAGCCACAGTGGTTAGAGAGCTTTGAGAGGCCTGGGGCCTGGCTCTCATCCCTGGCAGCTGTCAGTAATCACTGTGGCTTGCTGTCCGGGTGGACAGAGTTATCCCTGGGGAGGGGACAAGTGTCACCCCCTGGGGGTAGAGTGGGCAACACCACTGTGTTGGTCATGGTGGTACTATCCTGCTCCTGGGATACATCTGTGAGCAAAGTAAGGTTAGGTGCTGCACAGATGGGATCCGCAGGTAAGGAGAAAGGTTCCCCATGGGTTGGCTTAGTGGGCCCTGAGAGTATGGACAGAGTGATCCAATTGGAGTCAGGAAGGCGAAGAACTGGAGCATGCCCCTGCTGTTGTGGGCCTGCGTCCTTGTTCTGTCGCCTCAAACAGGGAAGTACATCAGGATAGTGATTGTTCTCCCCTGGCTTTAGGCTGGTAGGGGGTCATGTTGGACCTGGCTTTTTGACAGGGACATCCCCAAACTGTTTGCCTCCTTCCTCCTATTTTTTCTGACCTGTTGTTGTTGGCTTTTGACCTCTGGGCACTTTACCACTGCTAACCGGGGCTAAAGTGCATATGCTCTCTGGGTAAATTGTACTACTGATTGGTTTATCCATGATTGACTATTTAATTTACTTGTAAGTCCCTGGTAGAGTGCACTGCATGTGCCTAGGGCAGGTAGATTAAATTCTACTAGTGGGCCTGCAGCACTGGTTGTGCCACCCACCTCAGTAGCCCCTTAACCCTGTCTCAGGCCTGCCATTGCAAGGCCTGTGTGTGCAGTTTCACTGCCACTTCGACTTGGCATTTAAAAGTACTTGCCAAACCTAGAACTCCCCTTTTACTACATATAATTCATCCCTAATGTGTGCCCTAGGTAACCCCCAGAGCAGGGTGCTGTGTAGGTAAAAGGCAGGACATGTACCTGTGTAGTTATATGTCCTGGTAGTGTAAAACTCCTAAATTCGTTTTTACACTACTGTGAGGCCTGCTCCTTTCATAGGCTAACATTGGGGCTGCCCTCATACACTGTTGAAGTGGCAGCTGCTGATCTGAAAGGAGCAGGAGGGTCATATTTAGTATGGCCAGAATGGTAATACAAAATCCTGCTGACTGGTGAAGTCGGATTTAATATTACTATTCTAGAAATGCCACTTTTAGAAAGTGAGCATTTCTTTGCACTAAAATCTTGTTGTGCCCTTCAATCCACGTCTGGCTAGGTTTAGTTGACAGCTCCTTGTGCATTCACTCAGACACACCCCAAACACAGGGTACTCAGCCTCACTTGCATACATCTGCATTTTGAATGGGTCTTCCTGGGCTGGGAGGGTGGAGGGCCTGCCCTCACACAAAGGACTGCCACACCCCCTACTGGGACTCTGGCAGACAGGATTGAACTGAAAGGGGGCTTGGTGCATTTCTTAGAGACTCTTTGAAGTCACCCCCACTTCAAAGGCACAACTTAGTATAAAACAGGGCCTCTGCCCTACCTCAAGAGACACTTGCTGGAGAAGAAACCTGAACCAGAAACGACATCCTGCCAAGAAGAACTGCCTGGCTGCTCAAAGGACTCACCTGTCTGCTTTTCTACAAAGGACTGCTGCCTTGCTGTTGGCCTGCTGCCTTGCTGAACTCTTGTCTGGCTGTAAAAGTGCTCTCCAAGGGCTTGGATAGAGCTTGCCTCCTGTTCCCTCAAGTCTCAGGACCAAAAAGACTTCTCTCTTCCTCTTGGACGCTCCGTGCGCCAAACTTTTCGACGCACAGCTTGTTCCGCGGCAAGAAAAACGCCGCACACCGACGCTGATCAACGCAACGTCTTCGGGACGAACGAAACTTTGACGCACGGCCTCGCAAGGACAACGCCGCCCGACTTCCCGGGAGAAATCGACGCGACGTCTGCCGTGAGATCGAAACTTTGACGCACGGCCTCGCAAAGACAACGCCGCCCGACTTTCCAGGAGAAATCGACGCGACGCCTGCCGTGAGATAAAAACTTTGACGCACGGCCTCGCAAGGACAACGCCGCCCGAGTCCACCGGAGAAATCGACGCGACGCCTGCCGTGAGATCGAAACTTCGACGCACAGCCCCGCAGAACGACGCGCACCCGGAAAACAAGCAGGAAAATCCACGCACAGACCCGGGACATCTGGTAATCCCCGTGACCCACAGAAAGAGACTGTCCGCGCGCCGGAAAACGACGCTCTACTTCCCCGCGTGGAAAATAACGACGCAAGTCCGTGTGTGCTGGAGAGAAATCGACGCACACACCCTTTTTCCACGCATCTCTTCCTTTGTGGCCCTCTGAGGAGATTTTCCACCAGAAACCAGGTACTTTGTGTTTGAAAGAGACTCTATTTACTTTCTAATGACTTAAGACACTTTATATCACTTTTCAGTGATATCTTTACAAATTCATATTGCAACTTTGATCGTTTTGACCTGAAGATACCCAGATAAATATTATATATTTTTCTAAACACTGTGTGGTGTATTTTTGTGGTGTTATGCTATGGTGTTGTATGATTTATTGCACAAATGCTTTACACATTGCCTTCTAAGTTAAGCCTGACTGCGCGTGCCAAGCTACCGGAGGGTGAGCACAGGCTGATTTTGGATTGTGTGTGACTTACCCTGACTAGAGTGAGGGTTCTTGATTGGACAGAGGGCAACCTGACTGCAAACCAAAAACCCCATTTCTAACATTGGTGATATGACAACAGTGTACTGATGTGATGTCTACAGACAGATACAGGTCTTAAAATGTATGCTATCATAGTGTTCAGACCATTTGCACATGATGTTACTGTTTCCATATATGCACATTTTCATCACATAAAACACTTTCACTTAGGTTGAGTTCAAGCGTGTTTATTGCAGTGCAAATAATTGAAGGAAAAGTGCAGTGGAATGAAGTGATGGTAGAGGTTAGTCCCGGGTATTGTTCCAGTCTGTTTGTAGCACAGGTCCAGTGTCCAAGGGGTCATAGGAGGGGAGCAAAGGAAGTTCAAGGTGGACAAAGTGGGTCACAAGGGGAACATTCAGGTAGGTTTCATTTCCTGGCAGTGGTCTTGGTCTTGGCAAGTGTCTCTGGCTTCTGTCTGGGTCCAGGTAATGTTTGCGGGGTGGTTCACCTTCTGAAGGAGGAGGGGTGCTGGTGGCCTGTGGGTCCTGTGGCAGGTTCTCCTGCCCACTCGCTGCAGCAGAGGCGGTGGGCTGGTCAGTAGACTGGCTATTGGTAGAGGCCCGCTGGTGTGCTGTCCATTTCCTCATGATGTTGGCCATATCTGCAAGCACCCCTGCTATGGAGACCCCAGGTCCCTGATTGTCTTCGGTGTAAGGTGTGGACTGGGGTCCGTGTACAGGTGGGCACACTGCTGTCCTGGGGACCGAGGTGTGGAGACGTTGGGTGGGTGCTGTGGTGTCGGATACTGATGGGGAGGCTCTGTGGTGGACTGTGAGTGAGCTGGGGTGACTGACTGACCAGTGGTCCCTGATGGGCTTGGTAGTTCATCCAGATCCTGAAGTCCAGAGTTGCTGTCATCACTGGGGGCGTCTTCTGTTGAGGGACTGGTTAGTCGTGGCACCTCCTTGCCGCTGAGATTGCCTGGGTCATCTGTGGGAATGTAAGTGATGTATTATACTTCATGTCTGTGACATACTGTACAACCCTTGCTTCCCCTCTAGTGTTGCTGTTGCCCTGCCACCTTTGTTTGTGTATGGTGATGTATTGTGTGATTGTTAGTTCTCCATCCTGTGCATGCTTTGGTGATGGGTGTTTATGCAGGGCTGGGAGGGATGTCCATGCATTGGTATGGCATGCAGGGCTTGGCATTGGGGTTAGTCATATGTGTAGGTGTAGTGTGTGGGAAGGAGTGGAGTGATGGGAGTGAGGGTGAGGGTGAGGGGGTGGGATGGCATGCAGGTATGGGGGTGATAAGTAGTAAATATTGACTCACCAATGTCCAGTCCTCCGGCTACTCCAGTGAGTCCCATGTTGTGAGCTGTGGGGGAGGAGGTGGGGGTCCACCGCCAGCCCTCTGTATGGCGAACTGGTGCCTTGCTGCCACGGAATGTACCTTCCACCGTAGATTGTTCCACCTCTTCCTGATGTAGTCCCTTGTTCTTGGATGCTGTCCCACGTTGTTCACCCTGTCCACGATTCTCCACCATAGCTCCATCTTCCTGGCAATGGATATTTCCTGTACCTGTGCTCCAAACAGTTGTGGCTCAACCCTGACTACTTCCTCGACCATGACCCACCACTCCTCATCTGTGAAACGGGGGAGCCTTTGTGGGGACATAGGTGTTGTGTGGTGTGTGTTGTGCAGAGGGTGTTGAGTGATGTGGTAGTGTGTTGGATATGGGGTGCGTGATCGATGTATGGGTGTTTGTGGTGTGTGTGTCTAGTTGTCTCAGTACTCTTTGTGTTAGTCTTGTGGCACTTATTGGTATTGGTGGTGTGTGATGTGGGTCTGTGTTTTATAGTGCTATGGGTGGGTGGGTGTGGTGTGTGTATGAGTGTCAGGTGTGTATGTTTAGTTTTGGTCAATGTTGTATTGTTTTATATTAGGGTGGCCATTCTGAGTGTGCCGGTGTGTAACGACCAATGGTTTACCGCCATTGAATGTCCGCTGTGGTGATTCGTGGGTCATAATGTGGTGGGCATTGTTTTGTTGGCGTAACTGTATGGGTGTTCGTACCGCCACTTTAGCACTATCCTTTGGGCTGGCGGATTTGTGTTTGTGGCAGTATTCTGTCAGTTTAGTGTGTGTGTATGTGTTATAATATGCCGAAAGGATATTAGCCACCACGGCGGTATGTTGGGGCCGTCACCACGGCGGTAAGTGGGATCTACCACCAATGACATAATGAGGGCCGTAGACTTTTATGGTGCTGGGGGAAAGGTCTATTGCACTCACTTCCCAGGTATCAGAGGCCCCTAAATCTGCTCCCTGGCTGAATCCTGTGGAAGGCCTTGGCAAATGTTTTCCTTTACATTCTGAAACGTCCTTATTCTGTTTAAATTCTTCTCAGAGTTCCCTGAGAGAAATGTAATTGAAAAAATAAAGCATGTCATTCATAAAAACGGAAAACATAGAATTCAATGTAGAGTTTTGAGATACCATAAGATATACATTTGGATTTCCTCCACTACTTTAAAATGTTTTGTCTTTTACTTTTTTTAAACAATGATTTACGGCCAAACGCAACAGCTAGGAACTTGTATAATTAAGATGAAACCTATTGGCTTTGCCAATGTTTGTTATTTATATGTCCCAAATATTAGAATTTTGGGAAAATACTTGTGACCATTGTTTCTTAGGAATATAGAAAGTACAGTAAATGAAGCTTTCCATTTTCTATTTGAAATGAAACCCTTAGGAAATTCACTTGGTATTGCTAAATATTTACAAATACCTTGAAGATGGTGAAATATATCATGTTTACATTTTATATTTATTTTTATTGGCATTGTAAGATACAGTTGTGTTGTGTTTATTAGGACATTAATGGCCTAAACAAATGTATTATTATTATTGCTAAAGAGCACAGCATAATGCATTTAGATGAATTCAGTTTAATTTGTACTAATTTAACAAATTTGTATCAACTACATTTCGTATATAGCGTTAGTCTGATCTTATGTGGGTCGATGTTACATCCTTATTGAACACAGTGCATTATTTTAGCTTTTGAAAAAAAAAGTAGCCACACAGTAGTATCTGTCTGTCCAATAAACCTGTGATGTAATGTGACCAACATGTGTCATTAGTGGCAACCCGTTTGATATCACTGTGGCCCATTTTCTCCAACTGCAAGATTTGGGGGACATGTGAGTACCGATTTCATCTCGCACTCAAAACTCCTTTTAACACTTGAATCAGGATGCTGAGTTTCACACCGATTACAGCATTTTTGAAATGCCTATTTTTTTATACTGTGCCACCTGCCGTAATGAGAAAGGGAAGAACTATTTGGCAGAGGAAGAATATTTGTAAACGATGAGTGAAAACTCCAATCGCCTAAATTATGCCTAATTCCAAAAAAAGATATATTTTAAAAGTTTTTTTTTAATAACTGGCACTCAATGAATTATTCTATTTATATTATACTGTATGATAGCATTTACAACCCCTATAGGGGGAGTTGAAGTGCTTGCCCGCATGGATAACCTCAGCCTTCCATGCCCTGTGATAGGCAGGACGCGGCAGTAATAATGTTATTTTTGGTTTTATCCTATAAGTGTTTCAATATTGTGCATGATAACCACTGATATACGGTTGAATGCAGAGGTTAGTCGTATGATGTATGACGAAGTGTAAGAGATAGATGTGCGTATATATATATAAATATATATATATATATATATATATATATATATATTTTAATGCTGGTAACTCTGATTCTTCATTCTACTGTTTGCATAACTCACATGGTGGGTCTTTCGATGACTCGTCTTGTGTTTGGCTCTTAGTATGAAACCTAAACATAAGTGGCTCTGGCTAAGATCTGACCTAGTATTTTCGTGCCTTTCCTGGCACCTCAAAATCAGATTTGCTTTTAACCGTTTCTTTTCTTTATTTTGTTCCCTCTTCGGGGTTGTAGTGCCTGTCAGCACCTCCTGTTCTAGCCACAGAGACTCAGCGTCCCAGAGAGAGCCACGCCTGGAGGTGCCATCGTGAGTCGGGAGAGAAGGATACACCCCTACAGTGCTTCGAAGTGCATCACGGGCTCCCGCTTCCTGGGGGTTGCAGCGCCTGTCAGCACCTGCTGTTCCAGACCAGGGACTCAGGGGCATATTTATACTCCATTTGCGCCGGATTTGCGTCGTTTTTTTTTAACGCAAATCCGACGCAAAACTAACTCCATATTTATACTTTGGCGTTAGACCCGTCTAGCGCCAAAGATCTTGGAGTTTGCGTCATTTTTTAGCGTGGACACCTTCCTTGCGTTAATGATATGCAAGGTAGGCGTTCCCGTCTAAAAAATGACTCTGAGGCATGTGCGCCGTATTTACACTCCCGGGAAAAATGACGCCCGGGAGTGGGCGGGTCAAAAAAAATGACGTCCAGCCGCTTTAGCGTCATTTTTTAACGCCTGGTCAGGGCAGGCGTTCAGGGACCTGTGGGCTCGGAAGGAGCCCAGAGGTGCCCTCCCATGCCCCCAGGGACA
Organism: Pleurodeles waltl; assembly: GCF_031143425.1. Taxonomy (NCBI): domain Eukaryota; kingdom Metazoa; phylum Chordata; class Amphibia; order Caudata; family Salamandridae; genus Pleurodeles; species Pleurodeles waltl. The sequence continues at coordinate 496,528,803 of NC_090445.1, forward strand.
CCCCCTGCCACCCTTGCCCACCCCAGGAGGACACCCAAGGATGGAGGGACCCATCCCAGGGAACTTAAGGTAAGTTCAGGAAAGTATTTTTTTAATATTTTTTTTGTGGCATAGGGGGGCTTGATTTGTGCCCCCCTACATGCCACTATGCCCAATGACCATGCCCAGGGGACATAAGTCCCCTGGGCATTGCCATTGGGCAAGGGGGCATGACTCCTGTCTTTGCTAAGACAGAAGTCATTTGAATTGGGGTTGGGAGTCTAAAAAAATGGCGCTAATCAGGTTGAGGCGAAAATTTTGCCTCAGCCTGACTTGCCCCATTTTTTGGCGCCCAAGCTCCATTTTCCCCTACGCCGGCGCTGCCTGGTGTAAGTCATTTTTTTTTACGCACACCAGGCAGCTCTGCCGGCTAACGTCATTCCATAAATAAGGCGCCCGCATGGCGCTTTGGATTGGCGTTAGCCGGCGTTACATTTTTTGACGCACAACTGCGTTGGCGCAGTTGTGCGCCAAAAAGTATAAATACGGCCCTCAGTGTCCCAGGGAGTGCTGCACCTGGAGGTAACACGAGTTGGGAAGAACACCCCACCTACAGTGCCTCAAAGCGCAACACTGGTTCCCGCTGCACGGGGTGCGCACGGGCTGCCCCCTGGCAAAGCCTGTGCCAAGGGCAAGTCCGTCTTGCACCTGTCAGTGCCAGGAAGATGTGTTGCAGCGCCGCCCCCTCTTGGCCCTTTGAGTGACATTTTTTACTTTCCCAGTAAGGCTGTGTGTCCGTTTGATTACCCCAGCTCATGTGGTTCTCCCTTTTGCCACCATATTCCCTTCATCAGATTTGGGGGTTGTCTGATGGACTGGAGTTTTTCCAGAGATGGGGAAACATAAACTGGGTGCTTCTAACTTCTCTACAGTTAGACACTATGCTAAAAACACCACTATGGACGACTTTATTGCGAGGGCTGTAGGAGAGATACAGAAATACAGCTTGCAGGGAGGAAACTGCCACTTGTTTCCAACAACCCTGACTTGCTTCTCTCCCTTTCTCCTTGAACTGAGTCGGCTTCTGCTGGGGACTTACTATGTGGTGGAAATGAAGGCATCTATATGTATGACACAGGGCTTAGTCAAATTGAAGCTGGAGTTTCCTCTCTACTACTCGCCCCTACAGTCACCAACATTGCTAGGCCTCATCTGGTGATGCGCAAATGGAAAGCAAACAGCCCAGACCTATGGTCTGTCAACTTATTTCCAACAATGTATCTTCCTTTTGAGGAGCAACATCCAGCCCAATGCCTCGTTCGATACTTTAAAATCTGTGATACCAGGTTGCCTTTCAGCTATGATGCATCGCCTGACAGCCATCAAAAATAAGTTATCTGTGGACTTGGCTAGAGGGACTAGCTTCTTGAGCGTTTCTAACAAAGTTAGGGCCAGATGTGGGAAGCCTTTTGCACCTCGCAAACTGCTAAAAACGCAGTTTGCGAGGCGCAAAAGGCTGAACGAGATGCAGAATCACATTTTGCGAGTCGGTACCGACTCGCAAAATGTGATTCCGACTCGCAAATAGGAAGGGGTGTTCCCTTCCTATTTGCGACCGCATCGCGATGTAGAGTTGATTTGTGACTGCAAAAGCGGTCGCAAATCAACTCGCAGTTACCATCCACTTGAAGTGGATGGTAACTCATTCGCAAAAAGGGAAGGGGACCCCTTCCCCTTTGTGAATGCTCACAAAAATATTTTTTCAGAGCAGGCAGTGGTGCTATGGACCACTGCCTACTCTGAAAAAACCGAAACAAAAAGGTTTCGGTATTTTTTCTTTTTGCAGCTCGTTTTCCTTTAAGGAAAACGGGCTGCAAAGAGAAAAAAAAAAACTGCTTTATTTAAAAGCAGTCACGGACATGGTGGTCTGCTGTCTCCAGCAGGCCACCATCCCCGTGAGTGCCTAGACTAGCTATGGGGTCGCAAACTGTGACCCACCTCATAAATATTCATGAGGTGGGTCTTTGCGACCCCATAGCGAGTCACAGAAGGTGTCTGAGACACCTTTCTGCATACCAGTTTGCAGAGTTGCAATTTTCGAGTGGGAAGGACTCGCAATTTGCAAGTCGCAAATTGGTTTGTACCTACATCTGGCCCTAAATGTGTCCATCATTACACCAGTGGTTCCCCAGCCAGCTGCATCTGTCTTGACATACAGGGACCCCATTTGCTTACGTTCATCTCCACCTCTCCTAAGCATCCTGGTCCTCCCCACGGGGATGTCCTAATTCCAAACTCTAGTGAGTACCCACCTTCCTCTGATCCTTTGATACCTCATTTGTGGGCCCTGGCCCTTCGTTTGCTTGTTACGGCCCCTCGAAGGACAAGTGATGAAGTTGCTTTCAACTTACCCTGTGCTGCTTGCCCCTATATTCTTATTTTAGTTAAAGTTCCAGACCCTGGAAAGCTCAGAGCAGTTGATGATGAAGGCAGTTCACTGGTTGAATTATCATGTCCTCCACCAACTAAACTTGTCATCTTAAATTCTTTTCGCACGTAGAGTTCCCTGGATTGTGCCCCTCAATAAAGAATTCGAAGGTGACAGTGTCATTGTTAATTTTGCTAAATCACCAGGTGTTTGAGGAGTTGCTCTGTGCCTCGTATATAGGGTTTGTTAGGCAGAGTAAAGTAAAGGTCCTGCCACTGGGTGGTTTTTTTACAGGCCGATGGGTCCTAGGGTTAGACTTTCTTGGATAATTTGATATCAAATGACCACTTTTCAGTACCCATCCCCAACCACTTCTCTTCCCTGACTGACCACTGCTGTAATGACTGACTGGGCTGTACCTTCCCCCATACGAGAGGACGGCTCTGAGGGGATGGTCTGTTTTGCAAATGGTTGCCGATTCTGAGGTACCCCGTGGGGATATTGTATTTTATTCCACACCAGTTGAATGACACTGAAGGGACGCCGACATGATGCTTGTATCTACAGGGCTGGATCTCGCCCTGGGTGTCAACATTTGGAGCTGGAACGTGGCCGGCCTTGCAGCTAAAAATCGGGACACATCCTGGCTTGACTTTGTTTCTTCCTGTGATTTTGTGATCCTGCAAGAGACTTATGGCCAGATGTACGAAATTCTCATTTTGCATTTCCTAAATAGTGAATCCTCAGAAATCGTTATTTAGGAAATGCAAAATGGAATGTAAAAAAACAGCGATTTTCTAATAACGATTCTTACAGAGTAGGAATTGCTGTTAGGAAATCGCTTTTTAAGAAATGCTAAACCATTCCTTCCAATGGTCTTAATGGCTCATAGGTAGGAATGGTTTTGCAGTTCCTAATTTGCGATTTGCTAATGGGAAATTGCAAATTCGGAAATGCCACACCAAGGGGGCCTATAGCCCTAAGAGCCCCCTTAATGCACACCAAAAACAGTTGGTTCACATGTTACTTGCACAAATGCCCTGGCCTAGGGGCATGTGCGGGCTACATATAACTTTAAAAAAAAAAAAAAGTTGGGGTGCATTTTTAAAAATTGCACAAGGTTATCATCAACTTGGATTCAATGGCAATTCCATTTACTAAATGCCCATTTAGCTTTGTTTAGGAAATCGCAGATAGGAAATCCCTATTTCTGATTGGGGATCACTACTGGGGATCACTATTGGGTTGAAATCGCATTTTGCGATTCCCTTAATGCCTTTGGACATATGGAAAGGCCATTTAGCATTTCTTCACTGACCGAAATTGTGATTTGGTCCATTAAAAAATGCTAAATGCATTCATACATCTAGCCCTTGGTCCCCTACGGAACTTTTCTGTGATGGTGTTGTCTGTCATTCAGTCCGTACTGGTTCATCAGGAATGGGCAAGGCTCGTGAGGGGCTGGCTGTCTGGTTCAATGTCTCCCTTGATTGTGTTATCATCCCAATCCTTGCCCATAATATGTTAATTCAAGCTTTTTTTCGTTAAGTAGTCAAAGTCTTTGAAATTTGTATTAGTTAATTTTTATAACTATAATTTTTCTTCTAAGTCTAACCCAAATTTTATTGTCTTTTTTATTTTACTGGTGATGTAGAATCTAGTCATCTTTCTCAAGATGGAAGCGTATACATAGTTCTGGCTGGAGATTTTAATGCTAAACTGGGCTCAGGGGTGTATCGGGGTTTCAAACCTGAGGTCTCTTCTGCAGACTCAAATACCACTGAAGATGTGATTTGGGCTAGTGACAACAGAGGTCAGCAGCTCATTTTTTTTCTTGCCAGGTTTGATCTGTGTAAGGCATTTGAGCGGATCACCCCTTATTTCTTATTAACTCCCATGTTTGTTGGCAGTGCGGGATCCTCTGTTATCAACTACATTTTTGTTAGCATCAGATTCCTCAAATGTGTAAGTAAGGGTAATGTCATTCTCTGTTATTTTAGTGACCACAGCCCACTCGTTGTCACATTGTTTTGCCTAGAATCTGGTGTGCCCAACATCACTGTGGGGGTTCCCAGCTGCAGCCACGCTGTGAGGGGTTGAGACTAGTTTGAAAGCCATCTGACATGCACTAGGTCATGTGTAGGCTCTGTGAGGATCGTTTGGATAGGATCTTTGATTGTCTGCATTTATCCTATTCCTTAGTCAGTTGCACCCACATTTTCGACCTTCTAGGGTCTACCATCAAGGGCATTCTGATGAAGCTGATTCTCCCCCCTAAACACCAAGCTCACTCTTGGTTTGATAAGAACTGCAGGGAAACTAGTAGATGCAAATGTGGACTTTAAAAACCATCCCATAGGCCCCAGCTGAGGTTGCGGCCTGCAGAAGGGTTTATAAGTTACCCATTCGGAGAAGAAAGGCTCAACTCAAGGAGGATGCTTGGGACACTTTGATATCGACCTGTAGATCAGGTAATTCGGCCATATGTTAGCAGATGGTTAACCATCTTCAGTGGACTAACACTGATTCTAACTGCCTGTGTGACAATGTTAGTGCAGATTCTTGGGTCACATGTTTTAAGCAGGTTTACCACTCAGATGACAGTTCAGAACTTGCGGTGCCCTCACCCTCTTTTCCACTCAATATGGAGTTTAATGGTAAGGAAAATAGTGGCAGCAATTCAAAACTGCAAAGATTTGCAGGTGACTACTTGGCGTGTCTCCAGGGACACCTAGCTATGCCATACATGAAGAACTGGGGCTGCCGTTTGTGGAGTACATCATTACGTTGGCTCCCCCGATGATATGATGCTCCATTTGGCGAAACCAGGAGGCCTCGCTGAATAGAGACATCATCCTGGACTGCTCTGGTTGTGACAATGGTCTTTGTAGCTCGTGGCTAAGATATGTGAGGGATACATATCTTAAGCTGGGCAGACCGGATATATTCACCTCGTCGGGTCAATTTACGGCAATGGATAAAAAATGGCTAAAAGTTACCTTTAGGGAACATTTGGTTAAGGAAAGGGAGGCCTATGAATTGTAGAAGTCCTCCAAATAAACAGTATGTGTCCATACAAACAACTTTGGGCATGGAACAATATTTGGATATGGTTTTGAGTGCTAGGGACAGAGCCCTCCTCACTAGGTTCAGGCTGGACCAGGAATTAGGTGTCAACTTTCATTTCCACTGGGTCAGTTTGCCCCAAAAAGAAATCCCGACCTCGCCATGTGAGGAGCGATCCCTGCAAACCCTAGCCCATTTTACCTCTTTTCTGTGGGTTTTATAATTGTTATGCCAGGAGGTTTCTGTTCCATTTGTTGAGAGGTACTTTTATCTCTCGATATATCCCGCCCTTCATTATTTATAGTCCCTCCCGTTTCCTTTGGTGTTGCCACATTGCTTGAATGTGCATTACAGGATAGGCGATGTCTAATGTTTTAATTCGACTAATATTCTGTATTGTGCACCCCCGGCTCCTTGTTCTGTTTTAATCTATTTATAGCAACGTGTTTTTAATATTTTGTATACCTTTTGTATTCATGACAGCCTAGCCTTTATAGGTTTTGTCGTGTTTTGGGGGCATTTCTAGTGCCAGTCCTTGCCCCTATGATGGTATGCTTTTAATCTGACATGTTTTTGTATATATATGATAAAATAGCTTGTATGGGTAACGATCTTAAATCGAAATAAAGCATTTACCACTGACAGTGCTCCCTCTTTCCCCTCCTCTCTACCTCTCCCTGTCACGCATCGTTTTTTCTCCTTATAGATGAAGTTGTTAATGTGAAGCAGTCTCCGGAGCTGTAATTACACTGAATATCAATGTCTTTGGTGGCCCAGGGGCAAGAGATGTCTCATTGAAAGCATTGTTCTTTCTTCAGGCTCAATAATCCATAGCATAGCATTCCGGGCATGAGATAATTAATAGACTTCTGGCAGACTGATTTCAGAGGGGTGAATCCAGAGCCTGCGGCTGTTCACTCGTTAAGAGTGGAAAGATTACACAGGCGGTTGTGCACCATCGGCATTGATCAACTCATGGCCTGCAGGTAAGAGGCTCAAATCATCCAGCGACATGCATTGAACACTAGAAACTCTTTTGGGTCTGTACATCTTCTGAGTTAAAACAAAATCAGACCATAAACCCAGCAGCATTTGACTTGGGATACCATCGTTTTGAGATCTATAAAATAAGGGACAATTGTTATGTTAATGCTAACAGATTTGTTTCAACTCATCTGGCTCTCAGGAGTCAATGAAGCACCGGCATGAGTGCAATGAAGTACAGGAGCTCCCTTCCGCGGTTGCTGAAGTCAGGCTGGGTGTCGGACGGAGTCTGTTCCCATACCTCTTGGAGCTTCATTGAGTGCTCAGCTGGAGCTCAGCTGGATCCCAGCATCTGCATGTTGGGGTAGAGCAAGGGCTCTTTTGACCCACCACAGAATGTCAGTCAGGTTCTTGTATCAGCTAATAGGAATACCTGCAGGAGCTTGTTTTGGTGCCTGTAGATGCGCATGTGGGTATCTACAAATTCTCCATCAGGTGGCAATAGGAATACATTGACTCTGAAGGAATGTGACAGCAAGACCTCAATGGATTGCCTGCTTTTACGCAATAAGGTTTCTGCATAAGATCATCTGGGTACTTGCAAGAACTCAGTTGGAATTCTGCAGGAGCTCATTAGAGCGATTATGTGAATAGAAATAAATTAATAAGTTTGTACACATTTGGTGATCTGTTGATCAAAATGGGGTGACAATACTTCTTTGGGCCAACTAAGGCTCCAATTCAGAACAGAGAATTATGTAACAAATTTGATGTGAAACATCAGGCACACATTTTTGCATTTTTCCTTGGGTACCATAACTTCTCAAAGCATCCCTAAACTCGAAGGCCCTGTGATTGCTTTGAATTTATCTGTGGGACAACACAGCCTGGGTATTCCCAGATCACCGCTTCAGGTTAATTCTGGACATCACATTATTTTTCATTTGATTAGTCAACATGCCTATGGCTTACAAATGGTAATTAGATCAATTTCACGCATATTCTATCATTAGATTGAAAGGGGCGACCTCATGTAGCTAAGACACTTCACATTATGTTGTCTTGAGAAGAATTCTAAATCAGCTGCTCAATCACTTCTAGGCTGCACTGTATTATACTAACAGTGCCTGAAACTGACAACTAGGTCAGAATAGTAATCCCGATTACCTTGATTTTCATAGGAGGGTTAGGTAGAAACTTGGCACTTTAATGCCAAATAACACCTACATCAAAGTAGTTTTCCTGCTATTCACATTATATTCAATGTGAGGAGTTGTCTGATCGGAGACCTCAAATGTGTGATTCGTCACCCATCCCAACATAGTAGATGAGAGACTGTCGGGCTGATCCGAGGCAACGAAAAGTTCATTTTGTAGACAAAATTCCACAGACTCAAGAGGCCCATCAAGTGAACAAATATGATACAGTCTGTGTGCCACTTTGAAACAAATGTTGACAAAAGACACATTTGGAGAATGGTTTACTTTCCCAGTCTATATCTTTAAATAGGATATTTTTGTCTTTGAGTGAAATTTAAATAATAATAATGGCAAATGTGTTGTACTAACACCTGACCAAGTGGCAGCCATTAGAAGAAGGATAGGTCGAGTTAAAATCTGAAAGGAGTCAGATTTACGCTTTGCAGGTTACAAACTGCCTAGTTGGTTGAGCACAATTAGAACTGGTGCCCTGCAGTGCACAAATAGGCTGAAGCAACGGCACTGAACTATTTTACACAACGCAGAAGCCTGTAACCTCCAGTTTAGACACAATGCTCTGCGCAGGCACGTTGATTCCGTAAGCTATTGTGTTCTGATTTAACCATGTCATCAGAGGTTACACGTCAATCAATGAAGCAAGAGTATTAGACACAAGAGCTTTCGTATCAATATTACACCCTTAGACTTGCTGGGTAGAGGTGGAAGTCTGCACAAAGTGGCTTAACAGCCTAAATTAGCTTCACAATAAAGCCTGTTTGTGATCAGTCGGGTATGCTACCGCAGATCAACACATGTCCCCTGCTGTCATTGCCTTTTTGAGAAGTTCTTCTAAACATAATACATGCACACTTAGATTTACAGGAAGACAATAGGCTGATTGTCATTGAATCAGTTCATTGTGCCTCCGTCCTTCTTGGCTTCACACTTTTCCTTACTCCGTTTCTCAGTTTGGGGGGGTCTCATGAGTAAATATTTTCAGCCACAACTGTACCCCTAGAATGGTATTATTCATGTGCTCCTACGAAGAGGAACTTTCAAAAATATTTCACATTTTGTATCATGCGAAAAAAGATTTCCGCATGGTTGTGAGGACTTAGGTTTTTAGCCAAAATTAAGGGCTAGATATACGTAAGGAATGGTTTGCGCTTGCCAAATAGCACATTTTTGCGATCCCCTATTTGGTAACCACAAACACCTATGTACAAATACGTGTTTTACACACTTTGTGAGCCCCAGTGAGTTGCAAATAGACCTACCTCATGAATATTAATGTGGTAGATCTCGGTTTGCGACCCATTGGGAATCACAAAAATCACATGGATGGTGGCCTGCTGGGGTCAGCAGACCACCATGACTGTGATTGCTTTTCAATAAAGCTATTTTATTAAATGCAGGAGAAAACGGGATGCGTTTGAAAAGAAAAAATGAAAAGATTCCTATTCATTTTGTAAGAGTAGGCAGTGGTCCTGCTCTCAAAAAATTATTTACAAACATTCACATCCCTTGGGGACCCCTTCTTGTTTGCGCCTGTTTATAACCAGCTGAGTTTGGTGGTAAACTGTGAATGTTTTTGTGGTTGCATTTCAATCGCAAAGCATTCATACATGCCACTGTGATTCATTATTAGGAAAGGACGCCCTTCCTAATACCGAATCGCAAACTCAAATTGTGGGCCCACATGTACGGGCCAACCGAATAGGCTCGTTTGTGAGAAAAAAACATTTCCCTTTGCACAAATCCCTATTTTGCGAGTCGGTATGGAGTTAACGACTCGCAAAGCGGGGTTTGCAAATTTTAATTAGGAAGGGACGTCCCGAGGGTGTCCCTTCCTAATTGCGACTCGCAGGGGGATGTATGATTGTTTTGCAACTGTGAATGCAGTCACAAAACAATTGCAGTGAACACCAATATCAAATTGGTGTTAACCCATTCGCAAAGGGAAAGGGGCCCCCAAGAGACCCCTTCCTCTTTGCGAATGGGGGAGCAACCATTTTTTTAGAGCAGGCAGTGGACTCATGAACCACTGCCTACTCAAAAAATAAATAAACCTGTAACGTTTCATTTGTAGTTTTGAAATGCAGTCCATTTTCCTTTAAGGCAAACAGGCTGCATTAAAAAAATTGATTTATTTAAAAAGCAGTCACAGACATGGTGGTCTGCTAACCCCAGCAGGCCACCATCCCTGTGAGTTCGGCCATTCCCAAATTGGTCACAAATTGCGACCGGCCACATGAATATTAATGAGGTAGGCCCTTTGTTACCCATCTAGGAATCACTAATAGTGTCTCAGACACTGTTGTACATTTTGTTTTGTAATTCGCAATTAGCGATTTGCAAAGAAATCACAAATTGTGAGTCGCAAAACAAATGGTCGTACATCAGGACCGCGATTTAGTTACACATTACTGAATTGCAGTTGGGCCTTGGTACGTTAAAAAATGCCTTTTTGAGTTTGCAAATGGTCTGATTCTGTGAAATGGACCGTTTGTGAACGTAAAATAGCTTTGCACATCTGGTCCTAGATCACGATACTTCCTACCAAATGGACTTTAAATCAACAATCTCTTTAAATCTTCATGGCCTTGTAAATATGGACATCGCTCACGCATGCCACTGCATGAAATGGAAATTCCATGGGTGTTGTTTGGGGTGTTTCCATGCAACACCCATGGAACCCGAAGGAATCTGACACATTCACAGATTTACAAGGCTGGGAATGCATCACATTCCTATACCACCACAGGGGTGGTGGAAGAATGATGCAAGAGAGAGAAATATCTTCATTTATTATGGTGCTTACCTCTTTCTATGTGTGCTGCAGAATGCAGCACACATAAAAAGAGGAAAATACCTTTTGTGATTGTTTTTGTGCTGGAAGGTTGCCCTTACTGCACAAAAACAATCATCCTCACAACGCAGGCATCCTGTACCATGGTGTAAGGCTGCCTGCTTTAGAACTAGGCAGTAATTTGTGCACCAGTGCAGAGAGAGGAAAGAAAAGCTCTGCATCTTGTAGATACAGCACATTTCTGCCGTTTCCCAGTGGTGCAGGTTGGTGCAGCAAGGTACGTGCTGCGTTGCCCTGCACCACCTGCCACCTAAATGAGGCCCTTTGTGCCTCATGTATGAGGAAATGACACAGTGCAGTGCAGCCAGCCAGCTTGCTGTGCTGCACTGTCATTTAACAAGTGCAGGAATGTGGCGTATTCACTGAAATTCAAAGCATCCCTGTAATTTCCTCAGCAATGGTGCACAACCTGCTGCCAAGCTCCAATGCCGGCACCCTTGCACCATATAGCTACTCTATCTCATTTGGGCCTAGGGACACTAATCTAGGATGTACATTTTCTGAACAGAATGGCTGTGTCACACGACAAATAACTCATCTGAGAGGGGTCAGGTGTGGGTGATGGGAGGCGTATACACATAGGGACATGGCAAGAGAGATGTCTTTTGTGCCCTGCATGAAACTAAATTGCACCCAGCTGACATGGTGGGCAGGGCAGTGCACACAAGTGTCAGCTGCCATGGAAGGGACCAGTGGAACTCATCGCAAATAATCAATTGGAGGGTGGGTGATGTGAGAAATGTACAACACTGGACCATGTGTGTACAAACTAATCATTATGTGTGAGCATGATAAGACACTGCTACTGCTCTACATGGTAGGCGCTGACACTTCATGGCAAAATTACATTTGAATTGAACGGGGAGTCTGTGCATTCTGGGGAGATGGAAATTTTAATTGTAATTGTAACAGTATTTATATAGCGCATACTACCCCTGATGAGGCGTCAAAGCGCTTTTTGGCGAGTAGCACGCTACTCCGGAACCCAACAAGAATTAGTGATGGATTAGTATCGGGAAATATGAGTACAGTTTTAGTATAATTATGAGTTAATTTGAGCTGCGGATATGAGAGTTTGTTAGTTAGATTGAATGGAGTAATGGAGGGGTGGAGGAGGAAAGAAATCCAGAAGTGTTAATTGGGAGTATATCCCTCATTTACTCATCCCAAAGGCTTGGGATGAGTAAAGGGGGATGGAGGAGGGAAGAGTCTGTGGAAGGGTTAGGGAGATTATGGTAGCGGGGTGATATAAATGAGGGCGAATTTAGTGGGGTTGTTTGGGAGGTCATGGTAGTAGAGTGAGGTTTGGTGAGTTAGATGTGGAAGCGGAGGGAAGAGCTTTGGCAGAGTTATTTAGGAGATGAAAGTAGTAGAATGGATTTGGGATGAGTCAGAGTGGGAATGGAGGATAGATTGATAGAGACATGACATATGATGATGGATAGATAAGTGTGGTAAGATAAGAGCAGGGATTAAAAGATATATAGTATAACAACCCACCCAGGAGCCATGCAATGACCCACGAACATGCCAAGCACAGAACAATATACACACACACACACACATATATATATAAATATATATATATACACATATACACACACACATACATACACACATGAATACACACACATATGCACACATATATGCACATACAATACATAATTAGAACCATGGGTAAATATACTTAGACAAACAGGTTTAAAGAGTGTGTGTGTATTTTATTGTTATGACATAGTAGCGATACATATTTTCTAAAGAACTATACATAACTAGAAATAGACACAAAATCAGAAAATAATATTTATCAACATAGGCATATGCAGTCCATAGTTGTTTGAATATGGTGATTATGAAGGAAAAAGCCAACTCTTGAGTAGTTTTCTGAAGACAAGAAAGTTATCTGTGGCTCTTATAGTTGGGGGTTATGAATTCCATAGTTTGGCTTCTTGAACTGAGAAGGATGTGCCACCTATGGTCTTTTTCTTATTTGGTGGTGTTCTAAGGCGTGGTGCCAATCCTGAGCGGAGGTTTCTTTGTTGGATATATTTGGTTATTTTGTTTCTGATAAAAAGCAGTCCTGTTCCATGTACAGCTTTGTGGGTGATACAAAGCAGCTTGAAAGTGCATCTTCTGGCACCGGGTAACCAGTGTAGTGCTCTCAAGGCAGGGAAGATGTGGGCTTGTGGCTTTACATGTAATAGTAGCCTGGTGCTGAGTTCTGAATACATTGTAGTTTTTTCATAATAGATAGAGATGACCATGGTAGAAGCCATTGGCATAATCCAGTTTGGATAGTACAAGCGAGATAGTAGCTTGCACGTTGTGTGGAAATCCGAGGTGGGGGAAGATGCTTCGTAGAGTCTTCAAGGTGATGAAGCTTGTTCGTGCTAATTTGTCCACTTGGGCATTCATAGTTAACTTGGAATCCATGGTGATTCCAAGGTTTTTAAGTTCCTTGGATAATTGAGGAGGTGGTCCGAGATCGTCAGGCCAGACGCACAGAGGGTCATAACTTTGGTCATGTGTACTGCATGGTACCTACAAAAATACACATGGGCCACTGGGTCTGACTGTGCAATACTTGTGGCACTCCTAGGGAGGAATGGCAGTGAATAGCCCATTGGGGGACTACGACCTACATGCCATGTGGACTGGGGGGAGCATGTCTCATGGTGCCACATGTACAATTTGAAGGATGTCAAACAGGGATTTGACAAGGGGAAGCCAAGAAACACATATCCCCCACAAATCATGGGACCAATGGAGGAACTTGGGTTGAAGTGGGTGGGCCCACTGATGTGGGTTTCAGATGTAGGGACTTGCCACCAGTCATACCACCACTACATTATCGGGTGAGGCTCAACAATTGGGCCCTAATTCTAACCTTGGCGGACGGCGGAGGCCGTCCGCCAAGGTACCGCCGTCAGAACACCGCACCGCGGTCGAAAGACCGCTGCGGTGATTCTGACATTTGCCCTGGGCTGGCGGGCGGCCGCCAAAAGGCCGCCCGCCAGCCCAGGGCAAATCAACCTTCCCACTAGGATGCCGGCTCAGAATTGAGCCGGCGGAGTGGGAAGGTGCGACGGGTGCAGTTGCACCCGTCGCGTATTTCAGTGTCTGCTAGGCAGACACTGAAATACTTTGTGGGGCCCTCTTACGGGGGCCCCTGCCGTGCCCATGACATTGGCATGGGCACGGCAGGGGCCCCCAGGGGCCCCGCGGCACCCCCTACCGCCATCCTGTTCCTGGCAGGCGAACCGCCAGGCACAGGATGGCGGTAGGGGGATTCTAAGGGCAGCGGTAAACCGGTGGGAGACCGCCGGTTTACCCTTTCTGGCCGCGGCTGAACCGCCGCGGTCAGAATGCCCTGCAGGGCACCGCCGGCCTGTCGGCGGTGCTCCCGCCGACCCTGGCCCCGGCGGTCTTAGACCGCCGGGGTCAGAATGACCCCCTTGGTGTCTGAAACAAGTTATCATGTAGTACCACTGGGTATGGACATGCATAATCAACCTGTTGAAGGCATGTCTGAATGAATGTATAAGTTGGGTAGGATTACTCTGTGCCACTCATCAGTGTACCAAGAATCAAAAGTGGGTAATCTGAGGTGGTTTGAATGCATACAATGGAATGGGGCAGAGTCATATGATGTGTGACACTCTGCAGATAAAAAGCTCACACCAGAATATCATAGGGAGAATGTGAGTGAGCCAAACCACACAGTCGGACAGAAGCCCATCCCCTCAGAGCAGGCACACAGTGCCTGTGAGAACAATCCATTTATGAGTAAGTCTTGGGGAACTGTGCATCAATACCCATGCCCAACAGGTTTACGACACATCACTGTCCAACTCAGGGCCCCATGTATGAGGAAATTATGCAATGTGGTGCTGAAAGCCAGTTTGCCATGCTGCACTGCACCATTTTGAAAGTGCAGGGATGCGTTGTATATACCAAAATGCAACACATACCTGTACTTTCCTCTATGATGGTGCACTTGTTGCTTTCTAGCACAACACAGACACCCTTGCACCATGCTGTAGGGGTGCTTGCGTTGCAGGGATGAGTGCTAATTTGCTGAAAGGGACACTTTCTTGAACTTGAACAATCATGAATGTTGTCTTCCACTTTCCATGTGTGCTGCAGAATGCAGGAATCACTGAAATAGGAACAATGGGGATTAAAATGTAAAATGTCTACATTGCACCTCTTCAGTGCCACCCCTGAGGTTGTGCAGGAATCTGACACATTTCCAGATATCTAAATTTGGGACTGTGTCACATTCATTTGGATGCCTTGGATGTTTACAGGGAAACACTCACAGCAACACCCAAGGAACGTACCTTTTATGCACTGTAATGTGTGAAAGAGGTACACAAAACAGGGCAATGACAAGATACACCAGTTGGCGTGGTATGGTCTTGTAGATTAGGGGCCTTCACACTGTGTGATTGGAACATCAAATGCAATCACACTCCAGATGCGCAGTGTGCTGCTAGGTCCCTTGAAATCAGGGTTTTGAAGTGCTCCCTTGGAAACGTTGATTGTAAACCTGATCACTTCTGTCAACATCTAGCAGAGCTCAACATTAACTCACCTCCATGTCATTGCAGAGGATGACACCACACCGCCTGGCCAGCTGCCTGTCCTGGACTTCTCCAATGATATGGATGATCAGCTGCAAACCATTAATCTAGATACCAACAATAAATCCTGGGTGCAATAAAGAGCCCATCTCCGGTCGCAGGGAGGCTAGACAGTGTTGCAGTGGATCCAGATGAACCACCTAACATCCAACAAAAACTACCTGCCAGCTCAACCACAGCCCTGGACCTTCAGGACCCAGCACTTACATTCCAAAAAGCTGCAGTAAGAGTCCAGCAGGAGCTGGCAGATACAGTGTGGGTGGGGCTGGAGACTGTGGTGGGAACCCTAGAGACAGTCCTGTGGTGCCTCAGTCCAAATGAGGACAACTTGTCTTCCATACGAGGCACCAACTTTCCACTTCCCGGCCTCCAGCAGTCCCTGGCTGACGTCGCTGGTATCATGAAGTTGGGGCATTAGCAAATGCCCATCCCAAGTGCCACCAGCGAGGTTTCTAACAGGCTGGGACCAATACAGATGTCTAGGAGTCCAAGGAGAGGAAGCAGGACTCCCTCATTGCCACCTTGATTGTCCTTCATCGTGAGGTTGCTGCAGTGTTGCAGACCCTGCAGGTCCTCCTTGCTACTATGCAGCCTCATGTGTTCTACAAATGAGAGCTGCAATTGACACAGAATCCACATCTTCATCCCTTGATGTGTGTGCCTCCCTCTACTTCAGCACCTACAACACCCCTGTCACAGGAAGTATCACATACATCAGAGGATGAAGATGTGGAAGGAACATCTTTCACCAGGAAAACTGTCCGTTAGTTTTTCTCTTCAGCACATGGCCCTTTCTCCTTTGCTCTGTGCTAAAGATCATGCCAGTGTCAAAACACCTGGCACCATCCTCAATTGGAATCTCCCACTGTTGACCTCTTACATATGTGGACTGTCATTGTGGCCACTCTTCCCTAATGGCAATGTGGTCCTCCTCCTCACTAAAGTACTCCTCTCCTACACATGTCCCATGACATGCTCATCCCCATTGACTCTGTCTGGACATCCAATGGCTAAATACATCTGTTGGGGTTGTTGTCTCCTGGAATGTACATCAGTACTGCATGTAAATTATCACATATAAATATTATCACTAACTACAACATTGGTGGTGTAAGTGTGTCTGAAGCAGGAACAACATAAACATGTTGCATTGCGTGAAGTTCATACACTGACTGCTTATGAAAGGGATATCTGTGGATTGCAATCTGAGGCAAAGCCACACAGACTGAGTGAACATAGTTTAATAATATATTACGTTGATGAAAAACAGTTTTTGGGGTCCCTAACTATGTAATGTAACAGGTATCATGCAGTCATTGTGACAGCTGATGTAACTCACACCACAAGTGGCTGGTCTAAGCAAGGACAGTAGCAAAAATCTCACATTGATGTGACAACCAAATGATGCTAGTTTAAGTCTAGGAGGGGCAGGCAAAGTGTTTGAATAACAAATCCATTATTTAGGGTGAGTGAAATGAAAACAACATTTCACAAGTGCATGTTGAATGAAATATCAACACAAAGCAAGTGAACATGAATATCTGTAATGGGATGTGTATCCATTCACATCCAGATTGTCACTCAAATTGCTAAATGAAGTTTGTAGATAGCAGATGGGATCTCTTTGCCACCTTGACACATACTTGCCCATAAGGAATTCACCTTGTCATACGCCTCCAAATACTGCTTGCAAAGCCATATGCATGTACCAGTCATAACCTGTGCAGACATACTAAATCCTAGACAGTAAATCATGATGAAGACCATAATGTATGACACAATAAAATTTATATAAAACTATTAATTTTACACTAACAACTACCTAACCTATTCTTACCTAACCTACACTACCATAAACTACTTTAGAACTACAACTAACTTAACTTATTTTAGCGTATTCTATACATTTAATGTCGCATTATAGACATCAATCCCCCAAACCCCTTAAAACACATCTGTAGACAAGGACAACAGTAACTACAGCTATATATAAACCAGCTAAACATCTAGGCCTAAACAAAGATATATTGTTTGTGTTTTTTTATTTGTTTGTAAAGTACACAGGCCTAAAACATCACCACCACACGACACCCAATAATAGGAAGCCCCAAATAAAGTACCCACCCAGCACTGCACTCACTTTCCTAACACTAACTAACTAAAACCTCAACTATAAAAAGCCATATACAAGGGGAAGGAAGGTATGTCTTGGTTTGGACCATCCTGCTCCTCATTTCTTTATGACAGCAGCCTTGAGTTCTCGGAGACTGATGAGCACCTGGTCCTGTTTATGCTCCAGGTTTGAGATGCGTAGCGTCATGTCAGTGATTTCAGTCTGGATGTTGCTCTCCAAATCCACCCATAGGACTTGTGGTGGGGCCTTTGGTGTGGTTGGAGCTGTTGTGGTGGTGGTGAAGGTAGATGGATCTGCCCCGGCAGGCCCACCCCTGTCTGTGACCCATGAGTTGCCCTGTCAATGGCAGGTGGAGGTGGCTGTGTCAATGGTTGTAGGCCCTTGGCAAAAGGCACTCCAGGACCCTGATGCTCTCTCATGCTCATAGGTCTTTCCCATGCTCTTGAACGCCTTCTCACATGGCGGATGTGGCGATACTGTTCTGCCCTATTTTCAAAGTTTCTCTTCTGGGATCACGTTGCCTGAGTAAACAGGATGAATACATGTCATACCTAGGTCACTTGGGCAAAGGAACATCAATCATTCCATATAAATACTATCTGCAGACATCACATGATGCACATCACAAATCACAATAACAGCTTGGAGGGCAATGTAAACAGACATCTGTCCAATATCCATCATCTCCACATTGATTATGGGGCAGATATCAAGACCAAGTGAATATTGCACAATAGCAATGCCCCGTCTTGGAACATCTTTGAATGACCATGTCATTATTGACAATGGCTATGAAAAATACTGTTTTGCCATCATGTTGCATTGCTCATCAGTACTGCATAATCCATTGCCCTTGGATCCATTGGCATTTAGCAAAGTCATCTGAGCAAGCCCTGTAAGTTAGATGGCATGCCTCACAACATTATGCGCTTGATATGGCAAGGACACACAGCTGGACACATTCCTACATGGAAAATACATGTGCCAGATATCATATGTGAGAACGGAGTGTGGATATCTCACTCACATCACACAGAGATACATGAAACTACGCTCAAATCCACTCATGTACATACCTGGTGGGTTGCGCCTTGATTCCTAGCATACTCCCCAAGTAACTGTATGTGTCTCACTACACAGCACATTGCCTGTACATATAAGTGCACTCTAGCACTCAGCACAGCCATTTAATAGATGGGTGCATGCATGCCCTACATCTCATCTGCAAAGGGATCTTGAAACATTACATTACATTCAAACACACATTTCCAGATCTCTGAAGATGATGGGATAGCAATGTTGTCATACACAACAGAGAGTATGGGGCATCACACTACAGGAGTGCGGAAATCAACTCCAAATCCAAGTGTGGTACATTTACCACTGTCCTGCCAATCTTATGGCCCCATTAACACAGTCCTCAGTTCAGGTAGTATATGATTTACTGTGGTGTTCCTGTGGCACACACAGCATGAATATATTCTGCGAATCACAAATTGTCACACTGCATAGATGTGTAGGACCCTGTACTTCTGGCACATATTCTTACTGTCATCACTGTGGTTTAACTCATACACCATGTGTGGGCTAGCAAGGCACATCAGACATAGATTGCACCATTGAGTAACAACAGCCTATCTGTCCATATGACAAGCTTTACTCTGGTATACAGTGCCCTGCCATGTTCAGTTATGATTCAACTATCATATTTTCACAGATCCTGGCATTGTGGTCATTGTTCTTTGTTCAAAGCAGCATATTTGTGGACCCTCTGTTATAGCAATCGGATTTGTCAGAGGCAAAGGCACATCCTGGACCCAACCTCCACCTTACTGTCCATGCACATGTATAGCCTATGGAGTTTCACTTGTATACATACACATTGTACATGACTTTGCACACAGCATTTAACATCACATACAATCCTTGGACTAGCCATTACACATAAAGGATGACACTCACTTGTAGCATCAGGTTACTGAAGCGTTCCACCTCTTCTGTCATGTACAATTTGGGTCCACCTGCAAGACACAACATGAGACATAGCACTGTGAATGTTGAACACTGAGCACTGTGGTCAAATATTGCACATTGCACATGTCTTGCAAATGACCATCATAGCTTTATGGTTGTGGCAATTCAAATGGGCCATTGAGCATGTATCAATATCATACTTTGGTAGGCTAGGATGATATGTATAGATATGTGACGGTACCATACATACATGTCTCAGGTATATAGTGTGAGAGTTTCAAATGACTTACTATCCCAAGTTGTGTCAAGGCTATTTGAGTGTAGTGGCATTGTGCACCTATATGACTTACAGAACACACTCAACATTGACTAGCAATACTCCTGCCTCACTCTTGTTATTGGACCTGGCTTTTTGACAGGGTCATCCCCAAACTTTTTGCCTCCTTCCTCCTATTTCTTCTGACCTGTTGTTGGCTTTTTACCTCTGGGCACTTTACCACTGCTAACCAGTGCTAAAGGGCATATGTTCTCTGTGTAAATTGTACTATTGGTTGGTTTATCCATGATTGGCTATTTCATTTACTTGTAAGTCCCTAGTAGAGTGCACTATATGTGCCTAGGGCCTGTAGATTAAATGCTGCTAGTGGGCCTGCAGCACTGGTTGTGCCACCCACTTCAGTAGCCCCTTAACCTTGTCTCAGGCCTGCCATTGCAAGGCCTGTGTGTGCAGTTTCACTGCCACTTTGACTTGGCATTTAAAAGTACTTGCCAAGCCTAGAACTCCCCTTTTTCTCATATGTCACCCCTAATGTGTGCCCTAGGTAACCCCTAGAGCAGGGTGCTGTGTGGGTAAAAGGCAGGACATGTACCTGTGTAGTTTATATGTCCTGGTAGTGTTGTAGTGTGGTTAGTTTTACGTATTCATTGCGCTTTAGCTTCAGGCTTTAGGCCTTTGTGCATTTTGCCCTGAATATATTTTATTCATTTGCTGACAGCTTAGAGCCTCTGTGCACTTTGCTCTACATGCTTTTATTAGGCTTCGTACTGTTATTTTCCAAATAGCCAGTTCTACGGTGTTGTTTTTTATTCATATCACACTGTTTTGCCTACTTCAGCACTGGAGTTCTCCATAACATATTTACTCTGTACTTCAGTCAAGGATACAGTCTGGTACATTGCCGATAGACGTGGTAGGAGTTTAGTCTTGGCATTCCTGCGTAGGGACATTTTGTGATCACGATGACATGTTAGTTATAAAATCACTTCCTTGTCCCAATACACGGAAGAGGGAGATTCCGACCAGGGAACCACAACTAGACGCTGACTGCCTCGTTGCAGATGCTGAACCAAGATCACAGGTCTTTGCTCAGGTATGAGAGCTGATGTCTCCACAGTGATTCTAATAGGCAAGCTAGAAGCTTAACATGCTGTGCTCTAAATAGAACAAGCAGAGGGAGAGTAGAAACTGTTAGACAATATGATAGCTTTGTTCTTATGTTTTACTCTCCTGGTGACTATTTCAATCCTACTGTGTTGTATCGTTCTGGTTATTGCGGCTCACGCCTTAATATCTAAAATACAGTCGTTTTATTAAAACATTATATAAAACTTATACTGTCTTTGTCATTTGTATATGAGATCATATTGTAAATAAGAGAGTTGGTTTGGATCTGAGTAACCACGACTTCCCTGAGAAGTTCCAAAGATGTCATGCGCTCGGCTGCCGAATTATTCCTTCCACATGGGAGAAATAAGGCACCGCTAGTCAGCCGGAGCAAAAAACGGATTTAGGGTGACAGAGTTCTTTACACGTGGGTCAGACTCAGTCCCCCACACCGTTATCGATCCTGCTGCCTAGAAATCCAGTAGTCTCATTTAGAATAATGAGAGCCCACACGACAGTGTAAAACTCCTAAATTCGTTTTTACACTACTGTGAGGACTGCTCCCTTCATAGGCTAACATTGGGGCTGCCCTCATACATTGTTGAAGTGGCAGCTGCTGATCTGAAAAGGAGCAGGAAGGTAATATTTAGTATGGCCAGAATGGTAATACAAAATCCTGCTGACTGGTGAAGTCGGATTTAATATTACTATTCTAGAAATGCCACTTTTAGGACGTGAGCATTTCTTTGCACTTAAATCTTTCTGTGCCTTTCAATCCATGTCTGGCTAGGTTTAGTTGACAGCTCCTTGTGCATTCACTCAGACACACCCCAAACAAAGGGTACTAAGCCTCACTTGCATACATCTGCATTTTGAATGGGTCTTTCTGGACTGGGAGGGTGGAGGGCCTGCCCTCACACAAAGGACTGCCACACCCCCTACCCTGGCAGACATGATTGAACTGAAAGGGGACCTGGTGCATTTCTTAGACACTCTTTGAAGTCACCCCCACTTCCAAGGCACAATTTAGTATAAAACAGGGCCTCTGCCCTACCTCATCAGACACTTGCTGGAGAAGAAACCTGAACCAGAAACTACATCCTGCCAAGAAAAACTGCCTGGCTGCTCAAAGGACTCACCTGTCTGCTTTCTCCAAAGGACTACTGCCTTGCTGTTGGCCTGCTGCCTTGCTGAACTCTTGTCTGGCTGTAAAAGTGCTCTCCAAGGGCTTGGATAGAGCTTGCCTCCTGTTCCCTGAAGTCTCAGGACCAAAAAGACTTCTCTTTTTCATTTGGACTCTTTGTGCGCCGAAAATTTCGACGCACAGCTTATTCCGCGGCGAGAAAAATGCCGCACACCGACGCTGATCCAGGCGACGCCTTCGGGGCGACCGGAACGTCGACGCACGGCCTCACAAGGACAACGCCGCCCAACTTCCAGAGAGGAAATCGACGTGATGCCTGCCATGAGAGCGAAACTTCGACACACAGCCCGCGGAACGACGCGCAGACGGAAAACAAGCAGGAGAATCCACGCACAGACCCCGGGACATCTGGTAATCCCCGCGACCCACAGAAAGAGACTGTCCACGCGCCGGAAAATGACGCACAACTTCCCAGCGTGAAAAATAATGACGCAAGTCCGTGTGTGCTGGGGAGAAATCGACGCACACACCATTTTTCCACGTATCTCTTCTTCTGCGGCCCTTTGCGGAGATTTTCCACTCCAAACCAGGTACTTTGTGCTTGAAAGAGACTTTGTTTGCTTTTTAAAGACTTAAGACCCTTTATATCACTTTTCAGTGATATCTTTACCAATTCATATTGCATCTTTGATCGTTTTCACCTGCATATGCCCAGATAAATATTATATATTTTTCTAAACACTGTGTGGTGTATTTTTGTGGTGCTATATTATGGTATTGTATGATTTATTGCACAAATGCTTCACACATTGCCTTCTAAGTTAAGCCTGACTGCTCGTGCCAAGCTACCAGAGGGTGGGCACAGGCTAATTTTGGATTGTGTGTGACTTACCTTGACTAGAGTGAGGGTTCTTGCTTGGACAGAGGGTAACCTGACTGCCAACCAAAAACCCCATTTCTAACACTTGTCATCACATGAAACATACAATAGTAGTTAGACATCCTCGTTCCCTCATTTCACATACATCCAATGCTAAAGGCCATCTCTCAGGTTGGCACATGTTGGCATATGTCCTGGCAGCAGACCAAATATAGAAATCGTGCACATTTCCTCAGGCTGCCCACAGCATATTTGGTGACATGTATACCATGGTGCTAACAGGGAAGTGTCAGGCAGGTATGCTAGGGACCCTGCTCTGTGTGGGTGCATGATAACCCAGAATTTGGATTCCTTTGTGTCATGCTTTGTCTATGAAATTACTGTTTTGGGGTGTGATGGCATTTGTGCCCTGACATATGTGAACCCCTGACATTGTGGCCCACATTTACAAGCCCAAATGTCACCCTGCACCACTAGAGCAACATTTCTGTTAAGTTTATGTGGCACAGTGTGGCAGGCTGTTAGACCTGGCATCTTTGGCTTTGTTTCCCCTAACGTTTTGCCTTTACTTCCTAGGTTGCTGCTATGTGCTGGACTCTGTTTTTGCTGTTTTTGTTACTCTGGGCACTTTATCTCTGCTGACCAGTGCTAAAGTGCACGTGCTCCCTATGTGAAATTGTATGTGTGATTGGCTTTTCCAAATTGGCATATTTGATTTACCAGTAAGTCCCTAGTAGAGTGCACTAGAGGTGCCTAGGTCCTGTAAATGAAATGCTACTAGTGGGACTCCAGCACTGATTGTGCCATCCACATGAGTAGCCCTGTAAACATTGCTAAGACCTGCCACTGCAGTGTCTTTGTGTGCAGTTTTTAAACTGCCAATTCGACCTGGCAAGTCTAATCACTTACCGGGCCCAAACCTTCCCTTTTTATACATGTAAGGCACCCCTAAGGTAGGCCCTAGGTAGCCTGATGGGCATGGTGCAGTGTGTGTTAAGGTGGGACATATACTGATGTGTTGTACATGTCCTAACAGTAAAATACTGCCAAATTCAGTTTTCACTGTTGCAAGGCCTATCTCTCACATAAGTTAACATGGGGGCTGCCTTTACTTTTTCTTAAAGTGCGGTTTCCCTTTGAGAGCAGATTGAAATGTGGAGTTTGGGGTCTCCGAACTCAAAATTTAAAAATACATCTTTTAGTGAAGTTGGTTTTTAGATTGGTAGTTTAAAAATGACACTTTTAGAAAGTAGGCATTTTCTTGTTTTAACCATTCTGTGACTCTGCCTGTCTGTGGATTCTCGGTCTGGGTCATACTGACAGTTGGGCAGTTTGTGAATTGCTTCTAGACAATGACACAAAGGGAGCTAGGGTGTAGCCTGCATATCCTGATGAGCCATTTGGGCTAGAGTGGAGGGAGGAGTGGTCACTTACACCTGAATAGGCTGTGCCTGCCCTCTCACAATGTGGTCTCCAACCCCCTGGTGTGTTTCTGGGGCCTAGCCTGGGCAAGGCAGGATCTTGTAAACAACAGAGACTTTCTTTCAAAGGCAGAAAGGGGTATAAGTATTGTACCCAAAACCCCAGACTTTAGATTTCTTCAAGATCTGTTTCTGGAACCAAGAGGAACCTCTGCCAAAGAGAAGAGCTGAGAGCTGAGGAGAAGTGCTGCCCCTGCCTGTGACGACTGTGCTGTTGCGCTATCATGCAGTTCCTGCTTCTGCCTGTGAAAGGGGAGAAAGACTGGATTTTGTGGTATATTCCTGCTTTAATCTCCAAGGGCTTGAACTGAGCTTGCCCCCTGTTCTGAAGACTCAGGGCCATCAAAGACTTCCTCTGCCAGCACCTGGACTCTCTGCTGAGACTCTTGCCCTTCCAAGTGGTGCCTAATCCAGTCCCTTGGCCCTTAAATGGAGAAGCTGGTGGAAAAACCAAGATGAACCAAGTAAACCTACTTTGGATGACTCCGGACTGACGCTGCTGGCGAATCCCGTAATGCTGCCTGCAACCGAAGCCGTGGTCCTCTCTGGAGTGTGACGACCACACAGGCCCAAAGCCGCTGCAGCCTCGCTGAAGTCCATGACTCCGTCGTAGTTGCCGCACCACGGCGTGACCGCTGGATTTCGACTCTGCTGGAAGTACGCGGATCCAACGCTTCACACTGACGCTGCCTTACCTCCACTACTCTGCAGCAAGGACCCGACGCCTCTTCATGACGCCTCCGCTCCTACATTTCGTAGCATTGGAACCAAAGCCACAATATCCGAAACTGTGCAGCAGCTTGTTTCCTCATTTTCACAAGGTACTGTACCTGGGGTCCGTGTGACTCTGTGACCGGCGCCATTGGTGTTGGACTGTTGGGAAAAACTCAGTCACGACGCCGTGATATCACCAAATTGCAGCATTTGTGTTTCTAAGCGCTATATTGAAGTTTAATATTAAAAAATTCATAACTTTGCCTGTGTATGTTGGATTGTTGTCCTTTTGGTCTTGTTTTGCTCAGATAAATATTGGCTACGGTTCTAAGTTGGTGTTGAGTCATTTTGTAGTGTTTTTACTGTGTGGGTTGGTACAAATACTTTACACATTGTCTCTGGGTTAAGCCTTTCTGCTCGTGCCAAGCTACCAAGGGGGTTAGCGGGGTTAATTGGGTTTTTTTCTCCTTTGCCCTGACTAGAGTGAGGGTCCTTGCTTGGACATCGGGTAACCTGACTGACAACCAAAGACCCCATTTCTAACATCATTATACCAAGACTCGTAATTCATCACACCTCAGGGGCAGCATCACAGTAGCCCAAAAGGAAAGAAAAACATGACTACTCCACGTTTTTCCTCTTCCTATGTGTGGTGCTTTCTAAAGCACACATAGATGAAGGAAAACACCATTGATGATTGTCTATGGACAGAAAGGTGTCACTTCCTGCACATGGACACTCATCCATGTCAACCATAAACCCATGCACCATGATACAAGGGTGCCTGCACTGGTACTCGTCAGCAAATTTTATGCAAGCACAGGGGACAAGGACAGAAATGTGGCATATGTCATAGTTACGGCACATTGCTGCACTTGTCGGGGATCCATGTTGGCACAGCAACACCAATTACAGCCCTGCCCTGTGCCCTAACTTAGTAAAGGAGGCGCTATGACCAGCCGACATCTGATTACAAGTGCAATACAAGGATCAGCCACAAAGAATAAGTACTTAACCATAGTTTGTGCAACCTCGATTCCCAGGAGGTCACATTCTCTGCTTATGAGGTCTGCCCATCGATGTTTCAGCTGGTGGGTTGACTTCTCCACCTCGAAGATCCACTGCATGTGAAAGTGGACCTTCCCCTACTGCAGCTTCTGTGCCTCTATCCCGTAGCCATGGACCACACTACTGCCCCTGGCCACTATATGTGGAAGGTAGTGGGTGACCAGCCATATAAAGCCCCCCAAGTCCCCCACACTCATGCCACGGGTCCTTCCCTTCCCCGACATGTCCCAACCCAAACTCACAATTAACTGGCTGAAAAAAGAAAAACCCAAACTACCCCCAACTACACCAACAGATTAATCTACACCAAAGACAAACACCTGACAATACATAGTAACATATGACCCAAAATACAAATACAGACATCAGGAACACAACAGGGACAGCAGACAGCACAGAGGACTCAATGGACAGCACTCCTCATTCCACCAACAGCACCACACAACCTCTCCCAAGCACAGACACAAAGACTGGCTGATCCATTACATCACTACCTGTGCTGATGTGGCACATTTTGAGCCAAGCACCATGAGTAAGTTCCGACGTGTTGCATGGAATACATCAGTTTTGGCAGACGCAATGGGTTACAAAAACACTCATTGGGACAATGTGGCGATTTTTTGGATGCAATGACTGAAATATGTGTATATATGTATGATCTAATGTGGAAATCATTTTTATAGTCATATGGATTGTTATGTTGCCTGTGAATAGTTGAGTTTTTACACTCTCCTCTCTTTCCATGTATTCAATGTATGTTTTGTTATTGTACATGGGCGAAAGTTTATGCATTACAGGGCTCACACCGCCTCCTCTTTAATAAAATCATAACTCTCCTTCATAACAGGCTAGGAGGCTTTTCAATTTTATTACAAGACAAAGGCTCATACTATGCATTCTATGCATGTTCACAACAAACCAACCTCTGTCATAGCTGCCTGTTGCAAAGGCTTGCAGAGAAGGTTTCAGCAGATTTCAGAATATCCTCTAAACTGGCTCCAGCTTAAAAAGTTTTAGATGCCATTGGTCCTGTACCTAAATGTTCACCAAAACCTTAATAATGTCATAACCCCCTTAACTCATCTACTTAAAGTAGTTGACATCACATGAGTAAATGGTTTATGCAGGACTAACAGCAACTGAGGTGCTGATGTCCTCATCCCCTTAGCTGCCTCTACATAATGATTAAAACATTTCATCACACACACCTTTCAACGTAATGGGAAATGTGGGAAATGCACATAAGTGGATGCATTTTTTCTATGTCTTGTGATATTAATATGCACACCATCTGGAGAAAGCCTTGTCTCAGAAACATCCAAACTCCTGACATCAGACACCCTTCTAAAAGACACTAAGCATAACATTGTGGACATCTTAGCAGAGAGTAACTTATGGAAAACTATATCATTATCACCATATGTTTCAAATTAATTTCACAATAGATTCAGATCCCATACAGTTGAATGCATGGGTGTAGGAGGTTTCATGTATCTCACTCTGTTCATCAGTCTACATACCAAAGGATGTCCCCCCAGTGGCTTTCAATCCACCTTTTCATGACCTGCTGATATGGCTTATCTATACCCAACAATTGGTCTGTACTATTTCTGTCCTGCTGCCAATGAGGCTAGGGGATTCATAACTATCACTACATTTGCTGACACTAGATCTTCGCCCTGTTCCACACACCAGATACTCCATGCTCTGCATGTTGTCCAATGTTCAAGGAAACGTTAATATATTAATGTATTGTGAAGCTAAAGGTCTTTAGAGATCTGAGAAACCTGAGATATTTCATGTGACCAAAGCTAGCCTGTCCTGACTAAAAAGGCTGTGGGTGTTTCTATAGAAAATCTGCTGGAATAACAGGAACATAATTGCACAATGAACTGACAACTCTAGGAGAATCAGGAGTCAAGGTTGACTTGTCCACAACTGTGTAATCGCCACCACCCTTACTAACTGTCTGTGAATCTGGGCCAGACATCTTTAAATCATTACAAAAGGAGGAAAAACATAAGGAGTCCCCCGCACCTCAATTCTGGAGAAATGCATCTGTAGACAGAGCCCCCAGATCTGGTCTCCAAATGAAACAGCTACCAAGTGAATTGGGCTCTGTGCCCCACACAGCAGCAGAGCTCTTTACTCTCAACAAACCAAACCTCACAGACTCTTCAGATTAGCTATGAATAAACACTTATTGCAACCCAAACACACAAACATATCTTTAGCAGTAAGAAAAGGGGCTGAGTTTATGGTTGATGGCCCTTGTATAATGGAGACTTAATTTATTCTGCTGATTGTCACTTCATGTGCAGAAACTGCCATGTGGGATGTATGGTTCTTTGGAGTGTTGTGAAATGAATAGTGAGAGATGAGTCTGCATAATATGAGCCTTTATCTTGTAATACAATTGAGTACAAATCAATGTTGTATTATTTACCCTGCATATAGTCTCATGTTGATATGATTGTGATGTTACTTCTGCCTATGAGTGATTCGTAAAAGCTGTCAATATTTCCCTAAATGTGTAGTAAACCATTACTTTACGCTTCAAACTTCTGAACAAATGAACTCTTGAGCTGAAGCAGTGATCTAGCCGCAGCCCAGGAGTGGACAGATTCTGGAACCTTTTGGAAATACCTAATATGGCACTATCTTACATGCAAATAATAATGTTTCTTGTGGGGATATGTAATTGCTTTCTTGAGGAGCGATATATGATTGCATTATTCAAAGCATCAAAATCTGTACTGTTTAGAAGATCATAGTTAGCTATGCTCTTAACCTCAGAGGTGAGAAATGGAAGGATATTCTTCATTAACA
This sequence comes from Pleurodeles waltl, assembly GCF_031143425.1. Lineage (NCBI taxonomy): Eukaryota > Metazoa > Chordata > Amphibia > Caudata > Salamandridae > Pleurodeles > Pleurodeles waltl. Next base: position 496,557,582 of record NC_090445.1, read on the forward strand.
GAGCTGTAGAATGGTCCCTTATGAGATTAGAGGTTTGGTTTCCTTAGCAATGTGTCCACTTCCACGTCTAACAGGTTTTTTAAGGAGGAGTAAATAAGGGGCAAAGAAGGAGGGATATGTTGTTAATGAGTTGACCAAGCTGAGTTATTGATAATGGAAATAGGAATATTAGGGATTTCAAGCTCAAACAAGTCAGCAAATTTCCACCATGCTGTTGGGATGATTGGGGTGTGCTATTCAACATTTATTTTAGAAGTGAATATTTTTTTTAAAACAGTTAAATATATTAATTGATAGGTCTGGTGCCTTGTTAATGCATATAGTGCCAGATGTACAAAGAGTAGGAATAGTGATCTTATTCGAATTGGTATTTGGAAATCACTATTCCTTATGTATGAAACATTTTGTTTCATACTTGCAGTTCCTAATGGGTCACAAATCGACCTACCTCATGAATATTAATGAGGTGTGCTGCAGTTTGCCACCTATTAAGAATGTCAGCCATCACAGGGATGGTGGCCTGCTGAGGTCAGCAGCACAATGTCTGTAATTGCCTTTGAATAAAGTTTTTTTTAATGAAATGCAGCCTGTTTTCCTTAATGATAAACAGAATGCCTTTCAACAATAAAAAAATTAAAAAAAAATAAAAAATTACAGGGCTCACACCATGCATAGGGCAAGGGTTGTCCCATGCGCCAACTATGTGTTGCACCTGCTTAGTTTACCCCCAGGGATGGCATCGACTTGCCATGGGATATGGGCTGCACACCCACATCCAGGATTACACAGACGTCTGCCAATATGTGCTGTGTCCCACAGTGCAGACAGTAGGCTGTCAGGCAGTTATGGGGGGGTGGCGGAATACAGTCTCCAGTGCAGGCAAGTGTTGTGATAGCACGTACGCATGTGTGAAAGGATATGTGAATGGTGCAATTTGCTCATGTTCCCCCTATCCAGGGGCCTGTCATCAGGGGACACATTGCCAGTTTGCCTACGGAGATTGGCTCTGCACATGGCATCACATACTACATACAGCAGACAGTCAAAACCTTCTTGTCCTATTATCTAGTAGGGCTTATAGGTAGTTTGATTCCCCCTTGCCCTATGATTTGCTAGGAACTTACAGGAGTCTGTCGTTGGCAGCTGTTCTTGTAGTAGTAATTTAGTTTACTTGTACCACTTCTGCATATGCCTTTTATTCAGAGTAGTGGGCCTAGGCCTGGTTAGCAGACCTGGGTTACAGCCAGGGTCAGTGACCAACATTTTCAATAAGTCAAATTTGGTTATACAGTATATGCAAACAGGATGACTTTCTCACACTGTGAATGAGCAGGTCATTTGGCTACAGACTGGTTGTGATGATATGTGCTATCTCACATAGATACTGTTTTTCTTGTAATCACACTCTTCTGACAATGTGTGAGTCATTCACACATGCACCACACATGTGAGTAGTATATGGAACCTCTGCAATGTTACTGCTATTTATGTTACATCTTGTACTTGCTCCCCATCTTCACCATCCTCATTATCCCGTTCTTCATGCTCCTCATTGCCATTGGGCCATAGGAGATTATGCCCTGCACATGTATTCTGCACTTTGCATCACACTAATATTGGTTTAGTTGCTCTTGGTGGCAAGTAGGCTAATTTGTCCCCAAACATTCCCTGACTCCCAAACTCTGGAAGTTCCCTCCACAATGTAGCAGGTTGTGTTTAGAACATGATTATGAATCTGCTGATTTTACATATGGGTGTGCTTGTGAGGAGTAGTCACCAATAGCTGCAGTCTATGTCCTTTGTCAAGGTGTACAGTGAGTAGTGATGGATTGGGGGAATGGTCATTACAGCTAATGGTCCCATATACATTAAAAAGTATTTCTGTGTCCTGATGTACTCCGACGTATTGGCAACAGCATGTGACGTGCTATGCCATTGGTTGGTATCCATGCAAATTGATCACATATTTGTCGGACACTTTGCTTCACATACAGGTGTACTGTAGTCTGTGATACACTTACTATTTGTCATAAGTGTGAAATGTCTATGTTGTCACCAGTGCCATGACTCTTTCACTCATTGAGTTGTCACATATCTCACACTGAGCCACTGTCGCAGTGTATGTCTACTATTTACATACGTTGCCATTCAGTTAGGCCCTAGTGCATCAAATGGTGATTCGTAACTATCCATTTTCTTTTTGGACTGCCAATTCATTCTCAGGTATGTGTATTTTCAGTTCAACATGTTTGTTAGACAGGCAATGAATACATTACACACCACTGTTTTCAGTATTCAGTTCATTGCCTCTGGTACTTTGAGGATGATGACAGTGTTCATACTTGATTGACAACTGTTGTGACCTACATAAGGTTTCCTGGATGTGAGTGTGTTATTTTTTTAGTAGGACTGTGACAGACATTCCAAGGCATATGTTAGATTGACTCATTTATTTACATGTTTGTCAGTCATGCCTTCAGTTACATGTGCTTAGGTGAAGAAGTTCTGCATGATGTGTGCACGTCTTTTTACTTCTGGAGATCAGGTTGATGTGGTGGCTCATCCTCCTCCTCTTCCATAGGTGCCTTGTGTTCTTCGACCCAGGGGACAGTTGTTCTGACAAACATATTGTGCAGTATTGCACATGCCAATATAATGTTGCAGACCAAGGGGGGGAATACTGAAGTCTGTCACCCAAAACGTCCAGTCAGTGAACCCGCCCTTGTGTAGACCAAATGACCGCTCAACGACGTTTCTGGTACCACTGTGTGCCTGGTTGTAAGCCTTTTCTGCCTCAGTTTGTGGGTTTTAAAATTGTGTCATGACTCACTGTTGGATGCCATATCCTTGGTCAGCTGAAATGTAAAACCATGGAGCAACAATGTAATTGTTTAAGATTACTGTATTTGTATACATCCTGCCCATGTGTGTCATGTGTATTGGTTTTATCATGCACTTCTCCCAAGTATGACCACATGATATGTTGGTCATGCCAGTGTACCGCAGTGTGCAGAGGCCTGTTCACTCACTGTTCATTCACTTTCGGCAGCACATTTAGATAGTGGCTAATTCCCATTGCTCAAGTCCACTCAATGTTTTGTGTTCACAATACATGTGTGGTGAGACATAATGCGGATGTGAATTATTTTTTGTTGGCACAGACACATGTATAGGTCCATGCTCATCCCCAGATGTTGGTGTTGCCATACATTACATTTATCCATGCCTTTGATTGTCCTACATTATCCATAATAGTTGGCATGATGCCATCCACACGGTATGCACTCACACATCCCAACTGAGTGACATAATGTGACAACTGCCATTTCCCAATCAGTGGTTGCATGTCACAGTGGCCACATTGTGCCCAAATTATGCATACAACACGTGTATCCTGCCAATTAGTTAGTGGTCATCTGCATTTCAGTTACACAACTTCCTGTACTGTGCTACATCTCAAAGAAGGGGAACTAATACACAATACTTAAGGCCTCCTGCAGATTTGGTGACCATACAACTAGACTTACACACAAGTTAGCTAGCAAATACACATTGACACTTGCGTCAGGGGTTGTAGATGTCCTTCTTTGCTTTCAGGATAGAATTTGTGTATGTAGATGCACCTTCATGCCAGGGCTGCTGCCTCAGACGCATGGTAAGTGATGTTTGTGTAGAGCAAGACACTCCACACATGTGAGATGGGAATTATTTTACATACCATCTTAAATTTGCACAGTTACATGTCACCTGCCCATGGGCCATGTTTTGTCAACTGGCACCTAGGGCCCCATTTACGGGGCCCATGGCACAGTACAGCACAACTGCCTTGCTGTACTGCCATGCACCACCAGGAAAGGGCATGAATGCAAGATCTACAAGATATGGGGCCTTTCTGTCCTCTCCCCCTGCAGTGGCACACAAATTGCTGCCTAGTGCCAATGTAGGCACCCTTGCACCATGGTGGATGGGTGCCTGCATTGTAGGGATGATTGTTTTTGTGCAGGAAGGGACACCTTCCTTGCCAAAAACAATCATATGAGGTGTTTCCCTCTTTCTATGTGTGCTGCAAAATGCAGCACGCATAGTAAATATATTTATCCCTGCATCACTCGTATGCCACCCCTGAGGTGTCTTAAGTTTCTACTACATTCCCAGCCCTGTAAATCTGTGAATGCAGCAAGACCTTCAGCTCCCATGGGTGTTGCATCTGGAAACTCCAAGCAACACCCATGGATCGCCCGTTTTAGTTAATGTTATGCTTTGAAGGTGTCCACATTTACGAGGCCAAGAAAAGCCATGCAAGGTGGCTTTGCATGGCCTTGTTAATATGGAGTGGCACACTGTGCAACCAGAGCGTGAGTGAAATGTGCCTTCAGTGGCTCATTGTGCCAGTAGGGACTTCTACATGAGGCCCATAGTCCCTGATTTGTGAGTCATGATACGTCTGATGGACCATGTGCATTGCATGTGACCAACCCCCAGTGCACTTGGTACACCTCCCTTGCACGCAGTGATGTTGGGCAGATTTCCTAGATGCCATGCATGGCTGTGTGCTTTTACATCATGCATCATCTGCAAAACTGGGTTGAGAAGTGTTCACCTGTGAGTCAGGGTGTTTTGTATTACATATGTGGTCTGGAGCATGGTGCATATATGTGTGAGAGGCCTCGTCCTGCAGTTCCTATCCATGCAGACAGACAGTTATCTGTGTATTGTGTCGCCCATATCTATTTGTTGTTGCATCAGTTATGGTACTTGCTGTTTGCTTACCTAAGAGCAGGCCATTTCCATATTGTCCATCCTGGAATCCCTGGTTTATGATGGACTGCAAAAAGATGTAGGCATCGTGTACACTGCCCGGGAATCTGGCCACCACATTCAGGATCAACCCACGATGGTCGACGATGGCCTGTACATTCATTGAGTGGGTGTGTTTCCAGTGTCCCTTTGCAGGAGGAGGAATGAGTTGCACATGTGTGCAGTCCATGGCACCCACAACATGCAGAAATCCAGCAATGGAATAGAATCCCTGCTATATTTCCTGCTGCAGTTGCTTGGTGTTAGGGAAGAGGATGTGGCGGGATGTGAGGCGGATGATGGCATCCAGGACAGGTGGGAGAAATTCTAAAATAGATGGCTGTGACACTCCTCTCATATGTGCTGTAGTGGTCTGGAAGAAGCCTGATGCAAGCATATGTAGCACAGACAGAAGGTTGGTCAGTGGTAGTATGTTAGCGAACCTGTCGGCCGTAGCCTGCAGTCTGGGTTCTATGAGGTGGAGTAGTTGGATGATGGACTCCCTGCGCAATCAGTAGAAGGTGATGACCTCTTCATCCCTGAGGGCAATCAGGGATGTCTGCTGGTGGTAGATGCACTCCCTTTTGTGGAGCCACTGTGGTGTGTGTGATGGTGATTGTGGAATTGTTGGTAGATGTGGTGGTGATGGTAGGAGTGGTCTTATTGGTGCCCCAAGCTGTAGTAGGAGTTAATCAATGTTGTCCTCCAGGTTGCCAGGGTGATTTGTATATGTTCTCCTTATGTCCCTGTACCAAAGAGTTATTTTAACACCTGGCCTGACCAGCTGTTAAAATTTTGACGATAGTCAGGCTTTGCATGACTTTTCCTAAGAATGGGTCATTTTTCAAAAAGCTTGTAAACACAGCAGTGTCGACGCAGCATCATTTTTTAAGAAGGAATGCCTACCTTGCATATTATTGTCAGTACCTGATGCAGCCAGATCCAATGCTACTGAAAACTGATGCGAGGGAGGAAAAAGTGACGCTAGAGCCCTCTGGTGTCACTTTGTAAATATGGAGTTGTTTTTGCGCCGCTGCTGCATCAAACAAAATTTGTATTTGTATTTTGTATTTATAAACCGCATTCCGGCCAAGGCATCGAAGCGTTACGAAGGTAAGGAGAAGAGCCCATAGAGTAAAGAGAAATTCAAAGGAGAACACTAGCGCAGAAAAAGCCATGTTTTGACCATCCTCCTAAAGGCTAAGAAATGTTGTTCCTTCCTGATAACCAGGGGAAGAGAGTTCCAACATTTAGATGCAGCCACTGTAAAAGCTTTGTCTCCCCATTTCGCTTAATAGGTGCGGGGGACCTGAATTCCTACCGAGCGGAGTTGTCGATTGGGTTTATACCAACATAGCCTGGAAGTCAAATGTTTAGAACCATTTCCGTGTACTGTTTTGTAAGTCAGACATAAAGTCTTAAAAATAATACGCTGGGACACTGGAAGCCAGTGCAGTTGTTTTAAAATGCTACTGGCCGATGCTGAACATGGGAGGTTCAAAATAGCCCGAGCAGCAGTATTTTGAATCAACTGAAGTTTATTTAGAGATGTTTTATCCAACTTAAGCATCAAAGCATTGCAATAGTCCAATTTGGATACGACCAAAGCTAAAGTCACTGTAATTCTCCATTCCCTTTGAAGGAAAGGGAACACTTTCTTTAGCATCTTCAGTGTCCAAAAACTAGTTTTAACAATGTGATTGACATGCGATCTAAAGGAGAGGCAATTGTCAAAAGTGACACCTAAATTTTTTGTAGCAGTAATAGGAGCTGGGAGAGTGCCACAGTCTATCGGTCACCAGCGAGAGTTCCACAATTCCTTTCCTGATCCAGAGTATAATATTTCAGTTTTATCACCATTTAATTTGAGCCAATTTGAGTTCATCCATCCATTGACTTCACGTATACATTTGTTAAAGCGATCTGACACTTCCGCCCAATTTTTATTGACTGGGATGATCAATTGGGTATCGTCAGCATAGGAGGTTGGTCTAAAGCCAAAAGAACGAATCAATTTGGCTAGAGGAGCAGCATACAAATTGAATAAAGTGGGGCTAAGTGATGATCCTTGGGGGACACCACAAGATAAGTGGTATGCAGGGGACTTAAAGTCGCCACAGCTCACCGTGGTCCATCTATCTTTCAGAAAAGATTCCAACAACTCAAGAACCTCATCTCTAATCCCTGCTTGATGTAAGCGGGATATCATAATCTGTGGAGAAATAGTGTCAAATGACGCGGATAGGTCCAGTAGGACTAATATAGCCCCTTGTCCTTCATCCACCATTCTCCGGATCTAATCCGATGAGGTAATGAGGGCTGATTCTGTGCTATGTGCCTTTCTAAAACTATGTTGAGAGGCATCTAGTCCTCCTTAATCCATTAAGTATTGGCTTATTCCATATTAATATGCTTCTTCCATGGTCTAGTTCTTTGCAGGTTCAAAATGATGCAGCGGCAGCGCAAACTCCTTGTAAATAAGCCCCTAAGCATTTATTTGGTAGTTATCAGCAGTGGTGATTGCATTCTGTGTCTGTGGTCTGAGCAGTGGAGTGAACTGAATGCATAACACTAATACTCGCAAAACAGGGTTGCATCGTGCTTGGTTTGTACAGTTCTCTGGGAAGCAATTATAATCACATCTTTGTTTTAAGATGGAAACTATGTTTTATATATATTCATTCATTATTTTATTTATGATTTGGGTTCATTTCCGTGAATGTTGTTCTTAGTTAAAAATAAAAAGCAACTCCCTGTATGGGGTATTGGGTGCAAACTCTCATCAACTGTCAACAAGTGTCAGCATTGTCACCGGTCATTCATGCTATATGCCCAAAGCTAAGAACTGCTGAAGTGCTATTCCTTAAGGTCCAACACATGTATATGTGTTTTATTCTGACAGCCTGAAAATTGGGCATGGATCTGGCTGCTCTGGTACAACGCTGGATACCCTTGCTTCACCTTATTCACCAGCACCTTCAGATACTGTGTGCACTTGATTATCTATCGGGTAGAAACCCTAGAAAAACCTGTTTACTGAGTTACTTTCTTCCATGGTCTAGTTCTTTGCAGGTTCATCTGCAGATAAATATATGTTCTGACAGCTTCAGGAAGGCCGGATCTCCTGCTATTCTCCAGGGAAGCTCTGGGCTTACTTTTTAGAAGCTTTTAGATAAGTGGCTTGTACTTATTGCATTACTGATATGAGATGTTTGTCTTTTCATCTACAATAAAGCATTTTATTGATTTCTGAGGATGAGAATGTGCTTTTCCCACAACCCATCTGACCCGGGGGTTGGGTTACTCACTTAGCATAATAGGCCACAAGGCTAGTGCTATGGAAGTGCTTCACAGAGCACCTCTATCCAGGAGTCCCAAAATGACCCAGAACCATCAACTAAGGCTTCATTGCTATGTGAGGGGTGTCAAAATGTCACTTTGCCAAGGCTGGCCTGTCCTGGTTGATCACACCCCGTGGTAAAGAGTCACAGCTTGCCCACTCCCTGACTGGAAATAGTAATTTTTTCTGAACTCCTGTAGGGCCGGAATGTAAAGGTGACAGCACGTAGGGGACAACCCTGTCCTGAACAGGGACTATTCGCATTTGGGAATAGGGCATCAGCCGCATTGGGGAACACAGAGTGGATGGTACAAACTGTGCCTATCTGTGCTCATTAAGGGCTCTACCAGGAGTACAGCCGGACTCACAAAGAGCTTGTGGTGCCTCAGTATTTGTGGAGGGAGTCAAATTCTGAATTTGGGAATGCAGGATTAAGGGCATCAAACATCACCTGGTGGGCAGCTCAAGTCAAAGCACTTGATGATGGTTGGTACCTCATTTGGCTTTACCGGTCCAACAGGCATATCTGTGTCATAAGATAATTAGGCCCTCATTCTGACCTTGGCGGGCGGCGGAGGCCGCCCGCCAAAGTCCCGCCGTCAGGTTACCGTTCCGCGGTCGAAAGACCGCGGCGGTAATTCTGACTTTCCCGCTGGGCTGGCGGGCGGTCGCCTTCAGACCGCCCGCCAGCCCAGCGGGAAAGAGGCTTCCACGATGAAGCCGGCTCGGAATCGAGCCGGCGGAGTGGAAGCTGTGCGACGGGTGCAGTTGCACCCGTCGCGTATTTCACTGTCTGTGCAGCAGACAGTGAAATACATGTAGGGGCCCTCTTACGGGGGCCCCTGCAATGCCCATGCCAGTGGCATGGGCACTGCAGGGCCCCCAGGGGCCCCGCGACCCCCCCTACCGCCATCCGGATCCCGGCGGTCGGACCGCCGGGATCTGGATGGCGGTAGGGGGGGTCGGAATCCCCGCGGCGGTGCAGCAAGCTGCGCCGCCGTGGAGGATTCAATGGGGCGGCGGTACACTGGCGGGAGCCCGCCAGTGGTGCCGGTCCGACCGCGGCTTTACCGCCGCGGTCGGAATCCCCATTGGAGCACCGCCGGCCTGTCGGCGGTGCTCCCGCGGTCCTCCGCCCTGGCGGTCTTTGACCGCCAGGGTCAGAATGAGGGCCTTAGTATGTCTGTCCAACAAGCACATTTCATCCATTCACTTTTAGGGCAGAGTAGTGGTTGTCAGTTTCAGTTGCTTAGTAGGAAAGAAACAGTGGGAAGTGCAACAGAAGTTGTCTCATACTTCTCAACAGTGCACTTCTGCCCATTATCTCCAACAACGTGCGTGGTACTGCTGATGGTCTGGGCCCCAGATGTTAACTCTGGCTTCTATGATCTGGGGGTCTTCGTGAGGCCAGGTGCTTGCTTACTTAGCCCTTTGATTTTCACTAACCAGGTGTCAAGCCAAAATATGGCTCTCTCAGTAGCTAATAGTGTACCCTTCCCAGGAGAGTATGGGACCTGATCCAATTCCTGATCCTAAAAGAAGTACCCTTTCTTATTTGTTCACAGATTTTTCTTGTATTTTTTCAAACCCAAAATTGAAATGTTAGTGAAAAACATGAGCTGTAGCCATGTAATCCTGAATGCTTTCTTATCCCCATTCATATGCTGTGCTTCCTTTTCTGTTTCAAAGTAATCAGCCATGCTTAAATACTGTAAAAGGCACAGTAAATCAGCACAGTGAATCAGGCAATGGAAATTTATCCAGTTTCTGGAATCAGTACCTTAGTATGAACATCCGCTCCAGCCATCTACATTTAGATCCGAGTTTCACAACATTTTAAATATGCAGTTATTGTCCGACTACTGAGGATACTTTTAGTTAAGGCAAAATAACTAACTTACTTTTCCCTAGAAGAACCACAAATACGAGGTGAGTGACGTGATCATTTAGATGCCGGTGCTACTGAGTCAGCTGGCAAAAAATGGCAGATGTCCTGACCACCAATCTTCAGATTTCCACTCTTCATTTAGGGGTGAATCACAGGGTTTCTGCTGGCAGTGCTGCCGCCAGATCTGCCGCCAGAAACACCCCTGCTGCTGCCTGAACTCTAGCTGTCCACAATCGACACTGGGTTGGAATGCTTGTTCTATATAAGACATGTTTTCTGACACCGTCTATCATTTTCTTTTTACATCCGGAACTTTCATTGCAGCTTGGAAGTACCTGGCTGGAAAAAAAACAACAATGTTACATTCAGTGGGAAAAAATGATTTAAGGACATTGATTTACCAAAATGAAATCCCCTCGTCTGAGCAGAGACGCCGATTCTCGTGATGCTAGATTCCTGCAACAATTTATTTTCATTAATAACTAAAACACAAGTCTGAATGCTGCCAAGGACAAATCAGTAAAGATGTGCCTAAATCTAAAATGTGACAAGTCTATATATTGTAAGTACTTTTGAGCAGGGATACAAATAACTTTATCATAATCCTTCCTCAAGCTTAGCAGCCTCAACTACTTGATCTTTCTGAAGAGGTTTGAGAGATTCCCAGGAAGGGCCGTTAGTTCAGAATTGATATCTCTTTGGAAATTATTGGACAGGCGCCTAAGATGTCAACCTATTTTGCAAGTAATTGTGCAAAATGCATCCCATACTCAAAAAAATACCTGAACCGTCGTTCGGGTGAAAATTCAATTCAGAAATGTAATTTCAAGTAAAATTTCCATTTGCTCACATTCAAAACACTGCTGCTCACATTCATATTTGTAGTTTTGTGCTAAAACATCACTGAAACGATCCGCTCAGGTAAGAAAATTATACGCAAAATACGTTTTTTTTGTATTTCTTCCAACTTTACCATAAAAGAGTATTTTTCATAAGAATTTCAAAGACACTAAGGGGCAGATTCAAGAGCCGCTAGGGCCTCCTTGCACTACAATAGTGTCATTTTATTTGATGTTCATGTGGCCCAACGAGGCCAAAATTGCTGTGCCAAAATTACAAGGTGGTGCAATGCATGCATTGCGCCACTTTGTAACCCTTTGTGCTACATTATGCCTGTGCCAAGCTTAATGTACGCAAAGGGGGGTTTTCCTCCATGGGGGGGGGGATAAATGGTGCAAAGAAGTCTAAGAGATTTCTTTGCATCATTTTTTTCGGCACGTTTAATGCCTGCCCAGAGCAGGCATTAAAAGGAGGCACACCATTGTTTACAATGGGCCTCAATGGGCTTTGCAGGATTAGCATCACATTCTTTTTATGCTCATCCTGCAAAGCTCCGAACTAGCGATAAAAATGTTGACGCAAGTTTCCCTACCTACCGCCATGGTGCGCCGTATCTTAAATAAGTTGCACACATGGTGGCATTAGAGGGGTAGAAAGGGGCACAAGAAAAGTGGTACTACACTAGGTGCAGTGCCACATTTCTTAATTCAGATTTCAGTAAATATTGCACCAAAAAGCACAAAGTGCCAACTGTGAATATCTTGTCCCATTGGACCGGGACAAAGTCACAAGCTCAGGCTATCCACAATGGAGTGTGGGCAGGCTGCAAGGTACTTGTACTTATAATCATGGTTGTGGAGCGTTGCAGGATCCCGCTTTGAGGATGTGTCGCCCAGGCAATGCATTAGTTCTGAGGAGCTGCAAAGTTGGCATGTGAGGTGATGTAGTTGAAGTTTTAGTGCTCTCAAATATCACAGAAGTCATCTATATGTGACAGTTTATGCCTTATATGTGTGTGCAAAAAATAGAGAAGTTCTACGTTATACTGACAGAATTGTATGGAAAAAATTGTATTAAATGTAACATGGTAGGTCCAATATTATCCTATGGAAAAGGCAAGCCTTGCTGTAGTGAAAAACAAATGTAAGAGTTTTTCACTTCCAGGGTATGTAAAACTTAAAAGTGCATGTGCAACACAAACGTATTGCATTCTGCCCTCTGGGCTGTCCAGGGCCGCCCTAGGGGTACTTAAATGTATTAAAAAGGAAGGTTTGGACTTGGCAAAAGGATTATTTTATCTCTGCTCCCACAGTGGTACTTCTCAGCCCCTGAGCACTGTCACTATTTGCAGCTAAGTATCTCAGCCCCCGGCATTTTTTCTCTGCTCCAGCAGTTGTATGTTTGTACATATGGGTGTGTTTTCAAGATGTAACTTACACATGATACTTGTGTCACTTTCTGTAGCATGCCGCAAGACTGGCCGAAGTCCAGCAAGATTTTGGCAAATCTCAGTGGCCATTTTGGGTGCTCTTGGATTGTGGCCCTATCAAGTCTGTAGGTGAGGATAATGTGCCTGTCCTCCATTGTTGCCAAGTCCACCAGGGGCCTGTACATGAGGGGAAATGCCTCCATCTCCTATTCCTCTGCAGTGGTTGTTCACTAGGGGGCAAAACGATGAGCATCTGGTCAGTTTTCAACATTTCCTAAATGTACAGTGCATTGTATGTTGTTACAGAAACAGTATGTTGATGGTTAGCCCCAAAATGTGCCTATGTGTGCTGTCATGCAGTTAGGTGCCATGGCCTGCCCTCCCTGAAATGGCAGCCGCCTGTCCTTTGTGGATGGACAGGTGGAAATGCAATGCTGCTGACGCTGTGCGCCGTTGCGGGAGGCGGTCGAGTACCACTGTGCAGCTCCTCATTGGTTAACATTGGGCCCTACGGGTTACAATAGCCAATGGTGATGTACGCCGGTGGTGACGGCACGTACCACCACGGATGTCACCGCCATTTTCTATCCGTTCACTCACTTGCTACCTGACCTGAAGGTCCGACATTGCAAGTGCTGCTGTGACCTGTGTCTGGAACCGACCATGGCTTGTGTCACTGGAGAAAGGGCCCCGGCCTTCACCGCTGCGGAGTTGGAGAGACTAGTGGATGGGGTCCTACCCAGTACTGAATGCTGTATGGTTCTCCAGACCAACAGGTGAGTACACTGTGAGCACGATGCATGGGGCATGAATGCATGGATTGCTGTATGTGAGGGCCTCGTGTAAGGGGGGGTAGTTGAGGGGTCCTGGGAAGCGTGCTGCATGCATGGTGGGCAATGTCTGTGCGTAAGGGTATGGGAGGGCTATGGTAGTCCATGAGTGTAACAGGTCGGACGGGATGACTGATACCTTTATCCATGTTTATTTCTCTGCAGGTCAGCGCCCATCATAAAAAGGGTATATGGCGTGCCATCGCCAAGGACGTGCGACCCCTGGGGGTCTACGGCAGGCAGAGCACCCACTATCGCAAGCGGTGGGAGGACCAGACACTCTGGGCAAGGAAGCCGGTGGAGGCCCAGCTGAGGATGCCCTCCCAACGAGGAAGGGGTGCCTGTCGAACCGTGACCCCATGATGTTCCGCATACTGGTGGTGGCCTATCCGGAGCTGGATGGGCACTTGAGGCCATCACAGCAGCCACAAGGGGGTGAGTACATTTCCCAATATACTACTTGCACATGGTGGGGTGGTTCAGGGGTGGGGGATGTGCCTGTAGGCACTAGCTGGGATGCCCTTGGGTGCTCTAACAAAAGGGATGAGCCTTTGAGGCCACCGCCAGGTGTTACAGTTACTGCAGGGGGAGAAGAGAAGCACCTCCACCCAGTACAGACTTTGTTCCTGGCCACAGAGTGACATAGGCAGTCACCCCATGTGGCCAGAATCTCGTCTGGTTGTGGCAGGCTGGCAGAAACTGGTCAGCCTAGCACTAGGAATCAGACTGGTATTCAGGGAGCATCTCTAAGATGCCCTCTGGGTGTATTTTACAATAAATTCCACACCGGCATCAGTGTGCATTTATTGTGCTGAGAAGTTGATTTCAGTGTAGCCATTATGGAACTGTGGAGTTTGTGGTTGACAAACTCCCAGAACATATACTCTTTATGGCTACCCTGCACTTACAATGTCTAAGGTTTTGCTTAGACACTTTAAGGGCATAGTGCTCATGCACATATGCCCTCACCTGTGGTATAGGGCACCCTGCCTTAGGGCTGTAAGGCATGCTAGAGGGGTGACTTACCTATGCCATAAGAAGTGAGAGGTGGGCATGGCACTCTGAGGGGAGTGGCATGTCGACTTAGTCATTTTCTCCCCACCAGCACACACAAGCTGTCAGGCAGTGTGCATGCGCTGAGTGAGGGGTCCCCAGGGTGGCATAAGACATGCTGAAGCCCTTAGAGACCTCCCCTGGCAACAGGGCCCTTGGTACCAGGGGTACCATTTACAAGGGACTTATCTGTGTGCCAGGGCTGTGCCAATTGTGGGAACAAAGGTACAGTTTAGAAAAAGAACACTGGTGCTGGGGTCTGGTTAGCAGGGTCCCAACACACTTTCAATCATAACTGGCATCAACAAAAGGCAAAAAGTCAGGGGGTAACCATGCCAAGGAAGGCATTTCCTTACACACACCCACTGCTTCCATCACCACAACACCTATTAGTACATGCCCCTCACTGGCAGTCACCACCCCCACATCCATGCACATATCCCCTGTGTCCTCTCCCACTGTGTGTGTGCCCCCTCCTCCCAAAGTATACAAATGTAAGCACTCAGACACACAACAGCCATCTACCTCACAACAGCATCCAGCCCATGCACCTGCACCCAAACACAGCAGACAGACACCCCCTACTACACACTATCTTCCTCCACTCCCAAACCTTCACCCTCTTCCTGCCCCAGTGTCCCTAAGAAGTTTTTCCTCTCTGCAGTTGACCTCTTCCCTACCCCTCCCCACCGTCCTTCACATTGGGTTAGGGTTGGCAGAACCCAGGCCAGCACCTCAGCCACCCAGTCCACGGCCACTGTAGTTTCGGAAGCTACTGCGGCTGTGAAAGGCTCCAAGGAGACACCCATCAGCACTGGCAGTGTGCCTGCACCTGCTGCCAAGGGGAAGGGTAAGGTGGCACAACCACATGGCAAAGGCAAGGGCAAGGAGGCACCACCACACGGCAAGGAGGCACCACCAGACGGTAGGGGCAAGGAGACACCACCACATGGCAAGGGCAAAGGTCATGCCCCTGCAGGGAGGAAGGACAGGAGGCCTGGTGCTGTGACAGAATCTGAGCCCACAAAACCAACCATGGTGCTTCTTCCATCGGAGGCTTCAGGGGAAGGGCTGGAGCCTCCCCCACCACTGGCAGCACCAACACCAGCACCGCCATCAGCACCGCCACCTGCACCAACACCAGCACCACTGCCAGCAGCAGCAGCCCCAGTGGGCAGCCGTCCGAGGCTGCAGGGGACGGGCAGGAGCCTCCCCCACCACTGCTAGCACCGCCAGCAGCCCCAGTGGGCAGCCGTTCGAGGCTGCAGGGGACGGGCAGGAGCCTCCCCCCCACCACTGCTAGCACCGCCAGCAGCCCCAGTGGGCAGCCATCCGAGGCTGCAGGGGAAAGGATGGAGCCTCCCCCCACCACTGCCAGCACCAACACCAGCCCCGCCACTGCCACCACTGAGCAGCCGTCACCGCCGGCGAGCAGTGTGTAGTCCTGCCTCCATGGACTGTAGTGCGTCCTGGCCCCTGCAAATCCTGTGGGTGTGACACACAGGTGAGAGACTGTGACCTTGCAGTCCCAAAGATCTGCATCACAGGGCAGAATGCCCCCTCCAGAACCAGTGGAAGAAGGCATCCACTCAGTGCATCCTTGCCAGGATGAAGCACACTGGGCACAAGGCCCACTCCAGGACCAGTGGAAGAAGGCATCCACTCAGCGCATCCTTGCCAGGATGAAGCACACAAGGCACAATGTCCCCTCCAGAACCAGTGGAAGAAGGCATCCACTCACCGCATCCTTGCCTGGATGAAGCACACTGGGTACAATGTCCCCTCCAGAACCAGTGGAAGAAGGCATCCACTTACCGCATCCTTTTCAGGATGAAGCACACAGGGCACAAGGCCCCCTCCAGAACCAGTGGAAGAAGGCATCCACTCACCGCATCCTTGCCAGGATGAAGCACACTGGGCACAAGGCCCCCTCCAGAACCAGTGGAAGAAGGCATCCACTCACCGCATCCTTGCCAGGATGAAGCACACAGGGCACAAGGCCCCCTCCAGAACCAGTGGGCAAACCATCCACTTGAGAGACTGTGGCCTTGCATTCCCCAGGACCAAGCAGCGGGCAAACCACCCACTTGAGAGACTGTGGCCTTGCACTCCCCAGGACCAAGCAGCGGGCAAACAACCCACTAGAGAGACTGTGGCTTTGCACTCCCCAGGACATTGCACAGGGCATGTTGCCCCCTCCAGAACAAGTGGCGTTGTACCATCTTCCAGCTGATGTGCCCCCCCCATTCCCCGTCCCCCTGAGGTGCCTGTGTATTTTCAACCTGAGCCCCAGCAGTGTTCTCTCCGTGTTGATGCAGGAGTCAAGTGGGGCCTTGGCCTATGTGATGTGGCCCTGTGGCCCACGGATATTATGGACTTGGCAGTGTCCCTCCATTTGTATATCTGAATATACTGTTTTGAATTTTGAGGATGTTTTTCTGGATTTTTATCTTATTACACTCACCTTCATCAATTCCTTTTGTCCTTGCATTATCCCTGAGGGGCAAAGGGTGAATATGTAATGTTACTGCATTTGTTTGTGTGTATGGTGTTGGGGGTGGGGGTGTTGCATGTTGCATATGTGTGTCACTCTCTTTTTCCTCCCCCCTCCCCGGTGTGCTAGGCAGCAGTACTCACCGTGGTCGTCCTCGCCGACGTTGGTATTCCTGGTGTAGGAGGACGTAGACCAGCATGGGGAAGATCTGGAGTTCGGGCTCCATGGCGTCGTGGTTGTTCCCTGAGTCTCCAGAGGTGAGTCCTTTGACTTTTGTGTTCTGTTTCCGCTGTGCTTTTGATGTCGTTGGTACCGCCCCGGAAAAGGTGGCAGATAGGCCTGTCATAATAGAGTGGGCGGTACATTGTCTTCTGTCTGGCTGTTGGCAGTTACCGCCATGGTGCTTGTTGCTACCGCCGTGGCAGTTGGTGTGTTGATGTGGCTGTCTGTGTTGGCGGTTTACGCTGTGGTCATAATTCAATTTTGTTCCCCACCAGCTTGTTGGCAGTATTACCGCCGCTTTATCACCGACTGCCAGGGTTATAATGAGGGCCATAATGTCCTCGCCCAAATTGTAAAACAACAAAACTTCAAGAATGTTCATGATCACCACTGTGTGAGTCACAATGTGTGTTGGGGTGGTGGCGTTATTACTCTGTGGCCGGGTGCTCCGGGATTCCCCCGGCCCATCTCTTTCCCTTCGTCTCTGTGGATAATAGTTTCGAGGAGTCTAAAGTATATGAAAGAGGTATCAGTGTCAATAGTGAGAAGGGGGTGTGCGCCTCTCTTCTTTTCGTTCATCTAGGGCTCAATTTTAGATTGGTAGACATTGTTTCTACATGGGTTCCAGCTTGATAGTCCGGTCATGTTTTATATAAGTTCGTCAGCTGTGGCTGGGGTGACCATGGGCAGGACCACGCTCGACTGGGTTGAGTTCGCTGTCTCGCTATCAGAGTCCGTCTGCTCAGCTCTCCCCTGTTGGTTTGAAGGCAAGGTATCGCTTGATATCTCGCCCATATTTGACTGCAGCCACCACCCTCTGTCTTTCTTCCTGTGCTTCTTCAGGGGTAGGTGGGTCAATCCGGGAGGAGGGTCATCTCCTCCTCGATTGGGGTCGGCGTTGTCTGTTACTGTATTGTGACTTGGTACTTGGGCCAAAGTCGGGCCTCGACTCTAGCCAGTTCTGTGCCTCTTCTGGAGTAGTGAAGAATTCCACCCCTGTCTGGGTGAACACTCGGAGCTGAGCCGGGAACACCATAGAGTACGGGATCTTTAGTTCTCTGAGCGTTCGCTTCGCAGAAGTATATGCCGCCGTTTGTCGTTGGACTTCTCGGGAGAAGTCTGGGAATATGGACATTTTACTGATGGCAATTTTCATCTCATCCTGTAGCCGAGCTTGGCACAGTATGTGGTCTCTGTCATTGAAATGAAGAAGTCTTGCCATCACCGATCTTGGAGGAGCCCCTGAAAGTGGTGTTTTAGTAGGTACTCTATGGGCTCTTTCTAGTGCGAAAAAGGGCAAAAGCCCCTCTGGGGCTACCACCGTTTGGAGCCAGTCTTCCAAATACCGCACCATGTCAGATCCTTCAATTTTTTCGGGAAGGCCTATCATTCTGATGTTATTACTGCTCGCTCTGTTTTCAACATCTTCTGCTCTATTTTCTAGTGCTTTGAGGTGGTTTTCCATGGTGTTAAAACAGCTGTCAGTTAGGGCCAAGGCAGGGACCGCTTCTGCCAAATTCCATTCCGTCGTAGTGACTCTCTCTGCTAGTCGCTTGTGGTCGTCTCAGAGGAGGCCCAGGTCAATACTCAGTGTATCTATCTTGACTTCTAGCGTCATTCGGAAAGCCGTGATACCCTGGAGGACATCCTGAACTGTCGATGTAGTAGGCGGCTTCTCCGCCGTTGGGAATACGGCTGGGTCTGCAACATCTGTAAGCGGTCTGGGCCGTAGTGGACCACCCATGTCACAGTCTCTTTTTTTAAGGGCTTTCCTCATTTGGTACCTTCCCCCTCAGATGTGTCCGTCTTGCTGGGGTAGGTTTTTGGGACCTGGTTCGTATTCTGGGGTTGGGCTGCGGCAATCCGCACTATCCCGCAGTGGGCTGTCTGCTCCGATGGTCTGGTGCCCCCGTGGCGTTCTCAGAGCTCTGTGTCGCACAAGTTGTGGATATGCTTCATTAGCTGTGTTTCCTTCTGTTAGATTTTTAGCCCCACTCCTACGTTGTTATGTGGGTGTGTTCCTTCCCACGGTGCTGCAGGGGTTGTCCAGTGTCTTCTACTCTGCGCCAGTTCTCTCCCTTCCTTTCATGAGGGGCTGCTGTCAGCTACATTGGTTAGCGTCACCGCAGTTAGAAAATGTGGAGCTTACTTTATTTCTCCGCACCCTTCACTGTGTCAGAGGTACGACCATCGGCTAGTTCTGTCAGTGAGCTTTTATGATACTACCATCAATGTGCATCCCATGGCTCTTGTTGCCTCTCCTGATTGTTAGGGCCGCCCAGGCTGTTCTGGCTGCTCTCACCTTCCACTGGGGTCTGTACGCCCCCCGCCCGGTGCGGCACAGCAGTGGTGGCTGAGTGCCAAACTCTGCAGTCCTCCAATACAGCCCCCGTAGCTAAGGGATGATCCCCCGGCCGTTCACGTTGTGGCTCACCAGATAAGGTCCGGCCCCGACCTCCCAGGGCCCCACCGACACTCCCCTTCCTCACCGGCAAGGCCTCAGAAGCCAGGGTCTTCCCACGCTTCCATGAGCACTCTTTTCACCGCGTCCCTGGGGCCCCTCCTCCTCCTCGCTTCCTCTGAGGCAGAATCCCAGAGCTCGACTGATATTCCTTTAGCTCTGGCCCCGGCGTCCACCCCAGTGCTCACCTCACTGGTCACCTGGTGCTCTACCAACTCAGCTCTCCGCCAGCGGTGAGGCTCCAGGCCACGCTCACCTCCCCGGCAGCCATACTCCGTTTGGGTCTCCCTGTCCTCCTCACACAGTGACGGTGGCCATTTTCGGTGAACGCGCTCAGCTCCACCGAAAGCTGGTCCAGGGGGCTACAACGGCCGGCTTCATCATCTGCTGGATTCCCAAATGGCTCGGGAATCAGCGCAGGTCCCCCCTAATTTGTTCCTGTTAACAGGATTGTCTATGGTGATCGCAAGGCGGCTGCGGGTCCCGGAGCTCCCGCGTTCTGCTGCCTACTCCGTTCAATACTTGGCCACACCCCCCCGAATAAGCGGGCTCTAACATAGCAAACTCGTTGTTGTTGGTAAATAGTGAGTTGGTGGTGATAAGATCAATGGTTTTACCAATTCGACTTGCTCTAAACTTGTTTGCAAAAGAGGGCAGAGTCTGCCGGATGTTGAAGGTTTAACGATGTTGTACCTTTACTCCGGATGAAAGTAGGGATTTGTAAAGGTAATTCCGGAACATTTCAGGGTTCACAAAAGATTTGAAGGAGCTGGAAGGGGCTGGTGCATGGGAGCCAATTCTACTATAGGCAGGTGGTTTGGGAATTGAGGAAGTGGAATTGTATGTTTTGTGTTGAGACCATTGTGGATTATTTCAATAGTGGGAATAGTCTTGTTGGTTGGATATACAATATTACAAAGAAGAAAGATCCAGAGAGATCAGAAAAGAAAAAGAGCAGACGTGGAATCAGGGGATAGTTAGTGTAAATATTAAGAAATGTCTGGAAGAGTCAAGGCGGAAACTGTTCAAAATAATAACGTTTTACAGAGTCTCATTTAAGATTTAATTATTAACAGATAAAATCATAAACACCGGAACACGAGCAGGAAAATAATTATCCTACATTCATGCAAAAAGTACATAATCACAGTATTTGCTGGGAAGAATCTTGTTCCTAGGCGAAGCCCTTCATATTATGTTCTTTGTTTCGTGCTTCACCATGGTAGATCCATTCATTCCTTTATCCAACAGTTCCACCTCACGAGCCAAGGACAACTTCTCCTTATTCCACCAATTACCATCATTTAACTTGACTGCATTTTTGCAAATTTTGACAACCCTTTTAGGGCTCAAGAACTTAGATTCTCCTTTCTGGACAATATGAGCACTTTTAATCTTCACATAATCCCCCACCTTAACACAAATTGTTTTTCTCGGTCCCCCCTTATATTTATTTTGAGCAGACATCCTTTTTTCAGTCACCTTCTCAATCAAGCCTTCATTAACTGCAAATTCACCCATCCATTGTCTTGTCAACTTGGTTGCAGGAACCCTACCTTTCAATAACACAAAAGGGGACACACCTGTATCTGCATTGGGAGTGGTAAGCACTGCACACAACAACTTCCTCAACTCCACCTTGCAATTCAAACCACTGGCCTTAGCCAGTTGTACATTCTCCTTAATCACCCTAATAAACTGTTCAACAAGTCCATTACTCCTAGGATGATATGGTGAAGTTTTAACATGCTTAATACCCATGTGCGCCAAGAAACTAGAAAACTGAGCAGACGTGAACTGACACCCATTGTCTGTGAGTATCTCATCAGGAATACCTTCCCTGTCAAAAACAGATTTTAAAAACTCAATGACCCTTTGTGAATTAGGCACCTTAACCAACTTAAGCTCAGGCCAACGGCTGTAAAGGTCAATTAATACTATACCATATTCTTCCACACCTGCCGACAAGCTAACAGGACCAATCAAGTCCACAGCAATCTTACTCCATGCTTTATTGGGCACCTCAATTGCTTCAACATGAGAAAGTAGAGTGACGTGAGACTTGTCAATTATCGCACACACCAAGCAATCTCTCACAAAGTGTTCCGCTCCCTTTTCCAAACCAGGCCACCAAAAATTCTCCAGAATCCTTCTCTTCATGGCCCGCATTACAATGTGACCTTCATGCCCCAATGTTAATATCTTGTTCCTCATGCCTTGCGGCACAACCAGAACACCAGCACGCATTAAAATGTTGTTCACTACAGACAATTCTTCAAAGACTTGCTTGTAAGCCTGACATCGATCAGATTTGCATGTAGACTACCCTTGTAGAATGCCCTCCAAAACCTCTTTTATTTGTTCATCCTTTGCACAAGCTTCCTTCCACTCAACTTCCGTCACTGCACCATCCAGATGACATTCTAAGGAACATACCAAAACATCATCCTCATCTGTACCTTTTCATCATGCACAATTCTACTAGGAAGATGAGAAAGACAATCAGCAAGCAAATTTCTAGCACCAGGCACATATTCCACATGGTAATCATACATCTGCAACCTATATTGCCATTTGGCAATCCTTGGAGTAACACATTGAGTGCCAGTGGTAGAAAACAATTGCAATGACCGTAAAATGTTCACCCCAAAGATCAGATTTGAAGTGCATAATTCCCACCAACATGCAAGAGCTTCTCTTTCTATAGTTGAATAAGTAGCTTCAGCACCTCTCAGACTCTGTGATGCAAAAGCAATCACTTCATCCTTATCACGCCTCTGTTGCAGCAATACAGCTCCCAACCCTAGTTGGCTGGCATCAGTCATAATTATAATCTCATCCTTAGTATCAAATGCCTTCAATGGAATGGCTTGTGCAACTTCTTTTTTTATAACTAAAAACTCCTGCTCACATTCCGGGCACCATTTACATTTTTTAAAAAATTCAAAAGACTCCTAATGTTATGAGTTTTGTTAGCACAATTGGGAGTAAATCTGGCGTAAAACTCAATCAGACCCATAAAAGATCTAATTTGATCCTTGTTACATGGTGACTGAAAATCCTCAATGGCTTTAATCAAACTCTCTTTCGGTTCCACCCCTCGTTCTGATATCTTATAACCTAAGTAATCAGTGCATGTATACTGAATTTACATTTCTTCGCTCTGAGAGTGATTCCTCTGTCACTTAGCACAGACAACACTTGTTTCATCCTTTCATCATGCTGCACTTAATCCTTCCCAAAAATCAAAATATCGTCCTGGAAAGCAATGACTCCTTCCATATCCTTGAATAAACTATGCACAACTCTTTGGAATACAGCAGAAGCCGATGCCAAACCAAATGGCATGCGTTTAAATTGGAACAACCTTTCAGGCGTAATAAAAGCCGTCAAGTGTCTAGATTCAAGGTAGGTGGTTAACAAGGTAAGTTTATTTTTATTTCCAATAACAGGACAATACAACTCCGCATCCACCTCCACCGACTCTCCCAACCGTCCTCCTACCCGCTCGTATTCTGTCGGGTCTTGTGCCCCCCCAAGGTTCCACAATAAACATGAGACTCGATAGAACAGACCCAACAACTCACATTTGTAATTTGAGTTTGAGTCTAAATAAAGACCTTTGAACTATAATTTGGTTTCTGAGATTGAAGTGTGACTATTGAGTTGCACTGAAATCAGTTTAGAAACTTTGATGCATTGTCATCTCACCCTTTGGAACAGAGAAGAAAACTTCATAGGACCCCAGACTTCAGAATTAGGGCACAGAACTGGATCATTAGTAATCCCATGTTCCATCCCTGCATCTCTTTTATTCGTCCAGCTATTCACAGCATTAACTTCCTTCACCGACAACCCACCAACTCCTCCCTTGATTCACTGAAGCTCACTGTCACAGCCATTTATTATTTTGTTCTGAGAACCAGGACCTGGCAGCTGCCAATTGCTGCTCCTTTTTCAATGTGTGCTTTCATGCTTATTTAACTAGGATTTTTTTTTTATTTTCTGTTCCTGGCTAAGTATCTGGTGTTTTGGAAGAGTAGATGAGAAAAGGTGGCTGTGTTCTGCAATGTGGGTTTACATTACAATTTATAATTACAGCAACCGAGGTGTGGTGAAGATGTTCTATTTCGGTTATTTTGATACGCTAGACTCATCAGTCGCAGCTTGCGGGTGTTATAGGGAGCAGGGTGGCGCGCAGGGGGAGGGGCGGGGTATATTAATAAAATTTTACAAATTAAAAATAAACTTACCTGCACGCAGGCCACACTGCTCCTCAGTCTCCTCTGCTGCAGCCGACTGCATGCACAGGCTCCCATCCTGCCCTGCTGCTTCTCAGAGCAGGTTCTCTCCAGCGCCGGGCTGGAGGGAGCCTATTGTGCATGTGTTTTTGGCCGGCCCGAGATGGTCAGCCAAACACACTTGCGCTCTGAGGGGAAGTGCATACTCCTCCTCACTGCTTTTAGAGGTTTTGCAGCTGCTGGTGGGGGCCAACATTCCTCCGTCGTAACAGAGGTGCTGCCCCTGAGTCTCATTTGACCTGGAGTCTGTTACTCAAAAATAAAAATGGACGATAGTGGGGCTCGCTGCTCCCTGTGTAGAACCTAAATGGGGCATGGTGGGCACTGATTCAGGTGTCATGCCAGTTAGCATTTAACGGTTCTCAGGTGATTCGAGAGAAACCTCACTCTTTTTAGTAGATGGGGTGACTTCAATAAACGACTTCACATTCAACAACCAGGGTTTCGTGTTTATTGTGTTTTCCTTCATTCGGTACGATCATATCTGCGGACATTTTGTGCAGAAGGATCATGCCAGCTTCCACCCTTCCACGCTTTGTTGTTCTACTTCCCCATCTTAAAACAAACGCAGCTTACCCGCTCTTCTCGTGTTGTATATGCTTTTGGTTACCCGTATATAAGTAAAATATTCATATATTTGATTATTGCTCTGGTTAGAGGACGACGTCGATCGCTTCCTTACCTCAGAGCAAATACAGCATCAACCATTGGAGCTGACCCATAAAAAACAGACAGGTTGTGAAGGCTGCAAGGGCATCTGTTTATCGGGTGAAATCATGAGGCTTTGATGACTCAAACCACAAAACAGAAGCATTTGACATGTTATGCTCGTGACTCACTGCTTTCTTAATGAAATATCGTGAAGCTGTGTTGCGCTGCATCCCACGCTCCATCACCCATGATTACACACTGCTGTGTGCTAAGAATACACGAGGAGGTGGGGCGGGGGATGCGTTTTATGTCTCACTGCTCCAGGGTGCTGCTGTGAGGATCGATCTAATGTGAGACCTGCAGCCCACGCTACTGGGAGACTGAAATTGAAAGCCATGGCTCCGATTTACCAATGCTTTTTACCGGATGTTCGTCACAAAAGTGACGCAAAGCCGGCGCAAGTGTTTGGGTGGGATTTGCTATACAACGCACACCAGTATATGGGTTGGAAAGTTCTCCAAATTGACATAAAGTTGCACTATGTGCTACTTTGCATCAAAGGTCATTCCACTGGTGGTACATCGGGTGGTACATCGGTGTCCCATGCAACCACACATCTGCTAACATTCATAGACAGGGATATGTGCCCAAATTTTACACCTTCTCAAGGCAGTTGTAACAATGAGAAAATATTTGTTTTCTCCTTATTTTTCCAACTTTGCACATGTGATGCAGTGAACAGTACAGATAAAAATTGAGAGAAGCATTAAATGATATGTTTTGTAGTCAAAGGGTCCTTTTCTAGTGGAAAACCTATGCTTTGGAGAATGCACACACTTTTACACTATGGCGCAAAGGTGTGTGCATTGGCACATGGCAGCCAAAAGTGGACCTGCACTGGAGGGGAGAAAAAAAAATGCATCGTATCTTTGCAGATATTACATATTTTTTCTTCCTCCCTTTGAGCAAGGTAGCACATCATCTTTGGTTGCTGCACTGCATTGTGTCAAATATTAGCAAACTGAATGCACGTCGGAGGTCTTCACACCATCACTGTGACATGAAATGACACTAAGGGGCATATTTATACTCTGTTTGCACCGAATTAGTGTCATTTTTTTTTACTCTAATTCGGTGCAAAACTAACTCCATATTTATACTTTGGTGCTAGACCCCTCTAGCACCAAATTTATGGAGTTAAAGTCATTTTTTGAAAGTGGAGACCTACTTTGCCTTAATGAGATGCAAGGTAGGCGTTCCCATGCAAAAAATGACTCTATGGCCTTAACGCCATATTTAGGGGCATATTTATACTCTGCAGCATATTTATACTCTGTTTGCACCGAATTAGTGTCATTTTTTTTTTACTCTAATTCGGTGCAAAACTAACTCCATATTTATACTTTGGTGCTAGACCCATCTAGCACCAAGGCCCTGATTTAAACTTTTTTTGCACCGCATTAACGTCATTTTATGATGCAAAAGTGGCGCAAACTTACAAAATATTGGCCCTTATTTATACTTTTTGCTGCAAAACTGCACTAACTCAGTTTTGCACCAAAAAGATTAGCACCGGCTTGCACCATTTCTGTGCACCAGCCGGGCACCATATTTATGGAATGGTGCAAGCCGGTGCAAAGGGTAGGCTAGAGTTTAAAAAAATGACTCTAACCAGATTAGCGTCATTTTATGGTGCTAAACCTACCATGCCACATGACTCCTGCCTTAGAAAAGGCAGGAGTCAAGCCTACCACCCCAGTGGCCAGCACAGAGGACAGGGGTCCCCTGGGCATGGCCTTTGCACCCTGTGCCATGTATGGGGGCCCATTTCATGGCCCCCTATGGCACTTTCAAAAATAAAATGCACTTACCTGTACTTACCTGGGATGGGGTCCCCCATCCTCGCAGTCCCTCTAGTGTGGGTGGGGGTGCCCCTAGGGCCTAGGGAGGGCACCCCTGGGCTTATTCCATGGTGTTCCACCATGGAAATAGGGCCACAGGTCCCCTAACGCCTGCCCTGACCCTGGTCTTAAAAAATGGGGCAAAGCAAGCTTTGCCCCATTTTTTGACCCCTCCTCCCTCCCTTGCACCATTTTTACATGGGAGTATAAATATGGTGTTAAGGCCATAGAGTCATTTTTTTGCACGGGAACGCCTACCTTGCATCTCATTAAGGCAAGGTAGGTTTCCACTTCCAAAAACTGACTTTAACTCCATAAATTTGGTGCTAGACGGGTCTAGCACCAAAGTATAAATATGGAGTTAGTTTTGCACTGAATTAGAGTAAAAAAAAAATTACGTTAATTCAGTGCAAACAGAGTATAAATATGCCCCTTAGCGTCAAAAAATGATGCTAATCTGGTCAGAATCATTTATTTTGACTCAATAATTGCCTAACGTGATTTCTTTTTAAACTAGCCTACCCTTTGCACCGGCTTGCACCATTCCATAAATATGGTGCCCTGCTGGTGCTAAAAAATGGTGCAAGCCGGTGCAAAACTTTTTGGGGCAAAACTGCCTTAGTGCAGTTTTGCACCAAAAAGTATAAATAAGGCCCCAAGGGTTAAAAGATATTTAAAACTACCCTTCTGGGACTTTCAGTTTACCAGCTACAGTTGGTTTGAATCGGACCATACAGTGATGGTAAATGGGATTTTGGAAGTCTAATAAACTGCTGTGTTTCTTGGAGCTTGGTATTAACATATGATGTACCAACGTGTGTAATCCATTCAGTGTCTGTCTTGAAACAGAGGGGCCTGTGTATTCGCTGATATTTTTAATACTACTCAAAGTTCAACTGAATATATCCAGTCTAGTGTCAAAAGCCCCATATGCTGTGACAGAATCAAATAGAAGCCACTTGGAATTAATCACAGTAAAAGCTTTGCTTCACAAGCATTTCTCACAATATCACTTGACTGCCTGAGTAAAGGAGTTAAAACTTTGAGGCCAGGAAGTGTGCAGAGATTCCCAAACGTGTATAAAGATTATGCAATGATAAATAATTTTGAACCTTAACTATTGCGTGTGTTTTAAAGTAACAAAGATGACCTACCGAAATTCTCACATTTATGATGATGATATTATGACAATTTATTTATGGTAAGGTACCTGAATCATTCGCTTTTATTCAATAAGCATCTTGTCACTTTTTGCCCACGTCCTAAACTCCTCTTCTTAATTAATGTTACTCCTCTTTGCCCCTAGCTCCATTGGTAGCTATAAGAAAACTGATGCAGTTTAGGCACAACCTAAATTGGTCTCATGCTCACTCCTACTATGATAATTTGTCAACAGCCTGGTAGATGTGTACGTTTACCAGGTAAAAAGTTCATAAATAGGAAGAAAATGAATCCGGGATTAGAATAAATGGTCAAACTAGATAACAATTCAGCAGGTAAAATAATCCATGAGAACCAATGTTCTCAATTTCTTCTTGATAGGGAGCTACTGGGGCAATCCCACCTCCGGAAAAAGAGAGTTAGCGGTACTGGGGTGTCAGTAGGGAAGATTTAGAGTATGTTGTTTTTGGAGTCTCCAGGAGGAGAAGGTCATTTCTGCTCAGAGAACAGGTCGTGCCCGAGACTGTTAACTTCACTGACAGATATCGTGGTGTGGTGTGATGCACATTTTGTTCGTAGGGAAAGTGGTTATAAACACAGATCTTGCTTGTAATGAAAGTCACTAATGTGACAAACGTGAACTGTTGTGAGTTGATCAAAACCGATAACGTGTGCCAAATACTAACAATGACACAGCATGGTGAATGAGTGCAAATCTGTTTTTTGGAAGGCCCCATTGATGTGCAGATGTACTGCACTCCAACCTGGAAAGGACTAGTGCCTGGACAACTGTGTAGATCCCACTTTCAGGGTGTATATGTATATATCTTATTTTTTGCAATAGAAAAGCTGGAATTGTGTTACCTCTACAGTGTATTTTATGTGTACTTTACTTTTTTGTGTGACTTTATTTAAAGTTTTAAGTTTACTTATGACAGCAACGAATAATTCTTAACAATTAAGTACTGGTCGAAGCACATCTATACAATCATCTCCCATGCTCTTGGGTACAATGGAGTCACTCTTTCCATCAAGCTGGGCTTGTTAAACAGTATTGCGGCAACCCTGTCACTCAATATACCAGCTAATTTAGCAATAATATCTTACAGTTGACAATCAATTTACGATTATTTGTAACCTTGACAGTGTGATCACAACTAGCAGACCCTTAAACCTCCCATGGACACAGACACTTATGTGGCATACACCCAGGGCATTGAATCAAAATCATTATCACTTACATCCCTGTGTCTACCCATCCCCCCACTGTCCCTCCCCCAAGGCCCTGCAAATAGGACCAATATAATCCCCATATGTCCTTAGGTCGGTAGACCATAGGCTGAAGCTCTCTGTAAGTGTCAGATGCGTGCTACAGTACGCCATGTCTGCGTGCCTTTCTTTAATTGTGAGGACTGGTCCATGTTCCCACCTCATTGCGATTTTGCGCCTTGCTAATAGTAAGCCTTTGGCCACAAGCCTCCTAGGTACATTGCCCACATCCCTGTCATTGCTTCCCCCTCCTGCCAAGCGGACCATATGTGCCCGTAGTGTCTCCCAAATAGATTTGGGCAGTAAGATCAGAATGGTCAGAAACAAAAACAAGAAGGAAGGAAGTATCACCAAATTCATGATTGCTACCCGACCTGCCAAGGACAACGGTAGCTTAATCCAGCGATCCACAGCTTCTGTGAGCTTCTGAATTTTCCTCCCGTAGTTTTCTCTAAGTACCACCTCAGAATCAAGAGGGACCTGAACCCCAAGAATAACAGCTGAGCCACGCCCCGCCCACCCTCGAAGTAGGTAAAGGAATTCCCCGCCTTTTTACCACGATGATGGACAGCTTTCCAAACGACCCCACTGCGTTTACCGCCGATTCCGGTGGTGCGTTGTTGATGCTCAGAAGCACGAGGACATATCCACAAAGACGCACTAGTAACAATCACATTGCCAAAGGCACACAAGGTTGCTGGAGACGTTTTTACCCCGTGGCCCATCACGTACTCTTACTGTACAATATAAACGGGGCGTATAAAACATGCTAGGTAACGCTTACTGACATACTCGTAGAAAATACTCCGGTTGGGTAGGCCACAATGCTCTTTTTACAGAAACTAAACCAATAACAATAAAATACACACACACTCTTTTAAACCTGTCTGACTAAGTATTTTTTACCCATGATTCTAATTATGTATTGTATGTGCATATGTGTGTTTATTCATGTGTGTGTGTGTATAAATATATATATATATATGTGTATGTATGTGTATGTGTTGTTTCTGTGCCTGGCATGTTTGTGGATCATTGCATGGCTCCTGATATCTATGAATTTCTGCTCTCTTTTTATCAAACTTATCTACCCATCACTCTTATGTCATGTCTCTATCAAACTATCCTCCATTCTCACTCGGACTCATCCCAAATCCCTCCGACCACTTTCATCTCCTAAATATCTCTGCCTAAGCTCTTCCCCTCCACCTCCACATCTAACTCACCAAACCTCACTCTACCTCTGTGACCTCCCACACAACCCTACTAAATTCTCCTGCATTCATCTCACCCTACTTCTATGCTCTCCCTAACCCTTCCACATCCTCTTTCCCCTCCGCTCCCCTATTATTCATCTCAAGCCTTTGGATTGAGTAAATGAAGGATAAACTCCCAATTAACACTTCTGGATTTCTTTCCTCCTCCACCCCTCCATTACTCCACTCAATCTAACTAACAAACTCTTATATCTGCAACTCAAATTAAATCATAATAATACTAAAACTGTACTCCTTATTAAATTATACTAATCATCACTAATTCTTGTTGGGTACCGGAGTAGCGTGCTACTCATCGAAAAGCGCTTCGACGCCTCGTCAGGGGTAGTAAGCGCTATATAAATACGATTACAATACAATACAATACATGAGATCCGTTGCCCATTGTGATGGATCACTCAGTATCTGTTGGAGTTGTAGCTGCTGTTAACTGTCTTGCTCCAGTTTATACAGAGCCTGAAAAACTACCTTATTGGGTTACTTCTCACAATACTGGTGAGACTACGAGTCTATATCCAGGGAATTGGAGGCCCCGAAATGCGTGGTATGCAAGTGGTTCCGCCATTATGACGTACAAGAAGGGTGACAAGAGGCACCCCTGCCTCGTGCCCTGACATTAGTCAACTGGCTCCGAGATCATACCATTAATTCTTATGCGTGCCGAAGGGTTATATAGTACATTGACTAGTTGCAAAAAGACCTCACTTACCCCTATACATTTTAATACCGCCCTCATGAACCTCCAATCCACTGAATCAAACGTTTTTTTTTTGGCATACATAAATAGCACAACCACCTGTGTAGATGGCTCCAAGCACTGCACTGCACTGCACCAAAAAAAGTCAGGAGATTATATGATAAACTACAGCCAGGTAAAAACCCTAACTGCTCGGGCCCCACCAGGAAAGGGAGCAGCGGTGGCAGATGGTTCGCTAACACCTTACCATACAACTTGGTGTCCACATTAAGTAGAGGCAATGGCCGGTAAGACAAACATTTACAGGCAGCCTTACCCCACTTTAATAATGTTATCAGGAGCGCCTCCCTCAGAGAAGGGGGAATCTACCCATTCTCTGCCACTTCCTCAAACAAGGTGACCAACTGCGGAATCAAAAGGTCTTGGTATGCTCTATAAAAGGCTACCGTTAGTCCATCTGTACCAGGAGCCTTTGCGGATGGCATCTCTTGTAGCGCTACACAGATTTTGCCAGGCTGCAGCGGGGCCATCAGTCTTTCTCTATGCTCATTAGTAAGCCACTTCATGGCTTTGTGCGCCAAGTAGTCTTCCATAGAGCCTTCATCTCGTATTGTCTGTGCTTTGTATAGATCATTGCAATATTGCCTGAAGCTCTCCAAAACCGCCACAGTATCTTGTACCGTATCTCCCTGTTTGTTTAGTACCTCCAGTATCATGTCTTCTTCCCATCTGGGTCATAACAGTGCAGCTAGACTAGCCCCCGTCGCTTACCCTCCCAGTACACTAAGGCCGCTGTATCTTTACCTAAGGGATTGACTTCACTATGGGCCAGGTGATGGTATTCATCTAACTTGGCATTAATTGTGGCTAATAATGTCTGATCGCCAGTATTGCTATGCTGTTTCTCTGCTTATGCGCGCTGCCCCTCAAGTCCAGCTAACCGGCTATGGATTGAACGGAGAACCCCCTGCGTGCTTGGCCAGTGTGATGCCCCTGATATAAACCTTAAAGTTTTCCCAAACTGTGGCAGATTTATTAACAGACCCCATATGAATGTGAAAAAACTCCTTAATGTCCTGTGCTAATTCTTCCCTGAATGCTGAGACCAACAGAGAGCATGGAAGAAATTGCCACGTGAATGGTACCCCATGCAGCGCTGGATTGGCTAGTTCCACTATGATCGGTGAATGGTCCGAATAAGTACGAGGGAGAATGCTACAGTCCCGAACCCAAGGCATGAGTTCCTTCGCCACAAGCCAATAGCCAGTTCGCATATGTACGTCGTGAACTGTGGAATAGTGCGTATACCCAGTGTCTCCTGGGAACAGACTTCTCCACACATCTCCAAGGCCAGTCTGATCAGCTATGTCCATTTTTGTCCTTGCTGCAGCCGATGTGCCATGCACCTGGCCCTTAGAATGATCACTCACTGGGCAGAGTGTACAATTGAACATACATTGAACGTACACAGCCAAGGAGCGATGCGCCTTTTCCACCACGAACATCTCAGAGAAAGTTTTGTGCTCCATGAGGTGGATGAGGAGCTGCTCTACAAATCTCTCCATATTGTTGATGTTGGTGCTCTCTGCCACCCCCGCTATGTGCAAATTGTTCAACCTGGACCTTGCTTCCAAATCTTCTGTTTTGGCTTGGAGGGCCTCTCACAGTTTGTTTACCCATATCTCTTCCACTGCCAGTGTGACCTGTTCAGCCTTTGCCTCCGGCAGCCGGCGTTCAGCTTGACCCAGGTAGTCTGCATGCTTATTTAAACGATCCAACATCCTATCCATGCGGAACGTTAGTGCATCAATTTTACTATAAATTTTGGTGAGACTTTGCTGCATTGTCTTCAGTATTTGTTTGAGATCTGACTCTGGGTCCATATCCACATCACATCTGTCCTCTGGTGGCACAGCGCCCTCATTCTGGGCCTTTGGTGTCCTCTTTTGATCAAACTCAAGTTTCTGTTGCGATTTATCTGGCTTACCCATTTCCCCCAGCGCGGGCTTGTAGCACTGCCATCCCTCCTCCAAGTACAGCAGATGTGTTGTGGTCGTACTATGAGCGATTACTACGATCTGCATCAGGAAGAACAGCCCAGCCATCTTCTCTTTCACCTCTCCAGTCCTCTCTGTGGTGACCCTGCAAGACTGGAACCCCCCCACCACAACGCGCGTAGGTTCTTGTCCTGCGGCGGGACCACCAGGCACCGCTGAACTCACCGGGGACTCCCTTCCAGGTCTCGCACCTTCTACCTACCGCCGCAGGCCTTCCTCAGGCATCTGGTCATCTCCAAGGCAGTGTGTAATCTTGATCTGCAGGGCCGCAATCACCTGCGCTCCTACCGCTCCACATTACAGTTGCCTTT
The DNA here is from genome assembly GCF_031143425.1 of Pleurodeles waltl. Classification (NCBI taxonomy): domain Eukaryota; kingdom Metazoa; phylum Chordata; class Amphibia; order Caudata; family Salamandridae; genus Pleurodeles; species Pleurodeles waltl. The sequence goes on from NC_090445.1 coordinate 496,590,561, forward strand.
CACCACAGCAGCCTCTTCTCCAGTCAGGGCACTTGTGGCTCTCACCGGACAGGGTGGTCCCGCTCTGACCCCAGGGGCGCTCACCAACCTCTATCGGTCACCCTAGCTCCTTTCACAGCAGTCCAGTCAGCCGCTCAGCCCATTACTGTCTGCTCGGGCCTCGCCTCTCCCGCTGGCCTCAGCATGTTTAGCCATGGGACCCAGTCAGCACCAGGCCCACCATTCGGGCCACTTCCAAGCGTGGCCTCACCGTGGGGCACCTCTCCGCCAGGCCCAGGATCATATCGCTGCACGATCGACACAGCGTGGCTGCTCCCCGCAAGTCATCGCTGCCGGCAGGGCATCTGTTGGAGATACCACACCGATGTCTGGTTCTTTTTACTCATTTTCATTTGTTTACAGTGCAGAGTAATGTAGGATCATAGTACGCCAGCAGGAGTTGTTCTAATAAGCGGCCATCTTGCCAGCACGGCTAGATCCGCCCTGTGTAATTTACTTCATGAAAGAAACCCAGTTAATTGACATGGTGTACAACAGAGGGTAATTTTGTGTCTTCTGATGGAGCAGGAAGCCAGGTTTACCCTGGAAGACTAGAAGGACCAGGATATGGGTTCCTTAGCATCAAGGGGGCGTCCCATGGGTGGTAGATGGGTGTTCTCAAACAACCACCTATGATTTTTTTATGCAAAACCTTATCTACTAACAATAGTAAACACGTTTTTCCATCAAAACTAACACCCCATGAAAGCAGGCATTAAAAGAAGACATTTTTAATTTCTCCTTTCTTTTCAGACTTTGCACGTGTGCTGCACTATACAGCACATATACAACGTAGGAAAAGTTGCCTAGACATTGTATTTTGTGCTGAAAGGGAAGTCTTCCAATACAAATCCTATGCTATACTTATGCACACACCGCAATATGGCACAAAGCTGTGTGCGTGGTGCTTGGCATCAAAATTGTGAACCTTTGCTTAGGATAGGGGAAGATATTGCCATACCTCTGTAGATATGGCGCTCTCATGCTCTCTCCTGTTAAGCAATGCAGTGCAAGCATTTTTGCCTGCTGAGCTGCGGCAGGTAACACTTTTCTAAATCTGGTATAAAATGTTCAGCACATACTGAAGATGTACATGTTTGCTGAAAGGTTGTTTGTGCACAGTGACTCTCCACTGTATCTCAAATCTTGCTGTAAATTTGAAACATTACACAAAATGTAAGGCAATGAAAAAAACATAAGAAAAAACGACTTCTTTACGTATACAATGAACGTATCAAAATAAACTGAATTTGTGATGGGGAGGAAGTGGAATGACACACCAAACAGCCAAAAACATGCATTGAGAGAGAGAGATACTTTTCTGGGGAAGAGCCAAAGCCCACTCTGTGAGCCAGGACAAGGCGACTAGGTTATGGTTAGCATAGTAAATGGCAGACCTCTTTCAGGAATGATTTTCACTCCTCCCTCGTGACTGTGGTGAAGTAAAGGCAACAAAAGGACAGACGGCAAGGTGGTCATAGAGGGGTCAAGGTGGAAGTAGAGGACAAGAACATCGGTGGGAAAAAACGCCAAAACAACACTAGCATGCGGCTTCTGTAAAAAAACATTCTGACTACAGAGGGCAGCAAGGCCGGGATTATTTTCTAAGAGAATATGAAAATTATATTCTTTGACGATTTTGTATAGAACATTTAAAGGAACGCAGTGGAGTATCCACAGCTTGTGCTTCTGTTTTTGTAAGAGTCAAATGTTTCGATGTGGCAGGAGAGGCCTCTAGAGAACTGCCATTGTGAATGGAAATATTTCTTTCCACCTGGGCTGTCACATTAAAGGGAGAAAACAGTGATTTACACTTAGAGCTAATTTACATCACACAAACTATCACCTGAGTGTGGTTATTCAAAAGTGGAACATACACAAACTGTGTTGACATTTTCTGACTTACGAACAACTCAAACAGAAACTGAAGCAAAGACCAGGATGGCATTTATTATTCCATGAAAATGATTGTGCACTCAGGAACTCTTTTAAAGGACCTAAGTCCATCATGAGTTTAGAATCAATACATTTGGTATGCTTGTTGACCCTTGCTCGTTACAGAAGGTCAGTGTTTTATTGCAGCACATCTTAACTGGTTCTGTAATAAAACATGGTTCAGCAGCCTTGCTTTCAGGCTGCATATCCCTAGGATAATAAAATGAACTTGAAAGGGAAATCACTGTCACCAGGTTTTACCAAAAGCTGTGAGAATGTATTTTGAAAGAGAAACAATACATGCCAAGTCTAACCTTCAGAGCCAGCTGCATATCTCTGCAGAGCCAATTAAATAGTAAAACACATGGAACCGAGTGAACATTGGGAAAACTAGAAGGAATTGTTTGCAAGTTCACTGTGATGAGGTCATGCAAAGGGAAACAACATGTTCCCATCGGATTGAATATGTGCCTGGCTGAGAAGTTGTTGTGCACATTAAAAATCTCAACTTTATCTCAAATCCTGCTGTAAATCTAGAGTGTGCATTTAAGAGAAAGGTAGCTGTTTAAGTGAACCAAATAGCAGCAGATGAGATTGTGATGTGTTGGCTCTAAGCATTAGGAAATACCAGCTGCAGTGAAAAAATAACAGAAAAGGATTGCTTTACGTGTAAAATGACTGCACCTGAAAGAACTGGATGTGTGATCTAGAAGGTGAAATAATATTCGTAACAGCCAAAAGAATGAAGTGAGCAAAAGATAGTTCTTTGGGGGAAGAGCCAACTTTGCCAACTCTGTGTATATTAAAGAATTGTTAACAATAGGTCGACCAGACAGCTGCAGTGACAAGCCAGACCTAACACAATTTGTGCCAAAGTGCACTTTTGAAAAAGAGCACCCCTAAGCAATGGGGAAGCAGTTGATCAGCTGGGGGATGGATAGCGGTGGTGGGAAAGGGAAAGCAGCACACAGTGAAGATGGAGAAAGTAACACACAAGCACACACATGGATTACTAAAAGCAAAAGGAAAAAGTGGCTCCCTGCGTCTAAACCATGGAAGGATACAATTTGGCCAGTCAGAAGGATGTGAAGATGCTGTGCTCCACAGGAGGGACAAATACAAGAAGTAGACGGAAAGGTATCCATTAAGAAGCAAGTGAGGTTGATAATAAAGCCAAACAGTGGTGAGGATTGGGCTGGTAGGAACCCAATCAAGTTTTAGTATGACCCACAGTAGGTGAAAGCTTAAAACAGTCTGTAAGTGAGACCTTAATACAACCCACAACTGCTGACTCAACATGGCAGCTGCCTCTCCTGAGTCATGGTCGCTCCCACACTCATCACTGGTAATAAATAGAATATTACACGCACTGCATCGGGACCAGGTGTGGCTAGGCCAGACCCAAAGAAAAATAGTGACAGACAAAAAAGTGGAAAGGGAAATAGATAAGGTAGGTGAAAGACGATAGCCCAGAGGTCGCAACCAGGAAACAGATGTCAGGAGTGACAGGAGGGTCAAAGCACCTCTAAATCACCTTTATGCTTGCTGAGGCTAGGGAGTACAGAAACAGCCCAAAAGGCAATAGTAGAAAAGGAGAAAGTGATTGTTCACCGGCGATAACATCAGCTTTTTAAAACACAAGCAAAACTGCCCTTTGTTCTAGCATTAATTAGGCAGACGTGAAAGATGCCATTCACCTAGAAATCCCAGCATCCTACTGGTATTCTGAAATGTGACAACCTTTGAAATAATTTTCTTAGCGTTATTTCGGGTGCGTGGTGATTTAGTGAAGGAGTGTTATGTCCATAAGAGTTGGTTCACAAAAATTGCTAATGTTTAGTTAGTTGATCAAATTATGTTTCTGAGGCTTGTTTAACCCCTTCGCTGCCAGGCCTTTTCCCTCTCAGGTGCCAGGACTTTTTTTGGCTATTTGGGCCAGTTTGCGCTTGGGCCCTCATAACTTTTTGTCCACATAAACTACCAACGCCAAATTTACGTCCTGTTTTTCCAACATCCTAGGGATTCTAGAGGTACCAAGAGTTTGTGGGTTCCCCTGCAGGAGACCAAGAAATTAGCCAAAATACAGCAACAATTTATTTTTTTTAAAAACAAATGGGAAAAAGGGCTGCAGAAGAAGGCTTGTGGTTTTTTCCCTGAAACTGGCATCAACAAAGGCTTTGCGGTGCTAAAATCACCATCTTTCCAGCTTTCAGGAACAGACAGACTTGAATCAGGAAACCACATTTTACAACACAATTTTGGCATTTTACTGGGACATACCCTATTTTAAATTTTTTTTGTGCTTTTAGGCTCCTTCCAGTTAGTGACAGATATGGGTGTGAAACCAATCCTGGATCCTAGAATGTTAACATTTCTGAAAAGTAGATAACATTCAGAATTCACCATGGGGTCATTTGTGTAGATCCTAAAAGGTGTTCCTACAGAAGATAACAGCTGAAATAAAAAAAATATTGAAATTGAGGTGAAAAAAACCCCAGCCATTTTGCTCTATGTTTTAGTCTGCAACTTTTTCCTGCAATGTTAGATTTTTTAAAGCAATGTACCGTTATATCTGCTGGACTATTTTGGTTGTGGGGATATATAGGGCTTTTAGGTTCATCAAGATCCTTAGGTACTGAGTGCCAATAAATGACCTGCACCCCACAATGGGTTTTCAATCTATACTGGGTTTACAGCAATTCATTTGGTGAAATATAAAGAGTGAAATATAGGTATCAAAAGGGCACAAGATAAGGTGATGAGAAGCAGTGGTTATTTGCACATCTCTGAATTCCGGGGTGCTCATACTAGCATGTGAATTACAGGGCGTTTCTCAAATAGACGTCTTTTTTACACACTGTCTTACATTTGGAAGGAAAAAATGTAACCCAGAGAAAGGGTGAGTGGAAGAAGAACCCCAGACAAAGGGGGTGGAAGAGGAAGAAGAAATACCTCAATCACAGTGTGAGCAGTGGATGGATACTAATTAAGATCAATCAATCTGTGCTTGGTTCATGCTCCACAGACAGAAAAGGAAGTGATGCTCAGCACATACTGGCCAATGAGAAAGCAGCAAAGAAGAGTGACAATGATGCCAATGAATGGTAAGGAATGGCAGGGCTCCAAATCCTTTATTATAAACAATACCTCTCCCAGCAGACAGTGCATGGGCTGTCAGCATTCAAGTCCTAAAAGAAACTCCTAAAGTTATGGGTGTTAAAGAATTGCACTCTCTAACATGTACTCCTTCTTCCAAAGTGTGATACAACTAATCTATAGTTTATAAAGACCCTATTAGTGTACACAACTAGATAAAAGGATACAAATATCTGTAAAGGAATTGAGTGAAATAACAAAATAATTTCAAGATTTTTCAGTTGTGAGATTAGCTCTCACATCACAAGGTAGAGTAACCTCTAAAAGCTTTCCTAATTGCATTTATGGAAAACAATCAAGGGGTCCGATGTTGCCACGGCATCTTCAGAATACATAAATAATAGCATGTGTGTATGAAAGAACAAGTCTAAGATGAACATAAAAGAATGAACAAAAAGAACTCCTTTAAATCTAAAATGTAGTCAGCTCCGGACTGTACAGGCATTGTTTAACATGGCACAGACATTAAAATACTGAATGTAAAGTGCTGGTCATCATATCCTGGGCCTCCCACCATGTACTAAAGCACAGTGGCAACAAGAGATTCTTAAAGATTTGTAATATTCTACGCAGAGTTCTCCATTACAAAATGGCATGCACAGTAGTATTATTGTAATCCTCCTCTTGTGGCATTGACATCAGCCCAATCTTACTGTAAATGACTAAGAATAGCCCAAACGCATGCGAGGAAAGTTGAACATTAGAAGGAATACCAGCAAAATAGGAAACACATATTTACTTGAATGAAAGTGTGTAGGTGCACTGCAAACTTTTATTATCGACACAAAGCACCCTCACCCCAGTTACCATAACCTTCTACAAGGCCCTGTTTATGCACACCTCTGAATAGCTCAGCAACGGTTGTTACCCTCCCCTTTCTCTAGGTGTAAAAGAGACCTAAATTAGACGGGAGACCCCAAACTATGACGTATGTTTTTTTTTGTGACAGATGAAAAGAAGTTCACCAGGTTTTGGTAAAAGGAGACCCCTCCTAGAAGAACTTGGGATGCCACTAATCAATTCATTCAGTTCCCCGGGGGTTTTCAAAGAGGGCTAGTTGTGTTTCCCTCTAATAATATTAAATCCACCCTAGTCAGTCTGTGTATCTTTGTGTACACCAATGTCACCCCCTCTGCTCCGATGACCCTTTCTTATGCTAGCCATGGATGAGGATTTCTAGAGAATCAAAATGTGTTTTAAGTGGCCAATACGATTTATTTAGTTGTCTTGGCTAGCACATTGCTAAGCACATTGGAGAACTAATTGTTCTCAATAGTCAAAACGTTTCACTGGTTTAAATTTTTAACAGCATCATCAGAGTCCGAGGACCAGTGCTTCCTTAATGTCTCCCATTTCTTGTCTTTCATGACCTGTAAAATCAACAATAAATAGGGGTTTAAAGACCTGTTCTGTAATTGCTTAATTCATGATGTACGCTCATGTTCTCGCGTGTGTCAAGCTATTTACCTGATCCCAACATGGGGACTGCTTACCAGTGGTATTCATCCAGAGCTTATGGTTTTCGAATGCCTGGCTAGAATTGAGCCTTCCTGCATGTTTTAAGGACATATGTTACTGGTATTGCTTTTTGGATGTGTATGGGGAAATGCATCTGTATTAGCTGCAAATCCTTTCCTCTTGAGAACATTCAAGGATGGTGGATGTCCAAAGTCTTGCTCATTCTCTTTTTCAGATGTCCCCTGTTATTTATGTTGTCCTGATTAGACCCTATGATTAATTGATGGTCGAAAAGGCGTCGACTAAGCCTGAAACAAACCTATAGACAGTGGCCCATTGACTACAATTGGGCTTCTACAAATGGACTTGAATTGATTTAGGTCCCTTATGGCTCCTTTGGAAACCATTTTTTGTTGTAATATATGAATGTATTTTTGAATTGATCCATAATCAAATCAAATCAAATCAAATCATTAGCATTTGTAAAGCGCGCTACTCACCCGTGCGGGTCTCAAGGCGCTAGGGGGGAAAGGGGGGGTTATCGCTGCTCGAACAGCCAAGTCTTTAGGAGTCTCCGGAAAGCGGAGTGGTCCTGGGTGGTCCTGAGGCTGGTGGGGAGGGAGTTCCAGGTCTTGGCCGCCAGGAAGGAGAAAGATCTCCCACCCGCCGTGGAGCGGCGGGTGCGAGGGACGGCAGCAAGTGCGAGGCCAGCGGAGCGGAGGGGGCGGGTGGGGACGTAGAAGCTGAGGCGTCTGTTGAGGTATTCCGGTCCCTTGTTGTGGAGGGCTTTGTGTGCGTGGGTGAGAAGACGGAAGGTGATCCTTTTGCTGACTGGGAGCCAATGCAGGTGTCTCAGGTGTGCGGAGATGTGGCTGTTGCGGGGTACGTCGAGGATGAGGCGGGCCGAGGCGTTTTGGATGCGTTGCAGGCGGTTTTGGAGTTTGGCGGTGGTCCCAGCGTAGAGGGTGTTGCCGTAGTCCAGGCGACTCGTGACAAGGGCGTGGGTCACGGTTTTTCTGGTGTCGGCGGGGATCCAGCGGAAGATCTTGCGGAGCATGCGGAGAGTGAGGAAGCAGGCGGAGGACACGGCGTTGACTTGCTTGGTCATGGTGAGAAGAGGGTCCAAGATGAAGCCGAGGTTGCGGGCGTGGTCTGCGGGGGTCGGTGCGGTGCCGAGGGCCGTGGGCCACCAGGAGTCGTCCCAGGCGGACGGGGTGTTGCCGAGGATGAGGACTTCCGTTTTTTCAGAGTTCAGCTTTAGGCGGCTGAGCCTCATCCAATCTGCGACGTCCTTCATACCCTCTTGTAGGTTGGTCTTGGCGCTGGCGGGGTCCTTGGTGAGGGAGAGTACAAGTTGGGTGTCGTCGGCGTAGGAGGTGATGATGATGTCGTGCTTGCGTACGATGTCGGCGAGGGGGCTCATGTAGACATTGAAGAGTGTCGGGCTGAGCGATGAGCCTTGAGGTACGCCGCAGATGATCTTGGTGGGTTCTGAGCGAAACGGAGGGAGGTAAACTCTTTGGGAGCGGTTAGCGAGGAAGGAGGCGATCCAGTCCAGGGCCTGGCCTTGGATCCCGGTGGAGCGTAGGCGGGTGATTAGGGTGCGGTGACAGACGGTGTCAAAGGCAGCCGAGAGGTCGAGGAGAATGAGGGCGACTGTTTCACCGTTGTCCATCAGGGTTCTGATGTCGTCTGTGACTGAGATGAGGGCGGTTTCCGTGCTGTGGTTGGTTCGGAATCCGGTTTGTGAAGGGTCGAGCAGGTTGTTGTCTTCCAGGAAGGTGGTCAGCTGTTTGTTGACGGTCTTTTCTATTACCTTGGCTGGGAAAGGTAGAAGAGAGATGGGGCGGAAGTTTTTCAGGTCGCTTGGGTCAGCCGTAGGTTTCTTTAGTAGGGCGTTGACTTCAGCGTGCTTCCAGCATTCGGGGAAGGTAGCAGAAGAAAAAGAAGAGTTGATGACGGTCTGGAGGTGCGGGGCGATGATGTCGTCGGCTTTGTTAAAGATGAAGTGCGGGCAGGGGTCCGAAGGGGCGCCGGAGTGGATAGAGTTCATGATGGATTTGGTTTCTTCCGTGTTGATGTGGGTCCAGTTGTTGAGGGTGATGTCCGGGGAAGCGGGTTCAGTGGTGTATGGTTGGGTCTGGTGTCCGAAGCTGTCGTGGAGGTCGCTGATCTTGCGATGGAAGAAAGTGGCGAGGGATTCGCACAAATCCTGTGAGGGCGTGACGGCGTTGGCGCTGGCGCTGGGGTTGGAGAACTCTTTGACGATGCTGAAGAGTTCTCTGCTGTTGTGGCTGTTTTTGTCTAGTCTGTCGGTGAAAAAGTTCCTTTTGGCAGTGCGGATCAGGTGGTGGTGTTCGCGTGTAGCGTTCTTGAGGGCGGTCATGTTGTCAGCGGTGTGGTCCTTGCGCCAGGCCTTCTCAAGGGCACGACAAGTTTTCTTTGATTCTTTGAGGGTGTCAGAGAACCAGAGAGGTTTTTTGGTGTTGGTCTGTCGATGCGTGCGTTTGAGGGGAGCAAGGTTGTCAGCGCAGTTGGAGATCCAGTTTGTGAGGTTGAGAGCTGCGTCGTTGGGGTCGGTGGTGAGGGTGGGTTGGTTGGCGGCGAGAGCGGAGAAGAGTTGCTCTTCAGGGATCTTGTTCCACTGTCGACGAGGGATGGGTTGAGTGCGGAGGTGGGAGGTCTCGCGTCGGAATGTGAAGTGGACGCAGCTGTGGTCGGTCCAGTGCAGGGCAGAGGTGTGGCTGAAGAAGACGTGTTTGCTGGCGGAGAAGATAGGGTCGAGCGTGTGTCCGGCGATGTGGGTGGCGGTGTTCACCAGTTGTTTGAGGCCGAGGTTGGCGAGGTTGTCGAGCAGGGTGGTGGTGTTGGGGTCGTTGTTTTGTTCCAGATGGAAGTTGAGGTCGCCTAGGAGGATGTAGTCCGGTGAGGCGAGGGCGTGCGGGGAGATGAAGTCGGCGATGGCGTCGCTGAAAGAGGCGCGAGGTCCGGGAGGACGGTAGACGAGGGATCCTCTGAGGGTGGTCCTTGGGTCGGTGCGAATCTGAAAATGCAGGTGTTCAGCGGCGAGGGGGGGGTCTTCGGTGGAGGTGGTGACGCTGATGGAGTCTTTGAAGATGATGGCGACACCTCCTCCTACTTGGTTGGTGCGGTCTTTTCTGGAGATCTTGTAGCCTTCGGGGATGGCGGTAGCGATGTCTGGAGCAGAGGAGGCGTTCATCCATGTCTCCGTGATGAAGGCGACGTCCGGGGCTGTGGAGTCCAGGAGGTCCCAAAGTTCAACGGCGTGCTTGTGGACGGAACGAGCGTTGACCAGGATGCACTTGAGGTGGTTGATGGCGCGTGGGCTTGTGGTCGTGGTAGTTGCGTGGTGGAAGATGCGTTTGCAGGAGTTGCAGGCGAAGGGTCCATGGGTGCGTTTGGGGTGAGCTAGGAAGCAGGTTTTGGAGCGCCCTGGGTTGAGGGCGTGGAGGGTGGTGGGGTCGTAGCGGATCAGCGGGGCTTGGGGGAGCTGGGGACCAGGGGTCGTGGCGCTGGGCGCGGGCCAGGCGCGGACGGGCGCCATAAGAGGTAGGAGGGGGGGGGAGGGGTCAGCTGGGGGCGAATGGGAGCTGGGGGGCGGGGGCGTGCAGGAGGTCGCGGCGGGAAAGCGCGAGGGAGGGGGGGGACAGGTAGAGTGAGAGGAGCTGGGGGAGGGGGTTTAGGGTGGAGGAGGGTGAGTGTTAGGAGGTTTGGAGATTAGGGAGAGAGATAGGAGTAGGGTTGTGAAGATAGGGGAGGGGGGGTTGTAGAGGTGGGTGAGGGAGAGAGGTAGAGTGAGAGGATAGGGAGATAGGTAGTAGAGGGGGTGGCGGGAGGGGGGGAGAGATAGAGAAATAGATAGAGAAAATAGATAGAGAAGTCGATAGATAGGGAAATAGATAGATAGACAGATAGGTAGGTAGGAGGAGGTGGAGAGTGGGGGAGTTAGATAGTGAGATAGGGAGCTAGAGAGATAGGAAGATAGGAGGAGTGAGGGAGGTAGATAGCGAACGGGTTAGCTAGGGGTGAGAGAGGGGGAGGCGAGTGAGGGAGGGGGATGAGGAAGGAGCAGGAGGGCAGGCTCGGGGGAAGAAGACGGAGGAGGTAGAAGAGCCGAAGACAGGAGAACAGAAGACAGGAGAACAGAAGACAGAAGAACAGAAGACAGAAGAACAGAAGACAGAAGAGCAGAAGCACAGAAGATCGGAAGAGCAGAAGATCGGAAGATCGGAAGAGCAGAAGAACAGAGAAGAACAGAGAAGAACAGAGAAGAACACAGAAGAACAGAGAAGAACAGAGAAGAACAGAGAAGAACACAGAAGAACACAGAAGAACACAGAAGAACACAGAAGAACCGAGAAGAAGAACACAGAAGCACAGAGAAGAACAGAGAAGAAGAACACAGAAGACCGGAAGAACACAGAAGAACAGAAGGGAAGAACAGAAGAACAGAAGAACACAGAAGAAGATTGCAGAGGGGGAGCGAGGAGGGAGAGACAGAGAGGAGGAAAAGAAGCAGGAGCAGAAGAGAAGGTGAGTGGCGCGGGGCAGGGCGAGGGGCTGGGAGGAGGGGGGTACTTACAGTTAGGTGGGTCTCAGGAACACAGGAACTCGGGAACTTGGAGGAGCTGCAGCGGCAGGGGGAGCGACCTACCCTTGGGTCAAGGGTCGCTACCACTGTCGCGCAGCGGCCGCCATAAGAGGTAGGAGGGGGGGGGAGGGGTCAGCTGGGGGCGAATGGGAGCTGGGGGGCGGGGGCGTGCAGGAGGTCGCGGCGGGAAAGCGCGAGGGAGGGGGGGGACAGGTAGAGTGAGAGGAGCTGGGGGAGGGGGTTTAGGGTGGAGGAGGGTGAGTGTTAGGAGGTTTGGAGATTAGGGAGAGAGATAGGAGTAGGGTTGTGAAGATAGGGGAGGGGGGGTTGTAGAGGTGGGTGAGGGAGAGAGGTAGAGTGAGAGGATAGGGAGATAGGTAGTAGAGGGGGTGGCGGGAGGGGGGGAGAGATAGAGAAATAGATAGAGAAAATAGATAGAGAAGTCGATAGATAGGGAAATAGATAGATAGACAGATAGGTAGGTAGGAGGAGGTGGAGAGTGGGGGAGTTAGATAGTGAGATAGGGAGCTAGAGAGATAGGAAGATAGGAGGAGTGAGGGAGGTAGATAGCGAACGGGTTAGCTAGGGGTGAGAGAGGGGGAGGCGAGTGAGGGAGGGGGATGAGGAAGGAGCAGGAGGGCAGGCTCGGGGGAAGAAGACGGAGGAGGTAGAAGAGCCGAAGACAGGAGAACAGAAGACAGGAGAACAGAAGACAGAAGAACAGAAGAACAGAAGACAGAAGAACAGAAGCACAGAAGATCGGAAGAACAGAGAAGAACAGAGAAGAACAGAGAAGAACAGAGAAGAACAGAGAAGAACACAGAAGAACACAGAAGAACACAGAAGAACACAGAAGAACCGAGAAGAAGAACACAGAAGCACAGAGAAGAACAGAGAAGAAGAACACAGAAGACCGGAAGAACACAGAAGAACAGAAGGGAAGAACAGAAGAACAGAAGAACACAGAAGAAGATTGCAGAGGGGGAGCGAGGAGGGAGAGACAGAGAGGAGGAAAAGAAGCAGGAGCAGAAGAGAAGGTGAGTGGCGCGGGGCAGGGCGAGGGGCTGGGAGGAGGGGGGTACTTACAGTTAGGTGGGTCTCAGGAACACAGGAACTCGGGAACTTGGAGGAGCTGCAGCGGCAGGGGGAGCGACCTACCCTTGGGTCAAGGGTCGCTACCACTGTCGCGCAGCGGCCGCCATAAGAGGTAGGAGGGGGGGGGAGGGGTCAGCTGGGGGCGAATGGGAGCTGGGGGGCGGGGGCGTGCAGGAGGTCGCGGCGGGAAAGCGCGAGGGAGGGGGGGGACAGGTAGAGTGAGAGGAGCTGGGGGAGGGGGTTTAGGGTGGAGGAGGGTGAGTGTTAGGAGGTTTGGAGATTAGGGAGAGAGATAGGAGTAGGGTTGTGAAGATAGGGGAGGGGGGGTTGTAGAGGTGGGTGAGGGAGAGAGGTAGAGTGAGAGGATAGGGAGATAGGTAGTAGAGGGGGTGGCGGGAGGGGGGGAGAGATAGAGAAATAGATAGAGAAAATAGATAGAGAAGTCGATAGATAGGGAAATAGATAGATAGACAGATAGGTAGGTAGGAGGAGGTGGAGAGTGGGGGAGTTAGATAGTGAGATAGGGAGCTAGAGAGATAGGAAGATAGGAGGAGTGAGGGAGGTAGATAGCGAACGGGTTAGCTAGGGGTGAGAGAGGGGGAGGCGAGTGAGGGAGGGGGATGAGGAAGGAGCAGGAGGGCAGGCTCGGGGGAAGAAGACGGAGGAGGTAGAAGAGCCGAAGACAGGAGAACAGAAGACAGGAGAACAGAAGACAGAAGAACAGAAGACAGAAGAGCAGAAGATCGGAAGAGCAGAAGAACAGAGAAGAACAGAGAAGAACAGAGAAGAACAGAGAAGAACAGAGAAGAACACAGAAGAACACAGAAGAACACAGAAGAACACAGAAGAACCGAGAAGAAGAACACAGAAGCACAGAGAAGAACAGAGAAGAAGAACACAGAAGACCGGAAGAACACAGAAGAACAGAAGGGAAGAACAGAAGAACAGAAGAACAGAAGAACACAGAAGAAGATTGCAGAGGGGGAGCGAGGAGGGAGAGACAGAGAGGAGGAAAAGAAGCAGGAGCAGAAGAGAAGGTGAGTGGCGCGGGGCAGGGCGAGGGGCTGGGAGGAGGGGGGTACTTACAGTTAGGTGGGTCTCAGGAACACAGGAACTCGGGAACTTGGAGGAGCTGCAGCGGCAGGGGGAGCGACCTACCCTTGGGTCAAGGGTCGCTACCACTGTCGCGCAGCGGCCGCCATAAGAGGTAGGAGGGGGGGGGAGGGGTCAGCTGGGGGCGAATGGGAGCTGGGGGGCGGGGGCGTGCAGGAGGTCGCGGCGGGAAAGCGCGAGGGAGGGGGGGGACAGGTAGAGTGAGAGGAGCTGGGGGAGGGGGTTTAGGGTGGAGGAGGGTGAGTGTTAGGAGGTTTGGAGATTAGGGAGAGAGATAGGAGTAGGGTTGTGAAGATAGGGGAGGGGGGGTTGTAGAGGTGGGTGAGGGAGAGAGGTAGAGTGAGAGGATAGGGAGATAGGTAGTAGAGGGGGTGGCGGGAGGGGGGGAGAGATAGAGAAATAGATAGAGAAAATAGATAGAGAAGTCGATAGATAGGGAAATAGATAGATAGACAGATAGGTAGGTAGGAGGAGGTGGAGAGTGGGGGAGTTAGATAGTGAGATAGGGAGCTAGAGAGATAGGAAGATAGGAGGAGTGAGGGAGGTAGATAGCGAACGGGTTAGCTAGGGGTGAGAGAGGGGGAGGCGAGTGAGGGAGGGGGATGAGGAAGGAGCAGGAGGGCAGGCTCGGGGGAAGAAGACGGAGGAGGTAGAAGAGCCGAAGACAGGAGAACAGAAGACAGGAGAACAGAAGACAGAAGAACAGAAGACAGAAGAGCAGAAGACAGAAGCACAGAAGATCGGAAGAGCAGAAGAACAGAGAAGAACAGAGAAGAACAGAGAAGAACAGAGAAGAACACAGAAGAACACAGAAGAACACAGAAGAACCGAGAAGAAGAACACAGAAGCACAGAGAAGAACAGAGAAGAAGAACACAGAAGACCGGAAGAACACAGAAGAACAGAAGGGAAGAACAGAAGAACAGAAGAACACAGAAGAAGATTGCAGAGGGGGAGCGAGGAGGGAGAGACAGAGAGGAGGAAAAGAAGCAGGAGCAGAAGAGAAGGTGAGTGGCGCGGGGCAGGGCGAGGGGCTGGGAGGAGGGGGGTACTTACAGTTAGGTGGGTCTCAGGAACACAGGAACTCGGGAACTTGGAGGAGCTGCAGCGGCAGGGGGAGCGACCTACCCTTGGGTCAAGGGTCGCTACCACTGTCGCGCAGCGGCCGCCATAAGAGGTAGGAGGGGGGGGGAGGGGTCAGCTGGGGGCGAATGGGAGCTGGGGGGCGGGGGCGTGCAGGAGGTCGCGGCGGGAAAGCGCGAGGGAGGGGGGGGGACAGGTAGAGTGAGAGGAGCTGGGGGAGGGGGTTTAGGGTGGAGGAGGGTGAGTGTTAGGAGGTTTGGAGATTAGGGAGAGAGATAGGAGTAGGGTTGTGAAGATAGGGGAGGGGGGGTTGTAGAGGTGGGTGAGGGAGAGAGGTAGAGTGAGAGGATAGGGAGATAGGTAGTAGAGGGGGTGGCGGGAGGGGGGGAGAGATAGAGAAATAGATAGAGAAAATAGATAGAGAAGTCGATAGATAGGGAAATAGATAGATAGACAGATAGGTAGGTAGGAGGAGGTGGAGAGTGGGGGAGTTAGATAGTGAGATAGGGAGCTAGAGAGATAGGAAGATAGGAGGAGTGAGGGAGGTAGATAGCGAACGGGTTAGCTAGGGGTGAGAGAGGGGGAGGCGAGTGAGGGAGGGGGATGAGGAAGGAGCAGGAGGGCAGGCTCGGGGGAAGAAGACGGAGGAGGTAGAAGAGCCGAAGACAGGAGAACAGAAGACAGGAGAACAGAAGACAGAAGAACAGAAGACAGAAGAACAGAAGACAGAAGAGCAGAAGACAGAAGCACAGAAGATCGGAAGAGCAGAAGAACAGAGAAGAACAGAGAAGAACACAGAAGAACACAGAAGAACACAGAAGAACACAGAAGAACACAGAAGAACACAGAAGAACCGAGAAGAAGAACACAGAAGCACAGAGAAGAACAGAGAAGAAGAACACAGAAGACCGGAAGAACACAGAAGAACAGAAGGGAAGAACAGAAGAACAGAAGAACACAGAAGAAGATTGCAGAGGGGGAGCGAGGAGGGAGAGACAGAGAGGAGGAAAAGAAGCAGGAGCAGAAGAGAAGGTGAGTGGCGCGGGGCAGGGCGAGGGGCTGGGAGGAGGGGGGTACTTACAGTTAGGTGGGTCTCAGGAACACAGGAACTCGGGAACTTGGAGGAGCTGCAGCGGCAGGGGGAGCGACCTACCCTTGGGTCAAGGGTCGCTACCACTGTCGCGCAGCGGCCGCCATAAGAGGTAGGAGGGGGGGGGAGGGGTCAGCTGGGGGCGAATGGGAGCTGGGGGGCGGGGGCGTGCAGGAGGTCGCGGCGGGAAAGCGCGAGGGAGGGGGGGGGGACAGGTAGAGTGAGAGGAGCTGGGGGAGGGGGTTTAGGGTGGAGGAGGGTGAGTGTTAGGAGGTTTGGAGATTAGGGAGAGAGATAGGAGTAGGGTTGTGAAGATAGGGGAGGGGGGGTTGTAGAGGTGGGTGAGGGAGAGAGGTAGAGTGAGAGGATAGGGAGATAGGTAGTAGAGGGGGTGGCGGGAGGGGGGGAGAGATAGAGAAATAGATAGAGAAAATAGATAGAGAAGTCGATAGATAGGGAAATAGATAGATAGACAGATAGGTAGGTAGGAGGAGGTGGAGAGTGGGGGAGTTAGATAGTGAGATAGGGAGCTAGAGAGATAGGAAGATAGGAGGAGTGAGGGAGGTAGATAGCGAACGGGTTAGCTAGGGGTGAGAGAGGGGGAGGCGAGTGAGGGAGGGGGATGAGGAAGGAGCAGGAGGGCAGGCTCGGGGGAAGAAGACGGAGGAGGTAGAAGAGCCGAAGACAGGAGAACAGAAGACAGGAGAACAGAAGACAGAAGAACAGAAGACAGAAGAGCAGAAGAGCAGAAGAGCAGAAGACAGAAGAACAGAAGACAGAAGCACAGAAGATCGGAAGAGCAGAAGAACAGAGAAGAACAGAGAAGAACAGAGAAGAACACAGAAGAACAGAGAAGAACACAGAAGAACACAGAAGCACAGAGAAGAACAGAGAAGAAGAACACAGAAGACCGGAAGAACACAGAAGAACAGAAGGGAAGAACAGAAGAACAGAAGAACACAGAAGAAGATTGCAGAGGGGGAGCGAGGAGGGAGAGACAGAGAGGAGGAAAAGAAGCAGGAGCAGAAGAGAAGGTGAGTGGCGCGGGGCAGGGCGAGGGGCTGGGAGGAGGGGGGTACTTACAGTTAGGTGGGTCTCAGGAACACAGGAACTCGGGAACTTGGAGGAGCTGCAGCGGCAGGGGGAGCGACCTACCCTTGGGTGTTGGTGGTGTCTTGACCTAAGGTCCCATTGCAGATACTTCCTCACTCAACTGTGCCCATCTCCTTAGCTTTCCGGTACTGATGCTGCAAATACAAACAGAAATAGGGTCACAACATGCCCATGATCACACTTGAACAACATCTCTGAATATAAGTTCCTTGTTTGTTTTTGGGTTGTCACCCAATAAAAATGCACTCTGCACTAATGTATGATGGTTTGGCTAGTGTCAGTTCTAGCACTAATTATTGCTATGGATAAATGTGCTGTTCTTCCCCCTTCATTGCTCCTACTAGGTATAATACCAATACGATGTAATTGGGTATCATTATTTGCAAATCATATCCTTATGGGAACCATTGTCTTAAAAAAATACAGTCACCGCCAAGGTTCCGGTAGGTAGAGCCACCAGTGTAAGTTAGAAGGGATGTTGTGGGTGTGTCAGTGACTGTTCGGTGGTGCCTGTGTGTAATGCTGGGAGTGATGGGGTGTCTGGGGAAGTGATGACTGTTGTTGTGTTTCTGAGTGTCTGTTGTTTTTTGCATGTCTGTTGTTTATGGTTCTTGTGTCTGTGTGTGCTGCTCTTGTGTGTTGAGGTGGATGCGTGCAGGTCAATCTGTGTGCTTTGGGAAGGGGGATTTGGATTGGGAAGAGGGAGGTGGAGGGTTGATGGAAGGGGCGGTGACTGGCTGCTGTCAGTGTGGAGCCCAGAGCCTAAAAAGAACTCTGTAGGCCAGCCATTGCAACATGAATGCCTTCCAGAAATGCACTTGTTTGTTGGAGTTGGGTTGCCAATCCTTGGATGGCATTCACAGTGGCTGATTGGCCCACAGAGATACTTCTCAGGAGGTCAATAGCCTCCTCATTGAGGGCAGCAGGGGCAACAGGGGCTGGGCAGAGGTGCCTGTGGCAAAGAAGGCACCCACCCTCTTGGGTGAGTGGGCACGGCCAACTTGATTGGGTGCAACAGGAAGGCTGGTGTTAGAATGAGGGGTGGGGGGCAGAGATTGTATAGGGGGATGCTCCGATGGGTCTGCCACCACTAGGGTGTGTCCACTGGAGGAAGACTCCTATGATGAAGAGGATGTGCTGGTCTCCTCTGTGGCACTCCCCTCGCCCTCCAAGCCAATAGGTTCCTCTGTGTTGGTGGTGTCTTGACCTAAGGTCCCATTGCAGATACTTCCTCACTCAACTGTGCCCATCTCCTTAGCTTTCCGGTACTGATGCTGCAAATACAAACAGAAATAGGGTCACAACATGCCCATGATCACACTTGAACAACATCTCTGAATAGTAAACTCTTCCATTATATCAAGTAGGCCCTGGTGTCACAGTGTCCTTTCCTCTGGATCTGCACGTTGCTGAACAAAAGGCCCACCTCCCGGCGTCACCAACTCAGAAAGCTATTATAGCACAGAGTTATGATGAAGCCAGTCGGGGGAAGGGAATTAGGGTAGGGATCAGCAGGGAGAGAGACCTGAAAAGAAAAGGTTAGAACAAATATGCACTTACTAATTCATAGCAGTATAACTCATCAATAGACTCTTGACTAAATGCGTCTCCGTGATATCAGATGGAGACCCCTTTTGAAGTGAGGGCAAAACCCCTTCTTTGAATCATGGAACAAGAACAAACTACAAAGCAAGAGCTTTGGACTATGATCATACTCTGAATATCAATCCTGTAACATCTATGCATTCATAACATAAACCTTTGATCATGACCTAGAAAATCTCAAAGAATTAAATATGCTTTTCACGTATTATGCTTTTAAAAAAACAATGAAAACTATAAATTGTTTATCTCCAAAAATACTTTCACATTCACAACTATAAGGCAGGAAAGTTTTTACTCATTGAACTTAAAGCGCTTTGTTCCTTATGCCAGATAGCGCTTTCATTTGTTTCATCTGAAGCGATACGCTCCGCTAGTTATGCTAAGGGGCGCCTTACTCATGTGGCCTGGATCACTTTGATTGTTGTGCAAGGGCTTTTTATGCATGTGGATTGAAGCGCTTTGATTGCTGTGCCAAGGGCGCTTTCCTTGTGTTGTCTGAAGCGCTTTGATTGCTGCGCCAAAAGCGCTTTACTCATGTAGACTGGAGCGATTTGATTGCTGTGCCCAAGGCGCTTAACTCATGTGAACTGAAGCGGTTTGATTGCTGTGCCAAGGGCACTTTACTCATGTGGACTGAAGCGCTTTGATTGTTGTGCCAAGGGGCGCATTACTCATGTGGACTGAAGTGCTTTGATTGTTGTGCCAAGGGGCGCTTTACTCATGTGGACTGAAGCGATTTGATTGTTGAGCCAAGGGCGCTTTACTCATGTGGATTGCAGCGCTGTAATTACCGTGCCAAGACCGCTTTCCGCATGTGGACTGAAGCGCTTTAATGACCGTGCCAAGGTCGCTTTCCTCATGTGGACTGAAGCGCTGTAATTACCGTGCCAACGATGCTTTCCTCATGTGGGCTGAAGCGCTTTAATCGCTGTACTAAGAGGAACTTTACTTCTGTGCTCTGAAGCGCTTTAATCGTCGCGCTAAGGCGACTTTACGCTGAAAACTGAAAACGCTTTGCTCGTTGTGCTAAGGGGCGCTTTACTATTTGGAAGTACAACTCCCTTCAAGATTTGGCTCATCTAGACCTTACCGCTACGAGTATGGCCTACTCATATCTGAATTCACCATGGAAACAAAGGTACTCCGATTTGTCGTACATCTGCCATGCAGGAAATCTGCTCTTCTTCAGAGGAACCCCCACGAGGTCTGACTGCATTGAAGTCTTCAAAATAGTGAGCAACGTGCTTGGGTGTGGCTGGGCTTTATAGGCCTGCCACACCCCAGGATGGCTGCTGCCTCTAAAAACATGGGAATTGTAGTCCCTTCATGGAAGAGCACTGATAAGTGCATCTTGTCCACCAATGTCCTGAACCTGCAGCTCTATGAGCTTTGCCACAAGGCAGACGACGCTGATGGCCACCTTTGGAACAAGAGGGGATGACAAGTGGTGCACAAAAAGTGCAGCAGAGCCGTGCAGCTGAGCTTCGGGCGGGACCTGGACTGCACATGGCAATATTCTTGACACCTAGCAACAAACTCCACCTAAGTGTCCCATACATGTGCCATACAATATGCATGCATGCCAGCCATCTGAACTGTCAACAACTGCTCACAGGAAAATCATGATCTCGGACAACTACAATTGCATGACTGAAGTTATGCAATCACAATAACCATTCAACAAGTTGGAGACCCCATCAACCTCAAAGCTTTGCCCCATGGAGCAGACTTCAGTTACCTGTTGTCGTACAATAGTAGGCAATACCAAATGCACTCCCACAGATCCCGCACAAGGTCATGCACACATCTATTTGTCAAAAATACTCATGTCACACTGGAAGCAGTTCCACTATGCACACATCACCAAGTGATATTTGTCCCAATAGAGTCATGGAGGTAGTTCTAATGTTTCTCAGATATGCCACATATGTGGCATGGAGATGGACACTGTAGACATCACGTGCAGTATGTCAGGGAGAGATGTCCCCAAAATACACAACACAATGAATCAGCAAGCCCCAGGCTAATCATCACTAATGTCTGGCACCCCGTACAATGACATACTCTGAGTACATCAGTAGACATGATTAGTCCCTTGGATTCTGGAGAGGCCAAGAGACTTGCAAGTACTTATAGAAGGCCCTAAACATGATGCCCAATTGGAAGCTACATCATTGTCTCCATTATGGTCGTGCTGATGTTTGTCTGTGGATGAATGCTTGTACCCAAACACATGGTTCAAAATAACTGCAAGTCACTCCATGATGCTGGCCAACAATCAGCTCACAAACCTTACGCATTACACATGTGCAGTGCACTTTTCCACATGATGCCACATCAAGGGCATAGATTTTTACGCTGTGGCTCACACCTCTAAGCCTACCTGTCATGTCCCACATTGGTAATGCAGTTGTACATACCAAATGACATGCTATGATGAATGAGGGAATGTGTCAGCCAATAAACAATGGTAACACACTGCTGTCTGTGGCACAGCATGAAATGTACCCCCATTGTAAATGTCTCATTCCACACGCACTTTGTCATGCACATATATGTGAGGGAATACAGACAACATCCCATCAACATAGGTAGACCATGCATGAAACAGCAGCTTACAAATGTTTCTCAAAACAAAAAGAGGCACATGCTGACATGTAGGCACAAGGAATATTGCAAACAGTGATGGCACCTAAATCATATCAATTGACATTCCCCACTTACCAAGGGAAAGTATTGATCTATAGCTGAATCAAAGAATAATGTAAGCTCTGTGACATGTATGTTGGCCATATTAACATTAAAGTCTGCAGTGAGGCACCAGCATCCATCATACGCTGAAGACAAGTGGCCGTGGCAGATGCCTATATACTCATTTACCGAGACACATGGCTGAGGGCAGTGATCAATCACTTACTTACCTTTGGCATGTAACATTAAGGAGTAGTGGTCTGTTGCCTAGAACTTACACACACTACAACAAACAGTAGTTGATTGCTTAATGTTCCCAGCCACATGTTGTTGCTGGAGAGCAAGTGGTTTATGTAGTCTACCCAGTTGTGTCCTAGGTCCCTGGGCCAATGGGCAAGGCAAATCAGTATGCACCACATGACATGTCTAAACAAATAACCACTTGTCAATTGCGCGACACATGGCTCATCCTTAATTGTCAGGTGGGGGGTCAGAACCTAACTCATTCACTTGGCTGCTGTGCTGCCATCAAACACCCATAAGGCTCATGGCCAGATTGCGGGCCATCAGAAGGGTCATGGTCCGACGGCCACCCCGCCCACATTGGGAGGACATCCCCATCTGGACCTCAGCAATTTTCTGGGCCCAGCATCTCAGGTCCTCCCACATTTTCTGACAGTGGGTGCTCTGCCAGCTGTGGACCCCCAGGGTCTGTACCTTTGGGGTGATGACTCTCCATAATCCCTTCTTTTGAGGGGCATTGACCTGCAAGGATGCAAAATACAAATCAAGAGATCATGATCACAAGTTTCATCATAAATGATTGAGTCACATACATGTCAGTAACATCAAGCCAGGACTTTCCTATTTGTCAATACTCCCCAAGTGTGACACATACAAGCCATTAAGAACAGGGACATGACAACAGACATAAATGTTTCCATCGACAGACTAACCCACTACCCTGTTCAGGACCTACAATAACTAAGCAAACTTACTGATATCAGGTATCCCATGCTCTAGCAGCATGTACTGTGATGTGAGCCACTATGAAACACATCACATGTATGTGGCATCTGAAGGGTAAACTCATTAGGCATGAATGAACCAACACATTCACACTCTTTAAGAATGACTCACTGCATACTGTCCCTACAGGCA
Source organism: Pleurodeles waltl (assembly GCF_031143425.1). NCBI lineage: Eukaryota > Metazoa > Chordata > Amphibia > Caudata > Salamandridae > Pleurodeles > Pleurodeles waltl. Next base: position 496,612,711 of record NC_090445.1, read on the forward strand.
ACTGCCAGAGTACAAACCCAAATATCACACATGAGTAACAATGAAGGGATAGGCATAGTGGGTACAAAAATGTGTCTTCCCTATCCATGAATGGACATGTGCAATAACACATGCAGACTAATCCCACTTCAGGGGTGGGCTTCTGTGCCATGTAACTGTACCACAGAACACTCCTTTGGACATATATGTCTATCCTACAGAGATGGTATCCAACAAACAAAGGCATGCACTGTACAATTTCTACTATGTGACCAAGCTACTGTGTCACATATCATGGCCTCACAGGGATCAACACACCTTCTGTACTGTGGGACTCTCATTTGTGCAAAAAACCTGTACGGGACAAATATGACCTGTGGGAAGGTGACAACAGAACTGTGAGAGTAGGGGACCTGCCATGAGTCAAACACACACGCATTGACAATGAGGCTAAGTGCACATATGGCTTACATTAATGACTTACCTCTGTACCCATTCTTAGCCTTCTCAAAGGAATGAGGCATTCTGGACAGGATTTGCCACAAGAGCCTCATATTTGCCACATGACATGATCTGCTGCGGTACGGGGAGTAGGCACAGTGCCACAGTGACTCTACCCCAGCATAGACTAGGTCCCATCCTGGGAGATACATGTTACAGGCCCTGGTCTCTGCAGGCTGAGCTGACAGAACCTACATGACCCTCCATTTCCATCACTGCCATGCATGACAGTACATCATGTAGCCAGCAGCAATTTGGCATGTAGTGTGGGTGCCAAACTGAAGGGCAGAGTGAGTCAAAATATGCCTTTCACACAACAGTTTAGCAAGGGCAGATGTGTTCAGAAATCTGTGGCACCCTACACATTGCTCACATTACTCTCAACTGACTCATATAGCATGCATACTCAGCTCCTGCTGTCTTGCATATACATGTTGTCGGACACTTACAACAATCATGAGGAAAGAGATGTCAGTGGATGGCAGTAATGTCTCCTCACCTAGTTATGTGCATCCAACACAAGAAGGATCTAGGAGCCCAAAACCCTCATACAACACAATGTGAATGAACTTAACATATGGCACTGACCACCAATACCTGCACATTGCCCTTCCAATTGATGCCACACAGACTGCAACAATAGGCACATGAGTAGTCAAACTGACACACATGGCCACATTCTAGCCCGTGAGGAGGGAAAGGATGGTTAAGTACAGAGAAAATTGTGCAAATGAGGTACTTGCCTGCTCCTCTGGTGAACCATAGGGCTGTTCATACAGCGGTAGGACCTCACTCATCAGCCTCTCCAGCTCCTCTGGAGGGAAAGCAGTGGCCCTATCACCTGCTAGATGTGGCATGATAGCTCCCACAGGCGGTACATAGCAACTCAGGTTGTGGAGGTCTAGCTGTCAGCAGTGGCAGGAGTCAAGTGAATGAATCTGCAGAAAATGGTGGTCACATCTGCCACGTACATGGTCATCACCACCAGCGGACACAGCCATTGGCCCATGACCTCCACTGGCAACAATGTTAGCCTATGGCTGGGTCTGCCACAGTTGCAACCACCTACCGCCATGACGATTTCCTCTGGCAGCAGCGGGCAGTTCCTAATGTCCAATGGAGTAAGTTAGGCAGCCACCATTTTGGATGCCCGAAATGCTGTACTGGGCTTTGCAAACTGAGGTACACCTCTGAAAATCTATTTTTGACCACACAGACATGATTATCCTGTCTTGTCATGTAGGTCCTACTACTCAAACACCATTATAGTACGGTGCAGGGCACAGATGACATTTAATGGTGGGGTACAGTCCACCACCTGCAACTCTCTTTTTGGTGGTAGGCATATTGAGTCACATTTCGAGGGGCAATTGTGTGGTGCACATCTTTGAGTTTGGCCCATATACAAGTTGTGGACACGTGTGGAAAATCATGAGGATCACATGTGACCCTTGTGTTATTTGCAGCTGTGATGTGAACTGGTTGCCATGTGTATCCATTCAGAAATGTCTTGTCACATTATAGCATTGACATGCATCATGTATGTTGCTGAGGACACACTGACTAATTTTAAAAATCATGTCTTGTCATACATAGGTACCCAGGGAGAGGGAGGATATGACAACCTCCTGTCTACCCTCCACTGCCAGACCTTCAAACTATGTAAGTATGCCACATTATCCTTCTTTACCATTTGAGTAGGCAACAATAGTGGACTTATGTTGTCAGTTGGAGTCAGATCTGATGCCAGCTATTATTTATCCAACCAGCATACCACCCATTGTACAAGTCATGTCAGTATTGCACTTCCTGGCCACAGGGTCCTTCCATTATATAGTGCCCTATCAGCTGGCATGTCCCAACCTATGTTCAGCCTGCTGTTGAAGGATGTCCTCTCAGCAATGTTGAAACACCTGGACAGCTATATCCAGTTTCCCCATCGTGAGGATTTAGCCCATGTGAAGGTTGACTTTTATGGTTTTGCACGCATTCATGGGACACATTGTGGCTTGGTCCCACTGCAGGTGAATAAACAAGTATACTGCAACAGAAAGAACTTCCATTCCATCAATGTTCAAGTTGTAGGTTTAGTGGACCTCTACATTTCACAGGTCTGTGCCCCTTGTCAGGGTTCCACCCTTGATTCCTTCATAATGCAGAACAGCACCATCCCCAGCTGATGTCACGATTGTACCCAGAGAGGGTCTGGCTGGTTGGTAAGTCATATCTGTCCTGTTTGTATGTGTTCAATGTCTGGTGCTACAGTTATGAACTGAGAGACTCATTGTTGCACATATGTCCTGTAGGAAGTTGGCTCTGTATGCACTATTTCAAAGTAAGGAATAGTATGCACAGAGTCCAAGGGTTCCCCTTAGAGGTAAGATAGTGGCAAAAAGAGATAATACTAATGCTCTATTTTGTGGTAGTGTGGTCGAGCAGTAGGCTTATCCAAGGAGTAGTGTTAAGCATTTGTTGTACATACACATAGACAATAAATGAGGTACACACACTCAGAGACAAATCCAGCCAATAGGTTTTGTTATAGAAAAATATCTTTTCTTAGTTTATTTTAAGAACCACAGGTTCAAATTCTACATGTAATATCTCATTCGAAAGGTATTGCAGGTAAGTACTTTAGGAACTTCAAAGCATCAAAATTGCATGTATACTTTTCAAGTTATTCACAAATAGCTGTTTTAAAAGTGGACACAGTGCAATTTTCACAGTTCCTAGGGGAGGTAAGTATTTGTTAGGTTAACCAGGTAAGTAAGACACTTACAGGGCTTAGTTCTTGGTCCAAGGTAGCCCACCGTTGGGGGTTCAGAGCAACCCCAAAGTCACCACACCAGCAGCTCAGGGCCGGTCAGGTGCAGAGTTCCAAGTGGTGCCCAAAACGCATAGGCTAGAATGGAGAGAAGGGGGTGCCCCGGTTCCGGTCTGCTTGCAGGTAAGTACCCGCGTCTTCGGAGGGTAGACCAGGGGGGTTTTGTAGGGCACCGGGGGGGACACAAGCCCACACAGAAATTTCACCCTCAGCAGCGCGGGGGCGGCCGGGTGCAGTGTAGAAACAAGCGTTGGGTTTGTAATGGAAGTCAATGGGAGATCTCGGGATCTCTTCAGCGCTGCAGGCAGGTAAGGGGGGGGTTCCTCGGGGAAACCTCCACTTGGTCAAGGGAGAGGGACTCCTGGGGGTCACTCCTCCAGTGAAAGTCCGGTCCTTCAGGTCCTGGGGGCTGCGGGTGCAGGGTCTCTCCCAGGTGTCGGGACTTGGGACTCAAAGAGTCGCGGTCAGGGGAAGCCTCGGGATTCCCTCTGCAGGCGGCGCTGTGGGGGGTCAGGGGGGACAGGTTTTTGTACTCACAGTCTTAGAGTAGTCCTGGGGTCCCTCCTGAGGTGTTGGATCGCCACCAGCCGAGTCGGGGTCGCCGGGTGCAGTGTTGCAAGTCTCACGCTTCTTGCGGGGAGCTTGCAGGGTTCTTTCAAAGCTGCTGGAAACAAAGTTGCAGCCTTTCTTGGAGCAGGTCCGCTGTCCTCGGGAGTTTCTTGTCTTTTCGAAGCAGGGGCAGTCCTCAGAGGATGTCGAGGTCGCTGGTCCCTTTGGAAGGCGTCGCTGGAGCAGGATCTTTGGAAGGCAGGAGACAGGCCGGTGAGTTTCTGGAGCCAAGGCAGTTGTCGTCTTCTGGTCTTCCTCTGCAGGGGTTTTCAGCTAGGCAGTCCTTCTTCTTGTAGTTGCAGGAATCTAATTTTCTAGGGTTCAGGGTAGCCCTTAAATACTAAATTTAAGGGCGTGTTTAGGTCTGGGGGGTTAGTAGCCAATGGCTACTAGCCCTGAGGGTGGGTACACCCTCTTTGTGCCTCCTCCCAAGGGGAGGGGGTCACAATCCTAACCCTATTGGGGGAATCCTCCATCTGCAAGATGGAGGATTTCTAAAAGTCAGAGTCACCTCAGCTCAGGACACCTTAGGGGCTGTCCTGACTGGTCAGTGACTCCTCCTTGTTGCTTTCTTTGTTCCCTCCAGCCTTGCCGCCAAAAGTGGGGGCCGTGGCCGGAGGGGGCGGGCAACTCCACTAAGCTGGAGTGTCCTGCTGGGCTGTGACAAAGGGGTGAGCCTTTGAGGCTCACCGCCAGGTGTTACAGCTCCTGCCTGGGGGAGGTGTTAGCATCTCCACCCAGTGCAGGCTTTGTTACTGGCCTCAGAGTGACAAAGGCACTCTCCCCATGGGGCCAGCAACATGTCTCTAGTGTGGCAGGCTGCTGGAACTAGTCAGCCTACACAGACAGTCGGTTAAGTTTCAGGGGGCACCTCTAAGGTGCCCTCTGTGGTGTATTTTACAATAAAATGTACACTGGCATCAGTGTGCATTTATTGTGCTGAGAAGTTTGATACCAAACTTCCCAGTTTTCAGTGTAGCCATTATGGTGCTGTGGAGTTCGTGTTTGACAGACTCCCAGACCATATACTCTTATGGCTACCCTGCACTTACAATGTCTAAGGTTTTGTTTAGACACTGTAGGGGTGCCATGCTCATGCACTGGTACCCTCACCTATGGTATAGTGCACCCTGCCTTAGGGCTGTAAGGCCTGCTAGAGGGGTGTCTTACCTATACTGCATAGGCAGTGAGAGGCTGGCATGGCACCCTGAGGGGAGTGCCATGTCGACTTACTCGTTTTGTTCTCACTAGCACGCACAAGCTGGCAAGCAGTGTGTCTGTGCTGAGTGAGAGGTCTCCAGGGTGGCATAAGACATGCTGCAGCCCTTAGAGACCTTCCTTGGCATCAGGGCCCTTGGTACTAGAAGTACCAGTTACAAGGGACTTATCTGGATGCCAGGGTCTGCCAATTGTGGATACAAAAGTACAGGTTAGGGAAAGAACACTGGTGCTGGGGCCTGGTTAGCAGGCCTCAGCACACTTTCAATTGTAAACATAGCATCAGCAAAGGCAAAAAGTCAGGGGGCAACCATGCCAAGGAGGCATTTCCTTACACAACCCCCCCCCAAACGAAAGAGGATGAGACTAACCTTTCCCAAGAGAGTCTTCATTTTCTAAGTGGAAGAACCTGGAAAGGCCATCTGCATTGGCATGGGCAGTCCCAGGTCTGTGTTCCACTATAAAGTCCATTCCCTGTAGGGAGATGGACCACCTCAACAGTTTAGGATTTTCACCTTTCATTTGCATCAGCCATTTGAGAGGTCTGTGGTCAGTTTGAACTAGGAAGTGAGTCCCAAAGAGGTATGGTCTCAGCTTCTTCAGGGACCAAACCACAGCAAAGGCCTCCCTCTCAATGGCACTCCAACGCTGCTCCCTGGGGAGTAACCTCCTGCTAATGAAAGCAACAGGCTGGTCAAGGCCATCATCATTTGTTTGGGACAAAACTGCCCCTATCCCATGTTCAGAGGCATCAGTCTGCACAATGAACTGCTTAGAATAATCTGGAGCTTTTAGAACTGGTGCTGAGCACATTGCTTGTTTCAGGGTGTCAAAGGCCTGTTGGCATTCCACAGTCCAGTTCACTTTCTTGGGCATTTTCTTGGAGGTGAGTTCAGTGAGGGCTGTCACAATGGATCCATATCCCTTCACAAACCTCCTGTAATACCCAGTCAAGCCAAGGAATGCCCTGACTTGAGTCTGGGTTTTTGGAGCTACCCAGTCCAGAATAGTCTGGATCTTGGGTTGGAGTGGCTGAACTTGGCCTCCACCTACAAGGTGTCCCAAGTAAACCACAGTTCCCTGCCCTATCTGGCATTTGGATGCCTTGATAGAGAGGCCTGCAGATTGCAGAGCCTTCAAAACCTTCTTCAGGTGGACCAGGTGATCCTGCCAGGTAGAGCTGAAGACAGCAATATCATCAAGATAAGCTGTGCTAAAGGACTCCAAGCCAGCAAGGACTTGATTCACCAACCTTTGGAAGGTGGCAGGGGCATTCTTTAAACCAAAGGGCATAACAGTAAACTGATAATGCCCATCAGGTGTGGAGAATGCTGTCTTTTCTTTTGCTCCAGGTGCCATTTTTATTTGCCAGTACCCTGCTGTCAAGTCAAAGGTACTTAGGAATTTGGCAGCACCTAATTTATCAATGAGCTCATCAGCTCTTGGAATTGGATGGGCATCTGTCTTGGTGACAGAGTTGAGCCCTCTGTAGTCCACACAAAACCTCATTTCTTTCTTCCCATCTTTGGTGTGAGGTTTGGGGACTAAGACCACTGGGCTAGCCCAGGGGCTGTCAGAGCGCTCAATCACTCCCAATTCCAGCATCTTGTGGACTTCCACCTTGATGCTTTCCTTAACATGGTCAGATTGTCTAAAGATTTTGTTTTTGACAGGCATGCTGTCTCCTGTGTCCACATCATGGGTACACAGGTGTGTCTGACCAGGGGTTAAGGAGAAGAGTTCAGGAAACTGTTGTAGGACTCTCCTACAATCAGCTTGCTGTTGGCCAGAGAGGGTGTCTGAGTAGATCACTCCATCTACTGTGCCATCTTTTGGGTCTGATGACAGAAGATCAGGGAGAGGTTCACTCTCTGCCTCCTGATCCTCATCTGTTACCATTAACAGATTCACATCAGCCCTGTCATGGAAGAGCTTAAGGCGGTTCACATGGATCACCCTCTTGGGGCTCCTGCTTGTGCCCAGGTCCACCAGGTAGGTGACCTGACTCTTCCTCTCTAGCACTGGGTAAGGGCCACTCCATTTGTCCTGGAGTGCCCTGGGAGCCACAGGCTCCAGAACCCAGACTTTCTGCCCTGGTTGGAACTCAACCAGTGCAGCCTTTTGGTCATACCAAAACTTCTGGAGTTGTTGGCTGGCCTCAAGGTTTTTGGTTGCCTTTTCCATGTACTCTGCCATTCTAGAGCGAAGGCCAAGTACATAGTCCACTATGTCCTGTTTAGGCTCATGGAGAGGTCTCTCCCAGCCTTCTTTAACAAGAGCAAGTGGTCCCCTTACAGGATGACCAAACAGAAGTTCAAAGGGTGAGAATCCTACTCCCTTCTGTGGCACCTCTCTGTAAGCGAAAAGCAGACATGGCAAGAGGACATCCCATCTCCTTTTGAGTTTTTCTGGGAGCCCCATGATCATGCCTTTTAATGTCTTGTTGAATCTCTCAACTAAGCCATTAGTTTGTGGATGGTAGGGTGTAGTGAATTTATAAGTCACTCCACACTCATTCCACATGTGCTTTAGGTATGCTGACATGAAGTTGGTACCTCTGTCAGACACCACCTCCTTAGGGAAACCCACTCTGGTAAAAATACCAATGAGGGCCTTGGCTACTGCAGGGGCAGTAGTCGACCTAAGGGGAATAGCTTCAGGATACCTGGTAGCATGATCCACTACTACCAGGATATACAGATTTCCTGAGGCTGTGGGAGGTTCTAGTGGACCAACTATGTCCACACCCACTCTTTCAAAGGGAACCCCCACCACTGGAAGTGGAATGAGGGGGGCCTTTGGATGCCCACCTGTCTTACCACTGGCTTGACAGGTGGGGCAGGAGAGGCAAAACTCCTTAACCATGTTGGACATATTGGGCCAGTAGAAGTGGTTGACTAACCTCTCCCACGTCTTGGTTTGTCCCAAATGTCCAGCAAGGGGAATGTCATGGGCCAATGTTAGGATGAACTCTCTGAACAGCTGAGGCACTACCACTCTCCTAGTGGCACCAGGTTTGGGGTCTCTGGCCTCAGTGTACAGGAGTCCATCTTCCCAATAGACCCTATGCGTTCCATTTTTCTTGCCTTTGGACTCTTCAGCAGCTTGCTGCCTAAGGCCTTCAAGAGAGGGACAGGTTTCTTGTCCCTTACACAGCTCCTCCCTTGAGGGTCCCCCTGGGCCTAAGAGCTCAACCTGATAAGGGTCAAGCTCCAAAGGCTCAGTTCCCTCAGAGGGCAGAACTTCTTCCTGAGAAGAGAGGTTCCCTTTCTTTTGCTGTGTTGCAGTTGGTTTCCCAACTGACTTTCCTTTCCTCTTGGTAGGCTGGGCCATTCTTCCAGACTCCAGCTCTACTTGTTCACCCTGAGCCTTGCATTGTGCTCTGGTTTTCACACACACCAGTTCAGGGATACCCAGCATTGCTGCATGGGTTTTTAGTTCTACCCCAGCCCATGCTGAGGACTCCAGGTCATTTCCAAGCAGACAGTCCACTGGGATATTTGAGGAGACCACCACCTGTTTCAGGCCATTGACCCCTCCCCATTCTAAAGTAACCATTGCCATGGGATGTACTTTTCTCTGATTGTCAGCGTTGGTGACTGTGTAAGTTTTTCCAGTCAGGTATTGGCCAGGGGAAACCAGTTTCTCTGTCACCATGGTGACACTGGCACCTGTATCCCTCAGGCCCTCTATTCTAGTCCCATTAATTAAGAGTTGCTGTCTGTATTTTTGCATGTTAGGCGGCCAGACAGCTAGTGTGGCTAAATCCACCCCACCCTCAGAAACTAGAGTAGCTTCAGTGTGGACCCTGATTTGCTCTGGGCACACTGTTGATCCCACTTGGAGACTAGCCATACCAGTGTTACCTGGATGGGAGTTTGGAGTGGAACCTTTCTTGGGACAGGCCTTGTCTCCAGTTTGGTGTCCATGCTGTTTACAGCTATGACACCAGGCCTTTTTGGGATCAAAGTTTGTACCCTTGTACCCATTGTTTTGTGAAGAGGCTCTGGGCCCACCCTCCTGTGCAGGTTTTTGGGGGCCTGTAGAAGACTCTTTACTATTTTTAGTTTTGGTTGTCTCATCACCCTTCCCCTGGGGAGTCTTTGTGACCCCTTTCTTTTGGTCACCCCCTGTTGAAGTCTTGGACACCCTTGTCTTGACCCAATGGTCCGCCTTCTTTCCCAATTCTTGGGGAGAAATTGGTCCTAGGTCTACCAGATGCTGATGCAGTTTATCATTGAAACAATTACTTAACAGGTGTTCTTTCACAAATAAATTGTACAGCCCATCATAATTACTTACACCACTGCCTTGAATCCAACCATCTAGTGTTTTCACTGAGTAGTCAACAAAGTCAACCCAGGTCTGGCTCGAGGATTTTTGAGCCCCCCTGAACCTAATCCTGTACTCCTCAGTGGAGAATCCAAAGCCCTCAATCAGGGTACCCTTCATGAGGTCATAAGATTCTGCATCTTTTCCAGAGAGTGTGAGGAGTCTATCCCTACACTTTCCAGTGAACATTTCCCAAAGGAGAGCACCCCAGTGAGATCTGTTCACTTTTCTGGTTACACAAGCCCTCTCAAAAGCTGTGAACCACTTGGTGATGTCATCACCATCTTCAAATTTTGTCACAATCCCTTTGGGGATTTTTAACATGTCAGGAGAATCTCTGACCCTATTTATATTGCTGCCACCATTGATGGGTCCTAAGCCCATCTCTTGTCTTTCCCTTTCTATGGCTAGGAGCTGTCTCTCCAAAGCCAATCTTTTGGCCATCCTGGCTAACAGGGGGTCATCTTCACTGAGAGCATCCTCAGTGATTTCAGAAATGTGGGACCCTCCTGTGAGGGACTCACCATTTCTGACTAACACAGTTGGAGACAGGACTTGAGGGGTCCTGTTCTCCCTATTTAGGACTGGAGGAGGGACATTGGCCTCCAAGTCACTAATTTCTTCCTCTGTGAGGTCATCATCAGAGGGGTTGGCTTTTTCAAACTCTGCCAACAGCTCCTGGAGCTGAATTTTGGTAGGTCTGGAGCCAATGGTTATTTTTTTGATATTACAGAGAGACCTTAGCTCCCTCATCTTAAGATGGAGGTAAGGTGTGGTGTCGAGTTCCACCACATTCATCTCTGTATCAGACATTATTTTGCTAAAAGTTGGAAGACTTTTTAAAGAATCTAAAACTGTTTCTAGAATCTAATTTCAAACTTTTAACAAACTTTTAAACTCTAAAAGACAATGCTAAACAGGGACTTAACACACAAGGCCCTAGCAGGACTTTTAAGAATTTAGAAAAATTTCAAATTGCAAAAATCAATTTCTAATGACAATTTTGGAATTTGTCGTGTGATCAGGTATTGGCTGAGTAGTCCAGCAAATGCAAAGTCTTGTACCCCACCGCTGATCCACCAATGTAGGAAGTTGGCTCTGTATGCACTATTTCAAAGTAAGGAATAGTATGCACAGAGTCCAAGGGTTCCCCTTAGAGGTAAGATAGTGGCAAAAAGAGATAATACTAATGCTCTATTTTGTGGTAGTGTGGTCGAGCAGTAGGCTTATCCAAGGAGTAGTGTTAAGCATTTGTTGTACATACACATAGACAATAAATGAGGTACACACACTCAGAGACAAATCCAGCCAATAGGTTTTGTTATAGAAAAATATATTTTCTTAGTTTATTTTAAGAACCACAGGTTCAAATTCTACATGTAATATCTCATTCGAAAGGTATTGCAGGTAAGTACTTTAGGAACTTCAAAGCATCAAAATTGCATGTATACTTTTCAAGTTATTCACAAATAGCTGTTTTAAAAGTGGACACAGTGCAATTTTCACAGTTCCTAGGGGAGGTAAGTATTTGTTAGGTTAACCAGGTAAGTAAGACACTTACAGGGCTTAGTTCTTGGTCCAAGGTAGCCCACCGTTGGGGGTTCAGAGCAACCCCAAAGTCACCACACCAGCAGCTCAGGGCCGGTCAGGTGCAGAGTTCCAAGTGGTGCCCAAAACGCATAGGCTAGAATGGAGAGAAGGGGGTGCCCCGGTTCCGGTCTGCTTGCAGGTAAGTACCCGCGTCTTCGGAGGGCAGACCAGGGGGGTTTTGTAGGGCACCGGGGGGGACACAAGCCCACACAGAAATTTCACCCTCAGCAGCGCGGGGGCGGCCGGGTGCAGTGTAGAAACAAGCGTCGGGTTTGTAATGGAAGTCAATGGGAGATCTCGGGATCTCTTCAGCGCTGTAGGCAGGTAAGGGGGGGGTTCCTCGGGGAAACCTCCACTTGGTCAAGGGAGAGGGACTCCTGGGGGTCACTCCTCCAGTGAAAGTCCGGTCCTTCAGGTCCTGGGGGCTGCGGGTGCAGGGTCTCTCCCAGGTGTCGGGACTTGGGACTCAAAGAGTCGCGGTCAGGGGAAGCCTCGGGATTCCCTCTGCAGGCGGCGCTGTGGGGGCTCAGGGGGGACAGGTTTTTGTACTCACAGTCTTAGAGTAGTCCTGGGGTCCCTCCTGAGGTGTTGGATCGCCACCAGCCGAGTCGGGGTCGCCGGGTGCAGTGTTGCAAGTCTCACGCTTCTTGCGGGGAGCTTGCAGGGTTCTTTCAAAGCTGCTGGAAACAAAGTTGCAGCCTTTCTTGGAGCAGGTCCGCTGTCCTCAGGAGTTTCTTGTCTTTTCGAAGCAGGGGCAGTCCTCAGAGGATGTCGAGGTCGCTGGTCCCTTTGGAAGGCGTCGCTGGAGCAGGATCTTTGGAAGGCAGGAGACAGGCCGGTGAGTTTCTGGAGCCAAGGCAGTTGTCGTCTTCTGGTCTTCCTCTGCAGGGGTTTTCAGCTAGGCAGTCCTTCTTCTTGTAGTTGCAGGAATCTAATTTTCTAGGGTTCAGGGTAGCCCTTAAATACTAAATTTAAGGGCGTGTTTAGGTCTGGGGGGTTAGTAGCCAATGGCTACTAGCCCTGAGGGTGGGTACACCCTCTTTGTGCCTCCTCCCAAGGGGAGGGGGTCACAATCCTAACCCTATTGGGGGAATCCTCCATCTGCAAGATGGAGGATTTCTAAAAGTCAGAGTCACCTCAGCTCAGGACACCTTAGGGGCTGTCCTGACTGGTCAGTGACTCCTCCTTGTTGCTTTCTTTGTTCCCTCCAGCCTTGCCGCCAAAAGTGGGGGCCGTGGCCGGAGGGGGCGGGCAACTCCACTAAGCTGGAGTGTCCTGCTGGGCTGTGACAAAGGGGTGAGCCTTTGAGGCTCACCGCCAGGTGTTACAGCTCCTGCCTGGGGGAGGTGTTAGCATCTCCACCCAGTGCAGGCTTTGTTACTGGCCTCAGAGTGACAAAGGCACTCTCCCCATGGGGCCAGCAACATGTCTCTAGTGTGGCAGGCTGCTGGAACTAGTCAGCCTACACAGACAGTCGGTTAAGTTTCAGGGGGCACCTCTAAGGTGCCCTCTGTGGTGTATTTTACAATAAAATGTACACTGGCATCAGTGTGCATTTATTGTGCTGAGAAGTTTGATACCAAACTTCCCAGTTTTCAGTGTAGCCATTATGGTGCTGTGGAGTTCGTGTTTGACAGACTCCCAGACCATATACTCTTATGGCTACCCTGCACTTACAATGTCTAAGGTTTTGTTTAGACACTGTAGGGGTGCCATGCTCATGCACTGGTACCCTCACCTATGGTATAGTGCACCCTGCCTTAGGGCTGTAAGGCCTGCTAGAGGGGTGTCTTACCTATACTGCATAGGCAGTGAGAGGCTGGCATGGCACCCTGAGGGGAGTGCCATGTCGACTTACTCGTTTTGTTCTCACTAGCACGCACAAGCTGGCAAGCAGTGTGTCTGTGCTGAGTGAGAGGTCTCCAGGGTGGCATAAGTCATGCTGCAGCCCTTAGAGACCTTCCTTGGCATCAGGGCCCTTGGTACTAGAAGTACCAGTTACAAGGGACTTATCTGGATGCCAGGGTCTGCCAATTGTGGATACAAAAGTACAGGTTAGGGAAAGAACACTGGTGCTGGGGCCTGGTTAGCAGGCCTCAGCACACTTTCAATTGTAAACATAGCATCAGCAAAGGCAAAAAGTCAGGGGGCAACCATGCCAAGGAGGCATTTCCTTACATGTCCCATGCCTTAACAGGAGACTCCACATATCCAAACCGTCCTTGGTTGTTGACGCCAATAAGGAATCCAGCTATGCAAGGGGAAGTCTGCTTCAATGAAGACCATGGAAGAACAAGACAGGTAATGGACTGGGCTTTTGGCCTCCTGAAGGCCAGATTCTGGTGTCTTGACCTGACTGGTAGAGCCCTCCTCTACTCACCTGGAAAATTGTGTCTGATCACTGTGTAAGCATGTCATGGGATGTCATGACTGTGACTACACAATATACTGTAGGTCTGAGAATGTGTGGAGTTGAGTATTTTGGCAACCACCAGGGAGCTGATATTCTGCAATATTCAGCCAAAGGGTGCTTGATGAGTTAACCTTTGACATATCCCCATCTAGATGATGCTGCTTTGTTTGTGCCAGTCTCATTGCAATATAATTTCATTTGCAGATGCTTGCTATGTGATTTGTGTAATAGGTATGTTTTCAAGCCTATACTCCTTGTTTTGTCTTTGCGCAGGTACCTTCACCATGACATCCTTATGTGGTCATTTCAGATTTGTGACATTGGCAGGTAGCTGATGCTGTACTGACATAGTAAGTGGTCATGGATTGCTCCAGGTAATGCATGTAACAGATTTGGGGTGTATGAGACCTGTGTCAAGGCAGCTTGAACAGTGTTTGGGTGGAAGGTCTAATGTACACATTGTACTTGTTTAGTGTGAGGTGTTAGACCAATTGCATCATGTGTGTGGGCATGAAATCTTTAGTCATCAATTGTGAGCAAGTCAATTGGCCAAACACTCTTGTATTACCTGTATGTAGCTGTAGATGTGCTTCATCATTGCAGGCCACAGTGCCTGTGCCACCACACTGATTTATGTTTGTTTCATACCACCAGATGCATGGCCACTGGATTATGATGTGCCTGTGGTCACGGAATGTTGTACTGCCCTCTGTCTGTACCTTGGTGTATGTGATGGTGGATTACTCTGGTGTAGTATGTGATAAGGCTCAAGATGGTGTCACCATCCACTTTTCTGTTTGCATATTCTACAGGACAATGCCTGACAGGGCCAACCGTTCCATGGTCTGGGGGCTGAACATTGGTATATGTACCTTGACCTAATATGAGTCAGCCATTCATGGCAATGACAGTTTAAACATTCTAACAGCCTATGTGCTGTACAGTGGAATAACATGTTTGGTGTAACCAGACACTTGCAGTGTGCTTGTGTGTGTTGGTAGTAATTCTTAGCAGGACACTGTACCTGTAAGATATCCCTCCTTGCATTAGTGTGTTTTGTCTTCCTCATTTGCTTAACATGGTCTCACATCTCTCCATAGCAAAATGTGGAACAGAAGCAAGCAGACAATGACTTTGTGATAGGTGAATTTACTGGAAATGTGTGCAGTATATAAATTTGGGCATGATGGAACAAAAAAGTGAAGGGTTCAGTCATGGTGGTTGAAATCATTGGAGTAGATACCACACCATTGAAAGGCCAAAGTCCAGTGAACTCCTTCCATTGGAAATGGAAGGTGGTTTTAGAACAGTCAACAGAGTGAATATGTGGCACACAAAGAAGGTATTTTCGAAAGAGGTCACTTGCTGGAAGTGGTGGATGTCTTGCCATCCACACCTCCTGGTCCTTAGCTGGACATCCCGCTTGTGTGGGGTGGGGTGGATCTGCTGCTACAGAGGCAGGGGTGTCTGGGGCAGGTCCTTCCCCTGACAGGGCCTCCCTTCCAGTGTCTGGTGCAGATGAAGGGCCTGGTGTAGATGTGCCAAAGGAAGGGGTAGAGTGTTGTTGTAGATCCCTACTCAAGGTGGTGTTAATGTCCCTCAGAACCCCTGTTAGGGAGGCCATGGCGGTATTGTGAGCCTCCCACTTTTCACACATCTCCAAATGGAAATCCCTCTGCAGCTGCTTCATTTCCCAGAGTTAAAAAAGTAACTGGCCCATCATGCCTTGGGACTCCTGATAGACCCCCAAGTTGTGGCTTATGGTATCCTGGCCAAGATGAGCCCCAGTGGCCTTACCTTGCTGGCTCACAGCATCCTTCCCACGCATCCTACCCCTACAGCCCTGTCCCCTTGTCACAGGGTACCCTCTCCCACTGGTCCCTGGTCTATCATTGTCAGAGCTGTTGTGTTACTACTCAGGATCCTGGACGGGGGTAATGAGATGGTTGACACTGGCTAGGGACACAGGTTGGAGGGTGCATGGTTGCCCCTGAAGTACAGGCAACTAGGCTGGGAGGTGTTTATGTGGCCACAGTGAGGCTCACTGCTGGTGTCTGACCAGGTTGCCCAGATGGGCCAAAACCATCTTCCATGTCCAGATGTCCAGGAATGTCTTCATCACTGAGGGCTTCATCCTGGTGGGTAGTGGCAGGATCTTCAGTGGCCTCTGTGTGGCCAGTGGCAGCTTGACCTGTTGATGTGAAAAGATGCAACGTTAGTGGTTATATCGTGACATCTACCTCCAAAACTTTACAGTGACGTTATGCAAAGACCTTGTACATATTTGATTTGTGGGTAATCCTATTGTGACAGGTACACATAGTATTGTTTGTATTGACATGAGATCTGTGGAGCATGTCAGATCCCCTTGCCTTAAATAGCTGCTGAGATGACCAAAACATTGTCCCTTAGGGGGATGGTATGAGAATGTCATCTTGCCACCAGTCCAGGCTAAAGAGTGGCTAGGCAAACCAGGTTTTTGGCCCATTTTAAGGCCTAGTCGAATGTCTGATGCAGGCAGACCCAGGTGTTTGTTCTATAGGTGACAGGAACCATCACAGGGTTACTGTAGTACTAATATGTCTGCTGCCAATACCATCCTGGTGATGTATCTTGAGGGTTTTGTGATCATTGTTTTGCACACTGGGTAAGGTGTCCTTCCTGTCCCCAATAGTTACATTTTGGGTTAGGAGGTCAAGATTTAACTAGGTAGCCAGAGACATCTCGGAGTTGGGCATGATCCTTATCCTGGTCTCTCTCAGATGAGAAAACCTCAAATCTGACTTAGCAGGCAATGGTATTTGATCAAGTGATAACTGGTGTAGTGTTTTGAGTTGGGGAAACAGTGACTCCTGGGAGTTACAGTCATGTTACTGTCTCTACTGCAGACACTTGACAATGTACATCCTCTCAGGTGTGTGGAGTTTATTTGGGAGTTCTCTATCTACTAGATGGATTTGGGCAAGTGAACCAAGTTTTGTTGTTGGAGTTAGGTAAACAGGGCCAATTGGGATTTGCATTTTGGTCACTCCCTCTACTTTACACCATTTTCCATATGGTATCCACCCAGAGGAGTGAACTTCAATTGGGATTTCACAGACATGGCTATTTGGGCATATGGACCTTGGGCGTGTGCCTGGAGTGAGGAATATGAGCCTCCTGGAACTAGCAGTCAGGTCACTCCCTTTACTATACACACTTTAGAAATGTTATCCTCACATCTGATTAACATGTTGTGATTTGTCAAAGTGGGCTCTTTTATCTAATGTACACTGTTCTGGTGCTTGGAGTCAGGGAAACGGTGCCTCCTGTGAGTTGCAGTTAGGTAATTCTATCTATTTCACACACTAGAGCAATTCCCCCCCCCACCCACTCCCAGATAAGTAAATCTCATTTGTGAGTTTAAAAACAGGGGTATTTGGACAAGGGAACACTATGCTGGTGTTCAGGTTATGGAAACAGTGCCTCCTGGGATTTGCAACATGCTGCATGTGAAACTCATTTAACAACAATAAATAGTCAGGCAGGAAATACTGCATTTGAATAACAGGCAACAATTATAATTCTGGAGACATTTAAGAATCTGTTTAATATGTGTCCAGGCAGTAGGAGGCAGACAGTACCTCAACTTATGCTGTAGGTTCAAACAATATCTTCAGTTCAAAGACAAAAAAAACAAAGAAAATGCAATGGTGACAAAACCAAAGTAGTGAAAAAGTGCACCCCAAGTGAAAAAAACACCAAATGGAATAATAAGAATATCCGTTTCAAACACAGTCATTGGTGTTTCGATACATCTAGAAAGATAGCCATTCCTAATAGTAGAACAGATACAACCACAGGGCAATTGCGCTTGTGGGATTAATACTAGAAAGGTCTGTCTTTTTTAATGTTGGCAACATTTCGACCCAATCCTGCATTCAGGGGTCTAGTGTTTGTAGTTACAGGAATAGTGCCTCCTGTGTGTTACAGTCATGTCACTCTCTCTAGTACACACACTTGACCAATGTTCTCACAACAGCTCAGTCCACTTCAATTGAGAGTTCACTAACAGATGTATTGTAGCAATTTACACTGCTAGTGATTGTAGTTACAGGAATAGTGCCTCCTGTGAGTTGCAGTCAGGTCACTCTGTATACTTCTCAGATTTGACAAATGGTATCCTCCCAGTGACTGAAGTTCATTTGTGATTCATGGTGCCAAACACAGGTTGTGGACAAGTGGTCACTGGTCTGTGATATGGAGTTGTAGAACAGTGCCTGCTGGGAGTTGTAGTCATAGCACTCCCTCTAGCAGACACATTACATAAATGTCATCTCCCCAAGTGGGTAATTTCAAATGTGGGTTTGCTAAATCGAGGGCTTTTGGCAAGTGGATCCTGGGCTGGTGAGTGGACTGACAGTAACAGTGGCAACAGGTGAGCTGTGGGTATGTATGACATTACATTTTGGTGACATTTTTAGTGTTGTGACTTACCAGGATCCACTTCCCCAGGTATTTCTGTCAAGCCCTCAGGATGCACGATGGCCAAGACCTTCTCCTCTCATGGAAAGAGATGTAACGGGGAACTGGGAGGGCCACCGCCAGTCCTCTTGTCCTGCAACTGGTGCCTGGAGACCAGGGAACGGACCTTGCACTTGAAGTCATTCCACTACTTCCTAATGTCCTTCTTTTTGCCCAGGGTGGTACCTACAGCATTCACTCTGTCAACTATCCTGTCCCACATTTCGATTTTTCTACTGAGAGGAGTATGCTGGACTTGTGCTCCAAACAACTGTGGCTCTAATGGGATTTTTCGAACGTGACATGGTGGAAAAATAGTGTGACAGTGACTTACTAAAGAGAGGAAGTGCAAAAGGTTGTGACTGGACAAATTTGTGTGTGAGGTGTGAAAAAAGATGGTGAAAAGAAGTGGTGCCTAATATCTGTTATGTGTACAAAGAGCGCTCTGGCATCTGTGTGTTGCAGTATAAATGCAAAGGATTATGGTGTGTGAAGGGATGTGCTTTGTAGTGTCCTTTGCAGGTGTGTCCAGTGTGGCAATGTGTGTCAGCTGTGTTGTTTTCAAATCCATCCAATGTGCTTTTGTGTATTACTTTGTGACCACGAACCGTTGTGGTTCGGACCGCCTTGGCTGACTGCCATGTGTGTCTGCCACTGTGACTTTGGACTTGTAATACGGTCAGTGGTTGGTCATGGTGCTGTCGGCACTGGAGGTTGGACCACCTATTTCTGGGTCTCTGCACTGCTGCCGGTCTGCCTTTTTGACTCGTAATATGGCAGTCTGGAAGACCACCAACATGGCGGTCTTTTTAGGGCCGCCAACATTGCGGTCTGACCTCCAAACTCATAATGAGGCCCTTTGTTTCTGTAATATCACAAGTAAGCCAAAAAAGTTTTGTATAAGGGCGTTGTTTGCTTGATAGAGCGCATGCACCAGTATTTATTTGTACTTTTATTCAGTTTTTAAATTTAATTGTGGTTGGGTGGGTGGTCTGGAGTTTCAGTAGAGGCCCAGTTATTATTTTTCCTAGATTTTTTTATCTTTTGCACAGTTCAGTATATTTTCTCCATGTTTGTTGAATTTGTAGTATTCATTTATTTTACTATGTGGACTAGTCTGCCCACGTGCCGTCCAGCCGGTACTAGTCATGGGTACATGAAAGAACTGTTTCTTAATTATATGTTGTTTTAAAACCTAATTTAGGCCACAGATGGCATTTGATTGAAATAAAAATGTGGGGTTTTCTTTTGCAGCTCATGTTTTTTTTTCTGCAAAAAATGTATGTTGGCGGGGTAATGTTTGTTGCCTTGGGAGGATGAGTTGTAAAAATTGTATAGGTCACTTAAATTTCGTTTTTGCCATTGCCGAAATAATGGTAGTGTTTTCTTTGTTGTTGTTACCATGCCTCCTTTGTCTGGCCAGTGTGTGTGTTTTCCATAGGCCTCCGTTTTTCTTTGTTTGTTCTCCATGCCATATGGCCCGGTGGCTGTTTTGTGTAGTCAGTGTCCCTAGGCCTGCATATGTTCTTTGTTATCCATGCCTACTTGCATGTTGTTTGACCATTTTGTGTAGGCAGTCTGTGTGCTTTTAGTATATGTCTGCATGTGTCCTTTGTTTTCCAATGACTTCTTGCTTGCTGTTATTGTTGTTTGCCCATGTGTCTGGTGGCCATTTTGTGAAGCCAGCTAGTGTACTTTTTCCTTAGGCCTACATGTGTTCTTTGTTGGCCATGCCTCCTTGCTTGTTGTTTGACCACGTGGTCGGTGGTCTTTTTGTTGTAGGTAGTCAGTGTCCTTTTGCCATAGGCCTGCATGTATTATATGTTTTCCAATGCCTTCTTGCTTGCTGTTGTTGATGTTGTTTGACCATGGGGTCGGTGGCCATTTTTGTACAGTCAGTCAGTATGCTTTTGCCATAGGCCTGTATGTGTTCTTTTACATCAGTTTAAATAATAGGCTTGAGGAATCATTGTGGTATTTGTATGAGCAATGTTTAATAATGCCCTTTTTCCATTTTTCACCTGCACCTCCTTTTCTCCCAAATCCCAGTGGCTTCCTAATAGTCCCCTAGTACACCGGCAATTTTTTATTTGTATTTTTTTATGTTTTTTATTTATTTCTAATTTATATATATATATTTTTAAATATTTGCTTTTTATTTTTTAATTATTTGCTTTTTATTGTGTTTTAATTTTGTAATTATTTATTTTTAAATTGTTTATTTATTTTTTATTTTATATATTTTTTAAACTGTTTTTCAAATTTTCTCTGTATCCACCCCCTGCCAGCCACAGGGGGCTGTCACACACCAACATTCCTTTGTAAGGATTGTCATTACTCATATTCCCTGTGAACCCCTGCCTCCCATAGGTGCACAACTGCAGACACACCAGTATTATTTTTAAAGGATTATTGCATTTTCCCTTGGACCTCTCTGCCTGCAATAGGCGCACACCTGCATTTATTTTTTAAGGATTATTCCATTTTCCCCTGGACCCCCTACCTGCTATAGGTGCACACCAGCATTCATTTTTTAATGATGACTTTTCCCCTGGACCTTCCCAACTGCCACAGGTGTCTCCTCTTAAATCAGAGGTCTTCAAACGTTTCGATGCCAGGACCACCTCTCAAAAATGTTTAGGTGTAAGTAACCCCTCCTGACAAAAATTTCTAGAAGGTGGTACTCCTCATCATCGACAATCGTAACTAAACCCAATATCCACTGCAAATCATTTTTACAGTGAGGAAATAATATTAAACGGCGTTTAGCAAACCAGAGGTTAGTGAGGGTGGGGGCCAGGTCAAAGGTGTAGCTAAAAACGAAGGTCATAATTTATGAGGAATTTACTTAGGGCAGTGCTGTAAGTCTTCTTGCTACACTGCCTTATGCCAATATAAAAGGGCAAGAATGGACCGTATTTATGAAATACAGTGCATTTGTGTCCCTTCGACCAGCGTAGGCCCACAAATTGCTGCCAGCGCCACCAATAGCAGGATTGTTTTTGTGCAGGAAGGGCACGTCCCTGCACAAAAACAATCCTGGTAGGCATTTTCCTCTTTTTATATGTGCTACAGAAAGCAACACACATTGAAAGAGGAAAAAACAAGGAGAGATGAAAACATTTCTCCTCATTATGCCTGCTCTGGGGAGGCATAAGGTTTTGGCACTGCTCCAGTTTACGTGCTTTTGTAAATCTGGGGCAGCGTCAAAATCCATTGGTGTTGCGTGGGGAACATCCACCACAACGCCCATGGAACACCTCCTTAACACAGAGTAAGGCAATGCAGTGGCTTGCGCTGCTTTGTCTTACTCCATATGTATGAGGCCATGCAAAGCCACACAGGGGGCTTTGCGTCACCTCATAGGTATGAGTGAGAGTCTTGTCCCACCAGAGAGTCAAAAAAAGTGATACTCCGGTGGCGCAAGCCCCTCATAAATAAGTTCCAAAATATTCTGTATGTTTTTTTAGGTCTTTCACAGTCAGGTAGCTACATATAAAATACCAGTCAGCTTAAATGAAAAATAAATAAAAGAAAGTTGTTACTCTTTGAGAAATGCACTTTAGTGCATTATGAAACCTCTATTAGTTAATGCACCACAGAGGTCTGTATGTAACCGGAGAGCAACAGAATTAAATGTTGGTTGGTTGGTGCAGTGGATAAAAGTGACGTGTATTTGCAGTGCCACGAGGTCACAGCCTGTGACAGAAAGCACTGTGAATATGTAAGGCATTACTTTGTACTTGCATTACATACAGTATAACATGGGTACTACCAAACCAGCTCGCGGGTCCTAGAAGGGGCGGGGCGGTGCAAGGGGGGCATTGACCTGTTGGCCATTTCTGCCCCCCCTTGGGGGCAGATGGGCCTATTTTTTTTAGGCCCATCTGCCCCCAAGGTGGGCAGAAGCCACTTAGACACCAGGGATAGTGTGCGTGTGTATTAGTGGATGGGGGAGAGGGGCCCTTGGGCAAGGGTCGCCCCCCCTTTGGGGGAACATGTACCAAGGCCATTTCTGCACCCCTTGGGGACAGATCGGCCTATTATTTTTAGGCTGATCTGCCCCCAAGGGGGGCAGAAACCAAAAGAACGCCAGGGATTTCTTTTAATATGTTTATTTTTGCGGGGGGTCGTCCACTTGGGCAAGGGGCACCCCCCCAAGGGGGGCATTGACCTGTTGGCCATTTCTGCCCCCCTTGGGGGCAGAAGCCACTTAGACACCAGGGATGGTGTGTGTGTGTGTTAGTAAATGGTGTGTGGGGCCCTTGGGGGGGGGGTCGCCCCCCCTCCCTTTGGGGGCACATGTACCAAGGCCATTTCTGCACCCCTTGGGGACAGTCGGCCTATTATTTTTAGGCCCATCTGCCCCCAAAGGGGGCAGAAGCCACTTAGGCACCAGGGATAGTGTGTGTGTGTTTTTTTTATTTGGGGGCTGTCCCCTTGGGCAAGGGTCGCTCCCCATGAGGACACACTACTAAAGGTATTTTCTGCCCTCCTTGGGGCAGATAGGCCTATTTTTTAGTAGGCCCATCTGCACCTATTGCAGAATCCACTTAGGCACCAATTTCTAAATGTTTGATGGTGGGGTGTTTGTCAACTGATGAAGTATTTGCATTTGTGATAAAAAATGTTTTCCTCCTTTTTGTTCTAGTTCAAAGCTTTTGCTTAATTTGCTGTGGCTCTTTGCGGTTTTGGCGGTGGTTGCCCTGAGGATTGGATAGTTGCATGTTTTAGGTAAGTAAAAACAATTTACTCCAAAGGAGTATTGTTGCCATGCATGAATGACATGTTTGTAGGGGGTGTACTAAATGCAGGATTGTGTGTGAAATTGTCCTTAGATTTGTGCACAATGATATTTGTTTTGTCTTATTTCTAATTTGCTTTTCTTTTTAGTGGGATATCATTGGTGATTGCTGTGTCTGTGCAGAGTAGTTTGCTGGTGATTCAAGCTTTTTCAGGCAAGTGAGTGGTATAGTTTTTGAGTTTATAACTCTTACTAATAAAGCTACACTTTGTTACTTATCTTACACAGTGCTGGTTGTGGGTGATGAATTTGTCCAGTTAATTTTAGTAGGAAAGATCATGGCTAGCCGCAGGATGACCGCTCAGCAATGACTTTTGGAGTCATTGTCTGATCATGATTATGAGACGGACTCAGCATCTGAGGCAGAGGAGGAAGTGAGAGATTCTTGCAGTGATGTTTCTGTTGGAGAGGAATCTTCTGATGAGGAAGCCACACTCAGTGCAGATGAAGGGCCTGTTTTAGAGGAGGACACTGATGTGCCATTAGTGCAGCAACCTGGGGCTGAAAGGTTTCCCGTTATAAGACCTGATCTCTGGGTTGCCCCAAACATGGAGCAGCCAGAGTTGCCTGCCTT
Source organism: Pleurodeles waltl (assembly GCF_031143425.1). Lineage (NCBI taxonomy): Eukaryota > Metazoa > Chordata > Amphibia > Caudata > Salamandridae > Pleurodeles > Pleurodeles waltl. The sequence goes on from NC_090445.1 coordinate 496,636,058, forward strand.
TACTGGTCTCCTGGGGTCTAGCGCCAATACAGAGAACTTTTTGCCTGTCAATTTCTTTGAGTTATTAATGGATGATGTGTTTTTGGAAGAGATTGTTGAGCAGACTAATTTGTATGCGGAGCAGCATTTGAGGGACAGGCTGCTAGTCTTAGGCCACACTCTAGAGCTGCCCAGTGGATTCCCACAAATTTGGAGGAGATAAAAAAGTTTTTGGGTTTGACTTTTTGATGGGGTTGATAAGGAAGCCGTCACTGGCTTCTTATTGGTCTACTAGTCCCTTGATGGCAACAGCTATATTTCCTGCGACCATGAGTAGTAATCGGTATTTTCTTCTTCTTAGGATGCTGCATTCTGTTGACAATGCATTAGCCTTGCCACATGATCACCCAGATTCTGACCGTCTTTTTAAGATTAGGCCTGTCCTTGATCATTTTGTAGATCGGTTTTCGGAGGTCTATGTTCCAGGCAGAGAGATAAGTGTGGATGAGTCTTTGGTCCTCTTCAAGGGTCGTTTGGTTTTTAGGCAGTACATTCCTAGCAAAAGGGCACGATATGGAATTAAATTGTATATGCTGTCTGAAAGTAGTACAGGATATGTGTATAGTTTCCATGTCTACACTGGTAGGGATTCCAATATTGACCACCCTGGTTGTCCTCCCACTTTTGGAGCCACTGAGAAAATTGTGTGGGATCTTGGTAGACGACTGTCCAACAAAGGTCACCATTTGTATGTAGATATCTTCTACACTGGAGTGCAGTTGTTCAAGGAATTGTTTAAAGTGGACACTGTTGCTTGTGGCACAATTCGTTGTAACCGGAAAGGCTATCCAAGGGAGCTTGTTTGTAAAAAACTTGAGAGGGGACAGTGCTGTGCCTTGCGGAATGATGAGCTGATAGCTTTGAAATTTTCAGACAAGAGGGATGTCTACATGCTAAGTACCACCCATGATGAGAGTACTTCCCCGTGACTGTTTGGGGCCGAGTTGCTGAAGTGTGCAAACCTGTGTGCATTTTAGATTATAAGAAGCACATTGGAGGTGTAGATAGAGTTGATCAGAGGTTGGAACCTTATACTGCTATTCGTAAGTCTTACGTTTGGTATAAGAAGTTAGCAATTCACCTCTTCCACTTACCAACCTTTAATGCTTTTATTGTGTTTAGGGATAGGTCTCCAGAGTCAAAGATGACATTTGTAAAATTTCAGGAGTCAGTGATAGAGAGCCTTAGGCCCATATTTATACTTTTTTTGCGCTGCATGTGCGTCGTTTTTTGACGCAAAATAGGCGCAAACTTACAAAATACAATAGAATTTTGTAAGTTTGCGCCGATTTTGCGTCAAAAAACGACGCAAATGCGGCGCTAAAAAAGTATAAATATGGGCCTTATTGTGGTGGAACAGGCCAGAGTTCCTAGAGAAGCAGTGGTGGAGGATGTGGCTAGATTGAAAGATCGCCACTTTGCTGAGCACATTCCTCCCACACCCAAAAAAGACTTTCCAGCTAAGAAATGTAGAGTGTGTTTTCGAAGAGGTATCCGGAGGGAGACTCGAATGTACTGCCCAGATTGTCCTTCAAAGCCTGGGCTGTGTGTGGGTGGTTGTTTTAAGAATTACCACACCCAGAAGAATTACTGGGGACAACCATGAGTGTAAACTCATGTCTGTTTTGTATTTTCATGTGTTCAGTTTCATGGTTAGCATTTCTGTCATGTACTTAGTTAGAGCTTTTGTGTTTGTAGTTTTGTAATTATTTCTACTTAGTTAGGGGTTCCTCTGTTTAAAAAAAATTATAATAATAAATGATGCCATTGTGTGTGGAGTGGGGCTTGGCTGAGGGTGTACATAGTGTACATATTGACTTGCTGTTGGCTACTGCAACACACTGCCAGCCAAACACCAGTCCACACACTCCCATCAGCTGGTGTGATTGTTGTATCAGGCATGTGGGCATTTGTAAGTGATGGGCCCTTGAGTGGCGCTGTCTGTCGATGTGAGTGTTGTAATGTGCTGGGCCCGTGGCTGGCGGTGTGAATGGTCTTGTGCGTGTCATGTATGAAAGGTGTGTGAATGGACTGTAAAGCGGTTGGTGCCTTGTCTCAGCTTTACAGCTCACGAGTTTTTTGCCTTTCAATTATTAACAGTGCATTTCATTTTTGTGAAATCTCTTGGTAATAACATTTGATCAACTGAACCATCACTCACCCTCGTGCCAAATCCAACCAGTATGTGTGGTATAAATGACAAAACCTGCTCCGCTGTAATCAGGTGTGACAGCACACCTGTGACACGCTAGGTGCCTCGGGTGGGACCCCGATGATGAAGCATGCCACCAACTTGGTTGGTGGGTGAGGGGTCTTTTTCACATAACCTAAGTGCGTTTCTTTTCACAATTTTAGTGTTTGGCACATCACAGACGTATGTGGACACATCAAAATGATATATTACAAAACTACCTGTGTTTGGGGGGGAGGGGGCACTTATGTTTTTGGTCCTGGGTGCGGCCTTCATCTAGAGAAAACCTACCAAACCCAGACATTTTTTTAAACTAGACACCCCAAGGAGTCTAGGGAGGTGTGGCTTGCGTGGATCCCCCAACATTTTCTTACCCAGACTCCTCTGTAAACCTCAAAAAAAGATGTTTAAAAAAGCATATTTTCCTGACTTTTCTTAGTAGGATCACCGCTCCAGCACAAAATTCCTACTCCCCAGTGTTCCCCTCAGTCTCCCAAGTAAAATGACACCTCACTTATGTGGGTCCCCAAAGCAGAGTCAGCCTAAAGATGTATAAAAGAAGAATATGTCCTTATAAACTTGCTCTGCTATCCCTTCTATCTCTACAAGTTTTGGGCCTTATTCTGTTGCAGGCACCTGGCCCACCCACACAAGTGAGGTATCATTTTTATCGGCAGACTTGGGGGAACGCTGGGTGGAAGGAAATTTGTGCCTCCTCTCAGATTCCAGAACTTTCTGTCACCGAAATGAGAGGAAAATGTGTTTTTTAAGCCACATTTTGAGGTTTGCAAAGGATTCTGGGTAACAGAACCTGGTCAGAGCCCCACAAGTCACCCCCATCTTAGATTCCCCTAGGTCTCTAGTTTTAAAAAATGCACAGGTTTGGTAGGTTTCCCTAGGTGCCGGCTGAGCTAGAGGAGAAAATCTACAGGTAGGCACTTTGCAAAAAACAGCTGTTTTCTGTCAAAAAAATGGGATGTGTTCACGTTGTGTTTTGGGACATTTACTGTCGCGGGCGCTAGGCCTGCCCACACAAGTGAGGCATCATTTTCATCGGCAGACTTGGGGGAACGCTGGGTGGAAGGAAATTTGTGGCTCCTCTCAGATTCCAGAACTTTCTGTCACCATAATGTGAGGAAAGTGTGTTTTTTTAGCCAAATTGTGACGTTTGCAAATGATTCTGGGTATCAGAACCTGGTCAGAGCCCCATAAGTCACCCCATCTTGGATTCCCCTAGGTCTCTAGTTTTCAGAAAGGCACAGGTTTGGTAGGTTTCCCTATGTGCCGGCTGAGCTAGAGGCCAAAATCTACAGGTAGGCACTTTGCAAAAAACAGCTCTGTTTTCTGTGAAAAAATTTGGGGCCGTATTTATACTTTTTTTAGTGCCGCATTTGCGCCGCTTTTTGACGCAAAACGGCGCAAACCTACAAAATACAATGGTATTTTGCAAGTTTGCGCCGTTTTTGCGTCAAAAAATGACCCAAAAGCGGCGCAAAAAAAGTATAAATACGGGCCTTGATGTGTCCATGTTGTGTTTTGGGCCATTTCCTGTCGTGGGCGCTATGCCTACCCACACAAGTGAGGTATCATTTTTATCGGGAGACTTGGGGGAACACTGGGTGGAAGGAGATTTGTGGCTCCTCTCAGATTCCAGAACTTTCGGTCACCGAAATGACAGGAAAAAGTGTTTTTTTAGCCAAATTTTGAGGTTTGCAAAGGATTCTGGGTAACAGAACCTGGTCAGAGCCCCACAAGTCACCCCATCTTGGATTCCCCTAGGTCTCTAGTTTTCAAAAATGCACAGGTTTGGTAGGTTTCCCTAGGTGCCGGCTGAGCTAGAGGCCAAAATCTACAGGTAGGCACTTTGCAAAAAACAGCTCTGTTTTCTGTGAAAAAATGGGATGTGTCCACGTTGTGTTTTGGGGCATATCCTGTCGCGGGCGCTAGGCCTACCCACACAAGTGAGGTACCATTTTTATCGGGAGACTGTGGGGGAACGCTGGGTGGAAGGAAATTTGTGGCTCCTCTCAGATTCCAGAACTTTTTGTCACCGAAATTTGAGGAAAATGTGTTTTTTTAGCCAAATGTTGAGGTTTGCAAAGGATTCTGGGTAACAGAACCTGGTCAGAGCCCCACAAGTCACCCCATGTTGGATTCCCCTAGGTGCCTAGTTTTAAAAAATGCGCAGGTTTGCTAGGTTTCCCCAGGTGCCGGCTGAGCTAGAGGCCAAAATCCACAGCTAGGCACTTAGTAAAAAACAGCTCTGTTTTCTTTCTGAAAATGTGATGTGTCCACGTCGTGTTTTGGGGCATATCCTGTCGCGGGCGCTAGGCCTACCCACACAAGTGAGGTACCATTTTTATCGGGAGACTTCGGGGAACGCTGGGTGGAAGGAAATTTGTGGCTCCTCTCAGATTCCAGAACTTTCTGTCACCGAAATGACAGGAAAAAGTGTTTTTTTAGCCACATTGTGAGGTTTGCAAAGGATTCTGGGTAACAGAACCTGGTCAGAGCCCCACAAGTCCCCCATCTTGGATTCCCCTAGGTGTCTAGTTTTCAAAAATGTGCAGGTTTGCTAGGTTTCCCCAGGTGCCGGCTGAGCTAGAGGCCAAAATCCACAGCTATGCACTTAGTAAAAAAACAGCTCTGTTTTCTTTCTGAAAATGTGATGTGTCCACGTCGTGTTTTGGGGCATATCCTGTCACGGGCGCTAGGCCTACCCACACAAGTGAGGTACCATTTTTATCGGGACACTTAGGGGAACGCTGAGTGGAAGGAAATTTGTGGCTCCTCTCGGATTCCAGAACTTTCTGTCACCGAAATGACAGGAAAAAAGTGGTTTTTTTGCCAAATTTTGAGGTTTGCAAAGGATTCTGGGTAACAGAACCTGGTCAGAGCCCCACAAGACACCCCATCTTGGATTCCCCTAGGTGTCTAGTTTTAAAAAATGTGCAGGTTTGCTAGGTTTCCCCAGGTGCCGGCTGAGCTAGAGGCCAAAATCCACAGCTAGGCACTTTGTAAAAAAACAGCTCTTTTTTCTTTCTGAAAATGTGATGTGTCCACGTTGTGTTTTGGGGCATATCCTGTCGCGGGCGCTAGGCCTACCCACACAAGTGAGGTATCATTTTTATCGGGAGACTTGTGGGAACATATAATAGCAAAACAAGTGTTATTGCCCCTTGTCTTTCTCTACATATTTTCTTCCAAATGTAAGACAGTGTGTAAAAAAGACATCTGTTTGAGAAATGCCCTGTAATTCACATGCTAGTATTGGCACCCCGGAATTCAGAGATGTGCAAATAACCACTGCTCCTCAACACCTTATCTTGTGCCCATTTTGGAAATACAAAGCTTTTCTTGATAGCTATTTTTTACTCTTTATATTTCAGCAAATTAATTGCTGTATACCAAGTATAGAATGAAAACCCACTGCAGAGTGCAGGTCATTTATTGGCTCTGGGTACCTAGAGTTCTTGATGAACCTACAAGCCCTACATATCCCCGCAACCAGAAGAGTCCAGCAGACGTAACGGTATTGCTCTCAAAAATCTGACATTGCAGGAAAAAGTTACAGAGTAAAACGTAGAGAACAATTGCAGATTTTTTCACCTCAATTTCAATATTTGTTTTTTCAGTTGTTATTTTCTGTAGGAAACCCTTGTAGGATCTACACAAATTACCCCTTGCTGAATTCAGAATTTTGTCTACGTTTTAGAAATGTTGCGGTTTCTGGGATCCAGCATTGGTTTCATGCCCATTTCTGTCACTGACTGGAAGGAGGATGAAAGCACAAAAAATCGTAAAAATGGGGTATGTCCAAGTAAAATGTCAAAATTGGGTTGAAAAATCGGGTTTTCTGATTCATGTCTGCCTGTTCCTGAAAGCTGGGAAGCTGGTGATTTTATCACTGCAAACCCTTTGTTGATGCCATTTTCAGGGGAAAAAACACAAGCCTTCTTCTGCAGCCCCTTTTTCCCATTTTTTAAAAAAAAAACTAAATTTTCACTGTATTTTGGCTAATTTCTTGGCCTCCTTCTGGGGAACCCAAAAAGTCTGGGTACCTCTATAATCCCTAGGATGTTGGAAAAAAAGGACGCAAATTTGGCATGGGTAGCTTATGTGAACAAAAAGTTATGAGGGCCTAAGCGCGAACTGCCCCAAATAGCCAAAAAAAGGCTCGGCACAGGAGGGGGAAAAGGCCTGTCAGCGAAGGGGTTAAAAGAACACACAAATCAGTGCAGTGGTTAATTCTTTGCACTACCACTCAAAAAGAATAAAGGTTTGTCATCACAAAGCTTCGAGTGATTAGGTCAATTAAAACCAGACCCGGCTTCCAAGCATCCTTTACAGTTACAAATCGACTCATAGTGCACATTTGCACATTTCAGGAAGCAGGCACCTAGCACAAAGGCGTCTTTAGCTGTCTGTGAAGGCTTCTTTCACAGCACAGGGGACTACCTGAAAGAAAGTTTAGCTGAAGCATTTTTAATGATCTGACAAAGTGAGGGGGAAATGCACAAACCCCTGCCCAGGAATCCACACCCCACTGAGGGTCGCGCCCCACAGATTGAAGACCTCTGCCTTAGATGCAACTAAAGAAAAACATTACATCTGTATGTTGTTATCCTGATTGAAAATGAGATATTATATTATGGTGGAGAGGTTTGACTTGAATGGATACACTAACCACACCAAATACTGTACTATGGCTAATTAAAAGAAAACTGCGAAAATATCATGTTTCACTTAATGCGTTTTTTGCTTGTTTGCTTTTAGGTGCACAAGACCCTTAGAGTACTGCCAGACAGAATGCCGGCATAAAGTAAAGTGACCACAACACCTGCATCCTCCAATCTCTTTTGCTTGTGTAGCTAAGCGCCACTGCCAACTGACAGAGCTTGAAGATGGCCCCACAAATGGTACTGCCAAGAAAGTGGCCAGTGAGGAGGAGAAGAAGCTAATTTCTACAACTGGAGCTCCGCCCCAAACGTTTTTCAGGAAATGTGTGCTTGCCGCACTATCCTTTGGCCAGAAAGCTGGGAGCAGCACTCCAGCATCAATGGTATCACCCCAAACTAATTCACAAACCATGTCTCTCTGCAAGGCAGCCACTGCAGTCATGACGATGAGAAGTGATTCTGAATTGGAGTTGTCTGAGCCACAAACTAGTATGAAATTGTCACAGGAAACTGAGCAAAGTGGACACAAAAGGAGCCACAGCCAGCAATAGTAGATCTTCCTGAAGTAGGAGGAGAACAGTAGGTTGAGTTTCCTGATGAGCAAGATGTACCTGTGCTTGAACGATTGATTTCCCGATCTCTAGCACGAAAAAGGAAGAGTGCTCCTCCATCTTCTACAAGCTCCGTCTGATGATCTGGATATGGATTGGACCCCAGCTGAGTTTGTGACCCACCACAAGAGACAAGGGAAAAAAAAAGTTCCTGAAAGCCTTAGAATTATGGAAGGGGAGGAGGAGGAGGATGAGCCATTCATTGCTATGAAAGCTGGCAAAGAGGGCACAGACATTATAATTACCCCTCCGATTCAACCTGTTCTGAAGGATGTGGCACTGGTACCACCACCACCGCCAACTGCTATATTTGTAAAGCCCCCCACAGAGACCTGTATCCACCATTACCTCAGTCGAAGTACGCTCTGCAGTGAGGCAATCATTGACATACCCTCCTAACTCCAGTTCTTCGGGCATTGGTAGTGGCACCATTAGCCCACTAAAATTCTCCTCCCCAGTTTGGAACTTCTTTATGATTAGCAAGCAGGAGGATAGCATTGCAATATGTTCCATTTGCCATGCAATTGTTCATCAAGATAAGCCTGGTTCACACTATGGTAATGGAGGCCAAACAACCCATATGAGAAAATATCATGCAATCAGGTAGGAGGTGCACCTTAAAATTTGCTGTCAGTGGTGGTGGTGAGGAGAGAGGGGAATCAGCTCTGATCATGGTGGGAGGTAAAGGTGATGAGCATGAAGAGGGTGAGAGGTTTACTCAAAGCATTCCTGTCCCCAGCAGTGTGCCAGTAAAACTGGCCTCAACAACCTCAAAAGGGAACAAGAGTCAGATAGAGACACCACGGCAAACAGTGGCTGCCCCAAAATGCACATTGAGTCTACCACCTCCTAGTACTCAGAAGTTGCCCGCATCAGTGGCACCAGAAAAGAAAAAAAATCAAGGCTACAATTGTGGGCATGTTTAGGCAGGAATGGCCCTATGACTGCAACCACCCAACTGCAGATTGTTATAATGGGAAGCTGGTTAAAATGTTAGTGCTGCACCTCCTCCCTTTTTCTTTCGTGGAAGGAGTAACGGCCATCTGCCTGAAATGGAAGGTTCCCAGTCAAACTTATTTCACCAGAGTTACTGTCCCAATGCTCCATCATGATGTGCTGCAATTGGTTGGACAAGCTTTGCAGCAGAGTGCTGTTTACACTATGCATCTGAAGACAGACATGTATCACTGCACACTGGATCTCTTTTGCAGGGTTTAGGCAACAGCTATGTACGTCTCAGCACTGAAGAAACTTTCAAGGGTGTTCATCAGCATGCAACCATAGCCATGTTCCCCATGGAGAAATCTGATATAGCTGCAAACATCTTGGAAGACTTTAATAGCAAGGTGTTTGATTGGCTGCGACCCAGAGGTCTCACAATTGGTTCTATTGCCACAGACAATGGCACTAACATAGTTAAGGTCATGTCAGATTGTGGCTATTTCAGGGTCCTGTGTTTATTGCAATGAAAGACTTAGGCAGCAACATACAGAACATCTGCAGAAGAATCTGCACTCATTTCAGCCATTCTTTTAAAACCAGGAAGAAGTTGAGGATCATTCAGCATGCTAATAGAGTACGAGTTAAAGCCCTCATACAAGAGGTGCCAACACATTGGAACTCAACCTATAGCATGTTGCAACATCTGTTTGAACAGTACAAATCGATCAATGACTATGTCATTCAAAGAGAAGGGAATGCAATTGAGAAAAACATGACCATGGATGCAAACATATGGTCAAATAGTCAAATAGTCAAATGCCTGAAACAGATGCAGTATCCTTTTGAAGTTTTCATATGGGAAGTGAGCAAAGAAGACAGTACGATGGGCCAAGGTATCCCTTTGTTGCATGTGCTACAGGACCAGTTAAATAAATGTCTTGCAAAGGTTTGCAGATGTGAATGAAAATTCAGAGTGCACATGCCTTGGTTGAGGGATTAATCCTTTGCTTAGCTGCTTAATACAAGGCTGGAAAGAGACATTGGGCCTGATTACAACTTTGGAGGAGGTGTTAATCCGTCCCAAAAGTGACGGTAAAGTAACGGATATACCACCAGCCGTATTACGAGTCCATTATATCCTATGGAACTTGTAATACGGCTGGTGATATATCCGTCACATTTGGGACGGATTAACACCTCCTCCAAAGTTGTAATCAGGCCCATTGTGTTGTCCAAAGAGTACATCTGTGTCTTAATACTAGATCCATGATACAAAACAATACTGGTCACTTTCATTCCCCTTTCGGAAGGGGGAGTTTACAACACAATACATGTTATTTTAGCAAGACCTGGAAGAGAACAGCTGGAAACTATAGTCCCACTCTTGGGCAGAAGTTCTGCGGTCCCCTTTCAACTTTCAGAGAGGGCAGTCCTGTTGTCTCGCAGCAGCCAACACCAGCAATAAGAACACCAACAACAACAGAATCAAACCCAACCTATACATTGGCTTGGTTTCCAGTGGCAGGTCTGAAGTCCAGTGCATAGGCAAAGGCAAAATAGATTGGGTAAGTGGCAGCACCAATGACCATTCAGAGGATGTTCCAGGAATATCTGTATGACCTAAAAGAGGTGTATGTGAATCAAAACCCATTGGTGTATTGGTATGGGAAAATGGTCCAATGACCAGATCAACAGGCTGATAATAAAGTATCTGGTTTGTACGGTAGCCAGTGTATCTGCTGAGCATATGTTCAGTGGAGCTGGCACAGTTGTCAGAAGGACCAAATCCTTGCCTCAAAACATGAAGAGATTGACCATGATCAAAGTGAACCAACACTTCATTCCATACAATTACAATGTTCCTGAAATACCACAGGAGGAGGAGGATTGGTCAGACTCAAGTGTGTTAGTTGATCAACATCTGGGTGAACTACCTGAGTTTGAGGACGATCTCTATTTTCCTGACAAAGTAGGCAACCATAGAACATTTTAATTAAAAAAGGATATAGCTAATGGGACATTATGTTTGTGTCTGACTTATATAGCCCCACAATTTTTAGGCACATCTATGGCCGATTTGCAGTTGGACCAGTGTGCAGTGAAGAAGCCTCCCCATTCCCTTCAGGACATTGGAGAAAATGCCTGCCTCCCTCCCATGCCTAAACTTCCTTTTTTCATCACCTAGCAGGGCTGCCTCAGAAGATCATTTGATTTATTATACTGCCAAATTACAATGTGTTGCTTGCATCAAAGAGGAGATACAATTGTTTACCGACCACCGTGCTTGAGTTGGAAGAGGTAACTATTGCACCAAAGAGTGATGATATAGTTTTGAGAGATTGTGAGTGATGATTGATTATTTGTGTGGTGGCAGACAATGAGAGAGGGTGTTCAACTAACTTGCAAACCTTGTTTTGATGATTTGCAATGTTTGGGGCCTGATGGGTGATCATTTTTTCTGAATGTGATAGGCCCTTTCACAACTTAGCTAAATATACTTGCAGGGCTTACTCCTTTAGTCTGGTTCTTCAGAGACTAGACCGGTCACTTTAGCTAACAAACAAAAATATACACAAAGTACTCAAATTCTGTTTCTCTTCTTGTTCTTCAAAAGCAGTGCGCTACAAGTCTATCTTGCTTGGTTCGGGACGGCGTTGGTCTGATTTGTTAATTGCTCCTCAGAGTCAGGAGAAGGATGGAAGGACTTATGGCAGGACTATCTCAACAGCCAGAGGAAGGAAGTTATGGACTTCAAAGGGAAACCATTATGATGAAGACTCTGGGGCCTACTCAGGTCCGTGGACTGGAGAGAGGTGCTTTGATTTAGGAAAATGCTGCTGAGTGTGTGTGCTGGCTCAAATGTGAAACTCCCCTTATGTGGTTGTGGTCGAGGAGCTTTGGCTTGTAACTGGAGACAAACTTGAGATGTCACATCATCACATGATGTCCGCACTCAGATAAATGTTATAATGACAGGTGTGATCAGCCCAGTACATGCAACTACTTATCCATGATTTGTTGTACATTGCTCTCACTTCTTAGTTAATCACATGAGCTGAAAAACTAAAATAATGATTGCAGCACTCTATGCTGTTGCTCTGCCTCTGAGTCTTCATGGTACACTCCTCAAGAAGCTTACCTTTTGTCCTTCACCTTGACTCTACAAAATTGTTTCTGATTGAAATCCCCAGGCCTTTTCTTCTACTGCATGAAATGAAAAAGGTCCATAACAGTATTGCTTACCTGATCGGGACATTTCAGCCAGGCAACCAACAGAGACAGACATTCCAAGAAGAATGCAGATGCACGCCCAAATTGGCATTACAGTACAGTTTTCCTTCTAACAATCACAACTTTTAGAACTGAGTGGGTTCACTTCACTCCTCCCTAATTTGTATTTTTCAAATCTAGATGATAGAACATTAAGATATCTAATAATAACTTGGGTCTCTGGGGCTGAAAGACTGTTTGCAATGTATTTAACTGAACTGTGTCATACTCATTCCTTCAATCCCTTCGATAACAGATTGATGATGATGTGCTGCTCAACGCCCTGATGAATATTGTTGTAGTGTTGTGTAGTGTTTATGTTTCCCCAAATCTCCTTTCCCATCCATTCATCACAACCCTAATCCTCTTCTCCTGGACTGTGTGGTTTATTGAGGTGTGACTTAATTTATACCATAAACAGATCAGATACTTGGTGGGAGGGATGTAGTGAAAGCAACCCCAACTCATTGCAGGATCTTCAATTACCTGAGCAATAGCCCACACCAGCCCCACTTACCACCAACGCATTAAAAGGGATCCGTATTTTAGATATAGAACATAATTTGCCAACATCATCATTCATCTTGTGTTGTGTAAACACTTAACCTTGTCAAATCCACTACTGACTCTGACTCCATTTCTCCTGACTCGAGGATTTAGTAACTTTAGTTTTAATTCAATACAATCCCCATTGCTCATAACTTAAGGAATACCAATTGCTAGATTTCTTCATAGTAACAAGTATTCTTTGCTTTGATGTGTCATGGTGGTAGTAGTCTGGTCTCTAACTTTGTAAAGCTATGATATAAATATACAGTCCACTAACTATGTGTTTTTCTTTCCATTTAGTTGTATGTGATGGCTAACCCTTTAGATTAATTCTACTGATTGAGCTCACCTAGGTGGAAGTGGGACCTCGCTTGTTGTGAATGTGATGCCTTCCTTGTTAGCGCTCTAGCCTGCTACTACTACCATGGCCATTAATAAGGTACTTTTGGGAAACCTTGCAGTATGTTTTGGAAGACTGAGAGAGGTAGCAACCATCACTTCATATCTTCAGGTAAGAGTACTATGGAGTGAAGTTAACTAGTTTAGTTAGTAAGTAATTAACTTCTACTGCAGTGTAGACAAGTACTTTGGTTTTCCTTGATTTTCTATGTTGTTGTAGGCACTATAGGCAATAACAGCATATCTTACCCCTAATGGTCAATAATGTAGTTAGAGAGGGTAGTAGGACCTTGGTATAACTAACTATAACTACCTATACATACACTTTCATAAGCAGATTTTTTTAAATCAGGCTTTGCGGACAGGCAGCAGTGCAAAGTAAATGTAAAACACAAAAGAAATACTTCAGACGTTAAGCATCAGAATAATAATTTTTCCCTTTAGTTTAAATAATATAAATACTAGTTTTAAAACCCACCCTCTCCACCCACAACAAGCCCACCCCTCTCTCCAAACAAATCAAACCATCCCCAACCAATGTCCAAAAGAAATGCCCAGAAAACTAGTCCAACAAAGTCTACACTCCTGGTCCCTTCCAATTCCAACACTCTGCACCCACAACAAAAGTCCCTACCACCAAAAGAAAAAAAGGGCTAGAAGAGGGCATTCTCTATTCAGGTCCAGAGCTCCTCCTGGTTTTCCTCCAGCCCTGCTATTTGACGGTTTAGCTGTGCCAGCTGCTGGAGGATGCTCCACTAAAATTGGAAGTCTGAGCTGGGGGACAGCAGCAGTTGGTGTAGGGGCAGCTTCTGGAAGTGCTGGCATTAATGCTGCCAGAAGATGGCTGACTGGCAGCACTGGGACCCGTGACAGCATCAGGTGCCTCAGCCACCTTCTCCTCCACAGCCACCAGTCATTGGTACTCTTCCCAGATGGCCTCCAACCCCTGCCACAGCAGTCAGGCTGTTATCTCTTTTGCCATGTAGGCAGTGGACCAGCACTAGTAGCTATAGCAAGAAAGAAAAAATAAAGAAAAAAGACAAGTTGTACACTATGTTCTGTGGTAAATTTCTGTAAAATTATATAGTGGCACAGTAGCAGTACATTGATGGTCCCCCTAGGGCCATTGGAATTTGATATGATTACGAGTCACAGGCCATATTTTATCCACACATGCCTCACCTAAAAGCAGTGACTGGCTGAGAGGAATTAATACAGAATAACAGCACACCAGATTCAAAAAGCAGTTCTGTTTTTTCTTTTAAAGGATTTCCTAGTAAAAAACTGAACAGGCACTTTATGTGGAAAAATAGAAATAAATGTTCTCTTATTAATGAGAAAAGCATTATATACAATGGAGTGCAAGCATTCTTGTTGTGTTAAATTAATGGAAGCATGCTAGTCAGTGCGTTGGCTAAGTTGCCACTTTCTGCGGTATGCAGCTGAGGCAGCTGTAATGGACAATTGGCTTACTTTAATTCCAATGGCCCTACTTGTGTTCAAATGCCTTTTAGTTCTACCCTGAGTCCAAAGAGGCAGATGAATAATAATGATACTACATCACACGTCATATATAAAAGGAAGATATCCTGTATGCCATAAGTATATGGTGGTAAAAATGATTCACTGCAGTACAGGGTAAGGAACTGGAGATATAGATTGCATTTGGCTCGTTTGTCACAGAGTATTTTATCTGCATATCTGGAAATTAGGCACTTAGGGGGTTATTCTAACTTTCGAGGAGGTGTTAATCCGTCCCAAAAGTGACGGAAAAGTGACGGATTTACCACCAGCCGTATTACGAGTCCATTATATCCTATGGAACTCGTAATACGGCTGGTAGTATATCCGTCACTTTACCGTCACTTTTGGGACGGATTAACACTCCTCCAAAGTTAGAATAACCCCCTTAGTCCCACTTTACTCCCTGGTCTAGCCCTCCACCACAAATTATTTCCAACACATACATTATTTTACCAATAAAAAGAGGAAACTTAGCTTATTTTACTGCAGGGTAAGTTAGAGGTATTAAGCAAGGTAGGAAGTCTTTTTGCTATAGAATAGTGGGGTATCACTGATCATCATTCTGTGCCTAAGCTTTAGCTTAGTCAGTCACTGTAGTTGACGAATATCGAAAGTAAAAAACGTAAACAGGCGTAAATCTGTTGTAGAAGCCATAAAATATATGAATCACTTTGCCAGAAAAGTGTGGCATGTGGCAAGAATGGATTTTTCTATTTTTTTGGTAGGCTGGGACAGAAGTTAGGAAAGAATAAAGGAGTGAAGTACTAGGAGTTGAGGTGAATGAGTGGGCACTGGGAGGGAAGGGAAATACACCTTTTTTTGGTTTGCAAATTGCAGTGCATTGAGAACTTTGTAAATGCCACATTACTGAAATAGACACACATTGCACAGCCAACACTGCTGTGCCGAATTGAACCATATTGCAGGTAGGTCATAGTTGGCAAAATGCCATGAGCAGGGAGGTGACGAATAATGATGGGTGGGATACATATCTGCCTCACTTAACAAATACTGTGAGTCAAGGGAGTAGACAGAAAATTAAAATACCCCACTTTAAACCACAGCTTTTATAAAATCAAGCAAATGAAGAAGCAAGTGATGTAGGTGAGCACGCCCCTCTCCAGAAGGGCTCCCTTGTTTCTTCACCCAAGCAAGTATTCATGCACTCTTTTGATTGTTCTATTTACCCTTTGATACCCACCATTTAAGCTTTACATTCTCTCACCTAGTCTTTCACCATTCCAAACCATCCATCCATTTCATTCATCCATCCATTCATCCACTCACCTATCCACCATTTGAACCATTCTTTGCTTTCACCCATCCATTTACCCACCCACACATCCTTTCTCCCATCCATCTTTTCACCATTCAGAGCATCCTTTCTCCCATCCACCCTTTCATCCACCCAGGCAACCTTTCACATGCAGTCCCTTTCATTCATCCTTTTACCCACCCATGTCTATTCTTTCACACACTCATGCATTATTTCACCCATATACCATTTCACCCACTCTTTCATCCTTCTTTCCCTTTTCCATAAACCCATCACATTTAGCTTTCATCATTAACTTTTGTCTGATAAGTTGCCGATAGAAGAGGCCATTGAAAACTCAACCCCCACTGTAGCTGCTAAAGTGGGGGGTTCACGGTGCCCTTGCAGTGAGTATATTAGTAATTGTCGATAAGCAAGCAATGTTGACTCAACACCTCCAAACCCTGCCACCACTGAAAATCCCCCTCCAACTACTGCAGCGTCTGATACACTGGTGCTGCTGCTGGCCCCGGCTCTGGTGGTCTTTGCGGCTAGAAAAAACATTACACAGATTAGATGCCAGATACACCTCCCCTAATTGTTTTTTTACAAAATAGAACAATACATCACTACATTTTGGTTAGCAGCATCTTCTATAAAAATATCATTTTGGGCACTTTGTTGGTTGACAATGTTAGAAAAGCCAAGTAGTCAAGCCAACTGAAAACTTTTCGGTGGAGGGCCAGATCTTTGATGACACTGAGTCATTGATATGCACTAAAGGGGTGGAAAAATTGGTCAATGAAGGACATATGGTTTTGGTTGGCAAATGGAATGGGACTGTCCTCATACTACTTTCTATTCACGCTGCACTGTCATCACAACTTCTGGTATACTACTGTTTAAATGGATGATAAAAGATACAACACAATATTGAGGGTCCACCATGACCATGGCCACTCTCTTGTTTTACTTTTTGAGCATGAGCAAGAAAAAGAAAGCCTTCTCAACAAACATGCAGTGTGTGAGTGTGAGCAGCATGCTATTCAAAAAAGAAGTAGCATTGTAGAACATAACAAATTAATAATACTCACCGAGCTCCGCACCCTCGATGCCCAACAGGTCAAGCACTGCTCCCTGCAGAAAATATCGGACCACCCTTGCATCAATTGCTGTTGGGTGTTCTGGACCTTAGTGTTCCGATGCATACCCCAGGTCACCCTCCGCCACAGATTCCAATGCTCCCACAGGGCTTACCCACTCCCAGGTCTGATGCCAGCATGAAGGGGAGGTGGCGCAGATCATAAAAAACAAGTGCAGCCACCTCCGCTTCCAAAAAAAAGGCACAGGGTTGCATTCCCTTGGCTGTGCCAGTGACCACAAGGTGAGCGGGCAGTAGCTGCATTGGCACAGCCACTCCCCATCTCGCCCTGCTCTGCCATGAAGCTGGGTGGGGAAAAAAAGAAATAGGAAAAGGAAAGAATTAATAGTAGAAGAACGGAAGAACTTAGGAAGTGAAGGGAAAACTAAAAAATACAAAAAAGTCATGGAAAAATGACAAAAGGACAAAACGTAAAATACACAAACACAGAGAAACACATTAATAAAATAAAGGTAAATGAGGGAGAATGAGTGGGATAGGGGAAAGATTAGGAAGATTTTAGTTGGATAGAGGAAGGCCCAGCAGGTAAGGAAGGCAAATAAAACAAAATGGCTGTGCCCATGTGGACCGTTTGGTGCCGTTCATGTTGGTTTTTCAGCATGGAAGCACGTATTGTGCTACTCTCATGTTAAAAAAACAGCAGAAACGGGTGGACAAGCACTTCTGCCCACTCACGGAGTTCTGTGTATTCTTGCAGAGTTTATGGCACTTTGTGGAATTCCACGGAGCAAAACTCTGCGATTTCTGCCCAGGCCTATTGCTAAGAGGAAACCCTATTTGTCCATAGTGGTTAAAAACCCGAGATCAATATGAATAATAGGGCTGCAGAAGGAACATCATGGATTACCATCTAGGTTGAGGTTGGTCCGTATGGGGGTGGGACACACCTGCTTTTTTCAGTCTTCTTTTATTTAGCAATTTTCATAATGGTCAGATGCGATTAGCCACTTGAAGTGACGACGCTGACACGCAGGGTTGATTAAATGAGGTAATTTCTATAGATTTATTTAAGTCGAACAAGTACGGCTCCTTCCCCCTGGCCAGTCACATCCAACTGTCACAAACAGACGGCCAGCTCAGACCTCGGCATTCCATTCGAACTCACACGGCACCATGACAACATAACTCATCTCCCTCCTTTCTGAAAATCTAACAAAACAAAAACCCGTTAACTAATACAAAACAATTTCTCTATAAAATATACATAACATAAACTTGAAGAGTTTAACAATACGTTCATTTGAGTTGAACATAGTCTTCCAAGGAACAAGGTGGTTTTACGAGACCTTTGATTTCGATAACTCCTGTTTAAACTTGGAGCGCAATCACCAGAATTCTCAACACATCTTTGAGAAAGCTTGCTTCCAGATCGGTCTTCAGGAACTCTACTCTTGGACGTACAACCCAATTCTTCATCACTCATCAACATAAAACTTTTACCACTTGACATGTCATGCACAAGTTTCACATCTCTATCACCCCCTTTTTGATATAATGCTACCCTACATCCATTCCATTTGTTTCCATTCTCTAACACCACATAATTCATACATGCTTTACTGACTTTGAATGGACCTATATATTTTGAAAGTCCACCAGATAACCTCCCTCATTTGATTTTCACCCAAACCCGTTCGACTACATGACATTTCTTTCCATTTCGTTCTTAGCCTCAACAGTCTTGGGGTTACTATACAACATCCAAGCAGGGGTTAATTTCGAACTTGGTTTCCTGCCTCTCATCATTTCAAACGGAGAACAACCAGTTGCTTTGTTAATGGTGGTGCGGTGAGCCTAAACCATATCTTCCACCATTTTTGTCACCTTTTTCCCACTTTGAATGGCCATAAGAATGGTGCCTTTCACCAAACAATTTATTCTTTCAACCATACCATTGGATTGAGGATTGTATAAAGCAGTGCGGTGATAAATAATCCCCTGACTGTCAAGAAACTCCTTCATCTCTCGTGATGTGAGTTGGGTCCCATTGTCAGTTATCAAAATACGTGGAAGACCCTCTTCAAGAAAAACTCAGTCAAAGATGTCAATGGTACTTCTCGTCGTGATATCACGCAGAAATTTGACTATGCTCCATCTTGAATGAACATCAACCAAGACTAAAGCATTTGAAAATTGTTCCTTATGCAATGGATGGGACAAATAAAATCTAAGCAAACAGTACTTCATGATGAACCTGGATCTTCTATGTGTCCACACACACTCATGGCTACAGTTTTTAATCTTTTTTCGCTTTCTTTGCAATCCACACAATCTTCCACCCATTGAGAAATCAAATCATCCATACCAGGCCACCAAAACTTCTCTCTAACCCTTTTTTTGTCCAGGTCTGCCCTAGATGACCCTCATGAGCCAATGCAAAAATCTTCCTTCTGATACCCTCTGGAGGTACAAATTTGTCATTCCTCATCAACAGCTTTTCGTTTATTAATGTCAACTCATCAACTAACTTTACATAGGGTCGCACTGGTATACTGACTGCGCTCTCTCTCCTTTTTCCCCCTAAAACCATACGTACCACTTCACTCAATATAGTATCCTTCTACATACTCCGCTCCCAAAAGTTCCAGCCCCACAGTCTACCACATCAGACAGCCAAGCTACCGCACATTCCTCATCTCCACAAACAACGTGTTTGTCTTTAACATCTTCACACTTCAAAGGCAATCTAGATAAGCAGTCAGCTTGGGAATTTTTCCAACCAGAAATGTGTTCAATTACATATTTATACTCTTGCAACTTGGAGGCTAGTCTTCCTAACCTGGCAGAGCCCTTACCTGATGTGTTATGTTGTCATAGTGCCGTGTGAGTTCGAATGAAATGCCAAGGTCTGAGCTGGCCGTCTGTTTGTGACAGTTGGATGTGACTGGCCAGGGGGAAGGAGCCGTACTTGTTTGAGTGTCAGTGCGTCACGGATGGGACTGGATCACATCCCATCCTTCGTCGCCAAATGAAGTGACAACGCTGACACGCTGGTTGATTAAATGAGGTAATTTCTATAGATTTATTTAAGTCGAATAAGTGCGGCTCCTTCCCCCTGACACTGAACAGCTGAAAACTAGGCCCGGGCGTAGAACTCTGCTCTGCCAGCGGAGTTTGCGAAACTCTGACACTTTGCACTATGCGGAGTAGAGCAATTCCCAAATTACGAAAATTCGGCACAGAGTGGAGTTTGTTTGTGCACACACGTGAGATTGGGTATTGGCACTCTCTCGTGAGTACCATGAAACTCTTGGGCTGCAATCCAATGCAAGACTTTGTGTTTGCTCCCGCTGCATCCTGCCATGTGCTTGAGACTTTGCGTTTACCTGTGTCGCTTCCGGCTGTGATGGCAACCAAAAAACATCCTGCCCATGAGTGCCAACGCACTTGGGCCCATATTTATACTTTTTTAGCGCTGCATTTGCGCCGCATTTGTACACAAAAACGGCACAAACT
This sequence comes from Pleurodeles waltl, assembly GCF_031143425.1. Lineage (NCBI taxonomy): Eukaryota > Metazoa > Chordata > Amphibia > Caudata > Salamandridae > Pleurodeles > Pleurodeles waltl. Next base: position 496,656,135 of record NC_090445.1, read on the forward strand.
TACACAATACAATTGTATTTTGCAAGTTTGCGCCACCTTTGCGTAAAAAAAACACGCAAATGTGGAGCTTGGAGTCAATTTTCTACTTGGGATGCATCTAAGTCTAGTCAAAAAGAGGTTTTTGAGTGGATTTCCTTTTCCAATGGACCCTTCAAGTTGTTTTTAAGTGTGAGAAGCCTAATTTCTTTTTTTTCAAACAGGACGGAAGTGCACCAGAGGCTCCATCTTCCTGTACTTGTCCAGAAGGCTCCTCCCAGTGCTTTGTCCATCTCCTGGTCACTTTTCACTATCTATTTTAAGGTGGAAGGATCACTCTCTTTGTCTCCTGGATATACCTTTGGATTTAAGGACTTTGGGGCTCATTATGAGTTTGGCAGTCCCACCACGAGTGACGTCCCCCCCGGGCGTATTACAATGTTCCCACTGGGCTGACTGGGGGGAAATTGTAATATGCGTTCCTGCCTGGCTGACCAGCAGGAACAGTGATAAGATATTGGCCTCTTCTCCTTTAAACATGCTTGGAAAGCGCACTATCTGCAGTGCAGACGGTGTGCATTACAACTGTGCTGGGCAGGGGGCTACCCTGTGGTCTCCGGCACTGGTTTACCACCAGCCTTTTGATGGGAGGGTCCCTGCCATGAAAAGGCTGGCAGAAAGTGGGGCTGTAATCAGCCAGGCAGTGCTGAGTTCAGCGCCACCATAGCTGGTTACAAGCACTACCACCGCCACCCCATTTATATCCATGATCCTGGTTTGGACAGCAGTCTTAAGGCGGGTACACCCCCCAAAGTAGTAATTGGGTGGTCAGACCACCTGGAATGCAGAAGTCCGACGATCAACACGAGTCGGGCAGTCCTCAGACCATCACATATGAGGCCCTTTGTTTTTGTGAAATCACATAATTAAGTTCAAAAACCTCTGAATAAGGGTTTTGTTTGTTAGCTTTGGCATGCACCAGTATTTCTTTGTGCTTTAATTTGACTTTAAAATTGTATAGCGGTTGTTGGCATGGAGTTTAAGTATGAGCCTAGTTATTATTTATTTTGCATTTCATTGATTATTCATCTTTGTAAATTAAAATTGGTGCAGAGCTCAGTACCTTTTCTATAGGTTTGTAACATTTGCAATAATATTTTACTATATGGCCTAGATTTCCAAAGGGACATCTAGCCAGTAGGCCCAGTACTAGTAGTCATCAGTGCATGAAATAAATGTTTTATTGGTATATGTTTTTAAAACGTCATTGAGGGCGTGTGTCGCATTGGATTACATTAAAAATGTTGGCTATTGTTTGCATCTCATTTTTTTGGGCAAAATATGTATGTGTTGTGGGGTAATATTTGATGGCATAGAAGAATGTGCACTGTTGTAAAATTTGTATAGCTCAGTTAATTTTTGTGTTTTGAATTGCTGAATTCACCACCATGCCTCCTTATGGCCAGTGTGTGTGTGTGTGTGTTTGTCACTGTCCACCATTCATCTTTGTTCTCCATGCTTTGTGGCCAGGAGACATGTTGTGTAGTCTATGTCCGTAGGCTTGCATGTATTCTTTGTTCTCCATGCTCCTTGTTGTTTTCGTTTGCCCATGTGGCCAGCAGCCATTTTGTGCACCCAGCCAGTGTCCCTTTGCCATAGGCTTGCATGTGTTGTTTGTTTGCCATGCCTCCTTGCTCCATGTAGTTGTTTGACCGTATGGCTGGCAGCCATTTTGTACATCAAGCCAGTGTGTCTTTGTCATGGTCTTGCATGTGTTCTTTGTTCTCCATGCCTCGTTGCTCCTTGTTGTTGTTGTTTGACCATGTGGCTGGCGGCCATTTTGCACATGTAGCCAGTGTCTCTTTGATTTAGGATTGCATGTGTTCTCTGTTCCCCATGCCTTCTTGCTCCCTGTTGTTATTGTTTGAGCATGTGGCTGGCAGCCATTTTGTGCATTCAGCCAGTGTCCCTTTGCCATACACTTGCATGTGTTCTTTGTTTGCCAGGCCTCCTTGCTCCTTATGGTTGTTGGACAATGTGGCAAGCAGCCATTTTGTGTATGCAGCCAGAGTTCCTTTGCCACGAGCTTGCATACAAACATTGGCAAATATTGTTTCTTTGTTTTAAGATTATATTTTCATTTTTTATTTTCATTTTCTATTCTTATTTTCATTTTTTTTTTTTTTTTAATTTTTTTATTTTTTTTATATTTTTATTTATTTATTTTAATTTTAATATTTTAATCTTTTTTTAATGGTTTTTAATTTCTTGTTTCTTTATTTTAGTTTTTTATTTTAGCTTTTTACATTTTTTTTATTTTTTTTATTTCATTTTATTTAATTCTGCTTTTTGTCTTGATCCAGCCATCCATTCTTTCATGCATGTATCCATCCATCCCTCCACCAAAGGCACAGAGCCACGCTACAGCATTCAGTTTCTTTAAATGTATAATAATTCCATTTCCTCCAAGACACACTGACTGCGGTGCACTGCAGACACATCAGCAGCATTTTTTTAAATGATTATTCCATTTCTCCTGGACCACCTTGCTGCCATCGGTTTTTTAAGGATTATTCCATTTACCCATGCACCTCTTTGTGACTACCACAGGTGTCTCCTTGACAGATGGAGCTAAAGCAAAGAGCTATATTTGAATGTTGCCTGATTTAAAATTAAATGTTATGGTGTGGTTTGACTTTACAGTGTTTGATTACATTGGTATTTATTTCATAAATAACCAACCACACTAATATTGCATTTATCTGTACTATTTCGACCTGCAACAATGCCACGTTTCACTAACTACATGTTTTTCTTGCTTGGTTGCTTTTAACTGCACAAGAGAAGAGAGCTCACATCACCCACAGTACTGCCAAAGAGAAGGCATATGCAGTTAGTCCTCCAATCTGTTCCGCTTGTGCAGCTTAGTGCCACTGCCAAATGAGTGCTTTAAGTTGGCCCCAAAGAAAGTTGCTCCCAGCCTCCGGAGAGGAACCTGGGAGCAGCACTCCTGCATCAATAGCACCACTCAAACCTTATCCCAAGACCATGTCTGTCAGTGAGGCAGCCACTGCAATCATGACGACGCCGACAAGCAGTGACCCTTAATTTGAAATGTCTCTTTCACAAAGTAGTACCCAATTGTTTCAGGAAACAGAGCGAAGTGGACAACAGCCACAGTGAGCAATAGTAGATCTTCCTAAATTTGGAACAGAACATGAGGTCAAGCTTCCTGCGAAGAAAATACCTCCTCTTTTAGAATCAATGGCTCCCAGATCTCTATCAAGAAAAAGGAAGGGTACTACTCCACCATCTTCCCCTAGCACCACTCTGAAGATGATGATAGAGCCAAGTGGACCCCAGCAGAATCCAGGAGACACCAGGAGAGGCAAGGGAAAATAAATGTTCCAGAAAGCCTTAGAATCATGGAAGGGGATGATGGTGGGGAGAATGATGACAACAAGCCAGTTATTGAGGAAGCTGGCACAAAGGAGCCTGACATTACTATCCAACCTGCTCAGAGGGATGTAGCACAGGTTGCTCAGCCAGCTTCCACATTTGTAAGGCCCCAGCAGAGATCTGCACTAACTACTACTTCAGTAGAAGTATGCACTGTAGAGAGGAAATCAACACATCCACCTACCTCCAGTTTTGCTACAGGCATTGGCAGTGGCCCAGTGAGAAACTACTTCTCCTTAGTTTTGGACTTTTTTATGATTGCAAAGAGGAGGAAAACATTGCAATATGCTCTATTTGCCATGTGAGTGTTTGTCGAGGTAAGTCTGGTTCACATAATGGTACTGGACGATCCATATATAAAAATGTACAATCCAGTGGGAAGAGCACTTTAGAAAAATGCTAAATGGTGAAGGTGAGGAGAGCCGGAAAACATCAGCTACAACTGGTAAAATCACAGTGGAAGGTGAGAGAGAAGAGGGTGACATCTTCACATAAAGCAGCCCTGTACCAAGCAGTGTGCCAGAATCACCCCTCTCAGCACCTTGACAATGGCACAGGAAGACTCAGAGTCAGATGGAAGCACCACGGCATACAGTGACTGCACCATGATGCACAGTGAGTCTATCAGCACCTACTTCTCAAAAGTCGCTTGCATCAGTGGCCCCAGAAAAGAATAAAATCCAGGCTACTATTACGGGTATATTTAGGCAGGAGGGGCATACAACCACAACCACGCAATGGCACGTTTGTAGAGTGGAAAGCTGGCAAAATAGTTAGCGCTGCACATCCTCCCTTTTTCTTTTGTGGAAGGAGCGGGATTCTTAGAATTTGTGGCACCCATCTGTCCAAAATAGAAGGTTCCAATTTGGACCTATTTGGCCACAGTTGCACTTCCAGCACTACATCACGATGTGCTGCAATTGGTTGGACAAGATTTGCAGCAAAGTGCTGTCCACACTATCCACCTCACGGTAGACAAGTGGACCACTTGTCAAACTACTACTCCATGTCCATTACTGCACACTAGATCTCTTTTGTGGGGGTAAAACAAAAGCTATCTATAGGGCTTGGCCCTGAAGAAAATTTTAAGAGCGTTTTGCAGGATGCAGCAGTAGCCGTGTACGCCCTGGAGAAATCACATACAGCTGTAAACATCTTGGACAAATTTAATAGCAAGATGTTTGAATGGCTGCAACCCAGAGGTCTCCGAATTGGATGTGTTGCCATGGACAATGTCATTAACATAGTCAAGGCCATAGCAGATGGTGACTACTTCGGGGTCTTGTGTTTGGCACACTGCATCAACCTTTTTATGCAAGACTTTCTCGAAAAAGAAAACATCCCAACATACTGACCACCTGCAGATGAATCTGCATTCATTTCAGCCATTGTTTTAAAACTCAAAGCAGTTGCGAATTATTTAGCATGGTGTCAGAGTACCAGTTAAAGCCCTGACACAGGAAGTGCCAACACGTTGGAATTCAACCTATTATATTTTGCAACATCTGCTTGAGCAGTACAGACAATTCAATAACTATGCCATTCTAAGAGGAGGGGATGCAATAGTGAAAGCTATAACCATGGATGCGGATAAATGGGGTCTAGTCAAATACCTAACACAGATACCTCTCCCTTTTGAGATTTTCATGCAGGAATTTAGCAAGGAGGACAGTACGATGGGCCAAGCTATCCCGTTGTTGATCAGCTACAGAAGCAGCTAAAGAAGGTGTCTGAAAGGGTCGCACTCGAAGGTGTGAACAAAAACTCAGAAGCACATATCTTGGCTAGGAGCCGAAGCTATCGCTTGACTTGTAATGCAAGACTGCAAAATGACATTATCTCATCCAAAGAGTACATCTGTGCAAGCCTGCTTGATACACAATACAAAACAATTCTTCCCACTTTCATTTCTTTTTCTGAAGGGTATGTTTCAAAATACAAGAGGTGGATTTTTGAGCAAGCCAGAGACCTGGAAGAAGAACAACGAGAATTTAGAGCCCCACTCTGCAGTTCTGAGGTCCCGCCTTAATTTCCTGAGAGGGCAGTCTTGTCTCACAGCAGCCAACACCAGCAACAAGAACAGCGGCAACAACAGCATCAGAGGAATCTGACCCAACCTCTGCATTGGCTTGGTATCAAGTGGCAGATCTTATATCCAGTGCAAAGGTAAAGCCAAAAGTGGTCAAGCAAGTAACAGCCCCAATGACACTTCAGAGGATGTTCCAGGAGCACATGGATGACCCTAAAGAGATGTATGTGGATCAAAACTCACCAGTGTATTGTTGTGGAAGGATGTCCCAATGGCCAGAACTCAGTAGGCTGGCAATAAAGTATCTGGCTTGTCCTGTAGACAGTGTGTCTGCTGAATGTGTGTTCAGTGCAGCCGGTGCAGTTGTTACAGTGAGAAGGACCAGTCGCTGCTGATTTGCCGAAAGAAGAGGCCATTACGAACTCAAACCCCACTGTAGCTGCTAAAACTGGAGGTGCACAAGCAATTCCCTTGCAATGAGTATACGAGCAATTGTCAATTAGCAAAAGCAATATGATTCACCAACACCTGTCCCTGCTGCTGCCGGTTCTCCCCCTCTGAACACACTGCCACGTCCGGTGCACTGATGCTGCCGCTGCCCCCTGCACTAGTGGTCAGTGGAGCTGGAAAAACGCTTCACATTTTAGATTTGAACAAAATACAACCAGAATAGAGCGCTATGGTTCAATCATCTTCTATCATTCACTTTCGGAATTTTGTCAGTTAATTATATTAGAAAATCCAGGTAGACAAATCAACCACAAATGTTTCATAGTTTAGGAGCAGAGCTAAGACACTGAAGTGCAATAAAGGGATAGAATACTTTGGAAAGTCCAGGAGGACCTATGGTGGGTTCTTGGTTGACAAATGCAATGGGCATGAGCAAGGCAAAGAAAACCTTCACAAACATGCGTAGAAATCTTGTCACAGAGTACCTGTCCTAAAAATCTGTTATCATAGTATTAAAGTACCAGTCTACAAGATATATAAGGGGAGAAATGAAAGCTGAAAAATAGATAAATGCAGTGATAACAAGAATTTAACAAAGCTTAGATAGAAAAAAATAAGTACAAAAAAGGTACACAGGCACAGTAAAAATGAAAGAAAAAAATATTTGAAATGAGGAGAGGTGAAAGTTAGTAATATAATACTAATATAAAAGGAATACTTACTGGGGCCAGCAGATCCGCCAAATTCTGCAATGGAGGTGGCAATGGCACCCCCATCTCCTCCTGGACCCACCTCAGATGTTGCCCTCTTCTTCCCCTTGGGTGCTGAGGTAAAAAATAAAGAAGATAAAAAAAGATTAGTGGTAGAGTTAATCCCCCAAAATATATTTCATCAGGCAGAGACAAACACAGTAACATTGTACTTTTCTAAATCAGATCGCCTAATTTCGACTCGGCTCGATTTGACCTATTTCTTTTACTTTCCTAATACCTACACCTAAGCCCTACTCTAAATTTCCTAAACTATATTTACAACTATGTACCACTAACAATGCATTCATATTATAATCAGTAACCTTTGTTTCTCAATCACCTTTGATGGGGCAACTCAGCCTCCATTTTGTTTCAATGCATAGATTCATACTATGATGATATTACACATCACGGGGGATTGAGATTGGAAGGGACTGGATGAGCTACATAAAGAAAGGCCCAGAGAAGGGAATGCTAACTCACTGATAGTGCTTCTTACTATTACCACTATCTTATTCTTGGTGATAGGAGGAGTCTGAGTCTGTATGGATTCTTAAATAATCATCCCAAACGCATGCAAAGAAGTACAATTAGGAAGCAATGACTGAGGACCTGACAAGTTCAAACTGGATAATAAATATTCATTGTAACGTAAACTTAACTTTCCTTTGAGAGTCAGCACTGCTATTAGAAAAAAATAGCATTGTGGAATATACACACACCATATAAATAACTATCACTCACCGAGCCCAGACACCTCCACACCCCGCAGGTCGAGCAGGTCCTATTCATGGTATATTATGTCCATCCAATGGTGCGTCAACTGCTACTGAGTGCGCTGGACCCCAGTGTGCCAATGCACCAACCGTCGCACTCTCCCCCACAGCACTCAATGCTCCCGAAGGGCATAACCGCTCCCTGGCCTGCCGCCTGCTGCCAGCATGGAGGGAAGGTAGGACTGCCCAAAAAAGACTGCCACCTTTGCCTCTGGTAAAATGGGTCAGGACTGCACCACTGGAAGTAAGCTAGCCTGGCTGATGAGGGGTGATGCCCCGAAACTGGTACCAGAATGCTAGTTTCCTGTGAGGGGGCACTAGCTTGGTAGTTCAGGCTGGATTGTTCCCATGGGACGTAGGGTCAAGACTGATTTGCATATGGCTGCGTCCAAAATAGGGTGATGTGGCAAGCAAAATAATGATGGATTAAACCCAGATCTGTGACTGGGGGTGAGTGTTTGAAAAGACCTGTCAGCCATAGGGTGATCTCCCCCAAACACTTTGCTTGCTTGCCTCCATCTTATCTGGATTTTTGCTCTGTCTGCCTTAGGGCTCTGTGTACTTTACCACTGCTACCCAGTGCTAAAGTGCTTGTGCCTATTCCCCTAAACCTGGTTTGATTGGCATATGCTTGATTGGCATACTTAATTTACTTGTAAGTCCCTTGTAGAGTGGTTTACTGTACACTCAGGGCGTATAAATTAAATGCTGCTAGTGGGACTGTCACCCACTCAAGAAGCACTTTAAAAAATGTCCCAGGCCTTCCATTGCACCCTACAGGCAGTGTCCCACTGCCATGTGAACTTGGCATTTAAAATCTCTTGCCAAGCCTTAAACTTCCCTTCCATTACAGATGAGGCACCCCTATGGAAGGTCCTAGGTAGCCCACAGGGCAGGGTGCTGTGTAATTAAAAGGTAGAACATGTACTATTTAGTTTTACATGTCCTAGTAGAGAAAAACTCCCAAAGTCGTTTTCACTACTGTGAGGCCTACCTCTCCCACAGGATAACACTGGGGATCCCGTATTAGATTTAATAAGTTGTAATTCCTAAACCAGAGGTGGTAGATATACCATGTTTGGTATCTATGAACTTGTACTGTTAAACCATTTTTAATGGTAATGTTGGATTTAGCATTACAGGTTTGAAAATGCCCCTTCTAGGAAGCTGGCTTTTTCCTGCCCTTAGCCCTTCTGTGCCTACAGCCTGCCTTACTGGATGCAACTGACAGTTGAGACTTTGTATATTCACCCCAGTCATACAATAGTAGGATTAGCAGAGCCTGAATGGGCCATTAACTGACTTGATGCAGAGCTAAGCACAGACCCGCTTGCATCTGAATAGGCTGGGCTGTGTTGGCGGGGGGGGGTGCATTTAACTTGCTAGCATCCGTGCTGCACAACTGAACACTGCGGATTGATAAACTCTTAAATACCAATACAAATCTCAGAGATCACGGACAACTCATCAAATATAGTACAGTTAAAACTACAAAACCAAAGAAAACTGCAATGCAGATGTGAATTCAGAGCATGGCCTGAGGGGAGTGGAGTTGATACATAGGGGTCGGATCAGGGCTTTAGGTGTGTCAGTCATAAAAGTGAATTTGAATCGAGTCTTCATCTGGACATTTGTTCATGCCCTTAACTTTATAGACAAAATCAGTGATCGATTTTTAACAACAGTAAACACCCTTAGCCTAATCCATGTAAGTAATGCAGTATCTCTTTACATTTCACGTTATACTTAAATTTGCATTCTCTGAGTTTGTTCATTTTTTTGTTTTAGGTTTTGTGTTGTAGATTTTTAAAGCAACATGAAGCATGCTGTTAACGGAGTGGATTAAGGTGTCAGGATGAGGGTGGGCGTTTATGAAGGGGATCCATTGGCAGGTCTGGAGCTGAGGCTGATGGAAGTGCATGTTTCTCTCACTGCCTGTCAGTGGGTCATAAAGGCACACATGCACGTCCAATCCCTGGCCTCTCTAGGGAGCGCATTGAGCGAAGGTCACAAATGTGCCAATTTTAATTGTTGGGAAGGGTATGAGGAGGGCCCTTATTGTTGAACTATGGATAGCACCAAAGGAGAGGTGTGTGAGTGGGTTCTGTTAGTGCGTTCAGTGGAGGAGGTGATGCTGAAGAAAATTAAAATGACGTGTGAGATATGCAGACGGGGCGGAATGTTGTAGAGGGAGAGACTGCAGGCACAGGAAAGTGGTGTGAGGGGGACTTAATAAGTGATTCAGACATTCAGAAGCCCACTATCCGTCCACAGTTCTTAGTAAGGTTTAATTCACAATCTCATATTTTTAGATTTAAAACGTTTCCAGTTCTAATCGTTGTTCACAAAATCACCATTGTTAACTTATTTATTTGATACTGCTAAAAAGCATTGGCAAGCCAATAGGTCTGACTTGTTGTGGTCATATGCCTATTGGTGTGTTATATGCCTGGATGGAATAACATGAAAGTCAGAAAGGCGCCCAAATACTATTCAGGTGCCATGCTGCGTGAAGCATAGGAGTTTAACTGTCATGTTTTAATTGATGTCCTTAATAACATGGGCACACATCTTGGAAAGTATTCTTACTTTTTTCATCCTACTTAAAAAATCTGGGTTGTACTTAAAACAGTAAACCATTGTGTGGGTCACATTGGAATAGGAAACGGTGCAGGTTGTGGATGACAGCGGCAAACTGGATGGGGTAGAATGGAGCTTAGCAGGATAAACGAGAGGAGGACTGGGGCATGTGGAGGCCTGGTGCTGGGTTGCTCTAGAACTATGGATGTGTCTGGACGAGCAGGGATAGTTTAACTTTGCAGGGTGATACAAAATACATGGAAAGCAAGTCTACTGAACAGTATAAAGAGGTATCAGGAAATGGGCACGTTTTAGAGCAGAGCAGGGAGCCGGACAGGTGGGATATCGAGTATGGGCAGTACGGGCTATAGTCATCATGCATGGAAGAAGAGCAGCAAATATGTCATTGGACGGTGTGGGAGGGCGGTGGTAAATCTTACCTGGCAAGAAGGAAGGCAAGAGAAGTAGTGCATTGGCTTTGGGAGCCTAGCTGCAAGTTGTGAACCCCGACTGGGAACACCAGAGGGACTTTCAGCACTGGGAACATTCCGGTTCAATGTTTTAGTTTCAGCAAGGACATTAGAAACAAGAATGACCAACGGATTCTCTAAAATGATCAGCATAAGGACACGTGTAAACCACAAACACATATAAACACAGCATCTAATAAACACTAATACAGATCACAAAACACACTATTCTTAAAAAATAAAAACAAATGCACACCCTCAATCAGTGTCACACAATCAGGCCTCCAGGTGAGCTATCAGATCACCAGATTCCACAAACACCGAGATAGCAGAAGAAAGGCATTGCAAGGATGAAACACTGGAAATATTGGAGGCCTTGTTCTTTATGTAGTAGGTGATTCGCATGTCTATGCTTGGTCTCAATGGGATTTTAGACCGCTATTTAGGAACAGTGTTGTTTGACGTCCAGGTAGGTCAATGTCATGTCCTGAGTAAATACACTGGAATCAACGGCAGTGGGAACTGGGTAATAGGGCATTCTGGCTTGGTACTCTAGATGTTACCAGAGACAACTAAGCACACTGCCAATGCACCCTGCTCAACTGTCAGCCAGTCAGACAGCTCAACGTGCACCTATTCTTACAATCCTAAACACACATACACTACTAGGGACTCAGGCATATCATCTGACATCCAAGTATGCATCAAACACCCACAGATCGCCAGGCACCCAGTCTGACTAGGAGAAACTCAGGAACGTTGTCAAACCCGATTTTCAGACAAGACACTCATGCTCTCCTTCAAACAATGATGCACATCAAAGCACGCTGAGAGCACCCATGTACATTGTCACACACCTACGCTCATGCACCTATGCTCAGGTATCCACAGTTGGAGTCAAATACACACATTCATGTGCCACAAGTACACAAAACTCTCTCAATTTCTACCATATGCAAACACCCCTGGGTACCTGCATGCGTGTCAAATAACCGCACAATCAACTCATCATAGCCATTATATAAAGCTTTATTCGGTTTTAAAAGACCATAAAAGTGCACAAATAAAAACTTACGGTAAATACAATACTGCATCTAATATTTCCCAGAAAAGAACATATATATACATTTTTAAATAGTCTGCAAATCACTAGATAACAATTGGGCAGTACACATTAAAACACTCAGAAACATTTCCTAAAAAACACGTATACTTAGGCCATTATAACTTGCAACACATTTGGAACTTTGGAAGCTTGTAGTCCATGTGGAAGAATTAATTGATTTAAAATGTTTGTTAACAAAATTGCACAATGATGCTGAGTGTGGGGAAGAGAAGGAACTGATCTGAGCTTCATTGGCCCCGGAATTTAAGATTCCAGCTCCGTGCCCATCATCAGGAGTTAGAAGAAATTGTGCACAATGTCCTTGAACTAAATTAGGTTTGCGATCAGGATCTACACTATGGTGCTGCTGTGCTGCATACATGTTCTCCTGCACTTCTTTCCTTCCTCTGTGCTGGTTAGACATTCATGGTCAACAGTCCAAGTGCTTTTATTTCATGGAGCTAGCCATTGGACCATATCAGCTGGCTAATATGTATTGCCCATGAATTATAAATTAAATGAAACCAAAATGACAAAAAATCTAAAAAGAGCAATCAGGGATATACATTTTTCAAGTTTCAAATAAAAATAGCTCCAAAATGTGTTAAGTGCAAACCACAGTCAACTGGTCATGGTAGTTTGGGCCCTCAATGTGATTTGAGGCCAACTGTGATGGAACGTGGTTTGGATATAGAATCCAGGCTCGACCTGGATGGAATTTTTACCTTGGCACTTAATCTCAAAAAACGGAAGTCCCAAATCTTCATTGGAGCAAGGCAGCTGACTGTAGCCCAATAGGGCTCCATAAGGTCGGATAGCCATCAATAAGGTCCCAATGAAGACAATGGTTTTTGATGGGAAAGCTTCAAGCAGGAGAAATTTGATTTTCACACCCAAGGAAGGTCTCTTGCCAGCTGGTTGCTTTTGACACCTTCACCCAGTCAAAATTTCTTCATTCCAATTAATTAATTTTTCGGAGCACCTCCAGCAGGTCAAAGCTGTAGGCTATAGCGAAAGAGTGCTTCTTAAGCTTGTATACCATCTCTATTAGGTCTTGCCTTCGAGGACTTGCTGTCAGGAAAAGGTTCTGAGCAGAAGAAAACTAAATCACCAGCCTAGCAGCAAAGCAACTTACTTGGATCAGCTTGGTGGGTTTGTCTCGGGTCTCCATATGTCTTTGGAGCCAAAAGGTTTCTCCGTTCCAGGTTTTCAAGGGTGGTAGGAGAAGTCCACTCGGGCACAGCCAAGGATTCCAGGACCTCAGAAACAGCACTTAAGGGTCAAGACTCACTCCAGCAGAGGCCAACAGCAGGGTCCCAGACAGGTCTAATTGGGACTGATCAGCTTTGCAGTTGTTGGAAAAGCCTCTTGTTCAGTCTTATGACCTTCGGAGTCCACATCTATGTCCTGGGTACAAGAGGGAACAGGTCTAGTACATCAGTGGTTCTCTCAGATCTCAGACATCAGGTCCAGATCTCTTGTGATCTTCTATAAGTCCAGTAGCGGTCTCAGGAGGCTACAAGGGGTGCCACATTTATGCCCGACACCGGTTGAGGGTGGGGGTGACTCCTTGCTTCTCCCTAACTAGTGGGGTACAAGTTCCCCAGGGGGATTCTACCCACGTTTGCAACATTTCCTGCGTGCTGTACTGGAAATAAATCCACAGTGCCCTTCCCTTTCTAAATCCAAATTGGTAAAACCCTTCTACCCTTGTGTAGAACCTGTGTACACACCCCAGAAGTGTGGTCAGGGACATGAGCAGTACCTCCTTTGTGGTCACTTTTAACTTATTCTGGGGACAGTTCCCTCCCCAATGTGATTGCTGCCTGTCTGAATGGGGAAGCAAAAGAAGATGCCTGTCTATCTGTTATCTAACATCTGCCTGTGGCAGGGGAGGCCTCTTTGAAGTCAATTACATTCATGCACACTGCCTAAATGATCATCCTACCAGAGAAGCTAAAATGCTTGCACACACCCAGGCATTCATCTCTTCTCTGGGAGCAGGTTTCAAACCATATTCAGAGATTGAGCACTAAGAGGGCTGTAGCTAGAGATTGATGCAAATTAGCCTCCTAAGGCTTTAGGCAGGGAAAAGGTAATTTTCTAAAAGTATATATTTTCTTAATATTTATTACTTCATCATCAAATTGGGATTTAATGAATATCACAAAGTGTTTCTAGGTGTTTCCTAGCCAATGATACAAATTACTAAATGTATTTGTGCATTCCAGTGTTTCTCTGTGGAAGAGCTGCCTTCCTACAGTGCAAATAGCCTTTAGGAGAAGTTACTGTAAGGACATGTTCACCATTAACTTTCTACGCATCCTATTTTTGATTGCCATGCATCCTGCCTTATAAGCTCTAAGGTCTACATATGGGTGACTTGTTCTTATATAAAAAGTAAGCCTAGACCTGTCTAGAGGGTTCATTTTGACAGGCTGCATTGCAGTTTAAACTGCTCCAGTCAGACTACAATGATAGACCTGAAGTCATGTTTACACGACCACTATATTGAATGGCACAATAAGTGCTACAGTCCAAAGAGTGACATTTAACTTACAGGTCCTTGGTACACTTTGTGCCATTTACTAGGAACTTATAGGTAAGTTAAATATGCCAATTCAACCATGTTAAAAGGGGAAGTACACTAGCAGTGGTAACACGCACAGATTTCTACAGTCAGCAAACCAGAATGAGCAAAGATATGGGGGTATACCCAGATGGTCATTTCCTACTATCAGTATAATATCTGTATGATGTAAAATACTCTGACACACTACACTGGGATGAGTGGCATTATAAAAGAAAATAAATAAAGAAAAGTCAAGTAGTACTATTTCAATTGTTTTCAAAGTAATTAACAATACAGACTGATACACATGAAAGTGTTTCCATATCTACCTTGTCATTGTGGAATTGGTGTCAAGATGTTAAGCTCCCACCAACTCCAGGATGAGACTCAAACAAAAGGAGTGTTGATGGCCCTTTCAGTGAGGCATTTGTGTTAGGTCCAGATTGAAGTGAAAATGAAAAACTGTGAAAAAGTGAAAATGAAAAACATCTGATACCCCCAGCAAGTTGCTGCACTGACAAAAAAGTAGACAAAATGTGGGGACATCTGAATGTATCATAGGGCCAGATAAACTAAGCTTTTTTCTGTGTGCAAGCGGCCCGACTCGGACAGAAAAAAGCATTTTGGAATTTACAAATGCTATTTTGTTATTCTGTAAACTGTGAATGTGGTGGCAAAACAATCGCAGTTGCCACCAACTTCAAGTTGTGAATGGGGGTGTACACATTTTTTAAGAGCAGGCAGTTGTCCCACAGACCACTGACTACTCTTAAAAAATTAAAAGAAAGCTTTTCAGTTTTCTTTGTGTAATGCATCCCATTTTCCTTTAAGAGAACGGGATGCATTACAAAAATAAATTGCTTTATTTAAAAAGCAATCACAGACATGGTAGTCTCCTGACCTCAGCAGGCCTCCATCCCTGTGATTGTAGCCATTCACAGTAGGTCGCAAATTGCGACCTGCCTCGTGAATACTGATGAGGCAGGTTCTTTTGTAACCCACTGTGAATCGCTAACAGTGTTGGGGACACTGTTGTACAGTTGGTACTGCGACTCACAATTTGCAAGTCACAAATATTCACAAATTGCGAGTCACAGTACCAAATGGGTGTACATCTGGCCCATAGTGTCTGGAAATGATACTGGGACAAAGCCAGCATATTTCCTTGGTGCTTGACTAGATCCCACATCAGGTTCAATAACAACTGTCAAATCTGGGATCCGGCTGTAT
The DNA here is from genome assembly GCF_031143425.1 of Pleurodeles waltl. Classification (NCBI taxonomy): domain Eukaryota; kingdom Metazoa; phylum Chordata; class Amphibia; order Caudata; family Salamandridae; genus Pleurodeles; species Pleurodeles waltl. Next base: position 496,671,534 of record NC_090445.1, read on the forward strand.
CCCCCTCATTTTCTGCACTTATCTGATGGCTCCCTTTTTAGGGTTGAGCACTCAAGTGCTGTAGCCTGCTGTAATCTCTCTATGGGCTTTAAACCGCACCTACCGCACTCCCATCAGTTTCGTTGGTTCGTTGGCTTGTCTTTTAAAAATTGCTTGATTTTGTTTGTGAAAGGCATGCATATGTCATGCCTTTTCTGGTGTTTAGCCCTCCTTGAGCGCACCGGCCAACTACTGAAAACATACGAGGCACCATGTTTTCACCATGGTTTCTGGACTACTTTTTATTTTTATTTCCTACGCAGCGCAATCGCGCTCCACATTTGCTGATACGTTTGACTGCGAGCTAACTTCTGTTTCATTTTGAATGCTCCTTCACGGTCATGGCGTGGTGCTTTAAATCGGGTCGCTTATGTAAAACTGTATTACTTTTCATTTTCATTTTATGTGGCAATAAAGTCTGGTTAGGACTTTACAGCACTAATAGCTCTAAGTCGAGCAAATGTGAGACCCATTGCATTGCAAATGCTTGTTTATTTTCTCAGTTATCTCTTTGAATTCACCCCCTCTGTTGTGACTCATGCATATGCTTAACACAGCTTCTCAGAGAGGTCTAACCTGTCAAAGGTATATCACAGCCCTTCCGCAAAACAGTTTTGCAACTGTGCCTACAGATCTTCCTTGACATCACTTCCTAAACACACCTCTGCTGTGGCACATGTACCTTTTCCATGGGAGGCCTTTGATAGCTCACCTCGTACAAGACCCAACTGATAGATTGTGTTCACCTATTCCCTAGTAAAGCTCTGATAGTGCTTTTCTGTCTAGATAAGCCTTGTCAATAGGCCTGGCTTAGATATGCTAATCCATGCAAACACTGGCATGCACAAATGCACACAGACTGTCACTGTGACCTGTTGTGTATCTCAAAACTAGTGAATAAAAAACAGCCTCCATTCATAAAAGGCACACACAGAGGCAGCTGAACAGAGACATTGCACAAATACCACGCGAGCTTTTACGAATGCCAGTATTTGCATACGTTGGCATATTAAAACAAGACTTATTGGCTTTGCCAATGTTTGATCTTCTTTATTGTGTTGGCTTTTATTAATTAAAATGTATTATTGTTATGTTGCTGCCATTATTTATGGTCCCTCAATAAGGGAAGTCTGAAGCGTGCATATCGAAGCACTAAAGCAATATGAAACCCCTGCTTAGTCAAGGAAACTATACATGGCCCGGCGGATGAGAATAATAATGAAATTGACTGCAGAGCGATGGAAGATGTCAACGTGAGCTGGGAAGGCGCGGAGGAGACTTGGATGTGAAGTGATGTGGTGCCACGGATTCTGGGAGTCTGCCAGATCTACAGGACGCGGCCCCATTACTACCTCCCACATCTTCCTGGTCTCAGTGCTTACGTATTGATGAGAGGCTGCATTCTCAAGATTGATTCAAACATTACTTTTTAAAAAGAAAATGTTATATTATTATATATAAAAACAGTAATTTATTTTGTTTTTAATTTTCTTATGTAAGCCCTTCCTCTTCTGCCATGTAGAGAACTTGCAATTTATGAAGATTGCTAAATTTGACAATTTCGGAAAACTGCGCCTGTATACAAAGACTGTTGTGAAAAGAAGGTTTTGTGACATTTTCCTGCAACATATTTTGCATGATAATGACGTTTGTTTTTCAAAGATATTTTATCTCACAAAACCTGCCAATGGGGGATTTATTACAAGCATTAAAAAAAAATAACTTAATAGGTTTACCCAGAAAAATTATTGCAGCTTTGACATAACCCTAATATCAATGCATCGCTGAACCTCCGAAACTCACTATTCTGTTGGTCCCTGCTAAATGGTGATGAGGGTCGTTTTTATGGTCTGGCAGGACAGCTCAGATGTCAACAGACAATTATGTCACCATCACTAAAGAGTCTTTGGCTCCACTTGCATTTTGGGAGCCAGGAGTATGTTGTGATTGGGCAGAAGCTGTGTGCTTCCACAAAAAAAGCGCTTGCCTTCCACACAACTATGACCATTTTGTTTACTTGTTCAGCTGTCTGCCTTTGAACTTTCAAGAGCACCAAGTGGAATTGTAAAGTTATGAAGGTGTCTAGATAATTGATGGTGTTTTTCTCTAGCAGCAGCACAGATGGGAGAAGGGCAGTCAATAACCTACACGGATGTTTAGGTCTGGCTTGACAGTGCAACTGTCACCCGACCATTTAACCCACACCAATATTATTCTACAGTGCTTCCACACAAATACAGTACATATCCATTTCCATACTGTCCACTTGTAATGTGTCACATTACCATACTCCATTTCTTTAAAGCCAGACCTTTCGGCATTGCCAACGCTTGCCTAACTTTGGGATAAGGTAGTTTAGAACATTTCTATAAATCATTCAGCTTACATGGCTAGTGCTAGGAGCTCCTGTTTAGAGGATTGCAGCTGGCTAGTGTGGCTTCCACAGTCCCTGAAGTCTACATTGAGGCGTCAAGAGTGTTCTGTTGATTCAAATCTTGCCAAATGACATATGTACTTGCTCCTCACATTGTACATGCATATAATGCTACTGTGCAGAGTGAAAAAAAAGTGAAATACAACAATATAAACTTGAACATGATGTACACAATATTGAATAACTTCCAAACCCCATACACCACCCCGCCTTCTTAATGTAGAGCACTCAGTTGCTCCACAGCTGAGTACATGCGCTAAATACCTCTCTGAACTCACAGAGCTGCAGTGGAAATAATCTATCTATGAAGAAATGTGTGCAGCACAGCAGATGGATGCATAGCTCTTGTACCTCGGCAACCTTCAATGGATATTAGAATGGTGTGTAACTCCTTAACTTGTCAGAGTCCATTCAAAATATTAAAAATAATATAATAGACTGCAAAGTATCTTCAGATGTTCACAGTATCCAGGGCGAGGCACAGGAGTAATCCTGAAAGTAATGTAGAGGAGAATGGCAAGCTGGAAGCAGAGCTATTGGGCTAACAAATTTTTTAGCCTGAATTGGAGGAGACCTGAGCCCCACTGAAGAATCGACTATGAAAGAGCTTTTGAAACGTGTATTTCTTCCATCCTCTTAGGCCACCTGGACCAGTTTGCATGTGACTATGAAAAGATGTTAATGGCTTCCTTCAAACAGAGGGAAAGAACTAAGAGAAGCAGGTCTTTCATATATTCCTGTCAAGGGGAGGGATACATACTAACCCTTTGCACCATGGTGAAGTCCATACTGACCAGCATGATAAGTATCTCCTTTCATTATCATTGGATCATGTGGACATGGATGTTACTGTGATCATACAGTTTTGCCTGTGGCCATTAACTATACTCTTAGTTAATCCCAAACGCAGCATACATTCCACACTCATTGTTATTTTTAGCTGGTCTTCAATGAGCTACTGAGCCATGATTGCAACAACACCCTGTTCCTGGTTACAGAACTGTAAAAACCCTCATTTTCAAATATGACCTTTCAAAAACTATGCTCTTGGGCAATGGTGTCATATCGTGTTGTGCCCCAAAAGAAGGAGCATGCTCAATAAAACCTTGTTTCTTGATTTAATTCCTGGAATCAATGCTTTTATTCTATGGAATTCAGATTGAGGATCTAGTGACAAGGTCATTAAAGGACAAGAAGAAGCTAGTGCTGTTCCAAGGTTTTACTATCTGTGATAAATCATTTTGTCCCCACAGGTTGCAGCCATTTGCATGGTAGCCAAACAAATCATCTACTTTGGAACACACCTAAAGTTCTGTTGCTTTCTTCTCAAATGAATTTCTGCCCCAGCATATATTTCAGAAACCGCTTGGTTGGAGATCTTCCCATGAGGGTATCTTCTCCTCTCCTACCCTGGTTGATGGGTGCAATTAATAAAATGACAGTGGGTGCTGCATGTGACCTCAAACCCTTTCTAGATAAGCTTACATTGCAAGCCTCTGGAGTAATTGCCTGTTCTGACAACTAAGCCGGACACCACATAAAAAGAAAGACCCTGCAGGGTGAGATCCAGTTGTTGTAGTTGAAGAAGGCCAATGGAACCATTGTTAGGGCAAGGTTTGTGACTTACCTGATCTTCAAAAGGCATTGGATGACTTCGAAACAGTACTGGATCTAAAGAATTTGGCTAATTTTATGCAGTAACATGGGTTTAAGATTACACCTCTTCAGGCTGTCATAACCCTGTTGCAAACCGGGTACATCTTGGTTGCCCCAAACCTTCAGGTCATCTATATATTTGCTAGTCCATGTAGACCATCAATGATTCCTAAGGTTTTTGTCTTCGACAACTGCAGCCTTTAATCTAACACTCAATGGCAACCCAAATTATGTTAGAGATTTCTGGAGTGTGAAACAAAAGGTCATGATGGCCCTGGTCAACTATGATGGTACGAGAAGGCAAAGCATTATCCTAGCCTGCTATGGTTTTCTGTACCCTAAGCATTTCGTCATCAGATTGACTTTTTATAACATCCAAAAGTTACATACACACAGTCAAGCATACACGCATAAGGTGTTGAGCATCAGAATTACCTTTAACAGGGTTTGAGTGTTAAAGGGTACACAGTAAACTGCTCACACTTAGTGCCAGTACAAAAAAAACAGGCAAAACATTTGTTGTCAAACAAAATGCATTGTTTTGTCCATTGAGATTTACTTTATGTCTTCTTGACAGGGAAGTGAGGCCAGCCATCCCTGTGAATATGACCCTCGAGAGTTGTATGAACAATGGGGCACAGCCAAAACACTGCTTCCACCAGGATGTGAGTTCATGCCCTTACATATTGGGGCCACCAGATTACTACCATTGCCACTAATTGCTGGGACAAATAATGTTTAATACTTCTATCTTCATCTACTGATACAGTATCCCTTGCCACCTGTGTCTTTGAAGGATTGAACATGAGCCTCAGTGGTGGCATCAAGGCACAGCTAAGTGGTGAAATATGCTGGTCCCCCATGACACCAATGAATCAATTCATATCAGTTAGCTGATGTCCTGAAACTAATGCTATCTTGTGAAGGGCAATGCCATGTGCAGGAAAAATTAGCTCTGTCTGGTGCAGATCCCCTGCCAAGCAAACTCCGTCGCACATGTTTTGGATGCACATGCCAAGTGAATGTATTTTTCGTGTCTCATGGAATCATAGCTTTAAAATTAACCACTGAAGCATACCTTTATTATAATAGAGACAGTGCGCTAGTTGCACTAAGTACTGGTTGCAAAAAAATGGTTTGGGATTAGTAACCAGCATTTTTCTGAAGCGGATTAAGTTTACAAGCCAACCAAAGTACTAAGAAGTTGGTTCTTGAAATTCAGATGATTGTGGGTCATAAATCTGACCCACCTGTTTAACACTTATGAGATAGGTTACAAATTACAACTACTCCAGTTGGTGGCCATCACAGAGATGGTGGCCTGCTAAAGTCAGCAGACTAGCATGACTGTGATAAGCTTCCAAAAAATGTAACTATTTTTGTTTTACTGTACCCCATTTTGTTTAAAAAACAGGGCTGCATTAAAAAAAGGAAAGTTTACGTTTTTCAGTTTATCTGAGAATTATCAATGGTTCCCTGGACCACTGCCTGCTCTCCAACAGATTTGTGCAAAACATTCACAAAGGGGAAACATCAAAAGCAGATTTTTTCCCTTTTACAAAACACTTCATACCACAATTCGGGAGCTGGTCATTTTTCAATGTTTTACAACCAGATGTCGGCTTAAAAAGATAAATAACACACAAGATTAAAAAAACACCACAAGGTCGTCCCCGTCATACCAGTGCAGATAAGGAAAAGGTGCCCCAATGCTTGCTAACACACCCAGGATGACTGACAGTTGGTGACAGTTGGTGACACTTATATTAGGTGCCCTGTGCATAAAAAACTATGAATACATTGTAAAACGTGACAATTAAAAATACCTAAAAACCCTCGCAGCATAAAGTAGACTAGTCTAAAACACAGGTTTGCAAACAATCAACGTGCACATCCCTTTATTCCTTTCCTCATGCGTACTGAAGCGTGTAAAAAAGAGCACACTTTAAAACAAATATCCGGCATGTTAAATAATTGCAAGTGGAACATGGCTTCTCTACATCTGCGATGTCCCAGTGAGCTTAAGAGGGGTTTTAGAAAGAGTCTACCTGAGTGGCTGTAATACTCAGAAAAAAACAATAATGCATGAGAGACTCCGTGGAGGCTCCATCGCAAAAACAAATCAGAGCTGGTGCTCCCAAAATGTCTACAAACTGCGCTGCCCTGAGATGAAAGAGAAGGAATCTCTCCCAGCCTGTAAGTTCCAACGAGAGATACAAGGCGGACTCTGTGATGGCAAAAGAACGGTAAAAGGCCTGCACTGTAATTTTGGCCAACTCAGATTTTAACATTTCCTCACAATACTCCCAAAAAAGGCACTTTACCCTGAATTTGTCCTCTTTCTTAATGCTCTTGGGATGCGTGAATAGGCCAAACAACCCCAATGACTGAAATATTTTCAAAATGTAAGTCAGCCAGGTGATAGCTCGCCAGCGCTCTAGATCTAAACAGTCGAATATAACATGTCTACTTAGCTGCGTCTGGGGATTGGCCCAGCTACTAATTCACAGCAGTAAGGGGAGCAATTGTACCCTGTCTGCAATATAACTCTGGTTTAACTCTGCGTACATGATAGAACTGGAAACTGTCGGGGTAGCTGTAACGGCCTCCGGCAAATGCGGTTTTCTTCTAACTGAAGGAAGGAACAATTATGATATCCCCAACTCCCAGCCCCGTACGTAGCCGCCGGGACACACTGCATTGTAAATTTTACCAGGGGTGGTATTGTCCCTTTGCCCCTGGCTCTGGGGAGACTAAAGATAGATCCAGCTGACCTACTAAACTGAAGACACAAATTAGTTAACTGGGACAGCCAGGAGGGTAAAAATGACTCCCAGGTAGCTAAAATTGTTAATGCTACACAGAGACTGGCCCTGGATAGAAAGCCAGCGAGTGTCAGTACTACCTGGGCCAATGCCATGATCAGTGACTTACTGTAATTTGTGGTCCGGTCTAAGCTACCCATAAACCGAACGAAAAGGATCACTAATGATCTCAAATAATTGGGGGACCAGGCTAACAAGACTGCGTTGTCTGCGTGTACTAAGGCAGATACCTGGGTATTTCCAACTCTGGGATTATCAACTGGACTAACAGTTAAATATGAACACAGATGATTAATATAAAAAATAAAAAGTAAAGGGTCCAAAATGCACCCCTGGCGCACTCCTCGCTTGAGGCAGAAATCCAGAGTTATTTACCCATTTGAGCTTAAACGTACTCTTGCTACCGGGTTGGCATGCAGGTTAAACAACAGGGTCACCAAAGGTGCTTCAACGCCCATGTTCAGCAACCTCAACCGCAGCTTGGCATACCAATACAGTATATGGCAGGGACGTCTACAACATTTCCCCTCCAAATACCAAATACATATCCATGCGCAATCTCATTGAAGGAATCATAGACTCCTAAAATTCGATTTTGAACATTTTAAAATCACTTTTTGAAGTCACAAACTCTGATTCGTTGAATTTATGACCAGAAAATGCATAGTACATCCGGCTCAATATTCCAGTAGCTCTGTTAACTACTAGTGCGCCTGAAGCTGAAGACCTCCATGTGCAATTAGACATTGCCTGCCATTTATATATACTATGACATGCCTAGGACTTTATGGAATGTATAGCTCTGACTTCATTTTTTCTCAGTATTTTGGGTCAGTTTAATTTTTTTACAATCGTGATTTGTACTGTGAAAACCTCCACGCATCCTTGTTTTTCAGGAGGTACTACTGGGTAGATATATGCAGCACAAATCCATTCTGTGCTTGAGACATTAAAGGCAAAAAATATAATTTTCCAAAATGTAATACAATGTCATAAATGCGACTAAAATGGCATGCTATTTCAACTGTTCACCCACCTGGTTTTATTTATTTATTTATTTAATGTGTTCGATACGTTTATTGCAATTTTAGAAATCGGATTTGTCCTCAGGACAGCAGTCGATTCATCATCAGCCGGGGTAAGCAGCAAAGTTCAGCAAGACAGGGCAATAAGGAATACTTCCCTCATGAGGAGGAAAAGTAAGTATCGGGCAAGGCCAAAAAGGGTTGAGGATGGTTTAAGGAATCAAGCAGCAAGGACTAAATCAGAGTATCAGAGCAGCACTAAGAGTGTCCCTGTAATGTCTCAGTAACAGACACGAAAATGGCTGAGTAAAGTGGCAGGATAAAGGCACGCAAATGGCTCACAGAAAATTATCTGATTTCCCCTTGTGATGCGTCCTTAAACTGAATTCTCCAGACAAGTCTCTAATTTCCAATTGGTCTGTATTTGGTGCACCATCACCTCTATCCAATAGTCTGTTGGTCCTCTTAGTAGAATTTTCACCTACAACAGTTCTCATGCAGTTCATTGGCTCCTGTGATTTACGTCTTCAACGGGTAGAATGTCAGGTAGAAATAAGTAACACTCCTTGCTTTAGTCCGTAGTTCCATTGCCTTTACCAGTTTGAGCGAGCTTGTACCTGTTGCGAATTACACTGTTGCATTCAACAAGAATGTCTCCTTGAGCAAGTCGGGTCTCATGAGAAAGAATTTACAACGGTTACACACATTTGTAGCTTCTGGAAAAGTACAGCTTTATGTCCTTCAGGAAGACAGCACAGTGCACATTAGAAAAACACATTTAATATGAGACCAGGCAGCTGGGCCCAGACCCTTGCTATCTAAGGCCTAATGATTAATTCGACAAAATCTTCACATATAACTCTTAATGCTAAAACAGAATCATACATTAGTACATTAATAATCCACTATTAATCTATTCCATTTATCATCGTATACATCGGTGGCCACTTCCCGTGGGCACATTTCAAACGCATATGTTAATATTAGTCTGTCACATTTTCTATGCAGCTTCATTACACATTATTTTGCAAGCAATTCATGTTAATTTTTGATTATAAAAGCTACACTCCAACAGTGTGGTAAGTTAAACTCCCTTAACATTGTTAGAAAAATAATGAAATTATAATAATGAAACAATACCACTACTCCTATTATTATATTGTATCTGTATGGTAACTGGATAACTAACTAAAGGAAAATCAAAGGCCCACAGAACAGGGTATGTGCATCAAGTAAACAGTTAAGATTATTAACATTCGACAGAGGCAAGTTATTCTGCTGTGCAGGTGAATAGCTCCATTAAGTAATGTGTCATTAGTTAGCTTTTAGGCTTCAGACTTATCTAGCTGTCTGTTGGCCAGACCTTTTGTTTCCAATATGCATAGAGTGAGCTTTGTTATCTATTTAATTTGGCTTTTCTTAACTTGATGGATTTCCTCCCTGTTCTTGTATTTGTCCCACAGAGGAGCATTTAGGTCTCACAGCGTTACAACTGCCTGCATTTAGAAAACTACTTTTTCATTTTCTTCAGGCACTCCATAGGAGCCCATGTTTTATTGCTCTTTCCCTATGCCTCCCCCTCTCCATGTGCATTACCCTCTCCCTCCCCAGCTCAACCTTATTCAGCTTCTTTCATAACTTCCTTCACCTCGTCCATTACTCTTCCCATCCTTTCTGTTTAAAAAATATATATATATTCCCCTCACCTCTGCTGCTCCCCCAACCCTCCCTGTTAGTAACCCTCTAATCTCCACTATTTTTGCCTGCTGGTAGCATGCTATTAGCATTGCCAAGGCTTTTCCACCCCAGCTCTGTGCCCTTTTTTGGCTATTTGGGGTACTTTGCACGTAGGTTAAATAGCTTTTCTCCTCAGAAGGTATACACACATCAAATTTGTGTCGTTTATTTCCAACATCACAGGGATTCTAAAGGTACCCAGGGTTGTGGATTCTCCAGGAGGAGACCGAGAAAATAGCCAAAATATAGGTCAATTTTAAGTTTTTGGGGTACTAGGTTTTATGTTTTTTCTGCAAAAACGTTTTTTTTCTCCGAAAAATGGCATCAACAAAATATTTGCTGTCCTATAATTGCCCTCTTCCCCCAGGGAGGCAAATTGGTGTGAACACCCCATTCCACCAACTGGGGGAGGGGGCAGAAAGACTAATGGGGCCCTTGGGGGGGGAGCACAGGACCATGCCCAGGCAACAGGCTCCTCACTCCCAAAAGAAGTGCCCTAAACCCATAGTCTAGTGGGCTTTCTGCCTGCCCCGTGAGGGCATTTTGGGTGTGTGTACCCCCTTTACCCTCAGGGGAGGTAGAAAGGCTAATCTATCCCATGGCAGGGAGGAGCACAAGCTCATGCCTGCGGGGCCACTTCCCTCCCCCATACCCTGTTACCTCACAAAACAACAGCAAACAAGAAACCCCTGGTGGTCTAGTGGGCTTTCTACCCCTCCCAGGGGGGCAGAAAGGCTAATGGAGCTAAGAGATCTCACTTTCTTCATAGGGTCCCGGGCAGGGACCATGCCCAGGAGGTCTTGCCCCTACAGCTCCCCCCCAACAGACACCCCTTGTGTCTAGTGGGAGAATCTCTGTCTGGGGAACACCGTTCTGCTTCAAACCTAAGCAGGGATCCATTTGGGAAAGATCCCTGGAAAGGAGTTACTCCCCTTCCCAGCTACACCACCCCCATTCAAATTGGTGCTTGGGAGGCTGAAATAAGCCCTCTATCACAGATTGTGTGAAAGTGAAATACGCTGATCATCTTCATTTTTACTCTGAATGTTAATCAGTGCACCATGCTCACTGATTCTTCGGCAAAAAAAAAAAAGACTCGGGCTGCTAGAGAAGCTTTTCCCCTGCAGCCGGGGTTCGAAAATCTTAAAAGAAAACCCTCTGATGCAAGCACCAGAGGGTCCTTATTAGACCTCCGAAGCATCAGCCAGTGGCAGATTGACACTATGGGAAGGAAGTGCGGGCACTGGCCAACAACCGCACTTACAAGGTTACAATACGTGTTTACCCATTTAAAGATGGTCTTGTGTGAGTGCACATACACATGCATGCACTGCGGGCACAGGAAGTTGTTTTTTAATGTCTGAGCAAATTCACTCAACGACATCCACCACAGATGCACATGTATCCACCGTAGCCATCTTTGAATGGGTATGTTTAATAACGCAAATGTGTTTAAAGATGGATGCCAGAGATGTGCGTGCAACTGTGGTGGCTATCTTTATATGCATTTCCAGTCTTTAAAAAAAAATCAAAATGGCTGCTGTGGTTACATACATTATGACTATCTAACAAAAAAAGCATTGACAAAGCTTATAGTTCTCACTGCTGCAACATATTAGCTTTTTCCAGTGCTTGTTAAAATACCATTGCTACTAGTACTACTTACACTACCACTACTACCACTAATAATAATGTTAATACTAATATTAATAACTTCAGATGATGGTGATGTTGATAATAATAATACTGAATAATAAAAACAATAATAATGATAATAATAATAATATAAGTAAAGCATATTGTATTCGTACGTATGTATGTATTTTAAACTTATAGAGAGCACTAAACCCTGAGGTGCCAAAGCACAAGCGGAAGGCACCTGGTACCAAGAAAAAGCAAGAGGCACAGAACTTAGGAAAGGTGAGGGCTAAAGAGTCACGTTTTCAACTGTTTTTTAAAAGCCGTAAAAGAGTCCGTTTCTGACATATGGGCAGGCAGAGTGTTCCAAAGCTTGGCAGAAGCCACCGAGAAGGCCCTACATCCCCACCTGGCCTTGCGAAATCTAGGAACCTGGTCCAGTTTACGAGTGGAGGATCTGAGTAACCTGCCCGAGGAGTACCAGTGAAATGAAGAATTGAGATGATTCGAGCTTTTTCGATGCAAGGCCAGGAAGACCATTCAGAGAGCCTAGAATACAACCCTTTTCTTGACTGGAAGCCAGTAGAAAGAATGTATACCTTCCCTGACCTATATATGCCTATTATTATTCAGAACGAGATAAGCAGACACATTCTGAACAACCTGGAATTTAGTAATACAGGACGCACTGATGTTAAAATGCTAAGGTGACTGCCCTGTGCAAGTGCTTTGGGATGTAGGCAAAGATCTTCCCCAAAATCCTGATAATAAGGAAGCACATATTCGTTGTACGACTGACCGAAGTGTCAAAGCTCAGGGTATAGTCAAATACGATGCCCAGGTTTCTGGCTGATTTGACTGGGGTGAGAAGAGGTCCACATTCCCCAAGCCACCAGATGTTGGATCAGACAGATTCCTGGGCTCCGAAGTCAAAGACCTTTTTTTTGTCAGCATTAAGTTTCAGTGCGTTGTCATTCATCTATTTACTAATGCTGGACATACAGTGGTGGAATTTCTCGGCTACAGAGGTCAGGTCATTGGAAATGGACTCATAAATTTGGGTGTCATCAGCGTATGACAGTACTTTGAAACCATAGGAGCGCACCAGAGCAGTCAAGGAAGCAACATCAAAATTGTAAAGGGTTGCACTAAGGGACAAACCCCGAGGGACTCCACACAGAAGGCTAAATGCCTCTGCCTTGGAACCTCTGTAGATGCTCGTTTGAACTCTATGTGTGAGAAAAGAAGATAGAAGTCGGAGGGCCAAACCCCTCAACTCCAAAGTCTTACAGCCAGTGAAACATCCATGCTGGCCAGATCGCGTCAAATTCTGCGGACAGATCGAGCATCAGCAGAATGGCTGCTCCCCACTGGTCGACCTGTCCACTAATACTGCCCACTGCCGCCATGAGGGCAGATTCTGTGCTATGGCTAGACCTACAGCCATTTTGCCGAGGATCAAGAATATCATGTACCTCAATGAATTTGAATGATGAATCTTTCAAAGATCTTGGCTGGCCAAGGGAGCAAGAGGATGAGACGAAAGTTTTTGAAATCCTTTGGATCAGCATTTGGGCCCATATTTATACTTTTTGACGCAAAACTGCACAAATGCAGTTTTGCGTCAAAAAGTATAGCGCCGGCTTGCGTCATTACAGAGCGCCAGCCGGATGTCAAACTAATGGAAAGCTGCAAGCCGGAGCAAAGGGTGGGCTAGTGTAAAAGAAAATGATGTTAGCCGAGTGGGGGTGACAGTACAGGAGAAGGGGGTTTTGCACCAAAAAATGACATTAGGCTGTTTAGAAGCACAAAAAATGCCTCTAACCAACCTAGCATCATTTTCGGACGCAAAACCATCCATATCACATGACTCCTGTCTTATAAAAGACAGGAGTTATGCCCACCATCCCAATGGCCAGCACAGAGGACCAGTGTCTCCTGGGCATGGCCATTGCACCCTGTGCCATGCAGGGGACCTCAAGTTGAGCCCTGATGGCACTTTCATTAAAACAAATAAACAAATAAAAATACTTACCTATACTTACTCTACTAACCAGGGATGGGGTCCCCCATCCTCCGGTGTCTCTCTGGTGTGGTTCGGGGTGTTCCTGGGGCTTGAGGAGGGCACCTGTGGGCCCATTCCATGGTGTTCAGCAATGGAAATGGGTCCACAGGTCCCCTAACGCATGGTCTGACCAAGGTGTTAATTAATGGTGCAAACCAAGCTTTGCACCATTATGTTACCCCTCCTACCACCCGTGCGTCATTTTAGCGCAGGAAGGCTAAAAATGGAGCTATGGGATTAGCACAATTTTTTAGATGGGAGCGCCTACCTTGTCTCTCATTGACGCAAGGTAGGGTCATGCATCTAAAAAAGGGTGCAAACGCCAATAGTTTGAAGTTAGATGGGTCTAACGTCAAAATATAACTATGGAGTTAGTTTTGCGCCAAATTTGCATTAAAAAAATTACACAAATTCAGCGCAAATGGAGTATAAATATGCCCCTAGGTTTTTTCAATAATGGAGTGACTATTGCTTCCTTCCAGGAAGTAGGAAAAGACTCCAGATTGCAATACACATGCAATGCAGGAAATCAACAATGGGTTCTGGGTCCAGATGGAATATTTTTGTGGAGCAGGGATCCACAGGGATACAGATTTAACACCAGCAGTAGCCCCTTCGTTTGCTGCAAGGAGATGAAGGGAAATTCCAAAAGATGATTGACGTGTCAGCCTGAACAAGCACCTTCAGACAATATGCCCCTGTCCAGAGGTAGACCAAATGTGGAATAAATATGTAAACTTTTGTTCCGAAAGTAAACGCTATTCCGTTTACAGAAATCTTGGGAGGAGGTTACCGTACTCTGAGATGGGAGAGTGGACAGTTCATTAACTGCTTTAAAAAGTAGTTTGGAGAAATTACTCGCAGCCCTAATCTTTTCATTGAAAAAAGCCACCTTCACAGATTTAATCACAAGCTGGTATCACAACAGTAAGACCTTATGTTTTCTTTTTTCAGTACTTTCTGTCTCTGGATCAAAGGTGTATCCCCACCTGCAGTCCTATCTACAACAACCCTCTCTCAATACTGCAAGTCCCACCGAGAACTAGGGTCCAGAAGGTTTACTTCTGGTCATAGCTTTGATGCTTGATGAGGCTAAAGTCTCCAGGGAGGTCATGGACCAAGGTTGAAAGCCTTCTACAGAGTACCCTAAGGAATAGAGAAGAAAAGCTTTTGAAGGGTGAAACATCTGTTTTAAGTTAACCAGGGTTAATTTGCTAAAATTCTTGCAGACAATGGAGTTAGGAACGGCCTGGCTTACTCTGGACTTAAGGTGGGGGGAAGAAATGCTAAATATGATAGCTTGATGGTCTGTCCAGCTAAGAGGATAGATGGAGTTAATTGTCAAATCAGTATGATTGGAGAAGATACCATTTAGAATATGACCAGAGGACCTCTAGGAAGTCCTTAGATTCAACACCAATTCTAGTAGCAAGGCTGTGTCCTTACTGGAGGGGTCATTGAGATGGAAATTAAAGGCCCCTAGTATCATTGTGCATTTCTGACCTAGGTGAGGTTCAATTAACTGACCCTAGGACTCAATAAAGCTGGCTCTTGAGCCCAGAGACCGATAGACTAAGAGGCCCGAAAAAGTGTCCTTAGCCAAGACCTTCAACCTAAAGAAGGTAGCCTCCGTCCCATCCTTGATGTTTAGAGTTAGAGGGTCAAGAGTACAACCAAGCTCGTTCCCATGCTATGATTGTCAGTCCCACTCCCACACTACCTTGGTGATCATGTCTGGAAATAGTGTAGCCTGGTGGGATGGCATCGACCAGTCTAGGATCAGAATCATCCCTAGCCCAGGCTTCTGTAACATGAAGACAGTCAAGAGCCAATGCCAAGATCAGCTCATGGGTTTCGGGCTTGCGTTTGATCAGAGAGCACATGTTCAACAAATAACACTGGTGCATCTTCTGGAATGAGAGCCCAGGGCTAGTGGTTTTACTCTAATAGCAACTCCTGTTTAGTAGAGAGGGAGGAGCCTCAGTTCCCATGTCATAGTAACATGAAAATTGCTGGGGCAAGGCTTAATATGATGGTCATATACATTGAGGGCAAAGCAGCAAGCTGCTTTGGGGTTATGATGCTGGAGAACTAGGAGCTGCTCACAAGAGTAGCATTTACCCCTGGCCCGGCTTTGCTCAGACACAGAACCAGCAACATCCCTGGCCACTAGCACATCCAGGCACGGACAGGCAGAGACGGGCTCGCCTAAGGCATCCCATCGGCGTGCCAGTGGCGCATTCATGCTGCCATGCACCTTAAGTAGGTCCCATTCAATCAGTCAATTTATCACCATTTTAGACAGTTTAAGGTATAGCAAGTAAGAAATTACTCTGTGCAGGAAGCCGGAAGCTGGGGTCCATGCTGCCATGCATCTTAAGTAGGTGGCATGTGAATAGCAACCCAAACACTAGCCCGCTAATTGCCAAAATGGTGGTCTGTTTCTCTGGCATACTGGAAGTGAAAGTAATTGCCCGCACCTCATCTGCACAATCAGCTAATGAAGCTGAGGAGGGTGCAGAACACACAAAATGAAAACAAAACCACCACCCACCTAACACAGTCCCAGAAACAGCTAAGGTAAGTGATTTTAAAAGCTTTGAAAACAATTAGTCACTTTATCACCGTTTTAGACCGTTTCATGTATAGCAAATGAGAGATTACTCGATGCAGGAAGCCGGGGCCATATCAATAATACTCACCATCACATAGTATTTTTTGTCACGGCGTCAGACTTTGAAGCACTGAAAAGCACAGGTATTGTCATTGCTCCTACATCATATTATTCATTTTAACACAATGAGGATGATTAATTAGTGAGAGACTAAATAAACTGCTAAATGAGTAAACAATACTCTAAAATTAGGAGCCAAAAAGAAATATATGAAAAAGAAATGTGCAGTTTCAGAGAAGTTGTGCAGTAGATAAATAGGAATAAATATAAAAATATTGTTTTAAAAAATAAGGGATCTAATAAAGAATTGTGGGAGAGAGGATGGTTAATCTTCACAGTGCATCACAGTGAATTTGCTCAGTGGAGATTTACATGAAGATTAAGGGACTCATTAAAACTCTGGCGGTCTACTGACCCCCAGGGGGGTCTGACAACTGCCAAAGCAGTGGTCTGACCGCTTTGGCTTTGGTCGGACCGCCAGCACAGCCAGTTCTCCTCCACAGGAGGGTCTGCCGGTCCTGGCGTCCTAATCCATCAGGCAGTGCTGCAAGCAGTGCCAACCTGGGGATTACAACCCCTCTCTCTGCCAGCATTTACATGCCAGTAGCACTACTATGTAAAGGCTGGTGGAGATGGGGTGCAGGGTGCCCCAGGGGAACCCATGCACTGCCCATGCACTCAGCATGGGCAGTGCAAGGGCCCCCATGGCCAGTCCTGTCGCAAGCAGATAGTGAACATTGCGACGGGTGCTGGTTCACCCTACGCACTACAGCATTACTGCGTTTCTACCTGCTGATCCAGCTGGAAAT
Organism: Pleurodeles waltl; assembly: GCF_031143425.1. Lineage (NCBI taxonomy): Eukaryota > Metazoa > Chordata > Amphibia > Caudata > Salamandridae > Pleurodeles > Pleurodeles waltl. The sequence continues at coordinate 496,688,436 of NC_090445.1, forward strand.
ACGTAATGGGGCCCGCGGGAAGGCGGCTGCAATAGTGGCAACCTGATCGTTGGGACTGCGGCGGACGGTGCAAACTGTCCACCGAAGTCATAATGACCCCCTAAATGATCTAATTTAACATGTGAGTGTCTTTGATAATTGTAATGTATTTCTCATTAAGAAACCAGTTGTGCAAATCCCTCATTACCTGGAATAGCAGTTTGATAACTAGGGGTTGTAGGGTGGAGCTATAATATTGCTGTCATAATATTGACCTGCAATAATATTTAATCCACAAAATTGAGTACCACCCTGTCTTCTAGGTAAGTAGGTGTGTGTCTAAGAATAGTAAATCCATCATTCCCTCTGTTTTCTTACTTTGACAATATTGTGGTAGTCGATGTTTTGGATGCAATATTTTGCAGGTCTACATTTACTCAGCAATATTGTGAGATATCACCATATCTAGAGTTGAATAATGTCGTAACACAAAATGTATGAAGCTAAATGACGCCAGCAACTTGCCAAACGTGATTAGTGGCTCTGGAAAATGTAGTTACCAACTTGGGGGCATATTTACAAGCCCCTCGCGCCACCGGAGCATCACTTTTTATTATGCTCCGGTGGCGCTGTGCACTGCAACATATTTACAAGCCGGCTCTAAGTCACTTTGCATGTATTACCGCCGCCTTGTAAACACAGTTTTCTGCGGCAGAGGGATGTGCAATGGGTGTTGCTGTGGGCGTTCCACCGCAACACCCATTGCTTTCGACGCTGCTCCAGATGTACAAGAATTCGTAAATCTGAGGTAGCGCCAAAAACTAAAGCCACCCCAATGGTGGCGGTAACATGGCACAACGAGTGGAAGTACTTTTATTTCTGCAGCACACAATGAAAGACCAAAATGCCATGAATGATTGCTTGCATGCAGGAAAGTGTCCCTTTCTGCACATAAACAATCATTCAATAATGAGGATTTGCTACTTCTACGTGTGCCGTATTTTGCAGCACACATAGAAGTGCCAAATCACCATTATTGATTGTTTATGTGCAGGAAGGGACATCTTCCTGCACAGAAACAATCATTCCCTTCAATGCAAATACCCTTGCACTTTGGTGCAAGGATGTCTGCGTTGGTGCTGGCAGCTAAATTTATTGCCAGCACTAGGGGAAACACAGGGGTGCATAGTATTTTTGTAAATACGGTGCATCCCTGCATTTCAGAACTGACGCAGCTCGGCACTGCAAATTTTGGCGCAGCCGGAACTGCACCAGTCCCTTGTAAATCTGGCCCTATTTATCCAACTACCAGCACTGAGAACTCTTTGAGGCCAGCTGAAAGGAAGAACAATGCTTCGACTGAGCGATCTCTTGTCCTCTATTGAAGTAGGCATCAACATTTCAAATAGAAACCCTTTAGACAGTAAAGATATAGGTGCATAAAATAATGTATATCAGAAAATGTGTTCCTCTGCATTTTTCTTTATACAGACATGGAAAAGATCAGATTAATTCACTCAAATTCATTTGTATCTGGCACATCATATTTTAATGGTCATATTTGACACCATCAATTGTTCAAAAAACAGTCACATACATTTTTCTTATTTGTCCTTATTCACAAAGGTAAGTTTACATGTGGCGATTTCCATACGTGAATATCTACACGTAGGTGTGGATTTCCTCATTTACAGTATTCACAAATTCCATGCTGAGGTTTACTGTTAGATTTAGGTTTCTGAATTTCCATGTCTTCAAAGGAGCTGGTAAAGACTCCAATTACTGATTTTTCAAACATAATATTACTTTGTTGTTTTCCACCTGTTTGTGAAAAACTCCCCCAGACATATTCATTTAGAAAGCAATAGGGCATTTTAAGAAAGTTAATTTTACTAGAGAGAAAATATTTAAAAAACTATTAAAAAACATTTCCCTAATCTTATTCTCCTAGAATTACCAAAATAACAAGAAAGCAACACACAATTCAAAGCCATAGGATTAGATGTACTGAATGGTGTATCTATTAGATAGAGGTTACACCCTGTCAGATTACATACATCAACACATTCCAGCAGAAACCACAAAAATTCATACCACTCAGAAAAGTCCTAAACATTGAGTTTAGTAGAGGCTGGGTGTTGCAGCTCTATAAACTGTCGAACAAAGCCAGAGTGGTCGAGTGCATGTTGGCAATGTCACTGTAGGAGGACAATTTGGGTGAGCACTGGAATGTTCATAAAATGGTCTTGTTGATGTGCCCAGATGGATACCATACCAATGAACAACAGACCTAAACTTCTCCATTTTAAATTTTGCTTAGGCTGTATGAAGCACATGCTAAACTACGCAACCTTGACTGGTAAAACCTCTGGTGCCATGGAGGAATCTTCATGACAATTTGAACAAAAGGACTATTAAGGATTGAAACAGTGGCCTATACTGATGATATTACTGGCTGTATAAAACTATCCAAGATCATATGCCCCACCCCCAGAACCTGGTGTGAAGTAGGTGATGTTATGTTTGTCAGACAGATAGGGCCAGATGTAGATAAATCAATTTGCAAGTCGCAAAAACGGATGCAGAATGGTGTCTCAGACACCTTCTGCGACTCGCTATGGGGTCGCAAAGACCCACCTCATCAATATTCATGAGGTGGGTCGCATTTTGCGACCCCATAGCAAGTCCCTGCACTCACAGGGATTGTGGCCTGCTGTAGTCAGCAGACCTCCATGTCTGTGACTGCTTTATAAATAAAGCAGTTTTTTTTTCATTTTGCAGCCCGTTTTCCTTAAAGGAAAACGAGTTGAAAAATAAACCAAAACCATTTGGTTTCGTTTTTTTCAAAGCAGGCAGTGGTCCATAGGACCACTGCCTGCTCTGAAAAAATAACTCCCTTTTGCGAATGTGTTACCACCAGTGTGACACTGGTGGTAACTGCGAGTTGGTTTGCGACCGCATTCACGGTCACAAAGCAACTCTGAATTGCGATGCGAGTCGCAAATAGGAAGGGAACACCCCTTCCTATTTGCGAGTTGCATTCCCAAATTGCGAGTCGGTACCAACTCGCAATTTGGGAATGTGCATCGCGTGAGGCCGTTTGCATGGCGCAAACTGCATTTTTCGCAGTTTGCGCCATGAAAACGGCATGCTACATCTGGCCCATAGGGCCAGATGTAGCAATTTCCGATTTTGCAAATCGGAAATTGCAAGTCGGTGCGACTCGCAATTTCCGATTCGCAAAATCGGATGCAGAACAGTGTCTCAGACACCGTCTGCGAGTCACTATGGGGTCGCAAAGACCCACCTCATTAATATTAATGAGGTGGGTCGCATTTTGCGACCCCATAGCGAGTCCCTGCACTCACAGGGATGGTGCCCTGCTGAAGACAGCAGACCTCCATGTCTGTGACTGCTTTTTAAATGAAGCAGTTTTTAAATTTATTTTGCAGCCCGTTTTCCTTAAAGGAAAACGAGTTGCAAAATATAAAAAAATAACAAAACCATTTGGTTTCGGTTTTTCAGAGTAGGCAGTGGTCCATTGGACCACTGCCTGCTCTGAAAAACTCTTTTTGGCAACATTCACAAAGGGGAAGGGGTCCCATGGGGACCCCTTCCCTTTTGTGAATGGGTTACCACCAGTGTGACACTGGTGGTAACTGTGAATTGCTTTGCGACCGCATTCACAGTCACAAAGCAATTTAGCATAGCGATGCGAGTCGCAAATAGGAAGGGGACACCCCTTCCTATTTGCGAATCGCATTCACAATTTGCGAGTCGGTACTGACTCGCAAATTGTGAATGAGCATCGCAATCAGCATTTTGCATGGCCCAAACTGCGATTTTCGCAGTTTGCACCATGCAAAATGCTTGCTACATCTGGCCCATAGTTCTCTAAAGTAAGGAATGATGTTACTGCCATGTATTATGCTTCATGTTATCCTGAGAGAGAGGGTGAATGCTCTAATTTCTACGGCTGGCACAGCAGTAGCTGGCTCGTTTGTCAGAAGACTTTTTTGTGGCCTGGAGTAATATCAAACTTGCTAATTCCCACCCATGCCATGCTAATTTCCCACCCAAACCAATACAGCAAAGCTGGTGTCGGCTAACCACGTCTCCATTACAGAACATCTACTTTTGATGTCACCATTGTTCAAACTATGCAAGCATTGTACATTTCCTTTGCGTTGTTGTCAGCTTGTTGTCAGTTGGATGGCCGGATTGAAGTTTGCTGTGCAAACATCACTCATTGACACAAATACTTTTTGGGATCTACATTTATTTTACTCTCCAACTAGATCCGGTTAGGTGAATATCTAATAACTAATTAGAAACAGTACAATAAAAACAGACTCTGGCTAGTGAATGTTTATGTAGTCTCTCTCACAAGAAGCAAACGTCTACAGACGTTCTCATTTTCCAAGTATTATGCGTCATCAACCAAAGAATACATTAAAGAAAAATACTTATCTTTAGAAACCATGACCACAAGATAACTTAGTGTGTGACTATCAAATTAACAATAGTTACTTTAATGAAATTCAGTGAATAAAACTTATCTGACTATAGAGGGTGCTTCATCACAAATGTGAAGCAATGGTGCAACACATTAAGAAAAAGAGTGAAACTACAGCTTCAAATAGAAAATAGAATTCATTTTAGTGTGTTAAGAGAGGCTATGCAGAGAATGGGTGCATATTAATAATTGTCTTCTCTAGCATAAGGTAAAATACAGCCTGTCTAGCAATCCTCAAAGTAGAAGGGAGGTTCCAATGAAATAGTCTGCCTAGATTCTAAATTGCACAAAGATTCAACTCTTGATGAATGAAATTGTCAGCATGGCACCATAGTGCACACAACAATTCAAGATGATGGTACCGAAGATGTGTGCTACTAAAAACTAATGTTTATGAACAAATAAATTATGAACGTTTAGACAAAACATTTGCTCATTGTAAGGGAAAAAAGCACAGTCAATAAATGCACCATCCCTTCCTAAGACAGGGATGATGTCCTCATTGACTGTGCTCTTGAGTGCCCTGTTGACTTAGGGCCTGATTTAGAACACGCTAGCGCAGGTGTCTTAATTTGAATTATTAATGAGTGTTTATGTATTTTGAATAATGAGTTTATTTAGAAAATGAATTAACGTAGAAAAAGAATTCACACATTTAAAATTGTGACCTCGAAGAATGGCCACTAATGTTAAAAAAATGTACTGATTAATACATATGAAATGTTGAAAGAGTATTAGATTTATGCAGTAATATGTTAACGAAGTATGCTTTAGCTTTATTAACCACTTCGCTGCCAGGCCTTTTCCCCCTCCTGTGCCAGGCCTTTTTTTGCCTATTTGGGGCAGTTCGCGCTTAGGCCCTCATAACTTTTTGTCCACATAAGCTAACCAAGCCAAATTTGCGTCCTTTTTTTCCAACATCCTAGGGATTCTAGAGGTACCCAGACTTTGTGGGTTCCCTTGAAGGAGGCCAAGAAATTGGCCAAAATACAGTGAAAATTTCGTTTTTTTTAAAAAAAATTGAAAAAGTGGCTGCAGAAGAAGGCTTGTGGATTTCCCCCTGAAAATGGCATCAACAAAGGGTTTGTAGTGCTAAACTCAGCAGCTTCCTAGCTTTCAGGAACAGGCAGACTTGAATCAGAAAACCCAATTTTTCAACACAATTTTGGCATTTTACTGGGGCATACCCCATTTTTGCAATTTTTTGTGCTTTCAGCCTCCTTCCAGTCAGTGACAGGAATGGGCATGAAACCAATGCTGGATCCCAGAAACCTAACCATTTCTGAAAAGTAGAGAAAATTCTGAATTCAGCAAGGGGTCATTTGTGTAGATCCTACAAGGGTTTCCTACAGAGAATAACCGCTGAAAAGAAAAATATTGAAATTGAGGTGAAAAAAACATCAGTTTTTCTCTACGTTTTACTCTGTAACTTTTCCCTGCAATGTCAGATTATGGAAAGCAATATACCGTTACGTCTGGTGGACTCCTCTGGTTGCGGGGATATATAGGGCTTGTAGGTTCATCAAGAACCCGAGGAACCCAGAGCCAATAAATGAGCTGCACCCTGCAGTGCGTTTTCATTCTATACCGGGTATACAGCAATTCATTTGCTGAAATATAAAGAGTAAAAAATTGCTATCAAGAAAACCTTTGCATTTCCAAAAAGGGCACAAGATAAGGTGTTGAGGAGCAGTGGTTATTTGCACATCTCTGAATTCCGGGGTGACCATACAAGCATGTGAATTATAGGGAATTTCTCAAATAGATGTCTTTTTTACACACTCTCCTATATTTGGAAGGAAAAAATGTAGAGAAAGACAAGGGGCAATAGCACTTGTTTTGCTAATCTATGTTCCCCCAAGTCTCCCGATAAAAATGATACCTCACTTGTGTGGGTAGGCCTAGCGCCGGCGACAGGAAACACCCCAAAGCGCAACGTGGACACATCCTAAATTTTGGAAAAAAACAGAGGTGTTTTTTGCGAAGTGCCTACCTGTAGGTTTTGGCCTGTAGCTCAGCCGGCACCTAGGGAAACCTACCAAACCTGTGCATTTCTGAAAACTAGAGACCTAGGGGAATCCAAGGAGGGGTGACTTGCGGGGCTCGGACCAGGTTCTGTTACCCAGAATCCTTTGCAAACCTCAAAATTTGGCTAAAAAAACACATGTTCCTCATATTTCGGTGGCAGAAAGTTCTGGAATCTGAGAGGAGCTACAAATTTCCTTCCACCCAGCGTTCCCCCAAGTCTCCCGATAAAAATGATACCTCACTTGCGTGGGTAGGCCTAGCGCCGGCGACAGGAAACACCCCAAAGCGCAACGTGGACACATCCTAAATTTTGGAAAAAAACAGAGGTGTTTTTTGCGAAGTGCCTATCTGTAGATTTTGGCCTCTGGCTCAGCCGGCAACTAGGGCAACCTACCAAACCTGTGCATTTCTGAAAACTAGAGACCTAGGGGAATCCAAGGAGGGGTGACTTGCGGGGCTCGGACCAGGTTCTGTTACCCAGAATCCTTTGCAAACCTCAAAATTTGGCTAAAAAAACACATGTTCCTCACATTTCTGTGGCAGAAAGTTCTGGAATCTGAGAGGAGCTACAAATTTCCTTCCACCCAGCGTTCCCCCAAGTCTCCCGATAAAAATGATACCTCACTTGCGTGGGTAGGCCTAGCGCCGGCGACAGGAAACACCCCAAAGCGCAACGTGGACACATCCTAAATTTTGGAAAAAAACAGAGATGTTTTTTGCGAAGTGCCTACCTGTAGATTTTGGCCTCTAGCTCAGCCGGCACCTAGGGAATCCTACCAAACCTGTGCATTTCTGAAAACTAGAGACCTAGGGGAATCCAAGGAGGGGTGACTTGCGGGGCTCGGACCAGGTTCTGTTACCCAGAATCCTTTGCAAACCTCAAAATTTGGCTAAAAAAACACATGTTCCTCATATTTCGGTGGCAGAAAGTTCTGGAATCTGAGAGGAGCTACAAATTTCCTTCCACCCAGCGTTCCCCCAAGTCTCCCGATAAAAATGATACCTCACTTGCGTGGGTAGGCCTAGCGCCGGCGACAGGAAACACCCCAAAGCGCAACTTGGACACATCCTAAATTTTGGAAAAAAACAGAGGTGTTTTTTGCGAAGTGCCTACCTGTAGATTTTGGCCTGTAGCTCAGCCGGCACCTAGGGAAACCTACCAAACCTGTGCATTTCTGAAAACTAGAGACCTAGGGGAATCCAAGGAGGGGTGACTTGCGGGGCTCGGACCAGGTTCTGTTACCCAGAATCCTTTGCAAACCTCAAAATTTGGCTAAAAAAACACATGTTCCTCACATTTCTGTGGCCGAAAGTTCTGGAATCTGAGAGGAGCTACAAATTTCCTTCCACCCAGCGTTCCCCCAAGTCTCCCGATAAAAATGATACCTCACTTGCGTGGGTAGGCCTAGCGCCGGCGACAGGAAACACCCCAAAGCGCAACGTGGACACATCCTAAATTTTGGAAAAAAACAGAGGTGTTTTTTGCGAAGTGCCTACCTGTAGATTTTGGCCTCTAGCTCAGCCGGCACCTAGGGAAACCTACCAAACCTGTGCATTTCTGAAAACTAGAGACCTAGGGGAATCCAAGGAGGGGTGACTTGCGGGGCTCGGACCAGGTTCTGTTACCCAGAATCCTTTGCAAACCTCAAAATTTGGCTAAAAAAAACACATGTTCCTCACATTTCTGTGGCAGAAAGATCTGGAATCTAAGAGGAGCTACAAATTTCCTTCCACCCAGCGTTCCCCCAAGTCTCCCGATAAAAATGATACCTCACTTGCGTGGGTAGGCCTAGCGCCGGCGACAGGAAACACCCCAAAGCGCAACTTGGACACATCCTAAATTTTGGAAAAAAACAGAGGTGTTTTTTGCGAAGTGCCTACCTGTAGATTTTGGCCTGTAGCTCAGCCGGCACCTAGGGAAACCTACCAAACCTGTGCATTTCTGAAAACTAGAGACCTAGGGGAATCCAAGGAGGGGTGACTTGCGGGGCTCGGACCAGGTTCTGTTACCCAGAATCCTTTGCAAACCTCAAAATTTGGCTAAAAAAACACATGTTCCTCACATTTCTGTGGCAGAAAGTTCTGGAATCTGAGAGGAGCTACAAATTTCCTTCCACCCAGCGTTCCCCCAAGTCTCCCGATAAAAATGATACCTCACTTGCGTGGGTAGGCCTAGCGCCGGCGACAGGAAACACCCCAAAGCGCAACGTGGACACATCCTAAATTTTGGAAAAAAACAGAGATGTTTTTTGCGAAGTGCCTACCTGTAGGTTTTGGCCTGTAGCTCAGCCGGCACCTAGGGAAACCTACCAAACCTGTGCATTTCTGAAAACTAGAGACCTAGGGGAATCCAAGGAGGGGTGACTTGCGGGGCTCGGACCAGGTTCTGTTACCCAGAATCCTTTGCAAACCTCAAAATTTGGCTAAAAAAACACATGTTCCTCATATTTCGGTGGCAGAAAGTTCTGGAATCTGAGAGGAGCTACAAATTTCCTTCCACCCAGCGTTCCCCCAAGTCTCCCGATAAAAATGATACCTCACTTGCGTGGGTAGGCCTAGCGCCGGCGACAGGAAACACCCCAAAGCGCAACGTGGACACATCCTAAATTTTGGAAAAAAACAGAGGTGTTTTTTGCGAAGTGCCTATCTGTAGATTTTGGCCTCTGGCTCAGCCGGCAACTAGGGCAACCTACCAAACCTGTGCATTTCTGAAAACTAGAGACCTAGGGGAATCCAAGGAGGGGTGACTTGCGAGGCTCGGACCAGGTTCTGTTACCCAGAATCCTTTGCAAACCTCAAAATTTGGCTAAAAAAACACATGTTCCTCACATTTCTGTGGCAGAAAGTTCTGGAATCTGAGAGGAGCTACAAATTTCCTTCCACCCAGCGTTCCCCCAAGTCTCCCGATAAAAATGATACCTCACTTGCGTGGGTAGGCCTAGCGCCGGCGACAGGAAACACCCCAAAGCGCAACGTGGACACATCCTAAATTTTGGAAAAAAACAGAGATGTTTTTTGCGAAGTGCCTACCTGTAGATTTTGGCCTGTAGCTCAGCCGGCACCTAGGGAAACCTACCAAACCTGTGCATTTCTGAAAACTAGAGACCTAGGGGAATTCAAGGAGGGGTGACTTGCGGGGCTCGGACCAGGTTCTGTTACCCAGAATCCTTTGCAAACCTCAAAATTTGGCTAAAAAAACACATGTTCCTCACATTTCTGTGGCCGAAAGTTCTGGAATCTGAGAGGAGCTACAAATTTCCTTCCACCCAGCGTTCCCCCAAGTCTCCCGATAAAAATGATACCTCACTTGCGTGGGTAGGCCTAGCGCCGGCGACAGGAAACACCCCAAAGCGCAACGTGGACACATCCTAAATTTTGGAAAAAAACAGAGGTGTTTTTTGCGAAGTGCCTACCTGTAGATTTTGGCCTCTAGCTCAGCCGGCACCTAGGGAAACCTACCAAACCTGTGCATTTCTGAAAACTAGAGACCTAGGGGAATCCAAGGAGGGGTGACTTGCGGGGCTCGGACCAGGTTCTGTTACCCAGAATCCTTTGCAAACCTCAAAATTTGGCTAAAAAAACACATGTTCCTCACATTTCTGTGGCAGAAAGATCTGGAATCTAAGAGGAGCTACAAATTTCCTTCCACCCAGCGTTCCCCCAAGTCTCCCGATAAAAATGATACCTCACTTGCGTGGGTAGGCCTAGCGCCGGCGACAGGAAACACCCCAAAGCGCAACGTGGACACATCCTAAATTTTGGAAAAAAACAGAGGTGTTTTTTGCGAAGTGCCTACCTGTAGATTTTGGCCTCTAGCTCAGCCGGCACCTAGGGAAACCTACCAAACCTGTGCATTTCTGAAAACTAGAGACCTAGGGGAATCCAAGGAGGGGTGACTTGCGGGGCTCGGACCAGGTTCTGTTACCCAGAATCCTTTGCAAACCTCAAAATTTGGCTAAAAAAACACATGTTCCTCACATTTCTGTGGCAGAAAGATCTGGAATCTAAGAGGAGCTACAAATTTCCTTCCACCCAGCGTTCCCCCAAGTCTCCAGATAAAAATGATACCTCACTTGCGTGGGTAGGCCTAGCGCCGGCGACAGGAAACACCCCAAAGCGCAACGTGGACACATCCTAAATTTTGGAAAAAAACAGAGGTGTTTTTTGCGAAGTGCCTACCTGTAGATTTTGGCCTGTAGCTCAGCCGGCACCTAGGGAAACCTACCAAACCTGTGCATTTCTGAAAACTAGAGACCTAGGGGAATCCAAGGAGGGGTGACTTGCGGGGCTCGGACCAGGTTCTGTTACCCAGAATCCTTTGCAAACCTCAAAATTTGGCTAAAAAAACACATGTTCCTCACATTTCTGGGGCAGAAAGTTCTGGAATCTGAGAGGAGCTACAAATTTCCTTCCACCCAGCGTTCCCCCAAGTCTCCCGATAAAAATGATACCTCACTTGCGTGGGTAGACCTAGCGCCGGCGACAGGAAACACCCCAAAGCGCAACGTGGACACATCCTAAATTTTTGGAAAAAACAGAGGTGTTTTTTGCGAAGTGCCTACCTGTAGATTTTGGCCTCTAGCTCAGCCGGCACCTAGGGAAACCTACCAAACCTGTGCAATTCTGAAAACTAGAGACCTAGGGGAATCCAAGGAGGGGTGACTTGCGGGGCTCGGACCAGGTTCTGTTACCCAGAATCCTTTGCAAACCTCAAAATTTGGCTAAAAAAACACATGTTCCTCACATTTCTGTGGCAGAAAGTTCTGGAATCTGAGAGGAGCTACAAATTTCCTTCCACCCAGCGTTCCCCCAAGTCTCCCGATAAAAATGATACCTCACTTGCGTGGGTAGGCCTAGCGCCGGAGACAGGAAACACCCCAAAGCGCAACGTGGACACATCCTAAATTTTGGAAAAAAACAGAGGTGTTTTTTGCGAAGTGCCTACTTGTAGATTTTGGCCTCTAGCTCAGCCGGCACCTAGGGAAACCTACCAAACCTGTGCATTTCTGAAAACTAGAGACCTAGGGGAATCCAAGGAGGGGTGACTTGCGGGGCTCGGACCAGGTTCTGTTACCCAGAATCCTTAGCAAACCTCAAAATTTGGTTAAAAAAAAACACGTTGCGCACATTTCTGTTGCAGAAAGTTCTGGAATCTGAGAGGAGCTACAAATTTCCTTCCACCCAGCGTTCCCCCAAGTCTCCCGATAAAAATGATACCTCACTTGCGTGGGTAGGCCTAGCGCCGGCGACAGGAAACACCCCAAAGCGCAACGTGGACACATCCTAAATTTTGGAAAAAAACAGAGGTGTTTTTTGCGAAGTGCCTACCTGTAGATTTTGGCCTCTAGCTCAGCCGGCACCTAGGGAAACCTACCAAACCTGTGCATTTCTGAAAACTAGAGACCTAGGGGAATCCAAGGAGGGGTGACTTGCGGGGCTCGGACCAGGTTCTGTTACCCAGAATCCTTTGCAAACCTCAAAATTTGGCTAAAAAAACACATGTTCCTCACATTTCTGTGGCAGAAAGTTCTGGAATCTGAGAGGAGCTACAAATTTCCTTCCACCCAGCGTTCCCCCAAGTCTCCCGATAAAAATGATACCTCACTTGCGTGGGTAGACCTAGCGCCGGCGACAGGAAACACCCCAAAGCGCAACGTGGACACATCCTAAATTTTGGAAAAAAACAGAGGTGTTTTTTGCGAAGTGCCTACCTGTAGATTTTGGCCTGTAGCTCAGCCGGCACCTAGGGAAACCTACCAAACCTGTGCATTTCTGAAAACAAGAGACCTAGGGGAATCCAAGGAGGGGTGACTTGCGGGGCTCGGACCAGGTTCTGTTACCCAGAATCCTTTGCAAATCTCAAAATTTGGCTAAAAAAACACATGTTCCTCACATTTCTGTGGCAGAAAGTTCTGGAATCTGAGAGGAGCTACAAATTTCCTTCCACCCAGCGTTCCCCCAAGTCTCCCGATAAAAATGATACCTCACTTGCGTGGGTAGGCCTAGCGCCGGCGACAGGAAACACCCCAAAGCGCAACGTGGACACATCCTAAATTTTGGAAAAAAACAGAGATGTTTTTTGCGAAGTGACTTTCTGTAGATTTTGGCCTGTAGCTCAGCCGGCACCTAGGGAAACCTACCAAACCTGTGCATTTCTGAAAACTAGAGACCTAGGGGAATCCAAGGAGGGGTGACTTGCGGGGCTCGGACCAGGTTCTGTTACCCAGAATCCTTTGCAAACCTCAAAATTTGGCTAAAAAAACACATGTTCCTCACATTTCTGTGGCAGAAAGTTCTGAAATCTGAGAGGAGCTACAAATTTCCTTCCACCCAGCGTTCCCCCAAGTCTCCCGATAAAAATGATACCTCACTTGCGTGGGTAGGCCTAGCGCCGGCGACAGGAAACACCCCAAAGCGCAACGTGGACACATCCTAAATTTTGGAAAAAAACAGAGGTGTTTTTTGCGAAGTGCCTATCTGTAGATTTTGGCCTCTGGCTCAGCCGGCAACTAGGGCAACCTACCAAACCTGTGCATTTCTGAAAACTAGAGACCTAGGGGAATCCAAGGAGGGGTGACTTGCGAGGCTCGGACCAGGTTCTGTTACCCAGAATCCTTTGCAAACCTCAAAATTTGGCTAAAAAAACACATGTTCCTCACATTTCTGTGGCAGAAAGTTCTGGTATCTGAGAGGAGCTACAAATTTCCTTCCACCCAGCGTTCCCCCAAGTCTCCCGATAAAAATGATACCTCACTTGCGTGGGTAGGCCTAGCGCCGGCGACAGGAAACACCCCAAAGCGCAACGTGGACACATCCTAAATTTTGGAAAAAAACAGAGATGTTTTTTGCGAAGTGCCTACCTGTAGATTTTGGCCTGTAGCTCAGCCGGCACCTAGGGAAACCTACCAAACCTGTGCATTTCTGAAAACTAGAGACCTAGGGGAATCCAAGGAGGGGTGACTTGCGGGGCTCGGACCAGGTTCTGTTACCCAGAATCCTTTGCAAACCTCAAAATTTGGCTAAAAAAACACATGTTCCTCACATTTCTGTGGCCGAAAGTTCTGGAATCTGAGAGGAGCTACAAATTTCCTTCCACCCAGCGTTCCCCCAAGTCTCCCGATAAAAATGATACCTCACTTGCGTGGGTAGACCTAGCGCCGGCGACAGGAAACACCCCAAAGCGCAACGTGGACACATCCTAAATTTTGGGAAAAAACAGAGGTGTTTTTTGCGAAGTGCCTACCTGTAGATTTTGGCCTCTAGCTCAGCCGGCACCTAGGGAAACCTACCAAACCTGTGCATTTCTGAAAACAAGAGACCTAGGGGAATCCAAGGAGGGGTGACTTGCGGGGCTCGGACCAGGTTCTGTTACCCAGAATCCTTTGCAAATCTCAAAATTTGGCTAAAAAAACACATGTTCCTCACATTTCTGTGGCAGAAAGTTCTGGAATCTGAGAGGAGCTACAAATTTCCTTCCACCCAGCGTTCCCCCAAGTCTCCCGATAAAAATGATACCTCACTTGCGTGGGTAGGCCTAGCGCCGGCGACAGGAAACACCCCAAAGCGCAACGTGGACACATCCTAAATTTTGGAAAAAAACAGAGATGTTTTTTGCGAAGTGCCTATCTGTAGATTTTGGCCTGTAGCTCAGCCGGCACCTAGGGAAACCTACCAAACCTGTGCATTTCTGAAAACTAGAGACCTGGGGGAATCCAAGGAGGGGTGACTTGCGGGGCTCGGACCAGGTTCTGTTACCCAGAATCCTTTGCAAACCTCAAAATTTGGCTAAAAAAACACATGTTCCTCACATTTCTGTGGCAGAAAGTTCTGAAATCTGAGAGGAGCTACAAATTTCCTTCCACCCAGCGTTCCCCCAAGTCTCCCGATAAAAATGATACCTCACTTGCGTGGGTAGGCCTAGCGCCGGCGACAGGAAACACCCCAAAGCGCAACGTGGACACATCCTAAATTTTGGAAAAAAACAGAGGTGTTTTTTGCGAAGTGCCTATCTGTAGATTTTGGCCTCTGGCTCAGCCGGCAACTAGGGCAACCTACCAAACCTGTGCATTTCTGAAAACTAGAGACCTAGGGGAATCCAAGGAGGGGTGACTTGCGAGGCTCGGACCAGGTTCTGTTACCCAGAATCCTTTGCAAACCTCAAAATTTGGCTAAAAAAACACATGTTCCTCACATTTCTGTGGCAGAAAGTTCTGGTATCTGAGAGGAGCTACAAATTTCCTTCCACCCAGCGTTCCCCCAAGTCTCCCGATAAAAATGATACCTCACTTGCGTGGGTAGGCCTAGCGCCGGCGACAGGAAACACCCCAAAGCGCAACGTGGACACATCCTAAATTTTGGAAAAAAACAGAGATGTTTTTTGCGAAGTGCCTACCTGTAGATTTTGGCCTGTAGCTCAGCCGGCACCTAGGGAAACCTACCAAACCTGTGCATTTCTGAAAACTAGAGACCTAGGGGAATCCAAGGAGGGGTGACTTGCGGGGCTCGGACCAGGTTCTGTTACCCAGAATCCTTTGCAAACCTCAAAATTTGGCTAAAAAAACACATGTTCCTCACATTTCTGTGGCCGAAAGTTCTGGAATCTGAGAGGAGCTACAAATTTCCTTCCACCCAGCGTTCCCCCAAGTCTCCCGATAAAAATGATACCTCACTTGCGTGGGTAGGCCTAGCGCCGGCGACAGGAAACACCCCAAAGCGCAACGTGGACACATCCTAAATTTTGGAAAAAAACAGAGGTGTTTTTTGCGAAGTGCCTACCTGTAGATTTTGGCCTCTAGCTCAGCCGGCACCTAGGGAAACCTACCAAACCTGTGCATTTCTGAAAACTAGAGACCTAGGGGAATCCAAGGAGGGGTGACTTGCGGGGCTCGGACCAGGTTCTGTTACCCAGAATCCTTTGCAAACCTCAAAATTTGGCTAAAAAAAACACATGTTCCTCACATTTCTGTGGCAGAAAGATCTGGAATCTAAGAGGAGCTACAAATTTCCTTCCACCCAGCGTTCCCCCAAGTCTCCAGATAAAAATGATACCTCACTTGCGTGGGTAGGCCTAGCGCCGGCGACAGGAAACACCCCAAAGCGCAACTTGGACACATCCTAAATTTTGGAAAAAAACAGAGGTGTTTTTTGCGAAGTGCCTACCTGTAGATTTTGGCCTGTAGCTCAGCCGGCACCTAGGGAAACCTACCAAACCTGTGCATTTCTGAAAACTAGAGACCTAGGGGAATCCAAGGAGGGGTGACTTGCGGGGCTCGGACCAGGTTCTGTTACCCAGAATCCTTTGCAAACCTCAAAATTTGGCTAAAAAAACACATGTTCCTCACATTTCTGGGGCAGAAAGTTCTGGAATCTGAGAGGAGCTACAAATTTCCTTCCACCCAGCGTTCCCCCAAGTCTCCCGATAAAAATGATACCTCACTTGCGTGGGTAGACCTAGCGCCGGCGACAGGAAACACCCCAAAGCGCAACGTGGACACATCCTAAATTTTGGGAAAAAACAGAGGTGTTTTTTGCGAAGTGCCTACCTGTAGATTTTGGCCTCTAGCTCAGCCGGCACCTAGGGAAACCTACCAAACCTGTGCAATTCTGAAAACTAGAGACCTAGGGGAATCCAAGGAGGGGTGACTTGCGGGGCTCGGACCAGGTTCTGTTACCCAGAATCCTTTGCAAACCTCAAAATTTGGCTAAAAAAACACATGTTCCTCACATTTCTGTGGCAGAAAGTTCTGGAATCTGAGAGGAGCTACAAATTTCCTTCCACCCAGCGTTCCCCAAGTCTCCCGATAAAAATGATACCTCACTTGCGTGGGTAGGCCTAGCGCCGGCGACAGGAAACACCCCAAAGCGCAACGTGGACACATCCTAAATTTTGGGAAAAACAGAGGTGTTTTTTGCGAAGTGCCTACCTGTAGATTTTGGCCTCTAGCTCAGCCGGCACCTAGGGAAACCTACCAAACCTGTGCAATTCTGAAAACTAGAGACCTAGGGGAATCCAAGGAGGGGTGACTTGCGGGGCTCGGACCAGGTTCTGTTACCCAGAATCCTTTGCAAACCTCAAAATTTGGCTAAAAAAACACATGTTCCTCACATTTCTGTGGCAGAAAGTTCTGGAATCTGAGAGGAGCTATAAATTTCCTTCCACCCAGCGTTCCCCCAAGTCTCCCGATAAAAATGATACCTCACTTGCGTGGGTAGGCCTAGCGCCGGCGACAGGAAACACCCCAAAGCGCAACGTGGACACATCCTAAATTTTGGAAAAAAACAGAGGTGTTTTTTGCGAAGTGCCTACCTGTAGATTTTGGCCTCTAGCTCAGCCGGCACCTAGGGAAACCTACCAAACCTGTGCAATTCTGAAAACTAGAGACCTAGGGGAATCCAAGGAGGGGTGACTTGCGGGGCTCGGACCAGGTTCTGTTACCCAGAATCCTTTGCAAACCTCAAAATTTGGCTAAAAAAACACATGTTCCTCACATTTCTGGGGCAGAAAGTTCTGGAATCTGAGAGGAGCTACAAATTTCCTTCCACCCAGCGTTCCCCCAAGTCTCCCGATAAAAATGATACCTCACTTGCGTGGGTAGACCTAGCGCCGGCGACAGGAAACACCCCAAAGCGCAACGTGGACACATCCTAAATTTTGGGAAAAAACAGAGGTGTTTTTTGCGAAGTGCCTACCTGTAGATTTTGGCCTCTAGCTCAGCCGGCACCTAGGGAAACCTACCAAACCTGTGCAATTCTGAAAACTAGAGACCTAGGGGAATCCAAGGAGGGGTGACTTGCGGGGCTCGGACCAGGTTCTGTTACCCAGAATCCTTTGCAAACCTCAAAATTTGGCTAAAAAAACACATGTTCCTCACATTTCTGTGGCAGAAAGTTCTGGAATCTGAGAGGAGCTACAAATTTCCTTCCACCCAGCGTTCCCCAAGTCTCCCGATAAAAATGATACCTCACTTGCGTGGGTAGGCCTAGCGCCGGCGACAGGAAACACCCCAAAGCGCAACGTGGACACATCCTAAATTTTGGGAAAAACAGAGGTGTTTTTTGCGAAGTGCCTACCTGTAGATTTTGGCCTCTAGCTCAGCCGGCACCTAGGGAAACCTACCAAACCTGTGCATTTCTGAAAACTAGAGACCTAGGGGAATCCAAGGAGGGGTGACTTGCGGGGCTCAGACCAGGTTCTGTTACCCAGAATCCTTTGCAAACCTCAAAATTTGGCTAAAAAAAACACATGTTCCTCACATTTCTGTGGCAGAAAGATCTGGAATCTAAGAGGAGCTACAAATTTCCTTCCACCCAGCGTTCCCCCAAGTCTCCAGATAAAAATGATACCTCACTTGCGTGGGTAGGCCTAGCGCCGGCGACAGGAAACACCCCAAAGCGCAACTTGGACACATCCTAAATTTTGGAAAAAAACAGAGGTGTTTTTTGCGAAGTGCCTACCTGTAGATTTTGGCCTGTAGCTCAGCCGGCACCTAGGGAAACCTACCAAACCTGTGCATTTCTGAAAACTAGAGACCTAGGGGAATCCAAGGAGGGGTGACTTGCGGGGCTCGGACCAGGTTCTGTTACCCAGAATCCTTTGCAAACCTCAAAATTTGGCTAAAAAAACACATGTTCCTCACATTTCTGGGGCAGAAAGTTCTGGAATCTGAGAGGAGCTACAAATTTCCTTCCACCCAGCGTTCCCCCAAGTCTCCCGATAAAAATGATACCTCACTTGCGTGGGTAGACCTAGCGCCGGCGACAGGAAACACCCCAAAGCGCAACGTGGACACATCCTAAATTTTGGGAAAAAACAGAGGTGTTTTTTGCGAAGTGCCTACCTGTAGATTTTGGCCTCTAGCTCAGCCGGCACCTAGGGAAACCTACCAAACCTGTGCAATTCTGAAAACTAGAGACCTAGGGGAATCCAAGGAGGGGTGACTTGCGGGGCTCGGACCAGGTTCTGTTACCCAGAATCCTTTGCAAACCTCAAAATTTGGCTAAAAAAACACATGTTCCTCACATTTCTGTGGCAGAAAGTTCTGGAATCTGAGAGGAGCTACAAATTTCCTTCCACCCAGCGTTCCCCAAGTCTCCCGATAAAAATGATACCTCACTTGCGTGGGTAGGCCTAGCGCCGGCGACAGGAAACACCCCAAAGCGCAACGTGGACACATCCTAAATTTTGGGAAAAACAGAGGTGTTTTTTGCGAAGTGCCTACCTGTAGATTTTGGCCTCTAGCTCAGCCGGCACCTAGGGAAACCTACCAAACCTGTGCAATTCTGAAAACTAGAGACCTAGGGGAATCCAAGGAGGGGTGACTTGCGGGGCTCGGACCAGGTTCTGTTACCCAGAATCCTTTGCAAACCTCAAAATTTGGCTAAAAAAACACATGTTCCTCACATTTCTGTGGCAGAAAGTTCTGGAATCTGAGAGGAGCTATAAATTTCCTTCCACCCAGCGTTCCCCCAAGTCTCCCGATAAAAATGATACCTCACTTGCGTGGGTAGGCCTAGCGCCGGCGACAGGAAACACCCCAAAGCGCAACGTGGACACATCCTAAATTTTGGAAAAAAACAGAGGTGTTTTTTGCGAAGTGCCTACCTGTAGATTTTGGCCTCTAGCTCAGCCGGCACCTAGGGAAACCTACCAAACCTGTGCAATTCTGAAAACTAGAGACCTAGGGGAATCCAAGGAGGGGTGACTTGCGGGGCTCGGACCAGGTTCTGTTACCCAGAATCCTTTGCAAACCTCAAAATTTGGCTAAAAAAACACATGTTCCTCACATTTCTGGGGCAGAAAGTTCTGGAATCTGAGAGGAGCTACAAATCTCCTTCCACCCAGCGTTCCCCCAAGTCTCCCGATAAAAATGATACCTCACTTGCGTGGGTAGACCTAGCGCCGGCGACAGGAAACACCCCAAAGCGCAACGTGGACACATCCTAAATTTTGGAAAAAAACAGAGGTGTTTTTTGCGAAGTGCCTACCTGTAGATTTTGGCCTGTAGCTCAGCCGGCACCTAGGGAAACCTACCAAACCTGTGCATTTCTGAAAACTAGAGACCTAGGGGAATCCAAGGAGGGGTGACTTGCGGGGCTCGGACCAGGTTCTGTTACCCAGAATCCTTAGCAAACCTCAAAATTTGGCTAAAAAAACACATGTTCCTCACATTTCTGTGGCAGAAAGTTCTGGAATCTGATAGGAGCCACAAATTTCCTTCCACCCAGCGTTCCCCCAAGTCTCCCGATAAAAATGATACCTCACTTGTGTGGGTGGGCCAGGTGCCTGCAACAGAATAAGGCCCAAAACCTGAAGGGATAGAAGGGATAGCACAGCAAGTTTATAAGGGCATATTCTTTTATACATCTTTAGACGGACTCTGCTTTGGGGACCCACATAAGTGAGGTGTCATTTTACTTGGGAGACTGAGGGGAAAACTGGGGAGTAGGAATTTTGTGCTGGAGCGGTGATCCTACTAAGAAAAATCAGGAAAATATGCTTTTTTATGCAAATTTTGAGGTTTACAGAGGAGTCTGGGTAAGAAAATGTTGGGGGAGCCACACAAGCCACACCTCCCTAGACTCCTTGGGGTGCCTAGTTTTAAAACGTTTCTGGGTTTTGTAGGTTTCCCTACATGACGGCCGCACCCAGGACCAAAAACATAGGTGGGCCCTCCCCCCCAAACACAGGTATTTTTGGAATATATCACTTTGATGTGTGCACATACGTCCGTGATGTGCCAAACACTAAAATTGTGAAAAGAAACACACTTAGGTTATGTGAAGAAGACCCCTCACCCACCAACCAAGTTGGTGGCATGCTTCATCATCGGGGTCCCACCCGAGGCACCTAGCGTGTCTCAAGTGTGCTGCGACGCCTGATTACAGCGGAGCAGGTTTTGTCATTTGTACCACACATACTGGTTGGATTTGGCACGAGGGTGAGTGATGGTTCAGTAGATCAAATTTTATTAAGAAGAGATTTCACAAAAGTGAAATGCACTGGTAATAACTGAAAGGCCAAAAAACTGAACCAATGACTCACAGCTCGTGAGCTGTAAAGCCACGACAAGGCACCAACCGCTTTACAGTCCATTCACACACCTTTCATACATGACATGCACTAGACCATTCACGCCGCCAGCCACGGGCCCAGCACATTACAAGACTCGCATCCACAGACAGCGCCAGTCAAGGGCCCATCACTTTCATACGCCCACATGCCTGATACAGCAATCACACCAGCTGATGAATGTGTGGACTGGCGTTTGGCCGGCACTGCCAGCCAAGCGCCACCCCACCCACACCACCAGCCAAGCGCCACCCCACACACACCGCCAGCCCAGCGCCACCCCACACACACCGCCAGCCAAGCGCCACCCCACACACACCGCCAGCCAAGCGCCACCCCACACACACCGCCAGCCAAGCGCCACCCCACCCACGCCGCCAGCCAAGCGCCACTCTACACATGCCATCCCCTTTTTTTTGTTTTTAAACAACAAAGAAACCACTAATCATAAATTAGTACAAAACTACAAACACAAAAGCTCTAACTGAATACATGACTAATGCCAACCGTGAAACCGAACATATAAAAATATAAAACACCAGTTTACGCTCACAGAATTTCCCAATAATTCTTCTGTGTGTGGTAGCTCCTGAAACAGCCACCCACACACAGCCCAGGCTTTGAAGGACAATCAGGGCAGTACATCCTAGTCTCCTTCCTGATACCTCTTCGAGCACAGACTCTACATCTCTTAGCAGGAAAGTTTTTTTTGGCCGTGGGAGGAATGTGCTCAGCAAAGTGACGATCTTTCAATCTAGCCACATCCTCCACCACTGCTTCTCTAGGAACTCTTGCCTGTTCCAGCACAACAAGGCTAGCTATGATAGACTCCTGAAATTTCACAAATGTCATCCTTGACTCTGGAGAACTATCCTTAAACACAACAAAAGCATTAAAAGTTGCCAAGTGGAACAAGTGAAGCGCTAATTTCTTATACCACACATAAGACTTACGAGCAGCAGTGTAAGGTTCTAACCTCTGATCTACTCTATCAACACCACCCATGTGCTTATTATAGTCTAAGATGCACACAGGTTTGCGCACTTCGGCAACCTGACCCCAAACAGCCACAGGTGAAGTACTCTCATCATGGATGGTGCTTAGCATGTATACATCCCTCTTGTCTACAAATTTCAGAGCTAGCAGCTCATCATTCCGCAAGGCACTGCACTGTCCCTTCTCAAGTTTTTTACAGACAAGCTCTTTTGGATAGCCTTTCCGATTAGAGCGGATTGTGCCACAAGCAACAGTGTCCACTCTGAACAACTCCTTGAACAACCGAACTCCAGTGTAGAAGTTATCTACATATAAATGGTGACCTTTGTTAAACAGTCGTCTACCAAGTTCCCACACAATTTTCTCACTAACTCCAAAAGTGGGAGGACAACCAGGGGGGTCAATATTGGAATCCCTACCAGTGTAGACCCGTAAATTATAAACATATCCTGTACTACTTTCTGACAGCATATACAATTTAATTCCATACCGTGCCCTCTTGCTAGGAATGTACTGCCTAAAAACCAAACGACCCTTGAACAGGACCAAAGACTCATCTACAGATATTTCTTTCCCTTGAACATAGATCTCTGAAAACCGATCTACCAAATGATCAAGGACAGGTCTAATCTTAAAAAGACGGTCAGAATCAGGATGATCTCGTGGCAAGGCTAAAGCATTATCTACAAAATGCAACATCCGAAGAAGAAGCTCATACCGGTTACGACTCATGATGGCAGGAAATATAGCAGTTCCCATCAAGGGACTAGTAGACCAATATGAAGACAGCGACGGCTTCCTTATCAGCCCCATCAAAAAAGTTAAACCCAAGAACTTTTTCAACTCTTCCAGATTTGTGGGAATCCACTGGCTAGCTCTAGAGTGTGGCCTAAGTCTGGCAGCGTTGTCCCTCAAAAACTGCTCTGCATACAAATTAGTCTGCTCAACAATCTCTTCCAAAAATATTTCGTCCATAAACAACTCAAAAAAGTTGACGGGCAAAAAGTTTTCCGTATTAACTCGACACCCTGGAAAACCAGTAAACGCAGGCAACTGTGGCTGCTCCATGTTTGGTGCAACCCATGCGTCAGGTCTTCCAATGGGAAGCCTTTCAGCCGCTGGCTCCTGCACCATTGGCACATCACTGTCCTCCTCTAAAACAGGCCCTTCCTCAGCACTGAGAGTGGCTTCATCATCAGATGATTCATCTCTGACAGAAAATTCACTTCCAGAATCCTGCACTTCCTCCTCTGCCTCAGATGCAGAGTCAGTCTCATATTCATGGTCAGAAGATGACTCAAAAAGCACACTAACAACCTGCTGAGCAGTCATCCTACGGCTGGCCATGATCCTTCCTACAAAAATTAACTGGACAAATACACCACCAACAACCAGCACTGTGTAAGATAAGTAACAAAGTATAGGTTTATCACTAAGAATTATAAACTCAAAAACTATACTGCTCACTTGCCTGAAAAAGCTTGACTCACCAGCAACTACCCTGCACAGCCACAGCAATCACCACTAAAAAGATTTAAAAAAAAGCAAATTAGACATAAGACAACACAATAATCATTGTGCATAACTCTAAGGACAATTTCACACACAATCCTGCATTCAGTACACCACCTACAAACGTGTCATTCATGCATTGCAACAATACTCACTTGGAGTAAATTTATTTACTTACCTAAAACATGCAACTACGCAAACCGCAGGACAACTACTGCCAAAACTGCAACAAGCCACAGCAAAGTCAGCAAAAGCTTTGAACTAGAACAAAAAGGAGAAAAACTGTTATTATCATAAAAGCAAATACTTCGCCAGTTGACAAACACTCCGCCACTAACCATTTTTTCATTTTCCCTTGTGTCTAGTCTTCTCTGCTTGGGGGAAGATGGGCCTAAAAAAAAATAGGCCAATCTACCCCCAAGGGGAGGGGGCAGAAATCGCCCAGATTACATTGCACCCTTTGGGGGGGCGACCCTTGCCCAAGGGGCCACACCCCCACACAAAGCACACACACACACACATATAGTATCCCTGGCGCTATGGGGATTCTGCCCCCCTTGGGGACAGAAAGGCCTAAAAAATAGGCATATCTGCCCCCAAGGGGGGCAGAACTGCCCAAAAATACATGTGAGCCCCTGGGGGCGACCCTTGCCCAAGGGGCCGCCCCCCAACACAAAAAATAAAAACCAACAATAAAATCCCTGGTGTCTAGTGGCTTTCTGCCCGGCGTAAAAATAGGGCCAATCTGTCCCCAAGGGGGGCAGAAACGACGATAAATACATTGCGCCCCCGGGGGGAGCGACCCTTGCCCAAGGGGCCACCCCCCAACACAAAGCACGCATACAAACATATCTTTCTGGCGCTATTGGGATTCTGCCCCCCTTGGGGGCAGAAAGGCCTAAAAAAATAGGCCTCTCTGCCCCCAAGGGGGGCAGAACTGCCCAAAAATACATGTGGGCCCCTGGGGGCGACCCTTGCCCAAGGGGCCGCCCCCCAACACAAAAAATAAAAACCAACAATAAAATCCCTGGTGTCTAGTGGCTTTCTGCCCCCCTTGGGGGCAGATCGGCCTAAAAATAGGGCCAATCTGCCCCCAGGGGGGGCAGAAATGACGTAAAATACATTTGCCCCCAAAGGGGAGCGACCCTTGCCCAAGGGGTCGCTCCCCCACACCAATAAACACACACACACACACACATAACGAAATCCCTGGTGTCTAGTGGCTTTCTGCCCCCCTTGGGGGCAGATCAGCCTAAAAATAGGGCCAATCTGCCCCCAGGGGGGGCAGAAACAACATAAAATACATTTGCCCCCAAAGGGGAGCGACCCTTGCCCAAGGGGTCGCTCCCCCACACCAATAAACACACACACATAACGAAATCCCTGGTGTCTAGTGGCTTTCTGCCCCACTTGGGGGCAGATCGGCCTAAAAATAGGGCCAATCTGCCCCCAGGGGGGGCAGAAACGACGTAAAATACATTTGCCCCCAAAGGGGAGCGACCCTTGCCCAAGGGGTCGCTCCCCCACACCAATAAACACACACACACAACGAAATCCCTGGTGTCTAGTGGCTTTCTGCCCCCCTTGGGGGCAGATCGGCCTAAAAATAGGGCCAATCTGCCCCCAGGGGGGGCAGAAACGACGTAAAAAACATTTGCCCCCAAAGGGGAGCGACCCTTGCCCAAGGGGTCGCTCCCCCACACCAATAAACACACACACACACATAACGAGATCCCTGGTGTCTAGTGGGCATTCCTGCTGCCCGATCGCATCGCGATCGGGCAGCAGGAATGCTCAGAGACATCGAGGGAAAGGAAAACCCTTTCCTTTCCCTCGATGTCTCTCTCAGAGCACCCCCACCCCGCAGGAAGGTGAAATACTCACCTTCTCCCTTGACGTGCTGGAAGCAAATGGCTTCCAGCGCGTCATTCCCCCTTTCCATGAAATCAGCGCGCGATCGCGCGCTGACGTCATGGGGGGTGGGGGGGTGTGAAAGGGGAAGGGATTCCCCTTTCAGCCCTGGCCTGGGGGTGTTGGGGGGCGGCCCTCGGGGGAAGCGCTAGCGCTTCCCCCGACTGCCAGTCCCAGGACGTAATGGTTACGTCCATGGCGCCACACGGGCGCTGCCATGGACGTAACCATTACGTCCCTGGCGGGGAAGGGGTTAATTGTAGTCCTTAACTTAGCTAGTGTCTTGGCTTATTTTGCCAGACCTCATGCACAAGCTGTATTTCTTAGCATCTAATAAAAAATGCTGACCAAGTGAATTAAACTGTGAAATGTTTATTGTATTGTTAAATGTGTTTAATGGAAGCTTTCATGAGAACAGACTGCTAGGAGATGATGTTCCTGCAAATGCAACATTTTATGTGTAATGTGTGTAAGATGGATTTTCCCAGGACAAGAACAATGAAGATACTGACTGGAGTGGAAGCTGCAACTTGTTACCTAACAAGCCGGATGATGAGAACATCGTAAGGCAAACCAATCAACGGTATGAGAACTCAGAAATATTAGAATTCGTAGATTTGACATAGTAATATTATTGGCCAAAGAGTGAGCATACGATTAATTGACCAATAGGGAATTAGGGGATAGTTTAGGTGACATTGATATGACAACGCCGCAAAGGGAAAAAGACCAGAGACTTATTAAGATTTTAGGAGAGAGGCTTATTTAGATTTTTAAGACACTTTAAAAGAGAGGGAGAGAGACATTCATTCCAACATTGGGCTCATATTCCCTGACTGAGAGCCTGATACCTTGCTGATCGACTGATGACCTGAGGACGAAGACTGATTCTGCTGCCCCATACGGAGGATAGGTATAATGTGACAAACTGTGATTATTGTGATTATTGTGCATATTTCGCTTTTCCTTTCTAGATACCAACTGCGCTGTTTTGTCTGTGACTCTATCATAGTTACATGTTTTCCAAATTGTGTTACTAAATTGTTTTGCATGAAATCCAACGTGCTGATGGTAATCTGGTGTTATTTAGGGATTCTGATTTATGACAGAAATACTAAGGCCCTCATTACAACCCTGGCAGTCGGTGATAAATTAGCGGTAATACCACGAACAGGATGGGGGTAAATACCTCCAAATTATGACCATGACGGTGGAACTCAGATAGACAGCCACTTTACCACACCAACTGCCAGGGCGGATACAAGAGCCACCACGGAGGTAACCGTCTACAGCCAGATGGAAGTCAATGTTCCGCCCACCGTATTATGAGACAGGAAACCGCCATCTTTTCTGGGGCGGTACCAAAGACATCAAAAGCCTGGCGGAAACACCTCAAAGGAGGGAAAGGACTCACCTTTGGAGACACAGGGAAGAACCACGCTGTCATGAAGCCTGAACTTCATATATTCCCGATGATATTCTACGTCCTGCTCCACCACGAACACCAACGCCGGTGAAGACGACCACAGTGAGTACAGCCGCCTAGCACAAAAGGGAGGGTAGAGGAAAACGAGAGTGACACGCAAAACACACACCCCCACCCCCAACAACATACACACAATCAGCTGCAGTAACAAAACATATTTACTCCGTACTCCTGAGGAATAATGCAAGGACTACAGGAATGTGATAAAGTGACTATAATAATAACATCACAGTAGAAATACGAAAAGTCAATCTCATAGTATGTACAGTTCAAGGGACACTGCCCAGTCCTCATTGTGCGTGGGCCACAGGGCCACAGGCCAAAGTCCAAGGCCCCACTTGTCACCTGCACCAACATGGAGAGAACACCGCAGGGGCATCAGTTGGCAAATAGGCAGGCACCTCAGGGGGACGGGGAATGGAGGGGCACCTCAGCCGGTAGATGGAACAACACGACTGGTTCTGGAGGGGGCAACATGCCCTGTGCTTTGTCCTGGGGAGTGCAATGAGACAGTCTCTCAAGTGGGTGACTTGCCCACATGTTCTGGAGGGGGCAACATGCCCTGGACTTGGTCCTGGGGAGTGCAAGGCCACAGTCTCTCACGTGGGTGACTTTCCCACATGCTGTGGAGAGGGCAACATGCCCTGTGCTTGGTCTTGGGGAGTGCAAGGCCACAGTCTCTTAGGTGGGTGTCTTACCCACTTGTTCTGGAGGGGGCAGTGTGCCCTGTGCTCTTGATCCTGGGGAAGTTGGGGATGGTGGGTGTGTTACCCAATGGTTCTGGAGGGGGCATTGTGCCCTGTGCTCTTGATCCTGGGGAGGCTGGGGTTGCTGTGTGTCTTACCCACTGGTTCTGGAGGGTGCATCGTGCCCTGTGCCCTTCATCCTGGGGAGGCTGGGGTTGGTGGGTGGCTTACCCACTGGTTCTGGAGGGGGCATCGTGCCCTGTGCTCTTCATCCTGGGGAGTGCAAGGTCACAGTCTCTCAGCTGGGTGTCATACCCACAGGATTTGCAGGGGCAGGCCACACAGCAGCCCATGGAGGCAGGACTACATAGCGTCTGCCGGCAGTGATGGCTGCTCAGTGGTGGTAGTGGTGCTGCCAAAGCCGCTGGTGGGGGGAAGCTCCTGCCCATCCCCTGCAGTCTTTGACGGCTGCTCAATGGTGGTGGTGGTGCTGCTGCTGCTGGTGGTGGGTGGAGGCTCCAGCCCATCCCCTGCAGCCTCGGACAGCTGCTCACTGCTGGTGGTGGTGCTGCTGCTGGTGGTGGTGGGGAGAGGCTCCAGCCCATCCCCGGCAGCCTCGGACGGCTGTTCAGTTGTGGTGGTGCTGCTGCTGCTGGTGGGGGGAGGCTCCAGCCCATCCCCTGCAGCCTCGGATGGCTGCTCACTGCTGGTGGTGGCGCTTCTGCCTGTGGTGGTGGGGGGAGGCTCCAGCCCCTGCAGCCTCAGACAGCTGCCCACTGCTGGTGGTGGTGCTTCTGCTGCTGCTGGTGGTGGGGGAGACTCCAGCCCATCCCTCTGCAGCCTCGGATGGCTGCACAACCATGGTTCATGGTGGGGGCTCCGTCTGAGTCCCTGTACCAGGCCCCTTGTCCTTCCTGCCTGCTGATGGGGCCCCTTGCCCTTCCTGGCAGCACTTGGGGCAGGCTCTTTGCCCTTACGGGCAGCAGCTGGGGAAGCCCCTTTTCTCTTCCAGGCAGCTGCTGGGACAGGCTCCTTGCCCTTCCGGGCAGCAGCTGGGGTAGGCTCCTTGCCCTTCCGGGCAGCAGCTTGGGCAGGCACAGTTTCTTTGAGGCTGGCTGGTGGCCTATATCCTTTCCCACCACGAGTGGGTGTGGAGACTACTGGGCCTGTGGACTGGGTGGCTGAGGTGGTTACCTGGGTTTTTGCCATGCTGGCCAGACGTGAAGGACGGGGGAAGGGGTAGGGAAGAGGTCAATGGTGCAGAGGAAAAGCCAGTTAGGGTCATTGGGGCGGGAAGAGGAAGAAGGTTTGGGAGTGGAGGAAGAGGGAGTGGTTGTAGGAGGGCTGGATGCTGTTGTGAGGTGGATGGCTGTTGGGTGTCTGAGTGCTTGCGTTTGTGTACCTGGGGGGGGGGCAGACACCGTGGGAGAGGACACAGGGGACGTGTGCATGGCTGTTGTAGAGGTGTCTGCAAGTGAGGTGAGTGTTCTGCTAGGTGTGGTGGTGATGCTGGTAGTGGATGAGGATGTAGTGCATGCAAGTATGAGTATAGACACAAGTGGGAGAGAGATGGAGGAGAAGGAGGAGGGGAACACAGTGGATGCAGTGGATGTTGGTATGTCTACATCTGGATGGTGTTTGTGTGAGTGCCTGTGGGATGAAGTGTGGTGCTTCTATTTCCCTGTGCCACTCTTGTGTGTTGTCCTGTGTGCATGCTCGTCTGCCTGTGTACTTGGGATAGGTTAGGGTTGAGGGGAATGGGATTGGGAAGAGGAAATTGGAGGGAGGACGGTGGAAACAGAGACAATGGCTGCCATCAGAGAGGAGGCCAGAGCCTGGATTGATCTCTGTTGGGCCGCCAAGCCAGTGTGAATGCCCTCCATAAATGCATTTGTCTGTTGCATTTGGGCTGCCAGCCCCTGGATGGCATTCTCAATGGTTAACTGCCCAACAGAGATGGATCTCAGGAGGTCAATAGCCTCATCACTCAGGGCAGCAGGGCTCACTGGGGCAGGGCCTGAAGTGCCTGGGGCGAAGGAGATGCCCACACTCCTGGGTGAGCGGGCACGGGCAACTCACTGAGGGGCTGCTGGGAGGGCGGTGCTGGTACAGGAGGTGGCAGATGTACCTGTAGCTGGGGTGGTCACAGAGGTGTCCACCACCATCAGGGAGCTTCCATTGGAGGAGGTATCTGTGTCTGAACTGTCCCCGCCGTGGTGCTCCCCTCGCCATCTGTCCCACTGGTGCCCTCACCGTCGGTTGTCTCTGCCTCCTGGGTCCTGTGGGATGCAGCGCCCTCCACTGCCGGTGCCTCTGCTCCTCCGCCAGATGATGCTAATGCACATAAGGACAGGATGACAAAACAAAAAGGGGTGGGGAGAGACAAAGGATGCACGTTGTCAATGGCTGCACCAACACCACTGTTGGCGTACACACACCGTCACACACAGGGAACAGCCCTATGCACTATGCAATGCACTACCTGTGATGATGCTAGCCACCAAGGCATGGAGAGGGGCACATACCGCCAAATGCAGCACACCTTGGATCTACACAGCCCTGACCGATTGTGGGTGCCTACAAGTTGGGTAGCAGGATTTTCACATAAAAACCCTGGCCACCATGGTATCTACTCTGCAATGTCAACGCTGGCCGAGGGGCACCCAATGACACACATTCCCCACCTGGGTACCCCCCTACCATGCATAAGTAGTGATGATGGGCACTGTACTCACCCCCTTGTGACTGCTGTGATGCCCTCAAGCGCCCATCCAGCTCTGGATAGGCCACTGCCAGTATGCGGGCCATCAGGGGGGTCAGGGTTCGACGGGCACCCCTTCCTCGTTGGGAGGCCATCCCCAGCTGGGCCTCCGCAGTCTTTCGTGACCAGCGTCTCAAGTCCTCTGACCGTTTCTGACGTAGACCCCCGGGTCCACACGTTCTTGGTGATGGCACGCCATATACCCTTCTTTTGATGGGCACTGACCTGCAGAGAAATACATAAAGTAAATGGTATCAGTCAGACCGTCCTGCCTGTTACACTTATGGCCCACCATACCCCTTTACATCACCATTTGCACACACAGGGCCCAGCACACAAGCTGCACGCTGCCCAGGGGACATCCACCCATCCCCCTACACAAGGCCTTCACACACACCATTACATGCATTCATGCCCCATGCATCGTGCTTACAGTGTACTCACCTGTTAACCTGGAGGCCCATACAGCAGTCCGTACTGGGGTAGGACCCCATCCACCAGTTGCTCCAACTCCGCCGAGGTGAAGACAGGGGCTCCTTCCCCAGTCACATGAGCCATGGTAGGTTTCAGACACAGGTCACAGCAGCACATGCAGTGTAGGTCCTCTCCTGTTGAAGGTCAGGTAGCAAGTGAGGAATATGATAGAAAATGGCAGTCACAACCGTGGCGGTGCATACCGTCATCGCCGGGGTAGATCACCATTCACCACTGTACCCCATGGGGCCCAATATTATCCAATGAGGAGTTGTACCGCGGTTCACGACCGCCTTCCGCAATGGCGCAGAACATCAGCTGAATTACCTTACTTCCACCTGTCCCTCCACAAAGGACATGCGAACGCCATTTCAGGGGGGAAGGCAGGCCCTGGATAATAACTGCGCCACAGTTCAAAATAGGACATACAGGAAAAATCCCACTTACCCATTACAAATTAACATCATGCATTGTACTGTTGTGGCTACAATGTTCAATTTGTGACTGGATCCTCACTCTTTTTCCACATAGATTGCTACTGCTGCGGATGAATAGGAGATGGAGACATACCCCCGTGTACAGACTCCTGGTGGACTTGGCAACAATGGGGGACATGTACATTATCCTCACCTATAGACTTAACAGGGCCACAATCACGGAGCTGTGTGCCCAACTGTAGCCTGAGCTGATATCTGCTATCCGTCACCCCACTGGGATCCCCCCTCCTGTGCAAGTCCTATCTGTGCTCCATTTTTTGGCAACTGGTTCTTTCCAAGTGACATTGGGCTTGGCAGCAGGAATGGTACAGCCAATGTTCTCAATAGTGCTGACAAGAGTGTTGTCTGCCCTGATAAAAACACATGTGCAGCTACATTGTTTTCCCCCAGGTTGAATATTTGGCCACAGTGAAGGCTGACTTCTATACAATGGACATATTCCCAACAAAATTGGGGAAAATTGATGAAACACATATTGCATTTATCCCCCCTGGCAAAATGAATAGGTGTTCAGAAATTGAAAGAGTTTTCACTCCATGAATGTGCAGATGGTGTGCTTGGCGGACCAGTACATCTCCCATGTCAATGCTAAGTATCCAGGGTCTGTGCATGATGCCTTTGTCCTGAGGAATAACAGCGTCCCAAATGTGATGGCCCAACTACAGAGGCACCGGGTGTGGCTAATAGGTGAGCCCTGGTTCCCACCCAGTAGATGTTGGAGTATGGGTATGGTGTGGGCCATGTAGGATAGTATGTGGCTAAATGTTGTCCCTCGATACTTGCAGGTGACTCAGGTTACCCCAGCCTATCATGGCTACTGACCCCTGTGAGGAATGCCAGGACATGGGCAGAAGAACGTCACAATGAGGCACATGGGTGAACAAGAAGGATTATCGAACGTACTTTTGGCCTCCTGAAGGCCAGGTTCCGGTGCCTCCATCTAACAGGTGTATCCCTATACTCACCCAAGAAGGTCTGCCAGATAATCTTGGCATGCTGCATGTTGCACAACCTTGCCTTTAGACACCATGTGCCTTTTCTGCAGGAGGAGGAGATTGAAGATAGCCGTGTGGCAGCAGTGAATCCTGTGGACAGTAAGGATGAGGATGAGGACAACAGAACTGCAGTTATTCGACAATATCTCCAATGACAAACAGGTAAGACAGTGGTACTCCACATTTCATTGTAATTTTTTGATTTATCTATGGCACTGGCATGCTGTTAATTCCCACTTCTATGCCCACTCACTGTACCCTTTGGCAACTCATTTTGCAGATGTTGGTGCCCCTCAATCCCTCCTGGTGTGATCACTGCAGCCAACTACAGGTCTTTACTATGTCAACATTACTGTACAGTTGAATTGCAATGTTTGAACCTCGTTAAACAAATACATACTAAAACATTATACTCCATACTTGTATTTTTCCAAAGTGTGTTTATTGAAGTGCTAAGAAGAAGAGGGGCAAGTGCAATGGGATGGAGGGATGATGGAGGAAAGTCCAGGGTATTGTTCCAGTTTATTTGTAGCACAGGTGCATTGTCCAAGGGGACATAGGAAGGGGAGCAATAGCAGTTCAAGGTGGACAGGGTGACAGAGTTGGACAATAGGGTGACAATCAGGAGAGTCTCATCTCCTGGCAGGGGTCTTGGCAATAGTCTCTGGCTTCTGCCTGGATCACAGGGAACGTTTGCGGGGTGGTTCTCCTTCTGCAGGGGGAGGGGTGCTGGTGGTCCGTGGGTCCTGTGGCGGGGCCTCCTGTCCACTAGGGGCAGCGGAGGTGGAAGGCAGTTCAGATGTCTGGCTAGTGGCCCGCTGGTGTGACTGCCTCCCTCATAATGTTGGCCATGTCTGCCAGCACCCCTGCTATGGAGACCAGGGTGGTGGTGATGGCCTGCAAGTCCTCCCTGATCCCCTGGTACTGTCCCTCCTGCAGCCGCCTGTTCTCCTGCATGTTGTCCAGGATCTGGTCCAGCGTATCCTGGGAATGTTGGTATGCTCCAAGGATCTCAGAGAGTGCTGCCTGGAGAGTCGGTTCCCTGGGCCTGTCCTCCCCCTGGCACACAGCAGTCATCCCAGTTTCCCTGTTGTCCTGTGCTTCTGTCCCCTGAACCGTGTGCCCACTGCCACTGACCCCAGGTCCCTGATTATCTTGGCTATTAAGTGTGCCCTGGGGTTCCGGTAGTTGTGGACACACTGCTGATTGAATTGTCCTGGGGACAGAGGTATGGGTACGCTGGGTGGGTGCTGTGGTAGTGTTTCCAGATGGGGGAGGCTCTGTGGTGGTGTGTGACTGGGCCTGGGTCCCTGATGGGCTAGATTAGTCATCCGAATCCAGGTGACCAGAGTTGCTGTCATCACTGTGGGCGACTGAATAGTGCTGGCACCTCCTCGCCACTGGCATTGGCTGGGGTACCTGTGGGGATGTAAATGCAGTGTTATTGTTTCTGTGTGTGACATATTGGGCATCTGTGGGTTGCCCTCTTTGTTTGTATTTGCCCTGGCATCTTTCCCTTGTGTACGTTGGTGTATGGTGGGATGATTGGTTCTCTCTAGTGTGGATGCTTTAGTGATAAGTGTAGGAGGCTGGACTGGCTTGTAGTGAGTACCAAGGGGTACTTGCACCTTGCACCAGGCCCAGTTATCCCTTATTAGTGTATAGGGTGTCTAGCAGCTTAGGCTGATAGATAATGGTAGCTTAGCAGAGCAGCTTAGGCTGAACTAGGAGACGTGTGAAGCTACTACAGTACCACTTAGTGTCATATGCACAATATCATAAGAAAACACAATACACAGTTATACTAAAAATAAAGGTACTTTATTTTTATGACAATATGCCAAAGTATCTTAGAGTGTACCCTCAGTGAGAGGATAGGAAATATACACAAGATATATATACACAATAGCAAAAATATGCAGTATAGTCTTAGAAAACAGTGCAAACAATGTATAGTTACAATAGGATGCAATGGGGAAACATAGGGATAGGGGCAACACAAACCATATACTCCAAAAGTGGAATGCGAACCACGAATGGACCCCAAACCTATGTGACCTTGTAGAGGGTCGCTGGGACTATTAGAAAATAGTGAGAGTTAGAAAAATAACCCTCCCCAAGACCCTGAAAAGTGAGTGCAAAGTGCACCAAAGTTCCCCTAAGGACAAAGAAGTCGTGTTAGAGGAAAAATGCAGGAAAGACACAAACCAACAATGCAACAACTGTGGATTTCCAATCTAGGGTACCTGTGGAACAAGGGGACCAAGTCCAAAAGTCACAAGCAAGTCGGAGATGGGCAAATGCCCAGGAAATGCCAGCTGCGGGTGCAAAGAAGCTTCTACTGGACAGAAGAAGCTGAGGTTTCTGCACGAACGAAAAGGGCTAGAGACTTCCCCTT
This sequence comes from Pleurodeles waltl, assembly GCF_031143425.1. NCBI lineage: Eukaryota > Metazoa > Chordata > Amphibia > Caudata > Salamandridae > Pleurodeles > Pleurodeles waltl. Next base: position 496,722,743 of record NC_090445.1, read on the forward strand.
TGGTGGACAGATCCCTCTCGCCATGGAGAGTCGTGCAGAAGTGTTTTCTCGCCGAAAGAACGCCAACAAGCCTTGCTAGCTGCAAATCATGCGGTTAGCGTTTTTGGACGCTGCTGTGGCCCTGGAGGGACCAGGAGGTCGCAAATTGGACCAGGAGAGAGAGGGGACGTCGAGCAAGACAAGGAGCTCTCTCAGCAGCAGGTGGCACCCAGAGAAGTGCCAGAAACAGGCACTACGAGGATGCGTGAAATGGTGCTCACCCGAAGTCGCACAAAGGAGTCCCACGTCGCCGGAGACCAACTTAGAAAGTCGTGCAATGCAGGTTAGAGTGCCGTGGACCCAGACTTGGCTGTGCACAAAGGATTTCCGCCGGAAGTGCACAGGGGCCGGGGTAGCTGCAAAAGTTGCGGTTCCCAGCAATGCAGCCCAGCGAGGTGAGGCAAGGACTTACCTCCACCAAACTTGGACTGAAGAGTCACTGGACTGTGGGGGTCACTTGGACAGAGTTTCTGGATTCGAGGGAACTCGCTCGTCGTGCTGAGAGGAGACCCAAGGGACCGGTAATGCAGCTTTTTGGTGCCTGCGGTTGCAGGGGGAAGATTCCGTCGACCCACGGGAGATTTCTTCGGAGCTTCTGGTGCAGAGAGGAGGCAGACTACCCCCACAGTATGCACAAGCAGGAAAACAGTCGAGAAGGCGGCAGGATCAGCGTTACAGAGTTGCAGTAGTCGTCTTTGCTACTATGTTGCAGGTTTGCAGGCTTCCAGCGCGGTCAGCAGTCGATTCCTTGGCAGAAGGTGAAGAGAGAGATGCAGAGGAACTCGGATGAGCTCTTGCATTCGTTATCTAAAGTTTCCCCAGAGACAGAGACCCTAAATAGCCAGAAAAGAGGGTTTGGCTACCTAGGAGAGAGGATAGGCTACTAACACCTGAAGGAGCCTATCAGAAGGAGTCTCTGACGTCACCTGGTGGCACTGGCCACTCAGAGCAGTCCAGTGTGCCAGCAGCACCTCTGTTTCCAAGATGGCAGAGGTCTGGAGCACACTGGAGGAGCTCTGGACACCTCCCAGGGGAGGTGCAGGTCAGGGGAGTGGTCACTCCCCTTTCCTTTGTCCAGTTTCGCGCCAGAGCAGGGCTAAGGGGTCCCCTGAACCAGTGTAGACTGGCTTATGCAGAATTGGGCACATCTGTGCCCAACAAAGCATTTCCAGAGGCTGGGGGAGGCTACTCCTCCCCTGCCTTCACACCATTTTCCAAAGGGAGAGGGTGTCACACCCTCTCTCAGAGGAAGTTCTTTGTTCTGCCATCCTGGGCCAGGACTGGCTGGACCCCAGGAGGGCAGATGCCTGTCTGAGGGGTTGGCAGCAGCAGCAGCTGCAGTGAAACCCCAGGAAGGGCAGTTTGGCAGTACCAGGGTCTGTGCTACAGACCACTGGGATCATGGGATTGTGCCAACTATGCCAGGATGGCATAGAGGGGGCAATTCCATGATCATAGACATGTTACATGGCCATATTCGGAGTTACCATTGTGAAGCTACATATAGGTAGTGACCTATATGTAGTGCACGCGTGTAATGGTGTCCCCGCACTCACAAAGTTCAGGGAATTGGCTCTGAACAATGTGGGGGCACCTTGGCTAGTGCCAGGGTGCCCTCACACTAAGTAACTTTGCACCTAACCTTTACCAGGTAAAGGTTAGACATATAGGTGACTTATAAGTTACTTAAGTGCAGTGAAAAATGGCTGTGAAATAACGTGGACGTTATTTCACTCAGGCTGCAGTGGCAGGCCTGTGTAAGAATTGTCAGAGCTCCCTATGGGTGGCAAAAGAAATGCTGCAGCCCATAGGGATCTCCTGGAATCCCAATACCCTGGGTACCTCAGTACCATATACTAGGGAATTATAAGGGTGTGCCAGTAAGCCAATGTAAATTGGTAAAAATGGTCACTAGCCTGTTAGTGACAATTTGGAAAGAAATGAGAGAGCATACCCACTGAGGTTCTGATTAGCAGAGCCTCAGTGAGACAGTTAGTCACTACACAGGTAACACATTCAGGCACACTTATGAGCACTGGGGCCCTGGGTTACCAGGGTCCCAGTGACACATACAACTAAAACAACATATATACAGTGAAAAATGGGGGTAACATGCCAGGCAAGATGGTACTTTCCTACACAACCCCCCCCCAAACGAAGGACAATAAGACTAGCCATGACCTGATGAGTCTTCATTGTCTAAGTGGAAATATCTGGAGAGTCCATCTGCATTGGAGTGGCTACTCCCAGGTCTATGTTCCACTGTATAGTCCATTCCCTGTAGGGATATGGACCACCTCAACAATTTAGGATTTTCACCTTTCATTTGTTTTAGCCAAAGTAGAGGTTTGTGGTCTGTCTGAACAATGAAGTGAGTGCCAAACAGGTATGGCCTCAACTTCTTCAGAGCCCAGACCACAGCAAAGGCCTCCCTCTCAATGGCAGACCAACGCTTTTCTCTAGGGGTCAACCTCCTACTAATAAAAGCAACAGGTTGATCCTGGCCCTCAGAATTAAGTTGTGATAGGACTGCCCCTACTCCTAATTCAGATGCATCAGTTTGGACATAGAATTTTTTAGAGTAACAAGGGCTTTTCAGGACGGGTGCAGAGCACATGGCCTGCTTCAGCTCCTCAAAAGCTTTCTGACAGTTTGCTGTCCATAATACCTTTTTAGGCATTTTCTTGGATGTGAGGTCATTAAGAGGGGCTGCAGTGGAGCCATAGTTCTTAATGAACCTCCTGTAATACCCAGTGAGGCCTAGGAAGGCTCTCACCTGAGTCTGAGTGGTAGGGGGAACCGAATCAATAATTGTTTGGATTTTCCCCTGAAGTGGTGCAATCTGTTCCCCACCAACAAGGTGTCCCAGATAAACCACCTTACCCTGCCCTATCTGGCACTTTGAAGCCTTGATAGTGAGGCCTGCCTTTTGCAGGGCCTCCAAAACTTTCCATAGGTGGACCAGGTGATCATCCCAGCTGGAGCTAAAGACAGCTATATCGTCCAAATATGCTGCACTGAAAGCTTCCAGCCCTTGCAGGACTGTGTTCACCAACCTCTGAAAAGTGGCAGGTGCATTTTTCAAACCAAAAGGCATTACAGTAAACTGGTAATGTCCTCCAATGGTTGAAAATGCAGTCTTAGGTTTAGCATCTTCTGACAATTTGATCTGCCAATACCCTGCAGTCAAGTCAAAAGTGCTTAGATACTTGGCAGATGCCAGTGTATCTATGAGCTCATCTGCCCTGGGTATAGGGTGAGCATCAGTTTTGGTTACCAAGTTGAGACCTCTATAGTCTACACAAAACCGCATTTCCTTCTTTCCATCTTTGGAATGGGGTTTTGGTACCAGTACCACAGGAGAAGCCCATGGACTGTCAGAGTGCTCAACCACTCCTAGTTCTAACATTTTCTGGACCTCTTGCTTTATGCAGTCCCTGACATGGTCAGGCTGCCTATAGATCTTACTTTTGACAGGTAAACTGTCTCCAGTATCTATAGTGTGCTCACACCAAGAAGTGGTACCTGGCACCGTAGAGAAGAGTTCATAGAATTGATCTAGGAGGTTTATGCAATTGTCTTTCTGCTCAGCAGTAAGACAATCAGCCAAAACTACACCTTCCACCAGAGCATCTTGTTCTGTGGAAGAGAAGAGATCGGGTAGAGGATCACTGTCTTCTTCCTGTCCCTCATCTGTTGCCATGAGCAGGGTGAGATCAGCCCTGTCATAGTAGGGTTTCAGGCGGTTGACATGGAGCACCCTAAGGGGACTCCTGGCAGTGCCTAAGTCAACTAAATAGGTGACTTCTCCCTTCTTTTCAACAATTGTGTGGGGACCACTCCATTTATCTTGGAGTGCTCTTGGGGCCACAGGCTCCAAGACCCACACTTTCTGCCCTGGTTGGTACTGAACCAAAACAGCCTTCTGATCATGCCATTGCTTCTGGAGCTCTTGGCTGGCCTGAAGGTTTTTACTGGCCTTTTTCATGTACTCAGCCATCCTTGATCTGAGGCCAAGTACATAATCCACAATATCCTGCTTAGGAGCTTTTAAAGGTTGTTCCCAACCCTCCTTTACAAGTGTGAGTGGACCCCTAACAGGGTGTCCAAAAAGAAGTTCAAAGGGGCTGAAGCCCACTCCTTTCTGGGGTACCTCCCTGTAGGCAAAAAGGAGGCATGGTAGAAGGATATCCCATCTCCTGCGGAGTTTTTCAGGGAGACCCATAATCATGCCTTTGAGAGTTTTATTAAATCTCTCCACCAGTCCATTTGTTTGTGGATGATAGGGTGTTGTGAACTTGTACGTTACACCACACTCCTTCCACATGGCCTTTAAGTATGCAGACATGAAATTGCTTCCCCTGTCTGATACCACTTCCTTTGGGAAGCCCACCCTAGACAATATTCCCAGGAGGGCCTTTGCCACTGCAGGTGCTGTAGTGGTCCTTAAAGGAATTGCTTCAGGATATCTTGTGGCATGGTCCACTACCACCAAGATAAACCTATTGCCTGAAGCAGTAGGAGGGTCAAGGGGGCCAACTATGTCAACCCCTACCCTTTCAAAGGGAACCCCAACCACAGGCAGTGGGATAAGGGGTGCCTTTGGGGTGCCACCTGTCTTGCCACTGGCTTGACAGGTTTCACAGGACTTACAAAATTCCTTTGTGTCCTCAGACATTCTAGGCCAATGAAACAGGGGAACACGCCTGTCCCAAGTTTTCATTTGTCCTAGATGCCCAGCTAGGGGAATGTCATGTGCCAGGGTTAGGAGGAACTTTCTGTACTCCTGAGGAATCACTAATCTCCTGGCAGCTCCAGGTTTAGGATCCCTATGCTCAGTGTACAAGAGGTTGTCCTCCCAGTAAACTCTGTGAGAGTCACTGACATCCCCATTAGCCTGTTTGACAGCTTGTTGTCTGAGACCCTCTAATGTGGGACAGGTTTGCTGTGCCACACTCAGCTCCTCTCTGGCAGGCCCCCCTTCACCCAAAAGCTCAGCAGTGTCTGCTTCCAGCTCCTCTGGTGTAGGTTCTGCACAGGGAGGGAATTCTTCTTCCTCAGAAGTTGAATCCACTGTAGAGGGAGGGATAGTAGGAAGTGGTTTGCTTCTACTAGCCCTAGCTTTAGGGAGCACTTGGTCCATTGTTCCAGGATCCAAGCTTCCCTGTCCTTTTTGCTTTTTGGCCTGAGCCCTTGTCAAAGCAAAAATATGCCCTGGGATGCCCAGCATTGCTGCATGGGCCTCCAACTCCACATCTGACCAAGCTGATGTCTCCAAATCATTCCCTAATAGACAGTCTACAGGTAAATCTGAAGCTACCACAACTTTCTTTGGACCAGTAACCCCCCCCCAGTTGAGATTTACAACAGCCATGGGGTGGCTAAGTGTGTTGTTGTGAGCATCGGTTACTTGGTACTGGTGACCAAGTAGGTGTTGTTCAGGGTGGACCAGTTTCTCTATGACCATAGTCACACTGGCACCAGTGTCCCTGTAGGCCTGAACCTCAACACCATTTATTAGGGGTAGCTGCTTGTACTTATCCATATTAAGGGGACAAGCAACTAAGGTGGCTAAATCAATAGCCCCCTCAGAGACTAACACAGCCTCTGTGGCCTCCCTAACAAGGCCAACCCCAACTAAGTTACCAATAGTGAGCCCAGCTACTCCCTTGGATTGGCTATTAGTAGGTTTGCTCCCACCACCACTGCTATTAGTAGGGACACTAGGTGTAGCAGTAGGGGTTGTAGTGGTAGGAGGCTTGGTGCCTTTCTTTGGACAACTGGGATCTGTTGTCCAATGGCCTTTTATTTTACATAAATAGCACCATGGTTTCTTTTCCTTGTTCTGATTAAAAGAGGATTTGGGCCCACCACCCCCACCAGAGTGTTTTTGTGGGCCTGATGAAGACTCATTTTTAGATTTGTCCCCACCCTTGTCAGAAGACTTACCATCCTTCTTTTTGTTGCCATCTTTGTCACCCCCTGTATGAACTTTTCTGTTCACCCTTGTTCTGACCCATTTGTCTGCCTTCTTTCCCAATTCTTGGGGAGAGGTCAGATCAGAGTCCACCAAGTACTGGTGCAACAAATCAGACACACAATTATTAAGAATATGCTCTCTCAGGATCAAGTTATACAGGCTGTCATAATCAGTAACTTTACTGCCATGTAACCACCCCTCCAAGGCCTTCACTGAATGGTCAATGAAATCAACCCAGTCTTGTGAAGACTCCTTTTTGGTCTCTCTGAACTTTATCCTGTATTGTTCAGTGGTTAAGCCATAACCATCCAGGAGTGCATTCTTAAGAACTTGGAAATTATTAGCATCATTTTCTTTCACAGTAAGGAGCCTATCCCTACCTTTTCCACTAAATGATAGCCATAGGATAGCAGCCCACTGCCTTTGAGGGACAGCCTGTACAACACAGGCCCTCTCAAGTGCAGCAAACCACTTGTTAATGTCATCCCCCTCCTTATAAGGGGGAACTATCTTGTGCAGATTCCTGGAATCATGCTCTTTTGCAGGATGACTATGGGAATACTGCTGCTGCCACCATGGGTTTCTAAACCCAGTTTCTGTCTCTCCTTCTCTACTTCTAAAGTCTGTCTATCCAAATCCAGCTGTTGCTTTTTGAGCTTCAGTCTGGTTTGTTCCACTCTCAATCTATTGAGCTCCCTTTCTAACAATCTGTCATCAGGGTGGGTGGGAGGGACATGCCTTGAAACAGAAGTATGGTGAGAATGGACAGAAGGAGACCTGTCCCTTACAGAAGCCACCCTAACAGCTTGGCTAACAGAAACATCACTACCAGTATGGTGAGAATAAATGCTTTTGCTATGATGTGAGACAACACTATTTGTATGGTGTGGCTCATCATCATTACCAACTATGCTAGACTGTCTAGTAATGGGCATGCTAGGAAGTTTCTTTCCTGAATCTTTTCCTGGGGGAGTCCCTGGATCAGATTGAGAACCATTAGCTACTTTTTCAACAGATGGGGCACTTCTAGCCTTATCCTGTTCTCTAAGCATGTTAATTAACAGTTCTAAGGAAGGATTCTTCCCTACACTCAAACCTCTCTCTATGCAGAGACTCCTTGCTCCTTTCCAGCTAAGCTTTCCTTTATGCAAGTTTGGACAGATCAACATTTTGGCCTGTGCCAGACATTTTTAGAGAGAGTTAAAGTGATAGTAAAAGATAAAAAGTTTGTCAGAGCTTTTAGAAAGACAGAGAAAAAAACTTTTAAAACTTTTTAGAACTTTTTAGAAAGTTGGAAGTACTTTTCAGCACTTAGAAAAGAGTGAAAAGAGGAAATGCTAAACTTTTTGGCTATGTGTATATACACTGACCTTCTTTTGTATATTTTTCTCTTATGAAAAGTACAATGACAAGAGTGGTAAGTAGTCTCAAAGCACTTATCCCACCGCTGCACAACCAATGTAGGAGGCTGGACTGGCTTGTAGTGAGTACCAAGGGGTACTTGCACCTTGCACCAGGCCCAGTTATCCCTTATTAGTGTATAGGGTGTCTAGCAGCTTAGGCTGATAGATAATGGTAGCTTAGCAGAGCAGCTTAGGCTGAACTAGGAGACGTGTGAAGCTACTACAGTACCACTTAGTGTCATATGCACAATATCATAAGAAAACACAATACACAGTTATACTAAAAATAAAGGTACTTTATTTTTATGACAATATGCCAAAGTATCTTAGAGTGTACCCTCAGTGAGAGGATAGGAAATATACACAAGATATATATACACAATAGCAAAAATATGCAGTATAGTCTTAGAAAACAGTGCAAACAATGTATAGTTACAATAGGATGCAATGGGGAAACATAGGGATAGGGGCAACACAAACCATATACTCCAAAAGTGGAATGCGAACCACGAATGGACCCCAAACCTATGTGACCTTGTAGAGGGTCGCTGGGACTATTAGAAAATAGTGAGAGTTAGAAAAATAACCCTCCCCAAGACCCTGAAAAGTGAGTGCAAAGTGCACCAAAGTTCCCCTAAGGACAAAGAAGTTGTGTTAGAGGAAAAATGCAGGAAAGACACAAACCAACAATGCAACAACTGTGGATTTCCAATCTAGGGTACCTGTGGAACAAGGGGACCAAGTCCAAAAGTCACAAGCAAGTCGGAGATGGGCAAATGCCCAGGAAATGCCAGCTGCGGGTGCAAAGAAGCTTCTACTGGACAGAAGAAGCTGAGGTTTCTGCACAAACGAAAAGGGCTAGAGACTTCCCCTTTGGTGGACAGATCCCGCTCGCCGCGGAGAGTTGTGCAGAAGTGTTTTCCCGCCAAAAGAACGCCAACAAGCCTTGCTAGCTGCAAATCGTGCAGTTAGCGTTTTTGGACGCTGCTGTGGCCCTGGAGGGACCAGGAGGTCGCAAATTGGACCAGGAGAGAGAGGGGACGTCGAGCAAGACAAAGAGCCCTCTCAGCAGCAGGTAGCACCCGGAGAAGTGCCAGAAACAGGCACTATGAGGATGCGTGAAATGGTGCTCATCCGAAGTCGCACAAAGGAGTACCACGTCGCCGGAGACCAACTTAGAAAGTCGTGCAATGCAGGTTAGAGTGCCGTGGACCCAGGCTTGGCTGTGCACAAAGGATTTCCGCCGGAAGTGCACAGGGGCTGGAGTAGCTGCAAAAGTCACGGTTCCCAGCAATGCAGCCCAGCGAGGTGAGGCAAGGACTTACCTCCACCAAACTTGGACTGAAGAGTCACTGGACTGTGGGGGTCACTTGGACAGAGTCGCTGGATTCAAGGGACCTCGCTCGTTGTGCTGAGAGGAGACCCAAGGGACCGGTAATGCAGCTTTTTGGTGCCTGCGGTTGCAGGGGGAAGATTCCGTCGACCCACGGGAGATTTCTTCGGAGCTTCTGGTGCAGAGAGGAGGCAGACTACCCCCACAGCATGCACAAGCAGGAAAACAGTCGAGAAGGCGGCAGGATCAGCGTTACAGAGTTGCAGTAGCCGTCTTTGCTACTATGTTGCAGGTTTGCAGGCTTCCAGCGCGGTCAGCAGTCGATTCCTTGGCAGAAGGTGAAGAGAGAGATGCAGAGGAACTCGGATGAGCTCTTGCATTCGTTATCTAAAGTTTCCCCAGAGACAGAGACCCTAAATAGCCAGAAAAGAGGGTTTGGCTACCTAGGAGAGAGGATAGGCTACTAACACCTGAAGGAGCCTATCAGAAGGAGTCTCTGAAGTCACCTGGTGGCACTGGCCACTCAGAGCAGTCCAGTATCCCAGCAGCACCTCTGTTTCCAAGATGGCAGAGGTCTGGAGCACACTGGAGGAGCTCTGGACACCTCCCAGGGGAGGTGCAGGTCAGGGGAGTGGTCACTCCCCTTTCCTTTGTCCAGTGTCGCGCCAGAGCAGGGCTAAGGGGTCCCCTGAACCGGTGTAGACTGGCTTATGCAGAATTGGGCACATCTGTGCCCAACAAAGCATTTCCAGAGGCTGGGGGAGGCTACTCCTCCCCTGCCTTCACACCATTTTCCAAAGGGAGAGGGTGTCACACCCTCTCTCAGAGGAAGTTCTTTGTTCTGCCATCCTGGGCCAGGACTGGCTGGACCCCAGGAGGGCAGATGCCTGTCTGAGGGGTTGGCAGCAGCAGCAGCTGCAGTGAAACCCCAGGAAGGGCAGTTTGGCAGTACCAGGGTCTCTGCTACAGACCACTGGGATCATGGGATTGTGCCAACTATGCCAGGATGGCATAGAGGGGGCAATTCCATGATCATAGACATGTTACATGGCCATATTCGGAGTTACCATTGTGAAGCTACATATAGGTAGTGACCTATATATAGTGCACGCGTGTAATGGTGTCCCCGCACTCACAAAGTTCAGGGAATTGGCTCTGAACAATGTGGGGGCACCTTGGCTAGTGCCAGGGTGCCCTCACACTAAGTAACTTTGCACCTAACCTTTACCAGGTAAAGGTTAGACATATAGGTGACTTATAAGTTACTTAAGTGCAGTGAAAAATGGCTGTGAAATAACGTGGACGTTATTTCACTCAGGCTGCAGTGGCAGGCCTGTGTAAGAATTGTCAGAGCTCCCTATGGGTGGCAAAAGAAATGCTGCAGCCCATAGGGATCTCCTGGAACCCCAATACCCTGGGTACCTCAGTACCATATACTAGGGAATTATAAGGGTGTGCCAGTAAGCCAATGTAAATTGGTAAAAATGGTCACTAGCCTGTTAGTGACAATTTGGAAAGAAATGAGAGAGCATACCCACTGAGGTTCTGATTAGCAGAGCCTCAGTGAGACAGTTAGTCACTACACAGGTAACACATTCAGGCACACTTATGAGCACTGGGGCCCTGGGTTACCAGGGTCCCAGTGACACATACAACTAAAACAACATATATACAGTGAAAAATGGGGGTAACATGCCAGGCAAGATGGTACTTTCCTACAATAAGTGTCCATGCAAGTCTGTGAGAGGTGTCCATGCATTGGTGGTGCATGCAGGGCTTGGCATTGGGATGAGTGAGATGTGATGGTGGGGGGGGTGTGAGGTGGTAGAGTGATTGGAGTGAGGGTGAGGGTGGGGGTATGTGATGGCATGCAGGTAGGGATAGTAGTATAGAGTTGACTTACCAGAGTCTAGTCCTCCTGCTACTCCAGCCAGGCCCTCTGGATGCATGATTGCCAAGACTTGCTCCTCCCATGTTGTTTGTTGTGGGGGAGGAGGCGGGGGTACACCGCCAGTCCTCTGTACAGTGAGTTGGTGTCTTGCTGCAATGGAACGTACCTTCCTACATAGGTCGTTCTACCTCTTCCTGATGATGTCCCTTGTTCTGGGGTGCTGTCCCACGGAGTGACCCTGTCCATGATCCTCCGCCATAGCTCCATCTTCCTAGCAATGGATATCTGCTGCACCTGTGCTCCAAATAGCTGTGGCTCTACCCGGATGATTTCCTCCACCATGACCCTTACCTCCTCCTCTGAGAATCAGGCGGCGGCGATTTGTTGGCGGCAGTCAGCATGGCGGTAGGTGGGTTTTACCGCCATTGTCATAATGAGGGCCTACATTTTTGATGGATTTCTCTGCTTAACTACATGTATTACATCTCGTTAACGCAGCTGACTCTGCTATTGATTTGCACTGTAACTGTAGTTCAAGCCTTGATTAGATTGTGTTTCTTCCACCGCTTTGGACAACCAGTGTTGTTTTTATTTGTGTTTCATTTGATAGTGAGGTTAATCTACATGACCTTCGCATTGTTAAAATATGGAAATAAACTTACTAAACTTTTACTAAAGGTGTGGTTATTCATGACTGAAAGGTCATGGTGAGTGATAATTGTGGACTCCATTGATTATTGATCTTATTGATTACTAATGATTGTTGATTATTGTGTATTGATTATTGATTATGTACTGGAGCTATGCTAAGAACTTCTTAATTGCGAGTCAAAAGGGTCATCGACCTATTCGCGTCCCCTTGTAACTATACTTATTAAGGTCTGATGCGCTAACAGTTATGGAGCTTTATGCTCACAAATTGTCCACATGGTTGTTGATTTACGGACCCAGCATGGTCTAAGACTCCAGAGTACATTAAAAAGTGTATGAGACACTTGGTTATATGTTGTAATTTGTCTGGTTTAGCAGGTTGATCAGGTGTGGTCAACAAGTCAGTATGGGGGTCCGCCGCCCGCCAAAGTACCCCCGCCAGAACACCGCTGCGCGGTCAGAAGACCGCCGCGGTGATTCTGGCTTTCCCGCTGGGCTGGCGGGCGACCGCCAGAAGGCCGCCCGCCAGCCCAGCGGGAAAGCGCCTTCAACGAGGAAGCCGGCTCCGAATGGAGCCGGCGGAGTTGAAGGCGTGCGACGGGTGCAGTAGCACCCGTCGCGATTTTCAGTGTCTGCATAGCAGACACTGAAAATCATGGTGGGGCCCTCTTACGGGGGCCCCTGCAGTGCCCATGCCATTGGCATGAGCACTACGGGCGCCCCTGCAGTGCCCATGCCATTGACATGGGCACTGCAGGGGCCCCCAGGGGCCCCACAACACCCCATACCGCCATCCTGTTCCTGCCGGCCAAAACCGCCAGGAACAGGATGGCGGTATGGGGGTCGGAATCCCCATGGCGGCGCAGCAAGCTGCGCCGCCGTGGAGGATTCCCCTGGGCAGCGGAAAACCGGCGGTACACCGCCGGTTTTCCGTTTCTGACTGCGGCTGTACCGCCGCAGTCAGAATTGCCCTGGATGCACCGCCAGCCTGTTGGCGGTGCATCCGCGGTACCCTACCCTGGCGGTCTCGGACCGCCAGGGTAGGAATGACCGCCTATGTGTGTTAAAGTGGGTGAGAGGAAATTTCAACTGGGGTTTGTCAAGTCCTGTGTGCACTAGGACAGACCTATTGATCAGTTAAGAGTAAAATTTGCAGGTCAAATTTTGCTTGCGAATCTGGGAGACCGAGAAAAAGGAATAGCTGTAAGTGAGGAAAGAGCCATCAGTGAAAATCTGTAAGGTTTCTGAAGCGTTTGTGTTACCTTTCCTGTAGTAAACCAGCAGATTTGTTTTTTGGTTTTGGTTAGTGCTCGGAAAATTTTGCATTAGTTTTGTGTGGATTGGAGTTTAGGAGGACGAGCCGCAGTACATGTGAGTGTGACGTCATTGAAGCTGCACTGGGATAGGTCAGTTGGTGAGAAGGGTCGCGCACGGATTGGCAGCTGTCCGTGAGAGGTAATTGGTTGAGAAGTGGGTGAAAGGAATCTTGGGATTAAAAGTAATTTCATGATTTGATTTCAAATGAACAAAAAGTAGAAAAGATGAAGTTTTTCAAAGCATTGAGAAGTGCCCTAAGGGGAGATACGTACATTACAGCAAGTGTAGGCAAGCCCACACCGCCAGAGAATCCACCAGCTTCTATTGTAATGGAGGAGAGAGATGTCGCGCCATGCCTTTGGTTAAAGCAATGGTGCAAATTGACAGAGAAATATGTGAACCTAGCGTCTCCTATAAATGTGACATTCAGTTAGAGGGTTTTGGAGCATTTATGGATGGCACTATATGAATCGAGGTCCCTTCCCAGACCGGCACAGTTTTAGGCATTAGCAATCTGGGAACTAGTGGCCAGACAGCAACAGCAATTGAAATTCAAGAAATGGATGAGGAAGGCAGAAAAGACTCTAGTGGAGGCTAAATGGGATTGGGATCAGAAGGTATGGAGAACAGAGACTTTGCAGGGAGTTAAGTTGTTTCAGGGAAATGAGAAGGAAGGAAAGAAAGTGACTAAGAAGACAGATAAAAGTCCATCCTGAAGTAGGGGAGCTAGAAAGTCTTCAACAGTAGAGGAGGAATCAGACAATGAAGAGTTCCTTACACAGCTATTACGAGATCGACCACCACCATATACAGTATGTGAGAGTGGTCCAAGTACTAGTGCTGATCCGACAGCCCGACACAGGTTAATGGGACAGCGAGGCTGGTGCAGGTAAATGATAACCTGACACCGAATGCGGTGCAAAGTGGCCCTAATGTGCCAACTACTCCAGTAGTGCAGACTCAGATGCAGCCGCCACAGGTACAGAGAATTTATCCTGATGTGCCCATTTTAGAAACAACATTGAACTTAGTGGTGCCCACGGAGCAGGTGGTTCCGAGATCAATACAGGTTCAAACTGAGCCGACTCCGATTTTGTTGCCCCAAGTGCAGCCGCAGGTAATGCCGAGATTTACTCCAGGGACACAGACTTGACTCCGATAATGAATCAGAATATGGGAGTTTCTCTCCCACAGAGCATAGGTACCAGAGCAGCCCCGGATGATATATCGCTACCAATTACTTTTGGTCCAACAGTACCATTACTTGCACAAAAGAAACTGACTGTAAGTGAACAGGGAGCAATGAACCAGAGCCTAATAAGGGGAGGACCTAATGAACATGTTCAGGCAGTTTCTCCTGTTGGTCAGACTTTTGACGGATCCAGATCATTGTTAGATTTTAGTCCACTTGTTGCACTTTCGGATGCTACAACAGGACCAAATGTAAGCCAGAGTTTGAAATTATTGACACCGCAGACTCCGAATGCAGTGGCAAAGTAGGTGCCCAAAATCCAAGCGAGTAACATTTTGTTACAGGGACTGACAGCTCAGCAACTGACTGAATGTTTAGACAAGTTGAATACCCCACAGAGTGCCCGTAAAGGAGAGGAGTATTTGAATTGTGCTAGGCTAAGCATGGAAGCAGGTGAACTCATTGAGGGAACGATGGGGTGAGTAGGTTAGAATCCTACACAGAGGCAGAATTGAGATATTTGTGCCCAAAGATTATGGGAGAAGTGAGTAGGGTGCATCAGAGGTTAGCAGACTTGGCAGAGAAGTACGGCATGGAGATTGAGAAAACAAAGCATTTGAAAAGGAGCTACAGATTAGATTTTGAGGCAAAAGATTTTGAACACATGAGGTTGGCCGGAATGAAGGCACACCTTAAAGAATTACTACAGAGTGCTCAGACTTGGGGAGCATTAGACAAATGGGAAGGCAGATGGGTAAAGAAAAGAGACAAGAGAAAAAGGGATTCTTTGGAGCTGACTGAAAATGTGCAGCCTGATAAACATACAGTAAAGATTTTACCAATGAGGGAAATTCCAGGGGGAAATTTTGTTCACTTCCCTTGGAGCAGAAGTGACATTCTATCATTTACAAATGATTATCCAAAATTGAGAGAAAAGCCAGTAGAGTGGTATCAGCAGACAGACAGGTTTGTGAAACTTGCAAAGTGTTTCTGGGAGGACTTGAACACATTACTAAAGATAGTGGTTCTAGCTGACTTATGGGACGAATGTAAGAGGAGTGTAGACTGGCCAGCAAGTGAACCCAAAGAGAGATAAGAATACAGGTGCACTGTTTCCCGAAGTAATGAAATATTACTATAAGGTGATTGAGTTTCTAAAATCGAGGATTTCACCCCAAAATATCAATTGGCAGAGGATCGACAAGACAGCACAGGAAGCAAAAGAGTCAATACATGCGTATGATGAGAGATTGTTGCAGGCATTCAAGCATTATAGTGGTAGAGAAACAATTGAGGCGAAAGACATGCTACATTTCGTGCTTAGATTTGTGGAAGGATTGCGACCTGAAATTGACCAGATAATTAGGAGTCATTTGATCTGCTGGCAATCTAAGCCAATTGATGAAGTGTTGCAGTTGGCGAAATACTGTAGTGATCAGATTGAGTTGAAGCAATTAAAAATTGAAAGAGAAAGCAATGGTGATGCAGATTAAGGCAGCTCAAACAGGAGTGCAAGAGAATTTTTCACAGCAGATGATACAGCAGCAGGGAAATATCATGTTTTAGCCACAGATAAGAGGTAGAGGTCGTCAAGGTAATATGAATCATGGTCCGGGTTTGAATACTGTAGTGGTTCAGAATGATGTGCAGGGAATGAAGAAACTATTGCTGTGTCACATTTGAGGAGCCGTGGGACATTGGAAATGGGAGTGTCCGATGATGGTGCAGGAAGGGGTTGTTCAGCAGAGTAAAGATATCAGTTCATTTCAGAATGTGAGAGGACAGAGACTAAGGGGTCCTAATCCAAATTTTCTGAATAATGTGAATCAAATGCAAAATTTTCAGCCCATGCAGCAGGTACAAATACCCCGTGCACAAGTGTCACAGTTGCAGCCAATGCAGCAGCAGGTTCCAGTGGTCCCTAGACAGCAAATGCAAATACCTCAAGCCCCGATGGAGCAGCAACAGTTGATGCTTTCTCAACAGGTCACAGGACAAAGGCAAAACAGAAGTAGTAACACAGTGCATCAATTCCCATTACACAGTGAGGATGGAATAAATGGTGAATGGACAAGTGGCAGTTCAGATGAGCAGCCATGTGTGTTTGTGACTTCTTTAGCAGTAGATCAAAGAGGACCCTATGTGAAGGGAAAGGTTATGGGTCACAGAGTTTCATTCCTTGTGGATACAGGAGCAACACGCTCTACAGTGAGAAGTGCAGAAGTTACAAATTTGCCCCTTTCAGGAAGAACAGGTCAGGTTGTGGTGGTAGCAAACCAGTATTTGACGAACCCGATTACAGATCCAGTTCAAGTCGAGATTGGCAATTTTCAGGGATTGCATAAATATGTACTCTGCAATTCAAGTCCAGTATCCTTATTGGGAAGAGACTTGCTGTTTAAGACAAAGGGTGTCATTCTGACATTGGCAGGCAGCGGAGGCCGCCCGTCAAAGTCCCGCCGGCAGAATACCGCTGCGCAGTCAAAAGACCGCCGCGGTAATTCTGAGTTTCCCGCTGGGCTGGCAGGCGACCGCCAGAAGTCCGCCCGCCAGCCCTGCGGGAAACCCCCTTCCATGAGGATGCCGGCTCCGAACGGAGCCGGCGGAGTGGAAGGGGTGCGACGGGTGCAGTTGCACCCATCGCCATTTTCAGTGTCTGCGTGGCAGACACTGAAAATCTTGGTGGGGCCCTGTTAGGGGGCCCCTGCAGTGCCCATGCCATTGGCATGGGCACTGCAGGGGCCCCCAGGGGCCCCACGACACCTGTTACCGCCAACCAGCATACAGGTTAGGGGTTAGGGGGTCAGAATCCCCATGGCGGCGCTGCGTGCAGCGCCGCCATGGAGGATTCCCCTGGGCAGCGGGAAACCGGCGGTACACCACCGGTTTCCCGTATCTGACCGCGGCTGTACCGCCGCGGTCAGAATGCCATGGGAGCACCGCCAGCCTGTTGGCGGTGCTCCCGCGGTCGTCAGAATGACCCCCAAAATGTTTGATTACTTGTTCAAATGACGGAATTGAGATTCAGACAAATAGTGATGATGAGGAAGACCAAGCCCCAGAAATAGTGTGTGAAACTACAAATTAGGAGTACCCTTTGATTGAGTTTTTCCTGATGTTCACTGTGAAAGAGCTCCATCCTGATTTGCAGGGAACAGTGCAAGAGAAGGTGTGGGATTTGACAGGAAAAGAAGTAGGTCTGATTTAAGGAGTGGAGCCAGTCAAAGTTAACATAAAACCGAATGCAGTTTTCCCCCAACTTCCGCTGTACCATATGCCACAAAATGTAGTGATGAACGTGGCTCAGATAATTGCAGATTTTGTGAAGCAGGGAGTTTTGAAGGAAGTGTTGAGTAGTCCATGTAACTCACCAATAATAAGTTTGAAGAAGCCCTGTGGGAATGTTGGATTGTTCAGGATTTGAGAAAAATAAATGAGATTGTGGTCAAATGTAGTCCCATAGTACCCAATCCAGCTGTGATAATACCCCAAATTCCATGTGATGCAGAGTGGTTCAAGGTCATTGATTTGTCACAAGTGTTCTTTTCTGTGCCTCTTCAAGAGGATAGCCAATTTTGCTTTTGTTTCAAATTCCTGGATCAAGTTTATTGCTGGTGCAGAATTCCTCAAGGGTATTCAGAGTCACCTTCTATATTCAATCAGATCTTGAAAAAGAATTTGGAGTTGTTGGAATTGCCTTTCCGATCGACCTTGGTGCTGTACATTGATGAATTACTGATTGTGTCCAAAACAAGGGCCGAAGGCCAGTATGATACGATTGCCCTGTTGAACCATGGGGAAAGAATGGTCATAAAGGCCCTGATTACAACCCTGGTGGTCGGTGTTAAAGCGGCGGTAATAGTGCCAACAGGCCGGCAGTAATAAAAATGGGATTTGGACCCTGGCGGTTACCGCCATCCAACACCGCCACTTTAACACACCGACCGCCAGGGTGGTAACAGCCGCTGGGCTGGAGACTTCGGCCTCCAGCCCGGCAGCCGTCACATTCCCACCCTCGGGATTACGACCCGGCCTACCGCCATGGTTTTTGTGTTTTTTGTACCACATGCCACATCACACACCAACATACCTTGTCAGTCACATGCATCCACAACACTCACAATCACTCATTCAAGCATGCATCCAACGCGACTCACACCCGCATGCATGCATCCCAAAACATACACCCCCCCCCCCACATACACACAACACTTGTCACTCCCCACTCCGGTCGGAGAACCCGACTTACCTGCTTGCAGGGGGTCCTCCGACTGGAGACGGTCCTCGACGCTGGTGTCAGCAGCAGTGTTCATCAGCAAAACACCGCCAGGCCGTATCATTGCTCATGATACGGTCGGCGGTGTTTTGCTGGCATGGCGGTGCTGCTGTCAGCAGCGCCACCTTACCGCCATCCACCGCCATGACCGGCGGCGGTGTTACGCCAGATTTCTGTCAGAATACCGTCGGCGGTCATAATACACGTTGCCGGCTGGTAGCCACGGCGCGGTATGTTGGCGGCCGTCGCCGTGGCTGTAGGCGGTCAATACCGCCAATGTTGTAATGAGGGCCAAAGTGTCTCCACTGAATTTGCAGTACCGTCAGAAAGTAGGGAAGTATTTGGGTTACCAGATTGAGAAAGGGTCGAGAAAGATATTCAGAGAAAGGATTACAACGATATTGCAGATAAGTCCCCCACCCACACAGAGAGATGTTAGGATGGTTTTGGGAATGGTGGGCTATTGTTGCCAATGGATCCCAAATTTTTCGGTTATTTCAAGACCATTGCAGAAGCTGACTCATAAGGAATTCACTGATCCCGTAGTGTGAGATCAGGATGAAATGAAAGCATTCACTGAGTTGTGAGAGAGTTTGTGCAGAGCTCCAGCATTGGGTATGCCTGAATAACACAAAGCCTTTCACATTGTTTTGTCATGAGCGTGATGCATGTTCATTGTCTGTCTTGACACAAGTCCATGTAGCATTGCCCAGTAGCATATTTTTCAGCTACTTTGGACCCAGTTGCAGCAGCCTTGCCAGGTTGTTTGCATGCAGTTGTCGCAGTTGGTCAAAGTCTTTCACAGTGTGAAGGTGTGTTGATGGGATATATCCTGACTGTAATGGTGCCTCACTCTATTGAGATTTTACTGATAGGGACGAAAACCCAATATTTGACTGGTGCGAGGTTGACTAAGTACGAAATGAGTATTTTGGGGTTGCCAAATGTGACATTGAAAAGGTGTACAGTGCTGAACCCGGCAACCTGACTTCTGAGCAAAAATGCTGAAATTGAAAAAGAGGAAGATGTTGACCATGACTGTCTTGAAGAAAGTGAGTTGTTCCCAAAACCGAGACCTGACATTAGAGATACATGATTGGAAGAAAATTACCATTATCTTTGTTGATGGTTCTTGTCCGAGAGACAATACAGGGACACTGAGAGCAGGATATGCTGTGTGCACAATTACAGCTACCTCGGAAGCTTCTTGGCTTCGAGGTATTTTGCCAGACCTCATGCAGAAGCTGTAGTTCTTAGCGTCTAATAAAAAATGCTGGCCAAGTGAATTAAACTGTGAAATGTCTATTGCATTGTTAAATGTGCTTAACGGAAGCTTTTTCTGAGGTAATGATAATGTGTCTGTCCTCCATTGTTGCAAGGTCCACCAGGGGTCTGTACACCGGAGGATGCCGCCATCTCATATGCAGCCTCAGCGGTTGGAGCCTATGGAAGAGAACGGTGAGCAGAGGGTCACATTCCCACAGCTACAGCTGTTTTTTTAACTTTACAGAAACAAAATGTGAATCCTAAAATCAGTTGCCGCGCCAATGTCTGCTGTGACGCAGTTATGTGCCATGCCCTGTGGCCCCCTGAAATGGCAGATGCCTGACCCGTGAGGAGGGACAAGTAGAAATGATGTAACTGCACTGGCGTAGTGCGCAGTCGCGGTAGGCGTTCGATGACCGCCGTGCAACTTCGCATTGGTTATCATTGGGCCTATGGGTTCCAGGAGCCAATGGCGATGTATGCTAGTGGTGGCGGTACGCACCACCGCAGACGTCACCGGCATTTTCTATCTATCCACTCACTTGCTACCTGGCCATCAACAGGAGAGGACCTACACTGCAAGTGCTGCTGTGACCTATGTCTGGAAGCGACAATGGCTCGAGTGTCTGAGGAAAGCGCCCCTGCCTTCACTGCGGAGGAGTTGGAGAAACTGGTGGATGGGGTCCTACCCCAGTACACGTTACTCTACGGTCCTCCAGACAAACAGGTGAGTACACTGTGAGCATGATGCATGGGCCATGAATGTCTGGAGTGCTGTGTGTGTAAGCCACATGTTGGGGGGGGGCTGAGGGGTCCTGGCCAGAGTGCAGCATGTAAGGTGGTCAATGTATGTGCGTCAGGGGATGGGTGGGATCTTGCGGGCAATGAGTGTGATGGTCCGGACAGGTGATTAATTCCCTTTTCTGCTGTCTTTTCCCTGCACGTCCGTGCCCACCGTGCCATCACCAAGGAGGTGGGGACCCTGGGGATCTTTGACAGGTGGAGCACCCACTGCCGCAAGAGGTGGGAGGACCTGCGCCACTGGGCAAAGAAGGAAGGGGTGCCCGTCGCACCATGATCCCCCTGATGTTCTGCATCCTGGTGGCCTATCCGGAGTTGGATGGGTGCTTGAGGGAATCACAGCAGCCACAAGAGGGTGAGTACTGAATCTGACTTCTGCTGTGCCCGCATTAAGAGTTACCTGGGTGGGGGGTGGGGGCTATTGGTGCCCCTAGGCCAGGGCAAAGATGGCAGGGTAGGTCCGTTGTTGGGCAGGCTCTGAGGCACACCTATACCAATAGTGTTAGTGGGCATCTACTACTGGGCAGGGTTCTTTGGGTTTCTGGGGTGCAGCTGATGGAGTTAGGCGTTGTACCCCATGGGCAGCTGACTATCTTAGGAAATGGTTGGGCATGGCCTAGTGCATAGGGCTGCTCCCTGTGTGTTGTGTCCACCAATGGTAGTCGTGTTGCTGGCATTGACCAAGTGTATCCTCTGTCTCTCCCGCCCCCTTTTTGTTTTGTCACCCTGTCCTTATGTGCATTAGCATCATCTGGCGGAGGAGTAGAGGCACCGGCGATGGAGGGAGCTGCATCCCACAGGACTCATGAGGCAGAGTCCACTGACGCTGAGGGCACCAGTGGGACGGAGGGTGAGAGGAACACCACAGCGGACGCTGGAGAGAACAATACAGACTTAGATACCTCCTCCGATGGGAGCTTCCTGGTGGTGGCGGACACCTCTGTGACCACCCCAGCTACAGGTACAGCCGCCACCCCCCGTACCAGCACCGCCCTCCCAGCATCCCCTCAGCAAGTTGCCCGTGTCCGCTCACCCAGGAGGGTGGGCATCTCCTTTGACACAGGCACCTCAGGCACTGCCCCAGGGAGCCCTGCTGCCCTGAGTGAGGAGGCTATTGACCTCCTGAGATCCATCTCTGTTGGGCAGTCAACCATTGTGAATGCCATCCAGGGGCTGGCAGCCCAAATGCAACATACCAATGCATTTCTGGCGGGCATTCACTCTGGCTTGGTGGCCCAACAGAGATCAATCCAGGCTCTGGCCTCCTCTCTGATGGCAGTCATTGTCCCTGTTTCCACCCTCCCCCCTACAACGTCCTATACCCAATCCCATTCCCCTCAATCCCAACCTATCCCGAGAACACAGGCAGACCAGCATGTACACAAGACAACACACAAGAGTGGTTCAGGCAAATACAAGCACCACACTTCATCCCACAGGCACTCACACAAACACCATCCAGATCCAGACATACCAACATCCAAAGCCTCCACTGTGTCCCCCTCCTCCTCCTCTACCTCCCTCCCAGTTGCGTCTACAGTCACACCTGCATGCACTACATCCTCATCCACTACCTCCATCACCAGCACACCTATCAGAACACACACCTCACTGGCAGACACCACCCCAACAGCCATGCACATGTCCCCTGTGTCCTCTCCCACTGTGTCTGTTCCCCCCCTCCCAAGGTACACAGACGCAAGCACTCAGACACCCAACAGCCATCCACCTCACAACAGCATCCAGCCCATGCACCTGCACCCAAACATACCAGACAGACACCTCCTACAACCACTCCCTCTTCCTCCACTTCCAAACCTTCTCCCTCTTCCCATCCCAATGTCCCTAAGCAGCTTTTCTTCTCCACCATTGACCTCTTCACTACCCCTCCCCCCGTCCTTCACGTCTGGCCAGGGTGGCTAAAACCCAGACAAGCACCTCAGCCACCCTGTCCACAGGCCCAGTAGTATACTCAGCAACTTGTGGTGAGAAAAGATCCCAGGCACCAGGCAGCCACATGGAAAGGGTGCCTGCCCCAAGTGCTGCCAGAAAGGGCAAGGAGCCTTCCCCAGCTGCGGCTGGAAGGTCAAGTTGCCACCCTCAGCTGCTGCAAGAAAGAGCAAGGAGCCACCCCCAGTTGCTGCAAGGAAGGGCAAGGAGTCACCCCCAGCTGCTGAAATGAAGGACAAGGATCCTGCACCAGCTGCTGAAAGGAAGGGCAAGGGGCCTGCACCAGCATGGGCCTGGTTCTTGGACTCAGTCGGGGCCCCCACAACCAACCATGGTGGTGCAGCTGTATGAGGCTGTAGGGGATGGGCTGGAGCCTCCCCTCACCACCACCAGCAGCAGCACCACCAGCACCACCACCAGCAGGGGGCAGCCGTCTGAGGCTGGAGGGGATGGGCTGGAGCCTCCCCCCACCACCACCAGCAGCAGCAGCACCACCACCAGCAGTAGGAAGCCATCCGAGGCTGCAGGGGACGGGCTGGAGCCTCCACCACCACCAGCAGCAGCAGCACCAGCACCATCACCAGCAGTGGGCAGCCATCCAAGGCTGCAGGGGTTAGGCTGGAGCCTCCCCCCACCACCAGCAGCAGCAGCACCACCACCAGCAGTAGGCAGCCACCCGAGGCTGCGGGGGATGGGCTGGAGCCTCCCCCACCACCAGCAGCAGCAGCACCAGCACCACCACCAGCAGTGGGCAGCCATCCAAGGCCTCAGGGGATGGGATGGAGCCTCCTCCCACCACCACCAGCATCAGCAGCACCACTACTGAGCAGCCATCACCACAGGTGGACAGTCTGTAGTCCTGCGCCCCTGGGCTGTTGTGCAGCCTGCCCCCTGCTAATTCTGTGGGTACGACACCCACCTGAGAGACTGTGACCTTGCACTCCCCAAGATCTGTATCAAGGGGCTCAATACCCCCTTCAGAACCACTCACCCCATCCTCTCCAGGATGAAGATCACAGGGCATGATTCCCCCTCCAGAACCAGTGGTAAAGACACCCACGCACCCCATCCTCTCCAGGATGAAGATCACAGAGCACGATACCCCCTCCAGAACCAGTGGGTATGGCACCCACTCACCACATCCTCTCCAGGATGAAGATCACAGGGCACGATGCCCCCTCCAGAACCAGTGGTAAAGACACCCACTCATCCCATCCTCTCCAGGATGAAGATCACAGGGCACAATGCCCCCTCCAGAACCAGTGGTAAAGACTCCCACTTGAGAGACTGTGGCCTTGTACTCCCCAGGACCAAGCACAGGGCATGTTGCCCCCTCCAGAGCCAGTGGGCAAGTCACTCACTTGAGAGACTGTTGACTTGCACTCCCAAGGACCAATTACAGGGCATGCTGCACCCTCCAGAGCCAGTGGGCAAGTCACCCACTTGAGAGACTGTGGCAAGTCAATCCCCAGGACCAAACACAGGGCATGTTGCCCCGTCCAGGACCAGTGGTGTTGTTCCATCTGCTGGCTTAGGTGCCCCCCGTTCCCAGTCCTGCTAAGGTGCCTGCCTATTTTTTAACTGATGCCCCTGCAGTGTTCTCTCCGTGTTGTTACAGGACTCAAGTGGGGCCTTAGACTTTGTAATGTGGCCGTGTGGCCCACTCACATTGAGGACTGAGCAGTGTCCCTTGTTTGTACACATGTATATACTTTTAAATTGAATTATCGTATTTCTACTTTATTTATATTATTACACTCACTTACATCTATTCCTGTTGTCCTTGCATTATTCCTGAGGGGTACGGAGTATATATGTTATGTTACTGCATCTGCTTGTATATATGGTGTTGGGGGTGGGGGTGTGTGTGTTGCGTGTGTATCACTCTCTTTTTCCTACCCCCCTCCCCTATGTGCTAGGCGGCTGTACTCACAGTGGTCATCTTCGTCGTTGTTGGTGTTCATGGTGGAGCAGGACATAGAATAGCATGGGGAAGATCTGCAGTTCGGGAACCATGGCACTGTGGTTCTTCCTTGAGTCTCCAACGGTGAGTCATTTCCCTTCTGTGAGTGTTTCCGCCAAGCTTTTGATGTTGTTGGTACCGCCCCGGAAAAGGTGGCGAATTGGCCTGTCATAATACAGTGAGCGGAACATTGGCTTCCGCATGGCTGTTGGCGGCTACTGCCGTGGTGGATGTTGATTCTGCCCTAGCAGATCATGGTCATAATTTGGCGATATTTACCGCCAGCCGCCAGGGTTGTAATGAAGGCCTATATCTTGTGGGCAAGTAAGCACCGCACCATCTGACACTGTGTAGTGGGAATGGCACCCCTGATGGCCCGCATACTTGCGGTGGCCTATCCAGAGCTGGAGGGCACTTGAGGGCAACACAGCAGCCACAATGCGGTGAGTACAGTGGCTATCATTACAGCTTACACCTGGTGGGGTGGTATCCAGGAGGTGGTTGTGTGTCGGTGGGGCCAGGCCAGACATAGCAGCGTAGGTCCTCTGGTGGGTCGGGGTCCAAAGGGCAAATAATGGTTACCTAGTTTGTTAGCATCCACTACTGGACAGGGCTGCATCGGTCCTAGGTGTGCTGCAGTTGGCGGTGTGTGCCCCTCCTCATGCCTTGGTGGCTAGCAATATCACTAGTAGTGCAATACATAGTGCGCACAGGCCTGTTCCCTGTGGGAGGGTGCTGTGCACTCCAACGGTGGTGTGGTGCAGTCATTGAACCCAGTATATCCTTTGTCTCTTCCCCCACTTTCTTGTTTTGTCATGCTGTCCTTATGTGCATTAACATCATCTGGCGGAGGAGTAGAGGCACCGGTGATGGAGGGAGCTGTATCCCACAGGACCCAGGAGGCAGAGTCCACTGACGCTGAGGGCACCAGTGGGACGGAGGGCGAGAGGAACACCACGGCGAAGACTGGAGAGGACAGTACAGACTCAGATACCTCCTACAATGGGAGCTCCCTGGTGGTGGCGGACACCTCTGTGACCACCCCAGCTACAGGTACAGCCGCCACCCCCGTCCTAGCACCGTCCTCCCAGCATCCCCTCAGTATTTACCGCCAGCCCGTTGGCAGTATTACCGCCGCTTTATCGCCGACTGACAGCGTTGTAATGAGGGCCTATATCTTGTGGGCAAGTAAGCACCACACCATCTAACAACTGTGTAGTGGGAATCGCAAGCGCTGCTTCCTACTGGCGGAGTTGGGCTGCTGAAAGACGTCCTGCCTTCTCACCCTATTCGTAGTGGTGACCTTTGAGCCTCTGAACGGTATATTCAGCTTTGGGTGTGAATAGAGTGTTGAGGTCGATTAGGGCATTTTTCAGATGGCAGCAAGTAGGGAGGGAGAGTTGTATGGGGTAAAGGCTTGTGAGCGTTGCAATCTCACCTTCCAGGTCACTCTGGCACGCTACCCTCTGAGCATTGGCTAGGGCTACATCCCTCATGAGTTAGCCCCGGATGGTTGCCTTCGCAGCCACCCACAGTACTCTGTGGGAGGACACTGCCCACTTGTTTTCCTCCAGGTATGAAGACACATATGACCCAAGCTGAGAAAAGGGATTCTTTGGAGCTGACTGAAAATGTGCAGCCAGATAAAGATCCAGTAAGGATTTTACCAATGAGAGAAATTCCAGGGGGAAAGTTTGTTCACGTCCCTTGGAGCAGAAGTGACATTCTATCATTTATGATTATGCAAAATTGAGAGAAAAGCCAGTAGAGTGGTATCAGCAGACAGACAGGTTCGTGAAACCTGCAAAGTGTTTGTGGGAGGACATGAACACATTACTAGAGATAGTGGTTCCAGCTCACTTATGAGTCAAGTGTAAGAGGAGTGTAGACTGGCCAACAAGTGAACTGGAGAGAGATAAGAGTACAGGTGCACCGACTCCCAAAGTAAGGAAATATTACTATAAGGTGATTGAGTTTCTGAAATCGAGGATTTCGCCCAAACATATTGATTGGCAGAGGATCGACAGGACAGCACAGGAAGCAAAAGCGTTGATACATGCATATTATGAGAGATTGTTGCATGCATTCAAGCATTACAGTGGTACAGAAACAATCAAGGTAAAAGAGATTTGTGGAAGGATTGCAACCTGAAATTAGCCAGATGATTAGGAATCATTTGATCTGCTGGCAATCGAAGCTGATTGATGAAGTGTTGCAGTATGCGAAATACTGTAGTGATGAGATTGAGTTGAAGCAGAAAAAGTTAAAAGAGAAAGGGATGGTGATGCAGATTAAGGCACCTCAAACAGGAGTGCAAGGGAATTTTTCACAGCAGATGCCACAGCAGCAGGGAAATATCATGTTTCTGTCAAAGCCCAGCTCACCTGAGTCCTTGTTCAGTTCTGATGGAGGTTGAAGACAATCCGACCCCACCCTGAAACTGCTTGTTCCAGCACACTAGTTTTTAAAACAGTGCACTAAGAACAGAAGCTCAAGGGAAGGGGGGAAGTGGATAAAATAAAATAAAGAGACAACACCGTTCTTGCGTTTCCACTGTTGAAGTGCTGCACAAATCTGCGGCCCTCTCTGACTTCTGTAGAAACTGGTGCCTAATGAAACATAAACAAAGAACAGATAAGTACAACCTATTCCTAACTGGGTTCCTGACTATCCCTTTATTTATTAGAAATTGTCTTCTAAAAGTACCTCTTGGATCCTGGTCTCTAGTTTCCAGGTTTGGAATGTGTTACTGCTCTGGGATGTGCTTTCTATTACTCTAAAGCTTCTAAAACATTAAACAAATACGTTATCAGAATTACTAATATCAAACATTCATCTTAATATAACTAAAGCCTAAATTCCCAATAGCAGACTCACTTTTCCCATATTTCCAGAATCTTTTATAAAACAAATACTGTACTTTTACGTCAAAATACAGCATGTAATTTGTGCAAGTCCTTGATTTACTGTTTGCCTTGTTGTTAATGGTTTCCACGGTTCGATTCTTAAAAGTTCCATAAAAAATGTTTGCTTCACAAAGTTCCGCAAAGTATTCTTGTAACAAAGAGTTTGAATCACAATGTTCGTGGAAGGTATCTTGTTTCCAGAAATTGTTGTCAAAGTTCTTTCAGGTAATAAAAGTTTTGCACTTACTTGTTGCTGGCAAGAGATACTGATCAGTCTAACATTGTCTTCTTTCTCTTTTGCAGGTTGCTTGTAGGAGAGAGGCTGAGGCAAGGAGGAACCGGAAACCGGAAGAAGGAAGAACCAGCAGCTGCGCCCATTGAAGCCAATGAAAGTCTGTAGAGAGCAGGAGTGCCAGCGCCGAGGGATCTGTCCTCAGGTAAGCGGGAGGTAGACGAGCACAAGCACTGGGTGAGGCTCGGGGGCTGCCTTTTATAGACAGGGCTGGGTGTGGTCCTCACATGCTGCACATGTTCTTGAAAGGTGTGCAGAGCTGGGTGTGGTTTGAAGAGCTGGGTGTGGTCCTCACATGCTGCACATGTTCTTGAAAGGTGTGCAGAGTTTCAGTTATTATGCAAATGAGTTAAATTAACACATGGCCTAGAGAGGAGTGTTTTAAAGAAGCCTTGGTAAAAGCAAGGCCCAATATGTAAACAAAACAGCACATTAAACAACATACACAGAAGCCTAGGGGGGGGGAAGGTGAGATAACAAGAAAGGATTTCAATAGCAAGTTTAAAAGGGAGCTATTACAGAACCCACTAGTGCAGTGAGAGGGGACATGCTCTTTGCTGTGCACAAACCCTAACAGTTTCAGCCACAGATGAGAGGTAGGGGTCGTGGAGGTAATATGAATCGTGGTCCGGATTTGAATACTGTAGTGGTTCAGTGGTTCAGAATGATGTGCAGGGAATGAAGAAACTATTGCCGTGTCACATTTGCGGAGCCGTGGGACATTGGAAACGGGAGTGTCCGATGATGGTGCAAGAAGGTGATGTTCAGCAGAGTAATAACCTCAATTCATTTCAGAATGTGAGAGGACAGAGACTAAGGGGTCCTAATCCAAATTTTCAGAATAATGTGAATCAAATGCAAAGTTTTCAGCCCATTCAGCAGGTACAAATGCCCTGTGCACAAGTGTCACAGTTGCAGCCGATGCTGCAGCAGATTCCCGTGGTACCTAGACAGCAAATGCAAATACCTCAAGCCTCGATGGAGCAGCAACAGATGATGCTTTCCCAACAGGTCACAGGACAAAGGCAAAACAGAAGTAGTAACACAGTGCATCAATTCCCATTACACAGTGAGGATGGAATAAATGGTGAATGGACGAGTGACAGTTCAGATGAGGAGCCATGTGTGCTTGCAACTTCTTTAGAAGTAGATCAAAGAGGACGTGATGTGATTGGAAAGGTTATGGGTCACAGAGTTTCATTCTTGGTGGACACAAGAGCTACACGCACTACAGTGAGAAGTGGAGAAGTTCCGAATTTGCCCCTTTCAGGAAGAACAGTTCAGGTTGTGGGGTTTGTCAAAGTGGAGATTGGCAATTTTTAGGGATTGCATAAATTTGTAGTCTGCGACTCAAGTCCGGTATCCCTATTGGGAAAAGACTTGCTGTGTAAGACAAAGGTGGTCATTACAACCCTGGCAGACGGTGTTAAAGCAGCGGTAAGACCGCCAACAGGCCGGCGGTAAAATTTTTGCAATTACAACAATGGCGGAAAACCGCCAACAAAGACAGCCACTTTTACACTCCGACCGCCACGGCGGTACAAACAAACAGCGCGGCGGTCACCGCCAACAGACAGGCGGAAGACAATGTACCGCCCACACTATTATGACAGGCCAATCCGCCATTTTTTCCGGGGCGGATTCACCGCGGATAAAAACACGGCGGAATCGGCCATTTCAAAGGGAAAACGCTCACCTCTACACATTCCACGAGGAACGACGACACCATGGAGCCGGAACTCCATATTCTTCCTGCACTAGTCTTCCTGCTCCTGTACCATGAGCACCAACGCCGGCGGCGAAGACCACGGTGAGTACTGCACCTACGACACAGGGGAGGGGGGAGAGAAAAAACAGGGACACACACACACCCACTACAACACACACACCAATGCATATCCAAACATTACAGTAACACCCCCAAACCCCCCGGAAGAATGCAAAGACAAAAGGAAATGAGTGGAACCATTGTAGTATATCAAAAGAGAGTAAGAAAATATATACATATATACACTATTAACAAAATATACACCACGAATAGTAGTCCAGGTATTGCAATATTCATAGTCCGTGGATCACTAGGCCCAAAATGCATGGGCGAGGCCCACACAAGATACCCGAACATGACGGAGAGAACACTGCAGGGGCATCAGATAGAAATACAACAGGCACCTCAGGGGGAAGGGAAGGGGGGGCACCTCAGCCGGATGAGTGCACAACGCCAGATCCACAAGGGGTTTCCATGCCCATTGATGTATCCTGGGGAGTGCAAAGCCACAGTCTCTTAAGTCTCTACAGTGGGTGGTTTGCCCACTGCATTATCCTGGGTAGTGCAAAGCCACAGTCTCTCAAGTCTCTCGAGTGGGTGGGTTGCCCACTGTACCATCCTGGGGAGTGCAAAGCCACAGTCTCGCAAGTCTCTCCAGTGGGTGGGTTGCCCACTGTACCATCCTGGGGAGTGCAAAGCCACAGTCTCTCAAGTGGATAACAGTCTCCACTGGTTCTGGAGGGGGACTGGTGCCCAGAGGGCTTCATCCTGTGCAGGACAGATGGAGTGGATGCAGGTCTCCACTGGTTCTGGAGGGGGACTGGTGCCCAGAGTGCTTCATCCTGTGCAGGACAGACGGAGTGGATGCAGGTCTCCACTGGTTCTGGAGGGGGACTGGTGCCCAGAGTGCTTCATCCTGCCAAGGACTGAGGTAGTGGATGCATGTCTCCACTGGTTCTGGAGGGGACTGGTGCCCAGAGTGCTTCATCCTGCCAAGGACTGAGGTAGTGGATGCATGTCTCCACTGGTTCTGGAGGGGGACAGGTGCCCAGAGTGCTTCATCCTGCCTAGGTCTGAGGTAGTGGATGCATGTCTCCACTGGTTCTGGAGGGGGACTGGTGCCCAGACTGCTTCATCCTGCCAATGACTGAGGTAGTGGATGCATGTCTCCACTGGTTCTGGAGGGGGACTGTGCCCAGAGTGCTTCATCCTGCCAAGGACTGAGGTAGTGGATGCATGTCTCCACTGGTTCTGGAGGAGGATTGGTGCCCAGAGTGCTTCATCCTGCTAAGGACTGAGGTGGCGAATGCAGGTCTCCACTGGTTCTGGAGGGGGACTTGTGCCCAGAGTGCTTCATCTTGTGCAGGACAGACGGAGTGGATGCAGGTCTCCACTGGTTCTGGAGGGGGACTGGTGCCCACAGTGCTTCATCCTGTGCAGGACAGACGGAGTGGATGCAGGTCTCCACTGGTTCTGAAGGGGGACTGGTGCCCAGAGTGCTTCACTCACCCCGTGATGTTCCCTGTTGCGTCACTGCCCCTGCCGCTATTGGGCTAGCGGTGCTTGAGTTGGCGGTCCTTGCCCTGTTCAGTGGTGCTTGCCCTGTTCAGCGGTGCTTGCATTGGCAGTCCTTGCCCTGTTCAGCGGTGCTTGCCCTGTTCAGTGGTGCTTGCCTTGGCGGTCCTTGCCCTGTTCAGCGGTGCTTGCCCTGTTCAGTGGTGCTTGCCTTGGCAGTCCTTGCCCTCTTCAGCGGTGCTTGCCTTAGCAGTCCTTGCCCTGTTCAGCGGTGCTTGCCCTGTTCAGCGGTGCTTGCCTTGGCGGTCCTTGCCCTGTTCAGCGGTCCTTGCCCTGTTCAGCGGTGCTTGCCCTGCTCAGCAGTGCTTGCATTGGCGGTCCTTCATTGCCCAGCGGGGCTGGGGCTGGCGGTCCTTCATTGCCCAGCTGGGCTGTGGCTGGCAGGCCCTCCTGGTCAGCTGGGCTGTGGCTGGCGGGGCCCTCCTGGGCAGCTGGGCTGTGGCTGGCGGGCCCTCCTGGGCAGCTGGGCTGTGGCTGGCAGGGCCCTCCTGGGCAGCTGGGCTGTGGCTGGCGGGGCCCTCCTGGGCAGTTGGGCTGTGGCTGGTGGGCCCCTCCTGGGCAGCTGGGCTGTGGCTGGCGGTGGCCCTCCTGGGCAGCGACGATGGGGCTGCCAGGGCCCTCTTGGCCAGCGGGGATGATGGCGGTCTTCTCCGCCTTGCTGCTCATCCCAGACTTTGCGGGTTTCTTCTGCCCCTTCCCCACCTTGGGAGGAGTCACAGCAGAGTCCACACTCCCCCCGGGACCCCTGTGATCGGCTTGAGTGGCTGGAGTCTTCCCCCTCTCCCGCCGGGCACTGGCCAACTTCTGGTGCTTCACAGGGGGGGACTGGCTGTGCTCTGGCTTTGTGATAGACTGGCTTGCCCGGTGGCCGGTGCACTCCACATACCTGTGACAACAGGCACCACTGGTCTCTGTGATTTTGTGGCTGAGGTGCTAGTACGGGACCTATGAGTTGGACGGCAGGGGGTGGTGGGAAATAGGTTAAGGGTGGACAGGAAACGTTGTTTGGAGACACTGGGACGGGTAGCTGGATGGGGTTTGGGAGTGGAGGAAGAGGAGGTGGTTGCAGGAGGTGTAACTTTTGTGGCTTTGGGTGCAGGGGCATGCGCTGGAGGCTGTCGTGAGGTGGGTGTATGTTTGGTGGGTGTGTGCCTGCGTTTGTGTGTCTTGGGAGGGGGCGTCACAGAGACACTGAGAGAGGACACAGGGGACGTGTGAATGGTAGTGGGGGTGGTGACTGCACGTGAGCGGGGTGTGCTGCTGGGTTTGCTGGTGTGGGACGTAGTGGCTGTAGAGGTAGTGCATGCAGGTGTGAGTGTAGACGAGACTGGGAGGGAGGAGGGAGGAGGGAGACGACGAGGAGGGGGACACAGTGGAGGCAGTGGATGTTGGTGTGTCTGTATGTGTTTGATGCTTGCGTGAGTGCCTGTGGGATGTGTGGTGCTTCTGTTTGCCAGAGCTTCCCTTGTGTGTTGAGGTGTGTGCAGGCTGGTCTGATGGTGTGCTTGGGATAGGCAGAGGTACTGGGGATTGGGTCTGGGTGGAGGAAGTTGGAGGGGGGAGGCTTGACACAGGGACAATGGCTGCCATCAGTGCTGAGGCCAGAGTCTGAACGGTTCGATGAAGGGCAGCCTGACCAGAATGAATGCCCTCCAGGAATGCATTTGTGTGTTGCAACTCCCTTTCTACACCCTGGATGGCATTCAAAATGGTAGACTGCCCAACAGTGAGGGACCTGAGGAGGTCAATGGCCTCCTCACTGAGGGCAGCAGAGGTGACAGGGGCAGGGGCTGAGGTGCCTGGGGCGAAGGTGATGCCCAACCTCCTGGGTGAGAGGGCACGGGCGAAGGCTGAGGGGCTGCTGGGAGGGCGGTGTTGGTAGGGGGGGGTGGCAGCTGTACCTGTTGAAGTGGGGGGCACAGATGTTGCCGCCACCACAAGGGAGCTCCCATCGGAGGTCGAGTCTGTGTCGCTGGTTGCAGATCCTGTGACTAACGTGGTGCTCCCCTCGCCCTCCGTCTCACTGGTGTATTCTGAGTCCGTAGAGTGGGCCTCCATGCCCATGTGGGATGCAGCTCCATCGTGCTCCGGTGCCACTGCACCTCCGCCTGATGATGCTAATGCACACAAGAACAGGGAGACCGCCAAAAAAAGGGGGGGGGAACAGAAGAAAGACATGTTGAGTGCATGGATTACCGCTACCGTTGGCGGACAAGACAGACACAGCAGCCCCCTGCACTACATCGCGCTGTTGGGCTATACACTGCAATTCCTGGGAAATGGCATACAAGGCTATGTATGACATCTGCACGCATAGATGTCACAGGGGCATGAATACCTGTACTTGTCACTCTAAAGAGGTGAGGTGGGGGGCCACAGGGCCATGCCTTACGAAGGGGCCTAGCCTACGGAACTTGCCCTGGCCTAGGGAAACCCACAGCCCTCCTCCCCCACCCAGACCCCTCCACTGCGCGCAATATCAGCAGAATGAAAGTGTACTCACCCCCTTGTGCCTGCTGTGATGCCCTCAAGCGCCCATCCAACTCAGAGTAGGCCACCGCCAGGATCTGGAACATCAGGGGGATCATGGTTCGACAGGCACCCCTCCCACGTTGGGAGGCCATCCCCAGCTGAGCCTCCACCGTCTTCTTGCTCCAGCGGTGAATGTCCTCCAATCTCTCCCGGCAGTGGGTGCTCCGTCTGTGGTGGACCCCCAGGGTCCAGACGTCCTTGGCGATGGCACGCCAAATATCCTTCTTCTGGTGGGCGCTGACCTACATGAAATGTACAGGGGAAGAAGAGAATTACCAACTGCGCCGTCCAAGTAAGTGGCCCCCATCCCTACCCTTGCCATGTGGCACATGCACCCACCGTCTTTAATGCACGCAGAACTCGGCCCCCTTCCTTCTTACAACCAGCCCTCTCCACACACGCATAGCCCATACAGCATGCTCCCTGTGTACTTACATGTTGGTCTGGAGGACCGTAGAGTAGTGTGTACCGGGGGAGGACCCCATCCACGAGCTTCTCCAACTCCTCCGCAGTGAAGGCAGGGGCCCTTTCCCCAGATGCACTAGCCATTGTCTCTTACAGACCGAGGTCACAGCAGCACTTGCAGTGTATGTCCTCTCCTGTCGAAGATCAGGTATCGAGTGATTGAAGTGATAGAAAATGGCGGTCACGTCCGCGGCGGTTGCGTACCATCACTGTCGGCGTACATCGTCATTGGCTCCTGGGACCCATAGGGTCCAATGTTAACCAATGCAGCACTGCGCCGCGGTCTTCGACCGCCTACCGCGACGGTGTACAATGCCAGCGCTGTTACCTCACATCCCATTGTCCCGCTTTAGAGGTCAGGCAGCCGCCATTTCAGGGGCCCACATGGCCTAATTACCAACTGCATCACACATACCTAGGCCTACTCTCAACACACATACAGGCCTGAATTTGTGTATGAATCGTGTTCTGTCTAGACTGTGGGTACATACCTCTGAGCTGTTTGACTCTGTGGTCGCTGTTGTCCTTCATAGGCACCGTCCGCTGGGCCATGTGAGGAGATGGCGGAATCCTCCGGTGTACCGACTGCTGGTGGACCTGTCGACAATGGAGGAAAGAAATTTGATCATCACCTACAGGTTTGACCGTGCCACAATCCAGGAACTGTGTACCCAGTTGGAGCCAGACCTGATGTCAGCAATCCGCCATCCCACAGGAATCCCCCCTCAAGTGCAGGTGTTGTCAGTGCTCCATTTCCTTGCAAGTGGGTCATTTCAAACAACTGTGGCCATGGCATCAGGGATGTCCCAGCCAATGTTTTCCAACGTGTTGTCCAGAGTGTTGTCTGCCCTGCTGAAACACATGCAGAGCTATATCGTTTTCCCTCAGGTGGAGGACTTGCCTACAGTGAAAGGTGATTTCTATGCCCTTGGACATATCCTCAACATCAGAGGTGCTATTGATGGGACCCATGTGGCTTTGGTCCCCCCCCACAGGAGTGAACAGGTGTACAGGAACCGGAAGAGTTATCATTCCATGAATGTACAGATGGTGTGTTTGGCAGACCAGTACATCTCCCATGTGAATGCCATGTTCCCTGGCTCAGTGCATGATGCCTACAACATGCGGAATAGCAGCATCCCTTATGTGATGAGTCACTAGGTGACTCCGGTTACCCCAACCTGTCATGGCTACTGACCCCAGTGAGGAATCCCAGGACCAGGGCAGAGGAACGCTACAATGAGGCCCATGGACGAACTAGGAGGGTGATCGAACGCACCTTCGGCCTCCTGAAGGCGAGGTTTAGGTGCCTCCATATGACAGGTGGATCCCTATTCTACTCACCAAAGAAGGTGTGCCAGATCATCGTGGCCTGCTGTATGCTTCATAACTTGGCTTTGCGACGACAGGTGCCTTTTCTGCAGGAGGATGGTCCAGATGGCGGTGTTGTGGCAGCTGTGGAGCCTGTGGACAGTGATGAGGAGGAAGCAGAGGAAGAAGACATTGACAACAGGGACTTAGTCATCCAGCAATATTTTCAGTGAGACACAGGTGAGAATACATTCCTGCCTACTACAAGTACTTTTACACTTCTACCTCTCTCCTGTCTGTCGATTTCACCCAGTGTATGGTCACTGAGTTGTCACTTTCCCTTACGGTTTCACAGGTGTGGGTCCCACTGTCTGTCATCTGCTTAGATGCCTCATGGACTAGAGCTGTGTCACAACGGTATGTTGACATTACTATTTCCTGGAAATTTTGTCACTGTAATTGCAAATACACTATTTCGAAATCACAGACAGACTCCTGATCTTTTGGTGTTTTAGGTGTGTTTATTACATAAAAATTATTGGAGGGGGAAGTTAAATGGTGAGGGGTGATGGCGGAGGAGTGTCCATGGCAGAGTCCAGTCTATTTGTCTCATAGGTGCAGTGCCCAAATGGGCATAGGAAATGCAGCTGGGGCAGTTCAAATATGGACAGGGTGACAAAGTGGGACAGTGGGTTGACAATCAGGGTGGTCTCATTTCTTGGCGGGGGTCTTGGCATCGTGCTCTGTCTTGTTCCTGGATCTCAGGGACCGCTTGCAGGGTGGTTCTCCATCTCTAGGGGGTGGGGTGCTGGTGTGGTGGTCCTGTGGCGGTGCCTCCTGTCCACTAGCGCTGGCGGAGGTGGTGGGCAGTTCATCGTCCAGGCTAGTGTCAGGGGCCCCTTGGAGTGCCACAGTGTCCCTCCTGGTGTTGAGTATTTCCTTCAGCACCCCTACGATGGTGCCCAGGGCAGAGCTGATGGTTCTGAGTTCCTCCCTGAACCCCAAATACTATTCCTCCTGCATGCGCTGGGTCTCCTGAAACTTGGCCAGGACCGTTGCCATTGTCTCCTGGGAGTGGTGGTATGCTCCCATGATGGAGGAGAGGGCCTCGTCGAGAGTGGGTTCCCTGGGCCTGTCCGCCCCCTGTCGCACAGCAGCCCTCCCAGTTCCCCTGTGTTTCTGTGCCTCCGTCCCCTGGACCGTGTGCCCACTACCACTGCCCCCAGGTCCCTGCTGTTGTTGGGGTGGTGGGTTATCCTGGGTTCCCTGTAGTGGTGGACACACAGCTCATTGACGTGTCCTAGTGACGGAGGTGTGGGCCCGCTGGGTGGGTGCTGTGCCGGTGTTACCAGAGGGTGGAAGGTCTGTGGTGGCCTGTGCCTGTGTGAGGGGAACCGACTGTCCCAAGGCCCACGGTGGTCCGGGCTGGTCATCTAGATCCAGGTGGACAGAGCTGCTGTCATCACTGTGGGCCTCTTCTGTGGGTGGGGTGGAGATGTCTGGACCCTCCTGTCTGGTGACGTTGGGTAGTGGTCCTGCAGGGGTGGACAAGCATGATTATTGCATCTGTGTGTGTCATGGTGTGCAATGGGTGGGTGACCGTGTACCTCAGTGCTGGCGTTCCTGTGTGGGGGCTTGTGTGATGATGGTTTAGGGGGTTGTATGGGTATGTGCAGTGGGCATGCTTTAGTGATCGGTGTCCATGCTTTGTTTTTGCATGCAGGGCTTGGTGTTGGGATGGGTGGGTTGTGATAGTGGGACATTTGTGAGGAGTAGGAGTGATGGGGGTGGGGGTATGTGCTGGCATGCAGGTAGGGTGGGGGATATAATAGTTAAGATATTTCTTACCAGAGTCCATTCCTCCACCGACTCCTGCGAGGCCCTCAGGATGCAGAATCTCCAAGACCTGCTCCTCCCATGTTGTTAGTTATGGGGGAGGAGGTCCGCTGGACCGCCTGGTGGTGTCTTGAGACCACGAAATGCACCTTCCCCTGTAGGTCGTTCCGCCTCTTCCTGATGTCATCCTGATTTCTTGGGTGTTGTCCCACTGCGTTGACCCTGTCGACTATTCTTCGCCATAGCTCCATCTTTCTTGCAATTGAGGTGTGCTGCACCTGTGCTCCAAGGCTCTACCCGGACGATTTCCTCCACCATGACCCTGAGCTCCTCCTCCGAGAACCTGGGGTGTCTTTGCTGTGCCATGGGGTGGTGTGGGTGATGTGTGGGGTGGAGTGTGTGGTGATAAGTGTGGTGATATGTAGTGGTGTGTGGTGTTTTGTGTGTGGAAGTTGTGTGGGTGTTGGTGTTGTGTGCCTGAGGATGCTGTTGTTGTTGCTGGTGCTCTTGCTCTGGCCTTCTTTCGGAATTTTTTGTCGTAGGGGCTTATGGGTGATGTGGGTGTGTGTTTTATATTGTATTGGATGTGTCGGAGTGGTGTGTGTATGTGTATCAGGTGTGTGTATTTGGAATTGTCCAATGTGGCGGTGTTTTGTAGAAGTGTGTGTATTTTGAGCACGGTGGTGTGTACCACCAATGGAATACCGCGGTTGAAAGACCGCTGCGTGGATTCGTGGGTCGTGATAGTATGGGCGTATTTCTGTTGGCGTGACGGTGGAGGTTTTGTTTTCGCCAGTTTATCACTGACCTTTGTGTGGCAGAGTTGTGTGGGGGTCTGAATTTTGTCAGATTCCGAGCTGTGGGTCATAATAGCTGTGGCGGAAATCCGCGGGCGCGGCGGTGTGTTGGC
Source organism: Pleurodeles waltl (assembly GCF_031143425.1). Lineage (NCBI taxonomy): Eukaryota > Metazoa > Chordata > Amphibia > Caudata > Salamandridae > Pleurodeles > Pleurodeles waltl. Next base: position 496,760,400 of record NC_090445.1, read on the forward strand.
GGTTTTCTGCACGGCGGTAAGCGGCTTTTACCGCCAATGTTGTAATGACCCCCTAAATGTTTGATTACTTGTTTAAATGATGGAATTGAGATTTAGACAAATAGTGATGATGAGGTAGACCAAGCCCCAGAAATAGAGTGTGAAAGTACAAATGAGAAGTACCCTTTGATTGAGTTTTTCCCGATGTTCACTGTGAAAGAACTCCATCCTAATTTGCAGGGAGCAGTGCAAGAGAAGGTGTGGGATTTGACAGGAAAAGAAGTAGGTCTGATTAAAGGAGTGGAGTCAGTCAAAGTTACCATAAAACCAAATGCAGTTTTCCCCCAACTTCTGCAGTAGCAGATATTGTGATGAAAGTGGCTCAGCTAATTGCAGATTTTGTGAAGCAGGGAGTTTTGAAGGAAGTGTTGAGTAGTCCATGTCACTCACCAATAATGGGTTTGAAGAAGCCCTGTGGGAAAGTTCGGATTGTTCAGGATTTGGGAAAAATAAATGAGATTGTGGTCAAATGTTGTCCTGTAGGGCCCAATCCACCTATGATAATGTTCCAAATTCCATGTGATGCAGAGTGGTTCACGGTCATTGATTTGTCACAAGCGTTCTTTTCTGTGCCTCTTCATGTGGATAGGCAATTCCTCTTTTGTTTCAAATTCCTGGATCGAGTCTATTGCTGCTACAGAATTCCTCAAGGATATTCAGAGTCACCTTCCATATTCAATCAGATCTTGAAAAATAATTTGGAGTCGCTGGAATTGCCTTTCCGATAGACTTTGGTGCAGTGCATTGATGACTAATTGATTGCTTCAAAAACAAGGGACGAGTGCAAGTATGATACGATTGGCCTGTTGAACCATTTGGGAAAGAATGGTCATAAAGTGTCTTCACTGAAATTGCAGTACTGCCAGAAAGTAGTGAAGTATTTGGGTCACCAGACTGAGAAAGGATCGAGAAAGATATCCGAAGAAAGGATTACAACGATATTGCAGATAAATCCCCCAACGACACAGAAAGATGTTAGAATGTTTTTGAGAATGGTAGGCTATTGTTGTCAGTGGATCTCAAATTTTTTGGTCATTTCAAGACCATTGCAGAAGCTGACTCATAAGGAAGTCACTGATCCCATAGTGTTGAAATAAAAGCATTCACTGAGTTGAGAGAGAGTTTGTGCAGAGCTCCAGCATAAGTATGCCTGACTACACAAAGCCTTTCACATTGCTTTGTCAGGAGCGTGATGCATGTTCATTGTCTGTCTTGACACAAGTCCATGAAGGCGCACATCGCTCGGTGGCATATTTTTCAGCTACCTGGGACCCAGCTGCAGCAGCCTTACCTGGTTGTTTGCATACAGTTGCCTTAGTTGGTCAAAGTCTTTCACAGTATGAAGGCATGGTGATGGGATATCCCCTGACTGTAACGGTCCCTCCCTCTATTGAAATTTTACTGACAAGGACGAAAACCCCAAACTTGACTGGTGCGAGGTTGACTAGGTATGAAACTAATATTTTGGGGTCGCCAAACGTGACATTGAAAAGATGTACAGTGCTGAACAACCTTACTTCCAAGCGAAAATGCTGAAATTGAAAAGAGGAAGATGTTTAACATGATCATCTTGAAGTAACTGAGTTGTTCACAAAATCGAGGGCTGACATTAGAGATACACGATTGGAAGAAAATTACCAAATTATCTTTGTTGATGGTTCTTGTCTGAGAGACAATACAAGGACACTGAGAGCAGGATATACTGTGTGCACAATGACAGCTACCTTGGAAGCTTCTTGGCTTCGAGGTATGTATTCTGCCCAAATAGCGGAACTGGTAGCCCTTAGTAGAGCATGCCATGTTTCTGCTCAGTTGAGAGTTACCACATATGGATAGCCAGTACAGATTTGGGATAGTTCGTGATTTTGGTCAATTGTGGTCACAAGAGGTCTCCTTACCTCTTCTGGTTCACCAATGAGAAACAGTGAGAGAATTAAAGAACTGTTATATGTGATTCAAATGCCTGAAAAGATTGCCGTGGTGAAATGCAGTGTACATCTGAAGTCGCAGGATTATGTATCATTGAGAAATGGATATGCAGGTCAAGTCGCAAGGTTTTGCACATTGAACTGTATATTGTTGAAAGACAAGTGGGAACTGTTACCCAAAGAAGATGAAACTTGTACAAGCTATGCATTAAAATAATTGACATTTTGGAAGAATTAAAATCTTTGCAGAATAATGTTACCAGGGAGGAAAAGCATTCATGGAGCAAATTGAAATGTGTTCAAAGACAAGATGAATTGTGGTTTTCTGAGGAGGGTCAATTGGTTTTGCCAAATAGCCTGTTGTCTCAAATGGCAAGGTACTCTCATGGTCAACCACATATTGGGAGGGATGCCATGGTTCGTCTGTTCAAACATGATTGGTTCAACCCAAAGTTTAGACAAGTTGCTGAAGCAGTTTGCCATTGTTGTGTCATTTGCCAACAGTTAAATGCAGGGAAAGGGACAGTGGTTAATTAGAGCCACATTGGAAGAGCAGGAGGTCCATTCAGCAGAATGCAAATGGATTTTATTGAGATGCCCCTGTGTGGAGGTCTGATATATGTGTTGGTGATTGTTTGCATCGTCAGTCACTGGATTGAAGAGTACCCTACACAAATTAATGATAGTCTCACAGTAGCAAAACTACTGCTTAGGGAACTGAAACTGCGTTTTGGGTTTATGATCTCTTTAGAATAAGATAGGGAAAGTTACTTCAGTAATGAGGCAATTAAATTACAGCATTGAACATTGAGCAGAAGTTGCATTGTAGTTACCGTCCTGAAGCATCAGGACTAGTGGAGAAGATGAATGGTACCTTGAAGTCAAGAGTTGGAAATATGTGTGCAGCTACGAGTTTGAAGTGGCCTGACATGTTGCCTTTAGTGTTAATGTCAATGAGAAACACACCTGACAGGAAGACAGGATTGTCGCCACATGAGATGCTCTTGGGCAGAGCAATGAGGTTACCAGCGGTGCCAGCAAATGCACTTGTCAACATTACAGATGATATGGTGTTGGATTACTGCAAGGGTCTGGCTGATGTAGTCCACTCTTTTTCTCAGCAGGTGAAGGCCACCACACTGCCACTGATCCATGACCCAGGGCACAACCTGAGACCTGGGGACTGGGTTGTCATCCAAAAGCATGTGAGAAAGACATGTTTGGAGCCTCGTTGGAAGGGACCATACCAAGTGCTCCTGACGACTACTACAACTGTGAAGTGTGCTGGTATTCCGAACTGGATTCACACCAGCCACACGAAGAAAGTGGCATGTCCACTGGATCATGAAGAAGTGTTGTTGAGACCTTCTTTAGGATCGGAAGAAGAGCAAAGAGGAACTGAGACCAGATCTGACCTCATTGAGGACGGTTCAGTCACTTCTGTGAGAGACGAGGAAGGAGACCTCCAGGAGAGTATTGAGATGTCCATCTCAACTGAAGCAGCAGGAGAGCCTAGTCAGAGGAGGGCTTTCCCAGAAGCAGACGATCCTGAGAGACAAACAGAGCAATTGCGAGACCCAGAAGGGGAAGGAGTTGAGGTGGATCAAAGTCAAAGTGATCTGACTCCTCCTGAACCGGTTGCAGGTCCGTCAAGAGAAAACACCACTGAACAAGTAAAAGGTTCAAGTTCAGTCTTGAAGAGAATACTGACAAAGGGTCCACTGAAATGAGATAAGTGGCCAGAATCGCAAGTGGAAAAAGGGAAAGAGATGGTTGTCGACCCAACAATAGAGTAAGAAGTGGATACCACAAGGAAGGAAGATCTAAGTGAAGGAGAATTGAATAGTGATCAAAAATTGAAAAGAAAGAGAGTAGAAAGTCGAAAATACACGGCTCCTGAATGGGTGTATGCAACTACAAACGAATGGCAGAAAGAGTTTTTATCTTTTTGTTTTGATAGAGAAGTTCAGGGTCAGTATTTTGGCACGTGAAGGAAGCTAATGAACTGAACTGTTGAAACAATCTGAGAAAATTTTGGAGAAAGAGACTGATGAAACTAACCGGAAGAAACATTGATAACCTGATTTGACTTTTGAAACTTGATTTTGACAAAGCTGCTAACCGATTTTGGTGAGAAAAAGGGATCCTGGAAGTGAAACTAAACTGCTGAAAGAAGAATTGTCTATTTTTGATCTTTTGCTGCAGCTTTTCCAAATTTCTTCTGCTTTCTGATTCTTTACAGATCATGAGTAACCTTAGTCAACAAAGTAAGGGTGCTAGGCACTGTAAATCTATGAGCATTGGTTTGGCAATTGTGTGTTGGATATTGTTTGTGGTAATGATTGTAGGTATGTCTGTTCTGGATACGAGAGGAGCCAACCATACTTCTGCTTTTGAGATGACTACTGCACTAACGGCATTAGAGAAATGTAAGTTAGATGAGAAATATTTGCCTGCGTATATTAATGCGCAGGGAGAACTTTCTTCTAACGTTTTCTATTGCTTATTGTGTGAGTATGTTGAGACAATGGATGCAAAGAATTGGTTTGTGTGTACGCAGATTCCTACATCAGTTGAGGAAGGAGTCATATATCATAGCTTACCTTTAACATATGGGATAAGTTGTAGTCTGTTACTAGCAAGGTTTTATAACCAGGAGTACATTCAGTACTTCTATTCAAATAATGATCTTGTGTTTTCGTTTGTTCCTATAATTAGGTACATGAGTAAAGTAGCTAAGGATAATGGCATAGTATTAGTTAGAGGGTTCTTTGAACCTACATTAACGTTTGGCACAGCATATGCATACCGCAACAATCTGACGTTCTTGCTTACACCTTTATAAAAGACCTTTTTAGGTCACACAGATGACAGGAGAAAAAGCGTTAAAGGAGAAATTAGAAAAAGGCTTTGAGAAAAGGACTGACAAGAATGATTATGCTTATAGTGCAATTAAAACGCAAGGGAAATGAGCTTTCGATGCACAACACGTAGGGAAGCTTTATATATATAGGCCTAAATCACACACTGATACTCTTTTTCTGGGTACGAGTGAATGCAGGCATGTGTTTTTGTTTCAGAGTAAATTGACTTTTATATTGAATGGACAGGACGCTGCAATTCCAGGAATATACTATATTTGTGGACTTAATGTTTATTACCGTCTTCCAACAGGATGGTATGGGACATGTTATTTGGGGATAGTTTTCACAAAGATTTATCAAATGGAGGATTTGAAGAAGTTTCCGAAAGTGACTGAATTACCTCATAAGAGACGAAAGAGGGAGTCCTCTTCTGAGATAGTGGGAGATGTATTTGGAGCGGTGATTCCTTAAGTGGGAGTCATCCTGAATTCGATTAAGATTCAAAAGTTGTCTACTATTGTGGATAACATGCTGACAAATTTTTCAGGGGCCATACTCCTGAGAGCTGCTGATAGAGCTATGGCTCTTCAAAATTGTCTTGCTTTAGACATTCTTTTAGCGAAGTATGGCGGAGTCTGTAGAATGATTAATTCTAGGCATTGTTGTTCATATATACCAGATGACAGTACAGAGATAAAAGACTTACTAATCTGACTAATGCAAGTGCTGATCTGAAAGATTTGAAAGAACCAGGTGTGTGGGAAAAAGTTTGCAAAGGGTTTGCTTCAGTGGGAAATTGGCTCAGCAACATTTGGAATGTGGTACTATTGAAAATACTACAAGGGATATTAATTGTTGTGGTTTGTTTATTGGGGATATAGGGGCTAAGCAAGTTATGTAAAAGGTTTAAATTTAAAAGGTCTAAGAATAATCAGAGGAGGGAAGAAAAGAAAAGGGAAACATTTTACAGGGAAAATTCAAGGGGAAGACAAAATTATGAAGAAATTGATTTGTAAAAGTTTTAGCTGATGTGAAATCTGTGGGTAATAGTGTGATGAGACATTTAGTCATCAGAGGAGGGATTGCTAGTGCTGGTGTCTTAATTTGAATTATTAATGAGTGTTTATGTATTTTGAATAATGAGTTTATGTAGGAAATAAATTAACGTAGAAAAATAATGCACGCATTTGAAAATGTGACTTCGGAGAATGGCCATCAATGTTCACTAATTAATGATTAATACATAAGAAATGTTGAAAGATTATTAGATTAATGCAGTAATATGTCATATCAAGGGTTACGAAGAATGCTTTATCCTTATTAATTGTAGGCCTTAACTTAGTGAGTGTCTTGGCCTATTTTGCCAGACCTCATGAAGAAGCTGTATTTCTTAGCATCTAATAAAAAATGCTGACCAAGTGAAGTAAACTGTGAAATGTCTATTGTATTGTTAAATGTACTTAACGGAAGCTTTTCATGGGAACCGACGGCTAGGAGATGATGTTCCTGCTAATGCAACGTTGTATGTGTAAAGTGTGTGAGATGGACTTTCCCAGGACAAGAACAATGAAGATACTGACTGGAGTGGAAGCTGCAACAATATTGTTACCTGGCAAGCCGGATGATGAGAACATCGTAAGGTGAACCAATCAACTGCATGAGAATGCAGAAATATTAGAATTCATAGATTTGACATTGTAATATTATTGGACAAAGTGTGAACATACGATTATTTGACTGATAGGGATGTAGGGGATAGTTTAGGTGACTTTGATATAACAACGTCGCAGAGGGAAAAAGACCAGAGACTTATTGAGATTTTAGGAGAGAGGCTCATTTGGAATTTTCAGACACTTTAAGAGAGCGAGAGACATTCATTCCAACATTGGGCTCATATTCCCTGACTGAGAGCCTGATGCCTTGCCGATCGACTGAGGACCTGAGGACGAAGAGTGATTCTGCTTTGCTGACCCATCCCTAGGATAGGTATAATGTGACAAACTATGATTATTGTGATTATTTTGCTTTTCCTTTCTAGGTACAAACTGCCCTGTTTTGTCTATGACTCTATCATAATTAGATGTTTTCCAAATTTGTGTTACTAAATTGTTTTGCATGAAGCCCAACACGCTGATGCTAATCTGGCGTTAGTTAGGGATTCTGACTTATGACGGAAAGACTAAGGCCCTCATTACGACCCTGCCAGTCGGTGATAAAGTGGCGGTAATACCGCCAACAGGCTGGCGGTAACTACTGCCAAATTATGACCATGGCGGAAAGATCTCTGAAAGACAGCCAATGTACCACACTGACCGCCAGGGTGGAAACAACAGCCACCACGGCAGTAGCCGCCTTTACCCAGGCAGAAGTCAAAGTTCTGCCCACCATATTATGACAAGACAATCCACCACCTTTTCCGGGGCGGTACCAATGCCATCAAAAGCCTGGCTGAAACACTGCACAGAAGTGAAAGGACTCACCATTGGAGACACAGGGAAGAACAACATCACCATGGAACCAGAACTGCAAGTTTTCCCGATGATATTCTACGTCATGCTCCACCATGAACACCAATGCCGGCAAAGACGACGACGGTGAGTACAGCCGCCTAGCACACAAGGGAGGGGGGGAGGAAAACGAGAGTGACACACACACGCACCATATACACCCCAGGCACACACACCATACACACAACCAGCTGCCCAAGAAAACAAGTTAATCCCCGTAAATCAGCTGAATAATGCAAGGACAACAGGATTTGACTAAAGTGATTGTAATAAGATCAACACAATATGAATAATATTTTTGCCAATGCAACAGATATGTACAAATGTACATAAAAGGGACACTGCCCAGACCTCAGTTCGCGTGTGCCACATGGCCACAGGGAAAAGTCCAAGGCCCCACTCGTTACCTGCATCAATACAGAGAGAACACTGCAGGGGCATCAGTTGGCAAATAGGCAGGCACCTCAGGGGGAGGGGGGGCACCTCAGCCGGATGCAGAAACAAGACCACTGGTTCTGGAGGGGGCAACATGCCCTGTGCTTGGTCCAGGTGAGTGCAAGGACACAGTCTCTTGGGTGGGTGTCTTCCCCACTGGTTCTGGAGGGTGCAACATGCCCTGTGCTTGGTCCCAGGGAGTGCAAGGCCACAGTCTCTCGGTGGGTGTCTTCCCCACTGGTTCTGGAGGGAGCAACATGCCCTGTGCTTAGTCCTGGGGAGTGCAAGGCCACAGTCTCTCAAGTGGGTGTCTTCCCCACTGGTTCTGGAGGGGACAGGCCGCACAGCAGCCCATGGAGGCTGGATCACGTTCCGTCCGCCGGGGGTGACGGCTGCACTGTTTTGTTGGTGGTGGTAGTGGGAGGCTCCTGCTCAGCCCCCGATGGCTGCACTGTGGTGGTGGTGGTAGTATTGGGAGGCTCCTGCACAGCCCCTGCACCCTATGATGGCTGTCTGTGGTGGTGGTGGCAGTGGGAGGCTCCTGCTCAGCCCCAGCACCCTGCAATGGCTGCATCGTGGTGGTGGAGGTAGTGGTGTGAGGCTCCTGCTCAGCCCCTGCACCCTGCGATGTCTGCACTGTGGTGGTGGTGGTGGTAGTACTGGGAGGCTCCTGCTCAGCCCCTGCACCCTGCAATGGCTGCACTGTGGTGGTGGTGGTGGTACTGGGAGGGTCCTGCTCAGCCCCTGTACCCCGCGATGGCTGCACTGAGGTGGTGGTTGTGGGAGGCTCCTGCTCAGCCCCTGCACTCACTGATGGCTGCACAACCACGGTTGGTGGTGGGGGCTCTGTGACAGCTGCTGGTGCAGGCTCCTTCCCCTTCTTGCTTGCTGGTGCAGGCTCCTTCCCTTTTTGCTTGCTGGTGCAGGCTCCTTTCCCTTCTTGCTTGCTGGTGCAGGCTCCTTCGACTTTCTGCTGGCTGGTGCAGGCTTCTTCGCCTTTCACCTGGCTGGTGCAGGCCCCTTCCCCTTCAGTATTTGTGGCCTAGAATCCTTTCCACTACGAGTAGGTGCGGATGGCAGTGGGCCCGTGGACTGTGTGGCTAAGGTGCTTGGCTGAGTTCTTGAAACCCTGGCCATGCATGCAGGATGGGGGAGGGAAGAGGTCAATGGTGGAGATGAAAAGCTTTTTAGGGACATTGGGGTGGGAGAAGTAATGGGAGTGGAGGATGAGGGAGTGGTTATAGGAGGTGTTTGCTGGATTTGGGTGCAGGTGCATAAGCTGTATGCTGTTGTTAGGTGGATGGATGTTGGGTGTCTGAGTGCTTGCGTTTGTGTACCTTAAGAAGGGGGACAGACACGGTGGGAGAGGACACAGGGGACGTGTGCATGGCTGTTGTGGAGGTGTCTGCAAGTGAGGTGTGTGTTCTGCTTGGTGTGGTGATGATGCAGGTAGTGGATGAGGATGTAGTGCATGCAGGTGTGACTGTAGACGCAACTGGGAGGGAGGTAGAGGAGGAGGAGGGGGACACAGTGGAAATAGTGGATGTGTTTGTGTGAGTGCCTGTGGTGCTTGTGTTTGGATGTGACACTCTTGGGTGTTGTCTTGTGTGCATGCTCGTCAGGCTGTGTGCTTGGGATGGGTTAGGGTTGAGGAGAATGGGCCTGGGAAGTGGAAGCTAGAGGGGGGACGGTAGAAACAGGGATAATGACTGCCATCAGAGAGAAGGCCAGAGCCTGAATCGATCTCTGTTGGGTCACCACTCCAGTGTGAATGCCCTCCAGGAATGCATTAGATTGTGGCATCTGGGCTCCCAGCCCCTTGATGGCATTCACAATGGTTGACTGCCCTACAGAGATGGATCTCAGGAGGTCAATAGACTCCTCACTCAGGGCAGCAGGGCTCACGGGGGCAGGGCCTGAGGTGCCTGTGGCGAAGGGGATGCCCACCCTCCTGGGTGAGCGGGCACGGGCAACTCGCTGAGGGGATGCTGGGAGGGTGGTGCTGGTAGGGGGGTGGCGACTGTACCGGTTGCTGGGGTGGTCACAGAGGTGTCCACCACCACCAGGGAGCTCCCATCGGAGGAGGTATCTGAGTCTGTATTGTCCTCTCCAGTCTCCACCGTGGTGTTCCCCTCGCCCTCCATCCAACTGGTGCCCTCAGCATCAGTGGACTCTGTCTCCTGTGTCCTGTGGGATGCAGTTCCCTCCATCGCCTTGCCTCTACTCCTCCCCCAGATGGTGCTAATGCACATAAGGACAGGATGACAAAACAAGAAAGGAGGGGAGAGACAAAGAAACACTGGGTCAATGACTACACCAACACCACCGTTGGCATACACAGCACCCTCACACAGGGAACAGGCCTATGCACTATGCATTGCACTACCAGTGATATTGCTAGCCACCAAGGCATGAGGAGGGGCACACACCACCAACTGCAGCACACCTAGGACCGACGCAGCCCTGTCCTGTAGTGGATGCTAACAAGCTAAGTAACCGTTATATCCCTTCAGACCCCTAGCCACCAGAGAACCTACGCTGCTATGTCTGGCCTGGCCTTGGGGCACCCACCAACACACAACCATCACCCGGATACCACCCCACCAGGCGTAAGCTGTAATGTTAGCCACTGTGCTCACCCTTTTGTGGCTGCTGTGTTGCCCTCAAGCGCCCATCCAGCTCTGGATAGGCCACCGCCAGTATGCGGGCCATCAGAGGTGTCAGGTTTCAACGGGCACCCTTTCCTTATTGGGAGGCCATCCCGAGTTGATCATCCACGGTCTTCCATGCCCAGCGTCTCAGGTCCCTTCTTTTGAAGGGCGCTGACCTGCAGAGGCAATACAGACAGGAGAACACAATTAGACAAACAATCCAGTCTGTCACACACATGGCCCACTAAACTCCTTTCCATCACCATTGGCACATACATAGCCCAGCTCACAACATATACCCCGCCAACAGATAATCCCCCCTTTACACAATGCCTTCACACATATCTCTGTGCATACGTGCAACATGCATCGTGCCCACAGTGTACTTACCTGTTTGTCTGGAGGCCCATACAGCAGTCTGCACTGGGGTAGGACCCCATCCACCAGTCACTCCAACCCCTCTGAAGTGAAGGCTCTGGCCCTTTCCCCGGTCACACAGGCCATGGTAGGTTCCAGACACAGGTCACAGCAGCACATGCAGTGTAGGTCCTCTCCTATGGAAGATCATGTAACATGTGAGGAATATGGTAGAAAATGGCGCTCACGTCTGCACCGGTGCATACCGTCACCGCCGGCATACCGTCACCGGTGCATACCGTCACCGCCGGTACAGTCGCCACCCCCGTACCACCGCCACTGTAAACCATAGGGCCCAATATTAACCAATGAGGAGTTGCACAGTGCTTCCCAACCGCCTCCCGCCATGGCACACAACGTCAGCAGATTACCTCACTTCCACCTGTCCCTCCAAACAGGACAGGTGGACGTCATTTCAGGGGTAGGGGGCAGCCCTATGGAATAATGCGGCGTCACAGGAGAAATAGGCACATGCTAGACAAATCACACTGACCCATTACATGTTTACAGAATGCAAACTACTGTTGTGGCTCCATTGTTCAGTTTGTGAGAGGCTCCTCACCCTTTTGTCCCATAGATTCCTACTGCTGCGGATGATTAGGAGATGGAGACATACCTCCATGTACAGACCCCTGGTGGACATGGCTACACTGGAGGACAGGCACATAATACTCACCTATAGACTGGACAGGGCCACAATCATGGAGCCTGACCTGATATCTGCTATCCATCACCCCACTGTGATTCCCTCTCTTGTGCAAGTGCTATCAGTACTCCAATTCCTAGCAAATGGTTCTTTCCAAGTGACAGTTGGCTTGGCAGCAGGAATGTCACAGCCAATGTTCTCAATAGTGCTGACAAGAGTATTGTCTGCCCTAATAAAACACATGTGCAGATACATTGCATTCCCCCAGGTTGAGGATTTGGCCACTGTGAAGGATGAGTTTTATGCAATGGGACATATCCCCAATATACTTAGAGGAATTGATGGAACACATATTGCATTTGTCCACCCGCCAGAATGAACAGGTGTTCAGGAATCTTAAGAGTTTCCACTCCATGAATGTACAGATGGTGTACTTGGCGGACCAGTGCATCTCCCACATCAATGCTATGTATCCTAGGTTGGTACATGATGCCTTTGTCCTAAGGAATAGCAGCACCCCAAATGTGATGGCCCAACTACAGAGGCACAGGGTGTGGCTTATAGGTGAGCCCTGGTTCCCACCCAGTATATGTTGGTGTATTGGTCTGGTTTGGGCCATATAGAAAAGTGTGTGGCTAAATGTTGTCCCTCAATAATTAGAGTTGACTCCTGGTACCCAAACTTATTATGGCTGCTGAACCCTGTGAGGAACGCCAGGACAAGGGCAGAAGAATGTTATAATGAGGCACATGGGCGAACCGGAGGGATAATTGAGAGAACCTTTGGCCGCCTGAAGGCTACGTTTCGGTGCCTCCATCTAACAGGTGGATCCCTGTGCTACTCACCCAAGAAGATATGACAGATAGTAGTGGCATGCTGCATGTTGCACAACCTGGCCCTCAGACGCCATGTCACATTTCTGTAAGAGGAGGAGACTGGAGATGCCCCTGTGGCAGCAGTGGACCCTGTGGACAGTGAGGATGAGGAGGCACAGGATGAAGATGAGGACAAGAGAACATCTGTGATCCGTCAGTACTTCCAATGACACATAGGTAAGACAGTGTAACTTTACATTTCAATGAATTTTGTTGTATTCTGTGTGGCCTTGGTATGCTTGTAATTCCCAATTCAGTGCCCACTTACTGATCCCTCTGGCTATTCATTTTGCAGATGTTGGTGATATGACAAATACTCCTGGTGTGATCACTTCAGCCAGCTACAGTCATTAATCTATGCTCATTCTATGTATAGTTAATTTGCAATGTTTGTACCTGTTTCAAACAACACATATTTGATATACATGACATACTCAAAATCAATTTTTGTCAAAGGGTGTTTACTGAAGTGCTAACATATAGGGGGAAAGTGCAATGGGATGGGGTGATGATGGAGGAAAGTCCAGGGTACACATCCAGTCTTTTTGTAGCACAGGTGCATTGTCCAAGGGGACATAGGAAGGGAAGCAATGGCAGTTCAAGGTGGACAGGGTGACTGAGTGGGACACAAGGGGGACAACCAGGAGAGTCTCATTTCCAGGCAGGGGTCTTGGCAAGTGTCTCTGGCTTCTGTCTGGAACGCACGGAACGTTTGCAGGGTGGTTCACCTTCTGCAGGGGGAGAGGTGCTGGTGGCCTGTGAGTCCTGTGGTGGGGCCTCCTGGCCACTGGTGACAGTGGAAGTGGATGGCCGTTCAGATGACTGGCTAGTGGCAGGGGCCCGCTGGTGTGAGACTACCTCCCTCATAATGTTCGCCATGTCTGCCAGCACCCCAGCTATAGAGATCAGGGTGTTGTTGATGGCCTGCAAGTCCTCCCTGATTCCCTGGTACTGTCCCTCCTGCAGCCACCTGTTCTCCTGCACGTTGTCCAGGATCTGGCCCATCCCGTACTGGGAATGTTGGTAGTCTCCCAGGATCTCAGAGAGAGTGCCTTCCAGAGAGTCGGTTCCCTGGGCCTGTCCTCCCCCTGGTGCACAGCACTCCTCCCAGTTTCCCTGTTGGCCTGTGCCTCTGTCCCCTGAAACCATGTGCCCACTGCCACTTACCCCAGGTCCCTGATTGTCTTGGGTATGAGGTGTGCCATGGGGTCCCTGTAGAGGTGGACACACTGCAGATTGACGTGTCCTGGGGACAGAGGTGTGGGTACGCTGGTTGGGTGCTGTGGTGGTGTTTGTCCAGTGGTCCCTGATGGGCCAGGTAGATCATCCAGATCCTGAAGTCCAGAGCTACTGTCATCACTGTGGGCCTCTTCAGTTGGGGGACTGCATAATGCTGGCACCTCCTCTCCAGTGACATTGGCTGCGGTACCTGTGGGGATGTAAATGATGTGTTATGGTTAATGTGTATGACATATTGTACATCCCTGGCTTGGTTGGTTTTGCCCTGCCAGCTTTCACTTTTGTATGTTATGGTGGGATTGTTCATTCTCTTTGCTGTGCATGCTTTAGTTATGAGTGTCCATGCAGGGCTGTGAGGGGTGTGCATGCATTTGTACAGCATGCAGGGCTTGGCATTGGTATTAGTGAGATGTGATGGTGGACTGTGTGGGGTGTAGTGGAGTGATGGGAGTGAGAGTGAGGGTATGTGATGGCATGCAGGTAGGAGGGTGATAATAGTAGAGAGTTGACTTACCAGAGTCCAGTCCTTCTCCGACTCCAGCCAGGCCCCCAGGATTCAGTGTTACCAAGAATTGCTCCTCCCATGCTGTGAGTTGTGGGGGAGGAGGTAGGGGTCCACTGCAAGTCCTCTGTATAGCGAGCTGGTGTCTTGCTGCTCTGGAACGTACCTTCCCCCGTAGATCGTTCCACCTCTACCTGATGTCATCCCTTGTTCTAGGGTGATGTCCCAGGGCATTCACCCTGTCCACGCTCCTCCGCCATAGCTCCATCTTCCTAGCTATAGATATTTGCACCTGTGCTCCAAATAGCTGTGGCTCTACCCTGACAATTTCCTCCACCATGACCCATGGTCCTCCTCTGTGAAACGGGGGAGTTTTTGTGGTGCCATGGGTGTTATGTGAGGTGTGTTGGTGAGGGTGTGTTGGGTATTGTTTTGGGGTGTGTGATGTGGAGTGCATGAGTGGTGTATGGGTGAGAGTGGCGTGTGGCTCTAGTTGTCTCAGTGGTCTTGGTGTCTCTCTGGTGGCAATGATTTGTATTCATGAAGGGTTGTGGGTACTGTGGGTATGTGTTATAGTGGTGTGGGTGTGGTGTGTATGGGTGTCAGGTGTGTGTATTTGGTATTGTTTAATGTAGTGTTGTTTTGTATGTGGGTGTCCATTTTGACCGCTGCGGTATGTACCGCCAATGGTTTACCACCATTGAATGTCCGCCATTGTGATTTGTGGGTCATAATGTGGTGGGCATTGTTCTGTTGGCGGAACGGTGTGGTTTTTGAGACCGCCACTTTATCACTGACCTTTAGTTTGGCGGATTTGTGTATGTGCCTGTATTGGTGTGTGTGTGTCATAATATGGTGAACGGATTTCCGCCGCCGCAGCGGTAAGTTCGCAGCGGTCAGCGTGGCAGTAAGCGGCATTTACCACCAATGTCATAATGAGGGCCTGAACGTTTGATGGATTTCTCTCCTCAACTATATGTTTTACATCTCGTTAACCCAGCTGACTCTGCTATTGATTTGCACTGTAACTTTAGAATGTGTTGTAGTTCAAGCCTTGATTAGATTGTGTTTCTTCCACCACTTTGGACAACCAGTGTTGTTTTTATATGTGTTTCATTTGATATTGAGATTAATCTACATGACCTAAGCATGGTTAATATAGGGACATAAACTTACTAAACTCTTACTAAAGGTGTGGTTATTCATGGCTGAAAAGTCATGGTGCGTGATAATTAATGATTTTATTGATTATTGATTTTATTGATTACTAATGATTGTTGATTATTGTGTATTGATTATTGATTATGTACTGGAGTTATGGTAAGAACATCTTAATTGCCACTCAAAAGGTTCATCGACCTATTCACGTCCCATTGTAGGTATACTTATTAAGGTCTGACACGCTAACAAACACGGGTTACTCCATCACAACGATGACTGATATCCTGTCCACTGAAATCTAAATCCCATAGAATATAAATGGATTTATATTTCAGCGGATGGGCTATCTGTCATCGTTGTGACATAGTAACTCATCCGCAGAGTTCTAAATCAGGCCCTTCGTCCTTTGGAGGGATAGTACACCAAAGGCAAGTCTTGAAAATCTCACTCACCAGTCCTTCTTTCATACAGGATATCATGAGTCCTTGAGGAGCAAGGAGAGTGATTGTCAGAAAGAACTAACCTCATACACTAGATTTAATAGGAGCCATGCTCCCTTCTGAACCACACTAAATCTACTACTGACCACATGCATTAAGAGCATAATCCCAAGAGAGGAAATATATAAAGGGGAATAGGATAAGAGAGAAAACAGAGACACAGCGCATCACTATTTTGTTATGTTACACCAAATTTGTAAAGCACGTGTACACCTAACAAGGGTTCATGGTGCTGGGGTACAGCAGCGGGAAGGGCTCAGGCGCTAGCCACATGCCTGTCTGAAAAGCCAAGTTTTCAGCAAAGAACTAAAACTTGCATAGGAAGTTGATGCTCTGATGTTCATAGGCAAAGAGTTCCAAAAACCTGGGGCAAGTACGGTGAACCTGAATTCCCCCAGACTTCCTCTTGAATTTAGGACTTCTAATAGATTTTGGAACGCAAACCTCAGATTGCGCTTGCCTTCATATTGCTCACGAAGGAAGGGCTATTGCCATAGCAAGATTTAGAAATAATACTGCAGGTTTTAAAGTGGGTTCTCTGGGCAACTGGAAGCCAGTGTAATTTTATCAGTAGGGATCTGGTATGACCGGATCTGGACTGGCGTCAAACCAATCTAACAGCTTGGTTTTTGAACAAGCTGTAGTCTCTGACCATTGGGAAGGCCCACGTAGAAGGAATTTGCGTGATCAATTTGTGACATGACGAGGGCAATTATAATCTGGATGATAGCCTCAAAGGAAAATAATTTCTTGATTCTTTTCACTTTTCGGAGAAGAAAGTAACAGGCTGAGGTCACTGTGCCAACCTGAGGCTTTAGTGAGAGAGTCTTCATCGACCATAATCCCAAGGCTTTTGACTGCACTTTTTAGAGTGGTATGGGCACCCACTTACGAGGGCCAAATGGAAGGATTCCATTAGTACAATTTATTTTTAGTCATCACAATCTCAGTTTTGTCTGAGTTCAGCTTGAGCTGGTGACAGTTCATCCAATCATGGATGAAGAAAATAGTGCTCTGAAAAAAATTGATAGATTCCAGAGAATCATCTACATTAAAGAGTAAATGCAAATCATCAGTGTAATTATATACCTTCATTTTATGCTTCTGTAGGGTATGAACCAACGGACACATATATGGGTTGAGACAAGGAAAAGCTCTGTAGTACTCCACACTGAAGTCTAACCTTGGAGGAGCAGAAAGGTTAGAGACAGACCGACTAATTTTGGTCAGAGAGATAAGATGTCAGCCAGTCTAAAGCAACCCTCTGCAAACCAGCAGTCTTGACACAGTCAATTAGAATATCGTGATCCACTGTGTCAAAGGCTGCCGATAAGTCCAACAGGACTAGGGCCTGGGCCCGTCCATTGTCTGCTTCTTCTCTCATGTCATCCACTACAAATAGTATAACCGCTTCTATGAAATGGAGAGGACTGAAGCCTGCCTGATGGGAGTTTAGGAAGGAGCAGTCTTCTGAAAAAGAGCAGTGATGGTAAGCAATATGGGCTTCCAATATCTTGGACAGATAAGGCAGTGAAGAGATAGGGCAATAGTTATTTAAGACCGAAGGATCATCCCCCGCTTTTTTCAACAACGGAACTGCCACTGCTTCCTTAAAGGTATGGGGAACCATGCCCTGGTTTAAGGATATAATGAACAAAGAGATGGCTGTATTGGGAAACCCAGAGAAAACAGTTTTTTGGATCTGAGGGAGGCAGATTTCATTAGGTGAGCCACGTTTTACCTTAGTCATCAGCTTTAACACATTGGGCCTCATTATGAGTGTGGTGGAGGGGATTACTCCATCCTAAATGTAACGGATATCCCGCCTGCTGTATTTCAAGTTCCATTATAGCCTATGGAACTTGTTACAACGGCGGAGGGGATATCCGTCACATTTGGGACTGAGCAATCCCCTCCGCCAAGGTCGAAATCAGGCCCATTTTCTTTAGTGATAGCGTCAGATTTATTGGATTTATATCTTCCAGAGGGCCAACACTGGTAGACAGGCTGGGGAGGGGATGATATTTTTTATCATCTGAAATTTTTCGATTAAAAAATAATTTAAATCATTACACAATTTTTGAGTAGGGACCACTAGACCATTTAATCGGTCCAGGTTTGCAGTTTTGGTAACCGTGTTAAATACTACTTTGGTGTTATTTTCCAAACTTAAAATTTTGCTAGAAAAGTAGGAATACTTAGCCTGCCAGATCAATTTCTTATCAACTTTGAGCGCTGAACGAATCTGTCCTTTTTGTACTGCAAATATGATTTTTGCCAATGCCACTCAGACTGGTGTAATGCAAGTTTTGCTTTCTTTAAGTCATCAGTATACCATCTAGATGATTCATGACGGCGGATTGATTTTGTTTTGCGAATTGGGGCATGCTTTACGCTGGCTGCCCTGAGCCATTCGGAGATAGACCTGTGGAGGTAGTTTAAAGTCTTGCTGTCCGAGTTTTGGGGCTGGGCCAAGGAATTACAGAAGGTATTAAGATTGACTCATTTCCAGTTTCTGCATGGAGTGCCTGGGCAAGATGGAGATTTCCTAAACATTACATTGTCTAAATAGAATTGAATTAAATGATGGTCTGACCAGGTGCGAGGGGCAAACGAGCTTAGACCTGATCAAGCCCTTTATATGGGTAGCGGTAAACACCTGCTGATCAAAGTTCGAACTACACAGATGGTCTGTGAGATCTGTGGATATATGACCATCATTTTCCTTGGTGGCCCACAGGTTAAACTCTCCCAGAAATAATATCTTTGCATAATCAAAGGCTATGGTAGATAAAGCATCAATCAAAGATGTAGGAAACTGGAGCATATGGCCTGGGGGTGTGTACATTAGAATGCATATGAAGGAAGAGGTGAGCGAATCTAGCTTGATTATCAAGTTCTCTGCCATCGGAAAGGGTAAGGGGTAGAGTTTTATGAAAGATAGGTGCTTTTAGATAGCTGCAGCAACTGCACCACATTTTTTACTCTGCAATCCATTGATGTGAAGTAGGAAGTAATTTTCTGGAAGAGCTACTAGGATATCAGACACGGAGTCATCTCTTCGCCAAGTTTCTGTAAGGAACAATATACCTCGGGATTCTGACACAAGGAGATAGTGTATCTCAAGTTGATGCTTGCCCAAGGAGCTACTATTGAGATCCACAATATTTAGATCCCTTGCCATATGTTTAGACGTAGGCTGAGGGACGTTGTCTGTCATAGAAGTGGTAATGATATCTAATGGCAGCCTCTCAGACTGTGAGGGGGCTGGATTTTAAAGATTCCGAGATTATCCAGTTTTTTATGAGGGATGCCTCAAGATGGAAGTTTATGGCGGCTAATGATCTTGCCTGGCGTGTTACCCCCATATTTCACTGTATATATGTTGTTTTAGTCTATGTGTCACTGGGACCTTGCCAGGCAGGGCCCCAGTGCTCATAAGTATGTGCCCTGTATGTGTTCCCTGTGTGATGCCTAACTGTCTCACTGAGGCTCTGTTAACCAGAACCTCAGTGGTTATGCTCTCTCTGCTTTCCAAATTTGTCACTAACAGGCTAGTGACTACATTTACCAATTCACATTCGCATACTGGTACATCCATATAATTCCCTTGTATATGGTACTGAGGTACCCAGGGTATTGGGGTTCCAGGAGATCCCTATGGGCTGCAGCATTTCTTTTGCCATCCATAGGGAGCTCTGACAATTCTTGCACAGGCCTGCCACTGCAGCCTGCGTGAAATAACGTCCACGTTATTTCACAGCCATTTACCATTGCACATAAGTAACTTATAAGTCACCTATATGTCTAACCTTCACCTGGTGAAGGTTGGGTGCAAAGTTACTTAGTGTGTGGGCACCCTGGCACTAGCCAAGGTGCCCCCACATCGTTCAGGGCAAATTCCTCAGACTTTGTGAGTGCGGGGACACCATTACACGCGTGCACTATACATAGGTCACTACATATATTTAGCGTCACAATGGTAACTCCGAACATGGCCATGTAACATGTCTGGTATTGGGGGAACAATTCCATGATCACCCGGGTCTCTAGCACAGAACCCGGGTACTGACTAACTGCCTTTCCGGGGTCTCGACTGCAGCTTCTGCTGCTGCCACCCCCTCAGACAGGTTTCTGCCCCTCCTGGGGTCCAGGCAGCCCTGGCCCAGGAAGGCAGAACAAAGGATTTCCTCTGAGAGAGGGTGTTACACCCTCTCCCTTTGGAAATAGGTGTGAAGGGATGGGGAGGAGTAGCCTCCCCCAGCCTCTGGAAATGCTTTGATGGGCCCAGATGGTGCCCATCTCTGCATAAGCCAGTCTACACCGGTTCAGGGATCCCCCAGCCCTGCTCTGGCACGAAACTGGACAAAGGAAAGGGGAGTGACCACTCCCTGACCAGTACCTCCCAGGGGAGGTGCCCAGAGCTCCTCCAGTGTGTCCCAGACCTCTGCCATCTTGGAAACAGAGGTGTTGGGTGCACACTGGGCTGCTCTGAGTGGCCAGTACCAGCAGGTGACGTCAGAGGCTCCTTCTGATAGGCTCTTACCTCTCTTGGTAGCCAATCCTCCTTCCTTAGTAGCCAAACCTCCTTTTCTGGCTATTTAGGGTCTCTGCTTTGGGGAATTCTTCAGATAACGAATGCAAGAGTTCCTGGGCTCCTGCCCCCCCTGGACACTGTCGTGACTATTGGACTTGGTCTCCTTGTCTTACAGGTACTCAGGTCTGGAAATCCATTGTCAGTGCACTGCTGGTGTTTGTTCTTCCTGCAGAATCCCCCTATCACAACTTCTGTGCTCTCTTGGGGTAGTAGGTGTATTTTACTCCTACTTTTCAGGGTTTTGGGGTGGGGTATTTTTCTAACCCTCACTGTTTTCTTACAGTCCCAGCGACCCTCTACAAGCTCACATAGGTCTGGGGTCTATTCGTGGTTCGCATTCCACTTTTGGAGTATATGGTTTGTGTTGCCCCTATATCTATGGGCTCCTATTGCAATCTATTGTAATTCTAAACTGTTTGCATTACTTTTCTTGCTATTACTTACCTAACTTTGGTTTGTGTACATATAACTTGTGTATATAACTTACCTTCTTACTGAGGGTACTCACTGAGATACTTTTGGCATATTGTCATAAAAATAAAGTACCTTTATTTTTAGTAACTCTGTGTATTGTGTTTTCTTATGATATTGTGCATATGATATAAGTGGTATAGTAGGAGCTTTACATGTCTCCTAGTTCAGCCTAAGCTGCTTTGCCATAGCTATCTTCTATCAGCCTAAGCTGCTAGAAACACCTCTTCTACACTAATAAGGGATAACTGGACCTGGCACAAGGTGTAAGTACCTCTGGTACCCACTATAAGCCAGGCCAGCTGCCTACATTAGGTCAAAGTGGATTCAAAGTCAGATTTCTTAACAATCTGTCATTAAGGTGCTGCATTTACTTTTAACAGTGAAAGGGATATAAATTAAAAGCATTGCTACGTTACCAACTCTCTGGTTGCTGGTAAGAAGCTCATATACCTGAAAGAGAGAAGAATTAGAATTAAGTGACTATATATATGCTGACTAATCCTCCACTTCTAATGACAAGTTAACTAAACTATGCATCATAAACATGCACTTTCTAATTCTGATAGGTTAGTTTTCTTTCATTCACTTTTCTTTAGAGAAATATCAAAAGAACCAGAGGGTACAATGAGAGGGCAAGGACACAAAGGGAGCATGACAGAGCAAAGACAAAAATGACATTTGAATCATTACGGATCAACAGTAGGAGGAGGCTGCTTTACAAAGGTTCAATAAGAGGCCTGAGTTGTACAATAAAGCCTAAACCCCTGTACTTGAACCCCGATGTTGTGTAGTGGAAATCTCAGCATGCATCGCATGCCGAGAATTCTACATTCGAAGAGGGCGGTTGGAGCTGGACGGAGGGAAGAGCCGGAGGTGGGCGAGGGATTGATGTCGTTTTCGTGCCTGCAGACGTGAATGGAATGAATCTATACCTTATACGATTCGCTCTTAAGTTGTCACCATCATTACATTGGCGACGAGCGCCTACCTCCGCCTCCATATCACGGAGGGACGAAGACGTCGGACAGTTGAACCCACGATTTTTTACAGAAGGCGACTATTCTTTCTTCAGGTGACTCTTGATGTGATAATGGGTTACTTCGTGGTTATAACCCAATAACTTTGTGTTTTACCAGCGTGCAGGACCCGTTTATTTTATTTCAGTTGTTGCGCATGCACGCGCAACGAAGGAAACTCCTTGGGCACTGGTCTGCATCAGAACAACTCTAACTTTTGAGCAACCCCCACTGCCTGTGAAAAAAACGTCAAATGACGTGGCGCCCATCTTGGGGGTAGAAAATACGAATTTTATTCTTTGAAATCAGACATGTTGCATGTAAAACAGGAAATTCTTCAATATTTCCATTCCTGGGAAGAATTTTACATAAAACATTAATAATAAAACAAACAAAATATTTGTCCACAGTTCACTGGGTGTCTGAAATCTGAGTATACATTGTGAATTTACCCATGGCCACTAATACGCAAGGTATAGTGCCACCTACCCCGTTTCTTGCACAACCAGGGAATCCATCTATTCCTTGGGATGAGTGAATTGACATTTTTGAAAATTATTTGGTGGCACTGGATGGTCAGGATTTGAGACCACCGAGGAAAAAAGCTATCCTTTTAAGCACTCTTGGACAGGAGGGTCAACGCATATTTAAGTACTTACCTCCAATCCTAGGACAAGATGGCCAACTGGAAACTGACGTGTACAAGAAGGCGAGGAAAAGACTGGAAAAGAGATTTTCAAAAGAAGTCAACATTGTCATGGCGAGACATAAATTTTATAGTCAGCCACAGAGATCAGAGGAGAGCATCGACAAATTTGTTACAAGGTTGAGAGAGTTATCCACTAAGTGCCAATTTGGTGTGATGACTGAAGAACTAATACGTGATCAATTAATAGTTCAGTGTCGTAGCAAAAAAGCAGGAGAGATTATGGGCAGCCAAGAATCCATCTTTGAAGGATGCCATTGATATAGCAAAAGTCATTGAACAATCTGAATACTGTATGATGGAGATGGAATAGAAAGAGAGGGTGTTCAATGACAGTTCTGATACGAATACAAATTGTATTATGAAAGAAGGCAATGACATTTTAGCAAGTACAAAAGGTGTGCGTACGTTCAAGAATAGCGCTAAGAATAACAATGTGAACAAAACCTATGGTAAAATGTGTACAAGATGTGGGAGTAAGTTTCATAATACATACTCAAAATCGTGCTTTGCTTTGGGTAAAGACTGCATGAAATGCAGCAAAAAGGGCCCTTTTGCATGCATGTGTAAGACTGCTGGAAAGTCTAGGGTAGGTGTCATACATCAAGATTGTATAGAGGAGGGTGAAGAAGTAGATAGAGTCCTGTCTATAGAGAACACTGGTCAGGAGAAGAGCAGTGTACCTAGACCCCCCAGGCCAACAGCAAATTTCCTTATACACAATTATGCCCCAGAGAATGTTTGTCAAAGAATGGCCTAAAGTACGTCTTTTACCAAAATATATCAATCCTGGTGTGTATCAGGGTAAAAAATGAGGAAAAGGTCGATGTGGCCACTAATGGTCCACCAATTCTGGGTTGGCACCACCGGTATGATTTGCACATCAGATTGGATCCCAGGGTAGATGATAGAGTCATGATGTTACAAGACAATACCCTGGATAACATCTTAGAGGAATACAAAGAGGTTTTCGCTAATAAAGCAGGAGAACTTAAAGGGTATACACACAAGATCATGTTAAGGAAAGATGCAGTCCCTGTGCAGCATAAGTTGAGGAAGGTCCCTAATAGGGCAAGGAAGGAAGTAAAAAAATTGATTTGTGATATGGTACAGGAGGGCATCATAGAACGAATTGAGACATCAAGTTGGATCTCCCCAGTAGTTATCATGAGCAAGCCCGATGGGTCTTTGATGTTCTGTGTTGACCTCAGGTCACTCAACCAAAATATAGTGGTGGATAATTACCCATTACCCAATATTAATGAATTAATTTTACTGCTGAGGGGTGGAAAGTATTTTTCCAAGTTAGATCTTAGAAGTGCATATCACCAGGTCAGATTCCATGAAGAATCTAAAGAATTAACTGCATTTATTACCATGGATGGGTCTTTCAATTCAATAGGGTGCCATTTGGGTTGGCCCCTGCGGCAGGTGTTTTTCAAAGAATAATGAGTGATGTGTTTGAAGGGGTTGATAACGTGATGTATTTTCAGGATGACATCTAAACTTTTGGGGAAACTTTGGAAAAACACAACCAAGTACTGAAGTGTGCATTGGGAAGAGTTATGAGAGCAGGTCTTACGCTGAAAAAGGAAAAGTGTAAATTTTTAGCTAACGAAATTGAGTATTTGGGATATACCCTCTCAGAACAAGGAGTCAAACCTAGGAGGAAGCTTTTGGAGGCCATTGAAAAAGTTCCATCCCCCCAGGACAAAGAACAATTAAGATCATTCTTGGGACACATTGAGTACTACTCTAAATTCAAAAAGAACTTTGCCGATAAGACTGAAAGCATAAGAAAACTTTTACGCAAGGGGCAAAAGTTCCAATGGGAAGATAAACAAGAAATTGCCTTTCAGAACTAAAAAAAAGAAATGTGTGAAGCTAAAGTATTGGTACCATTCAATGTTGGAGCTAAAACCATTATAACAGTGGATGCGAGTGCAATTGGTCTGGGGCTGTTCTTTCACAGAACTCTGACAAAGGAGAAGTGACGGTGGCATTTGCCTCACGATCGTTGACCAAATCAGAGCGGAATTACTCAGTCATAGAGAAAGAGACATTGGCTGCCTCATGGGGCATTGAGTATTTCAGAACTTATATTTGGGGACGTAAAATAACACTCTGTGCTGATCATAAACCATTGTTGAGGGTTCTATTACCAGGGGGAGCTAACAAAGTGTCTCCACGTCTGGCCAGATTAGCTGCAAGGCTACAGGAATACCAATTTACTATTGAGTACATCCCTGGATGGCATAACTTTCAGGTAGATTGTTTATCTCGCTTACCTTTGAATTGGCAGGAGGTAGATGAACAACGTATTCAGGAGTATGATAATGAGGGTGCGGTTGCAAGTGTTGAAGACGTGCTGGAATGTGCTCAAGGCGTGGTATCGCGTGAGGAGTGGTGTGAGGAAATGGAGAGAGACGAGGTGATGAAGGGCGTTATCAAATTGATTGTGAGTGGAGAAAGGAGAGAGAGTACATTGAGTCTTCAGGTTCGACCATATGCGAAGATCCTGGAGGAGTTGTCTCTTGTTACGAAGGACATTGTGGTGAGGGGTGACAGGTTTGTCCCTCCGGTGGGTGTAAGATACAAGCTTTTCAGATTGGCTCACGAAGGTCATTTAGGGCAAACTGTAACAAAAAAAAGACTAAAAGAAACTTTTTGGTGGCCAGGGATTGACAGTGATGTTAATGCTTGGGTTGAAAGGTGTGTTGATTGTGTGGAGAGTGAGAAGAGATTGAAAGTGGGCAAACAAAGTATAATGGGATCCATACCGGATACTGGTATAGTGTGGCATACTTTATGCATGGATTTCATTGGACCTTTAAACAGTGTTCCATGGGATTTGAGGTATGCTTTAGTAATGATTGCTGTCCATTCAAAGTGGTTGGCAGTAAAATTTATGAAGGAGATTACTACTAGAGCAACTATTAGGATAATGCAGGAAATATTTCACGAAGAGGGTTGCCCAGTGAAACTTATTACAGATAATGGGACACAGTTAGTATCCCATGAGATGGAATGATTTCTCAAACAGTCAGGGATTCACCATTCCCGTACTGCATTGTACAATCCACAGGCAAATGGCATGGTAGAGAGATGTAATCGGATGGTAAAAGGAGTCATCAATATGGCTATAAGGGTGGCAGAAATGTACCTACCATGGTGAATGATCTAGTGTGGGCTTATCGTACTACTGCACATAGTGTTATGAGAAAGATACCTTTTGAAAAAATGAGAGGCAGGAAAGTATGCACAAAAGTTAACCCACCATGGTTGTCGTCAGTGTTAGAAGAAGGGGGTTTGATCCAAAGAAGTGCAGGAACATCACTGTTGGTTTGGGAAAAGGATATTAAGAAGGGAGATCTGGTGAAAATAAGAACGGGATGTACAGGAAATAGTGTTATGAAATTCTGGGGACCATATGTAGTTAGAGATGTGGTTTTGCAAAATGGTGAACGGTGGAACAAGAGGAGAGTAGCTTTGTATAGCAGAAGCAATGGGGATGGGAAAAGAAAGGTGAACTCTGAAGGATGGGATCCAGATGAGAATAGTAGCTTTTTACTTATGAGTGACGAGGACCTATTAAATAATAGAAGAGTGGATGTAGAGGAGAGAATTCATTCACAATCTGAACATCAACAAAACACAGAGATGGATTTGAATATGGATGTGAATGCAAAAAATGTTCAAACAAGAAGAATAGGGTTAAGGTCTCATAAACATCCAGGATATTTACGTGATTACGTTGTGTAGGGTTTGTTTTGGTTTATACTACATCTTTTTTTTTAAATATCCATATATAGATGATCCTGTAAATCATTGTATATAGTTTGTAGTTCATGTAGGATCATACATTGTTTTAGTTTTATGATTTTTTTTTCCAAAATGTCTTTATGCACAACCTGTAATTTGATTTGTGTTTTTTTAGAGAATTCCTTTTCAATCAATCAATCAATCACAGACATTTATAGAGCACGCTACTTACCCGTTAGGGTTCCAAGGCGCTGAGGGGGGAGGGGGGGTTGACTGCTACCGCTCGAAGAGCCAGGTCTTGAGGAGTCTTCTGAAGGGGAGTAGGTACTGAGTCTATCGGAGGTAGGTAGGGAGCATGTTCCAGGTCTTGGGGGCGAGGTAGGAGAAGGTGGTTCGTTGGATGCGGGGGATGGTGGCGAGGGCGAGGCTCCGCCCTCAGTCTTTTGCCTACTGTTTGTAAAGGAGGTGGATATGTTGTGTAGTGGAATTCTCGGCATGCACCGCATGCCGAGAATTCTACATTCGAAGAGGGCGGTTGGAGCTGGACGGAGGGAAGTGCCGGAGGTGGGCGAGGGATTGATGTCGTTTTCGTGCCTGCAGACGTGAACGGAATAAATCTATACCTTATACGATTCGCTCTTACGTTGTCACCATCATTACACCCGAGCAGTGCAATCTACCAGCAGGAGAAAGGCTAATTACCCCAGATATTACAGCACTCTTGACAACTTCTATGACATTAGTAAAAATCTAAATAAAGCATTAGCAGGCAAATTCATGAAAAATAAAATATGCGTGCGGGGGAGCGAGTTATAATAACTTTGGGGCAAGTTTTAATAAGACAAGCTCTCAAAAATCTATAACTCTATTACAGTCAATATTCAAAATAATTCAAAGGTTGTTTTCTTTCTCAAACACTTGAAGTTCAGAATATGTCTCTATACTCCTTAATTTTTCTTCCAACAAATTAATGAATCAAAGAAGCAAGGTCAAGGCTGGAGCAACATTGTAGTATAACTGCCTAGCAAGAATGCTATGGAACAAAAGTAATCATTCAGGATGGATGCAGCCGCTCCAATTATTATGTAATAATTCAAAGATTCCTTTGGAATGCAGATTTGTTATCACGTGCTCTTGCATAGAGCATTTCTCCCAATTATGCTAACACTCTGTGCCACTGTCAGGATTTCCTTCCTCAAAATAAACTTGTTCTGAGCGGTATTGTGGTATTTCTTCTTATCACATATCCTGAGTCATAAACTGTTACCCATGCTTCTTGACATTGCAGGCTCGCAGAGGTCTTTCCCTTACATTTTGTGCTGAATTGTTTTAAGCTTGATATGAACTGTATTTCTTAATGTACTGTTTGTTTCACTACTACCATCCCTCTTTGCATACATTCTTCCAAATACTGGCTTCTGTGCACCCCATTGGGATCCTGGCATTGTGTGCATGTGGATGACATCACATAGCAGTTTCTGGTAACATACCTGTGCCACCAAAATTATTTGGGTCTTCTTAAGTCCTAGGCGGGCTTCACATAGTATTCTCTTGGCACCTAACTATATCTTCATTAGTATGACCTAGTAGCCTAAATGTTCAACAGGGCTTGGGTTTCTGTAATTCTTCAGGGAGCCTTACATAGTAATCTTGTTAGCTTAACAATGCTTCCAGGGTTTGGGCTTCTGTTGCTGTTGGGTGGGTTCCCTAGAATAATACACATTAGCTTAAACATGCTGATATGGAACAGGTTTTGTCACTGCTCAGTGGGTACCACAAGGTGCCTCTGCGGGCTGTGGCACAGAGACAGCTTCATATGCTGGGTTTACTTTTTAAAATATTTATAAGGAAATGCCTCTTTTTTCATGATCACCCCCAAAGTTTTGGACTGATGCTGCTGGTTTTCCAAGTGTGCATTGTAGACTGATAACCAGGCGTCAGTGCCAGTGTTCTAACCCCTTCCAAAATATATGTTGAATTAGGTACGCCAAATTGGCATAAACTGACTTACTTATAAGTCCCTCATACATGACACCAAGGATACCCAGGGAATGTAAGGCAAAATGTTTCTCCAGAGCTGCAGCACTGGTTGTGCCACCCTGTGTGGGATAAAGTACAAAATGGCTCCCAGCCTGTAACTGCAGCATGGAAACACAGTTTTAAACTGCTAGTTAGACTTTGCCATTAAAAGTCTCCCCTAAGGAAGGCATGTGGAGCACTGAGGCAAATGTCTTTTGCTGTGGAAAAGTTAGTAGCCCCTTTGGCTAACACAGAGTTACTGGCTTACATTCATCTCAGCTAACTTCTGAATGGGACTATTAAAGTGATTACTATAAGGTATCAAACTGATTGTGGCACTAAACCCGACTTGATCCCAAAGTCGAACTTTTAAGGAAAAGCAACTTTTCGAATGTTGCCACTCTGTAGCCTAGTTTGCTCAATGGCCTCACACAGTTGCTGTATATCAGACAGCTTTATGCCCTCCTGGGGAGTAGTGTGAACGACTTGCAGGCTCATGAACAATAGTAGCCCACTACAGAGGGATGTTTGGCCACTGGCCCAAAAGGTGAACTTCAAAGGCGAAGCTGCCTTTAGTGGGCAATGGCAATCACACTCCTGAGGGGTTGCCCCTTTGTTCAGGTAGACAAACTGACAGTGTGAACAGAGAAGGGAAACCAATGCCCAAATCGGTTTTCCCAAGGACATGTAGCCCTGACGTAGTCACATCTCTAGGGTAGGCTACCCAGCTCCTAGCATCGAAGGAAGGGCTCAGACATCTTAGGAGTGGGCAGAATAGTTCACCCTGGGATTGCTAGATGCACACTTGTCACAGGGTGGGAGGGATTCTAGTAGCCCGTGGCTAGTGACCGCATCATCTCCTCAGGGCACTTTCTGGGCATAAATACAGCACTCCTGGGACCGTGAATCTCAGATCACGATGAAACTGGATAAAGACCAAAGAAGCACTGCCCTGCTAAATCCTGGACCAGGCCCTTTCAGCTGGACTGCATTTGCTGCACCTTGGGCTGGCATATAAAATAACTATGCCTGTGTCGCCTGGCTTGAGGAAAAGTTCTCCCATGTCCCATACAAAAGAAGTGACTACAAAGGTCATTCTGCTGACCTCCTGAAAAGCTGGAGTAGCTTTTCAGTATTTTTTTGCTTTTAAAAATAAATACTGACAGTAAACTAATTGTTTTCTGTCTGTATGTGTAGAAATCTGTAAGAATGGAAAGTTCAGATCCTTGCACACAATACTCACTGAGACTTATTAGTGCAACAAGCAATTTAGGCTTTTTTGGCTTCTGGGATGAACTCATTATAACACTCCCTGATGGCTTAACATTGCCGAGCAGTATGGGCTCTGCCAGCTCTATGTAGAATTCATATAGTAACCATCTTGTGGCTTAAGCTCTGAGCAGGTTGAACATTTGTTTGCTTTGTGGAGGACCTAATATAGTATTTACCACACCCAACTTGATGAACATCAATGGTGATCTCGACAAATAATACAGACAGTCTTAACAAACATTGGCAAAACTAATAGGTCTCGCCTAAAACTATTGGATTTTCAAGGTTTAGCCTTGTTGTACAACTGCACGGCTGCCTTGCAGCATGATTTTTTTTTTAAAGCAACACCAAAGCCAATATGTCTCATCTATGAGAACTATTGGCTCTGTCAATGTGTTAGCCATGTTGTGTTAATGTTTTAATGTCAATGTTTCAGCCAGTCAGCGCTAGTCTCGTCATAGCATTCATTTTATTTTACTTTCAGCAATGCTGCACAGCAGCTGCACTGCTGTACAACATAGCTGAAATATTGACAAAGCCAATTGCTGTCATAGTACTGTTGGCTTTGCCGATGGAAGTACAAATATATCAAAAAAGAAAAGTGCTACCACTGGCTGGGTCATAGTACATTTTAATGGGGCAGGGTGGGCAGAAACACGGAGGGAGAGTGCCTGTGGGGGGGCAACAGGAAAGGAGAATGTGGGGGAGCCCCTATGACATGCTGGATGCATCATTGTACTTCTTTTGTTTATTGTGGGGCAGAGTAGGACACAATGCAGAGAGAGGGTGTGCAGAAGGGTGGATGGAGGGAGAGCAGCAACACAGACAGCAGGAGGAAAAAGCAACAAAAAAGACAGTGATTGGGGTAAGCAACAACAAGGACTTTGGAACTGGGCAAGGAGCAACATAGACAGCAGATGGAGCAAGAAACAACACAGACAGTGGGAGGTGACAAGCAACAACAAGGGCAGGAGTCATGTAATACAGAGGGAGAAACAACATGGAAAGCATGAAGCAACGTGGAAGACAAGTAGACTCGAGAGACTGCTGGAAAAGACATGAACTTTAGTTGAGTGCTCAAACAAAAAGAAAAAATTAGCGCCCGACTAAGGGAGCAGTGGAAGGACACAAGTATTTGGTCATGGTCCAGAGGAGGAACAAACAAGAAGCTAAAGTGCACACAGCAGGCACCAACGTAAGAAAAGCGAGCAAATGAGAGTGACGATGAGGTCAAACAATGGTGAGTAATGGGCAGTCTTTAAGCCTCCTGTAAGAAAAACAAAATGTCTTGCAAGCAACAGTGAATGATCTGTCTCTGGCAAGACCCAAATATGGTACCCAAGTGAAAGACTACATCTTTTCTCATATTCTGTGCTACACCCTATATTTTCTCCCCAACACTTTTTCAAACCTCACCCAACTCACTCACATAATACAATTTTAAATATGAACCCCGAAGAGTGTCCAAGAAACTACCTACAAATGAGAGCACTACATGGCCTTGCCCTGTGTATGAAATACTATGTAAGCTATAGAAACGGTGTAGCTACTAATGTGAACACCCACAAAGTGCTTTGAGACTTGAACGCAGTGGGAAAACGTCATAGAAATACTAATCTACTGCAAAGAATAGGTGGCCTAGAGGTAGCCAAGACTTTTTTACTACATATTACTATACAACGACATGTGGGTGTATATACAGTTTTCTTTTCATACTATGGACCTCATTATGAACTTGGCGGCAAATGCCACCGACCGCCGTGCTGACAGCTAACAAAAGATCACCAGTGGCGGTGGATGTCATACTGCCGTATAAAGATGCCAAAAATGAAAATCGCCAAAAAATTGTCAACCTCCACCCACCGTCAGGGCCAACGACGGCGGAAACACAGGACACCTCACCCGCCACCGCCACACATACAAACCCCCACCAACCAAATAATGATGCACAAATCAGCTCGGCGGACAGTGAAAGTAGAACAACCATTGGCGGTACCGACCGCTGAGGTCAGCAATGGGAATTGCCAACAACAAATGCACACGTTGGCCGATTTGAAAAGCACACACCTGACACACATCCACGCCACTCTAAAACACACACATACACACAATACAATACTCTTCAATGCCAATAGCATGACACATATTGACACACCAACAGGCATATGCTGAACAAACCATCACACAAGTCACACACACAAAATCACCACTAAAACACAAACACTGCGCATCCACCATCGCAAGCCACACTCCCAACCACACAACAGCACTGTGACCAATGCACCTACAACACACCACCCACAGCACACACCATGGCACCCCCTAAGCACCCCTGCTTCACCGACAGGGAGCTAAGGATCATAATGGACGAGATACTCGGGGTCGAGCCACAGCTATTCGGGGCACAGATGCAGGAGAAGCCCTTGGCTAGGAAGATGGAGCTATGGCAGAGTATCGTCAACAAGGTCAACGCAGTGGGAACCCATCCACGCACAAGGGATGACATCAGGAAGAGATGGAATGACCTGCGGGGGAAGGTGCGCTCCATTGCATCACAAAACAACATCGCGGTACAGATGACTGGCGGTGATCCCCCACCTCCTCCCCCCGAATACACCGACTTGGAGGAGAAGGTCTTGGCTAAACTGCACCGGGAGGGCCTCACTGGACTCCTTGGAGGACTGGACTCGGGTAAGTCAACAACAAAACCCTGACAGTCACCACACCTGTAATGCATGCATTTCCCCATCTCTCTCACTACCACCATGCCCCCATCCCCTAACCAGACAACAACACCTAGACACTCCTATCCATGTTTCCAGCATACCCACAACCCCCCCCATACAAATTACTATCCAGCCCCCTGTGCACAGTCATCAACTCATGCATGTAATGTCAGGAGCATTACAACACCCAGAATGCACTACCACCCCGTCACTAAATGCTTCAAAAAGAACCTGAAGGGGCCCTGCATGCTACTACATGGCAATGAAACCACCAATCACTGCTGAGAAATGCTGCAAGGGACAAGAAAGTGCAGGACACCCACATCTCTATTCTCTCACACACAGATACCACCACCCATGCCCCCCAGACGTAGACGTCAAGGAGTGCCAGTCCTCCACCTGAAGACAAAGTCCCAACTCAGGAGAGTACAGAGGGATGTCTGGACACATAGGAAATCCCTGGCCCATCCCACAGTCCTGGACAGTCACCTTCCAGAAGCCCCACCCAGGACACCACTGACACCTCTACCACCCAGCCACTACCATCAGCTCTGGCCCAGCAACCCCACACCAGTGTCTCCAGGCCAAGGACTGGCTGCGCACATGTACAGAGGCCCGAGTCTCCACCGACCACCAGGCAGGATGATGAAGGGCCCAGGGCAAGTGGGACTGCCAGACCTGTGGAGGGGACACAGGCACCGTGGGCTAGGACCAGTGGGAGGATATCAGTGGCCCATGGGGGTGGCCCAAGGAGGGATGCTGCGCCCCCAGAAGGTCATTGCTGAGGTCCTGGGAGCATACCACCATTCCCAGGACAGGAAGGGCCAGATCCTTGCCACGTTGGAGCAGAATCTGAGGCTGCAGGTAGCACACCACCAGGAGAGGAGGCCATGGAGCAATGGAAACAGCTCAATGCCACCATGGCAGCTTTGTGGAGGACCTAATATAGTATTTACCACACCCAACTTGATGAACATCAATGGTGATCTCGACAAATAATACAGACAGTCTTAACAAACATTGGCAAAACTAATAGGTCTCGCCTAAAACTATTGGATTTTCAAGGTTTAGCCTTGTTGTACAACTGCACGGCTGCCTTGCAGCATGATTTTTTTTTTAAAGCAACACCAAAGCCAATATGTCTCATCTATGAGAACTATTGGCTCTGTCAATGTGTTAGCCATGTTGTGTTAATGTTTTAATGTCAATGTTTCAGCCAGTCAGCGCTAGTCTCGTCATAGCATTCATTTTATTTTACTTTCAGCAATGCTGCACAGCAGCTGCACTGCTGTACAACATAGCTGAAATATTGACAAAGCCAATTGCTGTCATAGTACTGTTGGCTTTGCTGATGGAAGTAAAAATATATCAAAAAAGAAAAGTGCTACCATATAGCCAGTGCTGGCTGGGTCATAGTACATTTTAATGGGGCAGGGTGGGCAGAAACACGGAGGGAGAGTGCCTGTGGGGGGGCAACAGGAAAGGAGAATGTGGGGGAGCCCCTATGACATGCTGGATGCATCATTGTACTTCTTTTGTTTATTGTGGGGCAGAGTAGGACACAATGCAGAGAGAGGGTGTGCAGAAGGGTGGATGGAGGGAGAGCAGCAACACAGACAGCAGGAGGAAAAAGCAACAAAAAAGACAGTGATTGGGGTAAGCAACAACAAGGACTTTGGAACTGGGCAAGGAGCAACATAGACAGCAGATGGAGCAAGAAACAACACAGACAGTGGGAGGTGACAAGCAACAACAAGGGCAGGAGTCATGTAATACAGAGGGAGAAACAACATGGAAAGCATGAAGCAACGTGGAAGACAAGTAGACTCGAGAGACTGCTGGAAAAGACATGAACTTTAGTTGAGTGCTCAAACAAAAAGAAAAAATTAGCGCCCGACTAAGGGAGCAGTGGAAGGACACAAGTATTTGGTCATGGTCCAGAGGAGGAACAAACAAGAAGCTAAAGTGCACACAGCAGACACCAACGTAAGAAAAGCGAGCAAATGAGAGTGACGATGAGGTCAAACAATGGTGAGTAATGGGCAGTCTTTAAGCCTCCTGTAAGAAAAACAAAATGTCTTGCAAGCAACAGTGAATGATCTGTCTCTGGCAAGACCTAAATATGGTACCCAAGTGAAAGACTACATCTTTTCTCATATTCTGTGCTACACCCTATATTTTCTCCCCACCACTTTTTCAAACCTCACCCAACTCACTCACATAATACAATTTTAAATATGAACCCCGAAGAGTGTCCAAGAAACTACCTACAAATGAGAGCACTACATGGCCTTGCCCTGTGTATGAAATACTATGTAAGCTATAGAAACGGTGTAGCTACTAATGTGAACACCCACAAAGTGCTTTGAGACTTGAACGCAGTGGGAAAACGTCATAGAAATACTAATCTACTGCAAAGAATAGGTGGCCTAGAGGTAGCCAAGACTTTTTTACTACATATTACTATACAACCACATGTGGGTGTATATACAGTTTTCTTTTCATACTATGGACCTCATTATGAACTTGGCGGCAAATGCCACCGACCGCCGTGCTGACAGCTAACAAAAGATCACCAGTGGCGGTGGATGTCATACTGCCGTATAAAGATGCCAAAAATGAAAATCTCCAAAAAATTGTCAACCTCCACCCACCGTCAGGGCCAACGACGGCGGAAACACAGGACACCTCACCCGCCACCGCCACACATACAAACCCCCACCCACCAAATAATGATGCACAAATGAGCTCGGCGGACAGTGAAAGTAGAACAACCATTGGCGGTACCGACTGCTGAGGTCAGCAATGGGAATTGCCAACAACAAATGCACACGTTGGCCGATTTGAAAAGCACACACCTGACACACATCCACGCCACTATAAAACACACACATACACACCATACAATACTCTTCAATGCCAATAGCATGACACATATTGACACACCAACAGGCATATGCTGAACAAACCATCACACAAGTCACACACACAAAATCACCACTAAAACACAAACACTGCGCATCCACCATCGCAAACCACACTCCCAACCACACAACAGCACTGTGACCAATGCACCTACAACACACCACCCACAGCACACACCATGGCACCCCCTAAGCACCCCTGCTTCACCGACAGGGAGCTAAGGATCATAATGGACGAGATACTCGGGGTCGAGCCACAGCTATTCGGGGCACAGATGCAGGAGAAGCCCTTGGCTAGGAAGATGGAGCTATGGCAGAGTATCGTCAACAAGGTCAACGCAGTGGGAACCCATCCACGCACAAGGGATGACATCAGGAAGAGATGGAATGACCTGCGGGGGAAGGTGCGCTCCATTGCATCACAAAACAACATCGCGGTACAGGTGACTGGCGGTGATCCCCCACCTCCTCCCCCCGAATACACCGACTTGGAGGAGAAGGTCTTGGCTAAACTGCACCGGGAGGGCCTCACTGGACTCCTTGGAGGACTGGACTCGGGTAAGTCAACAACAAAACCCTGACAGTCACCACACCTGTAATGCATGTATTTCCCCATCTCTCTCACTACCACCATGCCCCCATCCCCTAACCAGACAACAACACCTAGACACTCCTATCCATGTTTCCAGCATACCCACAACCCCCCCATACAAATTACTATCCAGCCCCCTGTGCACAGTCATCAACTCATGCATGTAATGTCAGGAGCATTACAACACCCAGAATGCACTACCACCCCGTCACTAAATGCTTCAAAAAGAACCTGAAGGGGCCCTGCATGCTACTACATGGCAATGAAACCACCAATCACTGCTGAGAAATGCTGCAAGGGACAAGAAAGTGCAGGACACCCACATCTCTATTCTCTCACACACAGATACCACCACCCATGCCCCCCAGACGTAGACGTCAAGGAGTGCCAGTCCTCCACCTGAAGACAAAGTCCCAACTCAGGAGAGTACAGAGGGATGTCTGGACACATAGGAAATCCCTGGCCCATCCCACAGTCCTGGACAGTCACCTTCCAGAAGCCCCACCCAGGACACCACTGACACCTCTACCACCCAGCCACTACCATCAGCTCTGGCCCAGCAACCCCACACCAGTGTCTCCAGGCCAAGGACTGGCTGCGCACATGTACAGAGGCCCGAGTCTCCACCGACCACCAGGCAGGATGATGAAGGGCCCAGGGCAAGTGGGACTGCCAGACCTGTGGAGGGGACACAGGCACCGTGAGCTAGGACCAGTGGGAGGATATCAGTGGCCCATGGGGGTGGCCCAAGGAGGGATGCTGCGCCCCCAGAAGGTCATTGCTGAGGTCCTGGGAGCATACCACCATTCCCAGGACAGGAAGGGCCAGATCCTTGCCACGTTGGAGCAGAATCTGAGGCTGCAGGTAGCACACCACTAGGAGAGGAGGCCATGGAGCAATGGAAACAGCTCAATGCCACCATGGCTGCCATTGTAAGGGTGCTGCAGCACCAGACCAACATCCAGCCTGAGTCCTCCACCCACCTGCAGGCCCCTCACACTAGCCAGGACACTGCCCTGCCATCAACATCTGCAGCAGCTATTGGAGTGGTGGCACTGCCAGAGGACTCACAGGACACCAGCACCCCTTCCCCTGCAGCCCAGCTTCTCCCCTCGCAAACGTGGCCTCAGACCCAGACATCCCAGTCAAACACCAGCCAAGACCAAGCCCACCGCCAGGAATTGACTCTGCCCTGAACTGTCTCCCATGTGTGCCACTGAGCTACCTTGTTGATATGCCACTGCCATTTCACCACCTACCAATGGCCCCATGGACTTTGCCCCTGTGCTACCAAAAGCTGTGGAAATGCACCTGAGGATATTGTTCACCATGTGCCGACTCCCTTCCACTGTCCCACCACTCATGAATGTTTTATCTTCAAATATATACACTTGTACACACAAAAAATCTGTCCTCATTTAATATCAGCAAGCAAATGTCAATGTGTATGTATTAGCCAGTATCCATCATAATGCCGCTTTAATGGCAGGAGGGGGTCTAACAGACTGTCGTGTTTGAAGTATGTCACACTGTACATTCCATTGCTGTAAGGCACATCTGTTTCTTCATTCATAAAGTAGCAACATAACTGGTAAGGGACACCACAGCACTTAATACATAAGTTTCCCAGAAACAATCCAGGAAACCTATGTGCAGAATAAGAAATGTACCTCAGAGCCACTGGAAGTATAGCTGGATTATCTGGGTTCTGGAGTTGATGTCTTCCCTCTCTTCTTCATCACTCTCATCCATCCTCTGAGGTGGCAGGGGTGGTTGGACAGCATCCTCACTCATCTTCCAGTAGAGGGATAGCTTTCCTCAAAGCCACGTCGTGTAGCATGCAGCAGGCCACCACTATCTGACATACCTTGTCAGGGCCATAGCACAGGGATCCTCCAGAGAGATGCAGGCAATGAAACCTTGCCTTCAGGAGTCCTATGGTCCGCTCTATCGCCCTCCTAGTGCGACCATGTGCTTCATTATAATGGAGTTCAGCATCTGTTCTGGGATTTCTCACAGGTGTCAGTAGCCATTGCATGTTTGGGTAGCCAGAATCCCCTGGAAAAGTGGGCGAAAGAGGGTATACACACACTTACTACTTGCATGCAGCCAGCCTGTCAGGTATGTCACTAGTACAGTGTCATACACACTCACCTCTGAGCCAAGCTCTGTCCCCCTGTAGCTGTCCCATCATGTGTACCACAATGCTGTTTCTAGGGACATAAGAATCATGGACTAATCCTGGGAACCTTGCATTGACATGAGAAATCTACTGATCAGCAGAAGACACCGATTGGACAGTCATGGAGTCCAGGTTTTTATGATTTCTGAACACCAGTCCATTTACTCTTGGGGGTATGAGGGCTATGTGGGTACCATCAGTGGCACCTATCACATGGGGGATATTTGCAAAAGCATTGAATCCTGATTTGATGGTGGTGAGATCAGCCTATTGGGGGAACTGGATATAACTTTGCAGGTGTTGCATGAATGCATTCAAAATTTTTGACAGGATGTGGCTGAACATTGGCTGAGAAACACCACCTGCCATGCCCACTTTCACTTGGAATGAGCCTGTGGCTAAAAAATGTAGCACAGATAGTACCTGCACAGTTGTAGGTATGGCATGGGGATTCCTATTCGCTGGCATCAGAACAGGCTCCATTTGTGCACAGAGTTCCAGGATTGTGGCTCGATTCAGGTGGTAGGTGATGATGTGACGTTCCTCCATGGTGGCCTGTAAACAGATGGGGCCCCCCCTCGCCACATGGGTCTGTACCTATGGGGGAGGAAGAGAGACACATTGAGTTGGGACATACACTTCCATAACAAGGTCCCTCTATTCATGTTGTACATGCGACACAATTGTCCCTCACAAAGACAAAAATAATGTGTTAATCCTGTCAGGGCAATGTGTGGGGAGGTGTGTATGTTTTATTGCATCACAGTGTAGGCACAATTCTCAACATGATTCCCTGAGGAGGACCAGTAATCAAAACAGTACTCGACGAAGGGAGATGGAATGGAGCCATGGACTAGGACCCCAGCCAGACTATGAAGGTGAGGTGGATGCAAAATGGCAGCCCCCTGCCCTACAGGTAGTGTAGTGTAGGAAGTGACCTCATTCCACTGGCGTTAGTCATCCTGGCTGTAGGCGGTGTTCATTGCCGTGCACCTGATCATTGGATAACATTGTTGTCAATGGGGAAGCAGGGCCAATCATGATCACCGCTGGTGGTGACAGTGCTCACCGCCGCAGTATACACCGTCATTTTGCCATGCCCTTGCCACGTGACTCCTGCACCTTGAGTAGGGAAGAACTCTGCTGTGTGTGCTGCTGTGTTGTGACGCTGGTCCTTGAGATGGCACGTGCTACAGGGGAACGGGCCCCAGCCTTTATCACGGAGGAGCTGGAGAAGTTGGTGGATGGAGTCCTACTCCTGTATGCAAAGCTGTATGGGCAACCAGAGGAACAGATGAGTTACTATTTGTCCTCCTTGATTGTGTGTGAATGTGGCGGATGCTTGTAAGTGTTTTTGTTGGCTGTGTGAATGCTTACCCGTTGTGTGTCTGGCAGTTTTGGGCTTGGCTATTGTCTATATGTATGTCTCCATGGGCCATGTCAGGTTGGACTGGCATGGCATTTGTGTATGGGGCACCCACACTGACATCTGTTTCTTTACTCTGTGTGTCCCATGCAGGTCAGCGCCCATCAGAAGAAAGGACTGTGGCAAGCCATCGCCAAGGAAGTGCGGACCCTTGGGGTCTACAAA
Organism: Pleurodeles waltl; assembly: GCF_031143425.1. Lineage (NCBI taxonomy): Eukaryota > Metazoa > Chordata > Amphibia > Caudata > Salamandridae > Pleurodeles > Pleurodeles waltl. The sequence goes on from NC_090445.1 coordinate 496,800,025, forward strand.
CGGCAGAGCACCCACTGCAGGAAGCGTGGGAGGATCTGTGGCGCTGGGCCCGGAAGACCGGAGAGGCGCAGCTGGGGATGGCCTCCCAAAATGGGAGAGGTGCCCGTCGGACCATGACCCCCCTAATGGCCCACATACTGGTGGTGGCCTATCCGGATTTGGATGGGCGCTTGAAGGCAGCACAGCAGCCACAAGGGGGCGAGTACTAACAGTGTTGTGATGCTCCTATGATGAGTGTAGTTAGGTGATATGGGGTGCATGCATTGTAGTGCCAGGCCCATAGACAGGTGTGTCCCTGAAGTCCTGCCCCCCTCTTCGTCCATGGGATAGTGTCCTTAGGTAGATATGGCTGGGAATGTAGGCCTGTGAGGGGTCTCCTGTTTGGGCTATTGGTTTAATGTGGCCTCATGGATTTGCAGATTTGTTGCCTTGGCATCGTCTCTCATTGTTTCCCATTACAAAGTGTAGCAGATTAGAGGGCCAGGATGGTAATGCAGTGTACTGTGGGATCATGCCTACCATTCAGGGGGAACATTCATATAATATATTGTGTCTGCTGAAAGTTGGTGCCTGAGATGGGCGGGAGTGTATGTGTTCCAACATGAATATTGTTCCTGGAAATTGACATACTTGTTTCTTCATTTGTCTCCCGGTGCTCTTGTGTCCTTGTGTGCTTTAGCATCATCTGGTAAGGGTGTTGAGGCACAGAGGAATGGGGATGCTGCAGCCCATGGGAGCCAGGAGGCAGAATCCACTGATGCCAAGGGGACCAGTGGGTTGGAGGGCGAGGGGAGTACCACAGGGGAGGTGACTACCACTGAAGGTAGTGACTCCGACACCTCATCCAATGGCAGCTCCCTTGTGGTGGCGGACCATACTGGGCCCACCCATTTTTTGCCATCTTCCGCCACCCCACATACCATCACCACCCTCCCAGCAGCCCCCCACCGAGTTGCCCGTGCGCGCTCACCCAGGAGGGTGGGTGTCTCCTTCGCCCCAGGCACCTCTTCTCCTGCCCCAGTCAGCCCTGCTGTCCTCACTGAGGAGGCTACTGACCTCCTGAGAACCATTTCTGTAGGGCAGACAACCACTGTGAATGCCATCCAGGGGCTGGCATCCCAGATGCAGCAATGAAATTCATTCCTGGAAGGCATTTCATGGTGCCATGTGTGGCCTACAGAGATCTTTTCAGGCTCTGTCCTCCTCTTTGACAGCAGCCAGTGTCCCTGGTCTTTCCATCACCCCTCCCACCACTACTACCCCTTCCACCACCCCACTCCCTTCACCCATCCCAAGAACACATACAGACAGCCAGGCATCCAAATCAACAAACCTGAAGCACACAGAGAAACACAAGCACCACACATCCCACCACACATCCCACCACATGCAGGCACACACCCAACATACCAAAGCACACACACCAACATCCACCTTCCCCACTGTGTCCACCCACCCTCCTTCCAAAACACACAAACGCTCATACTCATCCACTCCACATACATCCACCACACATAAGCATACTAAACAGGCACCTGCCTACACACCCAGCACACCTACACCTCGTACCACCACTCCCTCTACCTCCATTCCCAAACCTGTCTCCAAAACCCCTCCTGCTGCACCTAGAAAGCTTTTACTCTCCCGTGTTGACCTTTTTGAACCCACTGGCCCACCCCGTCCTATCCCTAATCGTTCCCTTGGCCTCACCAAGTCTACTCCTTCCTCTTCAAAGTCCTTCCCAGTCCACCCTTCCCATTCCTGTGCCCCTTCTCCAGGGAGGAAGAAGGCCTGTGTTGCCCCTTGTCCCTCTGCCCTTCCCCAGTCTAGGCACACTCCTCCTCCTTCCAAGGGCAAGCCCAAACCCTCTCCACCTCCAGAACCTACACCCAAGACCCATCTTCCAAACCTAAGTCTCCACCCCCACCACCCCTGACCCCTGAGGTGCCTGACTGCCCCATTGATGCCCCTTTCTCAGTGGAGGATTTTTCGATCATAGGAGTGAAGTGTGGCCTATATTTGCCCTTCCGGGACTTGAATTTGCCCTGGTCTATGGCCTTGTTTGGACAGATATTATTGTTTCTAAATAATAAATGTTAGTGCCCAGCAGACCTGTTGGAGCAATATTATCCAGTTGTGCAGCATTTCACTGTGGGGGAGTGGTGTACACAGGTACATATAACCTATGTTTTGCATTAATTTGTAGAATTAACTTAGCTGAGGTTGTGGCCTAGTCTTTCCAGGCCTTGCACAAGAAGCTGAATTTCTAGCATAACCTGACCCTGAACCACCCGATGTTAAAGTTGCTTAGCTAGAATTTTCTGCAATGTACCGACGGACAGGAGATGATGAAGTTGATTTGATACAACTATGTGTAGAGTAGGCTAAACATACTTTCCCAGGACTTGAACAATGAGGGCACTGACTGAAGAGGAACATGCAACTTTTTTGATACCTGAAAAGCCGGATGATGAAGACGTCATACAGCGGACCAATCTGTGAAATGAGAAAGAAGAAATATTCAAACTCATAGATTTGAAAAATTAATATTATAGGTTAGAGTCATATCTGCTGATTGACTGACCAATTAGGAATTAGGGGGATGGACTGAAAAACTCTAATAAAAAGTCATGACAAGGGGCTAAGAATTCAGAATTTTGGGTGAATGCTGATGACGTGAGGAGACGCGGTTCGAGGTTCTGTTGTGGGCTCATACTCTTTAGAGCCTGATGCTTTGCTGATCTATTGATGACCTGAAGACGAAGACTGACTTTGTTGCTGATCCATTCCGTGGATAGGTAGCTATGATGATGTGACTGATTAACCTGTGCCTTTTCTTCTAGGTACCAACTGCGCTGTTTATAGTTTTTCTTCTAGCTAGATGTTTTCCAAATTCATATTTTTCTAAATAGTTTTTGCATGAAGTCCCACATGCCGATGCTACCCTGGGTTAGGTAGGTTTTCTATGGGTTATGTTGACAGAGACAAATGATTGACGGACTGCTTGCAGAACTCTGCTATTTATGCCGTTGTATTCATCTTTATTGGTTTATGTTGAAGCATTCAAGCATATGTTTTCTCAGTGTTCTTGTGATAGTGTGAAAGTGGTAGGTTGCGCTTGCAAAGATTTAAGCAAATCGCAGGTGAATTGTGACATATGAGAGGTAAAGTAGGGAGTTTGCGTACTCTAGTTGAGGTTTAGTAGCAGTTTGTGTACTCCACAGTATGAGAGTAGGGAAGTCGTCGAACTTCATATGTGTGTGCAGCTTTGTGTTAAAAAATTGTCCACGTGGTTGTTGGTGATGTACGGACCCTGCATGCTCTAAGACTCCGGAGTATATTGACAAGTGTAGGAGACACTTGGTTATATGTTGTAATCTGTCTGGTTTCATAGGTTGATCGTGTGTGGTCAACAACTCGGTGTGTGAGTTAAGCGAGTAAGAGAAATATTCGACTGAGATTTGGCGAGTCCTATGTGCACCAGGACAGACCCATTGATCAGTTGAGAGTAAAATTTGCGGGTCGAATTTTGCTTGCGAATGTGGGAGACAGAGAAAGAGGAATAGCTGCATGAGAGATAGGGCCATCAGTGAAAATCTATAAGGTCTCTGAAGCGATTGTGTACCTTCCTGTAGTAAACCAGGTGATTTGTTTCTGGTTATTGGTCTTTCGGTTAGTGCTCACAACAGTTATGCATTAGTTTTGTGTGAGTTGAAGTTTAGGAGGACAAGCCGCAAGACTTTGTCAGCCGCAGTGTGTAAGTGTGACGTTAGAGTGAGCCGTGCTGGGATAGGTTGGTTAGTGAGAAGAGTCGCAAGCGGATCGGCAGCCGTCCGTAAGAGGCAATTGGTTGAGTAAGCGGGTGAAAGGAATCTTGGGAATAAAAGTAATTTCCTTATTGAATCGAAATAAATACAACAGAGAAAATGAAGTTTTTCAAAGCATTCAGGAGTGCCATGAAGGGTGATTCTTACATTACGGTGACACTTGGGGAGCCGACCCCATCAGAAAATTCTCCAGCATATATTGTGATGGAGGAGCGAGGTGTCGCGCCATGTCTTTGGTTAAAGCAGTGGTGCAAGTTGGCAGAAACAAGGTGGGATTGGGAAAAGAAAAAGTGGAGAACAGAGAGGTTACAGGGTGTTAAGTTAAGTTGTTTCCTGTTATCACAGAGGAAGATGAGTCAGAAAAAGTAGAGGCTTACAAGAGTGATAAGAGTTCAGGGAAGAAGAAGAAGAAAAAGACCTATGTAGAGGTAGAAGAGTCAGACGTTGAGGATCTTATTACACAATTGATTGTTGAGGGACCAACCACCGCCATATGCAGCACATGTAGGGGGTCCAAGTACTAGCTCTGCTCCAACTGCTCTAGCACAAGTGTCGGGGACAGTGGAACCAGTGCAGACAGATAATGGACAAGTACAAGGGGTAGTACAGAGTACTCCTAATGCAGTGACTATTTCGGTGGTCCAAGCTCAGGTGCACCCACCACTGATACAGAGAATTTATCCATATGTACCAGTTCTTGAGACAACTTCGAACTTAGTAGTGCCATTGGAGCAAGTGCTTCCGAGGCCAATGCTAGTTCAGACTGAGCCGACTCCAATGTTGTTGCCTCAGGCACAGTCACAGGGTTTGCCGAAGTTCACACCAATGACAGGGACACAGTCAGATGTGACAAAAGTGATGAATCAGAACATGGGAGTAATCCTTCCACAAAATGCAGATGTCAGAGCAGCACCAGATGCAATATCACTGCTGATTACAGTTGGTCAAGTGGTACCATTGTTTGCGCAAAAGAAAATGCAGGAGAACAGGGTGAAATGTCACAGAGTCTCGTGAGGAGGGGAGTGAGTGATCATGTACAGGTGATATTGTCTATGGGTTAGATCTTTGACGGATCTAGACCTTTAATGGATCTTAGCCCACTTGTTGTGCTTCCAGATGTAGTAAATGGCCTGAGTGCAAGTCAGAGTTTGAAGCTTTTGACATCGCAAACTCCAGGTTCTGTGGTACGAGAGGTGCCAATGCCGAGTGTGCGTAACATCTCATTACAGGGATTGACAGCACAGAAAATGAGTGAGTGGTTAGATAGTTTGAATACTCCTCGAAATTCATCCAAGGGTGAAGAGCAGATAAATTGTGTAAGAATAGCTACAGAAATAATGGAGCTAGTTGGGGGAAAGATGGGAGTGAACAGATTGGAATCCTACACAGAAGAAGAGTTGAGGTATTTGTGTCCAAGAATTACAAGGGAATCATCAGAAATTAGCAGATTTGGCAGAAAAGCATGATATAAAGATTGAGAGAACAAAACATTTGAAACAAAGTTGCAGGTTAGATTTTGAGGCGAAGGATTTTGAGCACATGAGGTCAGCAGGGATGAAAGCGCATCTAAAGGGGTTATTGCAGAGTGCTCAGATTTGGGGAGCACTAGAGAAGTGGGAAGGCAGATGGGCAAAGAAGAAGGATAAACGGAAACGAGATTCACAAGAAGGGTCTGAGGGTGTTCAGAAAGAAAAGGATCCAGTAAAGATTTTACCGATGAGGGAAATTCCAGGAGGGCAGTTTGTTCCATGGCACAGGAGTGATATACTGTAATTCACAAACGATTATCTGAAACTGAGGGAGAAAACGGTTGAGTGGTACCAGCAGACAGATAGATTTGTGAAGCTTTCTAAATGTCTGTGCGAAGATTTGAATACCTTGTTATAAATAGTGGTTCCAGCTGATTTGTGGGTTGAGTGCAAGAGAGCAGTGGATTGGCCGACGAGTGAACCAGAAAGGAATAGAGTTACAGGTGCACCATTACCTGAAGTGATGAAACATTGTTAAAAGGTGATTGAGTTCCTGAAGACGATAATTTCTCCTAAGAATATTGATTGGCAGAGAACTGACAGGACAGTGCAAGAAACTAAAGAGTCAATACATACCTATTATGAGAGATTGCTGAAAGCATTCAAAGATTACAGTGGCAAGGAAGCAATTGAGCCGAAAGACATGTTGCACTTTGTGTTCAGGTTCATCGAAGGATTGAGACCAGAAATAGGGCAGATGATTAAGAGTCATTTGATTTGTTGGCAAGAGAAGCTGATTGATGAGTTGTTGCACTATGTAAAATACTGTAGTGATGAAATTGAGTTGAAGCACAAAAAGCTGAAGGAGAAAGCGATGGTGATACAAGTTAAGGCAGCTCAAACAGGAGTGCAAGGAGCTTTAGTGCAACAGATGTCGCAGCAGCAGGGAACTGTCATGTTCCAACCTCAGATGAGAGGTTGGGGTCGTGGAGTCAACATGACTCGTGGTCCGGATTTGAGTACTGTTGTGGTCCAGAATGATATGCAGGGGATGAAAAAGATGTTGCCATGTCATCTGTGCGGAAACGTGGGACACTGGAAGCGGGAGTGTCCGTTGATGGTGCAGGATGGTGTTGTCCAGCAAAGTGGTGATGCCAATACATTTCAAACTGTGAAAGTCCCTAGAATGAGAGGGCTTAATCCAAATGTTCAGAATCAAGTGCAAAATGTCCAACCCATGCAGCAGGTGCAAGTGTCGCGTGCACAACTGACACATTTGCAACCATTGCAGAAGCAACTGCGTATGGTACATAGACAGCAAATGCAGATACCACAAGCCCCGATGGAACAGCAACAGATAATGCTGTCTCAGCAGGTCACAGGTCAGAGACAAGACAGAAGTAATGGCACAGTGCACCAATTCTCATTGCATAGTGAGAATGAAATAAACGATGAATAGATGAGTATGAGTTCGGATGAAGAACCATGTATGCTTGCAGCATCATTAGGGTAGATCAAAAAGGTCCATTTGTGAAGGGAAAGGTGATGGGTCAGAAAGTTTCATTCTTAGTGGACACAGGAGCTACGCGCTCTACAGTAAGAAGTGCAGAAGTTCAGAACTTATCTTTTTCAGGCAGAACAGTTCAGGTTGTGGGGGTAGAAAACAGACAGTTGACAAACCCAATCACAGATCTGGTACAGGTTGAGATTGGCAACTACCAGGGACTGCATAAGTTTGAAGTCTGTGATTCAAGTCCAGTATCCCTACTGGGAAGGGACTTACTGTGTAAGACAAAATGTTCCATTAGTTGTTTGACTGCTGGAATAGAGGTTCAAACTAATAGTGATGATGAGGAAGAACAGACATCTGAGACAACCAATGAGGAATACCCGTTGATTGAATTTTTCCCGATGTTTACTGTGAAAGAATTACATGCACATTTACAGGGAACAGTACAGGAAAATGTGTGGGATCTGACAGGTAAAGAAGTGGGTTAAATCAAGGGAGTGGAGCCAATTAAGATCACTTTGAAACCAAATGTAGTTTTTCCGCAGCTTCCACAGTATAACATGGCACAAGATGTTCTGATGAAAGTGACGCAGATAACTGGAGATTTTCTGAAACAAGGAGTTTTGAAAGAAGTGTTGAGCAGTCCATGTAATTCACCCATTATAGGCTTAAAGAAGCATTGTGGAAAAGTGTGCATTGTGCAGGATTTGCGAAAAGTGAACGTCATGGTGGTCAAGTGTTGCCCTGTAGTGCCAAATCCAGCAGTGATACTGTTTCAGGTTCCACGTGATGCAGAGTGGTTCACAGTGGTTGATTTGTCACAAGCTTTAGTTTCTGTGCCTCTTCATTAGGATAGTCAGTTTCTTTTTAGTTAATTCCTAGACAGAGTCTACAGCTGGTGCAGACTTCCACAAGGACATACAAAGTCACCGTCTCTGTTCAATCAGATCCTGAAAAAGAATCTGGAGTCATTGCAACTAACGAACCAATCGACTCTAGTACAGTACATTGATAATTTGCTGATTGCATCGAGGACAAGGGACAAGTGTAAGTATGACTTGATTGCCCTATTGAATCATTTGGGAACGTTTGGACATAAGGTGTCACCTTTCAAATTACAGTATTGTCAAAAGTCAGTGAAATACTTGGGACATTAGATTGAGAAAAGGTCAAGGAGAATCCTTGATACTGCAGAGAAGTCCACTGACTTCACAGAGAGCTGTCAGAATGTTTCTGGGAATGGTAGGATTTTGTTGTCAGTGGATTCCAAATTTTGGTGAGATTGCTAAACCGTTGCAGCAACTGACACATGAGGAAGTTACTGACCCTGTTACATTAGATGAGGATCAGATGAAAGCATTCACTGAGTTGAGAGAGAGTTTGTGCAGGGCTCCAGCGTTGGGAATGTCTGATTAGACAAAGCCATTCACATTGTTTTGTCATGAACGTGATGCTTGTTCTTTGTCTGTTTTGACACAAGTCCATGAATGTGCTTATCGCCCAGTAGCCTATTTTTCAGCTACCTTGGACCCAGTCGCAACAGCTTTACCGGGTTTTCTGCGTGCTGTTGCTGCAGTTGGTCAAAGCCTTTCACTATGTGAAGGAGTAGTGATGGGATACCTTCTCACGGTAATGGTTCCTCACTCTGCTGATATTTTACCGACAAGGACGAAAACACAGTATTTGACTGGTGCAAGACTGACAAGGTATGAGACAAGCATATTAGTTACATCAAATGTAACATTGAAAAGATGTACAGTGTTGAATCCAGCAACATTACTTCCAAGTGATACTGTTGAAATTGAAAAAGAGGAAGACATCGAGCATGAATGTCTTGAGGTAACTGGACTGTGTACAAAACCAAGGCCTGATATCAGAGATACACAATTAGAAGAAAACGATCAAATTGTTTTTGTTGATGGCTCATGTCTCAGCGATGGTACAGGGACATTGAGAGCAGGATATTCCGTATGCACAATCACAGGTACATTAGAATCCTCTTGGCTTCAAGGTGTATATTCTGCACAAGGAGCAGAATTGGTCGCTCTTACTAGAGCATGCCATGTTTCTGCGAGACTGAGAGTCGCAATCTATACTGACAGCCAATATGGATTCAGAATTGTTCATGATTGTGGTCAATTGTGGTCGCAAAGAGGATTTCTGACTTCTACTGGTACACCAGTGAGAAATGGCGACAAGATAAAAGAGTTGTTGTATGCAATACAGTTACCTGAAGAAATTGCTGTGGTAAAATGCAGTGCACATCAAAAGGCACAGGATTACACCTCACTGGGAAATGGGTATGCAGATCAAGTCGCAAGGTTTGTGCATTGAACTGTATATCATTCAAAGACAAGTGGGAATTGATGACAGAAGAAGACAACACATGTACATGTTTTGCATTAAAGGTAATTGATACTCTGGAAGAGTTGAAAATATTGCAGAGTAATGTTGACAAAGAAGAGAAACGGCTCTGTGTAAAATACAAATGTGTCCAAAGACCTGACGAAATTTGAGTTTCTGAGGAGGGTCAGATGGTCCTGCCCAATAGTTTATTGTTGCAAATGGCCCGATACTACCACGGCTAGGCACAGATTGGGAGGGATGCCATGGTTAGATTGTTCAAGACTGACTGGTTTAACCCCAACTTCAGACAGGCAGCAGAGGCAGTGTGTCATCGCTTTATAGTTTGTCAGCAACTAAACGTGGGAAAAGGGACAGTGGTAAATCTGAGCCACATTGGAAGAGCAGGAGGTCTATTCAGCAGAATGCAACTGGATTTCATTAAAATGCCTGCATGTGGAGGTCTGAAGTACGTGTTGGTGATTGTGTGTGTCTTTAGTCACTGGATTGAGGCAGAACCTACAAGAAGAAATGACAGTCTCACAGTAGCAAAGCTGATGCTTAGGGAATTGATACCAGGTTTCGGATTTCCGAACTCTTTAGAATCAGATAGGGGAACTCACTTCAATAACAAGGTGATTAAACTCTTATGTGCAGCACTAAATATTGAGCAAAAGTTGCATTGTAGTTACCGCCCTGAAGCATCAGGACTGCTGGAACAAATTAATGGTACCTTGAAATCAAGAATTGTAAAGATGTGTGCAGCTACGAATCTGAAATGGCCAGATGCATTGCCTTTGGTGTTGATGTCAATGAGAAACACACCTGACAGGAAGACAGGGCTGTCGCCCCATGAAATCCTCATGGGCAGAGCAATGAGATTACCAGCAGTTCCAGCCAATGCACTTGTCAATATTACAGATGATATGGTGTTGGATTACTGCAAGGGTCTGGCTGATGAGGTTCGCTCTTTCTCTCAGCAGGTGCAGGCTACTACCCTGCCACCCATCAACGATCCAGGTCACAATCTGAGAGCCGGAGACTGGGTCGTTGTCAAAAAGCACGTTCGCAAGACCTGTTTGGAACCACATTGGAGGGGTCCTTACCAGGTGGTGCTAACAACTACGACAGCTGTGAAGTGTGTAGGACTTCCAAACTGGATACACGCAAGTCATACAAAGAGACTGGTATGTCCACCAGACCATGAAGAAGCGTTGTTGAGAGCACCAATAATGGAAAAACAGATCACTGCACTTGAGCCAGAAAAGGAGCCAACAGAGCCTGAAGTTTAACCAGAGCTTGTGAAAGATGGTTCCATTACTCCTGTAAGAGACGAAAGTGAGGAATTACTGGAGGGTGTGCAGGAGCCTATCTCGAAGGATGCAGCAGGAGAGCCTAGCTCAGCAGAGGTCCTCCCAGAAGCAGACGGCGCTGAAAAGCAGACAGAGCAAGTGCCAGACCAAGAGGGTGAAAGAGTTGAGACGGATCAAAGTCAAGGTGATTCGACTCCTCCGGAGCCCGTAGCAGGTCCATCAAAAGAAAACATCATAGAGAAAGAGAAAGAGAAGAATCCAATCTTAAGAAAAATATTGACAGAGTGAACAAGAAAGGGAGACAATTGGCCTGAATTGCAGCTTGGGAAGAAGAAGGAACTGGTCATAAATGAAACAATAGAAGAAGAAGTGGGCACTACAAGAAAGGAAGAATTAAGTGAAGGAGAACTAAGTGGTGACCGAAGGTTGAAAAGAAAAAGAATAGCAAGTCGAAGTTACACAGGTCCTGAATGGGCGTATGCCATTACCAATGAGTGGCAACATGAGTTTATGTCCTTTTGCTTTGATAGAGAAGTTCTGAGTCAATATTTTGATGTAACCTGAAGGTGATCAAGAAGCTGAATAGTTGGGCTAATCTGAGAAACTTAAGAAAGAGACTGTTTGAAAATAAAACCGAAAGATACATTGATAACCTGAAATGACAAATTGAAAACCGGATGTGACAAGCTGCTAATCGATTTTGACAAAGAAAAGGGGTTCCTGGATGTGAAATTGAACTGTGAGAAAAGAATTTTCCTTTATTTTTTATTTTTACTGCACTTTATCTAAGAGTTACTTTTGCTTTCTGATTCTTTACAGATCATGGCTGAGCTCAATAATGAAGATAGAAATATTAGGTGCTGTAGATATATTAATATTGGATTGGCAATTGTGTGTGGAATAATATTTATAATAATGATTGGTGGAATGTCTGTTCATGATATGAAAAGAGCTACTATTACTTCTGCTCCTGAACCCACTGTACTAACAGCTCAAGAGAGGTTTAAGTTAGATGAAAAATACTTGCATGACTATGCTAATGCTCAAGGAGAGCTTTCTTCTAACGTTTTCTATCGCTTGTTGAGTATGTTGAAACGATGGATGCGAGGAATTGTCTTGTGTGTACGCAAATTCCTTCATCAGTAGAAGAAGGAGTTACGTACCATAGTCTTTCATTAACATATGGAATAAGCTGTAGTTTTCTACTAACAAGATTCTATAACCAACGGTATATACAGTATTTTTATTCAAACTACAATGTTGAGTTTTCATTTGTTCCTATTAATATATATCTGAGTAGGATAGCTAAAGAACATGATATAGTACTAGTTAGGGGGTTCTTCGAGCCAACACTAACATTTGGGACTGCATATGCTTACCGCAATAATCTTACATGCTTGCTTACACCTTTAGAGAAGAGCTTTATAGGGCATACTGATGATAGGAGAAAGGAATTGAAAGAAAAATTAGAAAAAGGGTTAGAGAAAATAACTTACAAGAATGATTATACTTACACTGCTATTAAAATCCAAGGGAAATTAGCATTAGATGTATACTTTACACGTAGGGAAGCTTTGTACTGTATATATAGGCCAAAATCACGCATTGACACTTTATTTGTGGGAACGAGTGAATGTAGGCATGTGTTTTTGTTTCAGAGTAAATGGACTTTTATGCTGAATGGTCAGAACCCTGCGATTCCTGGAATCTACTATATTTGTGGACTTAATGTTTATTATCGTCTTCCAAGAGGATGGTATGGAACATGTTATTTGGGGATAGTTTTCCCTAAAATTTACCAGATAGATGACTTAAACAAGTTTCTGAAATTGCCTGAATTACATCATGAGCGACAAGGAGGAAAACCTCTTCTGCAATTGTGAGAGATATTTTTGGTGCAGTGATTCCTTCAGTGGGGGTCATTTTAAATTCAATCAAGATACGAAGGATGTCTACTATTGTGGATAACATGCTGACAAATTTTACAGAGGCAACACTCCTGTTAGATACTGAATTAGCGGCGAATAGAGCTATGATGCTTCAAAATAGGCTTGCTTTAGACATTCTTTTAGAGAAAGACAGAGGAGTCTCTAAGATGATTAATGCTAGGCATTGTTGTTCCTATATCCCAGATAATGATAAGGAGATAAGAGACTCACTTACTAACTTGACTAATTCTAGTAAGGATTTGAAAGAATTGAAAGAACCAGGTGTTTGGGAGAAGGTTGGAAATGGATTTGGTTCAGTGGGTAATTGGCTTATTCAAATATGTAATGGGGTATTATTAAAAATCATACAAGGAATATTAATTGTGATTACTTGCATATTAGGATTATGGGGTACATGTAAATTATGTCAAAAAATACAACTGAAAAGATCTAAAAATAATCAGAGGAGGGAAGAATGAAACAGGGAAAGAATTTATGAGGAAAACTTGAGACGGAGGCAAAATACATCTGAGACAGAACTGTGAAATTTGGGTACACGCGTCCCTTTGTAAGTTTACTTACTAAGGACCAGGCGCGCTAGCAGCCCCCGCCGTCATCGGCTGTGCTCCCAAAATGGCAGTGAGTGGATAGGCCACTGGCTGTTTCTAATGTGCTTCATTATGTGGCGGTCTGGACCGCCAGCCTGTTGGCAGTAGTTACCACAACCGCCGGCAGTGCGGTCTTTACCTCGAGGTTCAAAATGACCACCTATGTCTGATTTATCAGGGTTCCCAATCACATGCCCATTCGGTTGCTGCTGCAGCAGGTCTTCTTTAAAGAAGCAGTGTGGTGGAAGAGCACTGAGTGCAGCTGTCAGTCTGGCTTTCACTGATGGCGCTAGTCAGTCCATGCTAAGGGTCTCATACCTCGGAAAAGTTCCAGTTGGCTTTCTTATCATGGCGTCGAACAGCGGAAGGAGCGCAGCTGTGGACTATTGGAGCGGCTATTGTTGTGGCACTTGGATGTCAAAAGAGGGTCAGTTCACATTTCCGTACAAATCAATTCTAAAACCAGGAAACATCTGTGGAGCCTTGCTATAATTTCTCATACATTCATCACTTAGCCTGTTCAGCGTCAAAAGAAACTTAAAGTAAGCTCTGTTTCTATTCTGAAAATTGTAAAGCTCGAAAATACCACAATTTATACCTTTTCGAGTGAAGGTAAACACTTCTGTTAAATGTTTCAACTTCGGTACTGAAACAGCACCCCTGTTTCTTAGAGAACAAGTTCTACTTGTCGCATTTTAATACTCCATATCTTCAGAAAAGTCACTTTTGAAAATGTCATGGCTCAATGACATTAGGGAGAGGTGTTCCCTTTAGTTCTTAAGGATCATATGTGATCCACTTTATTGGAAGAGGGGCGAAAACTAGACTGGAAGAAGAAAAAACTGAGAGGGGACTGAGAGAAAAACAGAAAGAAGTTGAGGGCTATATAGAGACAACGCGAAAGACACAGACTGATAGCAAAGGAGATTAAGAGAGAGGCAGAAAATGAAACTGAAAGAGCTAGCAACAGAACGCGCATTTGGGAGCGAGCGAGAGAAAAATAGAGTACATAACGGGTAACTGTGCAATATAGTCCAATATTGCCCCTGGGGGGCTCCAGTCACATCATTAACCACGAGGTCAAAGGCTGAGCGGTTTGCAAATGTCACCAGAACCTCAGGATGGCAATATGGGACCATGTTATACGTGACACATGCTTTGTAATTTTTGTGTTACATGTTTATTTTGGGGCAGTTAGTTAAAAAAAATCTGGGGCCAGACTTACAAGAAAGTGATGCATTTGTCCCGATGCGCCACTTTTCTTGCATGCCCCTATCGCCACCTAACAACACTATGATTGCGCTGTAATTACAAGACGGCGCACCATGGCACACATTAGGACAATAGCCTCAAAAGTTTTGATGGTATTTTGCCGCTTTGCTGCACTAGCATAAAAAATGTTGACTCTAGTGCAGCAAAGTGCCAGGAGGCCCATTCATTACAATAGGCACGTTACTTTAACACCTGCATTGAGCAGGCCTTAAAAATGATGCCAAAAATGGCACAGTGAAATCTTTTAGAATTCACTGTGCCATTTTTGTGTGCCTCCTGACGAAGGAACGTCCCCCTTGCATACATTATACATGACAAAGGCATAATGTGGCACAAGGGGTGGCAAAGTGACGCAATGCATGCATTGCGCCACTTTGTTGATATATTGTGGGGAAAATTGCCTCCATTAGCGTAAAAACAAAATGACTCTAATGTGGTGCAAGGACATTGTAAATCTGGCCTCTAATTTCATATCAGTGCAGATAATAATGGGCAGTGATTTAAATTAGAATCTTTAGGTTTAACTTTCTTTAAAAAAATTGGGCGTGAGAAGCCACCTCAAAAATTAATTTCAATTCTTGTCAGGGTGAACCACTAAAGTCACTAATTAAAATTCTGCTTAAGCCACTGGTAGCTTAGCACAAATGCAGTCAGGCTTACCTGAGAGGCAAAGTGTACAGGCACCCGGTTTGTCCTGGTGAAAAGTTTTACCTTCTGAGTTAGTCTGTGGAATGGAAGTCAAAAATCCTCAGTAGGGCAAGACAGCAGGCTTCGGCCAAAGAGGACTTCAAGTAATTAGAAAGCCAATGGTTGAAGTCTAGATGAAGCTGTTCACTTTTGGCAGGAAAGCTCAGAGATGGAGAAATTTGAATTCCAAACCCAGCGAAAGTCCTCTGCTGGCTGGATACTTTTCGCTCCATCACCCGGTGAAGATTTCTGCCTCCAAACTTAGTCACTTTTTTGGAGCTCTGATTCTTCCAGTGGAGCAAGGCTGTAGCCAAAGAGGGCTCCACGAGGGAAGACACCTTCTCCGTGATGTCACACTGGATCGGATTTGCAGCTCCCGAAGAGAATGTAGTGAAAGCAACTTGAATCTTTGACCGAGCTGAAATGCAACTTTGTTGAGACCTGGTCACCCTTCAGATCTCAGAGCAAAACATTGCCTAAACATTTCTATGTCTCAAGTTTCAGGAAACTTTGGAAGGAATGCCCTTTTATCCTACCTAGGGTTCCAGGACTGTGAGGACAGCACAATGTGGGACAAGTTTCACTCTAGCAGAGGCTGGCAGCAGGGTCCAGGGAAGCTCCAGTGGGAACTCATCAACTGGGCAGTTGCAGGAAAGACTTCTAGAAGCCTGATGTGTCCTGTAGCTCAAACAGGAGGTCAGCTAGTGACCCTTGGAGTTGCTTCTGGGGTCCGGAATTTAAGGCAAACAGGTGCAGTCTTCCTTCAGGATTCAGACAACATGGCAGTACTTCTTCCAATCTTCACAGATGTAGGACTGGCCAGACAGGGGTACTGGGAATGCCACAGTTATTCCCAGTGTCAGTCTGTGTGTGCGTGTTAGAAATTGGGTCTTTGGTTGTCAGTCAGGCTACCCCCTGTCCAAGCAAGGACCCTCACTCTAGTCAGGATATGTCACACACAATGCAAATTATCCTGTGCCCACCCTCTGGTAGCTTGGCACTGAGAAGTCAGGCTTACCTTAGAAGGCAATGTATTTGTGCAATAAATCATGCAATAACACAGTATAGACACCACAAAAATACACCACACAGATTTATAAAAATATGGAATATTTAACTGAGTAGGATAAGGTCAAAACGATCAAGATCTGATAAATACAAGTTGAAATATCACTTTTATATTGATAAATAGAGTCTTATAGTTCTTAAAAACAACAATGGTCTCTTGCGAGCGCAAAGTACCTGGTTTGCATCTAAATTATCCGCACGGGACCGCAGAGGAGGATATGCGTGGAAAATGGGGAGGTGTGCTTCGGTTTCTCCGGGCGCACACAGATGATGTGTTGATGCTTTTCCATGCAGCAAGGGCTTTGCGTCGATTTCCGGTGTACAGACTTGGATCCTCTTCGGGTTGCGGGGGTATTTGGAAGCCCCTGGTACAATGCGGAGAGATCCTGGGCGTCCAGGACAAAGTCACAGGAGCTGCGTCGATCCGGTGGGAGATGGGGGGAAATTTCTGTTGCATGGCAGGTGCTGCATCGATTCCTCTCGCAGGAAGTCAGGCTGCGTCGTTCCCGCTCTGCGATGCGTCGATCCAGTGGGCTGTGCATTGAAGTTCCGGTCGCACCACTGGTGCTGCGTCGATCTCCACTCAGGGAGTCGGGCTGTGTCGTTCCTGTTCAGCGATACGGTGATTTTCTTACCACATGGTAGGCTGTGCGTCGATTCTGGCAGGCTGCACGTCGATTTTCGCCGCACAAGGAGTTCTTTGCAGAGATGAAGTCTTTTTGGCAAGCTCAATCTAAGCCCTTGGAGAGCACTTCTCAGCACAGCCAGAGGGTAGCAAGGCAACAGCAAGGCAGCAGTCCTTTTCAGCAAAGCAGTCAGGTGAGTCCTTTGGGCAGCCAGGCAGCTTCTCCTAGCAGGTTGCAGGTTCTGGTTCATAGTTCCTTTCCCAGTAGGGATCTCGTCAAGAAGTGTTTGGGTTGGTAGGGTCAGAGACCCGGTTTAAATACCCAAATGTGCCTTTGAAGTGAGGGAGACTTCAAAGAGTAGCTTAGAAGTGCACAAGGTACCCTTTCAGTTCCATTCTGTCTGCCAGGGTCTCAGTATGGGGTTTGGCAGTCCATTGTGTGAGGGTAGGCCAATGTCCTTTCAAATGTAAGTGTCAGATCTTCCACCCTCCCAGCCAAGGAAGATCCATCCAGAATGCAGATGTGTGCAGGTGTGACTGAGCATCCTGCGTTTGGAGTTGCTTGAGTGAAATGCACAAAGGAGCTGTCAACTAACCTAGCCAGACGTGGATTGTAAGGCACAGTAGTTAAGTGCAGAGAAATGCTCACTTTCTAAAAGTGGCTTTTCCCAAATAGTAATATTAAATCCAACTTCACCAGTCAGCAGGATTTTGTTTTGCCATTCTCGCCATACTAAATATGACCCTGTTACTCCTTTCAGATCAGAATCTACCACTCAAACAGTACACAAGGATAGCCCTAATGCTAGCCTGTGAAAGGAGCAGGCCACACAGCAGTGAAAAACGAATTTAGGAGTTTTACACTACCAGGACATATAAACTACACAGGTATATGTCCTGCCTTTTATCTACATAGCACCCTGCCCTATGGGTTACCTAGGGCCTACCTTAAGGGTGCCATATGTAGAAAAAGGGGAGTTTAAGGCTTGGCGAGTACTTTTAAATGCCAAGTCGAATTGGAAGTGAAACTGCACACACAGGCCTTGCAATGGCAGGCCTGAGACATTGTTAAGGGGCTACTTATGTGGTTGGCACAATCAGTGCTGCAGGCCCACTAGTAGCATTTAATCTATAGGCCCTGGGCACAAGTAGTGTGCTTTACTAGGGACTTATAAGTAAATTATATAAGCCAATTGGGTATGAACCAATGCCAACATGTTTTAAGGGAGAGAGCATATGCACTTTAGCACTGGTTAGCAGTAGTAAAGCGCGCATAGTCCTAAAACCAGCAGAAACAGTGTCAAAAAGTGGAGGGAGGCAGGCAAAAAGTTGAGGGTGACCACCCTACGGCTGTCAGGTCCAATAGTAGGGGAAAATCCCAACATCTTCGTAACTAATGGGGTAAACGTTCCGTGGGATGCCCCAAACCTCTTTTGCAGCACTTTCTGTGTGTTTTACTGTAAACTATCCCACAGTGTCCCTCTTCTTAAATTTAACATGGCAGAACCCTTCTTCACCAGTCATATGGCACTAGACACCGGCAGACAGCCACTTTGAACTTAGACAGGAAAATGACAACTTTCTTAAGTTAAGGGGTCGATTTCAAAATAGTAATATGAAATCTGACTGTACCATTAAGCTGGATTTTACTTTAAAAAAAACTCCTTCACTAAAATAAGTCCTTGAGTCATTTTTCTAACTGCTTCCAAAAGGAAATTAAGCATTATGAGGTGCTATATTGTAATCCAGTCTTTCCCTATGGGAGAGCTAGCCTTGCTACAATGAAAAATGACTTTGGAGGTTTGTCACTGCAAGGACATGTAAACCTGTAAGTATAGAAGTTTTAAATACCATGCACTAATTTAATGCATACCTTAGGGGCAACACATCAGTATTCAAAAGGAAGGTTTAGGCCTGGCAAAAGGTATATTTTGGGAGGTCACAATGGCAAGTTGAAACTGTGCCCAGGCTCCAATGGCAGACCTACTTTAGTGGGAAGCACAATGTGTGCTGCACTCCTCTAATAGCTTTCGATTTATAGGTCGTGGGTCCATGTTGTACCATATGATAGGGCCCTGCAAGTAAATTAAATGTGTTAATTGTATATATGTCACTTTAATATTAAAGGAGAGAGCACACGCACTTTTCCACTGGTTATCTGGAGGAATGTGCGTAGAGTCCTGTGGCCAACAACACTAAGTGCACCTACAGGGCAAAAATCTGGGGGAATACCACACACATGATGGTCATTTCCAAAAATAATGGTGAGAACCAGCGGTTTTATGCAATTCTGTGCATGGAGGTATTGCCTCATAATTATCGATATACTGCATTTGCCACATAACTTGCTAGATACATCACAGAATGACCAAAAATGTTTCTAGTAAATGGATGAAAATAATACTGTCATAGAATGTGCTGCATACTTGCATTTTTGCTACATAATTAAGAAAACCTTGCCGCATGATATGGCCTTCCTACAGTATAAACATAGCAGTTCAGACAAATTAAAGCTCTGTGACCTAGTTCCCATTTCACGGTTCACTAGCACCCAAATATGATATTGAAATATATATATACATATATAAATATATGTATATATATATTTTTTATTATTATTTTTTTTTTTTCACTGAAAAACCAAAGGTTACAAGGACGTTATAGATAGGTTCCGAATCTACACATACAAAACCATAGAAATTTGGCAGTTATAGTTAGAGTTATTTCAGGTAACTATAACTCGCGGCCCAAGGTAACTATAAATTACGCCCTTGCCATGTATAGTTTTCTTATCAATAATTTTATTGCAAATGTTGCATGTTGCAACTGTTGTATCAAAGATGCCATACAAGTTGTCATCAATTAATTATTATGTGGAGTAATTAGCTGTGCATGGCGAAGACGCGAGTTATAGATACCTTAGTTACTTGCAAGAACTCCAACTATAACTGCTGAATTCCTATGGTTTTGTATGAGTAAATTCAGAACCTAACTATAACGTCCCTTTAACCTTTGTTTTTTTTTTCAGTGAATTTCTATGGTTTCTTAACCTAAGGTCATAAGGACTTTATTCCAACCCTCACTGCACACAGCCTTTGGTCGTGCACGGCGGGGTTGGTCGCAGGGCCTGTGTCCCATTCCTATGTGCCATTCCATGGTGTTTCCCCATGGAAATGGGTCTACTAGCACTTTAACGCCTGGTCTGATCAGGTGTTAAATTTTGACGCTAATCGGTCTTAGCGACATTCTTTAGGTCCGCCTTCTAGCTGCACTTCATTTTAGCGTTGGGAGATAAATATGGTGCTGGGGCACTAGCGTCATTTTTAGGAAAGGAACACCTACCTTGCATATCATTGTCGCAATGAGACGCAAGGTGGGTTGGCACTTCCTAAAAATGGTGCTAACTCAGCTATTTTGATGCTAGACGGGTCTAGGGTCAAAATATATATGTATATGGAGTTAAGTTAGCACCGCTTTAGCGTTAAAAAAAATGACGCTAAGCCGGTGCTAACTTTCCATAAATATGGTCCTAAATCTGCTGCGCAATAAACAGCAAACAGTCAATCCTGAAGGGTACTGGTTATCTGATGGCATCTAAGTACTGGGTACAATCAGTTGTAGGAGTATTTGCTAGCCAAAAACATAGCCCTCATGAGGTATAACGAAAGAGGGTGTCCATTTGTATTTATTGCAGTGAAATTCTGCCAGTTTTAGGAGACATATTGGGCCTTATTACGATCTTGACAGAGAGGGTTCCTCCATAACAAATGTGGCGGATATCCCATCTGCCGTATTATGATCCCATCATATTCAATGAGGATCGTAATTCGACTGACTGGATATCCGTCACATTTGTGATGGAGGAAACTCCTCCATCAAGGTCGTAATAAGGCCCATTGTCTCTTTCGCTACTTAAGTATTTATTTGCAAGTTTGATAATATTTTATTTCATGAAAGGATAGTGGTGGTTACACTGCCTTGGACAATTATATATACCATGTTTCAGCTGGCAGTGAAATACTAAATTAAAGGCAGGTCAATGGGTTTTCTAACAGATGTGAATGTCTCGGGCTCTTTTTTTCATGATTCCATGGCTTATATTCTGATGATCACATTTAAATGTAATGGTTCCATGTGATGCAGCGCTAATTCGGTTAATGTTGACTGTTCTTTGCCCGAGTGTTGTGTAAACTACTTCGCTTCACAGTGCTCAATTTGAGCCTGTGCTTACATCATTTTTAGGGACCAGTACTTATTTTCACTCATCAAACATTTACCAGACCAAAACAGGGAAAACACACAAAAAGGAAAGAAAAAGGAAGGCAAAAACGGAAAAACACTGTCACATAGGAAGAAAGGAAGAACCTGCAAGTGTGAGATAAAGGAGTAGGTAGTGTCTGCTAGTGGATTAAAGAGACATGAGGTGGATTCAAAACTGCACATCCTTGGTATTCAGCATAGCAACAATAATAGTGCCAGACACGGGCTTCGGAGAAGAGTTTTGGGCACCGGCACTCATTCTGTCTGAAAATAAAGCACTGTTCGCCTGTCTAATATCCTTGAGGGAAAAGAGTTTGACAGATCTAAGGCCCTCATTCTGAACTTGGCGGTAAACACCGCCGACCGCTGTGGCGACGGTGACCAGAACACCGCCAGTGGTGGTACACCGCACACCACCAAATAATGATGCCAAAAAGTCAAACCTCCAAAAATCCTGCAACCTCCACCCACCGCCAGGGCCTACGATGGCAGAAAGGCAGTACACCCCACCCCCCCACCGCCATGCAGACAAAGCCTCTGCCCACCAAAAAATGATGCACAAATCAGTGTGGCGGATAGTGAATGACGAACGACCATTGGCGGTATGCACCGCCACGGCCAGCAATGGGACCCATCAACAACAAATGTACACATTGGCAACTTTGAAACCCACACACCTGCCACACATCCACAACACTATAAAATGCTCACATACATACACCACAATACTTTGCATCGCCTATAGCACAACAGATATTGGCAACATAACATGCATACACTGAGCCCAACAACACACGCAAATACACCACCAAAACACATGCATACCCCAAACACCATTACAAGCCACACACATAACCACACAACAGCACCCTCACCAATACACCTACAACACACCACCCACAACACACAACAAGGCACCCCCAAACCACCCTCGTTTCATAGACAGGGAGCTAAGGACCATGTTGGACGAAGATGGAGCTATGGCAGATGATAGTCAACAAGGTCAATGCAGTGGGAAACCATCCATGCACAAGGGATGACATTTGGAAGAGATGGAACGACCTACGCAGGAAGATACAGTCAATGGCATCCAGGCACAACATTGCCGTACAGATGACTGGTGGTGGTCTCCCACCTACACCCCCTGAATACACCGACTGGGAGGAGAAGGTCCACAGAGGGCCTCACCGGAATCACTGGAGGACTAGACTCGGGTAAGTCAACTACAATACCTTAACAGTCACCACACCTATAATGCATGTATCCCCCTACACCTCTCACTACAACAGGACCCCATCCCCACCCAGTCCACAACACCCACATCCAACTTCCCTGCATGCCCACTATCCCACAAACAGACCACCATCCAGCCCTCTAGGCACAGTCACCTACCCCTGCATAGATTCCCAGTAGCACTACAGCACCCAAAATGCACCTCCACCCCGCACATAAATGCAACTAAATGTACACAAAGGGACCTTGCATTCCACGACAGGGGAATATAACCATCAAATAGTGCAGAGCAGTGCAGCAATTGCCGAGAAAGTACCTGACACACACTTGTCTATTCCCCCACACACAGGCACCACCACCCATGCCACCCAGATGGAGACGTCAAGGATTGCCAGTGCTCCACCTGAAGAAAGAGGCCCCACTCAGGAGAGTCAAAGGGATGTCTGGAAATAGAGGAACTCCCTGGCCCATCACACAGTCCTGGACTGTCACCCTCCAGCAGCCCCACCCAGGATACCACTGACACCCCTACCACCCAGCCACCATCATCAGCTCTGGCCAGACGACCCCACACCAGTGTCTCCCAGCCACGGACTGACGGCCCAAATGTACAGAGGCCAGAGTCCCCACCCACCGACAGGCAGGATGATGAAGGGCCCAGTGCAAGTGGGACTGCCAGACCAGTGCAGGGGACACAGGCACAGGGGTCTAAGGTCAGTGGGAGGGCATCAGTGGCCCAGGGGTGTAGCCAAAGGATGGATGCAGCAGCCCAGGAGGTGATATCTGAGGCCCTGGGAGCATACCACCATACCCAGGACAGGATGGGCCAGATCCTGGCCACCTTGGAGCAGAATCAGAGGCTGCAGATGGTGGTGACCAGGAAGCCATGGAGCAATGGAAACAGTTCAATGCCACCATGGCCACCATTGCAGGGGTGCTGCAGCACCAGTACCACAGCCAGTCTGAAACCTCCACCCACCTGCAAGCCCCAACCACTAGCCAAGACACTGCCCTGCCTACTACATCTGCAGCAGATGCTGGACTGGTGGCACTGCCAGAGGCCACACAGGAAACCAGCATCCCTACCCCTGCAGCCCAGCTGCACCTTCACAAATGTGCCCTCAGACCCAGATCTGCCACTGAAACACCGGCCAAGACCAAGCCCAGTGCCAGGAAGTGACTCTGCCCTGAACTGTCTCCCTTGTGTGCCACAGGGCTACCTTGTTGACATGCCACTGCCATCACACCATCTTCCAATGACCACAAGGACCAAAACCCAGTGCTACCAACAGCTGAGCATATGTACCTGAGTATGTTTTTTCACCATGTGCCCACTCCCTTTCACTGTCCCAACACTTATGTATAGATTGCCATCTAATAAATACACCTATGCACTCAAATTGTATGTCCTTCGTCAATATGAGATATGAGTTGTGATTCTGTAAGCATTAGCCAGTTACTATCATAATCACACCTTTATTGCAGGAGGGGATCCAACGGACTGTAGCGTCTGAAGTATGTCACACTGTACACAATATTGGGTTTCCTGGCACATTAAACTACAGTCATCAGTTAGCGTTGTCACTGACAGTAGACACCACATTATTATCACGAGTCAGACTGAAACTATGCAGTGAAGACATCAGCATCATTGAACAGTACCTTAGAGTCACTGGAAGTATAGGCGGATTAGCTGGGTCCTGGAGTTGAGATCTTCCCCCTCGTCTTCCTCACCATCACTCTCATCCCCTCTCTGAGGTTGCAGGGCTGGCTGGACAGCACCCTCCTCTTCCAGAAGGGGGATAGCTTTCCTCACAGCCAAGTTGTGCAGCATGCAGCAGGCCACCACTATCTTACACACCTTGTCAGGGACATAGCACAGGGATCCCCCAGAGAGATGGAGGCAACGGAATCTAGCCTTCAGGAGACCTATAGTGCGGTCAACTACCCTCCTAATACGTCCATGGGCCTCATTATAATTCCTCTCTGCATCTGTCTTGGTATTCCTCACAGGTGTCAGGAGCCTTTACAAGCTGGGGTAGCCATAATCACCTGCAAAAGTGGGCAAAAGAGGACTTAAACAAACTGCCTTTACTTGCATACAACCTGCCTGTCAGCTATGTACTGATCCAGTGTCATACACACCCACATTTGAGCCATCCCTTATCCCCTTGTAGTTGTTCCATCATGTCTGGCACACTGCTGTTTCACAGGACAAAAGAATCATGGACTGATCTTGGGAACCTGGCATTGACATGTGATATGTACTGATCAGCAGTACACACCAATTGTAGATTCATGGAGTGATAGTTCTTCCGATTCCTATACACCTGTATATGGGGGTATGGGAGCTATGTGGGTTCCATCAATGGCACCTATCACATGGGGGATATTAGCATAAAATCCAGATTTGATGGTGGGAAGTTCAGCCCATTGGGGAAACTAGACATATGTTTGCAAGAATTTAACGTAGGCATCCAGGAATTTGGACAGGATGAGGATGAGCATTAACTGTGAGATCCCACCACCCAAGCCCACTGTCATCTGAAATGAGCCTGTAGCCAAAAAACGGAGCATAGATAGCACTTGCACAGTTGTAGGAATGGCATGCTGATTTCGATTTGCCACTTTCAGAACAGGATCCATTAATTCACAGAGGTCATGGATTGTAGGTCTATTGAGTCTGTAGATGATAATGATGTGGCGTTCCTCCATAGTTTCCAGATCTACCAGGTGTCTGTATACAGATGTGGCCCTCCCTCGCCACACGGGTCTGTACCTATGGGGGAGGGAAAAAACACATTTTGAGGGTCAACTTACACTTGCATTCCATGATGTCACTGTATTTCCAAAAGTGCGACACGTAGGTAACACACACCAATGGAAAGTATGAGTGTGGACACTTCCAAAGATGGGTACATCAGGATCATAGAAACATGTCAGCAAGTGACGAAGAGGAGAAAGATTGGGGCCCTGGATGAGGGCCCTGGCCAGTGTTATGGTGACGTGGTGGTAGCAAAATGGCAGCCTCCTGCCATCCAGGTATGATAGGGTGGAAGTGACTTCATTCCGCTGGCGTTAGTCATCATGGCGGAAGGCGGTGTTCACCGCCATGCACCTGATCATTGGATTACATGGTTGTCAATGGGGAACCTGGGCCAATCATGATCGCTGCCGATGGTGACGGAGCACACAGCTGCGGTACCTACGCCATTTTGTCAGACCCTTGACTCCTGATTCCTATGAAGGGTAGTACTCCACTGCGTGTGCTGCTGTGTCCTGACTCTGGTCCCTGAGATGGCACGGGATACAGGGGAACGTCCCCAGGCATTCACCGCGGAGGAGCTGGAGAAGGTGGTGGACGTGGTCCTACCCCTCTGTGCGAAGTTGTATGGGCGACCAGAGGAGCAGGTGAGTTGGCATCTGTCATGCTTAGTTGTGCGGATGCCTGTAAACCTGTGGGCTTGATGTGTGACTGCCCAGCCGTGGCTTGTCTGGCACATTCTGCCTGTAAGTTGAAAACATGCCTATCAACAATGGCTGTTCCATATGAAATGACATGGCATTTGTATTCAGTACACACATACTGATGTCTGTTTCTTTGCTCTGCGTGTCCCATACAGGTCAGCGCCCATCAAAAGAAAGGCCTGTGGCAAGCCATCGCCAAGGAAGTGCAGACCCTGGGGGTCTACAAACGGTGGAGCACCCACTGCAGGAAGTGGTGGGAGGACTTGAGGCGCTGGGCCAGGAAGACCAGAGAGGCCCAGCTGGGGAAGGCGAGGAAGAAGTGCCCATCGGACTCTGATCCCCCTAATGGCCCGAATTCTGGTGTTGGCCTATCCAGATCTGGATGGGCACTTGAAGGCAGCACAGTAGCCACAAGGTGGTGAGTACCAGCACTGTTGTAATACCGCTTTAATCGATGTATATTGGTGCTGTGGAATGTATGCATGGTAGTGCCACGCACTTGGACAAGTGTGTTCCTACAGTCCTGCACCCTCCAAGTCCTTGGGATGGTATAAGGGCTAGTTTGGGCAGTCTGTAGGCCTATGTGGTGTCCCATTTCTGTCATCTGATATTCATTGTGGCCTTCTGGACTTGTAAGTGCATTGGCTGGGCATGGTCTCTTATGGGTGTACTCCACACTGTGTATTAGATTCATGTTTCATGAGGGTTATGTGGTGTATTCTGGGGTCATGACCACTAGTCAGGGGCACAGTCATTACGTATGTAGTCTGTGCTGAGTGTACGCGCTTGACCTGAGTGGGAGTGTGTGTGAGCCCAAATTGTCCCTTGTTTTTTTTCCCCACCCTTGTGCACTTGTGTCCTTTGTGTACATTAGCATCATCTGGCGAGGCAGTTGAGGCACCAGCAAGTGGGGAGGCAGCAGCCCACGGTTCCAAGGAGGCAGAGTCGAGCGACGCCAAGGGGACCAGTAGTTTGGAGGGCGAGGCGAGTACCACAGGAGAGGCAACTACCACTGGAGATAGTGACTTTGATACCTCTTCCGATGGCAGCTCCCTGGTGGTGGCGGACCCTACTGGGCCCAACCATTCTTTGCCATCTTCCGCCATCCCCCATACCATCACCGCCCTCCCAGTTGCTCCCCACCGAGTTGCCCGTGCCCGCTCACCCAGGAGGGTGGGCGTCTCCTTCACCCCAGGCACCTCATCCCCTCCCCCAGTCAGCCCTGCTGCCCTCACGGAGGAGGCCATTGACCTCCTGAGAAAAATCTCTGTAAGGCAGACAACCATTGGGAATGCCATCCAGGGGCTACCATCCAGATGCAGCAAAGCAATGCATACCTGGAGGGCATTCACTGTACCATGTCTGGCCTACAGAGATCTTTTCAGGCTCTGGCCTCATCTTTGACGGCAGCCAGTGTTCCTGGTCTATCCTTCCCCCCTCCCACCACCTCTACCCCTTCCAGCACCCCACTCCCTTCACCCATCCCCAGCACACATACAGACAGCCATGCACACAGATCAACACACCAGAAGCACACAAAAAAACACAAGCAGCACACTTCCCACCACAGGCATGCACACACCCAACACACAGAAGCACACACAACAACACCGACTTCCCCCAGTGTGTCGACTTCCCCCTCAACCCTGTCTGTCACCTCACCATGCACACCCACACACACTGCACTCTCAGTCACTGCTGCTGGCCCCATCCATGCAGTCACCACAACATCTGACATCCAGACTTGTACCCCAGACACCACACCTGCACTCACCATGACTACATTGACAGACACTTGTAGCACACTCACCAGACCTGCAGACACCCAGACAACATCCATGTACACTGGCAGCCTGTCTTGTCCCACTGTGTCCATCCCCATTCCTCCCAAAACACTCAGACATTTGCAGACATCCACACCACTCACATCCACCACACATAAGCATACTTTACAGGCACCTGCATCCACGTCCAGCACACCTACACCTGATATGAGCACTCCCTCAACCTCCACTCCCAGACCTGCCTACAAATCCCCTCCAACTGCACCTAAGAATCTTTTCCTATCCTGTGTTGACCAGCTTGAACCCACTGGTCCACCCAGTCTTGTCCCTAAACGTGCCCATGTCCTTGCCCAGTCCACTCCTTCCTCGTCCAAGCCCGCCCCAGTCCGCCCTTCCCTTTCCCGAGCCCCTTCCCCAGGGAGGAAGAGGCCCGTGTTGCCCCAGGTCCCTCTGCCACCCCCCGGTCCAAGCCCACTCCCCCTCCTTCCAAGGGCAAACCCAAACCCCCTCCACCTCCCACACCCAAGCCCAAGCCCCCCCTTCCAGATGTAAGTCCCCACCCCGCCACCCCCTGCCCCAGTTCCCTGAGGTGCCTGGCTGCCCCATTGATACCCCTTTCAAGTGGAGTACCCTTTGCACATGTGGGAGTCACGTTCGGCCTCTATTGGCCCTTCTATTATTTTAGAATGGACTGGCCAATGGCCTCATTTGGACGTTCCCGTTCTTACTTTGCAATAAATTTGAGTGACCAGTAGTACTATTGGCACAATGTAGTGACGTTGTTCGGCGTTTCACTGTGGGGGTGTGGTGTGCACTTGTGTGTACTTTGGTGCAGATCTTTGTTGGCTTGTGTCTGTTAAGTACATTTGGATATGGTATGTTTGGCTTGGGGTGATGTGAGGGGTTGGGAATGTGTTGCTGTATAACTGTGCCCTTTCTTCCCATGTGTACTAGGCAGCAGTACTTACAGTTGGGGTCTTCGTCATCGGTCATGGTCCTGGAGGATTATGGCAAGGAGCAGCACTGGCATGATTTCCAACTTTCTCTCCATGTCTGTGTCGGCGTTTTCTGTGTGCCTCCGGTGAGTGTTTCCTTTTATATTGTTGGTTTTCGCCACACAAAACGCGCCGGAACTGCTGGCCGTTTGGTGTTTCATTATTTGGTGGGCGGGTAGGTCCTTTCCGCAGGCCTGTGGGTGGCCTCCTCCGTCCTCGTCGGAACTACAAAGATGGCGGTGTGTGGATGAACCGCTATTTGATTTTCATATGCTTCATTATTTGGCGGGCTGGACCGCCATACTGTTGGTGGTAGTTTCCGCCACCGTCGGCGGTACGGTGTTTACCGCCATGTTCATAATGAGGGTCTATGTTCGGTGGAGACTTAAATTGACATTGTTCTGCCATTGATTTACAGGATGCAGTACCCACAGAATATGACATGGCCTATAACATCCCTGACCCCAGTTGTAGTGTGCAAGAGGCCTTGGAATATTATACTAAACATTTGTTTAGGTCTGATGTCACAGCCAGAGGGCTGTCTGAGGGCCCTTTCATTCCTCTTAGCATTGATGTTTACTTTAGAGTGTTAAGGAAGATAATGCTTGATCTTATAAGCTGATGGGCACTCTTGTCAGTAGACTGGTCTCCTAATGATCTTAGGAATCAGCCTGGCTGCTGGGCATTTCTTTGAGACATAATATTTAGTGCACTTGGTACAGTGCCTGAAATATGAATTTGTTCGGCAGTAATACTGGTCCATAAAATGAATGATATACATTTTCCTTCTAATTATTAGCTACTCTGATTTCATGCCCTTTCGCCGAAGTTTTGACCAAAATTCCTCGGGTTCATTTATTAGAATGGGTGACGGTAGTACTATTGTCACAAGTATGCAAAGATGACTGCAGGGAGGGATGTCCATGATGCCTAATACAGTGGCTCTGATAGGTCCATAGGGCCATTTTATTGTGCTTTTGTGGACTTCTATATGGTCTTCCACATGGTGAATAAGGAGTTATTGTGACCAGAGGGGTGCTCCGAGCTTGCTTGTCTGTGTCTTCAGCAGCCTGTACAGTGAATGGCCATCTTTCTAGATCAAGACACAAGACATGGCTGCGTGCACACCCCTAAATTCTTAATACACATATTAGTAACATGAAAAGGAGAGCAGGAGTTAAAGATTTCCATCCAAAGTGACGGGCCAAGCAAATTCCATCCCTGTTTTATGCCAACTCTATGGTAATCCTGGAGAGCACTCCATTGGGCCTACAGTGGGGCCTGCAGTGGGACCCGAATTTCCTGAATGGCTATTCTATGGTAGTGAGCTACCTCAACTTAGAGAAAATAAATATACTGTGCTTTGACAAAGTAAATCGGTTTCCGGACTCTAGTAAACTAGGGACTGTATCCTCAAATGAATACTTTTGGCCCAATGTGTGACCCTAAAAGGCTGTTCATCAGTGCATTATGAATGGCTATTACTAGCTGTAGTTGTAACTTTGATGAATACTCAATATTGGCATTTTGGAAGGCAATTTTAGCCAAGATTATGGCCACCATCTAGTATCCAGGCTGTAGGGTTAATCTGGATTCTCCTGAACCCCTAGTTTGGCGGAGTGCGCTGGCTGTAAGTAACTCTCCGCCCATTAAGGCTACCAGGCTGGTAATGTATGTCAGATTGCCATGGAGCAATGTACTGCCCTGTGTTGGTAATGGACAATACTGTGTTTGTAATTGGCAATACTGTGTTTCCCAGACTGTTTTTGTCTCCTGGTTTCACCTGATCAGGTAGGAGCAGTCACAAAAGAGAGCTCCAGCGTGATAATGAAAAAATCTGAAGTTTGTAGCAGTCAAACATTAACAAATTAACTTGAATATAAAGTTCTTTTAAATATAAACAATGAATAAAAGAAGTGTAGATGTGAAATATCAGGAAGGAAGCTGTAGCCTGTTGTACAACGACTTTTTTCAAAGTAGCACAGATCCAGTCATACTTCAACATGAGCTGAGTCCTCGGGCATTGGTATATGTTGTTTCTCCTAGCGATCCTACAATTACTGGAGAAAATGGGGACCTGGTTGGTTTGCTTAGAGAGCAAGGAGCTGCCGTCTTTGTGGGGAAGCAGTGGAGTCGGCCCTCCGCATTATAACAGAATGCAGGGCTTTGTCAAATAATAGGTTTATCCTTATTAAAACCATCATAAGCACTCACAGAATTACTACAATAGATTGTTAGTTTACTGTCTGCGGGGAGATGGTACATATGGGTTCACAGGAAGAATTTAAATTAGCATCATGTTATCGTACTAAAGCCATGCAGATATGTGAAGCTGATGCTAAGGGCTAAGAGGTAAAAATGTCCATTAGGATGTGTCTTTTTTTTTTTTTTTTTTTAAACTGACTTTTGATTTAATTAACTGGGTATTTAAAAATGCTATTTTTAGATTGTGATATCAGTCACGTTTTTGTAAAATTGCTTGCATGGTTTAATTAAACCACGACCAAACTTAAGTACATAATTCACTGAATAATCAACCACGAAATTCTCATTACATGCTGTGCTATGAACCGCACATTTGTTATTGAGCAATAAAAGTACATCAAATAGTGTGCTATGAAACGACCCACAAATGTGTCATTTTCTGCTAAAAGTGTTAGTATTTTCATTTCTTTGCAATGTGTGTGAACCGAAGCTATCCTATTTTATTGGATCTTGGCTTCCACACAACGTTCTACACTTGTTTTCTAATTTAAATACTAAAATGTCATACTGTCATAAATATAAGCATACACTATAAGAAAATGAGTCTTGTAATGCTGAATTCTGAAATGAGCAAATTGAATAAAGCTGAACTTCTGGCATCCTTTATAGCGGCCGACTTTGTAAGAGTTTGGCATCTGACAAAAATTGACAGATGCCCTATCATTCCAATTCCCTGTTCCACTTCCCCGTTTAGATGTGGGGGAATCACTGTGTTTCTGGGAGAGCATCAACTGGTCAGAAACATCCTCCTCACCTGTCAGCGAGGAAAGAATCAGTAGAGTCACTTTAGATAGAAAGGACACCAGGATGTTATTTTTAGCAGCATTTGTAGGTTGAGCCTAGGCAGCGCGTAGACATGTTGTATTCATTCTATGGGCTTTTAACCACGCCTATTCTTAGAATTCATTCTTTGTTGTGCTTGTCTTAAATGCTTCCTTTTTATTTGTGCATTTTTCTAAATGTCCCTCCCTTTGTGTGCTTAGTTCCCTCCCAGGCGATTTCACTAAGAGAACATTTTTGTTGGCCATCACACTACATTAAATCTTGCCCCTGTATCAGCATGTGATGGCCCCTCCTCTTGTCTAGTTTACAAATGCCTCTGTTAGTAGTTGCCCCGAGCTGGAGAATGTTGCAAATGAACTAAATATTAAGTGAACACATGGCCAACGCGCTGCTAACAGATTATTCCCATGCAGCTGTCAAACGTCAAAACAGTGCGCTCTAGACAATGATTGGTAAAGATTAATGTGCCCTATATGAGTGTCTCCAGCTCCAGCTTTTTAAAGATAGCTGCGGACATGATTCTATTAATGGAAAAGCTGAGGCCAGTGCGAAAAAAAAACACAGCGTTGGGAAAATGCATTCACTAAGATAGGGACGAGCGATATTGTGATCAAAATTACTTTAGTGGGTTCGGCTAATTTAGGCTAACGCATGTTGGCCTTTTAGTTGCAGCACAATTCCTTGAACAAGACAATACTCTTATACTGGTTCAGAAACTATTCTCTATGTGTTTGCTCCTCAACCTCCTCCGAATTTGAATGATAGCAGTTCACAGTATGGGATAGAATCTGTCTCTCCATTTCTCAACACATCTGGCATTTGGTGGCTTGATACAAACATTTCATGGCAACAGCATGACAAATTGTGGCATTGGACATTTGCCGCATGTAACATCAGCATATACTAGTGATCATAAACTGGAACTATGTACCAGAGAGGACCAAATTATGCAGCAGGATTGACCAATTTATGTTTTTTTTCTTACTTCCCTCTTGGTATCTTAGTCTGAATTTCAGCCCGGACAACAACCAATTCATAAGTCAAACTGTGGGATCACTCGAGCCGCAGAGAGGCGGAAAAAGGTGGGCAGCTGACAGACACGCAGAGGCTGAGCGCCCACCGGAGAGGGATGAATTGATGGATGGCTGTGAGAGCCGAGGGACTGAAGGAAGAGGTGAAATGGAAGTCCGTAATCCATCCAAGCACTGAGTGGGCCCTGGCAGGGGAATATAGCTTTGCAGGTTAGTGCACCTGCTGTAGATTGTGAGCCTCCTGCTCGCAGGTTCCCCTAATGTCTGCAAGTCAGATAAGCTTTGACATTTTTCCCTGTTAGCAGTGAACAACTGTTATGAAAAGCAAAGCAGTCTGGTTACATTTTCGCTAATCTTCATACTTTCCACATAAGATCAAATGTTTTATCTTCTTGATATCTATTTTTCTGCTATTTTTATACCTCAGGTAAATGATTCATTTTTAATGTCATTGTTGAAGTTTACTCCAAAAGGAAGTAAGCTTTTCGTTATGTGCTCTGTTCACACATGTTACACGCCTTTCCTCCGATCTCCTCCCTCACCCAGTTAGCACCCTGGACTGACACAATTTTTTTGTTTTAAACCTACCCTTCAGTGGCGTACGGTTCCTTGTCACCTTAAATGCAGTACCTTGTGGTTGATCTCACAACCTAGTGCTTGTACATTTTGGTTACCAATAGTTGGTGCCCCGCTCCACCTGGATGAAATTAAAAGTTGAATTTTGTAAATCAGCCACTTCTAGGGCTGCCACCTTTGTTTGAAAACATACCAACATTAATCAATGCCCCGTTTCTCGGCTATAAATTAAGTGACAATGCAATATGTTCCATCTGCTGTCGGAGTGTGTAGTGGATCCTATTTCGTTTTAATGGGAATCAGGAGTTAGCTTAGCCTTCTGGCTTGCAGGCCTGTGCCCCCATCACCCAGTGACTTTTAACCTACTTAGCTTGCTTTGTTTTAGCACATTTATTTAATTATTTCTTCCAAAATGGCTACTATGTTTATAGTTAGGAAGATGTTTTAGTTTCACGTTATCAGTGCCTCTCTGTAAAGTTGTCACTATCAGCATCAAAGATAAATGAGATACATAGGTATTGATATCATGTACTTTCCCACTTTCGTGTGACAGTAACATAATGTACCTTTTCAAGGAATTGTTTATATAATTGCCGCCCCAAGCATGCCATCTTAGCTATATTTTGGGAACACACCTGCGTCAGGGGTCCTACCAAATCTGTATAAATACATCTCACACAGACAAGATAATTAGAGGGATTCCTACCAGATGACATTGATGCTATCTGTGCTACAAATCGCCTTGATGCAGACCCAGCCTTCGTGTGCCACAGAGTCTGATCTAGAGACCTCATTCCAAGGTAATGAGGGTTGGAGGGCTCTCCTCATGGACATGGTACTGGCAGATTAGGCTGAACACACCTAGCTCTCTTTAGGTTAGAGATCGGGTACATCATGCTAGGGTATTAGGGCCTATTTCACATCTATTTCATATTACATTTTATTGCAAGATGGTGGGGGTCTTTGTATTCATGACTCTCATTTTTACCATTCTGTTTCTTGCATTGTTCATTATCCTAATTATTGCAGCACATGCAATTTACAGAAGATTGCAGTCTTGTTAATAAAACCTATTGAAAACTTCACTGCATCTCTTTCATTGCGTATGAGTGAGACATGCTGCTCATGTGAGAAAAGGGGTAATCTCCATTTAACCACAACCTCCCTGAGATGTCGCACTCTTGAGTCCATGCATAAAGGCTGCCACAAATCATCTTTTACTGCTTGGGTTTTGGTGAGGTACTGCTTGTGAGCTGGGAGGGTTGGGCCGACAGTTGTGAATTGTAGGGTTGGCCTAGTCACCAACAAACTAAAGTGCTGTCATCCCTAAACCCGCAGTCTTGCCTAGAGCAAGAGTCAAACTACGACAAGTGTGCACAAGTAGTGTAGTGATCAGGGCTTTGAGTGGGCTGGGTCCTGGAGGTGCTGAGTACTGGCAGTTTTAAAAAAGGGGCATCGAAACGGGTCTCAACCATTCTCTGTTTTTATGCCCTCACCTTTTTATGCCATGTCCTGGCAATAGTGACTGGGTGAATACAGCCCTAACAAATATGGGTCATGGATGAATACGTGAGTCACCAGTAACATTTTCATCATGAAACTGGAATCTCAAAAGTAACCAGAAGAGGAGGGCCTGGGATGTTGCTTTGTACGCATTCCAGACCGCTGTGCCTCCTTTCTGTGCTCGATTTGAACAATACGGGTGGGGTGATTTTGGAT
This sequence comes from Pleurodeles waltl, assembly GCF_031143425.1. NCBI lineage: Eukaryota > Metazoa > Chordata > Amphibia > Caudata > Salamandridae > Pleurodeles > Pleurodeles waltl. The sequence goes on from NC_090445.1 coordinate 496,834,789, forward strand.
CCTCTTGCAGCTTCCTTGCTGTGATTTCCTGTGCACCCAACCTTTCCTTTGATGCTGGATGTGGTGTTGTTTGAAATTGGACTGGAAACATTCCCTGGATAGACACCTCATCAGACTAAGGTGATTCACGGATGGCACTTGGCTGGGACTGGCCTTATTCAAGTGAATTTGTCCTTTTTATGTCGTGGTTTTTCAGCCTCCTAACTTCATGATATTGCCTGATGTTAAGAATCACAAATATGGTTGTAGTTTAGCCTTAAGGTTGATGTGGAGCCGTGAATGTCAACCCCCCCTAAGTTTAACAGGTTATGCAGGGCATGAGCTGGGATTTGGGAAGTTTCAATCTATATGGCATAGAGGATAGACATGTTTGTGGGCACACAATGTCGGCGTCTTATGTTTATTTCCTAGCACTGCAATTGCTCAGATAGTGCAGGCAAACTATGTCAAACTGAGTGTGTCAATGCGCCTTCGCACAGCACACTGAAGCTTGTGTGCTTCTTACAGCAATTGCACATGATGTTAAGGAATTATGAGAATTTTAGGTACATAGCTAGGTAACCTTCCCCGCCCCTCCAGTGTCTTCTGCATGTATGTCTTTGTATTCTCCAGGGTCGACGTGTACTTGGTGTCTGCTGTGGTCAGTGTAAACTGTGCAACAAACATGTTTGAATATGATCAGCTGTCTTCAAAATATTAAAAATGTATTTCTTTAACACAGAGTAGTGTCTTACCTTCCTGCTTCACATTATTTCAAGAAATTGAGAGGCATATATTAAAAGTGACTATTTTTAAACAGGCACTGAGAAACTGAGTATTTGCTTAGGCCCTTTTTGCGCCTAAGCCCAACATTAGCCCTTTTTAATTATATCAGAGGATTTGTCCTTAATTTTTGGAGGATGAGATTAGACGATGGGCAAAGTCAAACTGGGACAGAAAATAAGCTGGAAGCCAAAATAAAAGTGGCTTCCATGAGAGAAAGAGGCAGCTAAAAAAAGGGGCCCATATTTGCAAATTCAACAGTTTTGGCACCAGTGAAAAACGCTATGCTTTATTTCACAGTCATTTTAAATAGCTGCCATGCTACAGTCATTTATCCTCTGCAGTCTTTGCCATCCTTTCCTCCACATCTGCCTCACTCCCAAGGGCCATGAACCTGGAATACTACTTTATTTTGCAGTTCAAACAGCAAACAGGAGGGCCATTTCCATTCTTGACCTACTGCCCAAACCAATATTCTTTTAAATATGCTAATTTGTATCTTTTGCCTGGCTGTGCTGTGCACAAGTCTCATGTTTTTAGGTCGAGCATAGGCAGTGCAAATGCGCTGTCTTTTGACATCTACTTCTGTGGGCTTTCACCACGCTCATCACATGCCCGTCACTTTCATTTGTTCCTTCGCCTACCTTTCAAAATTCCTTTGGTTTCTTAGGTAAATGCTTTACATTTGTCCCGCCTTGGGCTGTTTTGTTACCACCTTGGAGACTCACCTTGTTCCATGGATTATTGCATGATGGGCCATATACCTTAGTGTTGGCACACTACTTTTTTCTTTTGCCTCTCCATTTTGCACTTCGTGACGGTATGTTGTTTCTTCCTCAACATGGCATTGGCTCTAATCAGAGTATGGGTTTGTTAGTTTGTTTAATTTATTGGCTATTCTTCCATAGTTGTTAGGTCCGGTGAAAAGGGTTGTAGCTGTTTGCTTAAGCTTATCTTTTTTTCAGGCATCTCGCTGTTTCTTTGCTGTGTCTGCGCTCGACAAAGGGGGGTTCTTTGTCTGGTGCATGTTTGTGTTGGGGGTGGGGGTGGGGGCAGTCTGGGAAGTGAGGATCAGCAGCTGGAAGACATCTTGCAGCTCTTACAACTAGCACAATGTAACTTACAAGTGAGGAGATTTATGCCGCTACATATTGAAAAAGCTTTAGTAGAGAACAGTGATGTCCTTTTAATTAAGTGTTTTAGTGCAGTTAATGGACTGCTTAATGATATGCTTCGTCTACACCAAAGAGTGTGACGTAACGGCCTGAGCTGCTGACTTTGGAGCTGGGGAATCACGTTTGAGTCGCGGCATCGGCTTAACAGCCTGTAATTCTAGGCAAATCACTTAATCTCCCTGTGCCTACTATAAATGAATGTGTTCTTGTGAAACTTAACTTGTGCTCATTTCAAGCTCTTCAGTACTTTCGGGTCGAGTTAGCTTTATATAAACCAGCTAACAAAAATGTTACTAAAAAAACTTGTGTGGTCTGAATTCAAGGAGGATCTTAAGCTATTCTGTGTACTCCATGCATACAGGTTCCAGTTGTACTCTGAAAGCATGGTTTTGCAACTTGTGCTTCTTGTGGGTGCATCTTTTGTTGTTTGTGCTCACTAAAATTATGAGCATGGCCCGTCGCTGTTTCCAATCCCCCTCCCACCTTAGTCGCTGTTTCTTCTCCACACTCCCAACCAACAGAAAGGAGAAAAGTGCTATGACGGGACCGTTGCTGCCTGCTTCGTACTGCTTTTTATACTTCCTCTTACACCCCTACCTGCCCTCCTGTTCACCACCTCCACCCACCATCATGTTTTTCATCCCACCCAGTTGCCAAAGCCAATAGTTCGCCCATAGGCAAGACAGATAGGCTTTGCCAATGCATGTTTAGCCCAGGTACTGCCCTGCACAACGTGGCAGACCAGGGCATGACAATTGCTTTATATACCCCAGCACTGTTGTAGAAAACACTCAGTTGATCAAGAACATTACTTTGTTGTTATTCAAAGACAAACTTCAACTTAGAGGGTATGAAAAACAAACAAAAGAATGTACTGACTGGTTCTGCATGGCACCATGACATAGCAGTGTGGCTGTCAATCTTGTCCTTGCCAAAAGCACTCCAAGCTGTGTCAATAGAAGAACTTTTGAGAAAAAGTACCCACTGAACGGGCCCTTAATATGTCTGCATTTCGGACTGTGGAGGTGTGAACTCAGCAGTGTTGCATCTGGACTACGGAGTGGAGTGCATTTTTGTCACCACCAGACAATGATCATTGACCACAATACGAAGTGATTGAAAGCTTTTTGAAAGGTGTGTGTACCCAAGAATGCCCCCCACCCCCTTTTTTAGTTTTAAAGTAGTTTGTGTTGACTAGAATCTAGGTGTGGGCAGATTTCACATAGTTTAATTTCGTGGAATTCCAAAGAGTTACATAAAACCTGTGAGCCTCCACATAGTTCCACCAAGTAGGGGGGGAGGGGAATATGCAGTATTCACTGCTCACACTGCAACTTAGTGCTGGTAGCGCGAGTAGAGTTGGAAAATCAGCACAAGAGCATGTGGCCATTCCTGCTGAATTTGCTGCCGCTCTAGGAGAAAATCTACTGCAGTTGCAGCCACTCTACTCTTGCGACAGCCCTCTGACCACGACCACTCACCGCGGCCTGCTTTAGCAGATTGCACCGGGGGACACCAAATCTCACTCACGCTCACAAGCTCGCATTTTCCGGAGCCTGGTAGGAGAAAACTTCCACCATGCAGAATGGCAGAATGTGGCCTTAACTCTGTGTTAAAGAGTAATGCAGAGTGACCAATAATCCGCCAAATCCGTGGGCGGAATAAAACAATTTGCCCGCGCGTACTAGAAACTAGACAGTCAAGTCACAAAAACTCAGCTTCAATGGCCCATCACTGCTGATATGAATGAATGCATCTCAATTGACCAATTGAAATAGAGACGCGTCAACAGCGTTTTTGTTCACTACTGAATGTACCAATACTACGCGCGCTCCGCTTTACAGAGGATGAGTAGTATGAGGTACAGTGTCAAGGAGGGTAACACACGGCAAGAAAATGGGACGGACACATGCCAGATCTGCAGCCGGACATACATGGTCCCCAGCGTAAATATGTATGAGCTCCACTGGCATTCAAAACAGTGCAATTTGCATATTCTTTGTGCAGTTCGGAAACTTAATTTAATGTTGTGAGTTGTAAACGAGTTTGTGAAAGTCCTGATGTAAAATTCACAGATCCCACAGTCCTCAAACACTCGTCAGATCATAAGACAATAGCTGCTTCAATCACACAGTACACAAGACAATTGCAGTCGGTGGATTTATTTTCAGGAGTTACAGCCACATGACAGTTCATTTTTTAAAGTGTCTGCTTTTGTGTACATAACAAATCCACTCAAAATAACGTTTGCAAGAGCTGTACACAAAATAATCTGAGACATCAAATCACACCTTCCAATCAACAGAGTGTGATACAAAAGAGTTGCAGTTAAAAAAAAAAAATGCCTTATTAAGTGCATTACATCCATCCGGTGACCTCCTCTTTTTTGCTTTTCTAAAATAAGCATCTTGTACTCATCAGTGACAAATCCTTTCACTTAGACTACTTCGTTGTCTTGTTTGTCCCGTCGGTACTGCACAGCAATCTTTGATTGAACAACCTGCAGGATTTATACATTGCATGAGTTCGCATAGCACAAAGACACTCGATCCATATGTATTCATATTTTGATGCCATGTAAAAATATATTTTGAATTTATAAAGGTCTAGGGTGGGTTTGCTGTCAGACAACAGTTTTCTGTGTGAAGCTGGAACATTACATCACACTGGTAATCCGCAAAAGCTTTTTCCATCTCCGTAGCATATTGGGTGGGAGGCACTCCATGTTGTGCAGGCCTCATTCAAAATGTCTGCCTGTGAGGTGGTTCTTGTGGCTGGCTCTTCGACTCCTCCATAGTCACGTTGTACTTCATTATGAGGTGTAAAGTTTGGTTGCCAGGCTTGGAACATGCCGCTAGCACCGCTGTGATGGGATATATTTACAGATGCAAACACAAAGATATATAGCAGTGAGAATGCTTGGACCACATACAAGTCAAATTGCTTAAGACCTTTCTACGACTCCTCCGAAGACTTATCAAAGTTAAATTTATAGATCCTTGTGTTTCATTTTCCCTCCCCTTAAGGTTAATGTGCACATAAGAAGGAATAGCGATTCAAACTGAGAGCACAAAGAAGTCATACGGGTAGTTTTCCAGTTATCGATATACTACATCAGTGGTTCCCAACCTTTTGATTCACGTGGACCCCCATTTTAACATTAATGGAACCCAGGGACCCCCACTGAATCATCACTGGAATCCGTGGACCCCCGCCTGAGTCATTACTGGAAGCTGGGGACCTAATTTGTCAATATTTGTTCATATTTTTTAATTTTCTAAGCTTTCGCGGACCCCCTGAGAAGGCTTCGCGGACCCCTGGGGGTCCCCAGACCACAGGTTGGGAACCACTGTACTACATCAATTGTTTGAAAACATTTGCATAACCAGGTGATGGCTGCTTATCATTTAGGTTTGATTTAATTGTGTCAGATTCTAAATATACTATACAAGCTCTTCCTTTTACCTTAATTTAGTTTCTCACTTGCTACAAGATTTCAATATAAGTGTAGCTAAATTAACATTCCCATTTATTCACTTATTATCCAGGGATTAGAGCAATCAGAGAATAGGCAGCATATGCATTGACCTTATACACAACATGGGCAAAACAAAATGAGGCAAAGGCTTTAGGAAACATGTACGTGACTGTGGTAGAGGCATGTCCTGTCATACTATCCCTTGTACCACCCACTCCTACAGGCATCTATTTTAATGTGACACAACGGCTTGACTGCATGTGCTGCTAGCTTTCATCCGTAGGCGTCTGAGGTGAAAAAAAAGACTTCTTGAGGTGGTTTATAGGTGGATGTAATGTAGGAGTTTGGCAGGTGATTTGTATAAGGTCTATTTAAGGCTTTCCTGATATATGCATAGGCCATGAAGCAGCAGCATCTTCCGAATCACCTCAGCCCTACAAGATGTATTACTTTCCATTGCTCCCATCACTTTGAGAGGTACTTCATAAAACATCAGTCATTTGCAGCAGACTGAAGCAAAGACCAGTGCAAATCATGAGCATTGTTTATATTATCAAGTGGTCAGTAATAGTGATGGGTTAGCAGTCATATATACGTGGGGAGTACTATCTGCTTGGTAGTTAATATTGCAACCATCATGACTATGACATCAGCCATTTCACTTCCTGTCCTCTTTTTAATCACCCTGTTTGCCCTTTTGCCTTTAGATAATGTACATTGTTGTAATATATGTTGCTATTGCTTTGTAGTCTCAAATATCAGGGATGGCTGGTGTTCATGGGCAAAAGGGGTGTTGCCATGTTACCCTCTGGGAGAGGCAAGAACAGGGAAATAAACATAGAGTAGCTACAAATAAATCACTGCTGGGAGACAGTGTGATGAATCTCCAGGGTGAACTCTAGTGACCTTTGCAGACGTCCTATTGAGCAAGCGCCAACCTGGCAAGGTTTTCTTTGACCGTCACGCACCAGCTACAGCAATGACATTATCAGAGAGGGAGTGCTGAATTAGAAAGCAAGTGATCCAGTAGCATTTGGGGCGCATGAACAGTGGGCCTGGGAGGAGTTGGCAAAGCTCCATTCACACCAACGGCTGGGGCTGGGGCAGGTCGATGAGAGGGAGTGTGTGGCAACAATTTGTTGATCATCACAGAGGGGCAGGCTGTAGGAGGGGTGCAGTGGACTGCTTTTCTGGCAGTTATGTGTTTAGTGCTGCATTTGCTTTCACTTTGAAAAAACATGTTATGGAGCTGAGCATGACAGAGACAGAGTGCTCCTTATTTCCCCCAGAGTGCTCCTCTCCCCTGTAGAGGCCCAAGAGAAGGAAGGAACCAGCTGGACAACAATTGCACTAGTGCACTAATTAGCAAGTATGCAGTTAAACTTCTGCATCAGGGGCATATCACCCTTAACTCCACTCCATGCATTAGCAGCTTCAGGCCGGAATGGGATTTTTGATGAGCCCGTTCTGTCTGTAGTTCAGCAGACAAAGGCTCATAATTAACTTTTGAGGGTGAATAAGTGAAAGGAAGGATGGGTGGATGGATGGAATGGAATGGTGGATGGATAGATGCATGGATGAATGAGTGAAAGGATTGATGTAAGAATGGAAGAGTGAAAGGCATGGAGGGTGTAGGAGTTAAGTAGAGGATGGATGCTGAGTGAAAGGATGGATGGAAAGTAGAATGAGTGAAGAGATGGACGAATGAATGGAAGGGTAAATGGATGGATGGTGTGAAAGTATGGATGGATGAGCAAAAGGATGGATGAGTGAAAGAATGCATGTAAAGATGGATGAGTGAAAGGCAGGGTAGGTAGATGTCTGGATGAGTAGATGGATAAGTGAAATGGTGAATTGATGCATGGATGAATAGAGTGATAGATGGATGAATGAGTTAAAGGATGGCTGAGGGAGAGGGTAAATAGAGGGATGTAGGAATGGATGGGTAAAAGGAGGGATGTATGAATGGATGGGACAAAGGGTTCATGGATGAGTGAAAGGGTGGATAGATGGATGAGGCAAAGGGAGGATGATGGATGGAGTGAAAGGATAGCTAGATGGAGCAAAAAGGTGGATGGTTGAGTGAAAGGATGGATGAATGGATGGATTAAAGGGCGATGGGCACGTGAAAGGATGGATGATTGGGTATCCCTGGACCAGTGGCGACTCTCTTTTATGGGCTCCACAGCTACACTACACCCTTCTTGTCCTGTGGTCCATTTGTATTGTATCCTATTGTTTTCTTGGTGTGATAAAAATAAAATTCAGATCCCCTTTGGGTCCAGCAGCAAACTGAGGCAGCTAGTGATATTGTTTGATTGCTGACACAGATGCATGCAGCCATCAGAGATACTGTTCAGAGCTGGTGTAATCCCAGCACTGTGAGCATGTTTGTGTGTCGATGTGTGTGAGTTAAAGTGAGAGAGTCAGTGAAGGAATAAGTCAGAGTGAGTGAGAATGAGTGACACTAAGTATGAGTATGTGTGAGGAGGAACGTGAGCGAGTGAGATAGAATGACAGTGAGTGTAACTGAGTGTTACTGTGTTTGTGACTAAGTCACAGTAAGATTGAGTAATTCAGAATGACTGAGACTAAGTGAGACTGAGTGAGTCAGAGTGAGACAGTAAACTTAGTGCAAGAAAGCGTGAGAGGACCCTTCAAGAAAAAGCTCTTTGGAATTTGAGCCAAGGATTACGCCCCACCACTTTTAAAGGTCACCAGCCGCAAATGTCAAATACACTCCCCCCTAATTTCCCTCAATCTGAGTAAATGTTCTGGAGCAATTAATTAGACAGCCATTGTTTTTTAAAATTATATGCTACATCTACCATGGATGACTACATGTTTTTTTTTACTCCACATTATCCAGTCCAAGGTCAAAATCTAGAAATGGACATGAGAACAGCATAACTCAATTGGTTTTTAATGCACAGAATGTTGGGACAAACAAATAAACTTGCAGCAATCTCTGCAATCACCATCAAACAGCCTGTTCCCTGATATTGTGCTCTACATAGATTAACACTGTCAAGATTTACTGCCCTCCAGTGGCAAGAAACACTTTGTAAAAAAATGTGTATATAAAAAAGACCACACATGCCCTTGTGCTCAGCTGCATGGCAAAAAAGGCCATATTTATGAGGGAGTTGCGTCACTCTTGCACCACACAACTTAGTGCATGCACAACACAGTTTCGAAATGCAATTTATCAAGCCATGCAAGGCCACTTTGCATGGCCCTAAGTGGCTTGATAAAGCCAGAGTAATGCAATACAGCGCAAATCATTGTGCTGCATTCCTCTGTCGAAGATAGGCGTTCCATGGGTGTTGTGTAGGTGTTCCATGTAAGATCCAGGGATTTTGGTGTATTTCAACATTTAACAAAAGTGGTAGAACCTGGGAATGCGCCAGTACTGCTATGCCTCCACAGGTGCGGGGTAACGAAGAAAAATATCTTTATTTCACCTCATTTTCCCCTCTTTCTATGTATGCTGCATGTTGCAGCACACATAGAAAGAGGAAAATGTCTCAGGGGATTGAATTTGTGCAGGAAAATGACCCTTCCTGCACAAAAACAATCCTTACAATGCAGGCAGCCCTGCACCATGGTGCAAGAGTGCCTGCATTGATGCAAGAGGGCCAAAACGGCACAAGCGCAGGGAAAAGGCAGGAATGCGCTGTATTCTTTTCAAAATGGCGCATTCCCGCCCTTTCTCTGCCCATCAGCTCTGCACAGCAAGATGACTTGCTGCACGACTTTCTCATAAATATGGCCCTTAGCTTCGACAACACCATGAATTCTTTATGTTCCAGAGAAACATTACCTCAATCACTGACTGCTTTTGATTGGACCCACTCTTCACGTCAGAAGGAAGTCTAGAGACTGAATGGGTGAGGCACTGTCACACTGACATGCCATGCTCAAAAATTCCACCACAGATCTGCAAATACTAATTGCGCATCAACGGCAGTTGATAAGTCGATGACAGCAACATATACAAAGCAATCTGGCTTTTTCAAAAAGGTGTATATCCATTCCGGAGATGCAAGAAGCGACACAAGGAAGGTCAGAAGGAAAAGGAAACTCCAACTAAGACTATACTGAAATGCCTGGAGTTCCATTTTGCACCTAAACCCAATAAAAACCACTTCTGTGCTCATTCCATCACTTGGTGCCCATGGATTTATGTAGCCGAAATAATTGTAAAAAAGACTTATTTTTAGCTTACGATACAGTCTGACGACATAAACAATTTTCACGTGAGTGAGGTGTGGTATTGATGAAGCAGAAAATGAAGGTTTTGATTTATTAACGCTTAAACGTAGTGCTGAAATAATCATGTGTGATATTAACCGAATTAATTAAGATTGTACGGGGACAAAATGTGCCCTCAGAATAGTTTGCCATCATTTATACGCGTGCTTTATATAACGTGGTGAATCAGAATTGCACTAATCCGACATAATCATAAACGTGTGCTACGATTTGCTTGTTTGAAATGCTTTAGCTTAGCATTACTTTAGCAGAGGCTTTGGCCTAGTTGCCTGGTCTCACGGTTTAGATGCTCGTATTTTTCCACTGTGCTGTTAAACGTGTATTTTTGCTTGAAGCTGTACTTTTCCACAGAACCTGTTCGCATGCTTATCTTAAAGTTGGTGCCAGCCTGGCATATTTTCTCTCTAATTCAAGGTCGACTTGCAGGTGCGGACAATGGAAGCTCTGAGAGTAAGCTAATTGGACAACAATGTTGCAACTTGCGTACCCATCTCCAAGGATAATGTATGCTTAAGTAAAAGCTTGAGAACTGTCGTGTTTGATTGGTCAATTTGAAGCTAACCTATGAACCCACCAATGGAGACCCTACTGGACTCGAACTGTTGTCTATAAAAATCAGGTGCACGAGAAGAAATCAGATCATTACGGCCATTACCCGGACACTACGCCATTTTGACTTCGTAGCTATTATGGCCCACTTTGCTGCGATGCCATTTTGAGAGACTTTGATTCTTTCTCTAGTCGAGAGAAAGAGACTTTAAATGATTCTTGCCCTAGAGACTGTAACTTTGATTTGATCCCTTTGCATGAAGTATTAGTTTTACCTTGCCGCCGTGAGGCAATTGCCCCGTCCACCCCTGCCCCATTTGTCCCGTCCCATGCTGATCGAGAAACGGTACCCATGATGACTGAAGAACGGTACCTGTGAGACGAAGACTTCCTTGTATGCTGATCGTAATTGGTAAATATGAAAGGAAATTGTAAAATTGCATTGTGTTTCTTTTAGGTAACCAACTGCTGATTTTTTGGTAAGATCCCTAGTTAGGAGTTTTCTAAATTAATGTTGCTAAATCGTTTTCGCATGAAGTCCCACATGCTGATGCTAATTTGAGGTTAGACGAGGTTTCCATATGTCGCACGATGCAATTTGAGATCTTGTTATGCTGACTAAATGTACGCAATTAGTTCATTACAGATTATCGTATTAGTGCTTTGCATTGCCATTATCGAATGCCTTGTGATTCAAATGCTTCATAGATTACACTTGTTTCGACGTTATGGACAGCTATTAATGTTCATATATGTTTATCATTTGGTGTTGAGACACATTTACATTGTGCTAGCTTTGTTAATATAGGGAAATAAATTCACTAACTTTGCAATAAACTAGTGTGGTTATTCCTGACTGAAAGGTCAGGGTTCGCCGAAATGTATTCTGGATTAATTATAAAGTGTTATGTTGTTCAAGGTGTTGCTTATGTTCGTTATTGATTATTGGTTTGATGTGACTGATCGATATAATAGTGCAGAGAGTTCCCACTAAGTCAAAAGATTCATCGGCCTAAAGAGCGTCCAAACGTAGGTAAATTTGTTCCCACGTTCCGCTCTATCAGTAGATGGTAGCAGAGGACGGTTACGTCTTTTGGGACCCTGCACTATTAAAGTACATGGTGTCGAATTAACGGTTACGCATTTTGAGACCCCATTCGAGAAGTTGAATTAGATTTTTCTTGGATAAAACTGATTGACAAGATGATGATGGGCTAGGTCCACCGCGACTTTCCCGGGATCTCGGAGCTTGCGAATGGAGAGAACGGAGGTGTGGAAACAGCGTTGGCGGTACTAGTGATGGTATGAGTGAAGTTAGGGTTTTGCGCTTGCACAGCTTATTGCCGCAGGGTGTATGAAAAGGTTGCGAGGGTTTTCTTTTAAGGATAGCGGAGGTGCGACTCCGAGTGTAGAAGTAGTGAAGTCGTCGAACTTCATAGAGATATCGGAGGTGCGGCTCCGAGTGTGAGAGTAGGGAAGTCGTCGAACTTCATATGCGTCTGGCGCTTTGGGCATAAAAAGGTCCACGTGGTTGTTGTTGTTGAGACGGGCCCTGCGAGGTCAAGAGACTCCGGAGTATGTTGATCCATGTTGTGGTCTGGGTGGTTTAGTAGGTTGATCGGGCGTGGTCAACAAGTCGGGTACGTGTGTTAAGGAGTGAAAGAAACTTCGACTTCGGGCTTTGACAAGATTCTAAGTGCACTAGAACAGATCATTGACAAGTTGAGAGTAGGTCTGCGGGTCAGATTTGCTTGCGAATGTGGGGACCGAGAAAGACCGAATAGCGGCCGAGGCTGGTGAAAGAGATCGAATAGTGGTCACGGTTGGTGAAAAGTCCCTAAGGTCCTGAAGCGACTGTGTTACCCTTCCTGTAGTAAACCGACAGGTCTGTTTTATTTTTGGTAGCTCGCAATATATGCAAAAAGTTGTTACGAAGAGAGGTGAGTGAAGGAGGACTAGCCGCGAGGCTTTGTCAGCCGCAGTGTGTGTGAGTGTGACGTCACTAAGAGCCGCGCTGGGATAGGTTGGTGAAGAGAAGGGTCGCGCACGGATTGGACGCAGTCCGTGGGACTCGATTGGAAGGGGAAAGGCAGGTGAAGAGTATTCCGGGAATTAAAGTCACCTATTGATTACAAATTTGTGCAATTAAAGTTACCTATTGATTAAAGTTTTGTGGAATTGAAGTCAAATACAGGTTATAAACTTGGTTAAATAGAAGACGAGAAAAATGAAATTCTTTAAAGCATTTAGGAGCGCAATGAAGGGGGAGACTTACATTAAAGCGAACGTAGGAGAGGAGACGCCGCCTGAGGGTACACCAGCTTACATTGTAATGGAAGAAAAGGGGGTAGCTCCGTGCCTTTGGCTAAAGCAATGGCACAAGTTGACAGAGAAACATGGGAGCGTAGCGTTTCCGATATACGGGACATTCAATATAAAGATTTTAGAGAATCTGAGATTCACGATGTACGACATGAAGGTGCCTCCAAGGCCAGCACAGTTTGAGGCTCTTGCAATTTGGGAACTGATGGCCAGACAGCAACAGCAAAAGAAGTTCGAGACCAGAATGAGGAAGGTAGAAAAGACACTAGCGGATGCTAGGTGGGATAACGCACAGAAAGTGTGGAGATCAGATGTATTGCAGGGGATAAAATTGTTCCCCGCAATTACTAAGGAAGGAGAAGAGACAGGTAAGAAAGCCACCTGTAAGACGGACAGAAAGTGTTCTAAGGATAGAGAGGACGAGGAAAAGTTGAGAAGAGAAGAGGAGTTAGAGGATGAGGAGTTGATAATGCAATTGCTGAACGACCGTCCACCGCCTTATGCTGAGAATGGACAAGGTCCAAGTACCAGTTCTGCCCCTCCAGCACCGGTACAGAACAGTGAAACCCCGAGTTCAGGAGCGTCATCGGGATCTAAGGACCCGAGTTTATTGTTCACCCCGCAGATACCGCAGGTTAGGAGAATATATCTAGATGTGCCCGTGTTGAAACCAGCAGAAAATTATCAGCCGCAGATGCCAGGGTACTACAGCAGTGACAACAGTGCAGGAATGATTCTAGATCCAACAGTAAGAGGAGTACAGAATGGTTACAACCCAACAATGGCACAAGCTGACTCAACTCAGTTTATGATGCCTCAAAAGCAGATGCAGGGAGGAAATGCACATGTTCAAATGACGGGGAGCCAGATGGGCATGTCGACAATGATGACCCATGGTGTGGGAATGAACATGCCACAGAACATGGGGAATGGACAGAACCCAGATGCGATATCGTTACCCATAACTGTAGGTCCAGTGGTACCTCTGTATAGTCAGCCTAATTCAGGTCTGAATAGTCAGGGATCAATGCTGCAGAATGGGACAGAAAGAAGGTGCATAGAAAACATTCCAGGGATAACTCCGATACCGGCTCAGCCAACTGGGTCTGGGTCCTTGATGGAGTTTAGTCCCGTATGTGCTCAGTCAACATTGGTGAGGTCGAGCCCCCCACTGATAATACCTCTCACGTCGAACACTGAAAAGCTGCCACAGCCATCGATGGCAGTCGATGTAAACGCTACCCTGATGGGGGTGAATGCGCAACAGTTGACCCAGTGGTTCAACAGTCTGAATTCCACACAAAGTCCAGCTAGTGGGAAGGGAGAAGACTACATGAATAGGGTCAGGTTGAACATGGAAGCACAAGAATTGGTGGAAGGGACTATGGATGTGAACAGGTTAGAGTCCTACACGGAAGAAGAACTGAGGTATCTATGTCCCAGGATTACGAAGGAAGTGAACAAGATACATAAGAGCTTGCAGGAAGCAGCTGACAGAAACGGGGTTGACATAGACAAGACGAAACACTTGAGCAGGAGCTACAGGTTAGATTTTGGGACCACAGATTTTGAACACATGAGGTCAGCAGGCATGAAGACCCACCTTAGAGAATTGCTACAGAGTGCACAAGTGTGGAGGTGCCTAGACAAATGGGAAAGCAGATGGGTAAAGAGGAAGGACAAGAGGAGGGACAGTGCTACAGAGCACAATGAGAAAAGACCGCAGAGTAGTGATACAGTAACCATGTTACCAATGAGGGAGACAGCAGGAGGAAAATTAGTACATGTACCATGGCACAGAAGCGACATTCAGTCCTTTACGGACGATTTTCCCAAACTGAGAGAGAAACCAATTGAATGGTACCAACAGACTGATAGGTTTGTGAAGCTTGCAAAATGTCTCTGGGAAGACCTGAATACTCTGTTTGAGATTGTGGTTCCGGCAGATTTGTGGGAGGATTGCAAAAGAGCTGTAGGTTGGCCGACCAGTGAACCGGAGAGACACAGGGAAACGGGCGCACCATCACCTATGGTGATGAGCTTGTACTATAAGGTGATTGAGCATTTGAAAACGAAGGTACCCGCGAAGAATGTGGATTGGCAGAAGATTGACCGAACTGCCCAAGAGACTAAAGAATCGATTCATAGTTACTATGAGAGGTTGTTGAAGGCGTTCAAGAACTACAGTGGCACGGAAACAATAGAGGCTAAGGACATGCTCCATTTTGTTTTCAGATTTGTGGAAGGGCTGAGGCCAGAGATAAGTCAGATGATAAAGTCGCATTTGATTTGTTGGCAGTCTAAACCGATTGACGAGGTCTTGACTTATGCGAAATACTGTAGCGACGAAATTGAGGTAAAACAGAAAAGGTTGAAAGAGAAGGTGATGATGATGCAGCTTAAGGCAGCTCAAACAGGTCTCCAAGGGCTGCAAGGCTTGCAAGGGATGCAAGGGTTCCAACAGCAGGTACCGCAACAGCAGTTGCAGTTGCAGGGAAACATGGCGTTTCAGCCACAGGCCAGAGGCAGAGGTCGAGGAGGTTTTGTGAATAATGGTCCGGATTTGAACACTGTTGTGACGGGTGTGCAGGCAATGAAGAAGGTGATGCCGTGTCACGTGTGCGGGATCGTCGGTCATTGGAAACGCGAGTGCCCGATGGTGGTACAGGAAGGTGCAGGTATAGGTGCGGGTGCAGGTGCAGGTGTTGGTCAGCAAAACAATGATGTCAATGCATTTCAGACAATGAGGGGACCGAAATTGAGAGGTCCAAACCCAAATTTTCAGACTGTAAATCAATTGCAGGGATTACAACCTATGCAGCCGCAGCAGATGCAGATGCCTCGTATGCAGATGACGCAAATGCAGCCAATGCAACAGCAGTTACCTATGGTACCTAATCAGCAAATGCAAATACCATTGGCACCAATGAGTCAGCAGCAAGTGATGGTTCCTCCACAGGTAACGGGTCAGGTAATGAGTACAAATGGCACAGTACAACAGTTCCCATTACACAGTGAGAGTGGAATAAACAACGTATGGGAAAGTGAGAGTTCGGGAGAAGAAGGAGATTGTGTGCTTGCGGCATCCTTGGAAGTTGATCAAAGGGGTCCGTACGTAGAGGGAAGAGTAATGGGTCATCGTGTCTCATTCTTGGTTGACACGGGAGCCACACGTTCAACCGTTAAGAGCAGTGAAGTTCCAAATTTGCCACTCTCAGGGAGGACAGTTCAAGTGGTGGGAGTAGCAAACAGACATCTGACGAACCCAATCACAGATCCGGTTCCAGTCAGCATCGGTAACTACCAAGGGGTACATCAGTTTGTGGTGTGTGACTCAAGCCCGATAGCACTGTTAGGGAGAGACCTATTGTGTAAATTGGGTTGCTCGATAATGTGTTCGAACGAAGGAATAACAATAGAAACGAGCAACGATGGGGAAGAAGAGGACAGTGTAGAGGGGGATGAAATGGAGACAGTCGACGAAGAGTATCCTCTGATTTGTCTCTTCCCGATGATAACTGAAGAAGACATCCCAGCAGAATTACGGGAAACAGTCGGAAAGGAAGTGTGGGATATGACAGGGAAAGAGGTGGGATTGATGAAAGGAGTGGAACCAGTAAAAGTGATGGTAAAGCCCAATGCGATCTTTCCCCAGACCCCACAATACCACATGCCACAAGATACCCTCATGAAAGTTGCTCAACTCATTGACGAATTTGTAAAGCAGGGGGTACTGAAAGAAGTGCTAAGCAGTCCATGTAATTCTCCAATAATGGGACTGATAAAGCCAAGTGGAAAGGTCCGACTCGTGCAGGATTTGAGGAAAATAAATGACATCATAATAAAGTGCTGCCCTGTCGTACCGAATCCAGCTGTGATAATGTTTCAAGTCCCTTGCGATGCTGAATGGTTCTGAGTCATCGATTTGTCACAGGCATTCTTTTCTGTGCCTCTTCATGAGGACAGCCAATTCCTCTTTTGGTTCAAATTCCTAGACAGGGTGTACAGTTGGTGTCGAATCCCTCAAGGGTTTTCTGAGTCACCGTCAATATTCAATCAGATTCTAAAGAAAGATCTGGAAGCATTAGAACTGCCATTCGAGTCAACTCTAGTGCAGTATATTGATGATCTACTGGTTGCATCAAAGACAGAAAATGGCTGCACAGCCGATACCATTGCTCTGTTGAACCATTTGGGAAGGAATGGACATAAGGTGTCTCCTTCCAAATTACAGTTCTGTCAGAAGAAAGTGAAATATTTGGGTCACCAAATAGAGAAAGGGTCACGGAGAATAATGAAGGAAAGAGTCACAAGCATACTTCAGATGAGTCCACCAAAGACAAGGAAAGAGGTGAGGAAGTTTTTGGGAATGGTGGGATATTGTCGCCAGTGGATTCCCAACTTTTCGTCCCTAGCGAAGCCCCTACTGAAATTGACCCAGAAGGATGCCTTGGATGAAATTGAGCTGAAAGGAGATGAGATGGATGCTTTTGTCGAATTGAAAGAATGCATGTGCAGGGCTCCAGCTTTAGGTATGCCTGATTACACGAAGCCTTTCACATTGTTTTGTCATGAACGTGATGCATGTTCTTTGTCTGTCTTGACTCAAGCCCATGGTGGCGTAAACAGACCAATAGCGTATTTTTCAGCTACTTTGGATCCGGTTGCAGCAGCACTCCCAGGGTGTTTGCGCGCCGTAGCAGCAGTTGGTATCAGCCTCACTCAGAGTGAAGGAATAGTGATGGGACACCCAGTAACAGTCATGGTCCCTCACTCAGTCGAGATACTTTTGACCCGCTCCCGAACGCAGCACATGACTGGAGCAAGACTCACAAGGTATGAAACGATAATTCTGGGCTCACCAAATGTGCAGCTGAAAAGGTGCACTACGTTGAATCCAGCTACCTTGCTTCCTGGAGAAAATGCTGAAATTGAGAACGCTGAAGACGTCGAGCATGACTGCCTTCAGGTGACTGAATTTTGCACAAAACCCCGACCTGACATCAAGGATACCAAGCTTGATGTAAATGACCAAATTCTTTTTGTTGATGGTTCATGTCTAAGAGATGGGATGGGAATTTTGAAAGCAGGATATGCTGTATGTACTGTAACAGGGGTCTTGGAAGCGGGATGGCTTCAAGGAGTCTATTCTGCACAAGTAGCAGAACTTGTTGCCCTTACCAGAGCATGTCAACTGTCTGCATTGATGAAAGTCACCATTTACACTGATAGTCAATACGGGTTTGGGATTGTGCATGACTTTGGACAACTATGGTCACAGAGAGGTTTCCTGACTTCTTCAGGATCCCCAGTAAAGAACGGGGAGAGAATAAGGGAATTGTTACATGCCATTCAAGTGCCAGCTGAAGTTGCAGTGGTAAAATGTAGTGCTCATACGAAAGGACAGGACTATGTGTCTCTGGGAAACGCATATGCAGATCAAGTCGCAAGATTTTGTGCTTTGAACTGTATATTGCTAAGAGATGATTGGAATACGATAAATGAGCCAGAACTCGAACCAGCTGAAGCATTTGCCTTGAAGGTTGTAGATACAATAGAAGAACTGAAAGCACTACAGAACAATGTCAGGGATGATGAAAGAGATTCCTGGGTCAAATCACAATGCATAAAGAGACAAGATGAGTTATGGGTTTCACATGAGGGAAAATTTGTTTTGCCAAATAGTCTCTTATCACAGCTTGCGCGGTTCTATCATGGGCAAGCTCACCTAGGGAGAGATGCCATGATAAGATTGTTCAAAACTGATTGGTTTAACCCCAGATTTCGCCAAGCTGCAGAAGCAGTTTGCCATCGATGTGTCACTTGCCAGCAGATGAACCCAGGGAAGGGAACAGTTGTGAGCGCGAGTCACATTGGTAGGGCAAGCGGTCCTTTTAGCCGTATGCAGATGGACTTCATTGAGATGCCTGTGCATGGGGGTCTGAAATATGTGTTGGTGATTGTGTGCATTTTTAGTCATTGGATTGAGGCATACCCCACACGTAGAAATGACAGCCTTACAGTTGCCAAGCTATTGTTGAGGGAGTTGATACCACGTTTCGGATTCCCGATCTCTTTAGAATCAGATAGGGGAAGTCACTTCAATAACGAGGTGATGAAGTTACTTTGCGAAGCGCTGAACATTGAGCAAAAGCTGCACTGTAGCTATCGCCCTGAAGCATCAGGACTGGTGGAGCAGATGAATGGTACGCTGAAATCGAGAATGGCAAAAATATGTGCATCGACAAATTTGAAATGGCCTGACGCATTGCCCTTAGTGCTAATGTCAATGAGAAACACTCCTGATAGGAAAACTGGATTGTCTCCACATGAAATTCTCATGGGCAGGGCTATGAGACTTCCTGCAGTTCCCGCAAACATGCTTTTGAATATTACAGATGATATGGTGTTAGACTACTGCAAAGGACTGGCTGACGTGGTTCGCTCTTTCTCTCACCAGGTGGAAGCGACCACCTTGCCACCGATCCAAGGTCCAGGACACGCGCTGAAAGCAGGAGACTGGGTCGTGGTAAAGAAGCACGTGAGAAAATCGTGTTTGGAACCCCGTTGGAAAGGTCCTTTCCAAGTGATACTGACGACAACTACCGCTGTGAAGTGTGCGGGGGTTCCCAACTGGATTCACGCTAGTCACACAAAGAAGGTGTTGTGTCCCACAGATGAGGAAGTTGAAGCACTGAAACTACCAGTGCCTGATAAAGCAGTGCCGAGTGCTGAGACTGAACTAAAGCGAACTGAAAGCGAACAGGCAGAAGCAGGAGAAAAGGAGATATTCTCCGATAACGAAGACCCCAACTCACTTGGGGAAGACCAAGGAGAAAGTTCAGACAGCGACGAAGAAGCTGCAGGTGACAAAGAACCTGAAGCAGCTGAGGGTAGCAAAAAGCCTGAAGCAGCTGAAGGTGACAAGGAGCCTGAAGCAGCTGAAAGTGATACAGAGCCTGAAGAAAATAACGGTGACGAAGGGCTCGAGAAAGGTGAAGAGGCAGGAGAGCCTGATCAGAGGAGGGCTTTCCCAGAAGCAGACGATACAGAGAAAGAAAAAGAGAACGTGATCGATTCCCCGGAAGAAGGGGATAAGGCAGAACAGAACGAAAAGGTTCAAGATTCCACAGAAAAGATCGCAGGTCCATCAAATGGACATGGTGCAAAGAGAAGACTGAGTATCTCACCAATAAAAGAAAAGGGTAAAGAAAGTTTGAACGAAGGAGGAAGACCGAAAGTAAAAGAGAAGAGAAAGGAAGTGACTGTCGTGGAACAATCGTCAAGTGAAGAAAAAGACTTGACAAAAGAGGAGAGTACCAGCGAAGCAGAGTCGAAAAGAGAAGCAAAATTGAAAAGAAAAAGGATACCAAATAGGAGGTATTCCGGTCCTGAATGGGCATATGCAGTCAATGATGATTGGACTGATGAGTTTGTATCTCTAAGCATCGAGAACGAAGAAGAAGAAGAGATACCAATAGAAAAGAAAAGTTTCATAGACTCTGTTGATTGAAAGAGTAAATGATATTGCTTGCTACAATATAACGTGAAAGAAACAACCAGCTGAGACATTGTTAAACCGGATGAGACTTGCTAAACTGATAAAGACCGAGTTATTGCCGAATTGAGACAAATGCTGCTAACCGATAAGTGACTGGCCTTTTGAAGAAGACGGTGTGAACATTGCGCTTGTTCAGCTTTGTAACTGAATTGCTAAATAGTTTCATTTATAAGTGCTTCTAGCTCTCTGATTCTATACAGATCATGGCGCCAAACAATAGAAAGAAGTTTTGTAAATATGTGTGTATAGGCTTGGTAATTACATGTGTGATAATAATAATGGCAATTGTGTTTGGGATGCATGGAAAGGGTGAGAATGAGACTATTACTGCTTCTACTATTGCTCCTGTTACTGCCACTGAACTAACCCCATTGAAAAGACTAGCAATGGATGAGAGACTCTTGCATGATAAGAAAGAGCTTTCGTATAACGTTTTCTATCGCTTGCTAACAGAGTATGTTGAGACTATGGATGCGAAGGATTGTTATGTGTGTACACAGATACCGACATCAGTAAAGGAAGGGGTGACTTATCACCACATGCCTCTTACATATGGGATTACATGTAGTATAGTAATGTCTAGGTTTTATGGTCAAACTAACATACAGTATTTTTACTCGAATTATGATGTTACCTTTGCTTATGTTCCTATAATAGCGCAGCTAAGCGAAACTGCAAGATATTGGGATTACAAAATTATGAGGGACTTTTTCGAGCCAATGCAACCTTTTGAAACGGCTCATGCTCATAGGGAAAACCTTACTTGCTCAGTCTCTGCTGTAGAAATAAGCTTTTTAGATCGCACAGATGATAGGAGGGCTCAAATGAAGGCGAAATTAGAAAAGGAACTGCATAAGAGGACTTCAGTAGATAATTATGATTTTGCTGCTATAAAGACACAAGGGAAAATAGCTTTAGATGCTTGGCATGTAGGGAAGTTTTGTATATATCGAGGTGAATCATATTATGACAATATTTTTGTAGGAGCGAGTGAATGCAAACATACGTTTATTTTTAAGGCCAAATGGACATTCATGATGGACGGACTTGACCCTGTCATTCCAGGGGTGTATTACATTTGCGGGCATAATGCTTATTATCGTCTTCCCAAGGGATGGTGGGGGAGATGTTATTTGGGTATAGTGTTCCCAAAGGTTTATCAACTGGATGACGTATCTATGATTCAAAAGACATCTGGATCTCATAATATCCAGAAAAGAGAGACCGCAGCTGCTGTGGTAGGTGATATATTTGGAGCCATGATTCCTTCATTGGGAGTTGTGTTGAATTCCATCAAGATACGAAAGTTGTCTACTATAGTGGATAACATGCTGACAAAGTTTTCAGGTGCTATAATCCTGATAGATGCTGAGCTTGCAGCGGAAAGAGCTATGACTCTTCAAAATAGGCTTGCTTTAGACATTCTTTTAGCAAAGGATGGAGGCGTTTGCAAAATGATTGGTGCACGTCACTGTTGCACCTATATACCGGATAATAGTGTGAAGATTAAAACTATGCTTGCTAATCTAACAAAAGAAAGTGCAGATTTGAAGGAATTGAAAGAACCAGGAGTGTGGGAGAAGGTTGGAAAGGGAATAGCTTCAGTGGGTCATTGGCTTGGGGGAATTTGGAATGGAATATTATTGAAAATAATAGAAGGAATATTAATAGTAATAATTTGTGTATTTGGAATTTGGGGAATAAAAAGGGGAATAATAATGATTATGGAAAGAATTAAAAGAAGAAAAGAAGAGAAAATTATGAAAAGAATGGCAGAAGAATACAAAGCGCAAACTAGGGGAACCAAAAGGAAAAGGGAACTGACAGAATTTTAATGGAATAAAATTTGTGGGCTAAATTTGTGTGATGACTAGTAGTCATCAGAGGACGGATTGATGAAGCAGAAAATGAAGGTTTTGATTTATTAACGCTTAAACGTAGTGCTGAAATAATCATGTGTGATATAAACCGAATTAATTAAGATTGTACGGGGACAAAATGTGCCCTCAGAATAGTTTGCCATCATTTATACGCGTGCTTTATATAACGTGGTGAATCAGAATTGCACTAATCCGACATAATCATAAACGTGTGCTACGATTTGCTTGTTTGAAATGCTTTAGCTTAGCATTACTTTAGCAGAGGCTTTGGCCTAGTTGCCTGGTCTCACGGTTTAGATGCTCGTATTTTTCCACTGTGCTGTTAAACGTGTATTTTTGCTTGAAGCTGTACTTTTCCACAGAACCTGTTCGCATGCTTATCTTAAAGTTGGTGCCAGCCTGGCATATTTTCTCTCTAATTCAAGGTCGACTTGCAGGTGCGGACAATGGAAGCTCTGAGAGTAAGCTAATTGGACAACAATGTTGCAACTTGCGTACCCATCTCCAAGGATAATGTATGCTTAAGTAAAAGCTTGAGAACTGTCGTGTTTGATTGGTCAATTTGAAGCTAACCTATGAACCCACCAATGGAGACCCTACTGGACTCGAACTGTTGTCTATAAAAATCAGGTGCACGAGAAGAAATCAGATCATTACGGCCATTACCCGGACACTACACCATTTTGACTTCGTAGCTATTATGGCCCACTTTGCTGCGATGCCATTTTGAGAGACTTTGATTCTTTCTCTAGTCGAGAGAAAGAGACTTTAAATGATTCTTGCCCTAGAGACTGTAACTTTGATTTGATCCCTTTGCATGAAGTATTAGTTTTACCTTGCCGCCGTGAGGCAATTGCCCCGTCCACCCCTGCCCCATTTGTCCCGTCCCATGCTGATCGAGAAACGGTACCCATGATGACTGAAGAACGGTAACTGTGAGACGAAGACTTCCTTGTATGCTGATCGTAATTGGTAAATATGAAAGGAAATTGTAAAATTGCATTGTGTTTCTTTTAGGTAACCAACTGCTGATTTTTTGGTAAGATCCCTAGTTAGGAGTTTTCTAAATTAATGTTGCTAAATCGTTTTCGCATGAAGTCCCACATGCTGATGCTAATTTGAGGTTAGACGAGGTTTCCATATGTCGCACGATGCAATTTGAGATCTTGTTATGCTGACTAAATGTACGCAATTAGTTCATTACAGATTATCGTATTAGTGCTTTGCATTGCCATTATCGAATGCCTTGTGATTCAAATGCTTCATAGATTACACTTGTTTCGACGTTATGGACAGCTATTAATGTTCATATATGTTTATCATTTGGTGTTGAGACACATTTACATTGTGCTAGCTTTGTTAATATAGGGAAATAAATTCACTAACTTTGCAATAAACTAGTGTGGTTATTCCTGACTGAAAGGTCAGGGTTCGCCGAAATGTATTCTGGATTAATTATAAAGTGTTATGTTGTTCAAGGTGTTGCTTATGTTCGTTATTGATTATTGGTTTGATGTGACTGATCGATATAATAGTGCAGAGAGTTCCCACTAAGTCAAAAGATTCATCGGCCTAAAGAGCGTCCAAACGTAGGTAAATTTGTTCCCACGTTCCGCTCTATCAGTATAAGGCATTTTGCTAGGCACTTATATATTGCGTGATCAATGACATATTTATCTTGGCATCTAGCATTTGCAGTGTGGCAAAATCTTGGACAGCAGTGCCGTGTATTTACGCATTTCCATGAACAATAATGATAATATCTTTGTATTTAAATAAGTTTAAAATATTTGCTTTGTGAGATCAAAATGATTTTTACTGGTGCCCCCAGTCTGATCGATGCCTAGTGACACAAAACCCATGTTTGGAAGGCCTGTTCAGAATAGAAGCTTGACCTTGTTTTTGCCAGTTATATTAGTCCAATTTCACACATCCTTTTCTAACATGATAAAGGTCATGGTTTCGCTGCCAATACATATGAACACAGAGAATCCTGAAAGAACTCGTATATACGACATGATCATTCTGTTTTTTTTTACATTGGCAGTTTTAATGACAAAAAGACAGTATTGTGAGGCTGATGATTCCCCGTCATCCCATTCACATTTTATGTCTTCTTTCTGCATGCATTATAGCGCTTGTAACCTTAACAAGTTCCGCTCAATTAGATAATTTTAGCACAGTACTTGGAGGTGCAGTTCATTTATACAGGGCCTGGCATCATATGCCAGCACTCAGCAATAAAGAGGGTGATGGAAGAAAGGTTCGGGGGACCAGTTGCTGCTAACCAGAGCATCGCAACTTTCTTCTGAAAGGTGTGGCAGACAATTGAACACTGAATACAGATTCATACCCAAACTACAGTGTTGAAGTCAAACCCATTTCGGGCATGGTCTGTAGGAGTGTTTACTCTCTTGGTGCAAACCCTGGCCTTTTCCTTGCTAGGCTCCTTGTTTGTGCATTTTTCTGCCATTCTGCAACCACTGTGTATATTATTATGAAATGAAAAATAAAATGTCCCTTTTTGCTTAGTGAGCTTTTTTGAGCGCTTGGGAATGTCAACTCCTTTGTCACTGGCTAGAAGCCAGCCTGGTTTCTCCTTCAGCAGTTTCGACTTATCCGGCCTCACACTCCTGAAGAACTTTTTAAAGATGCTTGCTGTCAAGGAAAATTTCCTGCAGACCTCTTGGGATTTGCTGCTAGGCAATGAAGGGTCCTCCTTCTCTCCCTTTTTGTCTACTTCCGGTAGATCCAGCCAGTTCTCCACCAGATCTGCAAAAATGTTGTCTCCCAGGACAAGTGGTTGGCGATTCCTACTCTGAGACATGAGGGAAGAGGTCCAGTCTTCAGTGTCGTCGCAGACGCTGCTTTCTTGGCATCCTCGATCATGGCTTGTAGGTACTTCACGAGGGTGGACTGCACCTGTGTGAGGTAGGCTTTCATAATCTGAGCTCACTGATTGACATGTCCCGGGAGTCCAGCATTCCATGGCAGGCAGAGTGGATGAAGTGGACACAGTCTCTGAAAGATCCCTTTCACTATTCATAGTTCTAAAAGGCAGGAACGTGTGCCTTTGGCCACTGCCCAATGAGGAGTCTGTGCTAAACACATTGGTGGAGCGTGAGGAAAAGTATGACTGGCTTTCTTCTGAAAATCTTTCGACGATAGGCGACTGCTCCTGATGAGGTCTGCACTCTCTCCTTCCACTCACCGCCTTATGGCCCTCCCAGAAGCACTGGCATTGGCCGCCAGTGGAAGTCTGAATCGAAGGACCCCCTGAAATTTCCATCTGCTCTAGAGCCGTCTGGACCTGGAGGAGTTTCAGTTCTTGCAGGGCGCCCATCATACAGTTCATCTGTTCATGCAGCCCGTCTCCTACTTCCTTCATGGACACCTGGATCAGGCAAACACAAAAACACTAAGTCAGAAACGAAATAACACCATCAGTATATCACCACCTTGAAAAAATAACAGCTTTTAGAACAACCATGTCTATTACAGTAAATACAACACGTAATTTGGAGACTCATTACATACTTGAGTCAATATATATAATGATCAAACACAAACAAACCAATGAATTAATTCACTATTTGAGGTACATTGGCTAATATACCACCTGTCTGGGTAGCCTCATTGTTTCCCACAAGGAATAGGGAATACCGTGCACAAATGGTAAATGTGACCAATTTTAGCCCATGGCAACGTCATTTCTACACTGTTACCCACACGAATTCCCTTAGGCATTAAATAGAGGGAACTGCATATGCAAATCCCAGGTCCACGCACAAATGTGCATACTTTTCCGGATTTCAAATCTGGTACAACCACTGTTTGCACCATATTTGAAAGTTATCACAGCGTTCATAATGAGGACGACAGCCTGTAAATTGGAAGATCAGGTATTTTGAGGGCTACGCAACAGTCACTCATGATTGCAAGTCAGATATAAAGGAGCTATTTTTATTGAAAGAACATGCTGCATGACTTGAAACATTGACATGGTTTTCACTCTCTGTATCTCTTTCTAGTCCACAGTGCCTTTACCCTGGCAATGAAAATTCAAAGTGACTGACTCCTCCCCAAGGCGAAGAGTCCAAGACTTGTACAACCAGGGCCTTGCGTCCTATAGACTGCCACTGGGCAATAAAACATAGCACGATAACTGGCTAATGCACAAATAAATCACAACCCTCCTCTAAGAAAACCGCATATAGTGCTGAGATGGTCCACCTTGAGCCCATGCCCAGTACGAGGCAGAACAATGGACTGAGAATGTCAACACTGGGCATCGTGTAAACTACTTTTGAAAGGGCTCTTGTGAATATGCGGACAGGAGTCAAGTGAGAACCAGACGTCCCAATGCCAGACAGTCAAGCAAGCCACCAGAGGATGGTGGCTTGCCATCCCTTCTGGACGTGGGCACATTAGAATTTACAACCCAGTGAAGACACTTTGCACACCACAGTTAATTATGTTGTTTGTTAACAATATATGTGCATAGTTTCTTTGTGATTTCCTTGAAAAAAAAAGTCCATTCTTTTTTCTCAAAAGCGTTCTTGGGAAATGCCTTACAGGGACTTCCATCTAGGTTTTATTTTGTCCTCAGTATAGAATTCTCGTCTTTCTTTATATCTTTTTATCCATCTTTCCCTGGTGCTTAATATTTGAATGCCATATTGACTTCTCGTTTTCTTCCCAGGAACTATTTTTCTCCTTTTTCTGTTTTTCTTTGCCTTCCCCCAGAGCCAAGGTGAGGAGAAGAAAACGTTTTTCACTGTTTTGTGCCATTTACCATCTATGTGAAAAAAACAGACAATCAAAACAAAAATCAATTTTCTTGGCAACAATTAATTTTTAAAAATGTTCACACATCATAAATTAAACCCATGTGCTCAATTTCACCTATTGTAGTCTATCAATGACATTATAACTTAAGAAATCATTCTCAACAAAATCAATATAGGTGTGTAAACTAACACTCAAAATAATGTTTGCCTACTCTACTTTAGTGATTGGAAGGGTTACTTTACTCCTCAGTTCTAGACATGAAAAGGGCAACCGCAGCAGTGCCAATGGTGTTTTGAAAAAATCATTATGGCACAAAAAGAGCAATGCCTGCAGTCATTCCGTACATATAAATGTGGCTATAAAAATAAACAAGGTTCTAAGCAAAGCCAATTGCATTTTTATGTAGCCAGATATTTAAAAAAAACTGGCGAATTCTATATTTTGGCACTTTGTGTACGAAATGCACTAATTTGGAAAGAAAGTCAAAATACAAATTAGTGTGGTTAAAATTGCTGATTGAAATGGGAGCTGGCAGTAAATCTTTAAGCAGCATGCAGTTGGGAAAGTAATTGAAGGCGTGCGTATGATTAATTAGATATTTTGGGTATTTTCCACTCGTCTAACATGTTAGAATATACACTTTCTCTTGCAAAACTGAAACAGCGTGCAATTTCTGACGTTTAATAGTAGGGACAGGAGAGCAGAGGAGGCCTCGAGCGCCGTGAGGCGAAGCGGCACAGGCCCTTACAGTTCCTTTCACTCTTCATGACTGTAACCCTAAACCCGTGATGGCTGCTCAGACAGTCACATTCCAGGCGGATGACTCACTAATAGCTCCTTCTGCATATGGCATTCATGAAATAACCGCATAGCAGTGCTGTGCAGCTGCTGAGGCAATGTGCGTGCGAGAGAAAGCCTCTGATGTGAGGCCAACCATCACTGATCTGTTCTTAATTGTGCATTTACTGTATCTTTGGAACCACAAAACGCCACCTTTGATGGCCGGGCTGCAATTTATGTACATAGGGCTTCCTAGTGACCCCTTTGGTTATCCTGACCGACATCAAGAGAGGAAACAGTGTGGTGCTGTTCTTTCTTGCCAGTCCACTTTTCCCATTGTGGTTAATAATCTCGTGGTTTGTCTGCTCTGGATACTACTTTATGCAAAAGTCCTAGAAAACATATTATTTGGCAATTTATTGGGGCGGATACATTAGAAATGCAGGGCCTTGGTCAAGCACTTGGCCATTTCCTTTGGCAAAACGTCCTAGCACGGAGCCTAAAACTGACAAAATGTATCTACGTTGTATGCAGACACATAAGGCTTGACAAGTGAAGCTTTCTAATTATTGTGACGTTAAAGAGTACATATTACACACCTCATTCACCAAATCACATACTTACAAGGAGCTCAACTAACGGTGCAATAGCGACAATGCCTCATGTAGTACAGGTAATTTACAAGCCAGACTGCAATTGAAAGCCACCTAAAAATTATACCAGAACATGAGAACTTCCAAGACGGGTTGCACTAGACACTGGAGTGTGGCACCGAGTAGAAAAATGGGAGGATGAGGACAGAAGCTTCGTAAAGAAGTGGCACCCATCATTACTCTTAACATCAACTTAAGTCGTGCTCTGATACGTTATGATGATTACGATTATGATATCTTTTATAAAGCACACTCTGAGCTAGTACTTCTATGCACTTGGAGCCTTGTCTCCTGCAACAGTGAAGAGACACAATAAGCTGATAATGAAGATTTAGCAAGGATCTTAACTTGGTTATGACAGATTTCATATTTAGCTCTCCTGAGAGAGCTTTCCAGAAGTGAACTGGAACCAGTAAAATCATTACCTCCTTTACTACATAACCAGAAATCCATCTACCTTGGTAGTACAGTCCCAGAAGGTCATAAAGATCCAGCATTTCGGGAGCACAAGATCATGTCTTTTAGGTGGTCTCTAGCATACCTTGAATGTACACTGCTCATTAAATCAAACATCCTTCGTTCTGCATTCTGATGGTCATGAGGGCATAATTGAGACACTGTGAAGGTCTTCTATATCATTTAGGATGCATAAATACTTTATGGACTTCTCTATTCCGAATGCACTACACAAATCTAAAGAATATACTTACTAACCGATTACTAATATATCACACAGAAAGCAACACACAATTCCAATCACCATAAGTCAATCACACAAGGCAACGAGTTGCAATTCAACCTTAGATCAAAGAACAGCTCTGGTCTTGTTACACTGAGAACTTCTGAGATATTTCAAGGTGGACAGACCCCATTTACAAAGACTAGTCACATGCACAACTGCTACAATCCTTCTGCAGTTCCAGGGATGGCTTTAGGAGGGTGCGGCTGGTGCGGCTGCAATGGGCGCTGACCTGTAGGAGAGGCGCTGGTCTCAGGGGGAGCGCAGTTTTTTGCAATAACTTACAATTTAAAAGCACATCAACCAGAGTTCCATGTGCATCCAGCTGTCAGGCAACAATAAAAATGTCAAGATAACTTTTATGATTATTGTTCCTGACAGAGAGTGAGATCCGAGTTGTGTCCATTGGCAGTTTTGACTCGCCATAAAGTAGTGCAGAGAGTTAATATGCCAGCTGCAAAAAACAGACCTGTATTGTATGTGGATAGCTGAGTGGATTAGTAAATCCAGCCTTTACCAGAGCTTTAAAACAATTGAAACGTATGTGAGAGAGAGGCTATGGAGAGATAAGGGGCACTTTTGCCATGTGGTAGTGTGGGAATCTGAGAAGGAGGTCATTGGGGGAGGGCTGGTGGAGGCACCAAAAAAGATTGTTGCACAGGGCGCCACCAGTGCTAGAGCCGGCCCTGGCAGTTCTGTAGGAAAATGAAAAGTGACCTCTTCCACCAGGCCATCTCCCGAATATTTTAACCCCACTCAACTTGACATAATGTACCAGCCTATTCCCAATGACACCCCTCTATTTTAGCGGTATAGGAATGTCTTGGAAACAAGCAAACGATATACACAGTTTATACATCCCTCTGCATATAACGGTGTGCCACAAATGTAACGTAAGAGCCACTCAGAGCACTGCTCATACAGCACGTTGAGGACCATGTTGATATGAATTGTCCTGACTACATTTTCCTACTCATTCCAAGAACGACTACAGTGAATTATTTATTGAAAGATGACTTCCCCTCTAACGAGAAATTGCATAATCTAAATAGTTTATCTCAATATGGGGAAGGAAGAATGCGTGAATTCGAGAACTCGGGACATTGTTCTTTTCCACATGACAACTTTGACAATGGTTATTCTTGTCCACTACTGGAATTCAAATACAACACCATCCTAGTATCGGTGGTGGATGAATTGCAGCTCAGCTGTGCTTCTAATTGGTAGATTAAAAAATATGCTAAGAATCAAATATTTCAGCCACCATTTAGTAGACAAGCAACAAGTAACAAGAATGCAATACCTCACGTTGATTTGAAAACCCCAAAAAGATTCATCACTATTATTCACACATTTTATAATACTTCTTTGGTTCATGGTTTATTATTTTCTGTTTAAGATGATATTGTGGGTGAAGCTAAGATCAAGAGTATGTAGTAAAACAATTGAATAATAAAACATTTTTTAAATCGAATTCCCCCTCATCACTAGACAAATCCTATAACTGCTTATTTAGATATCACTTTAGAATGGAGGTGGGGTATCTACTTCTTAGAACTATGAGTAATCAACAGCTTCGTCAGAGGATAAGATATTGCTCAACTTAATAAGCGGGATACTTTGCTGGTGCCAAGTGCTCTTCAGGAAGAATGAAAATGCTGAGGTATTCAAGTGGTGGACGGGAGGGTGGCAAGAGGTCTAACAAGGGGAAGGAAGGAACTGCAATATTTAATGATTAAACTAAGTCGAATCATAACCTAAGGTTCACAGGGGTCCACAGGAGATACTTCAAGTCTAAAATGTCATATCTGTGCATAAATACATCGGAAAAAACAGGGAAACACCAATGAAGAAATATAAATAACAAATATAAAGTAACCAAAAATACAATTCAAACAAATGAGGATTAGTCTAAATTAATTTCTTTCAAATTAATTTGACACTTTAATTATACTGCTCTTTTTTGTGCTAATGGGCAGAGATGGAAAAAATGGGTACATCTACAAACACTTTGGCAAACCCAATACTTTTGACATTTGTGTGTTGTACATATCAGAAGTGTGCACGCTGGAAGAACGTTAAACCTCCTTTACTAAAACACAGACAAATGGGGCTAAAAACGGTGCTAAAGAATAATTGTTTTATTTTCTGCAGCATCCATCAGCATTCTCTCAGTCAGCTATTCACTGACTGACTGTAGATGTAAAATAGTCCTTCTTCCACTCCATGAAAGTGGAAGGAGACTTCCCCAAACAGGCAACAGAAAAAGAGTAAGAATAAAATACACCAATGGGCTGATCCAAGATGTGATTGACAATGTTTCAAGACAATTCTTAAATGATCAAAAGTAAAAGAAGCCAAAGGCTGAAGGAGACTGACCCAAAGCCCATCAAAGTAAGCATAAAATACAATCCATTCAACACGATGGCGCATGTGATGGTGCAGGTACCCCACACACATCAGACCTAAAAAGTGACTGGTCAGAATGCCAGGGTCTGCAGAATAGGCTCTGAGCAAAACAAATATGGATAAGGGCTGGGCCAAAGATCGGAAAGTGGGTTGTCAGTGATGCAGGAAAACGTAGAATATCCATAAGAAGTTCGTTCTTCCACAGCCCGGCAAAGACAATGTTTACGTGGGGTACTCCCCACCTCTACACTCTGTAAATTAACTCAAGCTCATTGTGTTCTGCATTTTAAAACACACGTTGTTGCAAGGTTACGTTATCTGCCATCTATAGTTGCATATTTTGTTGTCACAATATTTTTTCAGAATATACTGAAATGTCAAATACGGTACACTCAGCTCAGTCTCTGCTGGAGCCTGAAACCTGACAGTCCTTACTCGCTGTCAACTCCCGTTAAATTTGTCTTAGCTTCTCATTCTCCTCTCCAGCGGAAGGGAAAGGACACTCAGCCATGCCGCACAGGTGTCCAACTTTCACTGCTTGACGACACTGGCTTCATTCTGCCAGTTTAGCATCCTTCTCCTGGTCATCCACCCGCCATGTTGGGATGTCACAAATGAGGTGTGTGGTGACCATGATTGTGTGCATGAATCTCAGAAAGGAAACACCCTGTTGTGAGCCTCATGGATCACTCTGTGGTCATACTGACCGTCCTGTGATTCATGACACCGGGACATCATGCATCCCCTCCTGAGCGCTCCTTTTTAAGGCCACTGTAATCTGGTACCCTAGTCAATGTCAGAGAACCAAGGAGACCACTCAAGAATGCAATAAGCTGTCGAGTGAAAACTCAGGACTGTAAAAGAGGTCCATATTCAGTGATGCTAACTGCACGTTTAATATAACCGTTTAGCCTCCCGCAAATGATTGGATATCATCTCAAAGCCCTAATGTTCAAATCAAGATAAGGGAACCAATAGTATTGCAGCAGTTGCACTCACATGTTCTGCTTGGCCCTCCAAGCATAGCATGCAATAGGCACATGCCCCGTGCTCTCTGTTGCTTCAGCTCCTATGTGCCATGTGGACATAGGGAGTGGGGTTTGCTGATATTAGCAGGCCCCAACTCCATACCCAGATCACCCATAGGGGTAGCATTAACAGGTACATGCCCTTCAGGGCCTGTGCATGACAGGGCTTGCATCTACAATTACATCTGTGAGGATTCTACCAAAAGTCTGTATTCCAACGTTCTTGCATTTTATGGGAGGTGAAGTACAGGTCTGCAATGCAGACAGGGGGAAATATTTGGCGCCTACAGGCATTTTACTCACACTTGGCAGCCCTATGTCACAAGTGCTGTATGGAAAGTGAGATGCACCAGGGGCCATATCATAATCATGTTTTGTGTGCTGCGCTGGCGCAGGAGGGGACTGTGCCTTTCTTTTGCACACCTTCAGCACATACGGCACATACAGCATGGAACTCAGACTGCAGAGCTCAAACACATGAAAACAATTACTGAACTCTAATGTCACAAAACATGCACTGACTTTCAGAGTTAATGGATGCTTGGAAGCAAAGCACAAGTTGGGGGTACATGTGGGTGGCCAGCAGCCACCAACTTTTTTCACAGGATGGACACCGTCCACCCTGTCAAGAAGTTGGGTCCTAGTAAAATATTGTGAATTCGTCCAGCTGTAGTGGGACACTTTCAGCAGCGCCTGAAACCTTTATGCTTTCGTTCGTACTGAGTAGCAATGTTCAGGATTGGGAGGGGGCTTTTTTAAGTTTAAATTCCTGCTGGCCTAGAACAAAGGCTGAAATTAAGGGACTATCATGCCTCCTTTTGTTTGATTATCCAGGCTGGAAGTTGTCTGGAACCTCACACCTAGCTACAATGAAGAAAACAAAGGCACACAGCTTGTTATCACTCCACAGGTACTTACGAGGGGCATGGTCTTCACTTTATTTAGTCCCTGTATATATGAGATATGTATGCACTGTAAGAATGTCTGTGGGTTGGTCTGCCTCAGAATTTGCACAAATGGCAAATAATTAAATACCATTATTTTGCTTGATTTCTTTTATAGTGCTACTCTGGATATGGCTGGGAACGCAAAGCTACCCTGGCAAATTTTGTCAGACCAGCCTTCATAGGATGCATAACGAGTGTGTCTGACCACTACAATGGGACTTGGGGGGCCGGGTGGGTTCACGTTTTTCATTATATATTCAAGTGTATTAGTTTTTAAAGCATAGTAAAAGGTGACCTTACAGTGCATCAGGATATGGCAATCTTTACTGGGGCTCTTTAATGATTCCTTCATCTTCACCCTCTAACAGTGCCCCACTTGCACATGTATTTCATTTGCTTTAAAGTGCCTCTTTTACCAGCATAGGGTGTTGGAGCACTTTACATCACACACACACAAATACAGAGACAATGAATTATCCGTGTGTAAATTGGTGTATAGAAAATGCTGCATAAGACAAGGGGTACCACAAGATGTAGGATTCACATATCACATGTCATCCATATTAATAGGCATTTTAAGGGTGCATGGTCTGAGGAAGCATAAACTCGGGATTCAGAATGTAAGAGAGTGGCTAGGGTTGACTTTACTATTAATGAATTTCTATCCAAACAAACCCTTTATAGCAAAATTAGGATAATATAAATTAGGTTAAAAAAACATAACTTTCTAACCTGTTTCATGCAATTTGCATGCATCTGATTATGATCGTAACTTGTGAAATGCACAACCACAAAATGATCTCTGTGGAAATAGCAGTATCCCACTGAGCTATGCACATAAAATACTGTACTGTGATCTGCATCATAAACATTCTTTGCAGCTGGCACATTAACCCTCTGTGCTACCTTAGATAAATTAAAACTGCCACTAGACAAAACTCTTATCTCTACAGCAGGTACATTAATTTCCAGAGTTACCCTGACACTTTTATTGTTGTCTGAAAACTGTTGGATATACAAGAAACTCTGCAATGCTTTTAAAACTACTGCAGTATTACCAATCTAGCCCCTCAGAAACAAAAGCGGCCCCCACCCTACCAGCCTTCAGGGGAAATGCCCAATACCTGGTACAACCAGTCCAGCCTTGGCACAACTCATCCAATGCTGAGTGTCTGAGTGCTTTACATCATATGTAAACATTATACATTGACAATAAATGAGTGTGTAAATCAATGTACCAGATGCATAACATAATACAGTGAGGGTTCCAAGCTGTGAAAGTCACATGTCCTTCATAGCTCCCTGTGCTATTTTAGAAGGATTACAAGTTGTGAACTGCAAGTTACAAAAGGATCTGTGTGTTAAAAGCAGTAACCCACACACCTACACACATAAAATAAAAACCTGGCATCTGCATACTGCGTGATGTGCTTTACTGTAGACATACTAACCCTCATGCTACTTGGATTCAAAACTGGGACTAGACAAAACACAGATCTCTCCAACAAATGTGCTAACCTCCAGAATTATTTTACCATTATTAGTATTCCCTGAGATGTACTGGGCACACAAAGATCTCTACACCAGGTGCCATAAACCCATAATATATTTTAAAATTCAGACTTTGCAACCATTTAAGCAGAACTGATTTACTGCCACATTTCCCATTGCTGCCAACTTTTTGGTGGCAGAGTTTTGAAATTAAAATGTGTAAATTATGGCCCAGATTTTGTGTGGGTGTTGTCTAACTTTTTGGCACAACCCCAACACAAAATCTCACTTGTTAAATCTCTCAGTGCACTCAAATGTAGTTGTAACAGAACTGCTAAACATATGCCTGAGGTGTTAAGATCTCATTCCACTTCCTGTGAGGTAGTGGGTTGTGATGGTAAGTGTGATGCTATGTGCCGTGATGTCATGCGCCATGATGTCACTTGCATACTGCCTAACTTGGTTAAATCCCCTACTTCTGTTTTTTTAGGACTTGTGCCCTGCATTGAAGATGTGAATAAGAAATGTGCAGCACAGAAGAAGGGATGAGGGTATGGCCACGGGTGCAGATTCCAGCTCATCTGTGAGCCTACAGGACAAGCATTGAAATCTCTGTCTTTCACCTGCATGGCATTCAGTCAGGTATAAACTTCACACAGTGGCAAGGCACAAGTGCACAAGCCAATCTGGGCAGATGTATCACAATTTGCCCAGGTGCTATTTCTCTTTGTGAATTTGCGCAAGCCAAAACCTCCCCGGATCTGCGCTAATGCAGATCGGGAAAGAGTGATTTCTAACCAAGCACAAGGAGTGCTTGAAAGCACCAGGAGTGCTTGAGACATGGAGTCATCAGTTAACCCTGCATACTGTTTTAGCGCAGAGGACAATAAACAGCGACGTACATTAAAATTGTGCAGTGGGCCAAACCTAGGCACAAGAATAATTTTGTAGAATTGCCATAATCTTGCAAGTAGCAAGAATGTGATGAAGACATTTTGTCAAAGATGTTACAAATTAATATGCGTGTGAGAATGTAAAAAATCCATTGTCTCTATTATTTCGTTCGTAAACTGCAGTGTGTGGCAAAGCCAGAATGACAGTATTTTTGGAAAAATTACCAAATGCATGGGGTTGCTGAATGCCCCTATAACACTCTAGAATGGAACATAAAATGGCATCACATTGTAAGATTTGTCTGGGATTCCTCCTCCACATCATGGTTAAATCACCCGTGGAAACGAGTTTGATATGTACAAAACGTTCTGCTCCTGTTTTGTGCTTGTTGGGCTTTTCAGACAACATGATTGGCTAGAATGTCCCAAGCTCATTAGGCGAAGGGTGAAAGGAAACCTTGATGAATGTGGTGCATTCTATCCTGAGGAGGGGAGCAGACTCTTTGGGGATCCTGTCCAGTCATCCTAGTATTAGAGCATATGATGTCAAATAAAACAAGCATTGTCAAAATAGGTCTCGCCAATGGAAAAACTGTTGGCGCTGCCAATATATGTTTTAGCCATGTTGTACACCAGCATAGCTGCTGTTCAGCATGACTAAAAGTTAGTTGGGTGAAGGAAAGTGGCATGGAGTGGACTGTCATAAAGTGAATTAGAGTGCAGAGTTGTGGAGCAGCCTGGAGTGATGAAGCGCAGTGTCATGGAGTGGTGTGGACTGTTGTGGAATGGTACAGCGAGAGTGTCATGTCATAGAGTGTAAGGGCACAGAGTGTCATGCAGTGGAGTGGCATATAGTGTCATGGAGTGGTGTAAAGCAGAGGGGAGTGGTGTAGAGCAGAGGGGAGTGGTGTATCGGGTGTTGCGTAGAGTGCTGTATGGTAGAGTGGAGCAGATTGTCAGAGTGGAGTGGAATCAAGTGGAGTAGTTTAGGAGAGTGGAATAGGGTGGACTGTTGTTGATTGCTCTAGAGGAAAGTGGCATAGAGTGTCACAATGGAGTGGAATAAAGTGGCATGGAGTGGCATGGAGGGAGTTGCGTAAAGTGTAGGAAAGAGGAGTAGAATTGTAGAAAGGCCTAGAGTGGAGTATAGTGTCATGGAGTAGCGTGGCCTACAGTGAAATGCTGTAAAGTGCAGTAGTGCAGAGTAGATTGGCATAGAGTGCAGTAGCAGAGTGTATTGGTTTTGAATAAAGTGGTGAAGAGTGCATTGGCGTAGAGTGCAGTAACACAGAATAGAGTGGTGTAGAGTGTAGTGGTCTAGAGTGGTGCAGAGTTGAGTGCAGTGGCATAGAGTAGATTGTTTCAGAGTAGAGTGAAGTGGTGTAGAGTGGAGTGGCTCAGGGTAGAGTGGAGTGCCGCCGGGTTTAGTGCATAGGTGTAGAGTGGTGTAGAGTGCAGCGGCGTAGAGTCATCTAGAGTGCAGTGGCATATAGTAGTGGTGTTGTGGGGTACAGTGGTGCAGAGGTGCAGAAGTGATTATAGTGCTGAGGAGTGATGCAGAGTGTGGTCGTGTAGAGTGGTGTAGAATTGAGTGGTGCCGAGAAGAGTGCAGTGGCACAGTGCAATGGCACAGAGTAGAGTGGCACACAGTAGAATACAGAGGATTAGCATGCTGTGGCATAGGCTGATGTAGGGTGCAGTGGCATAGAGTAGAGTGGTGTAGACTGCAGTGGTACAGAGCAGAGTGGTGTAAAGTGCAGTGGCATGGAGTGCAGTGATGCAGTACAGATTCAAATGGCATGAAGTGATGCAAGAGTGTACTGGCATAGAGTGCAGTAGAGTGGCGTAGAGTTGAGAAGTGCGGAGTAGAGTGCAGTAGCAGAGAGTGCAGTGGTGCAGAGTAGTGTGGTGTAGAGTAGCACAGAATAGAATGGTGTAGAGTACAGTAATGCAGAGTCCTGTAGAGTAGAGTATAGTGGGATACAGTGCAGTGGTGCAAAGGAGTTGGTGTAGAGTGCAGTGGTGTAGAGTGCATTTGTTTTGAGTAAAGTGGAGTTTAGTCCATTGGTATAGAGTGCAGTGGCTTAAAGTAGAAAAGCATAGAGGACCATGGCATAGAGTACAGTGGTGCAGAGTGGAGCAGCACAGGGTGCAGTGGCAGAGAGGGCAGTGTTGCAGAGTAGACTGCCGTAGAGTGCAGTGGCATAGGGTGGCAGGGAGTAGAGTGGCATAGAGAGCAGTGGTATAGAGTACAGTGGTGCAGAGTAGAATAGAGTGGTGTAGAGGGCAGTGATGTAGAGCACAATGAAGCAGAGTGAATTAGAGTAGAGTGCAGTAGCATGGAGTCTTGCAAAGTAGAGTGTAGTGGAGTACAGTGCAGTGGAGCAAAGTAGGTTGGTGTAGAGTGCAGTGGCATAGAATGCAGTGGTTCTGAGTAAAGTGATATAGAGTGCACTAGCGCAGAGTGGGGTCAAGTGGCGCAGGATAGACTAAGAGTGGAGCACGTAGAGTACAGTGGCAAAGAGAGCAGAGTAGATTAGAGTGGATTGGCACAGAGTGCACTGGCGTGGAGTGGTACAGAGTGCACTGGCGCAGAGTGCAGTGCAGTGTTGCAGAGTAGAGTGACAGAGTGGAGTGGTGAGTGGTGTAAAGTGGAGTGGCGTAGAGTACATTGGCAAAGAGTGCAGTTGTGCATAGCAGAGTAGTCTGGGTTAGAGTGCACTGGCATAGAGTAGATTGGTATAGAGGAGCGAGGCACAGAGTCAAGTGGCATAGACTGGAGAGGTGCTGAGTAGAGTGCAGTGACGATTTGTGGAATGCCCATTACTTTTGCACAGACATACAGTTTTACTGATAAAAGTATACAGCACACAAACTGAAATGTTATCACCTGATGTATTGATTTGTTTTGATCGTATTAATATATTTGTTTCCACCACACTTCAGAATTACCAACAAATGTGCTTCATCAAGCTTTTCTAATTCTGAGATATTCTGAAATATCTCAACAGTTTATGTACAGACATTTAAATTGTGTTGTGTGCTAGAAAAAAAGAACATCTTATTGCCTTCCTTAAGCGCTGCCCCAGTAGCCAGCAAGATTGCTACATAAATTCTTACTTTAAATTCAGAAAAAAAAGGTAAACACCAGGCTCCCTAGAAGACAGAGCCTGCCCTTAGGCCTACATCTTTGAACACACAGCAAATGTGACAAGAGAAGAACAAGATTTAAAGGCCTGTTTACAGACATCCAGTAGTGGTGGAAGAATATAGTAAATAGGGTTAGGGCAATGGAAATGATGGACTCAAGCTGGACAGCCCAAAACAAATAGAGACAGTAAATAGAAAGCACGCAAATGTCAGTTACAAACTACAAAGCCAATGGTAGGCAATGGGCAGAATGCATTCCCAGGGAAGCTTTCCAAATGTCCCAAAGTTGTTGTAAGCAAACCAGACAACTACGCTGTCTGTTTGACTTTGACCTAAAAAGCGGGGCTGGATGAGAAACTCATCCCTATCGTGGCCAAGGGCGACAGCATAGGGTCTTGGAATCCCTGTAATATTTGATTACTTACCCCACATTTATCTGAACTTGATAATATTTTCTGGGTGTAAATCCTACACATTATGCAGATTGGAAAGTAAAAAACAACAAACTCCAAAATAAATGTATAGTTTAATGATTATCGTTTATTTTACCTTGTATGAGATTTCTGTTACAGTGTCTTCCCTGGCGCTCATCTGTATACCTGCCAAAAAGCTGCTCACTGATAAGTCGGTGAGGATGCAGGGAGCTAAAAGTGGAATGGCACATTAAATCAGTATTTATGGATTACCAATCTCCTTCTATATTTGTGGAAAAGAAGGATATCCAGTGACTGTACCTCTGATTATGAGAACGCACAGTCAGTATGTAGGATCCAGTTTCAGATCCCTTAGGTTTAAGGGCTCTCTTTGCATTCTAAACAATCTCTAATAACACACTCGTGGACTGTTGGGCTGCTAGATGTGGAAAGTTTTATAGTTTTTTTAATTAACTCTGTGAGCCATTGTTTCCAGTTAGCCGACCTGGGTTAGGAGCGTGTACAGGAGGAGTGAATAATGAAAAGTAAACGCGAATGTCCAGGAGCCATCTGCCATGTTCATTTCAGTCTCACGTTCCGATCGCTTTGATCGAAGAGTACGTCCCAGCTGCCAGCCAGAGTTTTTACATTATGAGGAAACTCATGTTACAGACATAAAACACCAGAACATATGCTCTAAGCTAGAGACAGAGCTCTCCCCTTACCTCTCCGGACTCTCAGCAATGCTGCTCGTCCTAACCTTGCCTGCGTTACCAATGGGCGGCTGTTTCTCCCCTCCGCCACATCCATCGCAAAGCTGGATTTATACCCGGCCAGGGCTCCCATTGGAGGCGCTACGTCAAATCCCTTGCAGGCAAAGGGGTGTAATTAGGCGGCGGTGAGTGACACGGGAAGAGCGCTAATGACGAGGCGATCAGGAAGTGGACATATGTCGCCTTGACCGCGTTGTTCACTTCGCCAATTCCATTAATCTCTCGCTCCTACGAGCTGCGGCACCGCCATGCAGGCCCCATGTGGCAAGGGTTGATTGCCTTTATTATTTCTCACTAAGACATTCTTGTGTCTGTATTGGTTAATTCCTCCCCAGAAACCTTTGTTTATACCACAAATAATGAAGTTTCCCTGAAAAAGATGTAAGACTATCATGGAAATAAAAACATCTGAGCTAACCTATTCTCCATCCAAAGTCCATTTACTCCCTTTTTAGGGTCGAGCGCTCTGTCCCTGGTGTAATCTCTCTATGGGCTATTAACCACACCCATGTCACTCCCATCAGTTTGGTTGGTTTGTGGGCTTCCCTTTTAAAATTCGCTTGATTTCATTAGTGAATGGCGTGCATACGTCATGCCTTTTCCGTGTTTAGCTCTCCTCAAGTGCACCAACCAACTACTGAAAATATACGAGGCTCGATGTTTTCCGTATGGTTTCTGGACTACGTTTTCTCTTTATTTCGCAATGAGATCTCGCTGGACAGTAGTTGAGCGCTTTGCATGACATCGACCCTGTTACATGGATAATTGCACTTTTGCCGGCTACATGGATAATTGCACTATTGCCCATACGTTTCACTGCAAGCGTTTCATTGCGAGCGAACTGTGTGTCTGCTTTGCGATGGTGGCCATCGGCTCGCTTATGTGAAACTTTTACTTTTCGGTTTATGTGGCAAGAAAAGTCCGGTTAGTTATATGAAACTGTTTTACTTTTCATTTTCAGTTTATGTGGCAAGAAAAGTCTGGTGGGAGTTTGTAATGCTAATAGCTCTGACGCGAGCAAACGCGAGACTCATTGCATTGCATTAGTGGGAGGCCATTAGTTTAACAACAAGGGTAACAATAAAACTGGTCTTGGGTTGCTTGTGTTCTGACTCAGGGAGGACCTGACGTGGCCTTTGGGCTGGGCTATTCCCCGGAGGAGCAGGGCCAAGGCTGATTTGTATATGGCTGGTTCTAAACTGAGGTGAAATGGTGTGCAAAATAACAATGGACTGGAATGTGGCCCAAATAATTACCAGTGGCAGAGATTAATTCAAGTATTCCATCACCTGTTTGTATACTTTAGCATTACTTTAAGAGGGGCTCCGACTTAAAA
Source organism: Pleurodeles waltl (assembly GCF_031143425.1). NCBI lineage: Eukaryota > Metazoa > Chordata > Amphibia > Caudata > Salamandridae > Pleurodeles > Pleurodeles waltl. Next base: position 496,876,194 of record NC_090445.1, read on the forward strand.
AACCTGTTCCACTTTCCATGTCTTACCCAGGTATGTCTTTTCAAGTGTTTGACGTCACAGAAAGTATAAACAGACATAAGATGTTGGCACCATCCTGATTATTGCGATCCTGCATTCCTCCCTTTTCATCTGCATATACATGCAAACGCACATGTGCACACATTGACATATCCAATTGACGCCAGAGGTCAGGTCTCTGGCTTTGTAGAAAATATTTTCTATGGGCCTTTGGCCTGCTCATGAGGCACGTCAATGAGGAGGTTTTATACTGCAGACATCAAATATCAGCAGAGACATATACAAAATGTATACAAGGTGTATGTTAGAACTGACTACGGGTTCTCTCTCATACACAGCTGAATACATGGGTCCACATCCAAAGATTATTAGAAGATTCTCCCCCAGAATGGGGAGAGCTAGACTTTAGGAGGGCATGGAAGTGCCGCACAGGGCAAGATGGCCTGGCAACAGTCAGTGGCCTAGTTGGCTATGGCCCCCGCCTTTCCACATGGTATCTGGCATCATACTTGGGATGACATGATTGATGAAGGCGTGGCAGTGGCATGGGAACAAGTGAGAAAGGGCTCTTTGTTCCTGCCCCCCACAGCAACATTCAACAAAGCCACTTTGGGATTCTTATTATCCCCACCCGCCCAACCCTTGTTACCAAGGGGACCAGGTGGAAGGTCAAACCACATGCTTACAAAAACTATTGATGCACAAGGAGTGATTGGGTTTTATGCAACTAGATGCTTACCTGATTCTGGGTCCAGGAAAATAATGTCAGGTAACACTCCAGTAAATAAGTGTGCTGTGTGCTGTAAGTTCTTGCTTACATATGTTTATGATAATAAACAAAGCCTGAGATGTGAATCTCCAACCAAAAGACAACAAATTTGGATCTCAGGCTGTCATTTGATGACCGTGGTGTCAAAAAGGGGTGGTAAGTCTCCTGTGTCAGAGGTCATCAATGTGTGACCTTCATAAGAGGATGGAGTTGTTTATAAAACTGGTTGTTGTGATGCCCATCTGGAGGTTTCAAACTTGTGACTTAATGCCAGTCTTGCAAACACTGTACAGTCAGCTGGCTTAAAGCAACAAAGCTAGAAGCCTATATTGCCATCACTGCCCTCATTTTCGGAGGGCGACAACAACTCGCCAATTTAGAATAACCTTCTCTTATTCTGCTTTGATTCCTGTTGTGCTTAGGTCTGGTTCTACCACTAGCAGGCTGCACGTTTTTTGAGGCTCACGGCTGTGACAACAGATGTTTTGCCTCTTTACTTACAAATCTGCATGTGGGCAATCTCTGCTGCCTCACAGGGTAGTAGGTGCCTTGTGGTTGCTTCTGACACCCTCAAAGGCAGCCTGTTCCTGCCGTGAACAGGAAGCAGACTCTGGTCTCTTCTCTGTGTACATTGCCTTATTTTCTCAAGCTCATGAAAATTGTCAGTACATTTGACACATTTTTGGCACTCAATAAGAACTATTTGCACACAATACAGCATGGTGACCAAACTCTATTCTGAAACTGGCACTCTATAATTTGTGTCTCCTCTACCACAGTACGTAATCTACTGAAAGTACTCTGGACTTCTACTATTCTACTTCTATTTCTTATACATATAAATAATTAGATAAAAGTACACAAATTAATGAATTCATTCATTCATAGGTTGATGCCTCGCCTGGCCACAATTATCAATTTCAGCCTGGAACATGTAAGGAGTCAAGCACCATCTTGACAGTGGTGACCAGGCTGAAACCTGCATTCTGATACATGTATAAAGTGTGTGTTGTGGTATCATTAATGCCTCTCTTGTACGGATGTTATCAAAGGAGAAATGAATTGGTACTCAGAAGCAAGTCAAGGTTACTAGGAGCAATACTATGACAGGAGGGGTTGATTTTCTTACTACCATCTACCAATTATGTGTTTTTGCATAGTTTTAAATGTCTCCACCTTGGCAGCTACATAGCATTTACAAGCATGCTCCTTAGCTTACGTAATTACAGCTGGCTATACAAAACTGGAAACACGGACTACTGTTGTTCTTTAATATCTGTTGTTTTTAATACCATAGACAATAAAATGTTCATAGTTTGCCTGGACTAGACAATGGGTGCTACAGGGACAGCCCTGAAATGGATTTGTTCCTTCTTTATAGACACAGGAAAGTACACTCAGCAAGACATGGCCTATAGATTCCCGAAGGCTCAGCTGTTCCTCTTCCCTTTAATGCTCAAATGCTTATTCTGGCCCAACATGGTTGGAGCGCATGGTCGTTTGTGTCAGATGCATTCTGGACACACATGTGCATCTCAAAGGTGTGGTGATGCCAAAACTGTATGCTTAAAGCAACTTTAAGACTGGATGGAAATTAATTAGATTTCTGTTGAATAAGAGATAACAAATATTTTTCTTGTATTTTTTGATAGTGGATCATGTTTACAAACAAGACGGTCAGGCTGTTATTAAAACCGCTCTCTAGCATGTTTATTCAGTGTCAAAGATTACGCCTATCCAGGGCACCGAACTGCACATACTGTTAATTCAAGCACAGGAGCTATCTAGATTGCAATACTGTTTTGGTGATACTTACAGAAAATTAAGTGCAATTAGCAAATATATTGTGAGGCCAATCATTTGGTGATCAATATGGAAAATACAAAAGTATTGGTCCTAGGGAATAAAAGCAAACCATACACATGGTCAGTCAGGTACCGAGTGATCGATCAAGTCTCAAGTACAGATATCTAGGTATGACCTTTGATAATTACCCTTTTGCTGCTATGCATCACCCTGCCCCCCATGCCCCCACCCCACCTGTGTTCAGCCTTCTTTTGGCTATTTGTTTGCACTTAAAACTCCATAACTTTTTGTCCACGTAAGCTATCCAAGTCAAATTTGTGTCCTTTTTTCAAACTTGCTGGGGGATTCTAAAGGTCCCAGGGTTTGTGGCTTCCCCTGGAGGGAACAGAGAAATTAGCCAAAATACAGCTACATTTAGTTTTTTGGGGAAAATGAGAAAAAAGTGCTGCAGAATAAACTATTGTTTTTTTTCCCCTGCAAATGGCATTAACAAAGGGTTTGCGGAGCTAAAGTCACCATCTTCCCAGCTTTCAGGAACAGGCAGACTTGAGTCAGAAAACCAAACTTTTCAGCACAGTTTTGACATTTTACTGGGACATAGCCCATTTTTCCTATTTTTGCACTTTCAACCTCCTTCCAGTTAGTGGTAGAAATGGGTGCAAAACCAATGATGGTTCCTGGAAATCTATACATTTCTGAAAAGTAGAGAGAATCCCTAATTCAGCAAGGAACGATTTGTGTAAATCCTTCAAGGTTTTCCTATAGAAAGTAACAGTTGAAATGAAAATATATTGGAACTGAGTTGAAAAAAACTGCAATTTGTGTCTCTGTTTTCATCTGTAACTTCTTCTAACTATGGCAGATTTCCAAAAGCAATATACCATTATATCAGCTGGACCATTCTGGTTGTGGTGATAAATAGGGATTCTAGGTTCACCAAGAACCCAAAGTACCCAGCGCCAATAACTGAGCTGCACCTTGCATGGTTTTTCATTGTGTGCAGAGTAAACAGCAATTAAATAGGTAAAATATAAAGACTGGAAAATAGGTATCAAGGAAACCTATGTATTTCCGAAATGAGCACAAGATATGGAGTTGAGAAGCAGTGGTTATTTGTACATCTCTGAATGTTTGGGTACCCATACGTGCATGTGAATTAGAGCAGCGTTTCCCAACCTGTGGTCCGCGGACCCCCAGGGGTCTGTGACACATTCCCAGGGGGTCTGCAGGCCTGGACCGGCATGAAGGCACTTCTCCAGCCGGGCCCTCTGCAGAAAAATGTGCTGATTTTTTATCTGGTTAATAATTTGTGGACAGCTTTAAAAGCACTGCAAAGTTCAGTGTAAGCTTTCGGACAAAAACAAAAGTGTCAACTCTGGTGATTAATGTACCTGCTGGAGATGTCGGAGTTTGTCTATTGGCAGGTTTGACTCATTGGAGGTAGTGCAGATGGTTAATATGCCAGATGCAAAGAACATGTATCATGCAATGAACCACATTTTATGTGCATAGCACAGTGGGTTACTGCTTTTGTCTCAGAGAATCTTTTGTAATTGTGCAGTTCATAAGTCACAATCATAATCTAGCACAGTGAGTTATGAACTGCCAACAAAGAACTACATGGAACAAATTAGAAAATTATATTTTTATCCAATTCTTTCATTATTGCAAAAAAAGGTTTGCTTGCATAGGAGTATGCTATTATTAAAGTCAAGGCTAGCCACTGTGTTATGTTCTGAATCCTGAGTTTGTGTTTCTCCAGACCAAGCACTCTTAGAAAATGCTTAACAGTATGGATGAGGTGAATCCTACGCCTTGTAGTCCCCTGTAACGTTTTTTAACACCCTACACTGGTATGAGAGGTGCTATAAATCAAATTAAATACATGTGACAGAGAGGCTATGGAGAGATGAGAGGCCTTTATGGTTTTACTTCCTTTGCCCACCACACATTAAATTAAAAAGTTTATGTATCTTAAAGATTAAAACAAAAATCGCTTGGGAAATGTAGAATGTGACTTGAGGATTCAGCTTTCCTAAATAAAACCAAACATTGAAAAGTTAGTCGCCAAGATGCAGCACCAACTCTCCCATTAAAGTTTTCCAATTATTGCAATTTTTTCCAATATAAAATAATGATATGTTTACTAATTTGAGTATTTGTTTGGCATGTACTTGTTTGTGTATTTTCTGCGAATTACTGTTTTAATGTTTGAAATTTAAATCGTACAAATCAGTGGGGGTCCTCAGGAGTCAAAAGGTTGGTAAATACTGAATTAGAGGGTATTTCTAAAAATGTACTTCTTTTTTACACACTGTGTTACATTTGGATGGCTCAAATGCAGAGAAAGACAATTGGCAATAACAATTGTTATACTATTCTGTGTTCCTCTAAGTCTCCCAATAAAAACAGTACCTCATATGTGTGGGTAGGCCTAGTGGCCATGACAGGAAATGGCCCCAAACCCAATGTGGGCACATCATATTTTTCCACTGAAAACTGTCCCTTTTTTTGTAATGTGCCTAGCTATGGATTATGGGCCCGAGCTCAGCCAGCACCTAGGGAAACCTACCAAACCTGTACATTTTTAAAATCAAGATACCAAGGGTAATCCAGGATGGGGTGACTTGTATGGCACTCACCAGGTTCTCAAAGTTTGTCTAAAAAACACATTTTCCTCACATTTCTGTGATTGAATGTTCTGGAATCCGAGGGGAGCCACAAATGCCCTTTCACTCAGCATTCCTCCAAGTCTCCCAATAAAAATGGTACCTTACTTGTGTGGGTAGGCTAGTGCCTGTTACAGGAAACAGCCCAAAACATATTTAGAGACGTCAAATTTATCTTTCACAAAACAACCTGGTTTTGCAAGGGGGTAACCTGCATTTTTGGACCCAGGCTTGGCGGCCATCTAAGGAAACCTACCAAACCCAGATATTTCTGAAAAGTAGACACCCAGGGGAGCTCAGGAAGATTTGGCTTGCATAGATCCTCCAATGTTTTCTTACCCTTCCTTGTCGCAGGCACTTGGCTCACCCACACAAGTGAGTGTGTTTATCATGAGACTGAGGGGAATGCTGGGTGGTAGGAAATGTGTGCTGGTAGGGTGATTCCACACAGAAATGTGAGTAAAATGTTATTTTGTTTGAGGTTTGCATTGGATTCTGGGTAAGAAAACATTGGGGTGAGTGTTTGAAATGTTTCAGCCCTCCATCCATCATCCTTTTGTGTTACAAAAGGGCAATCCACATGTTTTTAGCCCTTCCTTGTCACAGGTGCTTGGCCACCCACACAAGTGAGGTGTCACGTTTATGAGGAGGCCAAGGGGGACGCGGGGTGCTAGGAAATTTGTGCCGGCGTGGTGATCCTACAACTTTCCCACACAGAAATGTGAGGGAAATGTAACTTTTTATCTAAGTTTGAGGTTTGCAGGGGATTTTGGGTAAGAAAATACTGGAGGATCAACACAGGCCACACCTCCAGCCAAGCGCCAGTCCATGCACACTGCCAGCCAAGCGCAAGCCCACACACACTGCCAGCCAAATGACAGTACACACACAGCCAGTCAAGCACCAGTACATGCAGACTGTCAGCCGAACTCCAGTACACACACATAAAATGTTTCCCTGGTATCAAGTGGCTTTCTGCCCCTCTTGGGGGCAGCTGAGCCTAAAAGTATCACTGATCTGCCTCCAAGGGAGGACGAAATCGCCATAATGTGTGCCCAAAAAAAGGGAAAGACCCTTGCCTATGGGGCCGCTCTCTAACATGCCCATAAACATATCCCTGGTGTCTATTTGTCTTTCTACCCCTCCTGTGGTGGGGGCAGATCGAGTGTAATAAACACCATCTGCCTCCCAGGGGGGCAGAAAGACTGTGTCCATTTTTTTGAGGAGGGTGGGGGCATCAGCATTCCCATTCTGAGCGTACCCAACCCCTACACAAATAAAAAAGTAGTCCCTAGTGCCTACTGGGCTTTCTACCCCTGCCCAGGGGGGCAGATTGTGGTTGTTGCCTATATCTGCCCCCTATGGGGGCAGGAAGATTGGGCTCTTTTTGGGGGGGCAGTGGGGGCATTAGCATGCCCTTTCTGGGCAGCCATCACCCCTACTCTGGCGAAAAAATACTCCCAATTGGGGGGCAAATTAGGGGCTTGTGCCCCCATTTGCCACCTGGGGAGCATAAAAATCGTGTTCATTTTTTTGAGGAGGGTGGGGGCATTGTCAAGCTCATTCTGGGCAGTCCCCTCCCCATTCTGGGCAGCCTCCACCCCTACACTGGCTAAAACAAATACTCTGTGGTGCCTAGTGGCCTTCCTCCCCTTCCGGGGGGGGCAGAAAGACTGCTAATTTTTTAGGAAGGGTGGGGGCATTGTGAAGCCCATTCTGGGTATCCCCATCCCTACTCTGGCTAATTAAAATACTCCCTGGGCCTAGTGGGCTTTCTGCCCACTGGGGGCAGATCGGGGGCTCTCGCCCCCATCTCTCCCCCCAGGGTGAGGGACAGAAAGACTGTGCCCATTTTTTTGTCCATAGTGGGCAGCCCCCGCTCCTATTCCAAAAAAATAAATATAATCTCTGGTGCCTAGTGTGCTCTCTGCCCTCTGGGAGGCGGGGTGAGGGGGGGGGAGAGTGAGGGACAGACAGAAAGACTTAATATGGCCAAAAATAGGGGGGGGAGCAAAAGCCCTTGCACAAGGGGTCGCTCCACCCTCCCTGGTGTCTAGTGGGTGGATCCCTGCTTGGGGATTGCCCTCCTGTGGCAATGCCGAAGCAGGGATCCACTAGGGAAGGGTATCATTGGAAAAAGGAGATATCTCTCCCATCTCCCTAAATGCTCAGGGACTGAGATAGCCCCCTGAGCACCAAGGCAGTTAACGCTGAATGTGTCGATCAACTCATTTCACTTTCTTTTTCACTGAAATAATGCCAGCGCGCTGTGTGCTCCTCGTGATTTCAGTGAAAACTAAAAACAGCATTGGGAGCTGGGAAAGCTCTTTTCCAGCTCCTGAGTCTGTTTTTAGAGAAACCCAAATCCCTCTGCTGTAAACAGAAGAGGGGTTTGGTGCTCGAATGGTTGCGTCCTCTGCACACTAGCATCGGTGCACATGATGGAACCATTCAGTTATGCGCACTGAAGGGGATAACCTATCATGCAAAATGTATTTGGACATCATAAAAATCTGTGTATCTTTCAGGCTAACAGGGCTAAATAAATTTATAAGGGACTTTAGGGGGATGCAAAGACTTTCCCCACCAAATGTATGGAGTAGCAGTAATGTTAATTGGGATAAAGCAGAAGGGCGTTGCATTAAAAATGTACTTGGCATTCCTAACTGCACAATGGTCCAAGCAATAAGACTTGAAGCCAACCTGAAAGCCTGGCACCTTATAGCCATTAATATTTGTATGCACAACTGGTATAAACAATTAAATGCCCAATCTCAAGTTACTGTATTAAAGAAATAATTGCAAGTGAACTAAATATGCAATGCAACTAAGGGGGCAGTCTAGTTCGGGCTTTGACAGACTTTAAATTAGAGAAGTTTAATATTGAGGCACCAACTCTCTCATCAAAAATTAACCAACCCACAGTGTGTTAGTGGAATCGAGTATGCGTCTTTAAAAAAATTCACAGTGCATTTGAGAGCACCTTCTACAGAACAATGTAAAGCATGCAGCTTTAGTAAGATTTAGGATAGGGTTACACCTGTTATATATCAGACGTGACGAATTGAAGCGTTGTCTAGATTTGGAGGGAAACTGTACTTGTGGCCTCAAAGTAAGAGGCCTTACCATAAATTTATTATGTGATTGTTTACATATTTAGTACCAATGCGTCCCCTTTTAAAACCTGTTATAATTAAATATGGCATTAAGACTAGATATGATGAAAAAACGTTTTTATATGACATGCGGTTTTTAGATGTGATTTGTACTGAGGGCAGATTTTGAATGGTTTATCTACCAGGTAATGGGTGTTAGCAGAATTTTTTTAAATTAGAGTTTATAACTGTATAGATAGAAATGTGCAAATGTTTTATAGGCGCAGTCTAAATAAACACATTTTACTACTACTAAATGGCTGTAGTAATTGTAAGGAAATATAGAGTTACTTGTACTGCCTAGAGATACGACTATGTCTTCCATTTGTTGCCATTAATAAATGATAAACCATAAACAAACATTAAGCACAAAGTTACAACTGTTTTTTTCATTCCACTGCTCACGTGGAGTATGGAGAAAACTCTCATATTGCTGAATTATGAACAACTTGTTATGTAACGCCTTACATAACAGCGCCAGAGGAGAAGAGATGCACCTTGACATCTTTCTGTTGGAGCGTTTCACATCCTCTTTATCAATGCTCTACTTGAAACGCAACACGAAAACGCACTTCGCCGTGGTTAAGTCGGTCACGTGCCCTTCTGCAGAACCTCCGGGAAGAACATGGAAAAGAAAAAACCGTCTGGCTAATTAATATTATAGACTGAGTTGAATGAAGCTTGCTGTTTTCGTCTTCACAAATTTGAAGCTACTCCACTTCTTAAAAATTCAAGTGTAGTCTTTTGCTATGAATAAAGAAGACGCCATTTTCTTATGAACACACTGCTAACGACTTGAAAGTTTTAGAATTCCTAAAATCTTACTTATACAGTCCGTGTGTAGACCGGTAAAAGTTATTACTTCCACTTTATAAATATGCTTAAATTGACTGCAAAATGGTAGCATTAAAAGTCCTTATGAAAAAATTATCAACAAATGGAAATGAAATGAGTGGCTGCTGATCATTGTCGAAAATACCAAATCGTATGAGGGTTTTGACTTAACCTATTGCATATCATTAGTTGGCTTTTGCATCAATTTCATTTACTTGCTTCTTATTTGATGTCCTTCCTTCCTGTTCTTGTGTTTGACCCATCCTTGGAGCATTGCTTCTTTACCATTCTTTTGAACTGATGTCTTTGTTTACATTCCGGAAACTACTTTTTTACGGGTGAGCGCAAAGTGCTCTGTCCATTCTGTAATCTCTCTTTGGGCTTCAAACCACACCCATGTCACGTCAGTCACTTACATTGGTTCATGGGCTTGCTTTCATTTGTGAAAGGCCTGCATACGTCATGCCTTTTCCGGTGTTTAGCCCGCCTACACAGCACCGGTAAACTACTAAAAACATACTAGGCTCGATGTTTTCAGCCTGGGGTCCGGACAACTTTATCTATTTATTTTCCACACAGCGCGATCACGCTGCATTTTACATAGTGTGATTGCGCTGCGTTGTTTTTCTTTACAACGCTAATAGCTCTAACTCGAGCAAATGCAAAACCAGTTGCATTGAAAATGCTTGTCTTTTAATGTTAGCACTCCAAGAGAGTGCATGAGAGCAGGTGTTGCCCGGCTCTCTCCCTCTTTCCCCTGTGTGCTGCTTCCACCTTCACAACCACACACTCCCTATGTTGCTCTTCCACCCCCCAACTCCCACTCTGCTCACCTACCCCTTTTCATCTGCCTAGGGATTTTTTCCTTATTTTTTTTTTTTTTTTACAATACTTTCTCCATTGCTCACCTGCCCCTTCCTGTGTACCATAACTGCTTGTTTTTGTTGTATCCTCTTCTCCTCCATTGCTCCTGTGTCCCTTCGTGCTGCACTCTACTGCCAATTTATTACCCACTCCACCTCCCCAACTGCTTAGCTCCCCATTGCCACTGTTTTCATTTCCTGCCTTACCATCTCCCTCCAACTCCAAGCGGCCCGCCGCTATTGACTTTGCCAAAGCTATAGGCTTTTCAAACGCTTGAGACGCTGGCAAAGCTAACAGCAATGATTTGACATGCTAAGGTATTTAAAGCACTCTTTTGTATACTTTCAAGATGGCTGCCAGCCTGAATGAAGTAACATGACAATGTAAAACAGGAGCCCTGAGGAAATTATAGAAAATATAATTTGCTATACTTTCTACACTTTCTACACACAAGATTGGTGCGCTGTTGCACCAAGCAATAAACAACGTGCATCACTGTATTGCTTAAATCAAGGTTGCAGCCTTCATCAGAATATAGACGGTATAGAAAAAAAAGTTTTCTATACATTTCAAAAAACTACCATGGTACATCATCGCTTTGCATGTTGCAATGCATCAGCCATTTTGCAAGTATAGAAATCATTGTTTTCTAACCTTTTAGCATGACTGGTCTCTACTATTTGCTTAACCAATGTCTGCATATTGTAAAATCATTCTGGCAAAGCCCACAAGCCGGCCACAAAGCATTGGTAATGCAGGACCTACTGGCTTTGCCAATGCTTATTTTTAGGATGTTATTACTTAAGATTACCCTGAGGCATGTGCTTAGTTGTGAGCTCTTTAAAGTAACTTTTAATCGGCAAATTAAGCAGCAGATACTGTATTAGGGCTGTATTTAAGGAGAAAATAGTGCAGCCACAGAATTGCATACTTCCAGAGTTTCTGCTTATAACTTAGATTAGAAAGTTTGATGTTTAGATTCACAATTATAATTGGACATAACATAAGACTCCATGAAACTGTCTGTGCGATTTTCGACGTTAGCAAGCATACTGTAGTCAGTGATGGACACTCTTCTATCCCTCTGCTGCACTGGTTTGCACATCATAGCAGACCCCAAACTGCAATAAGACAAGGCACCAAGGATTCCCGCAAAGACTCCTGGCTGCACCGACCCACCAGCTACTATCTCCAAAATGTACAATGTTCGATAGCAACCACTGGCTGTAAAAAGACAGGGGTTCCAAAGAGAAGGCAAGTTTATCTATCTTGCGGCTCTTCAAGATGCAACCATTAACTTGAGCCCTCTTGGAGACCGAATCAAGATGAAGTCTAACGTAAGGCACTTCCTGATTGAGAACATTTACGAGTGTGAGTTTGTTACTAAGCATGTGACTGTAAAACCCTGGCACATTAATCGTGGCCCTATTTGATTAATTACTGATGAATTCAGTATTGTATGGCACAAACCATGTTGTACAAGTGGAGTAATCAGTGCTTAATTTGTAAATAAAACGTGCCGGTGCTCAAAGCCCTCCTTTTAAACATGCGGCTGCTGCAATTAAATATGGGAACACAGAATACTGAAGCACCGTAATCCGGACCCATCTTGGGCCGCTTCAATCCATTTACAGCCACTCCCTACCCCTTCAGCTCACTTTTGCAGCTTTCTGCTTTCTCCCATTGTGACGCTTTTTCGTTTTTCTCTTCCTCCGTCTTTCCCGTATGTGTCTTTTGCTCGCAGCAAATGCTTGGGCAGAAGGATAAGCGCTCACCCTCAAAAATAAGTGCTGGTGCTCAGCACCTGAAACAACAAGCACAAATTAAGCAGTGGGAGTAAACATAATAGTAACAACCAGGGAATATACAGATTGAAGAGACTGAACCTGGCGATGGTGGTGGGATCACATAACAGTGTGTCAGGTTTTTGACATTGTGAAAGGACTGCCAATCTCGTTTCAATCAAATCTCCACGATGTTCCCTTTGGCTCCCACGATTATGTAATAGCACAGTTCAGAGTTTCATAGAATAATTAAAGTATATGGCCTATTTTTAACTTTCCCATTTTTCCAGATTCAGGTAACTGAAGCACAATTAAACTTGCTCAAAGTCACACAAGTTAGACAAGTGTGGAAGCATGAATGAGTTGCATAGCTGGCACCATGGGAATAATGTGCATCAAGGGTATATCACACGAGCATTCGCTAGGGCTAAATATTCATTAATGAAACTCACCATGCTTCTTTTGAACCACATCGCCATTTTATTACCATATGGATAGTGGCCTCTGAAGAAAAAACGTTTAGCGAGTCCCGAGACGTTCAGTGTCTTGCACAGTGGCTGGCTACTTGAGTAGTCCATTAGGATTTTTTGCCATGTACCAGCCCCCAGGCATGATGCAGTTTTTGAATGCTTCTCCTTCACCCTATTGCATTATGCACTTTAGTCTACACTGCAGAATGCCTGTGAAAGTAGCCCAGAATAAATGTAAAAATCATAAATATGTAAGATTGATCTGCGCAAATTCTGCTGCCAGAGCTAACTTTACGTAGGAACAACCTTAATTGAACCACTTGAAGTGAACACACCTGCCTATCCCGGGCCTGCCTTACATAAATATGGATCTCTAGAAATTGTGCCATTATGTCTTTTTTCAGTTTTTATTATTTACTTTATTTTGAGTTTTGTGTAGCGCTATGTGTAACCTCTAAGTAAGTTCAGAGCACAGAAAGAACCGACAGTACCCAATTACGTAATAAACAGGAAGTAAGAGCAGCTTGAGGCCCATTGGTGCGCTGCTCGCTGCAGTCAGAAAGGGAAGCTCCATCCTAAGACAATGCAGAGCCTCATGTCCCTGCCCACTGCTCCAGGCTTTTCACTATCATTATGGCATTGTCAGCAGTGGTGTAGGCCACTGAGAGGTGGTGATTAAAAGGGCTATCTTCTTGACTTTTTTCCATATGAGGAAGAATTATCCCCTTATGTTAGCTAATGTTGATTCAGGGACTCTAGCAGGTATAAATCCAGACTGATGGTCATGGGTTAGCAAGACTTCCTCAATGTTCCCTTGGAGTTGTTTTGATTTGTATCATTCTACGCAGTTACTCCTTAAAATGAATGGCCTCCTGCTCGGCATCCAATTGGCTAGTATGTTACTTAAATCGGTACTGGGTGAAGGACCAAAAGCAGCATGTAGTATACTATAAAATATTAGCAAGCATTTGCAAAGCCAATAGCCTTGAGTTTATTGCAGCGTTAGTACCTTAGAGGGAGACACATGGGAGGGAGGAGAAGGAGTTGATAGAAAGGCTACACATTTAAAGTAGCCCTTTAAACAGATCAATGCAAGCATCTGCGTATAGGTTGGATACACCCAAACAGCCAATAGTATTAGGTGAGAGATGGATACTCCAGTATGCTGAGCCAAGACGCGATTGACAGTCTCAAGCCAATAGCTCAAAATGTTATTTCAGAGCATCTGTCTCACGCCGTCCGGAGGCCCTACGTGCGATCTTGAAACTCTTCACATGTGGGCTGCCTCAGGCAGGAGAGTGTTGATGGCATGGCAGGCTAACGAAGGCACTCACCTGCTGGTGGCTGCTACATTGCTGTGCTTGCATGCCATAAACAAATCTAGGGTTGACATATAAACCTAGGAACATGGGCAATACCTCAATACTTAAAGGCTCCCTTGGAGAGAGCTTACAGCCTATGCTCCCTTGGCAATTGCTTAAAGGAGAGATTACATGCAAAATCCAATGTGTGTTAAATACATAAATTGTAATGTCTTGCGTGCATGAAGTATCAGTATACTCCCCCAAAGAAACAACACAGCGGTGCAAGTGGTTCCTGAAAAAAGTGTGAGGTAGGCAACCCCCTGTGAGTTGATGGTATGGGTTACTCTGGTCACCCATCTTGCTGGCATAAACTTCCTGCTATTCTGGAAGTCCTTAGGGCCTAATAGCTTTGAAAGATGATACCATTCCAAGATGGCTGCCCTCAGTTCTGCATGTATGTCTGTCAGTCCAACTCAAATTAGAGATGAGGAATTAGGGGATATTCGTGTGCAGCCACTTTAAAAGGAGGAGCTTCACAACACTTACTTGCACCACAATACATTTGGAAGTTACTTTTTGTCATTTTCATTGCCCCCTGGTTCTATTTTTATCCCAGGTGTTTTCCTCTATATATTCCCTATAATTCTGAAATGTTCTTTTCCTCGGGAAAGACTTCTCTCCATGGAGTTATGTTAGCTTCTTGTTCCATCCTCTGCATCACCCTTCTTTACAGCCACAGTTGACATCCATTCATCACCCTTCCTGGACGACTTTGTCCTTCGGCTGTTTTCCTCCTCTGGGCCTTTTCTGGATGGCACAGGTTGCCTGTTGCTCCGCTACGCAACCAGCCACACTGTGCTACTTGAAGAGATTGCCTTTACCTCTGGCAGATAAAGACAAGTAAACTAAGCTGCAAATCAAATCCAAGCCCAAATTAATAAGTGTAATAATAAGAAATATGTGCTGTTCTGAGAGCTTTTCTTTTGTTCAGTGTATCTATACTGTAGAAAATAGATGGCATAATGTGCTATATCTTTTTCACCAGCTAGCTGAAAGAAACAACTGCTGTCGCTATTGTTTCAGTCCTGCAGTGAGGGTGGGGCAGAGGTGGGTCACTGTCACTTAGAGTGCCTACTGTAAGAACAGAATAAAGCAGTGACAAACAAGTTACTCACCTTAAATAAAGCATTATCTGGTAGAGACTCTATCTAGCTGCTGATTCCTTACCTTTGAATTTCCCCAGGCATCAGAATGGATCCAGAAACTTTTGCTCGAGCAATACCCCTGTGTGTGCCATCAGATGGCTCCATTCGGCTCCGTGTGGTGTCATTGGTGCCGGAAGTGACGTCTTGTCACATACATAGGGGATACCTAGGGGGCAGGTGTCAATTATTTTAATCATGACTTTCCACGTCAGGAGTGCAGAGCCATGACAAGAAATGGAACATATGTGTGTCCAAACTGTCTAAACTAGAGCCCTGAAAAAAAGATCAACCTGACCCTAGCAAATAAGTCCACAGAGCAGGGAAGCATGGGTGGGCAAAAGGATCTGCAGCTAGATAGAGTCTCAACCAGATAATGTGTTACCTAAGAAAAGTAACTTGTTCATCTGATAGAGACTTCTAGCTGCAGATTCCTTACCTTTGAATAGATACCCAAGCGATATCCACCTGGGAGTAGGCTGTGAACAAATGCTTTCAAACTAGAAAGTCCTGTAGGACTGAACAGGCAAAATGCCTGTCCTTGCGGACCGCACTGTCCAGACAGTAGTGTTTGGAAAATGTGCAGAGATACCCATGTTGCTGCCTGACAGATGTCCAGAACTGGGACTCCGCAAGCTAACACCATGGTCATAGCTTTTCCCCTAGTGGAATGGGCTCATAAGCCCTCAGGAGGCTGCTTCTTAGCCAGGGCATAGCAGATCTTCATACGGAGAATGGCCCAGCGCAAAATTGTTTGTTTCTGTATTGCCAGACCTTTCTTTCCTCCCACATACCCCACAAAGAGTTGGTTGGCCACCCGGAACGCTTTTGTGTGGTCAAAGCAGAACAACACTCTTTTTGGGTCCCGTTGATAGAGTCACTCTTCTTTCTTATGGGGATGCGGCGGAGCAATGAAGGTGGGCAGAGTGACAGTTTAACCCAAATGAAATGGGGTCACTGCCTTCAGGAGGAAAGAGGCACAGGTGCGAAGCACTACCTTATCCGGAAATACTGTGAGATATGGAGGTCTGGATGACAATGTCGGTATATCACTCACCCTCCGGGCAGATGTTATTAACACTAACAAGGTGGTCTTGATGGTAAGCAGCCGGAGGGGACAACTGTGCAGTGGCTCGAAAGGAGCGCACATGAGGTATGTGAGAACTAGATTGAGATCCCACTGAGGCATAATAAAGGGCGTGGGGGAAACATATGTACAAGCCCTTTAAGAAACCTATTTACAATAGGGTACTTGAATAAAAAGGGTTGGTCAGTCAGAAAAGGGGATAGAGGAAATAGATAGCCCTTAAGAGTCCCCAAAGCAGAGCTCTGCAGGTGAGGGACAGAATGAAAAGAAGAACCTCAGCAAAAGAAGCAGAAAGAGGATCTATAAATCATTCTGTATGATATTTTACAAACTTTTGCCAACAGCTGGCGTATATCGTTTTGGTGGAGGAACGTCTGGCTGCCCAAATATTATTACAGACTTCGGAAGGAAGGTCAAATGCTGACAACTGCCACCGGTCAATCCCCACCCTTGAAGACACAGAGTTGACAGTTTTGGATGGAGGACCCTCCCCTGCTGCTGCGACAGAAGATCCTCCCCAAAGAGCAGCCTGATCAAAGGATCAAAGCTAATTTTCAGAAGCTCAGGATACCAGACTCTCCTTGCCCAGTCCAGAGCCATAAGGATTGTTTGGACCCAGTTTCTCTTGAGCTTTTTGAGAACTCCAGGCAGAAGTGGTATGGGCGGAAAGGCGTGCAGGAGGCCAGAGCTCCACTCGCAATGAAAAGTGTCGCCGAGCAACTGGTGCATTGGAAACGCCAGTGCGCACTTCTTCTGGCATTGTGTGATCTCTACGTAGATGTATAGATCTAACCATGGCTCTCCCCACTGATGAAAGAGACCTTGTACCACCTCTGGATGGAGACGTCACTTGTGATCTGCTAGGTATTGATGGCTGGGTTTGTCAGCCCTGGCATTCAGAGAACTTGCCAGGTGTTCAACCGCCAGGGTTATGACCTGCTGTTTCAGCCATGTCCAGAGACACAGGGTCGCTTGACAAAGGGTCCATGACCCCACCCCGCCCTGCTTGTTGGAGTACCACATCGCAGTGGTGGTGTCCGTGAGCACCTGCACTAACTTCCCCTTGAAAGAGGGTAGAAATGCTGTTAATGCTAGTCTGATCGCCCAGACCTCGAGTATGTTGATGTGGAGTCTGGATTCCGCTGGAGACCAGAATCCTCTGGTCTCTACCTCTCCCAAATGGCCACCCCAGAAGTGACACATCTGCCACTACTGTAAGGTCTGGATGAGGAAGGGAAAGGAGTCTGCCTCTAACCCAATTGCAGTTCATAATCCACCACTGCAGAACTTTTGCAGTTCTCTCCGAGATCTGGACCATGTCGGAGAGATTTCCCTGATGATGCGCCCACTAGAACTTTAGGTCCCACTGCAGAGCCTGCATATTACATCTAGCATGATTTACCAGCAGGATGCAAGAAGGCTATGAGGCCTGCAGCCTCAGAGTCAGTCTAACTGAAACTCAGGATAGTTGCTATTATAGCCTGAATATCCTGGACTCCCTGCTCGGGAGGATAAGCCTGAAACTGCACTGTGTCCAGAACACCTCCTAAAAAAGAGAGCATTTGAGAGGGAGTACAGTGTGACTTTGGCACATTCACAGTGGACCCTAATGAATGCAAACGGTTCACCTTGGTCTGGAGGTGGCAGACAACGGCCTGTGGCGAGCTCGCCTTCAACAGACAGTCGTCGAGGTAGGGTAAGACTGAAACCCCTGACCTACACAGATGAGCGGCTACCACCGCCATCACCTTGGTGAACACCCAAGGGGCACTGGTAAGGCCAAATGGCAGCACAGTGAACTGAAAGTGTTTATGGCCTACCTTGACCCGCAGGTAATGCCTCTGGGCTGGCAGGATGGGAATATGAAGATATACATCCTGTAAGTCCAGTGCTACCAACCAGTCTTCTAGGTCTAGGGCAGACAGGGCATGAGCCAATGTGAGCATCTCGAACTTCTCCATCTTAAGGAAGATATTTACAGTCCGTAGATCTAGAATAGGGCAAAAACCCTTGTTCATTTTGGGTATCAGAAAGTAGCGGGAATAGCAACCACTGCCTACTTCTGATACTGGGACCCTTTCTATTGCTCCCTTGGCCAAGTGAGCCTTAACATCTTTTTGGAGTAGAGACAAATGATCCTCTTCCAGCCGTTTGAATGTTGGCGGTATTGGGTAAGGAAAGGATTAGAAAGGCAGGGCAGAGCCCTTCCTGATGATCTGCAGTACCCATGGGTCCGATGTTATGGACTGCCAGTGGAGGAGATGATGGTGTATTCTCCCTTCAACTTGGCAAGCATGAACCAAATTAGGAGGGCGTTGAGGCTGCAGCTGCTTAGGGCTGGGTGGCAGATGACTTCTGGCCTGCAGACCTTTTAGGTCTGAAGGCACAGCACCAACGTCCTCAAATAGCCAGGGTGGTTGTGTAGGACAGTGGCTGGCATAGGGCTGGCATGGTGCTATGCCCCTTCCGTAGCCAAGAAAGGAGTGAAAGGTAGATGGTGGACGAGGGGATGCCGAGAGGCCCAAGGACTTGGACGTAGCCCAGAGTCCTTAAAGCGATCAAGCGCTGAGTCTGCCTTCTTGCCAAACAAGCAAATCCCATCGAAGGGCATGTTCATCAGGTTTGCCTGGACATCCCCAAAAACCCAGATGTTCTCAGCTAGGCGTGGCACCTTAAGGCCACTGTTGATGCGACTATCAAAACACAGCACTTAAGGTTTTCCCCAAAGTGGTTAGATGTGAAACTGGAGACTCATCACTACAGTAGCAATACTGGAATCACGCCTCCACCATTTCCGGCGTGACACTATGAGCTAGAGTTGCCTTAAGGCCACTGTTGTCGCAACTGCCTTGAGGCCATTGTTGATGCAACCACTCTGCCTAGTGAGTCAGTCGTATCCAAGCCACAGCAAATGGTGATATTCGCTGCGTCCCTCCGATATTTTGCTGCTTGAGAGAGTATGGCCTGGGCCGCCCCGAGGACCTGAAGCAGAACCTGTGCAACCATATCCAAAATGGTGGGTGAGAAACTGCCCAATAAGCAAGATGTGTTCAACGACCTCAGTGCCAGGCTGGTGGAAGAAAAATCTTCTTCCCAAGATGGTCCAGCCTTTTGGATTCCCTGTCCAGGGGAACAGAAGGGAATGCATTGTGGAAAGTTGAGGCTTAGACTACCAAGCTCTCAGGGGTGCCGTGTTGGCTGAGGATGCTAGGGTTGTCCAGTGCAGGGCGATAGTGGCGGACAATCATCCTATTTACAGGAGCCGCATGTCTGTAAGTGCTTCATCAAGGGGCAGAAGGGGTTCAGATATAGAAGCCCCAAGCTGAAGCACTTCCATCAAGATGTTTCTCTTGACAGCCCTGAGGGCAGCTCGAGGTTGAGGACCTCTGCTGCCCTATGCACCACCATTGCATAGGAAGCTCCATAGCCACAATGGGAGGGAGAAAGCAAGCCAGTATCTGGAGAGGTGCCCAGACCACTGGTTTCTCCTAGCTCTTCATACCAGTTCAAAGATCTCTCCAACTGGTGTTCTAAAGGGTCCAGTGACCCCTCCCAATCATTTCCCAGGCCTCGCTGTATGAAATAGGGCTCAGGCAATGATCTGGCACCTGGGGGCGCAGTCAGCGCCAGAACAGCGCTGTGCGATGCCGTTCGGGACCATCGGGAATCAGAATGGTCCTAGCGCCACTGGTGGGTGTCGGGAGCATAGGCATTGGGACCGGTGCTGGAGAAGGTCACCTGGGTATGACCAGCGCTGGTTCAGATCTGGAATCGGATCCATGAGTCCCCATCGGATCGAATCCACCTCCATGGAACCGGGTGGGGCCTCCCCTGACCCCGCGGGGCCCAAAAGCACACCACAGTGGTCGGCCTGCTTGAATTGGCGGCGCATGGCCTTGTAAAATTCCTTAATCTGAACGGGTGTAAATCTGGCTCCAAGAAACGGGGGGAGGCATGAAGTCCAACTGGGCAACAGCTCTGCAGAACCGTGTTGATGTTCCCCGCTCATCTCATTGACCAACGAGTGAGGGGAAGTCAAAGTCCTCTTGGACTTCTTCATCTTTTTGAGCCTCTTCCCCAAGTGTCCCGAGGACCTCAATTGGAACGAAGAGGACTTGTGGCTCCTGTAGCAGTCCCACAATCTCCTTTTCTACTGGAACTGAGACCTCCGAGGAGTCACGCAGGAAGGTGTCGCACATTGCCGGGCCGCAAACAGCTTTAGGGACGCTACCTCAAAGCCTTCAGCGCCATGGCCTAGCAGTCCGAGCACGATTTGGAGTCATGGTTGTGCTCAAGGCACCAGAGGCAAACAAGATGGAGTCCATATCAGACAGACATGGCGTGGTGGCAACCGCCACACGGCTTGAACCCTGCCGTCTTTGATGACATCCTCGACACACTTGAAGAAAAAACATCAACAAAATGTCAAAAAAGGCCTGTCAAAAAGCAACAGAGGGGGAGCTCTCTTCACACCTGCACTAACTGGCACAGAAAGATAAGAACTGACCCTCGCGCTCCTGGGTGGCATCTATATAGGTCACTTCGGGCCAACTATGCCATGCAGTGACGTCACGCCACCCAACGGCGCTCGCAGGTGTACTGCTTGGGCAAACATTTCCAGATCCAGTCTGATGCCTGGGGAAATTCAAAGGTAGGGAGGAATCTGCAGCTAGAAGTCTCTATCAGATCATAGTTTTGCTGTAATAGTGGGACGAGGGCGACACATTTCATGTATGTTTGGATATTTCCATATGTTATTCTTGTAGAATGCCCCAGCGCTGTCCCTGCCACATAAATAATGTCTAAAATTAATATAATATATGAAAATGGGGGGTCCTTTTGGCTCCATCCAACACATGCACAAGTAGTCCAAGTGAGCCAGATCCTCCAGCTGGGCGAAAGGCGGGCCAAGTGACAAATAAGCGAGCACTCTGTGCGTTGAGCAAATTGTGATAATTAGCAGGAAAGCAGATGTCAGTCCCTCTGGGATGACATAACTGCTGCGAAAGGAAGTCCTGTCATGAGTGAAATAGCAGGGGACGGGAAGGCTGCGGCAGCTGGCGAGCATCCACTCGGCAACCACGCGCGCCGGGCCTGAAAAAAATAAAGACGACGTGACAGGTCTCGGTCTTCTCCGTTCGAAGGATGACGCATTAACTTGAGGAGAAAGCGGACGGTGTGGGGCGCCATCATTGATTATGAGAGAATATAGCCTGACAGTGCAATGAGGGATCCCTAAAAGTGTCTTGTAATGCAATAACGAATGACAAGTAAGAACGATGGAAGATAGGAATGCCACAGGAAAAAAACAAGAATGCCCGTTACTTATTTGTTCGCATTTTGAACATACAGCAGAGATGTCTGTGGTATGAGCAGCGGGTGGTCACATAGCTCGGTGGGCGGAGCACTTTCTGCTGAAAAGTGTGCACAACATGGAGGTCAAAGCATTCCAGTATTCCTTTTCTATTTGATAAAAAGCGCCTCAGTCGCCCTACAGCTCAGTCCGTGGCAGACACATTTATGCATAAGTATGAGAAGTCCCACATAGGCAGTGCTTTAAATGGGCCGGTACGGTCCGTTACTGAGTACCGGCACTTTTTTATTTTTAGAGGGAGAGTACCTCCATTTCTCAGGAAAAACGTAATACTTTTAATTAGAGAGCACCGGCTCTTCTCAGAAACAAACAAGTACTCTGTTACAGAGTACCTGCAGTTCCATTTTTCAATTTCAATCACTGCACATCGGTAGAACGGTAGCATTACCGGTGGAAATTCATGTTTGTTTGTAATGAGATCATTTTTCTGTCTTTCACTCTGGATTTCCCCACGAATCATTCAAGTCTCAACCCACCCCACTATCTTCCTACATTTTATTTACGTTTCCATAGGATCCCGCTCTAGCCCTATCACCTTCGCCATGAAGGGATCCTGTTAAGGATATATTTTTTTCCGTAAAACCAGAGAATTTGATTTCTAGTCCGAACTTCCCCACTCCATCGTATTGTGTGATCGTGGCCAAAGCCCAGTGAGTATGGTCTTCTCTAGGGCTTCCAGAAGTAGGAGATGTTATTCATGAGAAAAAGCTTCATGAATCCGGTCCACTATCGCCCTGTGTCTCCGAGTACACTTGTCTGTGAAAATGATGAAACCTTATGAAGAGGTTAGCCCATTAGGAAACAGAATAAAAAAAAAAGCGGAGGTTTACATCCTCCCGCGTCCCTTTGATCTACAGCCCATATACGCAGTTCATACCTGCCTGGATTTGAGAAGTCTCCCAGGTTGTCTTGAATGATCCCTTGTTTCTGCACCATCTCACTATCTCCTGTGGGGCTGCGTGCGCACGGCAAGTTACTGCTTTGTTATTAGATGCACTTGCAGTGCAGCTTCCTGTGTCAGCTATTGTAGGCTTTCCTTCCCAGTTCCTGCATCCTTCCCGCTGCCTTCGTTCAGCAGTGGGCCAGGTGGCATCATTTCAAACAATGAAATAATTACCAAGCATAGCACTGTGTCAAAAATTCACTAAACATATGAAGTAATCACAGCTGCCTGTGCCCCTCCATAAATTAGCACCACAGCCCAGGGTTGAGAAAGTTCATCGTGCCTTCATATATCCACCATTTCTCTCCATTCCTAAAATAATCATGGGATATTCTGTCACCTGCTTAGAGAATCAATGCGGGCCACCGGCGTTAACGCAAGTTGTTGTGAGGGCTTCTCCGGAGGGGTACTGCTTACATACAGTTGCATTTTCCCGAAAAACAGCCGCATGAAACGAGACTAGCTGTCATGCTTTTTCTTCCTAGGATGCTGATAGAGCTGAGGTTAACAACGTTACCTGTGTTCAGTAGTGACCTCGAGCTCCTTAGTCACAACAAGTACTTGGAATAAATAGGTTAAAAGGTGGAGGGTGGAGAAAGCGCTAGTGTTGGATTTATGTTGCTCTAATTGTAAAATCTGTAAATTCTACTTCATGTTAAAGTACTTTGGAACAGAAAACCACTTTTTTATTAATCAGTTCTCAAAATTAGCAATCCAGATACTAAACTAAGTTATGGTGGAATGCCGTGAAAGAGGGGCATTACCTGATGTCAATATGTACGTGTATGCTAACATATAAGTGCTGACACCGTGACACAGAGGTGTGATGAGACCAAAGCGTACTAGACTGCCAAGCACACAGTACAAATGGCTCTGTGCTATTGGTTGGAAAAAAACAAGGAGGATGAAGTAAATAGATCTCTGTTACATGTATATACTAGATCAAAAATATAATGCTCAGTCTGAAAGCACACTGGTCTTTATACTGATGCTTTAATGGTTGAGGTCGCTAGCGGTAAAGCCGAGACTGAGAACAGGCTGCATGAGTCTGGTAAGCAGATCCTACCAACGTATTCCTTCACAAATGGTTTGACCCATGGGGATGGGAAATGCCTGGAAAGTTCTGGTTAGATGCACAACAGTTGCTTTGGTACTACTTTGCCACAGCCGTGGTGGGGCTTAAACCTATTCCAATATACACTAAACCATGGCCCCATATTGCTTTAGTTTGGCACAGTTGGTATAGATATAATACCTACCACATCTTCCGCAGTGATCAGATCAATAGTACGTGACAGGTGAGTCAGCTTTTAATTTTCAGAGTGAAACAACATATCAAAGGTTGGACTTCCCTTTTCCTCGATGTGAACCAAGCCTACACGTGTGCACAACAATAGGTTCTTTATTCTGCTCCTGTTTTTATCCGTAGGGTGTTCTTATTTAAAGAAACCACATCAAACCCAAACGCCACCTACTATCAAAACACCTCACTTAAGGTTTCCCCAAAGTGGTTAGGTGTGAAACTGGAGACTCCGCATCACTGCAGTAGCAATACTGGAATCCCGCCTCCACCATTTCCGGTGATACTATGAGCTAGAGTCATGTGACCAATGTGTCCACATCAGGTACATGACGGGAAGCAGAGGAGTGAAACATGCTCCACTTCTCTTCAGCCTGTATACAAATGACAGGTACTTAGCCTCCCACCATGCCCATGAATAGGAGGCATAATGATCATATTTGCAGCTTTATTCGGACAACTCGGTACTATGAGCAAGAAGAGAAAATGACCTACACACCACCTAGACATCATAGAAAAATATTGTGTTGTGACAAAAACCTATTAATCATTAACCCTGCCAGGGTGATAATTTGGGACACAAAGCTGACAGATATTCTACTGAGACTGGCTGTGCTGTGCAACCAAATCATCGAAAACTGGCAGCACATTCAAATACCTTGGTGTATCAATGACTGACAACTATTGTGGAAAATCCATCTGGAGAACAGCCTACTTAAGAAGCCATACCCAGTTAAATGTATAATAACATTTGCAAGAAGACATGGACAACTGGGTCCAATAACATTGGAAGCAGTGATCCAAGCCAAAATTGGGGCATACTAGGCTACGGAGCAGAAATCTGTGGCAAGGCAACCAATATATCAGCACTTGGATGCCTTGGCAGAAACATATAGAACAGAACACTTGGTCTCCCTCTATCATTGAAAGCAGTTACTCTTGAAAAAGACCTAGGCTATGCACCAACCGAAGCAAAATCTACAACTGCCTCCCCACCAATTCTCTATGTACCAAGGATCAGTTCAGCAGATTATATCAGTTCAGTGACAGTGTACAGTCAGAAGCTATTCATTCTAAAATAAACTCCCATCATACTCAAAACAGAAGTCAAGCTTTCGAAGTTTTAACATGGACATCTATTAGCTCTCAAGGAGACTTGGATATTCATCAGAAATAAGGTCAAATCCCTGAAAAAGCAATGTCTTCAATTAGAAAATGGTGATGAAAGTGATCGGAAGGCTACAATAAGAAAAAGAACTCTTCAGCTCCAATGTTAAAAAAGGGTTAACCAACTATACATTCATACTACGCTAGCACAGAAAATACTTTTTAATTGCACAAAGTAACATCTTACACTAAATAAACAACAGGCGAAGAAAGAGCAATCCATGTCTATCGTATGTCAATGCTGTGAACACTGCATCTTTGATGCACCTCTCCTTTCTATGCATAATGGGCCCTCATGCCACTCAAGAACTCAGGCATACGGAACACCAGACCAGCAATGTTTTTACTTCTGTCGGGACAGGAAAAGTAAAAGACCACTTGGTCTGGCAGATCCCCTGACAAGACTGGCACCTCTGGGGGAAAGACTAAAGTCGGCCAAACCTCAATAAAAAAAATCTGACACAATGAACTCACTCTCCCAGCAGTTGGATTGTAAGTGGTCAACACGAACCCTGCAAAGATGTAAACTCCAATGAAAAATTGTTTACTCTCAGAAAGTAAAGCTTTCGTTTTTCCATTAATACACACCAAAGTGTGATAAGTTACAATGTTTCTGAAGCAGATCCACCCATCTTGTCATTCTTCTGTCCTCTCATCACAAGAGTCACTTTTAGAGCATGCGCACTCAATGTTCTGAATTGATAGGTAGAATTCTCCATCCTTTATGTCAACATAAACCCATGTGCCTTCATTAAATTATCTAACAATTTTCCTTTTCTAAATTGAATTTTGAATTCTACATTTTATCATATAAAATCAATAACAAGAAAGGGAAACAAGGCAGTACAAGGTGTACTTTCTCCTCTAACAAAACAGACTGCTGTATAGTTGGCGTTATTGTTGATTGTTTCAGATTGCAGCAACAAAGAGAGGAAGATAAATAAAGGCGTCACCACTAGGAGCTGAGTTGCCTATAACTGAAGGATGTGGTGTGGTTGTGCATTTTAATTATTGTGTCTAAACACAAGGTTGACATTTGCAAACAAGCACGACAAAAACAACGAAAAATTCTGATGCTAATCGAACAAGTGTGAGAGTTTTCCTTTAGCTTTCATCTTCGGCATGGCTTTTGAATGCTTCTTCAGCTGTTGAGCTGGGTTAGGAAAATATCTAGCTCATGGTACATTTCTGGAAGATATTCCTGTCCTGTGTAGTGCTTGGTAAACAGCTGCTTTCTCTAGTAACAGAAAAATCGGATACACTGTTTTGCTTCTGGGCCCCATGTAGGCATGTTTTACCTTTTACGTGCTCCCCCTTGACCAACCTGCGCCTGCTGTAGGCAACAATGACCAGAAATGAAACAGCACTATGTTCATTATGGTGACTCTATTCTATGTCACACTCTCACTTGAAGCCGTATCACAACCTATCTAGACATCTTCACCCAATACCCTATGTTTGGTAGCCAAGGAGTACTTGCTGCAACTAAGACATTGTCCAAGGATTGGAAACTGAAACACTAAATTGCAATAACTTCAGAACTGCTAAGAACAGGACCAACACTACATTACAGGTTCAGCTTCATCTGTGGATATAACAATAAACTCTATAAATTATGCAGAATTCATCATGTTTGTAGCAAGGATCCACTAATATTGTAATGGTGGTATAATCGGAATTTAAATGGTGGAAAGCTTTTTGTATGTTTACTGGCAAGCTTCTGTAAACGGATTAGTAATTTTGCACAAGATCATATATTGGACCGGATTGAGAGCCTGGCAGAGGGGTTTTTCCATCACAAATGTGACGGATAGCCTGTCCGCTTTATTGTAAGTGCATTATATACTATGCCACATGTATTAAGGCATTTTTGTGATGGAATACCGGTCAGTCAAACTCTAAATGACTTCCTCAGACTCCTGACACTCTTGTAGGTGATGTGGTTCTCTTCTGCTGTGTACTATGGACAAGTTCTCACCTTCAGCGCCATGAGATCCCCTCCCAGGTGATAAGTCATGCTCTACAAATATTTGAGTGTTTGAATGTTTTAGGTGACTAGGGGCCAGATGTACCAATGGATTTTACCCATTCTGTGTCTATGGGAAAAAACTTTAGTACATATGGCCCTAGGTTCGCAATCACACAAGTACCTCTATTATGTGTTATGCTGCTTTCCCAGACTGATGTTGAACAAGTAGTGATCCATGACATCAGCAAACCTATTCAGTCATGTAACTTCTCTGAGACTCACTTCAGGCTTGAGTATGCATTTGGACTTTGTTGTGCAGAAGTTATTGATCACTCAATCGACATGTAAGCTGTTGCGTAGGTTTGTGGCATTCATATAAAATCAAAGGCAAGAATGAAAACACCTTATGAGAAGAGGTCCACAATGAAAATGGGTAATCTTGTGCTAGTGAGTTGGTCGATGAGTGAATGAATTTAAAGTGTACCTATGATTTCCAGAGAGCAAAATCAAGTGGCACAGTAATTTGAGAACAGCTAAGGGAGTTTGGGTGGCCAGGCTTACTGTCTGCTCCTCCGACCTTTTGCTACGCCTATGGTGGAGACCAATGGACAGGGCAGCATAACGGGGGCTGTATCCTATACGTTGAGTGTTCTATGTTCATCCAGGTGTTGAGTTTTCTTGAAGTAGGCAGGTTCACTTTTATTACAACTGCCAACACCCATTCTGTGTGTATGGAAGGTATGGTAGCCTCGATGAGGTGGTAACCTGCGGTTTGGAAGTTATAAATGTATGGCTACTTAGGCAACACTTCAGTGTGAGACACTGGGATATATCACTACTGCGCACACACAGGGAAGCAGCACTGCAAAGACATTAAAGTTTGTTGCCTGTTGGCTCTCACCTATACACACAGAGACGCACTCACATACCAAAGACCCAGGCATACATATTGGCCTATTGCTCCCTGGTTGAACAATCCTGAGACGCTGAAACCTGCTCTTTCTGGTTTTCATTTCATATGCACAAGTTTGATTGTCTGGAGCGGGTACAATGGCTGTTTAAGCGTGGAACTAAATTGATTTTCTGCAATAGAGCCAGGTGCATAGATGTACTTAGTCTGCTTTACATCCCTTATTACTCTGCTTTATATTCCTTTGTTCCCAGTTCACCGAGAAGGATCATCAGTGTGAATGAAAAATAAAGAATATTTGACGTTAGAGATGTGAGTCATCAATATTGTGCGCAAATTGTTACTGAAATCACACACAGCACTAAAGTGAGCACAAACCAGGCTCAGAAAACAGAAGCAGCCCCTTGACACTATCAAAAGCGGACAAACTAAATTCAGAAGAGCCAGCAGCTGCAGAGAGGAAGCGCACAGAATCAAAGACCACGATCACTTTTAATATACCAGGGATTAGTGTAACGACATCTGCACAGCATTTCTCTATAATCACTTCCACTGTGTGTGCTCGGGAGCTCTGCCAATGTGCACTTTCTCTTAAAATAAAACTAAATACTAGAACACCTAACAGCTGACGCCATATTGCTTCAAACCAAAGAGGTGCTGGGAAAATGATATGACTTCAGCCTGCTCTCCCTCCATGGGGCACCGAAGGCCGAATATGAAACATGGATCATAAAAAGGTGAAAACTATTTACAGCGTTCCGCCTATAAGTCAGCATTTGATTATGTGGCATTGATATCTAATGCAGGTGGCCTTCACTCCACATAAAGAGTTAAAAATGGTGCGGGTCAGGGATTCAATTACCATCCGCCATTAAATCCAGGCGGGCCCAGCTGTTCGTGAAATGGCCTGTCTCCCTCCGATGGCAAATACATTTTTCTGCACAGCTCTTTGACAGAACTGTAGGCGGGTATTTGAGGGGGGAGGGGAAAGAATTGTACACCAAAAGCAGAAGGACCTTATGCTCTGTCTCTTCTGCTGGGTGGGCAAAGATAACAAACTAAATATACTTTGATTCAGGTGCTAAGAGTGTTAATTACTAGCGTTTTTTTAAGACAGTCGCATGTCCTAAAATGAAGAACTGCGTTGATTTAAATGCATTTTAAAAAGCCAGCAAACACAGCGAAAAATAAAACTGTGTGGACGACTGAGCATCTGTGAGCAAACCTAGGTCAAACTAGGAGAAACTAGGCGTCTTTTTTTAACAGATTGCAGTTAATTATTGTCATTTTGTTCTTAGTGAAAACTCATGCTGACAGTAGAAAGCCCTGTAATGCAAGACCCAACAATTCAGTGAGCTTTATAGAGGCAGAATGAATGAATGAATGAATGAAAGTATATTTAAAGAGGGCAAGAGCAGCTTCATAAGAAGCATCCTGGACTGTGCCAATGATGACAATTCATAATTTCTCACTGTCATAAAATTCTATGCCTTCACATATGAAAGCCATCCAAAGTTAGGCCATTTGTGTATAACTGGTCAATTTCAGAATATATATATTTTTTCACCTAAAAAACAAAGTTTACAGGGACGTTATAGTTAATCTGAACATTTAAAAAGTACAAAACCATAAAAATCCAGCAGTTATAGTTAAAGTTATTTCAAGTAACTATAACTCGCGCCCTAAGGTAACTATAACATGCACCCTCACCTCATCAATAATTTTCTTCCAAAAGTTGCAGTGATAATTTCAATGATGCCATAAAAGATATTATGACTGATGTAATATGTGGGGTAGTTAGCAGTGCATGGCGAGGGCATGAGTTATAGTTACCTTAAGGCACAAGTTATAGTTACTTGAAATAACTCTCACTATAACTGCTGAAGCTATAACGTCCCTGTAACCTTTGTTTTTTTCAGTGAATGTCTATGTTTTTTTGTTTTTTGAAGTAACCTAATTTTAATTACTTTACATTAATCCCACTACCGCCACACATGGTCTTTGGCCGTGCGGGGTAGGTGTTGGTCGCAGGGCCTAGGGCCAGGCCCTGTGGCTAAGGTCCTATGACCACCCAACCCCATGCCACTCATGAAGTGCTTGTTTGGTGGAGATGTGATCATATTTCTGAGCATCAAGAATGTGTCTCCAAAAATCGGTAGGAAACACACTTATGGGTCCTTTTAGTAAGCTGTCCATGATTCTGGGAAAATGGCAGGAAGACTTTACATACCACTAATGTATATGGGCGGGGCCAAATGGGCAGGGCTTCTAGGCCATTTTACATTCCTGTAGATTTTAAAAGGAAGAATACGATCTCTGGTCTCAGCAGCAGATGACCAGAAAGACTCCACTCATCACAGTCATTCCATGTGATATTGCGCTCGAAAAAAAGGTAGCAAACACCTCCACTAAGGATTCTAGATAACTTTTCAAGATGGAAATGGAGAGAGAAATCAATTGCTTTGCCTGCACCATGTGCAAGTACGTAAGATGATTAGTGCTTTACAAAAGCGGATCATCAACTTGGGCACCTGCTTTGTAACATGTCGGGGACTGCAGGGAGAACCCAAGGCCCCTCTGGTCCCAGTCGGCTCCCCACCTCATGCAAGACATAGAACTGCTTCCCCACTGCTTGAAATGCAGCTCCCTGCATGCAGGAGCAATACTTTTCCTGTCCGCATGTCTGCGGGAAGGGAAACAGATGAGAACTCTGCTTCCAGCAAGTGGGAGCGGTTTGACAGCTCCCGCTTGCTGAAAGCAGGGATAGTGTTGGCTTTTGCTTGGCGGGAGCTGTCATAGCTCCCGCCAAGCAAAAGCAAACATCTATCTCCCAAAGGTGGGCACCTCAGGACATAGCAGGAGCCGACCCTGAGGGGTGGCAGTCCCCAGCGCCATTAATGGCTCCAGGAAGAGGGCCGCGTGGTCCTCCCTCTACTCTTTTGCACAGGCCGGCTCCAGGGAGGTGGTGGCCCCTCAGGCCGTCTATGGTCCGGGAGAGGGGACACACAGACCCATTCCTGTTAAGAAAAGGTGTATGCCCCAGGGACATTGTGGTCCCCAAAGTCGGGGGAATCCCTATACTCACTATAACTAGGGAAGGCAACTATTGCTTGCACCCTGCCATACCGTTTTCTCATTAATAATTTTTTGCTAATTTTTCAGTGATAATATCAATGGTGCTGTAGAAGATGTCAGGAATGTGGGGTAATTAGCTGTGCATGGAGAAGGCGTGATGTATATTTACTTTAGGGCATGAGTTATAGTTACTTCAAATAACTCTAACAGCTGAATTTCTATGGTTTTGTGTGTGTAAATACAGAACCTAACTATAAGGTCCCTCTAACATTTGTTTTTTCAGTGAATTTCTAGTTTTTTTTTAAAGCAGCAGAGGGTTGGCCACAGGGCCTGTTGTCTCTCACATATACACACAGACAAGCACACACATACCAAAGAATTCAGACATAAATATTGGCCTACTGCTCCCTGATTTGATAATCCAGAGTTGCTGGTGCCTGTTCCTCCTGGGTTTCATTTCATATGGACAAGTTTGATTGTCTGAAGTAGGTACACCAGTAGCCATAGAGCAACCATAAATATTAGCCTGCCACCATGCCCTGAGACCATCCCTCCGCATGCATCCAGCCAATGCGTGGTGGGGCTTTGCTGCAGGGCCTGGCTGCAGCCTGGCCCTACAGCCAACCCCCCCCATTGGCATCTAACCCCATGCCACGTACATCCTTTGTCCGTGAGTGGCGGGAGTTGGCCGCAGGACATGGCTTGGTTCCAAGCTCTGCTGTCAACCTCTCCCCCAAGACCCCCAAGACATCCAACCTCACACCATTCACGGCCAGCAGCAGGGCCTGGAATTGTAGCTTTAACTGGGGGACCTGCTTTGTTTATACTTGTGATTGCTTCCCGTTCAGGTTTAATTTCTGTGAAATAAGCATCGCTGCCAGAATACATCTTGACCTGCGTATTTATTCAAGAAGAGGCCACAGTTTTGCTCAAAATGTCTACCCAACTGGAGTACTTTCTACTTTCTACTGGCTAATTACTAAGTGTTATCTTGTTGGGTAAATGTATAATGCATATTCCACACTACAGCTGTGTAAAGGACCCTGAGGTCATGTCTCCAGTGACCTAGTGTGTCTGTAATTTTGGCAATTAAATTGTTCCACAAGCATCTTCATACAGAAACTTGCAATAACATGAATCCCCATGTAGAGAAGACGACAAGACTACAAAGAGTTGAATCTCCATCAAACAAGTGAACATCCTCTTAATTATATGTAGTAACTGCTTCTTTTGTTCGGTGTAGATGTTCTCATATTCCTCTGCATTAAGAACACATTGCCAAAATCTGTGGGAAACCTGCTGAGGTGGCCTTTTGGTGAGCTGTCCGTCATACTGGAAAAATTCGAAAGCATTTACATACCACTAATATATATGTGGCAGGGCCAAATGGGTAGTGCTTCTAGGTAATTCTGCATACTCATAGTAGTTAAAAGGGAGAGTGACAAGCTGTGGCCACAACAGGAGATGATATGAAAGAATCCGCTTGTCACTTTGTCTACTGGGGAAAGAGTCCCCCCAAATATAGGAACCACGGATAACTATCTTGTCTTCAGGAGACTACTCAAGGGTTGGCTCTTTCCTTCATAACCACCATATTGAAACAGCAATAGACTGAATATGCCTGTGTTAATAAAAATGTATAATGGGATTATGAGTATATTCTAGATATGTATAGTTCTTTAAGAAATATGTATAATTACTATTTCATAATAATAAACATTACACATACTCCTTAAGTATGTTTAACAAATGTATATTTACTCATAGTTATATATATATATTTGTGTGTGTGTATATGCATGTGCATATGTGTGTATATACATATATATGTATATTATTCTATGCTTAACATGTTCGTAGGTCATTGCATAGCTCTTAGACAAGTTGTTATATTAGATACTTAAGAATCCCTGCTTTCTTTTTTATATCACAATGAGCAAATGTCATCTTAACTATTTAATAGCAAGCATATCACTATTGAAAAATTAAGGATTGATAAATGAATGTTAGAAAAGTACACTCATTAATTAACATCAAATATTACAAATCTTAAAAGTCTGTATTTATACAATACAACTTTACTTCTCATATTATACCCAGTATTATACACCTTGCACATATATTCACTTACTATATATTTACATATCTATGTATTTATTACTCTAGTCCTACTGTACTAGAGAAAAAAAGAAATATAAATAAATTAATTAAATACGTTAAAAAAAAAAAAAAAAAGAAATAATAAAGAAATATAAAATTAACATTTACTCTCTTGTAAGCTTTACATCATCGTGTGCCTCTATCAATCTATCCACCATCCCCACTCTACTACTTTGATCTCCAAAATAACCCTGCTCTTCTCACCTCTACCGATCCTGGCACACCCCACACCTCAGTTTACTACTATGATCTCCCAAACAACCCTACTAAATTCATCCTCACTTATCTCACCTTTGACTCATCCAAAACCCCTTTTGTTACCATGATCTCCCTAACCCCTTTCCACAGACTCCTCCCTCTTCCATCTCTCCTTTACTCATCCCAAGCCTCATGCTATTACTAGAAACTCCCAATTAACACTTCTGGATTCTTCCCTCTTTTATCTCTGCATTACTCTAGTCAATCCAACTAACAAACTCACATATCCTCTGCTCAAATTAACTCATACTAATACAGTAGGCATATTTCCCTATACTAATCCACCACTAATTCCTCTTGGGTTCTGGAGTAGCGTGCTACTCGCCAAAAAGTGATTTGGCACCTCATCAGGGGTAGTATACGCTATATAAATACAATTACAATACAATACAAAACAATACAATACAAAATGAGACTAGATCTCAGCTACACATTCCACCCACTACTGGAGGCTTCAGATCTTGTGAGTCATGGCCCCTTCTCATACTCAGCTATGTAGAAATTATTACACTCTGAATATATGAATATAAATATTGTATGTAGATAGAACAATAGATGTGCAGAGTTTAACATTTATTACCTTTGCTGAGTGTGGGGACGGGCCCTGACTCCCGAGAGCTGAAGCCTCCAGTGGGTGGGATGTGTTGGTGAGATTTAGTCTCATTTTCCAGAAAAGGGGCAGTTCTATCCCTACACATGAGAAACAAGGTATAAACCTTAACGTGCTCTACACTATGGCCCAGTGAATAATTGTACTGGAAAGAGCAGGCCTCCTTTTTATAAAAGACATCTAAATTCTATACCATCTGACAGAAAAAAGAAAAGATATAACAGGATTAAGTTTTCTAAATAGGCAATTAAGCTGCTTATTCCCTTGGAGACAATTTGTTTCTGTGATGGGGACAGCCTCTTTCGCTCAGCCAATGAGAATGCAGACACTTCCTCACAGTACTGTACGTGAATTATTGTGGGGAATTTCCCTTCCTTGCCTTTGAGAAAAAGAGACATTCTAATTGATAGATGGTACATCCAATCAAGAATCATTTGTTTCCAGTAGTGCCTCACAAGTATCTATTGTCAATATTGTGTAGTCAAAAATGAGTGCCCAGCAGATTCATTATGGGAAGTTTTCCCCAGAATCACTCAACATTGTGAATTTCTCAAGCTCTGCCAGATGTTCACTACAAGCAGTAATTGTGAGAAGAACTTGGACTCTGAACTAGTTTGGATGTCCCCTTCAATAAAACCTCCTGCCTCTTGCAGTTACTTTTGGATCACCTACCTCCAAAACTCAAGGGGAATGTGTTAGACCTGACAGCCTTAGGGTGGTCACCCCTAACTTTTTGCCTGCCTCCCTCCACTTTTTGGACACTGTTTTTGCTGGCTTTTAGACTCTGCGCACTTTATCACTGCTAACCAGTGCTAAAGTGCATATCCCTTTAAACATGGTAACCTTGAATCATACCTGATTGGACTATTTAATTTACTTATAAGTCCCTAGTAATGTGCACTATATGTGCCTAGGGCCTGCAGATTAAATGCTACTAGTGGGCCTGCAGCACTGGTTGTGCCACCCACATAAGTAGCCCCTTTTACCTTGTCTCAGGCCTGCCATTGCAAGGCCTGTAGGTGCAGTTTCACTGTCACCTCGACTTGGCATTTAAAAGTACTTGCCAAGCCTAAACCTCCCCTTTCTCCACATATAAGTCACCTCTAATGTGTGCCCTAGGTAACCCCTGGAGCAGGGTGCTGTGTGGGTGAAAGGCAGGACATGTACCTGTGTAGTTTACATGTCCTGGTAGTGTAAAACTCCTAAATTCGTTTTTGCACTACTGGGAGGCCTGCTCCCTTCATAGGCTAACATTGGGGCTGCCCTCATACAGTATTGGAGTGGTAGCTGCTGATCTGAAAGGAGTAGGACGGTCATATTTAGTATGGCCAGAATGGTAATACCAAATCCTGCTGACTGGTGAAGTTGGATTTAATATTACTATTCTAGAAATGCCACTTTTAGAAAGTGAGCATTTCTTTGCACTTTAATCTTTCTGTGCCTTTCAATCCACGTCTGGCTGGGCTTAGCTGACAGCTCCTTGTGCATTCACTCAGATACACCCCAAACACAGGGTACTCAGCCTCACTTGCATACATCTGCATTTTGAATGGGTCTTCCTGGGCTGGGAGGGTGGAGGGCCTGCTCTCACACAAAGGACTGCCACACACCCTACTGGGACCCTGGCAGACAGGATTGAACTGAAAGGGGACCTGGTGCACTTCTTAGCCACTCTTTGAAGTCTCCCCCACTTCAAAGGCACATTTGGGAATAAAACAGGGCCTCTGCCCTACCTCATGAGACACTTGCTGGAGAAGAAACCTGAACCAGAACCTGCATCCTGCCAAGAAGAACTGCCTGGCTGCCTAAAGGACTCACCTGACTGCTTTCTACAAAGGACTGCTGCCTTGCTGTTGCCCTGCTGCCCTGCTGTACTCTTGTCTGGCTGTGAAAATGCTCTCCAAGGGCTTGGATAGAGCTTGCCTCCTGTTCCCTGAAGTCTCAGGACCAAAAAGACTTCTCTTTTTCATTTGGACTCTTCGTGCGCCGAAATGTTCGACGCACAGCTTGTTCCGCGGCGAGAAAAACGCGACGTGGCGCCTTCGGGGCGACCAGAACTTCGACGCATGGCCTCGCAAGGACAACGCCGCCCGACTTCAGAGGAGAAATCGACGCGACGCCTGCCATGAGAGCGAAACTTCGATGAACAGCCCCGCGGAACGACGCGCAGCCGGAAAACAAGCAGGAGAATCCACGCACAGACCCGGGACATCTGGTAATCCCCGCGACCCATAGAAAGAGACTGTCCGCGCGCCGGAAAACGAGGCACGACTTCCCCGCGTGAAAAATAACGACGGAAGTCCGTGTGTGCTGGGGAGAAATCGACGCACACACCATTTTTCCACATATCTCTTCTTCTGCGGCCCTCTGCGGAGATTTTCCACTCCAAACCAGGTACTTTGTGCTTGAAAGAGACTTTGATTGATTTTTAAAGACTTAAGACACTTGATATCACTTTCCAGTGATATCCCTACAATTTCACATTGCATCTTTATTCGTTTTGACCTACAATTATCCTGATAAATATTATATATTTTTCTAATCACTGTGTGGTGTATTTTTGTGGTGCTATATTGTGTTATTGTATGATTTATTGCACAAATACTTTACACATTGCCTTCTAAGTTAAGCCTGACTGCTCGTGCCAAGCTACCAGAGGGTGGGCACAGGATAATCTTGGATTGTGTGTGACTTACCCTGACTAGAGTGAGGGTTCTTGCTTGGACAGAGGGTAACCTGACTGCCAACCAAAAACCCCATTTCTAACAGAATGCATTATTTGAATATGTACTACTAGAGTCTTAGAAAAGTAGAGTATGTCACATTAATAAGCGTAATCATTTGTGAAATACACACTATACACTTAACAAGCACTGGCAAGGCCAATCTGTCTCGCCTGTGTAACTTAGTGGCTCTGTCAATTTTTTTAAGCCATGTTGTACAGCAGCACTGAAGAAAGTTTTTAAAAAGTGCAATGACATGGCCAGCACTGTCTGCATCATGGCTCTTTTAAAGTCTCACCTGAGACACAGCCTGCACTGTTGTTTGCCAGTCTATGGGTCCTTAAAAGAAAGCTAAAAAAGTCTTATAACCCACCCATTAATTACTATTGCTTGGCTTCCATGTCACTCTCATTTCTCTTTTTTTCATTCACCAGCGGTAGCTGGTTTAATTTTGCTAGTCGCCTCTGACAGCTTTGGGATGATTTTAGCTTCCCCTCCTTAGGTTCAACAAAAGAAGACATAGACAGCTGCTTCCAGGCCATTCAAATGATCTAATCTCCCTTAAAGTATTTCTCTTAAATGCTGAGTCAGGCTCTTTGTTTAACTTCATATTTTCTGTTTCTCTTAAGCTATATAACATATTGTCATGTAAGCATTTAGCAAGGATATTTTTTCAATAAACATAGCAAAACGGGATGACTCACTTTACATCAAGCCCAAAAAGCTACCACAGAACATGACCGTGTAATTGCGATCGCATTTACAGTCAAGGTGCTGCACAATTGCAGGAAGTGAAATAACACTGCATGTATTGGTTTTAATCACACAAACAAATGAACATCTTATTAAAACAAGCATTGCCAAAGCCAATAGGTCTTGCCTATACGAGATGGATTGACTGTGTCCATTTTTTAACCATGCTCCACAGCAGTCCCGCTATGGAGGTAAAGAGGGGGAAAGTGATATGATGGAGTCTGCACTGTCTGCGTCATAGAGCTTTTTCTTGTTATAGCGGGTGGGAACAGAGCAACACGGGCAATGGGAGGGAGAGTGGAAGCATGGCAGCAGGCCAACATGAACAATGGAAGGGAGGGTGGGGGCAAGACAACACAGACAAAGGAAGGGAGAGTAAGGGCAATCCAACAAGGATAATTTCAAGCCAAGATAGACAATGGGAACGAGGGTGGGGGCAAGTCAACAAGGGCAATGGGAGGGAGGGGGGTGCAAGCTCCACAAAAATCAGCAAGCAAACATGGAAAATGGAAGGGAGGGTGAGGGTGAGGGAAAGCCAACACGGACAATGGGAGGAAAAGTGGGGGCAAGCCAACCGAGACAATGTGAGAGAGGGTGGGAAAAATAAATATGGACAAGAGGAGGGAGGGCAGGTGGGGACAAGCCAACACAGACATGGGAGTGATACAGATGGGCGAAGTACAGGAGGGAGCCAGCTGAAAAACATGTGTCTTGGTAGAGCACTTAAAGACAAATAAAAAAGTAGCACCTAAAAAAAATTGCAGTGGAAGAATACAAGTAATACATTCAAGCTTCAGGGGATGGACAAACACACAAATTGGAAGGAAGCCTAAAGCAAATGAGAGTTACAATGAAACTAGTGGCAAGCAATGGGTGTCTCCAAGCCCACTGATAGAAAATGAAAAGTCTCGAAAGGACAGCGTATGCACTGTCTAGGGGAGACCTAAAATCAGTCTCATGGCCACAAGCAATGGTGCTTATAACACAGACCACATAAGAAACAAGCATTTGCAATGCAATGGGTCTCACGTTTGCTCGAGGTAGAGCTATTACCATTGTAAATTCCTAACTGGACTTTTCTTGACACACAAACTGAAAATAAAAAGTAAAACAGTTGACATGAGCTAGCCGATTCAAAGTGTTGCCGTGCGCGCAAAGAGAGAGACAAAAGGAAAAAGAAGTTCACTAGCAGTCAAAGTTATCGGCAAAAGTGCAATTATTCATGTAACAGGGTCGATGGCCAAAGCAGTAACAAAACCGCCCTAAGGAGGGACAAATGTAAAGAAGTTACAAACGAAACAAAGGATTTTTGAAAGGCACACCCATGAACAAGTGATAGTGATGGGCGTGCGGTGGGTGTGGTTAAAAGCCGAGATACATACCAACACGTTGGAAAAGCAGCGCTGCTATGCTCGACCTAAAAATGGACGAGTGCTAGGATTTTCGTGTGGTAAAAGCATGTTATGCCCAGATCTCTGCATGAAATGCCCAACCCACTGAGGTATCCCATAAGAGATAGCATTTTTCAATTATTTAACCAGAACATATGGAAAAAGATTTCTATCCTTTCAACGGCTGCCAAGTAGCTCGAATCCAACGGCTTCTCTCTGTTACACATTTCTGTTGTACCGGTAAGGGGCAAAGTATTTTTGGCACTGCCATTTCTCCGCTTTGCGACATGCACCATAGTTTAGCATATCGCGAGCTCCGTTTTCTAAAGGTGCATTCCCGCACACAGGAAAACCTGTTTTTCATACAGGCCCACGTGCATGTTAAGCTGCATGGCCTCAGAGCGATTCCTTCCTTTATGTGGCAATTCCAAAATCCCCGAAGAGGAAAGAAAGAGTCTTATTGCGAAAACAAGTGTTTTAATGCCAACCTGGTTTCCCATCCCAATGGCTACGCATCTCTCCAGGCACCCTTTCTGCGGTAACCTCAGGTCTAGACAGTCCTTTTCTAATGCAGCACGTTCTTTGTTTGGCAGCTTACTCATTGGATACAGTCAGGAACCTTCACTGAAACATCTAATTCCTTGTTCAGCCAGCAGTGAAAGATAGAAAAAGAATATATGGCATCAGATGGGCCATCCCCATCCAAGACAAGTCCCTGCATGCCCCTCTAAGAGCACAAAGGCTGTTACATCAGAATCCACGTGGGCCATGCAGAACTGCGCCTTCTTGCCTGCTTCATGCTCACATTAACAAAGAAGGGGGATTTGTTGGGAAGCGTGGTTGGGTTTCAACACTCCAAACTAAGAGGGTTTCAATCCTAGCTAGCCCACTCACCAAAATGGTGTGATCTTCGGCAAGTGACGTTGCCTCACTATGTCTCGGAGGCTAAACCTGTCAAAAATGGCAAGTTTTGGCCGTGTTATCAGATTTATAAATGAACACATCCATTCCACGATCCCTCGTGGCTCCACTGTAGCAGGAGCGGCTGCGACAAACAGCGGGTGCAAGGTCTGCAGAGGAACCGTGTGCGATTACTGGAATTTGCAAACACAGGGTGAAAATGTGCAAGGAAAGGAATCTCTACTGCTGAACCTTCCGGATCAGAAAGTCCGCAGGGATTAACCTTTGGAAGCGTCTGCCTGCAGGGTGGGAGGGAGGGGAGTGGGGCATGTTTTTCTTTTGTTTTTTGCTATATTCACCAGAATTCGGGGTTTATTTACAAGCCCCTTAGCCTTTATTTATGTCGGTTCCAGGCTTGTGATGCTGCTAGTTTCAAAGGTTTCAGGAAGCATGAACTGTAATAAAGCAAATATAATACTACAATTTTTGTATCAAACACCACGTCCCACTAAATAAGAGGAACAGAATGGTTTAATTGCGGATAACAAAGATGAGACGTTATTGCCTAATTTGATTCCGCCTAGTTGATCTTGGAAGGAAGAAAGACTGTGTCATGCCCGAATTCCAACCTGGGTCCTACAGGTACCACCGTGACATTAATTGTATTATTCTTCGACTTTACAGCACTGGGGAGAGCAGCCTTTGGTGTGAAAGATTTATTTCCCAGTGTTTTTTTTTTTCTTCAACATAAGGACAGTCCCTTCTTTGGAAACAAAAGAAAACAAACGCACGCAGATCTCTTTGTCCTTCTCAGATATCCTTGGTCCCCAGTGCAGGTGGCGAGGATGTTAAACTGCATCTATGGAGACATAAAGACACAAAAGGCTGCTCCAGAGCCACTTCTGCACTGGTTCAGTTCTTGTTCTGACTGCTGCTGTTCTACAACGATTCTCTTCCTGCCCGGGCTCAATTCTTGTCTGGTACCTGTTCTGTCCTACTCCTGATCTGGTTATTTGACTGCTTTTGCACACTTATTATATTTTTTTGTTTGCCTGCTCTATTCCCATTCAGGGTTATTCTATGCCTGCTGCAGTCCCATTCCTGTTATAGTCCCATTCATTTTCTCTGATTGTCTCATTCCTCGCTCACAGCTCTCCGCGTGCTCTGGGTGCGTCTCTTCTCCAGACCCATTCCTGCTCTGGTCCAGTCTTCACCATGTTCCGTACTTAGAATGATTAGTTTCCGGCTCTGGTACATTTCCTACTCTCTTCTCATTCTTAGCCCTTGTTCTGCATCTAGTTCGGTTCGATTTCAGCCCACAATCCACTCCATATTGCCTTCTTCCATTCTTGCTTCAGATCTATTTTTTATCCTACTCTCTTTCTTTCTCTGGAACCATTCCTATTCTGGTTACTTTCCTACTCGGGATGAATTCCTGTCCTGGTGCATACAAATTACAGCTGTATTCCTGTTCACGTCCTATACATACTCGGGTCCATTCTCATTCAGGTTCCAATGGTGGGTTGGTTTCATGGCCATTGTACCATTACTTGACTGATTCACGTCCTCTTTTTTTCTTTCTTTCTTTTGTTTACTTCTTTTTGTAGGTTCCATTCTTACTCACCTTCCTCCTGTTTTAGTTTGGCTGTTCCCCTGGTTCTATTCCTGTTCTCAGTTCATTGTTGCAAATCTTACCATTGCCACTGTGTATAATGTTTACCACTAGTGCCACTGATGCTCTGGTCCTCTTATTGCTCTACTCCCTTTGCTGTTACTCTTCTGTTCTTTCTCTGGTTCCATTGTTTCCTAGTGCAATTCTCTCCGTGATTCCATTCTTGCTTTAGAGTATTTGTATAATGAGCCCATCTGTACCCTGATCCCACTGCTTCTCTGTATCAATTGCTGCTTTGGATCGGGCCCTACTCTTGGTCAGTTCTTCCTCTCGTTCCTTTCCAGCTCTCGGCCTAGTAAAGATCTTGTTCCATTCTTAATCTCATTCCGCTGCTTGCCCAGTTCTTCTTCTGCTTATTCAGTTCATACTCTGGTCTTGCTGAATTCGCTCTATTCCTCAGATTCAAGTCTCCTCCTCTAGTTCAATTCTGTTTCTCTTGCCAGTTTGGAACTACTGTATTTATGTTCTTCAATTTTATTTTTTTGAAGTGATTTAATTAATGAGGTGTCTCGGCTCTTTCTTTGGTTTCGTTCCAATACTGTTATAATATCTTTGTTCTGGTTTATTCCACTTACGACTTAGCTAGTGCTTTGATTCCAGTCTTCACATAATTCTGTTCTTTCACTGGATGTCTTGTTCTGTTTTCTGTTTATTTACCTTCTGCTTTACTGTACTTGCACCTGTTTTTACTCTCAGTCTCATACTTCATGGCTTTGACTGAATTGACTCTGTAAATATCCGTCCATTGGTCTTTTAATCAATCAACCAATCAATCAATCTTTTTATAAAACATTAGCAACCAAGAAATTATAGCTATTCTTAGGGAAATAGAGTCACCCTGGATTCACAGTGTCTTCTACGTAGTACGGAATGGTAAGAGTTTGTAAAAACTTGCACCGATTCCAGGAGCAAGTTCCAGGCAGGACATACAATGTCCTGGCCACCTTGTCTCTTATGCTTTTTGGTGTTACAAGAAATGTTTTGTCTGCATATCTACAACCCTATCAAGGATATATGTTAAACATTTATCAGCTAGGTATTGGGAAGCCAACCCATGTACCGCTTTATACGTAAGCACCATAGTTTTTTTTAACATAAAACAAGAAGCTACGGGCAACCAACATCAGTAAGTGCCTGTGGTAAGTGAGTGGACTTATTCAAATTAAACCCCACTTTTTGTTTCCTTGTTCTGTACTAACTGAAGTTTTCTAAAGTTGGCTTTTCGAAAGAGTTGGATTTCCATGTTATAACTTTGAGCCTACTATGGCTGCAGCTGCTATAGCTTTAGCTAAAGCAGAGCAGAACTATTTGGTTTTTATTAACATCTTTCAGATGACAATTTGAAGGTGAGCCCGTGCTACCGATATGATTATCCATCAACATCCTCAATTCCAAAATACCAGCGTTCTGACATTTGCAGTATGATACCAGGGATGCTAATTGCCAACCCGGCATAATGAAATATGCTTGATTCCTAGCAGCGATCTGTGCCAGCAAACAGAAGCTCAGCCATCCCTGCCCTTAACCTCAAACAGTCGAGGTCCACTCAGTTCTTTACTATAGCAGACTCTGCAAACACCACTGTCAATGCCCAGATGGATCTTGAGATCAACTGAAAAGAATATGGGTATCTTTGCCACAATACTCAACCCCAACACAAAAAAGTTTTAAAATTTGATGACAGTGATGAACATATCAATTAAAGAGCAATGAAGATAAACATGGCCAGTTTGGGACCCCCATACTGTACAATGTTATTTTAAGCACGTTGTGAGCCCACAACTACTCTTGGTTTCCTTTCACACTGGAAGAACTCATCTCACTTGCTAGCAACTTCTGACAACCTCGCTAAGTTCCGAACACTCTTCAGTAGCGTACTATGGTCTAGCGCAGTGGTTCTTAACCTGTGCTCCGGAGACACATGGGAGTCTGCAATGGCTCCTCAGGGTGTCCGCTACTGCTTAGAAATGAAATAATATTAACAGAGTAATAAAGTGTATATAAATAAAGAGGCAAAGTGTACTACTGAACACGTTTAAATGTTCTTTAAATGTGAAGGAATTGGAAATTGGAGGCTAAAACTTAAATTAGTATCCTCTGATTCACGGGAGCAATGCAAGTGCATTAAATAGATTATAGCATGGACGATAAGTGGCCTCAATTGCATGTAGAAAGCCCAAACTGTCCTACTGTACTTAAAAAATGTATTTTATTTTTTATTTTTTGTGCATAAAATTAAATGTTTCATGATTTGTATTTTTGTTTGACAAATGTCTGTTTCTGTATTTGTTGAGTATTGTTTTGCAGTTCATATAATTGAAAATGCTTAGGCCTGGGTCTCAGCGAGCAGGGTGCACAAATTCTAATAAAGATTTATTGTGATCCCTGGGTTCCAATAATAATAAAGTGAGGGGGAGGGGTGGGGTCTGCAAAAGTCATAAGGTTAGGAACCATTGGTCTACCGTATCAAACACTGATGACAGTTCCAAAATCCTGAGTAAGGCTGGGTCACCAGAATCCATTGATTCTGAATCTCCAATAGAGCGCTGTGTGCCTCGATGC
The DNA here is from genome assembly GCF_031143425.1 of Pleurodeles waltl. Lineage (NCBI taxonomy): Eukaryota > Metazoa > Chordata > Amphibia > Caudata > Salamandridae > Pleurodeles > Pleurodeles waltl. The sequence goes on from NC_090445.1 coordinate 496,919,923, forward strand.
AGTCTGCAGCCATATTCATTATCTCTTTACACGTTATTGGCTAAGGCTTCTACCAATTTCTCTAATTGGCACATCCCATCTTTCTCTAATAGTCTTAACTGAAACTGGCCAATAGCTTTTCAAATCAGTGCTGTCCTAGGAGGATTTTTTCTGTGAGGTGATCCAAGGCTCTTTCAAAGACTCTGGAAGAGAGTTGCCTCTAACAAGTATTTTATTATTTCATAAATAAAGCTTTAAAATGTTGTACTCTTTGGGAGACGAGGAGAAGCGTCCACTTTCCATGGGCCACCGAGCACGTGAGTTATACTCTGCCCTTCCATTACAAGGGGCTGCAGTCTGATCTCAACATATGGAGGAGGAAAGGGCTGGAAAGATTATAAACCAGCAAGTTACCTGCTATTGATTCAGGAAACGCAGGTAACACCTTGGGCGTGTCTATCGAGCACATTATACACACAAGGCCCTGCAAAATAGTTTGGAGGGCGAGGGGACATGTATTGCCGTGTATTTAAACACTGAAAAAGCACTTCAGGAGGAAGCTGTGAAGATTAATTTTTTTATGAAAACTGGCCAAATGCATAAAGCGACAGATAATAACTTAACACAATAATGCACTAATGCTTCGAATACACCTGGTGAAAAAAGAAGAGTCAAATCATTTTGTGTAAGGAGAATCCACCTTTTGACATGCCCCCCAACGTCTGATTGCTAATCAACTGAAAATGGGACATATAATCATCGACATATGATGCCTTGACCTCTGTTTAACCCGAGTTTAAGCAAAGCATACTTTCATGGTTAGGTAGTGCCAAATGGGTATGATATTATGAAAAACACTATCTTTCATTTTTCAAGCATCAGCTGGTTGTCATGTTGTGGACCAGGCATCGGGAAGCACCCTGAACAACGAAGTCGTGAAAAACGAAAGCGAAACAACGCTTTCGTTTTCCACGACTTCCTTGTTCAGGGCCTTAACCACACATGCGCTGAACCATGTACATGCGTGGTTAAGGCACAGAAGAAGGGAGTCGACACGATCAAGGAGAAGGTAAGTTGGGCTGGGACTGGGGCTGTTTTTTTGGGGGTGGGGTGGGGGGCTCTGTGATTAAGGTTTAAGGGGGGAGGAGAAGGGGGTTAGGGTTTAGCTTTTAGGGGTGGGGTGGGGGTTGGGGTGCTTTAGGTTTTAGGTGTGGGGGTGGGGAGTCAGGGTATTTTTAGTTTTTGGGGGTGGGGTGGGGGCTCGGGGTGATTAAGGTTTAGGGGTGTGGGAGGGGGTCAGGGTTTAGGTTTTAGGGGTGGGGGTTGTGGTGCTTTAGGTTTTAGGGGAGTGGGGTTGCGGTAATTTTGGGGGTGGGGGTTGGGGTGGTTGTGGGGGTGGGGAAGTTGCAGTAATTTTTAGGGGTTCACTAATGCCTTTACCAGGAATGCCTTTACAACGTAAAATCGTTGTTAAGGCATTCGTGGTAAAGGCATTAGTGGTAACAACGAGGTCATTGTTCCGACTTCGTTGTTCCGGCATGAGTGGTTCAAGAACTCGTTGTTCCGACATATAACCCCAGGCATCAGGGTAGATGTGCAAAGGATTGTGGGATCAGCTTCCTATTGCTGGCCGTTGTTTCATATGAACAGTGAAAGTGGGGGTTGCATTTCCTACGTTGCAGCAGTGGCTTTAAAAAAGAGGGTCCAATTCACAAAGATTCTGCTGTGACGCACACTTGTAGCACTTCAGGGGTAAGCCACAAATACTACTGGAATGCAGAAGTAAGCCAAGAGTACTACAAGAGTAAGTCACACGACATATCAAAATCTTTGTGAATCGGAACCACTGCCTTCATGGCTTATAGCAGTCATATTACGGACACGTGGGCCATACCAATGCCAGAGGAGAGTCCGGTGAAATAACATTAAGTAGGATCACATAGTCATTCATTTACATATGAAGGGCTTGCTGCAGAGATCTGTGATAAACCCGTAGGTTACAGGTATAAACCCTGGCACGGCGGATGTGGCCTTTTATCCTTTTTATATGTGGAATGAACACTAATTAACTGTATTATGAGAACACTAGAAAAAATGAGTACATGTTCCTTATGTTTGTGCGCATTGGTGATTTGTGGACTAATTGTTTCTGTTTCCCTGCAAAAATATATGTTTCTTCCAAAACAAGGCAACATTGAGAGAACTCCCTCAGAAATCTCACGTCAGGTGTAAAGGCTCAGAGGGACAGTGACCTGCTGGGACCCTGGAAGGTTCCCAGACAATCTGCCTCTTAGGCTGGGAGTGAGTCAGTCACGTGCCATACAGGCAGTGCTTTAAATGGGCCGGTACTGAATACCGGCACTTTTTTATTTTGAGAGGGAGGGCATCTACATTTCTCTCGGAAAACTGAATACTTTTAATTGGAGAGAACCGGTACTTCTATTTTTCTATTTCAAGCACTGCATACAGATATACCAGACAAGTGCAGGACAGTGTCCCAATCCCGCAGGCCTTCCGGAAGCCCCATGTTGTCTGCAAGCACCCACTTTCCTTCCAGGCATGTCTCGCATGCTCTTTCAGTCATTCGTCTGTTTTTAATTCCCATTTTATGACTTATAAATGGGGCGTTCCCATTATCAATCCCAGGATGCAAGAATGAATGAATCCCTCGCATCCGATGTGAGACAACTCGCGATCTCTGCGTCTTGCACACTGTGTTTAGAGCCTATCCTCTTAGAGTCACTTCAGGGGAAAAGAACTACAGCAAAACTTTGTCTCTGTGGATTCAGTCAAGCAACCTGACAGATACCCGTCACGTTGGTTCGCCGGAGGGGCGTTATTATCGTCACACTACAAATCGATATAGGAGCATTCTATCAATGGTGGTCCTTGATTGTTAGTCCTAGGGCGAAATCCTTGCAATAACTCAGCGAGTTGCTGCTTTGTTACAGAGATCTATGTGTAACTCGCACGTCATCTCAAGGCTGGTGAGACAACGGTTGTTCAAATGCAAGGAAATATATACATTTTAAAATGCAAGAAGCCACTTCAAAACGCTCGGTATTGAAAAAAAGTACAATGTATAAAAAATAACTTTGTGTTTGTTTATGCTTCTAGCGGTTGTCAGGTGTTTGAGTACCTAGCCACAAGGAAACCATTTGATTTGCCTCAGATCACAAAAACTGCCCCAGTGCAGAGAGCATGTCTATTGCTTCTACAGGCCACATTTTAGTCACTTGACTCCAACCGCTCCTATTAATAACAAAACAAATCTAGGCAAGGCCCAGTGTTTGTAGGCTATGTAATCATGCGAAACCCCAGACAGCACAGCGATTTTTACGAGCGGGGTGGGGTGGAGTCTATTCTACTACACTGGTTAGCAGCATTATTAGTCACATAAAAAATTAACAAACTGACCTGCCTTTTGCAGCCTAATATAACTCTTAGTAGAGGACTGTGCATATTTTTTGTTATTATGCTTCTGTAATCTCGAGTAAACCCCGTGTATTGAGTACTTGATTTTTGATTAGTTTCCTGGACTTACGCTCGCCGCATAACTTGATTCAAGCATAAATATCTCTCAGGAAATATTTTCCCTAGCTGCATGCGCTGCGCTAGCATCATTCACCGTGGACACCGATGGACAGTTGTATCTTGCGTGTCTTTTTGTACATCTGTGTTTACCTCGCATGTGTTCGCCTCGCGACTAGTTGGACAGCAGACAGCGGCGACAGAAAACATACCGCATGTCATTCTTACCCAAGAACAAGGGTGAAAATGACGATCTTGCAATAAAACATTGAGAAAGTCCTGGTTTTCACGTGAGCATCTTCCCTTGTGTAATACTCATAAACCCCATAATTAACTTTGGAATTACACATAATAGGCCAAGAAACCATTACGCGATTTTGATCGTCAGTACAATGAAGCTCATTGTATCAACCTCAAAATGATTATCACCCAGATCAATTATGTTAATGTTACCGACATCAAAAGTTCAAACGAGCACCACAGCCCTGCATGAAATCAGACTGCAAACTGAGGTCGCGTGTTTTTTAAAGTAGTGAATTCGCCTCTAACAGACACACGCCTCCTAGCAAATGCATTAAAACCTGGTTCGTAGACTTCAGTCCACGGGTATAGCGTGAGAGGCGATAGACTACCTAATATCTGCAGTTTGGGCACTAATAAAGCGATCCACCCTCCCCACATACAGAAGACAGCAGTCCCAACACTCACTAAGCCCCTGCTCCAAGCCCCTCCAGTTCAGAAAGTTCCTCAAAGCCATACCAATGCACCACACATTACCCTTCTGTCTTTGCGCTACAGCATGTTGGCAGGCTGGCAGTACCCCACGGAAACGTATCTTTGTCATTGGACTGACAATACCACAGTCAAAGGGTTATTTCCCACGGGACAGCACCTGCTCCAGTCCCACCTTTACCCCCACTTGAATAACCCACCTCAGCTCTATAGTTACTGCCTTTCAGTTGAGTGACACTGCCCCAGCACTCCCGTTATTTTCAATGGGGTTGAACCTGCTCTGCCCGCATTCCGTGGCACTGGCCTGCCCCGCTGTCTGCCTGGTTTGCAGTAGCCCACTCCACACTTGTCATTGCAGCGAGGCTTGTACACACCGATGTTTCTCTTACCAACTCCTGCTTCAGGCGACGGAGGTAAACGTCCATGCCCCGTCTCTCCATCCTCACGCACGGTGCAAGCCCATCTGCAGGCTCCCCGGCACTCGAGGGATGTGCAGCTCCGCTCTCCCTCAGGCGTTCGGGGATGTGTAGTTCCGCTCTCCTACCCCTTTCCTCACAGGAAGAGTCCGCTGAGTGGGTTTCAGCTGTTGCCGCTTCAAAGCCTCCAACCAGTGCTATCAGTTTCTGCAGAGGAGGGGGCGGAGAGGGTGCTTCTTGGCGCTAGAGTTTGTGTTTGTAAGTGTCTTATTTGCAGAGCACTTCAGCTCTCGAAGAGTCACCCCTTCCTCCGAGCGTGGATCCGATGACTGCAGGCGCGTGGCGTCACTGCTTTCTCAGTGACCTCCAGGTCCGTGCGTTTTCTCCACAGGAAGCAGCTGAGGACATCTGATTGAGTCGGTTACGTTCGCGCCACAGCGAACCTGCTGACAAATGAGATGTGTGGCTACCTTCTTTCAACTCAGTCCTTGGCTACAGGTTCCCCCGACCACTCTGCAGAGGACACTTTAAGGACTAACGCTTGCACCAGTTTTAGATAATATGTAGCCGCTGTCCCGACTGTACACCTGCAGACTGGGAGGCTCCTGCTGATTTAGGGAGGTCTCGCTGCCCCCCTCGGACTCTGCAGACTCCGAGGCTGTCCCCCTGAGTCAGGGTGGGCTCGCCGCAGAGTGTGGAGCTCGCTCTGGGTGGGCTGGCTGTCCCTCCAGTCCCTCCAGACTTCGAGGCTCCCCCTGGCTTAGACAGGGCTTGCGCCTTCTTTCTTCCAGTCTCTGCAGACAGTGGAGCTGCCTCATTCAGCGCACTCAGCCCTAGCAGGGGATAATCGCAGCAGCCAATGGGTGCTCAGCCCGCCTCCCTGAGACCGCACTGTTTGCATTTCGACTGATTTAGAAACGTTCTCTGATGGCATCAGGTTTCCGCACCCAACAGCTCGGTGTTAAAGACTTCATTGTTTGCAAGTTTTTTTCCGAAAGGAAGTGGCATTCGAAATCAAGAAGGATCTCGTCCTTACCTTGTCACCCTTTGAGGTTTTTTAAAAGCTTTTCGATTTATCTCAACTGTTGAGAACTATACAAAAGGGACCTGGGACTGACTCTATCTATCTATCTATCTATCTATCTATCATCTATCTATCTATCTATCTATCTATCTATCTATCTATCTATCTATCTATCTATCCCCTGCCCCTCTGTGTCTTTATCTATTAATCTGTTTCCTTTCTATCTATTTAGCTTTCTCCTTCTTCTTTTGCCAGTTTATGTGCTTGTCTGGATTTCTGTCTGTTGAGCTGCAAATCTGTATTGTTACTCGTAATCAAGTCATATGTCTGAGACCTCATTTTATGAGCTCCACCTGCGACCTTTGACTCTGTGAATCACACCATGCTGCATCACAGAACGGCTGATTTTGACCTTACTGATACAGCATTTTGGTGGACTGATTTGCTCTTGCTTGGAAGATCACAAGATGTGAGCCTAGTTACTGGTAGTTCTGAGTTGAGTTTAATGGTCATTAGTGTCCCGCAGGGAGTGGTTTATTGCTCATCACCTTGGTATCTATCTGCCACCACTGATGACATTATTCAAACCGTGTAAATTAACTTTGTACAACTAAGCAGTTTAATCTCAATTCACTGTTGGAATTTCTCCTCCAACCCTAAAAGAAAGATAAGCATTTTCACATAATTTTCCTGAAATTGAAAGATGAATGTGCATCATCCTTCTTAAACTAAACCATCACAAGAGGGAGGTTATATTGGGTAATGCAATCTTTGCTGGCTGGCCAAAGAAGTTTGGTAGGAAGATGTAGACCATTGCACAATGCCACCTACAAAGGTTTAAACCCTTTGAATATTGGTGGGCAGTGATCAGTACATAAAGGATCAAAGCCCTTTAGTAGTAAGGACGCGCTACTTTCATTTACATATGTTTGAAGGGCATTTTTTTCTTTTAAATTTCTCCAAAAATTGTAGCCAGTCCTGGCAATGGCTACTTCATGTCTGTAGTTTGTAAATAACTGCTATTTAAGAATCTGCAAATTTCTTACATCGAAAATGCAGTGTTTCCAGAATACAGCAGCGCTATCCCTGTTTGCTTAACTTCCATGATCATGTGACCCCAGCAAGCCTAGAGTATTTACATAGTCTTGATAAAGGAATATGTTCAATATAAATTACATTTTAGATTCACAATGCCTTTATGTTCTAGAGCAGTGTTCCCCACACGCGGATCAATCGGCACCGGGCCGCCCGAGGTCTTCAAATCTTGAAGGCATGTTTAAATACAATTAAATTAAAATTATTAAATCAAAACAAGCAGGCCACGGAAAAATTATCAAACATTTACCGGTCCGCGGCGATAAAAAGGTTGGGATTCACTGTTCTAGAGGGCTGTCTTTTATGAAAGAACATTTTAAAAAGTATATCCACTCTCAAAATCTGTATTCAACTCTCCAGTTCCTGCTTCAGATAGGTGACACAATTTAAATCACTGGTCATAGTGGTTCCACCTTCTCGGTGGTTGTGGCAAATTGTCCTCTCCTGCACCATAAAATGGTAGAATACTCAAGTGTCCTCAAGCACGAGTACAAACTACATTTTTGCAGCTCACCTACAGGGGACCTCATGCGCATCTTTGTTTTTTTTGCATTCAATCTGTCTTCATAATCCATTTAGCATAATGAGACTGATTTGCGGTGCAAGCTGTAATATACAAAACATTTATAACATAAACTGCCTACAGTCTGACCTTAGATTGACCATATCTGTTATGATCGTAGCTTAAGAAGGATCTATACCCCTTTTTAATCATTCTATGAGTTAGTTTGATCCCTTTAAATTTACATCAATATAATTTACCAGTATTTATCCCACCCATGGGAGCTTGGCAAGTGGATAACAGGGTACCTGGACCCGCGTTAATCTATCAATTGTTCTACCTGTTTAGAATCCATAGTGCTGCAGAGCGTGGGCATTTTGGCCATGCCCACCTTTTCCAGAGGGGATTTCATGAGGCAGGAACCACGTCTGCATCACTGCCGCACCTAAGGCACGCTTAATGCAAGTTCATCTGCGCCCATTCTCACACGGATAGTGCACAGCACCAGCCCCCTGCCCGTTTTGGCCCCCATCTCCCACCAAAGATAGTCTATGCTGGGAAAGAGCTTCATGCTCTGAACATTAATGGCAAGTCCCAGGGGTGCGATGTTTAGACTTTCATACCAGCCCACAGGAAACTGTCTATGCTTGTCCTAACTGCAGTGCCGTTTTAACCTGGGTGGGGTTGAAGTGCAATCACAGGGAATACACATGTATTCATTCCATTGACTCATCCATTAATTCCACTGGTAAAATCAGGAGTGCCCTTTTAAATGTGAGGTAACCGATAAAATACCAGATAGAATTATCTGACCTTATGGACAGTCAGCAGCTAGATATTGCAGTCACAGAGACTTGGGCTGATCAAGCCTCTGGCCCTGATCTAGCTGCATCAACTTCCCCCCTAACTTTGTCTTACACCGGGTCGATAGACCACTGAAATGAAGCGGAGGATTAGCCATGATCCATGCAGAACAAGCGTCTCTCCCAGAGACTGATCTTTCTTAAACACAATCTTTTAGAGGAATACTAATTTACCACCCTCCAGGGGCAAGGAATACTTTTATATAAAAAAATAGTTGCCCTTCTAGAGGAATGTTTATGCGCATAAGATATTACTATTCTTGGCAATTTGAATTTTCATTTGGAAAACACTCTAGACAGTGACACATGGGCTCTAACTGAGACTTTTGGAGTAACTGATCTTACCCATACAGCGGGGAACACACTTGATGGGCTGTTTACTAACATTGCTTAAGTGATAATAAAAGACTCCCTGCCATTAGCCTGGACCAATCATGCTAAAACCCAAAGGTGCCCCTGAAAAGGCTACCCATCAGCCTTTTAAATCATGTGCCTGGAATAAAGTGCAGAAAGGAGTATTACATCAAACATTAGCAGACATGTTGCCCACACACATTGGAAATGTGAATAACAAAACCCAGAATTACACCGAATAGCTAAGCTCAGTCTCATCCATTTCTGCCCTGTTTAGAGCAGTACATTCACAAAGAAGCAAACCTTCAGGCCTTTGTTTTACAGAGAACCATAGACTACAAAAGCATGTCTGTAGAAGACAAGAGCAAAAATGGAGGAAACAATACAATAAAGCAGAAAAAGCCAGGCATAAAATCTGAATGGAGAATTATAAAGCACTCTTGCTCAAGGAAAAAAGTGTTTATTTTACTCAAAAAATTGAAGCGGCCAAAAATTCCCCAAAATAACTTTTTCAGGTTATGTCCAAACTGGCCCCAATTCCTAGGATAAACACAATCAATGACAGCCAGGTCTTTTGTGATACACTTGCAAATTTCTTTCCAGACAAAGTGGTCCAGATTTTTTACAAATCTGACCAAAATACTACTAGCAAACAGGATGGCATAGTTCAACCTGCCTCTCATGAGGATTTTCCCAAGTTTTCCAACTTCTCTCCTCTTTCGGTAAACTAAGTAATTTATTAATTCAAGGTACTAAATCTGGCTCACCTATGGATCCACGCCTCCTGGCAGTCATCAAATTAGCAGCAGAAACTGTGGGCACCTATTTGACTAGTATTTTCAACTGAATGTTTGAGTCTGGATGCTCTCCTACCCAATGGAAGGAAGTGTCCATTCTACTGCTACTAAAAAAAGCTAACCTAAATTCCAAGGACCCAAATAATTTTCATCCTATCTCTCGACTGTCTTTACCAGTGAAGGTCATGCAAAAGGCTATGAACCAGCAACTGGCAATGTTTTTTTAGGACAACCAATTGCTAGTTACCACTCAATTCAGGTTTATAGGTGGTCAAAGTACTGACACAGCACTGATAAAGACAACTGAGGAGGTTAGAACGATAATAGATGGAGGCGGCAGTGCAGTGCTTATACTCTTTGATTTATCGCACCTTTCGACACGGTCGACCATAAGAACTTCTTTGACCGTCTTCAGGCTGTCGGGATCAAGGGATCAGCTCTGGCATTGCTAGAATCATTTCTATCTGAAAGAAAGCAAGTGGTGGCATTGCATCAATTTCTGTCTGAGCCTTTTTCTTTGCCATGTGGGGTTCTGCAGTGATCCTCACTCAGTCCCACCTTGCGTAATATTTGTGTTAAACCGTTGGCAGTCTTGATAAGATCTTTCGGATTTGATTTCACGTCTTGTGCTGATGACACCCAAAGTATGGTAGCTATGACCTCTTGACAGTAACACAAGTGTGAAATTCCATGACTGTAAGGCAGCAATTGGAAGAACCTAAACTGCTTGAAACTGAACTCTGAAAAAACAGAGGTCATCCTCTTTGGGAATAGTCCCAAACTCTGGTCCCCCTCCTGGTGTCTGGAAGAACTAGGTACCCTGCCCTTTCCAGTTAGCAAGGTGAGGAATTTGGGAGTCGTAATGGACAATAGACTGACATTTGGACAGCACGTCAAAGCAATCACGTTCTCCTCTTTCTACACCTTAAGGATCCTAAAAAAGATTCTTCCTTTCCTTTAAATGCTAAAAAAAACGGTAGCAACTGCATTGGTTCTATCTAAGATAGACTACTGCAATGACCTATACCTTATTATGCAACACCAACATCTCAACAGCCTTTAAGTCTTGCAGAATGCTGCTGCTAGGTTGTTGGCATGCATTCCCAAACACATGTCCATTTCGCAAGCCATCCGAAAGCTGCACCGGTTCCCTGTCAGGCAGCGAATCAGATTCAGAGGCATTTGTCTTGCCTACAAAGCTCTCCATGGCATAGGTCCAGACTATTTGAAAATGTCTTTCAAATTGTACACTCCAGGTGGAAGTCTTCATTCCACTGGAGCTCTGAAACTGGTGGTTCCCAGTTTCAAATGTATCAACTGGGGAGGAATAATTTGTGTCACCTCAACTGAGAAAGAATGCAACCAACTTCTTCTTCATATTAGAACTAAACCTAACCTTCTAGCATTTAGGAAGTAATTTAAAACCTGGTTACTCTCAAGTTAAGGTTGTTTCAATGCCTGTCTCACTTAGAGCTAGCATCTTGACACCTCTAGGTATTCGTTTGCTTTAAAAGTCTCTTTATCATAACATAACATTTGCTGATGTTTTACCCAGCACTCCTCCAAATAAAATAATTTTGCACTTTCACATAGCATGTACCCTCCCACACAATTACTTCCCAAGGAAACTCATCAATATATTTGGTAGTTAGATTTTTTCTTTCTGGTTCAAAAATATTCTACATATTTTTTAATACAAATAATTTTTTTCAGTAAATCTTTTATAATTATACCCTAAATACACCTTCTGTATGTGACATATCTACCTATAAAAATATTATGTCTCAGAGACTAAGGGCCTAATTATGAGTGCGGCAGTCCTTGGCCCGCCACATTCGCAGTGGCTGTCAGACTGCCGCGGTTGTGGCGGTATGACTGCCACACTACAAGGTTGGCGGGCAGCCCCCCAACCTACCGTCATCTCTGCCAGGATCGGAAATACTGAAAGGCTGAGGGCAGTGCAGGTTGGAAACAGCCAGGGCGGTGCTGAAGTCAGCTCCGCCCTGCTGATTACAACCTGGTTCTCTGCCAGCCTGGCGGAGAACAGGTGCAGGGGGCTACAGGCATGGGCAATGCAGGGGTCCCCCTACCCATGACACTCGTAATGCGCACTGTATGCAGACAGTGCGCATTACAAGGGTGCTGTGCCTTCTGCGCGTGGCAGCATTGCCGTCTGCTCGATTACAAGTCTATGACAATGCTGCAGCCACTTTCCCACTGGGCTGACCGGTGGAAACATTGGTTTCCGACGGTCAGCCCAGCAGGAAAGTCTTAAGGGGCCAGCAGGGAGGTAGCCAGCACAGTGGCAACTACCCCGTCTGGAGTTTGGCAGATGGGTGTTCCCATCTACTGAACTCATAATCAGGCCCTAAATGCCCAATCCTATTCACAGACACTCTTGATAAATTATGGTCAGGGACAAAAACATCATTAATTCCTTCCAGAGTTACTAGATGCAAAAATCATAACAACTCTCCTATTTACCATAAGCCATCTTTAATTATATTTTTCCCATCAAACATGATCTCAAAGTTGCAACTAAAGTTAATTTATGCCTTCATCACAATTATCATGTAACGCATGCTGTTATTCTAATACATTGTACATATTTCATACAGTCATCACCTGTATGATTTTTGGTAATGATCCTTCATCAAATGTACAGAGAGGTGGGAAAAGTTACATTCTTAATGTTCCGAAATGAGTCATCGAGCATTAATGCTAAAAAATTACTTTACTACTTCTCTATACTTGGCACAAACACTGCAAGAAGTATTAAAGCTTCCCCATGCAGTAAACTATGCCATATGTACAATGCTTCTACTGAAGGACCCAACTACTGATATTCAGGAGCTGACAAGTATCTGGTCCTTCATGAGGACAAATGCCAGCTTTAAGAGTTCAAGCTTGAAGAAAACAACTTTCTTTATTACATGAATGACAATCATGATGCAAACCAGGCAGGGGAAAACAAATGACATTAGCTCACAATAAGTGCAAGTCGCTGGGTTGCCTTACACTGCATCAGGGAGGCATTCCATGGATGTTGTGGTGGGTTTTCCCATGCAACACTCATGGGTTTGGTGCATTCCCAGACTTACAAGAATCTGTAAACCTGGGTATGCGTCAAAACCTTACCCCTTGACGGGGGAGGTGCAACGAGGAGTAATATCTTTATTTCCCCTTGTTTTTTTCCTCTTTCTATATGTGCTGCATTCTTCAGCATACATAGAAAAAGGAAAATACCTCCATTGATTGTTTTTGTGCAGGAAGGTGTCCCTTCCTGTACAGAAACAATCCTGCCTGCGACGCAGGCATCCTTGCACCATAGTGCAAGGGTGCCTGCATCAGCGCTAGGCAGCCCATTGTGCACCAGCGCAGGGGAAGAAGACAGAAATGGTCCATATCTTGTAGATAAGGCACATTTCTGCCCTTTCTCTGTGGTACAAGGCAGCACAGCAAGGTCACTTGCTGCGCTGCCCTGTGCCACCTGGCTTGTAACTAAGTCCCTGGTAGACTTGTAAGCAGAACTGCCCTGTGCCACATGACTTGTAAATAAGCCCCAAAGAGACTTGTGAGCAGAGACTTGGTATTAACATTTTAAAAGATAAAGAAAATCTCTCCCTCTTCCAGGTCTCTCACCATCACATACCCATCTTGGAAAGTCACCCAAGCAAACTGCTAGACTTTACATGGGTGCAGCCCTTCTGAAGACTTAAAGCTATTTATTAGGGATGGGCAAGACACTAAAAGCTCAAGTCAGGCTCCAGCCAAATGTGTGTCTCAGCTAAAAGCCCCAAAGGAGCTCAGCTTTCATTTGGTTTGTGCCTGTACCCACTCTGTAACCCCATGTGCCAAGAATTAAAGATAAAGCATTAACATTTGATGTAAAAAAGGAGAAAGTACGAGATATCATTATAGTGCCTGATTTTCACAATGTGAAGGAAAACCTCAGAACAATCCCGGCTTCCCTGACTGACCAAAGTAAGTGATCCTAAGTGTTAGAAATGGGGTCTTTGGTTAGCAGTCAAGTTACCCCCTGTCCAAGCAAAGATCCCCACTATAGTCAGGGTAAAGGAGAATCACACTCACTTAACCCACACTCAACCTCTTAGTAGCTTGGTGCAAGCAGGCAGGCTTAACTCAGAGACAATGTGTTGAGTATTTGTACCAACACACACAGTAATACAGTGAACCACTACAAAATGACACAACACAGATTTAGGAAAATAGTCAATATTTCATCTAAATAAAAAAGACCAAATACAATAAAAATCCACAATATACAGTTAGAAGTACAAATGTAGCACTTAAAAGCAAGAAAACAGTGTCTTGGGGCACAAATACTGAAAGCTGGTATTATGCGGCATCGTGACTCAGCTGTTTCCAACAATGCGACACCAATGCTGCCGTTTACGGAGTCGCTCAACCCCCAGGTACAGTACCTTAAGAAACAAGTAGAAAACAGACCAGTGCACGGAGTCGGGGAGAGCGGCGTCACTTGATCCTATGCGGAGTCGTTCCGGTGCCATGGGGCAGAAGGACAGCGCATTACGCAGCAGCGATGGGTCCACACTACAGGGCAGTGGAGGTGATGAAGCATCAGAAGTGAAGTTGGTCCTTTGGTTTCGACAGATGCAAATTCCGGTGGAGTCACGATTCTGCGGGACAACCTCACGGGGTTGCAATGACGTCACAGGGGCGCAGGCGCTATGATGGCATCGGGCCATCACGGACGTTGGACTCATGACACTCCGGTGTCAGCAAAGACGGTGGAATCAGCGGCTGTGGCAACACGAGGCCTACAGGGTTGTCGGACTTCTACAAGGTCCACGGCCTTGGGACAGGCGGCATTGTGGTTCCGGGGTAGCGGCGTCGGCTCACAGAGTCATTGGGTTTGTCACAATGAGAAAGGTCCACGGCCTCGGGCAAGTGGCGTTGTGGTTCTGGGCAGCGGCATCCTTTACGAAGTCGCATGGCATCGTCCAGCATCGGTAGACAGTTTTTTCTCCAGGAATTCACTTCTAGGAGTCCAATAACTGGAATGGCACCCTCTGGCAAGCTAGAGTCCACAGCAAGTAGACTCAGGTCTGGTTGGTGATGCCTTTGCTTTCCCTGAGGCTTCAAAACAGGAGGCAAGCTCTACTCCAAGCCCTTGGAGTCACTTCTCAAGCAGAAATGCAACAAAGTCCAGTCCATGTCCCCTTGCACAGGCAGAAGCAGCAACTGCAGGACAGCCCAACACAGCACAGTCGCAGGCCAGGGCAGCACTTCTCAGCTCTTCAGCTTTTCTCCAGGCAGAGTAAAGTCTCAAGTGTCTGTAAGATCCTTTCTTGTCCAGGCTAGGCCCCAGCCACACACCGGGGGTTGGAGACTGCATGTGTGAGGGGAGGCACAGCCCATTCAGGTGTGAGTGACCACTCCTCCCCTCTGTTCCAGCACAGATGGCTCATCAGGATATGCGGGATACACCCCAGCCCCTTTTGTGTCACTGTCCAGAGGGAGGTGCAAACAGCCCAACTATCAAACTGACCCAGACAGGGAATCCACAAACAGGCAGGGTCACCAGAAAGGTTTAAGCAAGAAAATGCCTACTTTCTAAAGTGGCATTTTCAAACACACAATCTTAAAACCAACTTAACAAAATATGTATTTTTAAATTGTGAGCTCAGAGACTGTAAACTCCATATTTCTATCTGCTCCCAAAGGGAATCTGCACTTTAATAACATCTAAAGGCAGTGCCCATGTTAACCTATGAGAGAGATAGGCCTTGCAGCATTGAAAAATTAATTTGGCAGTATTTCACTATCAGGACACGTAAAACACAAGTACATGTCCCACCTTTAACGTACACTGCACACTGTCCATGGGGCTACCTAGGGCCTACCTTAGGGGTGCCTTACATATATACAAAGCGAAGGTTTAGGCCTGGCAAATGAGTACATTTGCCCAGTCGAATTGGCAGGTTAAAACTGCACACACAGGCACTGCAGTGGTAGGTCTGAGACATGTTTACAGGGCTACTCATGTGGGTGGCACAACCAGTGCTGCAGGCCCACTAGTAGCATATGATTTACATGCCCTCGGCACCTTTAGTGCACTTTACTAGGGACTATTAGTAAATCAAATAGGCCAATCAACCATACAATTTACACAGAGAGCATATGCACTTTAGCACTGGTTAGCAGTGGTAAAGTGCCCAGAGTCATAAAGCCAACAAAAACAGGTAAAAAAAATAGGAGGAAGGAGGCAAAAAGATTGGGGATGACCCTGCAAAAAGGGCCAAGTCCAACAGAAAGCAAATATTTTATTTCAGCTAGCCTCCTGTTTGTTCATTTTCACATGTGAGACAATCTTGAAATATGTGAGTTCAGTCTGTGTGCTATACAAATTCTCTCACGTCTTTCATTTAATAGACTTTAATAATGCCCCATTATAAAAATCTAGGCCCCTTGTAAAGCCTACACAACAACTCACTTTCCTCTTAGTTCAATAATGCATTGTCATATGGAATGTTTCTACTTAGTTTAAAAACATTCACCTTTACTAAATATCTCTCTATTCAGTGAAATAATCGGATGTACTAAACTGAAACACTTCTGCATGTTAATGAAATATACTTTTTTGAACTTTGAAAAGACTTTATCATTCACTGAAAAACAAAGGTTAAAGTGAGGTGATAGGTGAAAATGTCAGAAAAAAAATGTAATATGTTAAACTTTAAAAAAACACTGAAATTCACCAGTTACAGTTAACTTGTGCCTCCACCATGCAATATTGTAATCAATGATGATAAGATGTAATCAGTGATGTTATCAATGATGCCACAGAACATCATGACTGATGTAACATGTGAGGTGATAAGCAGTGCATGGCAAGGGCGGGAGTTATAGGTTAAAGAAAGGAGAGCAGTGAATGTCGCTGCAACGAGAATAATATAATTTACGGTTTAATTAATTAATTGGACCAGTTTCAGTGCAATGAAACTGAAATTTATAGATTGTGACCATAGAGTGTGTAATGGCAGGTGTTTGGGTTGATGGTCTAGTTGTTTTGAATGTGGCACCCACTTCGGTGGTTTAAAAATATGGTTTGACATCTGGAACATGGACAACCCGCAGAAGGCAGAATTTGCTGAAATGCGTGGTTTGCTTTGTACCTCACCAAAAAAATCGCCCTTTGAGCTGGTGCGAGTGCCGCCTGTTCTTCAGACAAGTCCTTTGTTCAGCTACATCAAGTGTGCTTGTTACCGATCTAGAATGTTTCTGTAATCGATTGTCTGCTTTGTGATTTTATTTACTGAGCTGGCTCCTTGGCCTTGTGAAACCCGTCCTCCCACAGGACCTTGAAGCTGCCTACAGCTATTCCCCTGCCTAATATGATAAAACTGTTTGCATAAACATAAACGCTCTTTACCTTATCCGCTCTGTGTCTTGAACACACAGTAGCCGAAGCGTCGTCTGCTGATCCTGTGCCTTGACACTAGTCTGTGTGTATGACCTCAGGGCCGTCTTTAGAAGCCTTGTGACTTAGGACTATCGACATAGGAGAGCAGTCTTATCCACAACAACGTGCAACACGAGTGAGAGAACACAGGACCCTATTGCCATCTTCTACTGGTCACATGCCTTCACACAGTTTTCTGCTTATGCATGCACCATGCCTCTGGTGAAACAAGTGAGTACACAAGAGCCAAATACTGTCCGTGCATGCTCTTCAGCCGTCTTTAACAGAATGTATATGCAGGAGACCGTCGCACACTAGTTAATAAACACAGGTGCTCCTAACTACCAGTACTGCTAGTTTCACATGTGACAGTCTCTAAATGTGAATCGGAAGCTGCCTGCTGTGACATCGTGCCCTGACACACAATTTTGTAAGTGCACGAGCCAGACTCAAATCTGTATATGCAAGCGCCACATCCATACGCTGCTTTTGCTTAAATGCGTTGACGTGACTTCACGCAGGAACTCTGAGCATTCCACTACTGTGTATGCTCTTTACCTGTTGTCTGCTTTTGCAGATGTTCCTGTGTCTTGTGATACTGTCCTTAATGCTCCTTAATTAGGGGCATGGGGATTCAATCCACAGTTCTGATATTTTGGTAAGGTCACTGGCGATTGTTCATTCCAGTGTCCTTGACAACAATGGATTAACTGCCATGAATAGCTGAAGCTCTGCATTCTGATGTGTGGTGCTTACAAGTACATTCAGCCAAGGATATTGATAGAGGATGAGAGGAGAGTGAGGCAAGGAGATGAGCAGATGGAAGAAGCATTTTCATTTCTGGCCATTGAATACTTCACACTTCATTTGCTAGGTGTTTGTGCTGCCATGGGCTTCCTTTTCCATGTTGCACATTTCTAGGCTCTGTGGAGGAGAAAGCAGAGACCATGCTGCCCAACCCCTCCATTATGATCACAGCCAGTAACTGGAAAATATGATCCTGTATCCCAAGTGCCTGGGGTTTCAGGGTATTGGCGTTTGCAGTATCACCCCTCATCAGCCAGGCTATCTTGAATCCAGTGGCACAGTAAGCTCCAGCTGACTGGGGGTGAATGCTTGACATTGTTCAGCATTCTGTCTATCATCTGTTCTTTTTGCATGTGTTGCCCTAAGTGCGCTGGATATTCCCAGATGTGGGTCCCAGGCTCAATGTGTCACTGGATTCAAGCTAGACTGGCTTATGAGGGGCGATACCCTGAAACTGGTCCCAAAATGCTTGTTTCCGATCCAGGGAGGACCTGGCCTGGAAGTTTGGGCTAGACTGTTCCAATAGGGAGAAGGGTCAAAACTGATTTGCATATGGTTGGGCTAAACTGGGGTAGCATAGTGGGCAAAAAAGATGGATTTAGGGCCATATCTCTAACTGGGGGTGAATGTTTGACATTGTTCAGCATTCTGTCCATCATCTGTTATTTTACACTTTTAGAAAGCTGGTATTGTCCTGCCCTTATCCATTTGGTGCCTGCAGCCTCTCCTTTGTCATATGACTGGGTGTAACTGACCAATAGACTTTATGCATTCCTCCCAGACAGCCACGCAATAGAGGGATCAGATATGCCTGAATTGGCCATCTACTGACATGATGGGGGAGCGGAGCTGGCACAGTCCCACTTGCAACTGAATAGGCTGTGCTCTCCCTTCACACAAAGGGCTCACCACCTCCACATTGTCTCTGCAGCCAATTTGGAGATAGGGCAGGGGAGTCAGGACATTCCAGGCACTCCAAAGAGAAACCTTTAGGAACGTCTCCCAACTTCAAATAATGCAAAAGTTATAAAAATAGGGCCCTCAAACCCACTCTTCCGTTCATTTTCTGAACCTGCGGAAGGACTCTCAAAGGACTGTTTGTTGCTGTTGTGTAACCATTTTAATTATTGCTTCATGCACGTTAGTTTATTATTTTAGGCCGCTGTGCATTTTGACTTAGATATATTTTATTCAGCTTCGCATTGTTATTTTTACAATAACCAGTTTTACGGTCTTGTTTTATTTTCTTCTATCTAACTATTTTTGCTTAGTCCAGCACTGTGTTCTCAAACAACACATTCCTGATCACTCTGTGCTTCAGTCAAGGCTACAGTCTGGTACATTGCCGGTAAACGTGGTAGAAGTTTAGTCTCCAACATTCGTAGAAAATACACATCCTTACGTAGGTACATTTTCTTAGAACACCAGCTGTGTTAATTATAAAAAAACTTTCTAGTCCCATTACACGTCAAGAGGGAGATTCCAGCCAGGGAACCACAACTGTATGCTGAATGCTTCGCTGCAGATGCTGACGCAGATTACAGGTCTTTGCTCAGGTATGAGGGTTGATGTCCTCCCAGGGGAACCTAAAAGGCAGGATTAGAGCTTAACATGCCATGCTCTAAATATGATTAGATAGAAAATAGTCCATCGATTCTAGTAGCAGTATGATAGCATTATTCTTATGCTTCACTCTCATCGTCACTATTTTAATATTGTTGTGTTGTTTCATTCTGGTTATTGCAGCTCACACTTTGCTATCTAAAATGCAGTTGCTTTATTAAACCAATCTTTAAACTTATACTGCTCTTATTGTCATTTATATATGAGACCGAATTGTGAATGAGAGAACCAGATGCGACCTGAGTGACCACGACTTCCATGAGAAGTACGATATGTCATGCGCTTGGCTGCCCAATCATCTCTACCTTTCGGGAGAGATGAGGCACTGCTAGTTAGCCGGAGCAAAGCCCGGATTTGGAGCCACAGGTGTCACCCACCGTGGGTCAGACTCAGTCTCCCACACTGTGGACGATCTTGCTGCTCAAAATCCAGTAGTCTCATTAGAATAGTGAGAGTTTACGCGACATTGCTGTGGCCTGCTGTGTTGTCCACAAGACTGCTTGCTGCACCTAACAGGACTGCTTTGCTGCCTGGAGCCTGCCTTGAACCCTCTGAAGCCAGCTCTGCTGTTTCAGTCCTACATCTTCACTTGAACCCAGGAATACCAGAGTGACTCCAAGGTAGTTTGTAGACCTCCTGTTCAGAGCCACAGGGACATAAAAGGCTCCCACTTTCTTAAGCCCACACCTGGACTCAGCCTGAGTGCGCCATGAATCCCCAGGTGGTGTCCTACCAGTCCTGGACCCATGGTTGTGGTGCTAAATGTGCCCAGATAGCCAAGATACAAATCTCTGAACTTTTTTTGCAGCTAAATACTCCTCTGGGAATTGAGGGAAGACTGGGACCAACTTGCTCATCGATCCACCCAAGGTGCTTTGCTAATCAGCCTGACTTTGCAACTGCTTCTGCTACATTGTTCTCCACAGCAGTGAATCCTGTTAAGCAGTCCTTTGCCAAAGGGGTATCCAAACGTCTGGAACTGTATTCAGCTACAGCCTCCTGCCTCTTTCAAATGGAGATTTTCTACTTCCCAAAAAGTTAATACTTCTGAACGTAGAAATCTTTTCCACAACTTTGTTCAGTAGCTCCTGGGCATCTATGCTCCCCTCCTCAGACACCGCCTGCAGCCTTGCCCTGCTGAACTTTACCTTCTCAGAACATTTTTATTGAAAATTCTTCTTAGTCCGAAGGTAAGCACAACCCGGCTCAATCCACTTCTTGTATCTGACCCGTGCTCCATCGGAGTCAGACATATTTTTTTACTTTGACCCGGTCTTGTGCAACTAGATGTCCGCGGTTGGCACTTTGATCTTTTAAGCACTAGTTTTGACAAAAAATGTAATAAATCCTAACTCCAACTCTACTGATTGGATTTTTGTCATTTTGTTGTCAAATCATTTATTCAAATTTACTCTATTTTTCTAAATTAGTGTGGGATGTTTCTTGTGTTGTGTTTACCCTGTGTTCTGTATAAAAACTTCACAAATGGCCTCTCAGTTAAGCCTGACTGCGTTTTGTGACAAGCTACTGAGGGTTAAACACAGGCTAATTTAGGGACTTTTTGCGATTCTCACTGCCTGGGACTGTCTGTTGCTTGACCAGGGTGCACACCCCAGTCAACCAACAAACCAGTTTCTCACAGATGCTTATTTGTGAATGAAAAGATTGTGATATAGTGAGTTACCCTCTTAACCCTGCTGAGGATATCCTGTGATGCTTTACATCTTTTACTTAGAGTAACTGCTGTAGGTATGAGAGATGGAATAGGAGCAGCGGACTACCATATGGAGTAGCCATGTGCACCTGTATCTTATAACACTAAATGCCACATGCAAGGTGGAGAAAACGTGGACAGGGTCTTTCCTCATGCATATTTTGTTAAGATAAACTAAAATATTTTTTTAAAAATTGAAGCTGTAAACATGAAATAGAAAGTTAGATTAGTTTGTGATGTCATCTGTCTTTATTTTTTTGTTAGTATTGCTCTGGATGAGAACCTTGAGGAAATTGTGAAGGGTGCAAATGTTTTTCTTCAACTAAAAAACTTTGTGAGCTAGCCATGAAATGTTTTTGCCAAGATTTGATTTCTAATGCATTTATTAGGAAAAGGTTTTAAAAACTTCAGCGTCTTTGGGCATGTCATTGTCATACATAGGGTTCACTTGAAATTTGAATATGACCATGGAGGTTACATTTTTCATTTTGAAATTGTAGTTTACTAACAGTAACGCACAAGTATAAACATGTTAAGCAAACACAGCGTATTTAACTAACTATTATGTTAATTATCCAAACGTAACATATTTATTAACTGCCATTACAAATATCTAGTTTACACATTCACTAAAATTGTTATTGCTTCATTTTCACCCCATATATTATACGTTATAATGATCTTCGACCACATTTGCTTTAATTATTTATTCCAGTGGTTCCCAACTTGTGGTCCAGGGACTCTTTGGAGTCCACAAAGCCTCCTCTGGGGGTCTGTGACTGCTTAGAAAGTTAACTAATATTAACAGATTCATAAAATGTGTATAAATAAAGTGGCTAAATGTAAAATTGAAAATTTTAAAACCTACATTAAATGTCAAGGAATTTGAAACTGAAGGCTAAAAAGTAAATTAGTATCCTCGGATTAATTAGTGGGAGCAGTGCAGGTGCTTCAATTGAATTTAGAAAAGCTCCAACCTTCCAATTAATATTACAATTTTTATTTTTTTATTTTGTGTTTGCAAATTAAATAAAATGTGTTGTAATTTGTCCATGTGTATGATGGAATGCTTGTTTTTGTATTTTCTGCGTATTGTTTTGTGGTTCAAATCATCAACAATGTGTAGGCCTGGGTCTCCGGTTTCCAGCAATGACTCAGTGAGGGGTCCCACTGATTTAATCATTTTGTATATCACTAGCTTGTCAAATTCCAGCCACATCCCAGCACTAGCAATTCCTTCATCGGCTATGCAGGGACTTCGAGTCCAAAACTGCTTGGACTTTGGAGGGGGCCCTTGGAACCCCCATCACCTGAAGCTCCTGGGCACTATATAGCACAGTCTACGTTACCACAGTGCGTCATTCCTTACAAAATCTGCATCAGCTGTGCAGGGACTTCATCTCTCAGACTGCTTTGAGCCCCTGGAGGTGGCTCATGGAACTACCATCACCTGCAGTTCCTGAGCACTATATAGCGCAGTCAACGTTCCCGCAGAGCGGGACAAATGAGAGACAATCCCATGCATAGAAAGGGCCAAGCGTGGGCCCGTCTGTGCCCGTCCACGGCAGTTTGAGGCCAGGCAGGGCCCTTTCGATGGCCTGGAATTGTGAAAGGCTTTCAGAAACATGAAAGACTTAAGGTAAGTCTGCTTACTTCTTCCCTGATTTACTTTTTTATGCTAACTTGCTTACTCATTTTGCCCACTTAAAAGATGGGGAAGAAGAAGGCTACCCAACAGAAGAAGGGGAAGGGCAAGGATGGCTCCATGACTCAGTTGATAACAACGTATTTGACATCAGCTATTGGCGCAATTACAACCAACCTCCAGATGGTGAAGAATCGTCTAGACGTTGTTAAGAAAATGATTGAAACCCGCCCTACACAATCCAGCGAAATGCCTGCAAAACGTCCTGCTAATACGCTGGGTAGAGTGCCTACTATTGATTTAAGGAACCCATGCTAACAAGCACTAATAACCAAAGAAGGGCAGACTCAAGTCAGCCAATCCTTGTATTACACATGACCCTCCGGTAGAGATCTCAATTTACATACCATCTAGTTCCCAGCAGAATATATCAAAACTGCTGCCTACAAAACGCAAGAGGGAAGAAAGCAAAATGCAGTGGGTGGAAGTTACAGAAAGAAAATTAAAACCCGCCAACCATTGTGAATTCTGTAAGTTCCCCAGAGGGACCTGGGCTCGAGGCAAAGCTGACTGAAATGTGCAAGCCCTTCCTCACGAAAATGGAGGAATTGGTGCCAGACTCCTTCGGGGAATTCAAGGGCAAATCATGTCATTAGAAACTAAAATTCATGCTTTAACCCAGATACAGGAAAAATCTCATCAGTTCCAGTTCTTGTGCAAGCAGGTTGACCGAGCAGTTAGATTCCCCCTCTGATGTTTACTCTGTCAATATAAACTGAAAGCTATCCCCAATTCATAATACTACTCCCATGTATCAACTTATCAACCATACACTGAAATATACTCTTCCACAGAATTGGGGTCAAGGGTTCCTTTGCAATTACATCCTGATTGTGTTAGTCTTGGAAGGAGTTCCTCCTGCGAGTGACAAAGTAGTCGAAGATTGATGGGATTTAAAAAATAAAGTAGCACATTGGTGCAGAAAAATGCATCAGGGCCGAGGGGCATCGTTGATGAGGTATTCATGGTCAGGAGGGTGGGCTGGCTGGGAAACTCAACAAAAAATTTGAAGGAGGACTGTGTTGTCGTAAATTTAAAAAATCTTTGTTACACTGGCTTGACCATCTTGCCACACAACAAGTAAAGATCAGCACCCTTCCCTTTGATTACTTCTACTGACCCTAAACGTCTACCATTTCTGAACCTAACCAGCCCAATTCTGGTCCTACTTTTAGTAATCTGTCAATTATTTCCCAGGCTACTGAGAATCGTTACGCTCCCTTGTCTGGATTCACAGATATTAAATGGCTGGTCATTAGTTTGGCTCCCGCTTTGACTGCATCGATTCCTTTTCCAGCTCTTGCCCCCGTGTTTCCTTCTAACAGCAGCAAAGTGGTTATCAATACTGATGCACCCCTTTAGGGCGATGATGACCACAGAATTCTTTGTTTTATTACTTGGAATATTGCGGGTGTTCAACAAAAACTAACAAACAAGAACTGGTTTCCGCTGATTAAGAACTTTGATGTAGTCTGTTGCCAAAAGTCAAGGGCTGATAAAAACTTTTATATAGATGGTTTTCAGTCTTTTGGTATGGCACCCACACCATCTTCTTCTGGTAGGTCTAAGGTGGGCTTGGGGGCCCTGATCTCTCTTTCAAACGCAAAGTTATTAAAGTGGAAGAATTAAGGTCACCTCCATGTTACCAAATTTTGTTATTGTTCACCCAAGGATTCTTAGATGTTTTAGCATTTATTTTTTACTTTAACATTTTTAGTAGACAACCTACAGCTCTGGTGGATGATCGGGATGCTCACATTAGAAATTATACACTTAGATGGCAGGACCGGGATGCTATTCTTTGGATGGGCGATTTTAATATTCAGCTTTGCAAGTATAGGATTGATCATGTATGTGGCCTTACAGATAGGCAGGAGAAAGTATTAGTCATATTGTTCATACTCCTTATAGTGAAGCCCTAAATCAGATTATAGTCAAACATAGCCTGCCTTTCTCATCGGACTATTTTAATAATGGCACCTTCCAGCTGTGATAATCTGTTCTCTAATATTAGCAGCCATAACCATGTTTCACTCTTCTTAAATTGGCCTCGATACATGCTCACAATATAGAATCTATCCCTGATCTTCAGTATTTCCCCAATAAGAGATTACGCATTAAGTGTGGAAAATAGACCATACCCAGTTCTTCAGGGATTTGTTACCAGGAAATCAGGAAGAGATAATGTGCTGCTCATCAGAAGAAGCAAAACCCCAAGTCGTGCTGGCCAGCTAAGAGGAGCTATGTAATAAGGTATGTGGTATGTTAACAATAATGAGAACTAATAAAAGTCACTCCATCCAAAACTGGTTTGATCCTGCATGCACAGCCACTTTCAAACATCTGAAGGGGGCAACAAATATAATTCCTCACAACATTGAGAACATCAGATCGG
Organism: Pleurodeles waltl; assembly: GCF_031143425.1. Classification (NCBI taxonomy): domain Eukaryota; kingdom Metazoa; phylum Chordata; class Amphibia; order Caudata; family Salamandridae; genus Pleurodeles; species Pleurodeles waltl. The sequence goes on from NC_090445.1 coordinate 496,944,907, forward strand.
TAAGACACACCTATAAAGTCACCTTAGAGAGGAGGAAAGAGAAGCTAAGATAGAGGGCTTTGGAGGACTTAATAGCTGCTGCTGCGCTAAGGTGTTATAAGGCATTTTGGGAAATTACAAATCATACCTTTTTTTGTAAATAATATTCCCAGATTAGAGACCCATATCCATGCGGATCAATGGATTTCCCATTTTTCTAAAATTTCTGATCAAGAAGACACTTCATCACAGCAGCTAACCTTATCTAGATTCACCTAATGTAACCCTGGGTCAATCACCCTCTCTAAGTGACATGATAGCTGTAGGCAAAGTCACCAAAGCTATCCTTAGGTGCCCAGCTAGTAAGGCTCCCGGCCAGGATGGAGTACACATTAACATCTATAGACAGATTCCAACATTTTAGGTCCCCTTTCTAACAAAAGTGTTACGAGCAGCAATCAGACACGGACCTTAGTCTTAATGGAACAAGTCTACTATTGTGACAATATTTAAAAAGGGGGATAAAAAACAACCATCGTGTTATCATCCTATCTCCCTCCTGGATTCTTCTGTAAAGATATCTGGAAACCTGAGTGGAGGATAATTTTTTTTTATCAGACGTGCAATTTGGTTTCTGTCCTGGTGGGGGTATCATACAACAATCATTGAATCTGACTTTGCTTGTGGGGAGATATGTGAAAGCTAATAGAGGGTTCCTCGATATGGCATTCGTGGATCTCTCCAGTGCTTTTGATTTGGTGGATAGGGGAAGCTCTAGACCTTGATGGAAGAGGGGTGCATCGAGCTCCCTCTGATTGGCCTCCTCATACTTGTCTGCATTGGGGACGATCACTCAAGTCAGATGTGGGCAGAACGGGGAGTGTTCCTCCTTTTTTTAGGTCCAACTGCAGAGTCAGACAGGGCTGTATTCTTGCCCCTTTTTATTTCTTTTCCATATTCATTCACTAGACTAATTTTTAGCATCAAAGGTGGAGGATTTACCAAAAGTTGGCAACCGCCCAGTCTCTGCTTTATTGTATGTGAACGACACAATCCTCTTGGCCCGCACTTCCAATGGTCTGCAGATTTTACTTGACCTTTTTAATGAATTCATGGTGAGCCTTGGTCTAAAGGTCAACAGACAGAAATCCTTTGTGATTTGTGGCCAGAGAAATACACTACAAGGAATTACACCTTGGGAGCGACTACAATAGTGAAGGTACATCATTCTAATTATCTTAGAATCCTTCTGGATGCCAATTGAAGATGGAATAAACGTTTAACACAGAGAGTCTCTAAATTTGTTGGGTCAGTTGACACAGTTTTTAAACTTTGAAGATAAACTAAGTTATAAACCCATATAAGAATTAATTACATTGTATAAAAGTAAGTGCCTTTCTTTGAATGCATATGGTGCAGGTGTATGGGTTCACATTAGCCCAAGGACTTTGCAAACTACTGAAAATAGCTTTTTAAGTAGGCTTCTAGCAACCTCAAGGAGTACTGCAAATTTTTCTACCCATTCAGAAACAGGCCTCTCCTAGTTGTAGAATTTGGTTGAAATTTCACCATTATTATGAGTAAAGATATGACACTCTCCCTCAACAAAATTTTACAGCCTAATATTAGAGGTTTACCTAAAACAAGATTGTATGGATTCCATCCCCTGATTGACCTATAGTAAGAAATCATTTTTAGAACTTGGAATCCCACTAGCCTGATAAAAATGGAGTTGGCCATCTGCTATTTGGTGATAACTACTACAAATGGGATAGAGCCTCACCTACTGTGGATAGCCAACCCCTAACAGAGATTTTATTTGACCCATTTCAGACTCGGCACAGTGCACTTTTTGGTGGCTTTTCCAGTGTGGTACTTGGTTTCCTTCCCAGCCATGTTGTCCCTGTAACAATTTCTCATCACAATTCTTGATCCATTTTATCATGTTTTGTAGTTTTTATGCAATACAGAGAAAACATTTTTTATGCCCCTTAATGCTTGTTTAACGTATATGGCAGGTTTGCGAGTTCTACAGCTTCTGGGCACGCAGCTTGTCTGTTCTGCTCTTGAGGCTGTGGTGCTTCCTCACTGTGGCTTTGGTGGTCGGAGTTTCTCAACCGCCAAAGTTGTAATGAGGCCCTAAATTCATGAAATGCCCAAGAGTGCACCAAAATATTTCTGAGGGTTACTACTCATATTTTTCTATTTCGACCACCAACTTGACACCTTGCTAGCACTGACTGCCAATTGATGGGCACACAAGGTTGTGTTTAATAGGTTCATATTGCATATATTGCCAACTGTTTGTTGTAACGTAATACTAAGCAGCCTGTTCAGAAGGGAAGATGTGCACTCTCACATTAGATACTTCTAGATGGTCCATACTAATTCAAATATCTGAGACAAGCTTGGAAGTCTGTGCAAGTGTAAGCAGTATCAGGTGTCAGCACGTATGTCTGTGAACACTTCCTCCTACCCCATGTCTGTGCTCACATTGCTTGTTGAATTTGCTATATCCTCCAATGAAAGCCTCTCAGCCTTTTTATTCGCAGTCTGTAAATTCATATATATAGAGCCCCACAAAGGGGTACTAAACACTAAATTAAATATTGCAAGATAATACAATACAATATAGGGCATGGATAGAAGAACTAGAATCCTCTTTGAGCTATTTTCTGTAAAAAAAAAAATGACTAAACTCCAGCCCGTTGGAGGGCGACTGTCTCCTGTGAAGTTTGGGAACTATTGATGTGAATGGTTTCATTAAAATTCCTGAAAAATGTGGAGTATACAAATTTGCATTGCAAAGATACAATAATGATGCACTCTTCATTTTTTAAAAACCATAAGTCATATCGGATCAAATTTGGCAAAAACGGCTAGTATGTGGTTTGTTTTGGACATGTTTAGCATAATCCTTTTTGCAAATGTATGTTTCATTCTAACTTTAACTGTTTTGAAGTTTAAATTTTACTGTGCAGCTAGTTAAAACCTTTGCAAATGCATTTCTCTTTAAACTAATTTCAGAATAGCAATTCTTTTTAAAGAAAAAAGTAAAGCATAAAGTACCTTTTAACCCCTTCGCTGCCCGGCCTTTTCCCCCCTCAGGTGCCAGGCCTTTTGTTTGGCTAATTGGGGCAGTTCGCGCTTAGGCCCTCAATACTTTTTGTCCACATAAGCTACCCACGCCAAATTTGCTTCCTTTTTTCCCAACATCCTAGGGATTCTAGAGGTACCCAGAGTATGTGGGTTCCCTGAAGGAGACCAAGAAATTAGCCAAAATACATCAAATATTTTGTTTTCTTAAAAGAAAATTGGAAAAAAGGGCTGGAGAAGAAGGTTGTGTTTTTTTCCATGAAAATGGCATCAACAAAGGGTTTGCAGTGCTAAAATACCATCTTCCCAGCTTTCAGGAACAGGCAGACTTGAATCAGGAAACCACATTTTTCAACACAATTTTGGCATTTTACTGGGACATACCCCATTTTTACTATTTTTTGGGCTTTTAGCCTCCTTCCAGCTAGTGACAGAAAAGGGTGTGAAACTAATGCTGGATCATGGACAGCTAAACATTTCTGAAAAGTAGACAAAATTCTGAATTTAGCAAGGGGTCATTTGTGTAGATCCTATAAGGTTTCCTACAGAAAATACCAGCTGAAATACAAAACTATTGAAACTGAGACAAAAAAACTAGGAATTTTGCTCAACGTTTTACTATGTAACATTTTCCTGCCATATCAGATTTTTTAAAGCAATATACCTTTACATCTGCTGGACTCTTTTGGTTGCGAGGACATATAGGGTTTGTAGGTTGATCAAGAACCCTTGGTACCCACTGCCAATAAATGAGGTGCACCTTGCAATAGGTTTTCATTGTATACCGGGTATACAGCAATTTATTTCGTAAAATATAAAGAGTCAAAAATAGGTATCAAGGAAACTTTTGTATTTCCAAAATGGGCACTAGATAAGGTGTTGAGAAGCAGTGGTTATTTGCACATCTCTGAATTCAAGGGTCCTCAAACTAGCATGTGAATTACAGGACATTTCTCAAACACATGTCTTTTTTACACACTGTCTTACAATTTGGAGGAAAAAATGTAGAGAAAGACATGGAGCAATAACACTTATTCTGCTATTCTGTGTTCCCCCAAGTCTCCCGCTAAAAATGGTACCTCACTTGTGTGGGTAGGCCTAATGCCCGCGACAGGAAACGCAACATGGACACGTCACATTTTTCCAAAGAGAACTGACCTTTTTTTGCAAAGTGCCTAGCTGTGGATTTTGGCCTCTAGCTCAGCCAGCACCTAGGAATACTGACTAAACCCAGACATTTCTAAAAACTAGACACCTAGGGGAATTCAGAATGGGGTGACTTGTGGGGCTGTCACCAGGTTCTGTTACCCAGAATCCTTTTCAAACCACAAATTTTGGCAAAAAAAACACTTTTTCCGCACATTTTGGTGATGGAAAGTTCTGGAATTCTTTCCACCCAGCGTTCCCACAAGTCTCCTGATAAAATGGTACCTCACTTGGGTAGGTAGGCCTAGTGCCCACAACAGAAAAGTGCCCCAAAACACAACCTGGACACATCAAAATGATCTGTTACAAAACTACCTGTTTTTGCAAGGGGGGACACCTGCATTTTTGGTCCCAGTTGTGGCGGTCATCTAGGGAAATCTACCAAACCCAGATATTTTTTAAAACTAGACACCCAGAGAAGTCCCGGGAGGTGTGGCTTGCGTGGAGCCTCCAACATTTTCTTACCCAGACTCCTCTGCTAAAAAAATCACATTTTCCACACTTTTCTTTGTAGGATCTCTGTGTCTGTACAAATGTCTTACTACCCAATGTTCCCCTCGGTCTGCTGACAAAAATGATACCTCAATTGTGTGGGTGGCCCAAGTGTCTGCAACAGAAAAAGGCCAAAAACCTGTAGGAATTGAGAGGTTAGCACAGCAGGTCAATAAGCACATATTTTTCTTTTATTCATCTTTAGGCTGACTCTGCTTTGGAGACCCACACAAGGGATGTATAATTTTACTTGAGAGACTAAGGGGAATGCTGGGTGGTAGGAAATTTGTGCCGGAGCGGTAATCCTACAAGGAAAAGTGAGGAAAATATGCTTTTTAAGCAAATTTTGAGGTTTACAAAGGAGTCTGGGTAAGAAAATGTTGGGGGACCCATGCAAGCCACACCTCCTTGGACTCCTCCGGGTGCCTAGTTTGAAAAAATGTTTGGGTTTGGTAGGTTTCGCTAGATGAAGGCCGCAACCGGGATCAAAACGTAGGTGCCCCCACCAAACACAGTTAGTTTTGTAATAGATCATTTTGATGTGTCCACATACTTCTGTGATGTTCCAAACACTAAAATTGTGAAAAGAAACGCACATAGGTTATGTTAAAAAGATCCCCTCACCACCAACCAAGTTGGTGGCATGTTTCATCATCAGGGTCCCACCCGAGACACCTAGCATGTCACCGGTGTGCTGCAACACCTGATTACAGCAGAACAGGTTTTGTCATTTTTACCACACGTACTGGTTGGATTTGGCATGAGGATGAGTGATGTTTCAGTAGATCAAATTTTATTAACAAGAGATTTCACAAAACTGAAATGCACTGTTAAAAGGCCATAAAACTGAACCAATGACTCACAGTGCGTGAGCTGTAAAGCCGCGACAAGGCACCAATCGCTTTACAGTCCTTCACACACCTTTCATACATGACATGCACAACACCATTCATGCCGCCAGCCATGGGCCCAGCACATTACAACACTCGCATCGACAGACAGCGCCACTCAAGGGCCCATCACTTTCATATGCCCACATGGCTGATACAGCAATCACACCAGCTGATGGGAGTGTGTGGACTGGCGTTTGGCTGACACTACGAGCCAAGCACCACCCCATGCACACCGCCAGCCAAGAGCCACTCCATGCATGCCACCATCACTTTTTTTGTTTTTAAACAACATAGAAACCACTAACTAATTATAAATAAGTACAAAACTACAAACACAAAAGCTCTAACTGAATACATGACGGTAATGCCAACCGTGAAACCGAACTTATGAAAATATAAAATGGAAGTTTACACTCACAGTACTTCCCAGTAATTGTTCTGTGTGTGATAACTCCTGAAACAGCCAGCCACACACATCACAGACTTTGAAGGACAGTCCGGGAAGTACATCCGGCTCTCCCTCCGGATACCTCTTTGGGCACAGACTCTACATTTCTTAGTGGCAAGTCTTTTTTGGAAGTGGGAGGAATGTGATCAGGAAAGTGGCGATCTTTCAATCTAGCCACATCCTCCACCACTGCTACTCTTGGAACTCTTGCCAATTCCACCACAATAAGGCTCTCTATCACTGACTCCTGAAATGTAACAAATTTCATCCTTTAGTTAGGGGAACAATCCTTGAACACAATAAAAGCATTAAAATTTGCCAAATGAAACAAATGGATGGCCAACTTTTTATACCACACGTAAGACTTACGAAGAGCAGTGTAAGGTTCCACCCTCTGATCTACTCTATCAAAACCACCCATGTGCTTATTGTAGTCCAAAATGCAAGCAGGTTTGTGAACTTCCGCAACCTGACCCCAAACAGTCACAGGGGAAGTACTCTTGTCATGGATGATAGTTAGCACGTACACATCCCTCCTGACTGCAAATTTCAGAACTAGCAGCTCATTATTACGCAAGGCACTCAACTGTCCCCTCTCAATTTGTTTACAGACAAGTTCCCTTGGATAGCCTTTCCAGTTAGAACAGATTGTGCCACAAGCAACAGTGTACACTCCGAACAATTCCTTGAACAACTGCACTACAGTGTGGAAGTTATCTACATACAAACGGTGACCTTTGTTAAACAGTCGTCTACCAAGTTCCCACACATTTTTCTCACTAACTCCAAAAGTGGGTGGACAACCAGGGGGCTCAATACTGGAATCCCTACCAGTGCAGACCCGTAAATTATACACATAGCCTGTACTACTTTCAGACAGCATATACAATTTAATTCTATGTCGTGCCCTCTTGCTAGGAATGTACTGCTTAAAAACCAAATGGCCCTTGAACAGGACCAAAGACTCGCCAACACTTATTTCTTTGCCTGGAACATACACCTCTGAAAACTGATATACAAAATGATCAAGGACAGGCCTAATCTTAAATAGATGGTCACAATCAGGGTGATCTTGTGGCAAGGATAAATCATTGTAAACAAAATGCAGCATCCGAAGAAGAAGCAAATACAGATTATGGGGGTCATTCTAACTTTGGCGGGCGGCGGAGGCCGCCCGCCAAAGTTCCCCCACCAGAACACTGCAGCGCGGTCAAATGACCACCGCGGTGATTCTGACTTTCCCGCTGGGCGGGCGGGCGACCACCAAAAGGCCGCCCGCCCGCCCAGCGGGAAAGCACCAGCAACGAGGATGCCGGCTCCGAATGGAGCCGGCGAAGTTGCTGGTGTGCGACGGGTGCAGTTGCACCCGTCGCGATTTTCAGTGACTGCCATGCAGACACTGAAAATCAATGTGGGGCCCTGTTAGGGGGCCCCTGCAGTGCCCATGCCATTGGCATGGGCACTGCAGGGGCCCCCAGGGGCCCCACGACACCCGTTCCCGCCAGCCATGTTCTGGCGGTGAAAACCGCCAGAACCAGGCTGGCGGGAAGGGGGGCGAAATCCCCATGGCGGCGCTGCTTGCAGCGCCGCCGTGGAGGATTCCCTGGGGCAGCGGGAAGCCGGCGGAAAACCGCCGGCTTCCCTTTTCTGACCGCGGCTTTACCACCGCGGTCAGAATGCCCGCGGAAGCACCGCCAGCCTGTTGGCGGTGCTTCCGCGGTCGTTGGCCCTGGCGGTCCATGACCGCCAGGGTCAGAATGACCCCCTATGAGTTATGGTTGCACGAAATAGAGCCATTGCCATCAAGGGACTAGTAGACCAATAAGAAGCTAGTGACGGCTTCCTTATCAACTCCATCAAAACAGTCAAACCTAAAAACTTTTTCATCTCTACCAGATTTGTGGGAATCCACTGGGTAGCACTAGACTAAGGCCTAAGTCTGGTAGCATTGTACCTCAAATACTGCTGCACATACAAGTTAGTCTGCCCAACAATCTCTTCCAAAAATACATCGTCCATAAACAACTCAAAGAAATTGACATGCAAAAAGTTTTCTGTATTTACTCTACACCCTGGGAGACCAGTAAAGGCAGACAACAGTGGCTGCTCCATGTTTGGGGCAGCCCAGGTATCAGGCCTTCTAATTGGAAACCTTTCAGCCCAGGGCTGCTGCACTATTGACACATCAGTGTCCTCCTCTAAAACAGGCCCTTCATCTGCACTCAGAGTGGCTTCCTCATCAGAAGATTCCTCTAGGACAGAAAACTCACTGCCAGAATCTCTCACTTCCTCCTCTGCCTCAGATGCAGAGTCAGTCTCATAATCATGGTCAGAAGACGACTCAAATAGCATGCTAACAACCTGCTGAGCGGTCACTCTGCGGCTAGCCATGATCCTTTCTAAGAAGTGTAACTTGACAAATGCACCAATAAAAACAAGCACTGTCTAAAATAAGTAATAAACAAAGTGTGGCGTTATCAAAAGAGTTCTGTACTCAAAAACTGTACCACTCACTTGCCTGAAAAAGCTAGGCTCACCAGCAACTACTCTGCAAAGACACAGCCATCACCAATGATATCCCACTAAGAAGAAAAAAGAAAGGCAAACTAGACATAAGACAACACAAATATAATTGTGCACAAATTAAGGACAATTTCACACATAATCCTGCATTTAGTAACCACCTACAAACATGTCATTCATGCATGGCAACAATACTCCTTTGGAGTAAATTGTTTCTACTTACTGAAAACATGCAACTGCGCAAACTGCAGGTCAACCATGCCAAAACCGCAACGAGCCATAGCAAAGGAAGCAAAAGCTTTGAACTAGAACAAAAAGAAGAAATACACTGTTATAATCACAGATGCAAAATCTTCGCCAGTTGACAAAAATTCCGCCACCCAGCATTTAGAAATTTTCAGATGGGCCTAAAAAATAGTCCGATCTGCCCCTAAGTGGGGGGGCAGAAATGGCTATCAGGATTTTTGCCCCCTTTGGGGGGCAACCCTTACCAAAGGGGTCACGCCCCCACACAAAACACTCATCCACACAAGATCCCTGGTGCCTAAGTGGATTCTGTCCCCCTTGGGGGAAAATAGACCTAAAAAAATAGGCCAATCTTCTCCCATGGATCTTCAGAAATGGCCAACAGTTCTGTGCCCCCTTTGAAGGGCGACCCTTGCTAGAGGGGGCACCCCCCAACAAAAATAAAAACAAAGGGGAAAAAAAATCCCTGATGTCTTAGTGGCAACTGTCCCCCAGATGGGCCTAAAAAAATAGGCCGATCTGCCCCCAAGGGGGAAGAAATGGCCATCAGTATTGTGCCCCCTTCGGGGGGGAAACCTTACTAAAGGGGCCACGTCTCCACACAAAACACACGCACAAGATCCCTGGTGCCTAAGTGCATTCTGCCCCCCTTGGGGGCAAATGGACCTAAAAAAATTGGCCAATCTTCTCCCAAGAGGGTCAGAAATGGCCAACAGTTCTGTGCCCCCTTTGGGGGGTGACCCTTGCCCTAGGGGTGCCCCAAGATACAAAAAACACACAAACAACACAATCCCTGTGGCCTAGTGGGTTTTGACAACCCTCCCCCCGGGGGCGAGATGGGCCGAAAACATGGCCGATCTAGCCCCAGGGAGAGGCCAAAACATATAAAAAAATGTTGCCCCCAGGGCAGCAACCCTTGCCTAAGGGGTCGCTGCCCTAAAACATTCTATGAACATAATCCCAGGTGTCTAGTGGGTTTCGACCCCCCGGGGGCCGAAACACGGATATAATTATGCACCCAGGGATGGGACCCTTGCCTAAGGGGTCGCTCCCCAAAATAAACAAATAAAACATCCCTGGTGCCTAGTGGTGGATTCCTGCTCCATGATCGCGGGCCTCTCCCGCAATTGTGGAGCAGGAATCAAATGAAAACAGGCACAGGGAGAAAGGAAAAACTCTTTCCTTTACCTCTGTGTTTGTTTCCCCCCCAAAAAAACCTCCAAAGAGAAGGACTCATCTTTTCTGCTTCCTCTCTCTCCACGTGCTGGAATCAAATGGCTTTCAGCGCATCCCCAGCACCATTTGATGACGTTGGCACACTGTGAGTGCGGTGACGTCATCAGATTGCTGGGGGTGAGGGGGTCAGGGGTGGAAGAGGAAGTGATTCCCCTTCCATCCCTGATGAGGGAGTTTGGGTGGGAGGCATACAGTGGGAGCGCTAGCACTCCACTCGAGGGCCGGGTGTAGGACAAGCTGGTCTTGTCCTCGGCACACAGCGACTGTGGCCGAGGGCGAGACCAACTCTGCCAGGGCACCCAGGGGGTTAATATCATGAAATAAGCCACCCCAACCCCAGATGGATTAGTTAGAACTTAAATCAAATAGAATCCTCAATGTAAATCAAGACAATTTTAAAATTAGCATGGAAATCGGTGGATAGCACATTAAAATTGGCCTCTAGGCTCCACGGGAAGACGATTTTGAGTATCCAAAACAGGGCATTGTCTCGGTGTAAATCCTGCGCTTAATAGCACCAGAAGATGTTCACTGTTTGACAGTTCAAGATAGACACATTAGCCCTGGAATATGCCATCAGGCAAGTCAAATCTGACCGCAGGGCATTCGTTTATTTTGCTCCCGTGGTGAGTGTGAGAAAATAAAGGGGCGAGAGCAACATCCAAACGGACCCAGTGGCTTCATGTGTTGGATTCCACTTAGTATTCATATTTAAGTGAGTGAGTAGAAAGTACAAGGTGCAAAGTGCAGCAGGATTATGGACACTGGTGTGTCCCAAAAGTGCTTCAGATGACTTGAGTAGTTGCTGTTCAAATGCGATGGCCTGGGCAGGTTCAAGCTGATAATTGTAGTCTATGTATGTTGCAAAAGTAGGCGTGTAATGTCCATTAGAGCCTTCAGATGTATGAAGACAACTATATTGTAGTGAAGCAAGTTTAAGACCCTGGCTCTGGGTGGGCAGTGGAACAAGTGGGCCCCAACTTTGTCACTGCCTGCTGGAGGAATTTGATTGTTTTAACATTTAAGGTGGCGTTCTCTGGATTCAGGCAGGCTATTACAGCCTGACTGCTAGTGCCACCTCCCAGGCAGATAAGGGCCCTCATTATGACTTTGGCGGTCTTGGGGTTCCTGCTGATATAACACAGAATAATAGTCTTTAAAAACCCTTAATACTGCCAAACTGCCTGTCCATCTTCATCCTTAATGGAGGTAATTATATCTTGAGTCACCTTTTGCCTAGTTTTATAAGCCAAAAAAGTTCTGGTGGTCTTCCGCCAACCATATTATGAGTACTGCTGGATTTCCACCCCATCTTGGGTGGAAATACAGCAGTAGTCATGCTGGCGGGCGGAGGCGCATGGGTGGTTCTACCACTGGCCCCGTCCCATGAAAAGAAATCCACCTGCCATATTAAAACCTGTAATATGGCCTAACGGTGTCCTGATGACGGGGTGCTTCCGGAGGTGGAATCGCCCGTTCCATGATGGACGACCTCCTCCCCGGAACAGGTAAGTCGATAGTCTGACAGGGGAGGGAAGTGGAAGGGTGAGGGATGTTGTGTGTGCATGTGTGTATGAGTGAAAGAATGTAAGTGTGTACTGTATGTATGTGTGTATGCATGTATGAATGTTGGAGTGGATGCGTGTGAGTGTTGTATTGAATGCGAGTATGAGTGTTGTGGTGAATGCGAGTATGAGTGCTGTGGTGAATGAGAGTATGAGTGTTGTGGTGAATGCGTGTATGAGTGTTGTGGTGAATGCAAATATGAGTGTTGTGGTGAATGCAAGTATGAGTGTCTAAGTGAATGGGGGTATGTGTGCATATGAGTGTATGCATGTATGTGTTGGTGAATGAGTGTATGTGGGGTGTGTGTGGGTGTCTTTGTGCGTGTGCATGTATGCGGGAAGGGGGGCGCTGTACCTGGAAGGGGTGGGGGAGTGGGTTTTGTGCTTGGTGGGGGAGTCATCTGCCGGTGACAGGGAAGAAATTCCCTGTCACCGGTAGCCTTTCCGCCAGGGTTTTTGTGGACCACCAGGTCAGAGATGCTCATCTCCGGCCCAGCGGGTCCGACCGCCCTGACGGTCTGAGCTGAGATGTGGCGGGTTGGTATAAGCCAACCCGCCACACTCATAGCATGGTGGTCTTCACCGCCAGCCTGTTGGCGGTGAAACCGCCACCGTGGCCCTGGAGGTCAGAAGACCGCCAGAGTCATAATCAGGGCCAGAGTCTTTGCAGAGAATTTTTTTTCTGAGCTTAAGCAGTGTGGGGCAGATGCAAATAAGGTCGCCGATGGTTTCCATGCCCAGGTCACAAAGGCGGCACATTGGTTTTTTGCTGCCAATATCAGCCATGCCGGGTGCTGGCCCCTTGTTCCATTCCTTCCCACTGAGAGCTACAAGTCTGGCTCTAGGCCACTGCAGAGGTGCAGGTAATGTATTTCTGCTGGTGTGTAAGAGATAATGGTGGTCATTCTGACCTCGGCGGTAAAAGGCGCCTACCGCCGGTCAGAAATCCTCCATAATCCCGCCGCGGTCGCGGAAACCCGCCACGGTCATTCTGACCCGCAGAGAGCAAACCTCCGAAAATCCGACCGCCACAACAGACCGCCAGACCAGCGGTCGGCGGAAAAGTGGAGGTGACAAAACCTCCACCGTCACGCCAACAGAAATACGCCCATGCCATTACGACCCACGAATCCACGCGGCGGTCTTTCAAACGCGGTATTCCATTGGCGGGACACACCGCCGCGGTCAGAATACACACAAACGAACAAAACTCAGCCACATTGGACGATTTGAATCCCACACACCTGATACACATACACACACCACTCCCACACACACAATACAATATAAAACACACACCCACATCACCCACAAACCCCTACGCTAAAAAATTCTGAAAGAAGGCCAGAGCGAGACACCAGCATCCACAAACTACCAGCCACAGCCACTCAACACCATCACCCACACACTATCCACACACAAAACAACACACACCACCACACTCAACTCACTTAAATACACATACTCCACCCCACACATCATACACACCACCCCATGGCACCCCAAAGACAACCCCGCTTCACAGACGAAGAACTCAGGGTCATGGTGGAGGAAATCGTTCGTGTAGAGCCCCAGCTGTTCGGCACACAGATACAATACACCAGCATTGCCCGGAGGACGGAGCTATGGCAGAGGATTGTCGACAGGGTCAACGCAGTGGGACAGCACCCCAGAAATCGGGAAGACATCAGGAAGCGATGGAACGACCTACGGGGGAAGGTGCGTTCCATGGTATCCAGGCACAACATCGCCGTGCAGAAGACTGGCGGAGGACCCCCACCTCAACCCCCACAATTCACATCATGGGAGGAGGAAGTCTTGAACATCCTGCATCCTGACGGCCTCGCAGGAGTCGGCGGAGGAATGGATACTGGTAAGTTGAAGCTTCAATACTGCTTCCCCCCCACCTGCATGCCAAATCAGACCCCAACCCTCACCCCCATCCTCGAACCCCACCCTCACCCCCACCCCCATCCTCACCCCCACCCTCACCCCCACCACCATCCTCACCCCCACCCCCAGCACACCTATTCCCCGCCAATGTCTCACCATCACAACCCACACATCCCAAAACCTAGGCCTGCATGCGTCCACTAAGCATGGACACCCATCACCAAAGCATGCCCAATGCATATACACATCCCCCCCACAAGCCACCCTCACCAAAGCCCCCACACACGAATGCCAGCACTTGGGGACACGAGAACCCATAGATACACCCATATGCCACTCATTGAAACTATAACCATACCTCTATACCCCTGCAGGACCCGACCGTCAACACACCGCGGCGGAGGGGCCAGAATTCTCCACACCCCCCACCGAAGAGGCCGTCAGCGATGACAGCAGCTCTGTCGACCTGGACACCGATGACCAGCCCGGACCATCGGGGACCTCTGGACAGTCGGTTCCCCTCACACAGGCACAGGCCACTACAGACCCAAACCCCTCTGGGAACACCAGCACAGCTCCCACCCAGCGGGCCCATGCCTCTGTCTCCAGGGCGCGTCAATCTGCGGTGTGTCTACCACTACAGGGCACCCAGGATAACCCACCACCCCAACAACAACAGGGACCTGGGGGCAGTGGTAGTGGGCACACCGGCCAGGGGGCAGAGGCCCAGGGAAACAGGGGAACTCGGAGGGCAGCTGTGCGACAGGGGGGGGAGGAGAGGCCCAGGGAACCCACTCTCCACGAGGTCCTCACCACCATCATGGGAGCATACAACCGCTCCCAGGAGACGATGGCGACGGTACTGGCCCGGTTCCAGGAGATCCAGGTACTGCAGGAGGAACACTATCGGGGGTACAGGGAGGACATCAGAGCCATCAACACCACCCTGGTTACCATGGTAGGGCTGCTGCAGGACCTCGTCAACACCAGGGCGGACACTGAACAACACCCAAGGGCCCCTGCCACTAGCCTGGACCAAGAACAGCCAACCACCTCCGCCGGCGCTAGTGGACAGGAGGCCCCCGCACAGCAGCAGCCCACCAGACCCCCACCTCCTGCAGGAGAAGAACCACCCCGCAAGAGGGCCCTGAGATCTCGCAAGAAGACAGAGTAGGATGTCAAGACCCCCGCCAGCAATGGATACCACCTGATGTCATCCCACTGTCCCACATTGTCACCCTGTCCATCCTTGAACTGCCCATGCTCCATCTCTCCACAGGCCTCTGGACAATGCACCTGTGTGACTGTTACTCTGGACTCTGCCATGGACATTCCTTCACCATAGCCCCCACCCACTTGAAACCACCCATCCCATTTTGAGCACTTAAATAAACACCTATTTTGCACCAAAATATCTGGAGTCTGGCTGTGATTTCAATATATTGTAATTGACATGACAGTGCAAATATGTCCTTGTACATGGTGAAGTCAACAAACAGCTGCCACAAAGCTGTAGTCCATGGGGAAACGAAGCACAGGACTCGTAGTGGGGACCCCAGATCTGAAATAGGGAGGGAAAAGCCAAAACTCAGTCATCATACACTGGGGCAAATAGACAGGCAGCAGAGATGCAGGAGAGTAGTTAACATTTACTACATTATCTTTGAAATGTTACCTGTGTCCTATTGGAAGTACTGTTCAATGATTCTGTCCCTGTTGTCTGTTTCAGCCCCGTCGTCTTCCTCCTCGTCACTCTCCTCAGGTTCCACCGCTGCCACAACACCACCGTCTCGACCATCCTCCTGAAGGAAAGGCACCTGGCGGCGCAAAGCCAGGTTGTGAAGCATGCAGCAGGCCACGATGATGTGACACACCTTCTTAGGTGAGTACATTAGGGATCCACTTGTCATATGCAGGCACCTAAACCTGGCCTTTAGGAGGCCAAAGGTGCGTTCGATCACCCTCCTAGTACGCCCATGGGCCTCATTGTACCGTTCCTCTGCCCTGGTCCGGGGATTCCTTACTGGGGTCAGTAGCCACGACAGGTTGGGGTACCCAGAGTCCCCCACTAGCCATACACGGTGTCTCTGTAGCTGTTCCATCACGTAAGGGATGCTGCTATTCCTGAGGATGTAGGCGTCATGCACTGACCCTGGGAATTTGGCATTTACATGCGAGATGTACTGGTCAGCCAAACACACCACCTGGATGTTCATTGAATGGTAATTTTTTCTGTTCCTGTACACCTGCTCCCTGTCTCTTGGGGGAACCAAAGCCACATGGGTCCCATCAATGGCACCAATTACGTTGGGAATATGTCCTAGGGCGTAGAAATCACCCTTCACTGTAGCCAATTCGCCCACCTCAGGGAAAATGATGTAGCTCCTCACGGATTTCATCAGGGCAGACAACACTCTGGATAACACCTTCGAAAACATGGGCTGAGACATCCCAGAAGCAATTCCCACGGTTGTCTGAAATGACCCACTTGCCAAGAAATGGAGTACTGACATGACCTGCACCAGAGGGGGAATCCCTGTGGGTTGGCGGATGGGGGACATCAGGTCGGGCTCCAGCTGGGCACACAGTTCATGGATAGTGGCACGGTTAAGACGGTAGGTCAGGATAATGTGGCGTTCTTCCATTGTCGACAGGTCCACCAGCGGTCGGTACACGGGAGGATTCATCCGTCTCCTCGCCCAACCCAGCGGACGGTGCCTAGGAAGGACAACATGGAGCACATAGTCAAGCAACCCACAGGTACGTACTCACAGCTAGCACAGTAAACGATTCTCTATGCAGTGAATGGCGTGTCTGAGTGGCTATGCAAGGCCTAGGCCTGTGTGACGCAGTTGAAATTGAGCCATGTGGGCCCTGGAAATGGCGGCTGCCTGACCTGTGAAGTGTGACAATGGGATGTGAGGTCAATGCGCTGGTGTGGCACACCGCGGCGGGCGGCGGGCCAAGACCGCGGCGCCAAGCCGCATTGGTTAACATTGAAGCCTATGGGTTTCAGGAGCCAATGGCGAAGGGCGCCGGCGGTGGCGGGACCGCCATTTTCTATCTACTTATCCACTTGCGACTTGAACTTTCACAGGAGAGGACCTATACTGCAAGTGTTGCTGTGACCTCGGTCTGGAAGGGACAATGGCTGCTGCGCCTGGGGAAAGGGCCCCTGCCTTCACTGGAGAGGAGTTGGAGAAACTTGTGGATGGGGTCCTCCCCCAGTATGCGCTACTCTACGGTCCTCCAGACCAACAAGTGAGTTTAATTCAATCTGGATTTGGGGCCACTGGCTGGCTTGGGGGCCTGGCGGGGGGCCTGGCGGGGATGGGGGGCATGTTGGGCCTGGCGGGGGGCATGGCGGGGGGCCTGGCGGGGATGGGGGGCATGTTGGGCCTGGCGGGGGGCATGGCGGGGGGCATGGCGGGATGGGGGGCATGTTGGGCCTGGCGGGGGGCCTGGCGGGGGGCATGGCGGGGATGGGGGGCATGTTGGGCCTGGCGGGGGGCATGGCGGGGGGCCTGGCGGGGATGGGGGGCATGTTGGGCCTGGCGGGGGGCATGGCGGGGGGCCTGGCGGGGATGGGGGGCATGTTGGGCCTGGCGGGGGGCCTGGCGGGGGGCATGGCGGGGATGGGGGGCATGTTGGGCCTGGCGGGGGGCATGGCGGGGGGCCTGGCGGGGATGGGGGGCATGTTGGGCCTGGCGGGGGGCATGGCGGGGGGCATGGCGGGGATGGGGGGCATGTTGGGCCTGGCGGGGGGCATGGCGGGGGGCCTGGCGGGGATGGGGGGCGTTGGGCCACTGGCAAGGAAAATGCTGACAAACTTGAACGTGGTATTTCTCCCTCCCTGTACGTGTCACATAGGTCCGCGCCCATGAGAAGATCGGGATTTGGCGTGCCATCGCCAAGGAAGTCCGGACCCTGGGGGTCCACCATCGACGGGGCACCCACTGCCGCAAGAGGTGGGAGGACATCCGCCGCGGGACCAAGAAGACCGCCGAATCTCTGCTGGGGATGGCCTCCCAACGTAGGCGGGGTGCCTGCCGTCAACTGAGCCCCCTGATGTTCCGGATCCTGGCGGTGGCCTACCCTGATTTGGATGGGCGCGTGAGAGCAGCACAGCAGACACAAGGGGGTGAGTACAAGCATTATCTACTCTGTTGTCGCGCAGTGGAGGTGTCTGGGTGGGGGAGGAGGGCTGGGGGTCCCCCTAGGCCAGGGCGATATCTGTAGGCTGGGCACCCCCGTAAGCCCCTGTGTCCCCAGCCACCACCCTCAGTAGTTTGTCAGTACAGCCATCCCTGGGCCGTGTCATCCATGGGTGCAGTTGTCAACTCTAGGCGTGTAGGGCATGTTCCACGGAATGCGTAGCGGACCCCAAGTGCGCAACTTAGTGCAGGGGGCATCTGTGTCTGTCATGTCCGCTAACTGTACCGGAGATCCATGTAATCAATATCCCTTTATTTCTCTCTCCCCCCCCCCCTTTTTGTTTGTCTTTCTGTGCTTGTGTGCATCAGCATCATCAGGTGGAGGAGAAGTGGCATCGGGGCAGGAGGGAGCTGCATCTCACATGGCCCAGGAGGGCCATGCCACAGAGTCAGACTGGACCAGTGAGACGGAGGGCGAGGGGAGCTCCACGACGGGGACGACTGGACCCTGCAGCGACACAGACACGTCCTCGGAAGGGGGCTCCCTTGCGGGGGTGGCACCATCCGTGCCCCCCGCCATTACAGGTACAGCCGCCACCCAGCGCACCATCTCCGCCCTCCCAGCAGCCCCTCAGCGTTCGCCCCGTGCCCGCTCTGCCAGGAAGCCGGGCATCTCCTTCGCCCCAGGCACCTCAGGCCCTGCCCCTGTTACCCCCGCTGCCCTCAGTGAGGAGGTCATTGACCTCCTCCGAACGCTCATTGTTGGGCAGACTACCCTTTTGAATGCCATCCAGGGGGTGGAGAGGGAGGTTCATCGCAGCAATGCGTACCTGGAGGGCATTCATTCGGGTCAGGCTGCCCATCAGCGATCGTTCCAGGCTCTGGCCTCAGCACTGACGGCAGCCATTGTCCCTGTCTCCTGCCTGCCTCTACTAACTCCCTCCTCCCAGTCTCCTGTTCCTCTGCCTGTCCCACCCACACCATCAGACCAGCCTGCACACACCTCAACACCCAAGAGAAGCTCATCCAAACATAAGCACCACAGATCACGCAGACATTCACACACGCAACATTCCGATGCAGACATGCCAACAGTCACTACCACCTCTGTGACCCCCACCTCCTCGTCTCCCTCCTCCCTCCCTGTGACGTCTACACTCACACCTCCATTCACCTCACCATCAGCCAGTGTTTCCATCACCAGCACACCCTCCACTCCAGTCCGCACACGTGCAGTCACCACCCCCACTGCCATTTACACGTCCCCTGTGTCCTCTCCCACTGTGTCTGTCACCCCCTCTTCCACACCACACAAACGCAGCCACCCACCCACCCAACAGCCATCCACCTCACGACAGCCTATCCCTCCTGCACCTGCACCCAAAGACAGCAAACGTGACTCACCTACAACCACATCCTCTCCCTCCACTCCCATTCCCACTGTACCTACCACTCTCCATTGTCCCAAGAAGCTCTTCCTCGCCACTACTAACTTCTTTCCTGACCCTGAGCCCCCCCCTCCTTCTCGTCGGGGTAAGAAGAGCACCTCAGCCACCACCAGCCCTGCAGCCCCCTTGACAAGGGTGCAGGGGTATTGGAGCCCGCCAGCCCGCATGTCTGGATCTTCGCCCAGCAGCAAGGGGACAGCCAGCCCACCCCCTGGGAAGAGGAGCAGAAGGCGGAAGGGCCGCCGCAGGAGCCCGCCTTCTACATCCCCCCCGGACACCACCCAGAGACAGTCACCAGCCACAGCTCCAAAGGGAGGAAAGGGCCACAGGGCCACGACTAAGGAGGGCAAGGGCAGCAAGTCGGAGAGGTCAGGCAGCAGGCCTGCTGCCCAGGAGGAGCCCACAACCCCCATAGCCGCTGCCCCGGGAGGAACCGGCACAGCTGCCCCGGGAGAGCCCACCACCCCCATAGCGGCTGCCCAGGGAGGACCCAGCCCAGCTTGCCAGGAGGGCCCCACCACCCACAGCCCAGGTGGGCATTGAAGGAGCACCATCCCCGCTGCCCAGGAGGGCACCACCAGGCAATTAGCAGTTGGCCATAGACCGGCCGCCGTCTCAAGAACCGCTGAACTGGGCCCCGCCGTCTCAAGCACCGCTCCGCTGGGCCCCGCCGTCTCAAGAACCGCTGAACTGGGCCCCGCCGTCTCAAGCACCGCTCCGCTGGGCCCCGCCGTCTCAAGAACCGCTGAACTGGGCCCTTCAAGGCAAGGACCGCTGAACTGGGCCCCGCCGTCTCAAGCACCGCTGAACTGGGCCCTTCAAGGCAAGGACCGCTGAACTGGGCCCCGCCGTCTCAAGAACCGCTGAACTGGGCCCTTCAAGGCAAGGACCGCTGAACTGGGCCCCGACGTCTCCAGAACCGCTGAACTGGGCCCCGCCGTCTCACGCACCGCTCCGCTGGGCCCCGCCGTCTCAAGAACCGCTGAACTGGGCCCCGCCGTCTCAAGCACCGCTCCGCTGGGCCCCGCCATCTCAAGAACCGCTGAACTGGGCCCTTCAAGGCAAGGACCGCTGAACTGGGCCCCGCCGTCTCAAGCACCGCTCCGCTGGGCCCCGCCGTCTCAAGAACGGCTGAACTGGGCCCTTCAAGGCAAGGAGCGCTGAACTGGGCCCCGCCGTCTCCAGAACCGCTGAACTGGGCCCCGCCGTCTCACGCACCGCTCCGCTGGGCCCCGCCATCTCAAGAACCGCTGAACTGGGCCCTTCAAGGCAAGGACCGCTGAACTGGGCCCCGCCGTCTTAAGCACCGCTGAACTGGGCCCTTCAAGGCAAGGACCGCTGAACTGGGCCCCGCCGTCTCAAGAACCGCTGAACTGGGCCCTTCAAGGCAAGGACCGCTGAACTGGGCCCCGCCGTCTCCAGAACCGCTGAACTGGGCCCCGCCGTCTCACGCACCGCTCCGCTGGGCCCCGCCGTCTCAAGAACCGCTGAACTGGGCCCCGCCGTCTCAAGCACCGCTCCGCTGGGCCCCGCCGTCTCAAGAACCGCTGAACTGGGCCCTTCAAGGCAAGGACCGCTGAACTGGGCCCCGCCGTCTCAAGCACCGCTCCGCTGGGCCCCGCCGTCTCAAGAACCGCTGAACTGGGCCCTTCAAGGCAAGGAGCGCTGAACTGGGCCCCGCCGTCTCACGCACCGCTCCGCTGGGCCCCGCCGTCTCAAGAACCGCTGAACTGGGCCCCGCCGTCTCAAGCACCGCTCCGCTGGGCCCCGCCGTCTCAAGAACCGCTGAACTGGGCCCCGCCGTCTCAAGCACCGCTCCGCTGGGCCCCGCCGTCTCAAGAACCACTGAACTGGGCCCTTCAAGGCAAGGAGCGCTGAACTGGGCCCCGCCGTCTCCAGAACCGCTGAACTGGGCCCCGCCGTCTCACGCACCGCTCCGCTGGGCCCCGCCGTCTCAAGAACCGCTGAACTGGGCCCCGCCGTCTCAAGCACCGCTCCGCTGGGCCCCGCCGTCTCAAGAACCGCTGAACTGGGCCCTTCAAGGCAAGGAGCGCTGAACTGGGCCCCGCCATCTCAGGAACCGCTGAACTGGGCCCTTCAAGGCAAGAACCGCTGGCCCTTTGGCAGACGTGGCAGGGCAGGATCTATCTCGGGCAGGGCTGCAGGATGTCCTCTGGCCAACTTGCCTCCTCCAGTGGCAGTGGGGTCTGTTATGGACTGTATGGACTGTGGCTTTGCTCTCCCCAGGATGGCCCAGTGGGCAGGCCACCCACTGTATGGACTGTATGGACTGTGGCTTTGCTCTCCCCAGGATGGCCCAGTGGGCAGGCCACCCACTGTATGGACTGTATGGACTGTGGCTTTGCTCTCCCCAGGATGGCCCAGTGGGCAGGCCACCCACTGTATGGACTGTATGGACTGTGGCTTTGCTCTCCCCAGGATGGCCCAGTGGGCAGGCCACCCACTGTATGGACTGTATGGACTGTGGCTTTGCTCTCCCCAGGATGGCCCAGTGGGCAGGCCACCCACTGTATGGACTGTATGGACTGTGGCTTTGCTCTCCCCAGGATGGCCCAGTGGGCAGGCCACCCACTGTATGGACTGTTTGGACTGTGGCTTTGCTCTCCCCAGGATGGCCCAGTGGGCAGGCCACCCACTGTATGGACTGTATGGACTGTGGCTTTGCTCTCCCCAGGATGGCCCAGTGGGCAGGCCACCCACTGTATGGACTGTTTGGACTGTGGCTTTGCTCTCCCCAGGATGGGCCAGTGGTCATGGAGTCCCCTCGTGGATCTGGCGTCGTGTACTCAAGTGGCTGAGGTGCCCCCCCTTCCCTTCCCCCTGAGGTGCCTGTCCTATTTTCTTTCTGATGCCCCTGCAGTGTTCTCTCCGTGGAGTTCTTGTCGTGGGACTGGGCCTTGCCCCTTTGCACAGGACCCCTGTGATCCACGGACAGTGGTTGGACTACATTTAGTAGCTGTATATATTTTGTACATAGTTTATTTATTTATTGGGATTACTGGTGTCCATATTTCAATATATCTGCCCGTTTATGATCTCTTCTTTTGGTCTTTGCATTATTTCGGTGGGGGGTGGTTTGTGGGTTGTGACAGTGATCTGTGGGAATGCATTGATGTGTGTGTTGTAGTGGGTGTGGGTGGGTGGGTGTGTGCCGGTAATCTTTTCCCTCCCCTGTGTCGTAGGTGCAGTACTCACCGATGTCTTCCGCGCCGCCGGGCGTGCTCCTGGTATATGAGCAGGTATAGGAGTGCGGGGATGACCTGCAACTCTGGTTCCATACTGCCGGAATCTCGCGTGGAGTGCGTAGAGGTGAGCGTTTTCCCGTTCGTAGTCTGTTTCCGCCGTGTTCTTATCGGCGGTGCTCCCGCCCCGGAAAAGGTGGCGGATTGGTGGGTCGTAATAGGGTGGGCGGTACATTGTCTGCCGCCTGGCTGTTGGCGGGAACCGCCGCGCTGTTTGTTTGTACCGCCGTGGCGGGCGGAGTGTTAAGTTGGCGGGCTGTGTTGGCGGTTCCCGCCAGGGTCAGAATTGCATATTTTAGACCGCCGGCCTGTTGGCGGCTTGGCCGCCGCTTTATCACCGACCGCCAGGGTCAGAATGAGGGCCAATGTCATGTGAGTGCTTGATCAGCATTGCCAACAGTAGGCATGTAGGTGCAGGTAATGTATTTCTGCTGGTGTGTAAGAGATAATGTCATGTGAGTGCTTGCTCAGCATTGCCAAGTCATCCAGCCTTGACAGCCTTTTCGCGGTGGTCGCTGCACGTTTTTTAAATGCAGATTGTGAAAAATATTTTTCCCAAGCTTCTGTGAGCATGAAGTTTTTTAGCTTGTCTTGAAGATGGTGCTAAAGGGAGGATCCTGAGCTCAGTTTCACCACAGTAGGCCGTTCATGGAATCTGGTGGGGCAAGTCTGAGTCTATTGCAGAAAGTTAAGAATGTACTGCTTCTACCGCAGGATTGCTTTATTAGATTAAACTCAAACCTTACTTCTGCTAGTGAAGCTCCCTTTGGCAAATGCAGTGCAGCTTTATAGATTTTGGTGGTAATCGTGCCCTCCAGGTGGTCCTTAATGCTTACAGTGATTTCACTTCCATGTGACAGGGTAGGGGTGAGCTTTGGTTTCATCACCTGAAGTAAAGGGTCTAGGTTCGGACCCTTAAGATTCTGGGCAAGTGTCATAAGGGCGAGCATGAGGCTGGTGTCTTTCTTCCTCAGGGTGTGAAGGTGTGATTTAAACTACCCCTGACTGTCCAGAAGGATGTCCAAGTATTTGTACAATAGTCATTCCCGACATTTAGGTGCCACCTGCCACAACTTGCCATTTTCTTGCCAAAGATGGCCATCATCATTTTCATGTGTTTGATTTTGGGACTATTTCTGATGATGTAATTGTACAAGCATGTGAGTTGGTGCTTTATCTAAGACCTCTGGAATGTTGGTAGTTGAAGAGCATGGGTGCAGAATGCAGCCTTGTTTTAGGTCCAGTTTTGCAGGGATTTTCTGTGAAATGCGGATGCCGTCCCCCAATTAGACCTGCACCCATGTGATGGAGTACAGCTGCACAATCATCCTCAGTAGGTCAGCTGACAGGCATCAGTTCTGACGTTTTCACCACAGTGAGCCTCTGGGAATGCTGTGAAATGTAGCTTTAAAGTCAATGAAAAAGGAGTAAAGCGCAGAACCACTTCTAAATACTTTGTCGTACATTAACACCAGCGCCATCGGGTTGTTGTGGTACCATAGTTGACTATAAAGCCACATTGATTCCTAGGGATGATCTTCATTGCATTTGCCCAGGATGTCAAGTCATCAAGCAGAAGGCTAGCAAATAGTTTAGCATCATTGTCAAATGAGTATTACGATGCAATACTTGCTTGGATCAGCTTTAGAACTCTCTTTTGATGATTGGCTGAATAATTGATCCCTTCCAAGAGTCTGACATACAGGTTGTTGCCAAGCAGAGACCAAATAGTAGGGACATTACTGCAGCCCAGAATGCGGGGTCAGGTGTAAAGAGGGCTGTTGGTAAATCTGTTAGGACCAGGAGCCCCTTCTTTCCGCATGCTGGTCAGTATGAGTCTGATCCGTACTTCCATCAAGCTGGTCACACTAGTTGTTGGAATTGCATTGACAGAATATGCCTCCAGCAGAGTGTAGATGGCATTCCTTGTATTTCCCATGGCATTTGGTTGCAAATATGATTGTTGAAGGAAAAACTGCAGGTCTTTATGGCTGTTTCTGGTTGCAAAGTGTGCTGTTAAAAATTAGATCCATGCGGTTTCTCTGATATTTGCATTTGTACCTTTCTTGCCTCCAGTTATCAACTGATTGACCATGGACAAAAATTGGTTGGAGGTATTCCTTTTGTTTGCATGTAAAAGCTGAGCCTAGGACTCGTCCGTGGGCTTCTGAGTCCCAAGATGGCTGACAACACTTCCTTGTTGAAGTGTTGTCAGCCAATCAGATCTCAGCACGAGATCGGGAGGAATCGCAAATCCTTCTCCTCCCTAGATATACAAATTTGTTTTCCCCTTAATTTCTCAAAAAGTACCAAACGGAATTACACCAAAACGGAAAAGCACTCTTTCTGGAACAGGACCTACCTTTCTGCCAAATTTGGTGTAATTCCGTCTAGTAATTTTGGCGCTATCGTTTTAAAAAATACCTAAGGAAAAATAAATGGGGAAAACGTGTTTTGGGACCCCCTTTTTCCTCACCCCCCACCCACCAGACATATCAACCAGAAAAAACTTTCCAGACAGCAGCTGACCTGACTGGAAAATATTTTTGGAACGTTTTCTGAAGATTTGTAAAATGGCACCAAAGATATAGGCAAGTAAAAAAAAAAGCTTTTTATACAGAAACTAGGTTTTAGCTATAACTACCTAGTGGTGACTGCCATTAGGTTATATATATACTGGCCACCACCGGTCAAATATGTATATAAAAAACTGGTGGTGGCCAGCAGGATTTTAGAGTCAAAATATATTATTGATTTTGAAACTCTTGCTCAACAAGGATTAAACTTGAGTGAGGAACTAGCTGTACATTTGAGAGAATAAGATGAGTTTAAATCATATTCCAGCTTGATACGACTTCAGAATATTAAGTGTATATAAGTTTATATAAGTATCTCATTGTAGGACGGTGGGGTAATTAATTAATATTAGGTTTATTTTTCGAAATTATTTACAGCACTGGTGTTTTATGGTATAATTGACCTATTTATATTTCTATTTATTCCTATATTTATTTATATATTTATATATATATTTGTATATATTTATTTATGTGCTGATATTTATAAGGAGTTTGGATAGCACATTAATAGTAGATTGTTGAGACATGATGTTGAAATAATGGAATAATATAATAATGAAATAGATAGGAAAGATGTATATGGGTCGATATTTAGTAAGTTTTGGGGTTACAGTATTTTGGAAATGTTACACTTTGGGATTTGTTTGTATTGTTGAAGAATTTTAGTATGGGTAGACGTCTTGTGACCAAATTAGAAGACATTTTTTTTCAGGTGATAATTTGAAAAGCAGGCGCAGTGGAGGAGCTGTTAGTTTAAAATAAATAATTAAGTTAACAAGGATTTTTTCAACATAAGTTTTAGAAATATTATTGAAAGTATAGTATTGCATTTGGACTCTAAAAATGAATAATTTTTAAATGAATAATATTATAAGAGTGCAATGGTATAGTATTTCATGATGAGATGTTGGTAATAATATGCTATCTTTGTTGGGCTTGTTATGTGAAAAGCTACACTCCAAAATGGCTGCCGTAGTAGTCTGTCCTGGGGAATTTGTTTTCGAAATTGATCCTTTGTCCATGTCTTTACATTTGTGTATTTATGTATTTAGAATGAATTGGAATGGTATTGTGAACAAGGCTACGGCCGCAACACGTCAATAAAATAAGACTGCATTGCCATGGTGTTCGGATTCCTTTTCCTAGATTGAGGAAATCGCTTTATTTGAGATTATTTGGGTTTCTGGGAGCGTACACCGCTCAAGAATCCGCCTTGGCATTCTACCAGAACAGTGTTCGTTTGTTTGGATATATATATATATATATATACACATATATATATGTTTAAAACAACATCCAGAATACGGAGGCTGTGGTGCAGCGGTCCCAGACAGGCTCCGGAACACCCAAATGGCCAAAACTCTTCCTCTGCTAACAAGGAAAGCTGGGACACCTCCAATCTGCTGATAATCAATAAAGTTCTTTATTGGAAAGCAGACTTCCCTCCAACGCATTTCGGCCATAGCCTTGATCACGGATGGAGTATGTGCGTGAAAAAAATACACATATACATAAAACCAAAAAGCATAGAAAACAGGCTTGTTCCCCAAATCCCAAATTCACAAAGTGGTGGCCATCTTGGAATTATATAATACTCCAATTTTCACTGCTAATGTCAGCCAATATATACCAAATATCTTCATTTGCAATCTACAATTATGTCCAAATCAGCACCTATATCAATCCTTCTATTATAGTCAATAAAAACGTTATATTACAATGTCATATATCCAATTGTTTCCTATAGCTTGTTGTGATACTTCCTTATCTCATTGAATTAATTGACCTTACAATGCAAACCGCAATTATCTTATTCATATATCTATTCTTTTAAAATAAAAATCAAACTAAATCAAAATCCCAAATGCTTTCCTGCATTTGCCACGCAAAATATACTCTCCATAGTCCTTCAATATTTACAGATCAAATTATCCCATCCTGCCCAAGATTGATTGCTATAAGATGTAATAAATATGATTGTTTCCAATTTTCCTTCCTCAACACCTGATTTGAATAACAAATCTTCTCTACTCATCTGGTTCACTTTATGTTTAGCCTGTGTAATGACTTTCATATCATATCCTCTCTCTTTGAATCTTTTGCACATAATTTCACATTCTTCTTGACAGTCTGTGGTATTGCTGCAAATTTGTCTAGCTCTCAAAAGTTCGCCATAAGGGATGCTCTGTATCAGACTAGAGGAATGTGCACTCTGGGCACATAATAAACTATTAACTGCTGTCAATTTTCTATGTAATTTTGTGGCGAGTGTACCATTTTTTACCATAACCTCAACATATAAAAATTCAATGTTGGTTTTACTATACTGTTCAGTAAATTTCAAGTTATAATCATTCCTGTTCAAATTCTGGACAAAACTTGTAACTGAAGGTACATCTCCTCTCCAAATCACAAAAATATCGTCAATGTATCAACACCACAATATTACTCTCTCTTCAAACTCCTCAATCTCAACTGAAATTTCTTCCTCCTAACAGTCCAAAGATAAGTTTGCATAGGTAGGGGCAAAACAAGTTCCCATTGCTGTACCCTGCAATTTTCTATGGATCTGATTGTCAAAAAGAAAAAAGTTATTTCTGAGGCAAAAACGTATCATATCCCATATCATTTTTGTATGTAATAGTAACAAAATGGACCTAGCTCGCATTTAGTGTCTGATTGCTCTTAGACCCTACACGTGATCAATGCTAGTGTATAAGCTGGCCACATCCAATGTTAGCAGTAGGTAATCATCTTCCCAATGTATATTTGCCATAATTTTCTGAATAAATGGACGAAGAAAATAATCAATAAAATTAGATGTATTCTCCAAAAGAGATCCCATAGCTGACACTATTGGTCTACCTGGTGGATTGGCTTTATCTTTATATACCTTCGGTAGGACGTATAGAATGGGAATCTTCGGATGATCACATTTTAAGAATAAAACTTCTTCCCATTCAATCAAACTCATGTCCCTCCACTCTGTAAGCATTTCAAAATATTGCTCATTGGTTTTCTTTACTGTTTCTCTATTGAGTTTCATTGCATTTCTTATCATTTAATTGAGTTCTACCTTCTGTCAGATACTTATCAACATCCAATACCACCACATTCCCACCTTTATCAGACTGTGGAATAACTATATTCCTATCTTGCTTCAAATCTGTCAAAACTTTTAATTGGGATTCTGTTAAGTTCCTTTTCTTATTATTTCCTGTTTTATATGTAATACTCTTCAATTGTTTGATCACATCCCGTTCAAAAACTTCTATTGCATCACATTGTAAAGATGGTAAAAATGTAGAATTAGTTCTGAAAGGACTAGGGCATATAGCATCTACCTCCAAACCTAATATCTCTAAATTCAAAATAGGATTTTCATGAGCCACATAATCATCATGTAACTCTAGCAATGTGTGTAAGGTGTCAATGTCCGAGATACTTAATTTACTCAATACTGGACTCTCATTTGTATTTGTATTTTTTTTATCCTTCATAGGGTACCATTTTTTAAGTTTCAACTTCCTCACAAACTTGAACACATCAATTCTAGTCTGTGTATACATATATATATATATATATATATATATACATTCACTTTAAAAAACTAAGATTACAGGGACGTTATAGTTAGGCTCTTATTATATATGCACCAAACCATTGAAATTCAGCTGCTATAGTTAGTTATCTCAAGTAACTATAACTCATGCCCTAAGGTAACTATAACTTATGCTCCCACCATGCACAGTTTTTTTGTCAAAAATGTTACTGCATATATTACATTGATATTATCAGTGATGTTATCAAAGAGTTATCATGAGTGCCGTAATTTATGGTGAAATGAGCAGTGCATAGCAAGGCCTCGAGTTATAGTTACCTTAGGGCACAAGTTATAGTTACTTGAGATAACTCTAACTATAACAGACCAATTTCTATGGTTTGGTATGTTTAAAATTTGAACCTAACTATAACGTTCCTGTAACCTTTGTTTTATAAGTGAATTTCTATTTTTTTTAAATTCTATTTCCTAACCGTAATTGCTCTGTAGCCTTTGTTTTTTGTCAGTGAATTTCTATGTTTTTTTAACGTAATTTTCAATACTAAATGTTAATCCAACCACCTCTGTTATGGCTTTCGGCCGTGCGCGGCTGGCCACAGGTCCTGGCCTGCAGCCAGACCCTGTGGCCAACTCCCTATAACCACCCAACCTTGCACCGCACACAGCCTTCAGCGGTGGGGTTGGTTTGGTACGCTTTTAACGACTGCCTAACCATAACGTCCAAGTAACCTTTGTTTTTTTAGTGAATTTCTATGGGTTTTTTCAATTCTATCTCCTAAATATAACATCCCTGTAATCTTTTTTTTTTTGTGCAAATTTCTATGGTTTTTTTTTTTAACGTAAAGTAATTTTCATTCCTATACGTTAATCCAACTACCAACGTGCATAGCCTTTGACCGTGCAAGGCTGCGGTTGGCCTGAGGGCCTGGCCTGCAGACAGGCCTTGTAGCCAACCCCCTTTAAACATCCAAACTTGCACCGCACAGGCCTTTTTCCATGTGCGGCCAGTCCCTGTGGCCACCCACCTAACCACCTACCCCTGAGAGAAAGAGAGAGAGAGAGACAGACAGATTGAGAGAGAGAGAAAGCTATTTAGGCTTTGATGACTGAGATATTTCTGGGCAAATTCAAAAGAAAAATGTTTTTGTCAATTAAAAAGAATGAGATCACCTTTCAGTATGAACCAAAAGCTTTTCAAGTGTAAAATAAATTAAAGAGGGAAAATGACCACGGCCACACCTGGCGTAGAAGCCTCAACTATCAGTTCAAGGGTCTGTGACTGTCACATTTAGGCCATAGGTGACTTCTTATTGTGATGCCTCCAGACATACCTATGACAGTCAGCCCACACTCGTGATTGGAAAGAAATGTGGATGTTCCATCACTAGGAAGGTTTAACAGTCAAAACTCCAGTAAATAAACAAACACACTGCCAAGCGAGACTAGGATTTGACCCTTCAGCCTCCTGAGTGACAACACAAGACCGTGAGCATTAGGCCCTTAGTGACTCTGTTCCCCTCTGCATCCAAACATAACTATAACATTCGTTCCAAGCATCTTGCTAGTCTTAGTCTGTGTAGTCATTGTATGGAGAGACCATTGCAAAGACAATCTCTCTCTCTCCCTCTCTTCCATCCCCTTATGGAAGAGCGGGAGAGAGAGTGTGACAGGACCGGGGGGGAGCCTCAAGGCCCCGCGGTCCTAGCTGGCCCCCCATGTCCTGCGGGAGCAGGCATTGCTCCTACAAGAAGGGATCTGCTTTAAATAGCAGCTCTCTGCTTTCGGGCAATGTTGGCATGCAGGGAAACAGATTAAAACTTTGCTTTCTGACAGCAGGGGCTGTTTGACAGCTCCCACTGTCAGAAAGCAGACTTTGTTTGCTTTTGCTTGGTGGGGGCTCTTAGCTCCCACCAAGCAAAAGCAAACAGCTATGTCCCAGGGGTGGGCACTCCGAGACATAGCAGGAGCTGGCCCTGGGGGATGGCGGTCCACAGGGCCATCAATGGCTCCTCAAGGGGGCAGTGTGTCCCCCTTCCAATGACCAATGCACAAGGAGGTGGTGGTCTCCAGGACCTGGTGACTGAAACCAATCTCTTCATTGTTTTATGAAGCCCTAGGGGTGGCAGTCCCCAGGGCTGTGGGGAGGGGGCTGGCATTACATCCCCGGCATTACATTTTGTGTAAGCCCCAGGGAGGTGGCATTCCCTAGGGCTGCAGGGGAGCCAGACATCCCCTTTGTCATATTTGGTAAAAGCCCCAGGGATGTGGTGGTCCCCAAGGCTGTGGGAAGGGGTGGGCAGCCCCCAGTTACATTTACTAAAAGGAGCGGGGAGGTGGTGGTCCCCAGGGCTGGGGGGAGCCGGAGGCCCCCCCATTATATTCACGTAAAGCCTCAGGAGGTAGTGGTCCCTGGGGCTTTTGGCGGGCCAAGCGGCCACCCTGCATCAAAATGGCAATGCCCCTGGGACTTTGCACATCCGGGGGCTACAATTAAACAAGCGGGGAAAACTGCACTTGCTTCCTTTTTTTTTATTTCGCTCTATTCTGCCGCGAATTGCGGCAAAAAATTGTTTTTAATACTTTTTAGCTCTGGGTGGGTCTCTCTGTCCCTACCCTGGCGCCTTTTGTTGTTTTACATATTTTTTTGAAGTTGAGTCCCCACAATGCTGATAATACTTTTGTGTTGAAGTGTTGGCAGATATATACATATATATCCCAAACAATCCAAAATACATGGAGCACTCACAGGTGAGTGGATTGACGTTTTATTCCATAAACAAAGCCAGACGTGTTTCGGCATTACTGCCTTTTTGGATGGCAATGATGTGCATGAAAAACATAAGGATGAGAAAATAACTTTTTCACATACTCTATGATGATGGTTGCTGGCTACAGTCTCTTGGAAGGTGGAGTGACTGATGTGTGCCGCCTATAAGTAATCACCCATTGGGAGTGCAATAGTTGTTTGAAAAGTGCACGTTGCATGATGCTTTTGATGCACATCATCGCCATTCAAAAAGGCAGTAATGCCAAAAGACGTCTGGCTTGGTTTATGGAACAAAACATCAATCCACTTACCTGTGAGTGCTCCATGTATTTTAGATTGCGACTTAATACGTTATATACCACTATCACGACAGAGGTACCCGTGCAAGTGTTCAGCAGTTAAGTGGTTTTCGGTTGGGATCTAATTAAGACTGCCTGAGTGATCACAGCCATAGGAAAAGTTAAATGCGTGCCCCAGTGGGACATTACAAAAGGTATAGACGCGTTATGAAGCTAGCATCTGCAGGACATTTGAATTTGATGGCAATGGTGGTTAACAAAAAGAGGATCACTCTGGTGTAGACAAAAATGGAGACAAAAATCTGGCAATAAAAAAATGAATTTCGGTGTGTTTAAAGATCTATGATGATTTAAAGAACTACTACAGTGATAACGTATCACCGGATGCCATTATAAGAATGAAACAATAACTTTTTCATATACTCAATGATGATGGTTGCTGGCTATAGTCTCCTGGGAGGTGGAGTGATTGATGTGTGCCTCCTATACGTAATCATCCTATAGGAGTGTAATAGTTGTTTGAAAAGTGCATGCTGTATGACGTTTTTGATGCGCATCATCACCATTGAAAAAGGCAGTAATGCTGAAACATTTCTGGCTTCGTTTATGGAATAAAACGTCAATCCACTTACCAGTGAGTGCTGCATGGTGTTTGGATTGTTTCTGATTTAATACGTGATACACCACTATCAGAACGGAGGCACCCGTGCAAGTGTTCAGCAGTTAAGAGGTTATCACTTGGGATATATATATATATATATATAGATATACACACACACACACACACAAACATATATACGTATGTATACAATGCTCATTCAAGCTTGTTTGCATGTCGAATAAACATTAAGGAAGTTGCTATTATCTCTGTTTGTGAGCACTGGACAGAGCCCTCATACTTTAGACCACTTTGGTGGTCATTCCAACCCTGGCGGTCGGCGTGAAAGCAGCGGCTAAACCACCAACAGGCTGGCGGCAAAAATATTGACATTCCGACCGTGGCGCTAACCGCCAAGAGAGGCCGCCACTTTAACACACCGACCGCCACGGAGGAACCAACAAACAGCGCAGCGTCACCGCCAACAGACAGGCGGGAGTCAATGTACCGCCCACAGTATCACAACCCACCAATCCGCCACCTTTTCTGGGGCGGTAGCACCGCAGATAAAAACATGTCGGAAACCGCTATACCGAAGGGAAAACGCTCACCTCAATACACCCCATGAGGAGCCAGGACAGCATGGAACCGGAACTTCACATACTCCCAGCGATAGTATACCTGCTCCTGTACCAGGAGTACGAACGCCGGCGCAGAAGACAACGGTGAGTACTGCACCTACGACACAGGGGAGGGGGGAGTCAAAAAATTACGGGGACACACATACGCGACACACCCACCCCACCCTCACCTACTACAACACACACATCAATGCATAGCAAAACATCACAGTTACACCCCCAAGCCCCCCGGAAGAATGCAAAGACAAAAGGAATTAGTTTGAAACATTTGCATAAATCAAAAAACTAGCTATTTAAATATTTACACCAAAACACAATAATAAATACAGTAATGTACAAGTCCGAGCATTGTAGCAGGCATTGTCCGTGGACCACTCGGGCCAAATCACATGGGCAAAGCCCACACAGGATACCTGAATCCAACGGAGAGAACACTGCAGGGGCATCAGATGGCAAAACTACAGGCACCTCAGGGGAAAGGGAAGGGGGAGCACCTCAGCCGGATGAGTGCACGACGCCAGATCCACGAGGGGCCTCCATGCCCACTGTTCAATCCTGGGGAGTGCAAAGCCACAGTCTCACAAGTCTATACAGTGGGTGGGCTGCCCACTGTTCAATCCTGGGGAGTGCAAAGCCACAGTCTCTCAAGTCGATGACAGTCTTCACTGGTTCTGGAGGGGGCCTGGTGCCCAGAGTGCCTCATCCTGTGCAGGCCAGAGGTAGTGGATGCCTTCTTCCACTGGTTCTGGAGGGGGCCTGCTGCCCAGAGTGCTTCATCCTGTGCAGGACAGAGGTAGTGGATGCATGTCTCCACTGCTTCTGGAGGGGGCCTGGTGCCCAGAGTGCTTCGTGCAGGCCTGCCCGACACAGATGCGGCACAGCCCCTGCCGCTCATGGGCCAGCGGTGCTTGAGACGGCAGTGCCCGGTTCAGCGGTGCTTGAGTTGGAGAGCCCAGTTCAGCTGTGCTTGAGATGAAGGGCCCAGTTCAGCGGTGCTTGAGACGGCGGTGCCCGGTTCAGCGGTGCTTGAGTTGGAGGGCCCAGTTCAGCGGTGCTTGAGACGGCGGTGCCCGGTTCAGCGGTGCTTGAGATGAAGAGCCCAATTCAGCGGTGCTTGAGATGAAGGGCCCAGTTCAGCGGTGCTTGAGACGGCGGTGCCCGGTTCAGCGGTGCTTGAGTTGGAGGGCCCAGTTCAGCGGTGCTTGAGACGGCGGTGCCCAGTTCAGCGGGGCTTGAGTTGGAGGGCCCAGTGCAGCGGTGCTTGAGTTGGAGGGCCCAGTTCAGCGGTGCTTGAGACGGCGGTGCCCAGTTCAGCGGTGCTTGAGATGAAGGGCCCAGTTCAGCGGTGCTTGAGACGGCGGTGCCCGGTTCAGCGGTACTTGAGATGAAGGGCCCAGTTCAGCGGTGCTTGAGTTGGAGGGCCCAGTTCAGCGGTGCTTGAGACGGCAGTGCCCAGTTCAGCGGTGCTTGAGACAGCGGTGCCCAGTTCAGCGGTGCTTGAGACGGCGGTGCCCAGTTCAGCGGTGCTTGAGTTGGAGGGCCCAGTGCAGCGGTGCTTGAGTTGGAGCGCCCAGTTCAGCGGTACTTGAGACGGCGGTGCCCAGTTCAGCGGTGCTTGAGATGAAGTGCCCAGTTCAGCGGTGCTTGAGACGGCGGTTCCCGGTTCAGCGGTGCTTGAGTTGGAGGGCCCAGTTCAGCGGTGCTTGAGACGGCGGTGCCCAGTTCAGATGTGCTTGAGTTGGAGGGCCCAGTGCAGCGGTGCTTGAGTTGGAGGGCCCAGTTCAGCGGTGCTTGAGATGGCGGTGACCAGTTCAGCGGTGCTTGAGATGAAGGGCCCAGTTCAGCGGTGCTTGAGATGAAGGGCCCAGTTCAGCGGTGCTTGAGATGAAGGGCCCAGTTCAGTGGTGCTTGAGATGGAAGTGGGCAGGTCAGCGGCCCCGGCCATGGCGGGGTGTCCATTTCCCACCTGACTTGTGGCTGGCGGTGTCCTCCTGGGCAGCTGGGCCGGGCCTGTTGGTGGGGTCCTGCCCACATGGGAGGGGGCTGGTGGGCCACTCCTGGCCAGCTGGGCTGATGGCGGTGGTGTCGGCCGTGCTGCCCTTCCCAGCCTTCCCAGTTCGCCTGTGGCCCTTCCCCACCTTGCCCGGTGTGGCAGCTGTCTCCACACTCCCTGGCGGAGGCCTGGTCGGGGTTTTGGTGCCTGATGTCATCTGCCTCTCCCGCCGGCCATTGCCTATCTTCGGGTGTTTCTCCGGGGGTGGGCTGGCCGTGCCTTGGCTCCGGACCAAACTGGCTGCCCTGGTGGGTGGGGCACTCCACTGTCCCAGGCAGACCTTGATGGCAGGGCCCGGTTTTGTGGGGGCTGAGGTGCTCAATCGAGTCATATGACATGGACGGGGTGGGGGAGTTGGTGGGAAGAGGTTGAGTTTCGACAGGAATAACTTTTTGGGAGCAGTGGGATGGGTAGGTGTAGTGGTTATGGGAGTGGAGTAAGAGGTAGTGGTTGTAGGAGGTGTAAGTTTTGTGGTTTTGGGTGCTGGTGCTTGGGCTGGAGGCTGTCGTGAGGTGGATGGCTGTTGGGTGGGTGGCTGCCTGCGTTTGTGTATGTTGGGAGGGGGTGTCACAGACACACTGGGAGAGGACACAGGGGACGTGTAAATGGCAGTGGGGGTGGTGACTGCACGTGTGCGGGGTGTTCTGGTGTCTGTGCTGCTGAGGGATGTAGTGGCTGAAGATGGTGTGCATGCAGGTGTGAATGTAGAGGTGACAGGGAGGGGTGAGGGAGACGTGGAGGAGGGGGACACAGTGGAGGCAGTGGCTGTTGCTATGTCTGCATGGGAATGATGCTTGTGTGACTGCCTGTGGGATGTGTGGTGCTTATGTCTGGCTGAGCCCCCCTTGGGTGTTGAGGTGTGTGCAGGCTGGTCTGATGGTGTCCCTGGGATAGGCAGAGGTACAGGTGATAGGGAATGGGTGGAGGAAGTTGGAGGGGGGAGGCTAGACACAGGACAATGGCTTCCATCAGTGCTGAGGCCAGAGTCTGGAACGATCGCTGAAGGGCCGCCTGACCAGAATGAATGCCCTAGAGGTATGCATTGCTCTGGTGCACTTCCCTTTCTACACCCTGGATGGCATTCAAAATGGTAGACTGCCCAACAGTGAGCGTCCTCAGGAGGTCAATGACCTCCTCACTGAGGGCAGCAGGGGTGACTGGGGCAGGGCCTGAGGTGCCTGGGGCGAAGGAGATGCCCACCTTCCTGGGTGTGCGGGCACGGAACAAACGCTGAGGGGCTGCTGGGAGGGCGGTGCTGGTGCTGGGGGTGGCGGCTGTACCTGTAGTTGGGGTGGCCACAGATTTTGCCGCCACCACAAGGGAGCTCCCTTCAGAGGACGAGTCGGTGTCACTGTTGTCGGCCTGAGTCCCCGCTGTGGAGCTCCCCTCGCCCTCCGTCCCACTGGTGAACTCAGACTCCGTGGTGTGGCCCTCCATGGCCATGTGGGATGCAGCTCCCTCGTGCTCCGGTGCCACTTCTCCTCCGCCTGATGATGCACACATGAACAGGAAGATCACAAAAAAGGGGGGGGAAAACAAAATAAAGACATGTTGAGTGCATGCATTGGCGACACCGTTGGCGGACAGGACAGACACAGAAGCCCCCTGCACTACGCCACGCACTTGGGGTCGACTACTCAATCCCTGGGACATGGCCTACAAGCCTATGGACGACATCCGCACACATAGATGACACAGGGCCATGATCTCCTGTACTTGGCACCCTACAGAGGTGGGGGGGGGGGGGAACAGGGCCATGCCTTACGGAGAGGCCTAGCCTACAGAACTCACCCTGGCCTAGGGAGACCCACAGCCCTCCTCCCCCACCCAGACACCTCCACTGCACGCAAAGTCAGCAGAATGAGAGTGTACTCACCCCCTTGTGTCTGCTGTGATGCCCTCACGCGCCCATCCAATTCGGGGTAGGCCACCTCCAGGATCCGGGACATCAGGGGGGTCAAAGTCCGACTGGCACCCCTCCCACGTTGGGATGCCATCCCCAGCTGAGCCTCCGCCGTCTTCCTGCTCCAGCGGCGGATGTCATCCCATCTCTTCCGTCTGCGGTGGACCCCCAGGTTCCGGACGTCCTTGGCGATGGCACGCCAAATATCTACCTTCTGGTGGGCGCTGACCTATATGAAAAGTACGGAGGGAGAAGAGAAGTCATTACCTTCTGCACCGTCAATGTGAGTGGCCCCCATCCCTACCCTTGCCATGTGGCACATGCAATCACGTCGTTTCATGCACGCCTCAATCTCCCCCCCCCAACATTCATACACCCCACTCCACACAGGCATAGCCCATACAGCATGCTCCCAGTGTATTTACCTGTTTGTCTGGAGGACCGTAGAGTTGCGCGTACTGGGGGAGGACCCCATCCACTAGTTTCTCCAATTCCTCAGTGGTGAAGGTGGGGGCCCTTTCCCCAGTCGCTTGAGCCATTGTCTCCTCCAGACCGAGGTCACAGCAGCCCTTGCAGTGTAGGTCCTCTCCTGTCGAAGATCAGGTATCGAGTGATTAAGCAGATAGAAAATGGCGGGCACATCTTCATTGGCTCCTGGGACCCATAGGGTTCAATGTTAACCAATGCAGCATTGCGCCGCGGTCTTTGACCGCCTACCGCCACGGTGTACAACGCCAGCGCAGTTACCACACATCCCATTGTCACACTTCACAGGTCAGGCAGCCGCCATTTCAGGGGCCCACATGCCCTAATATTTTAACTGCGTCACACATACCTAGGCCTTGCCTCAACACTCATACAAGCCATTCTATGGATTAAGATTCTTGTTCTGTGCAAGCTGTGGTTACGTACCTCTGGGATGTTTGACTCTGTGCTCGCTGTTGTCCTTCATAGGCCCCGTCCGCTGGGACATGTGTGGAGATGGCGGCATCCTCCGGTGTACCGACCTCTGGTGGACCTGTCGACAATGGAAGAGAGACATGTTATACTGACCTACAGGCTTGACCGTGCCACAATCCTGGAACTGTGTGCCCAGCTGGAGCCAGACCTGATGTCACCTATCCGCCAACCCACAGGAATCCCTCCTCAAGTGCAGGTGCTGTCAGTGCTCCATTTCCTAGCAAGTGGGTCCTTTCAAACAACAGTGGCCATATCATCAGGGATGTCCCAGGCTATGTTTTCCAAGGTGTTGTCCAGAGTGTTGTCTGCCCTGCTAAAACACATGCGGAGCTACATCGTTTTCCCTGAGATGGGGGATTTGCCTACAGTGAAGGGTGATTTCTATGCCCTTGAACATATCCCCAACATCATAGGTGCCATTGATGGGACCCATGTGGCTTTGGTCCCCCCCCACAGGAGTGAACAGGTGTATAGAAACCGGAGGAGTTATCATTCGAGGAATGTCCAGATGGTGTGTTTGGCAGACCAGTACATCTCCCATGTTAATGCCAAGCTCCCTGGCTCAGTGCATGACGCGTACATCATGCGGAATAGCAGCATCCCCTATGCGATGGAGCAACTCCAGAGGCACCATGTGTGGCTAATTGGTGACTCTGGATACCCCAACCTGTCCTGGCTACTGACCCCAGTGAGGAATCCCAGGACAAGGGCAGAGGAACGCTACAATGAGGCCCATGGGCAAACTAGGAGGGTGATCGAGCGGACCTTCGGCCTCCTGAAGGCCAGGTTCCGCTGCCTCCATATGACAGGTGGATCCCTATTCTACTCACCAAAGAAGGTGTGCCAGATCATCGTGGCCTGCTGCATGCTTCACAACTTGGCTTTGCGTCGCCAGGTGCATTTTCTGCAGGAGGATGGTCCAGATGGTGGTGTTGTAGCAGCTGTGGAGCCTGTGGAGAGTGAAGAGGAGGAAGCAGAAGAGGACGACATAGACAACAGGAACACAGTAATACAGCAGTATTTCCAATGACAGACAGGTAAGAATACATAGCTGCCTACTACATGTACTTAACCACTACTACCTCTCTCCTGTCTGTCGTTTTCACCCAGTGTATGGTAACTGACTTGTCACTTTCCTTTGCGATTTCAGAAATGTGTCCCCCAGTGTGTGACATGTGCTTTGTTTACCCATGGACTACAGCTGTGTGACATTGGTATGTTGGCATCACAATGTAAATAAGCATTTTGGCACGGTAATGTCTGATACATTTGTTCAAAATCACAGCCAGACTCCTGAGTTTTTTGTGCAATAACTGTGTTTATTTGAGTGCTCTATATTGTGGGGTGGTTGCAAATTGGTGAGGGGGGATGGTGGAGGAATGTCCATGGCAGAGTCCAGACTATTGGGATCACAGGTGCATTGTCCAGATGCCTGTGGAAAGTGGAGCTGGGGCAGTTTAAGGATGGACAGGGTGATAATGTGGGACAGTGGGATGACAATCAGGGTGGTATCCTTTGCTGGCGGGGGTCTTGGCATCTTACTCTGTCTTCTTCCTGGATCTCAGGGACCGCTTGCGGGGTGGTTCTCCTTCTGCAGGGGGTGGGGTGCTGGTGGCCTGTTGGTCCTGTGGCGGGGCCTCCTGTCCACTAGCGCCAGCAGAGGTGGTAGGCAGTTCTTGGTCCATGCTAGTGTCAGGGGCCCTTTGTGGTGCCACGGTGGGCTGCAATGAGGTGGCTATCACATTCAGCACCCCTACGATGGTGCCCAGGGCGGAACTGATGGTTGTTAGTTCCTCCCTGAACCCCAAATACTGTTCCTCCTGCAGGCACTGGGTCTCCTGACACCTGGCCAGTACCGTCGCCATCGTCTCCTGGGAGCGGTAGTATGCTCCCATGATGGTGGTGAGGGCCTTGTGGAGAGTGGGTTCCCTGGGCCTGTTCCCCCCCCTGTCGCACAGCAGCCCTCCCAGTTTCCCTGTTTCCCTGGGCCTCTGTCCCCTGGACCATGTGCCCACTGCCACTGCCCCCAGGTCCCTGTTGTTGTTGGGGTGGTGGGTTAACCTGGGTGCCCTGTAGTGGTGGACACAACGCTGCTTGACGTGTCCTGGGGACAGAGGTATGGGCCCGCTGGGTGGGTGCTGTGCTGGTGTTCCCAGAGGGGGGAAGGTCTGCTGTGGCCTGTGGCTGTCTGAGGGGAACCGACTGTCCCGAGGTCCCCGATGGGCCGGGCTGGTCATCTTGATCCAGGTTGACAGAGCTGCTGCCATCGCTGTGGGCCTTTTCTGGGGGTGGGGTGGACATTTGTGGACCCTCCTGCACGGTGACGTTGCGTTGGGGTCCTGCAGGGCTATAAAGGCATGATTATTGCATCTGTGTGTGCCATGGTGTGCAATGGGTGGCTGCCCGTGTCCCCCAGTGCTTGCATTCCTGTGTGGGGGCTTTTGTGATGGGGCTTTGGGGGGGGGGGATGGGTATGTGCAGTGGGCATGCTTTGGTGATGGGTGTCCATGCTTTGTGGTCGCATGCAGGGCTTGGTGTTGGGATGGGTGGTTTGTGATGGTGAGACATTTGCAAGGAGTAGGAGCGATGGGGGTGAGGGTGGGGGTATGTATTGGCATGCAGGTGGGGTGGGGGGGATGAAGTAGTGAAGATGTGACTTACCAGAGTCCATTCCTCCAGATACTCCGCCGAGGCCCTCAGGATGCAGGATCGCCAAGACCTGCTCCTCCCATGTTGTAAATTCTGGGAGAGGAGGTGGGGGTCCGCCGCCAGTCCTCTGCACTGCAATGCGGTGTCTGGATACCGTTGAACGCACCTTCCCCTGTAGGTCGTTCCACCTCTTCCTGATGTCATCCAGATTTCTTGGGTGCTGTCCCACAGCGTTGACCCTGTCCACTATTCTGCTCCATAGCTCCATCTTCCTGGCAATGGATGTCTGCTGGACCTGTGATCTGAATAGCTGTGGCTCTACCCGGATGATTTCCTCCACCATGACCCTGAGTTCCTCCTCCGAAAACCTGGGGTGTCTTTGCGGAGCCATGGGGTGGTGTGGGTGATGTGTGGGGTGGTGTGTGTTGTGATGTGTGGGGTGATATTTAGTGGTGTGTTGTGTGCGGTGCGTGGAAGTAATGTGGGTGATGGTAATGTGTGCCTGTGGTTGCTAGTTTGTAGATGGTGGTGTCTCTGTCTGTGCCTCGTTCCTAATTTTTGGTTGTAGGGGTTTGTGTGTGATGTGGGTGTGTGTTTTATATTTAATTGGGTGTGTGGGAGTGGTGTGTGTACGTGTATCAGGTGTGTGTATTTCGATTTGTCCAATGTGGCTGTGTTTTGTAGGTTTGTGTGTATTCTGAGCGCGGCGGTGTGCACTGCCAATGGAATACCGCATTTGAAAGACCGCCGCGTGGATTCGTGGGTCGTGATAGTGTGGGCGTATTTCTGTTGGCGTGACGGTGTCGGTTTTGTTTTCGCCAGTTTATCGCTGACCTTTGGTGTGGCGGACTTCTGTGGGTGTCGGTATTTTAGCGGTTTCCGTGTTGTGGGTCAGAATGACCGTGGCGGTTTACCGCGGCCGCGGCAGTATGGTGGCGGTCTTCTGACAGCGGTAAGAGGCTTTTACCGCTGATGTTGGAATGACCACCTTTGTGTGTCTTCAAATATCAATGGTATAGGATGAGAAGGTAGAACTCAGGAGAAGTGCTGGCTATTTTGTAGATCTCATAAATTCATAAATGTTTAATAAAATATGCGGAGCTATTGTTTTTGGTTCGGAACATATTTTTTTGTTCTCATAAGATCTCAATTTAATTTTTATCTTGCATTAGAAGAACAACCCGACATGCTGTTCATCAAAGACAGTTGGGTGAGCGTGCAGGGATACAATGCTGCAGTCTAACATTATTAACTTTCTTATGCAATCGCATTTCAGCAGGAGACATATATGAACAAAATAAAGTGCCAACCAAAGTCACATATCACAAGGCTCACTGCACACACTGGCTCTGCTAAAGTGCTTTCAGCATGTTCATGAGGCCAAGGAGTTTGATTGGGAAGGCATGTTTGGAGAGAGCTCAAGATTGAAATAAAGATGGTTGGTACCCTTCTCCAATAGCCCAGACAAGCTTAAAGAAAGTATAATGGAATGTGACTAATCTCAGTAACCAACAAGAATCAATTACACTACCCACTAACTTTGGTTCCGGAGTACCTTGTTACCCGCTGTAAAGCACTTGAACAAGTTACAATGGGTGGTAAGTGCTATATAAATATGATTACAGTACTCTACATGGAGTCATTGTTAGTGACATCTAACATCCTCAGGGCAGACACTTATTGATCAATGGAGTATACTTTTCTTTGGCACCTCAAGAATAATTTGTATCTCTCTAACACCATGTTAATTTCCCTACAACATCCCTCTTGCATCTCCTTTATCACTACTTGATAAGCATCCACATTCCTGCACCGGCAATTTTTTAAAATCCTATAAGCCCAACATCCACCAAACAGTGCTTCAATAATGGTAAGAGACTCAAGGGTGAAATGGCAGTTATAAGCAGGACCTATGGTATTATGCGATTGTGCGGCTGCAGTGATTTTCACATTATTATAGATTTGACACATTATCCATAATCTGCAGCATAATATGCAGATTTTCACCACAAAAAATGATCTATCTCAAACAGTTCAAAGTTACTAAAAACACAAGCGTGGAATGCCCCTTGCAAAGGTTGACTGTACACCTTTCAGTTCCTTATTGCTATATTTGAGTGTTAAACTGGTTCGAATGAGGTGCAACCAATGCCCAGACAGTGTTAGCAAGTTTAACAAGCATTTGAAATGCAATGGGTCATGCGTTTGCTCCAGTTAGAGCTACTAGCATTGTAAA
Source organism: Pleurodeles waltl (assembly GCF_031143425.1). NCBI lineage: Eukaryota > Metazoa > Chordata > Amphibia > Caudata > Salamandridae > Pleurodeles > Pleurodeles waltl. The sequence goes on from NC_090445.1 coordinate 496,987,596, forward strand.
TTTCTAACTGGACTTATCTTGCCACATAAATTTAAAGCAAAAAGTAAAACAGTTGACATAAGCAAGTCAATTCAAAACACCACGACCGCCATGAGGGTGAACGCGAGAGTTATTCGCTCTCTGTGTGAATTTCTAGAAAGGATCACGGCTAGGATGAAAGACAAACTGAAACCAGAGGAAGGGCCAGCACATGCTGAAACAGGAGGAAGCATGACGTATGTGATGGCCAACAAAAATGTTCACTTAGTGAAATTGCCTGGGAGGGAACTCAGCACACAAAGGAGGAACATTTCACAAAATTAACCAACAAAAAGGAAGCATTTAAAACAATCTCGACAAAGAATGAATAGCAAGAGTGGGCGTGGTTAAAAGCCCACAGAAAGATTACAACAGACCAGAGCGCTTGTGCGCTTGACCATAAAAATAACCAAACAATAAAGTAATACTATCAAAAAATGCACCGCATTACACTTCATAATTTGCCTTTTCTTGTCTCATAATTTACTCAACCCTGTTGCATAATTTGGCCCTCACCTGCCACATAATATCAGTGGCCCTGGTTATAAGAGGGAATAGCAATTACACACATTATCTTATAAAATCACACACCACCATCATGGTGCTTCCAAGGGAAAACATCTTGGAAGAAATGTACCTAAATGTAGGTGTATCAATGTTTTACAAAGTTAATTGTCCTGCAATCACAGTACAATGAGCAGGTGTTTGTATCATGGAAACCTTACTTAAAGTCATACAGAGGTAAAAATAACTACTCACCAGATACAATGCCACTGATGTCCAGAGGCTCAGCTGCAGCCCTTTGGATAGGTATCATGGCTCTAGTATCTGATCAAAAACATTGACTAGCAGGTTTGTCACCCTACTCTTGATGCTGACCTTCTCCGTATGATCTGGTCATGTCCGTCCGTTTCACAGTACTGGTCTGCAATAGGAGAATCATTAACAGAGACCACAGGGATGACTGTGGAACTGACACCCACTTATTTTCTATTGGGGCTATACCCAAGAACACGAGGCTCTACAGTGGCTTCACGCTTCATGGACCTTGCTATGCTTTTTGGTGAAGCGGTAGTTGATGCAGCACTGGAAGTCACCCCATGCCGCATCCATTCACTCATGCAGTGAGAAAGTATTTCTCTGGAGCCAAGCCGAAATATTGGCTCTCCGGCGCAAAGAATGAGATTGAGATGGAAACCGATATCACTGAAGTGGGATGCACTGGTGGAAACATTTAAGACACAAAATGAGACATAGGGGTTGACTAACTGAGACTAGCAGCGTCCCTAAAGAAAGGTTTTGGGGTAGCAAGAAGTTTGAATCCTTGGTTTTAGACACTTCCAGACCCGGGAAGCTTCCACCCTCGCCTCCCTGCCCCCCCCCTATTTCCACACTAACAAGCATTGTCACCAAGGAGACCACACACGCAGGCCCCCACTTTATATGTGAATTTTTTCTGAGGGATCAAATGGTACTTGCGACCCACATGGCTTTAGGTAAGTAACTAATGACAGAGGCAGGTTGGGCGGGTTAGCAATGTTACATAACACAAGGTTGGTTTGACATATCTAACTGTCCGATGCTTGAGCCGCTTGTCTCCACTACTGTTATGCATGTCGACATCCCTGATGTATACAATGCTTGTCGAACCTTACTAAAAATAAAAACCAATAAAGTTCATTTTTAAAAAAGAAGGTTTGTCACCCATCATGGGTGTGCTCGTCACAGTTAAAGACACCACTGCACCAAAATAGTAGCATACCCAGTCATTATGTTATTGTGATGTGCACTGCAACTCTTTCTTACAAGCGCATACTATCTATATAAATAAATTTACAATCAGGGCTGGACTGGGAACCCAAAGCAGGCCTGTCAAATTTATAGGACCAGCCTCTGGTGGGGGGGGCAAGTGTGAAGCACTGCTGCTTTTGTTACTGGAGACCGATATTGCAGCACCACTGCAAAACCATCTCCCAGTGCTGCAAACCAGACCCCATCCTTCCAGCCTCCTGGGCAATTGCCCGATGCCCGATTACAATTACAATATATATGGTGCCAGCTGAGTTCTTGCACTTCCCAAAGTGGCAGTAGGATCCTTTGGGACATTGCAACAAAACTTTTTCATTGTCCTCTTCCTCCTCGTAACTGGAAAGCATATGCGTTCCATTGCAACTGAGGATGGAAGGTTGGTTCCCAACTTTACCTTTTACGAAGCATCAGCACATGATGCTCTTTAGTATTGGAGCTTGTTGTATCCTTCTAGATGGGCATAGCATTCAGAGGCAGTAGTGCATGAGCTTCTTGTTCCCAACATCACAGCAACATCTTGCACTGCTTCCTCTGAAAACTTCTGGTCGTTGCCATTGCTAAGTTTAAATTCAGATGATTAAATACATAAAAGGTGATAGGAGGATGCTTGCAATAAGTTTAACCACCCTCAATCGCCCATCGCTCTTTTGCCCACCATGCCACCTCAAATTAGACCTAGCCCTATGCAAATCAGCCTTGACCCTGCACCCAAAGGAACAGTCCAGTGTGAACAGCCAAGCCAGGTCCTCTCTGAACTGGAACACAAGCAACCCAAGACCGGTTTCACCCTGATTAGGGCTCTTCATTACGGTATAGCTTGGTTTCAGTGGCACAGTGAGCAAGTGACCCACATCTGGGCATAATCTTGACCACTTAGAGTGCTACATCGAAGACTCAAAAGGTGATAGGAGGATGCTTGCAATAAGTCTAACAACAGGGAATTGCTCGGGGTAGCATTACAACCTATTGTTATTTTGCCCACCATGCCATCTCGGATTAGACACAGCCATCAATTTGTTTCTGATGTTCTAAATTCAGAAGATCAAAGGAACCACAATGAAGTACCTATTCCTTATTAAGGAAACACAATATGTGAACAATATTGGGAGCAGTGCAGTTCCCACCATCCAGATCACCTGCAACCATTATTATTCCATCTACCTGCCAAAGCCCACATTTTAAGTTTCACCTGCATCAGCTCACTCAGCTAACCACACTAGCACACCTAAAACTATAAACAGATTTAGACAGCAACCGTTAACTGAAACATTTCCATTAATCAGTTTTTGGGTTTCCTCTGCACGAGATACCGATTGGTTCCCACAGGTGTTCTTCATTAGCGGGTAAAAACTCTTACAATAACTAAAACTGCATTTTGTTGTCCTATATCTATCAATCAATCAATCAATCAATCATTAGATTTATAAAGCGCGCTATGTGCCCATCAGGGTTTCGAGGCGCTAGGGGGGGGGAGTGGTAGCTGCTATCGTTCGAAGAGCCATGTCTTGAGGAGTCTCCTGAAGGTGAGGAGGTCCTGGGTCTGGCGTAGCGAGGTCGGGAGTGAGTTCCAGGTCTTGGCGGCGAGGTAGGAGAAGGATCTGCCGCCAGAGGTCTTGCGCTGGATTCGGGGGACGATGGCGAGGGCGAGGTTGGCAGAGCGTAGTTGGGGTGAGGGAACGTAGAAGTTGAGTCTGGTGTTCAGGTAGGTGGGGCCGGTGTTGTGTAGTGCCTTGTGTGCGTGGGTGAGGAGTTTAAAGGTGATCCTCTTGTCCACGGGGAGCCAGTGGAGGTCCTTCAGGTCGTGGGAGATGTGACATTGGCGGGGTATATCGAGGATCAGGCGGGCGGATGCGTTCTGGATGCGTTGGAGTCGTTGGATGTCTTTAGTTGGGATGCCTGTGTAGAGTGCGTTGCCGTAGTCGAGTCTGCTACTGACGGGGGCTTGGGTCACCGTCTTTCTGGTTCCTGTTGGAATCCACTTGAAGATTCTGCGGAGCATGCAGAGGGTGTTGAAACAGGAGGAGGAGACTGCGTTGACCTGTGTGGACATGGTGAGAGCTGAGTCGAGGATGAAGCCGAGGTTTCGTGCGTGGCTGGCTGGGGTGGGTGGGGGGCTCAGGGCGGTGGGCCACCAAGAGTCGTTCCAGGCCGATGGGGAGCGGCCGAGGATGAGGACTTCCTGGTCGGAGTTTAGTTTCAGGCGGCTGTTGCTCATCCACTCTGCGATGGATTTCAGTCCCTCGTGGAGGTTGGCTTTGGCGGTGTGAGGATCTTTGGTCAGGGAGAGGACGAGCTGTGTGTCGTCGGCGTAGGAGAGGATGCTGAGGCTGTGCTGACGGGCCAGTTGTGCAAGGGGGGGCCATGTAGACGTTGAACAGCGTTGGGCTTAGCGAGGAGCCTTGGGGGACGCCGCAGATGAGGTTGGTGGCTTCGGAGCGGAAGGGTGAGAGTCGGATTCTCTGGGTTCTGACGGAGAGAAAAGAGGAGATCCAGTTGAGGGCTTTGTCTTGGATACCGGCTTCGTGGAGGCGATTTAGTAGGGTGCGGTGGCAGACCGTGTCGAAGGCAGCGGAGAGGTCCAGGAGGATGAGGGCTGAAGTTTCGCCGTTGTCCATTTGTTGTCTGATGTCATCTGTGGCGGCGAGGAGTGCAGTCTCTGTGCTGTGGTTGCGTCTGAAACCGGATTGGGAAGGGTCTAGGATGGAGTTGTCTTCGAGGTAGTGGGAGAGCTGTGCGTTGACGATCTTCTCAATGACTTTCGCTGGGAAAGGGAGGAGGGAGATCGGACGGAAGTTTTTGAGATCGTTGAGGTCAGCCTTAGGTTTCTTGAGGAGGGGTTGGATTTCTGCGTGCTTCCAGCTGTCCGGGAAGGTAGCGGTGTTGAAGGAAAGGTTGATGATCTTGCGGAGTTTGGGGGCAATGGTGACGTCGGCTTTGTTGAAGACGTGATGTGGGCAGGGGTCTGAGGGAGATCCTGAGTGGATGGAGTTCATGGTCTTTAAGGTTTCGGCATCGTCTACGTGGGTCCAAGTGGTGAGGCGGTCGGCGTGGGAGGAGTTGTTGGGGGTGGGGTCGGGCGGAGGTGCGGTGTTGAAGCTGTCGTGGATGTCTGCGATTTTCTGGTAGAAGAAGGTGGAGAGATCGTCGCAGAGTTTCTGGGATGGTGGGACGTCGTTGACGCTGGCGTTGGGGTTGGAGAACTCCTTCATGATGCAGAAGAGTTCCTTGCAGTCGTGTGCATAGTTGTTAAGGCGTTCTGTGAAGTGGGAGCATTTGGCGAGTCGGATCAGTTGGTGGTGTTCGCGGTTGGCTTCCTTGAGGGTAGCAAGGTTGTCGGGTGTTCGCTCGAGGATCCATTTTTTCTTGAGTTTCTGGCAGGTGCGTATGGAGGTGGTCAGTTCGCCTGTGAACCAGGCTGATTTTTCTTTTCTTGGTTGACGGTGGGTCTCTTGAGTGGTGCTAGGATGTTGGTGCAGTTGAGGATCCATTGTTGGAGGTTGATGGCGGCGGAGTCCGGGTCGGTGGGGTCGGGTGGTGGGTTTTTGGCGAGGGTGCTGGCTAGTTGGTCTTTGGTGATTTTTCCCCAGTGTCGGTGAGGCGGTAGTGGGGTGCGGTGGTGTTCGGTGTTTTTCTTGAAGGAAAAATGGACACAGTGGTGGTCGGTCCAGTGGAGTTCGGAGGTGTGGCTGAATGAGATGTGGTTGCTTGCAGTGAAGAGTGGGTCAAGGGTGTGGCCGGCGATGTGGGTGGGTGTGTTGACCAGTTGACGGAGCCCGAGGTTGGAGAGGTTGGTGGTCAGTGATGCGGTGTTGGCGTCATTGTTGTTCTCCAGGTGGAAGTTGAGGTCTCCCAGGAGGATGTAGTCTGAAGAGGCGAGGGCGTGGGTGCTCGCGAGGTCGGAGATGGTGTTGCTGTAGGGGGCTCTTGGTCCTGGAGGACGGTATATGAGGGTTCCTCTGAGGGTAGTGTTGGGGTCCGTGTGGATCTGGAAGTGGAGGTGTTCGGCTGTCTTGAGGGTGTCGTCCGTGTGGGTGTGGATCTTGAGGGTGGATTTGTGGGCGATGGCTATTCCTCTGCCGATTCCGTTGGTGCGATCTCTTCTGGTGATCTTGTAGCCGTCAGGGATGGCGATGGCGATGTCTGGGGCTGAGGAGTCGTTCCACCAGGTTTCGGTTAGGAAGGCAACATCTGGGGCGGTGGTGTCGAGCAGGTCCCAGAGCTCGATGGCGTGCTTTCGTGCGGAGCGTGTGTTAAGGAGGATGCAGTGCAGGTGGTTTGTGTTGGTTGTTGCAGGCTTCATTGTTCTGATGCAGGTGAAGTTGCAGTTGCGGCAGGAAAAAGGTCCTTTGGTGTGCTTCGGGGTGGCTTGGCAGCAGGCAGTCGAGGAGCCAGGGTTGAGTGCGTGGAGTTCGCTGGCTGAGTAGCGAAGGCTGGTGGCGCGGAGGCGTGAGGACCAGGGGGGGTGGCGCTGGGCGCGGTCCAGGCGCGGACGGGCGCCAGCCATTAAGAAGGAAGAGGGGAGGGAGGAGCAGCTGGGAGGCGGGAGGGAGCGGCGAATGGGGGCGCGAGGGGGGCGGGGCCGCGGGGAGGCAGCGGCAGGGAGAGAACGGCGAGGGGGGAGCGCACAAGGGGCGAAAAAGCCGGAAACAAGGCAAAATAACACGAGTAAAGGCACAATACAGAAACAGTCACAAAAATACGCTAAATGGTACAAGTACAATTGGAATACAGCAGTCAGAAGGGGTACAAAAATACGCTAAATGGCACAAGTACAATTGGAATACAGCCGTCAGAAGGGGCACAAAAATATGCTAAATGGCACAGTACAATTGGAATACAGCAGTCAGAAAGGGCACAAAAGGGGGCTAGAGCGCAAGGAGGCGAGGCGCTGAAAAAATAGAACAAACACTTACAGGACGGCCAAAAGCGGCACACGGGCCTCGAACACGCTAACAGCAGCGTGGGCGGGGGTCAGGGGCACGAGACAGCAGGGTGGTGCTGCGGACGTGGGGGGCGAGCTCTAGACCTAAATCAGGTCAGAGGTCGCTCACTCGCGACGCGCAGCGCCAGCCATTAAGAAGGGAGGGGGGAGGGAGGAGCAGCTGGGAGGCGGGAGGGAGCGGCGAATGGGGGCGCGAGGGGGGCGGGCTGCGGGGAGGCAGCGGCAGGGAGAGAACAGCGAGGGGGGAGCGCATAAGGGGTGAAAAAGCCGGAAACAAGGCAAAATAACACGAGTAAAGGCACAATACAGAAACAATCACAAAAATACGCTAAATGGTACAAGTACAATTGGAATACAGCAGTAAGAAGGGGCACAAAAATACGCTAAATGGCACAAGTACAATTGGAATACAGCCGTCAGAAGGGGCACAAAAATACGCTAAATGGCACAGTACAATTGGAATACAGCAGTCAGAAAGGGCACAAAAGGGGGCTAGAGCGCAAGGAGGCGAGGCGCTGAAAAAATAGAACACTTACAGGACGGCGAAAAGCGGCACACGGGCCTCGAACACTCTAGCAGCAGAGTGGGCGGGGGTCAGGGGCACGAGACAGCAGGGTGGTGCTGCGGACATGGGGGGCGAGCTCTAGACCTAAATCAGGTCAGAGGTCGCTCACTCGCGACGTGCAGCGCCAGCCATTAAGAAGGGAGGGGGGAGGGAGGAGCAGCTGGGAGGCAGGAGGCAGGAGGGAGCGGCGAATGGGGGCGCGAGGGGGGCGGGCCGCGGGGAGGCAGCGGCAGGGAGAGAACGGCGAGGGGGGAGCGCACAAGGGGCAAAAAAGCCGGAAACAAGGCAAAATAACACGAGTAAAGGCACAATACAGAAACAGTCACAAAAATACGCTAAATGGTACAAGTACAATTGGAATACAGCAGTCAGAAGGGGCACAAAAATACGCTAAATGGCACAAGTACAATTGGAATACAGCCGTCAGAAGGGGCACAGAAATACGCTAAATGGCACAGTACAATTGGAATACAGCAGTCAGAAAGGGCACAAAAGGGGGCTAGAGCGCAAGGAGGCGAGGCGCTGAAAATATAGAACAAACACTTACAGGACAGCGAAAAGCGGCACACGGGCCTCGAACACGCTAGCAGCAGCGTGGGCGGGGGTCAGGGGCACGAGACAGCAGGGTGGTGCTGCGGACGTGGGGGGCGAGCTCTAGACCTAAATCAGGTCAGAGGTCGCTCACTCGCGACGCGCAGCGCCAGCCATTAAGAAGGGAGGGGGGAGGGAGGAGCAGCTGGGAGGAAGGAGGCGGGAGGGAGCGGCGAATGGGGGCGTGAGGGGGGCAGGGCCGCGGGGAGGCAGCGGCAGGGAGAGAACGGCGAGGGGGGAGCGCACAAGGGGCGAAAAAAATCCGGAAACAAGGCAAAGTAACACGAGTAAAGGCACAATACAGAAACAGTCACAAAAATATGCTAAATGGTACAAGTACAATTGGAATACAGCAGTCAGAAGGGGCACAAAAATACGCTAAATGGCACAAGTACAATTGGAATACAGCAGTCAGAAGGGGCACAAAAATACGCTAAATGGCACAGTACAATTGGAATACAGCAGTCAGAAAGGGCACAAAAGGGGGCTAGAGCGCAAGGAGGCGAGGCGCTGAAAAAATAGAACAAACACTTACAGGACGGCCAAAAGCAGCACACGGGCCTCGAACACGCTAGCAGCAGCGTGGGCGGGGGTCAGGGGCACGAGACAGCAGGGTGGTGCTGCGGACGTGGCGGGCGAGCTCTAGACCTAAATCAGATCAGAGCATCACTAAGTAACAAGAATCGATTGCTTACTTGGAATGCAGCCATGTATTCTCACAATGGAAAACCTACAAACTTCTCAAAGCAATCATATGGTATCAACACATTTTCATAAAAACAAATCAAGGGTGAGTCATGTCCTTTACTGTATTGCTGATAATACCGTCACATGAATCCCACTATTTGTAACAGATCTGATAAATACCAACACCTTATATCATGGGTAGTCTTAAAAGTAAACCATGTCTTCTCATACATTTTCCTGTTGTGTACCACTAATAATTCAATTCCGAAATCGTTTCGTGCCTCAAAAAGAGATTTTTCATTAGCACTCCTGCCTCGAATGCTGAAGTTGGCTAAGTTAATCGAAATCCTTGGAATGTAGCCACTAACTACTGTTTTTGCCAGCATTTTAAGTTTATGTTAGAATATGTGAAGCAGGAGCATGAAACAGCTGAGTCTGTCTTGGTTTGGTTAAAAGGGAGGTCCCAATTTTATTACTGTCTACATTATGTCAGGATATAAAATATGTTAATTGCACTGCATCTCAATAGTCACACTCACCTTTAGTTTAAGCCCTAAGATGAGAGATGGTTAAATTAACAGTAATTAATCCATTGTGATGAAGTGTTCCTTAAAGAAGGGTGTCTTCAACTTTTTCCTAAACTGAAGCAGGGTTGAGGCAGTCAGGATGGATAGAGATGTTTTTCCAGATCCTGTGTGCACAGATGGAAAAGTCTTGTTATTTTCTTTTTTTGCATTTCTTAGTCTGCAGTCTGATGGTGTCCTGTCTACGGGTATGCCAAGATCCACCCAAGTTTGTGAGTTTGTCTGCATGATAAGCAGGGGTGCGGGTTGTGAAAGCTTTGTAAATAATATAGCTGGATTTGAAGATGGTAAGGGCCAGTAAGGGGAGATAATCGCATTCTATCAGGATGGACATGATGTATCATATTTCTTTAGGCAATGGATGAGACAAGCGGCAGCTTGTAGGATGCTCGTAAGGGATGATAATGTGGTCCTGTTGTCCAGGGTGAATCGGTTGATGAAATTTGAGAGTATCCGGATAGGCCTGGTATCCTTCCATTGATTATTCATAGAAAAAAACATCATGAAGAACTGGTCCCCTTGGTGGTTAAATGTTTCTATTGGACCTGGCTCTCTCTGCAGGGTCACCCCAAACAGTTTGCCTTTCTCCCTCAACTTTTTGCTGAATTTGTTGTTTTTGGCTTAGGACTCTGTGCAGTTTAGCACTGTATATTTGTACAATATACACAAGGCTTGTAAAATAAAGGCTACCAGTGGGCCTGTAGCACCTATTTTGCAACCTACCTAAGTAGCACACTAAAACTTGTCCCAGGCCTGCATTGCAGCCTGAAGGCAGTGTCACACTACCATGTCAACTTGGCATTTAAACCCCCCTGCCTTAAACTCTCCTTTTATTACATTTAGGTCACCATTAAGGTATGCTCTAGGTAGCCCATAGGTCAGGAATCTAAGTAATTAAACGTTTGGATCTATACTTTTAAGTTTTAATTGTCCTGGTAGTGAAAAACTCCCAAATTTGATTTTCAAAACTGGTGAGGCCTACCTCTCTGATAGGATAACACGGGGATTCCTTGTTACATTTAATAAGCTGTAATTCCTAAATGAGAGGAGGTATATATATCAAGGTTTGTACCTATGGAATTGTTATGAATTACCCTCTTTAATTGTTAAGTTGACTTTTTCATTACAATTTTGAAAATGCCACTTTTAGAAGGTTGATATTTTCCTACCCTTAGCCCTTTGTGCCTACTGTTAGACTTTGTGAATTATTCCCAGACAGTGACACAATAGTGGGATTAGCTGAGCCTCAATTAGCCATTAACTGGCTTGATGTGGGGGTGGACCTGAGCACAGCCTCACTTGAACCTGAATAGGATGTGCCCTGTCTCCTCAGATAGGCCCTAATGATCCTGTATTGTCATTGCAGCCACTTTGGAGCCAGGGCAGGGGAAGTCTAGAAATTTCCAAGCACTTCAGAGAACCTTTCCAGAAACTTCTTCTACCTTCTAGGAGACGGGGACCAGGGTATAAAAATAGGACCTTCAGATCCACTCTTTAGTTCACTACTGGAACTGCGGAAGGACTCTCAGAGGACTGCCTGCTGTGTACTCTGCCAGATAACTGGTGTACCTGGAAGCTTTACTGCCTAAAGCCTGTCTTGAACCCTCAGGGACTAGCCCCGCTGTTGAGCCCTGCTTCTACACCTGTACCCTGTACTACCAGAAGTGGCTCCAAAGGTTAATTTGCTGGTCTTCTGTTCAGTGCCTCAAGGACATAACAAGCCCCCATCATCTTGAACCCGTACCTGGACTGAGTCTGAGTGATTCCTGGACCCTCAGGAGATCTTCATACACTCCTGGACCCTTGGTTGTGGTGCTAAAGGTGACCAGATGTCCGCTGTTGGTGCTTTCATCTTTCAGATTATATTTTGGACCTTAAACTTAAAAAATCAATAACTCCGGTTCTACTGATTGGATTTTTGTTGTTTTAATGTCAAGTAATTTATTAAAATTTACTCTATTGTTCTAAATCAGTTTGGGAATTTTCTTGTACTGTGTTGTTACTTTATTAGTGCTTGTGTGCTGCTTAACTACTTTTCACATTGCCTATAAGTTAAACCTGACTGTTTTTTGTGCCAAGCTCCAGAAGGTTAAATGCAGGTTAATTGTGTGACTCTTTATGGTTCACCATGTGAGGAATTGTGGCTAATGTTTTCCCAGGGCTTACACTCCAGTCCCCCACAATCCAATTTCTCACAGTCTCAAAGGCACTGCCCAACTCTACTTGCATGAAAACCTATCCAGATACATTCACATTGCATTTATGTCATTCCCAGACCATAGGGCTCACATTCATCTGCAATATGCAACCAAAACATCTACTTATGTTTCTGTGGGACTCTAAGGGGCATATTTATTAAAGAGTTGTGTCGCCCTTGCGCCACACACGGAACTCTTAAATTAGATGTATCAAGCCATGCAAGGCCACCTTGCGTGGCCTTATGCCCCTTAATAAATCTAAAGTAACGCAACGTAGCGAAAATAGCTCTATTGCGTTTCTTAGCCTTGGGAAGGCATTCCATGGGTGGAACGAGGGAGTTCCCACACATCCAACCATGGATTTTGGAGCATTCCCAGATTTACCATTACTGCTAGACCTGGGAATGCATCAAAATGTCATGCTTCCCAGGTGAGGCGTAACGAAGAAAAATATCTTTATTTCTCCTTACTTCCTCTTTTTAGGTGTGCTACATTCTGCAGCACACGAAAAGAGGAAAATGCCTCAGAGGGCGTTCCTTCCTGCACAAAAAATCCTGCTTACAACGCAGACACCCTTGCACCATGATGCAAGGGTGCCGGCATTGGCGCTAGGCAGCACATTGTGCATCCAGCGCTGAAAAAGACAGAAATGCACCTAATTATGCTAAATACTGCACATTCCTGCCCTTTCCCTATCACGCAGTGCAGCATAGCACAGTAAGGTGACTTGATGCAATATTTTTTTAATAGATATGCCTCTAAGTGCCAAAAAGGTACAGTTTGGACACCATTCTGATTACATAACCCAAACTATGCCCCACTTCCATCATTCTGAAACAGACTCTTGCTTACAAAGAGAAATTAGAGAGCTTATCAGAGCTCCAGAGTTTATTCCCATAATGTACAGACATTGTGGCTATCGCCTACCAAACTAGCCACACAATTAGGTTCTCAAATTCCTTTCTGTCATTCGCTCACTGTTTCAAAAACCGCGGATGGGCGGTGGTGCCTTTTCCACTATTACTGCCTCTACGTGAACATCCTTTCCTTTATTTTACAATCCCGACCTAATTTAAGTTCTGCAAACTACTGAAGACCTCTCTATTCACTCTTTAAGCCATTCCACTGCCTTCAGGGTTGTTTAAACCACACCCCCTCTATTTTGTTCCTCAGTTCGAGGATACCCTCTGGTATTTACATACTTTATGAATATGGCTCCTGATTTTATAGCATTTATGTTTTTTAACATTTCTGTCTGTATTTATGCGTATTTATTTTTTTGGGTCATCTCATCCATATTTTACCAATATTTACTTTGTGTTTTGGGAATAAATGGAGTAAAATTTTACATTTCCACATTTATTTAACTGATAAATGTGCACTCATACTTTGATGTATGTAGTGTTTTAGCAAATTCAGCAGCCAAACATAGCAAAACAATTCACCCACAGGTAAATATTAGCATGATACTACAAATGTGAGTTGACATAAACCTGTACTTAACCTCTATCGGTGAAGGTGCCAGCCAATGGTCCACACCCCAGACCCTACCCGGTGCATCTGTTGCCCACTGCCCGACACCAGGGAGGGCTGAAAAGGATCCTCTGGTGCAAGAACCAGAGGATCCCTTTATTTTCCTAAAGGGTGGGGGAGATGTGGAATTGCACCTATTCCAGCCCATCGGTGATGTCAGCGAGCCATGAGGCATGCTGACGTCACAAGCTGTCGGATTTGAAACTGTTCACATACACTAACTTGAATTCCTGACTCAGCGGTCTCATGAGGACCTCTTGGACCTGTGCTGGTTCCCCCTATTTTTAGTTTAATTTAGCTTTATTTTACATTTCCTATTTTGTTTTAGTAAGGCTGCTTTTAGCAATGACTTTTTACATATTTTATCAGCTTGCTTTTATTCTAGGAATATAGAGAACGCGTTGTCTGTTTAGTTAGTAATCAGTACTTTCTGTCCAAGGCTAAGAACACTATACATAGTATGCTAGTGTGTGTTTCCACTTCTGGCAACAGCTTCTAACACAATGAATGCTGTTTGACACTTTTCTGCTGGTCCTAATCTATCAGCCCCCTAAAGGATTGCCATCTACACCACAGGCCGACTCCTGACACTATCCTCAGTTATGGGGCTGATGCTAATCCTGTAGATCTGGCCAGGCAGAAAGGTACCACCATTATGCTCTTGAGTATAGTCATAGGGCTAGGTAGGAACAATATTGTCCTACTTCTATGCTGAATAGCTGCACTTTTAGGCCTTGGGTCAGATGCCACGTGCGGAAACCTACCAAACCCAGACATTTCTGGAAACTAGACATCCTAGGGAGACCAGGGTGGTATGATTTGTGTGGATCCTATCAAAAGTTATCTTTTGCACAATGCCAGGCTAACCACAAACTTTGCCTAAAATTGCACATTTCATTGCATTTCTGGGGCGTAAAATCCTGGAATCAGCAGGAAACCACAAAATTCCTAGAATTCCTGCACTTGTCCCGATAAAAATGTTAGCCCTCTATGGTGACTTGGCCTAGTGCCCTTGACAGCCACAAGCCAAACAAGGTTCAATAAGAGTCGTTCCACAAGACTCCCATTGTCCTTAATTTGATGGTTGCCTGTCATGTGCACTAGTCTCAGTCACACAAGTGGTGTAGCATTCTCATCAGTATAAGTGGGAGAACGCTGGGCGGTAGGACTTTTGTGGATTCATGCATATTTTGGAAGTTTACTTCACACAATAACAAGGAAAATTTGCAATTTTAGTCTGGAAGTTTGCAAAGGATTCTGGGTGAAAGGACCTGGTGAGAGTCACGTGAGTCACTCCGATACCCCTAGGTGTTTTGTTTTAAGAAATGTACAGGTTTGCTAAGTTTCCCTAGGTGCCAGCTGATCTAGGGTTCTAAATCTACAGTAACCCACTTTGTAGAAAAGGGTCAGTTTTGGGTGGAAAACTTTGATGCGCCCCTGGTGTGTTTTGGGACATTTCCTGTTGCAGGCACTATGCCTATCCACACAAGTGAGGTACCATTTTTGAAGGAAGACTTGTGGGAGCATAGAATAGTAGAACATTTGTTATTAACAATTTGATTTTGCTGCATTTGTGCCTTTCAAATGTAAGCCAGTGTATATGAATGAAGGCATTTTGAAACATATTCCCAAAAATTATACTACGCTGGTACGGGTACACACAAAATCAGAGATGTACAAATAACCACTGCTGCTAAATTTCATATCTTGTGCCCATTTCAGAAATACATAGGTTTCCTTATTATAAATTTTTCTCTCTACATATTTCATTATATGAATTGATTTATACGCAATACTCAATAAAAAGCCATTTTACAGTGCAGCTCAGTTCTTGTAGACCCTACAAACCCTATGTATCCCCGCAACCAGAAGGGTCTAATGCACGTAAGGATATATGTTTTTTGTAAATCAGCCATTGTGACAAACATTTATAGGTATTAATGTTACAAACTGACATTTTTTTCCTACTCAATTTCAATATTTCCTTATTTCAGCAGTTATTTTCTTTGGGGAAAACCTTGAAGGATATACACATATGACTCCTTGCTAAATGTATAAGTTTATCTACTTCTCGTAAATCTATAGCTTTTCTGGATCACCCATGGGTTTCACATTGGATTCCACCACAAACTAGAAGTTGGATGAGAGCACATAAAATAGGAAAAATAGGCTACCTCTTTGAAAAATGCAAAAACTGTGGTACAAAATTAGTTTTTTTGATTCAGATCTGCATGTTCCTGAAAGCTAGGAAGATGGTGACTGGAGCTCAGCAAACCGTTCATTGATTCAATTTTGTAGGGAAAAAACAAACACTTTTATCCAGGGCACTTTGTTTGTATTTTTCTAAATAAAATCCTCAAACTTTTGCTACATTATGCCTATTTCCTTGGTCCCTTCCAGGGGAATTTAAATAGCAAGGGTATCTTTAGAATCCCCTGGATGTTGGAAAGAAGGATGCATACTTGGAATGGATACCTTATGTGGGAAAAACGTTTTGGAGCCCTACGCACAAACTACCCCAAATAGCCAAAATAAGCCTTTGCTTGCGAGGAAGGGGGAGACCCAGCTGCTAAGGGGTTGAGGAAATCTCACTTTAACTCTCCATGCTGTCTTTCAGCTGTTGGCCTAGATTTCATGAAAAGATACCATAGAGACTCACTCACAAGAAACCCAAGTTTCTGTATTTTTCCACATTTCAAAATAAATGAAGATGATAAGAAACAATGGGCCTGATTTAGATTTCGGCTGAGTTTTTTTTTCGTGTGTCCACCAAAAATCCAAATTCCATTGTTTCTTATCAAATCAAATCATTAACATTTATAAAGCGCGCTACTCACCCGTGCGGGTCTCAAGGCGCTAGGGGGGAAAGGGGGGGTTATCGCTGCTCGAACAGCCAAGTCTTTAGGAGTCTCCGGAAAGCGGAGTGGTCCTGGGTGGTCCTGAGGCTGGTGGGGAGGGAGTTCCAGGTCTTGGCCGCCAGGAAGGAGAAAGATCTCCCACCCGCTCACATAGTTTATTTGTAATAAAACCAATGATTTAATCTCATTGGGGGGGCTGGCACGTGTGTAAACTTATGGGGTTTAGATTTCAGTGGACGGATCAACCCTCCTCCCTCCTTGAAAGCTAATTCAGGCCCTTTGTTTTCTGTGTGTACTTATATGTAAAAATCAGTAAAAAAAGAAAACGGGGAGCCTTATTAATAAATACATTTGATATCATCAATCATATCTTATTATTCTTTCAATCTGTTCCTAGCACTCTGCAATAACTGGAAGGTAAGAAGCCAATGCATCAAAAAATCCGCTGATAATTAGCAAATACGCATTTCTCAGTGTTAAAGAGAGGTAATGAGTGTTTTAAGAATATTTACTTTGCTTGTAAATTGCATGACCTGTGGGAATTTGCAAATCGATATTTATGCGTAGACCACTATTGCATTAAGGATTAAGGGTTTGCCAGGTGTAATCAGAGAGCGAGGACAAGCTTTACCTACCTTCACATAATAGCACTTCTTGGGAATATACTTAACCTATTTTCATAAAACAGAAAGGCAAAACGGTAACCTCATCTGCAATATTCCGGTATCAAAGCTTCCGGTGTTGGGATGACAGAACACAGGAGTTGATCACCATGGCAATTTAAACACGAATAAATAATACTTCAGTTTGCACATGATTCATCCTGCCCCGAAGAGGATTTGGAACCGAATACCGGCTTCACACTCCAAGGGTGTGCGGGGGCAGCACGAGATAATCTCGTTTTTTTGTATAAATCAAAAGGAGGATCAGAAAAAAATGCCTTCCGTGTCGTTTCCCGAGCTCTTCCCGACAGTACGTGTGAATCCCACAGAGCTGTGATCACAGCCTTCTCTCACCTCAGAAAAACATGAAGGCTCAGAATAGCTCACCTATGAGGAGAGGACGAATCAGCGAGAACGGCAGCGGATACAAGTGCTTCACACACGTTTATAGCACCTGTTTAAAATAGTTTACGAACGTTACGACTGCTCACCCCTTGCTCACATCTTTAGCAAGGTCTACGACTATTTTACCTCTTGGGTATCTCAAAATATCGCACGTGAAGGCCGGGTTTAAATAAACAAGGCTATTAATGTACAGAAACGTGTATTTTCCTTAGCTATATCGTTACAGAAGTTTATTGTGATACATTTTAACTTTAATAAAACATTTTAAAAATCATTAGCTTTCGCCCAGACTGTATAGGCAACAGCGTAAAAAGAGCTGCTTAGTGCGTTTAGAACACATCGACGACGCATTTTAGATCTTGCTTCCTCCTAATCCACATTGCTCACCATGCAAACATTGTGCAAAATAAGAATTAGTTAATGTACACATATCATTACTGGAGAACCTAATGGTTGGGGGTGTGACAAAATATAAACAAAGAAGATACACAACCTTGTAGAAGGCCTAATAACACGGTTTGGCACACGTGCCTGCCCCCCCAATGAGATTAAATCATTGGTTTTATTACAAATAAACTATGTGAGCAGGTGGTAGAAAATATGAAATAGAGGGTAGGAAGAGCCCAAAGTATTGTACGATCATCCACTCCAAAAAACAAAAAAATAAATACTCACAAAAAATAAAGATAATACTTAAAAAACTAGGTGTACGATAAAAACATAATGTTATATAATTGAATAATACACCATTGTTAAATGAAAACACATAAACATAATACGTTTCATAAGTATATTATTTAACAATCAAAACAATTTACATAATCAATAATTTAAATAAAAGGTAAATCGGCATTTTTAATTATCTAGTACGTAATTCATAAATGAAAAACTACAACATTAATAATCTAATTAACAAATGAACATTATAAAGTAAATAAACTATTTATAAACAATTCTTAAAAAGTATATTAAAAATCGTTCCACTCAACTCCTCCAAAAACCGAACAACTTGGCAATAAATACATTTAAAAAAGAAAACCTTTACACATATTATCAAAGCAAACATTAAGTAAACTGGGCTAAAATTTGATTGCACAAATTAACAATAGAATAATAATAACATAATTATATAGAAAAGTAATAAAATATAAAAAAACGAAATTATATTATATACTTGATTAAAAACAACGTAAAAAAGGGATATTCTTACTTTTAATAATCTATCCCGTGATATTCTTGACATCTTGATATCTTTACACTATATTTTTGTCCAATTATATTTTTGCTGTGATATTAAGATTATAGTCTATCCCACGATATTCTTGACGTCATGATATTTTTACACTATATTTCTGCCCAATGATATTGTTGCTGTGATATTAAGACCGTGTACCATTTAACTACAATGGATCTCATCACAAGTGCTGCATTTTTTGCATGTACCTAGGTGGTCAATGAGTTGCCCAGCACCCAGGGTATAAATAGGTGCGGGAGTATTTTCAGGGCCATGGTGCAGGTGGCGGAGGGAGAAGTATTAGTGAGGGGAGAGCTGGCAGAAGTATTTGCTGTTCTATGGTTATGTAGGAAGAGGGTGGGAAAGAGCCGGGCTCAGTAGTTACCCACGTGCTAGGAAGCTACGCACAGGCCCGAAGCACCACACAAGGCCCTGGCTTCTCTGGACCCTGGTATCCATTACCAAATGTTCCTTAAAGCTGGCATCAAATCCACCACTGAGCACAATTGTTACATCTGTGCTGGAATGTTACCAGAGATTGTAAGTGTTCAGGAGAAAGCTGTATACTATTCACACATTCAGGCGGTGTGGCTAAGTGTCCTTGGCATCTAGACCACACTGGCATTTTCATGTTTACAGTCACCCAGAGAAGTTGGAACTTCTACTGGACCTACTCTACTTCTGGGAATCCACGTAAGGAACAGGAAGGGCCAACCCTTCTGATGTAATCAAAGCTTTGGGAAATTATGGAAAACAGGAAGATGGTAGTTGAGAGACAGGTTTACTGGTCTAGTGGGCCACTACATAGGTAAGAGTTTCCGGGAGTTTTGATCTCTACTCTGGGTCAGCACAGGTGTACTTGCATTAGAGGGATGTATTGTTGTCACTCATTGCCTAACAAATGTGCACTTTACTAAGGTGCTTCCCTTTCACTAGAGTTCATCACCTAGCATAATTGCTCTGAACATTTGTTTTGTTTTCCCTTCCTCGTCTCTCGGGTCTGGTTCATGTGCACTGATAAGCAGGTTATAGTGGTGCAAAATTTCCCTCTGCAGGCTTGAGCTCTTGTTTCCATTACTTTCATCTAGTTGGGAATGTCTCATCGTCTTCCACAATGATCAGTGCTGCACCAGTAACAGACTTCTTAATCAGAGACTTTCCAATTAGAGTACAACTGTGTTAACTGCAGTCAGACATATATTTAAGTATCAATGTTCCTATGTAATTTGGGTTTCAAGGTGCGGCTACAATTTGCTACGTACCTTACAAATGCCATTCAACGCGAGGGAAGTTTCTTCCATCCAGTTCACATTCATCCTCTGAACATCGCAAAAGGGAAGTCGCTGAACATGCAGCACACACTTACCATAGAAATGCTAATCCTTAAGAATGAGAGGTCTCAGCATATCATTTTAGGAACAGATGCTGATGCAGCTATGTTTCTCGCTCTTTTACTCCATCTCATATGGATTTATTGGCAATGTTCATGACAGAAAAGGGGAGGGTTGGTTCACGTCGGATTCGAAGCCATTTGGGGGAAGGGAGGGCGGTCAGATGTTCTAAGGTCCGGGTCACAAAATGCTGTTGCAATTTGTGTGCATTCTTTTTGTGACTATTAACTTATTTTGTGAATTGACCTATTTACTAATAGGTTGGCTCGCAAAAAAGGGATTCTGAGTGAATTTAAATATGGCCTACCTAAATAATTTTCATTAGGTAGATTTCAAATTGCGACTCACTCAAAGTGTCCATTATCACAGGGATGGTGGCCTGCAAGCCATATCTATGGTTGACTTTTAATAAATTAATCTTTTTTTAAGTGGCCTGATTTAATTAAAGGAAATGGGGTTCATTTTAAATAAAAATACGTTTTGTTTTTTTAAAGGTTTCAGACAGAGTTGCACCAATTCCCCCTGAAAGTTTTACCCCAGCTCACAAAGATGAAGGAATTCAAATAGGACCCCTAGCCTCTGCACATAGGTTACCATCCAACTTAGTAGTCAGTAACTTTTCAGTGGCTTGCAACTGGAAACCTGAATGCAAACCGTAAATACTTTTATTGTTAATTACTTACGCAATTTGGAAAGGATGACCACAACATGCCCCTTCCAAACATGTGATTTGGTAATCATTCAGAAACCCAGTTTAGGAGTTGGTAAAAGTTTACTAATTACTGAAGCGAGTTTCTTAGTTTGGAAATTACTTTTTTTGTGATCACAAATACAGAATCAGCAAGTCTGTGACAGCAAAAAAGCTTTGCACAACTGTCCCTTGTTTTTTTAAGTTCTTTCTTGGCTCTTTCTTCTTCTCTGATATTAAGGGGAGTTTGATGCCTTGTTATTAATGTCTGTATTGTTCTTCATCTTCAATTAAGTGCTTCAAGTTTGCTAAGAAGCTTTTTATCACTTTGCTCTTTTTTCTTCCTACCAGGGGTCCATTTAAGAAGACATTCAACATTGTTCATATGTACTATTAAGTGCGGGCTGGCACAGTGACTACTGGAAGGAGTGGTGCTTTCCTCAGGCAATCAAGAACAAGACTCAACAAGCCTTCTCAATGTTCATTCCTGAATTCACAACTGTACCTTAAAACTGTCAGTAGAGAGAATATTAATATCCTCGTCCAAGTTCAAGGCCAATGAATAGAAAACTGAGTTTCTTCTAACTCCACACAGCTACAGCGTCATTCATCAAGACTGGGTTAATAAACCTAAATCAGATCAGAGCATCACTAAGTAACAAGAATCGATTGCTTACTTGGAATGCAGCCATGTATTCTCACAATGGAAAACCTACAAACTTCTCAAAGCAATCATATGGTATCAACACATTTTCATAAAAACAAATCAAGGGTGAGTCATGTCCTTTACTGTATTGCTGATAATACCGTCACATGAATCCCACTATTTGTAACAGATCTGATAAATACCAACACCTTATATCATGGGTAGTCTTAAAAGTAAACCATGTCTTCTCATACATTTTCCTGTTGTGTACCACTAATAATTCAATTCCGAAATCATTTCGTGCCTCAAAAAGAGATTTTTCATTAGCACTCCTGCCTCGAATGCTGAAGTTGGCTAAGTTAATCGAAATCCTTGGAATGTAGCCACTAACTACTGTTTTTGCCAGCATTTTAAGTTTATGTTAGAATATGTGAAGCAGGAGCATGAAACAGCTGAGTCTGTCTTGGTTTGGTTAAAAGGGAGGTCCCAATTTTATTACTGTCTACATTATGTCAGGATATAAAATATGTTAATTGCACTGCATCTCAATAGTCACACTCACCTTTAGTTTAAGCCCTAAGATGAGAGATGGTTAAATTAACAGTAATTAATCCATTGTGATGAAGTGTTCCTTAAAGAAGGGTGTCTTCAACTTTTTCCTAAACTGAAGCAGGGTTGAGGCAGTCAGGATGGATAGAGATGTTTTTCCAGATCCTGTGTGCACAGATGGAAAAGTCTTGTTATTTTCTTTTTTTGCATTTCTTAGTCTGCAGTCTGATGGTGTCCTGTCTACGGGTATGCCAAGATCCACCCAAGTTTGTGAGTTTGTCTGCATGATAAGCAGGGGTGCGGGTTGTGAAAGCTTTGTAAATAATATAGCTGGATTTGAAGATGGTAAGGGCCAGTAAGGGGAGATAATCGCATTCTATCAGGATGGACATGATGTATCATATTTCTTTAGGCAATGGATGAGACAAGCGGCAGCTTGTAGGATGCTCGTAAGGGATGATAATGTGGTCCTGTTGTCCAGGGTGAATCGGTTGATGAAATTTGAGAGTATCCGGATAGGCCTGGTATCCTTCCATTGATTATTCATAGAAAAAAACATCATGAAGAACTGGTCCCCTTGGTGGTTAAATGTTTCTATTGGACCTGGCTCTCTCTGCAGGGTCACCCCAAACAGTTTGCCTTTCTCCCTCAACTTTTTGCTGAATTTGTTGTTTTTGGCTTAGGACTCTGTGCAGTTTAGCACTGTATATTTGTACAATATACACAAGGCTTGTAAAATAAAGGCTACCAGTGGGCCTGTAGCACCTATTTTGCAACCTACCTAAGTAGCACACTAAAACTTGTCCCAGGCCTGCATTGCAGCCTGAAGGCAGTGTCACACTACCATGTCAACTTGGCATTTAAACCCCCCTGCCTTAAACTCTCCTTTTATTACATTTAGGTCACCATTAAGGTATGCTCTAGGTAGCCCATAGGTCAGGAATCTAAGTAATTAAACGTTTGGATCTATACTTTTAAGTTTTAATTGTCCTGGTAGTGAAAAACTCCCAAATTTGATTTTCAAAACTGGTGAGGCCTACCTCTCTGATAGGATAACACGGGGATTCCTTGTTACATTTAATAAGCTGTAATTCCTAAATGAGAGGAGGTATATATATCAAGGTTTGTACCTATGGAATTGTTATGAATTACCCTCTTTAATTGTTAAGTTGACTTTTTCATTACAATTTTGAAAATGCCACTTTTAGAAGGTTGATATTTTCCTACCCTTAGCCCTTTGTGCCTACTGTTAGACTTTGTGAATTATTCCCAGACAGTGACACAATAGTGGGATTAGCTGAGCCTCAATTAGCCATTAACTGGCTTGATGTGGGGGTGGACCTGAGCACAGCCTCACTTGAACCTGAATAGGATGTGCCCTGTCTCCTCAGATAGGCCCTAATGATCCTGTATTGTCATTGCAGCCACTTTGGAGCCAGGGCAGGGGAAGTCTAGAAATTTCCAAGCACTTCAGAGAACCTTTCCAGAAACTTCTTCTACCTTCTAGGAGACGGGGACCAGGGTATAAAAATAGGACCTTCAGATCCACTCTTTAGTTCACTACTGGAACTGCGGAAGGACTCTCAGAGGACTGCCTGCTGTGTACTCTGCCAGATAACTGGTGTACCTGGAAGCTTTACTGCCTAAAGCCTGTCTTGAACCCTCAGGGACTAGCCCCGCTGTTGAGCCCTGCTTCTACACCTGTACCCTGTACTACCAGAAGTGGCTCCAAAGGTTAATTTGCTGGTCTTCTGTTCAGTGCCTCAAGGACATAACAAGCCCCCATCATCTTGAACCCGTACCTGGACTGAGTCTGAGTGATTCCTGGACCCTCAGGAGATCTTCATACACTCCTGGACCCTTGGTTGTGGTGCTAAAGGTGACCAGATGTCCGCTGTTGGTGCTTTCATCTTTCAGATTATATTTTGGACCTTAAACTTAAAAAATCAATAACTCCGGTTCTACTGATTGGATTTTTGTTGTTTTAATGTCAAGTAATTTATTAAAATTTACTCTATTGTTCTAAATCAGTTTGGGAATTTTCTTGTACTGTGTTGTTACTTTATTAGTGCTTGTGTGCTGCTTAACTACTTTTCACATTGCCTATAAGTTAAACCTGACTGTTTTTTGTGCCAAGCTCCAGAAGGTTAAATGCAGGTTAATTGTGTGACTCTTTATGGTTCACCATGTGAGGAATTGTGGCTAATGTTTTCCCAGGGCTTACACTCCAGTCCCCCACAATCCAATTTCTCACAGTCTCAAAGGCACTGCCCAACTCTACTTGCATGAAAACCTATCCAGATACATTCACATTGCATTTATGTCATTCCCAGACCATAGGGCTCACATTCATCTGCAATATGCAACCAAAACATCTACTTATGTTTCTGTGGGACTCTAAGGGGCATATTTATTAAAGAGTTGTGTCGCCCTTGCGCCACACACGGAACTCTTAAATTAGATGTATCAAGCCATGCAAGGCCACCTTGCGTGGCCTTATGCCCCTTAATAAATCTAAAGTAACGCAACGTAGCGAAAATAGCTCTATTGCGTTTCTTAGCCTTGGGAAGGCATTCCATGGGTGGAACGAGGGAGTTCCCACACATCCAACCATGGATTTTGGAGCATTCCCAGATTTACCATTACTGCTAGACCTGGGAATGCATCAAAATGTCATGCTTCCCAGGTGAGGCGTAACGAAGAAAAATATCTTTATTTCTCCTTACTTCCTCTTTTTAGGTGTGCTACATTCTGCAGCACACGAAAAGAGGAAAATGCCTCAGAGGGCGTTCCTTCCTGCACAAAAAATCCTGCTTACAACGCAGACACCCTTGCACCATGATGCAAGGGTGCCGGCATTGGCGCTAGGCAGCACATTGTGCATCCAGCGCTGAAAAAGACAGAAATGCACCTAATTATGCTAAATACTGCACATTCCTGCCCTTTCCCTATCACGCAGTGCAGCATAGCACAGTAAGGTGACTTGATGCAATATTTTTTTAATAGATATGCCTCTAAGTGCCAAAAAGGTACAGTTTGGACACCATTCTGATTACATAACCCAAACTATGCCCCACTTCCATCATTCTGAAACAGACTCTTGCTTACAAAGAGAAATTAGAGAGCTTATCAGAGCTCCAGAGTTTATTCCCATAATGTACAGACATTGTGGCTATCGCCTACCAAACTAGCCACACAATTAGGTTCTCAAATTCCTTTCTGTCATTCGCTCACTGTTTCAAAAACCGCGGATGGGCGGTGGTGCCTTTTCCACTATTACTGCCTCTACGTGAACATCCTTTCCTTTATTTTACAATCCCGACCTAATTTAAGTTCTGCAAACTACTGAAGACCTCTCTATTCACTCTTTAAGCCATTCCACTGCCTTCAGGGTTGTTTAAACCACACCCCCTCTATTTTGTTCCTCAGTTCGAGGATACCCTCTGGTATTTACATACTTTATGAATATGGCTCCTGATTTTATAGCATTTATGTTTTTTAACATTTCTGTCTGTATTTATGCGTATTTATTTTTTTGGGTCATCTCATCCATATTTTACCAATATTTACTTTGTGTTTTGGGAATAAATGGAGTAAAATTTTACATTTCCACATTTATTTAACTGATAAATGTGCACTCATACTTTGATGTATGTAGTGTTTTAGCAAATTCAGCAGCCAAACATAGCAAAACAATTCACCCACAGGTAAATATTAGCATGATACTACAAATGTGAGTTGACATAAACCTGTACTTAACCTCTATCGGTGAAGGTGCCAGCCAATGGTCCACACCCCAGACCCTCCCTGGTGCATCTGTTGCCCACTGCCCGACACCAGGGAGGGCTGAAAAGGATCCTCTGGTGCAAGAACCAGAGGATCCCTTTATTTTCCTAAAGGGTGGGGGAGATGTGGAATTGCACCTATTCCAGCCCATCGGTGATGTCAGCGAGCCATGAGGCATGCTGACGTCACAAGCTGTCGGATTTGAAACTGTTCACATACACTAACTTGAATTCCTGACTCAGCGGTCTCATGAGGACCTCTTGGACCTGTGCTGGTTCCCCCTATTTTTAGTTTAATTTAGCTTTATTTTACATTTCCTATTTTGTTTTAGTAAGGCTGCTTTTAGCAATGACTTTTTACATATTTTATCAGCTTGCTTTTATTCTAGGAATATAGAGAACGCGTTGTCTGTTTAGTTAGTAATCAGTACTTTCTGTCCAAGGCTAAGAACACTATACATAGTATGCTAGTGTGTGTTTCCACTTCTGGCAACAGCTTCTAACACAATGAATGCTGTTTGACACTTTTCTGCTGGTCCTAATCTATCAGCCCCCTAAAGGATTGCCATCTACACCACAGGCCGACTCCTGACACTATCCTCAGTTATGGGGCTGATGCTAATCCTGTAGATCTGGCCAGGCAGAAAGGTACCACCATTATGCTCTTGAGTATAGTCATAGGGCTAGGTAGGAACAATATTGTCCTACTTCTATGCTGAATAGCTGCACTTTTAGGCCTTGGGTCAGATGCCACGTGCGGAAACCTACCAAACCCAGACATTTCTGGAAACTAGACATCCTAGGGAGACCAGGGTGGTATGATTTGTGTGGATCCTATCAAAAGTTATCTTTTGCACAATGCCAGGCTAACCACAAACTTTGCCTAAAATTGCACATTTCATTGCATTTCTGGGGCGTAAAATCCTGGAATCAGCAGGAAACCACAAAATTCCTAGAATTCCTGCACTTGTCCCGATAAAAATGTTAGCCCTCTATGGTGACTTGGCCTAGTGCCCTTGACAGCCACAAGCCAAACAAGGTTCAATAAGAGTCGTTCCACAAGACTCCCATTGTCCTTAATTTGATGGTTGCCTGTCATGTGCACTAGTCTCAGTCACACAAGTGGTGTAGCATTCTCATCAGTATAAGTGGGAGAACGCTGGGCGGTAGGACTTTTGTGGATTCATGCATATTTTGGAAGTTTACTTCACACAATAACAAGGAAAATTTGCAATTTTAGTCTGGAAGTTTGCAAAGGATTCTGGGTGAAAGGACCTGGTGAGAGTCACGTGAGTCACTCCGATACCCCTAGGTGTTTTGTTTTAAGAAATGTACAGGTTTGCTAAGTTTCCCTAGGTGCCAGCTGATCTAGGGTTCTAAATCTACAGTAACCCACTTTGTAGAAAAGGGTCAGTTTTGGGTGGAAAACTTTGATGCGCCCCTGGTGTGTTTTGGGACATTTCCTGTTGCAGGCACTATGCCTATCCACACAAGTGAGGTACCATTTTTGAAGGAAGACTTGTGGGAGCATAGAATAGTAGAACATTTGTTATTAACAATTTGATTTTGCTGCATTTGTGCCTTTCAAATGTAAGCCAGTGTATATGAATGAAGGCATTTTGAAACATATTCCCAAAAATTATACTACGCTGGTACGGGTACACACAAAATCAGAGATGTACAAATAACCACTGCTGCTAAATTTCATATCTTGTGCCCATTTCAGAAATACATAGGTTTCCTTATTATAAATTTTTCTCTCTACATATTTCATTATATGAATTGATTTATACGCAATACTCAATAAAAAGCCATTTTACAGTGCAGCTCAGTTCTTGTAGACCCTACAAACCCTATGTATCCCCGCAACCAGAAGGGTCTAATGCACGTAAGGATATATGTTTTTTGTAAATCAGCCATTGTGACAAACATTTATAGGTATTAATGTTACAAACTGACATTTTTTTCCTACTCAATTTCAATATTTCCTTATTTCAGCAGTTATTTTCTTTGGGGAAAACCTTGAAGGATATACACATATGACTCCTTGCTAAATGTATAAGTTTATCTACTTCTCGTAAATCTATAGCTTTTCTGGATCACCCATGGGTTTCACATTGGATTCCACCACAAACTAGAAGTTGGATGAGAGCACATAAAATAGGAAAAATAGGCTACCTCTTTGAAAAATGCAAAAACTGTGGTACAAAATTAGTTTTTTTGATTCAGATCTGCATGTTCCTGAAAGCTAGGAAGATGGTGACTGGAGCTCAGCAAACCGTTCATTGATTCAATTTTGTAGGGAAAAAACAAACACTTTTATCCAGGGCACTTTGTTTGTATTTTTCTAAATAAAATCCTCAAACTTTTGCTACATTATGCCTATTTCCTTGGTCCCTTCCAGGGGAATTTAAATAGCAAGGGTATCTTTAGAATCCCCTGGATGTTGGAAAGAAGGATGCATACTTGGAATGGATACCTTATGTGGGAAAAACGTTTTGGAGCCCTACGCACAAACTACCCCAAATAGCCAAAATAAGCCTTTGCTTGCGAGGAAGGGGGAGACCCAGCTGCTAAGGGGTTGAGGAAATCTCACTTTAACTCTCCATGCTGTCTTTCAGCTGTTGGCCTAGATTTCATGAAAAGATACCATAGAGACTCACTCACAAGAAACCCAAGTTTCTGTATTTTTCCACATTTCAAAATAAATGAAGATGATAAGAAACAATGGGCCTGATTTAGATTTCGGCTGAGTTTTTTTTTCGTGTGTCCACCAAAAATCCAAATTCCATTGTTTCTTATCAAATCAAATCATTAACATTTATAAAGCGCGCTACTCACCCGTGCGGGTCTCAAGGCGCTAGGGGGGAAAGGGGGGGTTATCGCTGCTCGAACAGCCAAGTCTTTAGGAGTCTCCGGAAAGCGGAGTGGTCCTGGGTGGTCCTGAGGCTGGTGGGGAGGGAGTTCCAGGTCTTGGCCGCCAGGAAGGAGAAAGATCTCCCACCCGCTCACATAGTTTATTTGTAATAAAACCAATGATTTAATCTCATTGGGGGGGCTGGCACGTGTGTAAACTTATGGGGTTTAGATTTCAGTGGACGGATCAACCCTCCTCCCTCCTTGAAAGCTAATTCAGGCCCTTTGTTTTCTGTGTGTACTTATATGTAAAAATCAGTAAAAAAAGAAAACGGGGAGCCTTATTAATAAATACATTTGATATCATCAATCATATCTTATTATTCTTTCAATCTGTTCCTAGCACTCTGCAATAACTGGAAGGTAAGAAGCCAATGCATCAAAAAATCCGCTGATAATTAGCAAATACGCATTTCTCAGTGTTAAAGAGAGGTAATGAGTGTTTTAAGAATATTTACTTTGCTTGTAAATTGCATGACCTGTGGGAATTTGCAAATCGATATTTATGCGTAGACCACTATTGCATTAAGGATTAAGGGTTTGCCAGGTGTAATCAGAGAGCGAGGACAAGCTTTACCTACCTTCACATAATAGCACTTCTTGGGAATATACTTAACCTATTTTCATAAAACAGAAAGGCAAAACGGTAACCTCATCTGCAATATTCCGGTATCAAAGCTTCCGGTGTTGGGATGACAGAACACAGGAGTTGATCACCATGGCAATTTAAACACGAATAAATAATACTTCAGTTTGCACATGATTCATCCTGCCCCGAAGAGGATTTGGAACCGAATACCGGCTTCACACTCCAAGGGTGTGCGGGGGCAGCACGAGATAATCTCGTTTTTTTGTATAAATCAAAAGGAGGATCAGAAAAAAATGCCTTCCGTGTCGTTTCCCGAGCTCTTCCCGACAGTACGTGTGAATCCCACAGAGCTGTGATCACAGCCTTCTCTCACCTCAGAAAAACATGAAGGCTCAGAATAGCTCACCTATGAGGAGAGGACGAATCAGCGAGAACGGCAGCGGATACAAGTGCTTCACACACGTTTATAGCACCTGTTTAAAATAGTTTACGAACGTTACGACTGCTCACCCCTTGCTCACATCTTTAGCAAGGTCTACGACTATTTTACCTCTTGGGTATCTCAAAATATCGCACGTGAAGGCCGGGTTTAAATAAACAAGGCTATTAATGTACAGAAACGTGTATTTTCCTTAGCTATATCGTTACAGAAGTTTATTGTGATACATTTTAACTTTAATAAAACATTTTAAAAATCATTAGCTTTCGCCCAGACTGTATAGGCAACAGCGTAAAAAGAGCTGCTTAGTGCGTTTAGAACACATCGACGACGCATTTTAGATCTTGCTTCCTCCTAATCCACATTGCTCACCATGCAAACATTGTGCAAAATAAGAATTAGTTAATGTACACATATCATTACTGGAGAACCTAATGGTTGGGGGTGTGACAAAATATAAACAAAGAAGATACACAACCTTGTAGAAGGCCTAATAACACGGTTTGGCACACGTGCCTGCCCCCCCAATGAGATTAAATCATTGGTTTTATTACAAATAAACTATGTGAGCAGGTGGTAGAAAATATGAAATAGAGGGTAGGAAGAGCCCAAAGTATTGTACGATCATCCACTCCAAAAAACAAAAAAATAAATACTCACAAAAAATAAAGATAATACTTAAAAAACTAGGTGTACGATAAAAACATAATGTTATATAATTGAATAATACACCATTGTTAAATGAAAACACATAAACATAATACGTTTCATAAGTATATTATTTAACAATCAAAACAATTTACATAATCAATAATTTAAATAAAAGGTAAATCGGCATTTTTAATTATCTAGTACGTAATTCATAAATGAAAAACTACAACATTAATAATCTAATTAACAAATGAACATTATAAAGTAAATAAACTATTTATAAACAATTCTTAAAAAGTATATTAAAAATCGTTCCACTCAACTCCTCCAAAAACCGAACAACTTGGCAATAAATACATTTAAAAAAGAAAACCTTTACACATATTATCAAAGCAAACATTAAGTAAACTGGGCTAAAATTTGATTGCACAAATTAACAATAGAATAATAATAACATAATTATATAGAAAAGTAATAAAATATAAAAAAACGAAATTATATTATATACTTGATTAAAAACAACGTAAAAAAGGGATATTCTTACTTTTAATAATCTATCCCGTGATATTCTTGACATCTTGATATCTTTACACTATATTTTTGTCCAATTATATTTTTGCTGTGATATTAAGATTATAGTCTATCCCACGATATTCTTGACGTCATGATATTTTTACACTATATTTCTGCCCAATGATATTGTTGCTGTGATATTAAGACCGTGTACCATTTAACTACAATGGATCTCATCACAAGTGCTGCATTTTTTGCATGTACCTAGGTGGTCAATGAGTTGCCCAGCACCCAGGGTATAAATAGGTGCGGGAGTATTTTCAGGGCCATGGTGCAGGTGGCGGAGGGAGAAGTATTAGTGAGGGGAGAGCTGGCAGAAGTATTTGCTGTTCTATGGTTATGTAGGAAGAGGGTGGGAAAGAGCCGGGCTCAGTAGTTACCCACGTGCTAGGAAGCTACGCACAGGCCCGAAGCACCACACAAGGCCCTGGCTTCTCTGGACCCTGGTATCCATTACCAAATGTTCCTTAAAGCTGGCATCAAATCCACCACTGAGCACAATTGTTACATCTGTGCTGGAATGTTACCAGAGATTGTAAGTGTTCAGGAGAAAGCTGTATACTATTCACACATTCAGGCGGTGTGGCTAAGTGTCCTTGGCATCTAGACCACACTGGCATTTTCATGTTTACAGTCACCCAGAGAAGTTGGAACTTCTACTGGACCTACTCTACTTCTGGGAATCCACGTAAGGAACAGGAAGGGCCAACCCTTCTGATGTAATCAAAGCTTTGGGAAATTATGGAAAACAGGAAGATGGTAGTTGAGAGACAGGTTTACTGGTCTAGTGGGCCACTACATAGGTAAGAGTTTCCGGGAGTTTTGATCTCTACTCTGGGTCAGCACAGGTGTACTTGCATTAGAGGGATGTATTGTTGTCACTCATTGCCTAACAAATGTGCACTTTACTAAGGTGCTTCCCTTTCACTAGAGTTCATCACCTAGCATAATTGCTCTGAACATTTGTTTTGTTTTCCCTTCCTCGTCTCTCGGGTCTGGTTCATGTGCACTGATAAGCAGGTTATAGTGGTGCAAAATTTCCCTCTGCAGGCTTGAGCTCTTGTTTCCATTACTTTCATCTAGTTGGGAATGTCTCATCGTCTTCCACAATGATCAGTGCTGCACCAGTAACAGACTTCTTAATCAGAGACTTTCCAATTAGAGTACAACTGTGTTAACTGCAGTCAGACATATATTTAAGTATCAATGTTCCTATGTAATTTGGGTTTCAAGGTGCGGCTACAATTTGCTACGTACCTTACAAATGCCATTCAACGCGAGGGAAGTTTCTTCCATCCAGTTCACATTCATCCTCTGAACATCGCAAAAGGGAAGTCGCTGAACATGCAGCACACACTTACCATAGAAATGCTAATCCTTAAGAATGAGAGGTCTCAGCATATCATTTTAGGAACAGATGCTGATGCAGCTATGTTTCTCGCTCTTTTACTCCATCTCATATGGATTTATTGGCAATGTTCATGACAGAAAAGGGGAGGGTTGGTTCACGTCGGATTCGAAGCCATTTGGGGGAAGGGAGGGCGGTCAGATGTTCTAAGGTCCGGGTCACAAAATGCTGTTGCAATTTGTGTGCATTCTTTTTGTGACTATTAACTTATTTTGTGAATTGACCTATTTACTAATAGGTTGGCTCGCAAAAAAGGGATTCTGAGTGAATTTAAATATGGCCTACCTAAATAATTTTCATTAGGTAGATTTCAAATTGCGACTCACTCAAAGTGTCCATTATCACAGGGATGGTGGCCTGCAAGCCATATCTATGGTTGACTTTTAATAAATTAATCTTTTTTTAAGTGGCCTGATTTAATTAAAGGAAATGGGGTTCATTTTAAATAAAAATACGTTTTGTTTTTTTAAAGGTTTCAGACAGAGTTGCACCAATTCCCCCTGAAAGTTTTACCCCAGCTCACAAAGATGAAGGAATTCAAATAGGACCCCTAGCCTCTGCACATAGGTTACCATCCAACTTAGTAGTCAGTAACCTTTCAGTGGCTTGCAACTGGAAACCTGAATGCAAACCGTAAATACTTTTATTGTTAATTACTTACGCAATTTGGAAAGGATGACCACAACATGCCCCTTCCAAACATGTGATTTGGTAATCATTCAGAAACCCAGTTTAGGAGTTGGTAAAAGTTTACTAATTACTGAAGCGAGTTTCTTAGTTTGGAAATTACTTTTTTTGTGATCACAAATACAGAATCAGCAAGTCTGTGACAGCAAAAAAGCTTTGCACAACTGTCCCTTGTTTTTTTAAGTTCTTTCTTGGCTCTTTCTTCTTCTCTGATATTAAGGGGAGTTTGATGCCTTGTTATTAATGTCTGTATTGTTCTTCATCTTCAATTAAGTGCTTCAAGTTTGCTAAGAAGCTTTTTATCACTTTGCTCTTTTTTCTTCCTACCAGGGGTCCATTTAAGAAGACATTCAACATTGTTCATATGTACTATTAAGTGCGGGCTGGCACAGTGACTACTGGAAGGAGTGGTGCTTTCCTCAGGCAATCAAGAACAAGACTCAACAAGCCTTCTCAATGTTCATTCCTGAATTCACAACTGTACCTTAAAACTGTCAGTAGAGAGAATATTAATATCCTCGTCCAAGTTCAAGGCCAATGAATAGAAAACTGAGTTTCTTCTAACTCCACACAGCTACAGCGTCATTCATCAAGACTGGGTTAATAAACTTCAGACGCTTAAGACCTTTAATTGTCAAATCAGCCAAACATGGATGTACACCGGGCAATCATCTAAGCTTTGACACTCCTATTTAGGAAAATCATTGGGAGAATCACATTTCATTTAAAATCACCTCACAATATTACACCTTTCATTAAAAAAATGTCAAAATACCGTACCGGCATTGGTGGTATCCTGCGACAAATAATGGGCATATTTTTCTACCTAGATTACCTTTATACTGTCTTGCCCCTCTCCACTCTGCAACCAGGCTGATCACTAGGACAAACGATCCAGCCCGGTTAAGTGACTTAAGAAAGGCAAAAAAAGATGTGAAAAAATGGAAATGGGAACTATTGAGATCTAAAAGTGATGCCTTCTGGGCAAAATTGTTTCAGGATATAAAAATAAGTAATCTGGCCAGCTTCTGGTGGACAGTGAACAGCATAAATAACCCAAGGACTATGGTGGCAACTTCCAACATCTCAGAAGCAACCCGGGCCAACTATTTAGCTGCTCATTTCCACTCAATAGGTGGTCCACAGCCAACTAGCTCATTACAGTCTTCTAGAGAACTATTAGGAGAAAAGTCTTCCAAAGAGATACTGCCTCTGTCCCCCGTCAGTCTTGGGGTTCGGGGCAAAGGGTGTGAATGCCTGAACAAAGATGAGGAGCTATATTATTGGGAAAACTGGGCTGCAGGCCCAAACACGGCCACTTTAACAAAACTCAAAACCTCCGAGCTGAGTTTCAATCCTCTTGATAGTTTGGAAAACCAGATTGGAACTAACTTCTAAATTTGTGCACAGGAAATTGTAAAGCAAATTTCTAAAGGGCGCAGAGAAGGGGCCCCAGTTCCCAAAGGGATGGGCTCATCAATTTTGAAGGAAGATTCGTCATACTAGGCTGAGAAGCTAGAACCTCTTTACAGTTTCGCTCTAGGAAATGGCAGGCTCCCCGCCTCATGTAATGGCTCAGTGATCTCTACAATTTTTAAAGGAGGTGATAGGGGTAAACTGGAGAGCCATTTTCTTGTACTATTGATAAACAATGAAGCAAAATACTTTGCAGGAGCTAATCTGGAAGAATTACAGACTTTGGCAGAAGAAAACCATATAAATATATTTAATAAGACTGGTTTTACCAAAAAAGGAGGATCAATAATCAACACCATGGCCCTATCCCTGTTGAGTGACTTTGCAAACAACCTATCCATTTATGCTTTATTGACTACAAATCTGAATTTGATAGGGTAAGACGCAGCAAACTTTGAGCACAACTGGCGGCATGGAAGTTGCCTGGGGGCATTCTGAGAGCACTGAAAATATTACGCATGAACAAGTGGATCAGGTTTAAACTGGGGGCGGCTCCCACCTGTCAAGGATAATACCTACAACTGAAGGATTAAAATAGGGCTGTGTCCTGGCCCCAACGCTCTTTAATCTGTTTCTTGCCGATCTCCCCCATTACTAAATAAAAATAAATGGTCATGCACCAAAAATGGGAGGAATTTTGCTATCAAACATGCTGTATGATGATGACTTAGTACTGGTTAGCAGGACTAAAGTGAGGCTGCAATGTTGACTGGATGCAGCCTTAGAGTACTCAAACAAAAATGGGCTGGTCATAAACATGAGAAAACCCACACCCTAACATTTAAACAGAAAAAACAAAACAATCATATCTGGTACTTGGGAAAGGATAAAGTGGAATGAGTAAGTGCCTGTAAGTATTTTGGAGTATCATTTAACTCTAATGGGAGGTTCACAACGCAAATAGAGGAAAAGAACAGAAAAGAAAATCACTTGCTCTTTTGCACAGGAAGATGAAGAGTTCATTGTTCTGTCTGATCCTGGAGGTCGCAAATGCCAAAGTTTTCCACACGTTGACTTACAAGTGTGAGGCTGTGCGAGGCAGGGGCTGCACCACCTTGGAAAAAGCTGTCATGAACATCTACAGGACCATTTTACTTCTGCTAGTGTATACATCTCCAGCACAAATCAGGCTGGAGTTCAGCCTGATAAACCAATCCTTGGGAAGCCAGACAGCTGTTGTGAACTGCTGTCAATGTTTTAAACTGGCAAAAGTGGTCTCCGTGGGCCACCAGTTCTGGTTGGAGATACAGAGGAGGGATTGTTCACCTATGAGAGCTTAAACACTAAAGTCACTTACCATCTTGAACCTCTCTTCCACTTGGGCATCTAATCTGACGTAGCAAACTGAAAAGAACAATAAAACTAAACATCAAAGCACTGTCTCTTCTGAAAGACAAGCAGTCACTGGCTAGGAGGACTCATGGATGGTTAACCCTTAGTGACTACATGAATGTATCCCCTCCAGAGTACTTAGTGGAACCCTACAATAGTTACACCAAGGAGCAGTTATTAAAATACAGACTGCGGATACTGTCGGCTTTAAAGCTTCATCCATTCTGGAAAAGGAAGGACGGTGGGGAGCTTTGTAGACTCTGTGGGCAAGCATCAGAAGACGTCATACACGTTCTGTGTCTCTGCAAACCAATGAATGAGCAGCAGACATTTCTACACAAGGAATTCATTAGGAGAGGGGTTATATCATTTGGAGAGGCAGTTGTTGCATGTTTTAACCCCAATGATCTAAGATTAAACTGTGCTTTGGTGAAACATTTCTGAAAATAGTGGAAAAAAGGTCCTGGCAGCTGAATGCAAAAGAAGTAGAGACAACCTGCAAGCAGAGAGATGGCACTGACACAGGACATAAATGTTTTTTACATGGATGTTATGAAGGGAGATTCTGGATATGTGATCCCAAAAAGCTGCAGCAGCAGTTAGGGGTGAGGCAGAACACATGTCGAAAAATGGAAGCCCTCTCAGTGGTTCGAGATTGTTCCAATTCTATATCGATTTATTTTGCACAGTAAGCCTCTTTTTCACTGGTAGTGAATGTTTGTTACTCTTGCCTATTAGGTAAAGGTTAAACTTATGTATTCACACACTTTGGGATAAATGAAGATGTCAAGTTATAATACTTGAAGGTTTTACTAGGATTTTACTGCGTGCTGAGAATCAGGCCACTTTGCTTGAAAATACTTTCACTGGTTCTTGGAGATTCACATCTGGTATACCAATTCAAAGTGTTAATTGCAAATGGACAAAAGACTGTAAATTGAATCTTATGGGTGTATTTTATGAATTTTACAGCATTTAGAGTGATTTTTATTGCAATGGTTTTAATTAACTACACACATAGATGTATTAATCAATTGTGGGATGAACAAGCATTGGAAAAGTCAATAGGTCATGCCTATGCAAGAGCTACTGGCTTTGTCAATATGTTTAACCATGTTGTGCACCAGTGTGGTAACTGTTCAGCATGGCTAAAAGTTAGTGGCATAGAGGAGAGTGGCGTGGAGTGGAGTGTCATAGAGTGAAGTGGTGTACAGTTGTGCAGAGAGGAGTGGAGGGTTGTTGAGTGTTGTAGAGTGGTGTGTCATAGAGTGGAGTGTTGTGGAGAAGAGTGGGGTGTCATAGAGTAGATTAGAGTGGAGCAGAGTAGATTGGAATAGAGTGGAGTATCATTGAGTATTGTGGGGTGGCACAGAGTGGAGTGGGTAGAGTAGAGTGGAGTAACGTGTTGTAGTAGAGTTGAGTGGAGTAGAGTGGTGTGGAGTAAAGTGGCATAGAGGGAGTTGCATAGAGTGCAATAGAGTGTCTTAGAGTGGAGTTGCATAGGGTGGAGTAGAGGGTCACAGCATGAAGGGGCATAGAGGGGAGGTGTGTGGATTCTCACAGGGTGGATTAGCATAGAGTGGATTGGATGAAGTAGAGAGGAGTGAAGTGGTGTGGAGTGGCGTAGAGTGGAGTGGAGTGTCATAGAGTAGAGTGTTGTAGATTGGAGTGAAGGATCAAAGAGTGGAGTGTCATAGAGTGGGGGTCATAGAGTGTTGTGGAGTAGAGTGGAGTAGAGTGGAATAGAGTAGAATAGAGTATGGTGGCATGGAGTGGAGTGGAGTGGAATGTCTTAGAGTGAATTGTACTAATGCTACAGCGCTTTTATGAACAAGGGTGTTCCTTATCTGCACCCCCTTATCAAGCCTTACATTAGCTCTAGGTGCCTTTGATCTGGGGGGCCTTGTTAGCCTGTGTCCCTACTGTGAAGAAAGTTTGCTTTGGGGGCAGCTCTTTTAGTTTCATAGCATCTATATCATGGAACTCCCTTCTCCTTCTTTTAAGACAGGCAAAGGCAGAATAATTTTTTCACAAAAATTACAAACCTGGTTATTTAGGTCAGCTTGATCTTGTTTGCTTGAGTCCTGCTGTGCTTTCCTGACCACTGAAGGTAGACCCACAGCACTAGGACATTTCACCTAAAGTAATTATGTTTTATACCAATCTCATTATTATTCTTGTTATTATTATCATCATTATTATTATTATTATTATTATTATTATTTGGGAATAGATTGGAGTGGCATAAAGTGGAGTAGTGTAGCGTAGAGTGGAGTAGAGAAGTGTAGAGTGCAGTCAAGTAGAGTTTATTGTCACAGAGTGGAGGAGCATAGAGTGTGGTGGAGTACAGTGGAGTGTCGGAGGGTGTGGTGGAGTAAATTGGAATGTTATAGAGTGGAGTGTCATAGAGTGGAGTGGCATAGAGCTGAGTGTCATAGAGTTGAGTGGCATAGAGTGGAGTGGCATAGTGTAGAATGGAGTGGTGCAGAATGGAGTAAGGTGTTGTAGAGTGGAGTAAAGTGTTGTAGAGTGGTGCGGAATATAGTGACATAGAGTGGAGTAGAGTGGGATGGCATAAAGTGGAATGGCATACAGTGGTGTAGAGTGGAGGGACATAGAGCGGAAGGCCATAGACTGGAGTGGAGTAAAGTGTTCTAGAGTGAAGGGGCCTAAAGTGGCATGGAGTGTTGTTGAGTAGTGTAGAGTGTTCTTGAGTGGTGAAGAGCGTCATTGAGTAAAGCATAGTGGAATGGAGTAGAGTGTCTTAAAGTGGAGTGTCGGGAAGTATTGTGCACTGTCATAGTGTGGAGTGTTTTAGAGTGGAGTGCCATAGAGTGGAGTGGAGGAAAGTGTTGTAGAAAAGGGTAGAGTAGAGTGCCATAGAATGGACTAGTGTGGTGCAGAGTGGAGTGGCATACAGTGGAGGGGCGCAGAGTAGTATAGGGTAGAGTGGCAGAGAGTGGAGTGGCGTAGAGTGGTGTAGAGTGGCGTACAGTAGAGTGGGTAGAGTGCAGGAGTGTAGAGTGGAGTATTGTGGAGTTACCTAGAGTGGAGTAAGCATGGTGTAGTATGCACTGCCTTTACAAGCAACACATTTTCAATGACCATTACATTTGCACCGACAAACGGTTTTATTGATAAAACTATACTGTACTCAACAATGTGTGGAAATGGCATCATCCTATTGCCCTGATTTTTTTTTATTGTATTAAAATATTTGAGCACACTTCAGAATTACAATAAAAAATTTCCTTCATTTGTGCTTTCCTAATTCTATCTTTTGAGATATTTGAATAGTTAATTTACAAATATTTAAATTGTGTTGTGTGATTCAAAAAAGCCTTTTTTTCCACACCCCCAGATTGTCAGGCAAATATTTCACTTTGAAGTCAGAGACAGAAAAGTGACCACCGAGCTCCCTCAGAAGACAGAGCCTGGCATTTGTCCTCTGTCTGTGAATTCACAGCAAATGTGACAAGATAAGAACAAAATTCAAAGGCTTGTTTACAGAAAGCGAGCAGTAAACAGGCAATGCTTCATGGGAGGGACAAGGATCTGCTGGACAGCCTAAAACAAACTAAGCCAGCATATCAAAAGTAAGCAAACATAAGGTACAAACCACAAAGTCAATGGTAAGCAATAGGAATGAATTTTTAGGTCAGCTTTCAGAGTGTTCCTGTTGGAGCACATATGCTAAATTGAGAAATTTCTAATGATTTGCGTATAAATACTAATGAGCAATATTGATAAAGAAACTAATATTTGAAAATAACGTGTATGAGTAAAATGTGCCCACGGGGAGTGGTCACCATGTGTATTAACAAGATGCTAAATAATGAAAAATATATATTAAAATTGTACTAATATGTCATATTTGAATGTATAACCTAAGTTTTATGATAATTCGTGTTCTTAACTTAGCCGAACTGGAGGCCTGGTCTTCGCTGGGCCTTGCTTGTTAAATGTGGAGACGCGACAAAGCTGCAGAGGACTGGAACTGGAGAAGAGGACCTTGAACTGTACAGAGTTCAATGAGAGCTCTGCTAGAAATTTCCCAGGACTTGAACAATGGAAGTACTGACTGAAAGACTGTTAGCAACAATTTCGTTACCTGAAGAGCCAGATGATGTTCTCATCGACAGAAAAACCAATCAAACTAATGGAACTTGAATCCCGAATTGACGTGTGTATGTGGTAAACAAAAACTATAGGTTAGAGTCCTAACGTCCGATAAGGTTGACCAATTAGCAATTAATGGGATGGACTGAGAGACTCTAATAAAAAGTCATGACAAGGGAAGGAAATTTAGAGCGGAGAGGTGAAAGTTGATAAGGCAGGAGACCCTGTCCGAAGTGCAGATAATTGGGCTTACTCTCTGTGAGCCTGATACCTTACTGATGACTGATGACCTGAAGATGAAGAATTTTCTTCTGGGTACCAACTGTGCTGTTTAAAATATTTTTCTCTTTTAGATAGATTTTTCCAAATTAATGGTTTTGTCTAAACTGTTTTCGCATGAAGTCCCACATGCTGATGCTAATTTGGGATAGGTAGGCTGACAAGGCTGACTTTAACAGTGACAACTGACTGATTAATTGCATTGCTGAATTATTCCATAAATGTTGAAGAATTTGCTGACTTATGTTGTTGCTTTGATTGCTCGAGATTTCCTTGGTGAACAATTGCTTTGTGATGATTAATAAAGCTTGATTAACAATAAAGTAGAATAAAGATTTTTGATTAGAATTGTAACGAATAGGGAATAAAAACAAGTAACCTTCTTCTAGAGTGATGGTATTTATTAGATAGTTTTTTTTTACTAATGTTTGATAATTGATTATAGTGATATTAATGGTTCATTGGTCTATCACTTAACTAGGATACTCCATGCGATCCAAAAGGTTCATCGACCTATATGCATCCCCGTGTAAGTTTACTGACTAAGGACCAGGCGCACTAGCAGTTTTTGGTAGCAGCTTGATGGTTATATTCCTTGTGGAACTAGTTAAGTGATGACTTGTGGTTATGGCAGTAATTTAAGTTAGGTTCAGTTGTTTGTATTTTATGAAGTTTGAATTTTGTTTTTCTGAAATGGCAATGGTAGCAAGGATGATGTTCCCTTAAACCCAAAAATGACTTTCCCAGATCCTGGAGCCCGTTGGTAAGGTTGAGTATGTTCTCAGCATATTTTTGAGATAGTATGAGAGTAGTAGGTTGCGCTTGCACAGGCTTAAGCAAATCGCAGGTGAATTGTGATGTATGTGAGGTAAAAGTAGGGAGTCTGTGTACTCCAGTTAAGGGTTAGTAGGAGTGTGCGTACTCCATAGTGTGAGAGTAGGGAAGTCGTCGAACTTCACATGTGTGTGGTGCTTTGTGCTAAAAAATTGTCCATGTGGTTGTTGGTGATGTGCGGACCCTGCGTGGTCTAAGACTCCGGAGTATATTGACAAGTGTAGGAGACACTTGCTTATATGTTGTAATCTGTCTGGTTTAGTAGGTTGATTGGAAGTGGTCAATAAGTCAGAGTGCATGATAATTGAGTAAGAGGAGCTTCGACTGAGATTTGGCGAGTCCAATGTGCACCAGGACAGACCCATTGATCAGTTGAGAGTGAAATTCGCTGGTCAAATTTTGCTTGCGAATGTGGGGGACTGAAAAAGAGGAATAGCTAAAGAGCCAGAAAGAGCCATTAGTGAAAATCCATAAGGTCCCTGAAGCGATTGTGTCCCATCCCCTAGTAAACCTGCAGGTTTGTTTTAGTTACTATTTGGTAAAGGCGCTTGCAATAAAATTGCATTAGTTGAGTGAAATCAGCTGCTGTGTGTCAGTGTGGCGTCAGAGTGTGCCGCACTGGGATAGGTCATTTAGTGAGAAGAGGCGCGATCGGATTGGCAGCCGTCCGTAAGAAGCAATTGGTGAAGTAAACGGGTGAAGGGAATCTAGGGAGTAAAAGTCATTTCATTTATTGAATTAATAGTACACAAAAACAGGCAAAATGAAGTTTTTCAAGGCATTTAAGAGTGCAATGAAGGGTGATTCTTACATTAAGGCATCAGTGGGGGAGCCGACCCCCCCGGAGGATTCTCCGGCGTATCTTGTGATGACAGAGAAAGGTATAGCTTCTTGTCTTTGGTTAAAGCAATGGATTAAATTGACTAGGAATCAAGGGACATTAGCTTTTCCGGAACACAGAACTGAAGTTCAACAGAAGGATGAAGAAAGTAGAAAAGTCACTAGCGGAAGCTAGATGGGATTCGGAGCAAAAGAGATGGAGAATGGCGACTATGAAAGAGATTAAAATGTTTCCAGCAATTACAGAGGGTGATGGATCATAAAAAGGGGATAGTGCCAAGGAAGAGGAGAGCGTGGGAAAGAAGAAAAGGAAAAAGTCTTTTGTAGATGATGTTGACTCTGATGTTGAGGATCTCATTACGCAGTTGTTAAGAGACAGGCCTCCACCTATGACAACCTATGCAGGGGGTCCGGGAACTAATGCTACAGCCCCTCCTGCCACTCCTGGAACATCCCAGGGAGTTGCAGGAGCTGTACAAGCAGAAGGAGGACAGTTACCAGGGGTAGTACAGAGTACACCTGTTACAGGAACTAGTACTGTAGCTCAGGCACAGATGCGCCCACCTTCAGTACAGAGGATTTATCCAGATGTACCAGTTCTTGAGACTGTTTCAAATATCATGGTGCCAAAGGAGCAGGTGCTTCCGAAGGCCATGTTGATTCAAACAGACCCGACACCAATGTAGTTACCCTCAGCACAGGCTCAGCGTATGTCGAAGTTTACCCCTTTGACAGGAACTTCGGCTGACTTTACACCAGTTATGAATCAGGCAATGGGAGTGGCACTCGCACAAGGTGTAGGTGCAAGGGCAGCTCCAGACGCAATATCGCTACCAATTACTGTTGGTCCAGCGGTACCTTTATATGCACAGAAAAAAACAGAGACAGGAGAACAAACTGACATGTCACAAAGTCTTGTGAGAAGGGGAGAGGGAGATTCAACACTATTGACATCATCTGCAGGACGAGGTTTTAGTGAACCTAGACCTTCTATGGGTTTTAATCCTCTTGTGGCATTGCCAGATGCGGTAAATGTCTCAAATGCAAGTCGGAGCTTGAGACCCCTGACACCGCAAGCTTCGGGTACAGTGGCACAGCATTTGCCAGTCCCGAATGCAAATAATATTTCATTGCAAGAGTTAACAGCTCAGCAGTTGAATAATTGGTTGGACAGCCTAAATATTTCTCCGAATGCATCAAAAGGGGAAGATCAGCTGAACCGAGTGGGATTAAATATTGAGGCAAATGAGTTAGTCGAGGGAACAATGGGACTGAATAGGTTAGAATCCTATACTGAAGAAGAGCTGAGGTATTTATGCCCAAGGATCACAAAGGAGGTGGGGAAAATACACCAGAGGTTAGCGGAATTGGCAGAAAAGCATGACATTGATCTTAATTCAACAAAGCATTTAAGACGAAGCTACAGATTAGATTTTGAGGCAAAGGATTTTGAACACATGCGATCAGCTGGAATGAAGGCACACTTAAAGGACTTACTGCAGAGTGCACAGATTTGGGGAGCGTTAGAGAAGTGGGAAGGCAGATGGACAAGGAAAAAAGAGAAACGAAAACGAGATTCCCAAGTAGGAGCAGAGGGAGCTGAGAAAGGTGAATCAGTCAAACTGCTTCAGATGAAAGAAATTCCAGAGGGTCAATTTGTTCATGTCCCACGGCACAGAAGTGACATATTGTCTTTTACAAATGATTATCCGAAATTGAGAGAGAAGCCAGTTGAGTGGTATT
This sequence comes from Pleurodeles waltl, assembly GCF_031143425.1. Taxonomy (NCBI): domain Eukaryota; kingdom Metazoa; phylum Chordata; class Amphibia; order Caudata; family Salamandridae; genus Pleurodeles; species Pleurodeles waltl. Next base: position 497,030,627 of record NC_090445.1, read on the forward strand.
AGCAGACTGAGAGGTTTGTGAAGTTCTCTAAATGTTTGTGGGAAGACCTGAACACACTATTGGAGATAGTTGTTCCAGCCGACTTATGGGTTGAGTGTAAGAGGGCAGTAGACTGCCCAACGAGTGAACCCGAGAGAGACAAGGTTACAGGTGCATCGTCACCTGAGGTAATGAAGAATTATTATAAGGTGATTGAGTTCCTGAAGACTAGGATTTCTCCTAAAAACATTGCTTGGCAGCGGATTGATAGGACAGTCCAGGAGTCTAAAGAGTCAATACATACTTACTATGAAAGGTTACTGAAGGCTTTTAAAGAGTAAGGAAGCGGTTGAACCAAAAGACATGTTGCATTTCGTGTTCAGATTTGTTGAAGGGTTGAGACCTGAAGTAGGGCAGATGATTAAGAATCATTTGATTTTCTGGCAGGCAAAGCCAATTGATGAGGTGCTGCAAGATGCTAAATATTGTAGTGACGAGATTTAATTGAAACAAAAGAAATTGAAAGAAAAAGCAATGGTGATGCAGATTAAGGCAGCCGAATCAGGAGTACAAGGAGCTTTAGTGCCGCCGATGCTGCCGCAACAGAGAGCTATCATGTTTCAACCTCAAGTGAGGGGTAGAGGACACGGAATGGATATGATTTAGGCACTGTGGTTGTTCGGAATGACATGCAGGGCATGAAAATGATGTTGCCATGCCATTTGTGTGGAAACGTGGGACACTGGAAGCGGGTGTGCCCATTGATGGTGCATGAAGGAATGGTTCAGCAAGGTGATGTTAGTTCAGTTCAAACTGTAAGGATCCCGAAAATGAGGGGCATAGTTCTGAATGCTCAAAATCGAGGTCAGAATTTCTTGCCTGTACAACAGCTGCACAACAGCTGCAGGTGCCTCGAGCACAATTTACTCCTTCATCAGCAGTACAGCAGCAGGTTTATATGGTGCTTAGACAGCAAATACACATACCCCAAGCACCAATGGAACAGCAACAGGTTATGCTTACTCAGCAGGTCACAGGTCAAAGACAGGAGAAAAGTAACAATACAGTACATCAGTTCCCATTTCACAGTGAGTATGAAATAAATGATGGATGGATGAGTGACAGTTTGGATGAGGGAGCCTGTATTCTTGCTGCGTCCTTAGAGGTAGATCAGAGAGGGCCTTTCGTGAAAGGAAAGGTAATGGGTCACAAGGTCTCATGTTTAGTTGATACCGGAGCTACGCGCTCCACAGTGAGGAGTGTGGAAGTACCGAATTTACCTCTTTCCGGCAGGACAGTTCAAGTTGTGGGAGTGGAGAATAGACAGTTGACTAATCCTATCACAGAACCAGTACAAGTCGAAACTGGAAATTATTGGGACTGCATTGATTTGTGGTGTGTGATTCAAGTCCCGTATCCTTGTTGGGTAGAGACTTGGGGCCATATGTACGAACACATTTTCCCATTGACACAGAATGGGAAAAACCCTTTGCTACATCTGGCCCTTGTAGTGTAAGACCAAATGCTCTATAAATTGTACAGATGCAGGGATAGAAGTCGAAACAAATAGTGATGATGAGGAAGAACAGGTGTCAGCCATGATATTCAATGATGCTCATGAAGAATACCCATTGATTGACATTTTCCCGATGTTCACTATAAAGGAGTTGCATGCAGACTTACAGGGAACTGTAAAGGAGAAGCTTTGGGACATGACAGGAAAGGAAGTGGGATTGATTAAAGGAGCGGAACCTATCAAAATCACTTTGAAGCCAAATGTTGAATTTCCGAAACTTCCACAGTATAACATGGCGCAAGATGTGATGATGAAAGTGGCGCAGATAATTAATGATTTCCTAAAACAAGGCATTCTAAAGAAAGTGTTGAGTAGCCCATGCAATTCACTGATAATGGGACTGAAAAAGCCATGTGGAAATGTACGAGTTGTGCAGGACTTGCGAAAAGTGAATGACATGGTGGTTAAGTGCTGTCCGATTGTATCCAATCCAGCAGTGATACTGTTTCAGATACCATGCGAGGCAGAGTGGTTCACAGTGGCTGATTTGTCACAAGCTTTCTTTTCAGTATCACTTCACGAGGATAGTCAGTTTCTTTTCAGTTTCAAATTCCTAGATAAAGTCTATAGCTGGTGTAGGCTTCCACAAGGGTACACGGAGTCACCATCCCTGTTCAATCAGATTCTGAAAAAGAATTTGGAGTCGTTGGAGTTACCCTGCCAATCGACTCTTGTACAGTGCATTGACGATCTATTGATTGCATCCAAAACCAGGGATGAGTGTAAGCATGACTCAATTGCCCTGTTGAATCATTTGGGAGAGTTTGGACACAAGGTTTCACCTGTGAATTTACACTATTGTCAGAAATCCGTTAAATATTTGGGACATCAAATTGAGAAAGAATTGAGAAGAAATTCCCGAGAGAGGATAACAATGATTTTGCAGAGAAGTCCCCCGACTTCTCAGAAGGATGTACGCATGTTTCTGGGAATGGTAGGGTACTGTAGACAGTGGATCCCAAATTTTGCTGAGATAGCCAAACCCCTACAGCAGTTAACTCACATGGGAATGACAGATCCCATTATCCTAGATGAGGACCAGATGAGGGCATCTACTGAATTAAGAGAGAGTTTGTGCAGAGCTCCAGCGTTAGGAATGCCTGATTACACAAAGCCTTTCACATTGTTTTGTCATGAACATGATGCTTGTTCTTTCTCTGTTTTGACACAGGTCCATGGAGGTGCTTATCGCCCAGTAGCTTATTTTTCAGCTACCTTGGACCTGGTTGCAGCAGCTTTACCAGGTTGTCTTCGAGCAGTAGCCACAGTTGGTCAAAGTCTTTCCCAATGTGAAGGGGTGGTCATGGGATACCCCATGATGGTAATGGTACCACATTCTGTTGAGATATTATTGACAAGAACGGAAACACAACATTTGACGGGGGCCAGACTGACAAGGTATGAGATGAGTATTTTGGGGGCTCCAAATGTAACTTTGAAAAGATGTACAGTGTTAAATCCAGAAACATTATTGCCAAGTGATACTGTTGAAATAGAAAAGGAGGAGGATATAGAGCATGAATATGTTGAGGTGACCGAACTATGTACAAAGCCGAGGCCTGATATTAGAGATACTCGGTTAGAAGAAAATGATCAAATTGTCTTTGTTGATGGCTCATGTCTTAGAGATGGGACAGGTACCTTGAGAGCAGGATATGCTGTATGTACAATTACAGGAACTCTAGAAGCATCATGGCTTCCCGGTGTGTAATCTGCACAAGTAGCAGAACTGGTGGCTCTCACTAGAGCTTGTTATGTGTCTACCAGGCTGCGAGTAACAATATACACTGATAGTTAATACGGATTTGGAATTGTTCATGATTTTGGTCAATTGTGGTCGTAGCAAGGTTTTATGACCTCCTGTGGAACACCAGTACGAAATGGTGACAGGATAAAAGAATTGCTGTATGCAATTCAGCTACCTGAAGAAATTCCTGTGGTAAAATGCAGTGCACATCAAAAAGCGCAAGATTACATTTCCTTGGGAAATGGGTATGCAGATCAAGTTGCAAGATTTTGTGCCCTGAACTGTATATCGTTCAAGGATAAGTGGGAATTGATGCCAGAAGAAGAGACCAATTGTGCAAGGTTTGCATTAAAAATAATTGACACCTTAGAAGAATTGAAAACATTACAAGAAAATGCAGACAAGAAAGAGAAGAAGTTGTGGGTGAAGCTGAAGTGTGTACAGAGACCAGATGAGACTTGGGTATCTGAGGAGGGCCGGATGGTATTGCCGAATTGTCTGTTAACTCAGATGGCTCAGTATTACCATGGTCAGGCACACATTGGAAGAGATGCCATGATTAGGTTGTTCAAAGTTGGTTGGTTCAATCCAAAGTTCAGGCAAGCCGCTGAAGCAGTGTGTCACAGATTTGTGATCTGTCAGCAGTTAAATGTAGGAAAAGGGACAGTGGTGAATCTGAGCCACATTGGAAGAGCAGGTGGACCATTCAGCAGAATGCAATTGGATTTCATTGAGATGCCTGCATATGGTGGATTGAAGTATGTGTTGGTGATTGTGTGTGTGTTTAGTCATTGAATTGAAGCATACCCCACACGTAGGAATGAAAGCCTCACAGTTGCAAAGCTGTTACTTAGAGAGTTGATACCACGGTTCGGATTCCTGATCTCTTTAGAATCAGATAGGGGTCGCACTTCAATAACGAAGTGATTAAGCTCTTATGTGCAGCATTGAACATTGAACAGAAGCTTCACTGCAGCTATCGTCCAGAAGCATCAGGACTCGTAGAGCAGATGAATGGTACTTTGAAGTCAAGAATTGCCTAAATATGTGCTGCCACGAATCTGAAATGGCCAGATGCATTGTCTCTAGTGTTAATGTCAATGAGAAATATACCTGACAGGAAAACTGGGCTGTCCCTGCATGAGATTCTCATGGGCAGAGCTATGAGGATACCAGCAATACCAGCCTCAGCAGGTACGAGCTGTTACCCTGCCACCCATCCATGATCCAGGTCACAACCTAGGAGCAAGAGATTGGGTTGTGATAAAAAAGCATGTTCGAAAGACTTGCCTAGAAACACGTTGGAGAGGTCCATATCAAGTGGTGTTGACAACTACAACAGCTTTGAAATGTGCAGGTTTGCCTAACTGGATACATGCTTGTCATACCAAGAGAGTGGCGAGTCCTCTGAACCATGAAGAAGTGTTGTTGAGAACACCAACAGCAGCAAAGCAAATAGTTCTTCCTGAACCAGAACCAGAGCAGGTCGAGCCTGAAGTAGATCCAGAACTGGCGGAAGACGGATCGATCACTCCAGTGAGAGACGAGGGTGCAGAAATTCAGGAGACAGAGCAAGAAATTAACTCGGCGGAAGTGACTGGAGAACCAAGCACAGGGGAGGTTCTCTCAGAAGCAAATGGTGATGAACCACAAGGAGACCAAGTGCCAGAGACTGAGGGGGAAAGAGTTGAGACAGGTCAAAGCCAAAGTGATCTGACTCCTCCTGAACCCATTGCAGGTCCATCAAGAGAAGGCACTACAGACAAGGCGAAGGAGAAAAGTCCGATCTTAAAGAGATTGTTGACAGAAGGAACAAGAAAAGGAGACCATTGGCCTCAATCTCAAATAGGCAAGAAAAAGGACTTGGTCGTAAATGAGACAATAGAGGAAGAAATAGACACTACAAGGAAAAATGAACTAAGTGATGGAGAGCTAGCAGGAGAACGAAAGTTGAAAAGGAAGAGAGTAGCAAGTCGAAGATACGCAGGACCCGAGTGGGCATATGACGCAACAAGTGATTGGCAAAACAAGTTTATTTCCTTTTGCGTTGACAGAGAAGCTCTGAATCAGTATTTTGATGCAACCTGAAAAAAATCCATAGACTGAGTTGTCGAACTAAGCAAAATAGCAATTGAGAAAACTGTCAAATTTAACCGGAAGAGACACTGATAACCTGATACGACATCTAAAAATCTGAATGTGACCAGCTGCTAACTGATTCTGACAAAGGAAGAAAAATGGGTCTTTTGTATGAATCTGAAGCGTGAGAAAGAAGTATATTTTTTATTTTGATTTTTCTTGTTGCACCTTACTTAAGAGTTGAATCTACTTTCCGATTCTTTACAGATCATGGCTGGATTAGATATTAGCACTAAAAACATTAGGTATTGTAGGTATTTGAGTGTAGGAATGGTGATTGTGTGTAGTATATTGTTTGTAATAATGATTGTGGGAATGTCTATTCATGAGATGAGAGAAGCCGATGTTACATCTGTATCTGAAACTACTACACTAACAGATATAGAGAGGTTTAAATTAGATGAGCAATATTTGCATGATTATACTAACGCAAAGGGAGAGCTGTCTTCTAACGTCTTTTATCAATTGTTGAGTGAATATGTGGAGACGATGGATGCAAAGGATTGTCTTGTGTGCACGCAGATCCCTTTCTCTGTGGAAGAAGGGATCACTTATCATAGTCTACCTCTGACTTATGGTATAACTTGTAGTTTGCTACTAACTATCTATAATCAAGAGTATATACAGAATTTTTACTCAAACTATGATGTTGTATTTTCTTTTGTCCCTATAATTAGATATTTGAGTAAGATAACTAAGGATCATGATATAGTATTAGTTAGAGGATTCTTTGAGCCTACACTGACTTTTGGAACGGCTTATGCGCATCGTAACAATTTAACTTGCTGATTAACACCTATGGAGAAGAGCTTTATAGGGCATACTGACGACAGGAGAAAAGCACTAAGAGAGAAACTAGAAAAAGGATTAGAGAAAAGAACCTACAAGATTGATTATGCTTACACTGCTATTAAAACACAAGGGAGATTAGCTTTAGATGCATTGCATGTAGGGAAGCTTTGTGTATATAGGCCAAAAACACTCACTGACACTTTATTTGTGGGAACTATTGAATGTAGGCATGTGTTTTTGTTTCAGAGTAAATGGACATTTATGCTGAATGGTGCAGACCCTGTGATTCATGGAATTTATTATATTTGTGGACTCAATGCTTATTACCTTCTTCCTAGAGGATGGTATGGAACATATTACTTGGGAATAGTTTTTCCTAAAATGTATCAAATAGATGATCTGAATAAGATACCGAAAATGACTGAATTACACCAGATGAGACAAAAGAGAGCAACAGCCTCTGCAATTGTATGGGGATATTTTTGGAGCAATAATTCCCTCTGTGGGAGTTATATTGAATGCAAATAAGATACTATTGTGGATAATATGTTTACTAATTTTACAGGAGCCATTCTTTTATTAAACACTGAACTAGCTGCGGATAGAGCTATGACGCTTCAAAATAGGCTTGCTTTAGACATAATATTAGCAAAGGACGGAGGAGTCAGTAAAATGATTACTGCAAGGCACTGTTGTTCTTACATTCCTGAGAACGAGAAAGAGATAAAAGATGTACTTACTAATTTAACTGATGCAAGTAAGGATTTGAAATAATTGAAGAAACCAGGAGTTTGGGAAAAGGTTGGAAATTGATTTGTTACAGTGGGAAATTGGTTTAGTCAAATTTTGGGTGGAATATTGTGGAAAATTGTCCAAGGAATATTAATTGTGATCACTGTCATCTTAGGCTAATGGGGGGCATGCAAGTTATGGCAAAAAATACAACTAAGAAGGGCCAAAAATGATCAGAGGAGGGAAGAACAACCCAGAAGAAGAATCTATAGGGAAAATATGAGGAGGAGAAATCAAAATGTAGCTGAAAGCTATTTGTAAAATGATTGACAAAGGAAAGGTGTGATGACATATTTAGTCATCAGAGGAGGGACTGTTGGAGCAGATATGCTAAAATGAGAAATTTCTAATGATTTGCGTATAAATACTAATGAGAAATATTGATAAAGAAACTAATATTTGAAAATAACGTGTATGAGTAAAATGTGCCCAAAGGGAGTGGTCCCCATGTGTATTCACAAGATGCTAAATAATGAAAAATACATATTAAAATTGTACTAATATGTCATATTTGAATGTATAACCTTTGTTCTATGATAATTCGTTTTCTTAACTTAGATGAACTGGAGGCGTGGTCTTCGCTGGGCCTTGCTTGTTTAATGTGGAGCCGCGACAAAGCTGCCGAGCACTGGACCTGGAGAAGAGGACCTTGAACTGTACAGAGTTCAGTGAGAGCTCTGCTAGAAATTTCTGCAAATGTACCAGTGGGCAGGAGATGATGAGGGCAAATTGATACAATTATGTGTAGTGTAGGCTAAACATACTTTCTCAGGACTTGAACAATGGAAGCACTGACTGAAAGACTGTGAGCAACAATTTAGTTACCTGAAGAGCCAGATGATGTTCTCATCGACAGAAGAACCAATCAAACTAATGGAACTTGAATCTTGAATGGACGTGTATATGTGGTAAACAAAAACTATAGGTTAGAATCATAACTTCTGATAAGGTTGACCAATTAGCAATTAGTGGGAAGGACTGAGAGACCCTAATAAAAAGTCATAACAAGGGAAGGAAATTTAGAGCGGAGAGGCGAAAGTTGATGAGGCAGGAGACCCTGTCCGAAGTGCTGATAATTGGGCTTACGCTCTGTGAGCCTGATACCTTACTGATGACCTGGAGACAAAGACTGACTTGTTGCTGATCTGTCTTGGTTAGGTAGCTATAACAATGTGACTGACTAATGTGTGCTTTTCTTCTAGGTACCAACTGCACTGTTTAAAATATTTTTCTCTTTTAGATAGATTTTTCGAAATTAATGGTTTTGTCTAACTTGTTTTTGCATGAAGTCCCACATGCTGATGCTAATTTGGGATAGGTAGGCTGACAACTGACTGACTAAATTGCATTGCTGAATTATTCCATAAATGTTGAAGAATTTGCTGACTTATGTTGTTGCTTTGATAGCTTGAGATTTCCTTGATGAACAATAGCTCTGTGATAATTAATAAAGCTTGATTAACAATAAATTTGAATAAAGATTTTTGATTAGAATTGTAACGAATAGGGAATAAAAACAATTAAACTTCTTCTAGAGTGATGGTATTTCTTATTAGATAGGTTTTTTTACTAATGTTTGATAATTGATTATAGTGATATTAATGGTTTATTGGTCTATCACTTAGCTAGGATACATCATGCGATCCAAAAAGTTAATCGACCTATACGCTTCCCCTTGTAAGTTTACTTACAAAGGATCAGGCGCGCTAGCATTCGCAAGAAGTCACGGCTGTCTGGTAGGCTTGGACCTATAAACGTGAGAGAATCTCTCCCACCCATAAATCTCTAAAATAGTTCACCCTTGGCAGTCACTCTGCTTGTAAGGCTGCAAGTCTCACAAATCAAGCCGTAGCACTCAAATTCTACCTCTCAGAAAAACTGGAGTTGCAAGGGAAAAGAGACACTAAAAAGCAAACATACACTCCTCAAAACAACAAGCTTGAAAAAGACATCGGGCATGAAACGCTCCTTTTCAGACTAAGCCCCCAGACTATGAAATGTCTTTCCTGCTCAAGAGAGATTTACCCCACATTCGGGATTATCTCATGCTAATTTAAAGACCATTTACTGAACCAGAGTAGAACAAAATATCTGTAACACTGCAGAACGCGTGCCTTTCTCCCTCTCAACAGACACATGTTTATGGCCAATTAATTCGACTACTTCTGAAAACTGTTTTATTTTTTGTTCACTCTTAACACTCTCCGTTTCGATTCCACTTGCTTCTCTGTGATGTCAGTCTGCACTGAACTACTATTAGCAACTACCATAAGATTTCGCCCCCTGTCAGAATTCCTCTCACCTGCCTGAAGTTTACACTTCAGGACGCGCACACCCCTTGAGGTCACGAGCGGAGCCTCCCCCGCGCCAGTCCTTTTGCCGCTCTTCCCTTCATCTCTCCTGGGGGGACCGGCACTCTCTGGTGCCTCTGCCACCTCAAAGGTGATGGTAACCCTCGCTCGCTAAGCGGAAGCAACCTTGCGAACGTCAACGACGTCCGCTTTCCGTCATTATAAATTCGTTGCGCATGAACCATTCAGCCTTTTAAAAAAAAAAAATGAGTGGCAGTTTTCTATTTAAATTCCATTAGCATTTTTTCTTTTTGCTCTTTGCATTTTGTCTCAAGGTAAGCAGCCGGACCTGCATTTGTTAAAAGTATGTCTCATTCTATTAAAAGTAATATTGATCACTGAAGCAGTAATAGTATGCGCACGCGGCGTTATGGAAATGCAGCCATCCAAGATCTGCTGGCGGGGGCAGAAAGAGTCCATACGTGTCCCCAAGGGAAATGGTGTCTAGCCAACAGACTATTCACACTGAGTAATCTGGGTGTTTAGGAAGGTAGGATCATTCAAAACCCCAAGACTATGACAAATGGACTAATTAAACTTTTAACCCCTTTTCAGTGAATTAATGTCTAATAAACCGTGGAAAGCAGAACAAGGAGTAAAGGAAGCAAGCAGGGCACACATAATTGCGTGTGCGACGTGAATTAGGTATCGAATATGACAAATGTATGCTGTGTGGAAAGTCCACATCTCCCTGACTGGAATGGCAGCTCCAAAATGCTTATAAAGGATATTGATTTTAACTAAACATTGACAAAGCCCTTAGGTATGGCTTTAATGTGCACACCTACGTAACATGCGTAAATCCGGTTGCATACTTTATCATATTAAAGGCAACCCTCTAGACAATGCAAAATCTCGTGCTTCTAGGCACAGAAAGCAGTGTTATTTTTGCACATTTTAATTGCCAAGTTGCAAACGATAGTTTTTATAGGATTTATGGATAACCACTTCCTTGCCGACAGTGAAAGCTAGGCGTTCTAAAAAAAAAACGTATTCTATGTTTGCAAAATACCCTGCACTTCCACTAATATGCGGTCAGACTATCACGAAATAAAAATCTGCACCCAAAATTCTAACACGTTTCTCGTCAACCACATCGTTTCCACTCTCATCGTAAGAATCAGTTAGTGGCAGAAGTACTCATAATTCTCAGATTTAAAAAGCTTTACATTTTGACACATTCACCATTCCAGTAAAACGCATGCATATACATTTTATCACAGCATTATAAAAGACGTCCAAAGCATATACCACGATCAGTGTCGCATTCCCATCTTTCTCTTGACTTGTGCAAAGTGACCGCAGATGCTGGCAAGTGCAGTAGAAATGCAGACTTAATAGACATTTTCCTGCAGGAGTTAGACAGAGGACTAAACATGTGGAAACAACCATTTTATCTTTAGCCTCTTCTGTACCTACACAAAAAGAGCACTTGATTTTATCAGTGACATCATGAGCTTCCTTTAACAAAACCTCGGAGAGCAGCTTCGTCCCTGTGGCTGTATTCGTCTGGTGGTTTACCCACCTTACAGTGGTGGAGATCATAAATCAGCTTGGAAGAAAATAACATATTCCGGAGCAACCCTCGCGTTTTAGTGCACGTTCGGTTGTATCTCAGGGGCGTAAAGCAGATCCCTGTGGCGCAGGCGTACCCCAAGCCTTCAAGGACTCCCTACTTTTCGAAGGAGGGTCATGTACAACTGTTATGTTTATATATAGTTCAACCGTGTAAAGCCACTGAAATTCACTAGATGGTAGTGAACACATCCAATGCACGCCACAATTCATGGTGAGCACAAAGCACAATACGCCTATTTGCCAATGGGATAGATACGCTAAGCTCTTAGCAATAGAATTTAATGGTAGGCGCTATGAGCTATGTTCTGTGTTGTGTGTATTCATAAACATAACTAGTGAATTTTTGCCTATTATGGTTATGAAGGCACACACCACATGCCATAACCCTCCATGGCCCCCCAAACCTGATGTGTATTTCCTTCGGTCATGCACATCAAGGGCTGGCCTGTGTCCAGACCCTGCAACCAATCAACAGCAGATGCAGTTCTGCAGGGCTTGGATAGGCCAGACCCCTGTGCTCTACCTTCTGCCTTCCAAGAACATTATTCACAACATTCACAGGAGAAATCAAAGGTTACATGGACGTTATAGTTCGGGTCTGAATTTACTCACACAAAACTGTAGAAATTCAGCAGTTATAGCTTTCTGAGCTAACTATAACTTGTGCTCCCATAATGCACTGCTTATGACTGCTGCTTATGACCTCACATATTACACCACTCATGACATGGTCAATGACATCACTGATGACATCTCATATGCCATCACTGATGACATCTTCCAGTGAGTGTAAGTTGTAGTATGGATGTGTAAGTGGGTGTGTGAGTGTGTCTATGGGTAAAAAAGTGGACGAATCATTGCTGTATAGGAGACTGAATGGATGTGTAAGTTGCTGTATAGGTGAGCAAGTGACTGTGTGAGCAGCTGCATTTCATTTGGTGAGTGGGTCTGTGGGTGGCTGCATGTGTGAGTGAGTGCGTGTCAGGATGGTTGTCTGGGTAAGTGAGTGGGTGTCGCTGTATTGGTGAGTCACATGGTGAGTCACTTGCTGTATGGATGAGTCAGTGAGTGTCTGATTGACTGTAAGTATAACTGAGTGGCTGTGTCAGTGACTGTATGGGAGAGTCAGTGGGTGTATGAGTGGCTGTATCGTAAACTGAGTAGATTATTCCGTTTTTATATAGAATAGTGAGTGGATGTGTGAGAACTTGTGTTGGTCAGTGAGTGGCCGTGTTAATGGCTATATGGGTAATTGAGTGAGTATGTAAGTGCCTCTTCATGTGAGTGAGCTGGTGTATGAATAGTTGTACAGTTGAGTGATTGCATGTATAAGTGACTGTAATAATGAGTCAGAGACTGTACGGGTGAGTGTGTAGGTGTGTCAGTCTTTCTACAGCTGGTTAACTGGATGTGTCACTAAAATAGTGGTCTATGAGTGGGTGTGTCAGTGGTTATATGGGTGTATGAGTGGGTGTGTAAGTAACTGTATGAGTCTGTGAATACCTCACCTAGTAGTGTATGGGTGAGAGAGTGGTTGTGCCAGTGGCTGTTTGACTGAAGAAATGTCTGTATATGACTACTTTTATGCACCTCTGAATAAGTACGACAGTAGATGTGTGTGTGTGGCTATACAAGAGTTTGTATCAGCAAATGAGTGGGTGTATGACTGTATGGATGATGTCATCAGTGATCATCAGTGATGTCATATGAGATGTCATCAGTGGTGTCATCAGTGATGTCACTGACGTGTCATCAGTGATGTAATATGTGAGGTCATACGAAGTGCACTACAGGAGCGCAAGTTATAGTTAGTTCAGGTAATTATAACTTCTGAATTTCTACTGTTGTGTATGAGTAAATTCAGAACCTAACTATAGCATCCATGTAACCATTGTTTCTTTCTGTGAATTTCTATGTTTTTTTAATGTATAATAATTTTAATTACTATACATTAATCCAACCACCGGTGCACCCTGGCCCGTGTGCCGCGGCGGTTGGCCACAGGGCCTGGCTGGAGGCCACCCCCCCAAGAAGCTCCCAACCTTGCACCGTGCACTGCCTTCTTCTGTGTGCAGTAGGGCTTGCCTTCAAGGGCTGGTGTGCAGTCAGTGCCTGCGGGCAACCCCCCTAACCATTTAAGCCGATGTTGTGCAGGGCTCTTTGCACATGCACAGTGGAAATTAGCCGCAACCTTTAAGGGTGTGAAAATAGGTGTGAGAGGGTGTATCTGGGGGTAAGAATGGCTGTCAGAGTGTCTGTCTCAGTGTGAGAGTATGTACATCAGTGTTTTAGTGGGCGATCCATCAAGTAAGGGCAGAGAAAAGAGGAGGGGTCCCAAAATTCAAAATCCTCCTGCATTTTCCTTAAACATTTTGAAGGAGGGCTACTGGAAAACTGCTTTATGGAATTACACCAAATGTGGCAGGAAGATAGAACTTGGTCCGTAGATTGTGCTTTTTGTAATTTGGTGTAAATCTGTTCAGTAGTTTTTGAGACATTAACTGTCACAAAATACAGATATCTGGGCAGTTAGGTCCGTAGCAGTCTTGAGAAACACTCACCAGGGCGCCTCTTTGAAAACACAGAGCACTCTGATTGGACCAGGGAGCTTTATTTCCCTTTTGACCATCTTGCACCCAGTGGAGTTAGACTCCCACAGGACAAGCACTCTGATTGGCTGTCAGCAACATTAGAAAGATGTTGTTGGCGACCATTACAGGACCCGAGGACTAAGTCCCCTGACCTGAACATGTTTAAAAAAAAAATATCAGGAGGTAGGGTAGGTGTACCCTGTCCCCTAAGGACACCTGGGGGCAGCCCAAAGTGACCATCCCCCACAAGGGCCAACAACAAACAAATAGAAATCATAAACAAATTGGTGCGATCCTGCAGGGCTCCTATGGGATCATAAAAAATAAAAAATAAATGCCTTCCGGGGCTCCTTTGTTGGAGGGGGCACAAGTTTTAGGTAGCTTTGCTAACTATAACTGATGAATTTCTGTGTTTTTTTAATTCCAAAAGTTAATGTTGTCACTGAGAAATTCACCTACCTATAACAAAACTTTACCCTTTGTTGTTTTCAGTAGATATATATATATATATATATATATATATATATATATATACATATATATACAATTTAAACATTTTAAAAATACATAGGGGGGCATTCTGACTCCCGCCGGCCGCGGTAACCGCAGGGCTGGCGGGAGCCACCAGAATACCGCTGCGCGGTCAAAAGACCGCCGCGGGTATTCTGTCTTTCCCGCTGGGCTGGCGGGCGACCGCCAGAAGGCCGCCCGCCAGCCCAGTGGGAAACACCCTTCCATGAGGATGCCGGCTCCGAATGGAGCCGGCGGAGTGGAAGGGGTGCGACGGGTGCAGTTGCACCCGTCGCGATTTTCAGTGTCTGCATGGCAGACACTGAAAATCATGGTGGGGCCCTGTTACGGGGGCCCCACGAAACCCCATACCGCCATCCTGTTCCTGGCGGCCAAAACCGCCAGGAACAGGATGGCGGTATGGGGGTCGGAATCCCCATGGCGGTGCAGCAAGCTGCGCCACCATGGAGGATTCCCCAGGGCAGCAGAAAACCGGCAGGACACCACCGGTTTTCTGTTTCTGACCGCGGCTGTACCGCCGCAGTCAGAATGCCCTTGGGAGCACCGCCAGCCTGTTGGCGGTGCTCCCGCGGTCGTTGTCCGCCAGGGTCAGAATGACCCCCATAATTCTTAATAACGAATGTAAATGAAGCACTGTGTAATTAAATAAAACAAACTTTAAAAATAAAACATATCTTATTACTAACTAAACATTTATAATATAAATTGAAAAAATACAACTATGCAATAATTAGTAAATACCTAAAATATTTTTTTTTTAAACATTATTAGATTTGCTATTACATCTTACTTTACAATAAAAAGTATACTGTGAAATAAGAGCACAAAAAATCAATAACAAATTAAAAAACATAACTAATATACAAATACTAATATAAAAAATGCAACAATTAATAAAATGAAAAATAATGTTTCCCATTCTACATTCATAGTAATAAACATACAAAACTGAAATAAATATCAAACAAACAAACAAAGAATGAGATTCTATTAGTATAACAATTTAACTAAAACATATAATTACCATTATCCAAATTCAACAAAAATATCAACAAAATGTTAAACTTTAAAGATTAAACTTTATCATTCCCACTCCAATCTAAGCAACATAAAAAAAAATGTTGGACTTTGGAGGTGTGAGATTTACTATTCCAACTCCAATCTATGCAACAGTAGAGGAACTGTTGGAGAAAAATTTATATTGATGATTAAAAACTATAAAAAAAAACATTAAAATATAAGAAAGTATATCAAAAAGATATTAACATAAAGTTGGTTTTTTTTACAAAAAATGTTCTATAAACAACCAAAAACTCAAAAAAGAAAAAAAATGTACTCATTAAAAACGGCAAAGTAAACATTATTTATCAATTAAAAACACTAAATCAAATACAGGAAAAACACTTACTATCCTACTCCCCTACAATCACAAAACCTGTAAAAATTTGAAATAATTCTAAAACAATTTACAAAATCACAAAAAAAATCAAAACTGAGTAAATCTTCAAAAACTGACACATTACAATCAAGGAAATATATGGATAAAAGTAAATAAATATCTTAAATAAGCAATAACATTATCAAATTAAAATAAAAAGTAATTACATTTTAAACACATCACTTAATCAAATTTACATAACTAATAATCTAATTCACCAATTTAAAAAATAAGAATTTTCAATAACATTAAATAGTGTGACAATAAAATAATTTACAAACAGGGTCATTACAAGGCTGACGGTCTATAAACCGCCAGATTCGCTGTGATGGTCAGACCTCCCCAACTGTGGCAGGCCGACCGCCACATTACAACCCTGACGGGCAGACCCGCCAGGGGACTGCCGTCTCCACTGGGAACGTGGTTCCGGACAGTCCTACAGCGGTCTGAGTTGTACTCAGCCATGGTGGAGCTTAGTTCAGCGCCACATGTCTGATTATCTCTGCCAGTGCCAGGGGCTACCCTGCCCAGCACTGTCGGAATGTGCACTGTCTGCTTTGCAGACAGTGCGTATTCCAAGGGTGATGTGTGCTATGGTATTGGCCTCGGCGGGAACCCCGTACTACAATGTTTGTAATACGCTCGGGGGGACGCCACCACTCCCCGCAAGTTTGGTGGTCGGCTTGTCCAGCCGCCAAACTCATAATGAGGGCCATAATCACTAATTCAATTAATCAATTAAATGTAATAAATAGTAAACAATTTATACAAAAGTAAAATATATATTTAAATATATTCACACCCACAATGTATACAAAATTAAAATATATATTTAAATATATTCCCATCCTACACCCCAAACCAACCAATAACCCACCAATATTTAGGAATACAATTAAAAATTATTACAGAAAGCATGAAACAGCTACATAACTAATAATAAACAACTAAAATTAAGACATTAATAATGTAAAACACACAAAAATATTAAAATATTACAAAATATTATAACTGAAAATTATATTCCATATTTAAAGAACAATATTAAATGATTAAGAAGGCAATATGCTTACCTGCAACTTTCCATACCAGGATATTCTTGTCACCACAATATTTTTCGGCTGTATTTTGGTCAGACGATATGTTTGACCCAGTATTTAGGTCTTGCACACCTTTTCTTATTCAAGAATCTACAGCTCTTTGTTAAAAAAAGACGTCCAAGAGTCGTCGCCTTAGTTTTCCATTTGCTCACGAATTCTTTTGTTTTTGGTTTTAGTCTTGGTTATGCTGTCATTCTTTTGCTCACAATGGTCGTTCGATACCTACGTTTTTTTACAGTTCTGGAACCTGTTCTGTGAATAAAAGCGTTTTATGGAATTAGTAAATGAACAAATAAATACATGTTTATGGTAAAGTTGCTGGAATGGTCGTGTGGGACAGCACAGTTCTATGTCTAGAAGGTGGCATTTGGGGCCCGCATGAGTCACTAGAGAAATTCAAGGGATTACTACCAACGAGTGCATGGCACAAAGATGTAGGATGGAAGAGATGGGGGTAGCAAGGAGAAGGCAGCCATTCCTTGAGTGAAGAAATGAGTCTGGAGATATTTCACCAGGTGCTAAAGGACACTATCCAGTCTTATGTGTAGGATGCATCGTTTCAAACACAGAAAAATATTTCTTTCCACATGCCCTCTCTGAGGGTGTCATGTATTTCGACTCTTTTAAGGTCGTTTCAAACCATAACATCGCATGTATAACTGTAAGGTTCACCTTCACCTTTTGGGGTATCTCGTGCTGGATAACAGATGTTATTGTTAGCCAACTCAGAGAGACAGATATTGTCGACTTCTGGAGGATGAAAGTGTGAGTGAACTCACCACAATTTAAACCTGTGTTCGAGAAGCCACACTCTTGGAGTGGAAACTTTAGTCTTCCTATAGGGTCGACTTGTAGGCTTGCCACTTGAGATTTTGATGTTACCTGCTAAGTTGCCGTGTTTGTTTATGTGAATCACCCTGCACATCACACAGCAAGCATTAAGTGGCTGTGTGGGGGAGGTGAAGCGATTGTAAAAATGTGCTTTTAGTTAGGACAACAGGATAAGGCAGGGCTGGCTGTGCGGCGGTGCAACTGGTGCAGCTGCGCCAGGCGCTGACCTCGGGGAGCGCTCTGTTGGAAATTACACAGGTTTCAAAAGCACCTGCTGCAGAATTCCTTGCATGTCCAGCAGTTTTGAAGGAACAATATTCCTACACCTGTAAATCCTCATTGCCTAATGTAACATTTTCCTCAAACCTGGATTCTACACTTCATTGTCTTTGTATAATCGATGTGTGATGTAAAGTGCCCTGACACCCTACACTGGTCTGAGTAGTGGTATTAAGCAAATTAAATGCATGTGAGAAAGAGGGTCCATTGAGACACAAGAGGCGCTGTTGGAGGGTGGCAGTGAGGGTATCCGCGGAGAAAGATGTCATGAGGAGGGTACCAAAAAAGACTGTTGCACTGCACTTCATCAGTATTAAAAGTGGCCGTGGGATACGGAAACCAACACTGGAATCTTGAATATTTCAGACAGAAGCTTGCTTGTTTTCGTTTACATTAATTCGAGCAAAATAAACAGTTTTGTTCCACTAGTATTTCCTTTTCTATTACAAGCAATGCCACCATGTCTTACTGAAGATGATGTTAAGAGTTTGGCCAATTGTTTGCGCATACAGTTTCACTGAAAGTACATGAGTGTATACATTATTCTGCTTACTACTAGGTGCAAGGGAGATCTTACCACTACACATTACCACAAAGACATCAAAGACATCAGTTTATATTTGGCTAAATGGTGGAAGAAGACTCGAATACGTGGAGGGAAATGAGTTGGCAAGTGAGACTTACAGCGGTAATCAGCAATGTCACTGCCCATTTCCAATGCCATGACTTTGCAGGGCAACATTGCCCTGAGAATTGCTGTAGACCTGACAGTGATGAACAGATTCACTGCTACCTGCTCTTGGATGGCATACTGGCACCCAGCCAGATGCCCGTACCAGGGCTACACTGTCAGATCTGGTAATGGCAAGCCTTGAATTATAGAAGCCAGCCATGGGGAGCATGGCTCGAGATGTATGAAAGATAAGCCTTCAGTACGTGACTACATACCATCTACCCCACGATATGGTCCTAAATTTGTATCCTAAAAGGTAATTATAACGTTGCTTAATAATAAGATTTTTCACTAGTGGTAGGAGAAAAATGACAACAGTATGTTTGTATGAAATGGTATTTGTACAGTGAGAACCTTACTGGGTAGCATTGTGATGCAATCACACAAAACAGTCCGATACAGTGTAAAAGGCCATTTACTAGGGCAGGATTGCAATTAACTTAACATTTCAACATCTGTAAGAATTAACTTTGCAACATCTTAAACCAATATCCTTGTACCTCCCACTTTCACTTTCGCTCCAACACTTTCATCCCAGTTCTCAATGTTTCCATCTTTCATTCACCTTTTTGTCCATGAGCTCCTTCCATACCCAGTCTTATATTCACCTCTTTCACCCAAGCATCTCTTAATAAAAACTTGTTGCCCTGTCCTGGGCATCCAATACCCTGTCATCCTTCACCTATGCTTCTTCCCACCTGCTAGAGAGGGGTGGACAGGCCTGCATCTGACTCTCCACATCCCCAACTACTGCTTCCCCTTTGCAACCTGCCCTATTTTGCCAAATTTGAACTGCCTTCCTCGCTAGCTGCCATAACCCTTTGCCCAACCTTGTAGGGTGGGTTGGTGGCCAAACGTTTCCTTCAGCATGAGAAGAGAGCCCAGGAAGAGGCCAATCCTCTTACTGTGGCTCCTATATGCCCTACTACAAACACTTCCCCTGCCTACTCTCACCTATTCTCTCCTGTAACGTGTTTCCCCATCACGAAGAATCCTGTGGGAAAACTAGGCTTTGCCGGCCTCTTCTCTCTGGACCCTTCATCGTGGTGAAATCACACACAACAGTCCGATACAGTGTGAAAGGCCATTTATTAGGACAGGATTGCAATTAACTTAACATTTCAACATCTATAAGAATTAGGTCTGGGAGGCGTTTGCGGAAAAAGCTCTGCCGCTCTACGTGGAGTTCTGCAAGTGGCAAATTTCTTTAGGTCACACCGTGCACACTGTTTTTTAGCACTGGGTGTTTGTCCCGATCAGCACCAGGCACAGACTGAAAGGGTTCTGCGTCTTCTCTGCTCAAGCGGAATCTTCCTCAACGCGAATGGAAGGTTTCTCAATGTGAGGGATCGCGACCATCCATCACCATGCGGGTTGAGAAATCTCACTGGGTGGTGTCTGAGTAAGAATTTCCTTTCTTGTGCTCACCAACTTAACGTTGGCGAGCACAGAGGAGGAAAAAACTCTTCTTGCTGAGTTTTTCAGAACTCCGTGCTCTAAGTGGAGAGTGGATGTCATGAGTCCAGCAAAAAACCCTCATTGCGAGGTTCAGTTTTCTCCTGGCTCTGTCGATGGCACCATGCCTCCTTCTTCCCCTCCATTTGCCACAGGGCACAAACTCTGTCCTTACTACACAGGTCCCCACCAATCTTTGACGGGTTAGCAAAAGGTTCTGTTGCATGTGATGCAGTAAGGTGAGCCTAAATCATTTTCGCCCATGTGCAAAAAACCAGCATATCCGGACAGCCCTATTTCGGTATCAATGTTGTTAAGAAAGACAGCAAATTACCCCATCTCATCCCACTCTTCCCTCACTAAAAAATCTCATGCTGGCTGCTGGGCAATTCAAGATTACGTCTATCGATTTGCTGCTCTGCATACTTCGCTTCTCAATGGATAAACAAATATCCCACCTGCCAAGTGACCGTTTTTGACCTCTCAGGGATGCTCACACATCCTACAAAAGGAAAAACAAGTTAGTTGCACCCTAACAACCACATCCCTCTTCCTTCAAAAACCCTCCTTACCTGCAGACATGTCTCTCACAACATCGTGACCTCCACCGGCCTATCTTACGGATCCGTGCCCAATTCCACCCCAGACGAACAGCCAGAGTTGCTGCTACAATTCTGAAGGAGTGAGTCCCAATATTAGATGCATTCCTACCCAAATTCTGCAAGGCCATTTGCATCACTGCCAACAGCTGAAAAGCCAAGATCTTGTCCCCATTAGCGTGACGGAGAATTGCCCCCTGTCTATTCCCCGTCCGTTTGCTAAACCTTCACCACTCTTGCACCGGGCACGCCTCCTCATTGCCCCTTACTGCAACCATACTCATTTTCCCCTTCCCAGATGATCTGTCTTGGATTTTCTCAACCAAATTCCAAACTGGCCCTTGTCCAGCTGCATCTCCCCTTGCAGCACACCTGCATTTCTTCCCAAGCCCATGAGCTCAGGCACTCCAAATTCCCCCCAAAAATCCATATCATACATAGCCTAAAACAACTACCTCATACCTGTCAGTACAACAACTAGGCAACATGTGCAAAGGCTCCTAAAGTACGTCAAAAGTAATAGCTTCCTTCAACTCCCTGCTTCAACTTCTCTTTGCCCCACCATTTCAGTATCCTCCCCAGAATGTCATCTCGTGCTGGATCAATTTGAAATCCTCCATAAAGGACTCCCACACCCTGATGTCTGCCCTCACTCCCATGGAAACCCGAATCCAATAGTGAGGCAAAAATGCCCTGGACATAGCCAGGCCCATTCGCCTGCAAACATTCCGCCCTCCCCGGACCACTCTGCATGCAAAGTTCAGAAAGCCCAACAATTGCTGTAACACCCTCACCTCCATCCTGTGCACTATTCCCACCTGTCATAGAAAAAACTGAATTTCATCCACCTTTTCTTTGGGCAGTCTTGCCATCCAGTGCCCTGTGACCAGCTCAATGCCTAGGAAAGTCATGACAGTGCTCCAACCTTCCATCTTTTCCATAGCCAATGGGACTCCCAAATCTTTGGACAATTCCTCAAACTGTCTCAGAGCCCTTCCACATTCACCCAACCTAACCTGGCCCACAAAAAGAAAATCATCCATGCAGTGTGACACCGCACAGTGCCCACTCATCCTCGTGAAGACCCACTGCAAAAAGGTACTGAAAGCCTCAAACAAAGTATATGAAATGGGTTAACCCATCGGTGGCACCCTGTCAAAATAGATGGCTCCATTCTGCTTCATTCCTAGTAACGGAAAATTAGACGGGTGTATAGGTACCAGCCGAAAGGCCGAGTTGATGTCACACTTCGCCAATTCCACTCCTCAACAACATCAATGTATCAGTTGAATAGCATCATCAACGGAGGCATAAACAACTCTTGTGTTCTCTGGTGAAATTACATATTCACATATGCCCTCTCCGGCCAGGACAAATGGTGTATTAGGTGAAACTCCCCTTCCTTTTTCTTGGAGAGATCATTAAGTCTTTCAATGGCCAGTCTTTAAAGGGGCCCACAAGCCTCTCTTCCTTAACCTCTTTCTTCAGCTTCTCTGCTACCACTCCCGGTGCCTCCTTGGCTAACCCCAAATTGTCGGCCCAACTCCTACCTCTGATACCCAACCCTGAACATCTTCCTGAAACCCCATTCCAACCTCAATGCCATCTTCTTGTCAGGGTATAGCACCAGCCAGGGTAGTAACCCTTTAAGCCTAATTGGCATACAAGCTTTTTGGCCCAGCAGTGTCTTGAGTTCACTTTCCTCTGGTTGCCCACCACTGATCAGCTGAACTGGCCAAGGTGAAACACTAGGTAACTGGGTGTCTACCTCCGCATTTGGAACACTCATGCTTAAACTTGCATGGATGTCATGAACAAAAACCTTCATTGAAATTTCAGCATGCCCCCGCATTAGTGTTTAAAGGTCCTGTGTGCCACCTGCCCCTGGCTGGGCGTGGTGTGGTTTAAAGAGCTTGTATACAACAGGTAGCCCACTCACTGTATGTGTTGAGGCCGCATCTTGGGATGACGACATGCATTGCTTCCACAACTCAGAATACATGTCACCCCATGGTTTGCCGGGATTCCCACTCACCCAAGCCCTAAACTCCTCATCATAGCTCAACCATGCATAACCCCAAAAGTGCATCTGTGCCTTCCTGATGATGTCCATATATTTGAATAGTAGAGCAATAGCCCTATCAGGATATTTCTCATAGTAAATGCTAGCATAGATTAGGAAAGTGTACGTCCAGTTCTCCATCGTAATGGGTACTCCGGGCCATCGCGCTAACTCCCAGTCCTCCTCTTTGGACACCTCCTAAGCCTGTATGTCCCTATGTCCCTTAGTCCCTATGTAACAACTTGTGTACATCCACTTCCTCATGTTTCCATAGTCTGACTTTGTTTTTTTCCAAAACATGCTACCACAAAGGCATTGCTAAGCCCATGTAAGGCAGCCTCTTCTTGTGCCCCCCACTGTCTTTACCTTCTGTGTCCATCTTATCCTCGCCTCTTATATCTGCTGCTGAGTCTTCTGTCCTGACAATCACCTTGCCATCGTTAGACTCAGTGCCCTGACCTAAAATGGCAGCACTGTCTGTGTGGTTCCCCCACTTCCCCGTGCTCATATGTGGAGCCTCCCACACTGACCATCACTCTCCCTTACCTTGTGGCAACCGTCCAGGTTCTTTATCCAGTTTGTGACTTCTTCACGACTCTCTTTCTGGCTCCCAGTCGTGTCCCCAGGGTCCACACTTGACATCTGTAAAACACCAACTGAAGAGACTGTTGTGCCGCTGCTGCACCCCTTTGGCACCATCAATACGCTTTTACTATATTGTCACACACTTCACCATCCTCCCAGTCATCACTGTTATCCCCATAATCCAGTTCCACCTCCTCTTCACAGTCGTTTGACACAGGCACCGTTCACCGATTCGCGCTCACATTCCCCACATGGTGTATGTCCCTGCCATCAGCATTGTAATGCGCGACATCTGCTGCACATAAATGATCCCTCAGCGTAGGGAAAGCTGCCACTGCCCCCCCTAGTTCTTCAGACCAATGTCCACGGGACGTCTTGCACCCCGTTGGTGTCTCCCCTTTCTGCCACCCTCTACCACTGGCCTTGTCACTCGTTTCGCCACATGAGTGTTTCTCAAACTGCCAGATCCATTCCCCTCACTGGCCTCCTTCTTGCCACCATGAGCGTCCTCAGGTACCCAGACCCAGCGCCCACCACTGATGGCCTGACCAGAGAAGTCACCATCCTCCCAAGAACTAGACATCCCTTTCACTCTCTTCGACTGCCCTTCACAGATTGAAGTATTTTCCCTCTTCCTACAAAGCTTCTCCCATCTTTCTTTCACCTTAGCTACCAGCCTGCGCTGCTCCTGGATCCTGCCCTCTAAATCTGTACAGTGTCCCTCCCGCCTCCCTTTGGTCCCCACCATGCTGTGGCCCTGCCTTGGTGATGACATGGGGCCAAAAACTGCCTCATCTAATGAGCCCACATATTATGAGGAACCCCAAGCACCTGCAGGTACCTTCCTGTCCTCTCCCCAGGCCTATCATTTTTGGGCTCCATTTGTCGGCCATAAGCTTGCCCTTCCCCATCCCGCCATTTTTGCTGTCTTCACGGACAGATCAATGGGCCCTTCATCAACAGAGGCCCACTCACCACCATGGAGTCCCAGCAACAACAGGACCAGCTTCCCCCTGCACCTCCCCTTGTACAGGCCCCGCCCCCTGGGGGAGAATGAAATCCAGTGGGCCGCCGTGGGGATGCTGAGAGACTCAAATTCCTTCCAACAAATTTGGATGCGACCAGTGCTGGGGACACTCTATAGCCCTCCTCCCTTGCCTTCCCCCCCCTCCTGTCCTGCCACGATTTTCCCCATTAAGAAGAATCCCGTGGGAAGACTAAACTGTGCCGGCCGCTTCCCACAGGACTCTTCAGTGGAGCAAAACTCGACCCAACTGCATCTGAGGCGTAGAGTACAAACTGGAATATTTAACTATTACTGTTCAGCTCAGCCAGGCGAATAGACATGATATATTTATTTTAGTATACATTACGCCCGTTACTGCCTCCTTTTTTCCCCAGGGAAATGTATTATGCGGCACACCTGAGCCACAGGTACCTATAATGGTATATTGGTTTACATTAATAAAAACACGAGCAGGAGCCGCCGAATCACAACGGAGGAGAGAAAATGTTGCTAGACACACATAATATTTAACATTCATCTGCTGCTTGTTCCACCTCATTAATTAAATTAAATGTACATGCCTTCACGCACCTATCTCTAGAAGGCACACCTGGATCTGGCAGCCCTCATAAATCACACACAAGGGCTGCTTGAGATGGCACATCGGTCTGCAATGAAGTGCTTGCTGGGAGAAGGAAAGGGGTATTTATAGCTGTGCGTGGATCTAGGCAGTAATACCATGAGGTTGCTAGTGATCAGCCGATATAATATTCAGCCCTTGTTCCCAAAGAACCCTGTCACGTTATGAAATGGTGTCATTAATCAACTCCGATGTAGCGGTGGGTGGGGAAGGGGGGGGGAGAGAGAGAGAGAGAGACAGAGAGAGAGAGAGAAAGAGAGAGAGATATGTATATATATATATATATAAATCCGTCTCGTTCTCCATGTTGGTTCCATTACCAGCGCTGGGTATTAATTTGTACATGTAAGACTTAACGGAAAAAATTGCAGATCAAGAAAATATTCCTAAATAGTCCTAAAAAATAACCTGTTAAAATATAAACACCAGTAGAGAGTGAGTAAATGAATGACACAGTGTAAAATGGATCCCACCCTTACTAACCTTTTTACATGCTCTACGGTATGTCAAACATTAGTATTTATATTTACATAATATAAACATATGATATAAACAAATGTCTATGTAACCCCTTGCACACATCCTTGCATTACCATGTGCCTAATAGGACGATTCCCCTTCTCCGATATAAATGATAGGTACTGGCGCAGTGTAAGGTAAGTTGGAAAAGGTAAGTCACTTTTCCATTGATGACCACGATTATGAATTGAGCGCAGTGCAATTACCATGTGCAGTTCTGCTCTGCTCCATCATGAGGGGTCCGTTGTTCCCACACCCCGATTTTGTTACATTACTTTATTTGCACAATTTATAAAAACCATTGTGATCAACTACTAAAAAGAAGTTTGAAAAAGCATAATCAGCACATTAGTTATATCATGAACTTCTAAAGTAGAACGAGAGAAAAGTTACAAGAGTTTAAAAAGGCCCTGGTCTAAAACCCACAGAAGTAAAGTGCTGCAGTGCCGTGCTTATGCTTAAAATGACAGGCGACAGAGGGGAGTATGCTACCGAGTCCAAGCGAGTCCCAGCGACATGCGTTCTAAAACTGTCCCTTTCTTTTATTAGAGGGACCAAAGTGCATTTTCTTCGTGATGCTTAAAGTGCAGCGATTTGCTAAAGTGCAGTGCATTGGTGTTTGTGAAGTTTGTTCCAGTGATAACTGGGGGTGGAAGGCCAATCACAAAAGTAGGTTGTATGCTTCCTCCATTCTGAATCCAGCGGTTGTGGATTGTTTGATGAGACAGTCCATTTTGAAAATAAATTTAGAAAAGCATGCCATGGTTTATGGTGTCTGACCCTCCATGCAGAACAAAAGTGTTTGGCTGCAAGATCCGGTGCAGTTTGAATTAAAGATGTTTTGAACATAGGTTTTTGTTCAAAGGTATTTGCGCTCGGCAGATGCATAGTATTTGCAGGAAGACTTTCTGAGGATGTTGGCAAAGCCTGCACTCGTTGTCCTCTATAAGTTGGTGCCAAAGTGAAGGTAGGAGCCCAAATCTAGCTTGGAGCACTTTTATTCTTATACACTTTCTTAAGTAGGCATCATATAAGTCTGCACAGTCGGTGCCTTGTATGTATTGATGGTCAACCATGCATGGCTGAGGTCTGAAATTTGCATTGACTTCATGCCAGGAGAGCTGCCTGATTTGTTTGTTCAGTGCTGCCTTGAAAGCCTGAGGCAGTCTTTTTTGCCAAAGTTGCTCCTCCTTCAGATGCTTAACTGATGCTGCTATGTTCTCCGACCAGGAATTTGGATTTGGGGGCACGTTTGATGCAATTTCTTACCATAACAAAGCTCTTGTGGGGTTTGGGGGTGCCTGCCTCAGCAGTGATGTGTATTTGAGAAAAGAACCCTTCTTGATCCTGGAGGACATATTATAGTTTGAGTTAGGTTGGAGATGTGCTTCATGGCAATAGGAAAATGAGGCGGAAGACTCACAGACTTAACATGAACTGGAACAACAAACTCAATTTTAGCAGCTGGCAAATCTGGTCTGGCAAAATACTTCAGGAAAGGTCTGCCTTGCAGCCCAAACTTGTTCCCAGGCTCCCACCCGACCCTCACACAATGCACAGGAGGTAGCAAGCAATGATCCCCCTGCAGGTCAACCTTCTCTCCACCTCCACCATTTATCCTTTCCCTACACCAGACCCATGTACATATTTACCCCCTGCTGAAACCACAAAGAAAGGGGGGATATTGTGTGGAAAAGTGCCTAGTAAATCTGGCTTCGCACAGTTATTCCCCCGTCCATGTTGTTTAACTTTTAATTCCATGGAATTAGGAGGGTGCTAATACATGGCCCCAATATTTTTTTGCACCCCATCAGTACTGTGGAACTCTACTGATTATGCACTCCAAATTGAGACTAAGGCACACGAGGACGCAGTAATGTTTTAGAAAGTATTATAAGGTGTTTTACTATTATTATTTTCCGGCATACAGTCATCCTGAAAATGTGTCCACACCCCTAATCCCCGTGAGAGTTGCTTCAGTTTACACTGTGAGCCCCATTAAGACCTGCTTCTATTGCATACACCTTAATGTGTATTTCAAACATAGGACTAACCAACAATCACCAATGCAACAAATCCGTACCTAAAATATTTTGTGATTAACGAAATGCCAATAAACAGGTGTTAAAAATAATTAGTACTGTGGAACTCAGTATCAGGGCAGAAATAAGAGATCAGCAATTGGACTTCCTAACATCCTGCAGATGGCTCTATAGTGTCCGGGTAACGGAATATCAGGCAAGCATTTGTGTGAGCACACTATTAGTTACAAGGACCTCCATGGTTGGTAAGTCAGTATTTACCTTTAATATAGTCCATTTTAAATTGCATCTTCCTTGTCCTCACAAACACCTGAATCCCGCTACATCATGCCATACCTCCCCCCACAAAACGATGCACAACAAGGTATGGCATAGACTACTCACATGTGATGGTTCAATTCCATTATAAGTAAAACAGTCCCCCTAAGAAGTGGCACCTTTTCATTATAAATAGGGTAGAGCTTCAGAGAAGCATCGGTACTCTAACATTAAAAGCAAGTCACCACCTTTTTGGGTATAGCCTGCAAGAGCATGCGCTAGTGCTTTCGCTCTCGCTTGTGAATCTATGTGTTTAAAAATGGGCTTGGAACCCACCCATAGCTTACCATTCGTTGGCATCTTTGTCATTCTTCTTTGCTGCCTTCTCATTGGGCAGTACTAGCCATGCGTCACTTCCTTTTCTTGCCATGGTGCATGGGCCAAGTACAAATTTATTATCTTTGATTAGTGCGCCTCCGCTGGCCATCTGCTGCTCACACTGGAATTCAGGTACTATTTCTGTGCTCTGAACGGTCGACGCTGACAGCGCCATAGCTCTTTTTTTTTACTTATCCTTTCCAGCCAGTCCCTATTTCTTCGGCAAAAACCTCTTTGATCATCAACCGGTTGTTTTTAGAGAGGGAATGGTGAAGCTCTAATTGAAACAGCAAACTATATTTCTGAAATATACCATACGAGAACATTCCCCTGTTCCGTTCTTTTCAACGGCAGTAAAATACGACTAAAATAGGTGCTTAAAATGTGGAATAGACTGCCCCACGTGTGTCTTACAGATTTATATATAGGCTGCTGTTCTTTCCTGGAGCTTCTGTCCTGTCACTGTCAATGTGTTTATTTTATGTTTAAAGCAGTTATATCTCACAAAACTACAATTGAAAAGCTGTGTTAAATTTGGCACTGCATTTAAAAAACATCAGATGGCCTAATGTATCTGAAAATCAATACCAATAGAAACAATTAGGAACTTGTGCGTGAAGGGACCTTATTATTGATGTTGCTGTCCTTCATCTCTGTGCTGAACTGCTTCTGAAGTTTTTCAGACTGGAGACAGGAAATCAACATGGAAATCCTCTGATGATGCCAATAAATAAGGGGGGGAGATGAGATATCCAAGGAGAGGACTTTATTCTAGGCCATTGTGGTGAAGGTCACAGACTATGGCACTTATAAAGTGAGGAAAGGGCAGTTCAAGATTTGCCGGAGTGCTGGGCAGACATACACAATTTCAGTTCTAGACATTTCCAAATTAGTAATCTTAAATACGTGTTGAATTGACATGACAAAGGCTTCACGTAAATTTGGTAAGCAAGATGTATTTAACTGATGCAAGGAAAGCCTGCGCATGACTTCCATCAATGCCCAGCACAGCACTAGAGCTGAACCGTGGAGTCAGTTGGAAGGATGCCAGCAGTGGACACGGAGCATGCACAGAAAACAGCCTGTCGAAATATAAAAAAACTTTGGAAGCGCACATGAAATACGGATGAACAATGTTATAGAACTATCACAGCAACCATCTTTACGTATGAAACGTAAATACACCCATTCAGTTCGAAATTAGTGCAGGACGGACTCTTACAAGTATTTTGGTTTACAAATGAATCTCTTACTATTCCTGACAACAAAATTGTCTCTGGGTAAATCGCACATGATTTGATTAGAAACCATTCCTTGTTCTACGACTGACGTGCCTGATGCGTCACTAACCACCATCATGCAGTGGAAGTCTCCTGCGCCGCTCCTGCATTATGCACATCCATTGCTCCAAGTCTCTATACACCTTTCTTCCCTGTTCCTTTCCCCATTCCACCTGCCCCGTCTCTGCCATCTCGACCTAAAAAGCGCTATGGAGAGGCCAGGGCTGGCCGCCCTATAGCGCTTTTCAAATCATTCAGTTGTCCACACCCACCCCTCCCCCGTTATCCACATTCACTCCTTCTCGTTATCCACACACCCACCCCTCCCCCGTTATCCACACCCACCCCTGCCCCGATAGCTACGCCCACCCGATTGCCAAAGTCAATAGCTCTCCCAGACCTTCAGTAAAACCCTGCTTAGAAGTGCTGGTGCTGTCCGTTTACAAGATCAGCAGCTGTCCAGGCGCACGCCGGGACTCTCCGGACTGGCGTACGGCCACTGTGCATGCATGCGTCTCTGCATTCATACTGAAGGAATAGTTGCCCTGCTGACCTGTACAGCAGTGTTTTAGTGAAAGTATGGCAGCCTTGCTGACTATGTTGTCTCTGCTGGGTGACGTGAATAGCAGCACTCCTCAGATGAATCAGCGAGTTTCCATCCAAGACTGCACGCAGGGGCGTAGGAGACAATACATTTCTGGGGGGGACAGGGACAGCCTTGGGGACTTTCAATCAACCCTATACAAATCGCTTGTTGTTTGCGAACTGCGGGGTCCGATAAATATACACAATCATATATATTGGAAGTGAAATAGGGAGAAAGGAAGGCATGTTTTCACAGTCTGAAAGTATCTTTTATTGTTATTTTCATTCACAAAGTAATTAGCTCAAATGTGAAAATAACATGTTGATTAACCTTGCATCTTCATGCACCAAGCTAATAAAGGTAGGAGGGTAAAAAGGAAGAACGTACACTTTGTGCCCCACACCCATCATGCCCTTTGCCTCATGCCAGTTGGAACCGCACTGGAGATATCAAAAGCGATTAGGTACAACAGTTGTAAACTGTGCTCAGAAACAATAGTTCTAATAACACGTGTCTACTCCTGTGATCTTGGGAAGCTCAGCTCCACATCAGTCATAACTAGAAGCATTTCAACTGAAGAAGCTCTTGGAGTTACAGGCTATATAAAAATGGATTCTTTCATCTCAGTATAAACTGCAGTCACTGATTTCTTTAGAATCGGCTGTTTGTGATGCACCAAGTCACTGCGTATAAAGAAAAAGGCATTACCTGATTATAAAGAAAAGACATCAGAAAATGACTATGATAGGCTTATTACAGTCGAGTTCTGACATTACAGTGCCTTGTGCCAGAGCTAGCAGCCAAGGTGAAAGGCAGATCAGGTCACAGAGCATAATTAATGTAGCTGTTTAAAACAAAAAATGGAATGTTGCTTTTCTTTCTTCTGCTCTACTTTAATAGCTTGGAATGACAGAATCTATGCTCTAAGGTTTTAAGTGGTTTGTGGGAAAGTTGGTGGTGTGACCATGTATTATATGGAGTAAAATGCCCCCTGCGTACATAAGGATATTACAAGTCACCTTGAAGTTCATACTTTATAAACAAGCATTGGCAAAGCCAATAGGTCTCGCCTATGCAAGTTCTATTGCCTTTGCCAATGTGTTTTAGCCATGCTATACACTAGTAAGACTACTATTCAACACGTCTCGAAGTTAATGGCATAAAGGAGAATGATGTGTCGTCGACTGGTGTGGCGTAGTGTCATGGACTAAGTAGAGTGTTCTAGAATGGAGCAGTAAACTAACTTTAAAGGAACAGGGGTCCCTTGAATAAAATGCAACACCACTCCCATAAACAATGATATTAAAGTCGTATGCAAATGGAATGTTTCATGCTTTTATTCAATCAAAATATAAAAGATCAAATGTAGTGGGAAAACATCAACAGGGAAAATCGAGAAAGACTGGTATTCGGGCACTACCCAAGTTATCTGGATGACCCAAAGTCACCAATTACAAGAAAAATGTGAAAAATAACCTATATAGTACAGTGGTTTGGAGGAGGCTGGCCTGGTTTGTAGTGGGTACCTATGGTACATACACCTTATACCAGGTCCAGTTATCCCTTATTAGTGAAATGTAGGCAGTTTCTAGAAGCCAGGCTCTCTAGGGGTAGCTGTAGCCAAGGCTCATCTAGGAGACATGCAAAGCTCATGCAATACCAGTGTAGTCACACTCACACACATGAAAGAAAATACTCAGTGTTACAAAAATAAAGGTACTTTATTTTAGTGATACAAATGCCAAAAATACCATAGAGACTATACTCCCTTAGGAGGTAATACATCAATTATATACACTAGTAAGCAGAAATAGCTGTACAGTTAGAAAACAGTGCAATTAGTGAAAAGCCGGTTTCCCACCTAGGAAAGTGTGATGTGTAGAGGGGCGCTGGGAGTGTTAGAAAACACCAAAGGTAAGTAATAGAACCCACCTCAGAGCCTAGGAAAGCAGGAGTAAATCACAGTAACGTTCCTAGAACACACAAGAACATGAGAAAGAAGATAATGCAAGAACCAGAAGAGACTTCAAGACACAAAGGGTGGATTCCTGGACCTAAAGACCTGTTGAAGAATGGGACTAAGTCCAAGAAGCCCAGAAGAGTCCAGGGAGGACAGGAGCCCCTGCTAACCCAAATCAAGGTGCAAAAGAAGAACCACTGGTGAAGAACAACAGTCTGTACTGCACCCAAGAAGATGAATGCCGGTTACTGGTTGGTGCAGATGATATCCCACACCGGATGGATGATTGCAGTGTGGTTTGTGTCACTGGATTCCGATAACAAGCCTTGGCACACGCAAAGCTCATGGTTAGCAGAAAATGGCACTGCCCGGGACCAGGAGGAACCTGGTGGACTCCACCCAGGAGGGGAAGTCAGAGGGGGCTCTCAGCAACTCACAGAGCCCACATAAGACCAGGCAGCGCACACAGAAGTCCCCCAGCATGGGGACAAAGGAGTTGCAAAAGGAGGCCCACACAGCACAAAAACGCCGCCAGAGAACCACTCAGGAAGCTGTGCATCACAGGAAGTAGTGTGGGGACCGGAGCTACATTGTGCACAAAGAATTTCATAGAGGGATGCCAACAAGCTTTGGCAACTGAAAAACACGTGGTGCACAGGGGTACTGTCTTGGATGGGAAGGCAAGCTCTTACCTCCACCAAAGTTGGACAGTGGGACGTCAGGACCATCAGGACCACTTCAGTCCACCACCCGTGATGCAGGATCCATGCAACTCGTCAGGAGAGGGGACCCACGCAGATGGTCGTCATTGCAGAGAGGTGCCTGCTGAAGCAGGGGAGTGACTCCTTCACTCCAAGGGAGATTCCTTCATTCTTCTGGTGCAGGCTGAAGACAGGTTGTCCTCTGAGGATGCACGACTGGGAAACAGTTGCATTTGCTGGCAAGAGCTGAAGATACAATGTTGCAGAAGTCGTCTTTGCTTCTTTGTTGCAGTTTGTGGAGTTCTTGGAGGGTCCAGATGCAATTTCTTCGGTGAGAAGGTGAAGTAAAGGATGCAGAGAATTCCTTCTGGAGTCTTGCAATCCGAATCTGAATAACCTTCCAAAGGAGAGACCCTAAATAGCCCTGAAAGGGGGATTGGTCAGCTAAACAGGTAAACACCTATCAGGGGACGGCTCTGACACCACCTGCTGACACTGGCCACTCAGATGCTCCCAGAGTTCGCTGCCAACTTGGAATCCAAGATGGCAAAACCCAGGGACCCTCTGGAGGAACTCTGAGCACCACACCTGGGGTGGTGATGGACAGGGGAGTGGCCAGTCCCCTTTCCTTTGTCCAGTTTCGTGCCAGAGCAGGGACTTGGGGGTACCTGAACCGGTGTAGACTGGATTATGCGAGGAGGACACCAAATGTGCCCTTCAAAGCATTTCCAGTGGCCTGGGGAAGGAAGCTAACCCTCCCAAGCCTGTAACACTTATTTCCAAAGAGAGAAGGTGTAACACCCCTCTCCCAAAGGAAATCCTTTGTTCTGCCTTCCTGGGCTTGACCTTCTCAAGCAACAGGAGGGCAGAAACCTGTCTGAGAGGTGGCAGCAGCTGGGGCTGCCTGGAAAACCTCAGAAGGCTGGAATGGCAATACTAGGGGTCCTCTAAGGAGCCCCCAGAGTGCATGAAATCATACAACCAATGCTTGCAAAACCCTTGGGGTATGATTCCAACATGTTTGATACCAAACATACCTATGTTCGGAGTTACCATTATTGTAGCTGGACATAGGTAGTGACCTATTTCCAGTACACGTGTAAAATGGCATCCCCGCACTCACAATGTCAGGGACAATGGTCCTGGAGGTCATGGGGGCATCTCTGCTAGTGAAGGGGTGCCCTCACACACAGGTGCTCTGCACCCTGCCCTCAGGGCTGAAGGGCCTGCTATAGGGGTGACTTATAAGTGACCTGGTGCAGTGTAACTGGCAGTGAAAGGGTGCATGCACCTTTTCACACGGGCTGCAATGGCAGTCCTGCAGAAGCCTTTGCATGGGCTCCCTATGGGTGGCAAAATAAATGCTGCAGCCCATAGGGATCTCCTGGAACCCCAATGCCCTGGGTACCTAAGCACCATATACTAGGACTTATAAGGGGGCACCAGTATGCCAATTTTGGGTGAAATACTGGGTTACCAGTATGCAACAACCATTATTTCAGGGAGAGAGCATAACTATCGGGGTCCTGATTAGCAGGATCTCAGTAGACACACTCAAACACACTGGCAAACAGGCCAAAAGTGGGGGTAACCAAGCTAGAAAGAGGCTACTTTCCTACAAGGTTAGCATCCACAATAATGATTTACAAGCTTTTATACACCGACTTTTACAAGAATGACTCAAATAGTGAATCAAGAAGTAATTAGCTCAAAGTGCCTATGCTTATGCCAACTTATGTACAATATCACAAATTCAAGTCAAGGTACTTTGGCCGACAATATTTCAATCCCCTAGACAAGTATCAGGATCATCCTAAGCCTTCGTTAAGCTTGAGCTAAAAGGATTACAGAGCTCTTGTAACCAAAATGGCGAAGATAAATCTGACTCACGTCTCATATGAGTGAGAAGGCAATCAATGGAGATCTGAATCTCTAATCAAGCGCCAATGCCATAAAGTAGAGTGGAGTAGTGTCACAGTGTAATAGAGTGTCACAGAGTGGAGTGGCAGAGTGTCGTAGAGTGGAAACGCATAAAGAAGAGTGAACTGGAGTAGAGTGAAGTAAAGTAATATGAAGTGGCAAAGAGAAAGTTGGGTAGAGTGTTACAGTGAGCATAGTACATTGTTGTATAGTGGAGTGGCACAGAGGGTTGTGCAGTGGCGTTGAGTAGAGTATCGTAGATTGAAGTGGCATAGAGTGGTGTGGAGTGGCACAGAGTGGAGTAAAATGGAATGGAGTGGCGTATAGGGAGTTGTGTAGGGAGTTACAGAGTGGAGAAAGTGTAAGAGTTTAATGGAATAGAGTGTCAGAGTCTGGTATCATGGAGTGTAATGTCAGAGTGAAGTGTCATAGAGTGGAGTTGGGTGGTCTAGAGTGAAGTGGCATAGAGTACAGTGGTGTTAAGTAGATTGGTGTAGAGTGTAGTGGTATAGAGTGCATTGGTTTTGAGTAAAGTGGTGTAGAGTGCATTGGCGAAGACTGCACTGGTTTAGCGTACAGTGCAGTAGCGCAGAGTGGTGAAGAGTCGAGGGGCGCAGAGTGGAGTGGCACAGCATGGATTGCAGTGGTTCAGAGTGCTGTGTCAGAGTGATGCGGTGCATGGTAGAGTGGAGTGGTGCAAGGTAGAGTAGACTGGTGTAGAGTGCAGTGGTGGAGTGCAGTGATGTAGAGTAGAGTGCCATAGAGTGTAGTGGCATATAGTACATTGGTGTAGAGTGAAGTAGAGTGGCATATAGTTGAGCGGTACAGAGTAGAGTGCTGTGGTGCAGAGTAGAGAGGAGTATAGTTCAGTGGCAGAGTGCAGTGTTGCAGAGTAGAGTGTCATAAAGGGCAGTGGTGTAGAGTAGGGTGGCATAGAATACACTGGTGTAGAGTGCAGTGATGTAGAGTGATGCAGAGTAGAGAAGAGTGGCTCAGAGTACAGTGGTGCAGAGTAGATTAGAGTTGCATAGAGTGCCGTGGCATAGAGTAGATTGCTGCAGAGTACAGTATAGTGGTGAAGAGTAGATTGTTGCAGAGTGTAGCATAGTGATGTAGAGTGCAGTAGCATAGAGCGGTGCAGATCAGATTGGAGTGGCGCAGGGTACATTGGAGTGGTAAAGGGTAGATTGGACTGGCATAACATAGAGTGGAGTTGCGTAGATTGCAGTGGCATAGAGGAGATGATTTCAAAGTAGAATGATGTGCCCTACAGTGGAGTGGTGTAGAGTAGATTAGAGTGCAGTGGTGCATAAAAGAGTACAGTGGCATTGAGTGCAGTGGTGCAGAGTAGAGTGGCGTGGAGTTCAGTGGCAGAGAGTGCAAAGTTGCAGATTAGAGGGTCGCAGAGTACAGTGGTCTATTGTATAGTGGCATAGAGTGCAGTGGCATAGAGTGCATTGGTTTTGAGTAAAGTGGTGAAGAGTGTGCTGGCAGAGTGCAGGGGTGTAGTGTGCAATTGTTAGAGTAGAATAGCAGAGATTGCAGTGGCATAGTGCAGAGTGCTGAAGAGTAGAGTGGTGTAGAGTAGAGTGGTACAGCATAGATTGCAGTGGCGTGGTGTAGAGTGGAGTGGTACAGCATAGATTGCAGTGGCGTGGTGTAGAGTGGAGTGGTACAGCATAGATTGCAGTGGCGTAGAGTAGCACAGAGTGGAGAAAAGAGGTATAGGGTGCAGTGGCATAGGGTAGATTGTTTCAGAGTAGAGTGAAGAAAAGATAGAGAAAAGATAATATACTTCAATATGCTTAAGTATGTAACGATAACAACAACATAAATAATAACGCTAGGCATAATGGCCCAAAATGAAATATGGCTTCTCCCTGTTAGCCACCCTATAATCAAGCCCTGCATTACCTAGATAACAAAACATTAAACATAAATGTTAGAAAAATATACCCTTCTAATAGCTAAATTGTTGTGTGAAAAGGTAAAATCTGGGCTCAATCTCGACTTCACTGTTTCACCAACTGGTGTGATCTTAGTCAAATACAAATATTGTGTTTCACAGAATCTCCTTTCTAGCCTGCAGGCATCAGTGTGAGTGGGACTCTGTTTCCTCTTTAGATCTTCCTCATTGTCTTGCAGCTCCTCTTGAAGGCCTCCTGCAGTGCTCCTCTTCAAGGTGGCAGGTGATGCAGACAGTAAACATCCAAAACTCTTCTCCTCCTCCTGCTCTTTGTTCTTATGAGCACTCTTAATGCCCACAGCTGTGAACAGGACAAACAAAAGGGCAGAGGGCGCAGGGGGCCTCCTGGCTCACCTTCATTCTGTTCCCATCAGATTGGAGGATGGTCGGTACAGGGCTATTATAAGTAGCGCTTTTGTGTGCTAATGGCCCTCTGAATAATAGATGTGAGAGGGGAAATTAGTTTGTCCCCTTGTCCCCCCCACCTTCGTCCCCTGTGTCCCCCACCCTCCAAAATCTGGGGGGGATACATCCCCTGCGTCCCCCACACTTCCTACGCCCATGACTGCACGCCTCCAGAGAAATGCCAACCAAGAGTATAGAAACCTGAGAAGTGTTGATATCTTCTCTTGAAATGCACATCACCTCTCTTAAGAAGTCCCCGTGTTGTCACAGTGCACGTATAAATGCCCTGTTTTTGAAGTGCGTGCACAGTCATGTGAGCTGTATACTTGTCATGCTAAAAGATCAACTACTGTTGCATCGAAAGTTCTTTGGTCCTGTTGAAATTTGGGTCAGCTAGGCTTCAAGCATGTTATGAAATGATCGTCTGGCTACAGCACGTGAGTAAGGTGCAGTGCAAAATGTAGCCAAGTTGTGATGGACTCCGTCCCAACCCTTCTGGAAGCAGAAGAGACTATATTACACGGAAATCGTGAGATTACATAATTTACAGGTGTGTCTGATCGGCCGCTAGGGACACATCAGCCCTCAGCAAATCAGGCAAACGTCATGAAAGGTACTGCATGGAAAGGTCTGTAGCTCAAAGATCCACAATGCATTGCAAGTTTCTGTCAGTTTGCACCAATCTGCACTACAGCAGGCAGGAGAGATAAACGTTGAGAGGACAGTTCATATTATCTCCTTACAGCCCACGAGCTCCCACTTGTAAATGTCACCAGTTGATAGTGCCGCCGTTAAATGTACAGCATTCCTTCTGAGGTGGGCCAGTGCCTCCCCACTTAGGCCCTAATTATGAAATGGCGGCCATCAACTCCCTATTTGTGCAGTTCTCTTAATTCCACACATTGGAGTTAAGAGAATTGCACTAATTATCGCATCCATCCCCAGATACATTTCGGAAGTTCAAAACTGCCAACTCTCCAGACATGCGAATGTTGGTGCATAAGGGCAAAAATACATGTTATTCCCCACGAAGAGGTGAACATTTGCAATTTAGCGGTAATTATCGCAACGACCCAGCGGTTTCAGATTTTTTCAGGTGCCTATATATTTACCCAATTACCAATCACCTCATAATGAGGCCTAAAGGTATAAACGCCCTGCTAATAGTATCTAATTAAATATCTAACTGCCCACTGAAAAGTAGTAGCATTGTGCGCTTCCATTAACCTGCTGATATTGCCCCCCTAAACAAGTATGGAAGCCCTAATGCGAAATGCTGGTGAAGTGTCATTCTGCAGCTGTCATTCTGCAATGTGCCCTCTTAGAAATCAATTCCCATAAAGTGACAGGGTGCTCTTTCGTATTCGCATCCATTAAAAGATAACAGAAACCCTGCTGAGAAGTGCTGGGTTTGTGCATTTATGCAAAAAGCAAAGCAGACTTTGGTGCCTCCTTGTGAAATGTTCGGTGTTCCCGGTTTGAGTGCCAATTGTGAATATCTCTTTTCCAATGCAAGTGTTTGTGTTTCACGCTGTCAAAGTGGTCATAAACTTGGTATCAGTGCTTGCATCACTCTGATCTTCTGCAGCGTTTCTGTTTTATAATCTGTGTCTCTTTCTGTAGCCGATGTCCGTTTGGGGTCACCATCAGCAATGGTGTCAACATTTGTGTCATCGTCCTATAGACATGGTCTTCGAGTTCCAGATCAATGCCTTCATTTTCATGGTCAGTTTCTCTTAGACCGCTTGCTGGTGCCATCCAGTCGCATTGTCAACGCATCATCTTCCCGCTGTCATTATCCCTCTGTGCTTGTGGAATTCACTTCTTGGTCAGATGTCAATGTTCTCTATGCCACGAAATCAGTGTCTCCTTTTTTCAGATGTCTTCCTGTTTTCCTGTTCTGTGCTATT
The DNA here is from genome assembly GCF_031143425.1 of Pleurodeles waltl. NCBI lineage: Eukaryota > Metazoa > Chordata > Amphibia > Caudata > Salamandridae > Pleurodeles > Pleurodeles waltl. Next base: position 497,069,356 of record NC_090445.1, read on the forward strand.
GTCTCCTGGTGAGAGTTTAACACTGTATCTAATGATTACTCAGTACTAAATTTGTAAATAAATACGTGCTGGTGCCCAAAGCTCTCCTCTTAAACACCCGGCTGCTGCATTTAAATGTGAGAGCACAGAATACCGAGGCAGTGTAATCCTGAAGCCATCTCGGGCCTCTCTAATCCATTTACAGCCACTCCTGCCCCTTCAGCGCACTCTGGCAGCTTTATGCTTTCTACCTTTGTGACGCTTTTTCGTTTTTCTCTTCCTCAGTCTTTCCCATGTCTGTCTTTTGCTTGAGACAGAAGAGTAAGCGCAGACCCTCAACAATAAGTGCCGGTGCTCAGTACCGGAAACAATAAGCACAAATTAAGCACTGTGATTACTACATTCTTTAATCATTCACTCGGTTTCCACTGTTGTGTTTTAGTGAATGGGTCACTCTGACCCAATGACAACTTCCTGCTATTTCAGTGTTGTTGTATGAGATCCTGCTTCAGTTTCAACATCTCACCTGTTCCATACTCAGCCCTCACCTGCCTGCCCTTATTTCAACGTGAATGTCTCCAGTTTTCGCATCAGTGTTTTCATCACTGTTACAATGTCAGTATTTGTCTAACTGGGTGTTAGTGTTCAAGCTACTCAGACCCCGCCGTCAGGGGTTGGGTCTATCTATTGTTTGGTTGTCCACTTTTTTGTTTCTTGTTCCATTGCCGGTGTCTCGCTTTTAGGTTTTGCCTGGCCAGCTCATGCGCAGTGCCTGCGAGACATGTCGTTCACACACAGTTGGCTCACAGCTTGCCCATCGCTTACCATTTGTTAGCTTCAACATCGCTCTAATTTCCTTTGTCTCCGTTTGTCCCGGCCTGCGAGCGTTGTGTCTTCTCGTGTTTAGCCCTCACATGGATCAAGTACTTGTGTCCATCCCATTCTTGTGTCCATCCACTGCTCCCGGTTATGGAGCTACTTTTTGTTGTTGTGTTCACTCCATTTGAGTGCTTGTGTTTTCAGTCTGTCTTTCATATCCCCGTTCATGGAGCATCTTTTTCCTCCTAACCCCTACCCGGTACTCTTTGCCACTGCACTCTACTCTGCACCACTCTAGACCACTGCACTCTACACCACTGCACTCTACACCACTACACTCTATTCTACACCACTGCATTACAAGCCACTGCACTCGAGGCCACTTTGCTCTTCTCTGCACCTCTCTACCCCACTGTGCACTCTACACCACTTCACTCTACTCTACACCCCTCTACACCACTGTTCTTTAAACCACTACATTATATGCCACTCTGCTCTTCTCTGCACCATTCTACACCGTTGCACTCCATTATATTTCACTGCATGCCACTGCACTCTATGCTTACTTATACATCGCTTCACTCTATGCCACTGCACTCTATGCCGCTCCACATCTATGCAACTGAACTCTATGCCACTGCACTCTATGCCACTCTGCTCTTCTCTGTACCACTCTACGGCACTCTAATCTACTCTGCACCACTCTACTCTATGCCACTGCCCTCTACGCCACACCATTCTACTCTGCACCACTCTACTCTACTCTGCACCACTCTACACCACTCTACTCTTGGCCACTGCACTCTACTCTGTACCACTCTATGCCACTGTACTCTACTCTGCACTGTTTTACTTTACAACACTGCAGTGTATATCAGTCTGACCCACTCTGCACCACTCTACTCTATGCTACTGCAATGTGCACCACTCTACTCTGCACCACTGTGCTCTATACCTCTCTACTCTGCAACATTCTACACTATGTCAGTGCACTCTATGCCACTGCACCCTACACCACTGAACTGTACTCCATAATACTGCACTCTATATCACTCAACTCTCCATCCCTCTACTCTACAACACTACACTCTACACCACTCTACTCTGTGCCACTGCATTGCCCATCACTATATCCCACTGCACTCTACTCTGAACCACTACACTCTCTACCACTTCACTCTATGCCAATCCACACAACTACCCTCTACTCTACACCACTCCAAGCCTCTTTACTCCACTCTACACCAATCCACACCACTCTATGCCAATCCACTACATTCTAGTCTACCACACTCCACTGTAAAGCACTCTACTCTACGCAACCTTACTCTATACCAATCCACTCTATGCTACTGCACTCTACACCACTCTACACCACATCATTCTTCTCTCTGCCACTCCACTCTTCACCACTCCACTGAACGCCATGCCACTCCAAGCCACTCTACTCCACTCCACTAAACAAGAATCCACCCCACCCCACTCCCCTTCTGTACTTCACTTCACGCTGATGTACCACATTGCAAAAAGACATTAGCAAAACCAATAGCTCTTGTGTAGGCAAAACCTATTGGCTTTGCCAATACTTGTTTGTGCATCCTTTTTTTAGTTCAGGGTTTGTGATTATTAATCATCACTTCCATATTGTCTTAATTCTTTTATGGTAAATTGTGTCTCTCTGACCCAGAGACAACGTCTCACAGCTTCAGTGTTGTTAGCAGAGTCTTCCTGCTTCCATTTCAGTGTTTCATCTGTCCTATGTCAGTGTTTCCTGGTGTGTTTGTCCTTGTCCCAATGTGAATGTTTCTAAATTTTTATATCAGTGTTTGTCTTACACTTCTACAGTGCCAGTATTACTATACCTTTCTGTTATTTGTTGTGGCACACCGCATCAGTGTCAGAGTTTTTAAAATTATTTTTATCCCCACATTATTTTGTCCCTAACCAGGTATCCTCCAGTACAGCATTAGTGTATTTTTCAGTGACAGCAAGTGTTTGAGAAATTTACAGTGTAGTAGGGTGGTTTTGGTTTTCACTACACCACGTCTTCCCTGGATCTTGCTCTTCACTTAGAGATAATCTTTCTGGGCCAGTAATTCCACCAAAGTCTAGCTTTAGTGTTTTTTATGTAATGGCATAAGTGGCCATAGATATGCCCAGATGAGGGTCCATTGCTTGCTGTGCAGGGATCCAAGCTATACCTCAGGGACAAAGCTTAACAAGGCTCAACCCGATCTAGGGTAGTTTGCATTTATTTGTAGATAGGGTCACTCCTGGCAGTACGGGTGGAACTCTTCCCATGAGGGGCAGTACTGATTTGCATGAGATGGGCCTCTGCCTATAGTGGCACAGTAGGTGAAAAACGATGGGTTGTAATGCTATCCAGAGCATTCCAAGTGGTTTCAAGCATTTGCAAGCTGTTAGTCTATCACCTTTTGTGCGTTTGCTGAAAGTCCACTCAAAGCATAGTCTGATGCCCCAGCAAAAGATAGTGTTCACCAGCATTTCCTTCTTCAGGCTAAACATCACATTTATTTTCAAGTGTATATATTTTAATTACAGCAGTGCTATTGATCTCCAGAGTCACAAAGTCCCCCAAAAACATCTTCCTTGCCCTGTCTATTTCCCACTCACTTTAGTGATAGATCAGTTCATCTCTTAAACTCAACCCTGAGGCTTAGGCAAGCACTTTCTTGTGCACTGAGAGTTCTTTTTACTTTTTCATTTCACCGAGCTACTACTGCTAAGCAGTTCACAGGTTGACCTTTTCCTTCCTGCTGTGGACCAGGAGGTGTCAATTGACTTAAAAATGTACCCTTCTTTGCGTAGATAAGTTAAAGCTCTGTTCCCAACTTTAGACAAGATAACGAGATTCTCTGTAACAAAAAGCACGAACCTTTGCCTACAGCACAACTTCAACTCATCTTTCATGAGGTGGAAACCAAAGTGGCTGCGCACATATGGAGGAATCTTAGCTGTCCACTTCTGAGCAGCAGAAACATGAGGATTGCTGAGGCCCCTCATCTGCAAGACTTGTGTTCGCCCGTAGACCCAGGTGCAATGTCTCACTCATCCATGTTTTGGGGCCCTTCTCAGCAGCAGCGTAAAATCTTACCAGGCGCACTTCTGTTCACTAGGGATGCTGAACCTGCTAGTTCTGCACGATGTACGCACTTATGTCAAGTCTGGCACTTGAACGGGTCTCTCCCAAGGCTTTTGTCTTGACATCAAGAAAGCGTCCAATCAGCTTTAATTTCACTAAGACCTTTCTCTTCTGCTGATCCTCTTAGTGAATGTGGCTTCCAGTTGTTCTATCTTCTAATCTCGAAGCACTCTTCAGTCACCTCTGAGCACTCTAATACCGTCGGAGTGGCTGAGTGGTCTATAACTAAGGCGGTCATTATGAACTTGGCGGTTTGGCCCGCCATGCCTGCGTTGGCGGGCCAAACCGCTACATAATGATCCCGGTGAGGGCCGCCATCGGCAGCCCTCACTCACCGCCAGGCTTCCTCCGTCAGGCAGCCTGGTGGCGGGCGGAAACATTATCCGACAGGGCAGCGGTGCTACCCCTCGGATAATGTTTCCGAATCCTCCAGCCTTTCCCTGGCAGGTTTCCCTGGCTGGCGGAAGGGGTGCACCGGGCCACCCCTGGGGGCCCCTGCACTGCCCATGCACTCTGCATGGGCAGTGCAGGGGCCCAGGTGCAGTGCCCCATCGCGCAGGTCACTGCCCCATTTTCGGGCAGTGATCTGCGCGACGGGTGCAGCTGCGCCCACCACACAGAGGCATTGGCGGCGGCTCCATGTGGAGCCGCCGTCAATGTCCCGGCCAGACCTTCCTGTGGGCCAGCGGGCAAAAACAATGTTTCCGCCCACAGGAAGGTTCATTATTTGGCCGGCGGGGATCCGGGGGCGCTGGCGGTCAGTGTTTTGACCGCCAGCATGAACACGGTGGTTGTTACCGCCGTGTTCATAATGAGGGCCTAAGTACCTAAAATAAATACACCACATAGGCGCATAATGGCTCTTTCTCGTTGGCTTTCCTTCCCTCCTGTGAAGGCACAGGCTTTGAGCCAGGATGAGGCAGTGGCGTCGGCACTGCTGGCCCACCTGTGCTGCAGCTGGGGCTTTCTCCAGTGCCTGCTGCGTGGTAAATCCACCGACCTCCAATCAGTGCAAGTACCCAGAGTACACAAGACCTCAAGATGAACTTCTGACTTCTCTTCAAGTCTTTTATTATTATATCGCCACCCCTACCTCCCCCGACAGGCTTCCCTCTTCCTAGTAGTCTGCAACCTGACGTTCCTGTATAGTTTCCTGTGAAGTTTATTGTCAGCAAGCAATTTACAGAAACAGAATAAGACACTGTTATTAAAACAAAAACACCATGTTAGAATTGTTAAGAAAGTATAGCAGTTGCTGAATTTGTACTCGTTATTGGAAGAACGAAAAATAAATATCCCTTTTCCATTATGAATGTTTTATTTACTGTGCAATGCTTGAAATAATATATATGAGAGTTTTATATAGATTTCTGTAGTGAAGGATGCACAGACCATTCACATATGTGTAACATTAAGTATAGAAAGAGATACATTCAAGTGTCTAAATCACAAGCTACAGAACCAGACAAATCACAGCTTCCCTGCTTCCTCTGAGTACTTTGTGGGATATCTCTTTACTACTCTGTGCCTCACTTTCTTGAACTGAAAAAAACAGGAGCATGAGTAATTCAGTTGCTTGGGCAAGCCCTACTAACTAACGTACTCATATTGGGGCCAACCGGGCAGGCTATCTAGAAAACTCCCTATTACACGTCAGACAGTCACCTCTCTTCTCCAATTGCTCATGTAATTGCACAAAGAGCATTTAACTGGATCAACCATGGAGACAGGACCCTAGGTGCTCAGGGCCACAGACTGTAGATGGCATTGATTCCAAGCCAGAGGGCGGGGCTTAACTACTTGCGTCTCTGGAAGGGCCTCAAAACTAAACTGTTCCGTCTGATTTTTCACTGAACTACTTTTACCTTAGGACTGCCACAAAATTACAATCACAGTGGGCCCGTCATCTCCAACTGTACTCTAACGGAACCTCATCATGTAACGCAAAATCTTGTTATATTTACCATGCTCTGAATCAGAGACGTTTTAAGGCATAAGCAAAGTGGGCAATTGCCAAGGTTCTCCACCTTCGAAGGGCCCCGTGGAAATGTGACCTTCGCCTATAGGTCACGTATGAGTATAGTATATTTCCATCTTATACTTCAAAATATAATTCAATATTCTTAGGCATCATAGGGCTTGAATTAGCAAAAATTGGAAGTTGTTCCAAACAGCAGCCTCCAAAATATTTCTTTCTGGGGCCCCAAAAAGTCGTAAGAGTACAATGCTCTGAAATATACCTCATGCACATTTTTATGAATCAACCTATGTACTTATAATTTTTTTTTTTTTTAAATCCCAATCGCAGTGGGTCGTAATCTGAACTAGCTCGTTCATATCAATAAGAAAAGTCACAAATTGTAGCCCATTATGATTTGTTGCCATCACACAGTTAGTGTCCTGCTTGTGTCCACATATGTGACTGTTTTTAAATATATTTAAATGCAGCTTGTTTTCCTTAAACGAAAATGGGTTGCATTTAGAAAAAAAATAAAACATTTGAAAACTTTTCTTAAAAGTAGGCAGTGGTTTCATGGGCCACTGCCTACTCCCAAAAATAGTTCTTTTTAATAATTCAGACAGCTGAAGGGACTCCTTCCCGTTAGCAAATGGGTTACCACTACCTTTCAATAGTGTCTAAAATATTTTGTGCTTTGCATCCGGATTTCGGATGCAAAACATTAATAGATACTACAAGGAATCTGTATTTTGAAGGGACCCAGTGAACAAGCTCGTTCCCAATAACGATTCCGCATGGTTTCAGAAACCCGTGTACTGATTCAGAAACCTGGTATCGAACAACTAAGGCCCATGTTTATACTTTTTTAGTGCCGCATTTGTGTCGTTTTTTGACGCAAAATCCGTGCAAACTTACAAAATACGATTGTATTTTGTAAGTTTGCGCTATTTTTGCGTCAAAAAACGACGCAAATGCGCCGCTAAAAAAGTATAAATATGGACCTAAATGTGTTAAATGCATTTGAAAAACACATTTTCTGGTCGCAAACCCTGTGACTGCAATCAGTAGATGGTGTCGTACATCTGCCCCACCAGGTTTTGTATGCCGCCTTTTACAAAGGGCTGGCATGTATCTTTAACCTGAATGACAGTATGTACTCTTGGTTCATTGTGAACAACTGTGCGGCACTCCAAAGCAAGGTTCATGCTATATGAACACCATCAACAATAAAACTAAAACAAACAATACCTTTCAATCACCTTTCATGCGGTACAGTGAAAAGGGAGTGCACAGTGCTTGCGTGTCACACACAGTAAAAGTAAGGGTGAGGCACAAACAATGTACCTTGCTTAGCGCACCGAAATATCATCCGTGCGGTTATATACCTAGAATGGGCCAGGAAACCGATCATTGCCTTAAAGGCAAACCTGTCCTTCCAACTTAAGTCAGTTAGGCTGTTCTGATGCTCTCAGGGGGTGCTATGCATCCAATGATAATGTTGATTCTTAAAATGCCCGGGCCTAATAGGGTGTCCCCAAAATCCAAACAATTGATCCATTGACTAGGAAAGGAAAATATGCGTTTCTAAGTCAGGGGGTTTACACAAGTTCGCAGACATTACATAATACCATTATTATTAACACATAGAATGATCCCAGAGTGGTAACCGTACTGAAGGCCAGGCCCTCCTCTTTACAGTTTTAAAGGACACTGTGTCCCTTGACTACTACTAGATGGCAGAAGATGCCAAGTACCACAATACTTAAGGGATTACAACAGGCACTTGCATGCTCATCAGTGTTCAACTACCTGGCGCCTAATGCTTGTGACCACAAGTATACTAGGAACACCCAGCATGGTAGATTGGAATAAACCTATGCTCAGCAGGTCTCTGGTGGCTGTGGCATGGATCATGCCTCACAAGAGTGTGTTCATTGCTAAATCGCTAACTGTCAGATGATTGGCTGCATGCTACAAAAGATGCAGATAAATTCCAAAGGATGCAAAGATGAGGTGGATGTAATATACGTTATTTCCTCTCTAGCCAGATACTTCAAGCATCTTCGTTCCTTAGTCAGGGTTTTTTTTCATGTCTCATCGCCACCTTCTACAGGAACTGGTATCCTTATACACCAACTTCCAATGGTTTGGTTATCCATTCCCTTGGTTACCATAATTATTAGTCTGTCAGCCACAAGATTACACCCTTCTTGTTCACAATATCAGGTACAGCGCAGATTACTTTGTTGTTAGTGTGGGCTCTAATTATGTGGAGGATGGAAGCAAACAACCCACATCCTTAAAAGGGACATGAGGATTGATGACCTGAATGACGTTGTATGAGGACATATTTCCTTGATCGACTACAAACAGGACATTGGAGTCCCCACGGAGTCAGGTGCTCCTCCTGGTATCCAGGATATCTTTACAGTTCGTTTGCCGCTTTTGTGAATACGATAGCCTATCAGTTCCAGACAACCAAAACTTGACAGTCAGTGGCCCAAAAAGGACTAATCTTGCATCTCTCAAACTGATAATTTTACTTCCCAAGCGTCATCACAACTCCCTTCGGACTCATTCTCTTACCATATACCTCTGTTCCCCAATGAATTCTCACCTTCCCTGATCCCTACAGACCCTCTTTTCTATCTCCTCTCTGTATATCATCAGTAGCTCCAGTTTTCTCCAGCCTTCTCTCAAATGTATGTAATAAGGTTGTGCCGACCCTTCTCTTACGTGCTCTCCTCTGTCTAATCCCCACCCTCTCTCTAGTCTGTTCTCTTTTCTGCCCTGCCCTCATACTCTTTCTCTTTGTCCAAGCTTTCTCTTCCTTACCTCTCACCTTGCCCAATAACATCCAGAGAGTGTCACATAGTAAAATTATCAAATTGAAAGGAGAGCATAGATAAGACGCCCAAAAGCAAGACATCCAAAAAGAAAAAGATAAACAACAACTACGACATTAAGCATTGGTAATCTTAGAGAAAGTCATCGACAAATAGTTTTCAAAAAATGTAAAAGAATCAGATACATTAAAAATAAGGGCTTTGAAAGATGGGTACAAAATGAACAACCTTAAATGGGACTCAGAAAAATGGTCCATCTACTGTTTCTGTATGAGAGGTGGATCTCACAAAAAAGAGGACTGAGGTAGTCAAAACAATGCAGTAACGAGTTGGACAGGAGGATGAGTGAAGAAAAAAGCACTGGAAAGACTGAAGGCGAGGATGAAAGAAGAATGACTGTGTGTAAACATAGCACATTGTAGGAAATTCTTCCTGGTCACGTCAACCGCTTAGCAGCACTCTGGTCACCACAGCCCTCTGCAATTGTCTTTCCCATAGCTGCATTCTAGTTAGCACACACTAGGCTCCATCAATCCTCCACTTTTGCAGCTATACTGGCCTGTTAATTGGTCTTGTAGCCCATTGTGACATCATATTCTCCCTTTTTAGCCTACTTAGCCCTGATACACCCTCTCTAATTTGAAAGATGGCTCACTCAGATGTACCCTCACTTTCCAAATAGTTGGTCAAATGAGGTTCGAATTTCTTTAAAAATCATTTATCACCCATCCTGATCCATCAAAATATGCTACTTAAAACTACACACACAATATTTTAAGAGAGTTCCCTGACCCTCTGGTAACTGACCAATGCATTGCACCCAAAAGAGAAACACAAAAACAAACCTATTTTACACGCCCTAGTCTACCCTCTGGTTAGATACTCATTAAAAGTTCCTCAATGTCACTTCTGATAGCAACATTCCTTATAGGCGAAAGCTAGGTGTGTCTACTCCTATGAGTTTAAGTGGCAGTCTCTTCCTTTCCATCTTTAACAATGACAAGATCACGACTCAAGTAATGGATCAGAATTTGACTCTGTTTGATCGTCTCTTTCATTCTCTTAACATTTATTCTGACACCCAAGTGTAGTGTTCCAATACCCAGAGTGCTCCATTTCCCTCTCCTCTTAAAGGTGACTTGCAGACTTCCCTCTCTCTCGATTGTCTCCCTCTAACATTGATCCTTCCTCTAAACCCCTCTCTTTTTTGATGTCCTCTCCTCTACTTTGGTCTGTGCACTTCTCAGATGGCTGACAATGTAGGCCTTATTGTCTCTGGTGCCTCCTCCAAACAGCTTGAGCCAGGGATTTTGTAGGATCCAGATAAGGTGAGGAGTCACCTTATCTGGCTCGTCTGTCTATGTTACTCACCGAGCAGTCCTCAGTTTATCCCCTTAGATTCATTTAATTTCTTGCTTCTTTTTCTCCCTTACACCCCGATCCTTCTTCAAATATCCTCCCCGTGCCTTTACCCTAAAACCTTCTGACCAACCTCTTTTACCAAACCCTAACACTCCCCCACTAGTCCTCTCCTTCACTACCAATCCTTGTGAATCCCTGCAGCCCTCTCATGATTTGATTCACACACAACACCGCGTTAGCTGAGGAATGCACAGAGTGCAATATGAAGCAACGGATTTTCGCTAATACCATCATCTTCCATGATGATGTTAACTTGCACTGGGGCAATACCAAAGAAACACCTGGGGCTGTAGACTCGCTCTCTACTTTACTTCAAGACAATGTTCTTGAATGCTGCCTGTACATCTGGGTCTGAGACCCTTAAAACTATAGCCACAACAGATCATCTTCTCACTTTTTAAAGGCCCTTAACTAAAATCTCCTTAAAGACAATGGGTACCCTATTAGACAATTCTGGAGCAACTTAATCAACACTTTAAGAGCACAAGGGATGGCTCTTGACTGTAACTCCCCTTCTAAATAAATCAAGAACGGCTATAAATAATCTGAACTACTACTACCCCATCTCTAACTTACTGCTTCTAGCAAACGTTCTAGGCAGTTGTGTTGTCACACAAATAAACCAGTTTATCAGGGACACCAAGATACTAGATGGTTACCAATCTGGAATCAGTGAAGGGTGCAGCATGGAATCAGCCATACTACACACTGTGAATGATGTGCTTTAAATATAAGACTCCGGCAACTCCTGTCTCCTAGTCCTGCTTTATCTGTCAGTTGCATTTGCTTTTGTTACCCACACTACCTCTGCAAACACCCTTAATTTGAGAAAAGGTGTTGAATCAACCATTTTTAAATGGTTGTCTGAATTCCTAGAAAACAGAGGAAAAATAATAAAAATCCCCAACTCAATTTTGAAAATCTCCAGAATCACACAACAGGTATCACCAGGCTCTATCCTTTCACCAGCACTTTTCAATATATATATAGAGCTCTTGGACAACTGTTGAGGAACATTAAAAATTATTTCACTTCTACACTGCCAACACTGAAATCTACTGAAATCTCTCTCTGAATATCAAATATCTAGCAAATTCAGAATGAAAATAAATTCTGCATGTCTCATCAATACCTTAAAATCAACACCCTTAAGACTGAGTTTTTTCTAATCAACAACAGATAAATAAGGGCACCCTACTAGAACACAACTTCTAAATTGCAGAGTGTGCAAACTCTCTGGTCTACATTTTGCACATAAATATCAACTTTCATTCCCACATAAATGTGCTAATGTGCTAGGTAAGGGAGCACAATAACAACTGAGGCGAGTGAGAAGCATCAAGAACCTCATTCCAGAAGACTTCAAATAGGTGCTCTATGTGAAAGTCCAGTCAGGACTCGACTACACAATTCCCTGATTTGTGTCACAGACAAAACCAGCTAGCTCTTTCCAACACAATAAATGATGCAGCAGTCAGAGCCATCTCAGGAGTGAGGAAATAGGATCACATAGTCCCCCTGCTAATCACTCTGAAGTGGCTATTGTTTGAAGGAAGGAGGCAATTCAAGCTAGCCTCAACAAGGCACAGCAAACTACCTGGCCCTAAAACTAAACAAATATTGTGATCAACAAACTCTCAGAAGCTTAGACACTCTACCACTGGAAACCCCAGCATTTAAGAAAGAAAAGTGCAAGAAACAGTCCTTCTCAGGATGTGCAACTAGGATGAACAACTCATTACCACCCAAAGGCAGAGCTGTAACCTACTTTTAAACCTTGAAAAGGATTTTAAATCCTTTATGTTGTAATGCTACTTCCCTTCACAGCTCAACCTCTCTTCCTAGCATTGCCTCCACTTCCGCACTTATGACTTGATTGGATTAGTGTTTATACAGCAACTTGGCCTCTAATCTCAGCACTGACTATCTCTAAGGCTGGACATATAGGGTGCATCTTAATTTAGAATGATCTTGACTTGTTGATGGGGCAATCACTTGTGGAAATTACTTTGCCAACCACTGAACTGGGACACAAAGCTGGAGAGTGCTTTCTAAGAAAACCACCAAAAGGAGGAAAAAGCAAGTAGCAGAAAACCCTCCACAAGGAGTTGTCACCAATAACAAGACACCAGTATGATAATAACCAGGGAAGGAACAGGGAAAGGCCCAAACAAAAAACAAGGAGAACTGAAAGATTGAGATCAGGACTAGGCAGTAAACAATAACTGGAAAAATATTACGAGGGCTCAAACAGAGGCAGGAGTCATGACCTGCCTTTCACTTACCGCCCTGGTCAGATGAAACTAGAATGCGACCTTGGTTCTTGTATGTTCTGGTAGCCACGGTGCTGCTGACAACGAAACACCACGGCAGTCCGTGCCTTCCAGAAGGAATCCCAGAGGAAACCCTCATGGGAAAAAAAACCTCTTTCACAGGAACACCTTGAAACAGGAGGAAGGTGTACGTTAAGATACCAGGACTTCAAGAGCTGTAACTCTACAGCCTGTGGAAAAATAAGCAGGAAAACCTCTCCACAAGAATAGCAAGCCGGAGATAAGACCACCACCAATAGGAAGTGTTGCAACGCAAGGGAAACAAGAATCTGGCTCCTTATATACTAATGGACAGGAAGTGACATGCAGGAAGAAGAAAGAACGCCATCTTGGATTGGGAAGACGCCATAGGAAAAAAAACACAGGAAAAAGGCACCATATTGGAGAGGGAAAGAAAAAGAAAACTGGTACATACAGGGAAGAGGACAGAATTCTGGGAAGAGGAAAACATGGGCCGAATAAGAAGAGGAAAAGCACCCCATGACCAGTACACCAGTTAAGTAAGAGAAAGGGGGGATGCAGGGAGCCCTGCGGCAATCATCCATGCCACACGTTGAATGAGGTGAGGCCCGGCACCCAATTCTGGGCTGCCGGCCTCGCTGTGGACAACAAACCGTACCATGGCTGAATAGAGGGACAGCGGCAGGCCCGGCAGACCGGAAAACAGACTGCCAACCCAACTACGGCCCGGGAACGAGATGCGGCAGGCACCCGTGACATGACAGTATGTTCCCCCCACCCCCGAAGCCACGGGTTTGTCTGGAAAAAGACGGAAAAAACATCAGACCAGGAGGGGAACATGAATAGAAGAGGCGTCTTCCCAGGACACACTCACTAAGAAGATAACCCTTCCAATGAATGAGGAACCGGAGACGGTTCCGAAAGAGTAGAGAATCACAAATCTCCTGCACCTCCTATTCGGGTTCATCATCGATCAATAGAGGAGGAGGTCAGGAGAATTGACTGTGAAAGGGATCAGGTACATAGGATTTCATCTGGGACACATAGAATACTGGTTGTATTTTCCAAGTCTGGGGTAGATGGAGATGGAAGGACACTGGATTAATTACTTGGAGAATCTTGAATGGTCCATAGTATTGGGGTTTAAGTTTGTTTTTGGACAGACAGAGAGGCAAACATTTTGACGAAAGCCATACTTTATCTTGTACTTGATATGATGGTGCAACACACCGTCTAGTGTCTGCGGTTTTCTTCATATGTTGTGTCTTGGATAAGAGGATTGAATGTAACATTTGCTGGATTTTATGGAGCCATTGAGCAAACGAAGGGACAGGAGGGAGTGTGGATGATTCTCGGATAACTGTAGGAAAGGTCTTAGGATGATAACCATAAGTACAAAAGAAAGGAGTGGCTTTTGATGCACTATGTACTGCATTGTTATATGAGGATTCAGCCATTGGTAGATACGTGGACCAGTTACTTCTCGTGGCAGTGCCAAAACAGGGCAAATATTGTTCAAGCCCCTGATTTAAGCGTTCTGTTTTTCCATTGGTTTGAGGATGGAATACGGATGATAAAGCAACTTCAGTATGCAGAGTTTTACAAACATGCTTCCAAAAACATGAAACATATTGAGAGCCACGATCAGAGATAATAACCTGAGGAAGACCATGAAATGTTTCAACGCAAGGAAAACAAGAATCTGGCTCCTTACATACTAATGGACAGGAAGTGACATGCAGGAAGACGAAAGAACGCCAGCTTGGATTGGGAAGACGCCATAGGAAAAAACAGGAAAAGGGCATCATATTGAAGAGAGAAAGATAAGGAAACTGGTGCATGCAGGGAAGAGAACAGAATCCTGGGAGGAAGAACACATGGTCCCAAAGAAGAAGAGGAAAAGAACCCCATGACCAGGACACCAGGTAAGTAAAGAAATGAGGGGGGGTGGCAATCATCCATGTCTCACATTGAATGCGGCGAGGCCCAATGCCCAATCCTGGGCTCCCCGCCTTGCCGCGGACAACAAACCATTTTGCGGCTGAATAGAGGAACCACAGCAGAGCCGGCAGACTGGAAAGGGGACCGCCGACCCCACCGCGGGCCGGGAACGAGACACTGCTGGCGCCCGCTGCGGGTTGAAAACTTGCCAGCCACAAAAATCATAAGTGTTGTGATGCAGCAGGTTTAGTGTTTGCTGGGTTTTGCCTGGTATTCTCTGAACTGGAGTGGAAACAAGCAACCTCTGGAAGAAATTCAGCCATCTTAGTTTCAGTTAAAACATGCCCAAGCACTAGAAATGACTGTTGTGATGAGCTGGGCTACAAACTAGGAAGTCTCACCCCATAATGGTGCCACAGCTCCCTGCCTTCTCTGCCGACCTTGCCTGAACCCCAGAGAGACTCCTTCTGCCCCAACACTCTCAGAGAGAGTGCCTGCCACCAGAGCGCCCACCTCCACAAACCAGCCACTAAGAGAGAAGTGGTGAGGAATGGCACCAGTTTTTGGCAAAGGCATGCCATGGACGTGCAATCCTCATTGGCTACACGCAAGTGCATGGCTCTGCAGCTGCAATTAACACCATTAGACCTTTGCTTATGGCTTTAATGTAGTACTGTGTATACACTACTTCTCTTTTCCTCTCACCCTGACCACCGCCGTGAATGCACTTTTCCCACCTGAGAGACTTTTACCTGCCTTAATTCGAAATATCTTATCATGTATCTTGTGACTTTTTTATCAGCTGCAAAGTGCTCTGATACCTATTTAGTTATGGTTTGTGCTACATAAAATTGCTAAAAAATAAATGCATAATGAATAAATAGACCTCTGACTCATGCATCATTCTTTAGCATTTTGGTTCCATTATTAGTTGCCTACCTGGTAACGCCTACCAGTTGTCGTCTTTCACTCAACATCTTACCAACACCTTTGATGTTGCTGTCTTTGTGATATTATGCACACGTTTTTATAGGAAAAATACTTCATGCCTAGGCCGCAGAACAAATGAACAAATTATATAAATCAATATCAACTTAGCATACAATATGGAAATATAATGCTTTTTCCCCCAAACGTTAGGCTGCACTAAAATTTACTCACTTTGGCATCAAATTGTAGACTTATCGTTTTGCTC
The DNA here is from genome assembly GCF_031143425.1 of Pleurodeles waltl. Lineage (NCBI taxonomy): Eukaryota > Metazoa > Chordata > Amphibia > Caudata > Salamandridae > Pleurodeles > Pleurodeles waltl. The sequence goes on from NC_090445.1 coordinate 497,084,975, forward strand.
AATAACCAATATTTCTTCCAACATCAGCTTGTCATATTCCAAAAACACATGTAGTTTATTTAAAACACCGGCATCATTCTAAACAAAAGCTTATTGTCGTTTGTAAATAAACCTTTGACTCTTACTGACATTTTTCTTATTTAATTAATACCTGAGCTTTATCCTCAAATATCAGTCTGTCATTTCATCAAGCACGTGCACGCACTAATGTCTCATGTGGTCATGTGGTCAGATTCTGCTCACAAGTATGGGTACATATATTACCGTTAGATGTATGAATTGCCACCATAAACCAGGATTAGCCATCAGGGAAGAGGACCGTGTACGAGTGACGCCCATCAGAAATCAAGGATACCCATCGTGCACATGGAACATTTTTAGCCAATATTATATTTGGAGAGGCCAACATGTTTTAGAGCAAGCATTTTGATATGTTTGGGCAACAGTGCTAACCAATGAGCATTGCAAATAGGCCAGTGCCACCATTATGACAATGGTGGGACACCAGTACCTAGAGCAGTGTGGGCGAGATCAAACCAAGGTCGTTCACAATATCCCAGGGCAACTGCCACATGATCTATGGCCCACAACTATGTCAATGTTTGGCACAACATAGCAGAGCTGCCAGGATGCCAAGGGTGGGTCACCATTATGCCAAGGAGGACTACAAAATGCTCGGGTCGCCCTTACACGGGAGTTGATATCTGGGATGAGAGGTACAGATCGCAATATACCAGGACCAATACTACTGACATTATGCATGGGCTACCGTCTTTATGCCAAGCACAGGCCACCATAATATTAAGAAGAACCATACAATTAAAGTACCTCCATTATAGGTGTGGTTGGACACTATATTCCAGGGCTGCAATTCTGTCAAATAGGTTTATAACATGCCATGACTATTATCGTCCCCTGGGCAGGCTACCACGTCGTCAAGGAATTGTGTCACAATATGTAACTGCCACATTACACCAGGAATTATCCAAAATAAGCCAGAGTCACATTACACCAGGAATTATCCAAAATAAGCCAGAGTCACATTACACCAGGAATTATCCAAAATAAGCCAGAGTCACATTACACCAGGAATTGTCCAAAATATGCCAGAGTCACATTACACCAGGAATTATCCAAAATATGCCAGAGTCACATTACACCAGGAATTATCCAAAATATGCCAGGGCTATCATTATGCCATGGGAAGCCACCCCAATGTCAAGAAGTGCAACTATTATGTCAATGGTTGGTCGCAATATGCCAGTGCCACCTTTGTTTTATGTAGGAACACAACACAGCAGTGTCAACATTTTGCTTGACTTCCATCGACAGCAATTGCAAGCGTCCAATACAATCCTTCAAGAAGCCATAAACACAGACACACACGTGGATACGCACACACATACAATTAACTCATGCCTTCTCACACAGACAGGCTCACTCACAAACACCTTCTCATAGGCATAATGATCTCATTCAGCACCTACACCAACCTCACTTGTCTAAACGTCAGGTGGCAGCAGTGACCAATGCTTCCCAGTCTCAAGTTGGCTTTCGGTTCTGTGTTGCTCAGTCTGCAGCTGGCTGAGGATGTTGCAGTGCTACACGTCCCCAGGATCTTTTTGGAGATGGAAAGGAGCATTCAGCAGCTGCCTGTCTCCTGAGCTCGCAGTTTGTAAAGCACTGGTATCAGCGGCCTAAGAATGGGAAGGGGGTAGGAAGCGTGTGCTGAAGACCCCACAAAAGACATTTAAAAAAGAGCAAAAAGCAGGCAGCAGTGAAGGTAGCAATATACGCAGGCAGCAATGGCCGCTTTGCACTCATCAATGTCTCACTGAGGCCTCGCCTTCTGTTTTCATTGGATAAGCATATGATTCCTCATTGAGAAGAAAAGGTGGGAATTAGGTTGATGGTATAACGACAGCCAAGAGTGAAACACTTTCTTGATTTGAGTCTCGGCACCACTGACACTTTAGGCAGTGAATAGCTGAGTTATTTAGAAACACTATGCATGCCAGTCTGGAGCTAAACTGAAGGCATCCCATTCTTGGGGGTAAAGGGGAGGCTAGATTGAAGGGGAAGAGAGAGCGCGCCTCACAGAGAAATCGCACACTGCTGTGCTATAATATGTTACACAGGGCAGATGGAGAGGAGCACCAGCCTGGAAATGTACTCCTCCACTCACCCTCCATGGCCGGGTTTATGCCACGTTTACCATATTGGAAATGGAGAGCACAAGTACTTTACCACTGATTACCAGGAGTAAAGAGTGCAGAGTCCTAAAGCCAACAAAAACGGGTACTGCAATAATGGGTAGTGCAGACAAAAGATGGTCATTTCCCACTAGGACCTTACCGTATTTAGATGTTGAGGGGGCATAAGACCAGTTTGCTTTTGCTTTCTTACTGGCTAAAGAATTATAGGGCTGCGAGTAGTGTTTCTGTCCATAAAGATAATATGACCAAGGTTGAAGAGTATAAGGAAAATGTGTTTTACATGGATTGAAGGAGAGCGGATTGATCCCTTCTATGGCTTTTTTTGAACAGGTTGCCCGGTAATCCTACTTCTTGTTGGTCGGGTCTTGTAGAAGTTGTGAACGTTCTGAATACTGCAGTCGGGGCTTATGAAGGAGTTCGGAGAGGGGTTTATTGCTTGTAAATCTTCCTCCCAGCGAAGATGGTTAGACATCTCACCTGCCCCAACCCGAATTCGACTATCAAATCGATCACTCGATGAGTCCGAAAACAGTTACCCGCACATCTATGATTGTACAAGAAATGGCGGCGGTAGACTCAATTTAGGTTCAAGACTGCAGAGCCGTTACATTATGAAAGAACGTTTCTGGAAACCCATATCAGATCTATAGGGGCCTTTGCTCCTGGGAAAATCCGCCGCTTGGGAGCTACAAGGCAAGAGGGGCAGTCATGGAAAAGTAGACTTTTTACTGTTGATAGTAAGAAGCCGAGGGGCCCATACAAACTACGATAGTGAATCGTGTTGGTGAGGGATGCTCCTGAAAATGACAAGATACTTTATGACGGTATGATATCACCCTCTAGCGGCAAATCATAGTATGTGAGACTGACCTAATTTAAAATCTTGTCTAACAATCGCTATCTAAACTAAGTGCATCCTAAGTCAGAAATTCCATACCGACAGAGCACATTTAGCCTTACAGTCTTTTAAAATTGATGAGGGGAGAACAGTTAGCATTCCTTTTCCACAGTGGTACAAAACTGCAAAACTGATGATGCATCTTTATCTCTCGCTATATATAGTATACATGCGCTTCAATACCTGGTCATGGGTAGTAAGTGATATATCATGAAATTATAATTACACATAGAGTGTAATCGGGGGCGTAGTTTAATCAGTGAGATTGGGGGTAGGGGGTGCACCTCAATTTTTTCCAAATAAAAAAGCAGAAGCAGGGTGAGATGACTGAGGTGTAGGCTAGACTGTTCCCATAAGGAGCACGGTGAGTGCTAATTTGACTTTACTGAACCTCTGGTCCTGCTTTAGAGTTTGGTGCACAGGTACTCTGTAGCAATTCAAGGTCTGCCTACCCAATTTGAGCCGGGAGGTTCACAAGATTTACACAAATGGCATAAAATGTACTGCATCATTGTAAAACATCCTCTGATGGAGTATGCGCTGTTGGAGATAAGCTGCCTGACTTAGAGTGGAGGGTCTAATGGCTTTTTGTTTAACTGACCCTCACCTCCAACTATATCCTGACATTGAGGAACAGTAAAAAAATGAAAAAATATACCATGGGAGAGAACTCCCATGGTGAGTGGGGGGTGTCATATATTTCAAAAACAAACTTCTGCTTTGGGAGTTTGTTTTAGGAAAGGAAAAAACTTTGTAAAAGTTTGATGGCCAGCCTTCATGTTCGACGAAGCCACCCCAAAACCTTTCCTACATTGGCAGTGAAAACCATGAAGATGGTTCCTGTCAATTTATAGGGATGCCTGTAGAGTCAGGTGATATCTTTAAATGTGACGGGCACGGTAAAGGTACAGTTATGGATGTAAAGTCCTCTGCCATCTGCCTGCCTTTACTCACTCTGCCAAACTCTATATCATGCCCTCTGTCGAGATTGTCATAGTGTCCAAAAAGTGATGGTTTGAAATGCTACCCTGAGTGATTGCCAGTGATTAGACTATTTGCAAGCATATATCCCGTAACCTTTGGGTGTTTCAGTGACTGTAGTATGCCTATACGCCTGAGACTAGCTCACCTTTCCAAGCAAACTATTGCTAATGTTTGTGTATTCTGAAAAGTAGTACATTTGCAGCCGTTCAAGGAGTACTTCTATGGGTGCAAATTTTTTAGTTTTTTTTGAAAACCGGTTAATCTATATATATTTACGTTGCCAATCCCAAAAATAATAATAATACGTTAAAACCTCTTAGTGAAATTAGGACGATAAGCAAAACTAACATAGGTATAGCAAACCTGACTGAGGACCTACAGCCCCAGCTACCAAGTCAAGAATGCATATTTGTTGAGGGGGGGCATCCCAAGCATCCCTCCAAAGTTATACCCCTGAGTGGAATACACTATTTATCACCATTGTTGAGAGGGGACTTGACGAGGAAGAGGCTAAGTACAAGAGCATACAATGTGCTGCAATATGGTTTATGCACGGTTGTTATTTTTCATGTGAATGTATTTTAGCAAAATATTTTTAACCAACACCAGGGCGCAAGGAGATTACTTAATACAGTAAAGTAAAATCACATTGAAAATAGCTTGTGACTACCAGGAGAATTGTTTCCCTGTGTAAAGAAAATGTTACATTCAATCAGTGATGTAATAAAACGTGTTTTCCCATTTCAATGTTGCTGTACCTTGGTTCTACACTCAAATCTGACTTGGCAATGTAGTAGTAAATGTGTGAGTACACTTTTATTAGTCCAGTTACTATGAATAACGTGTTAATCGACCAGATTTATTGTTACTGCCCTGGCTTCAATTCATATATGTGTGCGTCTATGCATAAATATGTATGTTGCAGTCAGCGATTTATGCACACAGTGGTTTAATTGAAGCTACTAAAACTATTGCTGAGTACTTTAGAACACCTTTTCAAAATTAGGAACGTCGTACAGTGATCCACCCAGTCAGGAGGGACTTAAGTACACTGACTAAAAAGCCCACAATTGTTTGAACATTTTATTCTGTATTTTCGTTTGGTTAAAAATAAATGCAAGAGTAATAGGCGTAGCATGGCTTAATATGTGCTAATAGCTCCATCTAGTGGCACAAAATGATAAGCGCTTGCACTACTCCAGTTGATGGTAGTCATCGACGGGATGCACTAGTAACAGAAATTAGACCACTTTCCTAAAGTGTCTTTCACATTTAACACAACTACAAAGTGCAAACTCGTTCTCGATTAAAAGATAAAAAGCGCATTAGGAAATCAAAGACAAGATGATGCTGTTATTGTATCACAATTAATTAAATGTTTTTGCTCAAATCTGAGATTAATTTATGAAGGAGTGGATCAAATCCCGGCAGCAGGGATGACTAAGGCTTTCATCCTTTGGAGACTGGTAGCACAGAATTTGCTACAATTATATTGTTTTAATAGGATATTCTCTCTCCTCATTGCAGTCCTCACCTATGACTTTTGATGATAAATCATGTACTCTCTTTAAAAAAAATATATATATGTTTTTTTAATTCACTCCTTCCCGTTTCCCCTTCTCATAGCAACACGTACTCAGGTAAGCTGTGTTCCTTCCAGCTTCTCACAAACTGAGCCCAAAGGAGGGTTTAAGGCATCGACGATAAAAAGAACTTGGAGTATCTGGGATTACCATTATATAATCAAGGCATCACCTCATCATCTTGCTTCCTAATTATTGTCCTTACTCACAAGGACAACTACAACGGAGCGATAACATAGGATGCATTTCGTACCCAGGCATGGCTCTACTGCACTTCACTCATCAGACGCATTGGATGTGCTGAGCCCTTTCTATTTGAAGATGATAGAAGCTGATTTGGATATGAGTGCCAGTGTCTGAAGAGGCACCGAGAACAATGCGACCCAGTAGGTATCAGTGTCTTAAGTTAGTTAAAGCATTCCACCCATAAGGTATTTGATTGTATAAGTGAGACACCATAAGTGTGATGGACGAGTCCCATGGCTCACTGTGCCATAGGATTACAGCTGCCCCTTACTGCAAAATAAGTCTGGGATAGAGTAGTGACCAATGTCCAGTACCAGGTCAGACGATGTGCCTAGGTAAACCCCTGCCTACTCCTGAAACAAAACAATACCAGGCACTATGCTTAGTTTGGAAGATATAGCAATACTGCCCTTGTTAGTTTATTAGGGCCATAAATCATTGCTGTTTGTCACAAATCACTTTGACATTTGATACTTAGAGATCATAAATCATTGTCGACAGGCATAAATCATTGTTGACAGACCTACCAATAATCATTCTGACATTTGTATATCTCATGACCATAAACCTGTAGCAATAAATCAATCCGAGTCCGTAGCATCTCAGCGCAGGCATTTGACTTCTCCTGTGGGGGGGAGGGGGTGGTACTCCTTTTACCTTATTAGCCTTAACTCACTGCATTTGGTTACTCATTGCATCCTGCTCTCTGGCAGACGTGGGCTGCGAGTGCTGTGTTACCTGTACCCCCTCCACTAAATGCCTTGTGTGAGGCATCCCAAGGTAAGTTGTCCTGCCACCCGTCGTGTCGGGTGTGGCCTCCCCAACCTCCTTAGGCCCCATTCCTGCTATGCTGCCTTTGGGTTATCGCCCACAGGCGGCTCCCCCCTTTCGGTCCTTTACTCCTAGCCTAAAGGCTGCCCAGATGTTGGCCCAGTAAAACTCCTACCCTTCTGCGTATAGGTGCGCTCCGTCTTCCTTGAAGTACTCCGGCCTCTGCAGGTTGATGAGGTCGTGCCTTCCCATCCATTGGCAACACAACATTTCTTTACTGCCACATTTAGCTTTTTCCTGGACTTATGCAGGGCTCCTGCTGATTCCGCTTCCCTCCAGTACCACCTTGGGATGATCTCTGACCATATCAGCATTGTGTTGCCGAAGAGCCTTGCCACCACGTGAAATCCATCTGGATGCATGCCTGGAGCTCCCTCCTGGTTAGCTGTGCCAGGTCGTTGCCCCACAGGTGTATCATTAAAATGTCTGGCTTGCTTGGCCAGGTTGCCTGCAGCTTTTCAAGTGTAGGCCACAACTGATCCCACTTCATTCCTGGCAGCCCAAACCACTTGATGTCCATTTGCTGATGGCGTAGCTCCCTCCTGGGCCCTCTGCCTTTCCATCAGTCCAGGGTTCTCCGCATGAGTGAGTGGCCGACCACACATACTGTCTTGTGTCCGGGACCTGTGGGTGATGGAAGCGCAGGTTTGTCAGGTTTTTGTCTTGCCCCAACTGGTTTCCCTTTCTTCCTCCTTTTGCCGAGATCAGCTCTTTGTGATCTCTGGTGGGGCATGAGGGCTCTCTTAGCTCTTATTCTTGCCCTGTGTGCTGCCCCCTTATGTAGCTCTCATACCCATCGGAGCGCCATCTCCTGATTGCCTTAATGCCTGCTGTTGTTGCGCCGTCTCTGTTGCTGCCCCTCAGCCGAATTAGTGTGCGCCAAAGCGGTCTGTTGGCAAGACTGCTTTAGTCAGTACCCTCTTCAGCACCATTTTAAACTGGAAGGAGCTCAGGCATTCTTTGTTGTTGTGTATAAAGAGCACCCCTACTCCTGTGGGCCTCAGCACTTGGTATTTCTTGAAGCTGCACACTGGGCATAGTTGATGATCATTTACACACCTCAACCACATGTTCGCACCCTTACCCACCTGGTCTGTCTTGGATCTCCTCACTACCACTTGCATTTGTCTTGTGCCCATCTGCATATCTTGGCTTTGTTGGCCTGCACCAGTTCCCCCTACTTTTGAGGGGGCCACTAGCTCACTTACACGAAAAGCTCCAAAGAACGCTATGAATTCTGCTTTGAACAGTGTAGTCTTGTAACTGTCTGAGCATCCCAAATCAATACTTCTACCAGCAGCTTTAGTGTCCGGAAATCAATTGGTAGCTTTGTGTACTCTGAAGGGTCTTCTATTCTGCACCATTCTTTCATAGCCGCCCTTATGTAATATGAGTTGGTGGGATCCTGCCCTGTTGTGCTTCTGTTAAAATGCGCTACTGCTGTCACAACCTTGACTTCTTTTTGGGTGAACACCCGTTGTATGAAATTCTCTGCTGCCCTGCATACCATCCCGTGGTTATCAAAGGCTACTAGCCCTGTTACCCTCTGTACTGTCTGTGCATAGGTTGCGTAGCATTTGGCTGTCCTTGCAGCTAAAGCATGTTCTATTAAGTGGGACAGTTTACCTTTAACAGTCCCCACAGGCTACTCGTTAACTGTGTATCCCTTGGTCTGCTTCTGGCGTCAAGCTCCTGAATCTCTCCATCTGGAAGCAAGAGAGTGCATCTGCTTTAGCATTATTTATGCCAGGGACATGCCTTGCTCTAACATCTAGGTTGCTTGCGAGCTGCATTCTTACCAAATACCGCAGTAGCTTTAATTCTCTCGGGCACTGTGCTGACCCCTTGTTAATTGCTTGAATCACTGCCTGGCTATCTGACCGTAGTGTGATCTTCATGTTTTCCAGTTGTTTGTGCCATATTGTTAGGGCCACCACTATGGGGAATAGCTTGAGAAGCGTTATGTTTTTTGTGAGGCCTGCCTTATCCCACTCGCTGGGCCACTCTTTGGTGCACCACCTGTTCTTAAGTATCGCCCCAAGGCCTAGGATGCCTGCTGCGTCTATGTATACCTCCATTTGACTTGCTCTTACCCAGCCTTCTCTCCAAATAAGGGTCCTCCTAAAGTTCTCCAGAAATGTCAGCCATGTTTGTAGGTCCTGCTCCACCCCTGTGCCTAATCTTGTGTGGAGGTGTTTTTTCTGCAGTCACCTTGTGGAATGCATGAGGCGCCTAGCGAACACTCTCCCCGAAGGGATGACTCTGGCTGCAAAATTCAATTTCCCAAAGAGCTCTTGGAGCTCCTCCAGGGTGGCCTTTTGTTTACCCACTAGCTTTTGTATGTGTTCCTTCATGTCCTGCATCTTGTCCTGCAGTATGCTAAAGGTGCCTGCTTTGGAGTCTGGCTCTAGGCCTAGGAATACTAGTTTTGTAGTTGACTCCACTGTCTTGTCACCTGCCAGTGGCACTCCCAGTTCTGCTGCCAAGGTTTGAAATTTTCTTAGCAAATCTTCGCACACTGGCCTTGTTGTGTAGCCATTTTAGTTATAGCTCCATGCACATTACTTTAACACACTAGGCTGCTGTGCATTTTAACCTAGATATTTTTTACTCAGCGTTGCTTTATTATTATTACAATAATCATTTTTACGGTCTTGTCTTGTTTATTTTCACCTATCTAACTGTTTTTGCCTAGGCCAGCACTCTGTTCTTAAAAAAAGACATTCTCGATCACTCTGTGCTTCATTCAAGGCTGCAGTTCGGTACATTGCCAGTGAACGTGGTAGAAGTTTAGTCTCCAACATTCGTAGAAAATACACATCCTTACGTAGGCACATTTTCTCCGAACATCAGCTGTGTTATTATATAAACACTTCCTTGTCCCTTACACGTTAGAGGGAGATTCCAGCCAGGGAACCACGACTGTATGCTGATTGCTGAATGCTTAGCTACAGATGCTAACGCAGACCACAAGCGTTTGCTCAGGTATGGGAGTTGATGTCTTCCCAGGGGAACCTGAAAGGCAGAATTAGAGCTTAACATGCTGTGCTCAAATTATACCTTAGATAGGAAATAGTCCTTCGATTATAGTGACAATATGATAGCGCTGTTTTTATGCTTCACTCTTCTCATCAGAATTTTAATACTGCCATGTTGTGTCATCCTGGTTATTGCAGCTCACGCTTTGCTCTCTAAGATGCAGTTGTTTTATTAAACTATTAATTGAAACATATACCGCTTCTATTTGTCATTTATATATGAGACTAAGTTGTAAATGAGAGTGAACCGGATGCAACCTGAGTGACCACGACTTCCCTGAGAAGCCTAGTATGTCATGCGCTCGGCTGCCCAATCATTACTATCTTAGGGATGAGGCACTGCTAGTTGGCCAGAGCAAAACCCAGATTAGAGCAACAGGTGTCACCCGCAGCGGGTTAGACTCAGTCTCCCACACCGCAGACGATTCTGCTGCTTAAAATCCAGTAGTCTCATTAGGATAATGAGAGCCTACGCGACATGGCGCCGCCAACGTTTGGTCAGGCTCTAGTTTTCGGGTCCTCCCGAGTATCTCTGTCTCATTATATATAATGAAGTCTCAATACCGTATACGGAGACGTCCATGGTACTGAGGACTTCCACCCCAGTTGCGTAGGCTATCCTATTTGCAGCTGGAGGTTGTTCAAGCTTGAACCTTGAAAGGAAAGCCCTATTTGGTGTGCCTTCTCTGAACTTATAGTGTCACTACAATGGCGAATCCACAGCAGGTACAAATAGCGGTTAGACAACCTCTAACTACACATTTATTAGCGAATGGCCTAACGGCCCAGGGGGGTCCAGTCACATTTGTGGTGGATGCCCATGCAGCTTATAGAACAGAACTTTTTTTATTCTTGGGTCACATTTCCAGCAGTTAATGGGAACACGAATACATTTCACCAATATACACCTGCAAATGCGCCTGGACAATACAGAGCATACGCATATTTAGAAATACCTCTATCTTATCAAGAACATAATAATTGGCTTGATGGCACCCTACCCCACACAATATTACCAGTAAGCTTAGGTCCTCTAAGTAATGACGGTCCTACCTGGACTTTATTGGCCACTTATACACCACATCCTACGGTTGCAAATTTAGCGGTAGCTGAGGTTCGTCGTTTATATACTGAACTAACAGCGATATATAGACGATTAGTACAACTTGTAATGCAAACATTAAGTACAAACACAGCACGTGCTGCTCCAGCACATCCACATGCAGCAACGCCAGGTATAAATCCTGCGACTGTACATTCAATTGTGGGTAAAGTACCCGCCAAACGAGAGGAAACTCCGTTTTGGTTAGCACAAAAGATGATTGCGCTGGAGGCAGTATTTCCCCACACGGGACCTCAGGATAAACATAGAATATTAACAATGTGCTTGCCCTTTGGGATGGTCCCTACAGTAGATAACTGTAATACCTGGGGCACGGTGTTTGCCGGGCTCTATACAACCGCACATGGAACACCGACACTTGCCAATTTACCGGAGATGTTGAAACAAATTCAAGATGAATACAGGGCTGCCCCGGGCCTAGAGCTAGGGATGCAATTGATGGGCAATTTTGCCACAGTATCCTCAATCATTTTAAGTAATCTTAAAGGGGAAGCGGTGGCGCTTGCAGTGCGCATGCAGTTCCTTGACGTTCCACAACAGGATCAGGAACGAGAGCTGCCTAAAATAATCATAGAGACCTATTCAAGTATTGGTCGAGATAATCTAGGGGCCAGACCACAAAAAACACATTTTCAGGGTAAATCAAGTAAAGATTCCCCTGAGCAAGCACCTGAGGGTAATAAGAAATACTGGAATAAAAATCAACAAACTCCTAAAAAAGAGAGGGGAGAATCTCCGCATACGGGACCCCACAGAATAGATATAACCTCAGAAACAGAGATAATATAAAAACACCTGATAGATATCAATATACTGATACACGCCAATCTCGTTCCTTTCAGGACTCATCGGAAAAACGAAATGAGAGATGTGGGCGATCAGAGCGAAGGACAGAGTACGTGAAACCGGGACAGGAATCACAACGCTCTTCGGAGGTTTCTGTTAAAAAGGAAGAGAAACCCGCCCAACAAAAACCACAATTAAAAAAGAAAAAAGTGTCAGCAGTCACAGTCCAACATGCCACTCAGGGAGAGGGTCCTCTTGAAGAACAAGAAATGGGCTCTAGCACTGCTAGACAGCGCAGCAGAGGTCACAATAGTTTGACGGAATCTTCTAGAGCATCTGGAGGTGAAAGCAACTGATGACTTTATTCAAGTAGAAACTGCAGACATGTGTGTCTCCACGCCAGATAGAGTGTATAAAGTAACGCTACAGTTAGAAGGAGACATTGAACTCATTATAGACGCAATCTTTTGGGATCGCGTAGTAAACATATATGATGTTTTGTTGGCCGAACAAGATTGGCCACCTGAATTTATCCGTACCTGCCCATATGGAGAAGAAGTCATTAAGCCTTCCTTCTCGCCCCTTGTTCCAGAGGAACTCACCAAATCCTATTCCATTGAATGGGCTTTGGCACAAGCACCCACATTACATAGAAATCACGTAGGATGGGACAAAGAATCCCCCTACCATGTAATTCCAATTAAAAGTGAACCTCAACCGCAACCATAGTATCCCATAAAACACGAAGCAAAAGCAATGGTGAGAGAAATACTCACGCAATTAGAGTACCATGGAGTAATTGAACCCTGTGTCTCGCCAATGAATAATCCATTATTCCCAGTAACTAAGCCAGACCATTCATATAGAATAGTCTTGGACTACAGACATTTAAACATCATACACGCACTTATGTTATCCAAAACTTGCATAGCACAGCACTAATGAACAATATAGTGCGTAAAAAATACAAAACAACACTGGACATTTCGAATGTTTGTTTCTGCCAGAATATAGCGCCTGAGAGTAGAGACTTAACAACTCCCACAAACGGAAATTTTCCCAAGTAGTGTAGCTTTTCACCCCCGGGGTGTCGCTGGTGCCGGGTCCATTCTAGGAAGGTGCTAAAGCATTTGAAATAGGTGCAGAGATGGAGCATGTCATGGGCAGCACTTTATTAAAATAAGTGTCCCCCTTGAACTTGAAACCAAGGAGGTGATAGGGTTCTGGGTGGACCGGGAGTAGCCAGAATGTGGATTCAATATCTGCTTTGGCCATCAGGGCTCCTCAGCCCATCGGGTGCGCTACCTGCACTGCGTCCTCCACTGATGCGTACCCCACTGCGCAATCTTCGGGGGCTATTCCATTGTTCACTGAATCACCTTCTGGAAATGAAAGGAGGTAGATGAGCCTGAACTGGCCCCGTTCTCTCTTGGGCACTACGCCAAGGGGTGAGATGATGAGGCCCATAGGGCTGTCGTCCTTCAAAAGGCCTTCCACCTTCCCTAATCTTTTTTCATTGTTGATTTCTTACCTATCTCTGGATGCTCTCTTGCTGAGTGGAGGTTTCTTGTTTCTTTGTTGGAGACCTTCATTTTGGATGCGGTCTAAATCCCTGTTCAAAACCCTCACCCAGTATTTTGCATCCTCTTTGTTATCGTATTCGTTGGCTAGCTAGCCTAGAAGTATTTATGGGGGACCAAGACAACTTCACTTCTCCCCCTATCCAGGCCTTGCAGTCGCTAGTGTTACTTCTTCTTCTCTCTGTCCCTCTTGTGTCTGGCTCCTCTGTTTTTCTTGCAATAAGCTGCCGGGTGCCCACCCGTCGCATATGGAGCACACATGCATGAATTTGCACGCTGCTCCCCATGAGCATGCGTCCTTGTCATATTTAAAGAATACGAATGATGCCTCTTTCCTTGACTGTCCCCTCTCCGAGCTTGCGTAGTGTGGCTGCTGGTAGTAGGGCTTCTACTTCTCTTGTTTCCCCTTATGATAGCTCCGGCAAAAAGGGCTGTTCACTTTTCCCAGACCAGCTCTTGGCTTCCCGTGCTATCATCATCTTTTGCATATATCCTGCCACGTCTTCCTTGTCCCATTCCATGCCTGGGTGAGCCTGCATTTTTAGCCTGGAACCTTTACCATTATCCAGCCATGCATCCCACACAAACTGCCTCAGCACCTCCTGAATCTTTGAACTTCTCTACTATGATACAGGCCATGATTCTGAAAGCATCTAACCAGTTGTTGAAGTTCCTCTCTTTTCTTATCCTATTCCTCTCCCTTTTGTCTTCCTCCTTCTTGTCTACTGTGGTAAGGTCTATGTCATCTACCTGAATCTCCAAGAATGAGAATATGTTGATGAATTCCCTTTGCTAAGTACACTCTTTGACTGCCAGCAGTATCATGCTGGCTAGACCAGGGGCTCTGGAAACCATATAAAGCCTCCATAGGCTCCTACTTTTGTATGCTTCCGGCACCATCCCCCATGAGGCTGTGTTGCCCTGCCTTTGCCCTGACTCAGTGTTCCACACTTCAGTGGGCCCTACCCCAATGCTTGTTGTTGCTGACTCCTCCTCCCCCCTTTCTGGAGATGTGAGCCCCCGCTGTGTGCTTCCGCCTACTGCAGTGGATGCCTATTACCCGGGGAGCCTGATGTGCCCTGTGTTTCTTTGATTGCATCCCCCCCATTCCCGCTCGTCTTGACCATGCCCTCTGACCATTCAAACAGCAATGGTGCCTTTCAGCATTCTTGCACACTCGTGATGATTTGCTCACTATTATATGCCTTTGCTTGTTTGCTGGGAGCTCGTGCCCCCATCGCTGGTTCTCCTGCCTCTTCTTCCTTGTCTGCCCTCTTGCTGCTTCTGCTCTCATTTCATTGCTGCATCTTTGGGTCTTCTGCTGTGTCATTCTCCTCTCTGGCCAACTTCACTATGCTTTCATCGCCTGGTTCTTCACGTGTGGGCCGCTCGCTTGCCCCCTCTCCTCTGATTTGCCTCAGGATCCAGTCCTTAATGAGTGTCAATGCCATCTCTCTTGCTGCCCTCAGTATTTCATCAAGGTCGGACTGCTGGCTGGTGCCCTGGGCCTCCATATTGGGCTGCGGGCTGTCACTGTTTTGTCCGCCTGAACAGGTTGTGTCGCCGTCGCGGGCTGTCCCCTTCGGACCTACGTCTTTTATTAGACCAATCACTTTGTATTGCCCTCAAGCCCTGTGCCCAATTGCCTCTCCTTACTTTGAAAACCACATGGGTCGCATGACCCCTGTGCGCTGTCCCCAATTGTCTCTTGAGTTGTCTCCGCTGGGTCGCATTGCCCTTGAAAGCTGTACCCAGCTGTTCTGGCTGAATATGGGTCTTCCTTCTTTAAAGGTACCAGGTCCATTATAACTTATAGACCGTTCCTCTTTCCTGTTTTTTGAATGTTTAATATTTGCAAACCTTGTGGTTTATGAACTTTAAGTGACACGACTTGCTATAAACTAACTGTTTTGGCACAAAGACTGCATCTTCCCTTTGGTATTGTTTCCTGTGTGTTTCCATCCTTTACACACACTGGGCCAAGTCCATAAAGCCATTAATACACATGCAAAATAGTACACCAATCTACTTATGCATGATATGTAAAATGGCAACCCATATATCCCCATTAGTAGCCTGTCAACCATGTTTGGAATATTCCGCTATGTGAATAGAAGCTTCTGCACACATAAATGCACCACTTGAATGTAAAGCTGTACCACTTGATGGTAAAAAGACTGGGAAACAATGACTATGTTGTCTAAAATGAATGGGGCAAGAAGAAAAGCAAGGTGGTGTAAATGGAAGGGAATCCAATCCATTGACCCACTCACAGAAGTATATGTAGTTCTCAATTCCGCAAAGTTACAGCCAAGAAGTACTTATGGCCAACAGGCTCAGGTTATCCTGAATGCTGAATTCCTTGGAGAGGCATCTTCCTCTCTGCCCCGTCCCATTGAAATGCCATGCAGAGACTTAGCCCTTGCAGAAGTCTTTTGTCCACCTTAGTTAGTGTTGTAATGTCCGAGATTATTTTTAAAAATTCTCTTTGTCCCTTTTTGGTCTTTGCGCTTGTTTCTCAAAAATGTCAGTGGTTGTTATTGTTGATGACTAGTCTGTTGTGACCTAAGATCCGAAGATATCACACAAGTGTAGAAGATCCTTGGTTAATTTATTGTCTGCAGTTAGGTGCTTGTCATGAGACATTGTTGACAGTGCCAATAGTTTTCCTTGAGTGAGTGTGAGTTATTGGTTAGTATTAAGTGAATCCCAAGTACACGTGGAGGATCTGCATCAACCGGAGTGAGAATTGCGGGTCAAGTTTCACTCGCGGTGTAATTGTGAAACCGACAACCAGAAAGTGTATCTCTGTACAGCTTTAAAGTGTTTGTGTTTCTACCCTCTAGTGCCCAGACAGGTTATTCTGTTTTGCTCGCAA
Organism: Pleurodeles waltl; assembly: GCF_031143425.1. Lineage (NCBI taxonomy): Eukaryota > Metazoa > Chordata > Amphibia > Caudata > Salamandridae > Pleurodeles > Pleurodeles waltl. Next base: position 497,101,138 of record NC_090445.1, read on the forward strand.
TATTTTTGCATTAGGATTGTGTGAGCAAATGTGTGTGACACAATTGCTAAGAGACTGAGGGGGTCATTACGACCCTGGAAGCTGGCGGAACACTGGCGGTAACACCGCCAACAGGCTGGTATTATGACCGTGGCGCATTAGCCATGGCCATACTGCCGGCCACTCCACTATACCGCCAGGCTTCCGCCAGGCGGTCATAATCCCCAGGGCAGTGGTGCCCTGGGAATTATGAGTCTCCAACTGCCAGCCTTCCATGGCTGTAAACACCACGATGGAAAGGCTGGCGGTAAGGGGGACTCTGGATGCCCATGCACTTGGCATGGGCAGTGCAGGGGCCCCCAGGAACAGCCCAATCGCACATTTCACTGCCTGAAATGCGCGATGGGTGCTGAGGCACACGCTGCACATCAACATTGCCGCCGGCTCATGTTGATGTGAATATTGTACGAGATTAAACCGCCTCTAAGACCCATGCATTATGAAGCCCTTAGTATTTGAGGAATCTATAGTAGAAAGAAAATGACAGACAAATATAAGGACAGAATGCAGAAAGCAATAAAGACATTTGCGGAAGCTAGATGGGATGCAGAACAGAAAATGTAGAGAGCAGATATAATTGAGGGTGTTATAATTGTTCCAATTATTTCAAATGAAGATGGCGAAAACACTAAACCTAAGACTAAGAAAAAGGCAGGAAAGGCAGACAGCAAATACTGAAGAGAAAAAGACAGTGACATACATGAGTGATTCAGATGTTGAGTTTTTAAATCAGATCCTGATGAATTGTCCGCCTCCGTATCACTCAGTTGAGGAAGGATCAAGAAGTGAAACAACAGCACAAAATGTGATCCCGAATGTGCCAACTGCTCCAGTTGCACAGCCCTTGAATCAGATAGTTCCAGATACACCAGCAAATTCACTGACACAAAGTTGTGAAGCAAATCAACCAGTTCAGAGTTTTAATACAGTCCAGCCTGTACTGAGTACCGTAGTGAACCAGATGGTGCTAAATCCTAACATTATTCAGACAGTGTAGTCATCTTGCGTGAATCCACCTGTACAAAAGTTTACCCCAAATCAACCTGTGCCAATGTTTAGTCCAATTCAGTCAAAGCCAAATGTTACCCCAAGTCAAACAGGATAAAGTTTCAGCACTGTATTAACAGGACAAAGTGCAGGGATGACAATTCCTCAGAATCAGAAAAATCATATGGGTCCAGATACCTCAACAGTTCCCGTGACAATAGGACCAATTGTATGTTTCAGGTATATCTGGAAGCAATACCCATTCAATAAATGTTCCGACTATTCCTGATACACCAGTTACATCTGCTGGGATATCACGAATCGGCATGCAGAGATCAGTATTTTCTAACAACTCAGGGATGGAGAGAACAGCTTCCCTTGTTAGACCGTTGCCCCTACATGAATTGCAGATCTAAACTTGATGACAAACCAGGCTGGATTTACTCCTGATGCAAAGTTTCCTCAAGGGACCTCGCCTTATTTTGTGCCCAGAACTGATCCGATCCCAAATGAAAATTACAGCATGCTACAAGGAGGAGTAGCCTTTAATATGCCAGAGAAGATGTCAAACTTTAACACTCCGAAACAGCACAATGTAGGGCAATTAAGAGCAGAAGTACCTGCAGAATAATAATATGTTTGCCATGTTTACTGCACAACAGCTGACTGATTGGTTAGGTAATTTGAGTTCTGAAGGTGCTACAGGTATGGCAAACTGTAAAGCCAGCACAGAAGAGACACCAGAGAGAGACAGGCCAGTGAATTTGCACAGATTAAAACAGGAACTGAATGAAATGATAGTAGGAACATTAGATACAGCCCAATTGGAAACTATGAACTATGATTCATGTGCAAGGATGTTACTCAACTTGCAGAACAGGCTTACAAAAGATTAGCTGAAGTAGCTGAGAAATATGATGTGGATTTAGTCAAAACCCTTTAAGAGGAGTTACAGATTGGAGTTTAGCACAAAAGACATAGTTAACGTGAGATCCCCTGGAATTAAACTCCACATTAAGAAATTGGTTACATACATTCACAAATGGGGAGCTATAGATGCATGAGAAGGTAGATGGGTGAAGAAAAGAGATCAGAAGAAAGCTAACCCAAATGTGACTCTGGCAGGAGCAAATCAAGCGGAAGACAATGTAAAAATGTTGCCCCGGAGAGAAATACCAGGTGGAGGTAATGTCCATGTTCCTTGGAGTTGGAGTGATTTTCTGTCATTCACCAATGATTACCCCAGACTGAGAAAGGAACCTGTGGGATGATATACGCAAACAGAGAGATTTGTGAAACTTTCAAAGTTGCCTGTGGGAAGATTTGAATATGTTGTTTGACATTGTGGTTCAGACTGATTTGTGGACTGAATACAAGGTGAATGGTGATTGCCTGATAGTGAACCTTGAAGAGATCCAGTAACGGTGCAACATCAGAAGAGATGAAAAAACGCTACAAGGTGATTGAAGTTTTGAAAAACAAGGTGTCACTGAAAAATACTGATTGGCAGAAAATAGATAAGACAGCTGAGGAGTCAAAGGAGTCAATTAATGCTTACTACGAAAGACTGTTTCAGGCTTTCAAACAGCATAGTGGTACAGTGACAACAGAAGCAAAAAATATGGGACATTTTCTCTTTATATTGGTGCAAGGATTGAAGCCAGACATAAGTGAAATTATTCAGCAGCATTTGATTTGTTTGCAGAATAAACCAATTGATGAAATCTTGCAATACGCCAAGTATTATAGTGATGCACAGGAATTGTAGCAGAAAATGTAAAAAAGAAGGGGATGGTCATGCAATTGAAGGCTGCACAGTAAGCTAGTCAGAGTCCGCAGATGATGGTGAACACTGGTAACATGCAAGGAATGCTACAGAAGGTGACGAATGTTGTTCAGCCTAGAGGTAGAGAATGTGCTGTTCAGGTAGACCAAAGTGGAGGTGTTTTTGACATTCAAGCTTTGAAGAGAACTAATCTGTGTCATGCGTGTGGAAAGTTGGGTCATTGGTGACAGGGGTGTCCATTTAATAATGTAAATAATCAAGTTCGGAATACTGGAGTTGCTCAAGTGCAAGGCAATAATCAGATTCAAATTGAGGGAGTTCAAAGACCTCCAGTTCAATGTAAATGTGTCCCCAGGACAGCAGATACAGGTATCGTAAGCCCCGAAACTCAAAAGCAAATGATTGTTCCCCAACAGAATTTGAAATAAACTGCAAATGCCAATGTGAATCAGATAGCATCACAGTTTCCCCTGGTGGACCTGAGTGATGAGCCATTTTCAGAAATTCTTCATGCTGATAACTCTGATGCTAAGGGTTGAATGGTAGATGCATCCTGAGAAGTAGATCAACGTGGTCCCTATGTAAATGCCAAAGTTATGGGTCATGATGTGTCATTTTGAGTTCACACAGGGGCTACACGCTCCATTGTCAGAACAGCAGAAGTGCCAAATTTGCCCCTTTCAGAAAAAAGAATACAATTCATGGGAGTCACAAATAAACAGTTGACCAAACCTGTAACAGAAAATGTCCCTGTAAAACTAGGTTCATTTGGAGATGAGCATCAGTTTGTGGTCTGTGACTCAAGTCCAGTAAGCTGGCTGGGACGTGACCCACTGTGTAGGCTAAACGGTTCCATTAGTTGTACATCACATGGAATAGCCATCCAGAAAAAATAAGATGTGCCCTGTAAAATTGTAGTACCCGAATGTCACATTGTACCCAATGTTGACATGTAATGATTTGCCAAAAGATTTAAAAGGCACAGTGACACCTGATGTTTGGGATTTTTCAGGAATGAAACAGGTCTCATCGAAGGACTTGAGCATATAAAAATAACAGTAAAGCCAAAGGCAGTGTTTTCCAAAACACCCCTCTATAACATGACACCATTGCTGAAATACTTCCCTTATAAATAGTTAAATTGACCAAGGTATTCTGAAGAAGATAATGGGAAGTCCATGTAACTCTCCCATTCTAGAACTGCGGAAGCCCAATGGAAAGTATTGTGTGGTTTAAGACCTGAGAAAAGGGAACAAAATTGTACTTCCATGTTGTCCTGTGATACCAAATCCAGCAGTTATGTTATTTCATATTCCATGTGAAGCAGAATGGTTTACAGTAACTGATTTGCGCCAGGCCTTCTTTTCTACACCATTACATGAAGAAAGTCAATTCCACTGTGCGTCCAAATTCAGCAGTCGTGTTTTGGCATGGTGCTGAGTCCCACAAGGGTATACAGAGTCACCCTCCATTTTAACCAGATCTTGAAAAAAAACTTGAATTCTTAAAAATGCCCTATCATTCAGTCTTAGTGCAGCACACAGATGGCCTGCTTGTTGCATCAAACACCGAGAAGCTTGCAGGAAAGATACAATTGCTCTATTAAATCATTTAGTAGAAATTGGATATAAGATTTCCCCAGCAAAATTATAGCATTGCAAGAAAGAAGTTCTATATTTAGGTTACCACATTGAGAAAGGTGGGAGGAAGATGTCACAAGAAAGAATCACAGCAACAATGAATATGAATCCCCCTGCCGCACAGAAAGAAGTCTGAATCTTTATGGGAATGTTTGGCTGCTGTCGTCAGTAGATACTGAACTTTTCCCTTTTGGCCAAGGCTTTACAAAGGCTGACACGCAAGGATGTGTCTCATCTGGTACCACTGGATGACAACTGCATGCGTGCCTTCACAAAGCTGAAAGAAAGCTTAAACCAAGCCCCAGCTCTGGGAATGCCTGATTATAACAAATATTTTTCTTTGTTTTGCTGTGAGAGGAATGGGTGTGCTCTCTTAGTTTTGACACAGCTGCATGAAAATGCAAAGAAGCCTGTGGCTTATTTTTCCACCACACTTGATCCTGTGGCTTCAGCGCTGCCTGGTTGTTTGAAGGCGGTCGCAGCTTTGAGCATCAGCTGTGAACAGTTCAAAGGCATTGTTATTAGTCATACCTTGAATGTCTTTGTGGCCCACTCCGGGGAGATATTGTCAACCCAAACAAACACCCAGCATTTGACTAATGCGTGTTTGACCTGCTATGAGCAAGTCACCCTTGCTTCTCTAATGTAAATCTGAAGAGAGGCTCGGTTTTAAATCCTGCAACGTTATTGCCAAATCCTGTTGGAAATGTAACTGAAATGGTGAATGAGGTTGAGCATGACTGTCTCGATGTGACTGAACTGTGCACCAAGCCAAACCCCTGACATTAAAGACAATCCTCTTACTGAAAATGATTATGTCATGTTTGTTCATGGCTCCTGTTTAAGAGATAAAGTTGGTACACTAGGAGAAGGTAATGAGGTTTGCACAGTCACAGGTGTGATTGAAGCTTCATGGCTTTGAGGAGTCTTTTCTACCCAAGTAGCCAAATTGGTCACTCTTACCAAAGCATGCTGTGTCTCTGAACAGCTGAAAGAGATAATTTTTACTTATAACCTGTACGGGTTTGGTGTCGTTCATGATTTTGGACAGATGTGGTCCAAGAGAGGGTTCATGACCTCCTCTGAATCCCCTATTTGCAATGCAATATGATTTACAATTTGTTGAATGCTTTATAGCTGCCTGCAAAGATTGCTGTCGTCAAGTGTACAGCACATAAAAAGACTACTGATTATGTAAGTTTAGGCAACACATATGCAAATGAAGGAGACAGATATTGTGCCCTTAGTTGTACCTCCTTTAATGGAGAGTGGAGTGGCAAGGTAAAGCTTCCTGTTAACTGCTGTTGATGCATGGCAGGAAGCTAGGAGATTGCAGGAAGACGTGACAGAGGAAGAACAGCAAAGTTGGGTTACAGCAGGATGTGTCAAAAGAAATAGGGGTGATATTTGGGTTTAAAGTGTTTGAAGAGCATTGTTGCCAAAAAGCCTATTCTGAACTATGGGTAGACATGATCAAGAACAGGCACACATAGGTAAGGATGCAAGGAACAAAACTTTAGACAAACATGGTTTTATCCCTGATTCCAAATAATTGCAGAAGCTGTGTGCCACATGCCAACAGATGAATGTAGGGAAATGCACAGTTATTACACTGAGTCATACAGGTAGATCAGGGGGACCGTTCAAAAGAATGCAGCTGGATTTCATTGAGCTGGGCGTGTTCAATGGACTGAAGTATGTCTTGGTCATTGTATTCATTTTGCCACTCTGTGATGAAGCATACCAGACCAGGAGAAATGACAGTCTCACTGTAGCAAAGCTGTTACTCCCAAATTCTCTAGAGTCAGACAGAGGAACTCATTTAAACAGTGAGGTCCTGAAACTGTTGTGTGCGGTATTACAAGTTGAGATAAGATTACATTGTGGCAACAGACCTGAGGCTTCTGGACTTGTAGAGCAGATTAATGGAACACTAAAGTCCAGATTGGCAAAAGTAAGTGCATCCACCACACTGAAATGACCAGATGCTTAGCCTTGTGTCTTGATGAGTATGTGTAGCACACCTGACAAAAAAGACTGGGTTGTCCCCTCATGAGATTATCATGGGGAGGGCCATGACATTGCCAGCAGTTTATGCGAATGTGCTTGTGAACGTTACAGATGACTTGGTACTGGATAATTGCAAAGGACTGGTTGACATGGCTGATATTCTTTGTCTCATCAGGTTGGAGAAGCTACAGTACAGCAGCAGGAAGAGCTTTGCCATGACCTATGTCCAGGTGATTGGGTCATGATCAAGGAGCATATAAGAAGAAACTATTTGGAACCACATTGGAGAGGACCTCACCAAGTGGTTTTGGTGACCACTACAGCTGTTAAGTGTTCAGGTCCCCCTAACTGGGTACACAATGAGCTACACTCACAAAGTTCCAGGTCCCCTAGATGATACAGCATCGCTCCTGAAGGGTTGGTTACAGTGAGCGAGAGGGTTCAGGTTAGTCAAGCTATTGGGACTGGTCAAGTGGCTGCTGCAGCACAAACATGGTCTGAGCGAGTTAACAGCAGTTGAAGGTACAAAAGGGTTGAGACAGAATCAGTTGACTCACGCGAGCTTGAATGCTGACAAAGAACAAGTTGCTGTAGATGAAAGAGCTGTACCAGGAGACAACTGGCCTAAAGAGCAAATTGAGGTAGCTGTACAAATGCCTTCAACTATTGCCGAAGAAACTGAGGAATAGAGTAAAAGTGACAGTGATGCTGAGAGTCGAGTAAACAGAAGTTCAAAGACAAAGAGAGTACCACGCCGAAAGTACTCAGCACCTGAATGGACATATTTTGTTGTAAATGACTGGGAGAAGGAGTTTGCAACCTTTTGCTGTAAAAAATTGAATCCAGTTCAATATTCTTGAGCTTGAAATTGCAGTGAAACTGAACTATGAAATCTCATTGCCGCTTGATGAAGAGGGACATTATACTTTGGAAGTGATTATTAGTGATTATGAACTGTGCCTTTATTAGAGATATTTGAACTTTTAGTAGTAGCTTTTTGACATTTGCAAATAGAGAAAACTCTTGATGAACTTTCTAGAAGATCAAGGAACATTTTATGAATAATTTGAACTTTGAAAATACATTTTTTTATTTGCTTTGCTCATAGGACCGAAAAGAGACAGTGATATATTAAAGCCACCTTGCACTTCTGATTTTCTGATTTGTGACTAACTTGAGTTTGGATTTCTGAAGTTAGAGAACCTATGGAGTTGAATCGAAACAGAGGTAGTAAATGTAAATATAAATGTAGTGATAGTGATAGTTATCTTGATTGTAATAATGCTCATCGGTTTGAGTTTGCCCATAACATATCATTCAGAGATTATATATACAAGTATCCAGAATTTAGCAAATTCCATTGTTAATCAGAAATGACTTTACAATGATGAGAAACATTTACACACCGATGGCTCCAGAGGTGAGTCATCACAAAATGTATATTAGAAATTAACATACAGTACGTAGATGCCATGGAGGTTAGAGACTGTTGTGTTTGCACACAGTTGCCTTTATCAGTAAGTGAGGGAATCACATACAATAGTTTACCCCTAACTTATGGAAGTTCCTGTAGCCTGTTATTGACACTGTATCAGCAGGAGTATTATCAATACTTATATTGAAATTATGACCTAGTGTTTTCAATTGTCCCCATTGTGAAACAGTTGAGCAGCATTGCGTTGCAAAGACAAGGAACATTGACACAGTGGGAGGTTTCTTTGAACTTGCATTGCCATTTTGTACAGTCTGTGCCCACAAGACCAATTTGACCTGTAGTCTTAGCTTAGCAGCAAAGGAATTCATTGGACAAGTAGAGGAAAGTAGAAGAGCTATGAAAGCTAAAATAAAAAAGGGAATTGTTTTACAAAATTGGGGAAAAATGAAACTCATACAGTTGCTGGAAGTCAAGTACTCCTGGCTCAAGACTGACACAGAGGGGGTCATTCTGACGCCGGCGGTCTCGGCGGGAGCACCGCCGACAGACCGGCGGTGCCCCGCAGGGCATTCTGACCGCGGCGGTTCGGCCGCGGTCAGATGCGGGAAACCGGCGGTCTCCCGCCGGTTTCCCGCTGCCCTGCAGAATCCTCCATGGCGGCGGAGCGCGCTCCGCCGCCATGAGGATTCTGACACCCCCTACCGCCATCCTGTTCCTGGCGGGTCTCCCGCCAGGAACAGGATGGCGGTAGGGGGTGCCGCGGGGCCCCTGGGGGCCCCTGCAGTGCCCATGCCAATGGAATGGGCACTGCAGGGGCCCCCGTATGAGGGCCCCACAAAGTATTTCAGTGTCTGCTATGCAGACACTGAAATACGCGACGGGTGCCACCGCACCCGTCGCACCTTCCCACTACGCCGGCTCAATTCAGAGCCGGCGTCCTCGTGGGAAGGTTGATTTGCCCTGGGCTGGCGGGCGGCCTTTTGGCGGCCGCCCGCCAGCCCAGGGCAAATCCCAAAATACCCTCAGCGGTCTTTCGACCGCGGAGCGGTATTTTGGTGGGGGAACTTTGGCGGGCGGCCTCCGCCGCCCGCCGAAGTTAGAATCACCCCCAGATTTTGTAGTAACTAGTGAATGTAGACATGTATTTTTGTTTAAAAGTGTTTGGAATTTTATGTTAGCTGAACAAAACCTGGCCATACCAGATTTTTATTCCATTTGTGGGAAAAATGCCTATTACAAACTGCCAAAAGGCTGGTATGGTACCTATTACTAATAGTGTTTCCAAAGGTATATCATGTGGAACAATGATCCAGTCTGGAAGGAGAAATCAAACACTAAAGTTAAAACAGGAGAATACCTCAGAGATTTGAGGAGAAATGTTTGGCGCCATAGTTCCTCAGTAGGTTGCGTCTTCAATGATCTTAAGATTAGAAAGTTGTCAACTATTGTAGATAAATTATCTACAGATATTGCAGGTGCCATATTATTAATGGACACAGAAATGGCCGCTGTAACATCAATGGTTTTGCAAAACTGCCTTGCGTTAGACATTTTTCTTGCAATGGAAGTTGGAATTTGCAAAATGTTACATGCTCAACATTGTTGCACTTGCATACCTGACAACAATAAAGAGAGAAGGAAGTACACTGCAAATATGACTGACTTAAAACAGGACATGAAAACGTTAACAGTGACAGATGCATGGGAAGCAATGGGTAGTGTTTTTCAGCTATTGGAAGGGGGTTTGGAAACCTAGGACGAGGACTTGTAGGAACCATTTTGAGACCCCCACTGATTATGGTTTTGTGTGCCCTAGTTGAAGCTGGGGTTTACACATTAGTCAAGAAGCTGAAGACAAAAGAAGCAAAAGAAAAGAAAGAAAGGAGGAGATGGCGACTGGAAGGAGCATATATCATAAAAATATCAAACAGTCATAGGACTTCAGAAGACCTTTCCTGAATAAGCCTCTGAAATGTTCAGATGTCTCATTGAAAATAAGAGTTGGAGTATTTTGTGATGTGTTGATTCGCCATCAAAGGGGGGACTGATGTCATCGAAATCCTAGTACTGTCCCTCATGTCACAGTGATTGACTCTACATGACAGTTTATGCCTTATGCTAACCACAGCGCTAATAGTTTGCTTGTAAAGTGATGCACTGAGAAGTCATATTAAATGTGCATTCATTCAGACTAATTTTAGAAAGCCCTGTGGTATTAAGATTTAATTATATGTTTGAAGGATTTTATTGTTATTATGTTATAGTTTAGACTCTAGACTAATAGCATGTATGAAACAATATTACATTTCTTATGATTAATGATCCAAAAAACGTGCAAAAATAGAGAAATGCAGTTCCACGTTACACTGAAATGTATTTAGTTATTTCATTTAAAGTTATTGAAATCTAAATCCTAATGAAGAAATTATTAATGAAGAATTACAGTTGAGTATTAAAATGTGTTATATTTGATGTATTAATGTGCTGTTGTAATTGACTTGCGGTAGCCTAAGTGAGGCCTGCTAGGCCCTGTTTTTGCGATTGTGCAGAAAATGCTAAGTGATTTCCTGAATGAGAAAATTCTTTCAGACTTCTTCCCTGTGAGAAGACTAGCTTTGGTAATAGACACTTAGGGGCATATTTACAAGTCCCTTATGTCTCCTTGCACCACATTAGCGTAATTTTTATGCTAATGTGGTGTTAGGTAGGCATTTCCGATGCACAATATTTACAAAGTGGTGCAATGCTTACATTCCACCACTTTGTAACCCTTTGCACCACATTATGCTGCACCAGGCATAATGTATGCAAGGGGGCGTTCCAGCGCTGGGAGGCCCTAAAAATAGCACAGTAAAATTTACAAGCTTTCACTGTGCCATTTTTTGCGCCATTTTTAACGCCTGCTCAGAGCAGGTCCTCCCTGTGCTTTGCTACACTAGTGTCAAAATGTTCAACGATAGTGTAGCAAAGGGCCACAATAGCGTGAAGATTTTTCATGCTATTGTGCTAACGACCGCCATGGTGTGCGGTATTGTAACTGTAACGCAATCATGGTGTGATTAGGTGCTGGTAGGGAGGAGTGCACGAAAAGTAGTGCATCATCTATGAAGCACCACTTTCTTGTAAATATGCCCCTTACTATTTTATATGTACATAGTTTGTAAATTTGACCTTGAATGTGAAACATCATTGACTGTGGACTAGAAATGTAAACATTTGTTTCAAACTTGTGTGAAGCTACATGGATTGATGATGTTCCCATTATAGGCCTGGAAGGAAGCACTAATGTTGCAGTTTAGAGTCGTATGATCAATTTCTAGTGGATGATGCCCTGTCTACGTCAATTGAATTGTTATCGTGACAAATCAGATTGCCATATGAACTTCAAAATATTGATGACCAGTTGGATTTTGTTTAGAATCCTGGAGCCGTAGAAGAATCCTCAATATTGAGCCCCATGGAGAGGTATCTTCCTTTCTGGCCCGCCCCACTGAAATGCCATGCAGAGACTTACACATTTTCTCCTCAGCCCTTGCAGAAGACTCTTGACCGAGCTTCTGGCCTGCTGACGCTTTTTATTTTTATTTTTGTACTATTTTTTGTCCACCTTAGTTAGTTTTATGCTGTAATCTCTCTGTGTGCTTTTAACCACACCCATTAGTTTTGTCGGTTTGTGAGCATGCCTTTAAAAAATCGCTTGATTTAATTTGTGAAAGGCATGCATACATCATGCCTTTTCCAGTGTTTAGCCCTCCTTAAGTGCATTGGCCAACTACTGAAAACATACAAGGCTCCATATTTTCCGCGTGGCTTCTGGACTACTTTTTCTTTTTAGTTCCTACGCAGCGCGATCTCGCTGGGCAGTAGTGGAGCGCTTTGCAGGACATTGACCCTATTCCATGGATAATTGCATAACTGCTGATACATTTGACTGCAAGCGAACTTCTGTTTCCTTTTGTGTGCTCCTGCACGCTCATTGCGTGGCTCTTTAAATCAGCTTGCTTATTATGTAAAAATGTATTACTTTTCATTTTCAATTTATGTGGCAATAAAAGTCCAGTTAGGACTTTACAACGCTACTAGCTCTAACTCGAGCAAACACGGGACCCATTGCATTACAAATCCTTGTTGTTCTTTGTGTTCTGCCCCACACGTTATCCCTTGATTGACTAATCTGTAGGGTTTCCCTGTGCCCAGAAATTGGACTTTCATGATTTAAATTGACTAGATGCGAGGTAAATCTGAGCAATGCTTGATTTCTGTTCATCAGATATTTTTGATGGTGTTCTGTGTTATCTCTATTGAATGCCTAGTTCTCTTAATGTTAGTTCTCCTTAATCTGTTTCATCTACTTGGTCAACCCTTCCTGATATTGTACCTTTATAATTTTGTTTTGAGAATTGTCTATATGACTTTGTGCTTGTAATAAAACTCCTTAACTTTATTCCTGACTGGAGTTTCCCTTGTATGGCCACGTGGGTCATGTTGTATGAAGTAATTGGTTTGTTTTGTTATTGTGTTAATGGTTCTAGCACATCCTATGCAGGGTTCAAAGATCTTTTGACCTCAGATGAGCACTGATTCCTGCAAATGATAAAAATGCTTCAGTACAAGTTGCTTGTGGAGGTGTCCAGCAGATCCATTCTCTAACAAATGTGGGACACAACAGTGATACAACCTATCTCAACCTCTTCATTTTTGTACTAGAACCATTATCCACAGCAAACAGACAGTCTATGGACAATGAGGGTATAAATAACAGATTTGGAGAGGTGAAATCTTTTTCATATGCAGACGACATCCTGTTTACACTTGCCAACCCAGAGGTTTTTCTCATTGCTCTAATGGTGACGATAGGCTTATTCTACTCTTTAATTAGCTATAGATCAATTGGGTTAAGTGTCTGGCATTACTAAAGTCACCAGGACAGCCAGTTTCAGAGGACATAACATGAGATTGACACTCAAGGGCCTTACATATATACCGCTGATCAACAGAGGATTAGAGAGAATGGCAGAAGGTAATATGAATGTTTGTTTGCAAAGGCCCAGAATGGCACTGAGCGTGGGACTCTCAACCTATCACTATGGGTTAGCATCCAGATTGGTAAGGTGGCCAATGCATATATGGCATGATTCCCTTTCTGGTGAATCGGTCACCTTAACAAAGACATGAAATATTTTTGTGTGAGGAGGGATGCGCTTGAAACAATACCTTCCAAACTTCATGCACACACATTGTCAGGATAACTAAGACCAATAGCTCACATAGGCATAACTGCTACTAAGTCGGACCCACCATCACTGTGTGTTCATGTAGAGCAAGACACACTGAATAACTCACAAAATATGTCTTTATAGGTTCAAATCTGTACCCACTGCACTCAAAAACTCCATAATTACAGATGAGTTCACTAACTGGAAGTATACTCTTAAAATAATGGGCCTTGATTCTTTATTAAACACCTCTTCACCAATACCAATTGGTGGTGCTGGATCCACTAGACAAACTGAGTAGCAAAAGGGCTCATGCAAATACAGCAACTGTTTAATAACCAAAAGTTTAAGACCTTTGACTCGCCCCCAGCTGAAATTGCCTTGGAAAATAAGAACATCTGGTAGTAATGCCAGCTGTCAAACTGTTTGCAGAGGTGAGTAGGTCACCACCCTATTAGTATACCAACATCTCTTGACAGTATGAATTCAGGGGCATTGTATTGGGTCATTATATCATACTTATTAACAAACATTTATTGAGACAGACGACACCTGACTTTGGGGGCAGGAATACACCAAGCAGAATTACAATCTATTGTTTAGCACTGAATACAAATATGTCAGAGAAGCAAGACCGACATCCTTATAATTTAAGGTGCTGCATGTTTTGATAGTGTCCCCTTCTAAGTTTTGCCACATTCAAATTGCTGGAGGTGTGATAGCTCGATATTGGATCTACTATAAGTCCTATGGAATTGTCCCAAACCGGGTCAATGTTGGTCTGTGGTATAGAGTATGATGTCCCCTGCCTTCGGGTTTCCTGTTCTTAAGTCGACCATATGGGGTGGATGTTTTAAATAGTTCTGTGCTCTTGAATGTTACAAAATCTGTAATTTATTATGTTTTTGGTTCAGATCAAGCGACTACCAGTCTTTGATTTGTTTCTACAATTTACAATGCCTTCTTAACACCTGGGGTTTTCCTCCTTGTAGGTGTGACTTCTCTTCTTTTCTATGGCCGGAGGTTCTCTGTGAAAACAAAAAAATAAATCAAAATAACCAGGTAAGTGAATTTCAAAAAAATTATATAACTATTTTATAAACATTCTTTAATTATCTTAGAATTGAGAGTTGTCATTACTCCTCTCTCCTGCTGTCGTTAGGGGTCTTTTGATTTCACTCTTTGTTCAGATTGATTTCACTCTTTGTTCAGATTAACAAAGCAGCCACACAAAAACGGAAAATAATATAATTAGAAAGAATATCGACTGGCATTCATTGTGTCTCTCAACCCCTTTGTTATCATCTCATAAGTTCCTTCACCATCTTTTTTGGGGAGAAATAGAATCTATTATAACTACCCCCTCTTTCAAAATTTGAATTACACCAAAACAGAAAAGGAAAAGGAAAGAAAACCTCTCTCGTCTTAAATTGAGTTCTTATAAGTTACTTCTCCCTTAGGTTATAGATGTTGGTGTAAGGTGGGCATCAATCAATTATGTTTTCCAAGGACATCCTCTTGGTGGTTTTCCCTCTTTCATCTCCATGCACTCCTTTCTAGCAATTGGACCTGCCAATTGTCTTTAAGGACTCCTCTTGGTCCGTGAGACCCACTAGACTGTGGCAGGCATGTTGGCTTCACTGGCCCCAAGAGGCTGCATCCACCACTCTTCAGTCCCTTCTGGCCTTTGCATAGCTGCTGAGGTTTCAGATTGCTCTGAGTGACATTTTCATAAGATCAGTGTAATTATGAGTGACATTTCAATGACTATGAGTGACACTTTCTTGTGAGCAAGCTCAAACAATGAAGACAAAGGAAACATATTAATATCAGAAATTACAGACATTTGAGCAACGTGACTGCACCAGCAAAAGCAAGTCAGTGAAACAGCAGGTGATCATACACTTCTGCGAGACAAGCCAGTGCCACAGCAACAGGCAGGTCCAGAGGCCGGCCTGCTACAACTGGAGGCTGAATCCTGCAGCAACCAACGCCACCACTGCATATTCTGGCCCGCAACTGCCTCTGGACTCAGGTGACTCTGGTACTCTGGGCTGTTGAACCACTCCTGTGGGCTGGGCCGCCATGTTTCACACTCTCAGCAGCAGCCCAGCCGCTAGCGCCGGTGGGGTCAGGTCCGAGTAAGTCCGGTCCAGTGGATCACAATACCGTTGCAGTGAAAGCGGCAAGCTCCCTATTGGTTGCCAGCTGAGCAGACGGCGAGTCAGCCGGAGGTGGAGATGGTGGGGTCAGGTCTTGCTGCAGGATCCATACCGCTGCAGTGATGCGTGCAGCGTGCTCCTCAGCTGTGCTGCCATGATTGCCCACCCACACACCCTCACCAGGCATCAAATTACTACTTGAAATGGGCAGCAGGAAGAACCGAACACCTGCCTATTAAAGTGAGTCTGACAAACTCACTGAGACTCACACACTGCCTCCATAGTAGCCATTGGGCACTGACAGTGAGTGACTCCCGGTGATGTCAGAGTTATGCAGTGTGGTGTCAGTTGTTGTGTTACATTGCAGTACATGACAGCAGCCAGCAGATAAGCCAGCCCCCAAGCCTCCTGGGAGCAGCACACACCACAGGCTGCCACTGCAACTTTCAACATTCGGTGCGTTAGAGCAGCACTTCGGCTTGACAGCTGAGCGGTGTTATAATGCATGATCTTGCATTTCAGTGCAGTGATGAAGACAACCACACTGAAATGCATCTACCTAACACCTGATGTGTGGTACTTGGCAGGGCTGCCTTCGTCTGTCCCTTCATGCCTCCCAGACTGTGCCACCTCTACCTGCCGCTGGTACTACTTCCTCAACAATCTTGCATCGCTCTTCCTCCACTCTTCCTTCAGCTCTCGATTGCCCTCTTACTCCTTGTCACGCATCCTTCCAGCCTTCTTCAGCAAAGTCCCTCCCTCTTTTTAGTCACCCATTGCTTTCTGTCCTTGCACCCTCCTGTTTGTGCGCTTTATAGTCTTTTGTCTATTTCCTCCACTCTTTCACTTTATCCTTCTGTCATTTCTAGGACTCACGACGGACCTCCATCTAGGCTGGCACGTCAAGAGATCCTTTTGTCAGCAATGTGCCCATCGCTTAATAAAAGTTTCATTTCATCTCTCTGGAGTGACGGAGACTCGTCTTTTCACGTTCGGGGCGCAGATTATTTCAGTCCCCAAGCGTTGTGGATGTTTGTTTTTATACACATATATATATATATATATATATATATATATATATATATATATATATATATATATATATATATATATATACTGGAAGATGCAGGATCACAAGAAAACAACAGCCAGCCAGGGCAAAAATCTGGATCCCAAAGGATACAAAGAGCCACAAGAAAATGTAATATCCAAGAAAGAAGTGACTCAAACAGATGATCTCATTAAAGAAGGAAGCTGAAACGTTGTAGTAGAAATATATTTTTGTTCTTTAATGAGATCATCTGTTTGAGTCACTTCTTTCTTGGATATATATATATATATATATATATATATATATATATATATATATATATATATATATATATATGTATATATATATTTATGGTGCTTCGAGGTAGCCCTCCTACGGGCGTGTGTGGCGCTCTTGTGATTTTATTGTGTTGTGCATTTCTCTGCGGCAGGGCTTCCCGATATCTATACATAAAACGAGGTCTTGTTTTCTGCTAACAAGTTGAGTATATATTAGATCTTAGCTGTCAGTATTCCCTACTCCACTGTCTTCAGAAACCTTGCTCATCTAATGCTTAGTTACACAGGAATGCATACATGAAGACTCCCAACATAATTATATTAATTATGAATTTACATCAATATACAGGGAGTGCAGAATTATTAGGCAAATGAGTATTTTGACCACATCATCCTCTTTATGCATGTTGTCTTACTCCAAGCTGTATAGGCTCGAAAGCCTACTACCAATTAAGCATTTTAGGTGATGTGCATCTCTGTCATGAGAAGGGGTGTGGTCTAATGACATCAACACCCTATATCAGGTGTACATAATTATTAGGCAACTTAACAAAAAACAAATATATACCCATTTCAATTATTTATTATTACCAGTGAAACCAATATAACATCTCAACATTCACAAATATACATTTCTGACATTCAAAAACAAAACAAAAACAAATCAGTGACCAATATAGCCACCTTTCTTTGCAAGGACACTCAAAAGCCTGCCATCCATGGATTCTGTCAGTGTTTTTATCTGTTCACCATCAACATTGCGTGCAGCAGCAACCACAGCCTCCCAGACACTGTTCAGAGAGGTGTACTGTTTTCCCTCCTTGTAAATCTCACATTTGATGATGGACCACAGGTTCTCAATGGGGTTCAGATCAGGTGAACAAGGAGGCCATGTCATTAGATTTCCTTCTTTTATACCCTTTCTTGCCAGCCACGCTGTGGAGTACTTGGACGCGTGTGATGGAGCATTGTCCTGCATGAAAATCATGTTTTTCTTGAAGGATGCAGACTTCTTCCTGTACCACTGCTTGAAGAAGGTGTCTTCCAGGAACTGGCAGTAGGACTGGGAGTTGAGCTTGACTCCATCCTCAACCCGAAAAGGCCCCACAAGCTCATCTTTGATGATACCAGCCCAAACCCGTACTCCACCTCCACCTTGCTGGCGTCTGAGTCGGACTGGAGCTCTCTGCCCTTTACCAATCCAGCCACGGGCCCATCCATCTGGCCCATCAAGACTCACTCTCATTTCATCAGTCCATAAAACCTTAGAAAAATCAGTCTTGAGATATTTCTTGGCCCAGTCTTGACGTTTCAGCTTGTGTGTCTTGTTCAGTGGTGGTCGTCTTTCAGCCTTTCTTACCTTGGCCATGTCTCTGAGTATTGCACACCATGTGCTTTTGGGCACTCCAGTGATGTTGCAGCTCTGAAATATGGCCAAACTGGTGGCAAGTGGCATCGTGGCAGCTGCACGCTTGACTTTTCTCAGTTCATGGGCAGTTATTTTGCGCCTTGGTTTTTCTACACGCTTCTTGCGACCCTGTTGACTATTTTGAATGAAACGCTTGATTGTTCGATGATCACGCTTCAGAAGTTTTGCAATTTTAAAAGTGCTGCATCCCTCTGCAAGATATCTCAGTATTTTTTACTTTTCTGAGCCTGTCAAGTCCTTCTTTTGACCCATTTTGCCAAAGGAAAGGAAGTTGCCTAATAATTATGCACACCTGATATAGGGTGTTGATGTCATTAGACCACACCCCTTCTCATTACAGAGATGCACATCACCTAATATGCTTAATTGGTAGTAGGCTTTCGAGCCTATACAGCTTGGAGTAAGACAACATGCATAAAGAGGATGATGTGGTCAAAATACTAATTTGCCTAATAATTATGCACTCCCTGTATTGTGATATTACAGAGTTTTAGTATTATTATACAGATATATACTCCTTACAGTTCATTATATTAAAACTTTGTCATGCCTGATTTGTCTTAATGATGCACTCTAAATATAAGCTAGGGTGTCATTATTCAGTATACTTGTAGCGCTAGTATGTTGCTGGAGTTCAAAAGACATGCTCCCCTTGTTTCTTGCCTTTTTGCATACAAATCTGGTGTGCCACGTTTGCCTATATAGCCACTCTATAATTAATCCGTTGGCATGATTATCTTATGTGTCCGCCTGTATATGGGTACAACTCTTTAGTACATTTCCTCTAGGTCCCCTTACCTTACTTTTCTTGCCATTTTTAGGTTGCCATAAGGTCTATTGTTATGGCCATTGAAGTATGCACTATTTTCATTCCCTCCATTCGTGTTCCGATGTGTAGGAAATTTTTGTTTTTTGTCTTGTACCATGTTATCATGCTATAATCCAACGTCCCCCTAAAGTTCACATTGCTCTATGCTGTCATCTGCTAACTTGTATTGAAACCTCAATAAATTAATTGTTTCAAAAGGAATTATAAATGAATGACTGTGTATAGGAGAGGTGTTTTTAAAAGAGTGGTTCTGAATGAAATCTAAAAGACAAGACAAAAGGTCCAGTTTTCCATGTGTCTCAGAAACCGGAGCTAAAAAAACTTCTCCCGTGTTCACAGTTTATCATCTATAATTTGATGTCCTATACGTGTCCCACACCAAACATTATTATTAACAAGCTTTAAAAAATGTAGAACTGTATGTTTATTTTTCACTGGGTTATGTTTTAAAAAATGCAAATAAAACAGTATAATGCTTAAGAGTAATGAAAGTCATGTTTTCATACTTTTTAGTTGTTTGCCACTTTGAATAAGAAAAACCTTGTTTTTTCTTTTCTTTTCCTGTCCTGGTTACTAAAGGGAGTTTTACATGCAAACTTTGAGTGGTTATCTCACACATTCTACATTCCATGCTATACATGGAATGCGAAATGAGAGATCCTCAGGGGGAATTCCAGATGGGACAGCTGTAAAGAGCAGTTAGAGCGGTCGATGACTTTTGCCAATAAAGATCCAACCTCATTGAACTGATCATCGATGGTCATTCTCATTATTATCACCACAAAATCTGGTGACGAGCTGGCCACGGTCAAGATCCCACTTCCAGTTTCTCTGGACCTCAAGGATTCTCTTTCATCAGGCGCGATGAGAGTGAAGATCAATAAAATCAATGACCAGCAGGGAAAATACTTGGTGTTAAAGGTGTTGGCTAAGTTTTCAACACTTTGTCACTGTTTGCACAGATCACACAATTTCTCACACACGCAGCTATTTCAAAATCCATACCTGGCCATCGATAACACTCTTATCTTTCTCTTAATTATTTTTACTAAGAAAAAAATAAGAGAGTATTATTAGTGGCTTTCTCTTAGTAATGGTTTATCCTAAATGTCCTTGATCACCTATCAGAATGAATTTGTCTCTTAAGTCTCTGGGAGAAACAAATTCATGGTTCCTCATCAAAATACCATTGTTCTTTACAGATAATTAAGAGAAAGATAAAAGAGTGTTGTTGGTGGCCGGGTATGGATCTTGAAACAGTTACATGCGTGAGAAATTGGGTGATCTGTGCAAACAGTAACAAAGTGTTGAAACTCAGCCAACACATTTAATACCAAGTATTTTGCCTGTGGGACCCAGGATTAAGCTGGCCATTGAATTTATTGGTCCTTTTAGCACCCTAGCAAGAAGATCTAGATTTGCTTTTGTGGCGGTGGACTTGTGGTTATAGCAAATGTGGAAAGTAGAGTTTATGGAGGAACCCAATACAAATGCGGTTATTAAAAGTTTGAAGAGATCCTTTACCAGGGAAGGAGTCCCTAAAGAATTAGTGCCAGACAACGGGGTACAGTTTACCTCTAGAGAAATAAAAGAAGTTTTGGGAAATTATGTCATCCAACACAAGTGAGTAGCTCTTTATCATCCTCAAAGGAAATGGTCTTGTTGAAAAAATAATTGGCACACTGGTTGAAAGTATACAATGGGCAATTCAAAATAAAATAGAAGTGAATGAAGCAGTGGAGGACATGTTGTGGCGTCACATTGTTCCTCTTCAAATGCGGTTACTGGTGTAAGTCCATTTTAAGTGATGAAAGGTCGTGTTTCGGCCTCTAAGCTGGGTCCTGCTTGGTTGAGAGAAGTTAAGACCAAAGCTGATAAAGCTAAGTCTTTAGATGAGATCGTTCGACTCGTGTTCTGAAGTTTCAGAATCAAATTAAAGAGGACTATGATAAAAAACACAATGCACGGGTAGAAAGAACCGAAACGAATACAGGTGATTGGATATGACTAAAATATCCCATCCTAGTCTCTAGATTTTGTTGTGTGGTAAAAACGGGGATGAACACTGATGATCGGTTCAATGAAGTTTGAATCTTTATTGGCCACAGTCATCGACCGCTCTGACTGCTCTATACAACTGTTATTTTCTGTAGGAAACCTTGTAGGATCTAAACAAATTACCCTGTGCTGAATTCAGAATTTTGTCTACTTTTCAGAAATGTTTAACTTTCCCGGATCCAGCATTGATTTCACACCCTTTTCTGTCACTAACTGGAAGGAGGCTGAAAGCACAATTTTTTTACAAAATGTGATATGTCCCAATAAAAAGCCAAAATTGTGTTGAAAAATATGGTTTTCTGATTCAAGTCTGCCTGTTCTTGAAAGCTGGGAAGATGGTGATATTAGCACCGCAAATGCTTTGTTGATGCCATTTTCAGGGAAAAAACCACAAGCCTTATTCTGCAGCCCTTTTTTCGCATTTGAAAAAACAAAAACAAAAAACAATGTTGCTGTATTTTGTCTAATTTCTTAGTTTCCTTCATGGGTACCTGCAAACTCTGGGTACCTCTAGAATCCCTAGGATGTTGGAAAAGAAGGACGCAAATTTGTCATGGGTAGCTCACGTGGACACAAAGTTATGAGGACCTAAGTGCGAACTGCCCAAATAGCCAAAAAAAGGCCTGGCACCTGAGGGGGAAAAGGCCTGGCAGCGAAGGGATTAATAAAACAAGGTGTTAGCATGCATTTATTTTCACATATCGGAAATCTACTTACAAATACATGCTTCTGCACACAGTGCATGCATGCAATGTTTGCATCGCTTGAGTGCACCAACACAAGGACAGAAAGTTCAATCAGATTTAGAAATCTAGTCAGGCCTTACCAGTTTTGGGGAGGTGAGTCGTTAGAAAAGGAAGCACTTCTGTAAAATAAAACAGGGTTTTGCTTTGCATTGGAAGACTGTGCACACGCTCTTTGCATTTGAGACAGGAGATGAAAGAGATCAAAAGGAGACAGAGCAGCCCAAATATCTAGGTGAAGACTTTCCCTCTCCAGCCCTTATCTGCAAAATGTACTCAAACTGGCGAGAGTAATGGGTGGCGGAGCCCATTCGTCCTCATGCTGCCTCTGCTGGTTTGAATCCAGAGACATCTGTGGCACCTGTGCCCTGACAAGCTCCCAGCGTGGCCACTGTGAATCCAGACAGAGCAGCAACGCTCCTGTAGCCCAAGTTGCTCACGCAATAAAAAATAACGCTAATCCGGTGTGTAGGAGGGGTGGGGAGAGGGCTGGCCTGGAAAGGCTATGCTGGAAGAGTTGAGGGTGGAGCAGCCATAGGGTCTCAGACCGGGCAGCATTCCGCCACATGCAGAAATATGAGAAATTTCACCGAATTGTTAGATAACTCAGCAGAATTCCATGGAGCAGAACTCTGCGAGCTACGCCCGCCCTTACTCATTACAAACGATAACAAATGTTGGAAAGAAGGTCTGAATCTAAGTGTGAGGGTCTCTCTGCATGAGCAAAGGTACTCCTACAAACCCCTGACTCCATTTTCTGGGCTTTGTAAGTGCAGGGAAACCATTTTTAGGGTATATAGACACTGGTCATCACGAGATGTCCAACTACATAATGGTTTCTCTGAACCTAGTCATGTTTGGTATCAAACATGTTGGAATTATGCAACTACGCCAGTTCCAGTTTTAGTTGCATGATCCCATGTACTTTGGGGTTATTTAGAGGATCCCCCATGTGTGCCTGTTCAGCCTTTCTGTGTCTGCGTGCAAGCCAGTGCTCCTGCCAAGACTCTGTTTTTCCCTCCTACAGCTGAACTTAACTTGGGCAGGGGGAGGCAAAACAAGGGAAGAGGTGCTACCCCCTCTCCTTTAGAAATAGGTGTCTCTAGACTTCTGAGCTCCACAGACTGCTTTGAAGCTCACATTTGGTACCCTCCTTGCAAAAACAGTTTCTTCCAGTACAGGAGCCCCCGGGCTTCCGCTCTGGTGCGAAACACACAAAGGACAGGGGAGTGACCACCCCCCTATTCAGCTCCTCATCACAGAGCTCCAAGACTGACATCCTCCCTACAGCTCCTGCATCCATCTTCCTAGTGCCGCTGAGACCTCCTCTCTACTCCCTTTGACTGCTGCCAGAGACTCCTTCTGAGGTCTCCATTGATTCCTGCTGGCTTCCCTCTCTGCAGAGGGCTGGCCCTAACTTATCTGTAACGGTTGAGTCCCTTGGACCTTGCTGGTCACCACTACTGCAACTCTTCTTGCAGCACTCCTTTTTCATTTGCAAAGGTTTGTTGGTGGTCCTCCTGGCCACGGACCCCTCTGCATTTTGACAGCCGGCGTGGGACAGCTCATGGACGACTCAAGGGATCCTTCTGCATCGCCTGGATGCCGCAGCTGCATCTTCATGACAACCGTCCATCAAAGAAATATCCACAAGAAGGGTAGGCATTGTACTCCTGCTCCCCCTAGGTGACACCGGATGGCTGGACTCTATCCCCTCTTTCCACAAGTGCTCCTTGTCCGGAATCCATGCATGGGTTCCACTGACCTGGTCCATGGGCCACTGTAGCAGCTGGACAGCCGAGGTCCCCATTGACTTCAACAGGAGGTTCCGACACAACTTCACCGGTATGCACTTGGGCTCCCTGTTGTAGGTACTTCAGTTCTCTGGGTATCCATGGATGGGGGCACTCTTGAACTTTCCTTGTCCCAACAGGTTTTCTCTGGGTCCTCTGGGAAGGGTACTTCTGCAAGCTTTTTCTAACCACGACTACCCAATGTTATCATAGGGGACACCCAACACTAGGTAGTACCTCTGCACACAGGCTCTTGTGGAACTGCTACTTACCTCTGGAGTTCTAGTAGTTCCCCAGTCCTTAGGATCCTTGAGTGTTAGTCTTGGCTAGCTGTGCCTTTATTAACCCATTTTTAGAGTATGGCTTGCTCCACTCTTCCCCCCATAGGGCCCATGGGATTTTATGCGTTTACCTGCCGGTTCTGAAGTATATTTTTTGGGCGTACAAATCTTTGGTTAGGAGATATACCAAAGTTAGTTTAGAGCTTGTGTGTTAATAAATAATATTATATTTTTCTTGGTGTTGCTCTTTCTTGTGTGTAAATCATTTACTGACTTTGTGGTTATTGCAATTGTTTTACACTCTCTCTGGTAAGCCTTAGCTGCTCTTGACAGCTACCCTATGAGAGCTTTGGTTATTAAAACCACTTACGCTATCACTAAGGGTTGCCTGGAATCAGTGCAGGGTGCATCACCTATACAGGGGCACCATATACTGAGCCAGCCTCCTACAATGGGTTTACCCCAGAAGAGGCCAGGACATCTGCAAATGCTAGGTAGATCTCAACCACCGGTCCATTTTTGGGGATGTCCCTTGCATGGTAAACAGGGGTGTAGCTCTGTCCTGAGTGTCAGACAGAATGTGAAATTGGTATCCTAAGTTTTATTTTGTCCTTCACATCTTGCAAATCTAGTGTGAGTAAAAAGTCTAGACTAGGCCCTGACAACGCATGCGAGGGCATTCCTAGTGTGCCTTCATGTTAGGAAATGGACTACTATCCTTGCACTGAGTACATCATGTAAAATAGTGATAGTAGCAAACTGAGTTTTTGAATCTACAGTGTGAATACACATTTTCCTATCTGTCAGAGACAGTGCAGTCAATTGACCCCTCTCTTTGTAAAGATCCGCAGTTATGTGAAACCCAGAACCTTGTGCTGGCATACTGTGTGTATGCGTAATATATGTGTATGTGCAAAACATGCATGGTAGTAGGACTCTTTATTGTATGAGTCTGTGGCTAGGGGGATCAATTTGGATGCCCTGGTTTGGCATGGCACATGAGGAAGGGTGAGATAGCTTCCCCAGATAGTGGAATGTTATGTTATGTTGTGTCATTATGTTATGCAGTCTGTCTTCCAAATGTCTCTAGGCACTGGCAGTAATTGATTAAGGTCAATATGTGCAGCCACAGTTAACAGGGAAGCCTGGTTTTGAGAGCTAGATGGTTTGAGGGCTTCACACTGACAAGCTAGGCTCCAAATACAGGGCTATGTATTGCATGCATTCAATTGGTTGGAGAGTTGAGATCCAGTCACGTAGTGAGGAGAATGGATATAGGGATACCTTCTGAAAGAAAACCTTTTGAAAGCCTATGACAACCTTCTTAGCAAAAGTTCTTTACGAGCACTGCCATTTGTAGAAGGTAGGGGTGAGAGGTGGGACTGCAGTTTCTATTTCTCAAGGTGAAAATGGTTTTCGGGAAGGACTGTCCTCTTCTCTGTTTCTGATTGCTGCTTTAGGAGGGTGATGACAACCAGCTGCAGAGAGCTTGCAACTCACTGTGCCCACTGTTTGGATATTCCTTCTTGGAGCTAGCCACACTGTTATCTGCTTTGAAAACCATCACTGTGCACAAAGGTGGTGTCTGGAGAGAAGCCTGTCAATGACACCTGAAATAGAAACAACTCAAATCGTTCTTTAGCCAGAGACAGTGGATCTACAATTCCTCTCTGGAAAATATGTATAGAAACTGGATAAAGTTCCAAGTCCTCTCCCAGGGGTAAGCGGACATTTTCAATCTCCCAGGGGTGAGGGGACTTCACTATCACCTAGAAGCCTGCCTGCTAGCTCGAAGATGGAAGGAGAGTGTCTGGGTCTGCAGGAAGAGAGATTGCCCAGGACGAGAAACCCAGCATATTCTAGAGGTATGGAGTACAGCGAGGAAGACTGTTGAGCTGGAACGAAGCTGCTTTTGACCCAAAGTTTGGGGACTGTGGTCTTCTGTTGCACCTCCCACCGTGGACTGATTAAAAACATATTCACCAAGTTGTCACAGTGTGGCCCGAAGTTCCCACCATTAACCAGAGGGCCTAATGCTGTCACTGCCACCTAAGAGAAGTTGCTATATCTTGCTCCAGGGCTGCAACTATTGAAGACGAGTCTCCTCCTGCATCAGCCTCTGCTTGCATCTGTCTTCAGTGCCACAACTGTTGACGACAAGCTCCCGCCTGTATCAGCCTCCAAGGCTGCAATTGCCGAAGCTGACCATTCACCTACAACAACCAAAAGTGATGCAGCTGTCAAAGACCCAAAGGTGACACTGCAGATGATGGGAGACCACCATAGGCAGTCTTCCCCCATGGGCCTGGCACTCTCTAGGAGGGCATCAATGACAAGGGTTAAAAGTGACAAATGCATTCTCCACCTGGGATCAATTACCCCAAACTGCTGACCATTCCATTGGCTGGTTTGTATTCATGAAGCACACTTTAAGAACTACAAGACTGGAGACCCTGGGAGCCTTCTAGGCATCTTCTGCTGCATGGGGGACCAATCAGTGTTGTTTCCCCTAGCCCCACTGGGTTAGTTTCAGTGGCGTTTAGCATGTTTTGCTCCTGGTAGCTTGCTTAACCCACGAGAATTCATTTGGGCCTCATGGCCACCAAAATGTTTGTGCTAGGAGCTTAACATGTAACTGCTCTTCCTTCAATGTAAAGAACTCAGGGCCTGCACTCGCGCCCTTTAGATTGCCATACACAAGACCTGCTCCACTGTCTGTGCTCCTGGTCCATCTCCATGGCCAGGGTCTTCCTCAGCAGCACCTTGCGGCCCATAAGGCAGATTATCCTACCTGCCTACACTCCCCATGCCCTCCTGGCCATTTGCAGGGTGAACACGTATTCAGCAGGAGTCAAGGGGTCCTCCTTTGAGGTTGTCCCTCCATAGGACACACCCACAGAAGTTCCAGGTGAATGTTCTCTTCCAGGGTCCCTAGCACATCAACCCCTCTCCCCCAAATGGAGAAGGGAGGATAATACCTTAGGCCCTGGAAGACAAATTCTAGTCCTTGGGTGAAGCTGGAGTCAAACATCAGTTGGTACTCTTTTCCAGTAGGAGTTAGGCGTCTTTGCGTCCCTCTCTTCAGCATGAATCAGAAATCCTGAAGTGCTTCTTGTCAGCAGTCTTCTTTCTTCTAGCTAGGTCTAATTCTGTGGTGTAGTCCCCCCCACACCCAAGAATGTTCTCAAAAGTCCTTCCCTCGTGGTGGGGTTTTTTAAGTGGGTTTGAAAGGTCCATAATGTGAACATATCTGCTCACTCCAAAGATCACATCTTCACTTTACCCCTGTTCCTACCCTCCTGGACAGCATCTTGGGACATTTAGTGATGGCGATTTCAAGTGGTCAGAGCTTTCTGAGGCTCAGCTTCCCCTCTAACTGACAGAGCTGCCTGGTAGCTTCACTCCAAAGCTTCAAAGGAGGGCCACTCCTGGGAATGATTCCACACTTGTGTCTGCTTCCCTTTGTTTCTATGGACATGGGCATGTTCAGGCTTGTGAGGCATACAGAACGCAATTAACCTATGCAGACTCGGCCTCCACACTCCTCCCTTCCATGGAACAGGTAAATCCTCTACTGATGGACAAATTATTTTGGGAATCCTTTGATCTACCTGCTGTTCAGAATACTAATCTAATTAAAGACTGCCTCAGAGAAATATGATCAAACTCAAAGTATGTGAGAGTGCGCAAATCAGAGAAAAATAATGCCACATTTTCAGATGGGACCTTTATTTAGCAAGGAATGCAGAAAAAAAGTTTTTCTCTAGGTTCAGCCTGTGCCAAATTGTTACTTTGGTACAGATGTTGCCTACAGTGTTAATACAATAAGTACTACAGATGTTCAGTGAAATACTACAGATTTGTTTCATAATATTGTCAAAAAGAAATTGCAACATTTCTTTGTCAATGCCCAATCAAATTATAAGGCCTGCACAGACCATAAAAATGTATTTAAGGTCCTCTCTGCAACAGGCTTCCTATGCGCAGATATCAGGCAGAGTTAGATAATCCCATCACTCAGCACGCACACGTGACCATGTGCAACCAGGACAAAGCCTCCTACACCAGCTGTACAGCAGCAGACCTTGTTTTTAAAGGTGGTAACTGGTGGTTAGTACTCATGTCCAATATATCAGAGCCTGCAGTGAGTGAAACTCAGTCATACAAACACACAGCAGAGATCCAAAAACTAGGATGTACAAAGGCAAAAATCTAAGAAGGCTAAATGAATCAAAACCTCATTCTTCACAAAAACCTTTTTTCGATGAGATATAAGTAAGGTCAATTGCCCTTTTTACCCCAGCACCATCATGTCAGCGATAGTTGGCTTTCTATTAAACCTATCAGTTCCTCATGTACCACTGACCAGGAAAGTTGGATTTCGACATATGAGTCTGCTATATGCATGAACACGACTGTCTCATTTTAGCATCACAGACAGGTGACGGAATTTACTAATCCCATTGAGTAGAGGCATGATCAGTGGTAATATATGTGGCACTTTCAGCTGAATGTGTCAGAAAGTGGATTTTTTGGTGACTTCTTGTGGTTGTGTTAAGACCTCTTCCCATTCCCCATTGTGCAAAATTGTGTTGTTGGTTGAGGGGAGTGCGAGCCCTTCTCAAGCAACAGCAACAGTCTTTCTCAGAGTAAAACACAAAAAGTCACTAAATTAACCTGTGCTTAACCCTCTGGTATCTTGGCAGAAAATCAGCAAGGCTTAAAATAGAGGCAATGCGTAAAGTATTCATGCAGCACTCAATAAAGTGAAAACACAACACAAGACAAATCCCATACAAATTTAGAAAGACAAGAGTAAATTGTGCTCGATTATTTGCCACCAAAAGGACAAAAATCCAATCAATAGAACTGGAGTTATAACATTTTTTAAGTTTAAAGTGAAAACTGGTGCCTAAAAGATAAAGGGCTAACTGTGCACAACTAGTCACGCCAAGACCAGGGCAAGGCCAAATGTTATGACCGACCGTGATGGAGCACGTTTCGGATACATGAAATTGACTGGGTCTCGGAGTTAGAAGAACATTTTAAGATTAATGTTTGAGATGCTAAAGTTCAAAAGGGTAAAGCAGCCAGTGGTGTCCAAGGAGGAGGGGTCATCTTCGGGAAGCCGCTGGGCAAAGTCTTGGTGAAGATTTCTACGTTCATTCTTATTTGTTTTGTTTTTTTTGAAAGTCCAATATCTCCAGCAGGACACAGCTGCAAGCTGTAGCCAACGAGCTGCCACAAATTCCGGCCCACCAGTGATAAACCTTGAGCAGATCAGTTAGCAGGTAGATCCCAGTCTCCTCTCAGTTCTCAGAATATGTTTTGGCAGAAACATTTTCACATACCAAGTTCTGGATTTGGGCTATTTGGGCACCTTTAGCACCACTTATAAGTGTACAAGACAGGAGTGGCACCAGTTAGAGGGTCAGGACTCATCAATACTGGATTGAGGTGCAGGTTCAAGATAGTTAGAGCCTTTTCTGTCCCTGAGGCTCTGATCATGAAGCCAGCCAAGTAACCCTCTGACCCACTGGTAATCCTGGGTTCAAACAGGAAAGCAGGCCTCAGGGCAGTTCTCTGAGGACCTAGGGCAGGCTTCAGGCATCTTGGTTCAGCAGGACAGTCCTCTGAAGTACACAGCAGGCCACAGGCAGCAGGGCAGTCGCCTGCGAGTCCTCTGGCAGGTGTAGAAGTGAACTGAAAAGTGGGTGTGCAGCTCCTAGTTTTATACCTGGTGCCAGATTTGAAGTGGAAGAAATATCTGGATTTTTCCTCATATAGCAGTGTCTGCAATTTCATGCCTCCCTGCCCTCATTCCAGTCTGTCTGCAGTTATAATAGGCTAGTTCTTTGTGTGTGATCGGAGGCAGTGCTTTGAAGTACAAGTGGGGCTGTGCACAGCTCCATCCCCATCTAGCGTTGATGATCCACCCTACCAATACTCAGTCCCTCTAAAGTGTGGTTGTTTGGGAGGAATGCACAAAAGGCCAACGGCCAAATACACCTAATCATGTGACCCAGGAAACAGGCCTCAGGCACCAAAAGGTTAGGAGAAGAACATGTCAACTTTCTAAAAGTGGCATTTTAAGAATTGAGATTTTACCATTAAAGTGGATTTTAAATTACAATTCCTTAGACACCAAACATTAAATTTCTACTAGCTCCCAAACAAAGACTATCACTTACTAAATGTAAAAAGGTAACCCAATGTCATCCTATAGGAGAGTCAGGCCTCACGGTAGTGAAAAACGAATATGGGAGTTTTCCACTACCAGGACATATAAACTTTAAAAAGCATGTCCAACTTTTTAAGTACTCCCTGCCCTATGGGTTGTTTAGGGCCTAACTAAGGTGTGACTTATTTGTATTAAAAAAGGGAGTTTTATGCCTGGACAGAGTATTATTATTATTTTTTTTGCAAAGTTGAACTGACCTTTTAAAAATGCTCACAAGCTGCAATGGCAGCCCTGGGACATGTTTTAAGGGACTACTTAAGTGGGTGGCAGGATAAGTGCTGCACACCCAAGAGTAGTATTTGATTTACCATCCCTGGCTATATGGTATACCACTTTACTAGGGTGTTACTAGTAAACTAAATATGCCAATCAGACATAAGCCAATTTTACCATGTTTTACGGAGTGAGCACAAGCACCTTAGCACTGCAACCAACAAAGACAAATTCAGCAAAACTGGAGGGGAGCAGGTAAAAAGTTTGAGGGAAGACCACTATAAGGCTGACAGGTCTAACACCCATCATCAAATTAACCCAGATTCCTTGTCAATCTCTGATGTAACTCCTAAATGGAATTGGGTAGATTATTCATTATTGTTCTGTGTGTATTTGAAACCAGCTTTTTTCCATTTCACCCATCAGTAGTCTTATATCTTCAATGAGAGCAGTAGTACTTCAACAGAGTATAATTTACGAAACCTATATATTGCGCATATCAAGATTCCAAGAAAAACAGCCTTCATTGTACAGTCCTGGTTGCTGTTGCAAATCAAAAACTCTTTATTTAGTTACTTCATAAACGCATGGTTTTAATCCAAACATCATTTATTCAATTTATCCAAAGATTGTTATGCATAAAAAGAAACAGAGAAAGTGTTTCCTTCATCCTCACTTAACTTCTTCAGAGCCATTTCAGATAGTGTCACATGATCAATCCTCAGCAACTAGAACATGGCATATATAATTAGGAATCAATTATAGTCACCTATATTCATTCTGAGATTATAGAAAATCCAATCTGTTCTTGTCATCAATTAAAGATTCATTTTTAAGAATAAGTAGTCTCTGTGTAGACATAATTCCCTGTCACAAGTGCGAAAAAATGGTGTGACAGCCAGTTGCCTTCAGAAGTGAGCTTGGATCGCTTTCCAGTCAGTCCCATGACTTTCTAGCATATACAGAATTTATAAGCACCCAAAATATTTTGAGATGGCTAATTTGAATTTAGATTGTAGCTCACTGAAGGTTTTCACTTATTTTAATTTTGTGACACCTATGTTTTATATCCTTTTATCTGAGCATCTTCTTTAAGGGTCATTTCTGTCCATTGTGGCAGCTCTTTTATCAATTTATCCTGCCAACTCAAAGTTCTGAACACCTTAGCCCATGTATGTAGAACCACATTTGAATAATTGACAAAGGACTTGATGACATTTTAAAGATATTTGCCAAAGTCCTTGAAAACGGACACAACAGTATGTCCAAAAGGAAATGTTACAAAAAGGAATGGTACGAATAAAGCATTCTCCCAGCAAAATGCCTTTGGTCGTCCTCGAGGAAGTCAAGGACATACTTAAGCAAATGGAAGGAGAAAGGATTACATAAACTGTTGAAGCAGCTTGAATGGTTATCGCCAATGGTGATCACAAAACAGGCAGATGGAAATTTGAGGTTTTGTGTGGACCTTTGCAGCCCCAATGAGATTGTAATTGCAGATTGTTTCCCTTTACCCAACCTACATAAAATGGTTCTATTCTTGTCAGGTGATAAGTACTTGGCCAACTTAGACATGAGAAGTGCTTTCCACCAGTTTGCGCCTGGAATCAAAAGCACTGTCAGCTTTTATCACAACTTAAGGGGTTTACAGTTCACTTGGCTGCCTTTCAGGGTGTTGTCTGTGACCAGTGTTTTCAAAGGTTATTTACAAATGTATTTACTGTCCTCAACAACATAATATTCTTGCAAGACAACATCCTGCTATTCAAGGAGACTACTGAGCAGCAAAATGAAGTACTGCAACAAGTATTGAGTTGATTGGCCACTTCTGGTCTCACTCTGAATAGACAAAAGTGCACATCTTTGGAGCAGGAGGTGGAGATTCCGGATGACAGGGATAAGTTAATGTTGTTTATGGAGCTAATTGCATTTTTTGAGGGGATTGCTGTCAACCACGAGACTCTGAGACTACTTTTGAAGAAGGGCAAAGTGTTTGAGTGAGGAGTAAAGGAACAGAAGGCTTTTAATGAGGTTTAAAAAATCTGATTGCCAGAGCAAGTGGACTGACTCAGTTTCCAGTGGGCTGGAAGACCATAATCAGAGGGGATGGCAAAGAGGTGGGCATGGATTCAGTTCTTTCACAAATATCTGGCTGTGTTGAAAGGACAATGGCCTCTGCTTCTTGTTCTTGAGTTCCAAGAGGAACTATTCTGAGACTGAATGGCAGGCACTGGATTCTGCATGGGCTACCAATTATTTCTGAACTTATGTTTAAGGGGACCAAATAAGATAATGAACAGATCATAAATATTTATTCATTGTTTTAAAAACTAATGGTACTATAAATTGATCAGATAGACTGCGCACATTAGTTAAAAGACTGCATTTTGGCAAACAGATAGGAAAGTATGTTACCGGGTGAAAACAAAGTTGTAAATTGTCTGTCTAAGTTGCTACATGTGCAATGTGGTAATACTTTATTGGGAAAAGATGAAGTGGTAGCTAGTGTTGTGGATGCAGTAGAAAGATAGTATTTCTGAAGAAGATTTGACAGATAAGATGAAAGGTTGTTGAGAATTATTTATAAATGAAGGGTCCTGTGGAGATACTACCCTTACTGAAGGTGCCAGATCACATCATCATTTTTTAGATACATTATCCACATTTAATGACATAGCTACTATGAGAGGAGTGAGATTTGCTCCTCTTGTAGGTTTGAGGTCAAAACTTGTAATACTAGCTCACGAAGAACATCTTGGGCGATTGATGAAATGCAAAAGATTAAAAGGAGAGGTGTTGTTGGCCTGCATCAATAATCAGGCAACAAAGTGGGTTTCCGAATATAGAGTGTGTGTTGAGGCAGGGAATCAGCTAAGAATAGGGTTAGGAGTGCTTGATGAGTGTAAGAAATTAGGTTACTGGTTGAGGGGGTGAAATCCTTCTTAAGCAGGTACTGCAATTCTTGTCAAGATTAATTCACAAGTAAACCCCGAAATTAGCCTATGCTCAACCCCCTGGTAGCTTGGCACAGAGCAGTCAGGCTTTACTTAGAGGCAATGTGCAAAGCATGTATGCAGTACTTCAAACAGCAATAAAGTGAAAACATGGCACAACAGAAATCCCACACCAATTTAGAAAAAGTGAGTGAATTTCTATGAACCTATCACGGTCAAAATGACAAATTTCCAGCTAGTAGAACTGGAGATATGCAATTTAAAAGATTTCAGTGAATATAACGTCAAAACGGACACAGCACCAACTGTAGTTATCTGGTAGTGCCAGACAGAGACAAAGGTAAGACTGACCAAGATTGAGCGTAGGCTACAGGAACCCACTTAGGTCCACTGAACACACCATCTTAACCCTGGAAGCAAAGAAATGCAGAGTCCCACTTAAAGGCTATGTAACTCAGGTGTGGCATTCTGATGTCTCTGCGTGGAGATGTGTTGCGCTGTAGCAGTTTCGATGAGCTGCATTGGGCGAGGCGATGTCCTTGCGTGGAAATACATCACGCAGCAGTGGTTTCAATGGGCTGTGATGGGTAATGCAAAGTCCTTGCATCAGGACTTCTGCACAACAGAGGCCGTGCGCTGGTTCTGAGGGCAATGCGCCGAGCAGTAGAGGTGATGTGCTGGTTCTGTGGAATCCACAGATGGGCTGGCAGAGAACCTTCTGGCCCACTTCCAAGGGTCCAAGACTGGGGTGACACCACTTGGGCAGGATTCGCGGGGTTCAAGTTTGTTGAAAGCCTGTTATTTCCTTGAGGCTTCAGATTAGGGAGGCCAGCCAACAAGCCCCTGGAGTCACTATGGGGTCCTGGGTTTAGAGATGCAGGTCCGTTCTTCTCACCCAGGTAAAAAGGCAGCAGTTCAGCACAGTGGGGCAGCAGTCCTTCAGAGCAGCAGTCCAGCAGAGCGGAAGTACTTTTAGCAGCACAGTATTCTTTCTTCCTGGCAAAGTCCACAGGTCCAGACTTTTGCTGAAGAGTTAGGGCCTGTGGTCTAATTTTTATAACTGGTGCCCACTATGAATTCTAGGAAGCTTCTCGTGGTTTCTACCTCACCCCCAGGGGTCTGGCATCCCCTTCCTCCTTTTCCTGGCCCGGCGTGTTCTGGGTCACAAAAGACTAGTGACAAAGCCTTTGTGAGAGTACTTAGGCAGAGTATGTGTGATGTGCAAGTGTGGCAGGTGACAGAGCCTACCCCTCATTAACTCAAACAAGCCCATTCAGCCAACACCTTTCTTCCTATTGCCTCACTATCTGGGAGCAATACACAAAGAACAACTGTCAGCTGCACCCAGTCACATGACCCAGGATAAGGCTGCAGGCTCCAAAGTGTTAGGATAAGAAAATGTCATCTTTCTAAAAGTGGCATTTTCAGAATTGTGATTAAAAATTTGACACCACCATTAAAGAAGGCTTTTAATTACAATTCCTTAGACAGCAAACTCGAACGGTCTACCTGCTCCCAATTGAGAGTTATCACTTTTTAAATGTAATACGGTAACCCAATGTTATTGTTATACCTGTCAGCCTGAGGGTGGTTTCCCCCTAAAATGTTGCCTTCCTCCTCCATTTGTGCTGATCTAATTTATCTGGCATTAGGACTCCATGCACTTTACCACTGCTAATCAGTGCTACGTTACTTGCTCAGTCCTTAAAGCATGTTAACACTGGCTTAGCCCAATTGGCATATTTAATGTACTCATAAGTCCCTAGTAAAGTGGTACTACATGTACTCTTAGTCTGTAAATGACATGCTACTAGTGGGCCTGCAGCACTTACTGTGTCATCCATTTAAGTAACCCTGTAAATATTTCTCAGGCCTGATGTTACAGCCTGTGTGTACAGTTTTAAACTGCCACTTCGACCTGGCAAAATAAACCTTCTGCCTGGCCCAAACCTTTCTTTTTAATACATATAAGTCACCCCTGATGTAGCCCCCAAACTGCCAAGAAGGCAGGGTACAGTGTGTTTAAAATGTTGTACATGTACTTACACGTTTTACATGTCCTTGTTACATTTAACAAGTGTTAATTTCTAAATGTGAGCAGGTAAACAGTTAATGTTTGTTGTATTTGGAATTGGAATGAACAATCCTCTCTCACTGTGAAGTTGGATTTTCAATTCCAATTTTGAAAATGTCACTTTTAGAATTTTGTTTTAAAGGAACAAGGAAGACCCAGGAATAATTAGGGACCAACGGTAATAATGTGCTATAAGGAACAAAGGTAAGTAACAACAAATACATTGGGAAAACAATTTAGTCCAGGAAAAATACACACAAATGTATAAATGTAATCATAAATGTATTTCCACAAAACTTAAATGTAAAAAGTAGGGCTAATTGCCTTACTCTGGTGTTTTTGTACAGGTACAAAGCATATGCAGGCAAAAAAAGAGGTGACGAATCAAACAACATGGTCCCAATTTCCTGCTACATCATAATACTACTGCACCCAATCTCAATTACATACATTCTAAAAGGAGATCAGTGTGCATTAGTTGACGACGTTTTGATCCGCATAAAATGTCAGGAATGTATAAAGTTGCCTGGCAACACATAACTATACACAAAGGAATTAGCTATGCGGGTACCTGTATGAGGAAACAAAAAAAAGGAGTGAAAGAAAAATAGAGAAAAAAAGAAGGAAAAATTAAATTTGTAAAGGCTCATAGAAATAATGTCTGCATAAATAACGTGCCATGCACCTGGACCTCCATGCTCGGGTCATGCGATGTAAAAGATGGCACAAAGCACATTCTAAGTGAAGGTGGCATGGGTGAAAAAAAATCAAAAAAATCGTGGGCTGGGCTGGTACTAGAAGTGAGGTTCCTAGAAAATGTATTAGGGCTAGTGGAGCCACATGCAGAACAAAACAATTTAAATCAATTTGAGTGTGAAGAGTGAAAATCAACCAATGAAAATACATCAAAATGCAGCATTTGGATATCAAGGCTTTGCTCATATGATCATTTATCCTCCTATTATAGACCGCAGGAGCTAGGAGGAAACCATAATAACATAAATTAACCGCCCTGTTCTCATCGTCCCACTAGGTGACCAACAGAATTGTCCATGCATTAAATTATACCTGAAAGGATACTTATGAGCAACCAACAGATCCAGAACATAAGATACAAAGGCGGTCCAACCTCTGTTACTGAAATCAACCAGGAAGAAATTAGCCATAAATAGTTGCTACTCGTGTAGAAACAAAAATTATTTCTGAAGAATTTCCTTACAGGGTCCAGGAAGCCAAACAATGTGATCCCGCAGTCTGCCTCTCATTGATAATTACAGCTGAAATAAAGTAAATAGACGACTCCCGTGTGTGGGCCAACAGGGAAACGTGGGAGGAATCTTACCACAAAATTAACTGATGCTGCAACTGGAATCAAGCTGTAGTGCTGGAAAGGAGGAGAAAGAATGATTTGAGTGTTTTATTGTGGCCCGGGAGATACTGGGAGATAGCGTGAGGAGGTCTTTCCACAGAACCGCATAACTGCGAGCCACGTCAAACACCACCTGTGTCTCAGATCTGACTGACTCTACAAGTTTTGGAAGTCAAAAGAGGGCAGCCCACAAAACGGATGCTGGGGTGGCAGCCATACATAAGTGGTGCAAAGAACAGCACCTTATGCAAGATTAAAGAGGCATACATGCACAAAAATAGCAAAGGGAAAGACAAAGTCATGAAAAGGTTGTTATCAAAATCATAATAACCACTTATCTTAATATTATGGAGCTCAACACATTCTTTGTCAACTCAGGTTGCAATATATATCAAGCAATGGGCACAATATTAATATGGCAGAACAAAAGAACATTGCTATAAATAATTGGACAATGAATGCCCTTTGTGACTTCCAATTCTTCCGCATACATCTAGCACTGACATTGCTTGGAGTAAACAACTCTTATTACCGTCACTACAAGACAAGGTTTATGAAAAGCAAGAAAATTATAAATACAATAAGCAATACCCAAGCAGTTATCAGCAGCCCGGATACTGACAACAGTTCAATATTCTTAGCAATTCGCCTCTACAAAGTGATCTCCAGAATTATCCAGAGTCTGTTTGCCACTTATGGAAGCTTATGATTTTTCCATGGTTATCCTGTTCTCCATTGATTTAAGTCCCCTGAAAAAGCTGTCAGTTCAGTATTCCAGGCAATTGTCTGTGCAGAAGGATCTCCAAATTTGCGCCAGGCTATTTTCACATATCTTGCTGAAATTAGACCAGGGATGTCCAGTCCTCCATTTAATTCAGTCCACTGTGGGGGCTAGCAATCCCGAGGATCCACTTAAATTCTCTTTTATTCAGGAGAGCTGAAATGTCATCACCTCGTTCAGACAACTTTATCACATCTATTACCTGCCAGCTAAGGTCATTCTCTGTGTGGCCTAAAGTTAACGTGTTCCATCAATGGTGCACTAGACACTGTGCACCTCAATCGCTTCTGTGTTGACATATTTGTATCCTTAATTCTGTGTAGTCTGACCAATATACACAAGGCCACACAGGCAGGTAATTGCATAAATGAATAGCATTTGCTGCACTACAGATACTAAAATGAGTCAATGCAATTTTCACATTTATGTATATAACATCTTTGGTCTCAATTGCATATTCACAGATGCTACTCATTCCACATTTCTTATGGCCAACCACAGATATCAAGCCCCAGCCATCATTCAGTGTACGCTTACTCTTGGGGGCTGGGAGGCTAGCTCTTACTAAATGATCTTTAATATTTTTGCTTAGCTAAATGCAAAAATAGGGCAGTCTAACAAGATCTCCCCTGCATTTAATACCTGCCAGTGGCGTAAGATAGTTTTTTAACCTGATCAGAGAACAGAGAAAATGTGGTAATGCATACCAATCTTTCAGAATCCCCTCTTCTTTTCAGGGTGAAGAGTGCCTGAAGTGGGCAATACCAGGCCCTTTTTATTGATCTTGTTACCAGCTTCTTGGTGCACCCTCTTTTAAGTAGCTTAGTTTTAAGTGCTTCTGCTTCGCTAAAAAAAAAAATGTTTTTGAGAGCAGTTACGTCTAATCCTTGAAAATTGGGAATACTGGAGGGAGTCTCGCAATGCTCGGGATGATTACTTGAATATGCCAGTAGCATATTCTTGTCAGTTATCTTGCAATATAAAGAGGTGTAGAGCTAGCCTTCTTGGGTTTTAATCATAAGGTCTAGAAAAGGAATCTCCTTGCTGTAATGTGGGGTGAAATTAAGTCCATTACAGTTCGCATATGACCATGTGACAAATGCAGAGAAAAAGTCAGGAGTTCCTTTCCAAACTAAGACTAAGGGCCTGATTACAACTTTGGAGGAGGTGTTAATACGTTTTTATCTGACAAAATTGTCTGAGTCTGCAGGTTCCCCATAAATAGGATGGCAAATTTCGGGGCACAAACTGCTCCCATGGATGTCCCCTTAATCTGTTGAAAGAAATTGTTTTCAAATTGGAAAGAGTTCCTGGAGAGGATCAGATGTAATAACTCTAAAATGAAATCAGTGGGGACCAGATGTGAGCGTGTCCTACTCTCCAAAGTCTTTCTAATTACCTCAGTACTTTCTGTTTGGGGACTATTCATGTACAAAGATTCTATA
Organism: Pleurodeles waltl; assembly: GCF_031143425.1. Classification (NCBI taxonomy): domain Eukaryota; kingdom Metazoa; phylum Chordata; class Amphibia; order Caudata; family Salamandridae; genus Pleurodeles; species Pleurodeles waltl. The sequence continues at coordinate 497,139,952 of NC_090445.1, forward strand.
TCGAGTGTACATAGTAAACAGTTATTGTGGTTAAAGGCCATGTGTTCATTTTGATTTGTTAGTCCATACTATCTCTTGCATAACACTTTGGGGGTCATTACAAGTTTGGCGGTCCCAGGACTACCATGTTAGCGGTCTTACCGCCAACAGGCTGCCGAAGAAGACCACCAAATTATAACCGTGACGGTATTCACAACAGAATACAGTCAAACCACCGCTGGCACCGCCACTGCGGTCAAGCCGCCACGGACGAGGGTAGCCACCTGCAAGACGGAGGAGACCATGTTCGCACCAGACAGATTACGATGCTGCACATCACCAAGGTTTCCGCCGCGGTTGCACCATCACGTAAATCCAGATGGAAACCAACTGTACAAAAGGAAGCCATACTCGTCTGGAGATGCCATGGAACCAGAACTACACATCTTCCCGCCGCTCCTGCTCACTCAACGACTTCGGAATCTGTGACAACGACAGCAACAGCGAGTACACACACTTACCTGTCACTGATGTAAAATGTCAAAGTGCCTATGCCCACACAACATACCAATCGGGAACGGGTGGCGAGGGCGACACACACACACATAGCCCCACACACTGCCATGCACACTCACAGGCAGCCACATACACACCTGCACATACACAGTACACACACACACACTCCGGCCATCACACACATCAAAAACACATACCTACCCCCAAAAATACAGCACCGGCACAATCAAGCACAACACACAACACCACCAAACGACACTACAACACCACAACTGTTAAACCAGCAAAGCATTGGCAAGCACCCACAATAGACACTACCCATTGACAAATCACACATACAACACGACGTACCACCACCAACAGGGAACGAACACACGCTATTACACAACATAGCATTCAATATACCCCATAAACACACATCATAACGTATCTGACATACCATTCACCACACATGCTCACGCACACAGTCCAAGCACACAAAGGCACACAACACTGCAACAAACATGTCAACACAAACACCACTCAATGCCATCACAAAAACATGTCCCCAACATACAAATGCCCATCACACAACACACACCCATCACTGGTGGACAAATGCACTGCACAAACTCTCACATGCTGCCCAGACAAAACAGGAATCACAACAACCTCTGACATACAAATACTCTCACGCAGAAACAATGTCAGCCAGCAACAAATCTGCCCAAAGAAAGATATGCAGGACAAAGATGTAACTTCAAAATTAACAACTGGTCGGTCCAAATATGTATTAAGGGAACACATTCTAAAAATGTCCGAGGCCAGTCCAAAATAACAATGTGCAACATGCACACAATGCACATGCGTGTGCCCCCAACTTGACTCCTGACTGCATTGTAACCTCCACAGGTAGGGGCATCAAGGGGCAGACAGGCACCTCAGGGATTAGGGGAGGGTAGGGGGGTGTTTGGGCTTCAGATTGGGAGGGGGACCTTTGGGATTGGGCTTGGGAGGGGGGCAGTTTAGGTCTAGGCTTAGGGGAGGGTTGGGTACTCTTGGGAGGGATAGACGTCTTGGTGGGGGAGGGCAGGGGAGGCCTTAGAGGTGGAACGGACAGAACTGAGGAGGGACACAACGTCTAGGGGTGTCACGGGTGGGAGAGGAGTAGGCAAAAGGGCAAACTCTGAAAGGAAAGCTTTTTTTTTTTCCACACACGGGGACACCCATAGCAAAAGGGTTTAGGTGTGAAGGGAGAGGGAGTAGTTGTCTGAGATGTTGGTGTGGACGACTTGGGTGCATGTTTGTGTGAGGTATGTTTGTGGGTGGTGGGTGTCTGTTGGGTGGGTATGTGTGGGTGTTTAGTTGTCTTAGGAGGAGTGGAGATGCTGGGTGATGCCGTGGTGGGTGGGTGAGTTTCTGTTGGAGTGGTGACTGCAGGTATGTTGGATGTGCTGTGTGTAAGCGTGTCTGTGGTTGTAGTGTCTGCGGATGTGGTGACTGGGTGGATGTTTGAGGGTCTGCATTCGTGCTGTCTGTAGGTAAGATAGGTGTAGTGACTAGATCTGTGAATGTTGGTGTGGTGTCGGCAGGTGTGTCTGGTGTACTCTGTGATGCTGGGGGTGGTGTGGGTGTCAGGACAGATTCTATCTGCAGGTGTATGTTGTTTGTGTGCATGCTGGTGGTGTGTTTGTGATGCATGGTTTGTCAGAGCTACCCTTGGATGTTGAGGTGGATGCATGCTTGTCTGTCTGTGTGCTTTGGCTGAGTCGGGAAGAGGGGTTTGGAATTGGGAATGGGATGATGGAGGGGGACAGAAGACAAAAGGTGACTGGCTGCCATCAATGTGGAGGCCAGAGCCTGAAAGGATCTCTGTAGGCCAGCCAGTGCACTGCAAATGCCCTCCAGGAACGCATTACTCTGTTGGATTTGAGCTGTATGTCCCTGGATGGCATTCACGATGGTCAACTGACACACAGAGATGGTCCTCAGGAGTTCAATATCTTCCTCACTGAAGGCAGCAGGTCTGACAGGGGCAGGGACAGAGGTGCCGGCGGCAAAAGAGACGCCCACCCTATTGGGTGAGCAGGCACGGGCAACTGGGTGGGGAGCTACAGGGAGGCTGTGGTAGAAAGGGGGTGGTGGACAAAGATGCTTATGGGTGGTCCCAGATGGGTCTGCCACCTCCAGGGAATGGCCACTGGAGGAGGTTTCCGAGGATGATGAACTCGATCCTGTCTCCCCTGTGCCACTCCCCTCAACATCTGGGCCACTGGGTCCCTCGCGGTCGGTGGTCTCAGCACTTCAGGTCCTGTGGCCGGCAGCTTCCCCACTCATCTATGCCCAGTCTCCCTCGCCTGCCGATACTAATGCACATAAACCAAGAGAAAGTGAGAGAAAGAGGGTCATCACAGTCTTCACACACACAAACATTAAAACATGAACAGTAGCTATACCTCTCCTGCTAGGAAAGTTCCAGGTAAAAACCCTTCAGAGCCTACATCATGTCACAAGAAGGTACTTCCAACGTTCCCATTCAACAACAGTCTCACCCACAACATATGCCAACCATCTGATCACTGCTTGACCATCCCATCAAATCACCGGTTACTCAAAAGCATCATGCACATGATGGATTGACTAAACCAAAACATTTACCCACATACAGCTCATCACTGTTCAACATCATATCAGTTTAAGGAAATGTAGGTGATTGATAACACAATATCATGCCTACTCTGACTCCATACCTGCCCAGCCCATCACCAAAAGTCATGTTCCATGAGAGGTAAGTCATCTCACTTCACATACGACACAGCATCTTGCCTTCCAATCACATACCTAACTGATCATTCGGTACATAACTCACACAATGGCAAAAATCTCTGATGAATACACTACATGTGGCATTCCTATAAAGTGGGCAATTACAAATGTAGATTACATGCCTGAGAATCATCTATATAAATAGTAGTTAGAGATTCATCAGGAGTTTCAGCACCCACTAATGAGATACATTGTCACATAGACAACTACTCAATGTACTGCAACTGGGGGCTACCTAGCACACATGATACATCCACATACAACCACATGGAGCATAGTTACACCAACAAAACTATGGACACCATACAATGTTCTTGAAGGGCTCATACCATTCCACCAGATGACACATGATGTAGGCAGCAAATAGCACATGTAGCACTCATATAGGTATGCCATTGGCATATCTAGCATGGACAATACATATGGGCTAATGGTTTTAGAAGCCTAGCCACTTGCCTTCTCTATAACAAACACATTGGCATATAAGTTATTTGTACACATGTTAATGTAATACCATGAAATGTGAAGATCTAATAGACAACATGAGTTCCACATTGTCAGATGTCCACCCTAATCAAACTTCACATTTCCCATTGTATGAATATGACATGACAATGGGGACACCTCCTCAAACCTCATAGGGACAGTGCAATGTTGGCCATAACAAAAGCCTGATTTGGATCACAACCTCACAGGAAGTGTCCACCTAAATCAGGGCACAGATTTACTTGTCGCTGTAACTCATCTGTCAGACCCAATGTTGCACATAGAGCAGATCCAGTGAAATAGGAGTGGTCAGAAACCCTAGAGCAACATTACTCCATTGGATGAATGGACTTGGGGATAAAAGGTGGGAAGGCTGACATAGCAGGCAAATGTATATGGCTGAGTAGAGTCACACATATGACTACGGCACAAGTGCATCTCCACATGCAGTCATACTAATTGCTAGAAACAGATGATCAACATGTTTTTATACACAATACAATTGCCACATTTGTGTCTGTATATTGGCCACTGGAGTGCCATGTAGTCCCAGAAGTCAACATACCTGTATCACCTACAACATCGTCACACCTGCAATACTTAGACAGCATACACTAAACTATCAGAGGAAAGTACATGGGTTCTGTCAGTACTTACCCCCTTGTGGCTGCTCAAACGCCCATCCACCTCAAGGTTGGCCACCGCCAAAGAGCGGGCCATTAGGGAGGTCAAGGTGCAACAGACACCCCCCTCCCTCGTTGAGAGGACATCCCCAACTGGGTCTCAGTGGTCTTCCGGGCCCAGTGTCTCAGGTCCTCCCACCGCTTCCTACAGCTGGCTGTGGACCCCCAGGGTCCGCACTTGCTTGGCGATGGCATGCCAGATTCCCTTCTTCTGATGGGCATTGACCTACATGGATGACACAGACAAAAGGAGAAAGTCATGTCCACATGCACCATACCAATAGTAGTGGACAGAACACATCAGTAACAGCAGGTAGGCACACATGCCCATCCTCTCAGCTCACACTACTTCACAAAATACCATCTGCATGCATCAACCCCTTCAGTAGTTTACATTAACAGTACACCTTCATAAACCACACCTATCACACATTGGTATGACATTGTCTCACCAGCTCCTCTGGTGCACTATATAGCTGTTCATACAGGGGTAGGACCTCCTCCACTAGCTTCTCCAGCTCTTCAGAGATAAAGACAGGGGACCTAACACCTGCAAGACGTGCCATGATAGCTCCCAGAGGCAGTACACAGAAGCTCAGGTTGTGGAGGTCTTGCTTGCGGCAGTGTCAGGAGTCAAGTGAGCACGTGCCATGATAGCGCCCAGAGGCCGTACACAGAAGCTCAGGTCGTGGAGGTCTTGCTGGCAGCAGTGTCAGGAGTCAAGTGAGCAATACTGCAGAAGATTACGTTCACGCCCGCCACGTACATTACCGTCACCGCTGGGAGACATGGCCATTGGCACAAGTCCGCCAAATGCAGCAATGTGTTCCAACGGCAAATAACACAGCGGTTGTGACCGCCTACCGCTATGACGACTTCCGCCGGCGGACTTGGGTCACTTACACATGTCCAGTACAGTAGGTCAGGCGGCTGCCATTTTGAGTACATTTCATGTATGGAAGTGTTTAATAATCAGTGTCATTAATTATACCCCATATTATGCTGTACATCTGTACAGTACTGCCCTCAGGGTTAGGTGGCTTTTTGTGCATCTGTCCTGTAAATGCTGTGTTGTTGAAGGACATATGGTGATAGCAATGTACAACTACTCAGTGGTTCCTATGTGTTTCAAAAATGTTGATAATGTTAACAAATGTGTGTGAAACATGTCCAAACAATTGGTCTTTCAAACGTACAGTAACAGGTGAATTTTTAAGTGTCATTCCATAGTTAGTTGAGCAATGTGCACCAAGGAGGGTGTCATTGGATGCATAGATATGTGCTGTAATGTATATGTCAGCAGTAGTAGCCGTCCTCATCAGCTGTTATGTGCGAGTAATTTAGTTAACTGTATTTGATGTTTGCATGCCACATACTATGTTTACATGTTTTTAGATAGTTACCCTGCCAGGAGGAGAGGAGGCGACCACCAGTGCACCATCTACTAGTAGACCTGTACACCATGGAGGAAAGAGATTGTATTCAGACATATCGTCATACTATCATGGATCTTTGTAAACAGTTGGAGCCAGATCTGATGCCTTGCATTCCAATCCTTATAGCATACCTCCCATTGTTCAAGTCTTGTCAGTGCTACACTTCCTGGCCACTGGTTACTTTCAGAATACAGTGGCTCCAACTACAGGGATGTCTGAGCCCATGTTCAGTCTGATTCTGAAAAATGTACTGTGTGCATTGTTGAAACACCTGGACAGCTACATTAGGTTTCCTCAAAAAGCGGATTTGACCTATGTGACGGCAGACTTTTATGCTATGGGACACATTTCACATGTGGTTGGAGCCACTGATGGCACCTAAGTAGCCTTGGTCCCCCCCAGTGCCAATGAACAGGTGTACAGGAACAGGAAGAATTACCACTCCATAAACATTCAAGTGGTGTGTCTAGCAGACCAGAACATTTCACAAGTTGCAGCAAAGTATCCAGGACCAGTCCATGATTCCTTCATCAGGCAAAACAGCAATGTCCCACTGCTTATGACACAACTCTATACAGAGAGGGCCTGGCTGGCTAGTTAAAAGTGAAATGTGTGTTTGCAATGGATGTCTCCTGCCATCACAATGTTGCATGCCCCACATACATGTTTGTGTTGTTCAACCATTTTGTGCACAAATGACTCTGGCTAACCAAACAGTCCTTGGCTGTTGACACCAGTGAGGTATCCAATCATGCCAGGGAAAGTCTGCTACAATGAGGCCCACAGGAGGACAAGGTGTGTAATTGAGCGGACTTTTGGGCTCCTGAAGCTAAGATTTAGGTGCTTGGACTAATCAGGAGGAGCCCTCTACTCACCTACGTCAAATAAATGTTGCCTGCTGCATGCTCCACAATCTTGCCCTGAGACGACAGATACCATTTATATCAGATAAGGGGGAGGCAGCAGAACCTGTGGGTGGAAATGCAGATTGCCAAGTGATGAAGAGCCAGAGGAAGATGAAGCAGGAGACTCTAGGGCAGATCTCATCAATCATTACTTCAACTAACAAATGGGTATGTGAAGTTGACCTATTGCTGTGATATAATTGTGTAAGCAGATGTTGATGGCAAGCATGTCACCGCCTTTCTTGCATCATCTGTGGGGGTGTAGTGAGCTCCAATGCCTATGATTGAGTTGTGTATACAGATTGAAAGTTTGTATTGTGTACAGGACAGAGTGGTCTACAGTATCATGTATTGTAACAGCAGATGCAAACTTACACTTCTGGACATGCCTTCTCTGATGTGAGGAATGTATTCTGCTATGGTCAAATCCCTTTTCCCTTTCACTCACAGATTTTCCTAGATCGCGTTTGGCTTAGCAACCTTGACAACTGAAAGACAGTGTCAGAAGCAGATGGGATTGGCTGGCAGACATGAGAAGAGGACATGACTGAAACCAGGTTATATTAGTGTTGTTTAAGTGGGGTGTAACCGAGATTGTTATACCATCAGGGCACTGGGGTGCAAAAGTGTTTTACCGTATATTTCACCTGTTGGATAAATGTCAAATGGTGTATGTTGGGTCTGGAAATGTGTCTGGCTTATATGTAAATGCTGGATCAAAGCATCTTGCATCAGAATAGGTTGCGTGTTTGTGATCTACATTGGACCTAGCTGTCATTGCGTTCTTACTTTGCAGACTAAGGTCATGTCACTGTAGACTGATATGGGTGAGTGACAATCCTAAAGGTATGGGACCAATGTAAGTGAAATGTGTCAGGGCTGGGTACTTCAATAATCATCTTTGTATGTTTCATGGGATATGTGAATTTGAATCTATGGTATGGGTATGTGATAAGGCATACCAGGTGATACAGAAGACCTTTCAGTGTGCCTCCTGCCTTGTATGAAGTGTACCATGACCCTAACTTCTGTATCCTGTGTTTTTGCATTGTGTGACACCTTAGTATACACCTTTGTTGCTACCCTCAGTCATGCTCTATGTGCAGTTTTCTACCTATACATGCTGATGTAATCCCTGTTTGACAACATTCATAACAATGAATGAATAATAAAGAGGGATATAATCAGACTAGAGTTGGCATGTATAACTTGTTCATGGATAATAAAAGACACATACACAGGACCTGTGTTTAAGTGTGATTTATTGTGCATATCAAAAGAATATATGTGACTATAAAAGGAAAGAAATGAACAAAAAAGTCATGGGTGAATTAATGGTGGATGAAATCCTCAGGGTGGCTGCTACACTAGTTGGAAACATAAGTCCAGTCTCCTTGCACCATGGGAAAATGAAGTTAGGTCTCAGATTAGTAAACAGGGTGTATCTGTGGCACACAAAGGGGACAATTGAGGAGAGGTTCACTTCCTGGCAGTGGGTTTAGTCTTGGCATCTGCTCCTGCTGGATGTCTGAGTGGTCGTCCACATTTGTGGGGGTGTTCTTCAGCTATAGAGGGAGGGGTGTCTGAGGCATGCCAGTCCCTTGGCAGGGCCTCCATTCCACTAGCAGCCACAGATGTGAAAGGGGTTGATGTTTCATTGCTAGTGGAAGGGGCCAGTTGTTAGGTACAAAACCTAATCAGGGTGGTATTTATGTCCCTCAGCACCCCTGCAATGGAAGCCAGGTAGGCATTTTGTGCCTGCCACTACACCATGACTTCCTGGTGGTGGTCCGTCTGCAGCATTTAAATTTCCCCCAACATGGAGATGGCTTGGCCCATCATGCCTTGGGAACTCAGTGGTGTCCATTTGAGGCTGTCAGGGATGGCAAGGCTAGACTCAGGTACCTGTACTGAGGGGCACACAATAGATGATACAGTCCTTGGGCGACAGGTTTGGGGGCAAATGGTTGCCTGCGATGTCGATGCAACAGGGCTGAGAGGAGTTGATGTGGGCAGGGCGAGGCTGAGAGTCGTTGAATGACCAAGTGTCCCTGATGGGCCAGGTTCTCCGTAAGTGTCCCAACATCCAAGGGTGTTTTCCTCACTGGAGCCTTCACCCAGAGGGGGGTGACAGTCTCTGGCAATGGCAAGGTTACCTTAGGAGGGAGTTAGACAGAGTTCAGGTTAAAATGGGGGTATTGAAGCAGTTGTGTGAGATGAAGACAGTGCCTTCACATGATTCCCAGCAATCACTCTGATAGCTGCTGCATAGCATACCTTACTTGTACATACAACTCGTTGACTTGATTTCCATATTCCATTTAAAGAGTGGTCAGACTAGGCTGGTAGTGATTGTACTGCTGATAGCATCTGATATTTTCTGATCATAGACATGACTGTTCAGCTCTGTTACCTAGTGAACAATCAGGCATTCTAGATGGCACAAATAAGAGCTGTACAATGCACAATGGTGTTCGTGTAGGAACACAGTATGTGAGTAAGCAAGGGACATTGACCTGTCGCTAGATGTACTGCATGTGCATCGACTCAGTAATCTGACTTTCCAACCAAGGTGAGTCTATTTCAAGCCTGGGATCTTTAATCTGTGGCCATTATAAATGGGCACACGGTTATAGCTGTGTTTTGCTTGGGATGCTAGTGTGAGTGAGCCATTGCATTGCTGTAATTGCCATGTACTGTTACACATTAGAACAATCAAGATGGTGTAGATAGTAAATTAGTTAAACATGCATGACATCATATTTTGTGCACGTTCCAGATTTTCACAATGACCTGCAGTCTATTGTATGAGAAGGATATTCGATCTTATGAGCAAAACCTTGATCTCAATATGCTGTATTTTGATGTACTGTCATTGGTGGTATTTACTCCTCACACTCAAATTAATTTGAATTGTTGTGGGCTGTATGTGGCTGCCCTAGCCCTAACGGATATTCTAGGACCCTCACTTCCAGTACCAGACCGGCTAATGATTTTTTCACCCATGCCACTTTACTTCGAATGTGCTTTGTGCCACCTTTTACATCATGTGACCCCAGCATGAAGGTCCAGTTGCACAGCACCTTATTTATGCAAACATATCTATGAGCCTTTGCAAATTCATTTTTTCTTCTTTTTTCTCTATTTTTCTTTCACTCCTTTTTTTTATTTCCTCATACTGGTACCCGCATAGCTAATTCCTTTGTGTATTGTTATGTGTTGTCAGACAATTATTATGCTGTTCTGATGATGATCCTAACATTTTATGTGGATAGAAATGTTGTTGACTAAAGCACACTGATCTTTTTGAATATATGTAATTGAGATTGGGTGCAGTAGTGTTATGTTGTATAAGGAAATTGTGACCATATTGTTTATGATTCGTCACCTCTTTTTTGCCTGCATATGATTTGCACCAGTACAAAAACACCCAGGTAAGGGAATTACCCTTCCTTTTAATATTGAGTTTTTGTGTAAATAAATAATATACATTTGATTGAATGTTTCCTGGGCTAAATTGCTTCCCCAGTGTAATGGTTGTTACTTACCTTCAGCTTAGAGACCTTTGGTCTTTATAGCACTTTTAGAACATTGACATTTTCCTACCTTAGCCATTTTGTGCCTCTACCCGCCTCTGGGTGACATGACTGGGTGTAGCTGATAGTTGGGCTTTTTTCTATTTCTCCTAGCCAACCACACACAATAGGGAGCTTAGGTGTCTCTGGATGGGATATATCTGGCAGGATGGAAGGCAAAACTGGGGACAGCCCTACTTACACTCGAGTAGGCCGTGCTCTGTCTACACAGAAAACAGGGACTATCCCCTGCAGTTAGTCTGGAACCAGGGCTGGGAAGGCAGGAAACCTGGGGACTTCAAAAGGGAATCCTTTAGAAGACTCTGCCCCTTCAAAGGCAGAACTGGGCATAAATACTGGACCTCAGACACCAACCCTTCAGTACACTTCTGGACCTGTGGATACCCTGCCAGAAAGAAGGATTGGTGTGCTGATGAAAGTAATGTTACTCTGATGGACGGCTGCCTTGCTGTGCTAACCTGGTGCCTGCTGCACTCTTGTCTGTGTGAGAAGGACTGGACCTGCACATGTTGAACCAAGGATCCCAAAGTAGCTCTAAGGCTATGGCTTCCTAACTAGATCCTCTGGCTCTGAAGGCTCCAACAACCTTCAAACCAGCACCTCGGCTCTTCTACCTGTGAGTCCTACCCTGCTAAGTGGTGCCACCCCAGTCCTGGACCCTTGGACGTGGACCTGGTGCTCTGCCAGTACATCTGTGAATCCAGCAGAAACTACACATCTCTTCTGCTGTGCAGTGCAAACACTAGCAGAACCAATGCATTGCCTCTGCTATGAGGGTTCTCCCAGTGCAAGGACTCTGCATCAACCTCGGAGCCCACATTGGAACCGCTGATGTGCGAAACTTCACAGACGCAGGCCCTCGCATCACTTAAGTCTAATTGACGGCAGCCTCGACCATGACGCAGGTACTCGCATCACAGCCTCTTTGGAGCTGACGCATCACCTTGACTGTGTGACGCATCCCCAACACCAGATCTGAATAGCAACCCTCCTCAACGGGATTCTTGACAATGCAGGACCTCGCATCGCAGGTCTGCAGCTCCTCAGAGCCAACGCATCATCTACGCTGTGTGACATCCTTGATGCAGGACCTTGCAACACTCTGAAACAGGATGAAAGTTAGTCCTCTCCAGTGGGACTATCTGGGTACCTAGAGCCGGCCTGCACTCCACTGTAGTCGGCCTGAATTTGTGAGTTTGTCCCGGTCTGGCACAACCAGATACATCCACAGTTGGCACTTTGTGCTTTTTGGTGCTTTATTTACTGAAATCTGCAAACGTGCACATCTCTGATTCTACTATTTAGATTTTTGTTGTTTTAGTCTTGTTTTGTTTATGAAAAAATACTCTATTTTTCTAAACTGGTGTAGGATCCTTTTATGGTGTGTTTTCACTGTGTTACTGCACAAATACTTTACATATTGTCCCTCAGTTAAGTCAGACTGCTCTGTGCTAAGCTACCCTAGGGTTGAGCACAGGTTAATTTAGGGTTTGAATTTGATTTTGCTCTGTCAAGGATTGTGGTTCCTGCTTGAATAGGGGTTAACCTCAGGGTTGAGTACAGGTTAATTTAGGGTTTGCTTTTGACTTCACTCCAACAAGGATTGTGGTTCCTGCTTGGATAGGGGGTGTACCTCCCTGACCCAATTTCGCACAGTTATTCTATGGAAGATGTGGGCTTGTAGTAGTGAAAAACAAATGCAAGTGTTTGTCACGATCAGGACTTGTAAACTTAAGAGTACAAGTCCAACTTATTAAAGACACTACACCCTGCGCTCTGGGCTACTCAGGGCCAACTCAGGGGGTGTGGGTGGGTGGGTCAGCTTATATGTAATAAAAAGGAAGGTTTGGGCCTAACAAATGGTTTATTTTGTCAGGTCGGCATGTGTAGGAGGCTGGACTGGCTTGTAGTGAGTACCAAGGGGTACTTGCACCTTGCACCAGGCCCAGTTATCCCTTATTAGTGTATAGGGTGTCTAGCAGCTTAGGCTGATAGATAATGGTAGCTTAGCAGAGCAGCTTAGGCTGAACTAGGAGACGTGTGAAGCTACTACAGTACCACTTAGTGTCATATGCACAATATCATAAGAAGACACAATACACAGTTATACTAAAAATAAAGGTACTTTATTTTTATGACAATATGCCAAAGTATCTTAGAGTGTACCCTCAGTGAGAGGATAGGAAATATACACAAGATATATATACACAATAGCAAAAATATGCAGTATAGTCTTAGAAAACAGTGCAAACAATGTATAGTTACAATAGGATGCAATGGGGAAACATAGGGATAGGGGCAACACAAACCATATACTCCAAAAGTGGAATGCGAACCACGAATGGACCCCAAACCTATGTGACCTTGAAGAGGGTCGCTGGGACTATTAGAAAATAGTGAGAGTTAGAAAAATAACCCTCCCCAAGACCCTGAAAAGTGAGTGCCAAGTGCATTAAAGTTCCCCTAAGGACAAAGTAGTCGTGTTAGAGGAATAATGCAGGAAAGACACAAACCAGCAATGCAACAACTGTGGATTTCCAATCTAGGGTACCTGTGGAACAAGGGGCCCAAGTCCAAAAGTCACAAGCAAGTCGGAGATGGGCAGATGCCCAGGAAATGCCAGCTGCGGGTGCAAAGAAGCTTCGACTGGACAGAAGAAGCTGAGGTTTCTGCAGGAACGAAAAGGGCTAGAGACTTCCCCTTTGGTGGACGGATCCCTCTCGCCGTGGAGAGTCGTGCAGAAGTGTTTTCCCGCCGAAAGAACGCCAACAAGCCTTGCTAGCTGCAAATCGTGCGTTTGGCGTTTTTGGACGCTGCTGGGGCCCAGGAGGGACCAGGAGGTCGCAAATTGGACCTGAAGAGAGAGGGGACGTCGAGCAAGACAAAGAGCCCTCACTGAAGCAGGTAGCACCCGGAGAAGTGCCAGAAACAGGCACTACGAGGATGCGTGAAACGGTGCTCGCCGAAGTTGCACAAAGGAGTCCCACGTCACCGGAGACCAACTTAGAAAGTCGTGCAATGCAGGTTAGAGTGCCGTGGACCCAGGCTTGGCTGTGCACAAAGGATTTCCGCCGGAAGTGCACAGGGGCCGGAGTAGCTGCAAAGTCGCGGTTCCCAGCAATGCAGCCCAGCGAGGTGAGGCAAGGACTTACCTCCACCAAACTTGGGCTGAAGAGTCACTGGACTGTGGGGGTCACTTGGACAGAGTCGCTGGATTCGAGGGACCTCGCTCGTCGTGCTGAGAGGAGACCCAAGGGACCGGTAATGCAGCTTTTTGGTGCCTGCGGTTGCAGGGGGAAGATTCCGTCGACCCACGGGAGATTTCTTCGGAGCTTCTGGTGCAGAGAGGAGGCAGGCTACCCCCACAGCATGCACAAGCAGGAAAACATTCGAGAAGGCGGCAGGATCAGCGTTACAGAGTTGCAGTAGTCGTCTTTGCTACTATGTTGCAGGTTTGCAGGCTTCCAGCGCGGTCAGCAGTCGTTTCCTTATCAGAAGGTGAAGAGAGAGATGCAGAGGAACTCGGATGAGCTCTTGCATTCGTTATCTGAAGTTTCCCCAGAGACAGAGACCCTAAATAGCCAGAAAAGAGGGTTTGGCTACCTAGGAGAGAGGATAGGCTACTAACACCTGAAGGAGCCTATCAGCAGGAGTCTCTGACGTCACCTGGAGGCACTGGCCACTCAGAGCAGTCCAGTGTGCCAGCAGCACCTCTGTTTCCAAGATGGCAGAGGTCTGGAGCACACTGGAGGAGCTCTGGACACCTCCCAGGGGAGGTGCAGGTCAGGGGAGTGGTCACTCCCCTTTCCTTTGTCCAGTTTCGCGCCAGAGCAGGGGCTAAGGGGTCCCTGAACCGGTGTAGACTGGCTTATGCAGAATTGGGCACATCTGTGCCCAAGAAAGCATTTCCAGAGGCTGGGGGAGGCTACTCCTCCCCTGCCTTCACACCATTTTCCAAAGGGAGAGGGTGTCACACCCTCTCTCAGAGGAAGTTCTTTGTTCTGCCATCCTGGGCCAGGCCTGGCTGGACCCCAGGAGGGCAGATGCCTGTCTGAGGGGTTGGCAGCAGCAGCAGCTGCAGTGAAACCCCAGGAAGGGCAGTTTGGCAGTACCAGGGTCTGTGCTACAGACCACTGGGATCATGGGATTGTGCCAACTATGCCAGGATGGCATAGAGGGGGCAATTCCATGATCATAGACATGTTACATGGCCATATTCGGAGTTACCATTGTGAAACTACATATAGGTAGTGACCTATATGTAGTGCACGCGTGTAATGGTGTCCCCGCACTCACAAAGTTCAGGGAATTGGCTCTGAACAATGTGGGGGCACCTTGGCTAGTGCCAGGGTGCCCTCACACTAAGTAACTTTGCACCTAACCTTTACCAGGTAAAGGTTAGACATATAGGTGACTTATAAGTTACTTAAGTGCAGTGTAAAATGGCTGTGAAATAACGTGGACGTTATTTCACTCAGGCTGCAGTGGCAGGCCTGTGTAAGAATTGTCAGAGCTCCCTATGGGTGGCAAAAGAAATGCTGCAGCCCATAGGGATCTCCTGGAACCCCAATAACCTGGGTACCTCAGTACCATATACTAGGGAATTATAAGGGTGTTCCAGTAAGCCAATGTAAATTGGTAAAAATGGTCACTAGCCTGTTAGTGACAATTTGGAAAGAAATGAGAGAGCATAACCACTGAGGTTCTGATTAGCAGAGCCTCAGTGAGACAGTTAGTCACTACACAGGTAACACATTCAGGCACACTTATGAGCACTGGGGCCCTGGGTTACCAGGGTCCCAGTGACACATACAACTAAAACAACATATATACAGTGAAAAATGGGGGTAACATGCCAGGCAAGATGGTACTTTCCTACACAACCCCCCCCCCCAAACGAAGGACAATAAGACTAGCCATGACCTGATGAGTCTTCATTGTCTAAGTGGAAATATCTGGAGAGTCCATCTGCATTGGAGTGGCTACTCCCAGGTCTATGTTCCACTGTATAGTCCATTCCCTGTAGGGATATGGACCACCTCAACAATTTAGGATTTTCACCTTTCATTTGTTTTAGCCAAAGTAGAGGTTTGTGGTCTGTCTGAACAATGAAGTGAGTGCCAAACAGGTATGGCCTCAACTTCTTCAGAGCCCAGACCACAGCAAAGGCCTCCCTCTCAATGGCAGACCAACGCTTTTCTCTAGGGGTCAACCTTCTACTAATAAAAGCAACAGGTTGATCCTGGCCCTCAGAATTAAGTTGTGATAGGACTGCCCCTACTCCTAATTCAGATGCATCAGTTTGGACATAGAATTTTTTAGAGTAACCAGGGCTTTTCAGGACAGGTGCAGAGCACATGGCCTGCTTCAGCTCCTCAAAAGCTTTCTGACAGCTTGCTGTCCATAATACCTTTTTAGGCATTTTCTTGGATGTGAGGTCATTAAGAGGGGCTGCAATGGAGCCATAGTTCTTAATGAACCTCCTGTAATACCCAGTGAGGCCTAGGAAGGCTCTCACCTGAGTCTGAGTGGTAGGGGGAACCCAATCAATAATA
Source organism: Pleurodeles waltl (assembly GCF_031143425.1). Classification (NCBI taxonomy): domain Eukaryota; kingdom Metazoa; phylum Chordata; class Amphibia; order Caudata; family Salamandridae; genus Pleurodeles; species Pleurodeles waltl. Next base: position 497,155,913 of record NC_090445.1, read on the forward strand.
GTTTGAATTTTCCCCTGAAGTGGTGCAATCTGTTCCCCACCAACAAGGTGTCCCAGATAAACCACCTTACCCTGCCCTATCTGGCACTTTGAAGACTTGATAGTGAGGCCTGCCTTTTGCAGGGCCTCCAAAACTTTCCATAGGTGGACCAGGTGATCATCCCAGCTGGAGCTAAAGACAGCTATATCGTCCAAATATGCTGCACTGAAAGCTTCCAGCCCTTGCAGGACTGTGTTCACCAACCTCTGAAAAGTGGCAGGTGCATTTTTCAAACCAAAAGGCATTACAGTAAACTGGTAATGTCCTCCAATGGTAGAAAATGCAGTCTTAGGTTTAGCATCTTCTGACAATTTGATCTGCCAATACCCTGCAGTCAAATCAAAAGTGCTTAGATACTTGGCAGATGACAGTGTATCTATGAGCTCATCTGCCCTGGGTATAGGGTGAGCATCAGTTTTGGTTACCAAGTTGAGACCTCTATAGTCTACACAAAACCGCATTTCCTTCTTTCCATCTTTAGAATTGGGTTTTGGTACCAGTACCACAGGAGAAGCCCATGGACTGTCAGAGTGCTCAACCACTCCTAGTTCCAACATTTTCTGAACTTCTTGCTTTATGCAGTCCCTGACATGGTCAGGCTGCCTATAGATCTTACTTTTGACAGGTAAACTGTCTCCAGTATCTATAGTGTGCTCACACCAAGAAGTGGTGCCTGGCACAGTAGAGAAGAGTTCTGAAAATTGTCCTAGGAGATTTATGCAATTATCTTTCTGCTCAGCAGTAAGACAATCAGCCAAAACTACACCTTCCACAAGAGCATCTTGTTCTGTGGAAGAGAAGAGATCAGGTAGAGGATCACTGTCTTCTTCCTGTCTCTCATCAGTTGCCATGAGCAGGGTGAGATCAGCCCTGTCATAGTAGGGTTTCAGGCGGTTGACATGGAGCACCCTAAGGGGACTCCTGGCAGTGCCTAAGTCAACTAAATAGGTGACTTCTCCCTTCTTTTCAACAATTGTGTGGGGACCACTCCATTTATCTTGGAGTGCTCTTGGGGCCACAGGCTCCAAGACCCACACTTTCTGCCCTGGTTGGTACTGAACCAAAACAGCCTTCTGATCATGCCATTGCTTCTGGAGCTCTTGGCTGGCCTGAAGGTTTTTACTGGCCTTTTTCATGTACTCAGCCATCCTTGATCTGAGGCCAATTACATAATCCACAATATCCTGCTTAGGAGCTTTTAAAGGTTGTTCCCAACCCTCCTTTACAAGTGTGAGTGGACCCCTAACAGGGTGTCCAAAAAGAAGTTCAAAGGGGCTGAAGCCCACTCCTTTCTGGGGTACCTCCCTGTAGGCAAACAGGAGGCATGGTAGAAGGATATCCCATCTCCTGCGGAGTTTTTCAGGGAGACCCATAATCATGCCTTTGAGAGTTTTATTAAATCTCTCCACCAGTCCATTTGTTTGTGGATGATAGGGTGTTGTGAACTTGTACGTTACACCACACTCCTTCCACATGGCCTTTAAGTATGCAGACATGAAATTGCTTCCTCTGTCTGATACTACTTCCTTTGGGAAGCCCACCCTGGAAAATATTCCCAGGAGGGCCTTTGCCACTGCAGGTGCTGTAGTGGTCCTTAAAGGAATAGCTTCAGGATATCTTGTGGCATGGTCCACTACCACTAAGATAAACCTATTGCCTGAAGCAGTAGGAGGGTCAAGGGGGCCAACTATGTCAACCCCTACCCTTTCAAAGGGAACCCCAACCACAGGTAGTGGGATAAGGGGTGCCTTTGGGGTGCCACCTGTCTTGCCACTGGCTTGACAGGTTTCACAGGACTTGCAAAATTCTTTTGTGTCCTCAGACATCCTAGGCCAATGAAACAGGGGAACAAGCCTGTCCCAAGTTTTCATTTGTCCTAGATGCCCAGCTAGGGGAATGTCATGTGCCAGTGTTAGGAGGAACTTTCTGTACTCCTGAGGAATCACTAATCTCCTGGCAGCTCCAGGTTTAGGATCCCTATGCTCAGTGTACAAGAGGTTGTCCTCCCAGTAAACTCTGTGAGAGTCACTGACATCCCCATTAGTATGTTTGACAGCTTGCTGTCTGAGACCCTCTAATGTGGGACAGGTTTGCTGTGCCACACTCAGCTCCTCTCTGGCAGGCCCCCCTTCACCCAAAAGCTCAGCAGTGTCTGCTTCCAGCTCCTCTGGTGTAGGTTCTGCACAGGGAGGGAATTCTTCTTCCTCAGAAGTAGAATCCACTGTAGAGGGAGGGATAGTAGGAAGTGGTTTGCTTCTACTAGTCCTAGCTTTAGGGAGCACTTGGTCCATTGTTCCAGGATCCAAGCTTCCCTGTCCTTTTTGCTTTTTGGCCTGAGCCCTTGTCAAAGCAAACATATGCCCTGGGATGCCCAGCATTGCTGCATGGGCCTCCAACTCCACATCTGACCAAGCTGATGTCTCCAAATCATTCCCTAATAGACAGTCTACAGGTAAATCTGAAGCTACCACAACTTTCTTTGGACCAGTTACCCCCCCCAGTTGAGATTTACAACAGCCATGGGGTGGCTTTGTGTTATGTTGTGAGCATCGGTTACTTGGTACTGGTGTCCAAGTATGTGTTGTTCAGGGTGCACCAGTTTCTCAATCACCATTGTGACACTGGCACCTGTGTCCCTGTAGGCCTGGACCTCAACACCATTTATTAGGGTTAGTTGCTTGTACTTCTCCAAGTTATGGGGGCAAGCAACCAAAGTGGCTAAATCAATAGCCCCTTCAGAGACTAAAGTAGCCTCTGTGGTCTCCCTAATCAGACCAACCCCAACTAAATTACCAAAAGTGAGCCCAGCTACTCCCTTGGATTGGCTATTAGTAGGTTTGCTCCCACCACCACTGCTATTAGTAGGGACACTAGGTGTAGCAGTAGGGGTTGTAGTGGTAGGAGCAGTGGTGCCTTTCTTTGGACAACTGGGATCTGTTGTCCAATGGCGTTTTATTTTACATAAATAGCACCATGGTATCTTTTCCTTGTTCTGATTAAAGGAGGATTTGGACCCACCACCCCCACCAGAGTGTTTTTGTGGGCCTGATGAAGACTCATTTTTATATTTGTCCCCACCCTTGTCTGAAGACTTACCATCCTTCTTTTTGTTGCCATCTTTGTCACCCCCTGTATGAACTTTTCTGTTCACTCTTGTTCTGACCCATTTGTCTGCCTTCTTTCCCAATTCTTGGGGAGAGGTCAGATCAGAGTCCACCAAGTACTGGTGCAACAAATCAGACACACAATTATTAAGAATATGCTCTCTCAGGATTAAGTTATACAGGCTGTCATAATCAGTAACTTTACTGCCATGTAACCACCCCTCCAAGGCCTTCACTGAATGGTCAATGAAATCAACCCAGTCTTGTGAAGACTCCTTTTTGGTCTCTCTGAACTTTATCCTGAACTGTTCAGTGGTTAAGGCATAACCATCCAGGAGTGCATTCTTAAGAACTTGGAAATTATTAGCATCATTTTCTTTCACAGTAAGGAGCCTATCCCTACCTTTTCCACTAAATGATAGCCATAGGATAGCAGCCCACTGCCTTTGAGGGACATCCTGTACAACACAGGCCCTCTCAAGTGCAGCAAACCACTTGTTAATGTCATCCCCCTCCTTATAAGGGGGAACTATCTTGTGCAGATTCCTGGAATCATGCTCTTTTGCAGGATGACTATGGGGAATACTGCTGCTGCCACCATGGGTATCTAAACCCAACTTCTGTCTTTCCTTCTCTAATTCAAAAGACTGTCTATCCAAATCCAGCTGTTGCTTTTTAAGCTTCAGTCTGGTTTGTTCCACCCTCAACTTATTGTGTTCCCTCTCTAACATTCTGTCATCAGGGTTGGTGGGAGGGACATTTCTAGAAACAGAGCTATGATGGGAATGAACAGAAGGAGACCTGTCCCTTACAGAAGGCACCCTAACAGCTTGGTTTACAGAAACATTACTACCAGTATGGTGAGAATAAATGCTTTTGCTATGATGTGAGACAACACTATTTATTTGGTGTGGCTCATCATCATTACCATCTATGCTAGATTGTCTAGTAATGGGCAGGCTAGGAAGTTTCTTTCCTGAATCTTTTCCTGGGGGAGTCCCTGAATCAGATTGAAAACTATTAGGTACTTTTTCAACAGATGGGGCACCTATGGCCTTATCCTGTTCTCTAAGCATGTTAAGTAACAGTTTCAAGGAAGGATTCTTCCCTACACTCAAACCTCTCTCTATACAGAGACTCCTTGCTCTTTTCCAGCTAAGGTTGTCATATGCAAGTTTGGACAGATCAACACTTTGGCCTGTGCCAGACATTTTTTTGAGAGAGTTAAAGTGATAGAAAAAGAGAAAAAAGTTTTCAGAACTTTTTGGAAAGACAGAAAAAAAACTTTTTAAAACTTTTAAGAACTTTTTGAAAGTTTAGAAGTACTTTTCAGCACTTAGAAAAGAGTGAAAAGAGGAAATGCAAAACTTTTTGGCTATGTGTATATACACTGACCTTGTTTTGTATATTTTTCTCTTATGAAAAGTACAATGACAAGAGTGGTAAGTAGTCTCAAGCACTTATCCCACCACTGCACAACCAATGTAGGAGGCTGGACTGGCTTGTAGTGAGTACCAAGGGGTACTTGCACCTTGCACCAGGCCCAGTTATCCCTTATTAGTGTATAGGGTGTCTAGCAGCTTAGGCTGATAGATAATGGTAGCTTAGCAGAGCAGCTTAGGCTGAACTAGGAGACGTGTGAAGCTACTACAGTACCACTTAGTGTCATATGCACAATATCATAAGAAGACACAATACACAGTTATACTAAAAATAAAGGTACTTTATTTTTATGACAATATGCCAAAGTATCTTAGAGTGTACCCTCAGTGAGAGGATAGGAAATATACACAAGATATATATACACAATAGCAAAAATATGCAGTATAGTCTTAGAAAACAGTGCAAACAATGTATAGTTACAATAGGATGCAATGGGGAAACATAGGGATAGGGGCAACACAAACCATATACTCCAAAAGTGGAATGCGAACCACGAATGGACCCCAAACCTATGTGACCTTGTAGAGGGTCGCTGGGACTATTAGAAAATAGTGAGAGTTAGAAAAATAACCCTCCCCAAGACCCTGAAAAGTGAGTGCCAAGTGCACTAAAGTTCCCCTAAGGACAAAGTAGTCGTGTTAGAGGAATAATGCAGGAAAGACACAAACCAGCAATGCAACAACTGTGGATTTCCAATCTAGGGTACCTGTGGAACAAGGGGCCCAAGTCCAAAAGTCACAAGCAAGTCGGAGATGGGCAGATGCCCAGGAAATGCCAGCTGCGGGTGCAAAGAAGCTTCGACTGGACAGAAGAAGCTGAGGTTTCTGCAGGAACGAAAAGGGCTAGAGACTTCCCCTTTGGTGGACGGATCCCTCTCGCCGTGGAGAGTCGTGCAGAAGTGTTTTCCCGCCGAAAGAACGCCAACAAGCCTTGCTAGCTGCAAATCGTGCGTTTGGCGTTTTTGGACGCTGCTGGGGCCCAGGAGGGACCAGGAGGTCGCAAATTGGACCTGAAGAGAGAGGGGACGTCGAGCAAGACAAAGAGCCCTCACTGAAGCAGGTAGCACCCGGAGAAGTGCCAGAAACAGGCACTACGAGGATGCGTGAAACGGTGCTCGCCGAAGTTGCACAAAGGAGTCCCACGTCGCCGGAGACCAACTTAGAAAGTCGTGCAATGCAGGTTAGAGTGCCGTGGACCCAGGCTTGGCTGTGCACAAAGGATTTCCGCCGGAAGTGCACAGGGGCCGGAGTAGCTGCAAAGTCGCGGTTCCCAGCAATGCAGCCCAGCGAGGTGAGGCAAGGACTTACCTCCACCAAACTTGGGCTGAAGAGTCACTGGACTGTGGGGGTCACTTGGACAGAGTCGCTGGATTCGAGGGACCTCGCTCGTCGTGCTGAGAGGAGACCCAAGGGACCGGTAATGCAGCTTTTTGGTGCCTGCGGTTGCAGGGGGAAGATTCCGTCGACCCACGGGAGATTTCTTCGGAGCTTCTGGTGCAGAGAGGAGGCAGGCTACCCCCACAGCATGCACAAGCAGGAAAACAGTCGAGAAGGCGGCAGGATCAGCGTTACAGAGTTGCAGTAGTCGTCTTTGCTACTATGTTGCAGGTTTGCAGGCTTCCAGCGCGGTCAGCAGTCGTTTCCTTATCAGAAGGTGAAGAGAGAGATGCAGAGGAACTCGGATGAGCTCTTGCATTCGTTATCTGAAGTTTCCCCAGAGACAGAGACCCTAAATAGCCAGAAAAGAGGGTTTGGCTACCTAGGAGAGAGGATAGGCTACTAACACCTGAAGGAGCTTATCAGCAGGAGTCTCTGACGTCACCTGGAGGCACTGGCCACTCAGAGCAGTCCAGTGTGCCAGCAGCACCTCTGTTTCCAAGATGGCAGAGGTCTGGAGCACACTGGAGGAGCTCTGGACACCTCCCAGGGGAGGTGCAGGTCAGGGGAGTGGTCACTCCCCTTTCCTTTGTCCAGTTTCGCGCCAGAGCAGGGGCTAAGGGGTCCCTGAACCGGTGTAGACTGGCTTATGCAGAATTGGGCACATCTGTGCCCAAGAAAGCATTTCCAGAGGCTGGGGGAGGCTACTCCTCCCCTGCCTTCACACCATTTTCCAAAGGGAGAGGGTGTCACACCCTCTCTCAGAGGAAGTTCTTTGTTCTGCCATCCTGGGCCAGGCCTGGCTGGACCCCAGGAGGGCAGATGCCTGTCTGAGGGGTTGGCAGCAGCAGCAGCTGCAGTGAAACCCCAGGAAGGGCAGTTTGGCAGTACCAGGGTCTGTGCTACAGACCACTGGGATCATGGGATTGTGCCAACTATGCCAGGATGGCATAGAGGGGGCAATTCCATGATCATAGACATGTTACATGGCCATATTCGGAGTTACCATTGTGAAGCTACATATAGGTAGTGACCTATATGTAGTGCACGCGTGTAATGGTGTCCCCGCACTCACAAAGTTCAGGGAATTGGCTCTGAACAATGTGGGGGCACCTTGGCTAGTGCCAGGGTGCCCTCACACTAAGTAACTTTGCACCTAACCTTTACCAGGTAAAGGTTAGACATATAGGTGACTTATAAGTTACTTAAGTGCAGTGTAAAATGGCTGTGAAATAACGTGGACGTTATTTCACTCAGGCTGCAGTGGCAGGCCTGTGTAAGAATTGTCAGAGCTCCCTATGGGTGGCAAAAGAAATGCTGCAGCCCATAGGGATCTCCTGGAACCCCAATACCCTGGGTACCTCAGTACCATATACTAGGGAATTATAAGGGTGTTCCAGTAAGCCAATGTAAATTGGTAAAAATGGTCACTAGCCTGTTAGTGACAATTTGGAAAGAAATGAGAGAGCATAACCACTGAGGTTCTGATTAGCAGAGCCTCAGTGAGACAGTTAGTCACTACACAGGTAACACATTCAGGCACACTTATGAGCACTGGGGCCCTGGGTTACCAGGGTCCCAGTGACACATACAACTAAAACAACATATATACAGTGAAAAATGGGGGTAACATGCCAGGCAAGATGGTACTTTCCTACAGCATGGCAGTTTAAAAATTTGCACACAGGCTGCAATGGTTGGCCTGAGATATGATTAATGGTCTACTTAAATGGGTGGTACAATCAGTGCTGGAGGATCACTAGTAGAATTTAATTTACAGGCCCTGGGCACATGTTGATATTGATATTGTTTATAAAGCACACAAATGCCCAGAGGCATCTTGCCGTTGGCATCTGCTAGATGTAACAGTATATAAACTAAATGGGTAACCTAAATGAAAAAGACAAGTTTTAAGCTGTTTTCTAAAAGTGATAAAATGAGACTGGGCTTTGATATGCAGAGGCATTTTGTTCCAAAGTTTGCAAGTGAAGGAAGTAAAGCTTCTGCAAACCCAGGACACCTTGTTTATTTTAGGTGTTTCCACTGTTCTCAAGGTGGCTGATTGAAGCGCTCTACTAGGTGTGTACCATTTGAATTTTCTTTTAAGGTACTCAGGACCTATGTCATGAAGAACATTGTGAGCAGTGCAAAGTGCCTTGAAGGCTACTCGCTTCTTAATGGGAAGCCAGTGTAGCTCAAACAATACATGTGCAACAGATTTAAACTTTGGGATTCTCAATAAGGAAGGAGCTGTTGCGTTTTGTAAAATTTGAGTTTATCCAGAGATCGTTGATGGATACCCATATAAAGGGCATTACAGTAGTGTAACCTGGAAGGCACAAGGTCAATGATTACCGATTTCTGAAGATCAAACATATTGAATAGGGGAATTTTTCTCAGAGTTCTAGCAGAAAAATGCAGGAGGTGGTGAGCTTGTTCATGTGATCTAAGAAAGTGAAATTTATATCAAAGATTACTCCAAGGTTCCCGGTTTTATGGACCGGCAAGGGAAGGGGCTCCAGATGTTGGTGCCACCAGGACGTGTTCCGAAACAAGGTCTCTTTCCTGAACAGAAGGACCTCAGTTTTCTCTGAATTTAATATAAAACAGTTTTCCCTCATCCATTTAACTGCTTTGCTCATACAGTTACTGAAGTGTTTGACATCACTAAAAATCGACACCACGATTTGTGTATCATCTGCATACAAATTGTATAGAAACTAAAAGAGCAAATCAGCCTGGCCAGGGGGACAACATAAACATTAAGGAGGGTGGGACTCAACGAGGACACTTGTGGAACACCACAAGGCAGTGAAAAGGGTTTTGATGTATAGTCTCCAAGAAAGACCAACTGTTTTCTATCTGAGAGAAAGGAGAGCAGCAGGTCAGGTGCCGACCTTCCAATACCTATTTTGTCTAAACAATCTACTAAAACAGTGTGACTCACTATGTCGAAGGACATGGAGAGATCCAACGGGATTACCGCAGCCTTCATGTAGTACCAACATGTAGTACCACTTTACTAGGGACTTAAAAGTCAATATGCCAATTGGGTGTAAGCCAATTCTAGCATGTTTACAGGAGAGAGCACAAGCCCTTTTCCACTAGTTAGCGGTTGTAAAGTGTGCAGAGAGCTAAAGGGCAACAAGGATGACCTTGAAGAAAGTGCCAAGCCCAACAATGAGGAACAACACTTCATGAACAATGATGTATCCTTCAATACGGTTTGTCTTGATTTTGTTCAGCTATTTCACTTTTTCCTTGAACAAAGATATCTCACTCTTTGCTTTGATGCATATTTGATGTGGATAAAAATAGCGCTCGTGAGAAATAGTACCACTCAGTAATTCGTGAAGATGTTGAAAAAGATCTTTGGTAGAGTTGAGATGCCAAGCTGTCTGGTTACGGACGATTCACAGCTTACAGCAAATGGAATGAGTTTCCTTGAAAGTTGTGGAATAGCACACACTGACACCACTCTATACAATCCCAAAGAGAATGAACAGGTCGAGAGAGTGATTAGGATGATGAAAAGAACATTAAAGTCAGGCCTCAATTTGGAAGAAGAGTTGCAGGATGTGTTGTAGGGTCATTGCACCACTTTTGCAATTCCATCAGCCAAGAGTCGCTTTCAGTTGGTGAGAAGTTGGCCGCCAGGTACAAAGCTGAATTCCAGGTTGCTTAAATGTTGTAGAAATAAGGGTAGGGTAAGGGTGATTTATATAGGAAAACAAATGGTGAGAGACTGATTCAAAAAGGAGATTGGGTGAAGGTGAAGTCTGGTGAAGTGTGTGCAAGTCTGTCAAAATTCTAAAGTCCTTTAAGAGTGTAATTGGTGTGCCGGAATGTATCCAAATTGAGAATGGTCAATGTTAGAAATTGGGGAGAGTTTCTTTTTATCAGAAAGGAGGTGTTTTTGAAGAAGAGGGAGAAAAAAGTGGAGGTTGCTCTTTGATGTCCTACTCTGGCTTAGTGGGTAGATCCACGACATAACAATTAGTGAATAACATTCAAGAAAACACAGACCAATCCAGTGTGCCTGGTTAGAGTGGTGACAAATGCAGTTAATGTGTCTAGAGTTTCAGATGGTGGGCATAGACGTCCTCCTTATTGGATAGGCGATTTTGTTAGTAGATAGAATGTAGAAATAGAACCCTTGGTGGAACTGTGCTTGACCGATGTGTTTAGTTTGAATTTTGTGGCAGTTGGTTCATGGTATATGGCCTTGGAGCTGCCTCGACTCCCAGTGAAAGAATAAAGAAGATTTCCAATCATCTACTGGCTCCTGTCTCCATTTGTCACTGTGTGAGAAAACAGGGCTGATTGCAGAGGCCCCATAACTTTTTGCCCCCATTTTCCACTTTTTGCTGGTGTTTTCCTGACTTTAAAGGTGCCCTGGGTACTGCTAACCAGTCCCAGGGGCTGTGCTCTGTGTAAAATGGATATGCAAATTAGGCTAATTATAATTGGCTAAGTTAACCTACCTATAAGTCCCTAGTATATGGTAGGGCATGTAGGTTTAGGGACCACAGCATAGGTGGTGCAAACCTAGGTGCACTGCTGAGGTGCCCAGTGTCATTTTAAAAGCAAGCCTGCCTTGCTGGCTGCTTTTAAAATAAAGTTATATACAAATTCGACTTTGGAATTAAAGGTACTTCCAAAGTCTTAAACTACCTTATTTTTACATATAAGTCACCCCTAAGGTGTGCCCTATGTGCCCCTAGGGCTGGGTGCCAGGTAACTATAAGCAGGGACTTTATAAAAATAGATTTATAAACCCTGGTGAGGTAAAAACAGCCAAATTCGTTTTTCCCTCATTGAAGTAAATGGCCTTCATAGGCTAGAATGGGCAGACTTTATTTTAAATTTTAAAGTCTCCTTAAATGTTACATACCAAGAATTTGGTATCAAATTAATTGTTGTAATAAATCCCACAACTTCCAGTTGTTGGATTTAATATAACTTGTTCAGGTAAAAAGTTTAGACTTTACCTAAAAAGTTGCCAATTTCAGCTCTGCATTGTTTTTGCTGCTGTGCTCTGATTGGCCAGCCTGCAGCAGCTTCTGCCAGGCTACTTTGATGAGGTGTGAAGTGGCCTGGCTTCACACAAAGGAATGTGCTTGGGGGAGAGAATCTCCCCTCAGCAGATGGTGAGGCAGGAAGGGGGAGGGCTGCCAAACTGGTCTTCAAAGGCAGAGAAGGACATTTGGAGCACCCAGCAACACCCCCACATCCTGCAACCCCAGACAGCTAGGTGCTCCCTTGATTAGATTAGGAGAGGGCAGGAGAGGGATGTGTTTATGATTTTTAGCCACACCAGTGGGTGGGCTCAGCCAGATGTAACCTCTAAAAATCAGATTCAGCCATGTTGGATTTTTAGAGACTGTTGCCTTTTGGGATGGATTTTTGCCACACTTCCCAGGAAGTGGTCATCACAGGGGGACGACCCTGTACCTGATTGGAGAACCAGGGCCCCCCTGCTTTTCACCCAGGAGCAAGAATAAAACTGGCAGACCTGCCCCCACACCTCAGATCCCCTCCAGAATTCAACAAGAAAGGAACTAAAGAAGAAGAAGGACTGCCCTGCTGGACCCCTGGCCTGCACCTGGAACCTGCACTCAGAAGGACTGCACCAGCTGCACACTTGGGCTTCACCACAAGAAGGACTTTGCCTGGCTTCAACTGGTTCAAGGAGGGACTCCCTGTTTGCTACAGGTGAAAAATTGCTAACCAGAGTCCCCTGCACCAACTCCTGAAGAAAGCGACCAGCTGACCACTGTCCAGTGGCCAAAAAGGAGTTTGCGCCAGGTGCATTCTGGGAGTTGAAGTCCGCACCCTCCAAGGACCATCACAGAACTTCTGGACCCTTGGGGTGAGCTGTGGACCCCAAAAGAACCTTAAAAGAACATCTGGGTGAAGCCCCAGAAGTTTGGAAAAGATTTGAGAATTTTTGGAAAAAAGCTCCAGAGAGGGACCGACCCGCCGCGGAAATTCTAGCCGGCTTGCCTCAACCGCGACCCGGCCTGACTTCGTGGTTCGTCCCGGTAAAGAAAAACATCCAAAAAAGAGACTAAGTCCGAACGTAAAAAGTTGACCGGGACCTCCCAGCCATCGTATCTGAGAAGGGCTCCATGGACGTCGGATCAAGATCCAGGTTTACCCCGGTCGAAGGATTTTCATCTCGAAAAAACGACTAAGTCCGAAGGTAAAAGTCTCCACCGAGGAAACCCACATCGCGTATCCGGACAAGGGCTCCAGGAGGTCGGATTCAACTGGCAGGTTCGTCCCGGTGAAGAAAAACTTCAAAATAAAGAATAAGTCAGAAGGTAACTTTTTAACCGAGGCCTCCCGCGACCTGTAGCCGAGCAGGGCTCCATCGCGGTCAGCCTGAAAGTTTGACTTTGCCCCGGTCGAGGTGCAACCAGATGACCCGATTGGCGCTTTTTGTTTCTAAGCGCTAGAAAAGTAATAATTCTTTAAAAAATTCATATCTCCGGTTCCCCTGAACAGATTTTAATCGTTTTTGTGTCATTTTAAAGATAAAAATATAAACTATTTTTATAAATTGGTTTTGGATTTTTAAACTGTTTCCTGTGTTTTATTTAATTACTGTTTTGTGATATTTGAATGCTTTACACTTTGTCTCCTAAGTTAAGCCTTGACGCTCGTTGCCAAGCTACCAAGGGTTGAGCTGGGATTAATTTACTGAGACCTAACTGTACCTATGTGGAGGTTAGTGGCTTGTTGCTAGGTGTAGGTACCTACCTGCCCTACCAATAACCCATTTTCCAACATAATGCAACACCCTCCCTGTCTCTCTAGGTTAGGTATTTCTGTTAATATGCAGTGCCATGTCTTACCGAGATTTTGTAAGACCTCTGCAGATGCCTCAATACAAAACTTTCAATTCACAAAGAGGTGCATTATGACAGTATAGGAATCACACGGTGGTCTTGGATCAGTTTCTTTGCTTTTTATTTCAAAGAAGAAGGTATAACAATCCATATAACCCCCAGCGACATTTCAAGCCTCCACCTTAGCTCTGCTCCTCTCTGCTTCTCCCTCTCTTCTCCCAGAATCCCATCACCCCAAGATTCCACCCTCACAACATTCCATCATTCAGAGGCATGATCCTACACATCTTCCCCATTATGAATTATAATAATTATAATTTAATTACAATAAATAAAAAAAAAGAAGAAGGAAAAATGACATTAAATGGGAAAGAATGGAAAACAAGAATTAGCATATAATAGACTCCTAAACAATGACAATGTATAATTTGCACTACCAGCACACCACAGGTTGCTCATCATATCAGCTTGGTATGACAGTAGAAGTAGTATGTATGACCATCAGTATCAGTCACTACTTCCGTTTAATTATGCACAAATTTCCTGTACTCCATTCCCTACCGTCTTCCAACTTGACTACCGAATTCTATACAGAAATTGCTTTTTGCGGTGCGTGAAATTTGCTGTCACCTTTTCTTACAATTCCTACCTTCTTAACCGCCTCGAGATCCCCATATTTCACTTCATCAAATTTAACACCCTTTCTTTTGTCATAACTCATCTTGTTCTTCTTCTGAAAATACATGACCCTTGCCTGCAACTTCTCCTGGTCAACACCTACTTGTCTTTTCTCACTGATCCACCAAGGAGATTCCTTAGTACCTGGCTCTCTCCCTCTAAGAGCAATAAAAGGTGACACACCTGTCACAGAATGAGGTGTTCTCCTATGCGCCCATAACATTTTGTTCAGCTCATGTCTCCAATTCAACACATTCGCCAAAGACAACTGAATATTTTCCACTACAATTCTGTTCACTCTTTCTACTTGACCATTAGCTTGAGGCCGGAATAACGCAACTTTCTCATGTTTTATCCTTAGCCCATTGAGAAATTTGGTCATAGCAGCTGAAACTAATTGTACACCATTGTCCGTAACCAAACTTTTCGGAACCCCTTCCTCCAAAATTGAGTCCCTATGAAATTCAATTGCTTTGTCCGTAGTAATTTGTTCAGTGCATCTAATACGGAACCATTTACTGTAATAATCCTCAAGGACCATGACAAAGCGACTACCTTTTTCTAACCTCTCTATTGGCCCCACCAAATCAAAAGCTAGCTTCTCCCATGGTGCCTTGGGAAATTGCACTTGACCTAGGGAAGGTTCCCTCACTGTTTTCGACTTGTCGCTGTTCCTACAAGCCTGGCACTCTTCCACCGCATCTCTGTCCATCCAGTGCCACCAGTAAAATTGCCGCAACCTTCTTTTAGTTGAACTTTTACCCAAATGTCCTTCGTGAACAATTGCTACCAATCTTTTCCTCAATTTCATCTGTGGGACTATTCTGTTTCTTCTCAAAACCTTTTCTCCCTGTATACTCCGTTCATCTTTTACTACTAAAAATTTCTTCAAGTCATCCTCCACTATGACGAAATTCTGATCAAGCACAAGTTCTTTCAACTTTTTGTATTCTAAGTCATCTTTTACAGCTTCATCCCACTCCTCCTTACTTAGAGCAAGTTCTCCATCAATCAGGAATGCCTCTAACTGCACGCTACACATTTCATAATTTCCAATTCCCCGTTCCTCAATAGGTAGTTGTGACAGGCAATCTGCAATTACATTCTCCTTTCCCTTCACATATTCTACCATAAAATTGAACTCTATAACGGACAATAACCACCTAGAAATCCAGGGAGTTAAACCACCTTCCAAACGTCGACCACACTTAAAAATCTGAAACAAAGGTTTGTGATCTGTTCTCAATATAAAGGGTAGCCCCCACAAATAGTACTTGAAATGGTTTATTCCCCAACAGCAAGCCAATGCCTCTTTTTCTATGGCGGAATTCTGCTCCTTGCAATCTACGCGATGCAAAGCCAATAATTTTTTCATCACCATCCACCATCTGAATCAGCACTGCCCCTAATCCCACGTTACTGGCATCAGTAAAAATAATTGTCTTTTTCGTAACATTAAAGTGACCTAGAGTTGGGGCTTTTGCAATGGACACCTTAATCTGCTCAAACACCTTTACACAATCCTCATTCCATTCAAACATCGCTCCTTTCTTTAGTAAAATCCTCATGGGTTCTACAAGTTCCGCAAAATTGCATACAAATTTTTAGCAATATTCCGCTAGCCCTAAGAATGACTTCAACTGATCCTTACTGGTAGGACACGGGGCATCTCTAATTGCCTCCACTATACTTTTCTTCGGTGTAATGCCTTCAGCCGAAATCTCATGTCCTAAGTAGATCACACAATTTTTTCTTAGTTGGCACTTATCTTTTTTAACCGTCAAGCCATGATCCTCTATCCTCTTCAATACTACCAGTAGTAACTCATCATGATGTTCTAATGAGTTTCCTATTACAATTATATCATCTTGGAAGCATAGGACGTTATCTAGGTTTCTAAAAATGTTTTGCATTATTTGCTGGAAAACAGCAGAAGCTGATGCCAAGCCGAAGGGCATCCTACAATACCTAAATGCCCCAAGAGGTGTTACAAAAGAAGTCAGAGGTCTAGATTCAGGATGTAAATTGACCTGGTGATATGCAGCTGACATGTCCAGCACGCTAAATACCTTTCCACCACTCATTACACTCAACATCTCATTAATATTCGACAGAGGCTGTCTATCCACCCAAATATTCTTGTTGAGGTCTCTTAAATCAATGCACAACTGGATCTTATTCCCATCCTTGGGTGCAAGAACTATTGGTGCCAACCATTCGGACGATTCAATAGGCTCTATTATTTTTTGTTGAAGAAGCTTATCTAATTCGCATCGTAATGGTTCTCTCATTAAAAACGGGACTGGTCTCACCTTATGTACTATTGGAACCGCATTGCTTTTCAAGACTATACGATGTGTAAATCCTCTTAACTTCCCAAGCTGGTCGGTAAAAACTTTCGAAAACCTAGACTTTAAGTCTTCTGTCCATTGTTCACTGGGGACCAAATCATCTACGTTGGCTGCTTGTTCCATAACCATGACTGGACTTGCAGCATTTGGGTCGAGCACAATGTTCAAATCTTTCTGATGTCTCCATCCTAGGAGATCTGACCCTTCATTCATGACATAAACCTTACCATGGACTCCATTGCCTTCAAATACAATATCCATCCATTCCATTCCTACAATTTCTATTCTCCTGCCTCCATAACCAACTGCTCTCACATCAGTTCTCAATAAATGATCAACTCTTTTTTTTAGTGTACCTTCAAAAGTCTCCCTTGAAATCAACGTGAATAGACTACCAGAATCTACCAACACCTTCACCATCACAGAATCCATGAGCACGTGACAATGTGGTTTTTCTAATTTGTAAGAACTTTCATTCTTCCACCTTCCCACACATTCAGGTTCTACCACTGATTGGTTGGTTTCGTCAATCTCATGGATGGGTAAAACAATCTCTTGTTGATCATCATCTAAATTATCTATAGATTTCACACTACAGTATTTGACGTCTTCCCTTTAGATCTGCAAACCTTCCCCAAATGCCCCTTCCTCCCACAGGATCTACATACTAAGTTTCGTGCAGTACACTTAGCACTAGACGCAATGTGACCTGAACATCCACATCTAAAACATATGTTCAAATTCTTCTTCTTGCCCATTTTCCTTTCCACATTGTCAGTTGGCCATCCCTTTTTTTCAATTTTTTACTTCTTTCACTCCTATTGTCGATTTTTCATCAACATCTCTTATCTGTGTGTTGGACTTTTCTATCTCCTTCATCCAGGTAGCCGTGTGTTCCATACTCCTGGCTACTTGTATGTTTTCCTCCAGTGTAGGATCCATTGATAATTGCTTCTCTTTCACTTTCTTATTATTTGTGCAACGCACTATCTGGTCACGAATCAAGGAATCAGATAAATCACGAAAGTCACATGTGACTGCCAATCGTCTCAAAGTTGCTACAAATGACATAATATCTTCATCCTGGCCTTGAACACGGGAGAAGAATTTATGACGCTCAAATACAGTGTTTAGTTTGGGAGTCAAATGTTTTTCTAACATCAGCAATGACATTTCATATACATTAGTAGGATGAACATCACCAGTACCTAAAGGTATTTCAGGTAGGTCATCATAAATTCTTCTCCCTTCCGCTCCAAGATGGTGAAGCAATATCGCCTGTTTTCTTACAGGGGTATATCTATCTCCCGCAATGGCCAACAAATACGTGGAAAATATATTTCTCCATTGTTTCCACGATATTGACGGTTCACCAGGTACTGGTAGGAAACACGGTGGTGAAGACATATTTTGTTCAGCCATTCTGTAAGAAAAAAAAAAAAAATACAATTATATATTAAAATAATAAATTAAAGTAAGAAATTAAAGTAACAATCTAAAATAACAATCTAAAACAACAATGCTTTGGTTCAATTAAATGTCTCTGCTTGTTGATTGTAGAATTTCCTCCTGTACTTGTATGCAACTAATAGTCCTTTTCTTGTCTCTACTGTTTTCCTTCCTCTTTCCTCTATCCAGTAGTCCTTCTATAGTTTCCACCTTTTTATTTCATTCAATCAGCGTAGTCCTTTTTTTTTTTTTTTTTAGGAGTGGCGAAAGTCAAAAACAAGAGGGGGAATACTAGTGAGGAGAATGGTCGTAGTAGCTGAAACAGCTGGTAATCGAAGATACCAAGGTAAGTATAGTTTGTTCCTTTTGTTAATAAATAAAAAACAAAAGTTCGTTCTGGCGCGCACGTGGCACGCGCACAAATAACTGGATCGATTACTTATACATGAGCGGCTTGATGCACGTGTATGCAACACGCGCGTTGAGTTCGCTCTGCTAGATGCGCATCTGTGCAACACGTGCGCTGTTCGCTGTGCCACGCGGAGACATTGAAAATAATCAAAGTCTACAGGCAACGCAGCAGAGCAATAACGTTCATATGTTTTGAACGAATACAGCCGCGTAACAGCCGCTAGTGGACTTCCAAGTGCATTAAGTTCATCCAAAACACACCAGAGTAACTGTGTGTGTAAACAGTTTTGTTAGAAAACTTACGGTTGCAGAATTATATCTGTATTATTTCAAATTTTATTGCGCTAGTTGACAAGAATAAAACTTACTTGCAGGATGAAGACTACTTGCCGTAGTTTCTTGTTTAAGATCAATCGCTTATTTTCTTTCCGCCACAAATAGAAAATCCTGCTTGGTTGGGAATGTTTGTTGTATCCAGGGGTTGGGGGTTATAAGTCATTTCTGCTCCCTGCGCAGAATAATCCTCGTCGCCAGTTTATGTAGGAATCACACGGTGGTCTTGGTTCAGTTTCTTCGCTTTTTATTTCAAAGAAGATGGTATAACAACCCATATAACCCCCAGCGACATTTCAAGCCTCCACCTTAGCTCTGCCCCTCTCTGCTTCTCCCTCTCTTCTCCCAGAATCCCAGCACCCCAAGATTCCACCCTCACAACATTCCATCATTCAGAAGCATGATCCTACAGACAGCTTGGTGGATGTTTCCTTGCTTGATGAACGGACACAGATATATTCAGATTAGGTGCAATTTAAGAGGTTTGTGAACACAATTTGTTGGCAAGGTAGTACAGGTCAGAATTGGGATGTAATTTCAACGCTCTTAAGATGTCTCAGCCGAGATAGCAGTGCATGCATGATGCACATCAAGACACATCAATGACTCAGTACTGGCTTCGTTGTGAATAGTGCAGATCATAACATAAGTATATTAACACAGATGCACCCATAGTCTAAAGTGTCAGTGTGAAAAATCATGTATGGACAGACCTTCACAATTATGTCTCCCTGTCTCTTGTTCATTTTTAGGTTGCAGCTTACCAAATAGCAGAGCTGTCTGGTTTGCTAAAGACATCTTGGAGACATTCAGAAAGTTGTCCTTGGAATGAATTTGGCCTGTTGCTTGCCATTGGCTATGTGTTTTGTAACTCACATTTCCTTGCTTTCTATTTGCTGGCTTTGATTTAGGCTGCACAGTTTGTGTTTGGTCCTTCCCTTGCCAAAACATTATTTACAGAATCCTTCCTAGTGCTCTTTTTCTGTAAACAGGTCTGTAAATCTCACATTTGCTGTGCATTTAAAGTTTGAGGTCAAATGCCAGTCACTGTCTTTCGAGAGTGTTGTTTCTTTTTCTTTTTCTGACTTCAAAGTGAGAGGATTTAAGTGACAATCTTGCTGGATAAAGGGGGTTGGAAAGAAATGTTTTCTAGCACATGATAATATTTAAATGAACTACGTATTTCAAGAATATATCAGAATTACGAATGCACAAATGAAGCACATTTTTGGTTATTTCTGAAGTGTGCTGGAAACAAACGCTTCAATATGATCAAAACAAAGCATTAAATTATGTGATACAATTTCTTAACATTTACGTCTGTTCACTGTATAGTTTTATTAGTAAAGCGGTTTGTCTGTGCAAATGTAATGGTCATTTCAATTGTAAATGAGTTGTCTGTAATGGCAGTGTGCTACTACACCATGAATACTCCACTCTAAGCCACTCCACTCTACTCTGCACCACTCCACACCATTGCACTCTACTATGCACCAATCCACTTTACACAACAATGCCACAGCACTCTGCACCACTTCACTCTATCTTTTTCTACTCTACCCTGCACCATTCTACTCTATGCCAATTCACTCTTCGCCACTCTGCTTTACACCACTGCACTCTTCGCCACTGCACACTATGCCACTCCAGTCTAGGTCACACCAATCTACTCTGTACAACTCCACTCTACGCCACTGTGCTCTACACCAGTCTGCAACACTGCACTTTATGCCGCTGCACTCTGTGCTAATACACTATACGCCAATGCACTTTACGCTGTAACACTCGACTCCATGCCCCTGCACTCTATGCAAATCCACTGTACGCAACTCTAATCTACTCTGCACCACTGTACTTTACACCACTTTAGTCTACGCCGTTATACTATATGCCACTCTACCCAACTGCACTCCACCTTGCACCACTCCACTATATGCCACTTTACTCTACTCTGAAACAGAATACTCTATGCCACTGCACTCAATGCCACACCATGCCACTCTACTCTATGCCATTGCACTCTACACACTGCACTGTCACTGCACTCTACATCACTGTACTCTATGCCACTGCTCTCTACGCCACTCCAATCTTCTGTACTGCACTCTGACACTCTACTTTGCAACTCTGCACTTTCTGCCACTACACTCTATGCCACTCTACTCTGCACTACTCCACCCTATGCTACTGAACTTTACAGCCCTATACTCTACACCACTCTGTGCTACTCTACACCACTCTACACTACTGCGCTCTATGCCACTTAACTCCACTCTGCTCTAGTGCCCTCTGCATCACTCACCTCTATGCCATTCCACTCTGCACCACTTTATGCCACTGCACTCTCAGCCACCGCACTCTACTCTGCGCCACTAGCCTACGGCACTGCATTGCACACCACTGAATTCAATGCCACTGCATTCTACGCCACTACACTCTGCAACACTCTACACCAATGCACTTTACACCAGTCCACTCTACTCCATGCCACTCTACGTGACTCCACTCTCTGCCACTCCAATCTACAACACTCTACGTCACTCTTCACTATTACACTCGTCACTCTCCTCTATGCCACTAACATTTAGTCATGCTGAACAGCAGCCACGCTGGTGAACAACATGACTAAAACACATTTACAAAGCCAATAGCTTTTGCATAGGTGAGACCTATTACTTTGCCAATGCTTGTTTGATTCCTTTCTTGCTCCCCATACTCTCCTCAACCTCAGTGTTTCACAATCTCAGATCTTAAACCTGATTCTTCATACTGCTCTTGCTGTCCCTTTACATTCTCTTGGCTGTTAGAGACATTTGTCTTCTACACCTCCTTCAACCTTCTAGATCTACCTTCTTTTGACACTCTTCTCTCTCTAAACACCCCACTCTATCTACTGCATATTCCTCTTACTTCCTCCGTCCACCAAACCATCAGATGTGCCTGTCTCACTAAAACTCTCCCCAATGCATTTTTCCCTGTGACACCCTCTGTACAGTCTTCTTTCATACAACCTCTTAATTCCTCCTTTCCCACGCATCCCAATGCCTATTTAGCCTACTCTTTGTGACCTCCTATCTGCAAAAATATGCTATTCTCACTCCCTCTCGCATACAAACTCTCATGCCATTGGTGACTTTGACTCTTATCCTGCGGATTGCCTTTGCAAGTGTTGTGCTATCAGTCTTCAAACTTAGAATTGTGAAAACATAGTTGTCACTTGTTCTACAAGACAATATTGACGGTGAGTCCCAAATGGTAATATCTTTACAGTAAATTGTGTCTAGATATACGGACTTAAGTCAGTGAACTGATTATTTCAAGGTGGAATGCTATAGCTTCAATGACAACTACTTGTGACTAAACAAGATAATATTCTAAAGTGGGAAGGTTAAGAACCCCCTGGACATTGCAATACCTTATTTTCTGTTGTATTCAACTGAGTTTCATATAAAACTGCAAACCTATGGGGTCATTTGGAACGCAGGCAATCCTCCTTCCTAAGTAACTATACAAGAGTCAGACACACGCCTGTCTTCCTCTTCAAAAATATTTGAATGTGCATGTACACACTGCATTAAATATGATGCCATCCTTGGTGTTGCACATCTTAAAACTGCCACCACTGAGACATTTGCTTTTCCATTTTACATAATTACACAATTTTCACAAAATTTCGCATAATTACACAAATGCAAAATAATCAAATTCCGCACACCGCTAGTGAGGAGTCCAGGGAGGCTAACTCCCTCCAAATGAGGTTGCGAACTAAGAGGTGTGATAGGGATGCCACCTGATTTGTATTTTGCCAAACTTGTTGGTATTTTCCTGCAAAGAGAGGTACAAATTCGAAAAAACATTAAATCTGATGGTTTTACCTTTTGAAGGACAAACTAAAAGCATTGGGGGAAAACACATCAAAATAATGTTTATGCTGTCCAGACTGCTGCTAACTGGTCTTTAAAGCAAATAGAGGCTCAATTTTTGTAGATTTACACAGATATATATTACAGCACGTGGCCTTTCAAGAACCCCAAAGGAAATACATATGGACGGTAATTTTCTGAAGGTGGCAACCATATTAGTTTATAACTTTTCGTTTGCGCGAAAAATACAGAGTGCATGTGGGCCCAGGTGCTAAACCTATTAGTTTTGTCAGTGCTTAATGTTAAGAATAGTTGTAACTTCTGATGACTGATATTTACAGTGCGTTTTTAGAAATCAGCAATATCCAAGCAAAAAAGAACATCGTTCAGACCCGAACATCCTGATGATACCTGAAATCACAATATGATGCAATTTCCGAATTAACGCGGGATTTTCTGGACGATATCAAGGAATCCCTAAATTAAACATCGAGTGTGCGTGAGCAACATATCAATAAAGTTTTTTTTGTTTTATAAAGAAAGAAATACACTCCCTCCACACTTCTTCCCAAATCTAAGATGGCCGAGCCCTGGAAAAAGGCGGCACACAGACTCGGTGCACGGCAGCGCACCGGGGATGTACTTGTCTCAGGGGAGAATGTGGACTTCAGCTCGCTCCTACTGTCTCATACCGTCCTGCAGGGTCTGTCGGCGGCTGGTTTCGAGAGACCGTCTCCCATACAACTGAAAGCCATCCCACTGGGGAGATGCGGCCTGGGTGAGTGGCTCGCCATGCTTTCGTGTTTTTTTTTTTAAAGGTGTAGCGTGTGAATAGCCGTTTACCGTTCCAAGATGGCCGTGAACAAATGACAAAGTTACGAAATGTTCCAGATCTAATATGGATGGCTGTACCAATTCACGCTGTTTGCCACGCCCCATCCGCATTATTTGTATGTGTAGCACAGAGCCAGTAGATGAGGACCGAATTGGCCGCCACCTTGTTGTGGTAGTACGTGTGTCAAAGCTACAGCAGTTGAATTGTTTAGGACTGAAAACGTGGTGGCAGTCGCTAGACCAGAAATATGTACATTGATCCGTGTATTATCTTTAACCTACGAAGTATGCTTTGCACCCGTTTCCTTTAAATCATAAATGTTGGGATTCACTGAAGGATGCTTTGAGGGCGAAAGCTCAAAGAGCATGGAGACATGTCTATTTTTCGTATACTAAATGTGTTATATAGGTCATTGTAAACGATCTGTTTTCATAAGGTGCTACTGACAGAATATAATTAGACTTCTTGTTTCCCTTTGTGGTACTAACATCTTTCAGGTGATAAGGAAATTATACCAGTATTGCTGCTACGTTTGCGAAGCCGGTGCCGCTGTGAATTCGTATCCTGTTGTTTTGTTGTAATGCACTCAATTGTTTCTACCTAGAATATCGCACGCGTTTATTTATTGTTTCTTGGGCAATTGTTACTTAATATTTTTAAAGAAACCTAAAACAACACGATTTTGAATGGTTATCATACCTTTGGATTAAGTATATAGGGAGCCTTACATACAGTGAAAATTAGCTACAAAGCAATAGCAATACCGATCTCCACAAAGTGGAAATGCGGGCCAGGTAAGGGATGGAATCGGTGGCGACGGGTGATCTTTGAAAGTGGGTTGTCGTAACTGAACTGCAACAGAGTAGGCTGGTGAGGTCATCCCACAAGAAAATGTTTACAAAATGTTCTTTACTAAAAAGCATTAGGTTCTCTATTTTTTAACATAGTTTCTCTCAAAATGATTAAAAGGCTATATGTGAAGTAGGCAGTTGAGAAAATCCACTTTCAGACTGTCTTTTATCATGCATTTATTTTCACGTCTACGTTTCATATTTTTTTTCCCTGACTGCTAGTCAAAACTCCGTCATATATTATTATGACATAGCATCATCATGGAGTAGGTAGAGTTGAAAAATACAAAAGGCAAAATTTGCGGTTTTAGGTAGTATAATACAGCTAACAAAAATTTATAGGCATGTACATGCAGTGCTATCCCAAAGGAGTTGGAAACCTTACAGGTTCAGGCAGTGAAAGTACGTTTTGCCCAAAAAAATCCTCTGTATGGAGGAGGAAGCTCTGGGTCATACTAGGCTCACCAAGAACTCCTCTTTCGAGATCATGCACTGGGCCTCACTTCACAGCCTGGCCCTTTTCAGACCAAAGTTGCTTTTTTTCTGGTATTACAGCTGTTGGGATAGCAACCAGACGACAGCTTATTCCTTCATAGTAGGAGATATGTTGGCTGTCAAGTTTCTCTGTTCAGTCTGTAAAATGTCTTGAAGCACAATGCACCTTACAAGAACACTGCATCAGAGCATACTGCAATACAAAAATCTATTCATGTGCTGTACTGATAGTGTCTTCTGTTATTGTCATTGCATTGTTTTATTATATACACTATCATTACTTATTTCACTGTGCATGATAGTGTAAAAGTTGAGGTCATAATAGAAATTTGCAGTTATTCCACCTGCTAGTAAATGTCTGATTTATACGAAAAATCTACCCTAGTGCATGGTCCCTTCTTCCTCCAAGGAGGATTTCTATTTGCTACTGAAGGATCGCCTTTATTCTGAAAAATACCTGTTATTGCCAAAACAGGACCTGCAATAATTGCCTTTGTACCCAAATGTAGATAGTTATTATTCTATACATTTAAGGCTCTGGTTGTGGGTGAGCCACCCCTCATTTGAGTCTTTTATGCTATCAGAGGATATGATAACTTTAGCAAATGTGCAACAGCTAATTTTCACCTTTCCTTCTGCAGTCCTTTATGCCAGTGGTTCCCAACCCTTTGACTCCTGAAGACCCCACTAAATCACTACTGGAAGCCAGAGACCCCCCCCCCCACCCCCTAAGCAATTTGTACGATTTAAATCACAATCATTAACAGTAATTTTCAAAAAATACAAACACAAGTACACACCAAACAAATACTCGATTTACTAAAGATATCAATATTTTCTATTGAAAAAACATGCAAAAAAAGAACAATTTTAATGGGAAAGTTGGCGCTTCATCTCAGTGACTAACTTTTCAATGTGCTGTTTTATTTAGGAAAGCTAAAACCTCAGGTCTGAGTCTACATTCCCCAAGTGATATCTGTTTTTATTTTGTTAGGTACATAAGATCTGAGAAAGGCTTTTCACATAAATACGTTGTGGGAAAAAGAAGTAAAACAATAAGGGGCTTTCATGTTTTCATAGCCCACCTGTCACATTGTTTATAGCACATCTCGTACCATCGTGGGGTGTTGGAGCACTTTACAGGGGACTACAAGGTGTAGGATTCACACGTCATCCACACTGATAGGCATTTTCTAAGAGTGCTTCGTCTGGAGAAGCACAAACTCAGGATTCAGAACATAACACTGTGGTCAGCGTTGACTTTAATAATAAGGTATTTCTACGCAAGCAAACCTTTTTTTATCAGTGTAAGGAAAACGAAAAACTGGGGGGAAAAAACATAACTTTCTAATTTGTGCCATGCAGTTTGCATGCAGCTCATTGACAGCAGTTCCTAGCTCACTGTGCTAGATTATGATCATAACTTATGAGCTGCACAGTAACAAAATAATTTCTGTGACAAAAGCAGTAACCCACTGTGCTATGTACATAAAATACAGATCTTTGTCTGCTACATGTTCTTTGAAGCAGGCACATTAACCATCTGCCCAACCTTACATAAGTCAAAACTGTCACTAGATAAAACTTACATCTCTCTCTCTCTCTGGCAAGTACATTAATCAAAATAGTTATCTTGACGCCTAAAAGCTGCTGGTTGTACTATGAACTTTAAAGTGCTTTTAAAAGTGCTGCACAAAGGAAGTAATAAACATAAAAACATGCATGTGTTCTGTGAGAGACCCCAGCTGGAAAAGTGCTTTCTTGCGAGCCCAGGCCTGTGGACCCCCTGGGACTGTGTCACAGACCCCTGAGGGGCCACTGACCACAGGTTGGGAACCACTGCTTTATGCAAAAAGATGAAGCCCCTATATCGACACAGTAAACTGGTGAGCTTGTTCTATAGGCTTGTTTTATTCAAAGAATTGAGATATTGTTGCTAAACTGTATATGTGACCTTAATGCCATTTTGCGCTAATCTAAAATATCATCAGTGTTTTCCGTGAGAACCATAGCCAAGTCATGAAATGACTCGCATGGATTTCAGGGACACTCACCCCAATGCCAGTAGTTTGGCTTATATTACAAAGGGTATTTCCTTTATCAGGCATATTCTAACCACTCTTTATTATCTTCTAGCCAAGGGACCCAAGGCTCCGCCACATACAGTAATATGCTTACAGCCGACGTTTAAAACGTGATTTGGAGAACAGCCTTTGGGGTCTCCCTTCTAATTATGTGAATTGGTGCTGTTTTTTTCTGCTAACATATATTTTGACATCTTTTTTTTATAGCGTGAACATGGCCCGAGGACATTAGATTGCTTTACAACAGATTCAGTCTTTTTGAGGTACACCAAGATTAAGTGATTTGTCCAGAGTCTCAAGATACTAAATTTAGGCCAGAATTCAAACCAGGTGTTCTAGTTTCAAGGTAAGCAGCTTTGTCTGCAAGGCTACATCTTCTTCCTCAAAGAACAATGCAGGAGAGAGTTAGTTGTATTGGTAAAATAAGCCCTTCAGAAAAACATTAATTCATTTTTTAAAACTGTCCTTCCCCACATATTTTCCTGAAAACCAAAACACACTGGGAGGATGGAGGTTGCCATGATTTATATATTTTAATAAAATCATATTTATTTAGCAAACCTAAATTCTGAAGAGTTAACAAGCCTACCACAACTTGAATTAAAAAAGTGTGCAAGAAATTAAAGGTATAGAAATGACATTACATAGCCACAATGTTTTGTTACTCGTATTACAATGGTAAACAATTGCAGTAACAGGAGGCTTCAGAATTCAACATTTGAATGATTAAATCAGACGGAGTATAAGTGATGCCTCCCTTAACTGTGCAAAATCTTACTTCCGTTTACGATGACACTATAAACTGGGCTTTCATTAATGTGAGAAGCTTAGAAAGAGTTGTTGGGGACCAGGGCACGGGGAATGAGATGAACAGAGTCTAAACCTGGCACTGTCAGGTCCAATCGTAGGCTGTGATTATACAGGGAGTGCAGAATTATTAGGCAAATGAGTATTTTGACCACATCATCCTCTTTATGCATGTTGTCTTACTCCAAGCTGTATAGGCTCGAAAGCCTACTACCAATTAAGCATATTAGGTGATGTGCATCTCTGTAATGAGAAGGGGTGTGGTCTAATGACATCAACACCCTATATCAGGTGTGCATAATTATTAGGCAACTTCCTTTCCTTTGGCAAAATGGGTCAAAAGAAGGACTTGACAGGCTCAGAAAAGTCCAAAATAGTGAGATATCTTGCAGAGGGATGCAGCACTCTTAAAATTGCAAAGCTTCTGAAGCGCGATCATCGAACAATCAAGCGTTTCATTCAAAATAGTCAACAGGGTCGCAAGAAGCGTGTGGAAAAACCAAGGCGCAAAATAACTGCCCATGAACTGAGAAAAGTCAAGCGTGCAGCTGCCACGATGCCACTTGCCACCAGTTTGGCCATATTTCAGAGCTGCAACATCACTGGAGTGCCCAAAAGCACAAGGTGTGCAATACTCAGAGACATGGCCAAGGTAAGAAAGGCTGAAAGACGACCACCACTGAACAAGACACACAAGCTGAAACATCAAGACTGGGCCAAGAAATATCTCAAGACTGATTTTTCTAAGGTTTTATGGACTGATGAAATGAGAGTGAGTCTTGATGGGCCAGATGGATGGGCCCGTGGCTGGATTGGTAAAGGGCAGAGAGCTCCAGTCCGACTCAGACGCCAGCAAGGTGGAGGTGGAGTACTGGTTTGGGCTGGTATCATCAAAGATGAGCTTGTGGGGCCTTTTCGGGTTGAGGATGGAGTCAAGCTCAACTCCCAGTCCTACTGCCAGTTCCTGGAAGACACCTTCTTCAAGCAGTGGTACAGGAAGAAGTCTGCATCCTTCAAGAAAAACATGATTTTCATGCAGGACAATGCTCCATCACACGCGTCCAATTACTCCACAGCGTGGCTGGCAAGAAAGGGTATAAAAGAAGGAAATCTAATGACATGGCCTCCTTGTTCACCTGATCTGAACCCCATTGAGAACCTGTTGTCCATCATCAAATGTGAGATTTACAAGGAGGGAAAACAGTACACCTCTCTGAACAGTGTCTGGGAGGCTGTGGTTGCTGCTGCACGCAATGTTGATGGTGAACAGATCAAAACACTGACAGAATCCATGGATGGCAGGCTTTTGAGTGTCCTTGCAAAGAAAGGTGGCTATATTGGTCACTGATTTTTTTTTGTTTTGTTTTTGAATGTCAGAAATGTATATTTGTGAATGTTGAGATGTTATATTGGTTTCACTGGTAATAATAAATAATTGAAATGGGTATATATTTGTTTTTGTTGAGTTGCCTAATAATTATGCACAGTAATAGTCACCTGCACACACAGATATCCCCCTAACATAGCTAAAACTAAAAACAAACTAAAAACTACTTCCAAAAATATTCAGCTTTGATATTAATGAGTTTTTTGGGTTCATTGAGAACATGGTTGTTGTTCAATAATAAAATTAATCCTCAAAAATACAACTTGCCTAATAATTCTGCACTCCCTGTAGTGCTGCAGAGACTGCACGGTGCTGCATTGCACATGAAAAGTATATTATGGCAATGGTGACAGAGATATGTTTTAAAATGCCGATAGCCAGCAATCAGCACAAGCAAAAACGACAAACTGGATAGATGTACAAAAAAAAAAAAAAGTATGCATACCATTGTGGAAAAGAAAAACCTTACACACCCACCCCTTAAATTACAAAAAGTCCTTGACAAAGAGAAGGACAACTCAGTGACGAACTCTGCAATGGTGACCAGTGCTAGAATTGCAGCCCGCAAGACCTTTTATGAAGATTGGATCCATGTACCAATACCAACATTGACCCTTTCACACCTCAGAGTTATGCCAGCCCTATCAAGTCACAGTGGGACTTGAGGACGAACTCTGTGTGCACCTGGTCTGTCCTGGTTTCTTATACAGCATGGAGAGCTTTGCAGAAAATGTGTCCCCTTTAATTAGACATTATGTGCTTCACAGAACATGCACAGCATATAAATGTTGAATGTGTGAGAAGGCTAACTTGAAAAGCACCCCTCACACATGCAATTAATGGAGCTGAGCACCGGCCCATTGTGCTAATGACTTGTACACTTTGCACAGAATGTTGATAAGTCGGTGTGTAGTAGGGATCATTTATAGCCTATGTTAGTTGTCCACAATATTCACTCATTTATAATGGAAACTTGATGATTTAATCAAACATGATTTGCTCCTTAATGTAATTTAGTGATGATGCCAACTATACAATATCTACAATTCATCAGGGACTATGAATATACACATTGTAAGAAATTGGGTTATTGGTTGGGGGAGGGAGAGTGACAATCCTGTTAAAGCCTTGTCAGGGTGAACCACAAAAGTCACTAAGTTACCCTGCGCCTAGCCCTGTGGTAGCTTGAGTCAAAACAGGCAGGACATTCTTTTCACTTTGTGCTTTTCTCAAGGCTGCAGCCAGATAGAGTTGCGGGTAAAGTGGTACGCTGTGTCTCAAACATTCCCAGAAACATACACATCTTTACGTGGGGACATGTTCTCAGAACATCAACTGTTTTATTATAAAAACACTTCTCTGTCCCATACACCATAGAGGGAGATTCCAGCCAGATGACCACAACTGTATGTCGATTGCCTTCGCTACAGCTGCTTGCTTAGACTACCGGATCCCTGGCCTTCATGGTGTCTTTCTAAACAACAGGATTCCTTGCTCAGTTATGGGGGATGATATCTTCCCAGGGGGGGGAACATGAAGAGCGGATTAGAGCTTATCATGCTGTGCTCTAACATAGCTTAGGAAGGAACCACATATATTACGCATAGTCACAGTATGGAGGGACACTTTCTGTGTTTCACTCTTCTTGTCACCATTTTGCTTCTAGCGTGTTTAATCAACCTAGTTATTGCAATTCATGCCATTTTATCTAAGATGCAGTTAATTCAATAAACCTTATTGAACCATTCTCTGCCTCTGTTTGTCTTTGCATATGTGAGACTAATGTAACTGAGAGAAATAGGATGAGATATGATTGACCACCATTCCCCCTGAGGAGTCATTTCTGTCATGCGCCTGGTTGCCACAATCATCTTTGCTCTTGGGCAGAGATGAGGAGCTGCTAGTTAGCCGGAAAACTTGGATTAGGCTGACAGATGTCACATGGTGTGGGATTGGACTCAGTTCCCCACAATTCAGGTGATTTTGCCACCTGAATTCAGTAGCCTCATTAGGATAATGAGAGCCTACGCGATAATAGCATGCCAATGATATCGGGCATACCCACCTAAATAAACATAATTTTGTGAACACAAAATTAATTTATAGGACAATATATTACAGACAGTAGATGCAGCAATATGTATACAGTGTTAGCCTGCTTCTGGTCTCCCAAGGCATTCAACATGATAGGTGTTTATGTTTCCAATGATAATTGATTGTTTCATTGTGACTAAGTAACATAGGTCATAGTTGTGCTCCAGTACATACCATCTTCTTATTATTGTATGTTGTAGCCCAGGTTATAGGGGGTGACATGGGCAAACCACTTTCTGGTTCTGGCGGTGCACTCTTCGGAAATGTAAAAAGATGAGCTGACCTATGTCAGATAACCTGTTTGCATTTCAGCCACTTTGTCTTCAAAGAGCAGCTTCACTATTACTTTAGGCTGGTGGGGCTGTACCCTAGTACTCCCCTTGAGTGAGCTGTCAATGAATGGAATGGCAATGCTTAGTCTTGTTGATGCTTATTTTCAACCCAATAACCAACAAATCTACAACAATAATTAATAAGCCCTGGATTGATTGCTAACAGCGGGCCACATGGTAGCATGCTAACTGCTAAAAGCGCTTCATAAGGGGTAGTATGCTCTTTATATAATTGCAGTTATAATACTGTGCGCCATGTCCTGTGCCGGTCATTGCAGTGCACAGATGCACTGTTGGGCCTTTATTTTCAGCCTTCCTCTTTGCATATAGTACTGCAAGGGCCCAAAAGCTACACTTTCACTAAATATTCAAGCTCTAGTTGGAATAGCAAATCATCCGTCTCTTGAATGTTTAGGCACATTTCTTTGCCTCCTCCCAGTGTTTCAGGAGGAAGATTAGAAGTACCAGTACTTCTTGAAGGCAACAAAGAGTTTGGCAGCTTTAGTAGTTAGAATACCTGTACTTTAATGGCTGAAGTTCTCACGTCTTTCTGTGCCTTCCCTGAAGTATTCTCCGATTTTTCTCAGGGGATGCATAGAAATAGAAGACCCACAGAATACCCAAATGCTTAAGTACAGAATAATTTACTATTCTAATTTCATTCCTTAGGTATCTGGGAAACCACGCTGTACTCTCAGCAAGAGTGGAAAGTGAAAACACGAGCACTTCAGGAGCCATAATTGCAATGCTGTAGCATGCACAGAAAGCTTCTGCTGTCAGAACATCTACAGACCATGCAGGATTCCCAGCTAGTGTCTATCATTTTAGAACACCTAAGAAAAAGATTTGGAGAAATTATCATAGAATTCATTTTCCCTGTCAACTTACTTTGGAGATTAGGAAACTTAAATATCATACTTGACTTAAAAACAACAAAACCTATAAATCTCCTACTTTAGTCAAAAGTGTTTGAGTATGATGGCTTGTTTCTTGGTCTGTGGTTTATTCTTGAAGAGCATGAGCGAGACAGCCTGCAAGGTTGGAAGTGAGTGGTCGACCATAGGAGCCCAGCTACTCAAGGCAGAGAAAATAGTTTTCTGGCACAATTATTTTGTTCCTGACTCACATTTTGTCAAGGATGGTCTGTCCATCCACAAACACCAGAACTTTTAACTCACTCCAGCCTTGATTACTGCACAGTTATAGTGCTACTACTGTGCATAAGCAGCAGAAATGATGAGACACCCCGAAAGTCTATTCTCATGAGTTGCTCTTAAAATCTCTTTATGTAGTACAATCCTGCCTCCCTCAAATTGAATCTCCTTCTTTGATCTTGCAGCCACATTGATGTATTCCTTCAGATTAAAAAGTGCACCCTTGTGAGAACATGGGGCAAGATGTTCTCTAACCTAAAAAGCAAAAAAGACTTTACGCATCTTGTCAAGTTTGACATTGAAGTCCTCGACTTCTGTAAATACATAGTGGAAGAGAGCCTTAGCATGGTTCTGTAGCTCAGTCCCAGTAACCCTAGGAGTAATACAGTGGGGTCCCCAATTGTAAAATAATCTCCTGGGGCGGAAGGAGCTTTGTATTCTCCACTGGTGACTTTTTTTTTTAGTTTTAGAAAGCAACTCAAAACTTGGCTATTTTCGGACTCTTCTTTTAAGACTGGTCTTCTGTGGTCCTTTTACCTGTCTTGATGTTGGCACCAAGACCCTCTAGGCATTTGCTGCGTTTAATAAACCATATCAATATCTATATCAATATTTTGGTATTCCTCCTCGTGAACGAAGCTCACTATCCTCAAGCTTTTCCATCATGCTAAGATGCTGATACTCAAGGACTGCTATTCTCTCTGACAGTTCATTTTGTTCATGAGCCTTCTCGCTTATAAACACCTCCACTTGATCAAACCTATATTCATCTTTCCCCATATTATAATCAAGTTCCTATATGGACATCTCCAGATTGTAGTGAAAGTATGCTATTTCTGTATCAAGCTTGCCTAACATTAGGTAAATTTTCCGCTTCTTAGCCATTGACTGACAGTTGCCTAATTCCTTTGGCTCTTCCATTTCACGAGCCTCTGAGAACATCTGCTTCTTCCCATGTATCTTATTTTTCCGTCTTCAACAAGTTTTCTCTAGAGGTTATTATCGACTGCTTATGTTTTTGAGAAGCTATCTAGGCGTTGAATGCCAACTGCCTGCTAGTTTGACTACTTTTAGAACTCAAACAAGAGAACTCCTTGGGCCAGATGTAGCAAAGGTTTTTCCCCATTCTGTGTCTATGGGAAAAAGTATTTGTACATATGGCCCCTTATTCCTAAGTTAACGTCTGACTTGAAAGCAGGAATTTAAACATAGTGCTACAGATGCAAAGTGCCCCGAAGAATGTCTAAAAATCGTAGCAGAAGCAACCCGAACTGTAGGGTCCATCTTTCTCTACAACTATGCCTGGTACTACTGCTGACTAAATCCATCTCTTCTGCATGCAACCACCTTAGCCAACAAATGTATCCACTTTGATGCTTAGAACTTGAATCTAGTGGCACCTCCAGCAGCCACCTACTGTGCAGGGAATCCTGGCATTTCACCTTTGTGCTGATCATTTGCTGTTGCACTTGGTTCATGATCTAGGATTGAACAAAATACCCTTGTTACCATATGGTCAATATCTAAGAGAGTAATATGGGGCCAATTGTGCAGTCTCACCCAGTAGTCCCTGGACTGCAGTCGCAGATGCAGCTAAGGAGATGTTAATGGGTCCCAGTGGTCCCATGCTCTGCAAGTCAGTCCCTTTGAGCCATGCCAAGTCTCGGACACAGCCTCCTATCTCCATAAATCCATCTCATTCATCATCTTTGTTAGTGCAAGTCCCACACCATACACTGTCAGCATTGTGTCCCATCTGCTACTCAGCATGCCTGGGGGTCAGCATGTTCACTTTTTCTAAGCAGCTGACCTCCCGGGTAAAATTTAGCATTCTTCATCCTACACGTTCCATATATATT
This sequence comes from Pleurodeles waltl, assembly GCF_031143425.1. Lineage (NCBI taxonomy): Eukaryota > Metazoa > Chordata > Amphibia > Caudata > Salamandridae > Pleurodeles > Pleurodeles waltl. The sequence goes on from NC_090445.1 coordinate 497,189,712, forward strand.
GCTATGTTTCTTTTTCAAGAGTTTTTCCATTTGGACTCTTAATATGATTAAGTTTTTTTATTTTATTTCCGTTTATTCCAGTAATCCCTAAACTGTTCGAGTCTGTTACTCTGAGGGTTAGATGCTGAAGGGGTGTACTTGGTGATCAGTTTTGGGTTAAGCAGTATGGTTAATCCCCCAGGTAAAAGGTTCGATTGTCACAGTCGAAGCCCAGTAACAACCCCATTTCCAGCAGATGACAGTAGCAGTTGATACGTTCAGCTTTTTGGTGAAAAAACTGCACCTAACGGTGGCAGACAGCAAATCAGAAGAAACGCACATGAAAAACGTATCCCTATATGAACTGAAGGATGTGTTGGGATCAAGGTGGAATTTTCAAAGGATTGGAACATCATTCTAGATTTATAGTGAAACAATGGCAAAGGGTAGGCAAGGTTGAAGGAAACTCAGGGGAGGATTCAGTAGAGGATACCCCAGTGTTCTGTGGATACTAGCTGTCCGAGTCCCTGAATGCAGACCCCACCTGGACTGTCTCCCATGGGTGCCTGAAATTGTTCTCGATAGTGCCCCTAAGACAGTCTTCTCAACTTATCTCTAGGATGTCCAGGTTCCTTGTCTGAGAGATTGCACTGCTAGGGAGGTTCATTTTTTGAGACTCTGAAACTTGAACTAATGTTCCAGAGGACTAAGGAAGAGAGAGAGGATAAAGAAGTGTTTTTGAGAGGGAGTAGCTCAGAGTAGAAGACCAGCAAGAAGAGGCGAGATGAAGAGATTGAGTGAAAAAGGGAACCGAAGCAGCACAAAAACAGAGATGGGTTATGAGAGAAGGAATGGATAACCCTAGAGCAGGGTTTCCCAAAATGTGGGTCGCAATGAAAGCTAACTTTTGGTGGGTCGGTAAAGTGGGAGCAATAAATAAAGATGCCTTTAAATTCTGTGCTTTAATATGTCACATTTGCCAGGTGCTTCAAAGACAGAGGTCAAATACCAAGCTACATCTTCTAATAAACAGCTGTAGGATTAGTGTTTACTTTTCTTTCTCTCACTGCAAATGAAAAGCAGTTCTTAACGTAAATTGTGTGACAATATTGCAGGAGTTGAGGGAATGGGAAAGGAAGGCTCTGGGATGTCTTGCTTTTGCAACACACACCAAAAGGTAAATCCATGTATATGAACGTATACATTCAGAAATTAGGAAAGCAAAAATCAAGCACATTTTGATTTAATTCTGAAGTGTGCTGGAACCAAGGATTCCAGGAGGATCAAGGTATTTTACTTGGTGGTGCCCAAATGATAAATATTCAAAACCCCTATCTCCACACATTATTATTTTGTGCTATGTACTTCTATCAGTAAACCTGTATGTCGGTGCAAAGTTAGTGGCCATTTCATTGGAAACTGTGCTGTCTGTGAATACTCTACCGCATGAAGTTTTAGTTACATTAAAAAAATCTGCCCTCCCAATGTTCTTTAAAGCTAGGTGGTTCTAAAAAATTTGTCATTATAAAAAGTAGGTCATAGTTCTAAAAAGTTTGGGTACCTCTGCCCTTCAGCAAGAGAAGCTCAGGTTAGCAGCAGAGAAAGGGGTTAGCTCTGGGAATAGTTTTTCCCACTGCAAGCACAAGGAATCCACCACTAAGGTACCAAATGAACTTATACACATGCATGTGCCAGGCGCTGACGTGCTAGGGTAGTTTGAAAGATTTCAATTGCATGCAAGGCATGAAGTCTGAATGATAAATTCAAGGCAGCAAATCTGTTAAGGTGCCTCCCTTTGGAAAGGACTAAGACCACTGGATGGATTCCTGAAAATGTCAGTCTGACATTTGGGCACATGAAAGATGGTCTTATTAGACAGTTTGGGTTGAAGTTGGCTCAATACTTGCACCGGTTCCATGACAGCAAGAAGGTGGATAGAGATTTGTTTGAGAAATGAATACATGAAATAGTTTGTGACTGGAATGAGTGGTTAGGATGAAAAGAAGCAGTGGGTTACCAGTGCCTAAACCATTAATGATAGAGCAGCTCAGGGAAGAGTGCTCTAACCTGCTCAGACCCAGCTTGTATGGCCTGGCTGAGAATTATCCTTACAAGCTTTCTGTGTTGGTTGATACGTGTTTTGCCACCAGGCTGTGTAAGGTCCTAGAGCAGCATGATTCCAAGTCTAAAAGGGAAGAACAGCTCACCGGAATGACCAGAATGGTTCTCAAGTGTCCTTGGCAGGATAGGTGCCTAAGGAGACCTGGATTCAGGTCAGAACCAGAAGGGGAAGGTAGGGAGAGCAACTCTATCCCTGCCCAAGGTAAAAAACAGTTTTAAAGGGAGCAGGAGCGTTATAAGGAGGATTGCTCAGTTAAGGACGCGGTGCCAGTTTCAACTCTGGTATGCAGTGTGCTATTAGTAATGGGTACCATTGAGAGCCCAGTAGTTCTTATCATAGTTGTTATGGACATTGTCGAAAGGGATGTAAATGCTCTTACACAGATTCACCCAAACATCATGGGGTTTGTAAGCAAGCTGGATATCGATGATAGGAAGGTTCCTGCCCTAAAGGATACTGGTGCCTACCAAAGTGTCGTTGAAAAGTTATATCTCAAACCAGCAAGCTTCTCAATGCTACCACTGGCAATAGCTTGGTAGTCTAAAGGGGTTGGGGATGACATGGAGTACCAGCTTGCCAGAGTTGAGATAGATGTCAACAGCAGGAAGGCATTGGTTGAAGTATCTGTGCAAGGGAAGCAGGATACTAGGTGCCTGCTGAGCAGTGATCTGATTGTGTCCATTCTAGAGGCCCTCTTGGTATAGACACCATCTCCAATGATGGCACAGGCTGCATGTCCTCCTCACGAGGAAGCTGTGGTCACTCCTAGGGTGAAAAGGACAGCATAGATTAATGTAGTGCAGACATGGGCAGGTGCTTAAAATGTCAGCTGTGGTGCCCATTCCTGCTGCTCCAGACAGGAGAATGTAGCCCATGAGGCAGCTCATGGGTTGGATACTTCTGTCACTGCCATTTCTCCAGAAGATTCCAGCTGTTAGAGGACCATCCAGAGAGGATTTCAGCCAGTCACAGAAAGAGAGTCTTACTCTACTGGGTGTGGGCAAGGTGATCCAAGAACTAGTTGCTCTGGGAGTCTGGGCTGTTCCAATATGAACCCACAAATCCAAAACTCGGATCCAGCAAGGGTCTGCTGATTTGTCAAGCTCACAGAAACGTTCTGTTGTTGCTAGCCCATGCAGTACCTTCAGTGGGGCTTCTGGACATCAAGAAGATCACAGGCAGGTTATAAACATTGTTTTTCTGGCCAGGTATGGAGCAAGATGTAAAGAAGGTATTCATAACTTTCTGACTTGATAAGAGAGTGACGAGTCTGAAGGCCAGACTTGGGCACAGGTGGTGCCTCTGTCTGCGGTTGGTGCGCTGTTAAAGAGAGCGAGCATAGACCGAGTCAGGCCCTCTGATTCTTCCTCTGCTTCAGGCAGCAAAAAGATTTTGGTTGTGTTGGACCATTCTGCAGAGTGTCCAGAGGCGATATCTCGAAGTCGTCAACAGCTAAGGTAGTTGTGAGGGCCCTCCTTGAGATCTTCCCATGTGTTGTATTTCCAAGGACTGCGGTGTCTGACAGGAAGAAATTACATCTACTCATATATGACTGATGTATTTCATTTCTTCTGTGAGTGCTAATATACCTTTCCTGACAGCACAGTCTTCAACTGACAGAGCTACCTGTCCCTTCCATTTTCCCTTGTGTTGCTTCAGCTGTCCCTCCCACCTTCTCTGTGTGGTTTCTCATGTTCTTTTCTCCCCTCACTCCCTGTTTTGCTTACTCATTTGTTTCCCCCCTCACCCCTAACAACCTCCAAGTTTCTTCGGTGATTGACCCACCCACTATTGCGTGTTGCTTCTGTATTTACCCTGTTGCTTCAACCCCCAACCGCCCTCCTCCCTCGTCCCCCCCCCCCCAATGCTTCCCTTCGAACCTCCCATTGCTTCTGTTTCATCCGTAGCCCTTTCTTTAATCATCCGGGATGCTGTGCAGCGTGGCTAAAAAAACATTGGCAAAGCTAATAGGTCACAATGGTAAGACCTATTGGCATTGCCAATTATTTTTTTTCATGCCTAGCCTTTTGAGTCACAATGCTTAAAATGGTAAACCACTTCAAAGTCTTGTTATGTTATTGTTCATGATTGCACGTATGTTATTGCTTAAGAATACTCTGTAGAGATTCTATGTTCTTACAAAGAAGGTTGAATGGTGGGAGTTCCATTTGCTGGCAGTTACCGGCTGACTGGCAAAGGGAGCACCACATATGAGAATATGTGCCTGTCTAATAAATACTGTATACACCTATGGAATAGTACAGCTGTCTTACTACATTTTGGCAATGAGTAGCAGTGTAGCAGTGTTAGACCTGACATGCCTTAGGGTGGTCACCCCTAACTTTTTGCCTGCCTGCCTCCCTCCACTTTTTGCACCCTGTTTTGCTGGCTTTTAGACTCTGCGCACTTTACCACTGCTAACCAGTGCTAAAGTGCATATGCTCTCTTCCTTTTTAAACATGGTAACTCTGGCTCATACCTGATTGGACTATTTAATCTACTTATAAGTCCCTAGTAATGTGCACTACATGTGCCTAGGGCCTGTAGATTAAATGCTACTAGTGGACCTGCAGCACTGGTGGTGCCACCCACTTAAGTAGCCCCCTTAACCTTGTCTCAGGCTTGCCATTGCAAGGCCTGTGTGTGCAGTTTCACTGCCACCTCGACTTGGCATTTAAAAGTACTTGCCAAGCCTAGAACTCCCCTTTTTCTACATATAAGTCACCCTTAATGTGGGCCCTAGGTAACCCCTAGGGCAGGGTGCTGTGTAGGTAAAAGGCAGGACATGTACCTGTGTAGTCAAATGTCCTGGTAGTGTCTGACAGAGGCACTAACTTCATGTCTTCATACATGAAGTCTCTGTGGGATGCGTGTGGTGTAACCTACAAGTTCACCACACCCTATCACCCCCAATCTAATGGTCTTGTGGAGAGATTCAACAAGACCTTGAAAGGCATGATTGGTGGCCTCCCTGAGGCCATGAGGCGTAAGTGGGACATCCTCTTACCATGCCTTCTCTTTGCTTAAAGAGAGGTCCCCCAGAGGGGGGGTGGGGTTCAGTCCCTTTGAGCTTCTCTATGGGTACCCTGTCAGGGGACCCTTAAGCATTGTCAAGGAGGGGTTGGAGAAAGCTCCAAAGGCGCCCCCTCAGGATGTGGTCAGCTACATGTTGGCCCTCCGCAACCAGATGACCCGCTTCTGGAAAGAGGCCCAAAGTAACCTTGATGCCAGTCAAGAGGTAATGAAACGCTGGTATGACCAGAAGGCCACCCTGGTAGAGTTTCAACCTGGAGACAAAGTGTGGGTAATGGAGCCAGTAGAGCCTAGAGCTCTCCAGGACCGCTGGTCTGGACCATTTGAAGTAAAGGAGCGGAAAGGGGAGGCCACTTACCTAGTGGACCTCCAAACCCCTAGGAACCCCCTAAGGGTGCTCCATGTTAACCGACTAAAGGCTCATTTTGAGAGGTCTGAGGTCAACATGCTTCTGGTCACAGATGAAGGAATGGAAGAGGAGAGTGAACCTCTCCCCGACCTCCTCTCTGCCCAAGAAGGTGATGGATCAGAGAAAGGGCTCATTCTCTCTGACTCCCTGACTCTAAACCAGAAAGGAGACTGCTATGAGCTGTTGGAGCAGTTCTCCCCCCTGTTCTCCCTTACTCCTGGACTGACCCACCTATGTGTTCATGACATTGACACCGGTGACAGTCTCCCTGTGAAGAACAAAATGTACAGGTTATCGGTAAGGTGAAGGCCAGCATCAAGGAGGAGGTCTCCAAGATGTTAGCTTTAAGGGTTATCGAGAAATCCAGTAGTCCCTGGGCCAGCCCAGTGGTGTTGGTCCCTAAGGCTACTACCCCAGGTGCGAAGCCAGAACTCCGGTTCTGTGTGGACTACCGTGGTCTCAACTCAGTCACATGGACTGATGCTCACCCCATCTCCCGAGCTGATGAGCTCGTTGACAGGCTGGGCGCTGCCAAGTTCCTGAGTACGTTTGATCTTACTTCAGGGTACTGGCAGATCACCCTGACTGAGGGGGCTAAAGAAAGATCCGCATTTTCAACCCCTGATGGCCATTACCAGTTCCGGGTGATGTCATTTGGACTGAAAAATGCCCCCGCTACCTTCCAACGGTTGGTTAATGGGGTGTTGGCTGGCAAGGATGCCTTCTGTGCAGCCTACCTGGATGACATAGCTGTCTACAGTTCCAGCTGGGAGGAACACCTGCTCCACCTCAAGGTGGTGCTTCAGGTCCTGCAACAGGCAGGCCTGACCATCAAGGCTAGTAAGTGCCAGATTGGGCAGGGTTCTGTGGTGTACTTGGGACACCTAGTGGGTGGTGGCAAGGTGCAGCCACTCCAGGCCAAGATTGAAACTATCAAGGCCTGGCAACCACCTAGAACGCAGACTGAGGTGAGAGCCTTTTTAGACCTCACAGGATACTACCACAGATTTGTCAAGGGCTATGGTACCATTGTGTCACCCTTGACAGAACTCACTTCCAAGAAACAACCTAATTTGGTGAATTGGACAGAGGCTTGTCAGAAAGCCTTTGACTCCCTGAAGGAAGCCATGTGCACGGCCCCCGTGCTCAAGGCCCCTGACTACTCCCAGGAATTTATTGTGCAGACAGACGCTTCAGAGCATGGCATAGGGGCGGTCCTAGCACAGCTGAATGAGGAGGGCCTAGACCAACCAGTAGTCTTTATTAGCAGAAGGCTATTACCAAGGGAACAGAGGTGGAGTGCTATTGAGAGAGAAGCTTTTGCTGTGGTCTGGGCACTGAAGAAGCTACCTGTTTGGGACTCACTTCCGGGTTCAGACAGACCACAGGCCCCTCAGATGGCTCATGCAAATGAGGGGTGAGAATCCAAAACTCTTGAGGTGGTCCATTTCCCTACAGGGGATGGACTTTACAGTGGAACATCGCCCCGGGGTTGACCACGCCAATGCTGATGGTCTCTCCAGATACTTCCGCCTCAGCGATGAGAGCTCCCAGGAAGTCGGGTAGCTCTCCCCACTTTCAGCTGGGGGGGACACATGTTAGACCTGACAGCCTTAGGGTGGTCACCCCTAACGTTTTGCCTGCCTCCCTCCACTTTTTGGGCACTGTTTTTGCTGGCTTTTAGACTCTGCGCACTTTACCACTGCTAACCAGTGCTAAAGTGCATATGCTCTCTCCCTTTAAACATGGTAACATTGAATCATACCTGATTGGACTATTTAATTTACTTATAAGTTCCTAGTAATGTGCACTATATGTGCCTAGGGCCTGTAGATTAAATGCTACTAGTGGGCCTGCAGCACTGGTTGTGCCACCCACTTAAGTAGCCCCTTTTTCTTGTCTTAGGCCTGCCATTGCAAGGCCTGTGTGTGCAGTTCACTGTCACCTCGACTTGGCATTTAAAAGTACATGCCAAGCCTAAACCTCCCCTTTCTCCACATATAAGTCACCTCTAATGTGTGCCCTAGGTAACCCCTAGAGCAGGGTGCTGTGTGGGGGAAAGGCAGGACATGTACCTGTGTAGTTTACATGTCCTGGTAGTGTAAAACTCCTAAATTCGTTTTTGCACTACTGTGAGGCCTGCTCCCTTCATAGGCTAACATTGGGGCTGCCCTCATACAGTATTGAAGTGGTAGCTGCTGATCTGAAAGGAGTAGGAAGGTCATATTTAGTATGGCCAGAATGGTAATACCAAATCCTGCTGACTGGTGAAGTTGGACTTAATATTACTATTCTAGAAATGCCACTTTTAGAAAGTGAGCATTTCTTTGCACTTAAATCTGTCTGTGCCTTATAATCCACGTCTGGCTGGGCTTGGTTGACAGTTCCTTGTGCATTCACTCAGACACACCCCAAACACAGGGTAATCAGTCTCACTTGCATACATCTGCATTTTGAATGGGTCTTCCTGAGTTGGGAGGGTGGAGGGCCTGCTCTCACACAAAGGACTGCCACACCCCCTACTGGGACCCTGGCAGACAGGATTGAACTGAAAGGGGACCTGGTGCACTTCTTAGCCACTCTTTGAAGTCTCCCCCACTTCAAAGGCACATTTGGTTATAAAACAGGGCCTCTGCCCTACCTCATCAGACACTTGCTGGAGAAGAAACCTGAACCAGAAACTACATCCTGCCAAAAAGAACTGCCTGGCTGCTCAAAGGACTCACCTGTCTGCTTTCTATAAAGGACTGCTGCCTTGCTGTTGCCCTGCTGCCTTGCTGAACTCTTGTCTGGCTGTGAAAGTGCTCTCCAAGGGCTTGGATAGAGCTTGCCTCCTGTTCCCTGAAATCTCAGGACCACTTGGACGCTCCGTGCGCCGAAAATTTCGACGCACAGCTTGTTCCGCGACGAGAAAAACGCTGCACACCGACGCTGATCGATGCGACGCTCATGGGACGACCGAAAACCCGACGCACGGCTTCGCAAGGACAACGCCGCCCGACCTCTAGAGGAGAAATCGACGCGACGCCTGCCGTGAGATCGTAATTTCAACGCGCAGCCCCGCAGACCGACGTCTAGAGGAGAAATTGACGCGACGCCTGCCGTGAGATCGTAATTTCGACCCGCAGACCGACGCGCAGCCGGAGAACAAGCAGGAAAATCCACGCACAGACCCGGGACATCTGGTAATCCCCGCGATCCACAGAAAGAGACTGTCCGCGCGCCTGAAAACAACGCACGACTTCCCCGCGTGGAAAATAACGACGCAAGTCCGTGTGTGCTGGGGAGAAATTGACGCACACTTCCTTTTTCCACGCACCTCTTCCTCTGTGGCCCTCTGAGGAGATTTTTCCACTCTAAACCAGGTACTTGTGCTTGAAAGAGACTTTGTTTATATTCTAAAGAGTTAAGACACTTTATATCACTTTTCAGTGATATCTCTACAATTTCCCCTTGCAACTTTATTCTTTTTGACCTACAATTATCCAGATAAATATTATATATTTTTCTAAACACTGTGTGGTGTATTTTTGTGGTGCTATATGGTGGTATTGTATGATTAATTGCACAAATACTTTACACATTGCCTTCTAAGTTAAGCCTGACTGCTCGTGCCAAGCTACCAAAGGGTGGGCACAGGATAATCTTGGATTGTGTGTGATTTACCCTGACTAGAGTTAGGGCTTTTGCTTGGACAGGGGGTAACCTGACTGCCAACCAAAAACCCCATTTCTAACAAGCAGGTATACAGAATTATTCTCTGCATGGATGCTGAGAACCCCAAAATTACCTATTTCAAGTAAGATTTTGTTGGCTTTGTGCAGTGGCATTCAACACAAAAGGGTTACGAGACTGTAACAAATCTACATCACTTAAAGAACATCATTTTTAAAATTGATCCTCAGTACACAAAATTAAGTTGAAGCAAGGGTCTATGCCTGTGCAGCACTAACTCAAGAGAGTGCCATTATTGGTTAGAGAAGAAGTTAAAGATTTGCTCAAGGAAATGAAGGAGGGTGGTGGTATACAACCTGTGGAGACATCTGAATGGATATCTCTGGTAGTGATTATGGGAAAAAAAGAGATTTTGTGTTGACTTTAGAGGGCTGAACCCAAACATCAATGGACTTATTCTGCTACTTAAAGGTGCAAAGTTTTTTTGTTTTTTTTAAAACTGAATCTCAAACATGTGTACCATCAAATATTGTTTCACAAAAATTCCAAGGCTTTAACAGCAATCATCACTGTGGAAGGCACTTTCCAGTTCACCAGGATGCCTTTTGGTTTATCATCAGCAGCTAGTGTCTTCCAGAGGATGATGAGTGAGGTTTTTAAGGGCTTAGACAATGTCCTTTACTTTCAAGTTGGCATTCTGGTGTTTCGAAATACTATAGAGAATCACAATGTCACCTTGAAATTGGCATTAGACCTTCTCTTAGAATCTGGTTTGACCTTAAGACAAGAGAAATGTCTCTTCTTAGTAAGAGAAGTGGAATATCTTGATAACACCTTTACCGATGATGTCACACCCAATTGAGATTTGTTAGCTGCCATTACATCTGTACCAATGCCAAAGGAGAAGGAGCAGTTACACTCCTTTATTAGGTTTAGTTGAATATTATTCTGATTTTTTTAAAAGAATTTTACTAGCAAGACAGAATTTGAAAATTCTCATGCACAAAGTGTGGATTTTGTTTGGCAGCCTGCACAATTATAATGTTTTCAACAAATAAAGAAAAAAGTGTGCAGTGCAAACATATTGCTAGCTTTTGTCACTAAAAAGAAAACTATGGTAACTGTAGATACTAGTGCTATTGGGACTGGTGCTGTTTTGTCCCAGTTACATGGCTCCACAGAGAAAACTGTTGCTTTTGCCTCACACACTCTAACAACTTCTGAGTTGCCATTATTGAGAAGGAGACCTTGGCAGCAACATGGAGTTTGGAATACGTTCGCACATATGTCTGGGGATGTCAAATCACTCTACGTACTGGTCACAGACGTTTGAGAATTTATCACTGGGAGGTACTGGCAAAGGTTCAGCAAGCCTTGCTGGGATAGCCTCAATTCCGCAAGAGTACAATTATAAGATATAATACATTCTTGGTTTGAGAAATATTAAGGCAGATTGGCTTTCACGCATGGCACTTGACTGGCAATGTGTAGATGAAAACGGAGTAATAGAGAGTGAACAAAAAGGAGCTGAGGCCACTGTGCATGTGTGGTCCACTGAAGTAAGGGAATAGTGAACGAGGTAGACTGGTCTACGGCTCTGGAGAGTGACAATGTGTTAAAAAACATGATAGATTTGATAAGAAAAGGAGAGAGAAGAGACAGCACTCTTCCTGAAATAGTGCAACCCTACTGGAAGTTATTGGATGAGCTTTCTGAAGCAAGCGGGGAAAATGGTGTTGCGAGAAGGCAAGAATCATTCTGCCTGCAGAAGTACACAAGAGCTTGTTTGAAATTGCACACGAGGGACATTTGGGCCAGACCAATACAAAAAAAAAGACTCCAGATGGAGTTCTGGTGGCCTGGAGTGGATAACTATGTAGTGGAATGGGTTGAACAATGTTCTGCATGCATGAAAAGTGAAAAGAGATTGAGAAAACAGATGGTGGTAATATAGATGATCCTGGCAGTCAGTAGCATAGTGTATGCATGGACCTTTGTCAGAGCTGGGGTGTGGTAGACGTTTTGCTATGGTAATGGTTGATGTTCTTTCAAATGTTTGGTCGTGAAATGTATGTCTGAAATCGCTACAACAGCAACCATAGAGTCCTAAGAGAAGTATTTTGAGAAGAGGGCTTCCCGTTGTTTTAATCACTAACAATGGGATGCAGTTGACTTTGGCAGAGATGAAACATTTCTTGATGTCCTGTGGTATTAAACATTTGCGCACAGCATTATACCAGTCGAATGGAATTGTGGAAATGGCAAACCGCATGATTAAGGGAGAACTGCTGTTAGCGGAGGTCAACAGAGTGGCTGTAGAGATTCTGATATTGGATCTAGTGTGGGCCTATCGCACTACTGAAAACATGACTACAGGAAAGATTCCATTTTGTGTCATGAGGGGAAGTAAACTCATTGCTAATCTCAATCCCTCTTGGATGCGTGATTTGATGGAAGGGAAGGATGATCACAGCGATCATGATAAGATTACATTGGAGAATAACAAGCCTAGAATTGTGCCAGGTGATTGGGTTAAGATTAAGGACCTGATTACGACCTTGGCGGATGGGATACATCCCGCCCGCTGTATTAAAAGTTCTATTACAGGGAGTGCAGAATTATTAGGCAAATGAGTATTTTGACCACATCATCCTCTTTATGCATGTTGTCTTACTCCAAGCTGTATAGGCTCGAAAGCCTACTACCAATTAAGCATATTAGGTGATGTGCATCTCTGTAATGAGAAGGGGTGTGGTCTAATGACATCAACACCCTATATCAGGTGTGCATAATTATTAGGCAACTTCCTTTCCTTTGGCAAAATGGGTCAAAAGAAGGACTTGACAGGCTCAGAAAAGTCAAAAATAGTGAGATATCTTGCAGAGGGATGCAGCACTCTTAAAATTGCAAAGCTTCTGAAGCGTGATCATCGAACAATCAAGCGTTTCATTCAAAATAGTCAACAGGGTCGCAAGAAGCGTGTGGAAAAACCAAGGCGCAAAATAACTGCCCATGAACTGAGAAAAGTCAAGCGTGCAGCTGCCACGATGCCACTTGCCACCAGTTTGGCCATATTTCAGAGCTGCAACATCACTGGAGTGCCCAAAAGCACAAGGTGTGCAATACTCAGAGACATGGCCAAGGTAAGAAAGGCTGAAAGACGACCACCACTGAACAAGACACACAAGCTGAAACGTCAAGACTGGGCCAAGAAATATCTCAAGACTGATTTTTCTAAGGTTTTATGGACTGATGAAATGAGAGTGAGTCTTGATGGGCCAGATGGATGGGCCCGTGGCTGGATTGGTAAAGGGCAGAGAGCTCCAGTCCGACTCAGACGCCAGCAAGGTGGAGGTGGAGTACTGGTTTGGGCTGGTATCATCAAAGATGAGCTTGTGGGGCCTTTTCGGGTTGAGGATGGAGTCAAGCTCAACTCCCAGTCCTACTGCCAGTTCCTGGAAGACACCTTCTTCAAGCAGTGGTACAGGAAGAAGTCTGCATCCTTCAAGAAAAACATGATTTTCATGCAGGACAATGCTCCATCACACGCGTCCAAGTACTCCACAGCGTGGCTGGCAAGAAAGGGTATAAAAGAAGGAAATCTAATGACATGGCCTCCTTGTTCACCTGATCTGAACCCCATTGAGAACCTGTGGTCCATCATCAAATGTGAGATTTACAAGGAGGGAAAACAGTACACCTCTCTGAACAGTGTCTGGTAGGCTGTGGTTGCTGCTGCACGCAATGTTGATGGTGAACAGATCAAAACACTGACAGAATCCATGGATGGCAGGCTTTTGAGTGTCCTTGCAAAGAAAGGTGGCTATATTGGTCACTGATTTGTTTTTGTTTTGTTTTTGAATGTCAGAAATGTATATTTGTGAATGTTGAGATGTTATATTGGTTTCACTGGTAATAATAAATAATTGAAATGGGTATATATTTGTTTTTTGTTAAGTTGCCTAATAATTATGCACAGTAATAGTCACCTGCACACACAGATATCCCCCTAACATAGCTAAAACTAAAAACTACTTCCAAAAATATTCAGCTTTGATATTAATGAGTTTTTTGGGTTCATTGAGAACATGGTTGTTGTTCAATAATAACATTAATCCTCAAAAATACAACTTGCCTAATAATTCTGCACTCCCTGTATATCCCATGGAACTTGTAAAATGGCAGGAAGGATATCCGCCATTGACGTATCCCATCCGCCAAGGTCATAATTGGGCCCTAAATCAGGGCAAGTAGCATGGTCAGTAGAATTCCCGGGCCACGAAGGCCACCTGTGTTTTTGCAATTTTGCAAGATTATGTTACATGGGGTTTGGGTTTTGCTCTTGGTGTATATGCCTACTTCTATATACCTTAAATCACAATTTTATTATTATTAAGTTATTTGTCCTAAATGGAATGTATTATATATTTTTTATTTCTCTTCCTGACACTTCTAGTTGTTTCAGTTCCTCATTTCTTCATAGTTAACAGAGAGGGATGTGTTAAAATGTTATTGTTCATGATTGCACTTATGTTATTGCTTAAAAATACTCTGTAGAGATTCTAGGTTCTTACAAAGAAGGTTGAATGGTGGGAGTTCCATTTGCTAGCAGTTATCTGCTGACTGGTGAAGGTAGCACCACATATGAGAGTATATGCCTGTCTAATAAAGACTCTACATCTATGGAAGGGTACAGCTGTCTTACTACATCTTGCACCTAAGATAAGGGCTCGACTGCCTATCACATTTGTGTAAATAACTCAGGGCCTGATTTAGAAGTCGGCAGATGGAATACTCCTTCACAAACGTGATGGATATCCTGTCCGCTGTATTATAATCCACATAGGATATAATGGGATTTTAATACAGCGGACGGGCTATCCGTCACATTTGTGATGGAGTACTCCCCTCTGGCAAGAGCCACATCAGTCCCTAATATATATATATATATATATATATATATATATATATATATAATTTTGGGTTTTGCATGTACTCCCTTCATCCACAGGTCTGCTAAAATATCATTCACATTTTACTACAGCCCACCACGGCATACAGAATTAAGCATCCTTACTGCGAGTGAGGGTATTTTGTTTGGGCACATGTGCACATCTGCCTAAAACTAGTTCACTTCTACAGTGCTGAAGGCCAAACTCTACTTTTTATTACTTTATTTCTTTGGGTCATTTTTTATTTTTTTTACCTATTGAATATAATGTCAAACGGCTTTTTTTACTACTTTTACTTTTAGTGCCTTTTTCATATTTTTGCAGAAATAAAGTTGCAGGTTTGCCAAGGCCAGACCTGTTGGCTTTCCAAAGCATGTTTTTACAGCACGCTAGAATACATGTATGTTGGTAGTGTGGTGTTGTACAACCTTTCCTCGGATTATCATTTTTGGGGGAAGCATGTGGTCAGGTGCCTCCTTTGTTTTCGTGACCAGATTCTCCTACATAATTTTTCAGCTCTGACTATAAAACCTGGGTTGTAGTGTTTGACCATTTTTAATAAGTCATGCTGTTGTTCGGTCAGAAGTTATTGTCCACTTGCTCATCATATCAAAAAGAGATCCATGAGCCACATAAGTGTAGCAGGACAACATGAGATGCCCCATTACATAGCATCATCTCAAGGCCAAACTATGCATAAATGCTTCATTCATACGTTAAAGACCCTCATCCCCTCATTTCAAGAACGGCGGTAAAAACCGCTTACCGCCGCGGCAACGGCCGCCAATAGCCGTGGCTACCAGCCGCCTGCCATATTATGACCACAGCCGGATTACCGGCACAAGATTGGCGGAAATCCATCTTTGGCCATACTGGTGGATGGCGGTAAGGCGGTGCTGCTACCACAAGCTGCACCACGCCGGTAGACCGCCGCCAGCCGTATCATGACACCTGATACGGCCTGGCGGTGTTCTGCTGGCGGTAGCAACGCTCCGTCCTGTCTCCTGCCAGAGGACACCCTGGATCCAGGTAAGTTGGGCCTCCGATGGGGGAGGGGGCAGAGTTGTTGTGTGAATGTATGTGTGTGTGCGTGAATGCGGGTGTGTTTTGAGTGTTGAGTGCGCATGTACGGATGTGTGAGTGTGTGTATGTTGTGAAATGTGAATGCGTGTCTGCATGTATTGTATTGTATTGTAATCGTATTTATATAGCGCTTACTACCCCTGACAAGGCGTCAAAGTGCTTTTCGGTGAGTAGCACGCTACTCTAGAACCCAACAAGAATTAGTGATGGATTAGTATCGGGGAAATAATGAGTACAGTTTTAGTATTATTATGAGTTAATTTGAGCCGTGGATATGAGAGTTTGTGAGTTAGATTGACAGGAGTAATGGAGTGGTGGTGGAGGAGGAAAGAAATGCAGAAGTGTTAATTGGGAGTATATCCTTAATTTACTCAACCCAAAGGCTTGGGATGAGTTAAGGGGGATGGAGGAGGGAAGAGTATGTGGAAGGGTTAGGGAGAGCATAGTAGCAGGGTGAGATAAATGCGGGAGAATTTAGTAGGGCTGTGTGGGAGGTCACGGTAGTAGAATGAGGTTTGGTGAGTTAGATGTGGAAGCGGAGGGAAGAGCTTAGGCAGAGTTATTTAGGAGATGAAAGTAGTAGAAAGGATTTGGGATGAGTCAGATTGAGAATGGAGGATAGTTTGATAGAGACATGACATATGATGATGGGTAGAGAAGTGTGATAAGATGAGCAGAAATTCATAGATACCTAGTATAACAAACCACCCAGGAGCCATGCAATGACCCACGAACATGCCAAGCACAGAAACAACATATATACATACATTCACACATGAATACACACACATGCACATACAATACATAATTAGAACCGTCGGTAAAATATACTTAGTCAAGCAGGTTTAAAGAGTGTGTATGTATTTTATTCTTATGAAATAGTAGCAATACATATTTTCTAAAGAAACTATACATAACTAGAAATATACACATAATCTGAAAAAAATATTTAACATAGGCATATGCAGTCCATAGTTGTTTGAATATGGTGGTTATGAAGGAAAGAGCCAACTCTTAAGAAGTTTTCTGCAGACAAGAAAGTTCTCTGTGGCTCTTATAGTTGGGGATAATGAATTCCATAGTTTGGCTGCTTGAACGGAGAAGGATGTACCACCTATAGTCTTTTTCTTGTATGGTGGTGTTCTAAGGCGAGGGTCATAACTTTTCCAGTCACCACATATGAGTATTTCCGTTTTGGAGGTAATTAGTTTGAGATGGCTCCAGGTCATTCACTGATCAACGGCTCTGAGGCAACTGAAGATTTGTGAGTTTTCAATGTGTTTGGGGCATTCTAATTTAAGTAGTATTTGTGTGTAATGTGCATAGTTGTAGCATATGAGATGGAAATCATTGATCAGTTCTGGTAAAGATATCATGTAGATGTTGAAAAGCAAAGGTGAGATGATTGACTCCTGGGGGACCCTGCTTTTGTGAGGTAGGGTTTGGATGAAAAGGGGGGCGAGTGGATGATATTAGATCTTTTTTGAAGATAGGAAGTAATCCAGTCGAGAGCAATCCCTTGTATGCCGGCTTCGTGGAGTCTTTGAATTAGGGTGTCATGGTCAACCGTATCAAAGGCAGCTGAGAAGTCCAAGAGAAGTAGTGCAGCAACTCCATTTCGGTCGACTGTGTTTTTAAGATCATCCCAGATTGCTATGAGTGCCGATTCAGTGCTTCTTCCTGGGCGGAATCCAGTTTGGAAGTCTGACAGTATAGAATTGCCTTCAATGAATGTGATATCTGGGCGAATGCTGCTCTTTCTATCAATTTGCCCAGGAAAGGTCCATTTGTGATTGGTCTCTAGTTGTTGGGGTCTTGCGGGTCCAAGTTTGTTTTCTTTAATAAAGGTCGTATGTATGCCTTTTTCAGGTCTACAGGAAAAGTTCCTGAAGTTAAAAAGTTGTTGATGATTCTTCTTACAGGTGTGGCAGCAGAAGTAGATAGAAGAATGTTCTTGAAGATTTGTGGTGGGCAAGGGTCAGAAGGGCAGCCAGAAGGTCTGCTTGCTTTGTCAACATCCATAAATTAATCCTGGGATATTTGTTTGAAGGACTGTAGAGGTTGGGTTGGTTTATTCTTAGAGGGTATTTTAGGAAAGGGGTTGGTGCTGATGTTTTTCTTCTGTTTTAAATAGTAGTCCAATGTGTCTGCCTTGGTTGTGTAGTGAGTTGCCAATTTGTTTGTGAAATCTTGAGTAGTGGGTTGACTTCCTTCCATGCATGTAGGTTTTCGAAATTCATTGAGAATTTTATAAAATTCTTTGGTTGTAGATTGAGCATTTTGAATTCTGTCTGAGTAGTAAATTTTTTTAGCTTTTTTGATTGATGATTTGTATATCCTGTTAAGTTTGTGAAGCTGCAGTTTGTCTTGACTGTTGTTTGTTTTGAGCCAGGTCCGCTGCAACTTTCTGATTTGTTGCTTGATCTTTTTAAGTTCTGTGTTTCTCCAAGTTGTTGGTTTTCTTTTGTCATGTTTAGTTTTTCTGAGTGGTATTAGGATATCAAAAGCTTCCTGTAGCCACTCATAAAGTTTTGGCACAGAATTAATTGTATCTAGATCTGTGTTGGCTGTTCGTTGTGTTTCTAAGTCATCCAAATTGAGTTTGCTCCATGGTCGATAGGTGTATGTATGTATGTATGTAAGTAGTTGTGGGGTGTGTTGATTTGTGGAGTTGTATGTCGGAAAGTTATCAAGTGGTGGTCTGACCAAGTGATTGGCATGATGCTATGAATAGTACCTAGTTCAGGCTTAGCAAAAACGACATCAAGGATGTGTCCAGCGATGTGTGTGGGATTGTGTACAATCTGATGTAGGTTCAATGATACTAGGCCAGTGGCGATAGCTTTTGGGTGGGGCATATTGAGTTTGTCAAACCAAGTGTTTAGAGAATGCATAGGTTGGAGTATAGTGTAATAAGGTTTGAGACTGTGTCTAGAAAAGCATCTGGTAATGTTGAGTTGTTAGGTGGAGGTCTGTAAAGGAGGAGAAAGTTACAGGAGGAAGTTGGAGTAGGGTGGCATCTGGTAAGGAGGGCTTCACAACCTTGTATGGAGATGTCTGTTTTACTGAGGTTCAATGCCTGTTTGAATATAATAGCTAGTCCACCTCCTCTCTTGCCTTTACAGTTTTGTGTGGTGGTTTGATAGCCTGGAGGAACGGCTTCGTGCAACACTGGGGCCATGTCATCTCCCAACCAGGATTCCGTTATGAATAGTAAGTCAGGTTGTGTGTCTGTGAGCAGGTCGTAGATGTGGTGCTTGTTTTTTGAGAGTGATCGAGCATTTATGAGCTGGCAGTTTAGAAAAGGTGTGTTAGTGGTAGTGTTGTTTTGTTTAGGAGAAGGGTAAGTAGTATAATGTGATCTTGAAGCAGGAATGTTGCTAGTTGTGCTAACTGTTTGAGGCTCACAATAGTCTTGCTTTTCAATATAGTGTTCCTCTTTCAGCAGGTTAAGGAGGCATTTTGTTGGGTCTGTGTGTGTGGGTGGTGGTCTTGGTGGCTGAGAGAGCCATGAAGAGTGTACTGTTTTTTCTAAGGTAGTTTTATTATGTAATAGACAAGGGGATGCGAGGTTGCTAAAAGTGGCATGTTTTTTATTTTGTTAGCGTTTATTTGTTTGGAAGTGTGTGCGGCTGTGTCTGCGATTGGATGTATGCATGCGTGTATGTATGTGTGAAGGGGGCGTGGATGTAGTGGGGTTGGGGGGCTTGGAGAGGTAGGGGGTGGAGGGTGGGTATATGGAGAGGTAGGGGAGAGACCCCTATTAGTGACAGGGAAGGAATTCTCTGTCACTAATATGGCCTATAGCCATGGTTTTTGTGGTGTTACGAATGCCACGAAAACCATGGCGGTAGGTGGGGTAAAAATCTGGCAGGTGGCACAATGGAAGCCACCAGGCTGGAGATGAATATCTCCAGCCCGGTGGCTGTTACTGCTGTGGTGGTCGGAGTGGTACATTGGCAGGTCGGCTTCAGCCAACCCACCAAAGTCATAAAGTGGCGGTAAGTACTTACTGCCACATTATCGCCGACCACCGGGGTCGTAATGGACCCCTCAGTCTTATTCTTACGCATTAAAAAGTGACTCATTGAGTTTGTTTTGTTTTTCCTGTCTTCACTGAGAGGCATTTTACTGACACCTCTGCTTAAAAGAAATACAGCATCGAACACATTTGTGAAGCATTAAAACATCTGCTATTCCTTTTACCTCCATGCAGCAAACATCCTTATTTTGCAATATTTTGTTTGACACCCCCCTAAAATACATCCTGAGATGTAGTTATAAAGAATCCTAGTTTTACAATTCTGGTTGATCAGAATCTTGAACGTCGCTAAAATACTGTTACTGGTCTTCCATTGCCGAATTGCAAGGTTTAAATCTTTGTTTTGTATCCATGGCAACCTTTATGCTCATGCTAAGTAAATTCCCCTCTTCCTCCAACCTCCATGACCTGTCCCCAGCTTGACCACAAATAATTGTAAAAATGGCCCACACTGATGTAATTTCCTGGCGCTACTGGCTTCAGGTCGCCTAAATTGCACCCTGCTTACTCTAATATTGCAAAAATCGCACCTTTGAAAGTACAGTTCTTCTGAGACAACATTTGTGACTTTCAGCCATAACATTAATTTGACATTTGTATTATTTTTTTTTTTTTCCCCTACAGATTTAATAGTGCAGGCCAAGTCTGGCACTGGGAAGACGTGTGTCTTTTCAACTATTGCTTTGGACTCGCTAATATTGGAAAATGTAGAAACACAGGTACGTTTTGTGCAGAGTTGGTTGACCAGTTGTTGGCAAGCCTCATTTTGTAATGTGCTGAGAATTGAAGCGATAATGAGTTCCTTCCATACTTTTGTTGCTGCGCTGCACTGTTTTACTGTCCTTCTAATTCTTTCTTCCACCCCCTGTCCTACCATTCTAGTAACTTATGGCTCTCATTGGTTGCAGAGCAGCACGGATGTCCAGCATCCCACTAATTTGTGGAATTTCTTTACCAACAGTTCATTGCTCAGTTCTCCCACCTGATGCTACTGGCTGTTTGGGTGCATCCTTTCATCTCCAATTGAGCGGTGCATTGCGCAACACAAGGGACGGCTTCATATTTCAAGAGTGCACCCACTAAATCACATTGTGACATGGAATTCTTTATCTCATACCTGTATTCTATTCCCATATTTTTATTTTTTTTTGTTTGTTTTTTAGTGTAGCAGGTATTTATTATCACATTTTTCAGCTGTCAAGCATGAGCAAGACCCTATCATAGCCGCTCTACTGGTTTATGTGAGTTGTAGCTCTTCAAAGGTTTGCAACTTCCTCCAGAGTAGAGTTCACAGAGAGTCGCAAAGCCAAACTCCGCCCAGTCTGCGAACTGTGGCTGCGCCTCAGCTGGCAGGAAGGTCAAGAGCCAGCCAAGCTGCGAATAGCCGCCTACTGGTGATTAGGAAGGTGTGTGTGGGGTGGGGGGGATTGTCACAGTGTTGGTCTTGTGTAGGCAGTGCAGCCAGCAGTGCCTAGCCACAAAAAATTAAACTTCCAGCTTTGGGTCTAAGTTTTTAGGATCCACCAGCACCTGGGACAGCCACCTGTGTGAGGGAGTATCAGCCCCATCTGCTTGTTCATTCTGAATTCCAGCCGCCACCCACCGTGCCACCCACAGGATTTGTGCAACCAACTATTAGGGTTCGAAGTTGGGGCTGCAAGGCCACCATCCAGGCTAGAGTGCTGGAGCTTTGATAACGCTTCTCTGAATCTTCCCCCTATTCCACATTATTAAAGCAATCAGTAGAGTATTACTTTATCTCAATTTACTCCTGCGGACAACTATGGGGAGAGTAGCGAAGAGCTTGGACAAAGCTACCATTTTTGCCACCGCAATCCATCCTATCCGGGATAGTGAAAGTGACTTATTGAGCTGCTTTTCATGATGTCAGTCTTGTTTCTATGGAGACGAACTCCCAGATAACGAAACAAGGACTGTTCCCACTGGGGACCTCCAGAGTTCATGCCCACTTTGTCCATGGGTTGCAGTGGGGAAAAAGCAGGTTTTGTTTCACTTCACCCACAATCCTGATAGCATCCCGAAGTCGTCTAATAGACGTGATGCTCCTGTAATATGCACTCATGTTGCTTTTCCTCAATGATAAATATTATTGGCATAGAGTGCGGTGTGATGGGTGACCCCTAGAGCCGTTATGCCAGTGTAGTGTGACCCTTGTCTAGCTTTATATGCCAGAGGTTCCACTACGATGGCAAAGAGCAGGGGGCATAAAGGGCACCCCTTCCTCATGCCATACCCCACACAGTAGGCCTTCGAGATCAGTTCCCCCGTTTTCACCGACACCACAGGTGAGCTATACAACAGCCTTGTTAAGTTAAAACCTGTGCCAAAACCCATTTTCCCCATCACGGCATAGAGATACTCCCAATCAAGGCTGTCAAAGGTGTTCTCTATATTCACATACATAACTACTGCCTCTGGATTCAAATGCTGCTCAACTAGTAGAAGCGCTGTGACCCTCTGGCTGTTTAGGGCAATGTTGCATGCATTTCAGGATGAAGCCTGTCTGAACTGCATGAATGATGCTATGCATACAGGGCAAGAGCCTTGAAGCAAATATTCTAGCCAGAATTTTATAGTCTATGTTCAACAAGGACCTGTGTGCCTTGACAGCCGTGGTCTGTTGTCCCTGCTTGTGCAGTGGAACAATCCGCACCTCCCTAGTAGTAGGAGGTAACAAGCAATCTTTTTTCCTGCTTCATATACTTTAAGCAATTAGGGCTCTAGTACTTTGCCGTATGTGGTGTAGAATTCCACTGAGAGGCCGTCAGACCCCGATACCATGCCACACGCCATAGCAGCCATAACAGATGTTATTACCTTGACAGTAAGGTCTGCTCCCAGATGAGCTGTTGCCTCTGGAGGAAGGGAGGGTAGGGGGTGTTGCTCCAGATATGTGGACTTGGATGTGGGTGCATTTTGCTCCCAACGAGCCTATAATGCAGAGTATTTCCGAAACATTTAATTAATCTCAGATTGCTGGTACTCCCTACCAGCCAGTTCATTGTCCAACTCTAGGGTCACAGATCCCTTTTTGAAAGGGTTTGCTAGCCAGGCCAGTTCTGTCCCCGATTTTTGGTATTCTAAATTTGTCTTGGCCATGTATTAATTGTAATCAAAACACCTAAGCTTTTCCACAAGCTCCATCAGTTTCTCACAGGCTTTCAAGAATGGTTACTGATGATCGGGTTCATCATACGTGTCCTGTTCCAGTTGTTGAAGGAGGTGTTCCTGTGTAAGTACCTCAGTGACAAGCTTTTTACGCACCCCTCCAAAAGTGTGCTGTGCATTGGCCCCTTACCACAACTTTGAAGGCTTCCCATTCTGTCGGAACTAAGGAGGTCGTATGATCATTTTTTGCAAAGTACGGTCTGGTCTTATTCCACTCCCTGATGAGAGATCGAAAGACCGGTCTGCGACGTTTTCACATTTGGGGCACCATGTCAGAATGGCAGACTTGGACAACCTCCAGGCCAGTGTCAGAAGTAGTTGATTATGATCAGTTATGGTTCTTGCTAAATATTCAACTTGGGTCACTAATGATTGCAGGGGTGGTTTACAGAGAAACATGTTGAGATCCACATGTAGGTTGGAATAGAAGGAGTAGTCACTGTCTGCTGGGTTGAAGTGCCTCCAAGCATCGAGGAACCCCCACTGTTACAACCATGCTCAGAACTTAGTTGCTAAGCACAATCCAGGGGATTCCCTCCAGGGCCATGCGATAGGTCTTACGGTGGGTCAACAATGCAATTAAAGTCCCCTCCTGGAAGAACAGCGTGGGTCATGCACTGAGCTACCACACTGAATAGCTTATCTAAGAACCGGGCCTAATCATTGTTGGGGGCATATAAATTAACCGACATAATGTCTCTACCCCCCAGTTACCCGCTAATGATCACAAACCTGCCCTATTTGTCAACTTGCTGTTCTACCACCTGGAACGGTACCCCTGGTCGAACCTATATGAATGCACTCCTGGCAAAGGCAGAATTTGTGGTGTAGAAAAGTTGCCCCACCACCAGTTGTGGAGAGCAGCACCCTCTGAAGCGATTAGGTGAGTTTCTTGAATCATAGCTATATGGACTCCCCTGCGCTTTAAGTATGCTTGAATCTTATACCTCTTTGTCATAGTATTAAGACCCCAGTTAAGATTTTATATCCCGCACCTGCACTAGCCATCGGGCCAGAAGTGAAAAACATGGAAGTGGGACTCCCTCCCCCCAACCGGGATGCTCAGTTGAACAGACAATTTCCCTACCCCACCGCCCCCAAGGCATTGACAGAAAGACAGATCCTAGCATGGAGTCGAAATCTCTTGGTGACATCTGTTACACGATCCTGGATGGTACCTACTGTTGACTGCATCTCTCGTGTTGTGTGCTCCGCAGTGGTAAGAATCTCTGAGAGTTTGTGCTGGTTATCGCAAAGGAGGCTCAAGTCCTCCATCACGTTATCCATTTTATGTTCCAAGGCATCCCTAGTTTCAGTAATGGCAGGGAGGATACAGTCCAAAGTAGGCCTGGAGGAAGTGTCCATGGTGTGGGAGGACCCATCATCTTGGTCATTGGAGGGATGTGACAGCTGGAATAAGCTCCCCTCTGCCCTGCGCATCTTTGTGTGTGTGTGAAGGGGGGGGGGGGGGATAAGTGGCACTGAGTAGGCCAGAGTGGTGAGTGGACACAGAATGTCACTGATCAGAACATTGTGGTTGGCAGTGCAGTGAGGGGTTCCCTAAGCCCACTGAGGTGCTTTGAAGGTGCAGGCGCAATTATTTGTCCAGTCGGTTGTAGCGACTAAACCCCAGCAGAATGTTTCTCAGTGGTAATGAATGTTGTAAGGACCTTAGTAAAAGTAAAGTGGAGACAGTGGTTCGAGGCAATGTGAGACACTACAGCACCCTGCGATTTCCTTCCCCCGTCTGCAGTGCACCCCCAGGGAGGCCTGCAGACACAGCTCCTCTTCAGACAAAAGCGCTCTCGTACTTCGTCAAGCAGGACAGTAGCTCCGCCATACCACAGACCAGAGGACCAAAGCATCACAGGTTGGCCAGGGCAGCAGGAAGCAGCAGCAGGCCCATTGTCTGATACATGGCTAGTCAGGATGCTTCCCTCTGTTTAAAGTCCAGCAATTGGGTCACATGCACAGCGGGGCTGCCCTCCAGCCACGCTCTGGAGGCCCAAACACTCCCCTCTTCCCCCCCCCCCCGCCACCCCCCCTAACCTGTGAATCCTGGTGCCGCAAGGGCAGACTGCAAGCTACAGGGTGGGCAGGAGGAACGAGGGCCAGGAGAACCAGTATTTCTCGTGGTCCCTCACCATTCAACTCCCCCATGCTGTAGTTGATGCACCGGGACGCTTCTCCCCCAGGGCCGATGGGCACTCCGATGCCTCACCTCCGTCGTCTCAATGGCAGCACAGGTGAGGAACAGGCAGCCAAGAAGTTGGAAGGTATCCAAGTTAAGTCCTAGCAGGGTCCACCAGACCAGCAAGCCAAGTGCCACTTGGCCGCTTCTTGGACTCGCTCTGAAGGCAGTGACTCATCGCATGATCATGGACCCCCAGGCAACAGGGGGGACCCAGCAGCAACAGAGTTGGCCCACTGGAAAGTTGTCAAAGCTCGGGTTGGAGTAAGTAATGAGGGCCTGGCAGTGACCTAGTTTCTCCTGCAGTGCCCCTCTTCAGTCACAGCCACCATCTTGCTCCCTTCGGAGCTTGGTGCAGATCAGTCAGCGGTGTCCGGCCGCTTCTGGAGCGCAGCAGCATCGGGCAGGAGGGGAACAGGTCAACATGGCAGGGATGTCCTCACATTTTAGGGGCTGTGGGGGTCAATTATTTAGCAGGATGGGGCTGGATTCATATGACTTCCCTGGGAGCTCGCGGTCCACAGAGCTTATTCCATTGTCGGTCGATTTCCCCCCCCCCCTCCAATATTGGCTTTTGTTTCTTGATATAAAGGGATGCCTCAGCTGATGATGTCAATGTAGATAGTGGCAGACTTCAGTGCAATCTTGAGTTCAGGCTGTCCCAATATGTGAAAAAGAAAAGCCAACATTAACTTTCCCTCCTTTTATCTTTTGCTCCTCTTTCCTCCTGCTCATTCCTCCCTGCTTCTATGTCAGATAAAGGTCCGATTCCAAAGAAGCCTTCATTATGATTTGTCTTTTAGTTTCTTTGGTTTCTTACATTCTCTATCTGGCTTTAAATGTGTAATGCAGTGTTTGTGGCCTACCACAATAGGCCCAGGTGTATTTGCTTGTCCATTCCTTGTTTTTAAATGCAGCCAGATAGGCATATTACAGCACAAAATATTTTATGCACGGTCTAAAAATATTTCAATTTTACCAACAATTCCGAAGAAGTTTTTAAAAATGTCGTACTTTATGGTTTGGCGAGGTGGATATCTTCGGTACAGCAACAAATCATGAACGTGCCTGCAAGAAAGTGGTTTGCTGTTCCCTTAGGACTGCTTTCATAGCTGAATCTACTGAGCGTTCCTCACTCTCTCCAGCCTTGAAAGTAAACAACTGCCTTCTAGTCCTTCTTGGACTTCCATCTGTGTCTCAAATGGTGAGCCAAGCCCCGAACAATGACCGTTGAACATAATGTTCACTAACATACTCCTTAATGAACTCAGTAGTATGTAAGTGACACAACACTCCAATGTACATGCCACTGTAATAGTTTTATTTTTAATGCAATGGTAGCAGAAAGCTAGAGCAACATTGAGTGACAATCTAAGTATTTGCAAAGTATGGAAGTGATAGTAAGAATAGTAGTTTACTGTTAGAGCAGCATGTCTGGTTCTTTTTCAAGCACAACGCCCCACTGAAGATTAGTTAAAAGTGCCTCTGCTGTAATACGTGGTTTCCTGTTGCCTTAACAATGCTAGTCACTTATGCTACAACACACATTTGATATGAGCACCACCACTGATGTCTTATTTTTAATTGGTTAAAACTCATATGGTTCCTGAGATTTCACCCATTTAGCACGGGTGACGCCTTCATAGGAGCATTAGGGCATTGACATTCCACCCCTGCTGAGAGCTACCACACACATAACATTAATTAAAAACACCATTGATTTACCACAAGGCAGCATCGGGCATAGTGTTGCTCCTGTATCTGTGCAGGGTGGAGCAAATCCTTCTGTTTGGCAGACTCAAGACAAGTGCGCATGTCGAGTTGGACAGGTCTTCTACTCTGACCAACCTGACTTGTGCACTTTATTCCTCTTGAACCGGCTCTGCTTAGGGGCCAGGGGCACAAGCACAACTTTCTTTGGACCACTAGATTCATATACTCCCACCAATCCTTGCATTGCTCTCATGCTGTTTACTACTGAAACTAGCTTGAGAGCAACGCAGCAGTTGGTTGTGTTCAAGGCAGTTCAGGCAGGCTCAGAAGGCAGCGCAGGGGTGGGAGTACTGCAAACATGGCCAATCACTGTGTGGCTTTACTTTTTTTGGCCATGTTTCTGTTTCTTACAGAGTCACATGCCCTTATTGTTACATGTAATGTCAGGGCTGGGGAAGTGAGATTGAAGGAAGCATTCAAGTTTTTTTTGTGTCCTCCAGTTGCGAGTGCGTGTTTCCAGGCCCAGGTGAATGGCTGTTTCTTTAAAGTATGAGGATCACCCTGAGAAGTATAGCAAGACCAAGGCGCATACTGGCACAGCTAGTTATTAAAAAAATCTGTGTATACATTTTTTTTAATGAAAACTAGGGAAAGCAGTTACGTAGTTAATTACAAAATTATCACCTTAAGGCGCATTAGAATCAACTGGGTAGTTCAGAAAAGGAGTAGAAGTGTATGGGGCGGGATATCATCAAAAACATGACTAATGTAGATTCCAGTTACCTCAGAATTTACTGTGGTTCTTCTTACCTGGTCTAATTCATAGTAGCTGCCCTTACATTCCGCTGCGATAATTAATGCAATCGCCGCATGTGAGTTTAAAGTTTAGCAACTCTAAGGCAAATGCAGTGCACGTGTGTAACGGTTTGCTGCTATTTCAGGTATTTTTTTCTATCACAATAGTTATGTCTGGGGCTCGTGGAATAAACCTGCCCAAAATACGGTGCAGGAATGAAGATAATAAAATGTGGTGATATTTTACACTGACATTATTGAGAAGATCACTGAGGCCCAGCACCAGGTTCTGCGACTGGGGCGTGAGCTCATTTTTACACAATGGTGAAATGTCTGGAAAAGTGTTAGGCCGAGGAGTACATCTGTACTCCCTAGGCAAGCTCATATATATATATATATATATATATATATATATATAGATATAGATATAGATATAGATATATATCAGTTGAGAGTGGTAGCATGGCATCAGCTTGATATGGTGCGCAAATCGAGTCATGTTTACTCTGACCAGCACCCTGAAGCCACGGGAAAATAATCAGGAACTCTACAGAATGCCTTCAGATAGGCATGCTAACTGCAGACATGCTTTCCAGCTTAATCAAGTAAGTCCTCCTAAATTTACTGAAATTCGGCCTGCACTATAGTTAAATCCGCACGTACTGCATTGCACGAATGGGAACACCGTGCATACATTACCAGATTGGAGAACTGCATTGCCAAATATTTTGGTAACGTGCTTTTCCATCCTTTGGCTCAAAAATACCTTTTGTACATGAAAACTCTTCGTACTGCTTTTACAAACAATTTACTTTGACGATCCCCACTTAGTGTCCCACTGTAGCGCTCACAAAACATAGTATACCTGGGCTAACTGAATCCTTCCTTTTATTTCAGCATTTCTAAAGGGCTTCATACCACTAGCACTGCCTCAAACTATGTGCTGGCCATTTGTGTTTTTGCTGTGCCATCTCTAATTTTCCCATGCTTACTACGAAAGAACTTGATGCCTCCCGGCCTAGCAGAGGTGCAGATTAAATAACTGGCTTCAAACTGTTTAGTTCAGTTGTAAATTAGGAGGAATGCTTTGAGGAATTGTTAAAATGACTGTAAAACATTGGTGGACTGTTAGACTTGGTGGTGCGTAAGTTTTAAGGATTTTATTTTTTGTTGGTATGTGGAAAAAATGTAGGGCTCCTCCCTTGTACCCATAGTTTAAGGACGATTTTACGTTTTTAGATTTGGTTGGAACGTCACTTACTGTTACAAATTCTTTAAAATTTACATAGAGCGGGCTTTGTCTCTTCTTAAAGCTGTATTAATCCCCCACCTCGTGCTATTGGCTAAGTTGTAAACATAACAACATGTGGTAAGCGCACATTGAGTCACATATGCCAATGTGAGCAAATACAGTTATTTGGTTTTGTAGGCGCTACCATTATGTACAGATAAGCCTACTGAGGTACAGGTTAACACAAAGTGCCAAAGTGAAGGAGCCTGTATTCTGTGCAAAAATAGCTGTACATGATATTTACCTTCAAGCTTTCTCAAATTTGCTTTCAAAATGCACCATTTGCCTACCCTTAACAAATTTCTTGGGGGGGATGGGTGGGGCAGACACCCCAACCTCTGCTTCTGTCAGTCAAGCTCACTTACTTCGCTCAATTACGACGGAACTCTCATCCCCATCTTTTATGCCCCATCACTTTAAAATGACACCAGCCGCCACTGCCATTTAGAAGGGTTGTAATTGGTAAAACGTTAGATAAGTATTTGATAGACCTTCTTGTGTACTAAACACAAGCCTGGGCTGTTCAATAATTAACTTCCTTGAACTAGAGAATCTTCCTATTTTTCATTGACATTTGCCCTGCTTTTTAGGACACGTGCCATAAACTGGCCAGATACCTGCAGAAAGAGGGAAGGATCTATGCCTTGCCAATAACTTGGAGACAAAAGGCTGCCTAGTATTCTCATTGGAATCCTAGTTTGCTCCGTAATGACACGGAGAGCTCCTTGCTAATGGCTTACAAGCCTTTGTAATCTTTTGTTGATTGCATGTAAGAGTGGTTCCTTGTGATTGAAGAGAGTCTGTTGCTTTTAAAGTTCGAGAAAATAACAGTGTGCAGTGGAGAAAAGGTATTTGAAGAGAAGTTATTGTAGGTTAAATCACATAAAGTAAGTTAAACTAAACTAAAAAAAAAAAAAAAAGTCTACATACTCCCCTATTGAATTTAGGAATGTACTTAGTAAATACATCATCTCAACCTCCACCCCAAATACTTTTATTTAGTAGGGTGCTCCTTTTAACGGTAACCAGGCCTGTATATGACTGTGTGCAATGTGAATTTATGGGATGTCATTAATGTTTTACCACAGAATAATTTTAAGATCCTTTGCTGAATTTTTTTTTTTTCCTTTTCAGATCCTTGTGTTGGCACCCACACGAGAAATCGCTGTGCAGATTCATTCAGTGATCATGGCAATCGGGATGAAGATGGAGGGGTTGGAATGCCACGTCTTCATTGGAGGGACCCCTTTGCAGCTGGATAAGTCCAGGCTCAAGAAATGCCACATAGCTGTTGGCTCTCCAGGTCAGTGCAGCTATCCTTTGGATTCAAGCTGTTTTACTTGCTAATTTGCTAAATTTTTGAGTCTGTGATGTTCGGGTTTAAGTGTGAAACAGAGAAATGCAAGTGCAGGGCATTTACGGCTGAGGAAATATATAAACTGCTATGAGACTTTTGTGGAAGGGTGTTCTGGAAAATGGGATATCAATCATCCAAATCCTTCCCCCTTACTATGACGTTGTGGTAGAGCTTTTCTCCTGTAACAAATGAAAAATGCTTAGTTAAATTACAGATTAAAACATATCAACGTTTGTTATAGCAGTATGCTGGAGAAATGCTAGTTTTGGTTTAACACTTTTTTGACTTCCGTTTTTATGATTTTTAACCTGGGCTTTTGTGTGTTCTTTATTTGTTTTATTTTTGTCTTTCTCTACGTGCTCGCGAGTGAGAAATTCAATCATGGTTCAGACTGTTTGTAGACTGATATGTTGTCTTATATCCCTTGGCGAAGGACTTATGTCCGAAAGGCATCCGGGACCAGTTGTAATGAAGAACAATTTAGGATTGTGAAGCATGACCATGTTTGTGATGTAACAAATTGAGACTATGCAGAGCACAAAAGGAGTATACACAACTTTGTGATGATCAGCACAATTGGTTAAGGAATAAAAGGATTCTAATTGCAAAGTAACCGTGGAACACAAGTGTGAATTTGAGGAAGGACTGAGCATATGAGAGGAGTCTATTTATAGGACTATTTTGACTGTGGACACTTAGCATACATAATACTGTAAATTTAGCAATCTAGAAGAGAGGGCACACACACATTTATCAGATCGATATGTTAACAACTATCAGGGTGTGCAGTTCAGGAACCAGAAACTCTATTGTTTACAGCAAAGTATCCCCTGCACAACGGCAACGATTTGGAATATTATTACCTTTCCTTAGTACATTTACTGTTTCTACTGAAGTAAAACATGGAATAAAAAAGCCACTCATTAAGAAGCATAATCTGGACCCCACTGTCTTGCCTAACTACAGACCAATCAGTCTTTTGCCGACAGTAGCCAAATTGTTGGGAAGCCATATATGGTAACCATTGTCCTCTTAGTTAGCAAAAACCTAATTCTTGATGGTTCCCAAACTGTCTTCTGCTGCAATAGAAGCATGAAATGTGGTATTTATTTATATATTTTTGACCATTTATAAAATGCACTGTCGCTCATAAAGAGTCTCTTGGTGCTACTTAAATAATCCTGAATTTGTGCTGTTTCAAATAAAGGATGAGCTTATTGAGTGAAAAGCCTGGTTCTAAGAAATGTCCTATATCTGAAAAAGTATAGTTCTACTCTCATGGATAAAGGAAGTGAGAACCACAAGCAAACTCCCTGCACCTGGAAAGAAAGCTGTTATTGCTGCTGTTGATCACCTCCTTATTGCAGCAGATGAAGGTAATATCAGTGCTCTACCTCGGTCTTATCGCTCAGCAGAATTTGACACTGTTGCTTATAACATTCTGATTGCCAGACTCAACATCTCTGGACTGTATGGACAAGTATCAGAGTGGCTTACTTCCTTTTTGGGCTCATAGTTATTGTTGATCATCACACATCACCCTCTGATTCTATCCACACAAGTATTCCACAAAGATCAGTACTCTCTGCCCTTATGCAATCTCTACGTATAAACCCCCCTCTAGAGAAATTAGAAGGTATGGTAGTCAATTCTGCTATACACAGATGACACTCCGTTGATCTACCATCTGACTGTCAGACTCTCCAAATGAATGGGTATGAGAGAATATCTTTGTAGAGTTAAGGACCGTATGGTCCAAAAATGGCAGAAAATCAGTTTGGCTAAGTCAAATGTTCTTGTTGCGTTGACTTTTTCCGGCAGTAATAATCTAAAATAATTGGCAGTCAAAATTGGCTCCAAATTAAAGATGGATACCCATGTTTCTGCATTAATTTCTTTATGTACCTTTCACATGCGCACGCTAAACCCATCATCCAATTTATTACGCTAGAAGGTGGTTGAGCCACATTTCTGCTTTAAGGGGATCAATTATTGAAACACCCTGTATGTGAACAAAAAAAAGCCCTGAAGTGGCGACTTTATTATTTACAAAGTGTTAAAGCCAGGCAAATATATTCGCCCCAAAAATCCAAATCTGTACTGGATCTCCAGCTATGTGTACATGTGATCGATCACTCTGTTTATCATATCTTGCTCGTCTTAGAGTTTGGGAGGTGGAGGCGTGCTTTTTCTGTCCTTGCACCTCAACTTTGGAATGAACTGCCATTGAGTCCTAAAATCATTACTTGTCACGTCGTTTTTAGAAAAAAAACACAACTCTTTTATTCTCTGAATAATTGCTCGCTTCCTGATACTGTTTCCTTTGTTGTGAGCTCCAAGAGACCCAATGGTGCTTTAAAAAAAACCTAATTAGCATAATGTTAACATAACATTTTTCGTATATTTTTCCTCTCAAGGCGTTCAGGATTTGTAGGGTCAATGGGGATGATGTCTATTCAAGTGGAGTAGTGTAGTTCATGCCCTCATTTAAGTCTTTATTTTTTGTATTGTTTACACAGTTTAAATATCAGATTGGCCTGCTTGTTGTTTGTAAACCACAAATAAATGCCATTACAAAAAGCTTCAAGGCGCAGACCGATTAATACAAACGATACAGATAACATACAATGGATAGAGAAACATGGTGCACATGCTTAAGATACCTAAACTGTAGGCAGAGAAGGTCCTGGGAGAGTGGCCGGGTGGTGCCTGCTCCCCATTACTCATTCGAGCACACCCAGAGTGTATTCTGTCATGAGTCCCGTGTCAGGTGTTCCAAAAGACTTGTCTTCTGCCCACCAATACAGTGTTGCACTTTATGGTGTAATGTGTGTACACCCAAAGTGGTACCTCAGTCACCCTGGTTGACTACCGTTCCGTAATGGGACTAATGTCACCTTATTTATAGTCCGGTCCACTGGAATTCTGCTGCAGGAGAGGGCCAAACTATGCGACAGGGTTAAGTAAATTTTGCAGGAAGTAAGGGCAAATTATGGGGCATTATGCTGCACATATTGTGATAGTATTACCTCGCTATTTTCTCATTTTTAAACGCATAAGCACAGTCTGGACATTAGATGCACTTCATTAGTACCAGTTTAACACCTAACTATAGCCATATGCACTATTTTAAACCTACATTGCAGTACTCGGGCATTTCACCTTTAGTATTGGGTACCACAGGTAATATTAAAAACAAATTCGAGAATTATGACTCAAGCCACCTACTCTAAGGCCAACATGTTTCTGCACATATTTCAAGCCCTAACGGGTCTCTTATTCCCTTATTTAGTTAGGATTAACTTGCATGTATTGGGTTTTCCTTGCGCAAACCTAAATTTAGGGTCAATTAGCCAGCAAGGTTGGGTAGGTATCCACAGCCCTAAAGAATGATCAAGACCGGTTAGGGCTTCAAAGCAGTGACACACCTAAAGGAAATGCATTTAATTTAGAACTTTCTCCAAAAGTTTGGGATCAGCTTTGAGTCGGAGTGGCCAGTTGGAGTTACCCAGCTACTGCTATTTTGCAGATAATCTGACCCATTTGTTGTATTCAAACGTCACCTTCTGGTTTGACGACTGTACACCTTTGCAGAGGACTCATGGGATTAAAAGCCTTGTGTAATGAGTATTCCTTACAAATATTTTAAGAATGTTTATTATAAACTGAAACAACGTTACCAATACATGACCTCTGCCCGGCTCGTGGCTCCTCTGACTCCTCAGACAACTGTCATTTTGCCTTCACAATCTACAATTCCCTTGTTGTCAAGAGAAAGACAGCGCTGTGGAACACGTGCAATGCTATAAAGATTACAAAACATAACACATCTTCCTCCTTTACAATTTAAACAAGCATTTACAATGCAACGGGTCTCGCGTTTGCTCATGTTAGAGCTGATCGCGTTGTAAACTCTTAACCCGACTTTTCACCTATCGGGCAAAAGTGCATTCATGTACATAACCCGAAAAAGTGAAATTAACTATGTAAAGCACTCGACTTCTGCCAAGCGAGATCGCGCTCGTAAATTAGAGAAAAAGAAGTCTACGAGCCCGATGGAAAACAGCGAGCCTCGCATGTTTTCTGTACTTGGTCGCTGCGCTCGAGGAGGGCTAGCCACCGGAAAAAGCATGACGTATGCGTGCCTTCGACTAATGATAGCAAGCAGATTTTATTAGGCAAGCCCACAAACCAATAAAAAACACTGACGTGAAGTTGACAGGGCTCCGAGCCCTTTTCTAACTACAAAAGCGTCTCGCTGCGATACGCATGCGCGAGCGCATGCAACGCAGGCTCGACCCTAAAAAATAAAGAACATAATAAAAGTACATTACAATTTATTACTACATTTCATATTCAGATTGCCATTTTAATTTATTCCATAAATAATTTACCTTTCCCATCACTCTACATCTGTCATACCCTTCTTTATCCATTTTACCACTTATATTCCTTTCTTCCAACCCCTCTAAGCTCGTATCGCTAGAATTTACTCCATGACTTTCCTTTTCATGACTGTTACAGACCACATTACCATCCTGACCTCTCATCTGTTCTTCTTCCCAATGTTGCCCTCAATAGCCCTAATTTCCTCTTGTAAACAACACTTTGGTCTTCGTCTTCCCAATCCTGTCTGGCATTCTAACTAGGGATACTTTCTTTATTTACCACACCATCCTTAAGAACTGCAATCCTCTCCAAATTCTAAACCTTACCATCACTTAACCCCTTCGCTGCCAGGCCTTTTCCCCTCCTTTGCCGAGCCTTTATTTGGCTATTTAGGGCAGTTCGCGCTTAGGCCCTCACAACTTTTTGTTCACATCAGCTACCCACGCCAAATTTGCACCTTTTTTTCCAACATCTTAGGGAATCTAGAGGTACCCAGACTTTGTGGGTTCCCCTGAAGGAGACCAAGAAATTAGCCAAAAAACAGTGAAAAATTTGTTTGTTTTTTTTTTAAAAAAAAAAAGGGAAAAAAGGGCTGCAGAAGGCGGCTCGTGGTTTTTTCCCTGAAAATGGCATCAACAAAGGGTTTGCGGTGGCAAGATCACCATCTTCTCAGCTTTCAGGAACAGGCAGACTTGAATTAGAAAACCCAATTTTTCCAAACAATTTTGACATTTTACTGGGACATACCCCATTTTTACTATTTTTTGTGCTTTCAGCCTCCTTCCAGTTAGCGACCGAAATGGGTGAGAAACCAATTCTGGATCCCAGAAAGCTAAACATTTCTGAAAAGTAGACATAAATCTGAATTCAGCAAGGGGTCATTTGTGTAGATCCTACAAGTGTTTCCTACAGAAAATAACAGCTGAAATAAAAAAAATATTGAAATTGAGGTGAAAAAAACAGCCATTTTTCTCCACGTTTTACTCTGTAACTTTTTCCTGCGATGTCAGATTTTTTTAAAGCAATATACCGTTACGTCAGCTGGACTCTTCTGGTTGCGGGGCTATATAGGGCTTGTAGGTTCATCAATTCATTTGCTGAAATATAAAAAGTGAAAAATAGGTATCAAGAAAACCTTTGTATTTCCAAAATGGCCACAAGATAAGGTGTTGAAAAGCAGTGGTTATTTGCACATCTTTGAATTCCGGGGTGCCCATACTAGCATGTGAATTACAGGGCATTTCACAAACAGACGTCATTTTACACACTGCCTTACATTTGGAAGGAAAAAATGTAGAGAAAGGCAAGGGGCAGTAACACTTGTTTTGCTATTCTGTGCTTCCCCCACGTCTCCCGATAAAAATGGTACCTCACTTGTGTGGGTAGGCCTAGCGCCCGCGAAAGGAAATGGCCCAAATCACAACGTGGACACATCACATTTTTCCACAGAAAACAGAGGTGTTTTTTACAAAGTGGCCTCTAGCTCAGCCGGCACCTGGGGAAACCTAGCAAACTAGCACATTTGTAAAAACTAGAGACCTAGGGAAATCCAAAATGGGGTGACTTGTGGGGCTCTGACCAGGTTCTGTTACCCAGAATCCTTTGCAAACCTCAAAATCTGGCCCAAAAAACACTTTTTCCTCTCATTTCAGTGACAGAAAGTTCTGGAATATGAGAGGAGCCACAAATTTCCTTCCACCCAGCGTCCCCCCCCCCCCCAAGTCTCCCGATAAAAATGGTACCTCACTTTTGTGGGTGGGCCTACTGCCCGCGAAAGGAAATGCCCCATAACACTATCTGGACACATCAAAATTATCAAATACAAAACTACCTGTTTTTGCGGGGGCACCTGCATTTTTGGTCCTGGGCTCAGCAGCCTTCTAGGGAAACCTACCAAACTCAGACATTTCTGAAAACTAGACACCCGAGGGAGTCCAGTGAGGTGTGACTTGCATGGATCCCCCAATGTTTTCTTACCCAGAATCCTCACCAAACCTCAAATTTAGCTAAAAAAATCACATTTTTCCCACATTTCTGTGTGGGATCACCGCAATGGGGCACATTTCATACCACCCAATGTTCCCCTCAGTCTCCCGGTAAAAATTATACCTCATTTGTGTAGGTGGGCCAAGTGCTTGTGAAAAGGAAGAGACAAAAACATGTCGATATTGAGGGGGAACCAAAGGGGTCCAAAAGGGCAGTTTGCAAAAAAACATTTTTAGGCTGAGAAGTGCAGCAGAATTTTTATCGGTATAGATGAGACAATGCTGGGTGGTAGGAATTTTGTTGATTCCTGCAGATTCCGGAAGGTTCCATCACAAAAAACGTGGGAAAATGTGTGATTTCCAGCAAAGTTGGAGGTTTGCAGGGGATTGTGAGTACAAAAATGGTGCGGGTGCATGTGAAACGCACCACCCTGGAATCACCCAGATGTTTAGTTTTCAGATGTGTCTAGGTCTTGTGGATTTTTCTACATGGCAGCGTCCCAAAGTCCATAAAGTGCAGCCCTCGCCATTCCAAGTGGGACGATTTTGAGAGTAAGCCAAGCTCTCATGGCCCAAATGTAAAACTAAAACCCAAAATAATCAAATGTCTTCTTGCTTGCTGTGGGATAAGATGTTTTAGAGTGCGGGGGAGAGCTGAAAGACTGTTACCCCCCCCTTCAGTTGAGGTGGGGGCGTATCCAGGCCCATACTGGTTGGTAGCCACCACCCCATTTTTTTTTTTATTTTTTTTTTTTTATTCCCTGCCATCTAGTAGACTTTCTGCCCCCCCCCGGGGTGTGGATCATGGGTAATTGCCCCATCTGCCCGCTGGTGGGCAGAACAACTTTGGCCCCATTTATTTGTGGTGGGGGTATGGCCATACCCCCACCCTCTTTTTTTTTTTTTTTTTTTTTTTTTTTTTTTTTTTTTTTAAATTCCCTGGCCTCTGCTGGGCTTTCTGCCCCTCCTTGGGGGCAGATGGGCCTTCCAAAAATAGGCCCATCTGCCCCCAATGGGGGGGCAGATATGGCCAACAGTAATGTGCCCCCATGGGGAGCGACCCTTACCCAAAAAAAACACACACACACACACACACACACACACACACACGCCCCCCCTGGTGCTTAAGTGGTTTCTGCCCCCTTGGGGGCAGATTGGCCTAATAAAAATCGGCCAATCTGCCCCCAATGGGGGGGCAGAAATGGTCTAAATATAATTTTCCTCCCAGGGGAGCGACCTTTGACTAAGGGGTCGCTCCCCACCTCTAAAAAAACAACAAAAAAAATATTATTTTTATCCCTGGCGCCTAGAGGATTCTGCCACACCTGGGGGCAGATCGGCCTAATAACAATAGGCCGATCTGCCCTCAGGGGGGGGGAAGAGAAATGGCCTAAAATATATTTGCGACCCTTGCCTAAGGGGTCGCTCCCCTTGCGTGACATTGGCGCAAAAAAAAAAAATCCCCGGTGCCTAGTGGTTTCTGCCCCCCTTGGGGGCAGATTGACCCAACAAAAATCAGCCGAACTGCCCCCAAGGGGGGCAGAAATGGTCTAACTACAATTTGCCCCTAGGGGAGCGACCCTTGCCTAAAGGGTCGCTCCCCATCTCTTTAAAAACAAAAAACACACACACACACACACACACACACAAAAATTAGCCCTGGCGCCTAGAAGTTTCTGCCCCCCCCTAATAAAAATAGGCCGATCGCCCCCGGGGGGGGGGGGCAGAAATGGCCTAAAATAAATTTTCCTCCCTGTCCCACCACCCCCTCCGGGCGCGACCCTTGCCTAAGGGGTAGCTTCCATTTTGTGACATTGACGCAAAAAAAAAGATCCCCGGTGCCTAGTGGTTTCTGCCCCCCTTTGGGGCAGATTGACCTAAAATCGTCCGATCTGCCCCCAAGGGGAGCAGAAATGCTCTTAATACAATTTGCCCCCCAGGGGAGCGACCCTTGCCTAATGGGTCGCTCCCCATCTCTAAAAAAAAAACAAACAAACAAAAAAAAAACACAAAAAAATATTAGCCCTGGCGCTAATATTTGCTGAGCATTTCTCTTCCGATCGCACTGGAAGCTGAGCTTCCAGCGCGATGGGAGGAGGTCTCTGTGATGGTGAGCGTGCGATCACGCGCTGACGTCACGGGGGGCGGGCGGATTGGGGGGCTGTCGGGGTTGGAAGGGGAAGGGCTTCCCCTTCCATCCCTGCCTTATGAACACAAAGGGAGCGCTAGCGCTTCCTCTGGGCTCTGTTGCCAGGACGTAGTGGTTACGTCCTGGGCACACAAGCACTGTGCCGCAGGACGTAACCATTATGTCCGTGGCACAGAACCGGTTAACATGACTGCATTGCGCAACACTATGATTACCTTTGAAGGTTCCATAAATTGAGACTCTCCTTTCTTAAATTTCCAAGGTTTGTTTTAACCTTAACCATCATTCCCACTTAGTCTATGGTTTCTTTTGAGTTCTTCCTTAAATGATATTGGGCCTGATTACAACTTTGGAGGAGGTGTTAATCCGTCCCAAATGTGACAGATATACCACCAGCCGTATTACGAGTTCCATAGGATGTAATGGACTCGTAATACGGCTGGTGGTATATCCGTCACTTTACGGTCACTTTTGGGACGGATTAACACCTCAAAAGGTCTAATCAGGCCCATTATGTTTGTACTTTAAATGGGTGTCAACAATTCTTTTTCTGATCCTTTCATAAGAAAGAACATACTAACCACTCTATATTACCTTTGGTTCTGGCCTCCCTACCTCGCGTGACCTCAAAAGGTGATACCCCAAGCGCATCATGAATAGTTGTTCTGTACATCCAAGCTGTTTTAAATACTTGAATTTCCCAACCATTTTATAGCTAACTGCAGAGCATTCTTGATTACCCTATTAAATTGTTCTATCATGCTATTACCACTTGGATTATAGAATGACGTGGTTCTGTGTTTTATCCCACTCTATCAAAATAATTTTGAGCTTTGTTAGACGTGAATTGAAGTCCATTGTCACTAATTATTATTTGTACAGGTAAGCCTTATTGCAAAAAGCAAAAAAAAAAGTCTTCATCCAAAAACATTAATACAGCAGCAGTGTCAACTCTTTCCACAATTTTTACAACTGGCCATCTTGAGAAAATATCAATCAAGGCTATTACGTACTTCTCACTTTGTACTATAGGACCCATGATATCTAAGCAAGAGTGTCACAAGGTTGTTTTGGAACTATAGGCTCACACATACTAGGTCTTCCCTAAACATTCTCTCCACAGACATGTCTAAATCTGGCCACAAAACCATCTTTTTATAATTTGTTGAGTTTTGACAATCCCTCCATGACCTTCATGACACAAAATCACAATCTTCCCTCTCTGGACAACTGATAGCATCATTTGATCTCCACTTTGTACCATTCTTTTTTCTGCAGTTAATTTGTTTCTTACTTTCAAAAAAAGCCCTATTTCTGTACAATTTTCTTCAGCCAGTCTTCTTCAATGCAGCATGTTAACTTCTGTAACACAGAATCCTTAGTACATTCTTTCTTCCTCCTTAATACTATTTGTACCTTGACCATGTACAAGTGCAATGCAGAATTCATCCCACCCTTGCTTTTCACACTTTTTATTATCCAATGGAATTCTGGATAAAACTCTTCCATAACGTTGCTTTTGCTAAGTACATACTCAACCTTGTAAATAAAATCTTGCACTCTCATTGAGATCCATGCAGAGGCCTTGAATATTCCTTCAGTTGTTAATACTTAAACCTGTGGTTTGTGATCAATTTTAGTAGTACACTGTCTACCCCAAATAAAAGACCTGAAGTGTTCCCACACCCAGACACATGCAAGCGTCTCTTTTTCTATAACAGAGAATGTTTCTTCTACTGGCCGCAATTCCTTGGATGCATAAGCAATAATTTTCTCTATCCCTTTGGAGTCCTTTTATGTCAACACTCCCTCAAAGCCTTTGTTGCTAACAACCACCGTAACCTAGTTTTCCAAGTCAGGATCAACATTTTTCAAGGCTGGGGCTCGGATAATAGCGTTTCTGATGCCCTCAAGTTCCTTCTGGCATTACAGGGACTAAAAACTTATTTTTATTTTTCAACAATTGTCCAATATTATATATATTTCCTGAAAAATCCTTTACAAACTTTGAATACAATTCCACCAAACCCAAAAAGATCTCAATTCTTCCATGTTAATGGGTGCAGAAGCACAGCTTATGGCTTCAGTCAAATCAGGTTTTGGAGAAATACCCTCTTCACTTAACACATGGCCTAGATAAGTCACTGAATGCACTGCAAACTTGCATTTAGGGAATTCCACAGTTAAATTTCTGTCATTTAGTATTCCTAACACATCTTCTAAAATAGCATCATGTTTCTGCCTATCCTTGCCTTAAATCAGGATATCGTCTTGAAAAGATTTAACGTTTTTCATTTTACCAAATAATGTATGCATCAATCTCTGGAATGCTGCTGAAGCAGATGCTAATCCAAAGGGCATTCTTTTCTATTGATAACAGCACATTGGAGTTTTGCTGTATATTTTCTGCTATTCTTGTGAAGAGATATCTGATAATAAATTGTGGATAAATCAACTGATGTAAACCATTTAGCACCATTTACTAATGCAAGCATCTCAGAGAATTTTGGAAGTGGAAATTTGTCAACCACAATATTATTGTTGAGAAAGCGTAGATCACCACGTAATCACATTTTTCCATTACTGCGTCTGGCCATTTCTACAGGTGAAATCTACTCAGATACCTCTATTTCTTCTATAATGTCAGCCTTTAACAGTTGATCCAACTCCTTTTGTTGTTCCTCCCTTAAGAGAATAGGTATGTGCTTTTTAGGGTGTACCTCTTCTTTCAAAACAATATGATGTACAAATTCTGTAAGATTTCCAATTTTCCCTGAGAAAACTGAGGGATATTTTTAAATATTCTGTTTCCTATGTGCTCACTATCATCAACAATCATTACAGACTCCGAATTGTTGGGATTTAACATCACGTTTATATCCCCTTAATCATGCTACCCTAATTCAGACGCAATATATAGTTCTCCTGTAGCTTGTCTGTTTTTTTAATCTAAATACTAATGTTTTATCACCTGAAAAATCAATCTTCTCACCTGAGAACCCTTCAGAATGAATGTCAGTAGTGAATAATTTTTCACCAATGTGGTTTACTCGCTTCTTTTTCCATACCTCCTCATTAATTCTAGTATGAGGAGATGCAGTATGTGCATACATTTGGACTTCCACTCCTCCAGTGCTCATAGTACAAATAGGTTTCTTCCTCAGCTTGTCATTTCTACCACATACATGAAGCACAAACAAATCTTTTCATATTAAAAATCCTATTAACTTGTTCATGCCCATCTGAATTGCTTTCCTCATCAATACATTTTACTTCTGCATTCTTCTTTTTCTTACATACTTTGGCAAAATGCCCTACTTTTCCACAAGACAAACATTTTGCTTTTGTGGCATGACATAATTTACTGGTATCCTGATGTGAATCCCTGTCCCAATAGGAACACCTCATAACTTCTTTAGGATTTTTTTTTTTTTTTTTTTTTTTTACTATTTCTATTATTCCTTTCTGATGGAGAAACTTTTTCCTTACTTTTAATCTTTTCAGTCACCTCATCTGATTGACTGCCACTTTTGCCCATCGCTCATTCACACTAGGACTTGACAATTCCGCCTTTTTTACAATGGCTAAAATGTATTTTAATTCGCCATCCCCATTCATCCATAGTCTCTCTTGAATTGTGGAATCTATAGTGTCCATGACCACTTGATCACGAAAAAGCTGTTCTTGTAAACCTTCAAATTTGCACTCAAGAGATACATTTCGTAAAACAGAAAATGATTAATCTATACTTTCATCAGCTCCTTGGTTTCTGTGAAAGAATGTATATCTAACAGTACCTCCCCATATATAGGGAGCAAAATACTTGTCAAACATTGCAATAGCTTTATCAAAAACATTCCAATAACCACTTTCTTGACTAATATGTAATTGCTCATAAGTTTTCAAACCCTTAGGGCCAATAGAATGTAAAAAGAGTTGTTTCTTTTCTTCTGGAGACCATTTTACCATCAATATTTTTAGTTTCTAAGTAATTTAGAAAATACGATATCCAATCAAGCCAATTCATACAGGGGTCTCCGCCTGCCGGCCAGAGTGCTTGCAGTGGTTACAAGAAATATTTTTGTGAACTCATGGCAGCAGTAAAATATGTAAATGAACTTTGCCTTTAAAACTAGACTCAAATTGTATCCGACAAAGTGTATTAACAGTTATGAAGTTCAAACTTTGTTTATAAGCGTGCTAATCATTGTTAGCACACGAAAATCCAGTGGGAGGCGTCCTCATATTATAAATAGTAATACTTCTAATTCTCAATGTAATTCCTCAACAGGGGTTAATAACGTTAGATCCATGTTGCTAATAAG
The DNA here is from genome assembly GCF_031143425.1 of Pleurodeles waltl. Taxonomy (NCBI): domain Eukaryota; kingdom Metazoa; phylum Chordata; class Amphibia; order Caudata; family Salamandridae; genus Pleurodeles; species Pleurodeles waltl. Next base: position 497,232,391 of record NC_090445.1, read on the forward strand.
CTGTGTGGATCAGAAAAGATAATAACTTAATCTGCGTTAGTTATGGGCTGTGCGGATCAGCGAGAATTCAGATTTTTCTTTTTAAACAACAAGCTATGTGGATCAGCGAATGTGCTCTATATGGTTGCAGCTTAGAGACATAGACAGTAAAATGTAGGAATAGTTACTGCATGTCGTTGTAGAGATGCGCCTTTACTTTCGTAGTAACAGCACTGTGCACATCTGTTGATTCTCAATGCTGGTAGAGGTGTGCGGAAGGTTGCTGTCAACCTGGCAGCTTCAACGAAGGGGTAGAGCTCGCAGGGAAGTGTGCGTGGTAAGTAAATGTTTTAAAACTTACCTGCGCCTTCCTAATTTTGCAGTTCCACAAATGTGGCACTCGCCAGTTAATTCAGCCGTACCCAGGTAAATGGAAGTGTATCTGAGTCCTTGTATTTTCCAAAGTATCTTAGAAATTAGTTCTATGCTGCAGTTTACAGGCAGACTGTGAGCCTGTGCCTTCTTTCTCCAGCCCGGCAACACAGTGCCAGGCCGGAGAGAGCCTACTGTGCTTGTGTATTTGGCCGTCCCTAGACGGCAGGCCAAAGATAATGCACCCTCAGTGCTCTTCATGGCCCGTGGCCCCACCACTTTTAGTTATTGTTTTTTTAGTAAAAGCTTTTCAGCTGATGCTGCTGGAAGTATTGGGGGAGGGAGGGCAGGGCGGCAGGGAGATGCTTTTTTGCCCTAGCGGAGGAGCTGCACTTGCTCTGCTCCTGTTTGAGCAATACTGACATGGGAGCGGCCTATGAACCTCCACCTTCACTGCTGCATCTTTAACCACTACAAATGCAAGTTCTACTCTCTAAATTAAATCTGCAACTATGTCTTCAGCTTGAACACACACAGACCCAGAAAGAAAGCATAGCAGGTTACAGGTTAATTGCAGTACTTAACTAAAAGCGATTATTTTAAGGCATTTTTATGGCATAGTTATTAAGCGTATTTCCTTAATCTCAGCAAATGTAATTTATTTTTCAAAAATTATAATGCTGTTTGGGTGTTTTCATTATTTGAGTGATAAATATGCTAACTAAACTAAGGCCCTCATTACAACTCTGGCGGACAGTGGTATTTTGGAGAAAGGTACTGCCAACAGGCTCGTGGTACCTTCCCCAAAATATGACATTGGCGGTTTGGCTCAAGCCAAACTGCCAATGTAGCACTCCGTTCACCAGGGCGGTAACAGCCGCCGGGCTGGAGACTTCAGTCTCCAGCCAGGCAGCCGTCACTGTCTCACCCGCTGGATTATGACCCCACCTACCTCCATGGTTTTCATGGCTTTCTTACTGCCATGAAAACCATGGCGGTAGGCACTATCGGTGCCAGGGAGTTCCTTCCCTGACACTGATAGGGGTCTCCCCCGACCCCCTCCAGACCTCCCCGCACGACATACTCGCACATTCATGCACCAACATACACACGCATACACACACTCATAATCGCATTCACCCACACATGCATGCATGCATACATTCACACACACATCCACACACACTGACATACATACAAGCACACATGCATTCACACAACACAAAATACATGCACACTCACACCTATTCATGCACACACGCATTCCACATGCCACCCCCTCCCCTGTCAGAGCACACAACTTACCTGCTTGCAGGGGGTCCTCCAGCAGAAGACGGGACGTGGCGCTGCTGCCAGCAGCAGCGTCTGCCAGCAGATCACCACCAGGCTGTATCATGGATCATGATACGGTCTGCGGCGGCAGCAGCAGCGCCACCTTACCGCAGTCCGCCGCCATGACCGTAGCCGGAATTCCGCCAGCGTTCTGGCGGAATTCCGGCTACGGTCATAATATGGTAGACGGTAGGTAGCCGCGACGACTGTGTTTTGGCAGCCGTCGCCACGGTGATAAGCGGTCATTACTGCCATTGACGTAATGAGGGCCTAAGTGTTCTCACACACGGTGCCATCCAAGACTAGCCATGCCTTTTCCTCCTTCCCTCCCACCCCAAAAAGCCTTGCAGAAGTACCCGCTTCTTTGATTCCTTGAGCAAATGGTAATACTGCTCACTGGGATTACCTAGTTGCTTTGGGTTCTCAATGCCCATATGCACTAGCTCAGCATAGTTGTACTGAAGAAAATCAGACTACAAAACTTGCATCCCAGCTAAATCATGTAGTTCATTAAAGAAATGGATAATCTGATAGAATAGATGGGCTCTATATGCTTTGAGCCACTTGCATGGTGTTTACCGTAAAGATTCCTTTGTTGATACCTTCTTTTTTGCTTTGTGTTGTAGTTAACGAAGATTAACTCTTGCATATAAGAGTGAAGTTGTTTATTTTATCAGAGACACAACCCCATATGGAATTGGCCAGGCACAGCCAACAGCCTAAACAACAGATTCAGGTTCACGGAATGCCTGTATGTCAACCTAGAGTGTAGCTATGTCAACACAATCGAATCACAGCCTTAGCATAGTTAACACTACATACGTACAATACTCAGTTTACTCAGTTTATTTTATTTATGATACGGAACTCCAATGGAGGTCCACATAAAATAATAATCTAAAAAGACCATGGTGTAAGCACCCAAGACCTTTCATGTGCAAATTACATTTCCCAATTTTATAAAACAATTAAAAATCAAAATTAATACAAACGTATTTTTTTTTTTTTTTTTTAAGTTACACATTTTATAGCAGAACAGTTCGTTTGTAGGAGCAAAGAAGGCCTGCAGAACTTCAGATGCAGTGCGTAGAGAAAATTGTAAGCAGATGGGGCGTAACCAGCTACGTCGAAATGACAGCAGGGCTGGATAGATGAAAACAACATGATTCAGATCTTGGTCACCATTTTTACAGAAATTACAACTTGCCAAGGACCCATACCGTTTGGCCCGTAAAGTGTTAAAAGGGAGCAGCCCCTGTCGCAAAAGGAGCCAGAATTGTCTGACCCCGTGGGGGTCCAGCTAAGAAAGGGCTGCATTTTCTTCAGTATTGAAGAGTTGGACACAGATTGGAAACCCTGCCTGTGAGCACAGGCCTTCTTATTTAGACAAAGGCCTGCAGACCAGGATGCTTGCCTAATAATGGATTTTAGCTGTAGCTGGAAAAATGTATGAATAGAGGCAGGATCTAAATATAATAGATGTGTGGCATGTGTGAAATTCCGGTCAATTGTATATTTCGCCCTACTGCCAGCTAAGATTTCTTTTTTTAATAGTGCCCTCAGAGAATAATCTTCCCTATTCATCAGATTAAACACCCAACGTATTACCCCGGCCAGTCCTTGCACGTAAGCACTATGCAAGCCCATCTCAAGCCTGAGGGTTGCTGCCGTTAGGGCTGAGTTTACAGATGTTGGGTTCCTCAGGATACGGCCCTCTAGTTTGTCTTAGAAACCCCAGTTAGCAACATCTACATGCTCTAGGTCATAAAGTAAGGAGGGGGGTATCTTTACTTTATAGACTTCTAAAAGTTGTTTAAAATGTCTCCTACCAGTTGCCCTGTAGAGAGCAAACCGTTAGCTTGGGATAGGGCCTTGTGTTGGTTACGTTCAGTGTGTGCCCTATTGCAGAGGTTCCCACAAAAGACTTTACCCAAGAAGATATGAGTTTACCCTTTCAAGTAGTTGGGCTCCCAATGACCAACGGAAGTTATCATCTTAAGCCTCTTTTACCTATGAAAACACAATATTTTGCTTCTGGAGCAATTTATTTTTAACAAGTGAGCTTCAGTGAATTGCCATAAGGCTTGGAGGTGATTGTTTAGCCCTGTGGGTGTACGATCCAGAATGACTATATCGTCAGCATAGAGCAAACCGGTTATTGATCTTCCTCCCAAAATGGGGGCAAAACCCTTGCTCCGGGTTAAGTGAGAGGGTAAATCAGAAATGTATAAGGAAAAGACCAGCGGGGCCAACATGCACCCTTGTTTTAAACCATTCTAGGTTTGGATTTTCTGGGACAAACCTCTATTTTCCCCAGCAGCACCCTACACCAGGTGGAAGAATGGAGGGCGATTGCCAGATCTAGAAGGATACCTGGCATACCAAAACTTGAGAGCTTTCTCCACAGCTTGGCCCTATCTATTTTATCAAATGCTGTAGAAAAATCAATAAAGGCTGCATAAATTACTCCACCTCTCAGGGAGACGTATTTCTCATTTATTACCTGAAGGGCCGAGATGTTATCAATTGTACCATGCTTTTTCCTGAAGCGAGATTGTCCTAGAGGAATGATTTTGTTACTTTCTGCCCAGTCACTAATCTGAGAGAGCAAATATTTTGCATACCGCATCCAACAGAACAATCTGGCAATAGTTCCCGGGACAGCTGCGCTCCCCCTTCTTAAATAGAGGAACAATAATACTACCCTTCCAGGATGGGGAATTTTTCTAGTTTCCTAGCAGCACTGGAAGACCTGGTACAAGATTTTACTCCAGGTAAGAATGTCATGTTTTATTACCTGAATGGGGATCTCGTCTGGACCCATTGCTTAGCTGCGCATGTCTCTAATAATCTCCTAAATTTCTTCCCAGGAGGGGTGGGTATATGAGCGATCGTTACTAGCTGGTAAAAGCTCCATGATGATTCAGTTAGACGTATAGAGGCCAGATGTGAAAGTAGACCAACTAGCTTCGTTGATAACCGTTGGAAGTGAGCCAGCCCTTGAACCACACCACACCCCACTGCTACCATTAAAAGCTGCTCCCCTTATATCAATCCAGAATCTATCATGTGCATCTCTTCTAAATCGTGCTCTTAAACGTCGCCACCTTCTTTTTAATAGGTCCAACCGAATCTGCCTTTCTAAGGGGAATTCCCTGTGTTGCTTACGAGTAAGGGTATTCATTTCTCTATTTAAAAAAAGAAGGGTGCGGGGTATTACTGTGTGCTTATTCTGATTCTTCTGTCTAGTGTTTATAGGTAGCTGCTGCATAAGCTCTGAGAATTTCTCCAAATCATTACCTGCCCAGTTTTTGAGATTACCAGAGACCGTATCTAGAGTACCTTTCAGCCCCTTGATCCTATCATAGGACCAACGCGCTCTACCATTTCTAATGTTAAATTTGGATTTCGACCCATTTATGCTCCAAGGATCAGCAGGGGGAACTTTCGGATTAACAGACACTACCACAGTATTATGATCGCTGAATTCTGTCTCTGTCACTTTCATATCAAGTACCAGGGAAAATGTCTGATAGCTGGTTACCACATAGTCTAGAATAGCAGAGCCACCCTGTGTTTTTTTTTTTTTTAGTAATGAGCAGGAGAATCGGAGGGGAGTCTACCATTTGCTATGATACCGTCACTTACTAAGTGCTAAAGGAGAAGCTTGCCCCGCTTATCATTTCTTATTTTATGGGGAAAAACACATGTAGGAATTCCAAAAGCTTCCTCTTTGACCTCATCTGTCGAACTGTAAGAGGGCAGGATTAGAAATGTTACAATTTAGGTCTCCAACCATGACTATTCTAATTGCAGGCTCCCTGTCGTAAAGCTCCTTAATAAAAATAAATATCTTAGCCAAGAGGCTGTCATGTGAAGCTCCAGGGGGGATATAGGAGTTTATTAATGCCAAGGGAGCACCCTCAAAACCAGCTCCAACACCATGTAAGATTATAACCATAAACCGATTACTAGGGTCCCGAAGACATTCATAGTGCCAATTAAGTTGATTGGACACCAAGCAGGCTACCCCACCCTTAGCGTGGCCTCTCTTTGAGGGGGTAGTGTTACAACAGAGAGTGTAATATTTATCGCACAAGAGCTCCCCGGTAGACCAAGTCTCTTGTAGGCAAATTGCGTCTGCATTTAAAGAGTGCAAGAACTCTATTTTTTTTCCCCCTTATTTTTTATACAAGCAACGTTCCAGGATACGATAGTAAGCTCATTGCTAATAAGTTGGTACTGTTAGATGAAACGATGTGGAAAAGCTGCTTAGTGTGGCAGGTAACCAATTCCAAGAGTGGGTGTTGTCACTTGGTTCTAGGGGATAACTCATTGGGGAGTCCCTTAGTGACACTTGCCTGCCATGCTTCCCTAGGGTGATTATTAAATCTTGATGTCTAAGGGAGTAGATGTCAGGGTTACTTAGGTGTGGGAGGATAGACCATTCGTGGGAACACTGTGAATCCTTACTCAGAAAGGGGACCACATCAATACCTTTGCATTGCAGTCGCTCAGAGTTATTTAGAATTTTGTTAACAATCGATTTGGAGAATTAGAACACTCTTGTTATTGGGCCAAAACCCGAGTCCTCCATAGATACCACATGTATATCATTACTCTCAATTAGACTGAAAGATTCTATCTCCGAAACAATTTAAAAGCAGAGATCTGTTTAGATATAAATCTATATTGAATAGAAGCATGAAATCTAAAACCAAAGTCTTCACAAAATTAAGTGTCTCCTTCCTTTTTTTTGAGTGGCGACCGATGCGGTTGGGGTTTAAGCCATGCTGAGGCCCCAAACGGTTGCGCCAGCGGATTCAGGAGTGGCATACTTGATTGTAACGGTGGCATGTTATAACTCATGGTTGGGCCATTCATGCTTGGCCCTTGAGGGGAATGAAGGGAGACATCCAATACATGAGATTCAGAGTTCATAGAACGGAGATATTGAGCAGGATCCTCCAAGAATAGAGGCTTTTGTGGCGGGAGGGGTGCTTCAGTAAAACGCACCTTTCTTCGACCTTTTTTTATTTTATTTTTATTCTTTGAATCCGTTTTTTTAGTACTCTTGTACTTTGTTTGACCCGGTTGCTTTTGCAGTGAGAGACAGGTTTCTTCGATTACTATATTAGCTTTTGGGCAGGCTTTAAAAATCGGAAATACTTCCTGTACTATGCTTTGGGAACCACAATTCAGGCTTTCATTTAAAGAAAAGTCACTCAGTACAAATCGGATAGAGTCTACCGGGCTGCCCATGGAAGCTGAGTTTGTTGGTGGTACATTAATCTGAGGCTTTCCGGCCTGTGAGCAAAAGTCAATCCCAGTGTGGGAACTCTTAGACATTACGATGCCAGGCCGCCCTGGTGTTCCCTCTTTATATGATGTACTTGATTAATGGATATCTCCTTTATTAGTAATTAGTTATTTTTAAATGGATGTGACAGTGTCAAAGATGCAGTCAGATCCCCAATAATTTTTTCTAATAGATTTAAAATGGATGACAGAAGTCTCTCTAAGCCAGAGGTCTTCAAACTGGGGGGCGGGCCCCCCTAGGGGGGCCTCAAGTGTTCCCAGGGGGGGCCCCAGACTCTGGCCAAAATAAATATTATACAGATTACAGGCCTTTGTTTTAAGCAGAAGCATGTTATTGCAGTTTTAAAAAGGTAACAGTACTTAACTGCAATGTTTAAATAGGTTTAGACATATTTAAACATTGCCATGTTTATAAAATAATTGTGAAAAATTCTGAGGGGGGCCCAATGACTTTTATTTTTCAACTGGGGGGGCGTGGCATTAAAAAGTTTGGAGACCTCTGCTCTAAGCTGAGGAGAGATGAAGAAACCTGAATATTTTGATCCGGGGGGGTTGCTTTGGAGATTAACGTTTATCCTCAGATCATGTGTCGCTGAGAGATGTGAGCACAGTGAAGGATGATTAGAGGACGTACTACTAAAAAAGCTGCAGGCTCGTGGACAGCGGTGGAGGAGAAGAATGGAGACTGGTTCCCCCCGTTGAAGACCATATCTTTTATATAATTCTGAATCCAGGTCTGGAAGTGTGATATCATCCGACCGATGTCTTGAATCAACTCTTTGGGGTGGGGCTTCCATTACGGCACCAACAGGCAGATCCCCCCCTATTATTATGGCCAGAGCAGGATGAATTGCGGACAGAAGGGAGAGGAAACCTGTGGGGTGATGAAGCTGCTTTGTGTGAGTCATTGGCCTCAGTGTTGGAAAGATCTACTGAGGAAGCGATGGAGACCTGAATGGTCTTATCGGAGATGACGGCACATGCTGGCCCCTTGAGACTAGAATGCGGTGGGTCACCCATTGGCAAAGCATTGGAAGCGACTCTGTTGCTAAAAAGCCTAGTCTTCGGAAATTCCAATGGAGCCTTCTCCTTTTCCCAAAAAGAAAAGATTTGATTTCTAGATTTCAACCTCGGGGGTAGTGCTCCCTTGTTGCGGAGGGGATTAGATTTGGTTTTAGAACATGATCTTCCGGGGAGTAGGCGACCTGATATACATTTTTTGGCAGTTATTGTACCTTTCACACTAGGAGCCCCGTAGGCTACTTGAGGCTCCCAGCAGTCTTTTACCTCTTTTCCCAGAAGTGCAGCTCCTGCCACTGTAAGCTTGAAGTGTTGAACGTACTGCACGTGTCTTGACTGATGGCTTGTCGCGCTGGGTAGGACACCGTGGTCACGGTTCGCGAGGAGGCAGTCTTTTAGAGACCGCCTGATTCACTGGACCCGAGTACGGCAACCCTTCACAGTCTCAGGGTCTCTGCTGCTCTGCTTGAGGCGTATGGACTGGGAGCTCCCAGCTCGTGACCCAAATTGCAGCTCCTCTTGGAACATGCTGCGCTGGCAATGGGCTGGTTACGCAGCTAGTGTGGCCTGCACAGCCTCCACGGAAAGGCTCACGCTGTACGTGAGCCAGTGCTGGCCTGTACTGTCCAATGCTGGACCTCCCCTCGATTCTGTTGTTGAGGGGGCGGTCTGCAAGCCACCTCCTGGCTCCTTGATGCGTAATTGCACAGGTGCAGTGAAGGTGCAAAAAGTGTCCAAGGGGCTGATAGGGCCAAAAAATGGTGGTCGGGCAGCCTCTGTGGCGTAGGAGCGGCACAATAAAGCAGGCTGGGGGCTGGCAATCTAGCCTCCCGGTCGCTCTGCCGCTCAGGATGAATTACCGTGTCACAGGCCAGCTCAGCTTCAGAGCAGCAGGCCAGCAGATGCGGTAACGGTGCAGGATGAGCCCGAGGGTCCCAAAGGGCTGATGAGGCTGATGGGCGGAGGAACAGCAGCCTTCGCAGCACAGGAGCAGTACAAGGAGGCGGACGGGCGACTAAGCCTCCCACTAAGCCGCTCAGAACAAAATGCTGCGGCCGGCTCTGCTTCTGGGTGCCGATACTTCAGGCCAAAGCCGTCCGGTTTCCGGCTCCCTTGCGGTTCTCGGCTCTCTGTTAGTTGAGAGCTGACTCTCTCCTGCGTCGTCCCGCCATGATGGAAGTTACAGAAGCACAGTTCCTTACTCGCCAAATTGATCAGGCAATACATTACAACAGATCTCCCTTCCTTGGCAAAGCAATGTAACACTAATAAGTGTCACACCCATGAATATTGCATTCACAAAGAAAAGGGCATAATCCCATACGCAATTGGGCCAGGCACAGCCAACAGCTGAACTGACAGATTCAAATTCACAGTATGCATTGATGTCAACATAGAATGTAGCTATGCCATAAGAACAATCACATCCTCAGCATTGCTAACACTGCATAAGTATTTGTCTTGTTGTCATGTTTCATTTATGCAATTATATCTTCAATATAAATTGATCTGAACATTTTTATCATAATGTGTTTACTATAGATACTGGCAAAACAAGACACAAACCTTCATAGTCAATTTCACAAGCTGTGTTGCAGAATCTAAATCATATCATGAAACTGAGAGGATTACAAATGTAAACAGTCTGTGTGAAAATAAATCTCATAAAATGTCTTTCCCCTTCACCAGTGTGTCATACCATTTTCTCTTTGTTGCAGTCAAACTGCTCAAACTTTTAGCAGATCCTGTTGTTCAGAACTGATTGACTAAGAACACTCAAACTCTGGACCACCCTATTAAAAGCTATCACTGTTATTAAAAGCTGATTCTGTTTTTTTTGTTAGGTGGATTATAAAGTATACACTAGAAATGGTGTGTCTCTAATTCTGCTGGATATTCAATACAGTTGGGTCACTATGTATCCCTGGGAATGTGAACACGAGTATCCAGACAACAGTGGTTCATTAGAAAACACTCCACTAGCAAAGCGGTTTAGGGCCAGTGGTCTCTCACTCTATCTGTACTGTATCCCAGAAACTAATTACAATTCCACAACATCCAATATGTGTAATAAACTGTAAGATAATGCTCTAGAATCAAGCACAAATAAATCCAAAAAGCAAAATAAAGGGTGCTACATTACATCATGGTTTACTGCTCAGTGTGTTTATGGATCAAACATGCAAAAAATAAAGTTCGTATTTGTAAAACAAGAATGCAATGTAGCAGCGGCTGTCTTTTAGGTTGCACAAAATTGAGTGTCAGTCTAGTTAACATGTCCCAAGATGATTATTAGTAGAAGAAAACAACACAAACCGACATTGATAATGTTTCAACCCAGTTGAAAAGGTACTTCATGGTGTCTTCATTGGGTTAAAATTAATGACTTTCTGAGCAGCAGTCCTGGAAATACTGTACTGTAATGATGAAACTCAAACCTGTCAATACAGCTGTTAAGCAAACTGTGGAAGTGGGGGACATGCCTGGCTGGTTGTATAAAATGCATTGGTTTACCAGTCAGTTTAGTTATTTATTGCTGTGGGGATAGAGAATAAAACATTGACCAAAAATAATGGTAAGAGTACAGGCAATGTTGTATGATTATGAGCCAAGTCTTATTACCTATGATGTTAACAGGGAGAGTATCATTGGTGAATAGGAAGTTGATTTAGTTACGTTTCATGTTTATAGGAGCATCACCCACATTAGCTAGATTTATGGTCCGAATAAGAAAGGTGTAGCTTCCTACATACAGCTACTGATTGCCACCTATTGACTTTCGATGCAAACCTCAAAAGATCTCCAAACGGATAAAGACCTTGTTTTCTTTTCTTTTCTTTTCAAGTGAAACAAACAAGACACAGTGAGAAAACTGCATGCACAAAAGCACCATGACACAGCCAAATGTTACAATATGACAGCAGTTTTACGAGATTCCCCCATCTCACTGCCCCCCCCCCCCCCCCCCCCCAACCATTGACAATTAATTTCCAATGGTTGGGTTCTCCCAACAAAGCCAGCATGGACCAGTCGATGTCACTCTTCCAACCATTCAATTAAAGACCAGTTCGGCCTTCCACATCCACGCCATGTTGCACTTTGCAACCATTAACCCCAAGGTCTTCCAGATCTAATCCATTCTGGGGAGGTCAGTTGTTTCCCTGATGTTTAGGAGACACCATTTTGCGGAGGCCGCTGCATTGCTTCTGCTTAAATTTTTTCAGGTAGCTGACCACTGATTCCCAGTAGAACCGAATGGCGGGGCCACACCATATCATGCGGAAAAACATTCCCACTTGGTCACAGTTTCGCATACAGAGTGGAGTTGCTGTCATGCCCATCTTTACTAAGGTAGTGCATGCATATTAACATCTATGTAACATTTTTAACTGCACAAGGTGAAATCTGGACCTAATAGCTACCTCCTGTGGGAATGCCAAGGTCTCAAGTCACTCATCATCCTGAAGGCCCAAAAGGTCCTGATGCCTTTGTTCCCTCAGTGGAGTGAGAGTAACTGGCGAGTTGTTAACCAGCTTGCAATATGTAAGGGTTATTGCCTTTCTGGACATGTTTTCATCTCATAATCTATCCTCAAGTGGTGACGATTCAGGGAGTTCCATCCCTTTCGGTAATGCCTTGTGTAGCGCATGGCGTATTTGCAAATATTAGTAGGCCTCAGTGGATGCCAGTTGGTCTTCTCATTGAAGGATCCTGTGTCCACAGTTCTCCCACACTAGAGAGGCCAGTAAGGTCCCACCTGTCAAAGACACGCTTTGTCTCCAGTGTGCCCAGCTATGCTGTGCCCCATAGTGGAGTGGCCTTCTTAATCCCCCCCACCACTCAACTCAAGGCATTGTGCCGTAGAGTGACCGCTATTGGGGCCGGAAAAGATATGGTGCGCGCTTCGCCATTTAGGGCCTCATGACTTGTCTGTCCATAGGATAGGCAGGCTCCTCCTCAGGGAGAAGAACCCAATGGTTAATGGCAATGAAAAACCTTGTCTTTTTTGAGGAGGGATGAGTTCACCAAGCCTTAGGGAGCAGGGGAAAGGGCACAACTTCCTCCCACCTCAAATGCTTTTCACATGTGTTAGAAGGAAATCTGTTAATAAAATAAGACAGATCAATTTGACAAAGTAGTATAGGTTTAATCGATTTTCAGCTGGGAATGACAGGCAGTCTCAACATAGAGGCCATGACTGAAGTTCAAAGTTCTAGTTTGCAACCAGTGGTATTTATACTGTAAAAACCACAAAAAACTACGGTCACAAGTTCAGCATTGACGTAAGCAAGAACAAGCAGTACAGATAAGATAATAGGGGAGAGGTACCTCTTGAAAAGAGCACATGCACGATTATTGGTCGCCTCATGGGTGGGTAAGTAACATTGACGTCATTCAACATCTCTAACTTTCTGCACGACAAGTGATTATATGTTACATGATGCTCACGGTAGCCCTGCCTTGTGCAAATGCTTATCTGACCCTTACACAGTTCCCCTCACCAACATATGAATGACTTGTGGTTTTTAGGACCCTTGTACTAAGGCGCAGGACACACCCTTTTGTTCCACCCTGTAAGTGAAGATTTTGAAAGCAACAGTTGGTGCAGCTCCAAAGAAAAACTCTCATTCTAATGTGGCTTGGGCCTCTTGTGTGTTTCAGCACAGCTAACTTAACAATGCAGCATGTGTAAAAGTTTCCTAAGTAATAAGTGTTTGTTTGTCCTAAATATGACCTGCCTTTTCTATTGAACCCACAATCTGTCTTGTTTAGCATGTCATGTATTAAGCCTTTCACTACTTACATTGGTTTTTAACTATCTCTAGCCTAAAATGTTTGTATTGGGGTTTGGAAACTTATATTTGTATGTATGTGATGTATATGATGTGTTCTTATTCGTCCTACATCATTCCCCCCTCTAGTTGATTATTCAACTACTTTTCCTACCTTCCCATCTAATAATGAAACTAGGGGAATCATCACATACCCAGTACTCTGTCCCTCCTAATTTAGCTGTCATCCTTTTGCAACATGCTATTATTACCTGAAAAACAAGACACATCAAGAGCAACAACACAATCAAAGGCAACAAGGCCTTGAACAACCCCGACATCCTGGACGGCACCCATTCGAACCAGCCCTCGAACCACCCATCAGGGGCACCCCCCTCATCGATCATTTTCTTTTGTAGATCATGCAATGTCTGAATGGCCTGAGTTAATGTCCCATTGTCCATATCATTGGCCGGCACATAAGTACAACAGGCCGATCTTCTTACACACCCCTCCTTCCATGGCCGTCATAAATCAAGTACATATCTGTGTTGCATTACCATCAGCCTAAGGGATCGGAGTTCTTCCTTGATAGCACTGAACCCATCTTCGGTTGCATTTATGGTCTTCATCAACTCAAATCGTGTGATCTGTAGCCAGCGAGCAGTTGCTTTTGCCTGAATAAATGGTAGGATGCTACCAAAAAAGATTTGGGCATCATTAAATAGTCTATGTTCCTGTGGAAAGTCTTTCCAGTAACAGGACTAATGTGAGTTGGTTGTAGTTGTGCTCTCATTCTGGATAAAAATAGGTGCAGGAGACGATGTGTAATGTTTGGGGATACCTCTTTAGAGTGATGACCAATATCATTATCAACAGTTCTACGCATGCGTGTAATAATTGATATAGGATCAAAAAAATAAAAATATCCACAGGCTAAAAACATCAATATCCGTGCACCGAGGAGGAAAAAGAAACATAAAATACATAACTGGAAAGAAGAATGGTCTAATATTGGAGCTTTAGAGGGAGGCTTTACTCCGGTTGCCTCTCCTGTTCTCCCCCCTCTTTTTCCTGCTCGGTGTCCAAAGGGATGGATGGCTTGGTCGGGGCCAGGCGGATGTCCTGGAGGTGGTACCATGGTTTGTGGCCTTGGACTTTCACTGCTGTAGCCGTGCTTTCTAACACTGGGAAGGGTCCAATTAACTTGCAGTCCTTCCACTTTCTTACAAATTTGCGAATATATATTAAAGTTCCCAAAGGTAATGGTGTTTGTTGATGCTTTACAGGAGATGTGTGGGTGTGCTTATTGGCTTCACGTGTAACCTGTTTAGAGAAGAACTTTGCAACTTTGTTTAGCCTAGACATGTATTCATTTATTTCAGTTTGTACAACTTCAGGTGCACTCTCAGTTTCCAACTTAGGTAGAACAATGAGCACATTTGTGCCATCAACTAGACATATCACTATTTGATGAGGAGTCAAATGGGGATCTGATCCTGGGGTATTTCTCAAAGCAAAGAGTGCTAATGGGAGACAGTATAACCATTTATTTTTTAATGTCGCACTTAGTTTACTTATTTTTTTCTTGAGGAGGCCATTAAGGTGCTCCACAATTCCATTGCTTTGTGGATGATAAGCCGAGGACAATTTGTGTGTTATTCCTAACAAGGTGGTGAGTTGAGAAAATATATTATTGACAAAGTTGGTGCCATTGTCTGATCTGATTCCCTCAGGGACACCCCACCGCGGTATTACCTCACAGACCAGAAAATTAGCAGCAGACTTGGCATCACAGTGAACACAAGGTCCTGCTTCAATCTACCTTGAGAATGGGTAGACTACAACTATAAGATAGCGATAATGATTGCATCTGTCAATCATATCAATGTAATCAATGTGCAGTTCCTTAAAGGGACCTTGTGGGCGAGGTATTGTGGAAGCTATTACCTTAAAGGTGGGACTTGGTGAATACTGCTGGCACACTGTGCAGGTGTGTATGTACATTGTAAGCATCTCATGTAAGTTAGGGACAAACCAATTCTGACATATTTGGAGGAACATATTGTCTCTAGCAGTATGTGACGGAAGATGTATCTGGTTTAGAGCTATCAGTATCAGTATCAGTGCTTGGGGCATGACGGGTTTCCCTGTTGACATTTGTCTGTATATTAAATCTATTCCTGTCTGTGTGCATCCTCTGGCTTCCCACAACTGTTTCTCATGCTCTTGTGCATTTTCTTGTATCTCTCTTATATGCAAATGAGCGGTCTCTGTGTAATGTCTGGATGTATTCAAAGGGTCAGAAGGTGTCAATGTTTCACTAGCTAACAAAACTGTGGTATGTGTGTAACTAAGAGGGCGTTTTGCTGCATCTTTGGCTGCCCAATCAGCCAGAGCATTTCCACAGGACACAAAATCCTGACCTTTAGCGTGGGCTGCACATTTCACTACTGCAACTGCATGTGGCAGTGTTAAAGCTTGTATCAAGCCCTCTAAAAGGGGGCAGTGCATGACAGGGCTTCCATCAGACTTGAGAAATCCACGTCTATTCCACAGCATAATACTGGAATGCACTGTTGTAGTGACATAGGCTGAATCAGAGTATACTGTTATTGTTTCTCCTTCCCCTTGTTTGGGGGCTGCCACTAATGCTACTAATTCAGCAGCCTGGGCTGAATATTGAGATGGCAAAGTTATCTGTTGGGTTATCTGCAGTGTGTCTGAAGAGTTGTGCTGCATCGCTCTGACCACTACAGCCACCTGTATGTCTTACCCCTGTGTCCTGATCTATTGTGGAAGACCCATCCACAAAATATACAACACTACCTGGACTGGGGTCTTCTGTTGCTTGGCTGCACTCATCTGGAGTATATGTGGCCCAATCATGGACATCGTCAGTGTCTGAAATGGGGTGTGCAAAGAAGGTAGCAGGATTGACTATGTGGCATTTAACCACCTTCAAGGGTGGTAATGATAATATTATCTTGTAGCCTGATACTCTCTGTGTTGTTAGTGTTGTTTTAGCTTTCTGAATTATTGCAAACACTGCATGTTCAGCATACAGTGTCAGAGGTGCACCCATGACAATGGGGTCGTTTTCTCTACTGCAAAAGTTGCTGTGGCTAGTGCTTGTTCGCAAGGGTAATGGCTTTTCATTACAGAATCAAGTAGGCCACTAAAATATGCAATTGGTTTGTGCCCTAAAGGATACTGTTGGGTGAGGACAGCCGTCATCACCTGGCCATTACAGTGGCAAAAAAGAAAAAAACTAATTGTTGTAGTCTGGTGTTCCTAACACTGGTGCATTTGTTATCTCTGTTTTAGCTTACTGGAGGTTTTTTCCATCTCCATAGTCCATGTTCTCCTGTCTTTCTGTGTTTTCGCCTGTTTGATAGATGCAAGCAGTGGGGATATTAAAGTACTGTAGTCGAAAACCCATTGTCTGACATAATTACATAAGCCTAGGAACTTCTGCATTCCTTTCACAGTCTCAGGCTCTGTCATCTCCCGAATGGATTCTGCTCTCCCAGGCATAATTCAGTGGCCTGATGCCAACAGTAGTTGTCCTAAGTATTAAACTTCTTCCTGGCAGTACAGTAATTTGTCCCTGTCCACCTTGTAACCTCATTGAGCAAGGATGCGTAACAGGGACACAGTGTCCTTTCTACACTGCTCCTCTGCTGGACTACAGATCAGTAGGTCATCGACATACTGCAACACTGTGCTGTCACATTGAAATTTGGTGAGGTAATTCTTGACCGTCCTGTTAAAGACACTAGGGGACTCACAGTACCCTTGAGGTAATCGGGAATGAAGGTACTGTGAACCACGATAGGAAAATGCAGTCAAATAGTGACTGTCTTGGTGCAGGGGAATGCTGAAAAATGCATTCTTCAATTCTATGACTGAAAAGTATTTAGCATCTTGTGGTATGTTGGTTAGGATGATGGAAGGGTCAGGTACTACAGGAAATTCTGGTATCACTATGTCATTAAGGGGGGGGCAGGTCTTGAATCATGCGCCACAAATTTCCCTTGGCCTTCCTTACAGGGTAAATTGGGGTGTTGCAGGGGGATACACCTGGGTATATGACTCCATGCTCCACCAATGCCTGTGTAACAGGTGCAATGCCCGCCTCTGCTTCTTTGGATAGAGGGTATTGTCTCAGTCTTGGCAGTATTGCTCCTTCCTTCAAAATTATTCTGAATGGTACTGCTGTGCGGATGAGGCCTATATCCTAAGGGCCTTTTGTCCACAAGTTGGAGGGTACCTGCGCAAGGTCATTATCTTTGATAGGACTAGAAACATTTATTGGTCTAACAGGCGTAGTGTGGTGCGTAGAGCTACACTGTTTTGAAAAGCAATCTCTGTCCTTCTAAGGTCATCAGCAAACAAATGGTCATCTGATATGTCGCCCACCTGCATGTTGGGGTCATAAAAGATGACACATGCCCACATCGCACCAGTGTGATCACTTGCCATCAGTGTCCCAAAGGTGGGGGACACTTCTAGAGCCTCTACTTCCAGAATTAGGTCTTTGTCTAATATTTCAAAATAGGGGCCCTGTCGTCTAAAGAGAAAGCTCTTGGGTAATTCAACTAGCTTCCCTGTCAGTTCTGGCGTTTCTGCTATGATGGTGTGCACTACTCTAGTAAAGGCTAAAATATCTACAGGTCTGGCTCTAACTTGGTTACCATCTGGGGTGTGTATAACCATTGTCATGATGCGTGTACTAGATACTCCAGGTGTTGAACAGATCATAGTCCCATCCTCTTCAAAGTGAATAGTCATGTTTAATTTTGTCATGAGATCACGTCCTAGCAGATTAGCTGGTGCATTTGGGGAGAATAAGAAACGTCCATCGACATACCTCCCCCCTATTTCCATCTCCACAGGTTTAGTGAATGGAACCCTCATTATAGCCCCGGAGAACCCCTGTGTGTCCATTGATCAATTTAACAATGGCAGTCCCCTCTTACGGATACAGGACCTAGTGGCCCCAGTGTCGATGAGAAAGATGTACTCCTTGTCATTTATAGCTACCATCACAGTGGGTTCCTGGCCTGGCCTGTGGGTTACCGATAAGACTGGACACATGAGAATTCTCCTTGGGCACCTACATTGGGCAGATCCTCCCATGTAGTTTTGCTGGAATGGGTACACTCCCCTGGCAGTTACCCCTCCTTGTAAGTTCTGGTGCTGCAAGGTGGGCTGCACTGTCCTGTCTGCTGTGGCCTATACTGTATTTGGGGCACTGATTGCTGTAACTGCTGAGGCTGTATCTGGGGTTGAGGCTGCAGTTGTATTTGGGGCTGTGGGAGATGTACCACTTGGGGACTTGTGGCAGGTTGTACTACAATGCCACCAGGTGGTGTCATTTGTTGTCCATAATTTGCCCTTGTCTGGTTGCTAAGTTCTTCTTCCTTTTTAAACCTACAGCCTCTAATGAAATGTCCTGTCATCTTGCAATAGTGGCATGTCTGTCCACTCTGGAATGTGTTTACTCTATTTCCCCCCAACCTTCCTCGCACTCCTCTTCCATTATTCCTGTTATTGCTTCTCTGAGCATACTGGTAGGGTTGCATTGGTGTGCCTGAAGGGGGCACTCCAAGGGTCACTGCAGCTAACTGGGTGGTGGCAGTGGTAATTCCTTCCTCTGTTTTCTTAGCCAGTTTCTGCTGGACCAATTTAGCTGCTGCTTTATCTATTTTATCTTTCTCGCTCTTTTCCTTTTCTTGTCTCTTCTTACAAAAATGTATTATGTGTGCTTGTATCTCTGTCCATGGTTTGGCCTCTAAGGCCACTGTATTATCTAATTTATCCTGCACTTCAACTGGCAGACCCTTTTTCACTATATTGTAAAATAGTATTGCATTCTGTCCAGTTACATCCCAACTCTCCCCCACTTCCTTTGTCCATTGTTCCTTCATTTTGCTAAGGAATTGGGCTGGGTCTTCATTTGGCTGCATTGTTTGTGCCATAAGGGACCCAATGTATGGCCTGTCTGGATACATTGCCCTCCATTGTTTCCAAACAATTCCCCTTACTCTATTAAAGGGTGCCCCATCACATTTTGGGTTGGTGAATGTCACATCCTTTACTCCTGCCTTTGTAAACAGTAGGTCTGTCTCATCTACTATAAGGGAACTTAGTAAACTCTTAATGTCCCCCTATTGCAAGAGTAATCCCTGCGGTATGTTTTTCCAGAGCTACTATCCATTTGCCAGCACCCTCAGTAAGTTGTGGCAACTGTTTTTATGATTTTCTTCAACCATCTGGGGCCATGGTATATCCTGAGGTGCTCCTGGCCCCTTGAATATCAAGGGCAGTTGTGACAGGACTGTAGTCCTATTGCCAGTAGGGTGACGAGAGTCATACTTACTAGCATATTTCTGCCACACTCTTAGACTTTTCTGCATATAGGGATAATCCCAGTAAGGATTCTCTGTGCCCTGAAAAATGCAAATTTTTGCATTTGCCATGTCTGGGGGTGCAAAGGAACCCTCTTGCGGCCATGGTGTCATCTTTGATGCCAATCCTTCTGTCCAACCTGCTAGGTTGTCAGTAAAAGGGACAACATTATACCAACTATTTTCATACTGAGCTACTATTTAATTGGCCATCAAATTATTGCCAGGGCATACAGGGAATGCATTTGCCATGTCTTTCCTCAGTGTCATTTTTCCTGCCATATCAAATGTTCCCTTTCTCTAATATGGGCGTGCATGCGCCCCATCAAATACTAATCTCTGTAATTCTCTTGGCTTCTTTTGTAAAGTCTGTCCTGTCTTATTGTTTTCTTCTCCCTCACAGGCATACTGTGACTGTTCCCTGTTATGGTCCTGAAACAGGGACATTCTTTTAACATGTTCAGTGATGTCATCTAATGCCCCCTCTGATCCTTTGTAGGATTTTTCTAAATGTAGATATTCTTCACCTAAGCTGCTATGTGTGGAGACTGTGTCCTCTAGTACTTCTTGTTCAATCATTTGTGGTCCAGTGAGGGCCCTTGACTGCCTCAAGGGCCCTTCCTCCTTTTCCCAAGCCGCTCTTTGGTCTACCCGTCCATCTTCCTGCACTGTGACCCCCTTGCCTACACTATTCTCCTCTGATCCTGGGTGCATGAACATCGAGCACTCTGTGGGAGGACTTTCTGGTGTGTAAGCTTGTCTCATATTTAATGTTGGTACTTGGTTTTTGCAAAACACTTATTTTCTGTCTAACCCCATCCATTCTCTGTGGATCTCTTGACCCCTCATTAGGTATACCTTCATTTTTCCTAGTGGGGGACATCTCGTCCTCCAAATTAAGTGTAAATGTGGCATATACTGTCCCTATGTATTTAGTACTGTCCCCACCCAACATTTCCTGTGGTGTACTGGCCATTTGAGGACATGGACATGGGTGAACATATTCTCTATGTTCATAAAAAGATTCTAATGGTGGGCTTTACTCGGGGTCTGTATATCCCACAACAGGGGGATGTGAAGAGGTGGGTAGTGAGTGTGGGGCACCAGGTTGCATCGTAACCCTCGCCCCCAAAACCTGGAACGCCCTCCCCATCGACCTTCGCAAAACCAAAGACCTACTGGTCTTCAGAAAGTATCTCAAGACTTGGCTGTTCAACCCTCCCCCCCCTGTTGCCCTACCCCCCCCCCCCCCCCCCCCCCCCAGCGCCTTGAGACCCTCTCAGGTGAGTAGCACGCTCTACAAACTTCTATGATTGATTGATTGATACGTGCCCTGTACCTTTGCACTGCCTAACCTTAATTGCACTTCTTGATAGGGGGGTGGAGGAGCCGAAGGGAGGGTCTGAGGCTTTGTCTTTGACTCGTTCATATTTGTTTCACAAAAGACCCTCCATAGGTCTAGTGTGATCTTCCTTTTCTCTAGTTTATTTCTCTTGAATTTACTCTGTAGGAAGGTGGCCATGTGTTCTATTGTTGTATTATCGAATGTGTCCTCTTTGGGCCACACATGTGCACGTTTTATTGTTGCTTTGTGCCATTCCTTACAGTATTTTCCTATCATGTCCTTATCTTCTGAGAACACTTTAACCATGTGTTCTAAAGGAGACCCTATGTCTGTTTAATGAACTTAATCTTTTGTACTATATGGTTTTCACTCTAAATTGACTTCTATTTACTTCCTGGGGTGTTCCCAGACTTTACATAAACTGTTATTAGGCTGTGAAGGTGAGCATCAGATATATATATCCCTAATCTCTGAAAGACGTTGTTTATTTATATATATATATAGTAGATAGGTGCATTTATGTGTGGCCTAAGTGGTTTGTTTGCCTGACACAACAAACAATAATGTTATTGTGATATATATATATATATATATATATATATATATATATATATATATATATATATATATATATATATATATATATATATATATACATGTTTATAAGTTACTCATATCCTAAATTCCACACTAACAGGTTTTGTAGATTTCAAAACAAACTCTTTTATTCTAAATATGCGAAGGTCCTGTTCACAGCTATCTGAAAGGTAGTTAAATATATTTTTATGTATGGTAGCTGATAATTCTTCTATTTGTATACTCTCAAGATGTGTGTATGCCCAAGTCTATACTGTTTGATAATTCATCTAGCCTCCAATCTTGAGGCTCTATAGTTTCATAATGGGGATAATAGTTAGTAGTGTCAGTATTTGTTTTGGGGTTCATGAGGCTACTATACTACATTTAACTTGGAGGACAATGTACTTGTATTAGTTCTTTGAATAATTATTTATAATTGTATAACGGGCATTTCTTTTATGTCAATGTAGGTTGTTTTAAGGCCTAGAAGTGATATACTATAAATACCTAGGCATTCATAAACTTCTGACTTAAAGAAAAATGATTCTATGGTATTGATATTGTTGGTCTACTAAGGTCAGTTTTGTTGCAGAGGGCGACAGCCTGACCGTTATAAAAATTAATAATTAATTCAGGGATGTGGAATTAATTAGTTGACTTTTTGGGACATTTGCCCAGTCCAGTCAATTTACTTTACTTTTGAGTATACTATTATAACTTAACCTTTATAAGAATAGGTGGTCTGATACTTATTCCTAAATTATACACTAAATAACATAAACTTGTCTATTGACATTATTATGTGGCCACATTTCGATCTATACATGCATATACATAAACAGTAATTCTTAATTTCATACTAAGGCAAACAGACTACTATTGGTCGCTTCCCTCCGGATTCATAGAGGGGACAACGTTTCACTATTTGCAACTACAAATTGTGACTTCCTGACTTAAGGTCTGGGTTAGGTTGACTTGAATGTTCTTTAGAACATACAATGATTGCTCAGCCCCAAGTCCAACACTACTCTTGACCACTTTTGACTGCTTAGTCAAGTTCCCTGTATTTTCCGGACTTACCACCGGGATCCCTTAATATTGCATCAATTCATACACAATCTTGCATGCCAACACCAAAATTATATACATGGGAGTGTCAAAACTGTAAATGTCTTTATAAAATGAAAGGAACAGACCTCGTACTTTGTCCACCTTAATGCCAAACACCTGAGTCCCATCCGTCCCCACGAAATCATAGATTTTCACTTAAATGTTGGCATCTCCCTTACCTCTTTAAAAAGTGCGCAAATCACCTCTTGGAGACAGGCAGGGCCACCAATCCAGCAGTTGGTGAGATCAAAGTAGAGCTCCTGGCTGGCTCGCCAATATGTAAGAAGGAAATCTGTTAATAAAATAAGACAGATCAATTTGACAAAGTAATATAGGTTTAATCAATTTTCAGCTGGGAACGACAGGCAGCCTCAACATAGAGGCCATAACTGAAATTCAAAGTTCTAGTTCACAAGCAGTGGTATTTATACTTTAAAAACCACAAGAAACTACGGTCACAAGTTCAGCATTGACGTAAGCAAGAACAAGCAGTACAGATAAGACAATAGGGGAGAGGTACCTCTTGAGAAGAGCACATGCACGATTATTGGTCACCTCATGGGTGGGTAAGTAACATTGACGTCATTCAATATCTCTATCTTTCTGCACGACAAGTGATTATATGTTACATGATGCTCACAGTAGCCCTGCCTTGTGCAAATATTTATCTGGCCCTTACACAGTTCCCCTCACCAAGATATGAATGACTTGTGGTTTTTAGGACCCTTGCGCTAAGGCAGGATACACCCTTTTGTTCCACCCTGCACGTGCTAAGTGAAGATTTTGAAAGCGACAGTTGGTGCAGCTCCAAAGAAAAACTCTCATTCTAATGTTGCTTGGTCCTCTTGTGTGTTTCAGCACAGCTAACTTAACAATGCAGCATGTGTATAAGTTTCCTAAGTAATAAGTGTTTGTTTGTCCTAAATATGACCTGCCTTTTCTATTGAACCCACTGTCTGTCTTTTTTAGCATGTCATGTATTAAGCCTTTCACTACTTACATTGGTTTACAACTATCTCTAGCCTAAAATGTTTGTATTGGGATTTGGGAATTTATGTTTGTATGTATGTGATGTATGTGATGTGTTCCTATTCTTCCTACATCACATGTGCAGATCGGTTCAATCAAGTCCCCTTAATACAGGGGTATTCAAACTGGGGTGGAGGGGCAGGCCCTCCTAGGTGTCCTCAATCCCAGGGGGGTGCCAGGCACTGGCCTAAAGAAGCATTATACTAATAACAGGACTTTGTTTTAACCTGAACAAAATGAGCTGCAGTAAACGGCTGTGTAATGGGCCATCACTAACGTGTTTTGTCATTTATATCCAAGCTGGGAGTTTGTGTAAAAAGGGAAGTCACTCCAACTACTCTTCAAAAACCCCACCCCCACTTCTAATAATCACACTGTGAATACTTTTACACGTTATTAAGGACTGCCTGACCAGAATAGTATGTAGTAAAAAAATTAATCAGTTTTTGCATAAAACAAAAACACAGTTTATGGATCCATTCGTATATTGTATTTTTGTATGACTGATGAACCATTTGACTGCCTATCACATTATTGTTGATTGAAATATAAATCATTCCTCCAGGAACATTTTTCTTTATACAGAATAGGATGTTTGGCATCATGTATTTAATTACATTCATAAAACCATAACAGAACCTAACTGTACTGTGTAAATAAATCTATACATATTTAAACGTTGCCAATTTAATAGAATAATTGTGATAAATTCGCAGTGGGGCCCAATGATTTTTTTTTCCCCCACTGGGGGGAGATTAGCATTAAAATGTTTGAAGACCACTGCCTTAATAGGTAGTTGAAGGCTGGAACATTTTCCTGTAAATCCTGTATCATTTATCAGAGTTTAATATAACTTTTCTCTTCTCGCCACAGGCCGAATCAAGCAGTTGATAGAACTTGGCTACATAAACACTGCCAACATTCGTCTTTTTATTCTTGATGAAGCTGACAAACTGCTGGAGGAAGGCAGCTTCCAAGAACAAATCAAGTAAGACGCCGGCCAAGAAACACATTATATAACAGTGTAGCAAAGCATTTTTAACATTTGCCTTTTCCTATTTCACACAGCTGGATATATTCCTCTCTGCCTGCCAACAAGCAAATGTTGGCTGTCTCTGCCACTTACCCAGAATCAATGGCCAGTGCTCTGACCAGATACATGAGGGATCCAACATTCGTTAGGTTGAACGCCACGGATCCGGGTCTCATAGGTGCGTATAAGTGTTTTTGAGCAAAGCGTTGGCAAATACTAAGAAAGATGATGATATTAATGTGCACTATTTTGTTCTAAACTTCTGCTACATGGCTCTTTTTAAAATAAAAAAAATTGGTAATCCATGCATTACTGATAATTGCATTTTAAAACCATTTACACAGATCTACCGATCAGATATTTTAATTCTAAATCAAATTCTTCCCTTTCTTCATGTCATTTAATTTTTTTTCTTCTTGCAGTTAAGTTTTTAGGAATTTGTCACTTTTGGGTCTACGTTTTTCTTTTTTTCATGAAACCGTCTCAGCATTACTTTTACAAAACATTTTTGCTCATAACACAGCCTGTGGAGGTCCTAGGACAATGGGTGCGCTTTCAAACTTTCTCCGCAATGTGCTCTTTCTGTCTACATCATCTCTGGGTCCCCACACTGCGTTAGTGGGGACCCCAAAATAATAACCCCTCCCACAATTCAGTGTCTTTTTAAGCGCTCTCATGGTTGTAGCTTTAGTTTCACAGCTGGGAGTACTTTGTGTTTCTAAAGGCCTTGTTTGTAATTTCATTGCAGAAGTCATGCTAGCCCTAAAAATGTGTAATGCACTATGCCCTATAGGGGCTAAATATATGACTACAATGCATTACTTTCTCGCATTTTCTTTTCATGTGGTTATGCCCTCTAGAGGGTAACTATATGGTTAAATGACAATGTTTGTTACAAATGCTATTTTCATTGTAGTGTCCTATAGAGGCTGTTCCCAGCATTATAGTCTAATAATAACAAAAATATATTTCTGATAAAGATATTTATTGGGTTTATATGATAATTGTATATATTATTTATTAATCTCTCCTTATTACAATTATGACCATGATTCAGGCCAGCTTCACATCCTTAGTACACTATAAAAGATCACTCTTGATACATTTGAGTGACCCTTCTAGTTTATTTCTCTTGTTACTCCTCCGTGGCTGTCTTGTGTCTTTTTTGGGGGGGAATTGTTTTAGCCAGCCAGCAACTTTGATGGTGGGGTGGTGAAAGTGGCATTCTATTGGAATTGAGAGATTTAAATTAGGATGCTAAATGGCACCATTTTCATTTTTGGCTGCAGATAGAGAAAGAATGTAAATGGAAGTGCTTTAGTTACATGCAGAGCCACTGGAATTACTTTGCAGGAAAAGACCTAAATCATGAAGCAGGGTTGACTAATTTATGTGGCAAGAAAAGTCCAGCTATGAATTTACAACGAAAATAGCTCTACCTCAAGCAAATGCGAGACATATTGCATTGTAAATGCTGTTTGGAACCACCTCCACTTGGGGACTTGACATGTACTGCCCCAGGAGAACTCAGTGGTCCATGTGGTAAAGGTTTCCTTTTCATTTCTAGCTCCTGGAACGCAGCAGGCCTCTACAGACTTGTGCAGAGGGTGGGAACCTGTCCTGCAAAAACGGTTCAAGTTTACTCCGTTTACACCTCAACAGTACCTTTGTATTTGTTAACAATCTTTCTGCACTGAGCTAATTATGCAGTCAGCCTCTTTTGTCTCAGAAGTAAAAGGGTAGACTGCATAGGAGAGTCAAAGTAAATGAGTAAAATTTAATTGCCGAAGACAAAGGAAAAAAAACACATTCAACTAATTTTCCCAGACTTTACATGAGGGCTAAGATGTGGTTTAGTATATATTCATAGTCAGCCTAGATACCCTAGATTGCATCACCAGAGCCATTGACACCAATGTTTTATTCAGTGCCATGCTTGGGTGCACTACTTGGTTTCTCAGAGACTTTTAAGCCTCGTTTTGATGGAGCCAGGCTCTTTGGAGAAAAAGCAGATTCAGCCTTTGAACATTTTAATAATAATAGTTAAGTCTCACGCCTTGTGGCTTTTCCTCGAAGTCATGACCACTGTCCGAGACAGTCCTCACTACTTGTCTAGCAAACTGTCCCACCTTATCATGACTCCAAAGGGAGAGGTGGTGCAGAGGGCATGGTCACTAGCAGAGGCAGCAGTCTTCTTTCTCTTCTTAACCCGTCAGAGCTGCCGCTAAGCCAATTTAGTTTCTTTTACATCAACCATCTGGGACTGCTAGGATGGCAAAATTTGGCTTTGCCTGCCTGGCTTATGTAAGATTACATCGAACCAGTGGGTCCTTCAGGTTAGGCACTTTAGCCTCACTTTTTCTTTCTTGACTTCTTCTCCCATGTTTCTCCAACTTTTGGCCAGATGTCAGTGGACCATGCCAAAAATTGTTCTTTCTCTCGCAAGAGAGAGTTGTTCAGATTCAACTTGATAAAGATGAGACTGGGTTGATGCTCAAGACTGAAAAGAGTATGGGTGACTGCTTCTAATACCTTTGAGTGTCTAAACTTGGAAGTCTGACTGTAAGGATATATTTGTGTCTCTTGGGTTTTGTATGGTACACCCATAGCTACGCAACAACAGAGTCTCATGTTTTAAAGGGGGAAAACAAACAGAAGTGATTGAAAACAGGCAAGATAAGCAAGAGTTGGAGTGAGAGCACTTTCTAAGGTGGTTGAGTGCAGCATTACCGAGTGATGTGATGGTGTTCTTCAGTGACATCTGATATGTGGGTGGTTACAGAGCCACAAGGTGCTGTTTGAAGAGGTGGGGCTTGAGCTTTATTTCAAATTTTAGAAGAGATGGTTACTTGGTGGACACAATGTATGATGGGGGAAGGAAATACTGCATTGTATGTTATGCAGCTGGTGTTGAAGTTGATTCTGACTTTAGGTCTGTCTTTTGTGTTTTCCGACGAGTGCACTTTTACGATTTCAGATACTGTTTTTCTCTTCCTGTGTCCCCTTTTCATTCCTAGAAGACTAAAAGAGTATTGTTTATTACATTATCTTCACGTTGTGGCACTGATATATTGATTATCGTACTAGATATCAGTATTTAAGGTGATTTATTGGTAGAAGAAACTTGTTCCGACAATTTTTCTTCAAGTTTGCAAGACTGTCTCTTTGGCACTATCATTATATGTTTAGTGATAAATAGCTTTAGGAGTAGAGAATGGGATATGCGTGTCAGGAAAATTGACACAGTGGTCTTTCTAAATCTAAATAGGTTTGTACGCTTCTTTCTCAGTCTCGGCCTCCCACCCACCCGCAGCACCTTAGAGAGTGAGAAGAGTAGGCGATGACATGCCTTCTAATTGGAGCGGCTTGGTGACTTCTGACTGTGTATCCTTGAGTATGTCTGAGCAGCTCACCACCAAGAGTCAGGTTCCACAGCCTGAACTTTGGTTGTGCAGGACTGAAAGTGTTTTAGTCTCTGTGAACTAAGAGGAGAAATAGAAAAGCTTTGTAAAGTGAAAACTGTTTACCATTGGTCGCGTCCGGTTTTTACAGTTTTATGTGATAAAAAAAAAATGTGTTTATGAATGACTAATTTGGTGTGCTGTACTCAATGAACGTAATAACATTATATGTATTTCTCCCATTTTGCCTCAGTTCTGTTTCGTTGTTAATGAATATTCGTCTCCAGCCCAGTTGTCTTGGACCCATTCTTTCTTCTCCAATTTAAAAGCAGCTTTTATTCATGCAGTATCTGAAACTGTCGACCTATTTCTTTGGCCCCTCAGTCACTGGCAGTTGAGGGCTTCTAATCCACATGCCTGTATAATTCTTTGTTGTAGTTTTGTGGAGGTTTATTGATTAGAATGTACGTTTTGTCTTAGCTGTGGCAGTCCCATAATCGGTTACATTTTTAGAAACCAACCTGAAATGAAATAAATTCCAAAGGAAACACGTGGTATCTATTTACTGTTAAAATAATGTGTATAGATGTGGTTGGGTACAATTTTGTATTTGAGTGATTTATGCTGTTTAGTCTTTAGTTTTTCCCTATACCTGCTTGTACATCTATAAGAAATACTTACATTTGCTTTGTAGTCGAGGTACTAGGTGAAACCTTGTCTCTTGGGACATTGATTTTTAGTCCTTGTTATTCATTTGATAAGTTAACATTTACTGGACTTGTTGGCAAGTTAACATTGGCTGGGAGCTGTAGTCATGCTTGACTTTAGCTGCCAGTAAATGATCCAAATGGAATCAAGGTTTAAGATGGCAGTGGCCTATAAAGTGAAACCCACCGATGTGAAACATTAGTTCCTTAGTGACTTGGCGTCGTCTGGTATCCTTGAACCTACATACAATAAAGATGACGTTTCAATGTATATAAAGAAAAGGAAGCATGAATCAGTCGTTGGGTTTTTAAAAAATAAATGGAAAGATTGTTTTGCTACTCCTTTCTTTTCTCGGTAGGATTGAAGCAGTATTACAAAGTGGTAAATTCGTTCCCGTTGCCACATAAAATATTTGATGAGAAGGTTCAACATTTGCAGGAGCTGTTCAGCAAAATCCCCTTCAACCAAGCACTGGTCTTCTCCAACCTACACAGCAGGTGACGCTTGTTTATGTACTTTTTCTGACTCATGGAGGTGATTTTTGTTCTGTGCAGTAATTCATTTTGCTTTTCAAATCTTTTTGAGCTGGAATGGTGTTTCATATTCTGTGCGTATTGTAGGCTAACATTTCCCCCACACCCCCGAATTTTTACTTGAATCCAGGGACCCCAACTTAATCATTACTGAAACCCCCACCGAGTCACCACCGCAAGGGACCACAACTAAGTCACACTAGAAGCTGGGAACCTTGACCTAAGCAATGTCTACAATTAGGACTTCAAAACAATACTTAGAAATACAATAAGAAGTATACGTCAAAAAATAGACCAACAATTAAGTATTTTATTTCATTTACATACAAATACGAACAACCCAAATTGTATTGGTAATTTAGGAGCTTTTCCAAATTCGATTTTCAATTCTAACAGACATTGCTTTCTTTATGTTGGCGTGTATCAGCGCTCTCTTTATGTTGGCGCGTATCAGCGCTTCAATTCAGGCCATTTGTCGTCCATACTAGTTCTTGTGCTGCTCCCGTGAATCATGCTAAGGATACCAAATTGCATTTCTCTGTAATCCTACTATGGTGGCTAGTTTCTTTCTTTACTCCAGAACCAAAACAGGGGTTATTTTGCCATGCGGTTTGGCTATCGTTTGATTGCGGGTCATGCTTCCAATGCAACTGTGTTGTGTACCTATATAAAGCCAGAGGAGCATTTTCTTTTTATTCACCTACTTCCCAGACAGTGAAGCACTTCTCAAATGATGTGATATGGTTGGTTTAAGGTGATCCATCCTTGTGCCCCTGCCCTCTGTTTATGCTGGGGTTATTTCATCCTACAGTCCTGCAATAAGTTTCTTACTCATTTCTCTCCTTTCTCCCTTCGAAGTACTCTGCTTTCTGTGTCTGCCCAGTATAGCTCATCCCACTTCCAGCTGTGCAGCGTTGGAGGTTTATGTGCCTGCCATGCCGTTGCAATGGACTATTTAGCCAATAACAACGCTAGGTCTGGAAATTTCAATGCCACTTTTTTTCTTGGACATGTGTGTTTTCCCTATAAGCTACTCTCTATATTCCCCACATCTTTTCTCCCAGTGATCTATTCTATATTGTCTACTACTGCAGTCCAATAATTCTTCATTACTAGGCACGTGTTAGTAGCCAGCTTCTTCATTCCTACACTGAGGGCAGGCTTAAGGGGCCCTGGGGCTATATCAGTCATAGCTTATGCTGGGTAAGATAATGCATGGCAGTGATATACTGTTCAGTCACAGCACAAAACTGCTGTTCATTAGGATTTGCTGAAATTCTGCCTCATGCATATTATTGAGGAGGAGTTCCCTGTGTGAATCCTACTCGAGGGGGAATCCTGATACAAAAAACATCACCTTGGTAAGTGGATGGATGGCTAATTAACTTTCAGTGGAATACCTAGTAAAGAGGTGAGTACTGTTTTCTATCACCCAAGTCTGCAAGAAAATTGTGTGATATTTGTATTATTTCCAGAAAGTCCTACCAATACATGCTATTGTCATATATCCCGTTTGGTTTTTGCAAACAGCTATTACCTATGGGATAATTAATAACCTGCTTATAATAGGTCACCTTCTTTGAAGTGCAACAGAAGGGACCTTGGCTAACATCAAATGGAACATCTTCAGAACACGCGATAAGGATACATTTACTTCAAAGTGCTTTGTTTTTTCCAGAAGACAGTAGATAGCACAGACCTATTTTCTGAGACAATGCTTTAAGAATTACCACTCCACAAAGAATCAAGTTTAGCTGATAAAGCATTGCTCTGTGTAGCGAGGCCCACAAATGTGGGCTTTGGGTAAGACGTGCCTTCTCTGTGCTTGCAGCAGAATTGTTGAATTATATTCCATCTACTCTAAACTAAGTGTAAAGTGTACCACAGGCCTTATGAGCGCAAAACCCTTTGTCATCCCCGTTGTTGAAGTGTTCTATGGTTTTATGCTAAAAATATTGTATTTTTTAAGACACGTTTACTCACATTTACTGCGTCAAGAAAAATCAACAGTCCTTTCTCTGACTCACACGTACAGCAAAAGCCAACTACTGGTTGGGTTGGTTGAGTCTGATTGTTGAAAATGGATGGGAGGTCAGTGCTGAGGCCTGCTTCTTTAACAGGAGGCATGCCTACGTTTAGAAAGTCCCATCGTAGGTTAATTCCATATTCTCTGTAGTTTAAAGCTTCATGTCTAACATACCATGAGCATAGAGGGTGATATACGCACAGTAACGTGCAATCTCGTTACACAAGTGTGTGCCAAGATGCACTTTAAATAGATAGGGGACAATAAAGAACAAGCAAAAGCAGCGTTATGTATGCACTGTGTCTCAAAAACAGAAAAAAGTTCGAATTTATGTTTTTCTTTGCCGCCTGAAGTGAAGTGAAGTGAAGTGAAGTCATGGCCGAAAACTTGTTGGCATGGAAATTGCAGTTAAATGCCATATGTACTTTCCAGGGACAAAACCTCAAGGAACTAATTCCTGCATTGTTTCTGTCCATATGAGAATATTGGAATCAGTCCTAACTGCTGTGCCTAAACGTTATCGGGCACCAGTTAACTCCTCTCTGCATGCAGCATTGCATCTAATCCCTGAGGCTGGAAGTTTTGATTACATTATGCCAGACCTTCACTTTCTAAACTGGCTGTACATCAATGATAGATCCACGTGCAAAGTTGCATGCATAGCCCACAACCTCACCCACGCTAAATACTCACACTTTTTCGCACAGAAACTGAACTTTTCTAATCGCATCTGGAAATTCCACAGCTCTAAAACTCTGCTACTGAAAATAGCCGTCTTTAGTAAAACAAGAATCTTAAGCCAGTCTTTATCCAGCTGTGTGCCCAAAGGAAGGAACTCCCTCTGTCCTGCCTACCCATACCACCATTTCCCTGCCTACTTTTAAAAATGATCTGAAACATTTCCTTTTCGGTGTGTTTCACGAGTTCTTCCATCTTGATTTGTGACTTTTCTGCTAAGCTATGCATGACTGCCTGGTGTATGGTTTCTATGTTGTTCTACATTGACCCATGTACTTAAAGTTCACTTTAATTATCTGCTTTTTTGGAAAGTGAATCCTTTCTCTATCTCTTTGCGATTATGATATACTCACCATGAGAGCACTTTGTAATGTATTCTGTCACCATACCTTTATTCAGGTGGACTATGAACTTGGCTATAGTTTTCCCATATGATCTACTTACATTACTAGGACTACCAAGACTCTAGACATCAACTGACTAAACCCAGGCTGTACACCCCTGAATATTAAGCAGCCTTTGCTGTTTAAATCTGTTTGTAACTGCAAATCCTTTAATGTCATTAGCTCCTCAATGTCTCGTATACTGCCATGGGTTTGCCTCCTTATTCAAAGATATTCGTATTGCCGTTGTTTTACTCACATACACTTGCTCTGTGTGAAGCACCTTTTCACTCACGGGCCTTGAATGCAGTATACAAAAATACCAAACATATGCATTGGTCATCCCAGGCTGCCTGTAACCGGTGCAGTGAACAGGAATTTGGAATTCAGGGCCTGAGTTAGAGGTTGGTGAACCGAGAGAAGGCCTAGAATGGAACTTTGTCTGCCACCTTACCTTTACTGTGTCTGCCAAATTTAGAGTTCACTGCAGGGCTGGCAGTGAACTCTGAGTTTGTAAGAACCACTTCCACAGTGGTTAATGCAAGCCCGTTCAAAAGTTTTGTGTGCGTCAATCAGTGGTGATGGACATTTACACCAATCTTTTAAAAGTTTTTATTTATTTTTATTTTCCTAAAGCGGGAGTTTATTGTTAGGTAAAAAATGTAATGACCTCAACACCCTTGGAGTTTTCTCCTATTGTGTGGGGGGCAGTTTTCCACTTGTACTGGACCTCCCTGACAGGAGATTCCTAGAGGTCATGGACAGTAAAAGCTAAAGAGCCATCCGAGCGCCCGCTCAAAATAGGGTGGATGGTCAGCCAACTTAGCTCCAGTGGTCCTTATTCCCTCGGGCCGTCGAAGGAAATGTTTATACTGACAGAATAAATTTGTCCTTGTAAACCTGGTGCTGCACCTAACTCAAAATAGGGCCAGCGAACCTGGCACTCTCACCTTTGTGACGGAATACCCGGTCTTGCACATTCTAAATAGGGCCCCAAGTTTTAACTTACCATCTTTTAAGATAGGGAACCTGTTCGTATGGTTAGGAGGAGTATAACATAATGGTGGTTGCTCTTAAGTACTCAAGAATGTGTAAATTAAAATAAATTTGAGGAAAAAGCAACTCTCCTTTGTTTTTGGCACTTCTCTTACTTGAACAGTTGAACTGCACGAGCGACAGTACATCAGTGCTGTCTGTTCTGGATCTGAATGTTTGACCACTCCGCCCTTCATTTTAAACTAAGAGCACACACAAGGTCCTGGGCTTTCAAAAATGATCCAGTTCCATCTGCTTCAAAATTAGTCACTGGATCCTGAGAACTGCCTCTTGGCTGCTTCTGCTGTCGCAGCTCCTGTTACTCAGAGGGTAAATGATTTCAGATTTATACAATGCAGCCATGGTTGGCAGAGTTCAAGCATCAGCTGTGATCTGAAATCAAATTAGCACCTCATCCACCAGGGGTGCTGGCAATTAATATAAAGCCTTGATGACGCATGTATGTGCCAGAGCTGAAATATACCAGCATTGATTCAAAACAGGTCAAGTTATAGTTATCGGGTATCAGAAAAGCCACATTTGATATCAAATGGTTACTGGCCTCATTCTTTTTCCATTTAATCTGTCTCTGTTTAATACCACACATGCCCTTGTCTTTGCCATAAACGAGTTTCTTTTTGTTCTCCAGAAAAAAGTATACACTTTCTACAAACTCCTTCAGTTTAAATCTATTAACGTTTGCAACTCTCATACTTCACAAACCTGGTGCAACATTTGCTTTGCGAGCAAGAGAACCATTCAACAAGTGAATCTGCCATTATTATATGACTGAATGCTGGGATCCTCTCCATAGGAGCAACGAGAATTCAGAAAATGCTGCTTACAGCCAAACATAAGACCAACCATGTTAACGGAGGGAGTACGGAGATGGGATGAGAATGATTCCTATTGCCTCTTGTGTGCTGTGTTTCTATAAGAAATTAATATTCATTCTGCAAAGGAGGGAATCTGACAGTTGACCTGGTGGCCCTTGGCTCCCCCGGAGTGCATCATTCTTGCCATAACAGACTTTATGCGGATGTTAGTCTGATACCCTGACCAGTATCATAATACAAATGAAAAAAGTACATTAAGTCATGAGCAAACATGGATGCTCTTTCTTGTGGAAATGACAGGTGCATTTAATCTAAAATTATACTACATTGCTTAATTTGTGAAATAATTAATGATGGTGCCCAGAACTCTGCTAAGAAGCATATGACTGATGTTTTTAAATGTCGACGAACCGAATATTAAGGCTGTGTAGTCTAGAATACACCTCATGCCTCATTAATCCACCACCAGACAATCCCTGCACCTTTATCTCACTCTTGCAGGTTCCTGTTCCCCCCTGTTATAACGTTTTCCCATGTTTCTCTCCCTCCGTCTTTCCAGTTTTTGTGTGTTTCCCTTTCTTGCTCGCAGTAAATGCCTAATGTGGAAAAATAAGTTCTGGTCCTCGCAGATGAGTGTCAGTGGGCCACAGTGGCAACCACAGGCTCACATTAAACACTGTGTTCGATGGCATCTGTCGCTGTAGATACGCATGTTCTGCAATAGCTCGCCATCTGGTGTTGGGCCGGAGTGTTACAAGTTGTTTTTCTTCGAAGAAGTCTTTCGAGTCACGGGACCGAGTGACTCCTCCTTTTGTCTCCATTGCGCATGGGCGTCGACTCCATCTTCGATTGTTTTTTTTCCGCCATCGGGTTCGGACGTGTTCCTGTCGCTCCGAGTTTCGGAACGGAAAAAATTAGTTAATTTCGGAAGATTTTCGTCGGTATTGTTGCGTTCGGGATCGGCGTACTTAGATTCCACACCGCATCGAAGATCGAAGAGCTCCGGTGCCCTTCGGGGTAGTTTTTCGATCCTCCGTCGGGGCCTGGTCGGCCCGACCGCGTGCTGAAGAACGCCGATGGAACGGACCCCGTTCCGTTTCTGCCCCAAATGCCACAATAAATACCCCTACACAGACCAACACTTGGTCTGCAACCTGTGCCTGTCACCTGAGCACAGCGAAGACACCTGCGAGGCCTGTCGTGCGTTCCGGTCCCGAAAAACACTCCGAGACCGTCGAGCCAGAAGACTTCAAATGGCGTCCGCACCGACAGCCCAACGGGAGTTCGAGGAACAAGAAGAGGAAGGTTCCTTCTCGATCCAAGACTCAGACTCCGAAGGATTCGACGATACACAAACCGTGAGTAAGACGTCGAAAACCACACAAAGAAACATTTACAAGGCCCAGGGGACGCCACTGCCACCAGGCCATGGATCGACCCATAAATTCGGTGACCGACCTTCGGCACCGAAAAAGGCCCAAACAGTGCCGAGATCGTCCGACTCCGGTCGAGACACAGGCACGCAGCCTTCTCGGGACCGAGAAAGTGCTGGAGACAAGCCTCGACACCGAGATGCCGGTGTCGACACGGCTCGACGCCGAGACAGCGGCACCGAAACAGATCGACGCCGAGAGGTTTCGGCCCCGAAAAGGAAAAAAGTCACCTCGGAGCCGAAAAAACACGCAGACAAAGTTTCGATGCCGAAACAAACTGCAAGCGACCCAGCTTCAGGCTCTTATACAGAAGAGCACTCGCTAACCTCCCAAATGCAAAAGCATAGGTTTGAGGAAGAGCTACAAGCAACTGATGTGGACCATACGCAAAAGCGTATCTTCATTCAGCAGGGGACAGGAAAAATAAGCACCCTTCCCCCCATTAGGAGAAAGAGAAGGTTGGAGTTCCAGACGGAACAAGCACCACAACCAAAAGTGGTGAAAAGAGTTACACCACCACCCTCTCCTCCGCCCGTAATTAACGTTTCACCAGCACAAACGCCATCACACTCCCCAGCTCACACCACCATGAGCCAGGGTGACCAAGATCAGGACGCATGGGACCTATACGACGCCCCAGTGTCAGATAACAGCCCGGAGGCATACCCTACAAAACCATCTCCACCAGAAGACAGCACCGCGTACTCTCAGGTGGTGGCTAGAGCAGCACAATTTCACAACGTAAGCCTCCACTCAGAACAGGTCGAGGATGATTTCTTGTTCAACACACTCTCCTCCACCCACAGCTCATACCAAAGCCTGCCTATGCTCCCTGGTATGCTCCGGCACGCAAAAGACATATTTAAGGACCCAGTCAAAAGTAGGGCAATCACACCAAGGGTGGAAAAAAAGTATAAGCCGCCTCCTACGGACCCGGTTTTCATCACAACACAGCTGCCACCAGACTCTGTTGTTGTAGGAGCAGCTAGGAAAAGGGCCAACTCTCACACATCTGGAGATGCACCACCCCCAGATAAAGAAAGCCGCAAGTTCGATGCAGCTGGTAAGAGAGTCGCAGCACAAGCTGCAAACCAGTGGCGCATCGCGAACTCCCAGGCACTACTTGCGCGCTATGACAGAGCCCACTGGGACGAGATGCAACATCTCATCGAACATCTGCCCAAAGACTTCCAAAATAGGGCAAAACAAGTGGTTGAGGAGGGACAGGCCATCTCCAACAACCAGATACGTTCCTCCATGGACGCTGCAGATACAGCTGCACGGACAATTAATACATCTGTAACTATCAGAAGGCATGCATGGCTCCGAACGTCTGGATTTAAACCAGAGATTCAACAAGCAGTTCTCAATATGCCTTTTAATCAAAAAGAACTGTTCGGTCCAGAAGTGGACACAGCGATTGAGAAACTCAAAAAAGATACGGACACTGCCAAAGCCATGGGCGCACTCTACTCCCCGCAGAGCAGAGGGAATTACAGCACATTCCGTAAAACGCCCTTTCGAGGGGGGTTTCGAGGTCAAAGCACACAAGCCAGCACCTCACAAGCGACACCGTCCACTTACCAGGGACAGTATAGAGGAGGTTTTCGGGGACAATATAGAGGAGGGCAATTCCCTAGAAATAGAGGGAGATTTCAAAGCCCCAAAACCCCTACTACTAAACAATGACTCACATGTCACTCACCCCCTCCACACAACACCAGTGGGGGGAAGAATAGTTCATTATTACAAAGCATGGGAGGAAATCACTACAGACACTTGGGTTCTAGCAATTATCCAACATGGTTATTGCATAGAATTTCTACAATTCCCTCCAAACATACCACCAAAAGCACAAAATTTAACAACACACCATTCCAATCTCCTGGAGATAGAAGTGCAGGCACTATTGCAAAAGAATGCAATCGAAATAGTGCCAAACACACAAATAAACACAGGAGTTTACTCACTGTACTTTCTGATACCAAAGAAGGACAAAACGCTGAGACCAATCCTAGACCTCAGAGTAGTGAACACTTTCATCAAATCAGACCACTTCCACATGGTCACACTACAAGAAGTATTGCCATTGCTAAAACTGCACGACTACATGGCAACTTTAGACCTCAAGGATGCTTATTTCCATATACCAATACACCCATCGCACAGGAAATACTTAAGGTTTGTATTCAAAGGAATACATTACCAATTCAAGGTACTGCCTTTCGGATTAACAACCGCACCAAGAGTCTTTACCAAATGTCTAGCAGTAGTCGCAGCACACATAAGAAGGCAGCAAATACATGTGTTCCCATATCTAGACGACTGGCTAATCAAGGCCCATTCGTTCATACAGTGCTCAAATCACACAAATCAGATCATACAAACCCTCTTCAAACTCGGGTTCACCGTCAATTTCACAAAATCCAAAATTCTGCCACGCAAGGTACAACAATACCTGGGAGCCATAATAGACACATCAAAGGGAGTAGCCACTCCAAGTCCACAAAGAATTCAAAATTTCAACACCATCATACAACGCATGTATCCAACACAAAAGATACAGGCAAAGATGGTATTACAACTCCTAGGCATGATGTCATCATGCATAGCCATTGTCCCAAACGCAAGACTGCACATGAGGCCATTACAACAATGCCTAGCATCACAGTGGTCTCAAGCACAGGGTCACCTTCTAGATCTGGTGTTAATAGACCGCCAAACTTACCTCTCGCTTCTGTGGTGGAACAACATAAATTTAAACAAGGGGCGGCCTTTCCAAGACCCAGTGCCACAATACGTAATAACAACAGATGCTTCCATGACAGGGTGGGGAGCACACCTCGATCAACACAGCATACAAGGACAATGGAACGTACATCAAACAAAACTGCATATCAATCACCTAGAACTTCTAGCAGTTTTTCAAGCACTAAAAGCTTTCCAACCAATAATAGTTCACAAATACATTCTCGTCAAAACAGACAACATGACAACAATGTATTATCTAAACAAGCAGGGAGGGACGCACTCCACGCAGTTAAGCCTGCTAGCACAAAAAATTTGGCATTGGGCAATTCACAACCAAATTCGCCTAATTGCACAGTTTATACCAGGGATACAAAATCAACTCGCAGACAATCTCTCTCGAGATCACCAACAAGTCCACGAATGGGAAATTCACCCCCAAATTCTGAACACTTATTTCAAACTCTGGGGAACACCTCAGATAGACTTGTTTGCGACAAGGGAGAACGCAAAATGCCAAAACTTCGCATCCAGGTACCCACACAAACAATCCCAAGGCAATGCCCTATGGATGAACTGGTCAGGGATATTTGCTTACACTTTTCCTCCTCTCCCTCTCCTTCCTTACCTGGTAAACAAACTCAGTCAAAGCAAACTCAAACTCATATTGATAGCACCAACTTGGGCAAGGCAACCCTGGTACACAACGCTGCTAGACCTATCAGTGGGACCCTGCATCAAATTGCCCAACAGGCCAGATCTGTTGACACAGCACAACCAAAAGATCAGACACCCAGATCCAGCATCGCTGAATCTAGCAATCTGGCTCCTGAAATCCTAGAATTCGGGCACTTACAACTTACCCAAGAATGTATGGAAGTCATAAAACAAGCAAGAAGGCCATCCACCAGGCACTGCTATGCAAGTAAATGGAAGAGGTTTGTTTGCTACTGCCATATTAATCAAATACAACCATTACACACAACTCCAGAACATGTAGTGGGTTACTTGCTTCACTTACTAAAATCTAACCTAGCTTTCTCTTCCATTAAGATTCACCTTGCAGCAATATCTGCATACCTGCAGACTACCTATTCAACTTCCCTATATAAAATACCAGTCATTAAAGCATTCATGGAGGGCCTTAGGAGAATTATACCACCAAGAACACTACCTGTTCCTTCATGGAACCTAAATGTTGTCCTAACTAGACTTATGGGTCCACCTTTTGAACCCATGCACTCCTGCGACATACAGTTCCTAACCTGGAAGGTGGCATTTCTCATCGCCATTACTTCCCTGAGAAGAGTAAGCGAGATTCAGGCGTTCACTATACAGGAACCTTTTATACAACTACACAAAAATAAAGTCGTCCTAAGGACCAATCCTAAATTTTTGCCAAAGGTTATTTCACCGTTCCATCTAAATCAAACAGTGGAACTTCCAGTGTTCTTTCCACAGCCAGATACCGTAGCTGAAAGGGCACTACATACATTAGATGTGAAAAGAGCATTGATGTATTACATTGACAGAACAAAGAACATCAGAAAGACTAAACAACTCTTTATTGCATTTCAAAAACCTCATGCAGGAAACCCAATTTCAAAACAAGGTATAGCCAGATGGATAGTTAAATGCATCCAATTCTGCTACCTTAAAGCTAAACGACAGCTGCCCATTACACCAAGGGCACACTCAACCAGAAAGAAAGGTGCTACCATGGCCTTTCTAGGAAACATCCCAATGCAAGAAATATGTAAGGCAGCCACATGGTCTACGCCTCACACATTCACCAAGCACTACTGTGTAGACGTGTTATCCGCACAACAAGCCACAGTAGGTCAAGCCGTATTAAGGACATTATTTCAAACTACTTCCACTCCTACAGGCTAATCCACCGCTTTTGGGGAAATAACTGCTTACTAGTCTATGCAGAACATGCGTATCTACAGCGACAGATGCCATCGAACTGAAAATGTCACTTACCCAGTGTACATCTGTTCGTGGCATCAGTCGCAGTAGATTCGCATGTGCCCACCCGCCTCCCCGGGTGCCTGTAGCAGTTTGGAAGTTACCTTCAATTATTTATATATGTATCATCTCAACCTTAAATAGGTGCATACTTAGTCACTCCATTGCATGGGCACTATTACTACAATTCAACTCCTACCTCACCCTCTGCGGGGAAAAACAATCGAAGATGGAGTCGACGCCCATGCGCAATGGAGACAAAAGGAGGAGTCACTCGGTCCCGTGACTCGAAAGACTTCTTCGAAGAAAAACAACTTGTAACACTCCGGCCCAACACCAGATGGCGAGCTATTGCAGAACATGCGAATCTACTGCGACTGATGCCACGAACAGATGTACACTGGGTAAGTGACATTTTCAATACTGTGCATGCTCTTTTTCTTAGCTGGTGGAATGACCACAAATCCTTGTGTTGCATCCACAGAACTTGTAGTGGGTAGCGAGGAGACTTACAATTTCTGTCTATTCAGTGCCAGGAGCTGAAGCAGAATCTCTTTGACTTGCCACCACAGTCCTAGATGTGCCTTCTGTCTTTGTAAAAAGTTACACCCTTTCTTCCAGTTTGCACTAGCTGTGTACATCTGGTTGGCTTGGTGCAGGCGAGCCAGGCTTTCAAATAGGTTTTAAATATAGTTTGTGTGAAATTTATGGAGGATGCCATAATCTTCTATTGACTGCTTCGTTCGGCCCCTGGCCGTAAGTGATTGTCAAAGGATTTCAGATCAAACTATAACGTAGGGTATTTTTCAGCAAGTGAGCAGAAAATACAAACATTTGAGATTATCGCAATTTGGTTAGTCTTAAAGTCGCACCATGAATTTACAATATGTCTGTCCACTTTTGGTACCCAGTTACATATAAATATAAACAAGAACTTCCAACATAGAATTAATTTAAAAGACGCTAGAAATCATTACTATTGGGCATCCGCTTAATTGAGAATTCACTACACATATATTGCAACGCAAACTCTTACTAAATGTTAAAACTATTGAAACCTCAAAACATAGATGTACATCTATACTGTGATTTGTTTTATCGTTTAATTCTGTTTTATTGTAGTTTCCTTGGTTCACATATACACTGTGATGTGTTCTAGAACGCTTTGTTTTATTCCAAGTATGTTGCTTTATTTATTTGAAGCTTAATCCCTCAATGATGCAAATAAAGGGTTCCAGGATGACTGCGATTTATGTCTAGTGATGTCTGATAAAACATTGTGAATGTTGAGCCCTATGTTTACTGTTAATTTTGTCAACACCCAGAAAATGTACATGTTGGGTTATGAATAAGCGATATCTGTTTTGTATATTCACTGCACCAAACAAAACTATTTTATATGTAATTTGTAACTTGATGAAACAGTGTTTTTTTTCTGGAAATAAGAATGAATTGAATGCTAGTGTCCCTCTTTACATAAAACCAAGCTTGACAGATTAATGTTTTTTCAAATTTTAGTACACACAGGCTGGTGTGTTTTGCATCTGTTTTTTAAGCAAATATGTTTTTCCAATTTTGTGTACTTTGTTGTTTTGCAAAAAACAGTAAAAGTGACTGCATTGTCTGGCCAGGGGCATTCCCACAACGTGGTATTTTGTTGGAATGACACTCTGCATTATGTATATCAGTAAAGAAAT
The DNA here is from genome assembly GCF_031143425.1 of Pleurodeles waltl. Taxonomy (NCBI): domain Eukaryota; kingdom Metazoa; phylum Chordata; class Amphibia; order Caudata; family Salamandridae; genus Pleurodeles; species Pleurodeles waltl. The sequence continues at coordinate 497,274,203 of NC_090445.1, forward strand.
AGACAATGACAAAATGGTTGCTTGACTTAATGGATTTGCTTAATGGATTTGCTGCAGAACCTCTTCGTCAATTGTTCGAATCTAGGATAGGTTATTCTTCCTTTCTGAGATAGATAAATGAGTATCTTTGCTTTGGGTAATAGCTCGTGGCATTTGCAGTCTTTTAGGTTCCCAGGATCTCTACATATTATATATGCGACTTTTCATGAACATGTTACTCAGTGCATTAAGTGGAATCCGGCAGAAGTAGTCTAAATAAAACGAGAAATTATGTTCAAATTGTCCGACATCAACATAGGGGAGGACTTGTATTGCGTAAGTAAAAGTAAACCTTCAGAACCCATCCATCACTCCAGTCAGTAATGAAACAGAGCAAATGTAGACCGTCACCATGAGAAGCCCATCCCAAATAGAAGCAAATCTGCCAGGGCCACTTCAGAGCTTTTTTTTAATGCAAAGTGCCAGAGCTCAACTGAAGCTTATCATAGACTTATTTTTTCAAATCGAATATGAGTGTCCAAAAAATGCAATCCGGATAGTAATTCATGATTCACAGAATCTGTAGTTTACGTGATGGTTAAAAATGTTAAATATTGGTGGATTATGGGTTGCGAGTGCACAATGCAGCAGGGAATCAAAAATGTATTATTTTATTTTGCACTGTCTTCAAAGTCACTTCTCCAACAAATGGGATTACTGACACAATGAATGGAACCAGGCGCCAAAATAGGTCTTTCAAGTATGAATTAATTGGATTTATAGAATGCACTGCTACCTAACGAGAAGGGCGGGGGTGAGACTTAAGAAGACTTGAAATGCAAGTTTTTCAAGTGTTTCTGAAAAGTAAAATGGTGCTGGATTTTGCTTATACAAAGAAGGAGAGGAAGTTCCAGAGCCTAGCAGCCAAAAAGGCAAACATGCGGTCAATAGCCCAAGCTCTCCTGACTTTGGGAGAGAGAGCAGGAAAACTAAGGCAGAATGAATGTGGCAACAGGGACCAGTGGCGGCCTGTACTTTTAGCAGGGAGTGTTGTGGTCGGGCACAAACACACATATAAACTTTCACACACTCATGTGTGCACACACATCCATTCACAACATTTACTCCCAAATATTCATACACACCCACGCACCCACACACCCACACACCCACACACCCACACACCACACACCACACACACCACCAAACATTAAAAATAAAATTGTACTTACTTGCACGCACAGTGCTCAACCTCAGAGATCCTAGTGGGGCTGGGACTGCTGCCCTTCCTCACTCATCACAGAGTGGGATAGGGTCAGTGAGACTTCGAGGGCTTAGAAGTGAAACGCTCAAGTCTGAGGCAACTAGTGATGCTTGTCACAAGGCCTCATGGTGCTTTGCCAGGCTAAAGAGGTCATGCCCACAAGAACTGTGACTTCTTCAGCCTGGCAAATTTCAGCTCATGCAGCCAGGAGCCTGCTTATTTAACCCATGTCTTGCTCCTGGCTGCCTGGCCTGAAAATAAAGTGTGCTTGTCATGCTGGAAAGATGAGGGGGCGTGCCCCACCACCCCCTGCTCAATATGATGGGCTGCAGCCGACTGGGACAGTACCTATGGAATTTCTTTCTAAGGTAAGTATTTGTGGCATGATGCCAAACAAAAAGGGACTTGAAAATAGAGTGCCTTGTGTTTGGGAGCTGGTGTAGTTTCTTAAAGTGTTTGGAAAAGGATGTGCCACAGGTTGGGAAGAAGTTTTACAATGAGGCACATGGCTACATTGTGGACCACTTGAAGTCCATTACTCAGGTAGGCAGAGATGCCCAAATAAAGAGAATTCTTGAAGTCCAAGTGAGAAATAATGAGTTTAAACTATAGTCTTTCTAGAGGCAATGGAAGGCAAAGGAATAAACTTTCAGAGCATTCTAAGGTAGCGGACCAACCTGAGTAGAGAAGGACTTTAGTGACTTTGACAGGTATGGCCCCATGCACTGACTGCCAGCATAAGGAAGACCAAATGGAGGGGGAAGTACAGAAGGTCTTATCGTTGTTATGCTTGCATACAGGGACAAAACCTGTCTTGACTGTACTTTGACAGCTTAAGATCACACACAAAAGAACTAATCAGAAATATGTGTGTGTGTGTGTGTGTAATATATATATATATATATATATATATATATATATATACACACATATGTGTGTGTATTTGGGAAAAACAGGCCTTTGATAAGAGACTGGCCTATTAGAACAGAGAAAGATGAACAGTTTCATTATGATCTGCAAGAAAAGAGGTCTGCCATCCTTTCTTGCAGATCCCACTAGTGAAGAGAAGTGAAATAAGGATATATGTGTGACCATATAGAAATCTGGGGAGAGGCCAAGTGGGATTCGTGTAACAGACCCTGTTTTGTCCAAAATTGAAGAGATGGTAAGATGCACAGTGCCTTACCATGGCTGGAACAAAAACCAGACAGCAACCATCGGAGAAGGTTATTGTCATCGATAAAAGACGGCTCTGGTTTGCTTTTTCAAGAATTTGGCAGGGAAACGAAAACGAAAAAGGGGCTGGTCATTAGTAATTTGAACAGATTTGTTAGTTAAGGTTTTTTGAGTTGAGGAAAAACTGAAGATTGTTCCAGGCAATTTCTGAGGCAAATTAGGACGATGAATCGTAAGATATTGCAGTAAGGAGAGTGAAAACACCCCAGTGCTTCTCAGATTGCTGTAGGTACTAGGCCCCACTCCTCCGAAGCCCCTCTCCTCACTGTTTTTTTTTTTTTTTTTTGTGTGTGGGTTGGCAGGTCTGCTAAATACAGTCTTGACAATCAAATAAGTATCCACGTAGGCTCCAGCCTGTTGAAACTTGCTATTTCTATGAGTAATGGGTCTTTTCAGGTCAGTACAGCTCCAGTCTTACCAGCATAGCAGAGCAGCTGGGTTTTTCTGTCCTCTTCTAAGTCCCAATTGTGGTAGGCGATAGGGCAATGGAGCACAGCAACAAAACCCAGTCTCCTTGTTTATTTACCACAATATTTTGTATTCTGGTATACTTGACACCAGAAGAGAATATGTCATCTACTTTGAATGTGCTATCTTAGGACTTTGTCTTTACAGTGTCTACTCAATCCACTAAGTTATTTTTGCTCCAAGTCAAATGGGAACATAACCAGAAATGTTCGCTAGGGGACACATATCCTTTCATGCCTGCCTTGTGTATAGTGAGTGCATGAAAAATGGACAGATAACATGAACCTTAGCAGTCCCTAATTATCAGTTTCTGTATTTTGTATTGCTGTACATTGCTTTTCTGCCACATAGTGTTGAAGATAAAACTGACGTCAAGAGGATGTGTTTTATTAGTTTCTGGATATATTGATGCCCCCACAACACTGTTTTACTTTGGACCTCTTTATCATCCATATTAAACAAGTATTTTGATGTGTTCCTAAGGCTACAACTGCAGACATTTAGAACAGGAAGTATTAAAATTAATCTCGGATCATATGTGACTTTTGTGCCTTCTGTTAATCCAGACGCAAGTGACAAGGGCTTTGACTAGAGCAATAAATACTGCTTGGGTTGTATCACTTGTGAAACCAGGTAATATTTGTAGAGGTTTCTGTCCACACTGTTGCAGCACAACGCTTCATGGCATACAACCTGTCATCCTGGGGTAAAATGTGGCCGCCTTTAAAAATGTTCTTCTTTCAATTTTATTTCCTCCTTTCAGAGCTCAGCATCTTGCTGATATCCTCACCTCGAAAGGATTTCCTGCTGTGTGTATATCTGGTAAGGATATTTTCAAGGCATTTTGATAGTTTCATTTTTCACAAGTCTTGTTTGAAAAAAAATGTTTTGCATTCAAATTCTGTATGTATGAAAATGCTGTACTATTTATGTTGTTAAAGTCTTGCTACAGTTATAGTTGTCTATTGTGAGAGCTCTCGTCTTTGAACAGCACGAAGTATAAAGAGAGAATGGTCTTTCGGGCAACTTTCAAAAGCCAGCGGCTTTCGTGTGTTTTTCATGGCTTGTTGCTTGAATTAGTTACCTGTCAATTGAGGAAAGTTCTATTGTCCCATTTGTAAGTTAAGGATGGTCATTTGAGTTCCCATTAGAATTTGGTGATGGCCTCAAGTAGTTATTTTGTTTAACTGGAGATGCAACATAGCTTGAAAATGAGCCCACAGTGTGTGCTGTTTGGTGTATCTACTTTGCTGGCACATTATTTTTATTGCTAATTTATGGCTTTACTGTTTGGATGCCTAAGCCATGCATGAAAAAGGCACAGTGCTAAACGCCTTGGAGCATTCATTTGTTTTACTTTGCTGTCATGACACCATGTTGTTGAACTTACAGTGTTTTCATTTACAAAAAAAGATGTGTAAGCAGGCTTTCCTAAAGATGCAACAATTAATTCTGGCCTTTCGTTAAAAGAATTTACTGTGAAATATGTTACAGTTTGCACCTTTTAAGTTCACCACTTACAATGCAAAACCACCACAGATTCTTCACCTTAGAAAATTCCCCAGGTGCTAGAGTGGATCAGGAATGTTTTCATAGCAGAGTTCCTGTGCGCTGTCAGGTGGCGCTGAGCATCTCCTCACTGGCTCCACACTTCCCCATAAGTGAGAGTACAGACTCATATAAAAGCACGACCCCTGAACATTGATGTCAGTCCCTTTCTTTCTATGCCCTTTAACATGGATCTGAAGCTCTTTCCCAAATTTGTCAGTATTCCGAAGACTTCCAAACTTCAATCAGTATGCCAGAGACTGATTTCTCCACCAAAAGTGGCAGTATTCAGACCATGCCGTGAATGCACGAAGCAGATGTTTGTCATGGATCCCCACAGTGAGTCTTTGGTGTCTGGGCTCGGACACATCTCTAAGCCATGTGATAGTGCACCTGGCTGCTTCTCCTGGGTACTGCTCCACGTTGCAGGCCCGAATTCCAAACATTCCACTCCCCACTCAGTCTTCCAGTAAGTCCAAGTTCACATGCCTATGAAAAAAAAGAAAAAGAAAAAAAGAAGCAAAGTGGGGCGGTAGTCCATCTTGCCACTCCGACTCCAAAGGAAAGATGTGAGAGCATCAAGGTACAAGTCATACTCCATTGAGGTCTCTGGTCACTGATCTGTTTCTTCAGCTGATCCCAACACACTAAGAGTTTCCCTGGCCATTGTCAACCTTGCTGCACATTGAGGACTTTGAAGAGGACATGCTACAGCTATTCAGTGGGATTGGGGCTCCCTGTGATGCACCTTTGGGCCCCAAGGAACCACAAAGACCTCCTATCAGGTTACCCTCCCCTGATGCTGTCTGCTCACTTAAAACCTGCTACCAGGCCTGTTCCGACTCTGGTACAGACTTCCACACCGGCCCCTTGATCCATGCTGGCTCCAGCCTCCCTCCACTCCCGCACCTCCCACAAACAACAGCAGTGCTGATGCCTCCGGACAATGACTTGGCGCCAACGCCTTTGTCAGATCCCAAACCAACAAATAAACGTACAAAATCCCACTCAACCTGAATTTCTTCCCATATGGCTTGTAAACCACTCAAACGGTCTGACCAGAAGCCAAACTCTTGCTACCAATACATTTGTATTAATGTATTTGTTTTTAACATTTTTACCACATTTAGGATGATTCACATAATTTATTACATGATATTATGCATCCTTGTACATGATTCCGTTGTATAATTATTGATTCTGTACATCTCATTCCTTTGAAGGCAAGCGAAGGCTTGTTGCAGTGTTGATCCTGATGACGAAACTGCATCTGCTAACTTTGAAGACTGTCTTCCTTATTGCAATTACGTCTGCTTGTCTCATGAGTCAACAACAGAACTTTCAATGCAACCGTCCTACAGCACCTTTTTCCCCAACACATTGGTGCCTTGGTGTTGGGTGGCCCTCCTGCCAAAAAGTTCTGATTCCCTTCCACATCTGCCAATCCATCACTCTACCATCATTTGCTACTGCTCAAATCTCCAAAGAGGGGGAGGTGGGGGGAGGTGCTCTGTCGGTTGGCGGTCAAAGGCCTTTTTTCTTTTAAATTGATCGAAGAAAGGATCATCAAGTAGATGATCGACATTTTGTGAGGATCTCTAAAGCAGTGAAAGGAAAGTCTCTGTAGAAGAGGACCTTGTGTAGGTGTGTGGTCCTCTGTATTCAGATCTGCTACACATTGGCTAAGAAGCAGCTCCCGGAATGGGTGAGACCCCTTCTACCAGGGCTAAGGCATCTAGCTGCCACTGTACTGGTGTGAGGAGTGCATGTTATATTTGTCAGAATGCCACATGTGCATGTATATGTTCAAGAAGCATTACTCCCTTAACCAGGTCTTGCCGGAAGGAATCTTTGCCCTCTCGGCTCTGCCAGACATTTTTGGCCGAGTCCACCCCACAGACTCGCCACCTTGGGGAGGTACTGCTTTGGTATCTATTGAAATCTGAGTAATCTGTGAATAGAAGTACCCATAAGGAGAACAAGTCACTCACCTTTGCTAACGATTTTCTGGTGGATACCTTGCTGTGCTCCTGCCACCTTGTTCTGTGAAGTGGCCCCTGAAAAGATACCAAATTGGTTACGGAAACTCTGTAACGAACAGTTGTTCATGCTCTAACAGGAGAAAGCTCAAAGGGAAACATTATTTGCACAAGGAGGCTACCTCCAGGAGCTATGGGGAGGGAAACAACTGGCAAAATCTTGGCCTCGCTGCTTAGATCCACAGAGACCACCTTATACCTTACTGAGATGCTGGATAGCAAGAACCAATGCCACTCTACCAGCGACAGCATAAAGGTTATGGTATGGTATTGCAAACAATATATACTTCACATCTCTCTCACTTGTAATTCTCTGGAAGAATACCTACATTCCATCCAGTTGCTGTGGATGGGTTACGCCAATAGACAGTACTTGTACATACCCTTCAAAGGGGAGGATATTGTAGAGGCAATCCACAGCATGCCTAGAGGAAAGTCTTCTGACCCAGCTGGCCTGATAGTCCGATTTTATAAAGAATACATTGAAATTCTGGCCCTGCATCTGAAGGCTGCGTTCGAGGAGGCCCGGCACATTGGAGAATTGCAGCCCTCAATACATGAGGTGCTCATAGTGACCATACTCAAGCCAGACAAATGAGCCACTTTGTGCAACTCATGCTGACCACTGTAATGAACAATGTTGACTATAAAATTCTAGCACGCCTCATCGCAGACAAACAGCTGAAACTCCTTTCCGGCATTGTTTGGCCAGGCCTTGTTTGCCGTGATGCACTCCCTGGCACCTGATCTGCAAACCCTTTCTATCTTTCTCAGCGTGACCAAAGCCTTTGACTCACTCGAGTGGCCCTACCGCTTCTAGCTTCTAAAACAAATAAGCCTCAGTGGTGGGCTTTTCCGATGGGTTGAACCACTACAAACCAACTGTACTTCTCAAGGTAAATGGTGTGGTCTCACCTGCCTTCCCAATCAGCACACAGCTGGCTGCTGTCCCCAATACTTTTTGCAATCAATATGGAGCCCCTGGTAGCTTGTCTCCGTCAGTACCACTCTGCCCGTGGGCTCCACTTCACATTGCGGGGACTCATAGTGTTCATGTACGCTGATGATGTGACAGTGTACGTGAAGGAGCCGGACATTAAACTACCACCCATCCTGCACAAATTAATTCTATTCAGGTGGCTCACTGGGTTCACCGCTAATGGGATCAAATCATTCATCTTCCCTTTAGCCCTTGCCACTCTTGAATTTAACATCAAATTCCCCTAGAAGTGGCTTTCCTTGTTTGGCTGGGGTCTTCATTAATCACCTTTGGGGTGGTGGGCAGCTGCGACTGTCATGAGAAGTATCAACCTGCCCATTCGAGCAGGTAGGCATGTTTGCCCTTGATATGGACTTCTACCACAACTGTGTACAAGCACAATACGTGCACCAGTGGCTACACCCTGTACCCTTTGTCCCTCAGGTAACCATTGAATGGAATAGCCTTGCCCCCTGCCAACTAAATATGATAATATGCATGGCCCTGACTGGCCCAGAAGGCGGCACTGACAGTACTGACACCGGGCTGTATAATCTGTGCCGGGGCTTTGCAGATAGGCATGCCTGCCAGTCCTGTATTCACCTGCATTGCTACAAAGCAAAAACAACAAGTGATGGACGGAATGCTGAACATTGTCAAACATTCACCCCCAGTACAGTGATCTGGGCCTAAATCCATCGTTTTTTTTGCTGCCCATGCCATTCCAGTTAGGACCCATCCATATGCAAATCAGTCTTGACCCTGTTCCCCATGGGAACAGTCCAGCCCGAACTGCTAGGCCAGGTCTTCCCTGGACTGGAAACAAGCATCCTGGGACCGGTTTCGGGGTTTCACCCCTCATCAGCCAGGCTAGCTTGAATCCAGTGGCATGGGAAGCACAGGACCCACGTCTGGGCATACCCTTCCCACTTAGGGCCACAAAGCAAAAACAACAAGTGATGGACGGAATGCTGAACATTGTCAAACATTCACCCCCAGTACAGTGATCTGGGCCTAAATCCATCGTTTTTTTGCTGCCCATGCCATTCCAGTTAGGACCCAGCCATATGCAAATCAGTCTTGACCCTGTTCCCAGCACAGAATCTGGTCTTGTCCCCCACACTCATGGATATAGCATGCTAGTGGATATGCCACTTACAGTTCACTACTGTACTTCACCTCTTCCCAAATGCAACTTTCTTTGACATGGACTCTCTGAGGGCTGCCACAGAATGCTCATCTTTGGATAACTTTCTATATTACCCATTGTGCAGTGTGTGCTGGGAAGCACACCTGTTCTTCCATCAGAAACTTACTAGGCTCCCTGCGCTTGACATCCTATTAACTGCACCCTCACCAAAGAAACTTCATCAGATGACCCTCCTCTACTATGCAGGCTGCAGACCCAATTACCAAGTCCAGACTCTGAGCAATTGGCAACAAGACTTCGCTGTAGACATAACTGATCAACAATGGCATTATGACTGCACCCAAACTTGTGCATTATCTCAAAGTACAGACTGTCTCATCCCTATTAAATACTTGTATAGATTATACTGCGCACCCCTCCAATTTTATAAAATGAGGCTTACCAGCGATACGAAATGTACTAAATGTGGGGAGGGCCAGGATGACTTTCTCCACTTGGTGTTTAGATATCCTCAAAACAGGCACTACTTGGAAAATGTCTACATGAAAATCAAAGAAACAACTAGCACTGAAATGCCTGCCACCCCACTGTGGCTTTGTTAGATTATGTGACAGATGAACCTCTTGGGATGCGAAGGCTTGTTAGTGTTGATCCTTATGGCGAAACGCTCAACACTGGGGGAGGGTGGCCTTACCCAAAGATGAAGACTGAATAACGGATGTGACACACTGACAGGAACACTTGATTGAGTACTGGCTAATTATGAGACCCACTAGTAGGCCTCGAAATGTATGGGCTCCATTTGATTTCTACCTGGTAGTGTAATCTACACGTATATACAACGACCGGAGAGCTAATCGGTCAGCACCCATGACAAGAATTTTATAATGTTCTCAACATATAAAATGCAAGATCAACACAAAATATAAAAATGAAAAATATGTAAAAAAAACATCAATTACTCTCACACTAAAACCCCTCATGTATCACTAATTCATTATTAAATATCCCATCCCAAATCCCTTAAGTTGTTTTAAGAAGCCCAACATAACCTCACATAAAATACCAATTCTTATAGTGTGAGACTCTCACAAAGACGTTCACTGAAGATTATTCGCCAAATATGTACAACTCAAGACACACACATGTTGTAGGTAGCACAGTTAACAGTGCACAGGAGAAATGCTGTGAAAAATGTCCGGATTGAGTCTGGCACCGGGGAAATATTCCATGGTGAAGAATGTGTGGCTAGATAAAGCAACCATCAAAAAGAGCATTACCAAAGATAAGTAACTTTTTCTTTGTGGGCACAACTTTACTCCGGTAATGCAGCCTGTTCAGGAAAAGTTTTTTTTTTTTTTTTTTTTTTAATCTAATAGCTATTTTTTTTTAAATTGAGACCATACCATACCTATTCTAGCCTACCGCAGTAAAGCTACCATGATTAAGCTACCTACATGCCTACCTTACCACACCAACTTGCCAAACCTAACCTACCTATCATACCAGACCATCATGCAATATATATCTACCGTACCTGCCTAACAGACTTAACTACTTTGCTTAACCTTCCATACCTACCATAACTAACATATCATACCTACATAGCATACCTAACATACCTACCAAAAATACCTATTTAGAGCTACAATGTCTACACTGTTTCACCTACCATAATGTACATTCCCACCTACTATACCCAGTATACTACCTACCCTACTATTCCTTCCTATCTTCCTGCTATACCTACTATACTTAATCTACATCCACCTCTGCAGAGTGTATATCTTACACCTGCTCTAGAGTGTTAGTTTTGTGAAAAAGGGGCAAGTTGAATGTTTGGAGCCGTGGTAACGGCCACAATTGTGCTGCCTGCTACAGAAAGTACTAATGTCCTAACTTGAGTGACTTCAAATAACTGCCTACGGTATGCAACGGAAAAGTCCAAATTGCAGATTTTCAGGTGCACAAAAATGTGAATGCCAAAGTAGTGACATACATTGGCTATGCCAATGCTTGTTTGTGCCTGTAACGCTAAGTACGCTCGATGTCGGCATAAAATAAAATTATGTGCAAAAAAGGCAATGAAGTGACTTTTAATGTTTACTGATACGTCCCTGTATAAAGAAGGGGAATAAAATAAGTTTCATAAACATGGTACAAAAGACGAGCAGTATGAGCTTTATGCAGTATAGCTTCATGTTGCAGGGTCATGTAATGGTGATACGTATTGAAGTATATGATCCAGGTACAAGTATCAAGCTTACTGGTCTTATTATCTCAATTCCTTTTCTGCAAGGCAGTCTCCTCCTGGTGAGGTTGTGTTATAAAATGTCACACAGAAGACAACGAATTGTATGGTGCTCAACTTGAGGACTGGACAGAGGACCCCTGTATATTGGTGGAGACACTTACTGCAGATGGAGCCTGTTCCTATCTGTGCTACCAGTTTTAGTTGGTACAAATGTCACCAATTTGCCACGACTCAGGGCCTGATTTTGAAGTCGCGGAGGGAATACTCAACGGATATCCCATCCGCCGTATTACGATCCCCATAGGATACAATGGGATCATAATACAGCGGACGGATTCTCTGTCACGTTTGTGACGGAGTATTCCCCTTCATCAACTTCTAAATCAGGCCCTAAGTCTTCAACATCCTAGGTACATTTGTACTCTTGAAGTGGTGCTTTCCATAATATTCCACACAGGATGCAAGATGCCTCTAAATGCAAGATGCACAGCTGAAACCCGTTTCCTCTAATCCTGAAGTCCTAGTTCATCTATAGAGAATTAAAAAGAAAATAATGCAGATTGTCCAAGCCAGTTTGCCATGCCATTTCGTATTGAAATCCTCTTTGGAGAAGTGGTAGATCCCGACTTGGAATGCATTGAATTTGATATGGAAACTCGCGCTTCTACTGAACCACAACACAAAATTTTAACTTTTCATATGAAGGCACATTCTACACAGACTTCCAAGATGGTGACGTATGCCACTCCAGCATACCAACATCATCCGCTTATCCCCTGGAAGGAATCCACAAATATGTTGCACCATGCACTTTTACCACAGAGACTTATCCTTTCTAGACAAAGTAAGAGACCATATCCCCAGAGATGCCTGCTTGTCCAAGAACCGATCAGCTTTACTGTTCACTGATCATATCACGGTTGTGGGAGGAGACTGAGGTCATGGCAAAACCTGAGCACCAAGAAGTATTTGCTTAGCACCAGTGTCTACAGGAACTTCCTTGCAAAGATCGTTATAAAAAATACACTTCTTCTAATCCCAGTATACCATAAATGAAGGAAATGTTGCAGGTGGCTAAAATAGCCAATTGATTGCGATATAGGTATGCAGCAAAAAAGGTTTCAGAGTGTTCACCATATGTCTGCTGGTGGTGGCAACTTACTATTCCCAGAGGGAAATACAAGGGCTACAATATATATCTCGGTGATTGGTGGGTGAAGGAGTAACAAGCTCCAGTTGGTTTCCTGTTACATACAGGGTGACTTAACTGACACAGAGTAGGACGCTGTCAAAGGGCTCATGGCACAGGTGTGGTCTGAAATCAGTGCTGTCACATTGACCCCTCTCATAATTCTCCTCAGTGAACAATGATTGGAGTTACAGACAAAACATTTGTGTCTGATAGTGTTTCCTCTACCTCTCAGCAAAATAGCTTTCCTCAGACATAATAAAACAGCCAGACTTTTGTTTGAGTCCGATCTAAGGAGTTATTCGTGAGTCATCCTGCTCTGTTCTTCCTGGATCCACCTGGTCCAACATTCAGTCTGGTCTCCAGCATCCCCATGTACCCTGCTGCTTTCAAGCAGTGGGGTGCAGGGCCTGCCTGGTGGTGCCTGGGGATGATGGTGGGGGCTGCTCTTCTTCTACCACAGAAAAAGTCTGTATTCTACAGAAAACAAAATATGTTTTTAATGTTTTTTGCATGTGTGTGAATAGAACTGTGTGTGTGTGTGTGTGTGTGTGTATGCATGTGTGAATGTGCATGAGTGTGGGCCTATGAGTGTGTGTACACAATTTTTTGTGTGCTTGTGAGCCTGTGTATGCACATGAGCATGTGGGTGCATATGTGAGTGTGCACACATGAAAGCTTGTGTATGTGGGCAGGTGAGTATGCACTTGAATTTGTGAGTGTGTGCATTACAGTACTCATGGGTGTGTGTGTGTGTGGACATGATATTGTGTATATGACTGTGTGTTTGTGAACTGGTGTGTGTGTGTGTAGAAATGTGTTTGAATCTCAGCAGCTTTACCCAGCCTTTCAGGTTCTTAAAGTCAATAAAATTAGTCCCACTGAGTTGGGGTAAATGTGTGTTTTTTGTGAATACATGTTGTGTGCAGAGTGTGTAAATAAGTGTCCGTGCACATGTGCATGTGAGCACATGGTTGTGTGTATATGTGTGCACACCTGTGTTTGTGCAGCAGTGTGTGTGTGTGTGTGTGTGTGTGTACAGAAATATGCATTTGAATCTCAACAGCTTCAAACAACTGTTCATCTTTCTGAGGTTGATAAAATGATTGATATTACGTTGGATGACAATAAACATCTTTTATTCGGTGCCAAGATATCCCAGGGAGCAAATATGTGCTTTTGCAATACACATTATTACAACATCCAGAAGTACAAAAATGAGTACATTAGCAAAACCGTTGTTTTGTAAATCATGAATAACTTCTCCAAGTATGGAACTAGGTGCCACAGCATCTGTGTGTCAGTATATATCATTCATAGAATAGGGCAGCAGTATTATGGGACAGTGCATATACAAATTCTTATTGCAAAACTCCTTGTCAGTCACTGAGGAATGGAACAGAGTCCTTCCCAAGAAGGCTGCTTGTGTCACTACAGTGACAGACGCATCCACAATTTGAGGCCCCAAGTGAAGATTCCAAGGATGGCTAACCCTTGTACCTTACATGGTTGTAACTGCAGATGCTTCCTGAGTAAAGGAAAGTGATGGTTATAGAGCTGATGCAGTGGTCTGGTGATAAACTCTAGAGTTACTCTGTCTGGAGAGCTTGCTATCCTGCGTCAACCAAAAGAACGTCGATTATGATTTTGCGTTTGGTAGATGGAAGATATTTGCCAAAATTTGGCAGAAGTCCCATCCACTCTATTTAAGTGCTTACAAATGTATATCTAGAGTATTTATATTTCTGTATACTCTTAATGGGGTGGATTGGACTTCTGCCAATTTCTGGTGGCTGTCTCCCATTGTTAAACTATAAATAACCTACTTGGGAGTGGAAGAACCAAAGGAGTTATTATACAGATCCACAGTCTCCCTATTTGACTCCAGCGCTCTGGGTTTCATGCTTGGGTATTGAGATCTCCATGATGGGCTTTGAAGATGTCTGAAAATACACAGAATTTGTAAAATTTAAGAAGCGTAGAGCGTACAACAATAGAGAGCCCCTGTAAGTCCTGAGGTTTATGATTCCTTTTTAGTAATCCCACAATATCCTTGCTTAAAAACTAGTGAACCTTTCCAGAAAGGTTGCATACACCCCCACTGTTCCTTAGACAGTTCGTCTATGATCAATGGTTCGTCTGTGATCAATGGTTCCAAAAATAGCAGACTCTGAAGTTTCACCAGTGTGTTAACCAGCAGTAGGCCAACTGGGACTGCTAGACGCCAAAGGAATAAATATTTCGACCAATATAAAACACTTTTAAAGTATGAATTATTGAATATCTCAGTACTGCTGATGTCCACTGTCAAGCTATTGACCTTGATCTCTAACTGCTATAAAATGCAGGATAAAAGTCAACGGTCCATCTACCTTGCATGCAGCTGTCTAAAGGAAGGGGCAAGGTTGCATTTAAAGGTTATCCTGCTTTTTTAGAACAACCGTGACCCTCAGTATGTACAACTTCCTAACAAACTGCTAACCAATGTCCCAAAAAATAAGTACAGGTTTGTGAAGCGTATCAGGCTCAAGGCTATTGGATGTTCATCAACCACCAAGGAAAGCCAGGCTGTCCTGATCTTCAAGAACTGAGCTGGAGTGCGCAGCCTCATCCACAATCCAGACTATTTCAATGGGGCTCAGTGCAGACTAGCCAGCGTGCCAGCAGACTGGGATCTTGGAGGTGGACTTCTTTCACCCCAGGAAAGAGAAGAGATCACACTGTCCAACGAGCAAATACTTCTACTGCGAATATCAAGGAGGACTGAATGCCAACTCAATACCTAGAATTTGCACTGGGGACGGTGGTGGCAGGGCAAGGGCATCCAAGAAAAGGCCCAAGTGTATTTATTTAAGTTTGCCTAAGTACACATCTGGAGTCCATAAATACCATACTGTTGTTTTTTTTATCCATGACCTTGTGCTAGAAATTGGGTTACTGGTTGACTGGGGTGTGAGCCCTGGTCAAGCAACAACCACCAATCCTAGTCAGGGTAAGGCACAAGCAAACTCCAAATTAACTGGTGCTCACCCCCTGGTAGCGTGGCACAGAGCAGTCAGGATTAACTTGGAGGCAATTTATAAAGTATCAAATTGAAGTTATAAATTTTTAAATAATAAACTGAAAAATAGCTCTTAAAAGCATAAAGTGCTAACCGGGGATATCTGGTCACGGTGGACTGGGTCAGAGTCAAAAGTTCAAGCCGCTCGCAATGTAGCGCAGGTCAAAAACAGTCTCAGATTAGACCCGTTAAAGGTTTACCTTCTCAAGTTGTGTGCCAAGAGTCCAGTTTGCGTGAAAGCTCATCAATGGGAGCAAGGAGAGCTTTGCTGTCTGTGGTTGGTTAGGAGCAGGCTGGGCGTTGCAGACGGGCAGGCTTGTTCTATGCATTGTCTACACACACAGGCGATCGATGCTTACTGTGCGAAGAGATGACCTTGTGGCAGCTCATGCTGATTTTCTGTGTAAGTGCTATGGTTCTTGTGTGAATGGGCCCATTTGCCATCTCGAAGAGCTTGAAACCTTGAATTTAAGAGGTTGAGAGCCACACCTAGGGCCTAGGAGCTGAGAGGTGCCTTTTTGGAGGTCAAGAACTCGCTGAAGACGGGTCCAGGAGCTATGAAGAAGACTGAGGCTCAGATCAGGAGGCCAGCAAACAAACTCTTTGAGTCACTCTGGGGACCTGGATTAAAAATGAAGTTGCAGGTTCAATTCTTTTTCCCCTCGGCAAGAGGGTAGCAGGTCAGTACAGCAAGGTAGCAGCTCCTTCAGAGTAGCAGTCGTCCAGCAGTAATGCTCATTTTAGCAACACAGCAGTCCTTTTTCCTGGCAGAGTATTCACATGTCCAGAAGTGTACTGAAGTGGTGGTGTGTGAGGTCCTTCTTTTATACACAATTATGCCTTCAACGTGGGAGAAACTTCTAGAGGCGCTGCCCCCACTGCCCTGGCTCCAACTGTCTGAAGTGACAATGCAGGGTCGTTGGCCCTTTGTGTGGCGACAGGACACAGCCTATTCAGGTTTAAGTGAGGCTGGGGTCCAGCTCCTCTCTCCCAACATGCCAGTGATGGCCCTTTCAGTCACACCGAAGCTCCCATTGTGTGTGGCTGGTTAGGAAGACTACACAAAGCCCAACTGCCAACTACACCCTGTCTTGTGACCCAGGCAGGCTGCAGGCCCCAAAATGTGTTGATGGATGCGGTCAAGTTACTACCCTCCGATGCTTCAGCTTATACTATTGTTGTAAAGTTTGAGATTTTCCCAGGAAAGCATCCTCTGATCCTTGAGAGCGCCTCAAAGCATGGAGCAGGCTCCCTCAGGAGTGGCGCGTGAATTTATTCCAAGGGTGTACTAAGCTCAAGCTTAGAGGAGCATTTAGTATGCCCTTGGGGAACAAAGACAGTCTTAATTCAGAAATGAATGCTGTGATGCAAGTGAAAGCAAACAGAGTGGCCCAGGGCTTCTCTGTAATGGGCCATCAGTAATTACTTTTGTCATTTCCTGCCCAAGATTAGGTGTCATATGAGTGGGGCATCAAATAACTGTCAAAGCCTTCTCTCCCATTTCTGGTAAAGGGTCTCTCTGTAGCCACTTTCTGGAATCTTTTCAGCAGTCCCCTAGGCGCAGGAAGGTGGTGCTGTGCAACTCCACACTGACTCCGCCCCACTCCGAAAATGATATGTGGAGTCTATATAAGTGCCACTCCCAGGGCTGATGTCAGTTCCTTTCTTACCATGCTACCAGATATGCTTCTAGAATAACCTCAAGTCCCTATGAAACCTTACAGTGCACATTGAAAATTATTTTTCGGTATGCAAGAGATATGTGACCTCCTCAAAACAACAGGTTTTAAACCCTTTAAGGTCTTTCACAAGCAAATGTATGAAGATCCTCATCAGATATGCCTGTGGTGCCTTGGGCCGAGTCACAACTCTAAGGCCTGCAATGACTTCATGTCAATGAACTCGAAGTCTATGAGACCATGAGGTGAAATTCCACCTCACCAAATACCGGAAGATTCTGCAGTGAGACCAGTGCAAGTCGAAAGTTCTGTCCTGGTGCCATTCAAGGTCTAGAAGTAACAGGAGTAGTTCTAGAGGTTGATGTTCGTTTCGATCAAAATCTTCGGATAAGTTGAAGAAAATTAAGAATTCTAAGTGGGCCTCTGCCCCTTCCCACCATTTACGCTTCCTGAGAAGGCACAGGAGCAACCCCATAGTTCTCGATCTTGCTCCTAAAGTCTTTGGAGCTGCACCGTGTTCCAGCACAACCTGTCTTTACAGGGCCATCCATCACTTCTAAATAGGTAAGAGTACTACAAGGTCATGCTCTGAATCTTTGGATCCTTACTGACTCCTCTTGTGTTCCTGCAGGCCCCAGGGAGCTGAGAGGTTCTTCATCTGAACTACAGCTGACAAGTTCACCCTCAGCACCTGATGGATCCTCTGCACCCTGAAGGGGCTGCCTCTGGCTCCAGTACTTACTCCTCCCCTAGCACTACGGTCTGCATTGGTTCCTGATACTTCGACACTTATGCCAACTCTATCAACACCGGAAGATGAGGCTCCGATTGTCCTCTTTGATGCTGAATCAGCGCCAGTCCATCCTAGACTGAAGCCATCCTTGACCACCATAGAGGCCCCACTTCCTCCACTTTATCTGATCCACAATGATGAACGGACACCCTCCATTCCCTGTGGGGCATGGATTCAGACAATGAATATGATGCGGGTGATGAGACTGGCCAACCTTATCATGAGCACATTTGGTATGACCACTTACAGGAGGCTAGTGGCCTTGATACCTCACCTAAGTCAGGGCTTCTCTCACCCCCTGGCCCTGCCACTGAGAGTACTTCTTACGCTATGGTAATGCTTAGGGCAGCCAAAGTCCTTCACCTCCAGGCTCCCACCTTGGAGATCAAGACCAGTGTTCTTACTGAGATCCTTTAACTGGGATTGAAACGCAGGGAGCCCCTTTTAGTAAGTCACTTACAGATACTTTGTTGGGGGCATGTGCCAAACTTTGCTCTGGCCTGCCGTTTATTCACCAGATTGCGCAACGTCACTGCCTTGCCCTGCCCTGGGTGACTCAGCATTTCTATTTCAGCACCCCTCCCCTGAAAGCTTGGTGGAGCAGGCATTGGCAACCAATGGACAACACCACTCTCACATTGTGCTGCAACAAGCAGACCAGGGTGGGGTCACAAACACTTTGGACAGATACCCTGCACCTCAGGACATGACTTATCTGGTTTTTGCCCCTAGAACTCAGAGGGTTCGTCGAGGCAGTCGTTCCTTCTGTGTTTTGGGACCCAAACTCTGGAATAACCTCCCATTACTTTTGAAAGATGTATAACTACCTTTTGGAATTCTGCAAACTGCTGAGAACCTGGCTGTTTGAAAATTTCAGTATATAGCTCTTGGAGGTCTGGTTGACGATTACTGTAACCTTAGCTAGCGCTGAAAAACCTGATGTGTAGCCATGTGCTTTATAAATTGTGTAATCAATCAATCATGACTGGACCAACAAGGAATTTTCCTGATGGTGAAAAACCTGTGGATCACAAGGGACAGTTACACTCCGAGGTGGCGCAAGGTCTGTTCCGTGAATGGGAAGAACTTTGTCTTGATCTATTCTCCACCGCTGAAAATGCACAATGTCAGCATCTCTGCGCGTTGTAGTTTACAGTTCCTCTCTTCCTCAGAAATGCATTCCGCATCGAGTGGAACTCTGAACTTGTGCCTTTTCGCTGTGTGCCCCTAGTTCTGAAGAAGAACAGGACCAACCTGGCTGAAGACATCCTAGTCACTCCAGGTTGTTCACGGAGTGTATGGTATCCAGAACTCCTGGGATTCAACATCTGTTCTCTGATCAGGCTGCCTCTCTGGGAGGATCTGCTGTCTAATATACAGAGCAGGGTTCTGCAACCAGGCCTTCACAATCTCCACCTTCATGCTTGGAGATTGAGCGGTGACAGCTGACTACCTTCGACTTTCCTCCGGCTGTGGTTGAAGTCATCTTGACGTTGAGACATATTTGTGGCTTGGTGCAGGGCTCAGCAGATAGATCCCATTCAGGCACAATTATCTGATATTTTGTTATTTGTTTTGATGCTAGCCTGGCAAAGCTTTGCTCTGGGTTGTTATATGGTTGCCGGGTCATCCCTCATCGTTTAAGTCTCTAGGTGTTATGCACTTTTGAAAATACATGCAACATTTGTTTCCTCCCTCTCACTTTGTCATACTATAGTCACACCGTATCTTCGTCATTAACTGTCTGATGTGCACTACCTTCGAGCCACTTCCCAGTTGCTCCTTGCAGCTCTCACCCTCAAGGCAGGGTTTCTCAATGCCATAACATGAGATCTGCGTGTGAGTGAGCTTCAAGCTCTCTAAGTCAATCTCCCATATGCCATCTTCTTCGCAGACAGTCTGATTTTATATAGACATTCTTTCTTGCCCCAACTTGTGACTCTGTTACATGTTGTTCAGAGCATCACCTTGCTGGCTTTCTATGGTCCGCCTCACCCCTGCAAGGAGACCGAGATTCTCCATTGTTTGGATTCTAAGTGAGCTCTGTGCTTTTACATAGATCATACGAAAGAACACTGAGTGGATGTGTAGGAGGCTGGCCTGGCTTATAGTGGGTACCTGATGGTACTTAAACCTTGTGCCAGGTCCAGTTATCCCTTATTAGTAGTGTTCTAGCGGCTTAGGCTGATAGAGGTAGCTATAGCAGAGCAGCTTAGGCTGAACTAGGAGACAAGCAAAGCTCCTACTATACCACTTATATCATATAGCACTATATCATAAGAAACACAATACTCACGAGTTACTAAAAATAAAGGTACTTTATTTTAGTGACAATATGCCAAAAGTATCTGAGGATATACTCTCTTCAGTGGTAAGTAAAATACACAAAATATACACCCAACCAAAATCAGGTAAGTAAACAGTTAGAAAAGTAGTGAAAACACTGTAGAATACAATAGGATGCAATAGGACACAATAGGCTTAGGGGCAACACAAACCGTATACTCCAAAAGTGGAATGCGAACCACGAATGGACCCCAGGCCTAGTGTAGTGTGTGTAGAGGGTCGCTGGGAGTGTAAGAAAACACTAAGGGTGTCCAAGATACCCCACCCCAAGACCCTGAAAAGTAGGAGTAAAGTTACCCTACTACCCCAGAAAGACAGTAAAATCGAGATAGGGGATTCTGCAAAGGCAACAATTGACTGCAAAGCACTGAAGACGGATTCCTGGACCTGAGGACCTGAGGACCTGCAAAGGAAGGGGACCACGTCCAAGAATCACGCAAGTGTCCAGAGGGGTGGGGGGGGCAGGAGCCCACTAAATCCCGGATGAAGGTGCAAAAGGGCTGGCTCCAGGTGGAAGAAGCCGAAGATTCTGCAACAACAGAAGGTGCCAGGAACTTCTCCTTTGGTTAGAAGATGTCCCACAGCATGCTGGAGGATGCAGAGTTGTTTCTTTGGAGAAAGATCGCAAACAAGCCTTGCTAGCTGCAAGAGTCGCGGTTGAAAATAATGGGTGCTGCCCAGGCCCAGGAAGGGCCAGGAGGTTGCCCCCTTGGAGGAGGAGAGAGAGGGGGCGCTCAGCAACACAGAGAGCCCACGCAGAAGCAGGCAGCACTCGCAGAAGCACTTGAACAGGCGTTCAAGAAATCTGAGTACGGCAGTCGTCTCTACACAACAAAAGAGGGTCCCACAAAGCTGGTGGTCAACTCAGCGAGTTGAGCAATGCAGGACGGGGTGCTGGGGACCTGGGCTCTGCCTTGCACGAAGGAATCCTTGCAAAAGTGCACAGAAGCCCTAGCAGCTGCAGATCACGCAGTACACAGGATTACTGTCTGGCGTGGGGAGGCAAGGACTTACCTCCACCAAATTTGGACAGATGTTGATCCTTGGCAGAAGTCGAAGAGGGAGATGCACAGGAACTCTGGTGAGCTCTTGCATTCTTTACCTGACGAGAAACCCACAGGAGAGACCCTAAATAGCCCTCAGAGGCGGATTGGCTACCTAACCAGGTAAGCACCTATCAGGAGTGACGTCACCTGCTGGCACTGGCCACTCAGAGGCCTCCACTGTGCCCTCACGCCTCTGCATTCAAGATGGCAGAGGTCTGGGGCACACTGGAGGAGCTCTGGGCACCATCCCTGGGGTGGTGATGGACAGGGGAGTGGTCACTCCCCTTTCCTTTGTTCAGTTTCATGCCAGACCAGGGGGAAGGGGATCCCTGAACCGGTGTAGACTGGCTTATGCAAGGAGGGCACCATCTGTGCCCTTCAAAGCCTTTCCAGAGGCTGGGGGAGGCTACTCCTCCCCAGCCCTTAACACCTATTTCCAAAGAGAGAGGGTGTAGCATCCTCTCTTCGAGGAAGTCCTTTGTTCTGCCTTCCTGGGACTGGGCTGCCCAGACCCCAGGAGGGCAGAAACCTGTCTGAGGGTTGGCAGCAGCGATAGCTGCAGAGAAAACACCAGAGAGCTAATATGGCAGTTCCAAGTGTCAATGCTGGAGCCCTGGGAATGCATGGAATTGGCACCCCAATACCAGATTTGGCATGGGAGGACAATTCCATGATCTTAGACATATTGCATGGCCATATTCGGAGTTACCATTATGAAGCTACATATATGTAGTGCACGCGTGTAATGGTGTCCCCGCGCTCACAAAGTCTGGGGAAATTGCCCTGAACAATGTGGGGGCACCTTGGCTAGTGTCAGGGTGCCCTCACACTTAGTGACTTATAAGTTACTTAAGTGCAGTGTAAAATGGCTGTGAAATAACGTGGACGTTATTTCACTCAGGCTGCAGTGGCAGTCCTGTGTAAGAATTGTCCGAGCTCCCTATGGGTGGCAAAAGAAATGCTGCAGCCCATAGGGATCTCCTGGAACCCCAATACCCTGGGTACCTAGGTACCACATACTAGGGAATTATAAGGGCGTTCCAGTGTGCCAATTAGATTTGGTGAAAATTGTCACTAGCCTGCAGTGACAATTTTAAAAGCAGAGAGAGCATAAACACTGAGGTTCTGGTTAGCAGAGCCTCAGTGATAGTTAGGCACCACACAAGGAACACATATAGGCCACAAACTATGAGCACTGGGGTCCTGGATAGCAGGATCCCAGTGACACAGGCAAAAACAACAGACATGCAGGTAAAAAATGGAGGTAACATGCCAGGCAAGATGGTACTTTCCTACAGTATGATCCACATTTCTAGTGTGAAAAAATGCAAAGCACGGCAGAAGAGAACCATCTCCAGCTGGATGGTGCTCTGCATTAAGGTCTGCTACACTTTGGCTAGAATGCAGCCTCCAGAAAGACTGAGTGCTCACTGTACCAGGGCCAAATCTACTACCGCTATGTTGATATGCAGAGTCTCTGTTCTGGACATTTGCTGGGCTGATATGTGGGTGTCACTCCATATGTTTACAGTGCATTAGTGTCTGGACAGTCTATTTCACCGCCAGGGGTATTTTGCCCACTAAGTCCTGCTTTCTGGTTTAAGTCCACTCACAGACCCATCTCCTAATACATTCTTCTTTGGTGTCTATTTAAAAGGTGAGGAATTTGTGGCTAGAAGTCTTTAACAGAAAAGCAAGTTACCCTTCATAATGCTCTTTCTGGTAGAGACTACCTAGCTGCAGATTCCTCACTTACTCTTCCATCCTCCCCGTTCTTTGGTGAACTTTATCCTTAAGTAAGATCCCAAGTCTAGAAACCTGCACACTGGTCGCACTAATTTGCTTTTGGGGCTCTGTCTGGGTGTGTTGACCATCCCTAAAGCAACGGATGTCAGTTCACGGCAGTGATGCTTCACATGTAATTTCTGGAGCGGAATGGTGTCCATGAGGAGCCACACAGCACCACCTTCCAGGTACTGCTGAAAAGTTTCTTGATCCAGTCTGACGCTTGGGGAATATTAAGAAGATGGGAAATCTGTGTCTAGATAGTCTCTACCACAAAGAGTATTATCAAAAGTAACTAACTTGTTCATTAGGGATACCAGATTGCCAATGACGTATTGGCAATTGGATCTAAGTGTGTTTTTTAAAAGGGATAGCTGTACATAATTGTGGAATATATTTCTAGCTTTCAGGTGGACCCATTTCTTGCGAAACACCTTCAGCCAGCCAGCTCTTGTATTGTAGACCCAGTCCATTGTAATTTATGCCTTGCAGTTTCGCATTTAACAGTGTGTGAATGGGCTCAAAAACCCCAAAATGCAAAGGGTTTTTGACTTAAATGCCACTTCTGGCTAGAGGTGTAGCACGTGACACCCAGGCCTGTTAGTTTGGCTAAATACAGAACACAAATAAACATAATTGTATGTTAAATTCTTTGACAGCCATATACATTTTTTTTTATATAAGCCCACACCCTTAGCCTTTTTTTGGCTATTTGGGGTAGTTCACGCTTGTTGTCCACAAAAGCTATCCATGCTAGATGTGAGTCCTTTTTACCAACATCCTGGGAATTCTAACGGTACGCAGGGTTTGTTGATTCACAGAGAAATTAGCCACATTATAGATAGATTTTGTTTTTGTGGGGGAAAAATGGGAAAAAATGCTTCAGAAGAAAGTGTCTTTCTTCCTGCAGATGACATCAACGAAAGGCTTGCGGTGCTAAAATCACCATCTTCCAGCTATCAGGAACAGAGACACTTGACTATGGGGAGGAAAAAAAGTTTGCCACAGTTTTGGCATTTTCTTGGGAGATAGCCCATTTTTTCCTATTTTTTTTGTGCTTTCAACCTCCTTCCAGTTTGTGCTGGAAACTGGTGTGAAACCCATGGTGGATCCCGGAAAGCTATACCTTTCTGTAAACTAAGCACATTTCTGTATTCAGCAGTGGGTCATTTGTGTAGATCATTCAAGGTGTTCCTAAAGAAACTAAATGTTGAATTAAAAAAATATATTGAAAATTAGTATGGAAAAAATGGTCAATTTTACAAAAGCATTGTACCATTACATCTGCTATGCCCGCCTACGAGGATATATAAGGTTTGTGGGTTTTCCAAGAACTCGAGATACCCAGAGCTAATAACTGAGCTGCACCTTGCAATGTTTTTTTCATTGTGTACCAAGTGTAGAACAGTTCATATGGTAAAATATAAATAGTGAAAAATAGGTATCTGAATGGGCACAAGATATGGAGATTAGAAGAAGTGGTTATTCGCACATCTCTGAATTTGTGGGTAACCATACCAGCATGTGGATTAGAGGGCATTTCTCTTATTGACTTCTTTCCTACACACTGTCTTACATTTGGAGGGTGCAAATGCAAACAAATACAGTTGATTCTAACACTTGTTCAACTATTCAGTGCTCCCATAAGCCTCTGGATTAAAAATGGTCCCTCACTTGTGTGGGTAGGCCTAGTGCCCGTGTTAGGTAATGTCCCAAAATGCAACGTGGACACATCACATTTTTCCACAGACAACTAATGCTTTTTTTTTTTACCCAGTGGTGGATTTTGGTCATTAGCTCAGCCAACACACTTAGAGGAATCCAGGATGGGGTGACTTTCATGGCTCTCAAGTTTTCTTACCCAGAATCCCTTGCAAACCTCAAACTTTGACTACAAAAAACATTTTCCTCTCATTTCTTTGATCGAAAGTTCTGGAATCTGCGGGGAGACACAAACTTCCTTTCACCCAACATTCCCCCAAATATTCTTATAAAAATGGTACCTCACTTGTGGGGCTGGGCCTAGTGCCTGCGGCAGAACAAATCAAAGCATGGTCAATGACTGTCCCTTTGAGAGGACTCCCATTGATGTTAGTTTGATCTGGTCCTGTTGTGGGCAGTAGGCCCAGCCACACAAGTGGGACATCATTTTTACTGGGACAAGTGGAGAAACACTGGGCGGTAGGAAGTTTGTGGTTTTCTTCTGAATCTGGAAGAATATGGCACAGAAATGCAAGGAAAATATGTGCTATTAGTCAAATGTTGAGGTTTGCTGAGGATTGTGGGTAGGAAAATGTGATGGAATCCACAAGAGGCACACCACCCTGCACTCTCCTGGATGGTTACTTTACGAAAATATCTAGAGTTGGTAGATTTTCCCTTGAGACAGTGTACACCCTGGCAGAAAAAGACCAGTGTTACTGCACAACCATTTATTCTTCAAGTACTCACACATACTAGTTGGATTTTACACAATGGTGAGTGAAAGGTTCAGAATGTAAATCTTAGTAACAAGATTTCACAAAAATGAAATACACTGTTAATAGTTGAAAGTTCAAAAAACTGAACCAATGAAACAGCTCTGGAGCAGTAAAGCTGCGACAAGGCAAGGCACCAGCCACTTTACACATCATTTACACACCTTTCATGCGTGACACACACAAAACCATTCACACCTCGAGCCGCGGGCCCAGCACATTGTAACACTCACATCAACAGACAGCGTCATTCACGGACTCGTCACTTTCATACACCGGCTGGCTGAGTGTGTGTACTGGCATTTGGCTGGCAATGTGTGTGTAGTGACCCACAGCCAGTCACTACACACTCGCACTGCCAGCCAAATGCCAGGTCACACACGCCAGCCAAGTGCCAGTCCACGAACACTGCCAGCTTAGCGCCACTCCACGCACACAGCCATCCAGGCACCAGTCCACACACACTGCCAGCCAGACTCCTGTCTACACACACCGCATTTTTTTTATTTTTATTTTTTCAAAAAAAGCACAAACCAACTAGTACTACAAGCACAACAGGTCTAACTAAATTCATCAAACTACTGCCAACCGTGTAACTGAACAAAAAATATAAAACGATACAGACCAGTCAGTTCACCTTTACGCTCACGGTTGCCCCCAATAGATTGGTGAGGGCACGCCATGGATGTTCAGTATGTCCCCCAGGGAGTGACCCTTGGCCATGCCCCGCCCATCTCCCCCCGCGCCAACAGCCCAGGTGATCCAGTGGTATGATTACTGCTCCACAATCAGGACCACCACCACGATCAAGAGCAGGAATCCACTCCAAACAAGCACAGGGTTAAAGGAATTTTTTAGTTTTTCTCCCTCTATACCAGTTGTCTACAATCTCCTCCAAAGCCCTTCCTCCCCCCAGAGACATACTCACCTAAAGGGGGTCCATTCTCCCAGCGTGGTGTAAGCAACTGGCTTCTGTCACGTCTCCGGCTGCATTTCATGATGTTGGCACACCAGGCAAACACCAACATCATCAGATCGCCAAGGGAGGGATGTTAGTGGTGGCAACAGAAGCTCTTCCACTGGTTGAGGCATATAGACGGATGACCCAAGGGAATTCAGATTACAATAGTTTACAAGGCTTTGGTGCTGGTTACACCATCCGACAAGCTGTGTCTATCGAAGAATTGCACTGTCAGAATCCTTGTTAGACGGATTTAGGAGAGAGAGTATTTTGCTGTGCCAGCTGTAAATTTCCCTTGTAGGACAATTGAAATTCAGTAAAGGACGCCTCAGTTGGTTACGGTGACAAATCAAGAATAACAGCTACATGCCTAATTAGTTACTAGGAAAAATATTGCAGATGCCATAGGTCTGATCTGTTTATTTTGCAAAGTTTATAATAAGCACAGTAGGCATGACATACTCATTGTGAAAAGTATATGTTAAAGATAATAGCCATTTGAGAGGGGATTGTTATACCACTGTATTAAAGCCGACAGATAGGAATTTTGTTACTTGGAATGTGACTGATTACCCTTGTAGGAAATGATTTTGGTGCTGGTAACCACTTCTAACTCTAAGGGGAGAAGATTTGCACTGTAATAATTCTTGGTAGAACCTCTTCTTAGCTCTGTGCCTGGATCTTGGAATGAAAGCAGAAAGAACAGCTACTGGACGGAATGCTGAACAATGCCAACATTCACCCCCAGTCACAAAGATCTGGGTTTAATCCATTGTTTTTTTTGCCCACCACGCCACCCCAGTTTGGACCCAGCTATATGCAAATCAGTCTTGACGCCATGGGAACAGTACAGCCCAAACTGCCAAGCCAGGTCCTCCGTGGACTGGAAACAAGCATCCTGGGACCGGTTTCAGGGTATCAGCCAGGGTCTCCGATCTGCTACAGTTACTGCAAGGATGTTAAGTTTGGATAGCACTGATCCTTTTGACATCACAGTAAAGGTGGACTGCAAAGAATGGTGTGCACTCTCGCTTACCTAAACAGCCCTACAAGCCCATAAGTAGAATTGCCACGCACATGCAGCCCATGGGCTGATTAAGCAATGCAGAGAAAAAACTAGGGGTGGGCAGAATTTTAATTCCGCCAGCGAAATTGGAGGGACTTGGTAATTAGGTTTTACTCTTGTAACGCAGAATTACTAATTAAATTCTGCCACTGTGCCCAAGGAATTAATTTGCAGTGTTTTTTTATTTAACAGGGCTTGAAGAAGAAGTCCCTCTGTGTATAAAAAAACTACTGCAGATAAAGTTTAATCTGCAGTGGTTTCTAAACATAGAGGGCCTCATTCTGAGGCTGGCGGGCGGCGGTAGCCGCCCGCCTGGCGGGAACCGCCAAATGGCCGCTCCGCGGTCGAAAGACTGCGGAGGCCATTCTGGTTTTCCCCCTGGGCTGGCGGGCGACCGCCAGAAGGCCGCCCGCCAGCCCAGCGGGAAACCCCTTCCCACGAGGAAGCCGGCTCCGAAAGTGCACAGCAGACACTGAAATTCTTTGTGGGGCCCTGTTACGGGGCACTGCAGGGGCCCCCAGGGGCCCCACGACACCCCATACTGCCATCCTGTTCCTGGCGGGCGAACCGCCAGGAACAGGATGGCGGTATGGGGTGTC
The DNA here is from genome assembly GCF_031143425.1 of Pleurodeles waltl. Taxonomy (NCBI): domain Eukaryota; kingdom Metazoa; phylum Chordata; class Amphibia; order Caudata; family Salamandridae; genus Pleurodeles; species Pleurodeles waltl. The sequence goes on from NC_090445.1 coordinate 497,302,122, forward strand.
GGAATCCTCCATGGCGGCGCAGCTTGCTGCGCCGCCATGGAGGATTCCGTCGGGCAGCGGAAAACCGGCGGGAGACCGCCGGTTTTCCTCTTCTGACCGCGGCCAAACCGCCGCGGTCAGAATGCCCTGCGGGGCACCGCCAGCCTGTTGGCGGTGCTCCCGCCGACCCCGGCCCCGGCAGTCCTTGACCGCCGGGGTCGGAATGAGCCCCAGAGTGTCTGTTCCCTCTTCCAGCCCTGTTTAAACCACAACAGAGCAGGGCATACTCCTAGACTACTGAACATACTTATGTAAGGGCACTGAGTGGAATGCACTGGAGTAGGCACCCCGTGGTGTTCTCACATATTTATGTAAGGGCACTGAGGGGTATACATTGGGCTACCAGTAATGGAACATAAGTGAACTACTACTGAGATGACTGTACATGTGTTCAGGAAAGAAATGGCATCAGTCATAGAGCAAGACCGCCAGTGGGTTAAGTGGACTGGCATGGTGCACTGTGCTCTATTGTGTAGTGCGTTGAACAAAAAATGAATGACACTTGAACAGACCAACGGATGAGTGGGACGATTCAAAGCCTCTTTGTGTGTGTTTCTGTATAAGTATTTGTTTTCTTATTTTTTTCCAAAAAGTAAAGCTGACAAGCCTACTAAAACTGTCATTAGGCCAAACCGAAAAAATTGTCCTGCCTTCCTATCCACAAGAGAGCCACCCACATGGTTTGCAAGGATTAAGATGCTTGCAGAACTTTCCAGCCCAATAATAAAGAAAGGGAGCTCGTTAAAGTAGTATATGAATGGTGTAATCTGTCAGTTTCTTTGCCACATTATCAGATCTTTTTTTTATCAATGTATTACTTATTTTGCCGACAAAATTTCTGCAGTCCATTTCCGCTTCAACCTAGGGAATTCTAGAAGTGGGAGTGCGTTTGAGCCTATGATGATGTTTTGCACTTAACCTTATTCTGGGACAGGGTCTTCGTCAGCTCAAATATGTTTTCGATCTTTTTACATCTGTCTGCAACAGCTAACACTGTCATCCGTACACTGCCGAGGGCCTGCTTCCAAGTCTGGACCCCAGGGCGAGCCATACTTCATTGTTATACATCCTTTGAGACCACCCTCATCTTGTTTCTTTGTGTCTGTTCTTCTGTGTTGTATCCTTTACTTCCTGCAGTGTCTGGTAGAAAGATGCACTCTTCTCTTTAATCAATAAGTGAGGCTTACAAGGCCCTTATTGCCTCCCAACTATACACTTATGTAAACAACTTAACAGCTGTTCAGATGATGGTAAGCCACTGGGGGCAGTGTATACTTTGGTCACAGAGTGGACAAGCAAACACAGGCTTGAACTTAAGGCCAATAAGACAGAGGCAGTGATGGCTGCCTTCTCTTCAAAGGTCAGCTCAGGTCTTAGCGCCTATTTCTTCCTGCTCTTTTCAATAAAGAAAAAAACTTAGTTCCCTGCCTTTTCTGATTGCTGGTGGTCGTCTTTCTACAATATCAGCTGATGTCAGCTTGCTTCTAGACCATTGCAGTGTTGCTTGTTTGGCCATTAAATCTTTTCTTTCTAACCGTCTTTAAGTGATTGAGCCCAGGCAGCATTTTTGGTCACTTAGGCAGTAGGCTTTTTACGTACTACACATCTTTCCTGAAAGATCTACTCTGGCTTCCTCTTTGTGCCAGAAATTATTTCAAATTATTAGGGTGTCAGTGAGATTACTACAGAGTATTGCTAATGATCCTTTAGAAATAACATCACATTCTTTAAATGCTTCATAATTTGCTAAAAAAGAGTGATCGTAACAACTCATTACTTCTCCCCAGCTTTGGATCACTTACCATTTTCACAGCTTATGAGGATTAAACAAGTTTTTAATCGAACAGTAGTGTTTGACGGAAATTAATATGCGTTGATGAAAAAAACTGGCGGTGTTAACTTAACTCCACAGTACACGTGAGCAAACCGCTACTAAGGTTGATCCTCCAGAGTTAATCTCCAGACATGACCAATTTAAGAAAAGCTAAAAGTGACTTCTGATTGACCTGTTTAGGTATCTGTTCGTCAGTGCAATCAGAAATGTAGCACTAGAAAATTTAAAATAAATTGTTTCCTCTGTCTCCTTTATTTTAATATTAAAAATCATCAGATATTAGAGAACTGATCTAGTCTTCAGCATCATCTGAGAATGAACAGTAACACCAATTATATTCCCAGGGTGGGCTAGGCAGTACAACTCTTACTAGACAGTGGCCTACTTTCTGAATTGAATATTGTGCGTTTGGGACATCAGTTCTCTGTTGGCTCTCCATATTGTCGTCTGTTCTCAACCATCAATTTGCGGCCATATCTTCTAGTTAGTGGGTGCAGTACCTAATGGGAAATTGGCCTAATTGACGTGGGATGATTGCAGTGAGATATAGAGATAGAAATAGTGAGAAAGAGAGACCGAGACCGACAGAAAGAGAGAGAGAGATAAACATATATAGACGTTTTTCCTTGGATCTTGGCAACAGTGTGAAGGCCAAGCGCTTCTTTCTTCAAGGTTCCTTGTTAGTTGAAGTGTATGCTTTATTACCCTAGTGCCTCAGACTTTGGCAGTGGTGGGAATGTAAAATTCTGATGTAGCTAAGACTTCGGACTTTGGAACCTGTGGTCTAAATACACTACTTGGCAATAGCTCCTGTCGCTTTCGTGGGTGTGTCCAGCCTTATATTTCTATTTATAATTTAATTATAAGGTGACACGTATAGGTTACTTATCAATTACCGTTAGAGGTCGACCCAAATCTTTGGACTCAGATAGGAGTGAGATAGTCAACAACAATGAGATCAAATCAATAAACATCACTTTCAGTATTGGAGTCAGTAATTTATACGCACCATGACCTATGTGGCCATGAATCACCACACCAGTTTAGTAGAGTTTAACATTTATTGCCCTTTAGATTAACAATGCTAAAATCACGTAAATCAAATGCAAGACCGAATAATAAGAGTACCTTAATAATACAGGGTGACCAAATCTTCTAAAGAATCTTGCAGTCTAATCAGAAATTTTATCATTAAGCAATCAAGGACCACCGTGCAAAATAACAACAATAACAGATGAATGATAGGCAGAATACATTTAGTTATCACAGATGAATTGCTTACAATCAATTGATATAAAACAGTCAAATTTAGTTTGTGGCATCCTGAACTATTACTCTAATCCAATAAACATATTTGGGCTTCATGTAAAAAGAAAAGAACACAAAAAAGTGAATTTGGAAAACTTTAGACTATGGCGCTAACCAAAAATATCGGTTGGATTTCTAAAAGAGAAAACATAAAAATCTGCAAGAAAGGCAAATGCACATTTTGGGTATACCTCTTCTAAACGGATCAGCAAACATCAATGTCTTCCTCAGAGGAGCATCTTCTGGTCTTCTTCATTGGACAGTGACATAATAGGGAACAATTCAGTAATGTTTGGCCTTAATGCATCTGAATTGTCCATGGCAGAAAGCCAAATACACACCACTAACAAAATAAGAGAGCACAACTGAGAACAGCCAGGAACAGAGAGGAACTGAACTTACATCACCTAATTTTGTTATATTAAAGTCCTAGAAAGCAACTAGCCAAGCTTCTATTGGTTAGTCTATGGGGTGGTTTAGGTCAGAACCAATTACATTTCCTCCACGTTCTCAAAAGTATCCTTTCTTCTTTTTCTGCATTCACGATTGGCACATCTTCTCCCACTGCAGTCACTAGTTTCCGTAGTAGAACACAACTGTTGTAGACTGTACATGAAAACTGTTACACCAGTGTTCTTCGGTATACACTATCTCACAGGAAGACAAACAAGGAAATTGGTTTACCAAACAAATATGGAGCGTACACAATGTTACTGCGCAGTACTTGTGGAATGTGTGCAGCCACTACCACCTTAACCTAAGTGTTCTCAGATTATCTGTGAGTTCTCAATGTCAGTAGATATAGAGTAGTGGGCCACTGGGAACTGCCACACTGTGGGTGATTATGAAGCTGAATGTAACTGCTAAATGTGTGTGGGCCAATCGAAGACAATGAAACAATTCCAGTTTCCAAGAAGTCATTCACGCTCACTTTCTGTGCATGCTGAGGTGAGATCTTATTTCCTATGTGAACAATTTGTAAAATAAATTGAAATTAACCAGTTCTAACGATGGCAGTTCCCAGAAAGAAATGTATTTTCCTTTATCACTGCACAAAGGTGTGATCCTATATCTCTTCTCCTTTTCACCTCCAAATTCACGTCAATTTCCGTTCTTCCCTTAATTACAGTTGGTATAGAGCAACTTGATAAATCAATGTTGTTTTTCTCTTGCTTCGAAGTTTTTACACTGCATAGCATTATTTTGGTCAGTTTAAAACTAGAGTATCCAGCCCTAAATACAGTGCAAACCCAAGTTTAACCACCATCTTTTTTTACAATTTTATTCATGTTTTTATTTCCCTACTTAGAAATTGTCCTAACAAGCATTAATTAACATGCACAACTATTAAGGGAGTGTATGTTTACCAGAAGTCTGTCTTGTTAGCAGTATAACTTGCGGTGCTCAGTGAGCTTTATTAGGTGTTGAGCCCTCAGTGTGCAGTAGGTGTTTACATCTGCTGTTAAAGCCTTGGTATTACAGAAAGGGCCAAAAATGCTTGTGTGGCTGAGCCAAGTGGGCGCAATCCCCAGTGGTTGTACCCTTGTTTGTGTGGGGTAGTGGTTCCATGGAAATGAGGAAGTCCCTTTGTCTTGATACCCAGACATTGTGACATGCAAGAGTGCAGGGCCAAAGAAGCTGTCTGTGGGAAAGGAGCACTGATTTCTCAGACACTGTGATGTGTACAACGCAAGAGAGCTCCAATAGATCCCACAACCATCATCATGCAGGTGGGAGTAGTCATAAACTGCATCCTTTTACGGAGGGATCCCTGGCCCTATTAAAAATAATGCTGGATGTGTTTCCATTGAAATAAGGAGCAACTGTTCAAAACTGCAGGTCCGTTGTATTGATGTGCTGTACCCTTTGCAGGTCAAACTCTGGGACAGTTTGCTGTGCCCTCACTCACCTGGCTTTAATACCCTGTGGCACAAACCGTTAAAGTGTGCCCTATATGAGTAACTTGGAGCCTGGTTCCTTGTTATGCTATGTGTATTCGTAAAGTGCAACTGGATGGGTATCCTGTGCTGGGCAGGTGATTCTAGTCTCGCGTAGGGTGGGTGGCACAGGCTATTCAAAGAGCCAAGTCTTCAGCTTCTTGCAGGACTCAAGAAGTGAGGAGGGGGCTCTGATGTGTATTGGTAAGTCATTCCACCCTCTAGGAGTGATGTAGGAGAAGGCCCGATCTCCAGATTAGGTTCTGCTTATGTGTGTGGTGTGTGCAAGTAGGAATCCAGCCAAACTGAGATGTCTGGATGGTTTGTGAAATGCATGTGAGCATTGGGGTAGGCTGTGTGAAAGTTGTATAGTGCTTTGAAGGTGGGAGTGAATTGTGGATACTTGTGTATAGTAAGCCAGTGGAGCTCTTTGAGGTGTGGTGCGATAGGTGAGCTACATGGGAGATTATGGGTGAATCGGGCTGCTAAGTTCTGGATGGTTTGTAGTCACCTAGTGAGATGCTTGTTGACCCCACCATAAAGGGAGTTCTTCACTCGGATGTTGCAGTCTGCACACTTATATTAGCTAGTGTGTTACACCCCTCTGTCTTAAGTGGTGTGTCCTTCATGAGAATATATTGCTTGATGGTATTGCCAACCGTATGCCTTACTTACAGATTGCCGGCTACGTTCTATGCTGTGACTGTAAATCTATAAAATTGCCTAATAAAAATGTTTTTTTCATACAAAGGGTAGTTCCCATAGTTCAGTTTGCTAGAGATGAGGGCACTCGTGATGTTTGTGCAGGTGCTGCTTGGGAGCCATTTGAAGATTTTTCTTAGCATCTTCAGTGTGTGGAAGCAGGAGGCTGTGACACCATTGACTTTGGGTGGTCATGTCAAGTTTGCTATTGACGATCCCGACCAATCTTGGTAATTGTGGGTCCTAGTTTTGCCAGCCTCTAGGTGGAGTCCCATGGTGAGGTGTTTGCCCAAAAGGTCACAAATGTTGTCTTGTCGGTGTTAAGTTTGAGACAGCTGGTCTTCATCCAGTTGGCGATTTCTGTTATTATCTGAACTTGTTCTCAGTTGCTACCTTGCCTGAGAGAAAGAATATGAGTGGAGTGTTGTCATTGTAGGATAGGACGTCTAGCTCTTGGAGCGGATAATGTTGGCTAGAGGGATCATGTATGCTTGAAAGTGAGTTCAGGCTAAGAACCTTGCGGTACTCCACAGAGGAGGTTTTTCATAGCTTCTTCTTATTAAAATAGGAAATTACACCCTACTCTGTGGTTGTCAAGCCACTCTGACTGGTGCCTAGCATGGGCTCTCCTGCGTTTATGAAAGCAGAGTCAAATCTCTGTGATACTGGAGTCTCTTCACTGATCACTTGAGCGGAACAGGCTCCATTTTAGTTCTGCCTCCTCAGCCTCATGATTTCTCATTGGCCCTGGGTAGTAAACTTAGAAAACCTGGCTACTCGCTGTCCTGGCCTGAGCCTAAAGAAAACATGCAGAAACAAGAAAACACTGGTATTTGTGTCTCAACAAATAAGCATAACATACTACACCTGCAAGTGGCTTGGTTTTTGTGACTACCTGCATTTATAGTGGTACTTACTCAAAACAATCTTGATGGGTTACAGTGCACGTTTGAGGTGTAAAATATTAGCAATTTAAATGGTTACTTACAGTTTCTCACTTAATGTAGCATAATAAACAGATTGCTAAAATTAACAGCAATAAAGCAGCTTGCATGCCTAAAGTATACATAGGATACCTACATTTTACTAGCAAATGTGCTGAATTTTTAAAGTGTAAAAGGAGCTTTTTAAGTTACGTTGTTTTAGAGTAGGTTTTAACAACATTTACAAAAATATTTATTTCTAACAGTAATACTGACAGTTTACAAACCAAAAAGAGTAAGAAAAAAAACGATTCCTGTAACCTGTGTCAAGAGAGCGTATCTGCACTATGGTCGTAACTGCTGGTTTCTTTCAACAGGAAGCATGAGCCAGGACCACAGACTGGATGCAATGGCAAAATTGAAACAGTTTCATTGTCGTGTACTGATCTCAACTGATTTGGTGAGTCAAAATAAAACTGTGAATATGCACAGTTATGAATTTTAGGCATATAAGTATTTTTACAACATCCGGATTTTAGTAGTGATTTACAGAATTTCTGCAAATCGCTTTTTAAGGTTCCTTCACAAAATCACTCAGGGTACCTGAATTAGGAATCTTAATTTACTGCGAAAACACATGATATGCAAATTATACTGTACATATATTGTTGTATACTTTCCCCCACCTGATCCCATTGCTACAGATGGAAGATGCCACTCCATGCTGTTCCAGGGAGGCCAAACAGGTGGTGAAGGGGTTTCTCTGAATGTGAGGATATCTGGCACACTCTAATCCAAGACTTTGCTTTGGATGCGGCCGGAGGCGAACCTCGATAAGAATGTGATTACATGGTGCATCATCTTCGATTTGAATCTCCTCTTTAAGACCTCTGAAATGCATGCATATTTTCCTGTGGGCATAAAAATGATGACAATAACATTTTAAGAGACATTTAACACTTTATTGCCACAAGAGGTATCCGTCTATACAGAGCACGTGATGGTGGTTAAGCAAACCAACTCAGGAGCAGCAATCAAGGCCTTCTAACCAGTTCAGAGCATGTCCCCAAAGATGGGTAATCAGCTAGTACTAATCACCTTCATGCTCTAATCGCCCCACATGGTTTTCATCTTGGAGACACTTGAAAGCTGTTAGAGGCCATGTATCAATTGTGACATAATGGAATAGGCATGAGTTGGTAGTAATGCTATAACAGTATCACCTAAATAATTTAGCAAGTTACCATGGTTCCAACTCCCGAAGCTGTATTAATGAAAGTGCCCTAGGGACCCAGCGAGCATGTGCACCCACTTTGTGCACACCCCAGGGTACTTTGATATTATAGAAGGGGCTGCAGACGCTTGTGCAGCCTCTGCTGTAACACTGATAGGGATGGCCCATGTAGTTTTAGCGCTATCACAAGATGGCGTTACTTCCTTTGGATACGGGGCGTGCCCTCATGCAAATGAGAGACTCTCTTTGCCTCTGATCCCACGCCTAATATGGATGCGGGCACAGGCAAAGAAGGGGAGGAGCACTGAAAATGCACGACAAAAAGATTGTGCACGGTCAGTGCACCCTCTGATGGCAGCCTTCTGGAGGGGGAAATGAAGTCCCATGCCCCTTAACCCCCGACATCCCCTTGCAGGCAGGTGCAGCCATTCACTGCACCCTTTTGCAAAGGGATCTATTATCCCTCTTTAAAGTGCAGGTAAGTTGCTGCCTCCACATTGAAACACAGAGTGGCTTTGAAGCAGCCGCTCCATATTTCACTTTAATGCGCTGCTTCCAGGGCAGCCCAAGTTTGCGGCCTCCCTGAGGGCAGTGCATTCTCTATAATAATAGGGCGCACTTACCCTGTTTGTGCACAGCGCACGTATTTGAAGGTGCGCCGTGGCGCAAATGGGAAAAGTGCATCCTAGGCGTAATATTCGCCTTGGTGGCTTAAGGATAGCAGCGATTCTTCACGACTTGACCGCTATCTCTGGGCTAGTAAAAATATTCAGAGAAGTAGCATGGTTGTAAATTTTACTCTAAGCCCCTAAAATCACAGAATTAACTACTTTGGGCTTGTATAACACAACTTTTTTAATTTACGGTATTTATCGGCATATAACACGCACTTTTTCTCCCTGAAAATAGGGGGCAAATGATGTGTGCGTGTTATACGCCGATATAATGTTAAGGACCCATAGTACATACTGAAATCTAAGTTTATGAGGTGCGTGTTATACGCCGGTGCGTGTTATACGCCGATAAATACGGTAGTATCTTCAAGTTACTTTCAACTAAAAATACTATTCTGACGTCTTTAGATGACTAGACCAAAACTATAGATACAGCATTCTCTTCCTCAGAAGTCTTGTGCCCTATGATCATTTCTCAAAGTTTGCTGGCTGTTCCTATGCCCGCCAGTCATAAAGAGCATTTTGAATAATCCAGATCATTATTTGAATCCTTGTTTTACTGTTCGCCCTATGAACACCATTATTTTTAGCTAGTTGATGTGTTATCTAAAGTTATGAAGTGAAATCCTACAGCCAGATTGTCTATTGCAGATATCTTTCCATGCTTTAATCTTGTTTTTTGGTCTGTTCTTATCCATACTATCCTAATTGGGTATCCTACATACATTTTTGATCGCCAACATGTGTGAATGCTTTCTTAAAGTATTTGGCACCTTTCTGGAAGTACTGATAAGTGGACGAGCCACTCTGTTTTTACCTTTCAGACATCACGAGGAATCGATGCAGAGAAAGTGAACTTGGTCATTAATCTGGATGTTCCCCAGGACTGGGAAACATATATGCACCGTATAGGAAGAGCTGGACGCTATGGTAATGTGCTCTGTAATTAACAGTATTTAATCCTTGCAGAAACATCTGTGGTTGTCCATGTGTTAATACAATAATAAGAAATTCAGATAAGAGAGCATATGTTCTTGAGACCCTCTCTTGAATTTTCTACCAGTGATCTTTCAGTAGATATTGCTTTTTAAAAATGAGACACTTTGACCCTTTTTAAAATGTTGGCAGAAGACCAGAAACCGACATTAGGCTGACCATCTCAGTTAGTACATAGTGTTGACTTTCTGCTCTTGTACATGATGTAACTTGGTTACTGGTCTTTTTTAGGTTGGACCTTTTTTTCAGGCAGTTTCTTTGTTGGAAGGTGCTCTTCTCTGTATTGCAATTTGAACCTAGTGATCTTACAGCACCAAACTGTTAGGGTAGCCAAAGAACAAGGATAGGCAAAGTAAGGCAGATAAAATAACAAGAGGTGAAGATACATGTCCTTGGACTCTTGTGTGATATCATGTAACTTCTTATTCATATTTATTGAAAACTCGAGGCAGTATCATATTAAGTAATATGCACCCTAACAAATGGCTTTGCTACATAAACCCAGAAAAGCTAAACTTACTTTGTCAGTTTGATAAGCAAATCAGAGAATGTGCAGAGTTCTCCCTTTGATTACTACAGTGAGTAGCACAGGGGTAGGAATTTATACCTCTAAAAAAAGACCTTTTATTGTTCAACCAGACAGACCAGTGTGAGGCTTGTTGTTGATTTTTTTGGGGCATAACTTTGGATTGTAAGAAGGTTGAATGATAAACCAGCCTGTGAAAGTGCTTCAGAGGTGACTGGTGGATGAGGACAATGTAACCCATTCAGTGATGCCTTAATAGTCCCTTTTTTCCTTTACATTTTCATTACCTACTAATCCAGCAGTCCGCATCACACTCCTTATCACATGCAGTGTAGGCGTGCAGCACTCTTGCCAGCCTCAAACCCTAAACGACTGCCTCTCCCTCCTAAAAGAGTCTTTGTTTTATTTTAACTAACCCTTGTTGGACCAGTTACCTTTACTATTTCAAGGGAATATTTTGTCTTTCAAACATACTATTTATTTATTTTTTATGCCCTCCTTTGGGGTTGGTCTTTCTTCATGCACCAGTGGAATCTGTGTGAGCATTTTGTTAATCTTTTGCAATACTGGACCTCGTGTATAAACCCCTTTTGTGATTGCAAACCTTGTAATCCTCAAAATCATAGGATTTGAGGCTGCAAAATGGTTTTTCTTTATGTACAGAAGCCCTTTTATGTTTTTGACTTAAAATGTATAAAACTTGTGCGATCTTATCCAAATCACAAATGTAAGGGGGTGTATTCTCAAAGGAATGTCAGAGGGTTTACAACTGTGATTGCTGTTGCAAACCCTTAATGAGTCACCGACTCCTGTATTGGAATGGTAACTGATTTGAAAAGGAGACGCGGTTCCATGAGAAGGGAGTCTGGAAGGGAGCCACTGCCTGCTACCCCTGAATCTTTCAAAAACCGAAAACCTTTTTTAAAGCAGCACTGGTTTCTTTAAAGAGCACATGCTGCTTTTTTAGAACAAAAGGGCTTTCAGTTTTAGAACCCAATCAAAGGGATCATGGTCTGCTGTCCCTTGCTGGAAACCATCCCTGATCGCTGTCAACAATAACGAGAAATCGATCACAAGTCTAGTGTGCTTGATATGGTCAAGAGTTGGCAGCCAGACGAAAGTGATTATAGCTGGTTTTGGACATACTATCCTGAATGCACATGAGCTGGTTTGAGGGCTGGCGTTAAGCAGGGTTGGCCATACTTGGCACCAGGATAGAAATACTTTTAGTAATACAAGGGGTTGTGGACCAAACACATATTGTGCTATATTTGGGGCAAGGTTTTAAAAGACCTCTCCCTGTTGAAGCCAGTTCCTCTAGAAAACGTAAACAGATGGTTGTCCATGTTTCATCTACAATGGGTTGAAGGCAGATGGTTCCGTCAAGGCTGATCTCAGGGGTTCACAGTGTGCTTTAAAGCATCGAATACAGAGTCGGGAGTGGAATGTGCCCACCTCTGCTTGTCAGAAAGAGGCCCTGACAGGAGAAAGTGATGTGATTAATACACAATATTAGTACTGTACCAGGCCATTTAAAGGTCTGTTTGAGAGGAATCCACCAAGCAGTGATACTCTGGCGAACATCTTGCACCAGTGGACTTCAACATACCTTCCTTAATTTCCCTGTTTTAAGAGAGTATGGTACCTGAGATTAAGATAGTACAATTATATTGTTGGTTTCGTAATTTCTGTTCAGACTCAGGATATCTCCAGAGTTTTCATATGAGTATTATTAGACCTGACATCCTTGGCAAAGTCTCCTGTCTTTTTGCCTCTACTTCCTATGCTTTGTCTGTGTGCTGGACATTGTTTTTGCTGGTCTTGATACTCTGGGCACTTTACCACTGCTGATCAGTGCTAAAGTGAAAGTGCTAACTGTGTAAATTGTATGTGTACTTGGCTTTTCCATGTTTGGCATTTTTGATTTACTAGTAAGTCCCTTGTAAAGTGCAGTAGAGGTGCCCAGGGTCTGTAACCCAAATGCTACCAGTGGGCCTGCAGTAATGATTGTGCCATTCTAACAGTGGAATACTTCCAAATTTGTTTTTCACTGTTGTAAGGCCTATCCCTCTCATAGGTTAACACTGGGGCTGCCTTTAAATAACTTAAGTGCAGTTTCCCTTTGGGAGAAGATAGAGTTGTGGAGCTTGGGGTCTCTGAACTCACAATTTAAAAATACATCTTTTGGTAAAGTTGTTTGTTAAGTTGTCCGTTTGAAAATGGCACTTTTAGAAAGCAGGCATTTTCTTGCTTAAACCATTCTGTGAATCTGACTGCTTGTGTATTCCTTGTCTGGGTCAGACTGACAGTTGGGCTGTTTGTGAATCTCCACTAGACAGTTACACAAAGGGAGCAGGGGTGTAGCCTACATATCCTGATGGGCCATCTGGGTTAGAGTGGAGGGAGGAGTGGTCACTTATACCTGAAAGGGCTGTGCCTGCCCTCACACAATGCAGTCTCCAACCCCCTTGTATGAGTCTGGAGCCAGGACTGGGCAAGGTCTGATCTTGTGAACATCAGAGACTTTCCTTTGAAGTTTGCCTACTTCAGAGGCAGAAAGGGGAATAAATAGTGGACCCAAAATCCCAGATTTTTAGATTACTTCTGGAACCAAGAGAAACTTCTGCCAAGGAGAAGAGCTGAAGAGCTGGAGGAGTACTGCCTCTTTGCCTGTGACTCTGGTTTGCTGGGTTGGCCTACAGTTGCCGGTTCTGCCTGATTGCGGACAAAGAATGGACTTTGTGGTATATTTCTGCTTGTGGAGTGTCTCCAAGGGCTTGGACTGAGCTTGCCTCTTGTTTTGAAGTATCAGGGCCATCAAAGACTTCCTCTGCCAGCACCTGGACTCTACTTTGACTCCTACCCTGCCGAGTGGTGCCCTGTCCAGTCCCTGGGCCCTTGAAAGATGAAGCTTGTGGAATAAAGACTGAAATCCACACACACAAGCCGTGTGGGGAACATTTTGATGCCCCACCTGCGACGTGGCTGTAAAAAAACGACACACCGCCTTAATCGTGGCGGAAAAATCGACGCACCACTGCATTTCGACTATGAAATCGACGCAACACCTGCATCACGGCTGGAGAAATGACCTCATACCTGCTTACAGCTGCTGAAAACTGTGCAACCCCACGCAGCGCGGTTTTCCATCACCATGCAGCCGGATTTCGCACACATAATCGCTGGGCATCAAAATCAACGTGAACCTTTGCAGAGCCAAGGCACCCCGTCTGGTAATCGATGCATCGCTCTCTTGTGGGAGAGAGAAAAGATGAATAGTCTGCCCCACCGGGGAACAAACAATGCACCGCCTCACTTGCGAGAAAGGAATTGACACATTGCTGACTTTTCTGATGCAGGCTCGCCCGTGCAGCTTTATTTTTGACGCAAACCAGTTACTTTGAGTTACAACAATGTTTCCATTACTTTCTATGTAGTAAGATTCTGTTGTTTTAAAAATTCATAACTTTACTTGTGTATGTTGGATTGTTGTCGTTTTGGTCTTGTTTGATTTAGATAAATATTGACTATTTTTCTAAACTAGTGTCGTGTCTATTTTGTAGTGTTGTCACTGTATTACTGTGTGTGTTAGTACAAATTCTTCACACATTGTCTTTGAGATAAGCTTGACTGTGTCAAGCTACCAAGGGGGCGAACAGAGGTTATCTTAAGTGAATATTTCTCTTGCCCTGACTAGAGTGAGGGTCTCTGCTTGGACTGAGTGCAAATTGACTGCCAGACAGTTATCACAAATATTTGTTTAAAAAACACAACGTATAAAGAACTATTCTCTTTTGTGGCTTTCATAAAGTTCTTTAGTGTATTGACATTTGTGTTTGAATAGACCGAGATATGGTATCTTTCATTTGAGAAGAGCATGAAGTTGGAGCAGAGACTGTGTCAGTGGTGTGGAAGAATGTTTTGCCCGCCCTGAACTGGCTCCAGGCCCAAGAGGATGTACTATGTATTCCAACTATTTTTGGATGCTATTTTTTCTGAACCTTTTGTAGGACTTTGGGGTAGCCCCAGTATGTTTCCTCTGTTCCCACGTATTGTACAGAATGGTGCATCAGTGTCTCAGTTCCTGTCTTTCTTGATTTGGATATTTCAAGTTCTCACATGGCAGCTTCAATGTTGGTTTGTAGATGGAAATACTGGAAATGGAAAGATTCTTGAGTCTGTTTTCCCATTTACGCTATTTTTTGAGGCAAGAAGAGGGGTTAATAAGAGCATTGGGGTTTAATGACAGTTCAGAGTCAGTGTTTTCTCAGGAATGAAGTCCACCTCTCAAATTAGAGATTATCAGGAAAGGGACCTCTATGAACTTTTGCAAAAGACAGTCAGGGATCAATCATGATTGTAGGACAGATGGTCTGAATCCAGGACATATTCCTTGAATAGTTTGGTATGAGACATTTTGATTTGGACAGAGAAAAGAGTGGCCTTTCAGAGCAAGTCATGTTATGGGGATAAAAAATATAGCAACAGGTTCTTCTGAACAAATTATTCTCCTCCTCATCAAGGCTGAGGGCAAAAAGGGTATATTTTGTTCAAGGAATATGCGAAGCAACTGAAAAGAGAGTAGCATTGTAGCACAGTGGTATAGAAGTGGTCTGGGATGATAAGCTCATGGCAATTGAGGTCCTTGAAAATATGTTGAAATGTGTTTTCTTGTTAACATGCAGTCAGAAGTAACTGTTCGATGGCCTGTGTAGCTGTAGATACACATGCTGTGCACAAGCTCGCCATCTAGTGCTGGGTTTGGAGTAGTACAACTTGTTTTTCTTCAAATAAACTTTTAGAGTCACCGGATCAAGTGACTCTTCCCCTCTGTAACACTGTGCATGGGCATAGAATCCTTTATTAGATTATTTCTCTCCGTCATCAGGTTCGGACGTGTGTTCCTCTCGCTCAGAGTTCTCAGCTCCATACAGTCTAAAACGGTGTTCTCTCCGTCTTTCTATCATTGTCGGTTTTGTTTTTGATTGTGTATTCTTCACTTTATTGTTTCGGTTCCATTTCTGCATGAGGAATTACATTTTTCAGCCTTTCTGGACGAAAACAGGCCCTCTCTGCCCCTCTTCGGGCCTACCTCTTCCACATGACATCGAAGTATGCAGCCCTAATGGAAAGTACTCCATTTCGGTTTTGACCTTGATGCCAGTCAAACTTTTTACACACTGACCACCACCAGGTGTGTAATTTCTGTCCTTCTTCTGACCACAACGAGCAGACCTGCGAAGAGTACCGTTCTTTTCGATCAAAGAAGACACTTAGAGATCAAAGAACTTGTCAGATGGAAATGGCGTTTCGACTTCCAGGTGACACACCGGACATCTTAGGTGAAGAGTATGCGCAAGAAGAGTTAGAACAGGAGTGGGCCTTCTCAGTAGAAGATTCAGACTCTGATGTGCAGTCGGACATCGAGAGTCAACCATTTTAGGCAGCGCAAACTGTGAGTAAAATGACCCCTTTTCCATCAACCAAAACAACAACAAAAAAGGTCACCAGTCCGCCACTGCCTTCCAGCAATGGTCGGAGCTGAGAAACTTATTTGAAAGCCCCACATTCCAGCTCGGAACCGAAAAAAGCCAAAGAGAAATCTTCGGCATCGACCTCCAGCACCTCCATTTCAGCTCCAACAAGACTGAAAATACATGGTGCTTCGGTGCCGACAACTTTGGTATCAACCTCTTTGCCACCGAAAAAGAGAAAACATCCAGCTACAGTTTCGGCACCAAAAATGTTCTGTCCAAAAAGAACTTTGGAACAGAAAATATTAGAAAAGACTTTCAGAGACTCTGGATAGTCTTTAACCACAACTCCATCACATTTGGAACCAATTCTAGAAGTTATGGATGCTCTGCAGCGCAGACTTCAAATTCTAGAAGGAACGGGTGGATTATAACATCACCTCTGCCGCCTTTAAAGAGGAAATTACCTTTCCAAGAGAGTCTTGATTCCTTTCCTCCTCCAAAAAAGACTACTAAATGAAAGACTCATTTTCTTATTAAAACTTCTCCACCAACTTCGCCACAACATACTCCTCCACCAACATCTCCCCCTCCTTTAGGGTTCACACCACCTAGTTCACCACCTGGTGGAACTCAAGATTTAGGGGATACATTAGACCCATGGGATGACTATGACCCGGATCCTATTACACCAAATCATCCAGATCTTTACCCAGCTACGCCTTCACCACCTGAAGATTCCACCTCAGATCAACAGGTTATAGCTAGGGCAGCAGCATTTCACAATGTACATATGTACACTGGTCCAATAGAGGAGGATTTTTTATTTGACACCCTTAAGGTGCAACACTTAAGGAAAGTCTGTTCATTCCAGTGATTCCAGGAATGCTCAGACATGCAGATGAAATATTTAAAAAGCCTGTTAGATCAAGGGTTTTAACTCCCAGAGTGGATAAACACTATAAGGCTGCACTAGGGGATATTTTATTTATAAAAACACAGATCCCTCCGGACTCTATTGTTGCCTCCTGCACGCAAAAAAGCTAATAGCAAATCAACAGAAAACACTCCTCCTGATAAACAAAGTAAAACAATTCTATGCAGCAGGGAAAAGAGTGGCAGCTCAAGCAGCCAATCTCTGGCGAACTGCAAATGTACAAGCGTTGTTATCCCTGTATGATAGAGCTCACTGGGATGCCATGGAGGAGCTTTTACAGTACCTACCAGAAGAACATTGTTTAAGGGGGTAGAAATTGTAAATGAGGGAAAACAGTTTCCAACAACTCTATTAGATGTATCTGTGAGGCTGCTGATACAGCAGCATGCAGTGTTAACGCCAGCGTCCTCATTAGGCGTCATGCCTGGCCCAGATGTTCAGGTTATAAAGTGGAGGTACAAGGCAGTTTTAAACATGCCCTTTGATAAAGAGCATTTATTTGGGCCACGAGTGGATCACTTGAAAAATTAAACATAGACCATCAAACTGCCAAAGCTATGGGAGCTTGGCAAGCTCTCATAACTTTTTGTCCACATAAGCTACCTATGCCAAATTTGTATCCTTTTTTTCCAACATCCTAGGTTCTCTAGAGGTACCCAGAGTTGATGGGTTCCCCTGGAGGAGACCAAGAAATTAGACAAAATAGAGCTTTTTTTTATTTTATTTTATTTTTTTTTATTTATTTTTTAAATGGGGGGAAAAAAGGCTACAGAAGAAAGGTTGTGGTTTTTCCCTGACAATGGCATCAACAAAGGGTTTGTGGGGCTAAAATCCCCATCTTCCAAGCTTTCAGGAACAGGCAGACTTGAATCAGAAAACTACATCTTTTTTAACACAATTTTGCCATTTTACTCGGACATACCCCATTTTTACTTTTTTTGGTGATTTCAGCCTCCTTCTAGTTAGTGACAGAAATAGGTGTGAAAAGTAGATAAAATTCCGAATTCAGCAAGGGGTCATTTTGTAAATGCTTCAAGGTTTTCCTACAGAAAGTAACAGCTAAAATAAAAACAAAATTTAAATTGAGGTGAAAAAAGAGGCATTTCTGTCCACGTTTTCTTCTATAACTTTTTCCAGCTATGACAAATGTTTGAAAACAATATACTGTTAGGTCTGCTGGACTCTTCTATGTGTGGGGGTATATAGGACTTGTAGGTGCATCAAGAACCCTAGGTACCCAGAGCCAATAAAGGATCTGCACCTTGCAATGGGTTTTCATTGTACACGGGGTATACAGCAAATCATTTGGTGAAATATAAAGAGTGAAAAATAGGTATCGAGGAAACCTTTGTATTTCCAAAATGGGCACAAAAGGGGCCTAGTGTTATAATTGACATACTAGTGATTCGCCCCCCTTACAAGAACCCCGTACTCCCAGTTGTGTTTTTGTATTTTGGGAGCAGAGTACGGGTGTGTTCCCTGTTTGCCCCCTACTCCCACATTCTCTCTCTGTGTGTTTTACATTTCTTAAATTGACATCTTTTTTTACACACTGTCTTACATTTGGCAGGAAAAATTTAGAGAAAGACAAGAGGCAATAACACTTGTTCTTCTATTCTGTGTTTCCCCAAGCCTCCTGATAAAAATGGTACCTCACTTGTGTGGGCAGGCCTAATGCCCGGTACAGGAAACGCAACACATTTTTACATTGAAATCTGACGTGTTTTTTTGGAAAGGGCCTAGCTGTGGATTTTGACCTCTAGCTCAGCTGGCACCTAGAGAAACCTAGCAAACCTACACATTTTTAAAACTCGACACCTAGGGGAATTCAGAATGGGGTGACTTGTGGGGCTCACAACAGGTTCTGTTATCCAGAATCATTTGCAAACCTCAGAATTTGGCAAAAAACACACTTTTCCCTTACATTTTGGGGAAAGAAAGTCGTGGAATCTGAGAGGAGCCACAAATTTCCTTCCACCCAGCATTCCCCCAAATCTCCCATTAAAATACCTCACTTGTGTTGATAGACATAGCGCCCGTGACAGGAAATGCCCCAAAACACTACGTGGAAAGATCAAAATGATCAAATACAAAACCACCTGTTTTGGGGGGCTGGGTAGGGCACCCGCCTTTTTGGTCCTGGGCTCAGCAGCCATCTAGGGAAACCTACCAAAGCCAGACATTGATGAAAATTAGACGCCCGAGGGAGTCTAGGAAGGTGTTCATTGCGTGGATCCCCCCAGTGTTTTCTTACCCAGAATTGTCAGCACACCTCAAATTTGCCAAAAACATCACAGTTCCCCCACATTTCTGTGTGGGATCACTGCACCAGCACAAATTTCCTACCACCCAACATTCCCCCTCGTTCCCCGATAAAAATGTTGTAGGAAGTTGGCTCTGTATGTGCTATTTCAAAGTAAGGAATAGCATGCACAGAGTCCAAGGGTTCCCCTTAGAGGTAAAATAGTGGTAAAAAGAGATAGTACTAATGCTCTATTTTGTGGTAGTGTGGTCGAGCAGTAGGCTTATCCAAGGAGTAGTGTTAAGCATTTGTTGTACATACACATAGACAATAAATGAGGTACACACACTCAGAGACAAATCCAGCCAATAGGTTTTTATATAGAAAAATATCTTTTCTTAGTTTATTTTACGAACCACAGGTTCAAATTCTACATGTAATATCTCATTCGAAAGGTATTGCAGGTAAGTACTTTAGGAACTTCAAATCATCAAAATTGCATGTATACTTTTCAAGTTATTGACAAATAGCTGTTTTAAAAGTGGACACTTAGTGCAATTTTCACAGTTCCTAGGGGAGGTAAGTTTTGATTAGTTTTACCAGGTAAGTAAGACACTTACAGGGTTCAGTTCTTGGTCCAAGGTAGCCCACCGTTGGGGGTTCAGAGCAACCCCAAAGTCACCACACCAGCAGCTCAGGGCCGGTCAGGTGCAGAGTTCAAAGTGGTGCCCAAAACACATAGGCTAGAATGGAGAGAAGGGGGTGCCCCGGTTCCGGTCTGCTTGCAGGTAAGTACCCGCGTCTTCGGAGGGCAGACCAGGGGGGTTTTGTAGGGCACCGGGGGGGACACGAGTCCACACCGAAATTTCACCCTCAGCGGCGCGGGGGCGGCCGGGTGCAGTGTAGAAACAAGCGTCGGGTTCGCAATGTTAGTCTACGAGAGATCTCGGGATCTCTTCAGCGCTGCAGGCAGGCAAGGGGGGGGTTCCTCGGGGAAACCTCCACTTGGGCAAGGGAGAGGGACTCCTGGGGGTCACTTCTCCAGTGAAAGTCCGGTCCTTCAGGTCCTGGGGGCTGCGGGTGCAGGGTCTCTCCCAGGCGTCGGGACTTTAGGTTCAAAGAGTCGCGGTCAGGGGAAGCCTCGGGATTCCCTCTGCAGGCGGCGCTGTGGGGGCTCAGGGGGGACAGGTTTTGGTACTCACAGAATCAGAGTAGTCCTGGGGTCCCTCCTGAGGTGTCGGATCGCCACCAGCCGAGTCGGGGTCGCCGGGTGCAGTGTTGCAAGTCTCACGCTTCTTGCGGGGAGCTTGCAGGGTTCTTTAAAGTTGCTGGAAACAAAGTTGCAGCTTTTCTTGGAGCAGGTCCGCTGTCCTCGGGAGTTTCTTGTCTTTTCGAAGCAGGGGCAGTCCTCAGAGGATGTCGAGGTCGCTGGTCCCTTCGGAAGGCGTCGCTGGAGCAGGATCTTTGGAAGGCAGGAGACAGGCCGGTGAGTTTCTGGAGCCAAGGCAGTTGTCGTCTTCTGGTCTTCCGCTGCAGGGGTTTTCAGCTGGGCAGTCCTTCTTCTTGTTGCAGGAATCTAATTTTCTAGGGTTCAGGGTAGCCCTTAAATACTAAATTTAAGGGCGTGTTTAGGTCTGGGGGGTTAGTAGCCAATGGCTACTAGCCCTGAGGGTGGGTACACCCTCTTTGTGCCTCCTCCCAAGGGGAGGGGGTCACAATCCTAACCCTATTGGGGGAATCCTCCATCTGCAAGATGGAGGATTTCTAAAAGTTAGAGTCACCTCAGCTCAGGACACCTTAGGGGCTGTCCTGACTGGCCAGTGACTCCTCCTTGTTATTCTCATTATTTTCTCCGGCCTTGCCGCCAAAAGTGGGGCCTGGCCGGAGGGGGCGGGCAACTCCACTAGCTGGAGTGTCCTGCTGGGTTGGCACAAAGGAGGTGAGCCTTTGAGGCTCACCGCCAGGTGTGACAATTCCTGCCTGGGAGAGGTGTTAGCATCTCCACCCAGTGCAGGCTTTGTTACTGGCCTCAGAGTGACAAAGGCACTCTCCCCATGGGGCCAGCAACATGTCTCGGTTTGTGGCCGGCTGCTAAAACTAGTCAGCCTACACAGATAGTCGGTTAAGTTTCAGGGGGCACCTCTAAGGTGCCCTCTGTGGTGTATTTTACAATAAAATGTACACTGGCATCAGTGTGCATTTATTGTGCTGAGAAGTTTGATACCAAACTTCCCAGTTTTCAGTGTAGCCATTATGGTGCTGTGGAGTTCGTGTTTGACAGACTCCCAGACCATATACTCTTATGGCTACCCTGCACTTACAATGTCTAAGGTTTTGTTTAGACACTGTAGGGGTACCATGCTCATGCACTGGTACCCTCACCTATGGTATAGTGCACCCTGCCTTAGGGCTGTAAGGCCTGCTAGAGGGGTGTCTTACCTATACTGCATAGGCAGTGAGAGGCTGGCATGGCACCCTGAGGGGAGTGCCATGTCGACTTACTCGTTTTGTCCTCACTAGCACACACAAGCTGGTAAGCAGTGTGTCTGTGCTGAGTGAGAGGTCTCCAGGGTGGCATAAGACATGCTGCAGCCCTTAGAGACCTTCCTTGGCATCAGGGCCCTTGGTACTAGAAGTACCAGTTACAAGGGACTTATCTGGATGCCAGGGTCTGCCAATTGTGGATACAAAAGTACAGGTTAGGGAAAGAACACTGGTGCTGGGGCCTGGTTAGCAGGCCTCAGCACACTTTCAATTGTAAACATAGCATCAGCAAAGGCAAAAAGTCAGGGGGCAACCATGCCAAGGAGGCATTTCCTTACACAACCCCCCCCCAAACGAAAGAGGATGAGACTAACCTTTCCCAAGAGAGTCTTCATTTTCTAAGTGGAAGAACCTGGAAAGGCCATCTGCATTGGCATGGGCAGTCCCAGGTCTGTGTTCCACTATAAAGTCCATTCCCTGTAGGGAGATGGACCACCTCAACAGTTTAGGATTTTCACCTTTCATTTGCATCAGCCATTTGAGAGGTCTGTGGTCAGTTTGAACTAGGAAGTGAGTCCCAAAGAGGTATGGTCTCAGCTTCTTCAGGGACCAAACCACAGCAAAGGCCTCCCTCTCAATGGCACTCCAACACTGCTCCCTGGGGAGTAACCTCCTGCTAATGAAAGCAACAGGCTGGTCAAGGCCATCATCGTTTGTTTGGGACAAAACTGCCCCTATCCCATGTTCAGAGGCATCAGTCTGCACAATGAACTGCTTAGAATAATCTGGAGCTTTGAGAACTGGTGCTGAGCACATTGCCTGTTTCAGGGTGTCAAAGGCCTGTTGGCAGTCCACAGTCCAGTTCACTTTCTTGGGCATTTTCTTGGAGGTGAGCTCAGTGAGGGCTGTCACAATGGATCCATATCCCTTCACAAACCTCCTGTAGTACCCAGTCAAGCCAAGGAATGCCCTGACTTGAGTCTGGGTTTTTGGAGCTACCCAGTCCAGAATAGTCTGGATCTTGGGTTGGAGTGGCTGAACTTGGCCTCCACCTACAAGGTGTCCCAAGTAAACCACAGTTCCCTGCCCTATCTGGCATTTGGATGCCTTGATAGAGAGGCCTGCAGATTGCAGAGCCTTCAAAACCTTCCTCAGGTGGACCAGGTGATCCTGCCAGGTGGAGCTAAAGACAGCAATATCATCAAGATAAGCTGTGCTAAAGGACTCCAAGCCAGCAAGGACTTGATTCACCAACCTTTGGAAGGTGGCAGGGGCATTCTTTAAACCAAAGGGCATAACAGTAAACTGATAATGCCCA
Organism: Pleurodeles waltl; assembly: GCF_031143425.1. Taxonomy (NCBI): domain Eukaryota; kingdom Metazoa; phylum Chordata; class Amphibia; order Caudata; family Salamandridae; genus Pleurodeles; species Pleurodeles waltl. Next base: position 497,324,750 of record NC_090445.1, read on the forward strand.
TCAGGTGTGGAGAATGCTGTCTTTTCTTTTGCTCCAGGTGCCATTTTTATTTGCCAGTACCCTGCTGTCAAGTCAAAGGTACTTAGGAATTTGGCAGCACCTAATTTATCAATGAGCTCATCAGCTCTTGGAATTGGATGAGCATCTGTCTTGGTGACAGAATTGAGCCCTCTGTAGTCCACACAAAACCTCATCTCTTTCTTTCCATCTGTGGTGTGAGGTTTGGGGACTAAGACCACTGGGCTAGCCCAGGGGCTGTCAGAGCGCTCAATGACTCCCAATTCCAGCATCTTGTGGACTTCCACCTTGATGCTTTCCTTAACATGGTCAGACTGTCTAAAGATTTTGTTCTTGACAGGCATGCTGTCTCCTGTGTCCACATCATGGGTACACAGGTGTGTCTGACCAGGGGTTAAGGAGAAGAGTTCAGGAAACTGTTGTAGGACTCTCCTACAATCAGCTTGCTGTTGGCCAGAGAGGGTGTCTGAGTAGATCACTCCATCTACTGTACCATCCTTTGGGTCTGATGACAGAAGATCAGGGAGAGGTTCACTCTCTGCCTCCTGATCCTCATCTGTTACCATCAACAGATTGACATCAGCCCTGTCGTGGAAGAGCTTAAGGCGGTTTACATGGATCACCCTTTTGGGGCTCCTGCTTGTGCCCAGGTCCACCAAGTAGGTGACCTGACTCTTCCTCTCTAGTACTGGGTAAGGGCCACTCCATTTGTCCTGGAGTGCCCTGGGAGCCACAGGCTCCAGAACCCAGACCTTCTGCCCTGGTTGGAACTCAACCAGTGCAGCCTTTTGGTCATACCAAAACTTCTGGAGCTGTTGGCTGGCCTCAAGGTTTTTGGTTGCCTTTTCCATGTACTCTGCCATTCTAGAGCGAAGGCCAAGTACATAGTCCACTATGTCCTGTTTAGGCTCATGGAGAGGTCTCTCCCAGCCTTCTTTAACAAGGGCAAGTGGTCCCCTTACAGGATGACCAAACAGAAGTTCAAAGGGTGAGAACCCTACTCCCTTCTGTGGTACCTCCCTGTAAGCGAAAAGCAGACATGGCAGGAGGACATCCCATCTCCTTTTGAGTTTTTCTGGGAGCCCCATGATCATGCCCTTTAATGTCTTGTTGAATCTCTCAACCAAGCCATTAGTTTGTGGATGGTATGGTGTAGTGAATTTATAAGTCACTCCACACTCATTCCACATGTGCTTTAGGTATGCTGACATGAAGTTGGTACCTCGGTCAGACACCACCTCCTTAGGGAAACCCACTCTGGTAAAGATACCAATGAGGGCCTTGGCTACTGCAGGGGCAGTAGTTGACCTAAGGGGAATAGCTTCAGGATACCTGGTAGCATGATCCACTACTACCAGGATATACATATTTCCTGAGGCTGTGGGAGGTTCCAGTGGACCAACTATGTCCACACCCACTCTTTCAAAGGGCACCCCCACCACTGGAAGTGGAATGAGGGGGGCCTTTGGATGCCCACCTGTCTTACCACTGGCTTGACAGGTGGGGCAGGAGAGGCAAAACTCCTTAACCATGCTGGACATATTGGGCCAGTAGAAGTGGTTGACTAACCTCTCCCACGTCTTGGTTTGTCCCAAATGTCCAGCAAGGGGAATGTCATGGGCCAATGTTAGGATGAACTCTCTGAACAGCTGAGGCACTACCACTCTCCTAGTGGCACCAGGTTTGGGGTCTCTGGCCTCAGTGTACAGGAGCCCATCTTCCCAATAGACCCTATGTGTTCCATTTTTCTTGCCTTTGGACTCTTCAGCAGCTTGCTGCCTAAGGCCTTCAAGAGAGGGACAGGTTTCTTGTCCCTTACACAGCTCTTCCCTTGAGGGTCCCCCTGGGCCTAAGAGCTCAACCTGATAAGGTTCAAGTTCCAAAGGCTCAGTTCCCTCAGAGGGCAGAACTTCTTCCTGAGAAGAGAGGTTCCCTTTCTTTTGCTGTGTTGCAGTTGGTTTCCCAACTGACTTTCCTGTTCTCTTGGTAGGCTGGGCCATTTTTCCAGACTCCAGCTCTACTTTTTCACCCTGTGCCTTGCATTGTGCTCTCGTTTTCACACACACCAGTTCAGGGATACCCAGCATTGCTGCATGGGTTTTTAGTTCTACCTCAGCCCATGCTGAGGACTCCAGGTCATTTCCAAGCAGACAGTCCACTGGGATATTTGAGGAGACCACCACCTGTTTCAGGCCATTGACCCCTCCCCATTCTAAAGTAACCATTGCCATGGGATGTACTTTTCTCTGATTGTCAGCGTTGGTGACTGTGTAAGTTTTTCCAGTCAGGTATTGGCCAGGGGAAACCAGTTTCTCTGTCACCATGGTGACACTGGCACCTGTATCCCTCAGGCCCTCTATTCTAGTCCCATTAATTAAGAGTTGCTGTCTGTATTTTTGCATGTTAGGCGGCCAGACAGCTAGTGTGGCTAAATCCACCCCACCCTCAGAAACTAGAGTAGCTTCAGTGTGGACCCTGATTTGCTCTGGGCACACTGTTGATCCCACTTGGAGACTAGCCATACCAGTGTTACCTGGATGGGAGTTTGGAGTGGAACCTTTCTTGGGACAGGCCTTGTCTCCAGTTTGGTGTCCATGCTGTTTACAGCTATGACACCAGGCCTTTTTGGGATCAAAGTTTTTACCCTTGTACCCATTGTTTTGTGAAGAGGCTCTGGGCCCACCCTCCTGTGCAGGTTTTTGGGGGCCTGTAGAAGACTCTTTACTATTTTTAGTTTTGGTTGTCTCATCACCCTTCTGCTGGGGAGTCTTTGTGACCCCTTTCTTTTGGTCACCCCCTGTTGAAGTCTTGGACACCCTTGTCTTGACCCAATGGTCCGCCTTCTTTCCCAATTCTTGGGGAGAAATTGGTCCTAGGTCTACCAGATGCTGATGCAGTTTATCATTGAAACAATTACTTAACAGGTGTTCTTTCACAAATAAATTGTACAGCCCATCATAATTACTTACACCACTGCCTTGAATCCAACCATCTAGTGTTTTCACTGAGTAGTCAACAAAGTCAACCCAGGTCTGGCTCGAGGATTTTTGAGCCCCCCTGAACCTAATCCTGTACTCCTCAGTGGAGAATCCAAAGCCCTCAATCAGGGTACCCTTCATGAGGTCATAAGATTCTGCATCTTGTCCAGAGAGTGTGAGGAGTCTATCCCTACACTTTCCTGTGAACATTTCCCAAAGGAGAGCACCCCAGTGAGATCTGTTCACTTTTCTGGTTACACAAGCCCTCTCAAAAGCTGTGAACCATTTGGTGATGTCATCACCATCTTCATATTTAGTTACAATCCCTTTGGGGATTTTCAACATGTCAGGAGAATCTCTGACCCTATTTATGTTGCTGCCACCATTGATGGGTCCTAGGCCCATCTCTTGTCTTTCCCTCTCTATGGCTAGGATCTGTCTTTCCAAAGCCAATCTTTTGGCCATCCTGGCTAACTGGATGTCCTCTTCACTGGAGTTATCCTCAGTGATTTCAGAGTTGTTGGTCCCTCCTGTGAGGGAACCAGCATCTCTGACTATTATTTGTGGAGTCAGGGCTTGAGAAGCCCTGCTCTCCCTAAGTAGGACTGGAGGGGGGGAATTTCCCTCCAAGTCACTATCTTCATCCTCTGAGTTGCCATCCTCAGAGGGGTTGGCCTTTTCAAACTCTGCCAAAAGCTCCTGGAGCTGTACTTTGGTAGGTTTGGGGCCCATTGCTATTTTCTTTAGTTTACAGAGTGACCTTAGCTCTCTCATCTGTAGATGGAGGTAAGGTGTGGTGTCGAGTTCCACCACATTCACATCTGTGCTAGACATTATGCTTCTAAAAGTTGGAATACTTTTTAAGAAACTAAAACTGGTTCTAGAATCTAATTCAAACTTTTACAAACTTTTAAACTCTAAAAGAAATGCTAAACAGGATCTAACACAAGGCCCTAGCAGGTCTTTTAAGAATTTAGAAAACTTTTCAAATTGCAAAAATCAATTTCTAATGACAATTTTGGAATTTGTCGTGTGATCAGGTATTGGCTGAGTAGTCCAGCAAATGCAAAGTCTTGTACCCCACCGCTGATCCACCAATGTAGGAAGTTGGCTCTGTATGTGCTATTTCAAAGTAAGGAATAGCATGCACAGAGTCCAAGGGTTCCCCTTAGAGGTAAAATAGTGGTAAAAAGAGATAGTACTAATGCTCTATTTTGTGGTAGTGTGGTCGAGCAGTAGGCTTATCCAAGGAGTAGTGTTAAGCATTTGTTGTACATACACATAGACAATAAATGAGGTACACACACTCAGAGACAAATCCAGCCAATAGGTTTTTATATAGAAAAATATCTTTTCTTAGTTTATTTTACGAACCACAGGTTCAAATTCTACATGTAATATCTCATTCGAAAGGTATTGCAGGTAAGTACTTTAGGAACTTCAAATCATCAAAATTGCATGTATACTTTTCAAGTTATTGACAAATAGCTGTTTTAAAAGTGGACACTTAGTGCAATTTTCACAGTTCCTAGGGGAGGTAAGTTTTGATTAGTTTTACCAGGTAAGTAAGACACTTACAGGGTTCAGTTCTTGGTCCAAGGTAGCCCACCGTTGGGGGTTCAGAGCAACCCCAAAGTCACCACACCAGCAGCTCAGGGCCGGTCAGGTGCAGAGTTCAAAGTGGTGCCCAAAACACATAGGCTAGAATGGAGAGAAGGGGGTGCCCCGGTTCCGGTCTGCTTGCAGGTAAGTACCCGCGTCTTCGGAGGGCAGACCAGGGGGGTTTTGTAGGGCACCGGGGGGGACACGAGTCCACACCGAAATTTCACCCTCAGCGGCGCGGGGGCGGCCGGGTGCAGTGTAGAAACAAGCGTCGGGTTCGCAATGTTAGTCTACGAGAGATCTCGGGATCTCTTCAGCGCTGCAGGCAGGCAAGGGGGGGGTTCCTCGGGGAAACCTCCACTTGGGCAAGGGAGAGGGACTCCTGGGGGTCACTTCTCCAGTGAAAGTCCGGTCCTTCAGGTCCTGGGGGCTGCGGGTGCAGGGTCTCTCCCAGGCGTCGGGACTTTAGGTTCAAAGAGTCGCGGTCAGGGGAAGCCTCGGGATTCCCTCTGCAGGCGGCGCTGTGGGGGCTCAGGGGGGACAGGTTTTGGTACTCACAGAATCAGAGTAGTCCTGGGGTCCCTCCTGAGGTGTCGGATCGCCACCAGCCGAGTCGGGGTCGCCGGGTGCAGTGTTGCAAGTCTCACGCTTCTTGCGGGGAGCTTGCAGGGTTCTTTAAAGTTGCTGGAAACAAAGTTGCAGCTTTTCTTGGAGCAGGTCCGCTGTCCTCGGGAGTTTCTTGTCTTTTCGAAGCAGGGGCAGTCCTCAGAGGATGTCGAGGTCGCTGGTCCCTTCGGAAGGCGTCGCTGGAGCAGGATCTTTGGAAGGCAGGAGACAGGCCGGTGAGTTTCTGGAGCCAAGGCAGTTGTCGTCTTCTGGTCTTCCGCTGCAGGGGTTTTCAGCTGGGCAGTCCTTCTTCTTGTTGCAGGAATCTAATTTTCTAGGGTTCAGGGTAGCCCTTAAATACTAAATTTAAGGGCGTGTTTAGGTCTGGGGGGTTAGTAGCCAATGGCTACTAGCCCTGAGGGTGGGTACACCCTCTTTGTGCCTCCTCCCAAGGGGAGGGGGTCACAATCCTAACCCTATTGGGGGAATCCTCCATCTGCAAGATGGAGGATTTCTAAAAGTTAGAGTCACCTCAGCTCAGGACACCTTAGGGGCTGTCCTGACTGGCCAGTGACTCCTCCTTGTTATTCTCATTATTTTCTCCGGCCTTGCCGCCAAAAGTGGGGCCTGGCCGGAGGGGGCGGGCAACTCCACTAGCTGGAGTGTCCTGCTGGGTTGGCACAAAGGAGGTGAGCCTTTGAGGCTCACCGCCAGGTGTGACAATTCCTGCCTGGGAAAGGTGTTAGCATCTCCACCCAGTGCAGGCTTTGTTACTGGCCTCAGAGTGACAAAGGCACTCTCCCCATGGGGCCAGCAACATGTCTCGGTTTGTGGCAGGCTGCTAAAACTAGTCAGCCTACACAGATAGTCGGTTAAGTTTCAGGGGGCACCTCTAAGGTGCCCTCTGTGGTGTATTTTACAATAAAATGTACACTGGCATCAGTGTGCATTTATTGTGCTGAGAAGTTTGATACCAAACTTCCCAGTTTTCAGTGTAGCCATTATGGTGCTGTGGAGTTCGTGTTTGACAGACTCCCAGACCATATACTCTTATGGCTACCCTGCACTTACAATGTCTAAGGTTTTGTTTAGACACTGTAGGGGTACCATGCTCATGCACTGGTACCCTCACCTATGGTATAGTGCACCCTGCCTTAGGGCTGTAAGGCCTGCTAGAGGGGTGTCTTACCTATACTGCATAGGCAGTGAGAGGCTGGCATGGCACCCTGAGGGGAGTGCCATGTCGACTTACTCGTTTTGTCCTCACTAGCACACACAAGCTGGTAAGCAGTGTGTCTGTGCTGAGTGAGAGGTCTCCAGGGTGGCATAAGACATGCTGCAGCCCTTAGAGACCTTCCTTGGCATCAGGGCCCTTGGTACTAGAAGTACCAGTTACAAGGGACTTATCTGGATGCCAGGGTCTGCCAATTGTGGATACAAAAGTACAGGTTAGGGAAAGAACACTGGTGCTGGGGCCTGGTTAGCAGGCCTCAGCACACTTTCAATTGTAAACATAGCATCAGCAAAGGCAAAAAGTCAGGGGGCAACCATGCCAAGGAGGCATTTCCTTACAAATGTTATCACACAATGCTAGGTGGCAGGAATTTTGTGGATTCCTGCAGATTTCGGAAGGTTCTGTCACAAATATGTGGGGAAAATGTGTGATTTTAAGCAAAGTTGAAGGTTTGTAGGGCATTGTTGGTAAGAAAATGGTGGAGAGTGCATGTGAAGCTCACCACCCTGGACTCACCCAGATGCTTAGTTTTCAGATGTGTCTGTCTCGTAGATTTTTCCACATGGCATTGTCCCAAAGTCCAAAAAGTGCATCCCTCACCATTCCAAGGGGGACGATTTTGAGAGTTAGACTAGCTCTCATTGCCCGAATGTAAAACCATAACTCAAAATAATTAAATGTCCTCTTGCTTGCCAATGGGATAAGCTCTTTTAGTGTGCAGGGGGAAAGCTGAAAGACTGTTATCACTTCAGTTGGGGTGGGGGCATAACCATGCCCATACTGGTTGGTAGCCACCACCCCAATTTTTTATATTTTTTATTCCCTGGCATCTAGTTCGCTTTCTGGGAGTAGATCGGGGGTAATTGCCCAATCTGCCCATTTGTGGGCCGAAAACCTTTGTCCCCATTTATTTGGGATGGGGATATAGCCATACCCCAACCCTCTTATTTTGGAGAAAAAAAAAATCTTCCCTGGTGTCTGGTAGGCTTTCTGTCTCCTTTGGGGACAGATGGGCCTTACAAAAATAGGCCGATCTGCCTACCATGGGGAGCGACCCTTGCCCAAGGGGTGGCCCCCAATCCCTGGTGCCTAAGTGGTTCCACTCCCCCAGGGGCAGATCGGCCTAATAGAGATATTAGGGGGGGCAGAAATGGCCTAAAATAAATTTGCCCTACAGGGGAGCGACCCTTGACTAAGGGGTCACTCCCCTTGCGTAAAATTGGCGCAAACAAAATCCCTAGTGACTAGTGGTTTCTGCCCCCCCTTGGGGGCAGATTGGCCTGGGAAAAATAGGCTGATCTGCCCCCAAGGTGGGCAGAAATGGCCTAAAAATAAAATTACCTCCTCCTTAACCCCATCTCCACCCCAGGGTAGCGCTTCTTGCATAAAGGGGTCACTAGCCACGTCTAAAAAATAATTTAAAAAAATGATCCCTGGAGTCCAGTGGCTTCTGCCCCCCTGGGGGCAGATCGGTCTAATTAAAATAGGCCGATTTGGCCCCCGGGGGACGGGTGGGGCAGAAATGACCTTATAAAAAATGCCCCCCTTGGGGAGCAACCCTTGCCCAAGGGGCCTCTCCCCTCATGCCAATATCAAAAAACAACAAACTCCCTGGTGTCTATTGGGCATGCCTGCAGCCCTATCGCTATGCGATCGGCCTGCAGGAATGCTCAGAAAGACAGGAAAGGAAAAGGCTTTCCTTTCCTTTCATGTCTCTCTGCCTGCCCCCACCCCTGATCGGAAGAGAAATGAAAGCATTTCTCTTTCGATCGCGCTTGAAGCTAAGCTTCTAGTCCGATAGGGCAGCCTCTGATGAGTTCAGCGCGCGATGGCGCACTGATGTCATCAAGCGTCACTGGTTCGGGGGGTGGGAGGTTGGATAGGGAAGCGATTCCCTTCCATCCTTGCCCATGGCCTACTGGGGAGCACTAGTGGCACAATATCACCCAGGGACAGACAATCACTTTGCAGACCTACTGAGCAGGATGCAGCAACAAATAGACAAGTGGGAAATCCACCCACAAGTCCTTTAACAGTACTTTCAAAAGTGATGAACACCTCAAATAGACCGTTTTGCAAAATATAAAAAAAAGCCAAATCTTCACCTCCAGATACCTGCACCCTCAATCCAAGGGCAATGCTCAATGGAGGAGTTGGTCTGGGATATTTGCTTACACTTTTCCCCTTCTCCCGTTCTTACCCTTTTCCCTCCTCTTCCACTCTTAACCTTTCTGGTCCGGAAGGTCAAACAATCTTAACCTCAACATGATCTTAGTGGCTGCTACATGGGCACATCAACCATGGTTCACATCACTTTTGGATCTCTCAATTGTTCCACATCAGAAGCTTCACAACAAACCAGACCTCCTGACACACAAACAGGGTCAAATAAGACATCCAAATCCTAAATCACTCAACCTAGTGATATAGCTCCTGTGGTCATAGAATTTTGATATTTACAATTACCACAGGAATGTATGGATGTTTTTAAACAAGCAGGCAAACCTTCAACTAGACAATGTTATGCTGGAAAATGGAAACATTTTGTTTGCTATTGTCAAGCAAAAAACATTGGCCCTCTCAAACCAACAGTACAAGACATTGTGCAATATTTATTACAATTCCAAAGAGCAAATCTAGCGTACACATCTATTAATTTACATTTAGCAGCCAAATCTGCATATCTTCAAAACAGACCGCATATTTATTTGTTTAGAATTCCAGTTATCAAAGGACTAAAAAGAATACTTCCACCAAGAATTCCTCCATGTCCATCTTGGAATCTTAACATTGTACTGACAGGGCTTATGGCTCCACCGTTTGAGCCACTTCACTCCTGTTACCTACAACTCCTTTCATGGAAAGTAGCATTTTTAATCGCGATCACCTCCCTTAGATGTGTCAGTGAGCTCCAAGCTTTAACTTTGGAAGGACCCTTCTTTCAAGTTCATAACAAAAAAATTGTGTTAAGAAAAAATCCAAAAATTCCTTCCAAAGGTAATTTCACAATTCCATATTAATCAAACAATAGAATTACCAGTTTTCTTTCCACAACCAGATTCAGTAGCCAAAAGAGCTCTACATACTCTGGATGTTAAAAGGACTCTTATGTATTATGTAGATAGAACAAAAAATTTAGGAAAGCAAAACAACTTTTTGTGGCTTTCTCCAAACCACACAAAGGACAGCCTATATCTAAAACAACTATAGCTAGATGGATAGTCAAATGTATTCAGACGTGCTATAGTAAAGCTAAATGACAATTACCTGTACCATCTAGAGCACACTCCACTAGGAAAAAAGGTACATCTATGACATTTTTAGGCAACATACCTATAGCAGATATTTGTAAAGAGCAACATGATCTACACCAAACACATTTACAAAACATTGTGTAGACATCTTTGGTCGACAACAGGCAAATGTTGGACAAGCTGTACTCAAAATGCTTTTTCAAACAACTGCAACTCCTGCTCGCTAGCCACCGCTTTATGGAGGGACTGCTTTACAGTTGTGTATCTACAGGCACACATGCCATCGAACAGAAAATGTTACTTACCAGTAGACATCTGTTTGTGGCACGTAGTACTATAGATTCACATGCACCCTTCCTCCTCCCAGGACGCATGTAGATGTTGCAATGTAATAATATGTAAATAATGTAAATACATAGCATGGACATCTTTTCTATTCTACTCTCTATTTTCACTACTTCGCTATCCCGACGGCAGAGAACCAATCTAAGAAAGAACTCAATGTCCATGCGCAGTATTACCGAGAGGGGGAGTCACTCTGTCCCGTAACTCAAAAAGTTTCTTTGAAGAAAAACAAGTTGTACTAATGTTATCACTCTCCCACCTGGAAATCTTCTTTGTGGATAGGTATGTACATATGTATGTAGGAGGCTGGCCCTCTATGAAGTGTACAAAACTAGGCACGCTGTGTAGGGGACCCTGGCAGCCACACGTTGGTTTACAGAGGTAAAACCTAGACCAAATAATGCTCTAATTTTTATGGTAGCTTGGTCGAGCAGTTAGGCTAATCTTGGATAAGTGCAAAGCATTTGTTGTACTCACCGTATCAATAAATGAGACCACACACTTGAAGGAATAACTCGATAAAAATACCTCAAATTTTTATTAAAAATGTAGGAGCAAATGATCAAAATCGGGGAAGTACTTAAATTATTAATTTTTGAAGTTTTAATAAAAAAAATAGTCTTTTGTGCGTAATTACGCCCTATGGGTCTCAATGGAGAAAATACTTTGAAAATGTATATAAAATCAGGCAGTGCTTTTACCTTTTGCAGCTATATCAGTCATCGGTGAGCACTATGGACCAGTTAGAGATGTTTGGGCAGCTCCCGGTTTCGATGGGAGCAGCTGCAGAAAGTCACTGGTGCCTGGCCATTGCGGGGGACCACTTGGAAAAGAGCTGCATAGGTGGACTTAAAGGTATGTCTGGTGGGTCCCCTTCGAGTGTCGAGGTTGCAATGGGTGGGGAACCCTTGGAGCACAGCTGGATCTTCGGTACAGGCCACAGGGTGGCCGGGTGCAGATCGAATCCGTGAGCCAAGAGCTGTGCAAAGGTGACCCTTGGAAGCAGGAAGTAGGTCTTTTTGGGTGTCCCTTGCAGGTCAGCAGGGGCACTCTGGTTGGAGGTCCGGATAGTTCCTGAAGTCCCTCGACTGGGGCTTCCTCACAGTCCTTTTTCAGTCCAGAATGGACTGTCCTTCTGTGTCTCACGTCAGGTGCCCAGTACTTAGGGCTATTACACGGTCTGGCCGTTGGAGGGTGCAGTGCCAGCAGACTTGGCACACTGGTAGGGTTTGTCCTGGCAGTCAGATTGGTGAAGTTTGATCCAGCTGCAGTATCTGATTCCTTGGTCAGCAGCCAGTCAGTGAAGTGGCCTTTACTGCATCTTTGGTTCCTTGATGTTGTGGAGTGATGCCTTCACTCTAAAGGGAGATCTTTGGCGATTTGTAAAGAGTGGAGGTCCTCTAGGGGTTTGTTGAGTCCAACATCCAAGCAACCCTTCAGTGGCGATTGTGAAGTCCTAAGTGCAGCAGGCAGGGTTTGGCGCCTTTACTTGGAGCATTAGGACTTCAGCTCTTGAGCCTTGGGCCTTCTTTGTTGCTAGTCTTTTTTGTCCTTGGAATCTGATTTCTTGGTCTACAGATGTCCACTTAGTCCTGTATTTAGTGGGCGTTTTAGGGGGTACCTAGTAGTGACCACAGGCCATCTACCTTAGGGTTGGTTACATCCACTAAGTGACCACTTCTTGTGGGCAGAGCTCACTTCCCTACACCTCCTTGGCTGTTATCCTACCACGCAAGATGGAGGAAAACGAAATGGAGAGGTCATTTCATGTGCAACACCTTAGGGGTGGTGCAAGCAGGGGCTGACAATCCCTCTTGTCCTTTGTGTGTTTTTGCACCATTGCTCCTGCCAAAAAAGGGGTTTTGCAATGGGGGAGGCCATCTGCTGCTAGCAGCAGGCTTGAGGGTCATGTTTCAAGGGTGGTAAGCCCTTTGAAGCTCTTAGGCAGGGCTGTGTACATTCCTGGGAGAGGTGGGGGTACCACTTCTGCCCAGAAAGGGCTTTGTTCTCTGGCCCCAGAGAGCAATATCTCTCTCTTCAGGGGTCCAGAATCATGTCTGGTGGTGGCAGACTGGTTGGGACTGGCCAGCGACCATGCCAAGGTAGTTAGCTTTTGCCCCCTAGGTACATTTTGTAATAAATCCAATACTGGTGCCAGTTTGGATGTATCATTCTACGTTGTTTGATACCAAACAACTCAGGGTTCAGAGTAGCCATCATGTAGCTGGGAAACTCCTACTGACCAGTGTCCACCACATTCATTTAAAATGGCTGCTCTGTTCACTTACTATGTCCCAGTTTGGCAAGGACACAGTAGGGACATATTGCATATTCAGCTGTGCCCTCACATACAGTATAGTGCACCCTGCCCTTGGCCTAGAAGGCCTTCCGGAGGGTTGACCTACCTATATTGCATGCCTTCTATAGTGCACAGGGCACACAGGCTGTGTGCCATGTCAATTTTGCATTTTGGGATTATAACAGGACACTCAGTCTGCAATGGCAGTCCTGGTTGCATCTGGATGCATGGCCCTTGAGGATGGCACAATATGTGCTGCTGCCCTCAGGTGTCTACTCTTAGTACCCCATGCACTGGGTACCTGAGTACCATTTACTAGGGACTTAAAGTGGCAGCTAAAGGTGTTTCCGTTTGTATCCATACCTTTGCAATTGTAGGGAAAGAACATCAGCACTAGGGACAGGTTAGCAGGATCCCAGTCCACTCTAGTGCAAGTTGCATACAGAAACCAGGCAAAAAGTGTTTGTGGGGGGTACTGCACAGGGTGCAAGTTTCTCACACAAGTCCCCACAGGCCAGGAGACTCAGCCAATATCTAGGAGAGGCTTCCTAGTTTGTCAGGCATGGAAAAGAAGGGAAACAGGCTTGTTATTTGCATGGCCTACTCTGCCTCACATCCTACTGTCCAGGTCATTCCCTCTGGGGAACTGACATACCTCTATAGCTACAGGTCCCAATCTGAAATGTACCACCAGTAACTGCACCTTTTCCTTCTGTCTTTGGGTCAGAGGTGTCCGCCTCAGCTATCCCTATCTTAGCCATGGCATCACCTAGCTTACCCAAAGAGGTCACCCATAATTTGAGTAACCCCACCATGACCAACAGGGTCAGGGGACCTAACCTAATATTTAGTATGGGGTCAGACTACTATGCCAAGCAGTACAGCCATAAAGGCTAGCATCAAGCAGAGGCCACTGACAGCTGTCAGTGCCCAGAACCACTAGTTTAGCGCCACACCCACAGGGGACAGGGCTAACTTACAGGCTTCTTTGAGTTCAGGGTGCCTGTCTGCTGCAAGGGAGTGAGGGTCTCTACATCCTGCAGAGAACACCCTTCTTCCACTCTTTCTCTCAGCTGAGGAGCCACCAACTCGGGCTCAACAGTTGCCTGACTAATCGGGACTTCTTGGGGGTCAAGCTGGGCTTCACCAGTTCCAATAGTGGCGTTCTTCCCTAATGGAGCAGAAACTCCTTAGCTCTCGCGTGCCTTAGTTAAAGGTTGTCCACCTTCCCTTTTTGTTTTTTTCTTTTTCTTCTGGCGCCTACTTGCACACACTGCAGGGGCAGCACCTCCAGAATTCTTGGGAGAGGACTGGAGCTGGACCAGTTTCTGTTTTGGGCTCTGTTCAGCCTCTGGGTGGTCATTTCCAACAAGACAGTCAAGGGGGAGGTCTGTATTGACCACCACCCTTCTCCAGTTAAGAGACCCATCTATCTCTATAGGCACTACAGCTACTGGCCTTTCAGTGACTTTCCCTGGGATAACACTTACCCTGACAGCCTCTCCTGTGAAATACTGGTTTGGGAGGACCAGCCTGTCATGCACAACTGTGTGACTGGCACAGGTGTCCCCACGGCAGTGTCCCTACAGCATTCACTAGTAGGTGGTGGAAGCGTCTACTCCCCTCTGGAATCACCAACTCACCTGTTGGGCCCACTCTCCAGTTAAAGGCTATGAGGCCCTCTTCATCTGAGGAGTCATCCATAGTGGCTACACTGCCTACCCCTGGGGTCTTACTAGTGGGTTTGTTTTTGGGGACAAGAGGTTTCTTTGCTGTGGTGTCCTGTCTTTTGACAGTTGTTGCACCATGCCTTAGTGGGATCCCGGTTTTTACCCTGGTAACCACTCCGTTTTGTGAGGTGTCTTTGAGCCCACCCTCCTGGACAGATTTGTGGTGGCCTAAGGATTCCTTCTCTTTATTTCCAGGGTAATCCATCTTTTTCTGTTGGGGTGAGGGCGGTGGGCTTCCCTAACTGTCTTTTGGTCACCCCCTCCAGTTTTGGCTTGGACACCCTAGTTCTCACCCTATGATCAGCCTTCCTCCCATATATTTGGGGGAAGACTGACCCCCAATTTACTAGGTACTGGTGCAACTTTTCATTGGCACAACTACTCAAAATGTGTTGTTCCATCAGCAAATTGTACAGCCCTTCATAATCATGTACCTTGTTGCCCTCTAACCAACCACCTAGCATATTTACTGAGAAGTCCACAAGCTCTACACAGGACTGACTGTGGGATTTTTGATGCCCCCTGACGTTTATGCGGTATTCCTCACTGCTAAATCCAAAGCCCTCAATCAGGGCACCCTTCATGACATCATAGGGGTTAGCATCTGTTTCACTCAGTGTCAGGAACTTATCCCTGCACCTTCCTGATGATAATTCCCATAACAGAGTGATCCAGTGCTTCTTTTGGACATCTTTCCCAACGCAGGCTCTTTCAAAGGCAATTAACCATTTCTGGATATTATCTCCTTCTTGGTAGGGGGGGGGACAACTACTTTTGGAATCTTAGGTTGAAAGGTCTTGCTTCTGCCACCAGAGATTGGTGCTAAGCCCATCTCTCTTCTTTTCTTTTTTATTCTAAAAGTGGAGTCTCTAAGGCCAACCTTTGGGCTAACTTGTCTAGAGCCACAGCCTCCTCTTAGGGGGCTCTTGGACTTGGGGCAGAAGAGCTACCTTCTCCCCCATTGTCCACAGAATCTTCTACCCCCACAGATGCATCATCATCTATTTCATCTGTGGGGTTATCTTTTTCATACTGAGCCACCGGAAGCCTAAGCTTTTCTGCACAGGGACTTTGTTGCTAGTAGGAATTTGACACAGTCTATAGAGTTTCCTTAAACGGTCATAGATATATGCCTGGTAAGGGGCCAGGTCAAGTTCCTGGCTCTGGTTCTCAGCATGTGTCTCCTTTACCTTACTAACACTTACTACTGTTGTAGGGACCTAACCAGGGCCCTAACCGTTATTTTACAAATTTGCAAAAATTTTGCCAATTGGTAAAAAAAAAAAAGCAATTTAGCTAAAGACAATTTGAGTTATTCGTGTGCTCACAAATTGACAAAGTTATATCAGCAAATGCAAAGTCTTTATCCCACCTCTGATTCACCAAATGTAGGAGGCTGGCCCTCTATGTAGTGTACAAAACTAGGCACACTGTGCAGAGGGTCCGGGCAACAACACACTGATTTACAGAGGTAAAGACTAGACCACCTAATGCTCTAATGTTTATGGTAGTTTGGTAGAACAGTTAGGCTAATCTTGGAGAAGTGCAAAACATTTGTTGTACTCATATCAAAACATGAGACTGCATACTCAAAAGAATAACTTGAGACCAATTTTTATAAAAAAAATGTAAGACCAAGATCATCAAAATCTGGTAAGTACTTTTTAAGTTATCAATTTTTCAAGTTAATTAATGGAGAAAATACTTATGAATCAGGCAGTGCATTTACCAATGTCTACTTTTGCTGGTATATTAAGGTCGTCTGTAGACACTATGGAACAGCTGGAGAAGTTTGCCCGCTCCTGGTTTCAGTGGTAGCAGCTGCAGAAAGTTATTAGAGCTGGTGCCAGGCCACTGCGGGGGACCATTTGGAAAAGCACTGCACAGGTGGACTTAAAAGTAAGTCTGGTAGGTCCCCTTAGAGTGTCGATGTCACAAGGGGTGGAGGACCTTTAGGGCACAGCCGGATATTTGGTGCAGGGCACAGGACGGCTGTGTGCAGAGCGAATCAGTGAGCCAGGAGCTGTATGCAAAGGTGCTCTTAGAAGCAGAAGGTAGGTCTCTTCGAGGGTCGCTTGCAGGTCAGCAGGGGCATTCTGGCGGAAGGTCCAGGTGGTTCCTGAAGTCCCTCGACTGGTACTTCCTCCTGATCCTTTTTCAGTCTGGAATGAACTGTCCTTCTGGGTGTCTGATGTGAGGTGACCAATAGCTAGGGCTATTGCACAGTCTGCCCACTGGAGGGTGCAGTGGCACCAAACTTGGCACACTGGCAGGGGTTGTCCTCTCGGTCCAATGGGCGAAGTTTCATCCGGCTGCGATGTCCGGTTCCTTGGTCAGCAGCCAGTCAGTGAAGTGGCCTTCACTGGGTCTTTGGTTCCTTGATGTTGTAAAGTGATGCCTCTACTCTGGAGGGAGATCTTTGGCGATCTGTAAAGAGTGGAGGTCCTCCGGGGGTTCATAGAGCCTGTCCAATGTCCAAGCAACCCTTCAGCGGCACTTGTCGAGTTCTGGGTGCAGCAGGCAGGGTTTGGAGCCTTTTCTTGGTGAAGTAGGACTTCAGTTCTCGAGCCTTGGGTCTTTTATGTTGCTGGTATTCTTTTGTCTTTGGAATCTGATTTCTTGGTCTATGAATGCCCACTAAATACCGTATTTAGTGGGCATTTTAGGGGGTACCTAGTAGTGACCCATGGGTCATCTAATTTAGGGTGGCTACATCCACTAAGTAACCATTTCCTGTGGGCAGAAGTCATTGTCCTACACCTGTTTGACTATTTTCCTTCCATGAAAGATGGAGGAAAATGAAATGGTGAGGTCATCTTGCATGGAACACCTTAAGGGTGATGCAAGCAGGGGCTGACCACCTCTCCTGTCCATTGTGTGTTTTCCCACCGTTGCTCCCGCCAAACGTGGGGGTTTTCGATGGGGGAGGCCATCTGCTGCTAGCAGCAGGCTTGGGGATCGAGTTTCAAGGGCAGTAAGCCCCTAAAAGCTTTTAGGCAGGGCTGTGCATATTCCTAGTGGAGGTGGGGTAGTACCTCTGCCCAGGAAGGGCTTTGTTCTCTGGCCCCAGAGAGCAATGGCTCTCTCCCCATGGTCCAGAATCCTGTCTGGTGGTGGCAGGCTGGTTGAGACCAGCCAGCAGCCATCACAGGGTAGTTAGCTTTTGCACAGGGCACCTCTAAGTGACCCCTGATTATATTCTTTAATAAATCCAATACTGGTAGGTAATAAATCTGATACTGGTACCAGTTTGGATTTATCATTCTGTGTTGTTTGATATCAAGCAACCCAGGGTTTAGAATAGCCATCATATAGCTGGGAAACTCGTACTGACCAGTGTCTAGCACATCCATTTTAAATGGCTGCTCTGTTCACTTACTATGTCCCATGTTTGGCAGGGACACAGTAGGGCCATATTGCTCATTCAGCTTTGCCCTCACATACAGTTTAGTGCACCCTGCCTTAAGGCTAGAAAGCCTGCCAGAGTAGTGACCTACCTATTTTACATGCCTAGTATAGTGGACAGCGCACACAGCCTGTGTGCCATGTCGGTCTGCATTTTGGGATTGCATCAAGACACTCAGGCTGTAATGGCAGTTCTGAGTGTATCTGGATGCATGGCCCTTGAGGGTGGCACAATATGTACTGCTGCCCTTAGGGACCTACCCTTAGTACCCCATGTGGTGGGTACCTAAGTACCATTTACTGAGGACTTATAGTGGCAGCTAAAGGTTTTGCCAGTTGTATCAATGCCTTTGCAATTTTAGGGAAAGAACACCGGCACTGGGTACCTGGTTACCAGGATCCCAGTGCACTCCAGTCCAAGTTGCATACAGAAACCAGGCAAAAAGCAGGGGGGGGTACTGCAACACGGTACCAGTTTCCCACAATGTATATAGTATTTATGTAGTGCAAACCTAGCCAAAAGGCATCGGAGTCTTATACATGATAAAAGGCAAGCATGAAGTCAACGGGAAATAGAGGAGGATGGTGGATTGTGGTTGGTTAATGAATTATGAATTATGAAGTAGTGGTCTTTAAAGAAGTAAGTCTTCAGCTCTTTCTGAATTGGAGCAGGTTTGGGGTGATTATGATGAATACAGAAATGTTTTTCCAGATCCAGATTTCGTACTTCATTAAGTTAACCCTGTGATGAGACATGTTGAATCGAAGTAATGCAGTTTACCGATAAGTAATTTTGACAATATCTATAAAAGCTCAAAGACTTTTGTCAGTTTTTAGTGACCACATCAAAAAGTACACTATTTAATAGCATTTGTGCAGTTGGGATTTAAAGAAAACGCCTCCACCGTTTGAATTTCAGACATTTAAACAACATGTTTTTACATGTTGATTTGCAGGAACACATGGGCTAGCCGTAACCTACTGTTGCCGTGGAGAAGAGGAGAACATGATGATGCTAATTGCTCAGAAGTGCAACCTTCAACTGCTCTGCCTCCCTGGTATGGCTTTACTGTCCCCTCTATTCATATCCAGTTCCCTGCTCCTAATTAGTAATGATTGAGTTAAATGACAAAGCCATTATAAGTGTACAGCATCCATTATCTTCTGAAAGGTCGATTTTGTGCCAACATGAATGCAGAAGATTTTTATAAAATGCAGTTAACGTTTATGCTGTCTGCTGTCACTTCTGTTATTTTTTTTTTTTTTTTACTTACTTAAATAATGCTTTGCTTGGTATAAATTAGCACTTATTTTGAAATGTGAAAGGAAAACCTATGTTAAACTGCAAGGTCACTTTTTTCTTTTTTTAGGCACATCTTCTGTATTTTTTCTCAGTCACTTTACTGTATTTGTGTTTTTTTATCCATTCAGCTAGTGCTTTTTTGTTTGTATAAACAATGTATCTTTTAAACTCTTTATGAAACCACATGTATTGCCATTCTAGCCTCTGCAACTCCTATAGGGGATAGACGTTTTTTTTTTTTTTTAATTAAGTATTAGTATAGTATTATCCACCTCAAGAAATGGACTTAAGTGTGTAGTAAGTAACAGCCGTTATTACAGCTCCCACCTCGATTGTACCACTGTTGAAATCCTAGGAGGGAGCAAGGTGACAGAATAGTATTAAAGTTGGCAGGGAAATGCAAAATACTCGCACAAGGACATTTCCAAACAAAATTATTATTAAACGTGTAGATTTTTCTCTCATTCATTCCTTCAGTGTTGATGCTTACATGTATTGTAATTGTTGATGGGAGAAATGTGTGTGTGTGTGTGTGTGTGTGTGTATGTTTCCCTTTATGGAGTTGGTTTATATTTTTGTCCTATGATGAGAAACACTTGTGTGTAGTTTACGTGAATAGCGCAGTGTATGTGACTGACTACAGGCATTGGTGAAAAAAGATTGCTGGACTGGGTTTTTGTTGTTACAAATGTTATGTTAAAAATGGAAAACGGGTGTTACCTGCTGGCCTTTTTGGTTTAGCACTTGCTGGCTTAAGCTGAATCTCATTTCCTGGTAAATGATGATTTTCTTGACATGACCTCTATCTATATATAGATATTACCCGCTAGCAGTCGCCAGTATATAGTTGTAGTTAGGGCCTAGTTTCCGTAGGAACAGTGTTTTGTGTTTGGCCTATAACTTTGACGAATCTTCATTACATTTTCAAAACGTACGTCTTAGTAGGATCAGCTGCTGTCTTAAAAGTTTCAGGGTGATCCGTCAAGCTGGGTGGGGCTCCCAAATGCGATTTTCACCTGCATTTTTTCACAGGGATTTTGAACA
Source organism: Pleurodeles waltl (assembly GCF_031143425.1). Lineage (NCBI taxonomy): Eukaryota > Metazoa > Chordata > Amphibia > Caudata > Salamandridae > Pleurodeles > Pleurodeles waltl. Next base: position 497,344,568 of record NC_090445.1, read on the forward strand.
AGACTACAGCCAGAACCGCTGGACAAAATGACTCCAAATTTAGCAGAAAGTCAACTCTTAGACAAGAAGGTGTGCTTTTGTGATTTGGTGTAAATACGTTCAGTAGTTTTTGAGATATTAGAATTTTAAAAAGATAGATATCTAGGGGTGCAGATCCAACTATCCCCGTGCTGATAGCTGATTGTCTGCCAACACTTCAACTGCGGCCAACCACTGCCACGTAGGGCCAAAGGCCATGTGTGGCATTGTTGGATTAACGTATAGTAATGAAATTTACTTTACCTTAAAAATCCCATAAAAATTAGTTTAAAAAGTCAAAGGGTACAGGGGCATTATAGATATATTCTGAATTTACTCGCACAAAACCAGAGAAATTCAGCCGTTATATTTCAAGTAACTATAACTTGAGGCCTAAGGTACCTATAACTCGTGCCCTCACCATGCACTGCCAATAACCCCAGATAATACATCACTCATGAAAATGTTTATAACGTCAATAAAAATATCAATGAAACATTAGCAGTCAAATTAAGGAAGAGAAAATTGTGCATGGCGGGGGCACGAGTTATAGTTACTTTAGGCCGTGAGTTATAGTTACTTGAAATAACTCGAACTGCAGAATTTCTGTGGTTTTGTGCAAGTGGTAAGTGAAATTCTATGTTTTTTAAACTCTATTTCCTAACTATAACATCCCTGTAACATTTGTGTTTTTCAGAGAGAAAAAAAAACATATATGTATATGACCTACTGGCGTTTGCCAAAATAGTTAGGTCCATGTTTCCATAGAAAAAACTTTTTTTGACTTGCCTATATCTTTGGCACCGTTTGCTGAATCTTCATAAAATTTATTTTAAAAAAGTGCCCCTGTGATTCTTGTTACGCATGAAAAGTTTTAGAGTGAACCATCAAGTGGGAGCCGAGAAAAAGGAGGGTTAAGAAAACATCTGCTTCCGATGTTAATTCCCATAGGACCTTTGAATACAACTACAGCACGAGCTGCTGGACCAACTTACACCAGATGTGGCAGAAAGGTATGTTTTGGTACGCAGATTACGCTTTCACTTATCTGGTGTAAATCTGTTCAGTAGTTTTTGAGATATTAATGGAAACCCTAATTTGTATATCTGGGTGGAGCCTACTCACAGATCTCCTGGTGGGATCTGGTTGGCTGCCAGCACCTTAACCAGGAAGTGCTGGCAGCCATCTTGGGACCAATATCCATAATAGCACCCATTGAAATGTAGCGTAGTGAATGGCAGGTTTTGTGGGTCACAAAAACAAGAACATATGAAGGGTGATAACAAATTTTAGTTACAACATAAATCATTTGATGATGATACCATACTAATTTTAGGAATTGTGGTGTATTCTAAGAGTTTACCCTGCTGGGATTTCATGAATCATGTTTACTCTCAAACTGTTTTCTCATGATTTTCCCATAGATGTTATGGAAGGTGCTCCAAAAGCTAAAATGAGAGCGTATGTTATGTAAATTCACACCATCTTTCTTAGCCATATGAGTCTGACATTCTCAGTAAAACATGTTTTTCCTACAGGAGTAGGTTGTCAGTTGATTCCCTATTGTTCTACTGCAGCATTCAGTGTGTTCTATAGAACAACTAAAGCGCTAACACGTACTTATCACAAAATTGTGGCACACCTGAAGTCATCTTGATTGAATCAAACTGGTAAAACTTAAAATATTTAATATATAAAGGAACTGAATAAGGGGATTCATTTTGTCATAGAAATAATGGTTATTCCTGTAGGGGAAACAGCTTTTACAACGAAGGCTGAATCCCGCATGCCATTACAATGGCTGGGTTCAAACTAGGGTGGCATGGTGAGCAAAAGAATTGATGGATTAAACCCAGATCTGTGACTGGGGGTGAATGTTTGATTTGTTCCCCATTCCGTACATCATTTGTATTTTTTGCTTTTGGAGTCTCTGCTTAGCCAGGGGTGGAAGGCTTCATGTCCATCGGTCTGGCCAGTCCAGTCCCCTACCTCCCCCCCGCCAGCAGCCTCCAAACCATCATAGTTTGATGATTCCCCTCCACGTTCCAGTCAGAGGTAGGATGCACCATCACCTGCCCCGCTAGAAGCAGGGGTGTGGAATTCCTATCGCCCTATGCCCGGGACATATTGTTTGGGGTCAAGAGCAACAAGTTCATTTTGTCCTTTGGACAAGTAGGCCCAACCCCCTGCACCACAAACCCTTTGGCTGCCAGTTTACAGAGAAGGGAACTGTGTGCAGTTGAGGTAATATGTGTGTCCATATGTTAATACTGTTCGAACTTGTATTTATGGTTCATTAATGAAAAGCCTTCATTATTATGTAGTAGGCAAGTATTTAAGCCCTACTATAGTAGTATCTCTGGCATAGTCAGAGAGGCTATTATCATAGCTCTTACATATTGAGATTGCTGCCATAATGTGCTGCCTCACTACATGGCACATTTTGTACAGGACAAGTAGATTTAAGAAGCAACCTGTCAAAATGGATAAGTAGATATTTTATTAAATTCCACACGCCTGTGGCAGTCCATCACATCAGACAGATGGGTGTTGCAAATAGTCAAAGGGGCTAAACCCTCCCCTTCTAGACAACTCCTCCATTCATGCCACCATCCTACAATATGATGACAATAGGATGACAGACAATCACCTGGCACTTCTCCGCAAGGAGGTTACAGCTCTCTTGGCCGAGGGAGTCATAAAGCGGGCCTCTGCACCAGAAGTAGGTCATGGTTGTTACTCCTGCTACTTTCTGGGATCTTCGGTTCCTCAATGGAAGGAGAGGTTCAGAATGCTCACTCTGGCTCCGGTTCTAGCTGCCCTGGACCCAGGACACTGGATGGTAGCATTGGACTTGCAGGACACCTATTTCCATATTACTGCCCTGCCTGCCGTCTGACGTTACTTGCGGTTCATGGTAGGCCACAAGCATTTCCAGTTCACTGTGCTCCTCTTTAGCTTTACCAGCGCCCCTCAGGTGTTCACCAAGGTGATGGTCGTGGTTGCAGCTCATGTGCACAGGTCAGGGGTTTCAGTCTTCCCCTACCTCTATGACTGGCTGTCGTCTACCACCTCCAGACTACAGCAGAGCTCCTGCATTCACTGGGATTCACTTTAAACCTGCCAAAGTCACACCTGGCTCCCTCTCTGATGCCCCCTTTCATCGGAGCTGTTCTGGACACACTGTAGTTTCGGGATTATCCTCCCGAGCAGCGAGTCCAGGATATTCAGGCTATGATTCTGATGTTTCAGCTTCTATCCTGGATTTCGGTGAGAATGACTCTGAGACTGCTGGGCTTCATGGCCTCCATGGCTTATGTGGTCTCTGCAGTGCGACCTGAAGTTCCAGTGGGCGCTCTGGACTTGTTAGGAAGAGTCTGGTATCCTGAGCTATTGATCATGGCCATAAATCCTCAGATCAGGCTGCCCCTTTGGGAGGATATTGTGTCCCAGCAACAGTGGAGGGTTCTCCACCCGAACCTGTCCAGTCTCCGCCTTCTTGCATGGAGATTGAGCGGCCGAAGTTGTCAGCTTTTGACCTTCCACCCAAAGTCTGTAATGTTATCTTGGTAGCTAGGCGTCCCTCCACCAAAACTGAATCCGCCTATCGATGGAACAAATTTGTGGCATGGTGTACGGACAAGTCTTTTTACCCCCTCTCTTCCCCTTTCCAAGGTCCTACTGTTTATACTTTCTTTGGCCCAGCAGGGCTCTGGTTTGTGCACCTTCAAAGTGTGTTTGTCTGCTATATCTGCATTTCTGAGATTACATGACTAAACCTCCTTGTTTAAGTCTTCTATAGTTAGTAGGGGCCAGATGTACCAAAAGGTTTTTCCCATTCAGTGTCAATGGGAAAATGTGTTCGTACATATGGCCCTAGGTTCCTTAAGGGTCTTACCCATATGTTTCCTCCATCACCATTCGTAAATCCCAATAGGATATGAATTTAGATCTTACTTTCCTAGTGTGTGCTCCTTTTGAGGCGCTCCATAATTGTCCTCTCTGGCTTCTGGCATTAAATACAGCCTTCCTTGTGGCCATCTGCCCACAGGGTGAGTAAACTGCAGGCACTGTCATCTAAGCCACCTTACTGTTCCATCTATCTTGAGAAAGTAATACTTGGGCTTCCTTTTTGCCAAAAGTGGTCATGCCCTTTCATTTCACCCAAGCCCACAAAGCAATCCGCAACGCCGGACCAGCATACCTCAATGAACGACTCACCTTCCACACCCCGAACCGACAGCACATGATGGTCCGAATCCTCGGGGTCTGTATGATGCTAGATAAGAGGCCCACCTCCAGGCAACACCAAGTCAGATGCTGTTATAGCATTGAACATTGGAGGGGCCTAGTTGAGGGAAAGGATAACCGGAAAGGAACAGCCAGGAGGGAGATCTGAAAAGGAAAAGGTTAATACAGAACATGCATTAATAACCATGCAACGAAGAAATATACACATTAATGGCCTTTATCACTTTTGAAATTGCTCTCAATCTAAAATACCAGCAAAGAACTACTACACTCAATGGCTCTTCTGAGCGTCTGTGGGCTATAAGCAAAAGTAGAATGCCAGGTTCTCACAACACATGTGCCAGAAATTCGAGTTGCGCCAAAGGACACAGGCCACCGACAACCTTTCTCACAATGAGCATATGCCAGGAGCTCCACACTAGAATGAGAATCTCTCTCACCGAAATCCTCCTATGCCAAGAACCATAAATCATTACTGAAACAATAGGCTGATATAACACGCACTCAGAGAAAACCTGAAATTCAGTAGTCTTAATAACAAACGTCACACAACACTTGTTTCACTAAATGTGTGGGCGAAAACAACAACCACTATTATCACTGTCCTTTTAGTCAAAAATAACATTGCAGAATATAGCGATACTGTTGATTCATAGCACGTACATAGAGAGAAATAAAATAACGCGCTCACAGGGCAATGTGAAACATGCGCAAGAACTACATTGTAACCATTCAAAAGAAATGACACGAAGAACTGTTATTTTGTTCCAAGGAAGGAAGTGTTATTGTAATGAAACGAGAAGCGGCCGAGGGAACAGCCGTTGCCTAGCAACGCTCTCGGTCTTCTCAAATACCAGTAAATAACTCCGAACTCGGAGTTCACCAAGAGGACGGGGAGGCCCATTGGAAATCTCTCACCGCCGTGAGCCGGCCGCTCGCATTAAAGGCATAGGGTGGAACCAGGCCAAATCAGGAGCGAGGGAAAACACCGGGTCCTCCGAAGAGCTCAGAATAGGAAGCATCGGCTGGAAGGGTGTGGCAGCTATATATAGCCCGACCACACCCAAAATGGCCGCCACCCAGGAAAGCTGGGAAACAAAGTCCTCTGCTACCTCCTCATAGGTCGTGTTGGTGTCCATGGTCCATGATGAGAGCACTGGAGCCACCAACGGCCCAAACGTCCTGACAGGTGGCTTCTACTGCAAAGGGGAGGTGGCTCAGAGCGGTATGCAAATGTTGATAAGGGAAGACAGAGGCGGGGACCGTGTGGCCGAACAGAGAGAACAACAGTGGGAACGGTGAGGGTGTGCTCATGCCTGCGCGCCGCCGGGGTCCTGACAGATATCTTCGATCTTGCGTTGAAAGAAGGTGGCAAGGAAATCACAGTGGTTTTGCAAAGGTGGGATGTCGTTGGTGCTGGAGCTGGGGTTGGAGAGTTCCTTCACGATGTTGAAGAGCTCTTTGCTGTTGTGCGCGTTGTTGTCAATGCGTTCCTTGAAGGAGGATCTCTTGGCGGTCCGGATGAGCTGCTGGTGCCTGCGGATGGCGTTCTTGAGGGCCGTGTGGGTGACCGGTGTCTGTTCTAGGTGCCACTTCTTATCGAGCTTTCAACCAGTCTGCTTGGAGGTCCGGAGGTCGATGGTGAACCAGGTGGCCTTTCTGACAGTATGGTTGTTTGGGGGTTTCTTGATTGTGGCGAGAGTGTTGGCGCAGTCGTCGATCCATTGCCTGAGGTTTCTGGCAGCTGTGTCAGTGTCGGTGGTGTCGGCTGGTGGGGCTCGGGCGAGGGCAGAGATCAGCGGGTCGTTGGTGACCTTGTCCCAGTTGCAGCGGGGAATCTGTTGCGGGTGGTGGTGTGTGGTGGGTTTCTCGAAGATGAAGTGGATGCAGCGGTGGTCGGTCCAGTGGAGTTCGGTGGTGTGGCTGAAGGTGACGTGGCTGCTGGCAGAGAAAATGGGGTTGAGCGTGTGTCCGGCGAAGTGGGTGGGTGACATGACGAGCTGTTTGAGTCTGAGGTTGGTGAGCAGGACGGTGGAGTTGCTGTCATTGGTGTTCTCGAGGTGGAAGTTCAGGTCTCTGAGGAGGATGTAGTACGTAGACGCAAGCGCTTGAGTGCTGACGTCAGCGATGGAATCACTGAATTGTGCTGTGAATGATTGCATTGTCTGATTATTTGTGTACACCCCCCTAAAAATAAGTGTGCTTCAATGTCAGGGCTGATTGATCAGTCTTCATTTTCAGTTTCCTCCTTCAATAGTTGCCCTTTCCTCTCCTTACCTCATCTTTTTTTTTTTTTATTCTTAAGAGGATATTACAGCTCCTCAGGTAGTGTCAAAGGGCCGTATGCTTGCAGCTTATTTCACCTGCAGTGTGCCGCACTCTGCATGACCGCCCATATAAACCAGAAGGATATTAAGGAATACTTTTGTCCTCAGTGTTTTGTTGTTTTACCATTCAGAAATGACCAACACATTAGTTCTAAATGTGGCGCCCATACTTGAACTGTAAGTCAAAAATAGACTCTACATAATACCACTGCAAAATAAAGTTTTGATACTTAACTCTGCTGTAGTAGGAAAATCACACCATATATACCTCATGAAGGGAGGTTATTGTGCCCTATAGGTAATGACAGTTTTGGCAGTTGAAGGCAGCAAATTGAAGATGGAGCCAAGGGCATGACCAAATTCTCTTAATAGGGAATGCTCTTTGGTCATCACCTGTGTTCAGCTGTGGCAGTCTAGCTTCAGAGAAACTGAGGCTGCCCACCCAACAGCCTTGAATTGCCTGTCACCTGTATGGAGGGAATTTGCATATTGCAAAAGTATTGCAGATTCATCCGATCACCAGATATTGTGTCCCATTACTAGATATTTTGAGAAACTGAAAATATGATGCCATGCATTGCTACCATAGAACCTGGCTGTATGCCTTGAAAAGTGCTCTTGGAATTTGGCTCTCTGCCTTAAAAATTTTTTAACGCAGCTCATGATCTGAGTTGTTGGTTGGCCTGACACAGATTGTGACCATAGTAGCTGGTTGTCCTGGCACCAACTGCGACAATGTTGGAATATAAACTGGTGTTTATGATCAGAATATCCGTTTGTCTTTTACCTAAGAGAAATTCCATGCCCCACCTCAAAGGAAGGATGGAACCAGGGGCAGGACCTCTATTGCTGTCCTCCTTTGGATTCAAGAATAAACTCTTAAAAATGATTAAGAAGCCTACTGTTGCTGTATCTCAGAGTAGAAAGAGGTTGAGTGCTGCATGTGCTGTGGACCCAATTTGAACTACCATCTAGATGCACAAAGACCAACCAACAGCAACCCCCACAATGAGATTCTCCTTTTTGTGGGATGAGCTTGTTCCATTAATTTAGTGCTGTGGCAGAAGCCCATCCCACCCAAGAGAAAAGACATTGATGCAGGGAATTGCTTTGCCAACCCTCTCTCAATGACGCACCATGCAAGAGAGTTTCTTTGACCAATTTGTTAACCAAAGGCTGCCTCTGAACTTGCCCCGTCATTTTCCTTATGTTGCCATTATGGACTTCTGAGCACCTGTTGCTGGCAATTCACTGTGCAACTCAGCCACCAATTCTCATCGCCAGCATCAACTCCTGGAGATGATCACCCTCACTAGCAAATCTAGTGTGCTTGCACCCACTTTTTGGTTCTTGAGTTTGGTTCTTTAAGGCTAAGGGACCCTTCTTCAGTCACCTGTGCTATATCCGGACAGTCAGCCCTGCCACCTGAACCTCCCCGTTGGCAAACTGCGAGCACCAGTGACCAACAGTGCAGCTACCTGGGTCACTTGCAAACTACACTTGGGGCTGCAGTTTCACACACACTCAAAAACTAGCAAGTCTAAACATATTCACAAATCTGTCAACTTTTGTATCCAAATAGACATTCAGTACCCATTCACATCAGCTGTCAACAGGCAGGTGTTACTTCTCCACCATAAATCAAAAATGAAGTTCTTGTCATTTCATTGACCAGTCCCATAGTACCAATCTACTTGTCCAGAGATAGGTGCAGTAATTATACAGGTATTTTTCACTGGGCCGCACCATATCGACATTGAGAAATGCAATAAGGTTTGCAAGAGCCAAATTCATTTGGGTCTCTCTTAGGTTTTGGGTAGATTGAAACAGCTGCCCCGCCGCAGATGGCATCACCCCAAATATTTAAATAAACTGTTGGTGTGTTTCTAATAAGTGTGCCAAAAACGCCTAGTAAATCAGCGTAGTGAAGATGGTGGAGATAGTTTCAGCATTCTACAGCTGTGATGTCTTACTCTTTAAGACAGGCTCTCTGCTTTATTAATAACGTTTTTTGGTTAAATGTTTTCTATGTGTTACTGAATGTATAGACCTTCATAAAAATCTTGAGACTGTTTTATTTTTTTCTCTTTTGTAATTCGCATCTGTACTGTTGATCTTCTTTGTCATGGAAAGTATCTACTTTGCCTTCCATACATTTGTGCAATTATTGGTCTGCTGTTGTGATTCATCTAATGAAGGTTCTTCTGGTGACATTGTGTCTTTGGAAGACGTTGAGGTGGGTGGGTGTGCTAGTTTATTCTCACTAGGTTGTTTATAAAGGGGTAGTCTGGTCCTGAGACCTTCAAGTTTATTCTTTAGGAATGTCGAATATGTAGTGAATTGTCTTTGGGTGGTGGTTCACAGTGGGAATCTGGTTCTTGAGGCCCATCACCTCCTGCATAGATGTGTAGGCAGGTTACCTGCCTTATTAGGTGCATGTGTAATTGATTTGATTAATGCATTTTATTAAACTGGGAGGTTGTGTGATGGGTTTCTACCCTCAGAAAGGCCGAACTCCATGACCAGTACCTTATTAGGGTCTGGCTTGACAGTGCAGCTGTTGCCAGACAGTTATATGAGCATCACTAGAGTCCCGTTGGCACTTCCCACGTTGGGAGCCAGGAGTAGATGTTTTGATTGGGCAGTAGTTGTGTTCTTCTACAAAAATGTGCTTGCCCTCAATGTAGCTTTGATCATTTTGCTTATTAGTCCAACTGCCTGAGCTTGAACTTTCAGGGGCACACACAACATTTTAAATCTATTAAAGTCTCTTAGATAACTATATAAATTATGTTGTTTTCTCCGGCAGTAGCACAGATGGGAGGAGGGCAGTCTTGGAATTTTTTTAGGCGTAGCTTGACCTTGCAATTGTCATCTGCCCAGTTAACCAGCAACAGTGATAATATACAGTTCTTTGCTTCCACAGAAATACATATACATTGTCATGCTATCTACGTGTAATGCTTGTACTTGTAAATACTTGTAATTATCAAGGAATATTCATTTGAAGCCAGCCTTGCAGTGCCAACTCTTGCTACTAACTTGGTTGAGAGCCTTGAAAGACACCGCTCAGGCGAGGTTTCTGCTAATTATTATGTGGCCAATTTTGAAGCCCTCCTTCTGGCCTTGTGCCCTTCACAGTGGTCACAAGCCCTCTGTACTGTAGTTTTAATAAATGCGTGCAGTTCAGTCCATCGTTGGTTATTTTCTTCAGAAGGCCATGCCTGAATGATGAAAGTAATTTCTTGGTTTAGCCTGCTAGGTGCCTCTGCCTCTGCCTCATAAAGCAAGACAACGTTGTCGAATGTTTTCTTGGTGCTGTCATAATTTGGGGCCAGGTTATTTCCTACTGTTGATTCCTGTTTTTTGTACCAACTGCTAATATTCACAAACATCTTGCATTCTCACGGCTGCCATGTTCTGTGCTGCACCCATCCGAGGGAGAACGGTTCTAGTTATGTGCAGTCCAGCTGTTAAACGGATCAGCTCCCTCGTTGTACAGCTCTGAGTAGCGCATGTCGGTTTCGCCACTGTGTAAAACTGCAGATGTGAAAAGTATTTGCCATGTAATCACTGGGCTGCTTAGTCTTCTAGTCATTGCTGTCTGTACCCTTGAGCGCTGTGACCTTTAGTGTATGGGTTCCCTTTCCAAAGGCCGATGATGTCATGGAAAACCACGTAATGTTATTGTTGTTTCATATGCTCACCGACAGATGTTTTCTACTTTCCATTTCCTCTCGACCTACTTCCTTGCAGGCAAGTATGGTTTTTCTTAACTAACGTATCAGTTGTTTGCTTTTTTCTGTTTTCCAGCGGAAGAAGGATCAAAACACGTTAACTAGATAAACCTATATTGCAATTGCCTTTAGCTGCTAAAAGGGCACACCGTGGAGAGCGGGTGTTCTCTAATCCTATTGATATGTGCAGGATGGTCGAGATTCCTAGAAGTGAACAACATCTGCAGGGAAAAAGCATGTCTGGAGGGAAACCTTTGCTGCAGAGTTGTACAGAAGCCTGACTTTCCGAGAAAGAAGCCTCTGAAATTCTCGCTCTTGCACTATAACTATTTTATACAAATACTGCGCTTTTCAAAGTGGATTATCTTTGCAGCACTTAAGTGGAGTTCGATAAAGACTTCCTTTTCAGGGGCATGTGTTCTTGACATGAAACTCCACCGGGCCTTTCGGTGACGTATTTCATCTAGTGCATTGGGTTTCTATGCAGCCTCTACTGAGCACAAAAATGCCCTTGGCTGCTAGTTCTGGGAGACTACTTATTTCTTTTGTCACAGTATTTTGTTTACATTCATTCCTTTTGTTCTTCCACTATATCATGTAGAAGGTAACATACTGAAATTCTAACTATCCCTGTGTCATCAGGCACACCTTTATCCAGCCCTGGCTGGTTAACCAACAATACTTTGTGTGCCAGTGCTTGTAGTTGTGCTATGTGCATTATAGGTATGGTTCTGTAAGTGTACTTGAACAGCACTGTTGTCGAGTAAGCCAGTGTAAGAAAACTGGGCTCTTTGGAGATGCCCCCACTTCTTGCCCCCATTTGAACCCCTCGATGCTGTTTTTTTGACTGTGATAGTGCACTGAGACCTGCTGCCCAGGCCCCAGTGCATGTGTTCTCTCTAAATTGTCATGTCAGCATGGTAAATTCCTGATTGCAAAAATTTTCTCCTTTGTAAGCCCCTAGTAAGTGGTACCCAGGGTACTCCGTGCATAAGTGGTAAAGAGGTCCCCAGAGCTGACGGACAAGGTTGTGCCACCTTAGAGGACCCAGGCAAACTACTGATGGCAGGGCTGTCATTGAAGACTACCAAAGAGGTGCAAACTGCTCAAGTTCGACTGCGCCTTCACCATGAGTGGCACAGTCCCATGCATTTCCTTACATATATGTCAGTCACCCCTCAGAAAAGTCCCTGCAGCTCAGGGTTCATTATATTTGAGGTGCAGGCACGTAAGCATGAGCTTATATGCCTCTATATCGTCCTTGCCATTAAGGTACACTGTAAATGCAGGACAGTCCATAGGATAACATGGGACTTAAGGTACGGTTGACCAGGGCTGCTAGCTCTATTATGGTACCCCCTAGATATGTTGAGTTTGGTGTTAATGTGCCTTCTCTTCCCCCAGCACAAATCTGCACCCTGGTGGCGCACTAGAGGTTGCCCACCTGTTTGCCACCCTCCTTTGTGCTCTGGCCCAGCAGCCCGCACTTTTTCCTGCGCTTGCTGCCACCAAGACAGAGTTCTGACCGCCTGCCTGGCAGCCTAGGTTCTCCCAGAATTCAGAACAAAGGGCTGAGGTGGGCAAAAGGTCACACCTCCCGCCCCCAGCCAGGCTAGTAAAGAGAGCCATTGGGCGGTGAACTCCAAAGGGTGCACTGCCCCTGATAGCCATGAGCACTGTCCTCCAGCGCAGAAACAGCACCCCCCCTGCCCAAATGGCACCTTTGCTTGTGGACAGGCGGGAAATTAGGTATGCAGGACTGTACACAGCCCCAGCAGGCTGACCACACTTCTATGGGGAGCAGCCCAGTCTGTGCACTTAATTTTAGTTTCTGCCATCTTAGGAGTTGTAGAATAGAGGGTTCTAGGTAGCTAAAGGGGACCTGTCACACTGGATGTGGTCACCTCTGTGGCAGATTAGCTGTAGGAGCTAGCTGCCCATTTGCCACTGGTCTGCCCACCCCTAGTTCCCCTAAACCCAGGATTTAAGTGACACCCATCACACCAGAACCTCAGATTTGATGAACTAATTTCAAAGAAGGACACACAGAAGCTCTGCATCAGTGACATCTGGACACTGCCCACTGCTCCAAAGCAAAAGAGGGAAACTCTGTCCCTGAGGCAACAGACTGGGAAATGCGTGATCGTCCTTGGCTAAAACTCATCACTACCAACCAGAAGGATCCTTGTGGACGCCAGAGGTACCCTCAGGCTCCCTTGCGCAGGAGGACACACATACCCTGCAAACTGGAGGTAAAAAGACACTCTGGAACCAAAGAATCGCTGGCCATCGGGCCCACAGAGGGATCGACTGGATCCAGTTTTTGAAGTGCATTGTGGGAGTCGTAGGGCAGCTTTCCACAAAGTTACAGGCTGCTACCACACCAGCCGGACCTCCAGATGTCTCCAAAGCATTTTGCTGTGGTTACCGCTACCAACCCTTGTTTGTCACCAATCAGGTGGCTGACCCCTTAACTCAATGCTGCAAGAGAAGAGCACTGCCCAGCACTTGCGACCAACGTCAGCAACAACCCCACAGCTGAGTTTTTGCATCCCCTTTGTCACAACACAGTGTGTATGTAAAATCAGCTACAGCGCAAGACCTGTTCAGCATCATGGACAGCCAGAACAACTCTGCACCCATACCCCACGGACCTGGTAGAAGTCAACTGACTGTGCCCTGGACTGCTCAGGACTAGCTTAACACTGCAAGGGTACAAAGTGCTAGTTTGTCACCAGTGGCATGCTTGCCACTGACTTCAACGCAAGTCCCCTTCAGCACCATGGACAGCCAGGACTACTCTGCAGCTGGACTCCACGGGCCAGGAAAACTGTTCTGACTGTCGTGGTCTGGTCTCAGTGACTGCACTAGCTTAACCCCCCAAAGGTTCAATGCAACTTATCCAGTAAGTGCATTTTTGCAACTTATGACATTTTCCCATTTACTTCACGTTAACGTTTAAATTCCATTTCTTCAGTGATTTTCTATTGCTTCCAAAATAGATAACTCTAGTCCTCCCAAACCTATACTGTTGGTTTTGGTGCCTAATTTATATATAAAAATAAGCTCTATTATTCTAAATTGGTGTTGGATTACTTTTGAGTTGTCACTTACTTTTTGTCCATGCTTGTGCTGTGAAATGCTTAACACGTTTCTGTAAACAAACCCCGATTGCTCTTTGTCAAACTACCAGGACTGAGCTAAGGATTTGGTAGTTCGAATCTGAGAACCGTCTCTGAAGTATTGTGGGAGTATTACATTGTGAGGGCTAACCCCGGCACCACCTAATACGCCACTTTCCTATAGCCAGGTTTGGATAAATGTGCTTTGATACACAATTGTCGTTAACTCTGCACGATACTCTTCCAATGTTTCTTCAGCCCATATTTGGTTTGTGTGTTCTAGTTGTTTGGAGTGTTGACGTTAAGACATAAGTTGACCGCGTGCCATGCTTATGTTTTTCAGAGCCTATCACAGCTGATCTAATGGAAGATTCTCCCAGGTGGGACGTTGAAGTGACACCTCTCAAGCAAGCAAATACTTGTCCTAAGAGTGGCGTTTTGCCCAATGAAGCTATGACTGTCACCAGTACGAGTACAGTTCCACAGAGTGCACATGAAAGCCCAACTGGTTTAATTTCTAAATCCATAAAATCAAATTTCAAGAAGGGTCCAAAGCAGAAACATACCCTGAAAGCAACCACAGAAGAATCAAAACTGAACCCTGTTATGAAAGGATGTATAGAGGAATTGTCTACAAAATCAGGTCCTGACACCTCTGTAGTCCCCACTCTTAAGAAGAGTTTAAGTCTTGATGCAGGAAAAGGACAGTTACTTAAGAACTCCTCTGAAACGGTTGAGGACCAAGACACTTTGGATCATTCACGTCCGAAAATACTTTCCTTAGCTTCTTTTAAGCACAAGAGTGACCTCACCTTGACTTTTGCTGAATTGGTGGACGATTATGAGCAGTTCATCAAGGAGGGTTTAGATAAACATGTAGAGATCATCAAGGTTTACACAGGGCCTGGTGAGCATGGATACCCTCAGCAGTGTGAGGATCCTAACACGGAAATGATCGGTGACTATGAAAAGGAAAGAAATTACCACCCTAATCTGAAAAAGAATAACAGCTCTGAAACTGAAAGGACCGACTGCCCTGAAACTGAAACAAATGACGACAGTGAGTGGCCTGGCCGCAGTGGCTCCATTGCAAATTCTAGTGTCCGTGCAACATATGGTAGTAAGAGTGAAAATGAGTCCTTCAGCTCCAGCTCCTCATCAGACTATGAGTGCCGTGAGCGGTATCTTGAGAATGAGCCCTTAGACAAAGAAGTGCATGAAACTGATAAACCACCCATTGATTACACAAGGGATCAGAATGAGTTTCTTTCTTCATCGAGCACAGACCATGTTCAGCCAAATAGTGCACCGGTGGCCGATGTGGAACATTTCTCCCGTGATTTGCAGGGACTCTCAGAAAACAGACCAATCACAAAATCTAAAATGAGCCGGCAAAAGCCAGTGAAAGTAAAGACAAAGCGGTCTAAAAGCAGTCAAGCGAAGCATATCCCAAACAATTCTCAGAGAAGCAGTCATAAGCATAGGGAGGAAGAGTTTTCAGCTACATTGGAGCCTAGAAACCCAGGTTTCCCGTCATATGAAAGGGAAGCTTATGAAGATTACTGGCGGTCCTATTACCAGGCATGGCAGGACTACTATTCTGCGGCCTCCAATCCGTACTACAGAAACTTCTGTAAGCGGTCCAGCTGGATGGCTGCTTATCACATGCACTCTGTCTACCTCAGAGAACTGCTGAAGCACTGACGTATCTCTTGCCATTTTAACATTAGCCTTAGGCCTAATGAACAGTAAAGTTCTAAGGCAGATGGTGTTTCTGCAAATTCATTTTGTAATCTTTTTTCAGAGTTATTCAAAATACAAAGACAAGCTTTGTTTGGAGAAGTTAGCCACATCAACAGTTAAGGCAACGTAGGCTTGACCAGTTTAACCTGATTGAAAAACCCCTACAAATCAAAACAGACCAATAGTTTTTATAATGATTTATAAATACATGATGCCATTTGAATAGATAGCTGTGCTGAATGATAACAGTGCTCCAGCTACACACCTGTTTCATACTGTGGGTAACTAGTACCTCAACTATGTGTGCTCAATGTTACTTTTTCTTTTATTACAAATTCAGAATAATAAAATCAATCTGCTGAAAAGCCATTGTGATGATTTATGTTACATGTGATAGAATCTGAAACTAAGGATGATATACTATCCCAAAAGCTTATTTTGTAAGTCTCAACTAATGTCATGTTTTGAACTACAGGCTACTATCATCTTTTAGATATTATAGCTTCTAGATATTTATGCATTTTCCAAACATCGTTTTTGGTTATATCTTCTATGGAAATAACATACTTAATTTACTAATTTGTTCTATTCGTCTACTAGCATTCTTTCATTGTCCATGGTAAATTTGAGGAAGAAAACAATGTTTCAAAAGTAACCTGTGCACTAGGACGTGATTTCATTCTCCCTTTTGGCTCTGTAAGATAAGAGGCTTGGGAGCAAGCACAATATAGAAGAGTGGCTTCTCTGCCATCTCAATGTCATCCTGCAGAAGGAAAAATTCAAGATGCTTATGTTGTGTTGGCCCTAGACCCTGGAGGCTGGATTTGGCTTTGGACCTGCAGGATGCCTATTTCCATATCTCCACAGTTCAGACCCACCTGTGCTACCTGCGATGGTCCAGGAGCATTTTAAGATCACAGTGCTCATTTTTGGCCTTACCACGGCCTCTCAGGTGTTCACTAAGTGATGTCTGTGGTCACAGCACACCTTCAGAGGTTGGTGTACAAGTCTTCCTATAACGAATGGCTTTTTTAAGGCGAGCTCACTCCAGGCGAAGGCAAATCCCATAATATTGTTGGGTTCAGTATCAACATGCCAAAGTCAGACCTGACTCCTTCGTAGACCCCCCCTTCTCATCTGAGCTATTCTGGATATGGTGCAGTTTTGTGCCTTTCCCACACAGCAGAGAGTCCCTGACATTTGCCTGTCAAGTGTGAGAAGTTGTTCAGCCTCTTTCCTTGATCTCAGAGCGGATGACTCAGAGGCTGCTGGGATTGTTGGTTTCTTGCATCCTGCTGGTAAAATATTACAGATGGCATATGTGGGCTCATGGAACCTAAAGTCCCAGTGGGCACAACACTAGGGCAAGAGATTTTATCCAGATTTTGGAGAAAACTGTAAAAGCCCTACAGTGCTGGCTGCGGTACCTTAATTCGGTCAGTATCAGGCCCTTCTCCTTACCCCACCCAGATTTAGCAGTAGTGATAGATGCATCGCTTCTGGGTTTGCAAAACTATCTGGTAGAGGTGGGGTTCAGAGGCTTCTGGTCTCCTTCAGAAGCTGAAATCCACATCAGTTTTTTGGAGTTAAGGGCAATTTGCTTGGCCTTTATACCCACCATCAGAGTGAGGCTATAATCCGATTACTTCAGCAATTACACAGGCACATTATTTTAGCTCTGGCCTGCAGCTTGTTCCCTTTCACTCCGATACATGACATTTTTATTTTTATTATTATTATAGCAAAAGCTTTATTTTGGTGGTGATGTTTTTATTATTTTATCAGTTGTCCTTTCGCACAGAATTCTGTTATTCCTTTCTCTGCACAATACTTTCACTCTGTGCTTCAATCAAGGCTGAACGTGATAAGTTTATGAGTTATTAATGGCACAAAGTGTTCATCGTGTCCCCAACTCTTATACATAGAAATATAAGTGTTGTCAAGCTACAGCAGTTTTCTCAGAACATCAGATGTATGTTATAAAACACCTTGCTGCCCCCTACAGGAAAGAGGGGAATTCAAGCTAGTTGCCATTGCATGTCACATGTCGTCCTTGCAGTTTCTGCTGAGAACAGATTCTGTCTTTGCCTCCATGTGGGACGACTCTCAGTAGACCAACAGACCCCTTCTTTAACTAGAAACACAGGTATGGGAGACAAGTACCTTCCAGGGGGCCTGATGGACAGATTAGGGCTTATACAGCCATGCTCTTGTATAGAATATTAGAAGTGCAAGGAGGGATTCTAGTACCATTATTGTGACCGTATGGTGGGACTATTCCTATGTTTCACTTTCCTTGTCACTGTTTTGCTTTTATTATGTGTGACACATATATGAGAGAAATTGGTGAGATCTGTTCCACCACAGTTTCCCTGCGAAATCTAAATATCATGCAGAGGGCTACTACAAATCAAATTTACTCTTGGGTACTGGTGAGGTGCTGCTAGCTGGCCAGGAGGGTTAGGCCCACAGCTGTCACATGGCGCTTGATCGGACTCAGTTCCCCGTTCTCAGTGGTACTGCTGCCCAAATCCAGCAGTCGTGTTACTATAATGGGAGTCTCTACGGCAAGGGTAACACAGGTGCTCACGGACAACACTACCGCCATGTAGTACTGCAACAGGCTGGAGAGAGTGGGGACTTGGGTTCTGTGTCAGGAATCCCTACACCTCTGTAAGTAACTCGATTGCCAGGGAATTTCACAGGTGGTGAACCACCTTGAGGGATCTCTGAACACCAGGGTGGATGAACTTAGCTGCCAAAGTCTAGTGAACCATGAATGGCAGCTATACCCGGAGGTGGTGCAGGTCACTTTCCCTCAATTGGGTGAACCCTATTTCAGTATTGTCACCATTGGCAATAGGGTGCAATGTGAGCACATTTGTACATTGGAGTTCCCAAAGAGGAACTTTCTCCGAAACGTATTCCACCTAGAGTGGAACGCATGATTCCTTTATGCCTTCTTGTGACTGCTTCTCCTTCCCCGAGTTCTGAAGAAGATCAGAAACTACCAGGTCCAAGTCATCCTAACAGCACAGGATTTAACCAGGAGAGTGTTGTATCAAGACCTCCTGAGCATGAGCATCTGGCTGCACCAGGGCAGGGTCCTTCACCCGAGCCTGCGCAATCTGCGTGTGTGGAGATTGAGTGGCAGCAGTTGACTGTTCTTCACCTTCCTCCTGAGGTCATTGATGTTTTCTTGGCCACGAGTTGTCTGAGTATGAAATCAGTGCCCACCAGTCCTTTGGACAAATTTGTGGCTTGGTGCGGCACCATTAAAATGACTCAGTGTAAAGCAAATGTCCTGAAGTCTTGTTGGCCCAGCAAGGACTTGCCTTGGACATGGTTAACGGCTATTTGTCATCCCTTTTCAGCTTTTTTGTGTTTGCAGAATCAGTCTTTATGTAAATCACATGTTGTGGTTCGATTTTTGGAAGATTGGCAACACTTGTTACCACCAAAACCCTTTGTAATGCCGCAGTGGACTTTAGTTCTCACAGTTTATTTATATGCAGCATTTTGAGCCACTACACAGTTCTCTATGAAACTGTTTGACATTAAAAACAGTTTTTCTCATCACAGTATCATCAGCTAGGCATGTGAGCTAGCTGCAGTCTCTGACTGTCAACTTGCCTTATACTAGATTCTTTCCAGATTAGTTGGTCTTTAGGACACAACCTTCCTTTCTGTCATAAGTGGTCACTCCATTTCATATCAGGCAGGCCAGCACCATTCCAGCATTTTATGCTCCATCTTCTCCCGCTAAGGAGGAAGAGAGACTCCGTAGTTTGGAACCTAAGCACTAAGGCTTTATAAAGATTGAACCAAAGAACATTGGTTGGACGAGCACCCCTTTGTGGGGTTTTCTGGGGCAAACCAGGGCAACCCAGTGCAAAAGCAGACAATCTCCCTTCGGGTTGTTCTCTGCATAAAGATATGCACTGGCTAAGAAGCAGTCCTCCAGAAGGCACACATGCTCATTCCACCACAACCAAGCTGCTACCACTGGCCTGGTACGCAAAGTGTCTGTCCCGGATATTTGTCAGGTGGCTACATGGGCATTGGTACATATGTTCACGAAGCACTACTGTCTCTGATAGTCTGGACTGCTGAAAGGGGCATTTTGCCCACTCAGTCCTGCAGGATTTTTTTGGTCTGAGTCAGTTCACAAACCACCCACCTGGGGAGGTACTGCTATGGTATTTATTCACCAAGGGTGTAATTCACAAAGTTAAACTTACACTTTTATCTAAGTTTACAATTGTTTGCTAGTCACAAAAACATTTTACGAACAGTATCTTTGAGAGTGTGGAATCTCCTATCATACAAAGATAGGTCTTTTTATGTGCAGAGAGTCTGTACTCCTAAATATACTACTCTTAAATCCCTAAGTGAATAGCAAACAGTTACTTACCTACAGTAATGATTTTTCTGGTGGATAATCTTAACTGCAGATTCCTTACCTACCCTCCCACCTTCTCATTCTGTGGAAGGGTCTCTTCTTTTTCATCTAAAAAGACCCAGTTTAGCGATCTCCATAATGGTCATGCCAGTCTGCAGTAGGCTCTGGTCTGAGGGAGTGGCCAGCCTACAAAGGTAACTAACATTAGCATGCGTGGGTGGAGTGTATATATGGCTCTGCTTGTCACTTGAAGGGTGTTAGGCCAAAGCTGTATGATGCCACCCACCAGCATGCATGAGTGCTGCTTTGAAGTTTCCAGATCCAGTCTTTCACTTGGACGAGTATACACCAGGTGAAAAAGCTGCGGTTTGATAGACCCCCTACCAGAAGGATTTTTACTGAAGGTGTGTAACTCGTTCTTCACAATTTATAGTGTTTCACTTAAACACTGTGTACGGAGACACAGGAAGGCCTGGACATGATAAGGAAATAATGCAGAGCATGGTGTGAGAACGACATTGACAGTGGGACACTGCAACACCAACACTGTGACAGAATCCTCAACACGGAGTCAAAAAGACACCATCTGTGACAGTGATTTGGACGTTAGATAGAATGAAAGACACCAGAACTCAGACAGAAATTCAGCACAGGAAGGCAGCTGACAAAAGAAGATTGTGCACTGGAGCAGTGACAACGACGTTTTATGAAACAAGATGAACCCAATCAACCCCAGTAAAGGAGACGTCTGCATGCTACACTACTTTTTTTTTTTTGCTCCAAAAATGTTAAAGAATGTTTAACTAATCAACTCCTAAGGTCATATGGTGGTTGCTTAACAAAACGAACCAATAGCCACAGTGCTTGTCAACAGTATAGGAACCTGGATCATAAAATTAAGGGCCTGTACAATATGTTTATGTATGGGGTTCTCCACCCTGACTGCGGACTCTCCGCAGTCATAGTCACCATTAAATCATTTGTTTGTAAATACCAAAAATAAGTAAACTAAAACAAAAGTGTAAGCTTACTGTCGTGAATCAGGCCCTGTGACCTGCTTTGCCTTCTGACCTAATCAGGGGTAGATAGCCAAATCAATATCAAGTAGCACATCAAAAAGTGTGAAGAATAGGGAAATAGTTAGGAGGTGTCAAGCTGGGCAACATAGTCCTCCATGCACAAAAGAAGTACATAAACAAGGAGGAGCACAAGCTGCATTTGAATAAAACTTGCTGCCTCATTGGTGTATTCTTGAAGTGTCTCCTCTGTTTATTGTTTTCTTCTTATTTTTTTTTTTCTTCTTTCAAATCCTGCCTGCAACACACAGCAGCAAGTCTGAAACCTAATGCTCGGGCTATACCACAATTCCCATTGGTTAGTGTACACACTAGTGGGATAAAGATAAAGTGCTCCTACCTGAACCTAGAGTCTCATTTAGATAATTCCTGAACACCTCATCAACACACATCAACACACATGCGGGTCTAACCCTTCAGCATCTACCAACAACCTTGTCAACAATTTGCAGCAAAAGCACAGCAGAGCTCCAGACACTACCTTTACTTCCGTTCTCAAATCTATAATATGTCCCACAAGAAATGTGTCTCTCACAACCTAGCACCACAGACATGTTACATGGCATGTCCCCCATACTACGCAGTGGAATAGTAAGCCTAGAAGTGGCTACAAAAAGAAACCATCTGATAACACATTACTTCCCCTCACCCAAACACAACAATCTCCTGATCCTTGTCCAACATAAAGCCTGACACCACCAACTTCTGCCACCATCAATCTTAAGTGCTCTCCCCCCAGAAAAACAGCTCTGTAACCTCCCAGTACTACAGCTTTCATCCACAAATTATGCCTTAAAAGGGAGGAAACACAGGCCACATCCCACATAACAAATAATTGACATAGTGATTTAGGCAATGAAACAATTCTAAACGTTCCTAATAGCAAGGATGAAGGAATAATAATATGAACATTAACCCCTCTGCTTCCTCCCTTAAACTTTTCACTGACTCCTGACAACATTTAATTATTACACTATCAGTACTTCCATAAAATCCATCAACTTATACTTCCTTCAAACAGCATACCTGAATAACGACAATCATGCCCTGGTATCCAGCACCCCTTCTTTATGCCAACAAATTCTGGCTCTTGAATTACAATGCTCAATTCCCTCCTTAGCTTCGCTCCGCTTCCTCTCATAATGCATAATCTTTTCCCCAAGCCTTGCCAAAACTGTACAGCTACAAAAGAGACACATTAACTCCACTGAAAACATTTAGACCTTCATTATGAGTTTGCTGGGTGGCGGAGGCCTCTCGGCAAACTCAAACCGCCGAGAGATTGCCTGAGCGGTCCAAACACCACCATCCCTATTTGGAGTTCACTGCAGGGCTGGCGTGCGGAAACAGTGTTCCCACCTGCCGGCCCTGCGGTGGACAGGGCCTTAACATTATAGCCAGCTCATAATCGAGCCAGTGACAATGTGGCAGTGCAGCAGCACCCGTTGCGCATTCCATTGCCCATAATTTGAGCACTGGAATGTGCAACGGGGCTGGGCATGGGGGCCCACAATGCCCCTCATTCCACCAGCCTTTCCATTGTGGTGGAAACGCCATGAAAAAGCTGTCGATATCAGGGACTTGTAATCCGGAGGGCAGCACTGCTTGCAGCTCCGCCCTGGTGGATTACAATGGCCAGGCTGCCGACTGGCAGCAACCTGATGGGGTCGGCGGTCCGACCGTGGCAGCTCTGCCACGGTCGTAATGTGGCGGTTGGACTGCCGACCACCATGAGTCAGACTCCTAATGAGAGCCTGAGTCTGCACAAATAGAAATTCATTCTAAACCTTAGAACGCTCCACAGAACTCAAAGAAATGTTTTCTAGCACTCCAGGTAGAAAGTGAAACAAGCATCCTTCACATTTCGGACCTACCCTTGAGCTACATCAGCTGACTACCTCCAAACTTACCTTATACCCGGGGGGGAAGCAAACTCTTAAAGAGCTCATTGCCCCACTCCTTACCACAAACCCCAGGGTCACTAAACTCGTACTCCTAGACAGATAACACTAAAGACAGCTTGTTAAGTTGTAAACACTTCGAACATAACAGATATCCCTTACTAAGCAAAACATGATTAATCATCCACTGGAATCTTTCTTTTCAAACTCCATCCAAGCATATGTAGTCCAGACCTCCAAACGGTAAGAACACCCAAAAATCAGATAGTCCCAAACATTGACCATTTTCATTACAAAGATCCACCAGTGTATGCTAACCAATGCCTGACATGATTCCATGAAGTAAACAAAAACCTTTTGGGCGGAATTCTTGTATTAATCTCAGCCACTTGTAATTACGTGTGCTGCATCCCACTTCATAGTTTTTGGGGAATTATGCCACCTTAGATATGGTTAAGCCACATGCAAGTCAGTCTAAAAGGAACAGTATAGCCTGAGCTGCCAAACCAGGACCTCTCTGAACCAGAACCCAAGCAACCCAATTTTACATAACCCAGGGCACTGGTCTAGGTCTACAAGGCTTGGCTTTCCCACCCACAAGTGCCTGGACTGAGTTCAGTGCATCATCACTTGACCGGGGAAGTGTAGATTATTGTAGCTCCACACAACCCCACTGAGTATACCTGCCTGTTGATGTCTGTGCCTTCTGGGTTATTAAAAGTCCTGTAAAAGGGTCAGGGACATAGTGTTTTTCTTTTTTTTTTTTTTCTTCTAAACCCTTTTATCCTTGGAAGATCACACTCAAATACTGAACTAAGAAAAGACACTATATACATGAAAGTGTTCTGTTTCAAGTCTCATCCTGTTGCTTGGTACATGAGTGATAACTACACAGAATATAAATAAAACAGCGCCAGTGAATGTTGTCTGAAGAACCAATAATATAAACCTTTCTACCATGATAAAACTTTACTTAGCAACCTAATTCCATAAAGACTACTTCTATATGCTACACTAGGAGAGTACTGAATAGCTAACTGCCTCTAGAATTTCTTGGGGCTCTGCACACCTGCTCTCAGAGGATCAGCAGTGGTTATCAGACTTCTGCCAGGAGAGTGTTTTCCCTTCGAAGGAAAACCCACATCAGCTAGGCTTAGCTTCTCTCCTCTCTGTATCACCTCTCTGCATAGGAGTGGATGCTGGAGCAATTTGGCAGAACCTCTCAGGATAACTTGGTATGAATGGCTCTCCAATTTAATGGTCAATTCATGTGATTTATAAAGGGTTGAACACTGACTTTTACCCTACACTGTGGGGGCTTTCCATTAATCTGAGAAATAAGCAGTGTGAGCTACCTTAATGGAAATGTCACCATGAACTACATGTTTATTTTACACATCCACTCTCAGACCTTGAAGGGTAGATATCATGGAACTTGCCGCAGACTTCTGTCACCTTATGTGTTAGCAAAGTCAATGGTTAGATGAACTGACACTTTCACAAGTTGTGCAAAAGATAATGACATGCTAAATGTGGACCAAAGGCAGACAGGCTAACTTAACATGCTCAAAATGGAGTCTAGCTTTGGGAGTTTACAACAGCAAGAGTGTGTTCTTCTTTGGGCTCAGCTTGATTCCACCTTCATAGTGAGCAGGTGCAACACTCTAGGTGCGACGGGTATGCCCACTTGTGGGCCCCGTGCTTCTTGTGTCACTAGAACCAAGCCACACCTGACTGAAAAAGCCCAATTCGGCTGAATAAACTTGAATAGTCCCCCTAAAACTACCCTCTATGTTTATTACAAAAAAGCCTGTTACTATTCTTCAAACCACATTTCAATAAATCCTGATTTATAGAGAGCAGTGTCTATTTAAAAAAAAAAAATCACCTAGCAAATTATGGAAATTATATCAGGAGTGATACTTATCACACATCTCTCCAAGATGCTCAAAGTCTAGCCCCAAACCAACACTTCACAGTTGAACTGATTTAAAGGGATGGTGTAGTTCTTAAAAAGACATCATAATCTGTCACCTCTTGTGCATAATAATCAATGCACTTATACAGTGCAGTCCATGATTTGCCTCATTGTTATGTCTTGATTGCAAATGCCAATTATTACCTAATTCATATGTAATAGTTGTATTGATCTCTGAATGATGAAAAGCTAAGTGGGATTGTCGTGATTTGAACCTGAAACATTTAACCTACATAGAGATCTCCAGAATGGATACATTACTTCTCTGGACTACTTTACCATCACAAACCTCAACTTGAGTAATGTTCATAGCAATCCTTCAGATGGGAAGTAATGGTAATTATATGTAGATAGCATGTACTACCCCTGATGAGGCTTCAATGCACTTTTTGGCGAGTTGCACACTACTCCGGAACCCAAAAAGGATTAGTGGTAGATTAGTATAGGGGAAACATTAGTTAATTTGAGCGGTGGACATGCAAGTCTGTTAACTGGATTGAAAGAGGCTAATGGAAGGATAGAAGAGGGAAGAATCTAGAAAGCTTTATGTGGGAGACCATAGTAGTAAGATGAGGTTTGGGATGAGTAAAATGAGAGATGGAGGAGGGAAGAATCTCTAGAGATGGATTAGGTAGATCACAGTAGTAAATGCGGTTTGGGAGGAGTAAAAAAGTACCCAAGTTGTTACAGATCCCAGTTTTCACACACCACAATTAAACTCAAACATGTACAAATATTTTAACCACAGAACGAGACTACTTATGAGCCTACTAATGAGTTATAGAGAAGAAAAGACTGATCTGAGGTGAAATTATCGAGAACAGGACATGAAGATACCACCATCAAACAACAGAAAAATGAGGGGCGGGAGGTTCAGAAACAATCCCTGGTCCTGTGTGTACTTCTCCCAACAATGTCTTAATAAGATACACACAGTTCCACACAAAGTGTCTTTGGAAACAACAGGTTACTAGAAATATAAAATATTTGGAGCAAGAGCCCTCACTCACCTCATGGTGATATGCTTCATCATATGGCTATGCTCCTCGTCAGGCCGGTGCTGCAATGCCTGACGGGACCCACAAGGGGGCTCTTTGCCGGAGATCTTCTTTTGTGAGAGAAAGCCGGTCAGCAAAGATACTGATCTAGGATTGGTATGAGAAACTGTTAAAAATGACTAGAGGTAAAACGCAATTTATTAGACTGTCTGACCTCTGCCATGGTTAAAAACAAAAAGGGGGGGCGGAGAAAATAAAACAATGTTTAAACTCCCCAAACAACTAAACAATGAGAAGAATCACTAAATCACTCAATATGAAGTTATAGTGAGAGTAGACAAAAGATCCCCTGTGCTACTTCTAGAGATTGGTCCACATGTTTCTTGCTAACTAGTCAAAAATGATCTAGTACGATTCATCAGGACCATGACACTTAACTAATCCTTGAGTAATTGGAAACCCATATTAGGGAATTAATAATTAACAGGAATCCTCCATATACTAAAAGATGGGCCCTATCGGGGAGAACACCAGGCATTGAGTGGTCCGTTAAGTGACTGCTTCACTGAATTTAAATCATTCAGTTTGACCTTGCATCAAGAACTGAACGTTAAACTAATGGGGGATGGAATAATGAAAATCTAGGCATACCTCAGTCCATTTTAGAGTGAAGATAACATGAGAACTGACCCTAAAACCAGAAATGTGGAGCCAGACAAGGCTGCGCTCTCAACACACCCTTGTTCAACCATCATGTGAATGAATGTAGATTTTCCTAGTTTTAATGACGGAAAGTCTTAATTTTATTAAAGACACGGAGGCGAGTATTATGCCTTCTTTTCTTGCTTTATTTAAAACAGCAGCAAAAAAGAAAAACCACAATTCCCATGAGCGTGGTGAAAACCAGCCAATGGGAAACAAACGATAGTCCATAACAAATAACCAATGAATAACCACTTGAGCCCTTATGACGTAACTGGACTACGAACAGCCCTCTTTTCTTGCGCTAAAATCAGCTGTTACGAAACAAAGGAAATATAGCTGCCAAAATTAACAGGGCCATGATGAAAGACAACAACTCAGTACAAAAGTTCATGAGACCAGGAAACTGGTGATGAAGGGAAGCACACTGATGATCCGCCAAACAGAGCAGAGGATACGGAGAAAGCGCTGACGATGACGATCCCTCCGAACCATAGGGAATTGGTTTAAGTGGAAGGTTGAACCGCCGATGGCACTAAAGGGAGGGAAGATAAATAAAGAACAGTAGTTATCAGGAAAACAACGGGTGGGATAATACTCGCCTCTGTGTCTTTAATAAAATTAAGACTTTCCGTCATTAAAACTAGGAAAATCTACATTTTATGACAAGACCGGAGGCTCTTATTATGCATGTTTAAAGCGAATTAATAACATTCATAATTGTATTATCAATTGGTTTACAATAAAATACTTTAAACACATTGTCATTAGACCAATCTGCAGATCTAAGAATGTCCTCCAGACGAGATCCCGCCCAGAAAGCTTTAGATGCCATGGCACCCCTGGAAGAATGGGCTCCAAATATGGAAGTGTCAATGCCAGCCAAAGACATAATCCACTTGACCCAACGAGCCAAAGCAGCTGCGGATACGGGCTTGTGAGGCTTTTGAAAGGAAATGAGCAGTTGGGAGGAAGAGGACGTTCTTAGATGCGCAGTCATATTCTCATATGCTTTCAAACATCGTGCTACACACAATTTGGGATGATTAGGGAAATAAGGGTAAAACACAGAATGCAAGTTAGTTTTCGTTCTTCTAGAAATAGTAAATAATACTCCCGAAGGAGTAAACTGACGAGAAGAAATATCTAAAGCTTTGACATCAGAAATTCGTTTAAGCGAAACCAGACACAATAACATGGCAAGTTTAGCCGATAACATCTTTAAAGAAAGAGCCGAATTATCGGGCCAGGAGAGAAAGAAATTCAGTACAATGTTAACATCCCACAAAGTTCTATATTTGGGAAGAGGAGGATTAGAAAATGTTACTCCCTTTAGAAGTCGACAAACAAGCGGGTGTTCTCCCACTGGTCTTCCATTGATGAGACAGTGATTCGATGAGATGGCGGACCTGTACAGATTAATAGTACGGAACGCTTTGCCCTTGCTAGCCTCTGCTGCAAGGAAATTCACTATAAAAGTAACATCTGCTGAAAGGGGATCGATGTGTTTTCCCAAATACCAGCTGTGCCATAAAGACCAGGCTGACTTGTATGCATTCCTAGTTCCGGGGGCCCAGGATTGTTTGATATATTCCGAAGCTTGTGACGAAATGCAAGGGAAAGACTGGTAATTCCCAAAATTTTCCAGGCTGACAGGGAAAGAAGATTGTCGATAATGAGGTTGTGAGGTCGTTGAAGGGGGTCTAGAAGAAGATCCGGGAAAGAAGGAATGAGAAAAGGAAAATCTATTGCCAGTTCCAGAAGAGTTGGAAACCAAATTTGGGATTGCCAAAAAGGAACGATAAGAACTAAGGTAGCTTGTTGACGTCGGACTTGGGCAAGAACTCTGCTGATCATGACGAATGGAGGGAAAGCGTACGAAAGGAACTTGGACCAATCCTGAAGGAAAGCATCGCAGGCCAGGGCTGAAGGGTCCGGTCTCCAACTGTAAAATTGGGGAAGTTGTGTGTTGAGCCGTGACGCGAATAAATCTATCCCCATGGGACCCCATCTGTTTTGAAGAAATTGAAAAATTGCGGGGTGGAGCTTCCAGTCGCTTGAATCGTGAAGATGACGTGAATGCCAGTCGGCGATGGAGTTTAGAGATCCTGGCAGATACTCTGCCTGGACTGAGATTTGGTTTGCAAGACAAAACTCCCAAAAACTTTTTGCCAGTTCTGCTAAGGGTTTGGATTTCGTACCCCCTAGATGGTTGATATAGCGGACCGCGGAAATGTTGTCCATCCTTAAGAGAATAGCGCAGCATACCCTGTTCTTTGCTAGGCTTCGAGATCGCAAAGGAGCCTGCAAGCATCTCTAAACAGTTGATATGCAATTTGGACTCCTTCGCAGACCATGGACCTCCAGTCGAGATTGGTCCACATCGGGCCCCCCAACCGGTTAGGCTTGCATCGGATTCTAATACAAGATCTGGGGCTGATGGAAAGATAGTCCTTCCGTTCCAGGCATCTAAATGGTCTATCCACCATTGCAGTTCTGTACGGGAATTGTGATCTAGGGGAATAACGTCTGCGTAAGAAAGCCCTTTGCGGAGATGTTGAATCTTTAACCTTTGGAGAGCCCTGTAATGCAAAGGGCCTGGGAAAATGGCTTGAATGGACGAGGAGAGGAGAGCGACGACCCGGGCAAGGGTTCTCAGGGAAATGGACGCATGACGAAGAATTTGAAGAATCTCTGACTTTATAGACTTGATTTTTGCAGAAGGGAGAAGCAACGTGGACGAAACTGAATTTATAAGGAAACCTAAGAATTCTATAGTTTGGGTAGGAAGAAGAATAGATTTCTCTTTGTTTATGATAAAGCCAAGATCTGTCAAAAGAGAACACGTAAGATTGAGATGGGACAAGAGGAGATTGATTCATGAGAAGTATATCGTCTAGGTAAATTAGAAGTCTGACTCCTTGTGCTCTGAGATGTGCAGTCACTGGCTTCATGAGCTTGGTGAAACACCATGGAGCTGACGACACACCGAAAGGAAGAGATGTAAAGTGATAAAATTGGTCTAGCCACTGAAACTGAAGAAACTTCCTGTGTTCCGGGTGAATTGGAACTACCAGGTAAGCGTCCTGTAAATCCAAGCGAACCATCCAGTCGTTTTGAAGGAGAGAATCTCTGAGATGGAGAATGGTTTCCATCTTGAAGTGGCGATAAACCACAAATTGATTGAACGACTTGAGATTGATAACCGGCCTCATTTTCTTGTTCTTCTTCTGAACTAGGAAAATGGAACTGGTGAAGCCTAGCGGATGAGGTATAGTGGGGGCAATAGCTCTCTTTTGAAGGAGTAGTTGAACTTCTGAGGAAATAAGAGCGGACATATCTGTAGAGAATCGTGGAAGTGAGGGAGCCCCTGATTGTATTGGAGTTGAATAGAATTCTATTGTGTAATCTCGAACAGTATTGAGAATCCAAGGGTCTGAAGAAATCATTAGCCAATTTGGGAGAAAATGACAAAGCCGGCCGCCCACATGGACGGAAGACGGAAAAGGATTTACCTGACTGGGTGGCATTTCTGTTGTTCCTGAAGCCTCTGGTACGGAAACCTCTGGTGCGTTGTGGATAAAACTGGGGCCTGAAGTCTTGGTAAGAAATTTTGTAGGATTGGTTACCACGGGAGCCTTGGTTGTAATATGAACGGCCGGCAAAGCGGCTCCTGCCTCTGCCGGCCCTGTTGAAAACCCGTTGGTTGAACATTTTCTTTAAAGATTGTTGCGCCTTGTCGATTGAAGTAAAAGTAGCCACGTACTTGCCTAGTTCCTTGATAAAGTTATTGCCGAATAGGCAACCTTCTGTGTTGGAAAGCGCTTGAAGTGAAGCCAAATGGACTAGTTTGGGATCCAGTTTGAGCAAAATTCCTTTGCGACGTTCTTGCGAAATCGCAGCATTTGCATTGCCTAACAGACATACAACTCTTTGGACCCAAAGCGAAAGTTCTTCCGGATCCATCGTGGAACCATCGATTCTGGCGGACTCCGCCATATCAAAAATACGTGTGAGGGGTCCAATGATGTCTAATAATTTGTCTTGGCAAGAAGACCAGGCTTTATCTACCCCTTTCCTGGGGTCCTTGCCAAATTTAGTGAAAAAGGTGAGGATGGGTTGGTCGATAGAGGGAGTAACGGATGCCTTATGCTCTAGAGAGGGGCGAGGACACTCGGATTTAAGTTTAGATCGAGTTTGTTTATCTAAAGGACAAAATAACTTGGTTGAAATGTACTCTCCAACGTGAGGAGTCGGAAACCATTCAGTTGAGTTGGGATGCAATATAAACGAAGGGTCAAACATAGGCAAACCTTCCGAGTCTAGCAGTGGAGTAATATTATCAGAAGAAGTTTTAATTCTTTTAGGAACAGGGGCCGAGTCACAATCGTCTTGATCAGATGGATCAACATCTGAATCCACATCTGGAACCTCGTCATCTGTGTCTGGAATGGAGGTGATGACTACAGGAGCCAAAATGTTCTTAGATTTTGTTTTGCGTTTCTGAGCAGTGCTCTCAGTGACTCTTTTCTCCTTAATTGGAGCCTTTTGAGGAGCCGCGTCCTCTGCCATGGGTGAGGGAACCTCACAAACTTTCTGCGCCAATTTATGAGAAGTCTTAGAAGTAAGTGAAGGGCGCTGTCTGCATTCCCCTGCAGACTGGGCATTAAATGTGTTATTAAACATTTTCAAAACGGAAGATTCCAGAGTCTTTGACAAATTATTCATTGAATTATTTACAGCTTGTTGAACTGTATTTTGAATAAAATGGCTGATATCTTGCTTAATAGCAGAAACCTCCTCAGGATCCTCCTGATGTGAGGTTGAACTGCCAGCATCCATGTTCAGAGCAAACTGGTTAATAAGGGGTTAATGGTAAAAGGAAATGGAAACTAAGCCACAGCTCCGCCCCAGGGCGTGTTTAATTCTGCTTACTGAAATCCCTGAGAACGACGGCAGGACTGGAAGGAAAGGACGTGTCCGGAAAAAACTGCTGGAGAAGCGGTAATTATTCTTAACGTAGTAGCGGCCGTGAGCGAAGTAAAGCGATGTCAGAATAATAGGAGGCACACGAGAGTGAACCGTTCCTCGCGCGTCGTCGAGTTAATGGCGCGCAGCGAGGAACGGTTAAATCCGTTAAATTAGACTAGCGCGCGCCGGAGAGCGGGGAGGCACCACGGAAATGCGGCAACATGCCGACTAGGACAAACAGAAGGTTATTACCAGATAAACATTTCGCGTTGCCTGTAACCGTGAAAATAATATACAATAGTATGAGAAGAATAAAAAAGTCGACTTAACTGGATTACGAGCAGCAAGAAAAGAGGGCTGTTAGTTGTCCAGTTACGTCATAAGGGCTCAAGTGGTTATTCATTGGTTATTTGTTATGGACTATCGTTTGTTTCCCATTGGCTGGTTTTCACCACGCTCATGGGAATTGTGGTTTTTCTTTTTTGCTGCTGTTTTAAATAAAGCAAGAAAAGAAGGCATAATAAGAGCCTCCGGTCTTGTCATAAAATTCTCAGCGTTGTGTGACATATCTTCAGGCTCAAGAAGCATGCCAAAAGACTGAACTATAACTGGCTGTCGTATGCAGATGACCTATGTGTCGTAGAACCTACATAGAACAGGTCTTCAGCACAATATAAAGTCTCCTGGAAGACTGCTGCAAAACATAAGCCCTAAAGGGGGAAACCAAAAGTTCAAAATTGTTATCTTTCAGGAAAGATAAAAGGAAAACTGAGGGAAGTTGTTTTTTTTGTTTGTTTTTTTTTTTCTTTTTTCTTTTCAGAGGTCGGGCACAGACTGTACTTCCATAGGCTCAATATGTGTAGCATGAGCTTTTAAGCTGGCAATAAAAGGAATTAAAAAAAGAACATTCCACTAATAAAATTAATGACAAAACTCTTCAACCATCTTACCTCCTCAATCTTACTTCATGGGACTGCTGTCGAGTCTAACAAGAAAAGAGGATGTGGAACGGGGCAAGTATTACACCCGAAACCCTGCACCTCTAGCTCAGTAAAGAGGCACTGTGTCAGCTTCCAAACTGCCCATATCAATGATGTACTGCCTCAAGAAAGTGATGCAGATACCATCCATGGTCACACTGAAAGTCTAAATCGATAAATCCTCCAACAAATCAATTGAATATACCTCAAAGACCCATTAGCCCAATGTAGCAGCTCCCCACAATCTTCTAACCTGGAAATGTACAGAGAGGAGGAATGGCCGAATGACATATAAATTCTACTACTCAGAGCAGCTGTACAAGTTACACAGACACTGATGATCAGGAAAAAAGTGTTGAACACGCAGAAGCTGAACATCTCTTTGGGGTAAATACGAAAAAAATAAACTCGCCAAATAAAACCTCATCTTTGGCCACAGGATTGAACAGTCTACAGGACAGAAAAAAACAGTCTCAGCAAGGAAGGACTCAGTTACCCAAAATTCCTAGGAGAGGTAGAGACCAAGGGCCAGATGTATCACTAGGGTTTTACCCATTCTGTCTCTATGGTAAAATGCTTTAGTACATATGGCCCCAAGAGACGTGTTTTTTTCTCACACTTGCCTGCTTACAAAGACATTAGAGGTAACAACTTGCCACAATCGGCAAAGAAAAGTAAATCTGTGCTAGTTAAAGTTAATAAAAAATGTGAATCTTCCAGATGTACCAAGAACAGGAGGAAAGGCAGAGATAGTTTTATCATCATGTCTGCAAAAGAGAACAAGCATTTGCAATGCACTGGGTCTCGAGTTTGCTTGAGTAAGCGCTATTAGCGTTCTAAATTCCTACCTGGACTTTTCCTGTCACATAAATTGAAAATGAAAAGTACAACACCAGTTGACATAAGCGAGCCGATTAAAAAAGCCATGGCTGCCATGAGCACAAGCCTGAAGGAGAGACAGAAAAAAGAAAAAGAAGTGTGCTTGCACTCAAACGTGTCGGCAATCGTGCAATTATCCATGTAACAGAAGCAGTCTGCAAGGCAGTGACAAAACTGCCCTAAGGAGGGACAAACATAAAGCATAAAGCAAGGATATTTGAAAGGCAAGCCTGGGAACGAGTGAAAGTGATGGGTGTGCAGTGGGCATGGTTAAAAGCCTACAATACTTTCAACAGGGCAAAGCGCTTGTATGCTCGACCTAAAAATGCATAGCGGGTAATGTATAAAAAAGTTCTATATTGCCATCTCATGGCTTCGGTTTTTGGCTTTAATAGAAACCTTTGTGGTAATACTAGCATGTTATTTATCTTTTATATATATGTAAAAAGGAGCCAAAACAATCCTAGACCAGCCTCGATCATTCTGCTATTTATAAATGAAGCCAATACCACCTAGCCCACCCGACCCCAACACACGGTTACAGCGCATATAAAACGGACTCAGCCTTCAGTCACAAGGTTACTATATGAACAATTCTAACCGAGGGACACAAAGTTATAGTGTATACGAATTAAAATTCCGCTACAGTCACCATAAGCAAGAAGGTAAAATGTAAGAAAATGTGTTCAAGCATCAGTCACCTAAAACTGCATGTAAAGGCAGCAAAGTTTCAACTTCATGAGATCCATTTCTGATCAGCCCAAACACGATGCTATTCCTATAGTTACTTTTAGTAAATACAAAGTTCCAAACTATACTGTAAATAAAGCTGATGTAGCTAAATCTCCTTTGTTAATGCAATAATAAGAAGGCCCTGCTTTAGAAAGAATTCTTTGTTTTGTGAAAGATGTGCAGCTCTCGGTCATTCGGACCTCAGCTGGATGAGCAGTAGCCCAAAAGACTGGATCGTTCAACAATTCAGTGTGAAATGCAGTTTCTAATCTTTCTAATAACTAATGCCAGCTTTCCCACAAGGCACTATATGCAGTGGCCCATGAGGCAGTAGCTCCTATTTCTGTGGCACGCGTCAGACAGTGCTGGTGACTCAAGTGAAGCCTCGGAACCTAGGGACCAGGAAATATGTTTTTTTTTACTCTATGATGATCTACTAAGACCAAACATCACTGGTGAAAATTCCAGTTGGCCAGTAATGGATGCTTTATACTGGAACTAGTGGTCAGCATTTATTATTTTGAGCATCTAATGCACCAGTGTGGTACTAGAATATCGTCAGACAGAAACATGAAGTCATAACTATTGTTTAGAAAATTATCAGCCCACTAGCTGGTTAGTGACAGAAAGTCTACACCCAAAGGGACGCAGTGTTTGTAAGCAATATTTAGGGCTTAATTTTTATTTCAGAAAATATTTCTGAGAATTATATCCCGGCCTACAATTTAAGAACCTCTAGCGAGAAAATTGCAGCATGTTCCAATTGGTATTGGGAGCTCTAATGGAGTCTATTGGTTTGAGTTTGCATTTTTTATCAACCATCAGTATTATACTTGCTTTTCCACTTAATATTGTGAAATGTCAAACTGGATCCAGTCCAAGCCAGAAGTACTTCCTCAACTTAAGCTTTCTCAGGGTAACCAGAGGTCAGGATGTTGGGTCCTGTGCATTACTCTGCGGAGATGCTCCACTTGTTTTGGAAGAGTGCACTACCTGTGTCTCTCTCGTTGGGCTTCCCAAGTCTTTCTTGGTGCTTGTTGGCGCTCTGACGCCTATTTGGCGTTAGGCTCATTTGATCTGCCTCAATTTATTTTAATGCGGTCTAGGTCACGCCATGTTACAGTCATATGAATTTGTAAAGTACTTTATTACCTACCGTCTGTATGGCCCCATAGCACTTTCAAACTCTGGGTACCCTATATGAACTTTAATTCACTCTATCTCAGTTGCCATGTGTCTCGGGTTATACACATCCAGAGCAGACACATGGGTGATGGTGTCGTATCACTTCTGTTCTATTGGCAAAATGTAGTAGCCTGCATCACCAGAACGCTCATTGGACATCTTGAGTTCATAACAGTCTCATAAGGCAGGCCATTAACAACTAATCCTTTTAGGTCCCACCAGATCAGCAGGCCAGTGCCAAGAAACCTTCAAGGACAGATGAGCGATCCATACATATGCCATTTTCTGGATCTCGGGAGAAGGCTAGTCTGCGCTGCTTGTATTCAACGCCATAGCCTGTTGATTACTCAGGATCACCGTGTTGGGCATTCAGCTGGCTGTATTATTTTGCACCATCTACAAAAGCTCAACTTCTTTTGAATTGTCACAGGAGCCTAGGCACCCATAAAGGGGACTGCTTCACATGGAGGTCAACTGTTGGATATGGCATAATAGCCACAGCTGCTAACTTTGGAGCTGAGGAACTAGGTTTGAATCTCGGCATCGGATCCAACATCCTATGATTCCAGGCAAATCACTACACTCGGGTTGAGTAAAACTGCAAAAAAAAAAAAATGTTAATTGTCATCTTTTGACAACAGTGCCAACGAGGAAAAACAAAAAAACATGAGTGGAAACTGAAAAAAGATGACTTAAAATAAAATAAAGTTAGCTTTAAAAAAATAAAACTTTGCATTTTTGTTTGTCCTGCTGCTCACGTCTTTGCCAGTCACAAGCCTTCTGTTTCTGGGGTGCTAGAAGTTAAAATGAACAACATAGTGCCTCGATGACATCAGGAGCAGTAGACAGGCACTAATTAAGTTGCATGAATTAGTGCTTGATCCCTCCTCCACATCAAGGAACGGAAATGATGCCAGATGTGCTTTAACGAATTGCGAGGCTGTAAAGCAGAGTGTAATGCAAACCAACAAATGGCGAGCAACAGGCGGGCTCCAAGCCCTTTACTGAATAGAATAGCGTATCACATGGAGACGCATGCACAAGCGCAAGCACTTGCACTCATAGGCTCGACCCTAAAAAGTGAATAAATTACTTTGGGCTTTGAAAAAAGAACCTGGAGATTGAAATTGTGATTACGGAAGATACTATTATTGCTGTGTATACGAGTCTGACTTTTTATGCCATTAACCGACTTTGTACCTTATTGTATACATGCGTCACCCCCCATTACCCACAGACACCCACGGCTGCACTAAGGCTTACTTAAGGCTGAATGTTCTCTCACCCAACATGTTTGCAGTGGTAAACGTCATTTGCAAACTGACTACTCAATATTTTGGAGAGTACTGATAGGGGATTGGTGTTACAAGAGACATTTCAAAATACATAGCTATGTAGAAATAATATTTTTGTAAAGAAAAAGGGGAAACTCAGATGCTAACATTCGGTGACAAAAAGATCTGAAATACATAACATTTCATGCCATGATAAAGGTTATATAACTGTTTTATTTCTCTTAACATTTTCAGATATGAGCACCCAGTGATAAAGGGTCCTCATAGAAATCAAACATTTAAACTGATTAGATCACAAGTACTTGTTGTATTTCCCCAAAACACTGTAGGACATAACGATATCTGTAACTGATACATTAAACTAGTCTGCTGCTCCTGACTTTGTGCTCTCTCTCTTTGTTTCTCTCTCTCTCTCTCTCTCTCTCTCTATATATATATATATATATATATATATATATATATATATATATATATGTATATATGTGTATATATATATATATATATATATATATATATATATAGTGAAAGGGAGGAAGAACGTAGTCTTCTCAACGGTGTGTGTGTATATATACATATATATATATATATATATATGGGTATGGAATTTTGTAAAATATCTATTTGTCGATGGGACAGCCTGCTTCATAAATCTACTTCCCCTATAAAAAAATCTACTTGTCTCTTTCGTGCCATGTAGTGTGGTAGCATATTATGGCAGCAACCTCATTATATAAGAGCTCAGATACTATCCTTTCTGATTATACCATGCCTAAAACTGTAGTAGTACTTGAATACTAGCAATTTCCTTATTTTGCCACCTTTCTGCAAATCTACATACTGGGGCTGGAGGTAGCCATAAGTAATAGTTCCAGGATAGGAATGCCCTTTTGAGTCTGTGAAAACCTACTAATTTGCATGTTATGCGGGTTCTCACCAGCTCTTCTATAATCTTTTCTCATACTGAGAAAGGTTGGAAATCCTATCTCTGTCTCTCTATTCACCTATCTGCTGACTTCACTGTGAATCATTCAATCAATCAATCAGGATTTATAAAGCACGGCTAATCATCCGCTAGGGTACTCAGGCGCTTGCAGGTCCTGGAAGCTTATTCAAACAGCCAGGTCTTGAGGGGCATTCGAAATTCCGGAATTAAGGTGATGGTATGGTGGTGCATGGGGAGGATGTTCCAGGTTCTTGCTGCGATGTGAGAGAAGAAGAGTCCTCCACTTTTGCTTTGGTAGATGTGGGGAGTATGGGCAAGTGAAAGGGAGGAAGAATATAGTCTTCTTGACGGTTGGTGGAAGTTCAGGTGGTGGTTAATGTACGCAGGTCCTTGGTTGTGTATGGCCTTGTGTGCATGGGCCAGCAGCTTAAATTAGCATCTGTTCTGTACAGGGAGCCAATGGAATTGCCTGAGGTGGGGTGTTGTATGGCCCATCTGGGAAAGCCAAGGATGAGTCTGGCTGTGGCATTCTGTATGGTCTGAAGTCTCTGTAGGAGGTGTGCAACAGTTCCTACATAGAGGGCATTGCTGTAGACCAGTTAGCTGGTGACGAGGCCCTGTGTCAAGGTGCATCTTGTGTGTAGAGGTAGCCACTTGAAGATCTTATGTAACATGTGCAAAGTGATGAAGCAGGCGGAGAATATGGTATTGATCTGTGATTTCATGGTAAGCTTGTTGTCAGTAGTGATTCTGAGATTTCTGGTGTGGTTGGAGGGAGTGGGCGTGGGTCCTAGGTCTGATGGCCACCAGGAGTGATTCCATGTGTTGCTGTTTTGCCAAAGTTCTGTACTGCAGTCTTGTTTGTGTTCAGCTGCAGTTAGTTGTTCTTCATCCATTCAGCGACACATGCATCTTTGGAAGTTGATTCTGGTGGTGGAGGGGTCGTCGGTGAGTGAGAGGATGAGCTGAGTGTTGTCTGCATAGGAAATTATGTTGAGACCGTGGGATCTAACGATGTTGGCCAGAGGAGACATATATATGTTGAAGAGCGTAGGGCTGAGAGATGAGCCCCGGGGGAAACCACAGGTGATCTCCTTGGGTTCGGAGGTGAAAAGTGGGAGGTGGATCCTCTGGGTTCTTCCGGTGAGGAAGGAGGTGATTTATCTGAGCGTGTCCCTTTGGATGCCGATGTGGTGGAGTCTTTTGATCAGCATGTGGTGGGATATGGTGTGGAAGGTTGCTGAGAGGTCGAGGAGGATTAAAGCTGCTGTTTCTCTTCTGCCGTCAAGGGTTTGGATGTTGTCTGCTGCAATCGGGGCAGTTTTGGGTGCTGTGATTGCTGTAGAAGCTGGATTGGGAGGTGTTGAGTAGCTGGTTCTGCTCCAGGTATGTCAAGAGTTGCCTGTTGGTGGTCTTTTCCAGTACCTTCGCTGGGAATGGGAGCAGGGAGATTGGCCAGTAGTTTTTGATTTTTTTGAGTACTGGTCTGACTTCGGCATGTTTTCAGGCATAGGGAAATGTTGCGGTGGTGATAGAGGTCTTGAGCAGAGTAGTGACTTCCTGGCCAATCGTTTGGTTTACAAGAGTGAAGATGTGGTGCAGGCATGGGTCTCTGGGAGCTCTCGAAT
The DNA here is from genome assembly GCF_031143425.1 of Pleurodeles waltl. NCBI lineage: Eukaryota > Metazoa > Chordata > Amphibia > Caudata > Salamandridae > Pleurodeles > Pleurodeles waltl. Next base: position 497,383,436 of record NC_090445.1, read on the forward strand.
GGATGGATTTCATGGTGGAGGTGATGTCCTGGGTGAAGAGGATGTTTCAGGTGCTAAATGTGTGGTTTGTGTTGGTTACGGTGGTGGTGTATCTGTCGAGGAAGTCTGTAGGTGTGGGTTGGGGTTTGAAGTTTCTGTATATGGATGCAATCTTGTTGTGGAACAACTGGGTGAGGTGATGAGGGTGTGATGTTGTTTTCTCGGACAGCCGGGTTGGAGAATTCTTTAACGATGTTGAAAAGTTCATTGGTGTTGTTGCCTCTGGTTTTGATGGGTGCAGAATGGTCTGTCTTCTTTGTTGCCCTCAGCAGGCACTGGTAGAGGTTAAGTAATGTCTTAAAGGCTGCTCTGTCAGAGGTGTCCTTGCTGGTGCTCCATCTTCTGTCCACCTGTTTGCTGTCACATTTCACTGTGACTGATCGCAATCTGCTCTTTCACAACGAGCACATTGGTGCACTAAGTAGTTTTGTTTAATGCTAGGAACTACTATGCCAATGTGTGATTTTTTTTAGACCAAAAAATATTTGTGCTTTTTGCCAAAGTTTGTTATAATAGTGAGGGCCCAGCAGCTCCCACAAAAATAAAGTTTTACAAAAACCATCTCTAAACTAGGCACGCATTGACAAAACCAAATGACTTACCACCAATGTCAGACCCATTGGCTTTGCCAGTGCTTGTTTATTTTCATGTTTCACATAATGTTGAAAATGGTGCTACTGACTTTAAATTATGAATATTATTTGGAAAGACTACCATACATCAACACGTTAAGCTTTTGTTTCCTTAGTTGCATTTTTGTGAACATTTTATTTTGAAAGCAAAGATTCCTCAATCTTGCTTTCAAACTTTTGCACATAATTGCATCTAATCAGAGCATTCTGGGAGCATTATACACAGTCTCATATTGTTAAACTTTGCAAATGTGTGTACACATTGTTTTACTGGAACCACTGTCAGTAGTGCAGTCCGAACTTACAACATTTATTTAGAGCGCTCGCCCTAATAATAAAGACTTTGCATAAATGAAATATAAATACAAGTTCGAAAAAGTATTAACAGATGGATACAAATATTACCCCAACTGCAGACAATTCCCTTTCTTGCTCCATAATGTGGTACTGTAAATTGGCAGCCAAAGGGTTTGTGCTACAGGGTGTTGGGCCTAGTTGTCCTAAGGACAAAATAAAACTGAAAACTTGTTGTCCTTGACCCCAAATAATATGTACTGGGTGTCCGGCTATAGGAATTCCCCACTTCTGAGTATATATTTACTGAAAAAACTAAAGGTTACAGGGAGAAATTCAGCAGTTATAGTTATTTCAAGTAACTATAAGCCATGCCCTAATGTAACTATAACTCGTGCCCTCGCCACGCACAATTTCCTCATTAATAATTTTCGTGCAAATGTTGCAGTGATAATTTCAATGCTACCATAGCAGCTGTCATGACTGATGTAATATATGGGGTAGTTAGTGTATGGTGAGGACACGAGTTATAGTTACCTTAGTTTAACTGACTGAGTAAACTAAATAAAACACTGATTTTACAGTGGAACAAGCCATGGATGTGAAAACTAAGATATCCACACAGACAAACATAAACTTATTTTATACCAAAATCTAAATTTTGTCCAGCTCCAACTCCAGGAAACAAGATTGATGGGTTGTATGACCTTGTAATAGCGGACCTAGAGAAATTGGAGAACAAACTTAATGAGATGAAAACAGAAAATCTAACAAGGAGTGAGCGACAAGCCTTGGGACATCTGACACAACTGACATCCCTAATAATTAAACCAGCAGACAAAGGGGACAATATAGTGGTTCAAAAGAAAAGTGACTATTTACAAGAGTCATACTGACAATTAAACAACTGTAAAATAATAGTTGAAACCACCCAAAGTTGAATATTTGTATCACTCTTGGATGATGTCTTAAGGCAATTGAGTCAATTCAAATGTGCAAGAACATTCAAAACATTGGTCGTAATCATATTGTTCATCCAAATTCCTTATAATGATTTGAAAAGAGATAGCCAACACACGTTTCGCTCCTTACATTTCCAAAAGGGCCAATCAAATGTAGCAAGTATTTCATCCAAGTAACATATAGGTCCTGGGTTTAATCCCATGCAGCTATTGTAAGTCTTGACGGCGTTGTAGTCCAATTAAATGACACGAAGAATGATCAGTCTGAAAGAAAATCCAACCGATACATGACAATTGAATTGAATGAAAATCTTAGGAAATAGCAGGATAAGATTTTAATCAATGATGATGAGTACCAATACCTTCCAATGGACTTTCTGATAATCCCCACCATATTTTTTTTTTTTTTACCTAGGATACATAAAACCCTGACAAGTCCACCTGGCAGACCAATAATCTCAAGTTGTGGCTCCTTGTTTGAAAACAAAAATGTGTGGATTGCTACTTAGCCCAGTTGGTACCAATATTAAGTTCCTATATAAAGGACACAGGAGATATTTTCAAAATACTTGAGGAAATGGCATGGCAGGAAGATTATCTGCTATGTGCAGTTGATGTTGTATTGCTTTATACTTCTATTGAACATGAAATTGGGTTAAATGCGGTGGAGTATTTTTTGAAGCAGTGAAATATTCAGGAACTTGAACATTTGCGGATATTGCTGAACATGGTAAAGTTATGTTTAATAAAAAAAAAATTATGTTCACTCAAACTGTTCAGACAGGTAAGAGAGACTGCAATAAGAGTTTCCTTCTTTCCATCTTATGCTATCCTCATGATGGGATGGTGGAACAGAGCAATAACTTAGGGACAGGACAATCAACATTATGTAGAGAAGGTATTAATTTGGCTCAGGTTAATTGATGATCTCTTCATCCTATGGAATGGGACATCCAAGGAGCTTGAAACATATTTCTATATCCTGAACAATAATGACTGTGGTCGGACATTCAGTTACAACATGAGTGGAACACAAATTGATTTTCTAGACATAAGAGTTTATGCAGAGAACAACAAATTGTAAACCATATTATATCGGAAACCCACAGCCATGAATAGCATTTTACATCGCACTAGTTTCCATCCACGTACATTTATCAGGAGCATTCCGTATGGGGAGTGCCTAAGAGTGAGGAGGAATTGTGCAAATTATGCTGAAATGTAGAGATAATTGGAAGAAGTTAAACAGATATTCCACAGAAGAGATTATCCATGGAAATATATCAAACAAGAAATTGATCAAGCTAGATCCACAAAAAGAGCCAAAACTTTACTTGAGACAAAGGAAAATCACATTGAAAATGATGATCAATACATGCAACTCATGCTCACATACTGCAAGGAAAGCACAGAAATGCAAGGAATTTTCAAAAAACACTGGAAGCTTTTGATTAATGATTCGAACACTTGAGAAGAAATAAATCAATGATAACATACAAAGAAAGTGCTATAGTTGACAGATATTTCAGTAAGGAGTCATTTCACTAACAAACCATATCAGACCTGGTTGTATACACAAAAGGATGGCTTTGTGAAATGCCAAAACTGTAAAGAGTGCAAGATTGGCTTAAACAAAAAAGAAATAAAAGATTATCAGGGTCAAACAGTAGCATAAAGCAAAGAATTACGTGTGACATGACCTTTGTGGTGTATGTTTTCGAATGTGAGCTGCACGATCTGCACACTTAAGAAACGGATCTTGGAACACATCATAGCTGTCCAGAATAGGGATATAATCTATGCCATGGCAAAACATCACATAGGTGATCATGAAAGATCATGAAAGCAACTGGAGGGCAATGCAATATTATGGCACAGCCAGCATACCCAAGGATGAGCATGGTGGGGACAGAATTCTTAAACTCCGGAGACTGGAATCCAAATTTATCATTAGGCTACATACAAAGACCCTACAAGGACTTAATATGCATGAGGAACTTTACTTGCATCTGTAAACACAGGGGTTTTTGCAAATAAGTGAAATCAATGAAATGGAAGTATTCCTGAATAATAGGAATGGTGTATATATGGTATTGCTAAGGGATGAATCGAGGACAATATGTCATACTACACCGTAGTGTGTAGGAGAGATGGTTACAGGGAAGTATCCGATTTTAGACTAGAAATCAAGGGACACAACCTCATCATAGATATTTATTTATATGTGCAGCACTGGATTATTAGCTAGCATTGTTAAGTACTCAGTACAGACGTGTATGTAAGTAGTTTCTGACAATGGCCCTTAGCTAGCAATAAGTCTTGGTAGAATTGTGAGTGTATTATCTATTGACAAGGGCACTGAGCCCGCATTGTGGGTAAAAACAGATAACTGCGAATACACTTCAACAACAGAAACGAAATATTGAAAGTAAAAAGCATGAGGAAAACAGGTAAACTGCATAATGTTGTTCTAGTTCTATGTCAATGGAACTATCCCCCCAATCCACAGGACTTGATACAATGTGGCTATAAGACACTTGTGGCAAAATATGTTGAACATATGAAAATACAATTAAGTTTATAGGGACTATATGACCTATAATGCGTCGGTTATGTAAAGGAAAACCAAGTATGTATAGTGACAACAATGATGGACTCATCAACCGTGAAAAAGACTTTAGTAGTCGAAACGCATCAGTGATTTGGACTGTGCTTATTGAGAATAAAACTATTGCAAAAAGAATTTCCAGGAGTGCTGCGTCTACTTGATCTAAAATGTTACTACAGGCTTGGTGTAGCCTTAACGCCGCACCAGCAGAGCACGGCAGCAATATTAGACACTTTGTGCAACATTGACTTAGGAAATTTATAGCTTTCTGGAGCAGTGTGATGGTTGATTTTAGCTGAATTGTATACTTGAGTGTCGGGTGACATTAATCATTTTCTGGTTGCGAGTTTCTAATTATGTCACCAACCAATTAAACCTTATTTAGCATTCCTGCCAAATCAAAAAACGAGCAAAGCGAGAATGAGCCATCATGGGTTCCTGAGGGTGTCTTGGGGTCTTTGGGTCACTGCCAACACTTATTTTGTACTGGTGGTTGCAGATGGTGGGCATAAACACTTATGTTTGGGTCAAGGACTTATTTTTCATTATGATGGGTCTCTGATGGTGTGTGTGGTTGTCTGGTGGAATGCATGGTTTTGGTCTTGCGTTGTTTTAGAGATAAGATGTTTGTGTTTGAATATAGAATTTAGATTATTCATACTGTGCATGTCAATAGGTAATAGGAATATAGAATGTCTGGTATGGGAGTTGATTAATAGGATTTGAATTACAGGTCTGCAAGCAACTTCTTCCTGAGCCTGTCCTGTTGTCTATATTTTGAAGAAAAGAAGAAAATAAAACTGGAATCAGGGCCTTTTTTTCCCAATGTGCAAGTCTGATGGAATGGGGGAGCCTATGGTGTGCAGACTACATGATGGCATGCATCAGTATCTGATATTGTGCAAGGGTGAAATATTCACGTTAGGATGCCTGGCGTGTGCATTGGTGAATGATGATATTCATGTGAGACAAACGGTATATCTAGTATTTTGAGGTGTATGGGTGTCTTTACTCATTGGTATTTGAATTTTTGCACGGGTATATGAGGCTAAGAAAAAGGTCCTGTTTCTTAAAGGTAAATTTACACTTTTGTGAAAGTTTACGTTTATCTTAGAATTCAAAAACTACATTTTAATAGTAAGTTTACGAGTGCGCAGTTGGGGTGGAGAACTCTGCACATAAAAAGATAGTCATGCCATATCTTTTTATGTGCCGAGTTCACTGGCCCCACTGTGGAGTCTCCCCACTCATAAACCTTCTATTAAACTGCTGTTTTGAGAATTCCTACATAAACGTAAACGTACACAAAAGTGTAAGTTTGCCACTGTGGATCAGGCCCTAAGTGTCTAATCTGCAATCACACTTTCTCTTAGGATAGAAAATCCCCAGGAATAGTTTGCATATGCTGACGATTTCGGCTCAAAATAATATTATTTCTCTCTGTGGGTTATACTCTGCAGTCTTCAATCTATGCCAGGGTAGGTTCTGCATCAAACACACATGTGGCAAGATGTTTGAGAAGGTGTAAAGGCAGCGTTTATACATGGCTGTCTGATGCTGTACATGGGTGTCAGATGGCCTGAACGATGGTCCCATGGCCTGAATGTGTGTTTGAAAGTTTGTGAGTATCAGATTTCATTAAAGGTTGATTATCATCTATGTGGGTGTGTGTATTGATGTCCTGTGTGTCTGATTACATCTGCTGATCTTCAATCATAAACACCAGTACGAGACAATAATATGTGTGGTGGTTTGATCAAGCATGAATAGTGTCTTTTGCCATGGTTGGTTGTCTACCGCATTCATGCAAGTGTGGTGATATGTGGGCTGTCTGGCACGAAAAAGTACCTGATTGTGGGCTTGGGTTCCTGTATGTGTGTGTTGGTGTCCATGATAAATGAGGCTGTCTGAGAGTGTTGGTCTGTTAGTTATGCATGTATGTTTGACATGCATAGATGGCCGATGGTCTATGTGAGTAAGTTATTTTGTCTGATCATCTGCATGGGTGCCTAACAATGTGTGATGAGTTGCTGGTTGTGTGTGAGTATATGTTAGGATGTATGCGTTTTGGAATGCATTAATGTATGTATGTACGATATTGTGGTAGTATTATTGTGAACATGTACGTCTATGTGCTTAATATCTAACTGCATGGTAGCACCTCATAATATCCATAGGTGATGATTGAGTATACGAGTGTATGATAGTGTACATTATTTTCTGGTATGGTGCAAGGTTGTCAGATGGCAGGAGTGGGTGCCGGAATGTGTGGGAGACTGACAGCATGTGAGGCATCTGATGAATGCATCAGTATCCGATGATGCACATGGGTGATTGATGATGTTCATGTGTGAAAAACAGTTTGCCCAGTACAGTGGGGCTCTGGGTGTTTGTGGACATTTGTGTTTGATAGTAAGAACAAGTGAGATTGGAAGCATCGGTAAATAATGTCAGGTCAAGGTGTCATGTTCCTTTCCTGACATTTTTCAGACTTAAGGACTTAGAAAAGTCATATTTTCGATTCTGAGTCCAAATTGAACTAACCCCTCCACTAATTTGACCAGGTAATATTCAAGAATGCATAGTAATTCAAGAACACGTCGTGATTATTGAAATACTACATTTCTAAAAACGTATTCAACAATAACAGAATAAAGTAATTTTAATATGTAAAAAATGTGTCAGAGGCCAAATGAATAGTGGCAGGAACCCTCTACCAACTTAAACATGAACATTGTGAGAAATGATCCAAAGATAATGGATTAATGACCTTGAACACTAAGAACATGCATAAATATGTGAATTTGTGGAATTGGTGGCTGTTGTGATGGTTGATGAGTCACCTGTTACTGAGTGTCTCTAGGACTGGTATGGCAGCAATGAAATGGGCTTGTAGTTGGTGTGTGTAGATGGGGCCACAGATGGTTTCTTGTACAGAGGGGAGCAGTGGTGTGTTTTCAAGTGGGTTTGGTTGAAGGTGCTGTATATGGAGGAAGTCCATGAGTTTGTTACATTGATCTTTGTGACTCAATTTACTATGCCCAATACACTTTGTATACCTCAATAGTTAGTGTTTCCACTATCCCATACAGACAGTAGTTCCTTCCCCCCAGGGGGCCACATGACATAATCACATTTTGTCCTTTAGCGGTACAGGCTGGCTGGGCCTATAGTTCGTTTACTGCACTCATTGGTGTGACTCTCTTGTCCTCATTTCATCAGAATACAAAGCAACCTCCCTGAATTATTTAACTTAACCAACCACACCTAAATAAACGCAGACATGGACGTAGTCATACAAGCCACATATAGTGGTTTTAGATGGGTCACAAATGCTTTTCATATTTGGGAGAAGCCTAGAGGGAGAACAGCAACTTAACTTCTGTCACAATCCTGTCTTCAGTATAATTATCTGCAGTGGGAACTCAGCATATATGATTCCAAGTGTTTGCCACCTCAACAACACATTCTAATATAGCTTTATTTGCACAGCTTCCCGTAACTGTAGTGTTAATTGTAAGACTCAACACCTACTAGTGTTGTGAAGACAATGGTACGTATCGACTACTGGCACTTAATTGTTAAAATCTGTTACTTTTCTTCACATTTTGGAAACCGTACTGGGATGATGTTAGGTGTGTTGAAGGCAAAGTGAAGAAGAACATATTGACTTGCAGGCAAGACTGATGGCCATTACCAAAGAGGTGTTATGAAGGTAAGTTGGTGACTAGAAGATATACCAAACCTGTGGACATCCTGAGAAGCTCACAAGAAGCACCTTTATATATTTTTGGGACTCCGGATCTATTTCCTACACTTTCAACATGAGTAGCCATAGAGTTAGGTTATAGGCATACTATTTTTTTTTGCAGATGGACCATTAAACTTGGAAACATAGTTAGAATTAGCACAGGGTTAGTTTCTTGATTCATTCTTTTCACTTTGCCTTCCTTCAATACCCTCACTGAGGTTCTTTTGCTGGCATGAGAACCACAGTACCACTTTGTACAGTTGGTTCAAGACAAACTCACTTTTGTTTTGTTTCTCCTAGGTGTACTAAAAATGTTTAGTACAGGGACAGATTGTAGGCACACTTTCTCTCTTTTCTCCTTCAAGATGGCCAGGAACTTCAACAGGCATCAACTACACATGTTTAGCCTAGGGACAGATTGATTGTAGGTTCATAGTTTGCATTTAACCAGGCCTAAGTGCAGGGTGTCCAATTTTAATGTTGATCTGATTTACTGACCTTCGAGTGCTATACATCTACTGAGTAGATAGGTTGCACTTAAACTGCAATGGGGGGTAACTTACATCATATTCACAGTACACGTAGACAAAGTGGGTCCTCTGAGATCTCCAGCGAATATAACCTACGTGTTAGAAATGGGGTTTTTGGTTGGCAGTCAGGTTGCCATCTGTCCAAACAAGAACCCTCACTCTAGTCAGGGTAAGTCACACACAATCCAAAATCAGCCTGTGCTCACCCTCCGGTAGCTTGGCACGAGCAGTCAGGCTTAACTTAGAAGGCAATGTGTAAAGCATTTGTGCAATAAATGATACAATACCATAATATAACACCACAAAAATACACCACACAGTGTTTAGAAAAATATATAATATTTATCTGGGTATTTGCAGGTCAAAACGATCAAAGTTGCAATATGAATTTGTAAAGATATCACTGAAAAGTGATATAAAGTGTCTTAAGTCTTTAAAGATCAAATAAGGTGTCTTTCAAGCACAAAGTACCTGGTTTCTGGTGGGAAATCTCCTCAGAGGGCCACAGGAGAAGAGATACGTGGAAAAAGGATGTGTGCGTCGATTTCTCCTCAGCACACACAGACTTGCGTCGTTCTTTTCCACGCGGGGAAGTCGTGCGTCGTTTTCCGGCGCGCAGACAGTCTCTTTTTGTGGATCGCTGGGATTACCAGGTGTGGCCGGGTCTGTGCGTGGATTCTCCTGCTTGTTTTCCGGCTGCGCGTCGTTCTGCGGGGCTGCGCTTCGAAGTTTCGATCTCACGGCAGGCGTCGCGTCGATTTCTCCTTGGAAGTCGGGCGGCGTTGTCCTTGCGAGGCCGTGCGTCGAAGTTTTGGTCTCACGGCAGGCGTCGCGTCGATTTCTCCTTGGAAGTCGGGCGGCGTTATCCTTGCGAGGCCGTGCGTCAAAGTTTCGAGCTCACGGTAGGCCTTGCGTCGATTTTTCCTTGGAAGTCGGGCGGCGTTGTCCTTGCGAGGTTGTGCGTCGAAGTTTCGATCGTCCCGAAGGCATTGCGTCAATCAGCGTCGGTGTGCGGCGTTTTTCTTGCCGCGGAGCAAGCTGTGCGTCGAAAATTTCGGCGCACGGAGCGTCCAGGTGAAAGTGAGAAGTCTTTTTGGTCCTGAGACTTCAGGGAACAGGAGGCAAGCTCTATCCAAGCCCTTGGAGAGCACTTTTACAGCCAGACAAGAGTTCAGCAAGGCAGCAGGCCAACAGCAAGGCAGCAGTCCTTTGTAGAAAAGCAGACAGGTGAGTCCTTTGAGCAGCCAGGCAGTTCTTCTTGGCAGGATGTAGTTTCTGGTTCAGGTTTCTTCTCCAGCAAGTGTCTGATGAGGTAGGGCAGAGGCCCTGTTTTATACTAAGTTGTGCCTTTGAAGTGGGGGTGACTTCAAAGAGTGTCTAAGAAATGCACCAAGCCCCCTTTCAGTTCAATCCTGTCTGCCAGAGTCCCAGTAGGGGGTGTGGCAGTCCTTTGTGTGAGGGCAGGCCCTCCACCCTCCCAGCCCAGGAAGACCCATTCAAAATGCAGATGTATGCAAGTGAGGCTGAGTACCCTGTGTTTGGGGTCTGTCTGAGTGAATGCACAAGGAGCTGTCAACTAAACCTAGCCAGACGTAGATTGAAGGGCACAAGATTTTAGTGCAAAGAAATGCTCACTTTCTAAAAGTGGCATTTCTAGAATAGTAATATTAAATCCGACTTCACCAGTCAGCAGGACTTTATATTACCATTCTGGCCATACTAAATATGACCTTCCTGCTCCTTTCAGATCAGCAGCTGCCACTTCAACAGTGTATGAGGGCAGCCCCAATGTTAGCCTATGAAGGGAGCAGGCCTCACAGTAGTGTAAAAACGAATTTAGGAGTTTTACACTACCAGGACATATAACTACACAGGTATATGTCCTGCCTTTTACCTACACAGCACCCTGCTCTAGGGGTTACCTAGGGCACACATTAGGGATGACTTATATGTAGAAAAAGGGGAGTTCTAGGCTTGGCAAGTACTTTTAAATGCCAAGTCAAAGTGGCAGTGAAACTGCACACACAGGCCTTGCAATGGCAGGCCTGGGACAAGGTTAAGGGGCTACTGAGGTGGGTGGCACAACCAGTGCTGCGGCCCACTAGTAGCATTTAATCTACATGCCCTAGGCACATGTAATGCACTCTACTAGGGACTTACAAGTAAATTAAATAGTCAATCATGGATAAACCAATCAAGAGTACAATTTACACAGAGAGCATATGCACTTTAGCACTGGTTAGCAGTGGTAAAGTGCCCAGAGGTCAAAAGCCAACAACAACAGGTCAGAAAAAATAGGAGGAAGGAGGCAAAATGTTTGGGGATGTCCCTGTCAAAAAGCCAGGTCCAACATGACCCCCCACAAGCCTAAAGCCAGGGGAGAACAATCACTATCCTGATGTACTTCCCTGTTTGAGGCGACAGAACAAGGACCCAGGCCCACAACAGCAGGGGCATGCTCCAGTTCTTCGCCTTCCTGACTCCAATTGGATCCCTCTGTCCATACTCTCAGGGCCCACTAAGCCAACCCATGGGGAACCTTTCTCCTTACCTGCGGATCCCATCTGTGCAGCACCTAACCTTACTTTGCTCACAGATGTATCCCAGGAGCAGGATAGTACCACCATGACCAACACAGTGGTGTTGCCCACTCTACCCCCGGGGTGGGACACTTGTCCCCTCCCCAGGGATAACTCTGTCCACCCGGACAGCAAGCCACAGTGGTTACTGACAGTTGCCAGGGATGAGAGCCAGGCCCCAGGCCTCTCAAAGCTCTCCCACCACTGTGGCTGTGGAGAGTGGGGGGCGGTAGCCCCAGGTGCTGGGCCCCCTTTAACCACTCTCCCTCCCACCAGGTCAGGGATGACAGCCTGAACCTGTTCCTCCCCTCTGGGGCTCTGTACCCTCCCTCCTGGAGCGGTACCCCCAGAGTCCAACATGGTCAGGGTGCTTATAGAAGTTGCCCTGTACCATTCCTCCACCAGTGCAGGGCTGTTAACCTGCAACTGGCCCTCCAACCTGGGGTCTGTACCTTCAGGTTGGACTAGGGCCCGGGGTGAGGCTTCCCTCCCCCTGCCCTCCCTTCTGGGGTCCAGCACCCTCCAACTAGGAGTGGCCTCCTCAGAAGACAACATGGTAGGGGCACTGTTATCAGTAGCCCCTCCCTCCAGGTCCGGGAGGACACCCTGAACCTGGTCTTCCAGCCCAGTGTCTGTACCCTCAGACTGGATCACTGCCTGGCAAACCAGGACTTTCTGGGAGGTACACCTACCCCCCACCAGGTCAGAGTTTAACCTCTGCACCTGACCATTCAACTCCGAGTCACCACCCTGAAGTTGAACAATTGCCTGGCACGCCAGGACTTCCTGGAGGGCACACTGACCCTCCACCAGGTCAGAGTTTAACCCCTGAACCTGGTTCTCCAACCTAGGGTCACCACCCTGAGGTTGAATAATTGCCTGGCATGCCAGGACTTTCTGGGGGGCACACCTACCCCCCACCGGGTCAGAGGTTAACCTCTGACCCTGGTTTTCCAACCCAGGGTCACCACCCCGAGGTTGGGCAATTGCAAGGCGCACCAGGACTTTCTGAGAGGCACACCTACCTCCCACCAGGTCGGAGTGTAACCTCTGCACCTGACCATTCAACCCAGAGTCACCACCCTGAAGTTGAACAATTGCCTGGCACGCCAGGACTTCCTGGAGGGCACACTGACCATCCACCAGGTCAGGGTTTAACCTCTGAACCTGGTTCTCCAACCCAGGGTCACCACCCTGAGGTTGGACAATTGCCTGGCACAGCAGGACTTCTTGGGAGGCACTTCTACCTCCCACCAGGTCAGAGTTTAACCTCTGAACCTGGGTATCCAACCCAGAGTCACCACCCTGAGGTTGGACCATTGCCTGGCATACCAGGACTTTCTGGGGGGCACATCTACCCCCCACCAGGTCAGAGGTTAACCCCTGAACCTGGTTATCCAACCCAGAGTCAACACCCTGAGGTTGGACAACTGCCTGGCATAGCAGGACTTCTTAGGAGGCACACCTACCTCCCACCAGGTCAGAGTGTAACCTCTGAGCCTGGTTCTCCAACCCAGGGCCAGCACCCTGAGGTTGGGCAAATGCCTGGCACACCAGGACTTTCGGGGAGGCACACCTACCCCCCACCAGGTCAGAGTTTAACCTCTGAACCTGGCCATCCAACCCAGAGTCAACACCCTGAGGTTGGACAACTGCCTGGCACGCCAGGACTTTCTGGGGGGCACACCTACCCCCCACCAGGTCAGAGTTTAACCTCTGAACCTGGCCATCCAACCCAGAGTCAACACCCTGAGGTTGGACAATTGCCTGGCACAGCAGGACTTCTTGGGCGGCACACCTACCTCCCACCCGGTCAGAGTTTAACCTCTGAACCGGGGTATCCAACCCAGAGTCACCACTCTGAGGTTGAACCATTGCCTGGCATTCCAGGACTTTCTGGGGGGCACATTTACCCCCACCAGATCAGAGTTTAACCTCTGAACCCGGTTATCCAACCCAGAGTCACCACCGTGAGGTTGAATCTGTGCCTGGCATGCCAGGACTTCCTGGGGGGCACTCTCACCCCCCACAAGGGACACACCATCCCCAAGGGCCACACAAGAGTCTGGTTGGCGCAGGTCTCCCGACCTCTGCCCATCCGGCAGAGTCTGGGTTTCCCCCAAACCAGAAACGGTCTCACCTGGGTCATTCCTGGGGGGCTCTGCTCTCAGAGCTGCCCCCTGACTCTCAAGGTCCTCCACTGGGGTCTGCCACCCCCTCTCAACCCTATGTCTGGACTTCTGCACCCCCTCACTAGGAGTGGTACTGCCAGACACCAGAACTGTTGGGATGCTGTCTACAGTCACCCCCCCAAGTTCTTCTGACACTGCGGGGCTTCCCTCAAAAGGTGGCCCTACGGTACAGGCTAGGCTCTGAGACCTACCTGGGACACTACAATCCTCTCCCACCTCACTTGGTCGGGAACCACCTAGACCACTCCCTTCAGGAGCACCCCCAAATGCCTCTTCAGACTCTCTGGTACTCACCCAGAAGTCTGCCTCCATTGTAAGTTCCCTGGGGTCAGAGAACTCACACTCCACCTGGTGTTGGCGTAGCTCTGGAAAATAAGGACCAGACATATGCTCTCCAGCAATTACATCACTCTGCCCTTCACATGTATTAACCACAGTACCCTTCACCCAACCACCCAGTAACTCAGCCTTGGAAAAGCACTCTACATCACCCTCCTGAGACTGGTGAGACAGTATCTGTCTGTCCCTGACACTCAACCCATACTCTTCCGGGATGTCTCTACACTCTATATCCAGGACGTCCACCAGGGGGGAACCCTTTTCTCTGTCACTCTCTGCTAGAGTCAGTAAAGTGTCCCTCCCCCCAGTAGGAATATGACTCCCTGTGCCAGTTCCCCAATCCTTCTCAGGGACCCTGTGCATAACGGGAACTACCTCATACTTTTGAACCACCTGGGGTGTGTCAACTCCCTTCTTCAAGTTGAGCACCACATCTCTGGGATTGTGCCCTTCTTCAGCAGTACTGGATGCAAGATTTTTGCTGCCACCATCTGAACTGGACTCAGCCCTTCCGGCCTCCAGTTTCAGCTCTTTACAGCTCAGCTCTTGAGCTGCAATCTTTTCTTCTTCCAGGGCTAAGAGACTTGCCGCCTCAGCCCTTTCAAGAAACTCATCTAGCTCTTCCGCCCACCGTTCTTGAGCTATGAGCCATTCATCTCTCACTGGGTCTCTTTCCTCGTCTGAGTAGTCTTCCTCCTCATGTGAGCAGTCTTCCTCCTCATGTGAGTAGTCCTCCTCCTCATCTGAGGGGTACTTAGTCATTTGGTTTCTTGCTGCCTCTCTCTCTGCCCATCTTTCTTCCCCCCAGATTATGTAGGCATGTAGCATCTCCGCTTTAGTAGATCTCCTTGCTACAGGAAGGCCCCATTGTCTGCAAAGCTTCCTTATGTCAGCCTTAGTGAGGTGGTCAGTACGAACAAAGAATGAGTAGGTAAGCAATCCCATTCTGATAAGATCTTACTAGCAAAAAACAAAATCCAAAGTCCAAAATATCAATAGTATATCCAGGAGGACATCAGAGAACCAAAAGCAAAAAAAGATGAAAAATCAAGTTGACCTTCAACTGTGGGTAGGTAGTGATTTACTTAGCTACTGTATGTCACTGCACAAACACAAGTCCTATCCTCACCGCTGATCACCAATGTTAGAAATGGGGTTTTTGGTTGGCAGTCAGGTTGCCCTCTGTCCAAACAAGAACCCTCACTCTAGTCAGGGTAAGTCACACACAATCCAAAATCAGCCTGTGCTCACCCTCCGGTAGCTTGGCACGAGCAGTCAGGCTTAACTTAGAAGGCAATGTGTAAAGCATTTGTGCAATAAATGATACAATACCATAATATAACACCACAAAAATACACCACACAGTGTTTAGAAAAATATATAATATTTATCTGGGTATTTGCAGGTCAAAACGATCAAAGTTGCAATATGAATTTGTAAAGATATCACTGAAAAGTGATATAAAGTGTCTTAAGTCTTTAAAGATCAAATAAGGTGTCTTTCAAGCACAAAGTACCTGGTTTCTGGTGGGAAATCTCCTCAGAGGGCCACAGGAGAAGAGATACGTGGAAAAAGGATGTGTGCGTCGATTTCTCCTCAGCACACACAGACTTGCGTCGTTCTTTTCCACGCGGGGAAGTCGTGCGTCGTTTTCCGGCGCGCAGACAGTCTCTTTTTGTGGATCGCTGGGATTACCAGGTGTGGCCGGGTCTGTGCGTGGATTCTCCTGCTTGTTTTCCGGCTGCGCGTCGTTCTGCGGGGCTGCGCTTCGAAGTTTCGATCTCACGGCAGGCGTCGCGTCGATTTCTCCTTGGAAGTCGGGCGGCGTTGTCCTTGCGAGGCCGTGCGTCGAAGTTTTGGTCTCACGGCAGGCGTCGCGTCGATTTCTCCTTGGAAGTCGGGCGGCGTTATCCTTGCGAGGCCGTGCGTCAAAGTTTCGAGCTCACGGTAGGCCTCGCGTCGATTTTTCCTTGGAAGTCGGGCGGCGTTGTCCTTGCGAGGTTGTGCGTCGAAGTTTCGATCGTCCCGAAGGCATTGCGTCAATCAGCGTCGGTGTGCGGCGTTTTTCTTGCCGCGGAGCAAGCTGTGCGTCGAAAATTTCGGCGCACGGAGCGTCCAGGTGAAAGTGAGAAGTCTTTTTGGTCCTGAGACTTCAGGGAACAGGAGGCAAGCTCTATCCAAGCCCTTGGAGAGCACTTTTACAGCCAGACAAGAGTTCAGCAAGGCAGCAGGCCAA
This sequence comes from Pleurodeles waltl, assembly GCF_031143425.1. NCBI lineage: Eukaryota > Metazoa > Chordata > Amphibia > Caudata > Salamandridae > Pleurodeles > Pleurodeles waltl. The sequence continues at coordinate 497,399,598 of NC_090445.1, forward strand.
CAGCAAGGCAGCAGTCCTTTGTAGAAAAGCAGACAGGTGAGTCCTTTGAGCAGCCAGGCAGTTCTTCTTGGCAGGATGTAGTTTCTGGTTCAGGTTTCTTCTCCAGCAAGTGTCTGATGAGGTAGGGCAGAGGCCCTGTTTTATACTAAGTTGTGCCTTTGAAGTGGGGGTGACTTCAAAGAGTGTCTAAGAAATGCACCAAGCCCCCTTTCAGTTCAATCCTGTCTGCCAGAGTCCCAGTAGGGGGTGTGGCAGTCCTTTGTGTGAGGGCAGGCCCTCCACCCTCCCAGCCCAGGAAGACCCATTCAAAATGCAGATGTATGCAAGTGAGGCTGAGTACCCTGTGTTTGGGGTCTGTCTGAGTGAATGCACAAGGAGCTGTCAACTAAACCTAGCCAGACGTGGATTGAAGGGCACAACAAGATTTTAGTGCAAAGAAATGCTCACTTTCTAAAAGTGGCATTTCTAGAATAGTAATATTAAATCCGACTTCACCAGTCAGCAGGGCTTTATATTACCATTCTGGCCATACTAAATATGACCTTCCTGCTCCTTTCAGATCAGCAGCTGCCACTTCAACAGTGTATGAGGGCAGCCCCAATGTTAGCCTATGAAGGGAGCAGGCCTCACAGTAGTGTAAAAACGAATTTAGGAGTTTTACACTACCAGGACATATAACTACACAGGTATATGTCCTGCCTTTTACCTACACAGCACCCTGCTCTAGGGGTTACCTAGGGCACACATTAGGGATGACTTATATGTAGAAAAAGGGGAGTTCTAGGCTTGGCAAGTACTTTTAAATGCCAAGTCAAAGTGGCAGTGAAACTGCACACACAGGCCTTGCAATGGCAGGCCTGGGACAAGGTTAAGGGGCTACTGAGGTGGGTGGCACAACCAGTGCTGCGGCCCACTAGTAGCATTTAATCTACATGCCCTAGGCACATGTAGTGCACTCTACTAGGGACTTACAAGTAAATTAAATAGTCAATCATGGATAAACCAATCAAGAGTACAATTTACACAGAGAGCATATGCACTTTAGCACTGGTTAGCAGTGGTAAAGTGCCCAGAGGTCAAAAGCCAACAACAACAGGTCAGAAAAAATAGGAGGAAGGAGGCAAAAAGTTTGGGGATGTCCCTGTCAAAAAGCCAGGTCCAACACTACGTAGCCTGGATTTTTATCTAACTGGTCATTCAGGCTTTAAATCATATGTTCATAACAGACAACACTGTACATTTCCTGCAATGAAGACTCGATGGGTATGGCTAAGTTTTCTTTTCCAAAGTCTCAGGATGCACTCCACTGCTGTGCCTAATGCTGTTGCAGTCTGGCGTGTCCACTGATATGTGATCTCCGGGTACAGGTCATAGTGACCTACATGAATTGTCTGTCCTGAGGCCTTTTTCTGCCAAATTTGATGTAATTCCATCCTGTGGTTCGGGCTCCAGTTGTATTAAAAATACCTATGCGAAAATGCATGGGGAAAGCCCTTTTTGGGACGGCCCCTTTTTCCCGGCCCCCCTCTTGATGGACCACCATGACATTTTCAAGACAGAAGCAAGGCAGTGCATCGCACATGGTTTGGGTGCTTCTAAGGAGTAGGCCGCAGGCCCTGATACCAACCCCCACTCAGCACGGCTGAAGGCTGTGGTAGCACACGAATGGGTGCTTTTGGGTGGCTGGCTGCAGAGCACGGCCTTTGCGCAGCGGTAGTTGGATTAAAGTAAAGTCATTAAATATTACTTAACTTTTTTTTTTAAACATAGCAATTCACTTAAAAAACAAACGGTTACAGGGATGTTATAGTTAGGTTCATATTTTACTTGCACAAAGCCATGGAAATTCAGCAGTTATAGTTATAGTTATCGCAAGTAACTATAACTTCTGTCCTAAGTTTTCTATAACCTGCACCTTTGCCATGCACTGCTAATTACCCCACACAGTCCAAAACTCATAACATCTTTTGTGACATCATTGATAATATGACTGCAACTTTTGCAGTGAAATTATTGATAAGAAAACTGTGCAACGCAGGGGCACAAGTTATAGTTACCTTACGGTATGAGTTATAGTTAATTGAGATAACTACAACTGCTGAATTTCTATGGTTTTCTGCAAGTAAAATATAAATCTAACTATAATGTCCCTGTAACCTTTGCTTTTTAAGTGAAATATATGCCAGTAGGTAGTTATAGTTAGGGCCATGTTTCCATTAAAAAAAAAAACGTTTTTTGACTTGCCTATATTTTTGTCACCGTTTGACGAATCTTCACAAAATTTTCCCAAAAAAGTTCTCACTGATTCTTGTTGAGCATGGAAAGTTTCTGGGTGATCCATCAAGCGGGGTCGAGAAAAAGGGGGCTCAATAACCGTTGCATTTCCCTTGTTAATTCTCATATGATTCTTTAGACCCGACTACAGGAAGAACCACTGGATGGAATTACACCAGATTTGGCTGAAAGCTAGCTGTTAGTATGCAGATTACGCATTCACTTATCTGGTGTGAATCTGATATTGAAGGGAAAATAAATTTGTATTTCTCTGGCCGTGAATAATTAGCGAAATTAGTGAATTTTTCACGTATACATGTGCGAAAAGAAGTGTTGCAATTGGCTGACCGCAACCTGACTACGAAGTTGCAGCCGCCAGTTTATTTCACAGGACATGGTCCAAGGGGATGAAAATCCAAACTGAAAGTGGCATAAGGGGTTAGGGTGAAGATACCCTGACCCCAAAGCTGTGATATAGGTGTGTTTTAGATACAAATTATGGATTTAAAATAATTTTGCGTTACCATGAGAGATATTCGCGAATTTTCATGAATTATTCGCAAACTTGGAAAAGTTTGAAAAAAAAAGACCACACTCGTTCATACACTAATTCATTCAGTCATACATGCACTCAGAGACTTGTGTGTCCACTCACACACCCACTGAGACACTCAGCACACTTTCACACTTACTCAGACTCACACACCCACTTTCAGACCCACTCAAACATTCACGGATTCACTCACAGATCCACTGATGGAGACAGGCCCTGTGGCCAACCCGCACTGCCCACATCCAAAGGACGTGAGTGGCATGCGGTTGGGTGGCTATAAGGTCTTTGCTGCAAGGCCTGCTACAGGCTAGGTCTTGTGAATTTTCTCATACAAGACAATAGAAATGCAGCGGTTTTAGAGTTCTTTTAAGTAACTATAACTCGCGCCCTAAGGTAAATATAACTCTCGCCTTCTCCATGCACAGTTAATTACCTCCACATATTATATCCTTGATGATATCTTGTATGGCATCTTTGATATTATCACTGCAACATTTGCAATAAAATTATTGATAAGAAAACTGTGCATGGCAAGGGTGCGAGTTATAGTTACTTTAGAGTGCAAGTTATAGTTATTTAAAAGAACTCTAACTGCTGAATTTCTATGGTTTTGTATGAGTAAATTCAGAACCTAATTCTAACATCCCATATGTATATATATAGATGTATATATATACTTTACATTTTACCTGTGTTCCTTTCCCCACGGTTGAGCCTGAAAAAGTTAATGTAAGGCCCGACCCCTTGCCAGAAGGTCTCCAAAGTGCCTGGAAGCGATTAAATTACGCACTGCGCTGTGTAAAGTTAAGTTAAGCCTAAACTGCATTTACAGAGACATTCACGACTTTACTGGAATACACCAGAGGGTATTTTTAAAATAGCCCGCCTCTCACCCCTTTCTGCAGAATAGTTCTTATTTTTTTGCCTGTTTTTGAAGGCTCATCCTCGACGCAGCATCTCGTCGGCATGCCAAAAACACATTTTCGTCTCCAGGAGCGAAATGGAAATTAGGAAAAATGAAAACGTAGGGGTCTTGATTACAAATCATAATCTGACATCCTCCAAGGACCGGCTGTGTTATTATGTTTTTTTTTCTCCGTGGAAATAGATGTGAGCGTGGAACTGGAAGTCATTAGCGGTCTCATCACGGGGCCTCTTGAACCGTTCCCCGGAACACTGTCAGCCCATTGACGTGTCGAGCGCCAAAAACTGGCGCTCCTCTGACTTGAAAAGCAGTTTCGGTGCAGGAGCTTTTCTGGGTTGGTCAGAAACACAAGCAGGTGCAAATAGTCGCCGATTTCATTTTTTTTCTGCCTGCTGTCGTAAGTGTGAAGCCGACAAAAAGAAAATCAATTCAATTCCAAGCAGAGCGCGCGGAGGATGTTCAGCTCACAAGTACCTGCCCCTTAATTCAAGGAGTGCTGTAATTCAATGAGCTGCCCTCAGAAGAGGCTCATGTGTCCAGGGAAACTGAAGCCTGGTGCAGCAGGTGTTTCTAAGGAAATGCTGCTGATCAGGGGGAGTAGGGCGCACCGCCTCTCTGCCTTCGGGATCTACTGCTTTATTTGCTTGTTATCAACTTATTGAGCAGGCTGCAACCCCCTGCATCTTTCAGGCTCAGTTTGCTGGCTTTTCTAGCGAGGATCCAAGAAGAATGGGGGAAATCGAAAGAGAGACCAACGCCACTGGGAAGATGGCCTTATCGCTCCACACAATGTCTCTGGCTGCGTCCATCTTAGTTCTGGGGTGCACTTTCATTACTGGTGTCATTGGGAACGTCCTTGTATGCTGGGTTGTGTACAGCATCAAGTCCTTGCAGACGGCCAACAACGCTCTCCTGGTCAACCTGGCAGTCATCGACCTCTTGAAGTGCTCCCTTGACATTCCTCTGCTGCTGCTGACTGTTGCAGTGAGCCGTGAGGATTTGGGGGAGACGGTGTGCACCGTGCAGCAGTTTTCCTACTCGCTCAGCAGCTGTGTCCAGTTGCTGACCTTAGTCATCATCAGCGCCGAGAGGTTCCAAGCCATTGCCTTCCCATTTGAAATACAGCAGAGGACGGTCCGCATCAAGCGGTGGATCTTGATGATCTGGGCTGCAGGGTTCCTGGTGCCTATTATGTCCATAACATTTGCAAAACACACTCCTGTCTACCTGACCTGCCGCCACCAGCCGATAAATGTTCAGAATTACTTTGACCCCTTTGGGGTTTGCATTCTGGTTCCCATCTGGATCATCAGCCTGGCTCTCATCGTACTCCACTACCTGAGAATCTTTTTTGTCGTGAAGCAGCACTCTAATAAAATCTTTGATAGCGGAATACTTCTGAAACCAGCCACACAAATGGCTGGGAAGTCTTGTGTCAAGCTCTCTAAGTCTAACAGCCTACAGTGCCAAACCCAGGCTACTGCTCCAGTGCCCTACTGCCCGACAGCCATCGTGATGACCGAAAGTGAAGAGGAGACCATTAATGAAAACCCATTCTCTGTTTCCATATGCACCCCTGAAAGCCAAACAGCTATGCCACTGATCCACCTCCCTCAAGACATCCCTGAAATCGTTGGTGCCGTCTGCCTCCTCTCTGTGAAATCCAAAGAACATGCTCGAAAGAGAATGGAAGAGAAAGTTGCCAAAAGATTTGGATATATCTTCATAACTTTCCTAGCATTCTGGATCCCACTGGTTGTTATCCTCTTCCTGAATTTTCTCCTGAAGAAGGATAGTTTCATGGTAGGTCTTATTCATGAAATCCCTCTATTGTACAGATAGACATGCTTGCTTGTATTTATTTGATCCATTAGGGTTTCACCTCATAGGCAGTGTTTATTGTATTTGTTTTTTGAAGTTTGTTTTGTAATGTGGCAATCAAAATCAAAGCGCCACTTAGCACTTTCGCAGACCAAAGATGCCTTTGAGGCACAAACAACCCACACCTGATCACCACAACAGGCATTGGGTTATTGAAATAGACGTTGTTTGATAGTTTCTCAACAGTAAGTAGTTGAGAGTGACTGATGGGTTAGGGTAGTGTTCCACAATGCAAGTCATAGGAAATTGGCTATGATGTGGGAGGCAGGATGCAGTGCCTGCTTTAGTTCTACTTTGTAGGACTGTGGCACAACCGATTAGGCACTTCTGCATGGCACACAAAATACTGAATTTCAATGCATTTTGTTTCACAGTCATGTGATTATGTAGCGTCGTTAATATTGGTCTTATCACCCAACATAGTCGTTCTAACTCATTCAAATAATATGAGATGTAAGAACCTGGCTGAAAAGTTGAAGCTTTACTGCAAAACCACTCTCCCTTACTATTGGTAAAGTCGGATGTATTTGTGCTTGTCTACCTTCTTCACAAAGAATAGTTTTGAAACATGTTACTCACACCATAATAATTAGATATCCTCCCACTTTTAACTACATGTATATTGGTGATGTCACACCTTCCCAAAGGTGGCCTTCCAGAACAACCACAGTCGTGGTTTATATACATATTCTGGGTAGTAAACAAATATCTTGATACCAGAACGTAGAGCTATTGTGTAGGCATATTGTCTGATATTTGAAGATGTCCTAATTCACTCTTGAGAAGTGAGGTAACCGCCACTTGCGTTCCACAATTAAGATAAGTGTTGATACGCTTTTGCTAATATAGGTATGCATTATTGCATGTAAGGTCCGATCATGTTCACACTCTCTCTCTCTCTCTCTCTCTCTCTCTCTCTCTCTCTCTCTCTCTCTCTCTCTCTCTCTCTCTCTCACACACACACACACACACACACACCACACCCCCCCCCACCCCCCACCCTTTTGATGAGTTTTACGAATACCAAGAGGTAATTGTGAACAACGTCGTTTTACATGAATGTTGCTGCCTATGCAAAAAATAACCGACAGAGTAAAACAGGGAATTTGAAACCGTGAACTTCTCTTTAAGCTGTCTACAGATTTCTGCACTAGAGCATTAGCCCAGTGAACTATCTCCAGCAGTGATTAACAAGTTCAGGTCTAAATTGCCTTCATGTGGAAACTTGGAATTACAAGTTGTGTGATAATTATCACACCTTCATAGTTTTTACATTTAACTCATACCGATATTGAAACGTATCAGGGAAAGGCAACATAAGCGGAATTTGTGTGAAGTACCAATTCTGCATTTTATGATTGTTTTGTAAGATGAACAATTTGAATAGAATGTTTTTACTGAACCCAGTAAATACAGCACTCCTAGGTAATGGAATTTACCAGCCATGGAAATGACCTAACTATTCTGCACAGATTGTAATCATCTGGTAGGTCGCAGCTGCAAACATTGGAATTTATCTGAAGACAAAGCAGGAAAAAAGGTGAAACTTAGAGTTTCGCATTTCGCAGTTTTGCATTGTTATACTTCATTTCCAACTTGCACATTCGGAACAAGAGGTATCAACTGCAGTGAGTGAATACCTATATCCGCTGTAATGGTATTTACCTGCTGTAGGACACACCCCATCGTATAGCTGAAGAACTTGTAGACAGGGACTTAAGGCCAGATGTAGCGAGTTCCGAATTTGCGATTCGGATGCAGAACGGTGTCTCAGACACCGTCTGCGAATCGCTATGGGGTCTCAAAGACCCACCTCATTAATATTAATGAGGTGGGTCGCATTTTGCGACCCCATAGCGAGTCCCTGCACTCACAGGGACGGTGGCTTGCTGAAGACAGTAGACCTCCATGTCTGTGACTGCTTTTTAAATAAGCAGTTTTTTTTTTGTATTGCAGCCCGTTTTCCTTAAAGGAAAACGAGTTGCAATACAAAAAAAATAACGGAACTATTTGGTTTCGTTTTTTCAGAGTAGGCAGTGGTCCATTGGACCGCTGCTTGCTCTGAAAAAACATTTTGGGCAATATTCACAAAGGGGAAGGGGTCCCATAGGGACCCCTTCCCTTTTGCGAATGGGTTACCACCAGTGTGACACTAGTGGTAACTGCGAATTGCTTTGCGACCGCGTTCGCGGTCACAAAGCAATTTAGCATTGCGATGCGAGTCGCAAATAGACAGGGGGCACCCCTTCCTATTTGCGAGTCGCATTCACATTTTGCGAGTCGGTACCGACTCACAAAATGTGAATGAGCATCGCGATGAGCATTTTGCATGGCGCAAACTGCGATTTTCGCAGTTTGCACCATGCAAAATGCTTCCTACCTCTGGCCCATAATGTCTAAATCTGTTTGTCAATGCACCCCCTGCACAGAACTATCTGAATCCAGAAAGTTTCTGCATCCATTCCGTTGATGCATTTAATACAGAAATCCAAGTGTAACCTACAGGTCAAAATTGCTGTCTGTAAGATAGCTCAAGAGATTGTACGAACACCTCCCCACCCGCCCCGCCGCACCTAATGTGTGTTTGACCCTTTACAAAGCTTACTCACTCTTTCATTTTTCTGAAGGCAATAAAATGACGGTAATTATCAGTTGTTGCTAAGCAATAGAAATAAATACTACGGAGTTACGTGATAAATACATGTCTACAACGAGTGCAATTATTTGACTACCCGACAGTCGTACATATATTGTGACTTTAGACGCTATATTGTTTTTCATTGCAGTGCTTTTTTTCAGTCCACGGGGATGGCTCAGATTCACACACTGTTTATCTTACTTCCTGATTGACGCCACATTCACTCCCCTGTCACCAGCACCCTCACATGGGGAGAAGAGGGGCTGTAAGTGCTTAATTTGAGCCGGTGGTTGCTGGTGGGGCCCACCAATACTTATTTTTGGGGACCAGCGATTATTTTTCCTCATCAAACTCTGAGCCAGAGCAAGAGAAAGGGAAACACAAAAGTGGCGAAGGAGAAAGAATAGAAAGACGAAAACCTGTGACAAAGAAAAAGAAGCAAATGCATTAAAGAGTGAGATAAAGGGACCGGGGCGTAGCTTCGGGGAGGGGAGGTGGTTGTTACACCCCCTAGTAAATGTGTTTTGTGATAAATAGTTTGGTGCAGGTGCTTTCAGTTGGGTATGGTGAGGTGTCTGTCGGATTTCACCAGGAACTTTTACACACAGACAAAAACACACACACACTCTTGCTCTCTGTTTGGAAAGACTTCATAAATGTTGGTTATCCCACTAAATAATTCATCACTCTTTCCACTGCCCCTTAAGCACCTCTTGTGCACCCTGCTTGTTGTATAATGTATTTTAACATTATGTGCAAGCATGACGGAAATCTGAAGCTAACAGTCCAACCCCAACCCCCCGAACCCCTTCCATCCCCCCCCACCCCCCCCAGTCATACTGACCAAGCTACTCCCCTGGGCAGGGAGCGTCTGCTGAAGGAGGAAAGAAGCATGGAAGGGATCTGGAGTCACCCTTTGAAAGCACGAAGGTGAATCGGGGGACAATTGTAGGTGCAAGAGAGGTCTCAAGGGTGATGGGTATAGCAAAGTCCAGCAGAGGCTTCCAAAAGGAGGGTCAGAAGAGACAGAAGGAAAGGGAATTTCCAAGAGGGAGGTAATACTCTGTTATGGAAGCATAGGCGGAGAAGCCACTTGCCATGCTGCTCTTATATATACAAGTAAGGCGCTGCCGAATATCAAGGCTGTGTAGAGCAGTGGTTCCCAACCTGGGGTACAGGAACCCCTGGGGGTTCCTGAAGCCTCCTCAGTGGTGTCCACAACTGCTTAGAAAATTAAATATTATTAACATATTAATAGAGTGATAAAGTATCTAAAAGTACAATTGAAAATTTTAAAAAATTGAAATAGGCTAAAAACTGAATTAGTATTCTCAGATTGATGGGAGTAGTGTAGATGCATCAAAAATAATATAGTATGGACGATGTGTGGCTCCAATTAAATGTAGAAAAGCTCCAACCTTCCTATTAAAATTTTTATTTTTTTATTTAAATTTGTTTCCAAATTAAATCAAATGTGTTATCATTTGTGTATGTGTTTGATCAATGATTGCTTCTGTATTTTTTGTTTTGTGGCTCAAATCATCAACAGTGTTCAGGCCGAGGTCCCTGGCCTCCAGTAATGGCTCAGTGGGGATCCTCCGGTTTCCATAATGATTTAATGGGAGTCCTCGGGTTCCAGTAATGATAAAGTGGGGGTCCACAGAAGTCAAAAGGTTGGGAACCACTGGCATAGACCCATCCCACCACTCAAGCACCTACAATTGTCCCCGCACTCCACTGTATATTTCTAAATCCACAAACACTATTGCTGTATTTAGATTTGTTTGCCATTTTGTTGTGTTCTATGCACATTATAACCGCCGTCAGACACTATGGCTGAGCAAACCCTCACAGGTAGGTTAGAACTATTCGAACATACATGTTTTCAGAACCTGCAAAAAGGTACACCAGCAGATACAGAAAGAAAGGATTATGTTGTAATCTCGGAATCTGAAATCAAAGTATTCAGAACTGTGTCCCTATAAAAAGAACCAGGAAAAGCGAATAACAACATTTATTTAAAAACGTGTGTTGTTACTCATCGTCTTTTGAAATATGTATAGCTTCTAATATACAAATCATGTCTTTCATCTGTAATCAGTATTTAACCACCTTTGTAAATATTCGCCCTCTGTCCATCTTGCCCTCTATTTCTTCACTGTTCCTAGTTCAACTGAGCTGTTGTTTATTGATGTACTTATCCTTCACTCTTGTAGACTGTTCGAAAGTGATCTTGTATAGATGCTCTACATCAATCTTGTTGCTTGAACAGTGTAATGATGCTCTCGGGTCTGCAGGCTATGTAGAAATTGAATGAATAAATAGAATGAAGGACTAAATCAGTCTTTGCCCTCATTCCATACTGTGATTGGCAGATGACAAGCATTAGAGCAACAGGTGGATATCACACTCTGCTGCCTTAAGAGCTCTGAGGCACCAACTGGTCCACAGCATAAGGACCTGTAGCTGGATTCTACTAAATAATATGTTTTTAGTCTGATCAGTGCCATACTTTGCTATGAAGATATTTAGGCCTTCACTATGAGTGGCCAGTAATCTCATATGTGGCCAGTAACTGGAGTTACCGACCCCAGCAGAAACCATAAATTATGCAAGATTACCGCACCCATTATCACTAGGATTGGTACACCTGCGTATGTTACTGGGGCAAATCCTTCAGGTCATACTAAAAGGACTTTGTCCCTGGTACAAAGCCAGCAGTTTTGGGTTTATATGATATTCACTATTGCATACCTAGCTACAGGGGATCAACTTGTGATCTCCCATTAATAGTAAGACCCGGTATTAACAATACTCCCGGGGACATCCAGCGAGGTATTACCTGCCCTAACTCTGGTAATGAGAACCGTGGTTGGAACAGAGATGATTGTAAAATTCTCTTATATATAAATGTAAAACCAGTGCATATTTCTCCCCTGAACTAAAATTAAATCTTGCCCCTTTAAGGCTGTACCTTCAACCGGACGTACACAATGCAGAGTAACTAGAGGCAGTTTTATGTGTTAGCTTCCTCCCAATGGCCAGGGCATTTTTAATCTAGTTTGCAATTAGCCAAATATGGCAGGGATTTCCTGCCTCAGCTTGAAAAAAATCAGACTTAAAAACAGAGAGTCCACCAAAAAGAGGGTCACCAAACGAGACTTCAGAGTGTGTGCCCACCTGATTGAAAATATGCTTCTTTGGGGGTAGATGTGTACCTCATTTGGCCTATAAGATGTGATGCCATGACATAGCATCATCAGTTGAGGTGGCCAACTCTCCTTGTTTTTTATGCAAACTTTATTGTATTTCTCTTAGCATCAAGAAGTTACAGCCATAATTGTTCATAGTATCTATTCCGTATCGTACATAACGCAGGGCTAAAGTTCCCAACTCAGAGTCAGGGATTCCATGTTGTAGATAAAGTACGTAGAATAGTGCAATTTATTTACATTGTGGTGTTTAATAAGAACATGTTGTAGAAAAACAAAAACAATGCCTTCCCCCACTACCTTGAAACCACACCGTTATCACAGTATTTATTTTATCTCATTCATCAAACTTTGCCGCATAAGTGTTAGCGGAGCTGGAATCGAACACTGCATGTATGATAGGGAGAGGGCGTCTTGGTGTCTGTCCTGTGAATGCAGTCTAGAACTGTGATATCTATGTTGTGTTCAGGGCATTATGTAGTCGTAATAGCTTCAGATGTGTCCAGATGTCTCGATGATGTTTGAATGCCTCCCACTGTCGAGCTATGGGTTTCTTCCTCAGTTCTCCATATTCTTCCCGGCGCACAGCTGCGCTCTCCACAGACCCCGACACTTCACCTCCTGCTACAACGATGCCAATGGCGCCACTTGTGATTTCCAGGGTCTGGTTATAAGGCACTTTTGCTAGTATCAGTGTTAAGTCTACAAAGCCAGTTACTACTTTGGGTTTTGGGAATAAGCCTGGGAGGCAGCACTCCCACGTGTGCAACCGATTGTTATTAGTGAGTTCATTAAGGGCCTTGTTTATTTGTGTCCAACAGGGAAGTAAGGGAACGCAATCCCATAACATATGTAGAAGGCCGGTGTAGGAAGTTGGCTCTGTATGTGCTATTTCAAAGTAAGGAATAGCATGCACAGAGTCCAAGGGTTCCCCTTAGAGGTAAAATAGTGGTAAAAATAGATAATACTAATGCTCTATTTTGTGGTAGTGTGGTCGAGCAGTAGGCTTATCCAAGGAGTAGTGTTAAGCATTTGTTGTACATACACATAGACAATAAATGAGGTACACACACTCAGAGACAAATCCAGCCAATAGGTTTTTATATAGAAAAATATCTTTTCTTAGTTTATTTTAAGAACCACAGGTTCAAATTCTACATGTAATATCTCATTCGAAAGGTATTGCAGGTAAGTACTTTAGGAACTTCAAATCATCAAAATTGCATGTATACTTTTCAAGTTATTGACAAATAGCTGTTTTAAAAGTGGACACTTAGTGCAATTTTCACAGTTCCTAGGGGAGGTAAGTTTTGATTAGTTTTACCAGGTAAGTAAGACACTCACAGGGTTCAGTTCTTGGTCCAAGGTAGCCCACCGTTGGGGGTTCAGAGCAACCCCAAAGTCACCACACCAGCAGCTCAGGGCCGGTCAGGTGCAGAGTTCAAAGTGGTGCCCAAAACACATAGGCTAGAATGGAGAGAAGGGGGTGCCCCGGTTCCGGTCTGCTTGCAGGTAAGTACCCGCGTCTTCGGAGGGCAGACCAGGGGGGTTTTGTAGGGCACCGGGGGGGACACGAGTCCACACAGAAATTTCACCCTCAGCGGCGCGGGGGCGGCCGGGTGCAGTGTAGAAACAAGCGTCGGGTTCGCAATGTTAGTCTACGAGAGATCTCGGGATCTCTTCAGCGCTGCAGGCAGGCAGGGGGGGGGTTCCTCGGGGAAACCTCCACTTGGGCAAGGGAGAGGGACTCCTGGGGGTCACTTCTCCAGTGAAAGTCCGGTCCTTCAGGTCCTGGGGGCTGCGGGTGCAGGGTCTCTCCCAGGCGTCGGGACTTTAGGTTCAAAGAGTCGCGGTCAGGGGAAGCCTCGGGATTCCCTCTGCAGGCGGTGCTGTGGGGGCTCAGGGGGGACAGGTTTTGGTACTCACAGAATCAGAGTAGTCCTGGGGTCCCTCCTGAGGTGTCGGATCGCCACCAGCCGAGTCGGGGTCGCCGGGTGCAGTGTTGCAAGTCTCACGCTTCTTGCGGGGAGCTTGCAGGGTTCTTCAAAGTTGCTGGAAACAAAGTTGCAGCTTTTCTTGGAGCAGGTCCGCTGTCCTCGGGAGTTTCTTGTCTTTTCGAAGCAGGGGCAGTCCTCAGAGGATGTCGAGGTCGCTGGTCCCTTCGGAAGGCGTCGCTGGAGCAGGATCTTTGGAAGGCAGGAGACAGGCCGGTGAGTTTCTGGAGCCAAAGCAGTTGTCGTCTTCTGGTCTTCCGCTGCAGGGGTTTTCAGCTGGGCAGTCCTTCTTCTTGTTGCAGGAATCTAATCTTCTAGGGTTCAGGGTAGCCCTTAAATACTAAATTTAAGGGCGTGTTTAGGTCTGGGGGGTTAGTAGCCAATGGCTACTAGCCCTGAGGGTGGGTACACCCTCTTTGTGCCTCCTCCCAAGGAGAGGGGGTCACAATCCTAACCCTATTGGGGGAATCCTCCATCTGCAAGATGGAGGATTTCTAAAAGTTAGAGTCACCTCAGCTCAGGACACCTTAGGGGCTGTCCTGACTGGCCAGTGACTCCTCCTTGTTATTCTCATTATTTTCTCCGGCCTTGCCGCCAAAAGTGGGGCCTGGCCGGAGGGGGCGGGCAACTCCACTAGCTGGAGTGTCCTGCTGGGTTGGCACAAAGGAGGTGAGCCTTTGAGGCTCACCGCCAGGTGTGACAATTCCTGCCTGGGAGAGGTGTTAGCATCTCCACCCAGTGCAGGCTTTGTTACTGGCCTCAGAGTGACAAAGGCACTCTCCCCATGGGGCCAGCAACATGTCTCGGTTTGTGGCAGGCTGCTAAAACTAGTCAGCCTACACAGATAGTCGGTTAAGTTTCAGGGGGCACCTCTAAGGTGCCCTCTGTGGTGTATTTTACAATAAAATGTACACTGGCATCAGTGTGCATTTATTGTGCTGAGAAGTTTGATACCAAACTTCCCAGTTTTCAGTGTAGCCATTATGGTGCTGTGGAGTTCGTGTTTGACAGACTCCCAGACCATATACTCTTATGGCTACCCTGCACTTACAATGTCTAAGGTTTTGTTTAGACACTGTAGGGGTACCATGCTCATGCACTGGTACCCTCACCTATGGTATAGTGCACCCTGCCTTAGGGCTGTAAGGCCTGCTAGAGGGGTGTCTTACCTATACTGCATAGGCAGTGAGAGGCTGGCATGGCACCCTGAGGGGAGTGCCATGTCGACTTACTCGTTTTGTCCTCACTAGCACACACAAGCTGGTAAGCAGTGTGTCTGTGCTGAGTGAGAGGTCTCCAGGGTGGCATAAGACATGCTGCAGCCCTTAGAGACCTTCCTTGGCATCAGGGCCCTTGGTACTAGAAGTACCAGTTACAAGGGACTTATCTGGATGCCAGGGTCTGCCAATTGTGGATACAAAAGTACAGGTTAGGGAAAGAACACTGGTGCTGGGGCCTGGTTAGCAGGCCTCAGCACACTTTCAATTGTAACCATAGCATCAGCAAAGGCAAAAAGTCAGGGGGCAACCATGCCAAGGAGGCATTTCCTTACACAACCCCCCCCCAAACGAAAGAGGATGAGACTAACCTTTCCCAAGAGAGTCTTCATTTTCTAAGTGGAAGAACCTGGAAAGGCCATCTGCATTGGCATGGGCAGTCCCAGGTCTGTGTTCCACTATAAAGTCCATTCCCTGTAGGGAGATGGACCACCTCAACAGTTTAGGATTTTCACCTTTCATTTGCATCAGCCATTTGAGAGGTCTGTGGTCGGTTTGAACTAGGAAGTGAGTCCCAAAGAGGTATGGTCTCAGCTTCTTCAGGGACCAAACCACAGCAAAGGCCTCCCTCTCAATGGCACTCCAACGCTGCTCCCTGGGGAGTAACCTCCTGCTAATGAAAGCAACAGGCTGGTCAAGGCCATCATCATTTGTTTGGGACAAAACTGCCCCTATCCCATGTTCAGAGGCATCAGTCTGCACAATGAACTGCTTAGAATAATCTGGAGCTTTGAGAACTGGTGCTGAGCACATTGCCTGTTTCAGGGTGTCAAAGGCCTGTTGGCAGTCCACAGTCCAGTTCACTTTCTTGGGCATTTTCTTGGAGGTGAGCTCAGTGAGGGCTGTCACAATGGATCCATATCCCTTCACAAACCTCCTGTAGTACCCAGTCAAGCCAAGGAATGCCCTGACTTGAGTCTGGGTTTTTGGAGCTACCCAGTCCAGAATAGTCTGGATCTTGGGTTGGAGTGGCTGAACTTGGCCTCCACCTACAAGGTGTCCCAAGTAAACCACAGTTCCCTGCCCTATCTGGCATTTGGATGCTTTGATAGAGAGGCCTGCAGATTGCAGAGCCTTCAAAACCTTCCTCAGGTGGACCAGGTGATCCTGCCAGGTGGAGCTAAAGACAGCAATATCATCAAGATAAGCTGTGCTAAAGGACTCCAAGCCAGCAAGGACTTGATTCACCAACCTTTGGAAGGTGGCAGGGGCATTCTTTAAACCAAAGGGCATAACAGTAAACTGATAATGCCCATCAGGTGTGGAGAATGCTGTCTTTTCTTTTGCTCCAGGTGCCATTTTTATTTGCCAGTACCCTGCTGTCAAGTCAAAGGTACTTAGAAATTTGGCAGCACCTAATTTATCAATGAGCTCATCAGCTCTTGGAATTGGATGAGCATCTGTCTTGGTGACAGAATTGAGCCCTCTGTAGTCCACACAAAACCTCATCTCTTTCTTTCCATCTGTGGTGTGAGGTTTGGGGACTAAGACCACTGGGCTAGCCCAGGGGCTGTCAGAGCGCTCAATGACTCCCAATTCCAGCATCTTGTGGACTTCCACCTTGATGCTTTCCTTAACATGGTCAGACTGTCTAAAGATTTTGTTCTTGACAGGCATGCTGTCTCCTGTGTCCACATCATGGGTACACAGGTGTGTCTGACCAGGGGTTAAGGAGAAGAGTTCAGGAAACTGTTGTAGGACTCTCCTACAATCAGCTTGCTGTTGGCCAGAGAGGGTGTCTGAGTAGATCACTCCATCTACTGTACCATCTTTTGGGTCTGATGACAGAAGATCAGGGAGAGGTTCACTCTCTGCCTCCTGATCCTCATCTGTTACCATCAACAGATTGACATCAGCCCTGTCGTGGAAGAGCTTAAGGCGGTTTACATGGATCACCCTTTTGGGGCTCCTGCTTGTGCCCAGGTCCACCAAGTAGGTGACCTGACTCTTCCTCTCTAGTACTGGGTAAGGGCCACTCCATTTGTCCTGGAGTGCCCTGGGAGCCACAGGCTCCAGAACCCAGACTTTCTGCCCTGGTTGGAACTCAACCAGTGCAGCCTTTTGGTCATACCAAAACTTCTGGAGCTGTTGGCTGGCCTCAAGGTTTTTGGTTGCCTTTTCCATGTACTCTGCCATTCTAGAGCGAAGGCCAAGTACATAGTCCACTATGTCCTGTTTAGGCTCATGGAGAGGTCTCTCCCAGCCTTCTTTAACAAGGGCAAGTGGTCCCCTTACAGGATGACCAAACAGAAGTTCAAAGGGTGAGAACCCTACTCCCTTCTGTGGTACCTCCCTGTAAGCGAAAAGCAGACATGGCAGGAGGACATCCCATCTCCTTTTGAGTTTTTCTGGGAGCCCCATGATCATGCCTTTTAATGTCTTGTTGAATCTCTCAACTAAGCCATTAGTTTGTGGATGGTATGGTGTAGTGAATTTATAAGTCACTCCACACTCATTCCACATGTGCTTTAGGTATGCTGACATGAAGTTGGTACCTCTGTCAGACACCACCTCCTTAGGGAAACCCACTCTGGTAAAGATACCAATGAGGGCCTTGGCTACTGCAGGGGCAGTAGTCGACCTAAGGGGAATAGCTTCAGGATACCTGGTAGCATGATCCACTACTACCAGGATATACATATTTCCTGAGGCTGTGGGAGGTTCCAGTGGACCAACTATGTCCACACCCACTCTTTCAAAGGGCACCCCCACCACTGGGAGTGGAATGAGGGGGGCCTTTGGATGCCCACCTGTCTTACCACTGGCTTGACAGGTGGGGCAGGAGAGGCAAAACTCCTTAACCATGTTGGACATATTGGGCCAGTAGAAGTGGTTGACTAACCTCTCCCACGTCTTGGTTTGTCCCAAATGTCCAGCAAGGGGAATGTCATGGGCCAATGTTAGGATGAACTCTCTGAACAGCTGAGGCACTACCACTCTCCTAGTGGCACCAGGTTTGGGGTCTCTGGCCTCAGTGTACAGGAGCCCATCTTCCCAATAGACCCTATGGGTTCCATTTTTCTTGCCTTTGGACTCTTCAGCAGCTTGCTGCCTAAGGCCTTCAAGAGAGGGACAGGTTTCTTGTCCCTTACACAGCTCTTCCCTTGAGGGTCCCCCTGGGCCTAAGAGCTCAACCTGATAAGGTTCAAGCTCCAAAGGCTCAGTTCCCTCAGAGGGCAGAACTTCTTCCTGAGAAGAGAGGTTCCCTTTCTTTTGCTGTGTTGCAGTTGGTTTCCCAACTGACTTTCCTGTTCTCTTGGTAGGCTGGGCCATTTTTCCAGACTCCAGCTCTACTTTTTCACCCTGTGCCTTGCACTGTGCTCTTGTTTTCACACACACCAGTTCAGGGATACCCAGCATTGCTGCATGGGTTTTTAGCTCTACCTCAGCCCATGCTGAGGACTCCAGGTCATTTCCAAGCAGACAGTCCACTGGGATATTTGAGGAGACCACCACCTGTTTCAGGCCATTGACCCCTCCCCATTCTAAAGTAACCATTGCCATGGGATGTACTTTTCTCTGATTGTCAGCGTTGGTGACTGTGTAAGTTTTTCCAGTCAGGTATTGGCCAGGGGAAACCAGTTTCTCTGTCACCATGGTGACACTGGCACCTGTATCCCTCAGGCCCTCTATTCTAGTCCCATTAATTAAGAGTTGCTGTCTGTATTTTTGCATGTTAGGCGGCCAGACAGCTAGTGTGGCTAAATCCACCCCACCCTCAGAAACTAGAGTAGCTTCAGTGTGGACCCTGATTTGCTCTGGGCACACTGTTGATCCCACTTGGAGACTAGCCATACCAGTGTTACCTGGATGGGAGTTTGGAGTGGAACCTTTCTTGGGACAGGCCTTGTCTCCAGTTTGGTGTCCATGCTGTTTACAGCTATGACACCAGGCCTTTTTGGGATCAAAGTTTTTACCCTTGTACCCATTGTTTTGTGAAGAGGCTCTGGGCCCACCCTCCTGTGCAGGTTTTTGGGGGCCTGTAGAAGACTCTTTACTATTTTTAGTTTTGGTTGTCTCATCACCCTTCTGCTGGGGAGTCTTTGTGACCCCTTTCTTCTGGTCACCCCCTGTTGAAGTCTTGGACACCCTTGTCTTGACCCAATGGTCCGCCTTCTTTCCCAATTCTTGGGGAGAAATTGGTCCTAGGTCTACCAGATGCTGATGCAGTTTATCATTGAAACAATTACTTAACAGGTGTTCTTTCACAAATAAATTGTACAGCCCATCATAATTACTTACACCACTGCCTTGAATCCAACCATCTAGTGTTTTCACTGAGTAGTCAACAAAGTCAACCCAGGTCTGGCTCGAGGATTTTTGAGCCCCCCTGAACCTAATCCTGTACTCCTCAGTGGAGAATCCAAAGCCCTCAATCAGGGTACCCTTCATGAGGTCATAAGATTCTGCATCTTGTCCAGAGAGTGTGAGGAGTCTATCCCTACACTTTCCTGTGAACATTTCCCAAAGGAGAGCACCCCAGTGAGATCTGTTCACTTTTCTGGTTACACAAGCCCTCTCAAAAGCTGTGAACCATTTGGTGATGTCATCACCATCTTCATATTTAGTTACAATCCCTTTAGGGATTTTCAACATGTCAGGAGAATCTCTGACCCTATTTATGTTGCTGCCACCATTGATGGGTCCTAGGCCCATCTCTTGTCTTTCCCTCTCTATGGCTAGGATCTGTCTTTCCAAAGCCAATCTTTTGGCCATCCTGGCTAACTGGATGTCCTCTTCACTGGAGTTATCCTCAGTGATTTCAGAGTTGTTGGTCCCTCCTGTGAGGGAACCAGCATCTCTGACTATTATTTGTGGAGTCAGGGCTTGAGAAGCCCTGCTCTCCCTAAGTAGGACTGGAGGGGGGGAATTTCCCTCCAAGTCACTATCTTCATCCTCTGAGTTGCCATCCTCAGAGGGGTTGGCCTTTTCAAACTCTGCCAAAAGCTCCTGGAGCTGTACTTTGGTCGGTTTGGGGCCCATTGCTATTTTCTTTAGTTTACAGAGTGACCTTAGCTCTCTCATCTGTAGATGGAGGTAAGGTGTGGTGTCGAGTTCCACCACATTCACATCTGTGCTAGACATTATGCTTCTAAAAGTTGGAATACTTTTTAAGAAACTAAAACTGGTTCTAGAATCTAATTCAAACTTTTACAAACTTTTAAACTCTAAAAGAAATGCTAAACAGGATCTAACACAAGGCCCTAGCAGGTCTTTTAAGAATTTAGAAAACTTTTCAAATTGCAAAAATCAATTTCTAATGACAATTTTGGAATTTGTCGTGTGATCAGGTATTGGCTGAGTAGTCCAGCAAATGCAAAGTCTTGTACCCCACCGCTGATCCACCAATGTAGGAAGTTGGCTCTGTATGTGCTATTTCAAAGTAAGGAATAGCATGCACAGAGTCCAAGGGTTCCCCTTAGAGGTAAAATAGTGGTAAAAATAGATAATACTAATGCTCTATTTTGTGGTAGTGTGGTCGAGCAGTAGGCTTATCCAAGGAGTAGTGTTAAGCATTTGTTGTACATACACATAGACAATAAATGAGGTACACACACTCAGAGACAAATCCAGCCAATAGGTTTTTATATAGAAAAATATCTTTTCTTAGTTTATTTTAAGAACCACAGGTTCAAATTCTACATGTAATATCTCATTCGAAAGGTATTGCAGGTAAGTACTTTAGGAACTTCAAATCATCAAAATTGCATGTATACTTTTCAAGTTATTGACAAATAGCTGTTTTAAAAGTGGACACTTAGTGCAATTTTCACAGTTCCTAGGGGAGGTAAGTTTTGATTAGTTTTACCAGGTAAGTAAGACACTCACAGGGTTCAGTTCTTGGTCCAAGGTAGCCCACCGTTGGGGGTTCAGAGCAACCCCAAAGTCACCACACCAGCAGCTCAGGGCCGGTCAGGTGCAGAGTTCAAAGTGGTGCCCAAAACACATAGGCTAGAATGGAGAGAAGGGGGTGCCCCGGTTCCGGTCTGCTTGCAGGTAAGTACCCGCGTCTTCGGAGGGCAGACCAGGGGGGTTTTGTAGGGCACCGGGGGGGACACGAGTCCACACAGAAATTTCACCCTCAGCGGCGCGGGGGCGGCCGGGTGCAGTGTAGAAACAAGCGTCGGGTTCGCAATGTTAGTCTACGAGAGATCTCGGGATCTCTTCAGCGCTGCAGGCAGGCAGGGGGGGGTTCCTCGGGGAAACCTCCACTTGGGCAAGGGAGAGGGACTCCTGGGGGTCACTTCTCCAGTGAAAGTCCGGTCCTTCAGGTCCTGGGGGCTGCGGGTGCAGGGTCTCTCCCAGGCGTCGGGACTTTAGGTTCAAAGAGTCGCGGTCAGGGGAAGCCTCGGGATTCCCTCTGCAGGCGGTGCTGTGGGGGCTCAGGGGGGACAGGTTTTGGTACTCACAGAATCAGAGTAGTCCTGGGGTCCCTCCTGAGGTGTCGGATCGCCACCAGCCGAGTCGGGGTCGCCGGGTGCAGTGTTGCAAGTCTCACGCTTCTTGCGGGGAGCTTGCAGGGTTCTTCAAAGTTGCTGGAAACAAAGTTGCAGCTTTTCTTGGAGCAGGTCCGCTGTCCTCGGGAGTTTCTTGTCTTTTCGAAGCAGGGGCAGTCCTCAGAGGATGTCGAGGTCGCTGGTCCCTTCGGAAGGCGTCGCTGGAGCAGGATCTTTGGAAGGCAGGAGACAGGCCGGTGAGTTTCTGGAGCCAAAGCAGTTGTCGTCTTCTGGTCTTCCGCTGCAGGGGTTTTCAGCTGGGCAGTCCTTCTTCTTGTTGCAGGAATCTAATCTTCTAGGGTTCAGGGTAGCCCTTAAATACTAAATTTAAGGGCGTGTTTAGGTCTGGGGGGTTAGTAGCCAATGGCTACTAGCCCTGAGGGTGGGTACACCCTCTTTGTGCCTCCTCCCAAGGGGAGGGGGTCACAATCCTAACCCTATTGGGGGAATCCTCCATCTGCAAGATGGAGGATTTCTAAAAGTTAGAGTCACCTCAGCTCAGGACACCTTAGGGGCTGTCCTGACTGGCCAGTGACTCCTCCTTGTTATTCTCATTATTTTCTCCGGCCTTGCCGCCAAAAGTGGGGCCTGGCCGGAGGGGGCGGGCAACTCCACTAGCTGGAGTGTCCTGCTGGGTTGGCACAAAGGAGGTGAGCCTTTGAGGCTCACCGCCAGGTGTGACAATTCCTGCCTGGGAGAGGTGTTAGCATCTCCACCCAGTGCAGGCTTTGTTACTGGCCTCAGAGTGACAAAGGCACTCTCCCCATGGGGCCAGCAACATGTCTCGGTTTGTGGCAGGCTGCTAAAACTAGTCAGCCTACACAGATAGTCGGTTAAGTTTCAGGGGGTACCTCTAAGGTGCCCTCTGTGGTGTATTTTACAATAAAATGTACACTGGCATCAGTGTGCATTTATTGTGCTGAGAAGTTTGATACCAAACTTCCCAGTTTTCAGTGTAGCCATTATGGTGCTGTGGAGTTCGTGTTTGACAGACTCCCAGACCATATACTCTTATGGCTACCCTGCACTTACAATGTCTAAGGTTTTGTTTAGACACTGTAGGGGTACCATGCTCATGCACTGGTACCCTCACCTATGGTATAGTGCACCCTGCCTTAGGGCTGTAAGGCCTGCTAGAGGGGTGTCTTACCTATACTGCATAGGCAGTGAGAGGCTGGCATGGCACCCTGAGGGGAGTGCCATGTCGACTTACTCGTTTTGTCCTCACTAGCACACACAAGCTGGTAAGCAGTGTGTCTGTGCTGAGTGAGAGGTCTCCAGGGTGGCATAAGACATGCTGCAGCCCTTAGAGACCTTCCTTGGCATCAGGGCCCTTGGTACTAGAAGTACCAGTTACAAGGGACTTATCTGGATGCCAGGGTCTGCCAATTGTGGATACAAAAGTACAGGTTAGGGAAAGAACACTGGTGCTGGGGCCTGGTTAGCAGGCCTCAGCACACTTTCAATTGTAACCATAGCATCAGCAAAGGCAAAAAGTCAGGGGGCAACCATGCCAAGGAGGCATTTCCTTACAGCCGGCATATGGTGATTGGCAGAGGGGACACGTGTCAGGAATGGTGTGGAACATAGTGTGGAGTCTATGTGGCGCGAGACAGGTGCGGTGAAGCACGGAGAACTGTTTACATCTGAATCGCAAATTTCTCAATACTCTACAGTGGTATTCGAGCATGAAATCCCATTCTTTATCCGGGAGAGTCTTTCCCATATCGCTCTCCCGTTGGTCTCTAACTGGAGTGAGGGAGGATGATAAGCATGCCCGGGTGCCCCTCTATATCCATCGAACTAAGTGTCACCCCCGACCCATAGTGTATATCATTTGTGTCAATTTGTGGGTATTAGGTTCCGCCCCATCAGGCGCCCAGTGACATTTGACATATTGGACAATACTAGCATGTGTGAGCAACAGAGTCTCTTGAAGCCCCTGGAGTTGTACAAAATCGATGTGATTCAATAGCGTTTTCACAGTAAATCAATCTCCCACCGTGGTGATCATGGTATTGAACCATGGTTGTAGGCATCTGGTTGATGTGGTGGGACGCCCAGCCTTCCCTTTTTAAAGAGAAATGTGAGCAAGGAGGTTGGTCCTAAGCCAACAATAGATCTGTTGTGTAAGTTACATAAACATATAATAGGTAAAAATGTAACAAGACTACGTAAGATAACAAATAAACAGTTCATTATTTTTTACATTAACGGTTCATATTAAACTCCTACATTGAGTTTCATTAATCAAAATTAATATTTTCTAGCCATAAATTTCGAAAGATATAGGAAGGAATTTCTGGATGACTTTCCTTTGAGCCAAGAGTTATTTCCATGTTTGTGCACGCTTAAAATGGTGATTAGTAACATTAAAGATAGGGCAACATTGTAGTCTATTACACTAAATATTAATAACGGCTTTTGTATAGGGATAAGCCTTGGCTGATTTACTTGTTGGCATGCCTCATTTTGCACCCGTTAAGGACAATGAGGTACAGTAGCCTGAAGTTATGTACCACATATCATAGCATTTGGCCAAATGTGGAACCTGGCAGTTAGACCTCATTTCGGGGTCCACAGGGCAAACGGGTACTACTGTTGGAATAGAGGTTCTGTCAATTTGCCTCCGATGTCCCAGGGCCAGCCCTGCTATAGCTCTGCAAACCGAGTCAACTAAATCCTTTCAACACTTGACTCTCAGGGTAGACAAGGTCAGCACTCACTGGCTTCTCAGGGAGGTAGTGTAGGGGTGCTTAAGCTCAGAGCTCAACCGTCAGCCAACAGCCGAATAAGGTGAATGTCTGGCCAAGTGCTTAAGTATTTTATTTAACACCATTGTTCTCAGTACTACACACCAATTGTAGCAACTGCAAGTCACTGTGGCCGGGTGCAGAATGTGCTGCATTCAGGCTGCTGTCTCCAGGCTCTTTCATCGGGTCTGGATGGTCCTGTCTATCTTTAGGAGAAAACATGTTAAGCATGAATTTTCCACAGATGCAGTTCAATCACCCTCAAACTGTATATGCTCTCAGTCTTATGGCCTGAGTTAGAGTTTGAAGGTTGGAATAGTGTCATTCGGGATGGCAGATGACAAAGTCCATTCTAATGAGATTACTCTGTCCATCAAATTTAGAGATGACCCCCAGTCCAAGGGTCATTTCTGTACCTTGAATGGGACCATTGGTTTTGACAATCTATCACCATCTTTTTAACTCTTTATTTTTCAGAAACAAACTCCCAACGAAGGAGTTTGTTTCTGAACAGCAAAAAACTAATGATGGTCACACCCTGTGAGGTTTTTTTCACATGGTGTGGAGGTCATTAATATTTTTTCCTGTCCCTCACCACCAGGCTTTTCCTGGCAGTGAAGGATAGAAGAAAACTCATCACACCATTTTCTCTAAATAAAGTGGGCGGTGTAATGGCTTTATTCCGGAGGCCCCCTGGATCTGTTGGAGTAAACTTAAAGTCAATCCATCTCTAAATGGCAGCTTGACCAAGGATTAGGCGCACATGGTACTGTGCTGTATTTGGGACAGAGTACCCTGTCCACCAAACTCTAAATCTGGCCCTTAGTTTCTTACCTGTTTATTGGTGAATCAGTCCTTTCAGGTTGCTGCTCATTCTGGCCAGTACTCTGGAGTATGCCTTCTCACTCCAAGGAACAGCACCATACTGGTAGGCAGTTCTGAAGTACCTCTCATTTTGGTTACTGGGTAGAACATCTGTGCTGATTCCTTAATGCATTTGCAGGAAGCAGTAGTTCTGAGATGGTGAGGTCCTACCTGGTACGGGTGGTGATTGTCATCCTTCAGGGCTTTTAGGTTGGCAGTTGGAACCCATGCTAGTGCTGGTTAGATGACAGGCAAAGCCCCTGACAGAGCCTCGCAACACTTGGCAGTTGCAACCCAGAACAGGCCAGTTACAGCTTCCATATTTGAAGCCCACATTGGCAGGTCACAAATTCAATAGTTGCAACTAAGCAAGGGCTGGTCACAACTTCAGTAGTTGCAGCCCCAGTTAGGACCAGACAAGTTTAGTTAAATGCAGTTCTCACACGGACCATGTGGCAACATGCATTCACAGCCTTGTTTGAGCATCATCAGTCATGTCCTTGTGGAGTTGTATTTGTCACCTGCAACCATCAGGAGAGTCTCAGAGTGGGGGGACCCTCTGACACATCTTCTGAGCTCGCTACACAGCAGTCTGCTCTTCTGGGCAACCTACAGCCACTGTGGACACACTGCACCTAACTCCTTGCTGGAAAGTCTGTCTTCTTGCAGGAAAGGTAGGCTCCTTCCCACTCTGAGCTGGCAAACAGAGGTCTAGGCACTTCAGGACAGATCTACAGTTTCCTCAGCAGGAGATTCAGCCCATGGTGATTTCTCTTTACTTCTCTGAGGCTGGCTATCAGGCAGACACCAGCCCTGGTTCCACATAAGCCCCCCCGAGTATTCTGCAGAGCACTCCCTTCTTTGGCCATAGAGTACTTGGAGGTGGAACAATAAAGTGGATAAATGAGTCCCACTTGTAAATACAACTGGGAGACAGTAGGTTTAGATCCACTGTCTGAAACTGTAGAATCTCTTTAGGGTGCTTCTTCTTTCAAGTGTCCTTCCCAGTCTGTGAAGCTTATCAGAGAAGGGACATTTCTATCCTGCAGCACCCAGAAGGTGTGTGATTTCTACACCTGGTCTCCATCAACCTAACTGAAGGCAAATGGGCAGACCTCACTTCAAGGTTTTCCCACCTTTCACAAAAGAGTGTACAGTCCCACCCTTTGCCATTACTATCCACCAAAGGGCAGTATTCAGGAAGACTAACCATCAGCTCTTTTCTAACCCAAGGCTTCACAGACTATCTAAAGAAGTTCTCTCTTAGTTCCACTTACTTTGGTGTCTCAGTCTGTTCCCACTAACTACAGAAATGTGAACAACACACTCCCACTGTCTAGAAGCACAACCCCCCTTCAAAATGAATCCCACACCCCTCTACTACTCTGGTTGTCTCACACATCATGCATGTACCATGCAGACTACACACATCAACATGTTTAACATACACTAATGGTGTTAGGTGTTAGTGCAAAGGACTGGGTAACAGCATTGACGTGGATCTCTATTTGAGTAGACCAGTAGGCCTTCACTCCAGTGATGCAGATAAAATCGTCTGGTTACACTATTTCTTCTCAAACGATGGTATTTTCCCACTGGTGCTCTACATGCTTAACCCATGAAAATGACTTTAGTCCACTGTCAACAGATGATGGCTTGCTTAGTGTGCCTTTTAGAAATGGGGTCTTTGGTTGGCAGTCAGGTTACCCCTTGTCCAAGCAAGGACCCTCACTCCAGTCAGGGCAACGGAGAAACACACTTAGATAACCCCTGCTTAACCCCTTGGTAGCTTGGCACAAGCAGCCAGGCTTATCTCCAAAGCAATGTGTAAATTATTTGTAGCAACACACATAGTAACACAGTGAAATGTACACCACACCAGTTTAGAAAATTAGGCAATATTTATCTAAATCAAACAAGACCAAAACAACAAAAATCCAACATACACAAGTCAAAATATGAATTTTCAAAAGTATAAGAGTCTTACTCCATAGAAAACAATGGAAACTATGAGTTTGCACAAAGTACCTGGTTAGCGTCAAAAATAAAGCTGCACTGGCGAGCATGCGTCAGAAAAGGCAGTGATACGTCAAATCCTTCCTTGCAAGGGAGGCCGTGCTTCGTTTCTTTTTCTTTTGGGTCAGCGATGCATCGTCTTTCTCCCTCACAAGAGAGCGATGTGTCGATTTCTGGACGGGCACCTCAGATCTGCGCAGAGTCGGGTTGACTTAGATGCCCAGGGACAATGCATGGAAAGTCCTGTCGCGCGGTGTTAGAAAACCGCGATGCGTGGGGTTTGCATCATTATCAGCAGCTGCAAGCAGGTGTTGCACATCGTTTCTCCAGCCGCGATGCGTCGATCTCCCAGCTGCTGTGCAGGTGGAGCATTGATTTTAGCCACAAAGCTGGCGGCGCGTCGTTTATCAGCCACGTTGCAGATGGTGTATCAAAAATTTCCCCACACTGTGTTCTGTGCGTGGATTTTCAGCTCTTGTTCTGCCAACTTCACCTTTCAAGGGCCCACGGACTGCATAGGGCACCACTTGGTAGGGCAGGAGTCTCAGTAGAGAGTCCTGGTGCTGGCAGATGAAGTCTTTGATGGCCCTGAGACTTCAAAACAGGAAGCAGCTCAGTTCAAAGCCTTGGAGATGCTCTACAAGCAGGAATATACCACAAAGTCCAGTCTTTGTCCCCTTTCACAGGCAGAAGTAGCATCTGTAGGATAGCCCAACAAAGCACAGTCACAGGCAGTGGCAGCACTTCAGCTCTTCTCCTTGGCAGAGGTTCCTCTTGGTTCCAGAAGTGATCTAATTTTGAGAGGTTTTGGGTCCAATACTTACACCCCTTTCTGCCTTTGAAGTAGGCATACTTCAAAGGAAAGTCTTTGTTGTTCACAAGATCCTGCCTTGCCCAGGCCAGGCGCCAGACGCACACCAGGGGGTTGGAGGCTACATTGTGAGAGGGCAGACACAGCCCATTCAGGTGTAAGTGACCACTCCTTCCTCCACTCTATCACAGATGGCTCATCAGGATATGCAGGCTACACCCCAGCTCCCTTTGTCTCGCTGTCTAGAGGGGATTCACAAACAGCTCAACTGTCAAACTGACCCAGCCAGGCAATCCACAAACAGGAAGAGTCACAGAATTGTTTAAGCAGAAAAATGCGTACTTTCTAGAGGTGAAAATTTTAAACTAACAATCTAAAAACCAACTTCACTAAAAGATGTATTTTTAAATTGTGAGTTCAGGGACCCCAAACTCCATATTTCTATCTGCTCTCAAAGGGAATATGCACTTTAATAATACTTAAAGGCAGCCCCCATGTTAACCTATGAGAGAGATAGGCCTTGCAACAGTGAAGACTGAATTTAGCAATATTTCACTGTTAGGACATTTAACACACATCATTACATGTCCCACCTTTACAATACACTGCACCCGGCCCATTGGGCTACCTAGGGCCTACCTTAGGGGTGCCTTATATGCAGTGGCGGCCCGTCCTTTAGGGCGGAGGGGCCACGCCCCCCCTCCCCATGAAGAGTGTCTGTCAGGCTGAACAAAGGTCAGCCTGACAGACACTCTTTATGTTCAGGTCAGGCAGCCAGGAGCAGACATGCGCGATTTGCGCAGACTCCTGGCTGCTTGAGCTGAACTTTGCTGGGCTGAGGAGATCACGACCCCTATGGGCGTGACCTCCTCGGCCCAGCAAAGGTGCCTCCAGGCCCTCCCCTGGGTGACGAGGAAAGCGTCACCCATTGACACTCTCCCTGGGCGCTTCAGGTTTAAGCCCTGAAGTCCCCAGGGCGAGTGTCAATCAGTGACACTGTTAGAAATTGGGTTTTTGGTTGGCAGTCAGGTTGCCCTCTGTCCAAGCAAGAACCCTCACTCTAGTCAGGGTAAGTCACACACAATCCAAAATCAGCCTGTGCTCACCCTCCGGTAGCTTGGCACGAGCAGTCAGGCTTAACTTAGAAGGCCATGTGTAAAGCATTTGTGCCATAAATCATACAACACCATAGTATAACACCACAAAAATACACCACACAGTGTTTAGAAAAATATAGAATATTTATCTGGGTAACTGTAGGTCAAAACGATCAAAGTTGCAATACGAATTTGTAAAGATATCACTGAAAAGTGATATTAAGTGTCTTTAAGTCTTTAAAAAGCAATAAAGTGTCTTTCAAGCACAGAGTACCTGGTTTCTGGTGGGAAATCTCCTCAGAGGGCCACAGGAGAAGAGATGCGTGGAAAAAGGGGTGTGTGCGTCGATTTCCTCTCAGCACACACAGACTTGCGTCGTTCTTTTCCACGCGGTGAAGTCGGGCGTCGTTTTCCGGCGCGCAGACAGTCTCTTTTTGTGGATCGCGGGGATTACCAGATGTCCCGGGTCTGTGCGTGGATTCTCCTGCTTATTTTCCGGCTGCGCGTCGTTCTGCGGGGCTGCGCGTCGAAGTTTCGATCTCAAGGTAGGCGTCGCGTCGATTTCTCCTTGGAAGTCGGGCGGCGTTGTCCTTGCGAGGCCGTGCGTCGAAATTTTGGTCTCACGGCAGGCGTCGCGTCGATTTCTCCTTGGAAGTCGGGCGGCGTTGTCCTTGCGAGGCCGTGCGTCAAAGTTTCGCACTCACGGTAGGCGTCGCGTCGATTTCTCCTGGAAAGTCGGGCGGCTTTGTCCTTGCGAGGTTGTGCGTCGAAGTCTCGATCGTCCCGAGGGCGTCGCGTCGATCAGCGTCGGTGTGCGGCGTTTTTCTCACCGCGAAACAAGCTGTGCGTCGAAATTTTCGGCGCACGGAGCGTCCAAGTGAAAGGCAGAAGTCTTTTTGGTCCTGAGACTTCAAGGAACAGGAGGCAAGCTCTATCCAAGCCCTTGGAGAGCACTTTCACAGCCAGACAAGAGTTCAGCAAGGCAGCAGGGCAACAGCAAGACAGCAGTCCTTTGTAGAAAGCAGACAGGTGAGTCCTTTGAGCAGCCAGGCAGTTCTTCTTGGCAGGATGTAGTTTCTGGTTCAGGTTTCTTCTCCAGCAAGTGTCTGATGAGGTAGGGCAGAGGCCCTGTTTTATACTAAGTTGTGCCTTTGAAGTGGGGGTGACTTCAAAGAGTGTCTAAGAAATGCACCAAGCCCCCTTTCAGTTCAATCCTGTCTGCCAGAGTCCCAGTAGGGGGTGTGGCAGTCCTTTGTGTGAGGGCAGGCCCTCCACCCTCCCAGCCCAGGAAGACCCATTCAAAATGCAGATGTATGCAAGTGAGGCTGAGTACCCTGTGTTTGGGGTGTGTCTGAGTGAATGCACAAGGAGCTGTCAACTAAACCTAGTCAGACGTGGATTGAAGGGCACAACAAGTTTTTAGTGCAAAGAAATGCTCACTTTCTAAAAGTGGCATTTCTAGAATAGTAATATTAAATCCGACTTCACCAGTCAGCAGGATTTTATATTACCATTCTGGCCATACTAAATATGACCTTCCTGCTCCTTTCAGATCAGCAGCTGCCACTTCAACAGTGTATGAGGGCAGCCCCAATGTTAGCTTATGAAGGGAGCAGGCCTCACAGTAGTGTAAAAACGAATTTAGGAGTTTTACACTACCAGGACATATAACTACACAGGTACATGTCCTGCCTTTTACCTACACAGCACCCTGCTCTAGGGGTTACCTAGGGCACACATTAGGGATGACTTATATGTAGAAAAAGGGGAGTTCTAGGCTTGGCAAGTACTTTTAAATGCCAAGTCGAAGTGGCAGTGGAACTGCACACACAGGCCTTGCAATGGCAGGCCTGAGACAAGGTTAAGGGGCTACTGAGGTGGGTGGCACAACCAGTGCTGCAGGCCCACTAGTAGCATTTAATCTACATGCCCTAGGCACATGTAGTGCACTCTACTAGGGACTTACAGGTAAATTAAATAGTCAATCATGGATAAACCAATCAATAGTACAATTTACACAGAGAGCATATGCACTTTAGCACTGGTTAGCAGTGGTAAAGTGCTCAGAGGTCAAAAGCCAACAACAACAGGTCAGAAAAAATAGGAGGAAGGAGGCAAAAAGTTTGGGGATGTCCCTGTCAAAAAGCCAGGTCCAACATGACCCCCTACCAACCTAAAGCCAGGGGAGAACAATCACTATCCTGATGTACTTCCCTGTTTGAGGCGACAGAACAAGGACCCAGGCCCACAACAGCAGGGGCATGCTCCAGTTCTTCGCCTTCCTGACTCCAATTGGATCCCTCTGTCCATACTCTCAGGGCCCACTAAGCCCATCCATGGGGAACCTTTCTCCTTTCCTGCGGATCCCATCTGTGCAGCACCTAACCTTACTTTGCTCACAGATGTATCCCAGGAGCAGGATAGTACCACCAGGACCAACACAGTGGTGTTGCCCATTCTATCCCCGGGGTGTGACACTTGTCCCCTCCCCAGGGATAACTCTGTCCACCCGGACAGCAAGCCACCGTGGTTACTGACAGTTGTCAGGGATGAGAGCCAGGCCCCAGGCCTCTCAAAGCTCTCCCACCACTGTGGCTGTGGAGAGTGGGGGGCGGTAGCCCCAGGTGCTGGGCACCCTTTAACCACTCTCCCTTCCACCAGGTCAGGGATGACAGCCTGAACCTGGTCCTCCCCTCTGGGGCTTTGTACCCTCCCTCCTGGAGCGGTACCCCCAGAGTCCAACATGGTCAGGGTGCTTACAGAAGTCACCCTGTACCATTCCTCCACCAGTGCAGGGCTATTAACCTGCAACTGGCCCTCCAACCTGGGGCCTGTACCTTCAGGTTGGACTAGGGCCCGGGGTGAGGCTTCCCTCCCCCTGCCCTCCCTTCTGGGGTCCAGCACCCTCCAACTAGGAGTGGCCTCCTCAGAAGACAACATGGTAGGGGCACTGTTATCAGTAGCCCCTCCCTCCAGGTCCGGGGGGACACCCTGAACCTGGTCTTCCAGCCCAGGGTCTGTACCCTCAGACTGGATCACTGCCTGGCAAACCAGGACTTCCTGGGAGGCACACCTACCCCCCACCAGGTCAGAGTTTAACCTCTGCACCTGCCCATTCAACTCAGAGTCACCCCCCTGAAGTTGAACAATTGCCTGGCACGCCAGGACTTCCTGGAGGGCACCCTGACCCTCCACCAGGTCAGAGTTTAACCTCTGCACCTGACCATTCAACTCAGAGTCACCACCCTGAAGTTGAACAATTGCCTGGCACACCAGGACTTCCTGGAGGGCACACTGACCCTCCACCAGGTCAGAGTTTAACCTCTGAACTGGGCCATTCAACTCAGAGTCACCACCCTGAAGTTGAACAATTGCCTGGCGCACCAGGACTTTCTGGGAGGCACACCTACCTCCCACCAGGTCAGAGTTTAACCTCTGAGCCTGGTTCCCCAACCCAGGGTCACCACCCTGAGGTTGGGCAATTGCCTGGCACGCCAGGACTTTCTGGGGGGCACACCTACCCCCCACCGGGTCAGAGTTTAACCTCTGAACCTGGTCATCCAACCCAGAGTCAACACCCTGAGGTTGGACAATTGCCTGGCACAGCAGGGCTTCTTGGGAGGCACACCCACCTCCCACCAGGTCAGAGTTTAACCTCTGAACCTGGGTATCCAACCCAGAGTCACCACCCTGAGGTTGAACAATTGCCTGGCACGCCAGGACTTTCTGGGGGGCACACCTACCCCCCACCAGGTCAGAGTTTAACCTCTGAACCCGGTTATCCAACCCAGAGTCAGCACTCTGAGGTTGAACAATTGCCTGGCACGCCAGGACTTTCTGGAGGGCACACTGACCCTCCACCAGGTCAGAGTTTAACCTCTGAACTGGGCCATTCAACTCAGAGTCACCACCCTGAAGTTGAACAATCGCCTGGCACGCCAGGACTTCCTGGAGGGCACACTGACCCTCCACCAGGTCAGAGTTTAACCTCTGAACCTGGTTCTCCAACCTAGGGTCACCATCCTGAGTTTGGACAACTGCCTGGTACACCAGGGCTTTCTGGGGGGCACACCTACCCCCCACCAGGTCAGAGGTTAACCTCTGAACCTGGATATCCAACCCAGAGTCACCACCCTGAGGTTGAACCATTGCCTGGCAGGCCAGGACTTTCAGGGAGGCACACCTACCTCCCACCAGGTCAGAGTTTAACCTCTGAGCCTGGTTCTCCAACCCAGGGTCACCACCCTGAGGTTGAACCATTGCCTGGTATACCAGGACTTTCTGGGGGGCACACCTACCCCCCACCAGGTCAGAGTTTGACCTCTGAACCTGGTTATCCAACCCAGAGTCACCACCCTGAGGTTGAATCTTTGCCTGGCATGCCAGGACTTCCTGGGGGGCACTCTCACCCCCCACAAGGGACACGCCGTCCCCAAGGGCCACACAAGAGTCTGGTTGGCGCAGGTCTCCCGACCTCTGCCCATCCGGCAGAGTCTGGGTTTCCCCCAAACCAGAAACGGTCTCACCTGGGTCATTCCTGGGGGGCTCTGCTCTCAGAGCTGACCCCTGACTTTCAAGATCCTCCACTGGGGTCTGCCACCCCCTCTCAACCCTATGTCTGGACTTCTGCACCCCCTCACTAGGAGTGGTACTGCCAGACACCAGAACTGTTGGGATGCTGTCTACAGTCATCCCCCCAAGTTCTTCTGACACTGCGGGGCTTCCTTCAAAAGGTGGCCCTACGGTACAGGTTAGGCTCTGAGACCTACCTGGGACACTACAATCCTCTCCCACCTCACTTGGTCGGGAATCACCTAGACCACTCCCTTCAGGAGCACCCCCAAATGCCTCTTCAGACTCTCTGGTACTCACCCAAAAGTCTGCCTCCACTGTAAGTTCCCTGGGGTCAGAGAACTCACACTCCACCTGGTGTTGGCGTAGCTCTGGAAAATAAGGACCAGACATATGCTCTCCAGCAATTACATCACTCTGCCCTTCACATGTATTAACCACAGTACCCTTCACCCAACCACCCAGTAACTCAGCCTTGGAAAAGCACTCTATGTCACCCTCTTGAGACTGGTGAGACAGTATCTGCCTGTCCCTGACACTCAACCCATACTCTTCTGGGATGTCTCTACACTCTATATCCAGGACGTCCACCAGGGGGGAACCCTTTTCTCTGTCACTCTCTGCTAGAGTCAGTAAAGTGTCCCTCCCCCCAGTAGGAATATGACTCCCTGTGCCAGTTCCCCAATCCTTCTCAGGGACCCTGTGCATAACGGGAACAACCTCATACTCTTGATCCACCTGGGGTGTGTCAACTCCCTTCTTCAAGTTGGGCACCACATCTCTGGGCTTGTGCCCTTCTTCAGCAGTACTGGATGCAAGATTTTTGCTGCCACCATCTGAACTGGACTCAGCCCTTCCGGCCTCCAGTTTCAGCTCTTTACAGCTCAGCTCCTGAGCTGCAATCTTTTCTTCTTCCCGGGCTAAGAGACTTGTTGCCTCAGCCCTTTCAAGAAACTCATCTAGTTCTTCCACCCACCGCTCTCGAGCTCGGAGCCATTCTGCTCTCACTGGATCTCTTTCCTCATCTGAGTCGTCATCCTCCTCATTTGAGTAGTCCCCCTCCTCATCTGAGGGGTATTTAGTCATTTGGTTTTTTTCTGCCTCTCTCTCTGCCCAGACTACGTAGGCATGTAGCATTTCCATCTTAGTAGATTTCCTTGATACAGGAAGGCCCCATTTTTTGCAAAGCCTCCTTAAGTCAGCCTTAGTGAGGTGGTCAGTAGGCACAAAGAGTGAGTAGGTAAGCAATCTCATTGCTGACAAGGTCTTACCGGCAAGAACCAAAATCCAAAGTCCAAAATATCAATAGTATATCCAGGAGGACATCAGAGAACCAAAAGCAAAAAAAAGATGAAAGATCAAGTTGACCTTCAACTGTGGGTAGGTAGTGAAATACTTAGCTACTGTATGTCACTGCACAAACACAAGTCCTATCCTCACCGCTGATCACCAATGTTAGAAATGGGGTTTTTGGTTGGCAGTCAGGTTGCCCTCTGTCCAAGCAAGAACCCTCACTCTAGTCAGGGTAAGTCACACACAATCCAAAATCAGCCTGTGCTCACCCTCCGGTAGCTTGGCACGAGCAGTCAGGCTTAACTTAGAAGGCCATGTGTAAAGCATTTGTGACATAAATCATACAACACCATAGTATAACACCACAAAAATACATCACACAGTGTTTAGAAAAATATAGAATATTTATCTGGGTAACTGTAGGTCAAAACGATCAAAGTTGCAATACGAATTTGTAAAGATATCACTGAAAAGTGATATTAAGTGTCTTTAAGTCTTTAAAAAGCAATAAAGTGTCTTTCAAGCACAGAGTACCTGGTTTCTGGTGGGAAATCTCCTCAGAGGGCCACAGGAGAAGAGATGCGTGGAAAAAGGGGTGTGTGCGTCGATTTCCTCTCAGCACACACAGACTTGCGTCGTTCTTTTCCACGCGGGGAAGTCGGGCGTCGTTTTCCGGCGCGCAGACAGTCTCTTTTTGTGGATCGCGGGGATTACCAGATGTCCCGGGTCTGTGCGTGGATTCTCCTGCTTATTTTCCGGCTGCGCGTCGTTCTGCGGGGCTGCGCGTCGAAGTTTCGATCTCACGGTAGGCGTCGCGTCGATTTCTCCTTGGAAGTCGGGCGGCGTTGTCCTTGCGAGGCCGTGCGTCGAAATTTTGGTCTCACGGCAGGCGTCGCGTCGATTTCTCCTTGGAAGTCGGGCGGCGTTGTCCTTGCGAGGCCGTGCGTCAAAGTTTCGCACTCACGGTAGGCGTCGCGTCGATTTCTCCTGGAAAGTCGGGCGGCTTTGTCCTTGCGAGGTTGTGCGTCGAAGTCTCGATCGTCCCGAGGGCGTCGCGTCGATCAGCGTCAGTGTGTGGCGTTTTTCTCGCCGCGAAACAAGCTGTGCGTCGAAAATTTCGGCGCACGGAGCGTCCAAGTGAAAGGCAGAAGTCTTTTTGGTCCTGAGACTTCAAGGAACAGGAGGCAAGCTCTATCCAAGCCCTTGGAGAGCACTTTCACAGCCAGACAAGAGTTCAGCAAGGCAGCAGGGCAACAGCAAGACAGCAGTCCTTTGTAGAAAGCAGACAGGTGAGTCCTTTGAGCAGCCAGGCAGTTCTTCTTGGCAGGATGTAGTTTCTGGTTCAGGTTTCTTCTCCAGCAAGTGTCTGATGAGGTAGGGCAGAGGCCCTGTTTTATACTAAGTTGTGCCTTTGAAGTGGGGGTGACTTCAAAGAGTGTCTAAGAAATGCACCAAGCCCCCTTTCAGTTCAATCCTGTCTGCCAGAGTCCCAGTAGGGGGTGTGGCAGTCCTTTGTGTGAGGGCAGGCCCTCCACCCTCCCAGCCCAGGAAGACCCATTCAAAATGCAGATGTATGCAAGTGAGGCTGAGTACCCTGTGTTTGGGGTGTGTCTGAGTGAATGCACAAGGAGCTGTCAACTAAACCTAGTCAGACGTGGATTGAAGGGCACAACAAGTTTTTAGTGCAAAGAAATGCTCACTTTCTAAAAGTGGCATTTCTAGAATAGTAATATTAAATCCGACTTCACCAGTCAGCAGGATTTTATATTACCATTCTGGCCATACTAAATATGACCTTCCTGCTCCTTTCAGATCAGCAGCTGCCACTTCAACAGTGTATGAGGGCAGCCCCAATGTTAGCTTATGAAGGGAGCAGGCCTCACAGTAGTGTAAAAACGAATTTAGGAGTTTTACACTACCAGGACATATAACTACACAGGTACATGTCCTGCCTTTTACCTACACAGCACCCTGCTCTAGGGGTTACCTAGGGCACACATTAGGGATGACTTATATGTAGAAAAAGGGGAGTTCTAGGCTTGGCAAGTACTTTTAAATGCCAAGTCGAAGTGGCAGTGGAACTGCACACACAGGCCTTGCAATGGCAGGCCTGAGACAAGGTTAAGGGGCTACTGAGGTGGGTGGCACAACCAGTGCTGCAGGCCCACTAGTAGCATTTAATCTACATGCCCTAGGCACATGTAGTGCACTCTACTAGGGACTTACTGGTAAATTAAATAGTCAATCATGGATAAACCAATCAATAGTACAATTTACACAGAGAGCATATGCACTTTAGCACTGGTTAGCAGTGGTAAAGTGCTCAGAGGTCAAAAGCCAACAACAACAGGTCAGAAAAAATAGGAGGAAGGAGGCAAAAAGTTTGGGGATGTCCCTGTCAAAAAGCCAGGTCCAACAGACACTTTGTCACAGAGTGGGGTGGGGTCAGCAGTCTCACTGACCCCATCCCACTCTGTGACGAGGCTGGGACTGCTGCCTTCCCTCATTGGCTGACCTAAGGTCAGCCAATGAGGGAAGGCAGCAGTCTCTACCCTCCTGGGACCTGGAGGCTAAAGGTAAGTGTGTGTGTGTGTGTGTGTGTATGTATGTGTGTTATGTTTTACATTGAATGTTTGGTGCGCGCGTGCATGTTTGAGTGTTATGAGTGTTGTTCATGGATTTGCGTGCGTGTGTGTGTGTGAAAGAATGAATGTGTTTGATCTTGTAAAATGAATGTTTGGTGCGTGCGTGCGTGCATGTTTGAATGGAATGAGTGTTGTTAATGGATGTGAGTGCGTGCGTGCGTGCCTGTGTGTGGAAGAATGAATGTGTGTGAATTTGTAAAATGAATGTTTGATGCGTGCGTGCATGTTTGAATGGAATGAGTGTTGTTAATGGGTGAGCGTGCGTGCGTGTTTGGGTGTGAAAGAATGAGTCTGTGTGTGTGTTTGTGTGTGTGCCCCGCCCGCCCTCCTCCCAAAGCTGCCGGCCGCCACTGCTTATATGTACAAAAACTGAAGGTTTAGGCCTGGCAAGTGGGTACACTCGCCATGTCGAATTAGCAGTTTAAAACTGCACACACAGACACTGAAGTTGCCATGATTACAGGGCTACTAGTGTGGGTGGCACAACCAGTGCTGCAGCCCCACTAGTAGCATTTGATTTACAGGCCCTGGAAAACCTCTCGTGCACTTTACTAGGGACTTCCTAGTAAATCAAATATGCCAATCATCAATAAGCCAATTAGAAATATATATTACATAGCAGCACTTGTACTTTAGCACTGGTAAAGTGCCCAGGGTATCAAAAAAACAGTAAAAACAGAGTCCAGCACACATCAACAAGCTGGGAAGCAGAGGCAAAAAGTTAGGGGAGACTAAGCCAAGGTGCCAAGTCTAACAGTGCCCCTCCAGATCACATGATTATTCGGGATCTACTCACAGTCTGGGACAGACCAAGAACCTTACACACACTCTATTGTGACGCAAGGGCCAAAAATTAAGAGTCCGAAAACCAGATGCAAGGATTCAGCCTCTCATAGCAGGGGAACATGCCACTGGATTCAAGCCAGCCTGGCTGATGGGAATGATACCCCAAAACCAGTCCCAGGATGCTTTGTTTCTGGTCCAGGAAGGACCTAGCGTGGCAGTTCGGGCTGGCCTGTTCCCATGGGGAGCAGGGTCAAGACTAATTTGCATATGGCTAGGTCCACACTTGGGTGGCAGGGGAAGCAAAAAAATGAAGGATTAAACCCAGATCTGTGACAGGGGGATGTTTGATTTGTTCCGCATTCCGTTCATCATCTGTTCTTTTTGCTTTTGTCGGCATGCCAAGGGTCTTCCTTTCCTAACACTGTGATTTCAGCTCTGGCTTAGTTACTAAATAATTCAGCCACAGGAGCTACCACTCCCTATCTGTTCTTTTACATGAAAAGACAATACTTCATGCATAATTGTATTTTTAGAGCTAAATCAGGGCAATGTGTTTAAAGTAGTCTTATTAATTTGCCTTCAAATTACATTAACTAGCTGCCATTATTTAGGAAAACTTTTCTCCATAAACCTCTGATTCAATCATATAAAACATCTCAAATTAGCATAAAACAATCCAATAAACTACACCAGTGGTTCCAAACCTGTGGTCCATGGACCTCTGGGGGTCTGCGAAGCCTCCTCAGGGGGACTTGACTGCTTAGAAAATGTAATAATATTAACAGATTAGGTCCCTGGCTTTCAGTAGTGACTCATTGGGGGTGGGGGAGAGGGCGCCCTGGATTCAAATAATGATTCAGTGGGGGTCCTCTGGTTCCAGTACTGGGGGTCCACAAAAGTCAAAAGGTTCAGAACCACTGAATTCCATGTATTGTTCTCCATGGTAGGACTTCAAGTATAAGCAAATTGGATCACTCTAGTCTCATACTAATATCTTTGGCGTTCCCTGACTCAACACTAAAGACAAAAACATGAATTAGGAGAACCTTCTCGAATCAAAGAACATAGCGTGGAGTTTGCTCTCAGTTTACAACCCAGCTAGCATTCTCACTTAGTTGTTTGTTCTGCATTTTAACTAAACTACAGATTCACTGCAATTTGTGACCCTGACGTGCCACAGGGGTCCCCTTTTGCATGACCTTTCTCCTTTTTTTCTCATTTCATAAGGGTACCATGTCTTGGTTTCTGTGGCACCCTAGAACCAGGCCAGAGGCATGCGCTGGCTCTGTGCATGCTCGGGCCTGTCTTTGCTCATGCGCAGGGGAAAGGACCTTGCAACTTCGCTCATTCAGACTCACAGAGTTCACTAGTAGCTAAATAAAATGTGGTTTCAAACAAATGTTCTTTCAGAAAACAGTGAATTTTAATATTAGCGTATGCATACTAAATAAAAGCTTGGCGTTTAAATTAATAGGTAAGTATTAGCGAGAGCAGAGATATGCATTTTGTCTACCAAAAGAATGTGCATAGAAGTAGGGTCACGTGAGATTCAAACTCATTACTTGCTAATTTTAAGGGCCTTTACAGTTGGCATACAACACACATTGAACTATATTATCATCAAATATAAACTTTCATTCACTTGCTAACCAAAAGCTCCTGTATGTTCTGCTTGAACAATTGTATGAGTCTGTCAATCTCAGTGTAGTAATGGTGCACAGGGCCCCACTACTGGAGCCAATAAGGAGGCGGACACCGTAGTGGGAGATTACAAACAGGCGTCTCCGCACATCGATTCCAACCTCTCCATGAAATACCCCAAGATGAGTGTGGCCGTGTGTCGTCATTAGTGTGCCATACGGCATACAGCATTCCTCCCCAAAACATACTCAATAACAGGAAGTCACACACCTGGTGACCTGAATAGTTCTATTTAGTCCGACCACTGAGGGTCATGAACACTTTTAGTCATTGAGTCTCCTCGGTCTATAAATCTGGGTCTGAAGCGCCGAAACTCCATCCTGGGGTTTCGACGGTGTCACCACTCTTTTCTGGGAGCTGCCTTGTCCATGCCAGCCTGGCAGCTATCATCTTCCAGTCCCATTTAAAGCGCAATCAACACAGATTCAGTAGCAAGCAACAAAAATCAAACACCAAAATAGAAATGGCGTAGCTTGCTACTTCAGAGTTAAGTGCTACAGAAAGGGGCACAATACATACAATAAACAAGAGTTATGTATGGGGTAAGGTGTTATGTATATAGCAATTTCAATATGTTGTTTTATTCTCTTTTTGACTTATAGTTCATTTAAGGTACACAGTTTGAGGTGTCGTGGCTTATGCAGGAGGCTGTGGACCTTGTTATGTTGCGTGTGTGAAATGTTGTTATTCAGCTGGTTTGAAGTAATTCGGGTTGGCTGGGTGAACATCTTATTGTCTGGTTACTAGTGAGAGAGAGTTTTTTTTGATAATTAAAACATTATGGGGGTCATTACAACCCTTTTGGAGGAAGCACCGCCAACAGGCTGGCGGTGCTTCCAGGGGGGATTACGATGCCACGGTCGCAACGCCAAGACCGGCGGTTTCCCGCCACTTTTGTCCCGGCAGGAGTAATCCTCCAGGGCAGCGCTGCTTGCAGCGCTGCCCAGGGGACTACGAGTCCCCCTCCCGCCAGCCTTTTCATGGTGGTAAGAACCGCCATGGAAATGCTGGCGGAAAGGGGAGTTGCGGGCCCCTGGGATCCCCTGCACTGCCCCTGCCACTGGCATGGGCAGTGCAGGGGCCTCCTGCCACGGCCTCGTGCAGCTTTTCACTGTCTGCTGTGCAGACAGTGAAAAGCACAACAGGTGCAACTGCACCCGTCGCACAGCCGCAACACTGCCGGCTCCATTTGGAGCCAGCTCCTGTGTTGCGGCCGAGATCCCCGCTGGGCCGGCGGGCAGAAACCAGGTTTCCGCCTGCCGGCCCAGCAGGGATCTCATTATGGCTGTGGCGGGAGTGTGGTTGCATTGGCGGCCGCCCGGCGGTCCAACCTTGGTGGGCGGGCGGCTTCAGACGCCCGCCAAGGTTGTAATGACCCCCTATATTATTAACCTATATAAAAGGATCTTGTAGGCCTTTACATTATTGCAGTTAAACATTGGTTTTACATTTGAAGTCTGCATAATGATGTACTTGGCTGAGCCACTAACAAGGAAAAATTCCTATTTCTTTCTTTTACCTTGTTCTTTCCTGTTTGTTAGTTTTGACCTGTGCCATGGCAATAAGTATAACATTTCATGCCACAAATGTCCTATAGTAACAAACAAATGAATAGAGAGAATATTAGTGCTTTGTTTAGTGACCATTTAACCTTTGAAAATAGTTACTGCAATGTTAGATTAAGCTTAAAAACAATTCTTCATGAATAAGGTTTTACTAGAAAGATGTGAAAATGGAAATGAGATCATTTAAGAAATGTGTTGTACTCACTTAACTGTTCTTTCCCTCATGGACATTTACCAGTGGGAAGAAACGTGAGTGTTTCACTAATGTTTAGAAAATAATTAAATGCATCGTGTATTTAGAATGTTCTTTGTTAAAACCTAACATATCGATGGAAGCTGTCCTAGTCACATGAAGGTCTCGTGTACTGATTGGCAAAAGCCGAAGATTATCTACTCATGCTTTGTAATTTATTTCCTTGTATAATGTTATAAAAGTGTGTTACCAGACTAAGATATCAGAGACACACTTAGACTCCCACACAGAGAGAGGGAGAGAGAGATTACTGTACTTGCTAGACTCTCTGAGAGCCCTCTGACACTGTCTGTCCTATTCTCTTTGCCATGTCTTGGATTCTTTCTGAGACTGACTTTATCCTGCTTGAACCTATTACTGAGAGACTCTGCTGATCTTATCAGTTAGACACTCGACTAGGAATTATGTGCTTTCACATCTGAGACGAGAACTCATTAAGGGTTCTGCTAAACTTTATTTTTCCTGAAACTAGGGATTAGATCTTTACAGGACAAACTATATGCATTGTTCTGTAATTTGCATGTATGTAAACTCATTTGCTAATAAAGATATTGATGAACTAATAATGTATTAACATTTGTTTAAAAATAGAACCCAAAACTCTCATCATTGTCTTTTAAAAAAGAAAATGTCATTGAGGAACTGAGAATATTTAATGGTTTGGATTTGTAGCTCTTTCCCTTTACTCATGCCTCAAAGTTTCATTGCCTTCGGATCCAGTAGTAAGAGGGGTTTTAATGAGAAGGATTAACAATTATTTCTTCCAAGTCTCCACTTCAACAGTAGTATCCGGTGGTATTTATATATTACAAGGTCATTGAATTACACAAAGGGGTTTATTTCTGAAATGCAGTGCTTTATTTCAGTCTTATCTATTTCTGCTACTATGCCACTTAAAGTGTTACACATAAGCACACTGAGAATATGGAAATTTCACACATAAGAAAAGCAAAACCTTGACAGCTATGTAATATTGTAGTGGGATCTAACAGGCAGGCGTCTGTGCATGTCATTGCCAACCTCTTTTTTACTTACCCCTAACCCCTTGCCGGCATCAGGATGAGCTTGTGTGCTTGCGTCTTCATCAGAGTGTCATGTGACTGATAATGGCACAAGCTGATGGCGGAAATCTACAAGCCTTTCTTCAAAGTGTTACACAATACTAAAGCAATTTGCAACTATATGATTTTATGATGACACTACGGTACCCGGTATCATCAGTTGCCATTGTGATGGTCCAAGTCCAACAGAACAGAAGTGTGGTACAGAGGCAAATTAGCTTATGCAATGCTGTCACTGTAGGTCATGTCTTAGAAAATAATTGTATAACCTTATATATCCCATACTTTATTGAGGAACGGTATATTTTCTAGTTCATTAAGTACCGTCCCAGAGAGCAATTTATATGTCACAGTTCATTTCAGTAAAATAGTTTCACCCAACTTAATGTTTAATATCGATAAATAAGCCACCCTGTTACCCCACAGTACACAGGATATTAAACAATACAAATAAAATTAAAAAAGTGTGTATGATTTATTGCACTGTTTTAAGCACAACTCCTTTTTTTTTTTCAAGTAATCCTCTTCTCTGTACGCTTTAAATTTTTTGGAAGCATAAACCAGATCCAGGATCATGTGGGATGCATTTCATCCAGGTGGGTTATTCTCACGCTTATTTAGATAATGGGTGGAATTCTATAGCTCCAAATATGTTCAAATACGAGATATACTGCTCTGTGGCTTAGAATACATAATAGATAACCAGAGCCATTGCCGGTGACTGAAGTGCTTCTGTGGGAGAGAAGGGTGAGACCTAATAGGCTTAGATGACTGCATTAGGCTTTCAACACTCTTCTCACGTTGGGATAAAACTCCTTGCCACCATCTGTGATCTCCAGGTCTTTTAACTGCGCTTTTCACAGCAATGATTTCCAATTCGAGGAACAGGACAGTTTTTTGGGGCTGTGTTTGGAGACTGATCCCTTTCACACCCCTAGCACAAGGATAAAAAAGTGCAAATACGTGCAGAGTGCTGTAGGTAATGGCAGTGTTACAAACTGTGTGAGAGGAGACACCTTCATAGTCATATCTCCGCGGGTTGTTTGTGATTTCATAAATGACCGATGGAGATAGGACTACAAAGAGTTTTTAACCCATGAAGGATCTAGTAT
The DNA here is from genome assembly GCF_031143425.1 of Pleurodeles waltl. NCBI lineage: Eukaryota > Metazoa > Chordata > Amphibia > Caudata > Salamandridae > Pleurodeles > Pleurodeles waltl. The sequence continues at coordinate 497,443,378 of NC_090445.1, forward strand.
AACTGATGGAATTATTAACCATATGATTGTGTGGTCCTTGAAAAAGCCCCAGACATCAAAGCCATATAGGGGGTGAAACACGTGTTGGCACAACCTGAATGTATTCAACATGTTTCGAATGCACCTAGTAAAAAAAAGTCATTGAATCAACATTGAAATATATTGGGGAAAACATGTCCAGATGTGAACATTGTTCTACAAAAGTGATGTAACTTATAAGAGAACACCTACGGGAAATAAAATAATTTTAATGAAAAGGCAAAAGGGCTTACTTTTCAATCTAATTTATAAAAGAATCAAATTAGTGACTGCATTGGATTACTATTAGACTCGGGATTTTGGGCTGATACACTCTACACTTATTTGGCTTTAGGAAAATTTGAAGAGGTTTAGTTGACCTTTATCTCAAGAGTGTATTCAGATAAGATAAAGGGTATTGTTTCAATAAGACAGGAGTGTTGGGACATTTTCTCTAGTTTAAACAAGGATAAAGAAGCCTGAACTGTGACTCACTGCACGCACATACCAGCCACTCTCAAGGGCTCTGGTGTGGATTTTCTGATGAGACCTGTGTTACTTAGAATGGCATTGTTCAAAAGGCCAATACTGAGCTAGTGTCAGACATCATATGCACATGGCTAAACCATCAACATAAAATGACTTCAGACACTGCCTCTATATTCAATCACCCATGCACTCTTACTTCCCCACAGAACATTCCTCTCCATGTGAGCTTGCATGCATGCATGCATGCATCCTCCTGTCCACATATCCCTTGCAAATGAAAAGTATGTATCTGTGCACTTTGTACGTGTCCACATATACAGTACTCAGTGCAAATGACCATGTATACATTCTTGGACCATGTATATGTGTGTTGCCTATTGATGGACTCAAAATGTGTGCATGTCTGACACCTCTGGCCCTGTCAGTTCATACCTTTGCCAACCCTACCGGTTTGCTGCTGACTATCTAGAATGTAAAGAGAGGAAAACAGTTGTATGGTCTCATAGTACAGTATTTATATAGCTGTTTTGCCCCTAGGTCAGGTGCTGAAGCGCTTGCCACCATGTAGGGTGTGTGGTTGGATGAGTGTTGACTTAGAATTGAGCAGTGTGGTGAGTGAAAGGAGTGTGAGGGAAAGACACACAATTTACGTTTTGAGGTATACTGACAGTATTAGTTAACTCTGCAGGTGCCATTTTGGTAGTTGTATTTCTTATTAGTGAAATTCTGGCATTGTTTTGAGATTGGTTCTTCTATTACATTCAACCACTCTGCTATTTCAAGAGTCTGGGCAGGTATTGGGAGGTGTGAAGACAGTGGCAAAGATCCTTCCTGATGGACTGTGATACATTCCTTATATGTGATTAAAATGACCAGGAGATAAGTGAAGGTCAGAGTATTTAGCTACGGGGACCTGCAGTGTTAGACTAAGTTAGAGTCCTCTGTGGGCAGCTTTTGTTTGCAAGAACTTTCAGTAGCACGCCTAATTTGCAGTCTCCCGGCCCAGTTCCTGGAAGGTGGATGGTTGCAGCGATCTGGAATAGACATGGAGCTGTTCCGAAATTTTTCCATTTTGTGTCTGTCTGTGCTAAAATGGGATTGGTGTTTATCATGTAGCCTGTATTGGTTACAAGTCGCTATGTGACCTGCCCCCCTCCCTTCCAGTGTGCTTAACAAAGCAAAGACCATGGGCCATATGTACGAACACATTTTCCCATTGACACAGAATGGGAAAAACCCTTTGCTACATCTGGCCCCATAAGAGGAGAGGTAAGTGTGTCCTGGGGAGACCATCCCTTTTTAAGAGCTGGGTGGCTGAAGGCTGTAGGCAGCAGCGGTCATTATCTACTGAATTATGATGTTCTGGGGTGTTGTAATGGTAAATGGGAATGACTTTCTTGGAACAACTAAGATTCACTTCTTTGCTGAACTTCAAGTGTTCTTGGGTGCAGCAGATTCTATCCAGTATAGAGTTCCAAAGTTCTGCTGCTTGGCCTGAAACAGAAGATCCTTTCATGGATTCTTAATTGTAAAACTATATGACAATATGAGTGGCTATTCTGGCACAGAGGTGTCTGTTTTGGTTGTACAGTTTATTTGAAGGTATAGAAGTCCCTTTCCATTGGACCTTCTGTGTACTGTGTATGCATAGTGCTTTAAACATCAATCTTCTTGCTATTGGTAGACAATGGAGTCCTCTTAGGTTGATGACATGCCAAGTTGAGCTTGGATATCACAAGTGTGAGAATGGTTTGCAGCTTTTGTTGGTATGCAAGGTTTGAGAAGATCTGGCTTAAGATTTTCATGGTGTGAAAGCTGCTTATCATGTGATATTGGGGATGCGTTTGAGTCCATGATCACTCCTAAATTCCTCACTCATCTTGATGTGGTTGGAGGGGCATGACACTCCTTTGGCCAGATCTCCGTAGATTATTGTTCATACAAAAGTCTCCATATCATGATCTCTCTTTTTGTGGTGTGAAGCTTCAGGTAATTAGTCATCATCCATGTATCTATGGCACAGAGGCAGTCATCCAACCCAGATTTCTGTAGCTTTTCTGAGCTGTCAATTTTTAGGATTTGAATAACATCAGCATAGTTAGAGCATCAGAGATTAAATGATTTGATTAGGCCCAGTTGAATATGAGAGTGGAGATGATGGATCCTTGTGGAGTTGGGAAGTGATAAGAAAGGAGGTAGGAATAAAAGGTTTTTCCATATCCTTAAGGTAGGACACTGTCCATTTTAGTGCATTTCTTATATTCTCATATGGTGGAGCCTGTGTAGAAGAATCTGGTGGTGGACTGTGTATAGATTTCCAAATAGAAAACAGAATGGATTGCATTACGTTGTTTGAAACCAGATTTTTTGTCAAACATAATGTTATTACTTTCCGAAGTTGGTGAATTGTGAAAAACTGCTCTTTTGAATAGTCTTTGGATCATTGAAGATTGTCCTGTGGGTTGCTGAGTTAGATGGATTGAAGTTCTTCTTGATGTGTCGTTGATGTATGAGATTTTTCTCTCTTGTTATGTGTTAAAGTCTGATGAGGAAAAATAAGTGCTAGTCCCAACAATGAGTGCAAGTAGACCGCACCTGCAACCACCAACCACAAAACAAGCACTGCAAAAGACTCCAGAGATACAATTCCAGTACAGCACCTTCCATGGAGAGAACAGGGTCCGCAAATGTAAATGCTCTTCATCAGTGTGACTGACCTTTTACTATGTGTGGGAAAAGCGGGGAAAGGACGACCTGCTTTTGTGTCCAATAATGGTAAGGAGTTCAGTCACAATATGTTGTTCATATTTATCCTCATAATTAAAAATGTTTTAGAAACAAAGTGTATTTTTAATATGTGATTATTTTACTTTAGGTAATTAAAAAACGTACACAGGGTTTTGTACCAAACATGAGAAAGAAAAAAAAAATAAGCTCAACCATAATGAAAACTGTATGAAAAATATAATTCTAAAATGGTGTCTCCAGTTACTACTGTGTACAGTTGTATGCAACAGCACCAAAGTCATATGTAATCCTATTATTGTGTTACTGACCCTTGCTCAAAGCTCATAGGGAAGGACATAAGCATTCATAAATAATATCATAGCATATTTATGTTGAATATAGTTGCCATACCTGTCAAGAGGGAGAGGTCAAATTTATAAGAAGGTGATCCCATTAAAGTGAAAGGTGGGGAAACGTTTCTGGAGGCGGATGATGTCTGTCGCCACTGTCAGAAGAGTCAAAAGATATTCTGCCAGACGGAGGTCATTAGAGCAACACCTAGGAGTGCCTATGTCTGCACCTACCTCATCCTGTGCATCTGTTTGAGCCACTGCTGACATCACACGCACAACCTACGTCACTCCTCTCAATAACATCACTAATATCACCACACCAGTCACACGTCACATCAAACATCCCACTAATATCACATTCCTCACCTCCACATCACTCATATCCAGGGCTATCTCAGCAAAACCCATTGCATCTTTTGTGATTTCCCAAAGTTTGCAACTAGAGATTGGAGCAAGATGTCAGTTCTACGCTTCCGCTGCTAGTTTGAAAACGTATTTGTATTAGAGCTTAACTTTCCAAACGCAGCCTAGCAGTCACACACTACCAACAGCACTCTGACACCACTCATGGGGTAGCAGCCACACTACCGACAGCACGTTCACATTCTGCACAGGCTAGCAGTCACACACCACTGATAATATTCTCACACACATCAGAGGCTAGAAGCCTACAGCTACAAACACACAGCTCTTACGGACTGTAAGTCACACACAGCAGTATCACACCTCTCATACATTAGCAGTGATATATTAACCACATCATTCGCATAGCCCTCACAGAGCAGCATTCACACACAACCACAGCAGTCATACTCCTCGCGCAGTAGCAGTGATATGCTACCAGAATCATTCCAACTCCTCTCAGAAGTCTCAGACTACCAACAGCACTTTCACAAATAAAGGGCCAAGTACTGAATTGCCTGAGAGAAAGTCCAGGGCAAACTCAGGATTTATTGAGGGAAATGAGCCTGAAATTATTTATTTCCCCCTGTTAACGACTCATTTCGTAGTGGATCCTCAGTGTCCAACTGGTAGTGGGATGGATTTCCTTTACCCTGAAATTACTAATATCTCTTGGTCCGATACTAGCCCATTTCCAAGTTCAGTCTTAATGACAGCATCCGCACAGTACCCCAATGCTCAATTCCTTTGCCCCTACATCACACCCCTACTGGACCTACTCAGTTTTTTCAACCTAACCTTTTATGATAACGCTGATGACAGAACATCCTAAAGCTCGAAAACATTAAGAAGCTACAATTCTCACGGCTTGACCACTGTATCCATGCCATTGATATTTGAATGCTGAGTAATAATCTTAAACTCATACATTCAATACCTTCTGTAAATTTAGGAAGGAAGAGAAGCCCTTGCAAGTCTCTAACTAATGATGCAAAGCTGCACCAACCAGCCTTGTTCATAAGAGCTGAACAATCACGGAGCGATATCTGTATAAATGCAAGAAACACATAAGGTCAACTTAAGAAGGGCTTTCTCAATGCCTGAGCGTTATTAATTCACTTAATGAGGTACTCCTCTTTCAATATACCGTGGAACAGTTATACTGACCTATTTGATTGACTCCTAGTTGTAACTTGACAAACATTTTCTAAATTCTGCTGACACTACAAGTTTCTTGATGACTAGGCTGTGAATGCTATTTGTGCCACATGGTTATTAGGCCATATTTCACTTGATCTATAACGTGTCACATTTGTTTCTCATTGTATCTAGTCCCTTTGTGTTGTGGGTCCACATGGTTGGTCATGAGCTCGGTGCTCTGGCTCCCTGTAATGAATTCATACCTGAGGACTGCCCCTTTGTAAACTATAGATAGACCCTAAAGGGTTTTAATATAGCTGCCTTCCTTTGTGAATGCCTGTAGGTTACACTTAATTGATTCGGAAATGATTCTTAAAAATGCTGCCTTATCCAGCCCACGCTTTGGTCTGCTCCTTTGTTTTTCTAGGGTAGCCACCATAAGGCCTTTTAGGTGGCTGCATGTAACCAGTGCATGCTGGGGGCCGCTTCTCTGATTGCTTCTTGACATCCTCTTTAGGACTTTCCCCTGACTGTATCCTATCTATGCCCATGGCCACTGTCCTCGTTTCTGGATGGAGCCTATAGTGCTTTTAATGTTGCTCCCTGTAATCAGAGTACTCCTTGGCTCCCTCTTCTGTCCTGTATGTTCATGTGTATAAATCTTTGTTGCTCCTATCTTTGCTGGGAATGAGTTCTCAAGATCACTAACCATAGCTGCTGTATACAGAGCAACCTCACACCTCAATCACCTTTTCAGGTAAAGCAATCTTTCTTCCTCTGAGTATTCACCAGCGCAGTGATGTTTGGAGGAGCAGCTGGTGAGAAGTCACTTTTGCCTTACACACTACCCAGTGATTGGTAACATCTGCTCTAATCAAACAATCAATCAATCAATCAATCAGTCGATTTGTATAGCTCAGCTAATCACCGGAGGGGGTATCCAGATGCTTGCAGGGTCCGAGGGACTCAGTAGCATAGCCAGATCTTGAGTGCATTTCAGATTTCTGGTATGAAAGGGGCGGTCCGGAGCTGCAGGGGGAAGTTATTCCATGTCTTCGCTGTGAGGTAGGAGGAGGAGCGTCCTTCACTTGTGCTTCTGTTGATGCAGGGAATGTAGGTGAGCGAGAAGGAGGTGGAGCGTAGGTGTCTGGATGGTTGGTGGAAGTTCAGATGATGGTTAATGTAGATTGATCCTAGGTTGTGTAGGACCTTGAATGTATGGGTCAGCAGCTTGAACTGACATCTCTTTTGTACAGGGAGCCAGTGGAGTGCCTTAAGATGTGGGGTGATGTAGGTACTTATGGGGAGCTCGTGTCTGGCTGTGTTTCTCTGAATGGTCTGTAGTATCTGTAGGAGGTGCGCAGTGATCCCTGAGTAGAGAATGTTTCTGTAGTCCAGTCTGCTGGTGACTCCTCCCAGTCTTTCTGCTGCTAGAGACAGTTTATTGTCTACTGTCAGAACAGCTTTTCATTCCTCATCACGGCTTAAACACTGTGCGGAGGGAAGCTCAACAGAACTGAAATGATTACCATGAAAACCTCCATGCAGTTCACTGTATACTCTTCAGACATGAAAGTTGCCTCCTAAAACTGACATTTGTGATAAATTACCAGCATTTTATAGGGCACCATAAATAAAAGAAAGACATGAAAGATTTCATACACCAGAAATCAAAATTGCAGGTGTCACAAATGGTTTTATAGCCCTTTTTACTCTTGTTCTGTATTCAAAGTTGATGCTTATGAATGTTGATGCTTAAACATCAATATATGGTTATTAATATTAATACTATCTAATTTATCCTCTCTGAAACCATTTACTCTGCAACAGGAATGGATGACATCGAGTATGTGTGCATGTGTTTGTGGAACTGCTCGCATGTGTGTGTCTTTGTGTAAAACTTGCTGGACTATGCTACTGTTTGTGTGGTAAGTTTACAATGCTTGTTCTGTACCAATCCTCTGCGTGAGAAAGCTTGAAATGATGTTTTTTTTTTACAACTTTTCAGTGTGTTTGAGTGAAAGATGGATTGCTAGCAGGGATGGCTCATCCACAGTGGGTGTCGCCCCCTGGTTGAGCTAGCAAATGTGCTGGCTCAGCCAGAAGAGTGTTCAGGGAGGGGCGGGCTGGGCCGTGGGATGGGGGAGGAGGGCAGAGTGCACTAAGTGCGCATGTATGTTTGGCTAGCCATCTGAGGCCGGCCAAACACACAAGTGCACTTAGGTTTCTCCAACCCGGCTGAATACACACCCGGGCTGGAGAAACAGCATAGACCTCAAGCTTGTGTCTGAGCGACACTCCAAGCCTCTCAGACCAATCCTGACGCTGCATACATGCTATTTTTAGCATGTAAGCAGTGCGAGGATTGCTGGGGAGCCTGTGCTGGTTTCCCAGCAAATGCTGGGACACCACAAGAGGAACAAGGCGCAGGAGACGGCGGTGCGAGGGAAACAGTAAGTGTTTTCTTTTTTTTTTAATGTTATTTTCCCCGCCATCCCCCAGATCCCTCTGCCCCCCTCTACCATAGGCAGCATCGGACGCTGATTGCTACTTACTGTGTTCCACCTTTTCGGTGTGAGAGAATGAAGAGTAAAAATGCTGTCCTTAGCTCTCCAGTTTAGTATGAACGTTTGCACTGCATATGCTTGTTCTGGTCCTGTTCTAAGTGCAGTACGGAAGTGCAGCACACACGCAATTAGTGAAATTGTTGGACAAATTAAAAACATTCTCCGACTTTGTGCCTGCCCCAAGGAGGAGATTTTTTTATGCAAAGCGTGAGAATCTGTAGATCTGGCTTTGCATCAAAAAGCATGAGAGATTGTGTCTGTATGCCTAAGTACCAACCATGGAATGTCCCCTTTATGAAAAGTAGCATGTAGCTTTTATAAGGGTAAATTTCCAGTGCTAAAACCTTTCTCTTGAATATTTTGTTTTCATAGGAACAACCCTGTTAAATAGCAAACCAATTTGGTGTTTGTTAGAATTTATCTAATTCTTAGCTATTCTTATCTGTCCCATCAAAGACACCGATGTCGCCCTCTGTCTATGAGAACACATCCCATCGCTATTACATATCATATCATGAAGAATGTAGGGTGCCATTGTAAATCACCAGCCCACCATTAATATTGTGCTGGGGCGGTAAAACAACTTTTACCCACCATAGGTAATAAAGTACGCATACATAAAAAAGCAAAATGTTACATTTTAAGATGCAGTATAAATGTGAAAGGATTTGAAAGTGAATGCTAATTAAGTTAATAGCCTTAATCTGATTCGTGCAGCAGCATAAGTACAGCAAACAGGATCTCATATGGTCAATTGGTGGCCTCAACTGGAGCATTGCTATGTGCTGACAAAAACAAGAATTAGGAGCAAAGAAGACAATTGATAAGCTAGAGTCTAGGATATTGCTTCATCTTTTAGAAATAAAACCAAATTGTCCCATTAAAAATAAACTAAATAAGATATTTACTAGGTGTACTTGTTTATGATTTTTCATGTATTGTTTGAGGTTCATACAGTAGAAATTGCTTAGGCCAGGGTCACCTGCTTCTGGAAGTTATTCAGTGTGAGATCTACAGAAGTCAAGAAGTAAAGATCCGCTGTGCTAGATGAATCCATCGGAGAAGGGCACAACACGTAATACTCCAGACTTTGATACAAAATACCAAATGATGCTTTCATAACTAAACACAGTACCCCAAATGAGGCCAGTAAGTGATACACTGTGCAGTGGTAAGACAGGCTCCTTTTAGGTCTTCCCTGAGATTGCACATGCACTGTTGTTTGCAAGACATTTTGCAAGACAACTGAAAAGGGCTGGAGCCTGCCAATTGCTTATCATTTGTTTGCTTAATTGCCACTCTTATTTGTTGCCTTTGATTGATCAGTGTACGGCCGATGCTAGGCATGGTCAGTGTGGGCAGCTGCCCAGGCCCCCACACTCAGCCCACTAACTAGGGGCCCCACACCAGTGCGACACAACCAGGCCACAGCACCAAAGGTGCCTCCTTGCAATTGGGCCCACAGGAGAGGGCCCCCATCCCCTGGCTTTGCTGCTATATTAGGCAAATGCAACATCTCAACACAGAAGCACCACCAGATGACTGTTGTCCTGCTGTTTACCTCACTGGCAGAATTAACTCTCTCGTGATAAGCAACTCTCACACCTTCAGCCCTTAATGAGCTGTTAACAGGTAAGAGGGAGGAGCTGCAGCCCAGGAGGGGTCTGCACAGAGCAGCTTCGGGAGCAGAGGCATCTATTTAGACGCAAACATCTCTGAATATGTATGCAAATTCTATTTCTGCCCTGGGCCGCAAAAATCCTAGGACCAGCTCTAGGTCAGCTAGGGTGACCACCCGTCCATAATTTTCACAGACTACCCATAATTTTGTCCTGCCATCCGTTGTCCGTGCTGGGTGGCTTAATGGACAACATTTGTCTGTGATTTTAGCCTTTCAGCAAAGGCATAAAAGTTAATTTGCCAATTTAGTTTCCCCAGCTGGAGTGTAAAGGAGGGAGTCTCTGTGCTCTGATCCAAAGGAAGGACGGACAGATAAGAAACCAGCCTTCTTGCCATGGTGCCTCCTTCCTAAAAGAAATGCAAATGTGGGCAACTGGTAAATCTGCACATGTAAAGGGGCTTGGAAGCCTGTATTGGCTTTAATGGAAGGAGTCACTTGAAGCTTTCTGAGGGCAAATATATTTTCTTTTAGAGAGGTACTGTAAGGGAATCCAGGCTGAGCTGTGGAGCAGCTATTAACATTTTTTGCACTAGGTATAATCTGTATATTATTGAAATCTATAGTTTAGAACCACTTTATATGTTTAATCTAAATTCATATGCTTAAAATAATGACTTGCACATTCACAGTGCTTTCAGGGACTTCAGGACCTCATAGTACTAACAAACACTGGCAAAGCCAATAGTTCTCGTCTATGCAAGAGTTATGGACTTTGCTGATGTGTTTTAGCCATGTTATACACCATAGTGGCTGTTCTTCAGCATGGCTAAAAGTGGCATAGGATAGTGGGGCGGAGTGTCATAGAGTGGAATGGCGAAGAGTGTTGTGGCGTGGCAGAGAGTGTTGTGTTTATTAGTGGCATACAGTAGAATAGACTGGTGTGGAGTGCATTGGCGAGTGTTGCAGAATTCAGTGGTGTAGAGGCATTGAGTGCAGCTGCATAGAATTCAGTGGAATACAATGTAGTGACATAGAATGCAGAGGCATAGAGTGGTGCATAGTAGAGTGCAGTGGTGCAGAGTGGAGTGGTGCAGATTAGAGTGGCATAGAGTGCAGTGGCAAAGTAGAGTGGAGCACAATAGAGTGGTAGAGTGTGCAATAGTGTAAAGTGGCATATATTACAGTGGCATAGAGTGCAGTGGCATAGAGTGGTGCACAATAGAGTAGCTTAGAGTAGTGCAGAGTAGAGTATAGTATAGTGATGTAGAGTGCAGTGGTGTAGAGTGGAGTGATGCAGAGTAGAGTGGCATAGAGTGCAGTGGCATAGAGTGTATTGGTATAAAATGCAGTTGTACAGACTAAAGTGGTGTAGAGTAGACAGTGCTGGAGAGTTCTGTGTTGCTGAGTAGAGTGGCATAGACAGAAGTGGTATAGAGTAGAGTGCAGTGACATACATTGCAGTTGTTAAGAGTGCACTGGCATAGGGTGCATTGTTGTAGAGTGCAGTGGTTTAGAGTGGAGGGGGGCAGAGTGGTATAGAGTGCAGTGGCATAAGTGCAGTGGCGTAGAGTAGATTGTTTCAGAGTAGAATGAAGTGGCGTAGAGTGGAGAGGTGCAGGGTAGAGTACAGTGACATAGAGTGGAGAGGTGCAAGGTAAAGTGCAGCTGTGTAGAGTGGCATGGAGTGTAATAGAGTAAAATGGTGTAGAGTGCTGTGGCACAGAGTGCAGTGGTGCAGAGTAGATTATAGTGATGCACAGTGTATTGGCATAGAGTGCAGGGGCATAGAGTTGAGAGTTACATAGTAAAGTGCATTGGCATAGAGTGTATTGGCATAGAGTGCAGTGGTGTACAATACAGTGGTGCAGATTGGCATAGAGTGGAGTTCTGCAGAGTCCTAGACTGTAGTGGTGTAGCATACAAAGGAGCAGAGTGCAGTGGTGTAGAGTGGTGTAGAGTGCATTGGCATAGAGCAGAGTGGTACAGAGTAGATAGGCGTAATGTAAAGTGGCATAAAGTGTAGCGGTTTAGAGTGGAGTAGAGTGAAGTGCCCCATATTGCAGTGGCATGGAGTGGTCTAAAGTTGGGAGGTGCAGAGTAGAGTGCTGTTTTGTGGAGTAGTGCAGAGTAGAGTGAAGTATGCATGGTGTAGTACCACACTGCCATTACAGACAACTTGTTTTTGATTGAAATGATTAATACATTGGTACATACATACAGTTTTACTAATAAAACTGTAAAGTGCACAGACAAGTATAAGTGGAAATTGCATCAACCAGTGTAATAATTAGTTATAATCATATTAAGGTATTTGTTTCCAGCACAGTTCACAATTAACAAAAAAGTGTTTCATGTGTGTTCCTAATTCTGATATATTCAGAAATCCTTGCACAGTTCATTTAAATATTGTCATGTGATAAACAAAAACTCTTTTTGATCCCCAATATCCAGCACAATTGCCACATAAATCATCTCTCTCACTTTGAAGTCGGAGAAAGAAAAGACACCAAGCTCCCACCAAAGACAGAGCCAGACATTTGACTGTGTTCTTTGAATGCACAGCAAATGCGACTAAATAAAAACAAGATTTACAGGTCTTTTTTTACAGAAAGGGAGCACTCAGAAGGATACTGTAAATAAGGTTTGGGCAACGGAAGGGATGAACTGGACAGCCTAAAACATATAAAGCCAGCAAATTGAAAACAAGAAATGTGAGTTACAAACTACAAAGCCAATGGCAAGCAACGGGCAGAATGCATTCCCAGGGACGCTCTCTGAATGTACTTAAAGTGGCAGCCACAGGATACTTTGTGGGGAAAGTCCAGTATTTTAGCCCACACCGTATCTTGCAGAGGTTTGGCCACATCAGTCTCCCAGGTAGTATGGCGAGAGCCCTGCAGTGGTCTCCATGTTGCAGGAAAGATCTGTACACCCATCTTATCAGGTTGCCACCAGTCCCTATGGTGTAGAGCTTCTGGCACACCTCATGTGGGGTTAGTGACAGGTGGTGGACATGAAATAGGGCATTTAATGATTATTTAAGGTGTTTGTAAGAAAGGAGTTGACCAAGGTGAAGATGGTAGTCTGCCACAAGGGTTTGGAAATCTAGTAGCTCGCCGTCCACAAACAAATCCTCCAATTGTTGAGACGCCTGCAGCATGCCACTGACGGAGTTCCCCCGAGCGCAGCCGTCCTCTGCGAGTAGGAAAGCCTAGCAGAGGTTGTGCTGGAGCATAGGGTTTCTTTGTGTCAGTGAGTTTATAGGTTGTAGCAAGGTAAGAGAACATTGGGAAGAATAACCCCAGTTGGTGTTTCGTAGTATGTTCATTAGGAAACAATAAGTAGTGGAGTAAGTGCTCCTTAAAATCTTTACGGATAAAGCCTATCTCATGCAGGGGGTGGCAAGACAGCCGGCGAGCCACCTGTTGGCTAAATAATCACATTCTAAATTCAGAAGGCCTAATCTACCCTCAGTCACAGGTAGCTTTAGAGTGGAAAGAGCTACCCAACAGCAACCAGTGACCAAATCTGGTGTGTGGTGTGTCTGAAGAAGGAATGAGGAATGAGCAGGGGAAGGTTTGCAAAATAATAGAATAATCGGGTGGCACACCATCTTCATTAGGCCATGTTGTCCATTACTGAAGGCAGAAGAGAAGACCAAAAAGTCAACTGTGCTTGGAAGGACCATGTCACTCTACCCAGATTTCCATTGTGTGAATCAGTGGGGAAATGGTAGATATTAATCCCTAGGTATCCAAAGGTAACTGATTCCCACTTCAATCTGAGGTCTAATTGTATATAAAGGGGAAAATAGTACCATAGGTTACAAAAACACTACTTACATTTTAAAATCTTTCTCATGTTCTTACATTTTGTTTGTGCAGTTTACATCCCACATATTTTGAAGTTTCTCCATGTACTTTGACCCTTAGGGATGGGCCAGATCACTGGTTTGGCTTTTGCTCAATTGCAAAACCATTTTAAGACATGGGCAGAGTGGGCAATGGCCTAGCACAACCCTGCAAGGGTTATGGCCACTGCTCACCTTTCACAAGCATGAACAGTAGACCAATGCACAAGAAGAGTTTGCCAGGGTGGGTGGGTGCTTCTTGTTCAACCACTTGACAGTGCCTCTTCTTTTTCTCTCCTCTCGGTTTAGACAACTCCCCAGGTACACAATACCTTCTGATACCCTTGATGGGCCCATCTTGTCTGATTTTAGAAATTGTCCCACCTTGCTATTCTCTTCCTTATTTATCCAGTTCTTAGCTGTTTGCCAGGGATTTTAAAACGTTTAGAAACATAATCAGAATTTTGCTGTTGCTTTCTCTCCAAGAAAGATTTGGAAAATTTGGGTACGGGTGATGGCCTTGACACAGTGTTGAAGGGCATTAATTTATTACTGAACAAGGACGTAATGTGACACCTGAATGTAGCATACCAGGAGGCAATCACAAAAAGACCATAGTGAATAAATAGTGGTACGTAGAAAATAGTAAATGCACTGATAACATAGTGGGGTATGGCTTCTCCTAGGATATGTCTGTAAAACTTATGTTTGTTCTTGAATTTTTGTCCTGAATTTTGACCTTTTTTCCTGAATTTTTGTCCTGAATTTTGACCCTTTGTTCTCAATTTTTTACAGTCTTATCCAGAATTTGACTCCGTTCCAGGTGGTCACACTAGGGTCAGCATGCGCTGGTTGCACGTTCTCTTCTTTATTTTCTCCCTTCGCAGAGTGCATCCCAAGTACTGATTAGTGTCCTTACACTGCTAATGCTGGGATTGAGATACTTTTTTGTTCTTTCCCCTTCCTCATTGTTGTTGCTTGTTCCCCCATCCACCCTCTGGAGTCATTACTTACTCATAGTTGCTTGCCCCCTCCTGCGTCCTTGCTTGCTCCGTTGTTGTTGTTTCCGCCTACCGCTCCACCTCCCTCCCCTGTCGTTCTCGCCCGTTATTTGGAGTGAAGATGGAATGTGTAACTCTGACACAAGCTGGAAGTGCCACACATAGAAATGTGGCAAAATAAGCCAGGTCAAGTGCTTTTCAGCAGATTGCCTCTGTGGACTGGAGTTCATTCATCGACAGCCTGTAGGTGTTGTGATGTGGGCAACGCAAAATCTCGTGCTTGGTGGTAGCCAGACCTCTCTTAATGAGAGGGTAGATAAGCCAGCCTGAAACCATGGCTCGGGGAAGTGAGGAGACAGGAAGACTCCTTCAAAACGAGGATTTACAATAAATTGGCCCTGCCTATTAGTAACTAAACAGTGGATGGAAATAATGTTCTGTTCCCGCTTAACCATGAGGTTTGTACAAAATCCTATGTATGCTGCGTGACGACCTCCCCGTGCCCTCCTCACATTCCACATTGCTAATTGTATTATAATTAGGGCTCTTGTTTTCCTTTTTAACTGATTTTTACAGATAAATACAGACAGAAACCGATTTACTTTCCTGTCTGTATTTATTGTTAAACACAGAAAAATATGGAAAATAGGCCTTCTTTGGATGATTTTCTCTAGTGTCAGTCATGAATGCCAGGTACAGATTGAGGGATGGGGAGATGAAAAAAAGACAATAGATTTCCTAATTAAGCTTAATTAAGTGCAGATCTACAGTTATTTGTGTTGTTCTACAAAGCAAGTGTTTTCAGATAATGATATTAAACTGTATGCCCCTGACACATTTTAGACATTCAAGCGCAAGTATACATTTATCCAGTAGTTCCCAACCTGTGGTCAGGGGCCCCCTGGGGGTCCGCGAAGCCTCCCAGGGGGTCTGCGACTGCTTAGAAAATGTAATAATTTCAACAGATTTGGTCCCCTGCTTTGCATAATGACTTAGTGGGGGGGGGGGGCCGCATTCCAATATTGATTCAGTGGGGGTCCCCGGGTTCCAGTATTGATAAAGTGGGGATCCACAGAAGTCAAAAGGTTGGGAACCACTGCATCAGTTAAATAAATGTGGAAAAATACCAATTGAAGCTTCATTTATACATTAAATACTAAATAAAAATGGATAAGTACAGAAAAAATAGCAAAAAATAAATATGGATACATACAGACTGAAATGTCAAAAAATAAATACCATAAAACCGGGAGCCCTAAGACGCCACAACTACCGATAGAATACACAAAGTTTGCCACTGATCCAAGCGGTCTACACAAGCTTCTCAGGAACTAGAGTCTAGCGCCATGGAATGCACCAATGAGGCCTTGATAGGGGTAGCAATCTTCAACCTCATCACCATTGTATTATCGGCCATCAGCTCCGCAAGTGTAATGTCCTAAAAATCTCCCAATGTTCCGTGAGTGAGAACAAAGAATTGATAACCTGTTTTTGGACTGCACGCGAAAATCATGGTCTATTTTAAAAGGCTGCTCTCCCTCAAGAGAGAAAGACTGGTTGACCAATCAAACATTAACTGCTGAGATTTGGGTGGCCTGCTGCCACAGGCTTGAGTCCCGACTTAGCCGACTCAGCCCTTCATTCTTCTAAGGCCCATAAGAAGTACTACTGCGTTGTGTGCGACACCTGTTATTTAGTGGTATGTAAGCAACGTCTGAACGACATTTATGCGTTTTAACCATAGACTGCAGTATTTATGAACCTACTACTGTGGCATCTGGAAATGGCCAGCTTCAGACACTTGAATGATTCAAAACGTTTAATTGTGCAATACATACAAAGGCTGCCATGGTGTTGGTGCTGGAACCAGTTTAACCTCCCAAGGCATTTGCTGCCCTTGTGAACCCTCCTCGTTCAGCATGTGTGGCCTGAACTCTCGTGCCTGTCATGAATAGGGTCCCCTGTATTTCAACAGCCAAGGGTACTACACACAGTGCTTTAAATGAAGAAAAATAAGTGCTGGTACTCCGGGCTGGCTTTAGTGCTGGTGGCACCCTGTGCAACAATCCTTTTTGCCACCCTCTATCCCCCATCCCCGCCTCATGACCTTCTCATTGGATTCTTTCAATACCACCTGGCAAAAGTGCCCCTCATCTCTCCATACCCACTCTCTCACATACATTTCATTTATTTTGAAGCGTTGGTAACAGTTGGCTGTACTAATCCATTCAGCTATCCACATCTGTATTTGATGTGGATAGCTGAGTGGATTAACCCTCTGCGCTACTTTACCACTACTTTACCACGAGTCAAAACTGCCACCAGGCAAAACTCTGATCCCTCCATCTAACAGAAAAATTAATCACAAGAGTTATCTTGACCTTTTTATTGCTGCCTCAAAGCCGAGTACAAGGAACTCTGAGGCAGGTGCTTTTAAATTCAAAGTTATTGCTAAACACAGCGTCCTTCAGGTCAACGCCCAATGCGACCGCACCGGTCGCACTGCCCTAAAGCCAGCCCTGCCGGTACTCACCTTACTGGGCTGTGGACTGGAGGTGGGGCCACACCAGGGGCAGGTCTACGGGCAGGGCAAGGAAATACGCGTTCGATAAATCTGCTTTCTCAGCCCTCACGTTCACATCGTGTTAAAATAAGATACATGATTGTTGGTCTTGATTGTTGCAATTCAGTCGGTGGGGTACTGTAGTGTGTTCTTGTTCTTGTGCTCTGTTCCTTATTAGAATGCTCTTAGCTGATGACCTAAGGAGATTCCACGTTCTCTTACGTGTAGTCTCCTTGTGTCAGTTTAGCCGGAGCTTCTCTCCTCGACGGACCTGTTCTTTTGCACTCCTTTACTTATTAAATATACATAATTATACATTCTCCTGCCTGCGCTCTTTCTTGAAGAAGGACTACTACAGGTACCTACTCACGCCTCTCCTCAAAGGACATACAAAAGCCAGGCGCTTCTTGGCTGTGAACTTTTCTGTGCCACTCCTGATTATCTGACATTGCTCCAAGTGTGTGAACTGCATTCACTCTCCAGACCCCAAATCTTCTATTTGGAATCCCACAATAAGACCATGACACACAGAAGGCCCCATGCATCCACAGCTCTTCTGCCCATAGCTATAGGATGTGTTTCCTTGGCCTCACAAACAGCACTCCTGATCAGGCCCAAGAAACAGCGCTGACACCGGCAGATAGACCGGCTGTTAAAGCAACTTAATTTGCGTGCTTCTTACACTCCACTCACATAATTCTGTGCACATAACTGCTGTCACTTGGCGCACCACTAATAACCAGATGGGAGGGCGCATCGGCAGAGGTAGAGCTGCAGATAAAATGTGTGTGCAGATAGACTCCATAGGGCTGCACTTGCGCTGGGCTGTTCGTGTCCCACATAAATGTTCCAGTCCGTCAACCTCCTCAGCGGAGAGAAGCGGCTGAACATCTCAATTCCACTGATCCTGCTGCCCCATGAGTACCGGTACTCTCCTCGGCAGAGGAAAAGTTCCGGCGCTCAAACAGAGAAAACTATCAAGTGGCTGTACTCAAGACCGGCGAGTACCGGCCCACATAAAGCACTGCCTCCCCAACCACCAAGGCCCAGTCACAGGCAATGCAAAACAGCTACACTAATGGCAATGGTTTTTCAGATCGGCTTTAGGTGAAAAACGGAGGGCCTTGGATGGGGGCCAACAAGCAACAAAACAGAGGAGCCATCCTCCTGCTCAGCACACACAGTGTAGGCCACATCTCCTTGTAGTGCGTTCTACTACTGGTGTGGTCCGGCAGCAAGCCTTGCCTCGTCAGCTATGGGCTGCAGGGCAGATAATGCGTCTGAGAGAGAAAAGGGGGGAGGGGGAGCTGAGTTATGTCCTTCCAACATATGGTGCCAGGTTGCAGATTATGCTCACCCTAGGACAAGACCATGAAAACTATGCCACCGTCTTAACATGGATAAATCTTACAGTAACGGGAAGAGGAAACACAAAGCCAATAGGTTTCGATAATGCTTGATCTATTGGTGTTGTTAATGTTTTTTAGCCATGATGGGCGGGAGCAGGGCTGCTGTGCATTATGGCTGCAAGCCCTTCTTAAAAATGTTTTTGCTTCCAAAAATGCTACACAGCAGCCATGCTATTGTCCAACATGACTAAAAAAACCATCGACAAAGCCGATACATCTCACATAGGTGGGACCTATTGCCTTTACTGAAGCGTGTTCCACTTGCTATTTCTCTCCCTCTTCACATCGAATAAATTCCCATGATTCCCCACAGTTTTGCCATATTTGTTTACTCACTATGAAAGCACCCACAGTGGTTACTCTAAAGCGCTTCAGGCACCTTTGCCCTGCCTATTCTGTGTGTATAAGTGACGCTTGCAATGCTGTTGCCTTTGCTGTGCCTGCTCTTTATGTGTAATGGATATTTCCACTCCTGGGGCGGCTCATGTTATACCTACTCTCTGTGTGTGAGGCACTCTCACACCGCCGGTGTCTGGCTCTTCACATATCCGTGCTTTGCCTGTTTCACTGTACTGTTAGGTTGAGGGAACGTTGCATCTCTGTGCTGAGCCTGTGCGCGAGACCATTGTACCGCCTCATGGCGGCTGTACTATGAGGACACGCCGCATCCCCTTTACTCACACCCTCACAACAGGCCTCCGACAGTTCTGCTTTCATGACGAACAATAGCAAATTAACCCTAATGAGGCTTCCAGGAGTTGCTGAAATCAATATAACCCGTCTTTCAGTATTAATATTTGTAAACCTCCCATGTACTTACTGCCTTAAAACAAAACTGACAACGTTTTGAAACTATGGAGGTATAATACAATGTATTGAATACATAAAGAGCATAACGGGGAAAATGTATAAAAAAAGAATTTCTATTTGTTTAACGTGAGTTTTAGAGTGTAACTTGACTATCTCTACGTACTGTAGAGCCACCGATAATAAATAAAACGAGGGTAAACACAAGCGCAAAGCATCCAATTAGTTCACTGAATAATCTGCAGTTTCGTGTGCGATTACAATTATGGCAAGCGGTTGACACGTTGTCACCAAGGAGAAACGAGCACCGGGTGGCAGGTATCGTTTGTGACGTAGTTGGGTAATTACGCTGCCCTGTGCGGAATATCCGCCTATGATTGTGTTCAAATAACGTCATTCAGCATTATCTACTAGGTTCGCGTCGTTATTTTACATTAGGCAGCCACCTGGGTCGTTGCGTACGTTTTTGTTTACCATAGTGAAATAGCACGGTTTATAAACTGCTTTTCCTCTAATTAACGCACTTTCCCAAAAGCAATAGCATGTCATCCCAGTAGTAATGGTTCAATTTAGTGATTATCAGTTCCCAGGTTCTCCCAGCAGCTCTCTCACGATCAATTATAGGTGCCTGGCGGAGCGCAACAATACAGACTGCAAAAACACATTTTGAAAAATACACTCTGCAATACATAGACTACTAAACTCTTGACCCTACATATATATCTCATAAATATATCATAAAGATCTGCAACTTGTTCCACTACCAATCACATGACATCAGATATTCCAGGATAACCTGACACTGTATATTATCGGAAAGAAATTAGAATCGACCTAGTCCTAAAATCTGCAGGACATGGGTCTGGCTGAATTTGGGTATTCATTATTTAAAAAAATGTTGAAGGGAAATATTTATTTATGGTCACAATTCTGGCAAACTATCTAATCTGCTAAATGTTTTTGCCCTTTATGTTTTCATATGGAGCCAGGTGCCCATATGAGACTGAATCCAGGAAGCCTCTATTGAGAACTAGTTTTTAATGCAATGTGTTGGACATTGTAAGGCATAGATTCCACTATAATAACATACAAAACATTGCGTTGTTGATGGGAATTGTATGGCATGTGCACAAAAAGAGAATTGGTTCACATTTCCGATAGGAGATTATTGTGACTGGGAGAGAGGGAGAAATGTAGAAAAAAAAGTCAGGAGTGGAGGAAAGCAGGGCGAAGCCGATCCCAAGAGTGTTGGAGAGGAGCAGGACTTACGAGATGGCACTATAAAGTTCCAGGAAGTTCTATTTCCAAGGTTTTTATCAGTGTCTACAGTGGAATTCTGCAGTGGGTTTGGTTTCAACATTTCCTGTATTGGAAAATAACATCTAAATACAAAACCTGCATGCAAACATTATACCACTGCTGGACAAGGAGATTCTGAATAATAATCATGGTGCACTACACTGTCCCATTGTTGAGCACCCTGGTTGTGTATCCTAGGAGTAGGAAGTCAGTGTTAGGATACAGCTTAACAGGTCTCAGTCTTCGTGTGACCTGTGACAGAGCTCCCACAGGGGACAAACAATAATCACCAGCAGTCACCGCAGTGGTAACCTGGCGTATATGAAGACACAAAGGAACATCTCTAAAGGCTGTGCCTTGGCGAGGTATCCAAGAAGTTGAACGCAATGTTCAGAAAATCTCATGTAACCTAAAAATCTCAGGCAGTACTTTGCAGTGCTGATCAAAACAATGTGAATACTGTACTTGGTTCGCAATACCATCCCATTGTGAAACTGTGAGATTCAGAGCTCCCACATGGTACAAACGATTTAAATCACAAACAAAACATGACTTTCGTGAAGAATCCAACTTTTTTACTGGGAGCATTTGCATGTTATTGTTGGTCTTCTCCTGGAGTTTTTTTTTGCAAAGTGCAGAGTTTTCCTACAAGTTCTGACAGCAGTGGTACCTAAAAGAAAAATTGTCAGATATTTAGACCTACCTCCTAAGACTTCACTCCACTTCAACCAGTTGAAGTGATCATGACGATACAATGTTTAGGTTCCCTAGAAATGTCCTTGCTCGTCAGCTGGAATTGTGTCAAGTAGGTAAGAGCTATCTCTGTCTCAGAACCTTCTCCTCTTCAGATGCTGGCAGATTCTCTACTTTGAGTAGGCCAAGAAGGGTGTTTTCAAAGGTGAACCAGTCAGTAATTGGTGGTGAGATGTATTATATTTTAATACAACCCCCAGGATTCATTTTGACTGCCTTTAACAAAGGCATGCACCTTCTCACCTGAGTGCTTGTTTTGTAGCTTCACAGCAATTTCTGAGTTCAACAATGCAAAATGACGAATCTTTATCCCAAAACTCCAAATTATGAATCCTCACCCCAGTTGTGAGAGCTCTCCTTTGCCCTTTAGCTCCAGAAATTAGCATCACTACTGGTAGCCTCACTAGAGAAGGGAACACACTCCTGGAGAGTCTGAACTAGAATCACGCAGAGGCGCATAGGATATTTTATGTAGTGGCTTCTGTGCTAGCGGAAATTGCCAGCCTGATGTTCTAAAAGCAGAATACTTCCACTGCAGTATAAGCTTTTCACAGTGACTATCATCTGCCTAAAACCTGCAGAGGTGAGTGAGAAGCTAATTTGTGCATCATGCTTGTTCAGGTATTCTTATTTCTATGTCCAAAAATAAAACAGTTTTAAAACAGGTTTGCCTTTCAAAGCCAATGGTAAGTGCATGAGTAGCTTGGGTGACATTAAGGGCGTGTCTCTCGTGATTACTGAACAAACAAGGTTCCCCAACCCTTTTGCTTCGGCAGTGCAGGCTTCCCGAGGGAGATACAACACACTCGGTTCAAATGAAACCGATGTTCATTCTTAGAGGTAGTGCACATGCCCAGAGAATATTCCTGTCAATCAATTGCCATGTGTTTTACTGAGAATATGAGTCAATCAATTTACCCGTTTTGAAATGGCCAGTAGTCATGTTTCTGCACTTGATAGAGCATGTTTTTTTTTTTTTAAAGAAATGTCACAGCATGCTCTGTAAAACGGTGTATTAAAGAGGAAACCTTCAAACTTTATACAACAATCCTGCAAGGAATTTGTGTTTTATAACTTTATGTGTGGAAAGAGCAAGCTCATAAATGAATGATACAAATACTTACACAATTGTTTAGTTCTTCTGGATGTTCTAACTTTCTGTTTTGCGTCGGTGCTTTTGTTCAACATTATTACATTGTGTATTTTGTGCCACAACGACAGTCCAGTAAGTAAACATGGCATGCTGTAGTAGCAGCTTGGAGGAAGAGCATCAAATTATCCGCGTGCTCAGTCTTTCCTTTGTGTCATTCCTGCAGAACGCGCTACTCTGGGAGCTTCAGACGTTCGCCGTGGCCCTGACCTGCGTGCCGGCCGCCCTGAACCCCTTCATTTATGCCACTGTGAACCGCCAGTTCTACTCCGAGTTCAAGAAGGTTGCCTCCCGTCTAAGAAGTCCCTGCAAAGGAAGACTCCGAGCAACCTGAGGGCCATCAAGCACCGAACTTGCTAATGAGAGACACTTTGCTGCGACTTGTCAACTGAAACAGAGGACACACTTGTGTAGTGATGGTCATTACAGGCCCAGTTTGTGAAATATCATTTGAAATCGTCCACCCTCCCCCATGAAGTCTCGCAGCTCTATACGGAAGAGGAACAGAGTCATGTTGGGCTGTGTGCCTTTGTCTCGTGTTTCACGTTTATTTATAGCAGATATATAGGTCGCCGAGGGTCAACCCCGGTACACCGCTATGACCAATCTTGTAGAAAGTGATATAAAAAACAAGCTGAAATAAACATTGCCAACACGTCCAGCCACAACCCAGTTTTCAGCAGCCCTAAAATCATACCACATAAACCCAGTGGTCGAAGTGGGCGGGATAGGAGGGCACGGGCGTGCCCAGACTTTTCTGATTTATGAGAAACCTCGCCCCACTCCTTGTAAAAAGACAGCCGTCCCCATATGCTTGTTTTTTATATTTAAAATGTTTCAGCCGAAGCGTGATGCAGTGAATCTCCTGTGCGGTGAAACGGAGGCCCTGCGGACAGCTAGACAAAGCTGTCTGCCAGGTGCCTGCTTTCTGCTTCCCTAAAAGAAATGCAGATGTGTGCAACCAGTGAATCTGCAAATGTATAGGGGAATCTGAAAATGTAAAGGACGCTTGGGATCACTCAAAGCTTTGTGGAGACAGTGGTAGTGCAAAGAATTAACAACAGCGGTGAAGTGCATGCTTTTAATAGAAATTGCATTTACATAGATCATACTACCCCTGAGGAGGCGTTGAAAGGACAGTTATGTCAGAAAAATTGCATTATGGTCAGTCTGGGTATTTCCAAAATCTATATTTTGGAAGCACTATTATAGTTTAACCCTTTTTGTGCATTTTGTAGAAGCGTATATTATACTGTGTGTAATGCAAGTTTAAAAGAACGACTTACACATTCACACGGCTCTGACCTCTACACATCACTATCCTCCACTGTACCAACCAAGATTCTTTGGCCTTCTAGTTACACACAGACCTCTGCAGAGCATTAACTAATAGAGATTTCATAATATACTATAGTGCATTTCCCAGTGAGTAACAACCTTTTAAGTTTGTTTTTCATTTAAGCTGCATGCTATTTTATTTGTAGCTACTTGAAAGACTAAAAAAACGTACAGAATACTTTGTTTTTTAGCCACACCTTTGACCCTGCCCCCATACTCACTGCCCCTGCCCCTTTGCATGCAGCATCACAGTACCCATACTTTTTCTAATGCACTTCGACCACTGCGTAAACATATAGCCTGGTAAACAGGGAGCAGGGTGACTACCTTCCTTGGAATCTGTATGGAACAGTTCTAGCCTCTAAATGTCGGTATCTCTCTTGCTGCATTAGTGCACGTGGAAGAGATTATCATTGCACATGGTCATCATGAGGTCAAATTCTTCCCAACTCTTTAAGGTAATTTAAACGATTGACCCAATGCTGTCTCATAAAGATGGCATACACATTCAAAATCCTCACACAAGAGCCTTCTTTCACTGCCAGGTTTGTCCCAAATGTGAATGATTTGCAATTCAGAGGAAAACATTGCTGCTCTGCCATGCCTGGGTGTATCACTTTAACTAAACCAAATATATAATGCAGAAGTGAGGATGGATCAGGGATGGAGGCACTGTATATTAACAGTCCTCCACTTCCCCACAGAATCCCCTCTAATCACCCCGAGTGCATCAGTGTATTTGACCCTGTACAGTGCTCACTTCCTTGTAAGTTGATGTTATGCAGATAACAAAAAAATACATAGATACATACATACGTGCATGCATAGAAACATTATCTTAGTAAAGGAGTGCTGGAATAGAAGTTAAAAACGTACTTGGAAAGTGCTTCAGTTCAAGATCAATATCGCAACGAGTGGGCAACCGCATCCAAACCTTTCCAGGAGTAGTTAGGAGAGAGGCGGTGTGCAGTTCCTTCAGGAATATTTTTTGTAAAATGTGTGACCTAGGACTATTTAACAGCACAACTCATCATGTCCTTATGTGCCTACACAAAAATTGTACTCTTTTCCCTTTTGACTGCTTTTAACACTGTAAAAGCTGATGGTCCCTCTGCTCTTAACCATCCTTGTATGTTTCCAGCCTTTTATGCAGTCTATAATTCTAAGCTCAGGTACCTTTTGGAAAAAATAAACTTTTGGAGTGGAGTGATTAGTGCTGTTTTCAGACTAGAGCAGTGAGATGATAGCACAGGTCAAACCTGATTTGCAACTTGTTCAAATATTTTATATTTTTTCATTTTAGTTTTGAATTTTTTATTTGAACAGGTCTAGTTTCTTCCTGAGCTGCCTCACGTTGTCATAATCTGTTAGAACGAACTGTATTCTCTTTAAGGAGAATGGCAGCACTTTACAGAAATTTCTTGGATATATCAAAGAATAAAAGTATGCAAAGTAGGAAATACGCTGGTCATCACAGTACTAGAGAGAGGATAATTTCATATTCTGATAGGTACTTCTAGCTGTAGACTTCTCACCTTTTGAAACCTCCTCAGGCCTCAGACTGGATCTGGAAATTTTCAAGCAGTACCGCCTGCATGCCAGTAGGTGGTGTCATGCTGCGCCATGCTGAAATTGTTGCACTCGGAAGTGACATGCAGTGCTGCATACAGACGCCACTAATGCATGCTAACATCAGTTCCTTTTCTTCCACATGACCAGATTCTTACCTCAACAAAAAGTTGTTCAATCCAGTGTGCAAAGGAAAATGTTGCCTCCCAAAACTACAGGGTTTAAGCCATGTAGGAACTGTCACAAACAGATGTCTGTGAGAGATCATCACCAAGTATGTATTTGGTGCTTGTCATCGAGACACAACTCCAGCCCAGCATCGTCTGCACCCAGATTAACTCAAAGGCCATACTGGACTTTGAAGCAGAGTTGCACTTAACCAAGTACCAGAAAACTCCACACCAGTTGATATTGAAGGAAAGGTCCTGTTTCCGCCGCTGTTCCCTTGGCAGGTCATTGTCGCAGTTGAAATATTCAGGTATATCAAAAAAGAAACACAAGAACTCAACAGAAGGCGCAACACAAGGGCTCCACAGAAGGCGCAAAGGCATAAATGTTCCTTTCGGTCTTGCTTCCAAACTTGATCTCCTTCATAGTCGACTTCGGAACTAGTCCCAATGCACTTTAGATTTCTGGTGCCGTTGGCAACCGTGCAGCTCAATGAAGTCATGCTGCATATATTTGGTGCTTTACCACCTCCCCTCTGGCATGCCTTTGGGACCAAAGGAACTGCCAGGAACTCCAGCTGGCACTTTGCCAGCAGGCCCTCCCTTACTGCCAGTTAGACACTTTGAACCCACTGCAAGTCCCACATGGGTTTCGGTACCGACTTTGGTCCTGATGCCACCATCCTAACTGAGCCCTTGAGCATCAACACCACTGCTTCAGCCATCGATGCCAGAAGAAGATGTACTATATATAATGTTGTCAGATTCCAAGCTAAACTCATCTCAACCTCCGCTGAGGCCAGGACCTGGTCTCTTCAGATTCCAAACTTCTGGATTCCCATCTGAGTCTGAAAAATTATCCTAGGCTCATGACTGAGCACATGTTATTTATAACTTCTTTGGCATGGACTCGGATAATCACCAACATGATGCCGGGGAAATTTGGAACCCCCATACACTGAAGATAATTGGAATGATGATTTGGAGGATGCCAATGGACTCCAGGCACTTCGACTGACAAAAGTGCCTCCTTCACTGTG
This sequence comes from Pleurodeles waltl, assembly GCF_031143425.1. Taxonomy (NCBI): domain Eukaryota; kingdom Metazoa; phylum Chordata; class Amphibia; order Caudata; family Salamandridae; genus Pleurodeles; species Pleurodeles waltl. Next base: position 497,469,641 of record NC_090445.1, read on the forward strand.
GTAATGCAATTCACTACAGAGGTATTAGACCTCCAGTTACCAACCATGGATGTAAAAAGTAATGTTTTGACTGAGTTCCTTCAGCCGGGCCCAGATCACTCATTGTAATGAGGCTCTAATGGATAACCGACTGAGGGCTAGGTGAATCCTTGATCTGGACTTCCTGTCAGTCAGCTAATTGCCCAGCGCCCTGCTCCAGGCGATCTGGCTTTTCAAACTCAACACCCAATGCTGTAAAGCCAGGTGATGCAGGCAACCACCAGTAGGGTCTCCACTACTCCACCGAACCATAAATCTATGCACATTGAGGGCTTTTGTAAGGGCATGTTCTCTTATGTTATTCTTGCCCTGTGCTCAGTCAATGAAGGTTGCCTACTCAGCTGCTGTTCCAATGCTCTCTGGGACCCAGGCCCTACCTGTTATCCCTGAAGTAATCACACCTTTCCTCACACAGAGTATTCGGGATGGTTGGAATGTGGCAAATTTACAATAGAATGTGTACTTAACACCATTGACTGCCTTGGCAGAGCAATAGGCACCAGTGTGGCACTCCAGATACATACCTGGATGAGGTCTGCATGCTTCTTTGGAGTCGTCCAGTCCTCTTTGATGAATATGTTCTTTGACTGCTCTCACCTATGAGGCGAGAAGGCAGTCTAGCCTCTTTAGTGATTTAAGGACAGTAGGGCCACAGGACACTCCCTGGGTCTTTCTGTTGTGGTAAGACAATTTCACCATCAGTTTTTAGCAGTTTCGCCACCCTCCTGTTTGACAGGAGCTTCTATTACCATCAACAGTAAACATAATCACTCCACCAGGCATCCCAGCACTTGTGAGGTCAGACCATGGATCCCAAAGACAATGCAGGCACCAGGGCTGCATACAGCCCAGACCCTGCACCTCCAGCTGCCACAGCAGCAAAACCACATTAGTGTATCCTTCCAGGTACAAAACCACCGTGTCAGAGAGAGGATCCAGCATTTTTTCCAAGGGTGGCAAACAATCACTTCGGATGAGTGCATCCTGCAAACTGTCCATCAGGGTTATCCTTTTCTGTTTATTTCCACCCCAGCTGACAAAGAACCATTTGTCTGTCTTACAGCAGGAAGTGCTGACACTTACGGCAAAAGGAGCCTAAGAGAGAGTGCTGGAAACAGAGGTGGGCACAGGCTGTTACTCCCACTCCTTTCTGGTGCTGAAGAAAGGTGGAGGCTTTTGTCCCATTCTAGACCTTCACCCTCTCAATGCCTTTGTGTGGAAGGACAAGTTCAAGATGCTTACCCTGGCACAGGTCTTATCTGCCCTCGACCCTGGAGGGTGAATGGTAGCACTGGAGCTACTAGATGCTTATTTCCACATCCCTGTCCTTCAGGACTCCAGGCACTACCTGTAGTTCACAGAGATGCCGATCATTTTCATTTCACAGTTCTCACCTTCAGCCTCACCAGTGCTCCTTGGTCGTTAATGAAAGTTATGGTGGTGGTTGCAGTGTATCTTTGGAGGTCAGAGGTTCCAGTCTTCCCCTACCATGATGAGTGGCTGCTAAAGGCAAGGCGGGCATACCCAAGGCAGTCATCACCCACCTCCAGACTACTACGAACCTCCTAACATTGTTGGGATTTTCTATCAACATGCTGAAGTCCCATCTGACTCCTTTGCCGATGCTGCCCTTCATAGGAGCTAGTCTGGACATGGTACAGTTTCATGCCTTCATCCTGAGACAGGACATTCAGGCTAGGATCCTGATGTTTCAGGCTTTTGGCCTTCTGCATCCTGCTGGCGAAGGATGCCAAATAGCGTATGCGGGCTCTGCAGTGGAATCTGAAATCCCAGTTGGCACAGCATCAGGGGGAATCCGTCTGATTGTGTCCATATTTCAGAGGAGACTGCAAAAGACCACTATTGATGGGTGCTGTACTGCGATTGGGTCAACAACAGACCCTTCTCCTTGCCCCATCCAGAGCTAGAGGTGCTGACAGATGCATTACTTCGGGGTTGGGAGGCTATCTGGAAGAGGTGGAGACCAGAAGCATTTGGCCTCCAGTGGAGGCTCAACTCCATATCATTATACTGAAGCTGTGTGCCATCCTCTGGGTGTTGAAAGCCTTCCTGCCATCCATGAAAGGCAGATTGGTGCAGGTGGTCACAGACCATAGCACAACCATGACATGTGGCACTCCAACAAACAGGGCGGGGTGGAGTCGTAGGCTCTGTGTCAGGAGGACTGCATCTCTGGTGGAGGCTGGATCACCAGGGGATTTTCCAGTAGGACACCCTTTGTCAGAATATTTTAACACCAGGGTGCATCAACTCAGCCGCAATCACCTAGGGAATCACAAAGTAAGCTACACCCAAAGTTGATGTAGGCACTCTTCCATGAATGGGGAGAACCTTCATTGGCTCTTTTCACCAACACTGAGAATATCTAATATCAGCATTTTTGCACACTCCAGTTCCCAAAATGGCTCCCCCTGAAAGGAGCATTTCATCCAGTGCTTAATTTGAGCCGATGATTTCCAGTGCTCGGCTCAACAATTAATTGTCAACACCAGCACTTATAACAGTCTACCAGAAGGCAGCGATGTTTGGCTACTTTCAAAATTAGCACAACAACAGTTGTTTATTAATTCAATATATATTAAAAGTAACTAATACCTGCCACCTAAGCTATTCTTATAGTATTGGGAGCCTGAAATATTCTGAACAGTAACACTTGTAGGAGTGTTATGGTTAGTAGTCGTACAGATATGTCATTGGCAGTGCTGGCAGGGGCAATGGGTGGTGCAAGCTGCAATTGCCTCCTGACGAGTGCCCTGACACATTTGTTTTAACAAATTAAGCACTGATTCCACCTAGAGTGGACCTCTGGACTCCTGTATGGCTTTCCACTTCTATTGCCCCACGTTCCTGTAGAAAATCAGGACCGACTGGGTCCAAGTCATCCTAGTAACATCAGATTGGGCAAGGAAAGTGTGCTCCCAGAAGCCTTAGGCATGAGCATCTGTCCTCCGATCAGATTGCTACTTTGGGAGAATCTTCTGTTGCAACAGCACTGCACCAGGGCCTGTATAATCTTCTTCTCCAAACTTGCAAATTTAGCGGTGGCAGTTGACTTCATTCAACCTCCCTTCCGATGACGTTGACATCACTCTGGCAGCCATGGATTCCTCCACAAAATTGGTTTACGCCTGCCATTGGGGCAAGTTTGTGGTTTGGGACAGTACTTGGCAGATTGGCCCACTTCAAGCCAAACTATCTGAAGTGTTGCTCTTTGTGTTGTCCCTAGCCCAGCAACGACTTGCTTTGAGCACAGTTAAAGGTTATTTGTTGGCTCAGTTTGCATTTTTGCATTTGCCGGGCCAGCCCTCTGTTTAAATCACCTGTTGTGATGCTTTTTGAAAGGTGTGCAGCACTTGTTTCTGCCCACACCTTTCCTCATGCCTCAGTTAGACCTGAACTTAGTTTCCACATTCCTAATGTCCACTCCATTTAAACCACTGTACAGCTGCCCATTGTGGCATCTCACTCTAAAGGTATTTTTTCTCATCAACATACCATTGGTGTGGTGTGTGAATGAGCACAACATTCTTTCCATACAATCTGGTGCTAAGCACCAAATCTTCCTTTATCCTTAAAGTGGTTATTCCTTTTCATATTGGCAGAACACCACCCTCGCAGCATTCTTCGCTCCACCTCACCTCTCTAAGGAGCATAGACTTTATCAGCTGGATCCCAAAAGAGCTCTGAGCTTGACATTGATCATACCACGAAAAATCAAGTGGATTCGCTGGGGCAAAAGAAGGCAGAACAGTGCAGTGGAGGACCATTTCTCACTGGATTGTTCTCTGCAACAAAATCTGCCAAGCACTGGCTATGAAGCAGCTACTAAAATGCTTTTGGGCTCATTTCACCACAGACAAGGCTGCTACCACTGCTTTAACATGTAGAATGCCCATCTTGGACACTTTTCAGGCTGCTACATGTGCATCACTTCAAATGTTCATGAATAACTTTTGTCTAGACAGCCAGGTCTGACAGGAAGGGTACATTTGCCATCTTGCTTCTGCAGGTCTTTGTGGTCTGAGCCAGTTCACAACCCTACCTCCTGGCAGGTAGTGCTTTGGTATTCATTCAAAAGGTGTGGAATATGCAGTTAGAAGTATCCTTCAGAGGAACAATTTACTTACCTTCTGTAACTTTCTTTCTGGTGAATATATAACCACAGATTCCTCACTTGCCCTCCCTCATCCCGGTTCTGTGAACTGGACTCTCTTCCTCATAAAAAAGTCCCAAGTCTATAGATCTGCATACTGGTCTGGACCAATCTGCTATTGGGCTCTGCGTCTGGGGGCGTGGACAGTCTTGAATGCAACTGATGTCAGCGGACATAGGTGGCACTTATATGCTGCTCTACATCTTAGTTCTTGAGTGGGACGATGTTGGCTCTGAGCCGCATGATGCTAGCTACTGGCACACAAGGGATACTGCTTGAAAATATTTTGGTCCAGCCTGATTACTGGGAAGTATTTAAATGGTGATAAATTGGCAGTTAGATGGGGTATCCAGCAAAAACAGCATTACCAAAGATAGATAATAGTTTCGTTTGGCTTATGGTTTTGAAACTGTTTATGGTTGAGGTCACCAGTTTAAATACTTTCATGTCAGCATTGTAGAAAAGTGTGGGCTTTCTGGCAATTATTTTTGTTGAAATTTGCCAAAATGTTGATCTCAGTCCATGTCCCAATGTGGAGAGTTACATTTCATTTCTGGGCACCATGGTGATTGGCACAAACAATGTTTCTGGCAGAGTGGAATCATTAACTGTATTAGCAATACACAACCATGGTTAGACCAATTGGAAAATACTGTATGTCTCACTACTAAACTCTTTATTTCTTTTTTTTAAACTGATGAATGCATACTTTTTGTTTCTAATTCTTTAAGTACTGCAGGTGTCAAGACAATCACATGCAGACATAAAGTACAACTACAGCTAATTCATGAACTCTGAGATTGTGGTAGACTATTCCTGAGCTCTTCAAGTTATGGCAGCAGAACGAGTAGTGACCACAAGAAAAGCAACGTGATCACATTTACACAACATGGCAAGGAATAGTTAAGCATAGAACAGTGAGTAAGTACTCTGTCAGCATTGGACATCTGCAGAGGCTGGAGGAGACAATGGGAGAGGTGAGGTCATGGCACTTATAGTTTCAAGTGAAGAACCCTACTGTGTAGCAGTGGAGACTGCCCATACTAGTCTTTCAACAGCCTCTCCACTGAACAAGAAATGAGATGGAGAGCCGATTGTATGTTGCAAATATGTCAGTGGCTCACCCACAGAGGATTCCGCTGGGGTGTTGGGAGGTGTGTGGGGGGAAGGTTAGGGGTTATGTAAACATCAAGCCTAAAAAACGCATAGGCTATAAAAACACAGGGTCAACAATACAGCGCCAAAATATCGACAATACACAAATATCTCCCAGAAATTTCATCCTTTTACATTTCTCTGGCCAGCCAAACTGATTTTCCGCCTATTGCTGACTAGAGTAATATCTACCTCCAGTCCTAGCATATGTGAGAATGAGAATGAGTGGGTTTGGGCACATGTCAAAACATTTGTAGGCCTGGTCCCTATTTTGCCAGTTGATATTGTGGAGTCTATATTTGTGCTTTTAATGTTTATTCAGTCTATGTTTTTTTACAAATTACCAGTAGCTGAGTTTCTGACTAAGTAAAGATCAATTGCTTGTAAAAGTAGTTGGATATTTCAGGGGCTTCTCACTTGGTTTCTCTCAGTTGCCCCTAAAAAGTAAGATCTGTTCAAGGTGAAAAAATACTGAAACACGAAGTTAGCTGTGAAACGCAAATAGAAACAGGCCTGAATGAAGGCTGCTACAGCACATTTTTTCACAGGTGGCAGGACAATGTAAACCATAGATGTCTAACATAGATTCAGAAGTGTTCCATCCATTACAGATTTTGAGGATAAACATTGACTGTGTAAATGAGTCCCAATAAATTCATTGTGCTTAGTGTTTATGTTTATGATATGGAGATTCTGGTATTTTGACATGGATCTGGTCCACATGGACCTACAGTGAACATCTCTTAAACGAAGTGTCGGAAGATGTCTACTATTGTATGCATGATAATTAGACATTATCTGTCAGGCTCAGCTCTCGAACAACCAATAGGTGAAGGTATAAACTAGATGGAAAATGTAACCATCAAGACTGGATGCACAGGGAAGAGATGGGTCTCGGAGCAAACCTCGGTCTAGAGAAGAAGGAAAGATTATAAAAGGATGCACAGAATACATACCAGGATATTTAATTGACGGCCCAAAATGGTTAAACTAACCAGTTTCATGTCTTCAAAGAGTCAAGTGAGCTGTAATCCAAATGCAGCATTATGTAAATGTGGAAGGCCATTTATGAAGCGAAGATGGTGTATGAGAACATTAATTGCATAACATTTAGTAGCATATTTTGAGTGTTGTCAATGTAGGAAGGATTCGAGTGATTTCATGCAAAGAATACTGTTTTATGTGCTGTGTAAATGTTTATTTGCATTATGCCTCTGTGCAATATTAAACCGAAAAACACTTCGCCAATAATACAGTAGAGCACTGACCTAGCTACTGATCCACAGCTCTAGGTGAAGTTCTGTACTTTCACCGTGTTCACGTTCATCCACCTCTCCGATCAAATCAGTGTACGGCAAAAACACCTGTATAACTTGTGTTCAATAAAGACAGGACATTGTAGAGGTGTGCTGTGTGTTTTTAAGACAATGAAACCGGCTAATTACATACTGCTTCTTTGTTACTAAATAGTATCCTTCTTATTCAGAATATTGAGCCCTCCTTCTGAGCTCTCCCTTTGCAGCGTCTACATTTTCATCCTTTTCCTCCCTTGTCCTGATGAGTCATCTCATTAAGACGTCTGTAGTAGAAACGCCTCCATAATACCTGTACCCATGCACCACAGGACATGTAGAGGCATCTTTGTCATGGCAATTGTTCCCATTAAAAACAAAAACGGAGTCACATAAAAGTCCATATGTAGGTGGATATTCTACATCGCTGTAAGTGGAGTATATGCCTCCCGGTCTCAGGTTTGGCCATAATTCCCATGTACCAAAACCATTCCAGTTTCCACAGGAGGAGGGAAGATTGGTAACTCTGTATTCTCTAGGGCGTAGGTCTCCAACCTTTTATGTAGCGAGAGCTACTTCTGATCAGTGAAATTCATTGTGAGCTGCTGAAGGCTAAGTAGCTAGCATATTGCTTGGAGGCATGCACAGTTGCATTCACTTCAGTCTAATGTTCATAGAAACCAGATAATATGGTTTGAGCAAAATACTTTGACTAGGAGCGCTATGACAGGGCTGCAATGTGTGCCAGTGAGAGCGTGGTTTTGATATGTATGAACATGTGTCCATGTGAATCATTTATATGTGTATGGGTGACTGAGAGCCTGTATTGTATGTACTTGTGGCACAGGACATACCATTGACCATATGTGGTACAGTTTGTTATATGTAAAACACAAACATACAACCTGTTAGAAATGGGGTCTTTGGTTGGCAGTCAGGTACCCCCAGTCCAAGCAAGGACCCTCACTCTAGTCAGGGTAAAGGAGAATCACCCTCAGTTAACCCCCGCTCACCCCCTTGGTAGTTTGGCACGAGCAGGCAGGCTTAACTTCAGAGTGCTAGGTGTAAAGTATTTGTACCAACGCACACAGTCACTTAATGTAAACACTACAAAATGACACAACACAGGTTTAGAAAAATAGAGAATATTTATCTAAACAAAACAAGACCAAAACGACAAAAATCCACTATATACAAGTCAAGATATTAATTAAAATGCAAAAAGAGTCTTCATGTTCTTGCAGGGAGCCACACAAAGTCCAGTCTTTATCCTCTTGCACAGGTAGAAGCAGCAACTGCAGGTTAGCTCCATAAAGCACAGTCAAAGAGAGGGCAGCTCTTCTTCCTCAGCTCTTCAGCTCTTCTCCAGGCAGAGGCAGAGGTTCCTCTCGGTTTCCTGAAGTGATCTAAAGTCTGTGGTTTGGGGTGCCCTTCTTATACCCATTTTGTCCTTTGAAGTAGGCTTACTTCAAAGAAAAGTCTCTCTTGCTTGTGAAATCCTGCCTTGCCCAGGCAAGGCCCCAGGCAAACACCAGGGGATTGGAGACTGCACTGTGTGAGGGCAGGCACAGCCCTTTCAGGGATAAGTGACCACTTCTCCCCTCCCTCCCTCCTAGCACAGATGGCTCATCAGGATATGCAGGCTATCTGCACCCTTTGTGTCACTGTCTAGAGAGAGGTGCAACCAGCCCAACTGTCAAACTGACCCAGACAGGGAATCCACAAACAGGCAGAGTCACAGAATGGTTTAAGCAAGAAAATGCTCACTTTCTAAAAGTGGCATTTTCAAACACACAATCTTAAAATCAACTTTACTAAAATATGTATTTTTAAATTGTGAGCTCAGAGACCCCAAACTCCACATATCTATCCGCTCCCAAAGGGAATCTACACTTTAATCATATTTAAAGGCAGCCCCCATGTTAACCTATGAGAGGGATAGGCCCTGCAACAGTGAAAACCGAATTTGGCAGTATTTCACTGTTAGGCCATATAAAACACATTAGTATATGTCCTACCTTAAACATACACTGCACCCTGCCCATGGGGCTACCTAGGGTCTAACTTAGGGGTGCCTTACACGTAAGAAAAGGAAAGATTTAGGCCTCTAAGTGGGTGCATTTGCCAAGTCGAATTGGCAGTTTAAAACTGCACACACAGACACTGCAGTGGCAGGTGAGCCATGTTTACAGAGCTACTAATGTGGGTGGCACAACCAGTGCTGCAGGCCCACTATTAGCATTTGATTTACAGGCCCAGGGCACCTCTAGTGCACCTTACTAGGGACTTACTAGTAAATCAGATATGCCAATCATTGATTAACCAATTACATACACATTTTGTATAGTAACACTTGCACTTTAGAACTGGATAGCAGTGGTAAAGTGCCCAGAGTAACAAAAACAGCAAAAGCAGAGACCAGCACACATCAACAACCTGGGAAACAGAGGCAAAAAGTTAAGGTAGACCACGCCAAGGATGAAAAGTCTAACACGTGTCCCCCAGCTGAAAGTGGGGAGCAACTACCCAACCTCATGTGAGTTCTCATCACTAAGGCAGAATTATCTGGACAGACCATCAGCATTGGTGTGTTCTGTACCAGGGCGGTGTTCCACTGTAAAGTTCATCCCCTGTAGGGAAATGGACCACCTCAACAGTTTTGGATTCTCACCCCTCATCTGCATTAACCATCTGAGGGGCCTGTGGTCTGTCTGAACCCAGAAGCGAGTCCCAAACGAGTAGGGTTTTAGCTTCTTCTGGGCCCAGACCACAGCAAATGCTTCACATACTATGGCACTCCACCTACGTTCCCTGGAAAGTAACCTCCTGCTAATGAAGGCTACAGGTTGATCTAGGCCCTCTTCATTAAGCTGTGAGAGTACTGCTCCAATACCATGCTCTGAGGAGTCTGTTTGCACAACAAACTCCTTGGAGTAGTAAAGTGCCTTCAGCACATGTGCTGTGCACATGGCAGCCTTCAGTGCGACAAAAGCGGTCTGGCAAGCCTTTGTCCAGATCACCTTCTTGGGTTGCTTCTTAGAAGTCATCTCAGTCAAGGGTGTAACAATGGTACCATACCCCTTGACAAACCTCCTGTAGTAGCCAGTGAGGCCTAAAAAGGTTCTCACGTTAGTCTGGGTTTTGGGAGGCTCCCAAGCCAGAATGGTGTCAATTTGTGGCTGTAGGGGTGTCACCTGGCCACTCCCCACCTGGTGTCCCAAGTACACCACAGAACCCTGCCCTATTTGGCACTCGCTTGCCTTAATAGTGAGGCCTGCCTTCTGCAGGCCCTCCCACACTCTGCGGAGGTGTTGCAAATGTTCCTCCCACGTGGAACTAAAAACAGCAATGTCATCCAGGTAGGAGGCACTGAACTCATCCAGCCCAGCCAACACCTGGTTGACCAACCTCTGAAAGGTGGCAGGGGCATTCTTCATCCCAAATGGCATCACTGTAACTTGAAAGTGCCCATCTGGGGTAAAAAATGCAGACCTCTCCTTCGCCCCCTTAGTCAAGTCAATCTGCCAATACCCAGACGTTAAGTCAAACGTGCTGAGGTGTTGCGTAGCCATTTTAGTTATAGCTCCATGCACGTTATTTTAACACACTAGACCTGCCACTGTGCACTTTAACCTAGATATATTTTATTCAGCTTTGCTTTGTTATTGTTACAGTAGCCACTTTTACGGTCTTGTTTTATTTTGTATCTATCTAACTGTTTTTGCCTAGGCCAGCACTCTGTTCTCAAACAAGACATTCTTGATCACTCTGTGCTTCTTCCAAGGCTGCAGCAAGATAGGTTGCCAGTGAACATGGTATAAGTTTAGTCTCTGACATTCATAGAAAAACACACATCCTTACGTAGGGACATTTTCTCAGAACATCAGCTGTTTTATTATAAAAACACTTCCCTGTCCCTTACAAGTTAGAGGGAGATTCCAGCCAGAGAACCACGACCGTATGCTGATTGCTTCACTACAGCTGCTTTGCAGATTCCAGGCCTTTGTTCAGGTATGGAGGATGATGTCTTCCCAGGGGAACCTGAAGGGCAGAATTAGTCCATTGATTGTAGTGACAATATGGTAGCGTTATTTCTATGCTTCACTCTCCTTGTCACAATAATAATATTGTCATGCTGTATCGTCCTGGTTATTGCAGCTCACGCTTTGCTAATTAAGATGCAGTCGCTTCAGTAAAAACTTATTGAATCATTTACTGCCTCTGTTGTCATTGTATATATGAGACTAATGTAACTGAGAGAAAAAGATGAGACCTGAGTGACCACGGCTTCCCTGAGAAACCAGTTATGTCATGTGCTTGGCTGCCCAATTATCCCTGCCCTTGGGTAGAGATGAGGCACTGCTACTTAGCTGGAGCAACACCCAGATTAGAGCGACAGGTGTCACCTGTAATGGGTCAGACTCAGTCTCTCACACCGCAGGTGATTCTGCGACTCGAAATCCAGTAGTCTCATTAGAATAATGAGAGCCTATGCGACAGAGGTAGGTGGCAGCTTCCATCCGGTCAATGAGCTCATCAGCTCGGGGGATGGGGTGTACATCAGTCTTGCTGACAGCATTGAGTCGCTGGTAGTCCACACATAACCTGAGTTCTGGAGTGGCACAAGGTGCAGGAGTCTTTGGGACCAATACCACTGGGCTGGCCCAAGGACTGTTGGAATGCTGAATAACCCCTAGGGTTAACATTTTGGATTCCTCATCCTTAATGCTAGCCCTGACCATGTCAGTCACTCTGTAAACGTTCTGCTTAATGGGTGGACTGTCCCCAGTGTCCACATTATGTGTGCACAAGTGTGTGACCCTTGGGATCAGGGAAAACAGTGAGGGGAACTGTCGAATCACCTGGCGACAGTCCCTCTGCTGCTCTGCAGTCAGGGAGAGGATTATTCCCTCCACAGACCCATCATTTGCTCCTGCAGACAGGAGGTCAGGAAGAGGCTCACTCCCCTGCTCCACCACATCATCTGTTGCAAGGATCATGGACAGTTCAGTCCGCTCAAAGTGGGGTTTGAGGCGGTTAACATGCAGGACCCTTAAAGGGTTCCTGGGAGTCTGCAAGTCCACCAGGTAGGTGACTTCACGCTCCACCACCTCATAGGGCCCAGTCCACTTGTCTTGGAGCGCCCTAGGCTCCACTGGTGCCATCACCTACACTTTTTGTCCAGGTTGAAACTCGACCAGAGTGGCATTCCGGTCATAACACTGTTTCATATCCTCCTGGCTTGCTTCCAGGTTCTCCTGTGCGAGACTCCTGAAGCGGGAAGTCTGGTTTCTCAGAGCCAGCATGTAGCTAAATACATCCTGGGGGGGGGGGGTCTAGTAGGAGCTTTTTCCAAAGCCTCCTTCACCAGACTTTAAGGTCCCCTCACAGGGTGGCCATAGATCAGCTCAAAGGGGCTAAACCCAAGTCCCTTTTGAGGCAACTCCCTGAAAGCGAACAGAAGGCATGGCAAGAGGACGTCCCACTTCTGCCTCAAGGGCTCGGACAGGCCCATAATCATGCCTTTCGAGGTGCGGTTGAATCTCTCAACCAAACCATTACTTTGGGGGTGGTAAGGGGTGGTGAACTTGTAGGTTACCCCACACTCCTTCCACAGAGACTTCATATACATGGATATGAAGTTGGTACCCCTATCAGATACCACTTCCTTGGGGAACCCCACGTGGGCTAAAACCCCCATCAAATCACGACCCACCACAGGGGAAGTGATTGACCTTAGAGGAATGGCTTCTGGGTACCGGGTGGCATGGTCCACCAAGACCAGGATGAACCTGTTGCCCATGGCTGTCATGGGATCCAGAGGCCCATAATGTCAATACCAACCCTTTCAAAGGGAGTACTAACAACAGGAAAAGGTTGGAGGGGAGCCTTACATTTCCCCCCACTCTTGCCACTTGCCTCACAAGTTTGGAAAGACCTGCAATGTGCATCGGAGTGCCTGCGCCTTAGGGGCCAGTGAAAGTGGGTGACAAGCCTCTCAAAGGTCTTGTCCCGCCCCAAATGTCCAGCTAAAGGCACATCACGAGCCAACCTCCAGTAGGAAGGCCCTGAAGCACTGTGGTACCACCAGCACACGGGCTGACCCAGGCTCAGGAACCTTAGGCTCACTATACAGGAGGTCGTCCTCCCAGTAGATAAGGTGAGATCCTGGCTCCTTGCCAGACACCTAATCTGCAGCCTGCTGCCGCAAACCCTCCAGAATAGGGCATGTCTTCTGTGCTGCACAGAATGCTTCCCTGATGGGCCCTCTTCCTGCTGCCACTGAAACAGCTCGGGGACCTCCCCCAGTTCAGCCACCTGTTCCCCTGCAGTCTCCGGGGCGTCACCCTCCGGCTCTGCCTCCTCCTGGACCATGGGAACTTCTGGGGCCACATTCCCGTGCCTCCTGCCCTTCCTCTTTATGGCGGTCCCCTGGGCCACTGTTTCAGGCTCCAGGGGTTCTTTACCACCCTGACGGGCTGCCATTGACCTGGTAGATACGCATACCCACCCAGGCAGACCCAACATCTGTCAGAGTCATCAGATCCTCGGGGTCTGCGCACGTTCCCAACATGTCCACCACAAGACAGCTCCAATACTATGATTAGAATGTCACAGAGTCTTAGAGAGTCCAAGTGGGGAAAAGGGGATTAGGTAGGGAACATCTGGGAAGGAGACCTGTAAGAAACCAAAGGTTAAACAACACAACATCAGAATAAAATCACATTTAGATTTATAAAAACTCTCTGTTGAATCTAGGATTCAATGATACTTGGAACATGAAATAACACTTAGACTGAGTCTAGAGTTCTGTGATACTCGGAACATGAAATAACACTCAGTTGAGTCTAGAGTCCTGTGATACTCGGAACATGAAATAACACTCTGTTGAGTCTAGAGTTCAGTGATACTCGGAACAAGAAATAACACTCTGTTGAGTCTAGAGTTCTGTGATACTCGGAACATGAAATAACACTCTGTTGAGTCTAGAGTTCAGTGATACTTGGAACAAGAAATAACACTCTGTTGAGTCTAGAGTTCAATGATACTCGGAACATGAAATAACACTCTGTTGAGTCTAGAGTTCTTTGATACTCGGAACATGAAATAACACTTAGTTGAGTCTAGAGTTCTGTGATACTCGGAACATGAAATAACACTCTGTTGAGTCTAGAGTTCAGTGATACTCGGAACATGAAATAACACTCTGTTGAGTCTAGAGTTCTGTGATACTCGGAACATGAAATAACACTCTGTTGAGTCTAGAGTTCTGTGATACTCGGAACATGAAATAACACTTAGTTGAGTCTAGAGTTCTGTGATAATCAGAACATGAAATAACACTCTGTTGAGTCTAGAGTTCAGTGATACTCGGAACATGAAATAACACTCAGTTGAGTCTAGAGTTCAGTGATACTCGGAACATGAAATAACACTTAGACTGAGGAAACATGAATGGCCTAGAACTAGACTCTAATTAGGCCTCAAGAAATCTAGGTGCCTGGAAAAGAATCAAGAATGGTTAGTACAATGTTTCATATGGACTTTTCATGAGTTGTAACATACTGTCTAGGAATACAAGAACCTTCTAGACCAATGTCCCAGAACAAACACTGCCTCATTACATGAGGACAAAAGGCCATCCTAACATTCCCTGGAAAACCATAGGAATTGTACTAAAAACTTAACATGCACATAGAATGGCACAACTTGAATTTAACACCTCTGCATAAAATTCAAGGGCCCTGGATAATTGTGTGTACTTCAGGAAACACTACACATCAAAGTTTTTGATTGTCATAAAATGACCGCACACACTGTAAGCGATCTGTACATCAAGGTTTTAAATGCGGGAAATGAATCGCACGTCTTGCTGATTCGAATGTCACCATGCAAATGCCAAGAAATGGTTGCGCACAATGAATATCAAGAGTTAGATGCATGGAATGAATCGCGCGTCTTGCCGATTCGAATGTCACCATGCAAATGCCAAGAAATGGTTGCGCACAATGAATATTAAGAGTTAAATGCACGGAATGAATTGCACGTCTTGCCGATTCGAATGTCACCATGCAAATGCCAAGAAATGGTTGCGCACAATGAATATCAAGAGTTAGATGCACGGAATGAATCGCGCGCCTTGCCGATTCGAATGTCACCATGCAAATGCCAAGAAATGGTTGCGCACAATGAATATCAAGAGTTAAATGCACGGAATGAATCGCTCGTCTTGCCGATTCGAATGTCACCGTGCAAATGCCAAGAAATGCTTGCGCACAATGAGTATCAAGAGTTAAACACGAGGAATGAATCGCGCATCTTGCCGATTCGAATATCAACATGTAAATGCACAAGGAATGAATCGCGCGTCTTGCCGATTCGAATACCACCATGTAACTGCCAAGAAATGGTAGCGCACAACGAATATCAAGGGTTAAACACGAGGAATGAATTGCGTGTCTTGCCAATTCGAATATCAACATGTAAATGCACAAAGAATGTATTGCGCGCCTTGCCGATTCGAATGCCACCATGTAACTGCCAAGAAATGGTAGTGCACAATGAATATAAAGGGTTAAACACGAGGAATGAATTGCGCGTCTTGCCGATTCGAATATCAACATGTAAATGCCAGAAAAACCCAAGAGTACATTCACACGTACAAGGTAAAATCTCTAAACATGAAAAGTAGGCCCAAGGACTCGGATGCCTTCGAAAACGGGATCGGGGGCCCAGCCCGACCTCTGTCTTACCACCCTGATCAAGGATCACCAATGTAATGAAGGGAAAAGGCCTGGAAAACCAATGTAGGCCTCCGGAACAGGAGCTCAGGAAGTTGCTGCTGCTCTGCACCGGGACCTCTGAATAGTGAGCACGTGGAGCTGGGCTGGCTCCCTTTTATAGAGTCTGGCCCAGCCCACAAAACCACACCCAGTCATGCTGCAGAGAAAGCTTCTAGAAGGCCCTGGAAAGGGACCACACCCTGATACACTCTGAAAGCCTGCAGCAATACATTGCAAATGAACAGAATTTACAAGCACCTTGAAAATGAGTCTTCAGGATTAAACTCTGCAATGCAAAAGGTTAAACAACAGCATATCAACATAATGCATGAATTACGTTATCTCATAAGTGCTGGGTTTTTGCATTCCAGTCGCCCGTAGAGTGCGCACTGCCCTGATGTTGACAACATTTCCAAGTGTGACCTGTGTTCCACCTCCTTCCAAGGGGAATCCTCCAGGTCACTGCCAAGCAAACAATCTACAGGCATGGTTGGACTCACAGCTACTTTCAAGGAACCTGAGACCCTCCCATTCAAAGGGAACCTGCGCCACTCTGCACAGGCCCTCTGAGTTGTCCTTTGCAACTAGTTGGTGAAGTAACCGGGGATCAATCTGCTCTTCAGACACCAGGTGACTCCTCACTGTAGTCACACTGGCTCCTGTGTCTCTCAGAGCCTCCACCCTCTGTCCATTGATGATCACCCACTGCCTGTACTTTTTAGTGTTCTCAGGCACGAGGGTTCTCTGGACCATCTCACTGCCCCATGGTGAGGCAAGGGTCATCCAAGGTGGCTCCCACCCTCTTGGAACCAACTCCTCCTCAAGCGCTACACTAGCCAAACCCTGGGACGGCGCACCAGTGGGTGCTGGTGCACCCTTGGGGCATTTGGTGTCCCCCTCACATGACCCACTTGGTCACATGCATAACACCTACGTGGGGGCCCCCTGCCTCCGGTTTCCCTTTGGAGAACCATGGCTTATTCTCACTGGGGGCCGGGGAATCTTTACCCTAGGAATCAGTTTGGGGCCCTTTAGAGAACTCCCCCTGTTTACCCTTACCCCCCCTTTCTTCTGAGAGGGACCCTGCCCACCTTTGGTGTGGTCTCCCCTATACCTCTTGAGGACCCTTGTGCTCTCCCAGCAGTCCTCTTCCTGGGCAAGCTTCCTGGGATCAGTCAGCTTGCTGTGAATTAGGTTCTGGCGCAGCTCTGGAAAACATAAACTGTACAAGTGCTCCCAAGCAATCATATTGTAAAGCCCCTCATACGTTGTTACCTTACTGCCCTTCACCCAACCATCCAGTGACCTGCAGAATGAATCAGCACACTCCAACCATGTTTGGGATTCCTTCTTCTTATAGGACCTAAACCTGTCCTTACACTGCACAGGGGTGAGACAATATCTTGTGAGTAGGGTATCCTTCATGATAGAGTAATGGAGCCCCTGAGAATCCCCTAAGGATGTCAGAGTATCCCCCCACCTCAAAGTGCTTCTACAGACCCGCCCCCAATGAGCTTCAGGCACCAGATTCATGTGGAGAGCAGACTCATACCCCTTGAACCACAAGTATATGTCATCCTCTGTCTTGTAATCCTTCACTAGGTCTTTTGGAATGTGTACCCTTCTCTCAGGCTGCTCTGTGCTGTTGCTGCCACCATCTCTTCTGGACTTGCTCCTAGGATATAACTCCTTTAAGCTAATCTCATGAGCCAGCAGTATCTTCCTTTCCTCAATGGCCATCCTTCTCTCTTCCATCTCTAGACTGAGCTTCTTCAGCTCCAATTGGTATTCTCTCTCTGCCTGTCTGTCCTGTAACTCTTCAGGTGTTCGACTCTTGGAGGACACACTGCTACCCACCCTGGAGACTCTCTCCCTGGACATCCTTGTGGGTGACTTGCACCCCTTCCTACCCTTCCTGCTCCTCATCTGTGTGCCCCTCACCTTCTTTGGCTGTCAACCAGGCCTTCAGCGCCTTTTGCAGCTTCTCCTTCTTGGATGAGGTCTTAATGGGGCAAGCAGAATCTTTACAGAACTGCTTCAACTGAGCCACTGTGTAGCACTGTGTCCAATTTCTCTATGTCAAAAACAGCTCCAGCTGATGCATCTCCAGATTGAGACATGATGAAAAGTTTAAAAAAAGTGCAAAGTTCCACAGGCAGAAAAACAAGTTCCCAAACGAAGTTTAAAAAAATTTCAATCAAGGGATCAGCAAGAAGTAGAACAAAAAGAAGTCCCAAAGAGAAAAGCAAAAATCACAAGACGAGTAGTATGTGGTCACGTACTGAACTCAAAACAGTAGTGTACACTTAATCACTGTATGTCAAGTACAAACACAAGTCCAGTCCCAACCGCTGATCACCAATGTTAGAAATGGAGTCTTTGGTTTGCAGTCAGGTTACCCCCTGTCCAAGAAAGGACCCTCACTCTAGTCAGGGCAAAAGAGAATCACCCACAGCTACCCCCTGCTCACCCCCTTGGTAGCTCGGCACAAGCAGGAAGGCTTAACTTCAGAGTGCTAGGTATAAAGTATTTGTACCAACACACACAGTAACTTAATGAAAACACTACAAAATGACACAACACAGGTTTAGAAAAATAGAGAATATTTATCTAAACACAACAAGATGAAAACAACAAAAATCCACCATATACAAGTCAAGTTATTAATTAAAATGCAAAAAAGAGTCTTCATGTTCTTTTAATCACAACGCTAACGCTGTTAGTGGGAAAATGTACCTCGGATGCGGCAAAATAACCCACATGGGCAAATCTGTGTCGAAAAACGTAAGTGGTGCGTCGATTTTTCACCCGAAAGCAAGGTCGTGTGTCGTTTCTCCTTCTCCGGTCTGATCGGCGTGCATCATTTCTTTCCCCGCAGGTGAGAGATGCGTTGATCCGGATCCTCGGGTCCGGGCAGGCTTGCGTTGTTTTTCCATGCCCAGCGATGTTGCGTTGTTGCAGCCTCCGTCAGTGTTGCAAAGTGTTGTTTCTCCAGCTGCGTTTATCAAATTCACAGCCATGCTGCAAGCGCTGCATCGATTTCAGCTGCGGAGCCTGCAGCGCGTCGTTTCTTCAGCCGCTCTCGGGGCTTGCGTCAGAAATTTCCCCGCACAGCGATCTGTGTGTGGATTTCCAACCTTGGTCCACCAGCTTCACCTGTCAAGGCCCCAGGAACTGGATAGGGCACCACTTGGCAGGGCAGGAGTCTCAGCAGAGGCTCCAGGTACTGGCAGAGAGACTCTGAGACTTCAACAACAGGAGGCAAGCTCAGTTTCAAGCCCTTGGAGAGTTCTGCACAAACAGGAAGGCACACAAAGTCCAGTCTTTGTCCTCTTGCACAGGTAGAAGCAGCAACTGCAGGATTGCTCCACAAAGCGCAGTCACAGGCAGGACAGCTCTTCTTCCTCAGCTCTTCAGCTCTTCTCCAGCAAGAGGTTCCTCTTGGTTTCCAGAAGTGATCCAAAGTCTAAAGTCTAAAGTCTGTGGTTTTGGGTGCCCTTCTTATACCCATTTTATACTTTGAAGTAGGCTTACTTCAAAGAAAAGTCTCCCTTGTTTGTGAAATCCTGCCTTGCCCAGGCCAGGCCCCAGAACCACACCAGGGGGCTGGAGACTGCATTGTGTGAGGGCAGGCACAGCCCTTTCAGGTGTAAGTGACCACTCCTCCCTTCCCTCCTAGCACAGATGGCTCATCAGGATATGCAGGCTACACCCCAGCTCCCTTTGGGTCACTGTCTAGAGAGAGGTGCAACCAGCCCAACTGTCAAACTGACCCAGACAGGGAATCCACAACAGGCAGAGTCACAGAATGGTTTAAGCAAGAAAATGCTCACTTTCTATAAGTAGCATTTTCAAACACACAATCATAAAATCAACTTTACTAAAATATGTATCTTTAAATTGTTAGCTCAGAGACCCCAAACTCCACATGTCTATCCGCTCCCAAAGGGAATCTACACTTTAATACTTTTTAAAGGCAGCCCCCATGTTAACCTATGAGAGGGATAGGCCTTGCAACAGTGAAAATCGAATTTGGCAGTATTTCACTGTTAGGTCATATAAAACACATTAGTATATGTCCTACCTTAAACATACACATCACCCTGCCCGTGGGGCTACCTAGGGCCTACCTTAGGGGTGTCTTATGTGTAAGAAAAGGGAAGGTTTAGGCCTGGCTAGTGGGTACACTTGCCAAGTCGAATTGGCAGTTTAAATCTGCATACTGTAGAGGCAGATCAGAGCCATGTTTACAGAGTTACTAATGTGGGTGGCACAACCAGTGCTGCAGGCCCACTAGTTGCATTTGGTTTACATGCCCTGGGCACCTCTAGTGCACTGTACTAGGGACTTTTCAGTAAGATGAACCAATTACATACACATTTTGTACAGGAGCACTTGCGCTTTAGCACTGGATAGCAGTGGTAAAGTGCCCAGAGTAACAAAAACAGCAAAAACAGAGTCCAGCACACATCAACAACCTGGGAAACAGAGGCAAAAGGTTAAGGGAGAACACGCCAAGGATGAAAAGTCTAACACAACCATTTTTTTTTATGGGAGAAATTGCAGAAAAATGTTCTACAAAGTGTTCATAGTACGGAACTTTTTTCACTTTAAAATTTTACCATTTATAATAATTGGCTGTATTTTTCAGTTTTAAATATCTATGCTCATCTATCAGCCACTGGAAGCAAGATGCCTGTTGTGTATAAAAGCGACACATTGACATGGGAGAATATTAAACTGAAGAGTTGATTTTATGTTCATATGGATTAATCAGAACTCATCATTAAAAGTTTCACCCATTTCAAAGTGGCAATTTGCAAACAGCAGGCATCTTGCTCCCAGTCGCCTGTAGTCACTGTATCATATGTTTAGCAGAAAAATGCAGCCATTTCTTTAAATGGGAGGAATTTTAAGTGAAGAAACATGCTGCATAAAATATTAAGATGTGATTGGCGTATTTGAAAGTGGAGAAACACATTAAGACAATGTTTCACAGAAATATTTTTCTTTAGTTAAAATTTTCCCATTTAAGAAATGACTGTATTTTTCAGTCATAAATATGGCACAGTGGCTACTGGTAACTAGGAGCAAGACTCTCGCTGTTTGTAAATGCAACTCTTTGAAATGGGAGAAAATGAAAATGAAAAGTTAACTTAATCATTAAAGTAACATTTCATTTCCATTTTCTCCCATTTAAAAACATTCAGAAACATAACTTTGTTTTCACCTCCAATACTGAGTTGTCAAGGACTTATATTCAAGAGTTAAATACCTCAGTGATTCAGTTCTTCGCCTCTGTGTCCCAGCCTGAATCATAAATCTGACTGAGCACTGCTCATTATCAGGCTCTGCTACCTATATACTGGTCATTGTAATGTAAAATAAAACATCCTTCTCTTAACTTTAAAAGGGAAATGTAACCCTGTGCATATTTAAAAATTAACTCAAGGCTGGAAGCTACTCTGAAGCTGTCTGCCAGCTACTGGTCGCTTGTGATGGACTGATTGGAGACACCTGCTATAGGCTCTTCTTAGCACAAGTTTAATAAAATCGGGTTATCCTACTGTAGACTGAGGCCATTCAATTTTTGTAGCAACTTGACTAATCTAATTCTGGGTTCTGATAGGTGGAGTAACATATCATCAGCATATAATAAAATAATATGTTGTGTTTTGTCCATCTATATTTCAACCCCTTTTACTTGCTGCCTTTTAAGACATGCTGCCGGCCCTATTACGAGTCAAGCAGAATGAATGCTTTTCTGCATTAATTTTGTTCTGCCTGAGTATGAGTTGTCAGGTTTTTCAACACCTTTTGTTTCAAGGTATGTGTTGTGTTGGGATGTACTGTATCGTGGGTTGGAATTGTGGTCTGGAATGCACGAGAGGGTGGAATGTACGGGAGTCATGGAGACACCACGTCATGGATTGTGGACGCGGGTGGAACGGGAGGACGGGAGACAGTTGAGGAGGG
The DNA here is from genome assembly GCF_031143425.1 of Pleurodeles waltl. Classification (NCBI taxonomy): domain Eukaryota; kingdom Metazoa; phylum Chordata; class Amphibia; order Caudata; family Salamandridae; genus Pleurodeles; species Pleurodeles waltl. The sequence continues at coordinate 497,491,060 of NC_090445.1, forward strand.
CAGAGAAGGAATGACCTGTTCTTGCTTACAGCTTACAAATAAAGAAGAATACCACTTACGAAGTTTGCTGTTTCTTTCCTGGATCGAAGGACCACACACAACAAAAAGTGGCGACGAAGGTGGGATCGTAATCCAGCGTAATCCAGCGTTTCCATTTTGTGGGAACGAACGCCGACGAACGCCGAGGATCTTCGAGGAAACTGGCTAATCCTTGCAGTGAGTCGGGCTTGTGAGGGTGGAGTAGCAGTGCTACAGTGCAAAGTTTGCTTCAGGACATAAAAAGCAGCACGCGCGACGTCCGTTGGGTGCTCGAGACAAGTTTCACATACGCACGCCCTTACTGGCGCGTGCGTTGCTATGAGCTCAACGTCAATGCGGCATGACGCACTGTATGGTGACGGGCGTCGTCTAGGCAACTGCATAAACAGTCCAGGAAGTTGGCAAGCAATTTTTTTTTTTTTTTTCTCTCTTTATGTGACGTCGCAATGAATTGAGCTACTTTGTTTCCAAGAAGTTCCCTTACTAGTGTGCTGAGTCGAACAAGTTAAAGTTAAAACAACCACTAGGACCTACGGAGGATTATATATATATATTTAAAAATAAAAAATATAATAATAAAATAGCACTACTATAACATTGTAAGGAACAGGTCAGCTTCTATCATCACAATGGCACAACAGAATTTTAGCATAAGCCCACCACATGCATTTTGGGTTTCAGGTACTGAACCCTCAATCAAATGGACAGAGTGGAAGGATTACTTTACTAATTACATTGAGGCTATAGACGAAGGAAAGAAAATGTCTCCAGAACAGAAAAAAGAATCCTGTTACATTCGCTTGGTCCAGTAGGATTGAAAACGTATAGTAGAATGCAGAAAAATTGACCTATTGGAGATGGAAACATTTTTGATGCAGCATTAATGGATCTTGACAAGTATTTCGCACCAAAAGTATGCATTGGCATCACACGTTTCAAATTTTTTCAACGCAAACAGCATAAAGAAGAAGAGGTAGATGATTACGTAGCGGAATTAAAGAAGTTAGCCATTGATTGTAAATTTGGCATTTTACATGATGATCTCATTAGAGATCAATTAGTCATGCATGCTCGTAATCAGTCCATACAGGAACGCCTATGGATAAATGGCGGTGCACCACTGGAAGATGTTCTAATGATTATTCGTAAAGCTGAGATTTCGGGAAGGTGTGCGACGGAATTGAAACCTTAGGATAAAGAGGATTGTAGTGTTTTCAAAATAAATAATCGCAAATCAACATCTAACTACAAAGAGAGAGCATCAGAAAAAACTCCAACGTTCAACTACAAGGAGAAGGTAGAACACAGAGATAAAAGATGTTATCGTTGTGGCAGTAGAGAACACTTGGCATTTTCAAAATCGTGTCCCGCTGCGAAACAAAGGTGCAACAACTGTGGCGTAGTTGCCCATTTTGGCAAAGTATGTCAAAAGAAAAGAAATAGCGTTAAATGCGTGTATGAGAATAAAGTCAACAGCGATACAGAAGACGAATGTGAAAATATTAACATGATCAAGAATGTACAGAACAAATTTGTATTGAACATTAATGGAAGTTATTTGTCAAAAAAACCAATGTGCGAAATGAAAATTGGAGGGATAGATATCAATATTCATGCTGATTCGGGATCGCCATTTACCATAATTAACGAGAACGTGTGGGAAGATAAATTTTTGCCAAAAGTAGGGAAACATTTATTACCTCCTGACATTGAACCGGAGAGTTATACGGGCGAAAAAATCAATGTACTTGGGTACAGATGGCTAGTTTTTCAATTCAAAGGAAGGAGTGCCAGAGGAAAATTATATGTAGCAAAAAAAGGACCTTCAGTCCTGGGTTGGCAAGACCAAGGTAGATTACATATGATTTTAGATCCCAACAGTGAGGATAAAGTACTTCTGGCAGACTTAGGAAATTCAATGGAAGAGGAACTGGAAAAGAAGTTTCCTAAAGTCTTTAACAAACAACTCGGGAAACTATGCAGGTTTGAGCATGAGATTGTATTGAAACATGATGCACAGCCTAAAGTACATAAATTACGACCTGTACCTATAATGGTAAGAGAAGAAGTGTCGAACGAATTGGAGAAATTGGTACAAATGAACGTAATTGAGCCCATTGAGAGCTCGGAATGGGTTTCACCGGTGGTCGTAGCACGACGCAGTAACGGGAAGATCCGTGTTTGTGTGGATTTGCGTCACCTCAACAATAACATTGTCATAGAACAATTTCCGTTGCCAAAAATTACTGAATTGGTATCCAGTCTTAATGGCGCTACTTGGTTTTCTAGTATTGACTTATCAGCGGCGTACCATCAGATTCCTCTGTCACTACAATCGAGGAAATTAACAGCCTTTATCACTCATATAGGGTGTTTTCAATTTAAAAGAATGCCTTTCGGTTTGGCATCTGCCGCTGCTGTTTTCCAGCGTTTGATGCACAAACTATTTGGAAAGGAAAAAGGAGTAATGTTCTTTCAGGACGACATCCTTGTGTTTGGAAACAAAAGAGAATGTCACGATGGTAGAGTGCAACGTGTGTTATGTATTTTGGAAGACAATGGATTGACTGTTGAAATGAGTAAGTGCAAGTTTGCAGAGAGAGGTGTGACATATTTGGGGCACGTTATTAGAGGCGAGGGAGTTAAACCTAAGCCATCTTTAGTAAGCACTATTAAGGAAATGTCACCACCATCATGTAAGGATGACGTTAGGTCATTCTTGAGCATGGCAGAATTTTGTGCAAAGTTTATTCCAAATTTTGCAGAGAAAGTATTCAACATAAGACAACTTCTTAAAAAAAATGCAAAATTTGATTGGAACTCAGAGTGTGACGTGGAACTCAAAAATATCAAAGAATGTTTGTGCAAGGTCCCTAATTTGAGTGGTTTCGATCCGCAACTCCAGTGCTACTTGACCACAGATGCGAGCGATAAAGGTCTGGGTGCAGTGTTGTCACAAAAGGATGATTGTGGTACGGAGAACATTATCCTGTTTGCATCTAGATCTTTGACATCGGCTGAGGAAAAATATCCCATTATTGAAAGAGAGGCGCTTGCTTGTGCGTGGGGTTTGGAGCATTTTCGTTCATTTGTGTGAGGTAGGAGTGTCATCATCCAATGTGATCATAAACTACTAATGAAACTTTTGTCTTCAGAGGGTAGCGTTATAGCATCGCCAAGAATTGCGAGGATTTGTATGAGGATGAGAGAGTACATTTACAAGATGGTGTACGTACCAGGGAAGAAGAATGTGTTGGCTGACTGTTTCTCTAGAATGCCATGTCCTTTAGAAGAATGTGTGGAGGACCCTTGGGATCAGTTTAAAATAGCGTTTATTTTTGATTCAGGCTTACCTGCTTTAAGTAAGGACAGGTGGGAAGTGGAACAAAAAAAGGATGAGGAATTGCAAAGTGTGCTAAAATTTTTGCAGGTAGGGTGGCCCAAAAAAGATTTATTGTCTGAAGGGAGTAGACATTTTTGGGAAGTCAGAGCGGAGCTATCTATAGAGAATGATTTAATTTTGAGGGGAAATAGGTTTGTTCCTCCTAAGAACTTACGTGCAAGCATCATAGAATTATGCCATGAGGGTCATTTTGGGATAGTACGTACTAAAACAATTGTTAAAGAATATTTTTGGTGGCCAGGAATTGATAGCGCAGTGGAGAGATTTGTGCGTAATTGCCATGTGTGTGCATCTGCTGACAAAACTTTACACACTTTGAGACCACCTATGGATCAGAAGTTAGTTCCAGTAGTACTTTGGGAATGTGTGGCCATAGACTTAATGGGGCCTATTGGAGAACAGCAGGAGTATTTGGTGGTCATCATGGACCTTTTTTTTCAAAATGGCCTGTGGTTAAAGTAGTTAAAAACGCTGATACTGCATCTGTGTTGGAATGTTTGGACCAAACATTTTGTTCGGAAGGTATTCCGGCTTTACTCTTAAGTGACAATGGGGTACAATTTGTCTCAAACATTGCTAAGGTTTATTTCAATAGAGTTGGAGTTTCACACAAAACCACTTCATTGTACAACCCTAGTGGTAACGGTTGTGTTGAGAGGTTTAACAGAGTGTTAAAAGGAGTCATTCAAGCAGCTATGAGAAAACAGAACGATTGGCATACAGCTGTTTGGAAAGCGGTTTGGGCATATAGGGTAACAGAAAACGAAGTTACTGGCATTAGTCCATTTGTTGCCATGAGGGGTAGAAAGCCTAGATGCAAGTTTAATCCAGCATGGTTATACAAATGTGGTATGGATTTTTGGTCTGTGAATGATGTACGTAAGAGGATGGAAAAAACACAGGATAGAAGCAAATCATATTTTGATAAGGCTCATGGTGCGAAAAAAACCCAGGTCAAGGTTGGAGATTGGGTAAGAATTAAAAAACCTTTCAAAGTAGTCAAAGGTGAGAGCCAATATTTTGAACCGGAACAAGTAAAGGAGGTATTACACAATGCTGTGAAGTTGCAAAATGGAAAAGTGTGGAATTTGAAACGGATTGCATTATGTCCAGAAGTACATGAAAGTGAGGATGTGGAGAATCTAGATAATAAGATGAATGACCCTTTTGGAGTGGATGATGGTGAGACCTATAAACCAGGCACACCAGTTTTGAGAGACAGTAATTGTAGTACGCTTGAAAGTTCCTATAACGAATCAACCAGCAAAACTAATGGTGGCGATGATATGGAAGGAATTGGTGAAGCAAGGGATCAAATTCAGAGAAAACAAGAGTCACAATTGGTTTCACAAGAGTTGGAACACAACCAGATTTTGGACACTGACAAGAGAAGAAGAAATTTACCTCTGTGGCTAAAAGACTTTGGGGGTTATTCCAACTTTGGAGGAAGTGGTAATCTGTCCCAAAAGTGACGGTAAAGTGACGGATATACCACCAGCCGTATTACGAGTCCATTATATCCTATGGAACTCGTAATACGGCTGGTGGTAAATCCGTCTCATTTGGGACGGATTACCACCTCCTCCAAAGTTGGAATAACCCCCTTTGTTTTAGATTAAGGATTTCACTATTCAGTAGTTCTTCTTTTGTATTTTCTTTTTGAGGTTCTTTTGTTTTATTTATTTATATAATTTTTTTTTTTTTTTCTCTTTCTCTTTTTCATTGTATTAAGGAAGGGGGGGTGTTGGAATGTAAGTCTTAGTCAAGTCTTATTGAACCAAGTCTTATTAAGGAATGGGGATGTGTTGTGTTGGGATGTACTGTATCGTGGGTTGGAATTGTGGGCTGGAATGCACGAGAGGGTGGAATGTACGGGAGTCTTGGAGACACCACGTCATGGATTGTGGACGCGGATGGAACGGGAGGACGGGAGACAGTTGAGGAGGGCAGAGAAGGAATGACCTGTTCTTGCTTACAAATAAAGAAGAATACCACTTACAAAGTTTGCTGTTTCTTTCCTGGATCGAAGGACCACACACAACAGTATGGAAGAACCTGTCTAGATTTATTCAACTGGTAATACTGGAATGAAAAATCACATGAGACATGAGCAGCCAACTCATGGTCTTGTTTCTTTTCCTAACAGGGGGAAGCATATAATGATGCCCCCCCCCCCACAGAAAAATGTTTCACATTCCCTTCCTTGCTCCTTCCACCTCTCTCCCTTGTCCCCCACCCTACACAGAGCTCACAGCTGGTAAATGTGTGCACGAAGCCCAAAGAATTGGATGTTCTTTGTGGTTTTGAGGACAGAATAACCACCCCCAAATGGTAATAACCCATTCCATGGTGTTTAATCTGTAATTGCACAATACTGAATGGATTTACTGAAGGTTGTGGCAAATTTTCATGGAAAATTACTGTGCGGTAAATCCTTTCCAGTACCATGCAACTGCTAATGGGACCCAGGTGTTTTATGGCTGATACAAATATCAGGGGGGGGCTAGTGGTCATCCACTCTTATATCAATGTAACAGTTCACACAGTAATTAATTTATTTTTAATCTCCACAGGTTAATTGTATAGCAACTGAACCCAACTTAATCATTTGGGACCAAATACCATTTTGTGAAGCACTATGAAGAGGTACTGCCATTCAGTACTGTTGAGTGCCTTTTCAGCAAGTCTAGTGACACCAACCCTAATTACTAATTGCTAGCTGTCACATCTTCCATGATGTGCGTAAGTCTCTGTAAGTCCTGCCTAGGTCTTCTTTGCAGCATAAATCAGCATTGGTCGAATGAATCAGTTTTGTGATGATTCCTTTAAGGTGACTTGCGCAGTTTCCTAAGCAGTTTATGACCTGTTTTGACAGTATTGAGTTCCTAAGCAGTTCCAAAACACACTGTTAATTCAGTCTTATGTATGAACCGTTGTATGAAATCAACTATTATTGACTATGTTTGTGCTTGTGCAGTACTTAATTTGTAGATAATTACTATACCACAAAGTATTGCTCAGGAGGCCATTGCAGCTTCCTCCCAAGCTGACCTGCCATCACAGGCACATGCCAGTGTAAACATCCCTACTAAGCATCACATGGTGTGGTTGCGCTATAATTAATTGTGTATTTAATTGTTAAACTGTTGTGCCCCTCTCTGAAATAGACAGACAGCGGGGTTATGTGGCGGACTGTCATAATAAGTACGTTCAGGTAGTAACAATTGGCATGGGCAAACACCAGCAAATTAAGAACTATGGGCCAGATGTAGAAAACAGTTTGCACGTCGCTAGAATTATCTGCAATGTACCTACGAACAGGAGATGAGGGACTAGGATATGTAACAAGTGTGGTGTAAGGCAGACTCAATGTACTTTCCCAGGACCCGAAAAATAGAAGCACTGACAGGAGAAGAAGATGAAACATTTTCGATACCTGATGAGCCGGATGATGAGGACATCGTACAGTGAACCAAACAACACATTGGGGATGGTGAAATATTAGAATTCATAGATTTGTAAAATTAATATTATTGGCTAGAGTCATAGCAGCTGATTGACTGACCAATTAGGAATTAGGGGGATGGACTGAAAAACTCTAATAAAAAGTCATGACAAGGGGATAAAACGTCAGATGCGAGGGGAGAATTGATGATGCCCGAAGACGCAATTTGAGATTATGTCATTGGGCTCATGCTCTTGAGAGCCTGATGCATTGCTGATCAATTGATGACCTGAGGACGAAGACTGACTTAACTTTTGTGCCTTTCTTTCTAAGTGCCAACTGCGCTGTTTAATAGTTATTCTCTTAGCTAGATGTTTTCCAAATTCATGTTCTAAATTGTTTTCGCATGAAGTCCCACATGCTAAATGCTAATCTGGGTTAGGTAAGGATTCTTTGGGTGACTCTGACAGTGACAAATGATTGATGGACTGATTGCTGAACTCTGCTATTAATGCTGTTGTATTCATCTTTGTTGGCTTATGCTGAGGCATTAGAATATGTGTTTTCTCAAGTTCTGATTAGATTATGTTATTGGTGGTCAATAATGAACTAATTCTAAGCTGATTGAATAAAGTTTGAATTATCCTTATGACTTAGTATAGTTACTAATTGGGAAATAAAATTGATAAAACTTATAATTGAGTTGTGGTTATTCATGAAATGTTGATATATTGTCTCATGCTTAATGATTCTCTTAGTGATTGTTGATTGATTACATTGATAATTGATGTTCATCGATTACTACATAGCTAGGATACTCCGTGCGATCCAAAATGTTCCTCAGCCTATACGCGTCCCCTTGTAAGTTTACTTACCAAGGATCAGGCGCGCTAGCAGTTTTTTGTAGCAGCTTGATGGTTAGTTTTCTTGAAGAACTAGTTATGTGGTGATTGGTGGTGATGGTGGTAGTTTAAGTTAGGGTTAGTTGTTCATTTTATGAGGGTTGAATTTTTTTAATTTTTTTATTGCAATTGTAGCAAAGATGATGTCCCCTTAAGCCCAGAAATGACTTTCCCAGATCCTGGATCCCGCTAGTAAAGATGGGTATGTTCTCTGCATCTTTGTGATAGTATGAAAGTGGTAGGATTTCGCTTGCAAAGGCTTATGCAAATCGCAGGTGAATTGTGACGTATGTGAGGAAAGTAGGGAGTCTGCGTATTCTAGTTGAGGTTCAGTAGGAGTGTGCGTACTCCGCAGTATGAGAGTAGGGAAGTCGTAGAACTTCATATGTGTGTGGCGCTTTGTGCTAAAAAATTGTCCATGTGGTTGTTGGTGATGTAGGGACCCTGCGTGGTCCAAGACTCTGGAGTATATTGACAAGTGTAGGAGACACTTGGTTATATGTTGTAATCTGTCTGGTTAAGTAGGTTGATCGGGCATGGTCAACAAGTCGGTGAGTAAGTTAAGTGAGTAAGGGAAATTTTCAACTGTGATTTGGGGAGTCCCATCTGCACCAGGACAGACCCATTGATCAGTTGAGAGTGAAATTTGCGGGTTGAATTTTACTTGCGAATGTGGGAGACTGAGAAAGAGGAATAGCTACATGAGCGAAAGGGCCATTAGTGAAAATTCGTAAGGCCTCTGAAGCAATTGTGTACCTTCCTGTAGTAAACCAGCTGATTTGTTTTTGGTTATTGTTTTTTGGTTAGTACTTGTAATAATTTTGCATTAGTTCCGTGTGAATCGAAGATGAGGAGAACAAGCTGCAAGACTTTGTCAGCCGCAGTGTGTGAGTGTGACATCAGAGTAAGCCGCGCTGGGATAGGTTGGTTAGTGAGAAGAGTCGCGAGCGGATCGGCAGCCGTCTGTAAGAGGCAATTGGTTGAGTAAGTGGGTGAAAGGAATCTTGGGAGTAAAAGTCATTTCCTTATTGAATTGAATAAATACAACAGAGGAGATGAAGTTTTTCAAGGCGTTTAGGAGTGCCAAGAAGGGCGATAGTTACATTAAGGTGTCAGTGGGGGAGCCGACCCACAGGAAAATTCTCCAGCATGTATTGTGATGGAGGAGAAAGGTGTTGCGCCATGTCTTTGGTTAAAGCAGTGGTGCAAGTTGACCGAGAAACAGGGAGCTTTAGCGTTTCCAGAGCATGGAACGCTTAATTTGAGAATTTTGTATCAGTTGCAAATGTCATTATGTGAGACAAAGCCACTTCCGAGACAGGCACAGTTTGAGGCTTTAGCGGTTTGGGAGCTTGTAGCTAGACAGCAGCAAGAGATGAAGTTCCAAAGGAGAATAAGGAAGGTAGAAAAGTCCTTGGCAGGAGCAAGGTGTGATTGAGAACAGAAGAAGTGCAGAGTGACAATGTTACAGGGTGTTAGGATGGCTCCTGCTATTGCAGAGGAAGATGAGTCAGATGAAAAAGAGGATGATGACAAGAGTGATAAGGGTTCAAGTGATAAGAAGAAGAAAAAGACTTCTGTAGACGAAGAAGATTCAGATGTTGAGGATCTTATCACACAGATATTTAGGGATTGACCTCCGCCAAAAGCGGCGCCAGACGGGGGTCCAAGTACTAGTTCTGTTCTGACTACTCCAGCACAAGTGTCGGGAACAGTGGGACCAGTGCAGACAGATAATGGGCAGGTACAAGGAATAGTGCAGAGTACTCCTAATGTAGTGACTACTTCAGTGGTTCAAGCGCAGATGTACCCACCATTGATACAGAGAATGTATCCAGCTGTACCAATTCTTGAGTCAACATCGAACTTAGTGGTGCCATCGGAAGAAGTGGTTCCGAGGCCAATGCTAGTTCAGACTGAGCTGACTCCAATGTTGTTGCTGCAGGCAAAGACACAGGGTTTGCCGAAGTTCACGCTAATGACAGTGATAAATCAGACTATGGGAGTAGCCCTTCCACAAAATGTGAGTGTCAGAGCAGCACCAGATGCAATATCGCTGCAGATTACTGTTGGTCCAGCGGTACCATTGTTTGCGCAAAAGAAATCGGATACAGGAGATCAGAGTGAAATGTCACAGAGCCATTGTGAAGAAGGGAGTGAGAGATCATGTGCAGGTGACATCGTCAATGGGTCAGACCTTTGATGGATTTAGACCTTTAATGGATCTTAGTCCACTTGTTGCGCTTCCAGATGCGGTAAATGGCCTGAGTGCAAGTCAAAGCTTGAAGCTTTTGTCACCACAGACTCCAAGTGCAGTGGTACAGCAGGTACCATTGCTGAATGCTTGTAACATCTCATTATAGGGGTTGACAGCACAGCAACTGAATGAGTGGTTGGATAGTTTGAGTACTCCTCGAAATGCATTTAAGGGTGAAGAGCAGATAAATTGTGTAAGGCTGGCTACTGAAATAACCAAGCTAGTCGAGGGAACGATGGGAGTGAATATATTAGAATCCTATACAGAAGAAGTGCTGAGGTATTTGCGTCCGAGGATTATGAGAGAATTTGTCAAGATACATCAAAAATTGGCAGACCTGGCAGATAAACATGACATAGAAATTGAGAAAACAAAACACTTGAAACGAAGCTAGAGGTTTGATTTCGAGGCAAAAGATTTTGAACATATGAGGTCAGCAGGGATGAAGACGCACCTTAAAGAATTATTGCAGAGTGCTCAGATTTGGGGAGCATTAGAGAAGTGGGAAGGCAGATGGGCGAAGAAGAAGGATAAATGGAAACGAGATTCACAAGAAGGGTCTGAAAATGCTGAGAAAGAAAAGGATCCAGTAAAAATCTTACCGATGAGGGAAATTCCAGGAGGGCAGTTTGTTCATGTTCCATTGCACAGGAGTGATATTCTGTCATTCACAAATGATTATCCAAAACTGAGAGAGCAACCGGTTGAGTGGTACCAGCAGACAGATAGATTTGTGAAACTTTCTAAATGTCTGTGGGAAGACTTGAACACCTTGTTGGAAATAGTGGATCCAGCTGACTTGTGGGTTGAGTGCAAAAGAGCAGTGGATTGGCCGACGAGTGAACCGGAAAGGGATAAAGTTACAGGTGCACCATCACCTGAAGTGATGAAACATTATTATAAGGTGATTGAGTTCCTGAAAACGAGAATCTCGCCTAAAATCATTGACTGGCAGAGGATTGATAGGACAGTGCTGGAGGCGAAAGAGTCAATACATACCTACTATGAGAGATTGCTGAAAGCGTTCAAGGAGTACAGAGGTAAAGAAGCAATTGAGCCAAAAGACATGTTGCACTTTGTGTTTAGGTTCGTCGAAGGATTGAAACCTGCCTGAAATAGGGCAGATGATTAAGAGTCATTTGATTTGCTGGCAAGCAAAGCCGATTGATGAGGTATTGCAGTATGCGAAATGTAGTGATGAGATTGAGTTGAAGCAGAAAAAGCTGAAGGAGAAGGCAATGGTGATTCAAATCTAGGCAGCTCAGACAGGAGTGCAGGGAGCTTTAGTGCAGCAAATACCGCAGCAGCAGGGAACTGTCATGTTCCAACCTCAGATGAGAGGTAGGGGTTGTGGAGTCAATATGAATCACGGTCCGGATTTGAGTACTGTGGTGGTTCAAAATGATGTACAAGGGATGAAGAAGATGTTACCGGGTCATCTGTGCTGAAATGTGGGACACTGGAAGCAGGAGTGTCCGTTGATGGTGCAGGATGGTGTTGTTCAGCAAAGTGGTGATGTCAATACATTTCAAACTGTGAAAGTCCCTAGAATGAGAAGACTTAATCCGACTTGCAGAATCAAATGCAGGGTTTTCATCCCATGCAGCAGGTGCAAGTGCTTCCTGCACAGGTGACACAGTTGCAACCAATGCAGCAGCAGGTTCCTATGGTACCTAGACAGCAAATGCAGATACCTCAAGCCGCGATGGAACAGCAACGGATGATGCTTACTCCACAGGTCACAGGTCAGAGACAAGATAGAAGTAATGACACAGTGCACCAATTCCCATTACATAGTGAGAATGAAATAAACGATGAATGGATGAGTATCAGTTTGGATGAAGAGCCATGTATGCTTGCAGTGTCCTTAGAGGTAGATCAGAGAGGACCTTTTCTGAAGGAAAAGGTAATGGGTCACAGAAACTCATTCTTAGTGGACACAGGAGCTACACGCTCTACAGTGAGAAGTGCAGAAGTTCTGAACTTACGGCTTTCAGGCCGAACAGTTCAGGTTGTGAGGGTAGCGAACAGACAATTGACAAATCTAATCACAGATCCAGTACAGGTTGAGATTGGCAACTTCCAGGGACTGCATAAGTTTGTAGTCTGTGACTCAAGTCCAGTGTCACTACTGGGAAGGGATTTGTTGGGCAAGACCAGGTGTTCAATTAGTTGTTCAACTACAGGAATAGAGGTTCAGACAAATAGTGATGATGAGGACCAACAGGCACCTGAAACTGAGACTGAAAACGTCAACGAAGAGTACCCATTGATTGAGTTTCTCCTGATGTTTACTGTGAAAGAATTGCATGCAGACTTACAGGGAACAGTATAGGAGAACGTGTGGGACCTGACAGGTAAAGAAGTGGGTTTGATCAAGGGAGTAGAACTGATTAAGATTACTTTGAAGCCGAATGTAGTGTTCCCGCAGCTTCCACAGTATAACATGGCACAAGATGTTCTGATGAAAGTGGCGCAGATAATTGGAGATTTTCTAAAACAAGGGGTTTTGAAAGAGGTGTTGAGCAGCCCATGTAATTCACCGACAATGGGCTTGAAGAAGCCGTGTGGGAAAGTTTGCATTGTTCAAGACTTGCGAAAATTCAAAGACATGGTGGTCAAGTGTTACCCTGTAGTGCAGAACCCAGCAGTGATACTGTTTCAGATTCCTTGCGATGCTGAGTGATTCACAGTGGTTGACTTGTCACAAGCTTTCTTTTCTTTGCCTCTTCATGAGGATAGTCAGTTTCTTTATAGTTTCAAATTCCTAGACAGAGTCTACAGCTGGTGCAGACTGCCACAAGGGTTTAAGGAGTCACTTTCTCTGTTCAATCAGATGCTGAAAAAAAAATTGGAGTCATTGGAACTACTGTACCAATCGACTCTAGTGCAGTACAATGATGATTTGTTGATTGCGTCCAAGACAAGGGACGAGTGTAAGTATGACTCGATTGCCCTGTTAAATCACTTGGGAAAGTTTAGACATAAAGTGTCACCTTTGAAATTGCAGTGCTGTCAGAAGTCAGTGAAATACTTGGGACAACAGATTGAGAAAGGGTCAAGGAGAATCTCTAGAGAGAGGATTACAATGATACTGCAGAGAAGTCCTCCGACTTCACAGAGCGATGTCAGAATGTTTCTGGGAATGGTAGGTTATTGTCGTCAGTGGATTCCAAATTTTGCTGAGATTGCCAAACCATTGCAGCAACTGACACACAAAGATGTTACAGATCCCATAACTTTAGATGAGGATCAGATGAAAGCGTTTACTGAGTTGAGAGAGAGTTTGTGCAGAGCTCCAGCGTTGGGGATGCCTGATTACACGAAGAAATTCACATTGTTTTGTCATGAACGTGATGCTTGTTCTTTGCCTGTTTTGACACAGGTCCATGGGGGTGCTTATCGTCCAGTAGCCTATTTTTCAGCTACCTTGAACCCAGTCGCAGCAGCTTTACCAGGTTGTCTGCGTGCTGTTGCTGCAGTTGGTCAAAGCCTTTCACAATGTGAGGGATTAGTGATGGGATACCCTTTGAAGGTAATGGTTGCTCACTCTGTTGAGATTTTACTGACAAGGACGAAAACATAGTATTTCACTGGTGTCAGACTGACAAGGTATGAGAAGAGCATACTAGGTGCTCCAAATGTAACATTGAAAAGATGTACTGTGTTGAACCCAACAACATTACTTCCAAGCGATACTGTTGAAATTGAAAAAGAGGAAGACATCGAGCATGATTGTCTTGAAGTAACTGAACTGTGTACAAAACCAAGGTCTGATATCAGAGATACTCGATTGGAAGAAAATTACCAAATTGTCTTTGTTGATGGCTCATGTCTCAGAGATGGTACAGGGACATTGTGAGCAGGATATGCTGTATGCACAATCACAGGTACATTAGAAGCTTCGAGGTGTATATTCTGCACAAGTGGCAGAATTGGTAGCTCTTACTAGAGTGTGTCATGTTTCTGCGAGACTGAGAGTCACAATCTATACTGACAGCCAATATGGATTTGGAATTGTTCATGATTTTGGTCAATTGTGGTTGCAAAGAGGTTTCCTGACCTCTACTGGTACACCAGTAAGAAATGGCAACAAGATAAAAGAGTTGTTGTATGCAATACAGTTACCTGAAGAAATTGCTGTGGTGAAATGCAATGCACATCAAAGGTCACAGGATTACATCTCACTGGGAAATGGATATGCAGATAAAGTCACAAGGTTTTGTGCATTGAACTGTATTTCGTTCAAAGACAAATGGAAGTTGATGTCAGAAGAAGATAACACATGTACAAGTTTTGCATTGATAGTGATTGATACTCTGGAAGAGTTGAAAACATTGCAAAGTAATGTTGACAAAGAAGAGAAAGGTCTTTGGGCCAAATTGAAATGTGTCCAAAGACCTGATAAGATTTGGGTTTCAGAGGAGGGTCAGATGGTCCTGCCAAATAGTTTATTGTCACAAATGGCCAGATATTATCATGGCCAGGCACACATTGAGAGGGATTCCATGGTTAGATTGTTTAAGATCGACTGGTTTAACCCTAAGTTGAGGCAGGCAGCAGAGGCAGTATGTCATCGCTGTATAGTTTGTCAGCAACTAAATGTGGGAAAAGGAACAGTAGTGAATTTGAGGCACATTGGAAGAGCTGGAGGTCCATTCAGCAGAATGCAATTGGATTTCATTGAGATGCCTGTATGAGGAGGTTTAAAGTACATGCTGGTGATAGTGTGTGTTTTTAGTCACTGGATTGAAGCATACCCTACAAGGAGGAATGACAGTCTCACAGTAGCAAAGTTATTACTCAGAGAGTTAATACCATGTTTCGGGTTTCTGAGCTCTTTATAATCAGATAGGGGAAATCACTTCAATAACGAGGTGATTAAACTCTTATGTACAGCACTAAACATTGAGCAAAAGTTGCATTGTAGCTACCGCCCTGAAGCATCAGGACTGGTGGAACAGATGAATGGTACCTTGAAATCAATAATTGAAAAGATGTGTGCAGCTACGAATCTGAAATGGCCAGATGCATTGCCTTTGATGTTGATGTCAATGAGAAACACACCTGACAGGAAGACAGGGCTGTCGCCCCATGAAATCCTCATGGGCAGAGCAATGAGATTACCAGCAGTTCCAGCCAATGCACTTGTGAATATTACAGATGATATGGTGTTGGACTACTGCAAGGGTCTGGCTGATGTGATTCGCTCTTTCTCTCAGCAGGTGCAGGCCACCACCCTGCCACCCATCCACGATCCAGGGCACAACCTGAGAGCCAGTGACTGGGTCGTTGTCAGAAAGCATGTTCGCAAGACCTGTTTGGAACCGCTTTGGAGGGGTCCTTATCTGGTGGTGTTAACAACTACAACAGCTGTGAAGTGTGTAGGACTTCCAAACTGGATATACACGAGCCATACAAAGAGAGTGGTATGTCCACCAGATCATGAAGAAGCGTTGTTGAAAGCACCAACAGCAGTGAAATAGGTTGCCGCACCTGAGTCAGAAAAGAAGCCAATAGAGTCTGAAGTTGAACCAGAGCTCGTGGAAGATGGTTCTAGTACCCCTGTAAGAGACGAAAGTGAAGAATTACAGGATGGTGCGGAAGAATCTATCTCAATGGATATAGCAGGAGAGCCTAGCTCAGCAGAGATTCTCTCAGTAGAACACATGCTGTAAAGCAGACAGAGCAAGTGCCAGACCAAGAGGGGGAAAGAGTTGAGACGGATCAAAGTCAAAGTGATACGACTCCTCCTGAGCCCATTGCAGGTCCATCAAGAGAAAACACTATAGAGAAAGAGAAGGAGAAGAGTCCAAGCTTGAGAAGAATATTAAAAGAAGGAACAAGAAAAGGAGATAATTCGCCTGAATCGCAGATAGGGAAGAAAAAGGAACTGGTCATAAATTAAACAATAGAGGAAGAAGTGGATACTACGAGAAAAGAAGAATTGAGTGAAGAAGAACTAAGTGGTGATCAAAGGTTGAAAAGAAAGAGAATAGCAAGTCGACGCTGCGCAGGTCCTGAATGGGCGTATTCAACAACTAATGAATGGCAACACAAGTTTATGTCTTTTGTGTTTTGATATAGAGGTTCTGAGTCAATACTTTGATTTAAACTGAAGGTGATCAAGAAAGCTGAATTGTTGAGCTAATCTGAAAAACCTAAGAAAGAGACTGTTGAAAATAAAACTGAAAGAGACATTGATAAATTGATTTGACATTGAAAACACCGGATGTGACAAGCTGCTAATCAATCTGGCAAGGAAAAGGGGTTCTTGAATGTGAAACTGAACTGTAAGAGAAGATTTTTTCTTCATTTTTTATTTTACTGCACTTTATATAAGAGTTACTTCTGCTTTCTGATTCTTTACAGATCATGGCTGAGCTAAATAATAAAGATAGAATTGCTAAATGCTGTAGATACATGAGTGTTGGATTGGCAGTCATGTGTGGAATCTTGTTTATACTGATGATTGTGGGAATGTCTGTTCATGATATGAAAAGAGCTACTATTACTTCTGATCCTGAAACTACTATACTTACAGCTTTAGAGAGCTTTAAGTTAGATGAGAAATATTTGCATGACTATACTAATGCATAAGGAGAGCTTTCTTCTAATGGTTTCTATTGCTTATTGAGTGAGTATGTTGAGACAATGGATGCGAGGACTTGCCTTGTGTGTACGCAAATTCCTTCGTCAGTAGAGGAAGGAGTTATGTACCATAGTTGACTGCTAACTTATGGAATAAGGGGTAGTCTGCTACTAAGAATGTTCTATAATCAAGGCTATATACAGTATTTGTACTCTAACTATGATTTGGTGTTTTCGTTTGTTCCTATTATTAGAAATCTGAGTAGAGTAGCTAAAGAGCATGATATAGTGCTAGTCAGAGGATTATTTGAGCCTACATTAACACTTGTAACAGCCTATGTGCATCAAAATAATCACACATGCTTGCTTACACCTTTAGAAAAGAGCTTTATAGGGCATACTGATGATAGGAGAAAAGCACTAAAAGAAAAATTTGAAAAGGGTTTAGAGAAAAGGACTTATAAGAATGATTATGCTTTCACTGCTATTAAAACACAAGGGAAATTAGCCTTAGATGCGCTACATGTAGGGAAGCTTTGCATATATAGGTCAAAATCACGCACTGACACTTTATTTGTGGGAACGAGTGAATGTAGGCATGTGTTCTTGTTTCAGAGTAAGTGGGCTTTTCTGCTGAATGGTCAGGACCCTGCGAATCCTGGGATCTATTATATATGTGGATTAAATGCTTATTACCGTCTTCCAAGAGGATGGTATGGGACATGTTATTTGGGGATAGTTTTCCCTAAAATTTACCAGATAGAAGACTTAAAGAAGTTTTCGAAATTGACTTCATAAGCCACAGAGGAGGGAAACCTCTTCTGCAATTGTGGGAGATATCTTTGTTGCAGTGATTCTTTCAGTAGGAGTCATTCTGAATTCAATCAAGATACGAAAGTTGTCTACTATTGTGGATAACATGCTGACAAATTTTATAGGGGCAGTACTCCTGATAGATAGTGAATTAGCCGCGGATAGAGCTATGACGCTTCAAAATAGGCTTGCTTTAGACATTCTTTTAGCGAAAGACGGTGGAGTCTGTAAAATGATTAATGCTAGGCATTGTTGCTCCTATACTCCAGACAATAATAGGGAGCTAAGAGACCTACTCACTAATGTGACTAACTCAAGTAAGGATTTGAATGAATTAAAGGAACCAGGTGTTTGGGAAAAAGTTGGAAAAGGATTTGCTTCAGTGGGAAATTGGCTTAGTCAAATTTGGAATGGGGTGTTATTAAAAATCATACAGGGAATATTAATTGTGATGTGATTGCTTGCATATTAGGAATATGGGGTTCATGTAAATTATCTCAAAAGATAACATTTTAAAGATCTAAAAACAATCAGAGGAGGGAAGAACGAAACAGAGAAAGAATTTATAGGGAAGATTTGAGAAGGAGACAAAATACAGCAGAAACTGAATTGTGAATTGTTGTTAAAAAATAATGTGAAGACATATTTAGTCATCAGAGGAGGGACTGTTGACGCAGATATGCTAATTAGAAGTTATTAATAAATGCTTATATGTTATGGTTTATAAAAGCTCACAGAGAAATTAATCGTAGAGAAAAATTAATGTGCACGTTTGAAAATGTGCCCATGGGGAATGGCAGTCACTTATACAAACTTGTACTAAAAGGACTAAAAATGTGTGAAATAGTGAAAATGCATAATAACAATGTAGTCGTATGTCATATTAAGATGTATAACCTATGTTTTGCATTATATTGTAGAATTAAATTAGCTGAAGTTGTGGCCTAGTTTTCCAGGCCTCATACAGAAGCTGAATTTCTAGCGCACTGAAGAGAAGCTGGTGCGTTGAACTGTCCCTGAACTGCATACGTTAATAAAATCTGCTTAGCTAGTATTTTCTGCAATAAACCGATGAACAGGAGATGAGGGACTAGGATATGTAACAAGTGTGGTGTAAGGCAGACTCAATGTACTTTCCCAGGTCTCAAACAATAGAAGCACTGACTGGAGAAGAAGATGCAACATTTTCAATACCTGATGAGCCGGATAATGAGCACATTGTACAGTGAACCAATCAATGAATTGGGGATGGGAAAATATTAGAATTCATAGATTTGTAAAATTAATATTATAGGTTAGAGTCATAACTGCTGATTGACTGACCAATTAGGAATTAGGGGGATGGACTGAAAAACTCTAATAAAAAGTCGTGACAAGGGGCTAAAACTTCAGATGCGAGGGGAGAATTGATGATGCCCGAAGACGCAATTTGAGATTATGTCATTGGGCTCATGCTCTTGAGAGCCTGATGCGTTGCTGATTGATTGATGACGTGAGGACGAAGACTGACTTTGTTGCTGATCCATTCCGTGGATAGGTAGCTATGACAATGTGACTGATTAACTTTTGTGCCTTTCTTTCTAAGTACCAACTGCGCTGTTTAATAGTTATTCTCTTAGCTAGATGTTTTCCAAATTCATGTTCTAAATTGTTTTCGCATGAAGTCCCCCATGCTAAATGCTAATCTGGTTTAGGTAAGGATTTTTTGGGTGACTGTGACAGTGACAAATTATTGACGGACTGATTGCTGAACTCTGCTATTAATGCTGTTATATTCATCTTTGTTGGCCTATGCTGAAGCATTAGAGTATGTGTTTTCTCAAGTTCTGATTAGATTATGTTATTGGTGGTGATTAATGAACTAATTCTAAGCTGATTGAATAAAGTTTGAATTATCCTTATGACTTAGCATTGTAACTAATTGGGAAATAAAATTGATAAAACGTATAATCGAGTTGTGGTTATTCATGAAATGTTGATATATTGTCTCATGCTTAATGATTCTCTTAGTGATTGTTGATTGATTACATTGATAATTTATGTTCATCGATTACTACATAGCTAGGATACTTCATGTGATCCAAAAGCTTAATCGGCCTATATGCGTCCCCTTGTAAGTTTACCTACTAAGGATCAGGTGCGCTAGCAGACCCAGTTGTTTCAGTGGGGATTGATTAACTCTGGTGTCCTGAGACCTCAATAGGGTTGATTCTCAAATTGCAAAGCAGGCACACGTTTTAGCATTTGACTTTTAAAGTAGTGAGACAGAGAAGTCCAAAACTGACCCAAGAAGGTGCTTTTGGCTAAAAACGTAGAATTCAGCAATAAACACCAGTAAATGAATGTCCATTCAGTGCTTTTATTTTAGGATAGCAAACGTTTTCTAATGCACAAACAGTTACACATTACACACAATAGTACTACAAATATACAAACATTTACAGGTTTTAGAAGACCACGTGGTGTAAAAAGATTAACCCAGGGCCAACTCTTCTACCCCAAGGGTTTGTAGGACGCAGAACCAACACTAAAACACTTGCCTAATGTGCTAATCAGTGGTATTTAATGAATCTAAATATTTGCCTACAGTCTTAAATAGGCTTTTCACAGTAAGCAAACACCAGCTACCTGACTTTTGACATTGACATTTCACAATATACCATGGTGGCTGACTCTTTCACAGCATCAAATATAACACTAGAATGACAAATCACACCTTAGGCAGATCTAAATACTAATAAGAAGCCTCCCACTGTAGAGACAAACATGCAGCTGGCCTCACCGTTCAAGCAATTCCCTCTTCATATCTAAATTACTCCAGTCTGTTCCTTGAGAGACAAACAGAATCTTGACCAAACCAATTTTGATTCTTCTCGGCCTGCGAGCTCCAACTACTCTTCCCTACTGGAGTTTGTATAAATGGTTGCTTAGCAACCAGTCATCATTACTTTTATTTTCTCCTTATTTCACACAATAGCTGCTCTGGTGTTTTGACTTACTTATACGAGCCATAGTGTTTCACTGGCCCTTATACGTAAGGCATTTGTGCACTCTTTGTTGGCACCTGTACCTTGGCATCAGCTTCTCCCACTAGTCACATAGCTCTTTGGCCATTCTTTTCTTTCATGTGGCAACTTGATGCTGATTGCAGATGCAACTGGCCTTTGAACATAAACCTTGGACTGTAGATAGCATTCTTGAAGCATTTGAATACTCTCTTCACACCCCACTAGGTGGCGCATTTTTATTTACATTTATGGCGGTGTGGTGCCAGTTTATGGAGTTACCTGGCTTCTATTTTAGTCAGGGCCTGAAATGAGTGGTCGTGAATACGTTGAATAAAGAAGATGTTTATTTCAATTCCAAAGATAAATCAATCCTGTAGAAGAGGGGCACAGGCACCGCAACCAACCGTTACTTCTCCACATCTGTCACCTGGAATGCCGTGACATCACTCTATACGATGTCACACGATTCCAGGTGACACATCCTGATTCTAACCACATCACCACACTTCTTCCTCTCTTTGAAACACTTCTTTCCCCCTTTGAAAACTCTACCCAAACTAAATTCATAAATTAAACATTAAGCATTACATTAAAATAATTCTAAGAATACCAACAACATCTCATCTACAATTATCCGCCTACAAATAAAATCTTAAGAAACATGTGATATACAAATAAACTCTATAGAACATACACACATTTTTTTTTTTTAACATCATGACATTAATCCCGAAATGTTTTTTTTTTTTTTTTTTTTTTTTACATCATGACATTGGTGGTCATTCTGACCCTGGCGGTCTTTGACCGCCAGGGCGGAGGACCGCGGGAGCACCGCCGACAGGCCGGCGGTGCTCCAATGGGGATTCCGACCGCGGCGGTAAAGCCGCGGTCGGACCGGCACCACTGGCGGGGTCCCGCCAGTGTACCGCGGCCCCATTGAATCCTCCGCGGCGGCGCAGCTTGCTGCACCGCCGCGGGGATTCCGACCCCCGAGGTCGGACCGCCGAGATCCGGATGGCGGTAGGGGGGGTCGCGGGGCCCCTGGGGGCCCCTGCAGTGCCCATGCCACTGGCTGCGCAGACAGTGAAATACGCGACGGGTGCAACTGCACCCGTCGCACAGCTTCCACTCCGCCGGCTCGATTCCGAGCCGGCTTCATCGTGGAAGCCTCTTTCCCGCTGGGCTGGCTGGCGGTCTGAAGGCGACCGCCCGCCAGCCCAGCGGGAAAGTCAGAATTACCGCCGCGGTCTTTCGACCGCGGAACGGTAACCTGACGGCGGGACTTTGGCGGGTGGCCTCCGCCGCCCGCCAAGGTCAGAATGAGGGCCATAATCTCGAAATTTTGCAGGTTTATATCCAACTCTCACACTTTTCTTCCCAAAATCTTCACTAATTTCAGTCGGAACATTAATCATTAATTGTTTTTTCATGCCCTGCATTTTCATGGTGGGATCCAAAGCTGTTCTTGTAGTACTCCACCAAGTTCCATCTGACAATTTGACAGCGTTCCTACGCAATTCATGAATTTGCAAAGAATCCCTGAATTTTGACATACCTTTCCTCACCACCAAAGGATTCTTCACCCGCACCCAATCTCCAACATGCAGTCGATCACCTTTGTCTTGTGACCCACACAATTTCCTCTGTCCCCTAGTATTCGAATTAATTTCAGCTATTTGCCAGATTTTTTTCACATCCGCCCCTTCATGAAATAATTTGACCATCCAGAACGGGCATAATTCAGTTGTAGCAACTCTACCCCTCATGAGTTCAAAAGGACTTCTCCCAGTGGCTACATGCGGTGTTGTGCGATAAGACCAAATTAAATCTTTAACACTCTGATTAACTGACATATTGCTTCTACATGCAGCTTGAACACAATCCACTAAAACTCGGTTAAATCTCTCCACCATTCCATTGCTTTGAGGATGATATAAAGGTGTTCTAATGTGTTTAATACCACATTTATTTAAGAATTGTACCATTTCTGATGAAACAAACTGAACACCATTATCAGTCAAGATTTGTTCAGGAAAACCTTCACGAATAAAAATGTTCCTTAAGCAATTGATAACACTTTGGGTGGTAGGGGCCTTAACAAATTCTACCTCAACCCATCTTGAAAAATGGTCAATAATAACTATAAAGTACCTCATATCAGGTGGTAATACATGATACGGACCCAAGAAATCTAGAGCTAGCTTTTGCCAAGCCCTAGCTGGAGATAGTACGAAAGAATCTGTGCCTTTCCCTGTGATCAAAACCTTGTCACTCATGGAGCACTTAGTACAACTCCTTACATACTCCTCTATCTCTTTATCTATTCTGGGCCACCAAAAATCTGATCTCAACCTCCTCTTCGTGATGGTCGCACCTAAATGACCAGAATGAGCGCCAACAATAAAATCCCTTATCATGCTTTCAGGAGGAATAAGTTTATCACTCCTCACCAATTTGTCCCCTTCAATAGATAATTCATCTGACACCTTCCAAAATGGTTGAAGATCCGGTGAAAGATTTTTCTCTTTGGGCCATCCAGACTTCACCAAACACATCACTTCACTCAATAAATCATCTTTCTTCACTGACTCAATCCAACTTTCCTCATCTAAGGATTTACAACCTTCAGAGATATAAGCTACAAAACATTCTTCAATCTCTGTTTCCCACTCTTCTTCATCATGCTCTTTGATCGGTAATCGAGACAGAAAATCAGCCCTACTGTTTTTTCCGCCAGGTATATATTCAACAGAAAAGTTAAATTCTAATAATTTGGCAGATAACCTAGCAATTCTAGCTGTAGAACGTTTAATCTTTCTCCCTGACAATATGTCTACCAAAGGCCTATGATCTGTTTTTAACATAAATTGCCTACCCCACAAATATGGTTTAAATTTCTCAACACTCCACACACATGCCAACAGTTCTTTCTCTATCACTGAATATTTGCGCTCCACTAAGCGTAGAGTTCTCAATGCAAACCCAATAGTCCTTTCAAAACCATCACTCTAAATTTGTGTTAAGACAGCACCTAACCCATATTCACAAGCATCTACCGTAACCACAGTTTGCAAACCTTCTGTAAAAGGTCGCAACACTGGTGCTTTAATAATGTCTTGTTTAACTTTTTCAAAAGCTTTGTTGCACTCATCTGACCAAGCAAAAATCGCATTTTTCCTAAGCAGAGCTCTAAAACACTCAGTGGTATTGGCAAAAATGTTCAAACATTTCGCATAAAATTCACATAGTCCTAAAAATGACAACAATTGTTCTTTAGTTTCAGGAGGAGGCGCCTCTAAAATACTTCTTACTAAGCCCGGCTTTGGTTTAATCCCTTGCTCAGATAAAATATGACCTAGGTACACAACCTCCCTTGACTTAAACACACACTTCTCTTCCCTTAAGGTTACCCCTCTATCTTCTAATGTGCTTAAAACATTTTCTAGAATTTTATCATGTGCTACTTCAGTGTCAGAAAAAAACTAAATATCATCCGGAAAAACAACAACATTTGGATTATCATTGAACATGCTAGACATAAGTCTCTGAAAAACTGCCGCTGCCGAAGCTAACCCAAAAGGCAGCCTACAGAACTGAAATGTGCCATCAGGTGTGACAAAAGCCGTCAAATGTCTGGAACAAGCATCAAGCTCAACTTGATGGTAAGCTGATTTTAAGTCCAATTTTGTAAACCAGCTAGACACACCAACTTTTGTGATCAAATCTTCAATCCTTGGTAAAGGAAATTTGTCTACCCAAATTTCTTTGTTCAAACTTCTCAAGTCCACACACATTCTTAAATCCCCTGAACTCTTCTTAGTTAAAACAATTGGAGACAACCATAAAGTGCCCTCAACTTTCTCTATAACACCTTGTTCACACAAATCTTGTAACAAGTTTGACAATTCTGTCCTTATACTAAAAGGTACATTCCTTAATCTATGTTTGACAGGAACTGCATTTTGTTTAATTTTGATAGTATGTGTAAAGTTAGTTATCTTCCCTAGTTTGTTTTGAAATAACCTTTTGAATTTCTGTTGCCATATGCTTGTACCCTTTGCAATAGTGTTCACAGGACTTGCTCTGTTCTTTTCAATATACACAGGTATTTCTTGTCCTGGTTTAATAACTAGGTTAAATTCAGCCTGGTGAATCAACCCTAAGACATTGATTCCCTTTTTAGCCACATAGACTTTCCCATGAATAGTTTCATTATAAATAGTTAATGACGCACAAAAATAACCCTGTAGATCAATTCTACTCCCTTCAAAAGCAACTGTGAAAACATCAGGACTACATAGTGGTTTTGCCCCCCAAAATTCATCATACTTATCTTTTGACACAATAGTAATGCGGGCTCCTGTGTCTACTAATAATTTAATAGCCACCCCTTCTATTGGATCAAGAATGTCAGGATCCACAATCAACTTGTTACTTGTATGTCCAGCCTCTTTGACCATCAAAACAAACTCGTTCTTTTCTTGTTGTTCCATTTGAATATTATCATTAAGAACACAGCGGACATTGTTCTTCCGAGGACCTCTGCAAACTCGTGAAAAATGACCAGTTTTGTTGCAATTCCTACACTGTTGGCCAACTGCAGGACAATTTTTGAAAGAAGACACATGAGAAGAAGCCCCACATCTATAACAAAAAGTTTTCTGACCAGATTTACCTGTAGAAAAAGTTCTAGGTGACATAACACCATCTTGTTTTTTCTCCAAACCAAAAAACTTCTTATTGTCAAAACTCTGAACATTTGTTACTGCACCTGATATTGTTGTATTTGCTAAGGCAGATTCCAACTGTTTTGCATCTTCCAAAGAACACTCAATACTTTTCGCAATATCAATAGCTTTATCTAGAGAAGGATCTTTACATGTAAGCAATTTTTCTTGAATTTTCCTAGAAAAGCATCTTGCTACCAATTGATCCCTAATTAACTGAGAAGTAAAATTCTCAAATTCACATTTTGCAGCTAATACTTTCAATGCAGTAATAAAAGTATCAATACTTTCATTTGAATTTTGCGATCTGGTGAAAAATTTATACCTATGCACTACAATATTCTTGGTTTTTACAAAATGTTTATCCAACTGTGCAATAGCCATATCAAATTCATCTAACTCTTCTTCTTCGCCCATTTGATACGCAGGTAGATGATCAAAAACATTTTGTCCTTCAACTCCTAAATAGTAATACATTAGACTTTTTTTTCTTTGAGGTCTGAATCTATGACCATCAATAGCTCCAAGAAAAGCTTTAAATGATCGTAACCACAGTTTCCATTCCAAAGGAGGATCACCAGGATCTTGCAAGAAAGGAGCATGTGGATGAATATTCTGCATTGTCCAATCAGTTGAAAATGTAAAATACTTCCAAAATGTATTTTATTTTATTTTTTATAATAAAAACAATTTTCCCTTCTTTTGTTATTATGTTGTGAATATAGTCTTCCCAATGTAAGATGGCCGACACGAAAATTGTAGAATATCCTGAGTCCCTTTTCTGTTTTCACTCGTAACAGGAAGTGCACAGAAGAACCGTAAAGCCGGAACCTGAAGAAGAGCCTGAAGCCGAAGGTGAGAATTGTAGTTCCTGCTTGCATCAATAACTTTAACATTAATCCTTAATGAACCTTCAATTGACCCGATTGATGCGTGTGCGCAACAACTTGTTGAAATGTTTGCTGAGCGATCTCACAATACACCGAATTGCGCGTGTGTGTCCTGCGCGCAACAGCGTATTTCACTGTTTGCTGCACGAGCGTCAAAGCTGTTCAAACTGTCTCGCGCTGTAACCAACAGTCTTGCGCTGCTGCCAACAAACTAATTTGTAACTGCCTTTTATACTTAAAAACTCTGTGCCCCCCACATCTCTACCGCAGTTACTGTACTTGCCGTACTTGCCGTCAAACACACCCGATTACGATTTTTTCACAACTTCTCTTCACTCCACCATCGCTTTAAATATTCCGTGTTCAAAAGTGTTCCTGAGTATCTTGGTTCTTTCCACTCGTCGCCACATGAAATGAGTGGTTGTGAATACGTTGAATAAAGAAGATGTTTATTTCAATTCCAAAGATAAATCAATCCTGTAGAAGAGGGGCACAGGCACCGCAACCAACCGTTACTTCTCCACATCTGTCACCTGGAATGCCGTGACATCACTCTATACGATGTCACACGATTCCAGGTGACACATCCTGATTCTAACCACATCACCACAGGGCCCTCTTTGAAGAGTCAGCCAGGTGACTTCATTGAGTTTATGCTTTCTGATTTCTCACTACTATTTCGTGTTGAGTTTTATTTATATATAAACTTGAAGGAAAGGGGAATGCTTGACTGCAGACAGGAGTCGCTGGTCTCCAAGTTGGTTTTAATTTGTCCCCGTTGTTTCTTGGGCCGCCGCCACCCTCCTCAATCACTGTCTAGCCATGCTCCCTTCTCATGGTGGGCTTTTTAGGTTTCGCCTGCACAGCGCTTGTACTGTGCTTGTAAAATGTATTGTATTTAATATTTATCTTAAAAGGGCCTGTGCTTTCCATTTACTTTTCCTCCATTTCTATTGGCTGCAGGATACTGCTTCCTGTTCTTCCTCATCTTGTACCCTGTGTGCTTCTCAGTTTCCCGTCGATCAAGTATTGTTTCCATCCACTTTTGTGGAACCATTTTTTTAAGGTTTTGCCTGCACAGCGCTTGCTCTTTAAAAGTGCTGGCATTTCTGTTCAGAGGCTTGTTAGTTTGGCAAAAGGTTTCGCCAGCCGATCCAGTGTCGTTCATTAGTTTATCTGGGTTTTCTTTGTTAAACTATAAAATGGGACCACTACATTCTGCTGGCCCGCCCCAGACTACTACTCCCATTAGCCTCTGTGCCTCCCTATGACTCAGGACTGCTGATCAATCTACCTGTCAGAGACTCAAAGCACATGTGCCTGCCTCTTTCCATAGACACATTCCCTTACAAGCATGTACTTGTCGAGAGACATACTCTTGCTGAACTGACTACGATATCTCACTTTGAAGACGTAAGTAATGCATACATGGCTTACTGACAAAGGAGGGCTTTTTCAATCCGTTGCTCGCAATAATTTTTGCTTTGAAGCAAACATTGCTTTTGATGCTATATTCAGCTGCCAACTTCAACTGTTGTTTCCTAATACTCATTAGTCTCTAAAATGGGCAACAAATCAAGTTATTTTCCCCGAATCACATTATATTGAGACTCCTGCTGAGACTCGAACTCTGTTCCCTAGATTTAAGGGCGGTGGCTCTAGTCCTTATACTATGTTCTCTGCTATGAACATACAAAATGGCTGGCACTCCTTTGAAATGCACAATTAAAATGTATTCCCATTATGCATTCCAAAGCTGTGCCAGCGATTTTGTTGTCATGCATTTCACTCGTATTGAGGGAAACTGGCCATGCTATACTGCACTGGGAGATTTGTGGGTCAGGCTCAAGTGTGTCTTTCATTTATTGCACTGGACACCCTCTCCTCACGACCCCGAACTGCAACCCCCACTTATTTTATTTAATTTGCAGTTTTATATAGTGTGAAGTCGGCCCTACTTCATTGGAGTGCTTTACATGAGCAATAAATTGCATTACACAAGCTCCAACTCATTTTTTACACATGGGGAGATTAGGTGATCTGCCCAGAATCACAGGATGCATTGAGCCCACACCGGGACTCGAACTTTGTTGTTACTCCAGTTATGATGGGTTTAGGCCACATCTACTTTCTCTTGATACCAGGCATCGCTTCTGCAGATTTCTGGTGCAGGCAGATGCTAGTGCCACAATGCCTCGTTTCCAGACATATTTTCTCTTGCTGAATATTTCTCCTGCACTACAGCCCCATCCATCATTGTGTTACAGGGTAGACAAATGCTCCCAACTCAGATAACCACACATACTCTTCTTTGGCAAACCAAAGCCAGTATTTACTAACTGTCGTGACAGAGAGAAAAACACAACTGACTGCACCTCAGCCCTGCTCAAGCTACCTCTGCGTTTTTTCTCAAATGCCTGTTTACAGGCAGACCTTTTTGTACAAATCAATATAATGCTTTATAACACATAGTAAATAATAGGTAATTTGCAAGTTACAGATTTAAGATGGAAAAACACTTAAAGATGTGACCTCATAACCCTGAATTCCTGAACTAAACCATTACACATTTTTCCTTATACGTTTGACAATGCTACATTCTTTGGCGATTATGAACCTATTGTCTAATCAGGTCACAACATGTTTGAAGGCACGGAGTGTGTGCTGGGGGGCTTCTGTGCTCATGTTATAAATGCTTTTGGGTCAATTAAACATGAGTTGGCCATTAACTAAAAACCCTTTCAAGTTTATTATTCCATTACATTCTTCAATGTACTTTTCACCTTGTTTGTGTCAGTGTGGGAGTTAGGATAAACTGTTTTTCAACTATGAACAGCTGTGTGCTTTCTGCTTGGGCCTGATGTTGTGCAATATTTTCTTGTTTCATATTTTCTACATCGTGTCTGTTTTTTACATTTCTTACAACCTTCCCCCCTCTAGTTGATATTTCAACCACTTCAGTTACATCTTGGTCTATCCTTGGCACAAGGTGATGCAGGTTGCCCTGGAAATCTACCCTGTGTTGGTGTCCTAACTGAAAACATCCCTTCCACCTTAGTGCCTGTTCTCTTAATGCATGTTAAAATTACTTGTATCATACAATATATCAACAGCAAGATCACAGTAGTTGATAGCAAAGCCCTCAACAGTCCCCCGATCCAGGATGGCAGCGACACAAACCAACTCTTCAACCAACTATCTGGGGCACCTCTTTCATCTATCATTTTAGTTCGTACATTATTCAGTGTTTGTATTGCTTCTGACAAAGTTCAATTTTCTGCATCATTTGCTGAAAAAAAATGCAGCTCGCAGTTCCTATCTTCCTGCTTACCCCTCCTTGCATGGCCATCCTAGGTCCAGTACATAACAATGTTGCAGCATCATCATTCTTCAGGCACACAGTTCCTCTTTTATGGATTGAAGCCATCATTGGTGGTGTTGATGACCTTAAGGAGTTCCCACCTTGTTATTTGGAGCCAACGAGCTGTTGGTTGAGCTTGAACAAATGGCAAGATGCTCCTAAAGAAAAGCTCAGCATCGTTGAGCAGGCAGTGCTCTTGGGGAACTTCATTCCAGGTGCTTGTGCCATAATACCCTGCAGTTATTTCCTTCGGCTGTGATAGCAAGGTTGTTAAACTGCTCATGGGGTGTTTATGCAAAGCAGATTTTTTTATTCCAGGGATCACCAAAACTGGAGGTGCAAATTCACTATGGAACAGAACACTTCCCAGTTAGGTGGTAACTGTGCATACAGCAGTTCTCCACACTGCCAGAAGGAATCCATAAGGCCAGCGGTGCCCCCTTGCATATCGGTGTGGAAGACTGTGACGTTGCAACAAAAATTTCGACCTAAGAAAATGGTGCCATTTCCCCTGAAACATAAGGAAACAGAACGTAGTTTCATGACAGTCTGGGGACTTACAGTAGTATCTACCCAAGTATAGCACTGGATATTCTTTCTCAGGTGTTTATACATTTCTTTATTGGATCCTGGCTGACATCAGTGCTATTCCATAATGACATATCCCTACAGAAAAATTCAATGTTGGGATGCCATTGATCATGGGCAAAGTCTGACCCTGCCACTCTAAACCCTGGCCTTTGGACACAATCTGGGGGTAAAGGGTTAAAAAAATAGTTGTTACATTCAGTTGGTGGGTGTGTTACTCTAGAAATCCTCGATCCAGGACCATCTGGGTCCAATCCACAGTGATGCGATTACCTGTCTTCCTCATAAGTGATATTTCTTCCCTGATGCCCTGCCTATCTGTGAGAAGGTATAGCATTTTTGGTAAAGCGTCATATCTTATAGCATTAAGAAGGAAGTGTATTACTTTGACATATGTTAACTGCATTTGGACCTTAATTCTATTGAATTACAGATGTAATACACAGTGAGCTCTATGTTTGTACTTCGTTTGTGGAGTGCTGTCTATTAGGGAGCACACTAAGCATGACTCATTTTTCGTCTCTGCACCTATTTCTGACATGCGCTGATACCACATATTATCTGACAGATTAGCTTGGGTATTATGGGTCACATTGTTATGAGAGAGCTCTTTCAAGACATGAAAGACATTAGCACTAGGGGTACTTTGTTAGCAAAGCGAAAAAAGGATGGTTGTGGGAGACTAAAGAGAAGCATAAACCAAAAATACGTATCTTTTGTGCTCTCTTTTGAAAAATAGTCCAAAAACACAGTTGGAGGGAGGTTGCTTTTGAGGGGACTATCTTCGTCCCCTCTCGTTCCATTTGTATGGTTCATTGCTTTTGGCGAAAAGCTGGGCCAAGACGCACATGACTGTGATGAATCCAGGGTTTCCTGCTATCCACCTTGAGGGCGGTTGGTGGGACTATGGTGACTGTGTAGGGTTCCTCGAAATGTTTCTCCTTCCATTTATGGACCCAGTTGAGTATAAACCCCTGATCTCCTACTTTCACAGCTGGGTATTTGACCTCGGTGATGGTGTGCTTTTCTTTTCCTTCTGTTACCTGTTTGGAGATTAACTGTACACACTTCATCAGTTCACATAAGTACATATGCATTTCATCAGTCAGTGCCTGTGACAAACTTTCTCCCTGAAGTTTGCTTCTAGTGGCAGGGACTTGGACACTTATAGATCTTCCGTCACTATTTGATGGGTGTCAAGTGATGGTCTGAACTTGGTGTATTCCTCAGGGTAAACAGTGCTATTGGCAAACAGTATAACCATTATTTGTTTAAAGTAGCGCGTACCTTGCTGATCTTGCTCTTCAAGAGGCCTTTCAGGCACTCCATCACACCATTACTTTGGGGGTGGTACAGAGAGGACATTTTGGTGGTCATTCCAACCCTGGCGGTCGGTGTTAAAGCGGCGGCAAAACCGCCAACAGGCTGGCGGTAAAAAAAATGCAATTCCGACCCTGGCGGAAACCGCCAACAGAGACCGCCACTTCAACACACCGCCCGCCACGGCGGGACAAACAAACAGTGCGGCGGTCACCGGCAACAGACAGGCAGGAGACAATGTACCACCCACCCTATCACACCCCACCAATCCGCCACCTTTTCCGGGGCGGTAGCCCCGCCGATAAAAACACGGCGGAAACAGCCATTTCAAACGGAAAACACTCACCTCCATACACCTCACGACGAATCTGGACAGCATGGAACCCGAACTCCACATCCTCCCAGCGATTGTCTTCCTGCTCCTCTACCAGGAGCACGAACGCCGGCGCAGAAGACAACAGTGAGTACTGCACCTATGACACAGGGGAGGGGGAGGCAAAAAATTACGGGGACACACATATGCAACACACCCTCCCTCACCCTCACCCACTACAACACACACATCAATGCATAGCAACACATCACAGTTACCCCCCCAAGCCCCCCGGAAGAATGCAAAGACAAAAGGAAATGATTATAAACTATGGAATATATTGTATGACTGAGTATAAAATATATCACACATCTAAAACTTTATATACATAAATTGTCCAGTCCGATATGTGTATCAGGCATTGTTCGCGGGCCACTGGGCCCAAATCACATGGGCAAAGCCCACACAGGATACCTGACTCCAACGGAGAGAACACTGCAGGGGCATCAGATAGGAAAACTACAGGCACCTCAGGGGGAAGGGAAGGGGGGGGCACCTCAGCCAGATGAGTCCACGACGCCAGATCCACGAGGGGCCTCCATGGCCACTGTTCCATCCTGGGGAGTGCAAAGCCACAGTCGCTCAAGTCAATATCAGTGGGTGGGTTGCCCACTGTGCCATCCTGGGGAGGGCAAAGCCACAGTCTCTCAAGTCTCTACAGTGGGTGGGTTGCCCACTGTGCCATCCTGGGGAGTGCAAAGCCACAGTCTCTCAAGTCAATATCAGTGGGTGGCTTGCCCACTGTGCCATCCTGGGGAGTGCAAAGCCACAGTCTCTCAAGTCTCTACAGTGGGTGGCTTGCCCACTGTGCCATCCTGGGGAGTGCAAAGCCACAGTCTCTCAAGTCAATATCAGTGGGTGGCTTGCCCACTGTGCCATCCTGGGGAGTGCAAAGCCACAGTCTCTCAAGTCTCTACAGTGGGTGGCTTGCCCACTGTGCCATCCTGGGGAGTGCAAAGCCACAGTCTCTCAAGTCAATATCAGTGGGTGGCTTGCCCACTGTGCCATCCTGGGGAGTGCAAAGCCACAGTCTCTCAAGTCAATATCAGTCTCCACTGGTACTGGAGGGGGACTAGTGCCCAGAGTGCTTCGTGAAGCCCTGCCCGACACAGATGCGGGCCTGCCCCTTCCGCCAATGGGCCAGCGGTGCTTGAGACGGCGGTGCCCAGCGGAGCGGTGCTTGAGACGGAGGTGCCCAGCGGAGCGGTGCTTGAGATGAAGGGCCCAGCGGAGCAGTGCTTCAGATGAAGGGCCCAGCGGACCAGTGCTTCAGATGAAGGGCCCAGCGGAGCAGTGCTTGAGATGAAGGGCCCAGCGCAGCGGTGCTTGAGATGAAGGGTGCCCAGTTCAGCGGTGCTTGAGACGGCGGTGCCCAGTTCAGCGGTGCTTGAGACGGCGGTGCCCAGTTCAGCGGTGCTTGAGATGAAGGGCCCAGCGGAGCAGTGGTTGAGATGAAGGGCCCAGCGCAGCGGTGCTTGAGATGAAGGGCCCAGCGGAGCAGTGCTTGAGATGAAGGGCCCAGCGGAGCAGTGCTTGAGATGAAGGGCCCAGCGCAGCGGTGCTTGAGATGAAGGGTGCCCAGTTCAGCGGTGCTTGAGACGGCGGTGCCCAGTTCAGCGGTGCTTGAGACGGCGGTGCCCAGTTCAGCGGTGCTTGAGATGAAGGGCCCAGCGGAGCAGTGCTTGAGATGAAGGGCCCAGCGGAGCAGTGCTTGAGATGAAGGGCCCAGCGCAGCGGTGCTTGAGATGAAGGGTGCCCAGTTCAGCGGTGCTTGAGACGGCGGTGCCCAGTTCAGCGGTGCTTGAGACGAAGGGCCCAGCGCAGCGGTGCTTGAGACGGCGGTGCCCAGTTCAGCGGTGCTTGAGACGGCGGTGCCCAGTTCAGCGGTGCTTGAGACGGCGGTGCCCAGTTCAGCGGTGCTTGAGATGAAGGGCCCAGTTCAGCGGTGCTTAGACAAAGGGTGCCCAGTTCAGCGGTGCTTGAGACGGCGGTGCCCAGTTCAGCGGGGCTTGAGACGGTGGTGCCCAGTTCAGCGGTGCTTCAGATGACTGCCCAGTTCAGCAGATCCGCCCATGGCGTGGAGGTCATTCGCCACCTGACCTGTGGCTGGCTGCGCCTTCCTGCCCACCTGGGATGGGCCTGGTGGGGCCCTCCTGGGCTGCAGTACCGGGCCTGTTGGTGTCCTCCTGCCCACCTGGGATGGGACATGCGGGCCCTCCTGCACAGCTGGGCTGCTGGTGGTCTTGTCGGGCGTGCTGCCCTTCCCAGCCTTCCCTGTTCGCCTGTGGCCCTTCCCCACCTTTGGCGGTGTGCCAGCTGGCACCACACTCCCTGCCGGAGCCATGGTAGGGATTTTGGTTCCAGGTGTTGCAGGCCTCTCGCGCCGGCCACTCACAATCTTCGCATGTTTTTGCGGGGGTGGGCTGGCCGTGCCTTGGCTCCCAACTGAACTGGCTGACCTTGAGGGTGGGGGACTCCACAGTCCATGGCAGACTGTCTTCACAGGGCCCGCTTTTGTGGTGGCTGAGGTGCTGACTGGAGTCCTATTAGATGGACGGGGTGGGGGAGTTGTTGGAAAGAGGTAAAGTTTTGATAGGAAAATAAGTTTAGAAAGAGAGGGACGGGTAGGTGTAGTAGGTATGGGAGTGGAGGAAGAGGTTGTGGTTGTAGGAGTTTGAAGTCTGCTGTCTTTGGGTGCAGGTGCTTGGGCTGGAGGCTGTCGTGAGCTGGATGGCTGTTGGGTGGGTGGCTGCCTGCGTTTGTGTAGCTTGGAAGAGGGGGTGACAGACACACTGGGAGAGGACACAGGGGATGTGTGAATGGTAGTGGGGGTGGTGACTGCACGTGTGCGGGGGTTCTGGTGTGTGTGCTGGTGATGGACGTAGTGGCTGAAGATGTTGTGCATGCAGGTGTGAGTGGAGACGTGACAGGGAGGGAGGAGGGAGACGAGGAGGAGGGGGACACAGTGGAGGCAGTGGGTGTTGGTATGTCTGCATGTGGATGTTGCTTGTGTGAATGCTTATGTGATGTGTGGTGCTTATGTCTGTCTGAGCTTCCCTTGGGTGTTGAGGTGTGTGCAGGCGGGTCTGATGGTGTGTCTGGGATAGGCAGAGGTACAGGGGATTGGGTATGGGTGGAGGAAGTTGGAGGGGGGAGGCTAGAGACAGGGACAATTGCTGCCATCAGTGCTGAGGCCAGAGTGTTGAACGATCGCTGATGGGCAGCCTGACCAAAATGAATGCCCTCCAGGTATGCATTACTCTGGTGCAACTCCCTTTCTACACCCTGGATGGCATTCAAAAGGGTAGACTGCCCAACAATGAGCGTCCTCAGGAGGTCAATGACCTCCTCGCTGAGGGCAGCAGGGGTGACTGAGGCAGGGCCTGAGGTGCCTGGGGCGAAGGAGATGCCCACCTTCCTGGGTGAGCGGGCACGGGGCAAACGCTGAGGGGCTGCTGGGAGGGCGGTGCTGGTGCGCTGGGTGGCGGCTGTACCTGTTGGTGCGGGGGGCACAGATGTTGCCGCCACCACAAGGGAGCTCCCTTCAGAGGACGAGTCGCTGTCACTGACATCCGCACGAGTCCCCGCTGTGGAGCTCCCCTCGCCCTCCGTCTCACTGGTGAATTCCGATTCTGTTGCCTGGCCCGCCATGGCCATGTGAGATGCAGGTCCCTCGTGCTCCGATGCCTCTTCTCCTCCGCCTGATGATGCTAATGCACAAATGAACAGGAAGACAACAAAAAAGGGGGGTGGGGAAAAATAAAGAAATGTTGAGTGCATGCATTGGCCACACCGTTGGCGGACAGGACAGACACAGAAGCCCCCTGCACTATGCCGCGCACTTGGGGTCGACTACGCAATCTGTGGGACATGGCCTACAAGCCTATGGGCGACCTCTGCTCACATACATGGCACAGGGCAATGAATATCTGTACTTGGCACCCTACAGAGGTGGGGGTGGGGGCACAGGGCCATGCCTTACGGAGGGGCCTAGCCTACAGATATCGCCCTGGCCTAGGGATACCCACAGCCCTCCTCCCCCACCCAGACCCCTCCACTGCGCGCAAAGTCACCAGGATTTGAGTGTACTCACCCCCTTGTGTCTGCTGTGATGTCCTCACGCGCCCGTCCAAATCGGGGTAGGCCACCGCCAGGATCCGGGACATCAGGGGGGTCAAAGTACGACGGGCACCCCTCCCACGTTGGGAGGCCATCCCCAGCTGAGCCTCCGCCGTCTTCCTGCTCCAGTGTCGGATGTCCTCCCATCTCTTCCGGCAGTGGGTGCCCCGTCTCTGGTGGACCCCAGGGTCCGGACGTCCTTGGCGATGGCACGCCAAATATCGATTTTCTGGTGGGCGCTGACCTATGTGACATGTACAGGGAGAGAAGAATAATCATCATCTTCTGCATGCTCGATGTGAGTGGCCCCCCATCCCCACCCTTGCCATGTGGCACATGCTCTCATCTGTAGTTTGATGCATGCCTCAATCGCTCCCCTCCCCACCATCTTTCATCCAACCCACTCAACACAGGCATTGGCCACAAAGCATGGTCCCAGTGTACTTACCTGTTGGTCTGGAGGACCGTAGAGTAGCGCATACTGGGGGAGGACCCCATCCACGAGTTTCTCCAACTCCTGAGCAGGGAAGGCAGGGCCCCTTTCCCCAGTCGCATGAGCCATTGTCTCTTCCAGACCGTGGTCACAGCAGCACTTGCAGTGTAGGTCCTCTCCTGTCGAAGATCAGGTATCGAGTGATTAAGCAGATAGAAAATGGCGGTCACGACCGCGGCGGTGCGTACCGCGGCCGCCGGCGCAGATCGTAATTGGCTCCTGAGACCCATAGGGTTCAATGTTAACCAATGCTGCTTTGCGCCGCGGTCTTCGACCGCCTACCGCCTACCGCCACGGTGTGCCACGCCAGCGCATTGACCTCACATCCCATTGTCACACTTCACAGGTCAGGCAGCCGCCATTTCAAGGGCCCACATGCCTTATTTTCTACTGCGTCACACATACCTAGGCCTTGCATCGATACTCATACAAGCCATTCAATGCATTGGGAATCGTGTTATGTGCAAGCTGTGGTTACGTACCTGTGGGTAAATTTACTCTGTGCTCGCTGTTGTCCTTCATAGGCACCGTCCGCTGGGACATGCAAGGAGATGGAGAAATCTTCCCGTGTACAGACCGCTGGTGGACCTGTCGACAATGGAAGAAAGACATGTCATACTGACATACAGGCTTGACCGAGACACTATACAGGAACTGTGTGCCCAGCTGGAGCCAGACCTGATGTCACCAATCCGCCAACCCACAGGGATCCCCCCTCTAGTGCAGGTGCTTTCAGTACTCCATTTCCTAGCAAGTGGGTCATTTCAAACAACAGTGGCCATATCATCAGGGATGTCCCAGCCCATGTTTTCCAAGGTGTTGTCCAGAGTGTTGTCTGCCCTGCTCAACCACATGTGGAGCTACATCGTCTATCCTGAGGTGGGGGATTTGGCTACAGTGAAGGCTGATTTCTATGCCCTTGGACATATACCCAACATCATTGGTGCCATTGATGGGACACATGTTGCTTTGGTCCCCCCCAGCAGGAGTGAACAGGTGTACAGGAACAGGAAGAGTTATCATTCCATGAATGTCCAGATGGTGTGTTTGGCTGACCAGTACATCTCCCATGTTAATGCCAAGTTCCCTGGGTCAGTGCATGACGCGTACATCATGCGGAATAGCAGCATCCCTTACGTGATGGGTCAACTCCAGAGGCACCGTGTGTGGCTATTAGGAGAATCTGGTTACCCCAACCTGTCATGGCTACTGACCCCAGTGAGGAATCCCAGGACAAGGGCAGAGGAACGGTACAATGAGGCCCATGGGCGAACTAGGAGGGTGATCGAGCTGACCTTCGGCCTCCTGAAGGCCAGGTTTAGGTGCCTCCATATGACTGGTGGATCCCTAATGTACTCACCAAAGAAGGTGTGCCAGATCATCGTGGCCTGCTGTATGCTTCACAACCTGGCTTTGCGACGCCAGGTGCCTTTTCTGCAGGAGGATGGTCAAGATGGTGGTGTTGTAGCAGCTGTGGAGCCTGTGGAGAGTGAAGAGGAGGAAGGCGAAGAGGACGACATAGAGAACAGGAACACAGTAATACAGCAGTATTTTCAATGACACACAGGTAAGAATCCACAACGGCATTTTACTTATACTTAACCCCTACTACCTCTCTACTGTCTGACCTTTTCCCCCAGTGTATGGTAGCTGAGTTGTTTTTTTCCCTTCCGATTTCAGAAATGTGGCCCCCAGTGTGTGACATCTGCTTTGTTTTCCCATGGACTACAGCTGTGTGACATTGGTATGTTGGCATCACAATGTGAATATGCCATTTGGCACGGTAATGTCTAATACATTTGTACAAAATCACAGCCAGACTCCAGATTGCTTTATGCAATAAGTGTGTTTATTACAGTGCTCTAAATTGGTGGGTGGTTGCAAATCGTTGAGGTGTGATGGTGGAGGATTGTCCATGGCAGAGTCCAGACTATCAGTATCACAGGTGCATTGTCCAGATGCCTGTGGAAAGTGGAGCAGGGGCAGTGTAAGGTTGGACAGGGTGTCAATGTGGGACAGTGGGATGACAATCAGGGAGGTATCCTTTCCTGGCTGGGGTCTTGGCATCTTACTCTGTCTTCTTCCTGGATCTGAGGGCCCGCTTGCGGGGTGGTTCTCCTTCTGCAGGGGGTGGGGTTCTGGTGGCCTGTTGGTCTTGTGTCGGGGTCTCCTGTCCACTAGCGCCGGCGGAGGTGGTAGGCAGTTCTTGGTCCATGCTAGTGTCAGGGGTCCTTTGTGGTGCAACAGTGTCCCGCAATATGGTGACTACCTGATTCAGAGCCACTACGATGGTGCCCATGGCGGAACTGATGTTTCTTAGTTCTTCCCTGAACCCCATATACTGTTGCTCCTGCAGAAGCTGGATCTCCTGAAACCTGGCCAGGACTGTGGCCATGGTCTCCTGGGAGTGGTGGTATGCTCCCATGATGTTGGAGAGGGCCTCGTGGAGAGTGGGTTCCCTGGGCCTGTCACCCCCTGTCGCACAGCAGCCCTCCCAGTTGCCCTGTTTCCCTGGGCCTCTGTCCCCTGGACCGTGTGCCCACTACCACTGCCCCCAGGGCCCTGTTGTTGTTGGGGTGGTGGGTTAACCTGGGTGCCCTGTAGTGGTGGACACACCGCTGATTGAGGTGTCCTGGGGATGGAGATATGGGCCCGCTGTGTGGGTGCTGTGCTGGTGTTCCCAGAGGGGGGAAGGTCTGCTGTGGCCTGTGGCTGTCTGAGGGGAACCGACTGTCCAGAGATCCCCGATGGGCCGGGCTGGTCATCTAGATCCAGGGAGACAGAGCTGCTTTCATCACTGTGGGTGGAGTGGACATTTGTGGACCCTCCTGCGCGGTGACGTGGCGTTCGGGTCCTGCAGGGGTATAAACGTATGGTTATTGCTTCTGTGTGTGCCATAGCGTGCAATGGGTGGGTGCCCGTGTACCCCTGTGCTTGCATTCCTGTGTGGGGGCTTTTGTGACGGTGGTTTGGCCGGGGGGGGTGGGTATGTGCAGTGGGCATGCTTAGGTGATGGGTGTCCATGCTTTGTGGTCGCATGCAGGGCTTGGTGTTGGGATGGGTGGGTTGTGACGGTGAGACATTTGCAAGGAGTAGGTGTGATGGGGTGGGGGTGAGGGTGGGGGTATGAGTTGGCATGCTGGTGGGGTGGGGGGATGAAGTAGTTAAGATTTGACTTACCAGAGTCCATTTCTCCGCCTACTCCTGCGAGGCCCTCAGGATGCAGGATCGCCAAGACCTGCTCCTCCCATGTTGTAAATTCTGGGAGAGGAGGTGGGGGTCCGCCGCCAGTCCGCTACACCGCGATGTTGTGCCTGGATACCATGGACCGCACCTTCCCCGTAGGTCGTTCCACCGCTTCCTGATGTCGTCCCTATTTCTTGGGTGCTGTCCCACAGCGTTGACCCTGTCCACTACTCTGCTCCATAGCTCCATCTTCCTGGCAATGGTGGTGTGCTGCACCTGTGTCCAGAAGAGCTATGGCTCTACCCATACAATTTCCTCCACCATGACCCTGAGTTCAGCCTCAGAAAACCTGGGGTGTCTTTGCGGTGCCATGGGGTGGTTTGGGTGATGTGTGGGGTGGATTGTGTGGTGCTAAGTGTGGTGATGTGTATTGGTGTGTAGTTTGAAGTGCGTGGTAATAATGCTGGGTGACAGTGAATTGCGCGTCAGGGTGCTCGGGTCTCTTATCTCTTTGCGTGTTCACGAATCTCTAGGAGTGGGGGTTTGTGGGTGATGTGGGTGTGTGTTTTATAATGTGTTGGGTGTGTGGGAGTGTTGTTTGTATGTGTATCAGGTGTGTATATTTCGATTTGTCCAATGTGGCTGTGTTTTGTATATGTGTGTGTATTTTGAGCGCAGCGGTGTGTCCCGCCAATGGATTACCACGTTTGAAAGACCGCCGCGTGGATTCGTGTGTCGTGATAGTGTGGGCGTATTTCTGTTGGCGTGACGGTGGAGGTCTGGTCATCGCCAGTTTCTCGCTGGCCTTTGGTGTGGCGTCTGTATTTTGGTGGGTTGCCTGTTGTGGGTCAGAATGACCGTGGCGGTTTACCGCGGCCGCGGCGGTGTTATGGCGGTCTTCTGCACGGCGGTAAGCGCCTTTTACCACCGAGGTTGGAATGACCCCCTTTGTGCTTTATCCATAACAGTGTTGTGATATGTTCAAATATTGCATTGGAAAAATTAGTACCATTGTCAGATCTTATCCCTTCTTGGATTCCCCATCGTGGAATCACTTCCTGAACTAGGAATAGGGCTGCTGACTTAGCATCACAATGGATGCATGGTCCCACTTTGACCAATCGGGAGAAGGGGCAGACTACGACAATGAGGTACCTGTAATTTTTGCATCTATCGATCATATCTACAAAGTCAAAATGAAGGGCAGATCATACAGATCTGCAGATACATAATAACTATGTTGTGTAAATTGGGGACAAACCGGTCTTGCTTAAATTGTGTTGTAAATAGTCCCTGGGGGTGTGGGCCAGCAAATGGATCTGATCCATGGCGATTGTGAGCAAAGCTTGTGGCATTTGTGGTTTTCCAGCGATAGCTGTCTATACACTAGGTCATCCCCTGACTGGATACACCCTCTATCTTCCCATAACTGCTGTTCATACAAAGAAGCAGATTCCTGCAGTTCTCTCAGTTATAATTTCGCTGTCTCTGTGTAATAAAGCATGTCCTTATCTGTGGTAGTCTTGGTTCCATACTCAGTTGGTGAGGCAGTCTGAGCCACCAGACTGGGGGCAGGTTGTGGGTCTTATGGTACCTTCATGGGTGTGAGCCTAGATGCATCCTTAGCTGCCTGATTTTCTAGTGCATTGCCCCAGGACACAAAAATCTTGGTCAGTTGTGTGCTCTGCACACTTCACAACTGCCACTGTCTGTGGTAATGCAAGTGCCTCAATTAGACCCTCTTAGAAGTATCTATGCCTCACAGGACTACCATCTGACTTACAGAACCCTCTCCTGCTCCATCTCATGATGCTTGAGTGCACAGTGATTGTCACATACATTGAATCTGAGTATATGGTAATTACTTCTCCTGCTCCTGACTCAAGTATCGCTATTCATGCTGTTAGTTCTGCTGCCTGGGTGGAATAATGTGCAGGTAATGTCAATTGTTCTATGACCTGCAGTGTATCAGAGGAACCGTGCCACTGAACCTTGACTACTAATGCCCCTGTATGTCTAATTCCTGTCTCTTGGTCAATCATGGAGGAATTGTCAACAAAGTAGACAATGCTACCAGTATAGGGTCATCTGTGGCTTGACTGCAGTCATTGGGACTATGTGTTGCACAGTCATGCGCATTCTCCTCTGGGTTTAACATTGGGTGGGAAAAAAATGTTCTAGGATTCAGTGTTTGATACTTCACAACCTTCAAAGATGGTAGTGGTACTATCACCTCATATCCTGACAATTTCGTAGTAATCAGAGTGGTCTTGGCCTTCTGAATTATAGCAATTACTTCATGTTCTGCATAGAAGGTCAAGGGTGCCCCTGAAACTACGGGGGTGCTCTTGTGTACTGCAAAGGCTGCAGTGGCCACAGACTGCTCACAGGGATTGTGTCCTTTCATGACTGAGTCCAGTAGCCCACTGAAGTATGCAATCGATTTATGCCCTAGCGAATACTTCTGTGTGAGGAAAGCTGTCATCACCTGACGGTTGCAATGGCAGATGAATAGAACTCCATGGTGTAATATGGAGTTCCCAAGACTGGAGCACTTGTTATTTCACTTTTCAGCTTCTGAAAAGATTCCTTCATCTCTAGTGTTCATATTATCCTGTCTTCTCTGTCTTTTGCCTGTTTGATTGCAGCTAACAAGGGGGCTATTAGTGTATTATAGTCAAGTACCCACTGGCTCACATAGTTACAGAGACCCAACAACTTCTGCATTCCTTTGCCAGATTCTGGCTCTGTCATTTGCCAGATGGAGGTTGCACTTTCAGGTGTTACATGCCTGCCAGATGCCTACAGTAATTGTCCTAAATATTGGACTTCTTCCTAGCAGTACTGAATTTCTCCCTCTCCACTTTATATTCTCTCTGGGCAAGAGTGGTAAGAAGAGATTATGGGAGTCATTACGACTCTGGCAGCTGGCGGTACACTGGCGGTAACACCGCCAGCAGGCTGACGGTGTTCCGCGAGTGAATTATGACCGTGGCACATTAGTCACGGCCATACCGCCGGCGCCTCCTCTTGACCGCCAGGCTTGCTCCAGGCGGTCATAATCCCCAACCGCCAGATTGTCCATGGTGGTAAACACCGCCATGGAAAGGCTAGTAGTAAGGGGTCTCGGGTGGCATGGGCAGTGCAGGGGCCCCCAGACGCAGCCCCATCGCGCATTTCACTGCCCGAATTTCGCTGCTGTTGATGTGCACCCACTGCACATCAACATTGCAGCTGGCTCTATTATGAGCCGGCTGCAATGTTGATGTGACTTTTCCGCTGGGCCAGTGGACGGAAACGCTGTTTCCATCCGCTGGCCCAGCGGAAATATCAAAATAGGGAGCCAACAATACCGCCAGCACTGGCGGTATTGTGGTACCCGCGGCTTCGGCGGTCTTCTTGCAAGATCTCTGAAGTCGTAATGAGGGCCATTGTGTCTTTTCTGCACTGTTGTTCAGTAGGACTACAAACCATAAATGTCATTGATATATTGCAAAGGGTGCTGTCACACTGAAAATTTGACAGATCATTCTTTATTGATCTGTTGAACATGAAATGCCCTTGGGGCAAACAAGAGTACAAGCACTGAGTCTCGCGATATAAGAACATTGTCAGATAGTGGCTGTTTGGATGGAGAGGGACGCTGAAAAAGGTGTTCTTAAGATCAATAACTGAGAAATACCTGGCATTCTTAGGAATATTCGTTAAGATAATGGAGGGGTCAGGGACAGTTGGGAATTCTTGAAAATACCATGATGTTCAAAGGGTGCAGGTCTTGAACAATGCACCAAGTATTGCCCTTAGCTTTCTTGACCGGGTAAATAGGGATGTTGCAAGGAGATACTCCAGGGCAAAGTACTCTGTTCTAACAATGCCTGTATAGTAGGGTGATGCCTTCATCTGCATCCTTGGACAGGGGATATTGCTTCACTTTGAGTAAGACGGCACTTTCTTTCAATGTAATCCAGAATGGTGTGATAGTGCTGATAAGGCCAACATAGTGGGGACCCTTAGTCCACAAGGTGTCTGATACTAGTGACAGATCTACTCTTTTACTGAAATAAACGCTCTGCTTGGTATGGGCGTTCTGACTTCTAACACAGTCCTTAGTGGTATGTCTTCCTAAAAAGGAGTCATCATCAAACAGTTGGTCATCCAGTGTCTCCCTATCCATCTTTCCTTGCTCAAGGAAGATGACACATGCTCACAAAACATTATTATGGTCGCTGGCTATTAGAGCACCATAGATCGGTGTTAATTATTAAGCCTCTATCTGTAATATCACCTCATCATCTGAAAGCCCAGAGTCCTGTCCCAGTTGTCTAAAAAGAAATTC
Source organism: Pleurodeles waltl (assembly GCF_031143425.1). Lineage (NCBI taxonomy): Eukaryota > Metazoa > Chordata > Amphibia > Caudata > Salamandridae > Pleurodeles > Pleurodeles waltl. Next base: position 497,534,911 of record NC_090445.1, read on the forward strand.
CTTGGGCCATTGAACCTTCTTTCCCAGTAACTCTGGTGTTTCTGCTATGATGGTGTGTACTGCATTTGTAAATGCCTCCATATCAGTGGGTGATGCTCTAATTTTGTCTCTGCTGGAGGAATCTACTGTTAGTGCCATTATTCTGGAAGGTGGAATTCAAGGTGTGGAACAATCATGCTACCATCCTGTTCAAAATGAATGGTCGTATACAATTTATCCATTAGTTTTCTTCCTAACAGATTTGCTTGAGCAGTTGGAGAGAACAGTAAACAGCCATCTATGTGCCTCCCTCCTACTTCCATCTCCACAGGTTTGGTAAAATGAGCCTGTTAGAAATGTGATCTTTGGTTGGCAGTCAGGTTACCTCCTGTCCAAGCAAGGACCCTCACTCTAGTCAGGGTAAAGGAGAATCACCTTCAGTTAACCCCCACTCACCTCCTTGGTAGCTTGGCATGAGCAGGCGGGCTTATCTTCAGAAGCAAGGTGTAAAGTATTTGTACCAACACACACAGTAACTCAGTAAAAACACCACAAAATGACACAACACAGGTTTAGAAAAATGGGTAGTATTTATACAAACAAAACAAGACCAAAACGACAAAAATCCAATATACAAAAGTCAAGTTATGAATTTAAAAAGCAAAAAGAGTCTTAAATCCTTTAGAAAACAATGAGAGTGTTGTGAGTGTATGTGACGGGTCGGACCGGGCCGACCCGCACCCTATCTCGACTGGTGCTGACACTACATGGGTTGACCCGGATTTGCCTCCGAGGTCAACCAATCCGGTAGGCTCGGGACTCTCTCCGCTGGAACCTGGGAGGTCAAAAGGCCAGGTCGCGGAGTTGGAGAGGAGGACGGCAGAGGATCGGAAAGGAGTCGTAGGAAGGCCACAGAGAAACCACCACAAAGACTCGTGAGGACCCAGGGATCGAAGAGACCCCTAGAACTATCGGCACCCCTCGAGTGCGGCGCAGGAGCGGAGAAAGGAATCACTGCGGTCCCAACCAGGGACGAAGAAAGCCGGCCCCGGGGAAGCAGAACCTTAGGACCCGCCACGCTTCAGGAGAAGTGTGGCCAAGTCAGGTACGGGCTGTGGACGGACAGGGCTAGGGAGGACGGGAGGGAGGCTATACTTCAGGGCACGTTCACCAGAGGCGGGAGTAAAACATACAAGGGCACGAAAGGAGTAGGCACATAGTTGGGGAAACGGGAACGGGGAGCACAGAAAGCGCAGGAAGATATTACCAATAAAAGAACAGGTTCCAGTTACAGACAGGAAAGTAAGGAGAAAGAAAATACAACGATAAGGAAAGGAGACTCAAGAGAAAATAGAGAAAAGAAAGAGAAAGAATATACAGGAAAGGAAACAAAGAAAAGCCAGAATCAACCACGACCGGACAGACCTGAGTAAGACAGAAAACAGGAGAAGAAAGGAAAGAGAAGAAACAAGGAACAAGGAAAGATTTTTTTTTTTTTGTTTCGTGGTTTATTTTATCGGATTTGTTTTCCACCCACCTCTAAAGAATAGGGATTAGGCCAGAAGAGAAAAGGAAAAAGGCAGAGAGAAAGAGAGAGAGAAAGAAAAGAGAAGAAGGGAAAATACTTGCGTAATCACTTACCGTGCCTATTCTTCTTCTGTCCACACATGCTACCCGAGAGGCCTATGAGGAAAGCAGAAAGAAGAAGACGAGATCAGTCAACCAAGGTTGGAGGAGACGTCTGAGGAACAGAAGCCTAATATCAAAGACTTATATCACCAGAAAGTGTTATGTACCTCAAATAAACACTACTTACCTATAGACTCAACTAGTCCTGTGTGATTGATATCGGCCAGCCTACGACAAAGTGGTGTCAGAAGTGGGATCCCGGGAAGAACTCCATAATGGAGGACAAACCCACCATGGCGGACGTTATTGCACAGTTAGCGGAAGGACAACGTCACCTACAACAATGTGGGAACAACAAATGAAGGAAGCAAGAGAAGAACGCGAGGCCCTACAGACTGCCCTTAAGAGCCAAGCCACAATCATGGCAAACAACCAACTGGTCCATGAAACCGCCTTAGGAAAGCTTACCGACACCATAGCCCACACGAAGGTGCATCCCAATGTACCAAGCAGCGTCTTACAAAAATATCAGGACGAGGAAGATCCTGATTCCTTTTTCCTCAATTTTGAAAGAGTGGCAAGCACGGCTAGTTGGCCAGAGGACAAGTGGGGGCCCCTTTACTGACGGGCATCTACAAGCTAAATACCAAGCAATCAATCCTAGTGGTACTCTCCCCTATAAAGAAATCAAGAAGACCATCTTAGAAAGGGTAGGGCTTGACAGTGAGAGTTACCAGTCCAAATTTCGCCAAACTAAGTGGCAATCACAGGAAAACCCTCTCACCCTGTACTACAGGGTGCAACATGCTGCCGGTCGATGGTTGCACCCCACCGAAAAGACCCAAGAAGAGATGTTTGACGTCATCATCTTGGAGCAATTTTTAGCCGCCCTACCTAACACAACTCGTAATTGGGTTCGACAACATCCAGGGTTGACCAATGAAACAGCCATTGACCTTGCTTGTGCCTTTCACAGGAGTCCGGACTACAGAGCTACCTCTAGCAGAACCCCAGTCCCTTCCCCTGTGCGCCCCACCATAGGGAAAGGAGCAACCCCAAGGCCAATGGGAACTCAAGACCCGGAGCGTATACGGATACACCATCCCCCACAAACAACCTTTCCCAATACGGGTCCTCAGTGTTATAACTGTTCAGAGTGGGGTCATATAGCCCGATATTGCCCCCAGAAAAAAGACATGGAAGAACCGATGGAGATTGGAGTTGCAAAGGGAAGAGTTTTCTGGGCCGGGGGAAATAAACCCACCTACACACTCCCTATCCTTCTCAATGGAAGGCAGAGGGTAGCACTGATTGACTCCGGCTGCAGCCAGAGCGTCATCCACCAGGAATTGATTGAACAAGGGTTACCCCAAGCACAAGTGTTGATCGCCTTAGTCCACGGCGATCAAAGATATTATCCAGTGGCTGTAATCAACTTCCAGTGGAGAGAAGAAAAGAAACACTCAAGGTGGGAGTGTTACCTCACCTGGATGAGGACATTATTATCGGAACTGACTATGTAGCCTTTCCCCTTTTGTTAACAAAAGCAGGACAGGAGCACACTCTAAAAAATGTGGTGGAGGGAAGTCCCATATGACGCCGGGGAGGGAGTAAGCCGGAATCCTAGAGACCATCTAAGCAAACGGCAGAAAAGGATACAACAACAACAATATACACAAAAGCCCAATGGAACCACCAGGCTGAGTCCAGGAGTCACAGGCAAAGTGTGTACTGTGGCAGGAGACTTCAGACAGAGTCATCGTGATGATCCCTCCTTAAAGAACGCATGGCAGCAAGCCTTGAATCACGAGGAACATGTGGTAGGTCTGAAATTCCTCATACAGAACCAACTCTTATATAGAATCCCACATTCAGAAGACGGAAGGCATAAGCAATTGATAGTACCTAGTAGTCACAGACAACAGGTCCTCCATCTTGCTCATGGGGACAAGGGGTAAGGGCATCTAGGTAGGGAGAAAACCGAGGAGGCTGTACTCAGGCGGTTTTATTGGCCCGGGGTTTTCGGGGATATCCGTAGACATTGTTCGGATTGCCCGAAATGTCAATTGTATAATTCCGCTTCACACTCACCCGCTCCACTACAACCCTTTCCAATCATAGAGACCCCCTTTTCACGCGTGGGCATGGATATTATTGCCCCCCTCAACCCATCCTGTAAGGGACGGCAATATGTCTTGGTGTTGGTAGATTACGCCACCAGGTATCCAGAAGCTATTTCCCTCTCCAGCATGCATACGAAAGTAACTGCACAAGCCATGATTGAGTTTTTTTCCAGGGTAGGGTTCCCTAAGGAAATCTTAACCGACCAAGGCACACCCTTTATGTCCAGACTCATGGCAGAAGTAAGCAAGACCTTAGGAGTAAAACAGATCAAAACATCAGTATATCATCCACAAACTGATGGTCTCGTGGAAAGATATAACCAGACTATTAAGTCCTTACTCAGAAAGAGTATTACCGAAGATGGTAGAGATTGGGAAAATAAATTACCCCTTGTATTGTATTGTCAAAGCCCAGCTCACCTGAGTTCTTGTTCAGTTCTGATGGAGGTTGAAGACAATCCGACCCCACCCTGAAACTGCTTGTTCCAGCACACTAGTTTTTAAAACAGTGCACTAAGAACAGAAGCTCAAGGGAAGGGGGGAAGTGGATAAAATAAAAAAAGAGAGACAACACCGTTCATGCGTTTCCACTGTTGAAGTGCTGCACAAATCTGCGGCCCTTTCTGACTTCTGTAGAAACTGGTGCCTAATGAAACATAAACAAAGAACAGATAAGTGCAACCTATTCCTAAATGGGTTCCTGACTATCCCTTTATTTATTAGAAATTCTCTTCTAAAAGTACCTCTTGGATCCTGGTCTCTAGTTTCCAGGTTTGGAATGCGTTACTGCTCTGGGATGTGTTTTCTATTACTGTAAAACTTTTTTCCCATATTTCCAGAATCTTTTATAAAACAAATACTGTACTTTTACATCAAAATACAGCATGTAATTTGTGCAAGTCCTTGATTTACTGTTTGCCTTGCTGTTAATGGTTTCCACTGTTCGATTCTTAAAAGTTCCATGAGAAAAAACAATGTTTGCTTCACAAAGTTCTGCAAAATATTCTTGTAACAAAGAGTTTGAATCACAATGTTCGTGGAAGGTATTTCGTTTCAAATTGTCTATACACGAATCCAGAAATTGTTGTCAAAGTTCTTTCAGGTAATAAAAGGTTTTGCACTTACTTGTTGCTGGCAAGAGATACTGATCAGTCTAACCTTGTCTTCTTTCTCTTTTGCAGGTTACTCATAGGAGAGAGGCTGAAGCAAGGAGGAACCGGAAACCGGAAGAAGGAAGAGCCAGATGCTGCGCCCATTGAAGTCAATGAAAGTCTGTAAAGAGCAGGAGTGCCAGCGCCGAGGGATCTGTTCTCAGGTAAGCGGGAGGTAGACGAGCACAAGCACTGGGTGAGGCTCGGGGATGCCTTTTATAGACAGGGCTGGGTGTGGTTTGAAGGGCTGGGTGTGGTCCTCACATGCTGCACATGTTCTTGGAAGGTGTGCAGAGCTGGGTGTGGTTTGAAGAGCTGGGTGTGGTCCTCACATGCTGCACATGTTCTTGAAAGTTGTGCAGAGTTTCAGTTATTATGCAAATGAGTTGGATTAACACATGGCCTAGGGAGGAGTGTTTTAAAGAAGCCTTGGTAAAAGCAAGGCCCAATGTGTAAACAAAACAGCACATTAAACAACATACACAGAAGCCTAGGGGGGGGGGGGGAAGGTGAGATAACAAGAAAGGCTTTCAATAGTAAGTTTAAAAGGGAGCTATTACAGAACCCACTAGTGCAGTGAGAGGGGACATGCTCTTTGCTGTGTACAAACCCTAACAGTTGCCCCCCTCAAAGGCCCTCCTACAGGACGGGGTTTTCCTGGATTTTTTAAATAAAATCGTCTAATCAGCTGTGGGGCATGTACATATGATGCTGGTTCCCATGAATTCTCAGATTCATCATATCCTTTCCATTCTACTAAATAAAACAGACGTCCACTAATTATTTTTGAGTCTTTTATGCTTTTCACTTCATATTCCAGATTTCCCTTAATTGGTATGGGTGGAGGTGGTGGTTCAGGTCGGGTTTTTGAGTTGTACGGCTTAAGCAAGGACACATGGACTGTAGTATGTACTGGATATTCTTTTGGTAAATCTAATTTTACTGTTACCGGGTTTACTATGGCAGTTATACTAAAGGGTCCAATGAAACGTGGTTGCAGCTTTCGGGATCCCTCTATGTTTAGGTTCTTTGTGGAGAGCCATACCTTGTCACCAATTTTATACATTGGGGCCTCAGACCTGTGTTTGTCTGCTTGTCTTTTCATGCTTTCCTTGTACTTTAATAAATGTTTCCTGGCTTTGTCTTGTATGTCACCTAAACTCGTTAGTCTATCCGTTACTGTAGGCAACAGGGAATCTTCTAACAACATGGGTATAGCTCTTGGATGATACCCCTGCAAGAAATAGAATGGTGAGCAAAGTAGAGCTGAATGCTCAGTATTATTATAAACAAACTCTGCTACAGGGAGAGCTTCCAACCATTCACTAGAATAATCAGCCAATAAACAACGTAGCGTTTGAAGTAAGGTTTGGTTCAGTCGTTCAGTCTGTCCATCTGTCTCTGGGTGGAAAGCAGTGGATAAGGCCACATCTATTTTCAGTTTTTCACATAATTTTTTCCAAAATCTGGAGTTGAACTGGCTCCCTCGGTCTGAAACCACTTTGCTTGGCAAACCATGTAAACGCACAATTTCCCTTATAAAAATATCGGCAAATTCTGCCGCCGTGGGTAATTTCCGTAATGGTACAAAATGTGCCATTTTAGATAAAAAATCCACTATAACCAACACTGTTGTGAAGGATTTTACAGGTGGTAAACCTACAATAAAGTCTACGCTCACAGTGTGCCAAGGTTGTTTGGGTGTTGGCATTGGTATTAACAAGCCGTCAGGAGCCTTATGAGAAGATTTATGTCTTGCACAAATTGGACAGGTAGTGACAAATTGCTTAATGTCCTTTCTTATAGTGTCCCACCAAAAGTGTTTTTGCACATTTCCCAGGGTTTTTACCCAACCAGGATGACCTGCCAAGGGTGAGGCGTGATGCCAAATTATCACCTGTGTTTGTAATTCAGAGGTGGGCAATAACAGCATGTTGTCGTGATACAATAAACCTTGTTGTATTGTGTTATGGGAATCCTTTGACCAATCCTGAGGTGCTATTTGCATGTGTGCATTATATAGATCTGTGATGAAATCCTTCTGTTGTACAGGTGCCAACAACTTTTGGGGAGGAATAATGGGTTCTCCTATTTTATCTTGTTTCATGTCTGAGGTATGTCCGTATCTAGATAACACATCAGATTGAATTTGTTGTGCACCTGGTCTATAGGTTATAACAAAGTCAAATGTGCTAAAAAAAATTAACCACCGCATCTGACGTGGTGTTAGTGCTTTAAGTGATCCAAAAAACTGTAGGTTCTTATGGTCAGAAAAGATTGTAACTGGGTACTTGGCTCCCATTAAATGGTGCCTCCATTCTGAAAAGGCTACTTTGATAGCTAGTAGTTCCCTTTCAGCCACAGTGTAATTTTGTTCAGCTGGCAATAACTTTTTGGAATAGAAGGCTATAGGATGTAACTGGCCATCTACTGCATCTCGTTGAGAGAGAACTCCTCCTAAAGCTACTTGTGAAGCATCCGCTTCAACAAAAAAGGGCAAGTCAGGATCAGGATGTTTCAGAATTGGGGCTGAAGTGAACTTTTGTTTTAGGAGTTGAAAGGCGTGTGCCGCCTCATCAGTCCAAAGAAATCGTTGCCCTTTCCGCAACAAGGTAGTTATTGGGGCCGCAATGTCTGCAAAATGTGCAACTATAAAAATTGGCGAAACCCAGACATTTCTGAATATCTTTTACAGAGGATGGTTCTGGCCAATCAGCAATAGCACTGATTTTCTTTACATCCATAGTTATTCCTTGAGGTGACAGGCAGTATCCTAAAAAGTCCACCTTGTTGACATTAAAAGTACACTTTTCTAACTTAGCAAAAAGATGATTTTCTTTTAACTTTGATAATACTGCACGAACATGTTGGGTATGTTCTTCTGAGTTCTTAGAGTAAATGAGGATGTCGTCTATGTATACTATGACACAAACGTCCAGGAATTTGTGTAGGTCCTCATTTATAAAGAACTGAAAGGCCGCAGGGGCCTTACATAACCAAAAGGGCATTACTGTGTACTCAAATAAACCAAACTTTGTCTTGAAAGCTGTCTTCCACTCATCCCCCTCTTTTACTCGGACCAGGTGGTAAGCTCCCCGCAGATCTAGTTTAGTGTATACAGTAGAATGTCTTAATTGATCCAACAACACAGGTATTAGAGGAAGAGGATATTTATTCTTTATTGTAGCCTTATTTAGTCCTCTATAATCGATACACGCGCGCAGGGATTTATCCGGCTTCGGGATAAAAAAGAGTGGAGATGACACCGGAGATGTGGAATGACGGATGAACCCAGACTGTAGTAGGTCATCTAGGTAGGTTCTTAAGTATTTGGTTTCTTCGTCAGTCAAAGCATATACTCTGTTATTAGGTAAAGGGGCCCCTGGGATAAGATTTATACGGCAGTCATAAGACCGATGTGGGGGCAGCACACTAGCCTTTACTGGATCAAAGACGTCTTTAAAGTCAGAATATTCAGGAGGGAGACTTGGTTCATCTTGTGTAACACTAGCACAGTGTAATACTGTGCTCTGTTCTGTACCTGCTTCTTGATAGCAATTGGTTCTACAGAAAGAGGAATCCAAAGTAACAGTTCTATTCACCCAATCAATTTTTGGGTTATGAGTTGTTAACCAGGGTACCCCGAGAATCAAACCAAAATTAGGAGTATCTATCAGATCAAAGCTAATCACCTCTGTGTGCCCGTTCTGACAGACCATAACAAGTGGACTTGTTTGTTTTGTGATTAATCCAGAGGTCAATTCTGACCCATCCACTGCACATACTGCTTCTGGACAAGGCTTTAGGCACATAGGAAGTCCTAAGATTTCAGCTAACTTATTATCCACAAAATTTCCTGTCGCGCCTGAGTCCAGTAGGACAGGGAGAGAATGCCTCACTTGGGTAGTAACAATTAAAACGACCTGAATTATGAAATGTCTAGGTATGTGCGGTACCCTGAAGGCTGCAGCATTAGAGGTTTGATTAAGATGGTTTCTCGAACAAGTAACCTCTCCCCTTGTCGAGCTTAATCGTTTCCCGATTCATGTGAGGAGGTGGAGGAAACAACACCCTTTCGTGGAGTTTTAGGCTTTACTGGACATTCTCTGGCAAAGTGACCTGCCCTGCCACAATATAAACATAATTGACATTTTCTCCTTCTTTCTTTTTCCTCTGATGTGAGTGGACCTCTGAGTGTCCCTATTTGCATAGGCTCTGGTTCAGGGAGTTTATTATCTGTGTCTTTCTTCTCATGTCTAATAAAAGTTAACCGTGATTCCAGTTTGTATTTATCTCCCTTTCTTTCTCCTAGTCTATGTTCTAATTTCACAACTAAATCTACAAAGTCTGAATAGTCTTTTGGCAAATCAACGATATGAGCCAGCGCGTCTTTTAACTCTTCTCTCAAACCTTTATAAAAAAGGGAGACACGCTTTTCTTCTGGCCACTGTGTCTCGGTGAGTAAACGATTAAAACTAGTGAGATAGGTCAATAAATCCTTGTTACCTTGTTTAAGATTTAAAACCTCATTATCACTTGCCTGCATGAAAGTGTGTTTTGCAAAAAGGCTGGTCATGGTACGTTTAAATTGATTCCAATTATGGAGGATGGGATCATCTCTATCCACGAAAGGAATTGACCAATTGGCTGCTGTGCCACCCAAATAAGACAAGACGAATGCCACTTTCGTATCATCAGTAGGGAACTGTTGTGGCTTACAAATGAAGTGTAATTGACATTGATTGATAAAAACATGGAATTTGTTACTATCTCCATGAAAACGTTCAGGTGCTGCTAAGGGCACAACATTAGGAACATTAACAGTAACCTCAACTGGGGAAGGCAAAGTTGTATGTTTTGATGGCGCCCCTGTCTCTGAGGAGGTTTTAAACAAAGGCGTATAAGCTGTGTTCCACTGAGATCCCCTAAATTTATACCTGCTTAAATCCTGTTTTAAAGAGGTATTCTCCATCTTTAATCTCTCTATTTCCTCTTGCATATGTTGCAAGATGCCAGACACTGATTCATTATGAGCCAAGTCCTCATTTAGGGCCTGCGCCATATCCGTGACGACAATGCCCTCTATTTCTTCCCCGGTATTCATCGTCCACCAGAACTGAAATTTTTTAAAGGCTTGTGCTTCTGTCAAAGCCCCGCTCACCTGAGTTCTTGTTCAGTTCTGATGGAGGTTGAAGACAATCCGACCCCACCCTGAAACTGCTTGTTCCAGCACACTAGTTTTTAAAACAGTGCACTAAGAACAGAAGCTCAAGGGAAGGGGGGAAGTGGATAAAATAAAAAAAAGAGAGACATCACCGTTCTTGCGTTTCCACTGTTGAAGTGCTGCACAAATCTGCGGCCCTTTCTGACTTCTGTAGAAACTGGTGCCTAATGAAACATAAACAAAGAACAGATAAGTGCAACCTATTCCTAAATGGGTTCCTGACTATCCCTTTATTTATTAGAAATTCTCTTCTAAAAGTACCTCTTGGATCCTGGTCTCTAGTTTCCAGGTTTGGAATGTGTTACTGCTCTGGGATGTGTTTTCTATTACTGTAAAACTTTTTTCCCATATTTCCAGAATCTTTTATAAAACAAATACTGTACTTTTACATCAAAATACAGCATGTAATTTGTGCAAGTCCTTGATTTACTGTTTGCCTTGCTGTTAATGGTTTCCACTGTTCGATTCTTAAAAGTTCCATGAGAAAAAACAAAGTTTGCTTCACAAAGTTCTGCAAAATATTCTTGTAACAAAGAGTTTGAATCACAATGTTCGTGGAAGGTATTTCGTTTCAAATTGTCTATACACGAATCCAGAAATTGTTGTCAAAGTTCTTTCAGGTAATAAAAGGTTTTGCACTTACTTGTTGCTGGCAAGAGATACTGATCAGTCTAACCTTGTCTTCTTTCTCTTTTGCAGGTTACTCATAGGAGAGAGGCTGAAGCAAGGAGGAACCGGAAACCGGAAGAAGGAAGAGCCAGAAGCTGCGCCCATTGAAGTCAATGAAAGTCTGTAAAGAGCAGGAGTGCCAGCGCCGAGGGATCTGTTCTCAGGTAAGCGGGAGGTAGACGAGCACCAGCACTGGGTGAGGCTCGGGGGATGCCTTTTATAGACAGGGCTGGGTGTGGTTTGAAGGGCTGGGTGTGGTCCTCACATGCTGCACATGTTCTTGGAAGGTGTGCAGAGCTGGGTGTGGTTTGAAGAGCTGGGTGTGGTCCTCACATGCTGCACATGTTCTTGAAAGGTGTGCAGAGTTTCAGTTATTATGCAAATGAGTTGGATTAACACATGGCCTAGGGAGGAGTGTTTTAAAGAAGCCTTGGTAAAAGCAAGGCCCAATGTGTAAACAAAACAGCACATTAAACAACATACACAGAAGCCTAGGGGGGGGGGGGAAGGTGAGATAACAAGAAAGGCTTTCAATAGTAAGTTTAAAAGGGAGCTATTACAGAACCCACTAGTGCAGTGAGAGGGGACATGCTCTTTGCTGTGTACAAACCCTAACATGTATGCGATTCACACATACGTTCAGTCTTCTTTAGGCCATAGTCCTTTCGAATTGTTGTTTGGGCGACCACCCCGAACCCTTCTCGAGATGCTAGCTGAACAATGGGAAGAGTCAGACGATGAGATTAAAGATCTCCTAACATACACCAGGGAGTTGAGGGATACCCTACATTCAGTATGGGAAAAAGCCCAGAATGCCTTACGCGAATCCCAAGAGAAGCAAAAAAGAGGGTATGACGCTAGGAGTGTGCTCCGTAGTCTAAATGTAGGGGACAAGGACTTAGTACTCCTTCCCAGTAGTGAGAACAAACTATTGGCTCTGTGGCAAGGACCATATGAGGTGCTCGAACAAATTAACCCCACTACCTATACACTGGCTCTACCCCACGGCCACGGTAGGGAACAAATATATCATATAAACATCTTTAAAAAAATGGCAAGAACCCATGAGTGCCCAACCAGTCCGGTATATCACAAATACCAGTACCGAGGACATCCCATTCCTATCCCTTCCCTTGACACACTGTCCTGAGGAGTCTAGGCCTCAAACCAATGCAACCCTTCCAGATACACAGCTTGTTCCCCTCTTACACGTTATTGATTGTATAGGGATGTTTTTTCCAAACAGCCCGGACGTACCCAGTTAGCTGAACGCCCGATTCGAACCAAAAATGAGTCCATATCCCGACAACGACCCTATCGAATCCCAGAAGCCAAAAGAACCATAATAGAACAAGAGGTCCAAACAATGTTAGAAGCGGGTATCATAGAACCCTCCAACAGTCCCTGGTGTTCTCCAGTAGTATTGGTCCCAAAACCGGATGGGAGTACTCAGTTTTGTGTGGATTATAGACGGGTCAATGAAATACCTATTTTGATGCTTACCCCATGCCACGCATTGATGAACTTCTTGAAAAATTGGGACAAGCCAGGTTCATGTCCACCCTTGATCTCACAAAGGGGTATTGGCAAATCCCAGTGAGAGAAGCAGATAAGGAAAAAAACGCATTTGCAGCCTCATCAGGTCTTTACCAATTCACAGTTCTCCCCTTTGGGCTCCATGGGGCCCCAGCCACGTTTCAAAGACTCATGGATAAGGTATTGCGTCCCCATCAGCCATATGCGGCCGCGTATCTAGATGATATAGTGATATATAGCAATACTTGGACAGAACGTCTAGAACACTTGGGGTCGGTCTTACAGGCTTTACAGGAAGCCCATTTAACAGCAAACCATGAGAAATGTAAGTTAGGGTTTACGAATATTAGATATCTTGGCTACGTATTAGGGGAAGGACTGGTTCGTCCCCATATAGAGAAAGTAGATGCCATCCAACAGATACCCCTACCAAGGACAAAGAAGGACGTACGTGCTTTCCTCAGTCTTGTTGGGTACTACCGGCGCTTCATTCCGCAATTTTCAACGGTAGCAGAACCTCTCACCAACTTGCTCAAGAAGTCTACTCCCAAAACGTTATCCTCGCTTCTCGAAGCTGCACGCCACAGCTTCGACCATCTGAAAAACGCCCTATCCACCAACCCTGTGTTATGCTGTCCGGATTTCCAAAAACCCTTTCTTTTACAAACGGACGCATCTGATGTAGGACTTGGGGCGATGTTATCTCAAACCCAGACGGATGGGTCCATCCACCCTGTACTGTACATTAGTAGAAAACTCCTCCCGAGAGAGACTCACTTTCCCTCTATTGAGAAAGAATGTTTGGCTATTAAATGGGTTTTTGAGGCATTGCGCTATTATCTCAGTGGGTGAACTTTTACACTTCTTACGGATCATGCACCCCTCACTTGGCTTGCTCGCAACAAAGACTCAAACGTTCGTGTTCTAAGGTGGTTTCTCTCTTTGCAACCCTTCTCCTTCCAGATTCTGCACTCTCCGGGCCGCCACATGTTGAATGCAGAATTTTTGTCTCGCTACCCTACTCCTGAGCGTCATTGACTGCCGCTCTCTAGGGGGAGTGTCTGTGACGGGTCGGACCGGGCCGACCCGCACACTATCTCGACTGGTGCTGACACTACATGGGTTGACCCGGATTTGCCTCCGAGGTCAACCAATCCGGTAGGCTCGGGACTCTCTCCGCGGGAACCTGGGAGGTCAAAAGGCCAGGTCGCGGAGTTGGAGAGGAGGACGGCGGATGATCGGAGAGGAGTCGGAAAGAAGGCCACAGAGGAACCACCCCGAAGACTCGTGAGGACCCAGGGATCGAGGACACCCCTAGAACTATCAGCACCCCTCGAGTGCGGCGCAGGAGCGGAGAAAGGAATCACTGCGGTCCCAACCAGGCATGAAGAAAGCCGGCCCCGGGAGGCAGAACCTTAGCACCCGCCACGCTTCAAGAGAAGCGTGGCCAAGTCAGGTACGGAGCTGTGGACGGACAGGGTTAGGGAGGATGGGAGGGAGGCTATACTTCAGGGCACGTTCACCAGAGGCAGGAGTAAAACATACAAGGGAACAAAAGGATTGGGCACATAGTTGGGGAAACAGGAACGGGGAGCTCAGAAAGCACAGGAAGATATTACCAATAAAAGAACAGGTTCCAGTTACAGACAGGAAAGTAAGGAGAAAGAAAATACAACGATAAGGAAAGGAGACTCAAGAGAAAATAGAGAAAAGAAAGAGAAAGAATATACAGGAAAGGAAACAAAGAAAAGCCAGAATCAACCACGACCGGACAGACCTGAGTAAGACAGAAAACAGGAGAAGAAAGGAAAGAGAAGAAACAAGGAACAAGGAAATATTTTTTTTTTTTGTTTTGTTTGTTTCGTGGTTTATTTAATCTGATCTGTTTTCCACCCACCTCTAAAGAATAGGGATTAGGCCAGAAGAGAAAAGGAAAAAGGCAGATAGAAAGAGAGAGAGAAAGAAAAGAGAAGAAGGGAAAATACTTGCGTAATCACTTACCGTGCCTATTCTTCTTCTGTCCACACATGCTACCCGAGAGGCTTATGAAGAAAGCAGAAAGAAGAAGACGAGATCAGTCAACCAAGGCTGGAGGAGACGTCCGAGGAACAGAAGCCTAATATCAAAGACTTACATCACCAGAAAGTGTTATGTATCTGAAATAAACACTACTTACCTATAGACTCAACTAGTCCTGTGTGATTGATATCGGCCAGCCTACGACAGTGTACAAAAGTACCTAGGTAGCGTCAAAATAAAGCCGCATGGACGAGTGTGTGGTGGAAAAGGCCAGCAATGAGTCGATTTCTCTCTCGCAAGCGAGATTGTGTGTTGCTGCTTCTCCAGTTGGGTCGGTGTGCGTCGTTTCTTCTCTTCCACAAGAGAGCGATGCATCGATGTAGACGGCACATTGGGTATGGGCAGGCATTGCGTGTCCAACGATGTTGCGTTGAAATCCGGTTGCATGGTGTGAAGAAACCGCGCTGCATGGGGGCTTGCGTGGTTTAACAGCAGCCACTGCAGGTGTTGTGTGTCATTTCTCCAGCCGCATTGCGTGGATCTTCCAGCAGCGATGCAAGTGGTGTGTCGATGTTAGCCATGAGGCCAGTGGTGTGTCGTTTTTCAGCCGTGAGGTGGGTGGTGTGTCGAATGGTTCCCTGCATGGCAGTTTTTATGTGGATTTCTGTCCTTTTCCACCAGCTGCACCTTTCGAGGGCCCAGAGACAGGTTAGGGCACCACTTGGCAGGCAGGGATCTCAGCAGAATGCTCAAGTGCTGGCAGAGAGAAGTCTTTGATGTCCCTGAGACTTCAACAACAGGAGGCAAGCTCAGTTCAAGCCCTTGGAGATTCTTCACCAGTGGGAAGTCACACAAAAGTCAGTCTTTGTCCTTTCTCAGGCAGAAGCAGCTACTGCAGGCCAACCCAGCAAAGCACAGTCCCAGGCAAAGGGGCAGTACTCCTCCTCCAGCTTTCAGCTCTTCTCCTTGGCAGAGGTTCCTCTTGGTTCCAGAAGTAATCTGATTTTCAGGGGTTTTGGGTGCTCTTCCTATACCCCTTTCAGCATTTGAAGTAGGCCTACTTCAAAGAGAAGTCTTGGTTGATTTCAAGATCCTGCCGTGCCCATGCCAGGCCCCAGACACACACCAGGGTGCTGGATACTGAATTGTGCAAAAGCAGACACAGTCCTTTCAGTTGTAGGTGACCACTCCTCCCCTCCCCTCAGCCCAGATTGCCCATCAGGATATGCAGGCTACATCCCAGCTCCCTTTGTGTCACTGTCTAGAGGAGAGGTGCTAACAGCCCAACAATCAAACTGACCCAGACAGGAATCCACAAACAAGCAGAGTCACAGAATGGTTTTAACAAAAAAATGCCTACTTTCTAAAAGTGGCATTTTCAAACACACAATCTAAAAACCAACTTCCCTAAAAGGTGTATCTTTAAATTGTGAGCTCAGAGACCACAAACGCCACATGTCCATCTGCTCCCAAAGGGAATCTGTGCTTTCATAATATTTAAAGGCAGCACCCATGTTAACTTATGAGAGAGATAGGCCTCGCAACAGTGGCAGTATTTCACTGTCAGGACATGTAAAACACATAAGTACATGTCCCACCTTTAACATACACTACACCCTGCCCATGGGGCAACCTAGGGTCTGCCTTAGGGGTCCCTTACATGTATAAAAAGGGAAGGTTTAGGCCTGGAAAGTGGGTACACTTGCCAAGTCGTATTGGCAGTTTAAAACTGCACTCATAGACACTTGTAGTGGCCGGTCTGAGCCAGGTTTACAGGGCTACTAATGTGGGTGGCACAACCAGTGCTGCAGGCCCCCTAGTAGCATTTGATTTACAGGCCCTGGGCACCTCTAGTGCACTTTACTATGGACCTACTAGAAAATCAGACCTGCCAATCATGGATAAGCCAAGGTACACATACAATTTATACAGGGAACACTTACACTTTAGCACTTGCCAGCAGTGGTTAAGTGTCCAGAGCAAGCAAAAACAGAGACCAGCACACAGAAACAACCTGGGAAGTAGAGGCAAAAAGTTAGGGGAGACCATGTCAATGATGCCAAGTCTAACAGAGCCTTTATACCATCCCTAGAAAATCCCTGTGTATCCATGGATCTGTTGGAAATCGGAAGGCATCCCTCTCTGATACATGATTTTGTTACTCCTGTATCTATGAGGACTGCATACCTCTTGTTGTTAATGTCTATCATCTAAGTGGGTTCCCCATCTGGCCTGTGCATTACTGACAAGAATGGACACATAGAAATACTCTGTGGGCATCCTCATTGTGTGTATTCTCCCACAGGGTTCACCTAGAAAGGATTTCCTACCCTCATTACTATACCTCCTTGTCCACTTTGAAGTGGAATCTCTGTGGGGGGTGGTTGGTAATTCTGCTGAGGCAGTCCCTGCTGTGCTTGGAGCATTAGTGGTAGCTGCACATTTTGGGAGGGTGTCTGGGGCACATATACTATTTATGGACTTTGCTGTGGCTGTACTGTCATATTTCCTGGTTTACCATAAACTCTAATTCTTCTATTTTGCTCATCCCATCTCTTCATATTACAGTCTTTAATAAGATGCCCAAACCTGTGACAATAATAACATGCCTGATTCATTCTTGGAGGACTCCTCCTACCTCTTCCTACTCCTCCTCCTCCTCTACTACTTCCCTGTGCCCTTACATTGTTCTGCTGTTGCAGGTACTGTCATTGGCTGGCCCCTGAACTTTTCCCACAGACATTGCAGTCATCTGAGTGGCCACTGCCAGTACATCACCTTCCATTGCTCCTTTCTTCACTAATTTCTGCTGCACCAACTTGGCTGTTGCTTTCTCTGCTACTTCTTGTTTACCTTTTTCTAACTCTTCCTTTTGCTTAAAAAAATGGGTTATGCGTGCTTGCATTTTGGTCCAGGGCTTGGTCTTCAGTGCCACTATGTTATCTAAGCTCTCCTGCACGTCAGGCGTCTACCCTGACTTGACTACATTATGATACAGTACTGCATTACCTCTTGTCACTTCCCAGCCCTGACCTAGTACCTGGGCCCATTTTTGTTTAATCTTGTTGATGTACTGTGCTGTATCCTCATTTGGTTACAGAGACTGAGTCATGAGGCATCCAATGTCTGGTCTATTGTGGTACATTTTCCTCAGCTGATTCCACACTACAGATCTGACCAGATTAAATGGCGACCCATCACACCTGGTATCAGTGAGGGTCACATTTCTAACTCCAGCCTTTTGAAATACTGTGTCTGTTTCATCTCCCATGAGGGAACTAAGCAGGCTGTTTTACACACTCTACTTACAAGGTAATACCTGCAGTCTGTTTTTCTCATGCCCTGATCCATTTCCCTGCTCCCTCTGTATGCAGCAGCAACTGTTTTCTGAAGTTTCTTTGTTTATTTATGGCCAAGGATCATAATGTAGTGCTCCAGGACCCTTACATATCAAGGACATTTGATGCAAAGGGGTGGTGGCATGCTGGGGATGATGCTGCCTGGCATACTTCTGCCAAATGCGCAGACATTTCCTCATGTAAGGGTTGTCCCAATATGGATCACCCTCACCATAAACAATCTATAGCATTTGCCACATCATGTGGGTCAAAGGACCCATCTTGTGACCATGGGCTCACCTGGGGAGTGAACTGCTCAGTCCAGTCTGCTAAGTATGGTACAGCAACGTGCCAGCTATATTCTCCTTCAGCGATGGTCTCACTGGGAGTGAGGTCCATGGTGAACAAATTTCCTTGGGCACACTTTTGCTGTGCTGGTCTGTGGTGGAGTGTCACCTGTCCCCTAACCTCACTGGATCCTATTCTGTGGTCTGGCTGGGCATGGGCAATTTCAAATTGTAACAGCTCAAGCTCTGTAGCTCGGGGATTCTACTTCTAGGGAGCACATCTCACTCTGTTTCCCTTGCATCAGTTAGTTTAGGTAGTCTCCACATGCCTCTTGTGTAGTCTACGTCAATGAGTGGTCTCTCTTGGATATCACAAGTAGGGTGACTTACTTCTTGGGTTTGAAGCAGTTCACCCATGTTCTCCACATGCTGGTATATGGATTTTATCCTGTCTGCTATTTTCCCAAAACGTCTCTGAGAGTGTCCTGTAATGTCATTGTCATACCCTTCTCTCCTTACTGAACTTGTCTCTCTCATACTCTCACTGCGCAGTAGCCAGTCCTCTTTATCAGCCCCCTTCTCCTTCTGCCAAGGGGGTGGACTACTTATAGTCCTTCTATGCTTCTGCTCTCTTCCTTGAGATATTGGCTGTCGTGTTTTATCTACAGTCCTATGTACATAGTCACTCCACCCTGCATTCCCTATGTTCCTTTGCTGTGGGGTGGACATCTGTTCTCTAATTACTCTACCTGTAGTATCTCTTTTCTGAAGCAACCACAACGGTGCTGATGAAGTATGTGATTGGTCATCACTATCCCCTGAACTCTGTTATTTGCTCTTATCCTGCTGGGGAAAGGCTGGATGTAGATGCAATATAAGCTGCACCTCCAATTGCCCTGAATATTGGAGGTCCCTACCATAGTTTTCTGCTAGGAGTGCTTGCCCTCTTTGGCTTCTGTATTTATGGGGTTACCTTCGGGGTCTCTGATGGGGAGTGTGGAGGGGCCCCATTTTCAGTGTTCTCAAATCCTACTGCGACTTCTAGTAGCTGCACTACTGGGTAGATGCTAGGCACTGTGGGTGCTGTGCTGATAGAATCATATGGGGGTGGTGGAATAGATGAGGTATTAGGGGTATCTCCTTGTGAGGAGCCTTTTGACTTCTTACAAACTATTCTCCATAAGGCTACTGTGGCTTCCCTTTTCTTTAATTTGTCTCCTGCATATTTACTTCAGAGGTATGTGACAAAATGCTGTTATCCTATTGTTGAATGCGCCTCCTTTTTTCCAAGAATACCTATGCTTTTGGGTGGCTTTGAACCACTCCAGGCTATACTTTTGTAATTTCTACTTCTCACTAAGGAATACCTTCTGTATATGCTCTAAGGAGTTCTCCATAATGAGGTGTTTTTAATACTTTAACATTTATCTATTCTGCTACCAGATTAAATAATCTTGCACAAATCTTATAGTGGTAGTATTCATTTTGTAAATTGTTCTACTTATCGTATCAAAATATACATTGAACTTTGAATTTTGACTCACCAATTCTACGGGGCATATTACACTATAAACTTTTCGTTTCATGCAATCTATATTTAAAACAACAGTTTGAGAATTAGACAATACCACACAACAACATCACACTGTGGCCACATTCCATTCAAATATGCACGCGCTCAACTTCAGTCACACAATGGTCCGAGCGACCGCCTCAGGTGCTGGGGATCTGGGTTCACGCCTAAGCAAATCACTTAGGGGGTCATTACAACCCTGGCGGACGGTGTTAAAGCGGCGGTAAGACCGCAAACAGGCCGGCAAAAAAAAAAAGGGATTTATGACCGTGGCGGAAACCACCAACAAAGACACCCACTTTAACACTCCGACCGCCACGGTGGTACAGACAAGCAGCGCGGCGGACACCGCCAACAGACAGACGGAAGACAAAGTACCGCCCACAGTATTACAACAGGCCAATCCGCCACCTTTTCCGGGGCGGATTCACCGTGGATAAAAACACGGGGGAAACAGCCATTTCAATGGGAAAACGCTCACCTCAACACACTCCACGAGGAAGGAGGGCACCATGGAGCCGGAACTCCAAATACTCCCTGCCATAGTCTTCCTGCTCCTCTACGAACATCAGCAATGCCGTCGCTGAAGACAACGGTGAGTACTGCACCTACGACATAGGGGAGGGGAGAGGCAAAAGTCAGGGACACACACACGCAACACCCCCACCCCCACCCGACCCTCGCACACTACAACACACACACCAATGCATTTCCAAACATGACAGTAACAACCCCCAACCCCCCCGGAAGAATGCAAAGACAAAAGGAAATGAATTCAACCATTGTAATGTATCAAAATACAGTAAGCTAATATATACAGATATATATCCTCATTCAAAAATTTATACATCACGATTAGTAGTGCAGGTATGCACCATTCAATGTCCGTGGACCACTGGCCCCAAAATGCATGGGCGAGGCCCACACAGGATACCTGTCCAGAAACGGAGAGAACACTGCTGGGGCATCAGATCGAAATACAACAGGCACCTCAGGGGGAAAGGAAGGGGGGGGGGCACCTCAGCCAGATGACAGCACCACGCCAGATCCACGACGGGGCTCCATGCCCATAGATGTATCCTGGGGAGTGCAAAGCCACAGTCTCACAAGTCTTTTCAGTGGGTGGTTTGCCCACTGTACCATCCTGGGGAGTGCAAAGCCACAGTCTCACAAGTATTTTCAGCGGGTGGTTTGCCCACTGTACCATCCTGGGGAGTGCAAAGCCACAGTCTCACAAGTGGATAACAGTCTACACTGGTTCTGGAGGGGGACTGGTACCCAGAGTGCTTCATCCTGTTAAGGACTGAGGTAGTGGATGCTGTTCTCCACAGGTTCTGGAGGGGGACTGGTGCCCAGAGTGCATCATTCTCCCCGTGACGGTCCCAGTTCCGTCACTGGCGCATATGGGCTACCGGTGCTTGATGTTGCGATGCTTGCCCTGTTCAGCAGTGCTTGCCATGGCGGTCTTTGCCCTGTTCAGCGGTGCTTGCCCTGTTCAGCGGTCTTTGCCCTGTTCAGCAGTGCTTGACTTAGCAGTTTCTGACCTGTTCAGCGGTGCTTGCCATGGCGGTCTTTGTCCTGTTCAGCGGTGCTTGCCCTGTTCAGCGGTCTTTGCCCTGTTCAGCGGTGCTTGACTTTGCAGTTTCTGACCTGTTCAGCGGTGCTTGACTTAGCAGTTTCTGACCTGTTCAGCGGTGCTTGCCCTGTTCAGCGGTGCTTACCATGGCGGTCTTTGCCCTGTTCAGCGGTGCTTGACTTAGCAGTTTCTGACCTGTTCAGCGGTGCTTGCCCTGTTCAGCGGTGCTTACCATGGCGGTCTTTGCCCTGTTCAGCGGTGCTTGACTTTGCTGTCTCTGACCTGTGCAGTGGAGTTTGCCATGCCAGTCCCTCATTGCCCAGCGGGGCTGTGGCTGCCGGGGCCCTCCTGGGCACTGACTCTGGCGGTGGTCTCCTGACCAGTGATGATTGGACTGCCCTCCTGGGCACTGACTCTGGCCGTGGTCTCCTGACCAGTGACGATGGGACTGCCCTCCTGGGCACCAACTCTGGCGGTGGTCTCCTGACCAGTGACGATGGGGCTGCCGGTGGCGTCCTGGGCAGCGGGGATGATGGCGGCCTTCTCCGCCGTGCTGCTCTTCCCAGACTTTGGCGCTTTCTTCTGCCCCTTCCCCACCTTGGAAGGAGTCACAGCTGACTCGACACTCCCCCCGGGACCCTTGTGAGTGGCTTTGCCAGCAGGAGTCTTCCCCCTCTCCCGTCGGGCACTGTCCAACTTCTGGTGCTTCACAGGGGGGGGACTGGCTGTGCTTTGGCTCCGTGTCACACTGGCTGCCCTGGTGGCCAGTGCACTCCACATACCTCTAACAGGCACCACTGGTACCGGAGATTTTTTGGCTGAGGTGCTAGTATGGGACCTATGAATTGGAGGGGGGGCGGGTGGTGGGAAAGAGTTCAACATTGCTCAGGAAAAGTTTCTGACGAACACTGGGACGGGTAGCTGGAGGGGGTCTGGGAGTGGAGGAAGAGGAGGTGGTTGTAGGAGGTGTGACTTTTGATGATTTGGGTGCAGGTGCATGTTCTGGAGGCTGTTGTGAGGTGGATAGATGTTGGGTGTGTGTGTGCCCGCATTTGTGTACTTTGGGAGGGGGCGTCACAGACACACTAGGAGAGGACACAGGGGACGTGTAAATGGTAGTGGGGGTGGTGAGTGCAGGTGAGCGGGGTGTGGTGGTGGGTGTTCTGGTGCGAGTCCTAGTGGCTGTAGTGGTAGTGCATGCAGGTGAGAGTGTAGACGACACTGGGAGGGAGGAGGGAGACGACGACGAGGGGGACACAGTGGAGGCAGTGGATGTTGCTGTGTCTGTATGTGGGTGATGCTTGTGTGAGTGCCTGTGGGATGTGTGGTGCCTATGTTTGCCTGAGCTTCCCTTGTGTGTTGAGGTGTGTGCAGGCTGGTCTGATGGTGTGCTTGGGATAGGCAGAGGTACAGGGGATTGGGTCTGGGTGGAGGAAGTTGGAGGGGGGAGGCTAGACACAGGGACAATGGCTGCCATCAGTGCTGAGGCCAGAGATTGCAGGGTTCGATGATGGGCAGCCTGACCAGAATGAATGCCCTCCAGGAATGCATTAGTGTGTTGCAACTCCCTTTCTACACCCTGGATGGCATTCACAATGGTAGACTGCCCAACAGTGAGTGACCTGAGGAGGTCAATGGCCTCCTCACTGAGGGCAGCAGAGGTGACAGGGGCAGGGGCTGAGGTGACTGGGGCGAAGGTGATGCCCACCCTCCTGGGTGAGCGGGCACGGGGCGAAGGCTGAGGGGCTGCTGGGAGGGCGGTGCTGGTAGGGGGGGTGGCGGCTGTACCTGTAGAAGTGGGGGGCACAGATGTTGCCGCCAGCACAAGGGAGCTCCCATCGGAGGATGAGTCCGTGTCGCTGGTTGCTGATCCGGTGACCGCCGTGAAGCTCCCCTAGCCTTCCGTCCCACTAGTAAATTCAGAGTCCGTGGTGTGGCCCTCCATGGCCATGTGGGATGCAGCCCCCTCGTGCTCCGGTGCCACTGTACCTCCGTCTGATGATGCTGATGCACTAAAGAACAGGGAGAGCACAAAAAAGGGGAGGGGACGACAAAAGAAAGACAGGTTGAGTGCATGGCTTACCGCTACCGTTGGCGGACAATACAGACACAGCAGCCCCCTGCACTGCGCCGCGCTGTTGGGCTCTACAGATGCAGTTCCTGGAATATGGCCTACATGGCTATGGTGGACAACTGCACACATAGATGACACAGGGGCATGTATACCTGTACCTGGCACTCTACAGAGGTGGGGTGGAGTGCCACATGGCCTGCATTATGGAGGGGCCTAGCCTACAGAACTCGCCCTGGCCTAGAGAATCCCACAGCCCTCCTCCCCCACCCAGACCCCTCCACTGCGCGCAAAGTCAGCAGAATGAGAGTGTACTCACCCCCTTGTGTCTGCTGTGATGCCCTCATGCGCCCATCCAACTCAGGGTAGGCCACCGCCAGGATCCGGAACATCAGGGGGGTCATGGTGCGACGGGCACGCCATCCCCAGCTGAGCCTCCGCCGTCTTCTTGCTCCAGCGGCGAATGTCCTCCCATCTTTTACGGCATTGGGCGCTCTGTCTCTGGTGGACCCCTGGGGTCTGGACGTTCTTGGCGATGGCACGCCAAATATCCTTCTTCTGGTGGGCGCTGACCTACATGACATGTGCAGGGGAAGAAGAGATGTCATTAGCAACTGCACCGTCGAAGTGAGTGGCCCACATCCCTACCCTTGCCATGTGGCACATGCATTCACAGTCCTTTGTGCTCGCAGAACTCTGCCCCCTTCCTTCTTACATCCAGCCCTCTCCACCCAGCCATAACCCATACAACTTGCACCCTATGTACTCACCTGTTGGTCTGGAGGACCGTAGAGTAGCGTGTACTTGGGGAGGACCCCGTCCACGAGCTTCTCCAACTCCTGTGCAGTGAAGGCAGGGGCCCTTTCCCCAGACGCACGTGCCATTGTCTCTTCCAGACCGAGGTCACAGCAGCACTTGCAGTATAGGTCCTCTCCTGTCGAAGATCAGGTATCGAGTGATTGAACAGATGGCGGTGACGTCCGCGGCGGTGACGTCCGCGGCGATGCGTATCATCACCACCGGCGCACTTCATCATTGGCTCCTGGGACCCATAGGGTCCAATGTTAACCAATGCAGTATTGCGCAGCGGTCTTACACCGCCTACCGCGACGGTGTACAGCGCCAGCGCAGTTACCTCACATCCCATTGTCCCACTTTAGAGGTCAGACAGCCACCATTTCAGGGGCCCACATGGCTTCATTTTCAACTGCGTCACACATACCTAGGCCTGGACTCAACACACAAACAGACAACTTTTTGAATTTTGTTTCGTGTTCTGTGTAGGTGTGGGTACATATGAGTATAACGTAGTTTACTCTCCATTGACATAGCAAACATAGGAATGGAAATCTTAAATTCAAATATACAACATACAATATATTTCAATTTAGATATTTATTATAGCTAATTAAACATTCAGTTCGCACGTAATATAATCAACATAGAATCAACCAAAAAAATATAATACAACCCCCTGCCCTAAATGAAACATACATATATGAAAACATAAATAACATACCAGTAAATACGCAAAAATAAACAAATAACACAGAACCAACAAAATCACAAAATAGTATACATACAAATTTACAACCGCCTCATACATGAGAGGATATTTAAACCGCACAATAAAGTTACTGCTTTGATGCTACAATTATGCGTTGTAGTTTGGATTGTATAAAATTCAACATAATAACAGCCAATTCTAGGTTATAATTTCCTGATTCAAATTCTCGTGTTACAGGCCTGATGGTAGCCAATCCTGGTCAGGGCTTCAAATTTGCCAATTTCAAACACTTCATGCCAATGTTCAAGACATGCCAATTTACAAGCCGACGCGCGTTTCGGTGAGTGAAGAAAAATATAAATACACATTCATCAGGACTTTATGATTCAGTATAATTGGCATACGTACATCTTGTAATCTGCCTATCAAAGAAACATCAAAATTATTCATTACAATTCTTTGCATAGGGGGAAGGCTCGAATCATGTCAGATTTGCAACCAGACCAACTCAAGTGACTTAATTAAGAAAAAACACCGATAAAGTGCCCAAGATCAAAATCTATAAAACCAATGCTTAATAAAGATAAATAAATCTAAAGATCCAAGGAAAGCACCATTAGTGTCCAGCAAAATACTAGATAAAGTGCAGAAATAGAATCACCTATAGCCTAAAAGTGTTGGATTACCACCGAGAGAATCTAGTCAAGAATAGTAAAAGACTAGTTTGTTTATATTAAAATAAGATAAAATACCTTAGATATGAAAGAACTTAGATATCCCTTACAGGCTGGATTAAACACTCTCCAACTTCAAATTTGTAGTCCAAAATGAAGGACTAACACATGGATATAGCTAAATGAAGCTATGCTTTCTCACTCTAAAAGCAAACATAATGAAATCATTAGCTTGCACAGGGCAGGAAAGTCCACAGGATAGAAAAGAAAAAATCTGCTCATATGTACAAACGCTAACTACAGACTTACCTACAAGTTCACATGGTTTAAAAAATGTTATCCACAGGGGAAACCCACAAGGATACCATACTGGTAGGGAACAAGTTGCTAACTGCAAGGGAACAGGGGGGAGTCATGAGCCAGATAGAAATGACACAATTCAGACGGTATAAAATAATTCAATCCACAAAGGTTCAGCAAAGCTAGCCTACCAGTATCAGCAGGATCCAGGACATATGACCAGCACGATGATCTCTCGAGGAGCAATAACCCGTACTTCCCCAGCTGCCTCCTATTTAAACCAAATCACCACAGGTGATGCGATGAACATAGAAACAGGCCCGTAGGGGCCATCTAAGGAAATGGTCAAACATGCGCCATCTTAGAACCGTCAAAACAGCATGAAATATGCCAAAATCTACAGAGAATAAGAGGTACAATCAAACTGTAGAGTCATAGCCATATAGTAGTGGCAAAAGGAAAAAAACAAAAATAAAAAATATAAAAAATAATGGCCAATTCTAAATCAAACCAAAGAGTAGATATCACTTACCAGCACGCCCAAAACAGTGGGCGCCATCTTGGAACGTCAAAGAACAGGGTACTCAATGTCCCAAGGGTAGGCACAAAATGGGTTAGTAAAATACAATACGTATCGTGTATATAATACAAATCGATAACATAAGATTTTATAAGAAGGAACCGAAAATGGTTTTATCGTATAAAGTGAAGAATTCACTTCAAAGTAAGATAAAGGGCCACCACAGGAGAGCACAAAGCAACCCTGTGGTAGGCACCTGGAAAATTATTGACCCCTCAGGCAATCCTGTACATAAGTACTCAGATGGCATTGCTCCAAGGGAGATCTTCGTTCAGGCCATTCTCATATGTGTTTAAAGAAAAAATCCAAAACACTTCTTTCTTTTTCCTTTGTTTTTCAGGGTCCACATCGTTTCTTGTCAGTACTTTCTCAAGAATAATCCACCTGATATCTACCTCCTTGTGGTTTAAAGATAACCAATGAGCAACTAGGGGGGCGTTGATCTTTTGTGTCCTAATCGCAGATTTATGTTCAGATAGCCTAGTTCTAAATTCCCTGGAGGTCTCACCTATATATCCCAGGTTGCAGGGGCAAATAATCAAGTAAATTACATTTTTAGATCTACAATTAGTCATGTCCATAAATGGGATAGTCTTGTCATTGAATGTAAACTCTTTTGCAACAATGGCTGAGTCACAGGCGTGGCATTGGCCACATTTGTAATTGCCCGTAACTGGATTAGATCCTGTTAGTGACTTTTGGCCAAAAGTAGATACAAAATTGGTAGCTGATTTCACCAAATGGTTCCGTAGGTTTTTGTTCCTCCTGAAAGCGAACAATGGTTTTTCAAGTTTGTCCGCTTCAGTATTGGAATTCAAAATGTGCCATTCTTTGTTAATAATACCCCTGATTTGATTATTCAGGGTAGAATGGTGTGGGTACATACCTCTGAGTTGCTTGACTCTGTGGTCGCTGTTGTTCTTCCTAGGCAGCGTCAGCTGGGACATGTGAGGAGATGGCGGAATCCTCCGGTGTACCGACCGCTGGTGGACCTGTTGACAATGGAGAAGCGACATTTAATCATCACCTACAGGTTTGACCGTGCCACAATCCAGGAACTGTGTACCCAGTTGGAGCCAGACCTTATGTCACCAATCCACCATCCCACAGGAATCCCCCCTGAAGTGCAGGTGCTATCAGTGCTCCATTTCCTAGCAAGTGGGTCATTTCAAACAACAGTGGCCATGGCATCAGGGATGTCCCAGCCTATGTTTTCCAACGTGTTGTCCAGAGTGTTGTCTGCCCTGCTGAAACACATGAGGAGCTACATCGTTTTCCCTCAGGTGGAGGATTTGCCTACAGTTAAAGGTGACTTCTATGCCCTTGGACATATCCCTAACATCATAGGTGCCATTGATGGGACCCATGTAGCTCTGGTCCCCCTCCCACAGGAGTGAACAGGTGTACAGGAACCGGAAGAGTTATCATTCCATGAATGAACAGATGGTATGTTTGGCAGACCAGTATATCTCCCAGGTAAATGCTATGTTCCCTGGCTCTGTGCATGACGCCTACATCCTGTGGAATAGCAGCATTCCTTATGTGATGGGTCAACTCCAGAGGCACCGGGTGTGGCTATTAGGGGACTCTGGTTACCCCAACCTGTCATGGCTATTGACCCCAGTGAGGAATCCCAGGACCAGGGCAGAGAAACGCTACAGTGAGGCCCATGGGCGGACTAGGAGGGTGATCGAACGCACCTTCGGCCTCCTGAAGGCCAGGTTCAGGTGCCTCCATATGACAGGTGGTTCCCTATTCTACTCACCAAGGAAGGTGTGCCAGATCATCATCGCCTGCTCTATGCTTCACAATCTTGCTTTGCGACGCCAGGTGCCTTTTCTGCAGGAGGATGGTCCAGATGACGGTGTTGTGGCAGCTGTGGAGCCTGTGGACATTGATGAGGAGGAAGCAGAGGAAGAAGACATTGACAACAGGGACTCAGTCATACAGCAATATTTCCAGTGACACACAGGTGAGAACACTTTCTTGACTACTACATTTACTTTCACACTTCTACCTTTATCCTGTCTGTCTATTTCAAGCAGTATTTGGTAACTGAGTTGTACATTTCCATTACGGTTTCACAGCTGTGGTTACCAACGTGTGTCATCTGCTTGCATCCTTCATGGACTTGTGATGTGTGACATAGGTATGCTGACATTACATTTTCTAACGGATTTTGTCATTGTCATAGCTAATACACATTTTCAAAATCACAGACTGACTCCTGAGATTTTTGTGCTTCAAGGGTGTTTATTGAAGTGCTAATTATTGGAGGGGGTGGTAAAATGGTGATGGGTGATGGTGGAGGAATGTCCATGGCAGAGTCCAGTCTATTAGTCTCACAGGTGCATTGCCCATATGGGCATAGGAAGTGGAGCTGGGGCAGTTCCAATATGGACAGGGTTACAAAGTGGGACAGTGGGATGACAATCAGTGTGGTCTCATTTCTTGGCGGGGGTCTTGCCATTGTGCTCTGTCCTGTTCCTGGATCTCAGGGACCGCTTGCGGGGTGGTTCTCCGTCGGGGGTGGTGTGCTGGTGTCGTGGTCCTGTGGCGGGGCGTCCTGTCCACTAGCGCCGGCGGAGGTGGTGGGCAGTTCATCATCCATGCTAGTGTCAGGGGCCCCTTGGAGTGCCACGGTGTCCTTCATGGTGTTCTGTATGTCCTTCAGCACCCCTACGATGGTGCCCAGGGCGGAGCTGATGGTTCTGAGTTCTTCCCTGAGCCCCAAATACCGTTCCTCCTGCATGCGCTGGGTCTCCTGAAACTTGGCCAGGACCGTAGCCATCGTCTCCTGGGAATGGTGGTATGCTCCCATGATGGAGGAGAGGGCCTCGTGGAGAGTGGGTTCCCTTGGCCTGTCCGCCCCCTGTCGCACAGCAGCCCTCCCAGTTCCCCTGTGTTCCTTGGCCTCCGTCCCCTGGACCGTGTGCCCACTATCACTGCCCCCAGGTCCCTGTTGTTGTTGGGGTGGTGGGTTATCCTGGGTTCCCTGTAGTGGTGGACACATAGCTGATTGACGTGTCCTGGGATACGGAGGTATGGGCCCGCTGGGTGGTTGCTGTACTGGTGTTACCAGAGGGTGGAAGGTCAGTGTTGGGCTGTGCCTGTGCGAGGGGAACCGACTGTCCCGAGGCCCACGATGGTCCGGGCTGGTCATCTGGATCCAGTTGGCCAGAGCTGCTGTCATCACTGTGGGCCTCTTCTGTGGGTGGAGTAGAGATGTCTGGACCCTCCTGTCTGGTGACGTTAGGTAGTGGTCCTGCAGGGGTGTAAAAGCATGATTATTGCATGTGTGTGTGTCATGGTGTGCAATGGGTGGGTGAGCGTGTACCCCAGTGCTAGCATTCCTGTGTGGGGCCTTGTGTGATGATGGTTAGGGGGTGTTATGGGTATGTGCAGTGGGCATGCTTTAGTGATGGGTGTCCATGCTTAGTTGTGTCATGCAGGGCTTGGTGTTGGGATGGGTGGTTTGTGTTATTTGTACATTAGTGAGGAGTTGGAGTGATAGGGGAGGTGGTGAGGGGGGGTGTGATAGCATGCAGGTAGGGTGGGGGATATGATAGATAAGATTTTACTTACCAGTGTCCATTCCTCCACCAACTCCACCGAGGCCCTCTGGATGCATAATGGTCAAGACCTGCTCCTCCCATGTTGTTAGTTGTGGGGGAGGAGGTGGGGGCCCGCCGCCAGTCCGCTGTACCGCGATGTGGTGTCTGGAGACCACGGAACGCACCTTCCCCCGTAGGTCGTTCCACCTCTTCCTGATGTCGTCCCGATTTCTTGGGTGCTGTCCCACTGCGTTGACCCTGTCGACTATTCTTCACCATAGCTCCATCTTCCTTGCAATGGAGGAGTGCTGCACCTGTGATCCAAATAGCTGTGGCTCTACCCGTACGGTTTCCTCCACCATGACCCTGAGCTCCTCCTCGGAGAACCTGGGGTGTCTTTGCCGTGCCATGGGGTGGTGTAGGTGATGTGTGGGATGGTGTATGTGGTGATGAGTGTGGTGATGTGTAGTGGTGTGTGGTGTTTTGTGCGTGGATGTTGTGTGGGTGATGGTGTTGTGTGCCTCTGTGTGGTGGGGTTGTCTATGCTGTGCTCTCTCTGTCGCCTTTGTCTATAATATTTTGTTGTAGGGGTTTGTGGGTGATGTGGGTGTGTGTTTTATATTGTAATGGGTGTGTGGGAGTGATGTTTGTATGTGTATCAGGTGTGTGTATTTTGAATTGTCCAATGTGGCGGTGTTTTGGAGATGTGTGTGAATTTTGAGCGCGGCGGTGTGTACCGCCAATGGAATACCGCGGTTGAAAGACCGCCGCTTGGATTCGTGTGTCGTAATAGCATGGGCGTGTTTCTGTTGGCGTGACGTGGAGGTTTTGTTTTCGCCAGTTTATCACTGACCTTTGGTGTGGCGGACTTGTGCGGGTGTCTGAATTTCGGCGGATTCCGAGATGTGGGTCATAATAGCTGTGGCGGAATTCCGTGGCCGCGGCGGTGTGTTGGCGGTCTTCTGCACGGCGGTAAGCGGCTTTTACCGCCAATGTTGTAATGACCCCCTTAATCTCTCCGTGCCCATGGGCAGGGCCTGGATACCCTTCTGGCCTGGATACCCTCCTGGGTGATAAGCCGCGCTATATAAATCTAAACGCACACACAAAAAATTCTGTTCTATGGTGATAATCACATCTCTAGTCTACTTTTGTGTAAATGCAACTAGCAACCCCTGGACACCTTCCTTCATGTCCCGGAGGAGATTATTTTCAGACTGTGCATTTCAGAAACCACAGAAAGACTGCCGGACATTAGGTCCAGGATTGGGAATTTGAGTGTTCAGATTTTAACTGGAGGTAAAGCTTAGCAACACCAGCTTTTCAGCAGTCCCTCAGTGTCAAATGGAACACATATCAGCGCCTTCCAATTTCAGAGTTCCCACATAGGCCACTTCTAACCTGTGGTTGGGAATCACAGGTTAACTAGTTATGTAGGCAGCTTGTTGATTGTGCAACACATGTACACAATCCTCCAATAACATAAAACACCACATCTGGTACCCTTCTGTCTCTTGCTAACTTAAACCAAATATTTATATCATATTTACATCTGCATTTAACATTGCCAAGAAGAACACTCCTATTCATAAACAAAGATTGTGATCCACTTTGTCCTCACCTTAAAAAGACAGCAACCCCTGGATCCTTCCCAACCCCGTGCATAACCAGAATTTAGGCTTAAACTCACGTTCTGCTTACCTCATCGAAATGTGCACACTGGTCTCTCTGCAGCAGAGGGTAGGCGGTCTTCCGGTGCCAGCTGTCAGATGGGTGGCAAACAAATCCTCTATCTGGCTCACCAACTGATAATGGGTAGACAAATGCTCACAACTCAGAGAACCACGCAGGGTCTTCTGGGGAATCCAAAGACAGTTTTTACTAACTATCGTGACATGGAGAAAAACACTATAGACTGCACCACAGCCCTGCTCAAGCTCCTCTGTGCTTTTTTCTGAAATGCCCGCTTGCAGGCAGGGCTTTTTATGCAAATCAATACAATGCTTTACTACACATAGTAAATAATAAATAATTTGCAAGTTACAGATTTAAGATGGAAAAACACTTTTGTTTAATTTTTTTTTATTGCATTTATGAGTAAATACAACCATACAAAAATCAGCCCATCAAGACAGTGCATAACACCATGGACAAAATATGTTGATGAGACCCATATCGATGCCGTGCAGGCAATCGTATCAGCAGATCAATGAATAGGAGCAAGCGGCTCCATCGGCACCGCAAATAGCAGGGGTGAGAGGGGGCACCCTTGTCGAGTACCCCTTGCTATCGGAAAGGGATCCAACATCATCCCGTTGATTCTCAATCTGGCAATTGGCTCTGAGTACAACAAGCGAATCCATTGGATGAACCTAGGCCTCAGCCCCACCCTAGCCAACAAACCGAACATGTACGACCATGCGAGGGAATCAAAGGTCTTAGTGACATCCAGGAACGCCGCGCGTTCCTCAGGTCCGACCATTCGAGATACCGCAAAAAAGGTGCAGAGATTATACAAAGTCGAGCGTCCATGCACAAAGCCAGACTGATCCGGTAGTGCCAAAGAAGGGAGTAGGGGCTGCAACCAGGACGCTATGAGTTTCGCCAGGATCTTGATGTCTATATCTCAAGGAGGTGGAGCGCTAAAATATCTGCATATTCCTTATAGAAATCTGGCGTCAGACCATGCATCCCCTGGGCCCTATCACATGGCAAGCCTCATACAGCACGAATTACATCTTCCACTGAAAAAGGAGCATCTAGGAACTGCCTGTGCGAGTTCTCAAGCCAGAGTAGGCTGATATCCTCAAAGTATTCTGTATCTGACTCAGAGCAGGACCCCGACTCCTCAGTGTACAAGTCAGAATAAAAGTCAGTCAAGACACGCTTGACTTCCTCAGTGCCGGTATGGTGTACTCCAGCTGAGTCAATCAGCTCTACAACATAATTCCCAGCCCACAACCTGCGAAGCATTGCAGCCAGAGTTTTATCAGCCCTCTCGCCCTCTCCATATCTCCTCACCTTGGCTTCTTTTCCCAAAAACAGACATCCGGAAGTGCCGCCTCCTCATATTGTGACAGCTTTTTTCTTATTTCAGACAGGAGGCTGCTGGACCCATCTGTATCCAGTTGTTTCTCCAGGCCAGAAAGCTGTGCCTCTAGGTTTGCCAAGTCGCGTCTTAACACCTTCAGCACACCATGTTGTTTGGCAAGACAGATCCTGCGAATCACGACCTTGAAGGCCTCCCACTAAGTGCCCACCGAGGATACCGATCCCTGGTTGACAGAAAAATATTCCACTATAGCGACACGTATGTCATCCCTGAAGGCCTAATCTCTTAACACTCCAAAGGGAAATCTTCATGAAAATTCGCCCCCAGGGATCAGCAGTTCCAGCATGACCGGCAAACGGTCTGACAGTGCGAGCATATGTTCAGTTGACTCCACCCAGAACTCTACATCTCTGGTTCCGAGCCATCTATCGATGCAGGACCAGCTGTTATGTACAGAGTTGATGCATGTACCTTCCCTGTCTGCACCATGCTTTGCACTCCACAGGTCCACCAGGGCACCCTCAGCCATAATAAGGGGCAAGGCCCTCACAGCCACCACATGTTGCGGCCTGGCCCGGCTCTCTCGATCTGCCTCAAAGTCCAATACCACATTAAAGTCTCCTCCCCATAGCAGAGACCCGGAGCCCAAGGAGTTAATCAGTCGCCATACTTCCCCAAAGAATTTGGGGTCATCAACGTTGGGGCCATGCACCAACACCAGACGGAACGGCCTATCCTGTAATGTTCCCTGCATCATAACATAACGACCACGTGGGTCCGTGAGCACTTTTTCGTTGCACCATTGTAATCCCTTTCTGAACAGGATAGCCACCCCCAAGCATAGCTCAAGTACACCGCTACATGACACTCTCCAATCCAGCCAGCCCTCATCTTAGACCTCGTGGCCTCAGTCAGATGAGTCTCCTGCAGCATACAGACATCGATCGCATGACGCTGCATATAAGCGGACAGCAGTCTTATTTTGTGCCCATCATTCAACCCCCGAACATTCCATGTCAGGCACCTCACAAGAGTCGCATTTTTATGAGCCATCACGTTGATCTACAAAATTGCTCCGCGCCCGCTCCCACCACACTTAAAGGCATCAACTGTGGGAGAGGGATGACATAGGGGAGAGAACAACAGGGCCAAAGCATCGAACCAAATGACTAACAGTACGTATACCACCCCCCACCCACTCAAGCCCCCCAATTGGGCTTGGCCACACCACCCTCTGCCACCCATAAACAGATCCCATCTCAAAACCACAGCTAAATGATTAGGACTCATCCAACAGGGTGCTGTCTTGGCCAACAGTCTTCCCACCCGGCGTGGGTAGGTGGGCAGGAGCCACCAAGTAGTCCAATACACAGTGGGTCAGACATCACCGGGGTGCCCTTCACCTACAGGCGCACAAGGTCTCGGGGCCATCCAACCACATAGCCGCCCCCCATATAGGTCTGATTCTAGTCATTGTCACTTAAATTATTCTCTTCCTCTTCCTGTGCCTACGAAGATGCTGGGGCCACCTTTTTAGGAATGCTTTTGGCGAATTTTGCAGCAAGCTTTGGATCCGAGAAGAAATGTAATTTGCCTTTGTGCTGTACAGGCAGCTTAGCCGGGAGAATGAGGGAAAATTTAGCGTCTGTGTGGCACAAGGTGCGTTTGATCAAGAGGAATGCTCGGCGAGCCGCCTGCACCCCGGGGGTGTAGTCTGGGAAAAGGCTGAGGCCCTCATTACAACCTTGGCGGTAAGTGCCGCCTACCGCCATGCTGATTGCCGCCAACATACTGTGACCGCGCCGGTGTACCGCTACGGGTTTATGACCCACACAGAGAAATCTGCCACTATACAGACACCCACACAAGTCCCCCATATAAGGTCAGTGATAAACTGGCGGTACTAAAACCCACACCGTTACGCCAACTGAAATACACCCACAGCATCATGTAAACCATTGGCGGTACACACCGCTGCGCTCAAAATACACACACACATACAAAACAACACCACATTGGACAATTCAAAATACACACAACTGACACACATATGCACACCACACCCACACACCCTCACCAATATAAAACACACACCCACAATACCCACAACCGCTTATGACCCAAACATTTTGGCAAGTGAGAGAGAGACAAGCCAGGAGCACCCACTGAATCTGAGCCACAAAACACCAACAACCATACACCATCCACGCATCTCACAGCACACACCCCAACACATCACCCCACACACCCTCACACATACCACTCAGACTACACCCATGGCACCACAAAGACACTCCAGGTTCTCAGAGGAGGAGCTAAGGGTCCTGGTGGAGGAAATCATCCGGGTAGAGCCACAGCTATTCGGATCACAGGTGCAGCACACGTCCATTGCCAGGAAGATGGAGCTATGGCGGAGAGTCGTGGACAGCGTCAACGCCGTGGGACAGCACCCTAGAAAAAGGGATGACATTAGGAAGAGGTGGAATGACCTACGTGGGAAGGTGCGTTCCGTGGTAGCAAGACACCAGGTATCTGTACAAAGGACTGGCGAGGTAGGAGCAAGTCTTGGCGATCATGCATCCTGAGGGCCTGGCATGAGTAGCAGGATGACTGGACTCTGGTATGTCAAATCCTTACTACTTTATCCCCCACCCTACCTGCATGCTATCACAAACAACAACCCCTACCCTCACCCCATCACACCACCACCTCACATATACCCCACCATCACAACCCACCCATCCCAATACTAAGCCATGCATGCAACAACAATGCATGGACCCCCATCACAGAGCTGCATGGACACCCATCACCAAAGCATGCACACTAGTGACAATCACTTAGCCAAACGAAGCACAACTCACACAAGCCAAAGCTACCTTGCTAATAACAACCATAGAGGGAAACCTACCCATGCACAAGATGGCACACGCAGATACAATAACAACGCATTTACAACCCCACAGGACCCCCACTCAACGTCACCGGAAAGGAGGTGCCAGCCACATCCAGTCCCCCCCTGAAGAGGCCCACAGTGATGACAGCAGCTCTGCACGCCTGGATCATGATGACCAACCTGGCCCATCAGGGACCTCTGGAAAATCGGTTACCCAGCCACAGTCCCAACCCACCACAGAGCCTCCCCCTCAGGAAACACCAGCACAGTACCCACCCAGCGGTCCCTGCAATTCAGGCAGAAGCCAGGGAACATTGCCAAGACCCCGACAGGAAATAAGACTCTCCTGATTGTCACCCTCTGTCCCACTCTGTCACCCTGTCCACCTTGAACTGCCATTGCTCCACTCCTATGCCCCCTTGGACAATGCTCCTGGGATACAAATAGAATGGACTCTACCCTGGACTTCCCTCCATCAGCAACCCAGCCCATTTCAATACCCCCTACACTTATTAGCACATAAATCTGGGAATTCTATGACAAATGTATTAGTTTCACAAACTGTAAACATTGCAATTCAAATGTACTGTAATATTTACAAAGGTATGACCTGCAGCGGGCAGCAGTAAACACACCAGGAGCCAGAGTGGGGCACAGAGATCTGAAAATAGAGATGCCAAAAGGTACGGCAAGTGGCCATAGAAATAGGGAAATCAGGCTGCCATGTTCAATGTCAAACACAAAACTGCAATGGAAGGTGAAGTTACAGTGTCTTACCTGTGTGTCACTGGACGTACTGTTGAATCAATGTACTTCTGTTGTCCACATCTTCTTCCTCTGCCTCCTATTTGTCACTTTCCACCGGCTCCACCGCTGCCACATGACCATCCCCAGGCTCATCCTCCTGCAAAAAAGGCATCTGGCGTCTCAAGGCCAGGTTGTGCAACATGCAACATGCAACGATGATCTGGCACACCTTCTCGGGTGAGTAGTACAGGGATCCACCTGTCAGATGGAGGCACCAGAATCTGCCCTTCAGGAGGCCAAAGGTTCTCTCAATGATCCTCCTTGTTCACCCATGTGCCTCATTGTAACATTCATCTGCCCTTGTCCTGGCATTCCTCACTGGGGTCAGTAGCCATGAGAGGTTGGGGTAACCAGAGTCACCTGAAAATATTAGATGAATACCTATTAACCACACACTCACCCTTAGGGCCAAATCCACACCCATATACCTACATCAACTGGGAGGGGACCATGGGCTCACCTATTAGCCACACCCTGTGCCTCTGGAGTTGAGACGTCACATATGGAATGCTGCTATTCCCCACGATAAAGGCATTATGCACAGAGCCAGGATACTTGGCATTGACATGGGAGATGTACTGGTCCGCCAAACACACCATCTGCACATTCAGAGAGTGAAAGCTTTTCCTATTTCTGAACACTTGTTCATTTCTACAGGGGGGGACGAATGCAATATGTGTACCATCACTGGCAGAAATGATGTTGGGGATATGTCCCAGTGCATAAATGTCAGTCTTCACTGTGGCCAAATCCTCCACCTGGGGGAATACGATGTAGCTGCGCATGTGTTTCAGCAGGGCAGACAACTGTCTGGTCAGCACGTTTGAGCACATTGGCTGAGACATCCCTGATGCCATGGCCACTGTCTCTTGGAAGTAACCACTTGCCAGGAAATGGATCACTGACAGGACCTGCACTAAAGGGGGGATACCTGTAGGCTGGCGGATAGCTGAAATCAGGTCTGGCTCGAATTGGGCACACAGTTCTTAGATTGTGGCCTTGTCAAGTCTGTAGGTCAGGATAATGTGCCTGTCCTCCATTGTCGCCAGGTCCACTAGGGGTCTGTACACGGGGGGATGTCTCCATCTCCTATTAATCCTCAGCAGTTGAACTCTAGGGTGGAAAACGGTGAACACAGGGTCATATTCACACATATGTCAATATTAACATGCATGTCTTCATTTACAGAAACAGTATGTGAACTCGAGAGTTAGTTGAGCTGCCAATGTCTGCTGTGACGCAGTTAGGTGCCATAGCCTGTGCCCCCCTGAAATGGTGGCTGCCTGACCTGTGAGGAGCGACAAGTGGAAATGAGGTAATTCCGCTGGCGTTGAGCGCCGTTGCGGTCGGCGGTCATCGACATCGCATTGGTTATAATTGGGCCCTATGGGTTCCAGGAGCCAATGGCGATGTACGCTGGCAGTGACGGTACACACCACCGCGGATGTGACCCCCATTTTCTATCTGTTCACTCACTTGCTACCTGACCTTCAACAGGAGAGGACCTGCACTGCAAGTGCTGGGACCTGTGTCTGGAAGCGACAATGGCTCGAGTTTCTGGGGAAAGGGCCCCCGCCTTCACTTCAGGGGAGTTGGAGAGACTAGTGGATGGGGTCCTACCCCAGTACACTTTACTCTATGGTCCTCCAGACAAACAGGTGAGAACACTGTGAGCCTGATGCATGGCCCATGAATGTATGGGTTACTGTGTGTGTAAGCCCCGTGTAGTAGGGGACCTGGGCAGAGTGCTGCATGTATGGTGGGGAATGTATGTGCGTAAGGGGATGGGAGGGATATGGTGGGCCATGACTATGACAGTCCGGACGGTATGGCTAATCCCTTTTCTGCTGTATTTTTTCTGCAGGTCAGTGCCCATCAGAAAAAGGGTATTTGTCGTGCCACGGCCAAGGAGGTGCGGACCCTGGGGGTCTTTGACAGGCGGAGCACCCACTGCCGCAAACGGTGGGAGGA
Organism: Pleurodeles waltl; assembly: GCF_031143425.1. Classification (NCBI taxonomy): domain Eukaryota; kingdom Metazoa; phylum Chordata; class Amphibia; order Caudata; family Salamandridae; genus Pleurodeles; species Pleurodeles waltl. The sequence goes on from NC_090445.1 coordinate 497,573,427, forward strand.
CCTGCGCCGATGGGCAAGGAAGACGGCGGAGGCCCAGCTGGGGCAGGCCTCCCAACAAGTAAGGGGTGCCCGTCGTACCTTAACCCCCCTGATGTTCCGCATCCTGGCGGTGGCCTATCCGGAGTTGGATGGGCACTTCAAGGCATCACAGCAGCCTCAAGGGGGTGAGTACAGATTCAGAATAATGACTTTGCGCACGTTAAGGTTTGACCTGGGTGGGAGATGTGGGATGTGGGTGCCCCTAGGCCAGGGTGAACATGGCAGGGTATGTTCAATGATGGGCAAGATCAGATGCACTCCAACCCCAATAGTGTTAGTGGGCATTTACTACTGGGCAGGGTCCTGTGGGTTTCAGGTGTGCAGCTAATGGCGTTAGGCATTGTACCCCATGGCCTGGTGACTAGCATTGTAACTGGTAGTGCATGGTCTAGTGCATAGAGCTGTTCCCTGTGTGTTGTGTACGCCAACAGTAGTGTAGTTGCTGGCATTGACCAAGTGTATCCTCTGTCTCTCTCTCCCTCCTTTTTGTTTTGTCACCCTGTCCTTCTGTGCATTAGCATTATCTGGCGGAGGAGCAGAGGCACCGGCGACGGAGGGAGCTGCATCCCACATGGGCCAGGAGGCTGAATCCACTGATGGTGAGGGCACCAGTGGGACGGAGGGCGAGTGGAGCACCACGACGGAGACAGGAGGGGAGACTACCGATAGTGGTTCCTCCTCCAATGGAAGCTCCCTCGCAGTGGCGGACAACTCTGTGCCCACCCCAACAACAGGTACAGCCCCCACCCCCGTCCCAGCACCGCCCTCCGAGCAGCCCCTCAGCATGTTTCCCGTGCTCGCTCACCCAGGAGGGTGGGCATCTCCTTCACCCCAGGCACCTCAGGCCCTGCCCCAGTCAGCCCTGCTGCCCTCAGTGAGGAGGCTATTGACCTCCTGAGATCCCTCTCTGTTGGGCAGTCAACCATACTGAATGCCATACAGGGTGTAGCAGGGCATTTGCAACAAACAAATGCATACCTGGAGGGCATTCACTCTGACGTGGTGACTCTGGCCTCCGCACTGATGGCAGCCATTGTCCCTGTCTCCAGCCTCCCCCCTCCAACTTCCTCTACCCAGTCCCAATCCCCTCAACCCCAGCCTATCCCAAGCACACCTTCAGACCAGCAATCACCCAAATCAACACACAGAAGTGGCTCAGACAAACACAAGCACCACACTTCATCTTATAGGGACTCACACAAGCACCATCCCCATGCAGACACACCATCATCCACTGCCTCCACTTTGTCCCCCTCCTCCTCGTCCACCCCCTCCCAGTAGCGTCTCCACTCACACCTGCATGCACTACATCCTCATCCACTACCTCCATCACCAGCACGCCTGTCACTACACGCCCCTCACTGGCAGTCACCACCCCCACATCCATGCACACGTCCTCTGTGTCCTCTCCCACTATGTCTGTGACCCCTTCTCCCAAAGTACACAAACACAAGCACACACACCCAACAGGCATCCACCTCACAACAGCATCCAGCCCATGCACCTGCACCCAAACACAGCAGACTGACACCTCCTACAATCACTCCCTCTTCCTCCACTCCCAAACCTTCACCCTCTTCTCGCCCCAGTGTCCCTAACAAGTGTTTCCTCGCCAACATTGACCTATTCCCTACTCCTCCTCGCCCCATCCTTCACCTCAGACCAGGGTGGCCAGAACCCAGCCCAGCACCTCAACCACCCAGTCGACGGCCACTGTGGTTTCTGCAGCTGTGAGAGGCTCCAAGGAGGCACCCGTCAAGGGGAAGAGGCACAACCAGCCAGCAAGGGCAAATCAAAGACTCCAGCTGGCAGAAGTAAGGAGGCACCACCATCTGCCCAGGGCAGGAAGGGGCACAGAACACCAGACATGGCACTTCAGCCGTCCGAGGCTGCAGGTGAAAGCCTGGAGGCTCCCACCATAACTGCCAGCACCGCCACCTGCGCCGTGTCCAGCACCGCCACCTGCACCGCGGCCACCACCACCGCCTGCACCGCGGCCAGCACCGCCACCTGCCCCGCCACCAGCAGCACCACTGCCAGCAGCAGCAGACCCAGTGGGAAGCCGTACGAGGCTAGGTGAAGGCCTGGAGGCTACCACCACAACTGCCAGCACCGCCACATGCCCCGTGGCCAGCACCGCCGCCAGCAGCACCACTGCCAGCAGCAGCATCCCCAATGGGCAGCCGTCCAAGGATGCAGGTGAAGGCCTGGAGGCTACCACCACCACTGCCTGCACCGCCACCTGCAGCACAACTGGCAGCCGTCACTGCCGGAGAGCAGTGTGTAGTGGTGACTGCATGGGCTGCAGTGCGTCCTGGCCCCTGCAAAACCGTCGTTGTGACACCCAGGTGAGAGACTGTGACCTTGCACTCCAAAAGATCTGCATCACAGGGTGCAATGCCCCCTCCAGAACCAGTGGAAGAAGGCATCCACTCAGCCCCTCCTTGCCAGGATGAAGCAGACTGGGCACAATGCCCCCTCCAGAACCAGTGGAGGAAGACATCCACTCACCCCCTCCTAGCCAGGATGACGCACACTGGACACAAGGCTCCCTCCAGAACCAGTGGAAGAAGCCATCCACTCTGCCCCTCCTTGCCAGGATGAAGCACACTGGGCACAAGGCCCCCTCCAGAACCAGTGGAAGAAGCCATCCACTTGAGAGGCTGTGGCTTTGCACTCCCCAGGACCAAGCAGTCGGCAAACCACCCACTTGAGAGACTGTGGCTTTGCACTCCCCAGGACCAAGCAGTGGGCAAACCACCCACTTGAGAGACTGTGGCCTTGCACTCCCAGGTCCAAGCAGTGGGCAAACCACCCACTTGAGAGACTGTGGCCTTGCACTCCCCAGGACCAAGCAGTGGACAAACCACCCACTTGAGAGACTGTGGCCTTGCACTCCCCAGGACCAAGCAGTGGGCATGTAGCCCCCTCCAGGACCAGTGGCGTTGTACCATCTTCCGGCTGAGGTGCCCACCCATTCCGCGTCCCCATGAGGTGCCTGTGTGTTTTCAACCTGATGCCCCAGCAGTGTTCCCTCGGTATTGAGGCAGGAGTCAAGTGTGACCTTGGCCTATGTGTTTTGGCCCAGTGGGCAACGGACATTTTTGGGGGGACATTGTCCCTTCCTTTTGTATATCTTGTATATATTTTACATACTGTTTTTTCTTTATGAACGTATTTCTTAAAATTACTAATATTACACTCATTTTACTCCATTCCTTTTGTCCTTGCATTATTCCAGAGGGTTACGGGTGTATATTTAATGTTGTTGCATGTGTTTGTGTGTATAGTGTTGGGCGTGAGGGTGGTGGTGTTGCCTGTTCCGTGTGTGTGTCACTCTCTTTTTCCTCTCCCCCTCCCCTGTGTGCTAGGTGCAGTACTCACCGTGGTCGTCGTCGCCGGCGTTCATGTTCCTGGTGTATGAGAAGGTACACCAGCATGGGGAACACCTGCAGCTCAGGCTCCATGGCGTCCTGGTTCTTCCTTGAGGGTCTAGAGTTGAGTCATTTCCCTTCTGTGTTCTGTTTCCGCTGTGCTTTTGATGCCATTGGTACCACTCCAGAAAAGCTGGCGGATGGGCGGGTTGTAATGCAGTGGGCGGTACATTGTCTTCCGCCTGGCTATTGAGGGTTACCGCTGTGGTGTTTGTTGCTACCGATGTGGTGGTCGGAGTGTTAAAGTGGCTGTATCTGTTGGCGTTTTCCGCCGTGGTCATGATTCCATTTTTGTTACCACCGGCCTGTTGGCGGTATCACCGCCCCTTTATCACCGACCGCCAGGGTTGTAATGAGGGCCTGAGATCGTTATTGTCATAGATGATTGGGCTGCAGTTGGGAGCCAGGCGCAGGACTGTATCTCTATCTCTATAATTGAGCAGGCGTGCGATAATGGGCTTCGCTGGGGTCCCATGCAGCGGCCTCGGGCCCAGCGACCGATGTGTACGTTCATCCACCATCAACGGGGAGGGCTCACCAGGGAAGATCGACTTAAGCATTGCATCTATAAAGTCCTCCATGCACCCCACGGCTGTCGATTCTGGAAGGCCTAAAATTCAGATGCTATTCCACCTGGCTTCAAGGTCCTTGTTTTTGTACCGGATGATTTCCAGCACCCTTTCCATTTGAAGCAGTCGTTCACTTTCCCGGCTGGGTCCTTCTTCCAGATCCAAAACTCAAGTTTCCACCTGTTCTAGGCGATTATCATGATCGTCCACCCTGTCCTTCATGCGGTCACTTAAATGGTCCAGCTTGGTATCTATAGCCGCCAGGCTGTTCTTTAAGCCCATGAATATGGCCTTGATAGAGGGCAGCTGCAGATCATCTTCCTGAGGCGGCTCTTCCACCACTCGACCCACCTGACTGCTCCTTTTTTTGCCCTCAAAGGCCGATTTTGCCTGTTTCGGTTCTGACTTCCCCATTGCGACCGGGCGTAGCCCTCGGTGGGGCGCCCCACCGGGCAGACGTGGGGCGCCGAAACACAGTTCAGCTGCTGGCCCCCCTCTGATGGAAACTAGCCTCCTGGCTACGCCTTACCCGTCCAGCAGACCACGCGACCCGATGCCCGTCCGCCACCAAGATCGCCAAGTTACTCTCCGGGTCACAGGGTACTCAGCACCACACTTGCCCGCCTTCACCCCACTCAAAGGCTATCTGAGGCCTCTGTCCATCAAAGTCTTCTCCTCTCCTCCTCACTGGGCAAAGTCAACAGGAGGCCTGCGCCCCCCAGCGAAGCCCTGCAGGCTGATACCCAGCACTCCACTGTATTCTTCCAGCAGGGCCAACCACAGCTGCCAAGACCAAGCCCCAGGAGCGGCCGATCTATTCACTGGCAATCGTGGGTTTCCCCTGTCGCCGGACCTCCATCAGCCGGGGCAGCCAGCATGATCCGCTCTCTCCACCGCTAGTAGCAGGCGCCCCCCCTGCCTGGAGAGCCCGATGTTCTTCTATTGTAGCCAGCCGACCCCTGCCAAAGTCCAGAGGGCGGGAGGGGCAGGCCACAGCTCTGGCACCACTCCACACCGCCACCGGGCCCGCATCGGGCCCCACTCCACCTCCTATGGCCTCAGCGGGCCGTAAGGCCCCACCGGCAGCAGCGCGATCCACCTCGCGCCCGTCATCTGCCGCCAAGCCGGCCCACATCACGACCCGCCTCTCCGCAGGCATCTGGCACTTGGTTACCGGCAAACAAGGCACCTCGGGAGTCCGACTCATGCGGATTTATGTTGGATTAATGCTCCTGCCCTGCAGAGCCTCACCAGGTGGCAGCCATCTTGCAGGATGGCCAAGCGATGCCCCAGATGGAAAAACACTTAGTGACCTCATAACCCTGAACTCCTGAACTAAACCATTATGCATTCTTCATTATACTGTTGACAATGCTTTATGACAGAGCATTCTTTGGTCTAAGAATGTGTGGGTGTTTCATGCTAGGTTTAATTTCCTTAGAGTGTGTTCCAGCAGTATTGTGTGCCTGAGGCCTCCGTGTGCTCTGAATTTAGGGCCAGATGTGGGAAGAAAAATAATTGCGAGTCAGAAATTGCGACTCCTTGTGAATCGCTATTTCCGTCTCTCAAAACGAGATGCATGAAAATATCGCAAAACCAAATTGCGATTCGGTGCGGAGTTGCACCGCAGTTTGCGAACTTGCAATTTGCAAAATCGCTATTTGCGAGGTCGCAAGTTACACAAGGGTGTGGTCCAGAGTCGCAAATTGCGACTGCCTTGCAAATTGCATGCTGGTGCAAAAAAATAGTTAAAAACACACTTCCTGGTTCTGAATGATGACATCAGAAACGGGCAGTACCCCCATGGAACAGGGAGGAGCCTACCCAGCACAAACAGCAGTCACACCCAGCTGAGAGGAGCTACTACAACCATGTCAGCTCAGGACAAGGAGACACCCAGTGCTGGCAGGAAAAGGAAACTGACGTTTTCTGAAAAGGAGCTGGAGGTCATAACAGAGGAGTGCTGCCTGCACCATGATGTCTTGTTTGGTAAGGCAGCAATGAGTGTCCCTGACACCCAAAAGAAGAAAATCTGGCAGGACATCCTTACCAAGATAAATGCTATTGGAGTCAGCCATCGCACAATAGATGAGGTCCGCAAAAGGTGGTATGACCTCCAGTCCAGGACCAAGGAAAGGGTGGCCGAGCGGATGAGGGAGATGCATGGCACTGGAGGATGACCATCAACAGTACCACCCCCTACAGCCATAGAGACCATGGTGGAGACTACTCTGGAGCCGGAGGCTGTAATTGGAATTGGGGACCTTGACAGTTCTGCTCTGGGAACATCCAAAAGTAAGTACCAAAATTCACTTATTTACATCACTCAATGCACCATGCACACAATCACAGTACACATAAGTATGCATTCTCCAGATTTGCTCCATGCCTATATAGAAACCTATAGAACAATGCATTATGGGCAATGTAGTACTGTAGTCCAACTTTTGAGAAATATTTATTCTGAGACATCAAACTTATGCGAGGCACTGAGTGTATCCCCTGTGTCCCAGAGGTCTCCCACAAGGACCCACCAACAACCCTACTGTGCAGGGAGATGAACCAGCCACAAACACAGCAGACGAGGCAGCCACTGTAACTGCTGGGGAGTGCATGACTACACCACCCACACAACATGCACCAGAGAACATCGATGAGACTGATCTGGATCTTGAGGCAGGCAACCTGACACCGGGGCCACTGATGAGTGGGAGGTCGACCACATAGGTCAGCTGGGTCTGTGCGGAGACGGCAACATTCAATACTGTCAGCCAGTGAGGAGGATGTCACAGACGAACAACTTTTAGGACTGAATAGGATCCTGAACAGACTGCAGCAGACACTCTCCCAGGGTTTTGCCAATGTGGACAACCAATTTACTGCCATGAACACAAACATGGCAAACCTTACAAGCTCCATAAACGACTTGGCCAGGGAAATGGTGGCAGATAGGGCACATGCAAGGTGCAGAGAGCGCAACGCTGCTGCCCGTTTGGACCGACTGAGTCTATCAAGTGGGCGCCTTGCAACCACAACTACCTGCCTGTCAAGGCGCACAGTGAAGCTGCAGGTGGAACTTGGCTATTTTGATGGTGATGTGGCAAGAGGACTAGGGTGCATCAGCCATGCAGTGGACCTGATAGAGACCAGCCAGGCAGCAAGAGGTATTGGCGATACCCCTCAGGATAGCGAGGAGATCTCCAGCGTCAGCAGTGTATCTGCCTCTGATTCACGGATCCTGCGGAGTAGCAGTGCCCGGCAAGGATCAGGGGACCAACCTGGATTGGGCCATGGTGGTCGTAGTCGCAAGAGGCTGTGAGCTACCTAATCTGTGTTTTGACTGAGGCACATGAACTTAATGTGTCAGACATTACGTTTTGCTTTTTTCGTGCAGTTGAGTTAACAATATTTTCTGCATTATATTCCTGACATTAAAGGGATAATTTGTTGTACTACACAACTGGGCTATGTGTGTCTTACATTTGTGAGTGTTGTCACAGTTGCCACGTACCTGCCAAAGTAGTGGGTTGCAAAGTGGTTCCGTCTCTGTCTGCCCTCCATTGCAATGCTTCCATCCCCAGGCTGTCGGTGTGGTAGCTCTTGCTCCTCATCCTCCGAATCTGTGTCGTCGAGGATGAGATATAGCCCACGTCTGGTGGCAATGTTGTGGAGGAAGGCAAAAGTTGCAATGATCTTGCATGCAGTTTCTGGGGAATACTGGAGTGCCCCTCCACTTTTGTGCAGGCATCGGAAACGTGACTTCAACAAGCCGAACGTCCTCTCAATGACAGCTCTGGTCCGCCGATGCCCTATGTTGTATCGCCTCTCATTCTGATTGCCAGGTGTTAGGTATGGTATGAGTATCCATGGTCTCAGGGCGTATGCACTGTCACCTGTGTGACAAAAGGAACCAAAATTAGCAGGGCATCACAGGGTTATGGAGTGACATGTAATTTAGGCATCAGAGTGTACTCGACAGTACCTAATAAATATCCTTCGCCAAACTCCCCATGTTCTAGGCGTTGGTATATCCCACTGCGCCTGAATATGTATGCATCATGTGTACTCCCTGGATATTTAGCCACAATACCACCTGGATGTTTAGTGAGTGGGTACATTTCCTATTGCGGAACACATATTCCAGATTTGCTGGTGGGCAAATTGGTATATGTGCCCCGTCCACACACCCTATTACATGGGGGAAGTTGGCAATTCTGTAGAAGTCCAACTTGGTGCTGTTAATTTCTGCCTCATTCCTGGGACGGTATATATATCTGGACATGTGTGCGAGTATGGCATCTAGGAAACGTCTGAAGAATCGTGAGAGGGCACTTTGGGATACCCCACCTGCCACAGCAATCACCCCCTGATAGCTACCCGAGGCCAAGAGGTGAGGTGAGCAGAGCACTTGCACGTGTGTGGGGATGGAGCAGCCACGCATTGTCTGGCGCTCAAGCTGAGTTTTCAGCAGTTAAATGATCTCTAGGATAACTGCGCTGCTCAGTCTGTATTTATCATAAATCTCATCCTCAGTTTGTTGAAATAGTGTCTGCCTGGTTCGGTATATCCTCTCCTGTCTCTGCCTCCTGCTCCTCTGCTGGGCAGCCTGGACACTCCTCCTCATGCAATCACGTATAGTGCAGCCATTTTGAGAGACCCAGATGCCTTCTGGGTCTCCTTTTATACTTTGGTTCTGGTTACCACCTGTTCGGAATCAGTGCTAATCTGGGTGTGCAAAACGGGCTTTTTGAGACTAGTCACAATTTGCGACTGCCTTGTGCATTCGGTTTGCGACTCGCAATTTGCGACTTCGTAATTGCGAGTTGCAATTTCAAGTCGCAATTTTTGTGAGTCCGTAATGGGTCGCATCGCTATTTGGAACTCTGAAATGGCATTGGAACATACCATTTCACTTTTTGCGAGGTCGCAAATAGCGCTGCGACCCATTTGCGACTCGCAAAACTTTCATACATCTGGCCCTTACGGCCAGATGTAGGAACATTCCGAATTGCGACCTGCAAATTGCGAGTCAAAGCGACTCACAATTTGCAAGTGGCAATTCGGAATGTTGGATGGTGTCCCTCACACCATCTGCGACTCGCAAGGGGGTCCTCACAGGGATGGTGGCCTGCTGCGGACAGCAGACCACCATGTCTGTGACTGCTTTTTAATAAAGCAGTTTTTTTTTTTGTAATGCAGCCCGTTTTCCTTAAAGGAAAACGAGATGCATTACAAAAACGAAAAATGAAACGTTTTCGTTTCATTTTTTCAGAGCAGGTAGTGGTCCACCTAATGAATACTAATTCATGAAAATTAATATAACTTTATTTGAGTCAACAAATCCATATTAATTCATTAGAAGGTGCCAAAAACATAGTCTAATCAAAACTTGCATTAGAGTACATTCTAAAGCAGTAGCATAAGTCAATAATTGAATCAGGAATGAATAAGTCAACATAAGTAGCAGAGTTCAGCAAATCAATTTGTCAATCATTTGTCTCTGTGTTGTCAATTTCATAAGGTAGGAACCTCACCTAACCCAGATTAGCATCAGCATGTGGGACTTCATGCGTAAACAGTTTAGAACATGAATTTGGAAAACATCTTGCTAAGAGAAAAACTATTAAACAGTGCTGTTGGTACCCAGAAAGAAAAAGCACAAAAGTTAATTCAGTCACATTGTCATATCTACCTATCCTCGGTATGGATCAGCAACAAGCCAGTCTTCGTCCTCAGGTCATCAATCGATCAGCATCACATCAGGCTCTCAAGAGCTTGAGCCCAATGACAGAATCTCAATTCGCCTTATCATCTCTCTCTATCCGTATCATCATCTGTTCTGCCATTTTCCCCCTTTGTCACAACATTATATCAAAGTCATCCAGACTATCCCCCAATTCCTAATTGGTCAATTAATCACCAGTTATGACTCTGTCCAATTACATATTTACTCCAAATCTATACATTTTAATATTGTACAGTTCTCAGATTATTGATTGGTTCACGTTGCGATGTCCTCATCATCCGGCTTGTCAGGTATCGAAAATGTTGAATCTTCTTCTCCAGTCAGTGTCTCTATAGTTCGAGTCCTGGGAAAGTACATTCTGACTGCTTCACACAGCAGTTGATACATTTTGGTTTCCATTGTCTCCTGTCTGTCGGTTCATACAGAGGTTTCAGCTAGACAATTTTTATTAAACAGTGAGCAGTTCATGGTTAGTCTGATTTGTCAGCATCTTTAATTTTAGTGTTAATATTCAGCTTCTGCACGAGGCCTGGCAAAACTAGGCCACGACTATGGCTAAGCTAAGCTCTACAATATAATGCAAAACACAAGTTATATCTTTTAATATGTCATACTACTACGTTATTTCAATAAGTTTTCATTTTATTAGTACATTTGTGAATCTTGGTGATCGCTCTCCGAGGGCACATTTTCAAATGTGCACATTATTTTTTCTTCGTTAAACGTTTTTCTACATTTTTTCATACATAAATATTTATTACAAATTTTAATTAATTCATTTGCTCTATCAGCTATGTTCTGCTTTAAATTCTATAGATCCTCTTCAAACTATTAGGTCCTACAGAAATAAACTCTCTGCTCTCTGGTTTTGAGACAAACCTAAGTATTTGAGGCAAAAATGCATCTGGCAGGAACATAAGTGTTGGTTAGCATATGATTTGCAGGAGAAAATGAAGCATAGTTCTTCAATCCAAAAATATAAATGAGCTATTTTCAAGGAACAATCTAATAATTTTACTTCTAAAATTAAGACTGCTCACAACTCCTCTAAGGAGATAGGTACAATAGTTAATCTACTTTCTTGTCTCAACAATCCAGTTAATACACATTTATCACAATCTTTTTGTGATAGTTTGGCAGCCTTTTTCCAAAGTGAGATTTTTTTTATCTGATTTTCTAACTCCTTAGACAAGGATCAGTCAATCCCTGTTTCCCACAGTGATGTTTCTTCTGTCACTACTCTTACTTGTTTTTCCTCTTTGTCTCTGGGGCTAAGTTAGAAGCTCCTTCGCTGCATCAACACATGGACCCTTTGGATCCCTGTACTCTCAAAATTCCTTACTGGGCTCCAGATGCAGTAGCTAATTATTTGACATTGATGCTGAACTCTGATTAAGAGTTGGGCTGCCTCCCCGGATCCTGGAAAGAAGTGATAGTTAGCCCTCTGTTAAAAAAGCTCAATCTTGATCCTAAACATCTTAAAAACTACCACCCCGTATAGTTGTTGCTGAGCACGGCAAAGTCACTAAATTTAACATATTAAGCGGCAACTTAAAGCCTTCATTTATATGCATGATCTTCTGGACTCGTCATAGTCTGGGTTCAGAAGTTAGCATAGTACTGAATCAGCCTTTCTAGCTGCGGTAGACAGTGTCATATCAGTAGTAGGTGCTGGGGAGGCTAAAGCACTTATTTTGTTAGATCTGTATGCAGCCTAACAGCCGGCTGCTGACATCTTGTCTTTTTCAGCTAAGGATCAAAGGGAAAGGGCTTAGTCTATTGGAATCCTTCCTGGTGGATAGGTCACAGACTCTAATGTGTCAACAATTGGCCTCCAAATCTTTCTCCTTGCTCTGTGGAGTTTCCCAGGGATCTTCTTCGAGTCCCACCCTGTTTAACTTGTATGTCTCATCTCTGGCAAAGTTGATTCAGTTGTTCATTTTCCGGGTATCGTCATATTCAGCTGACTTCCAAATTACTGTCAATATTACTGATGATGTTCCCTGAGTAGCCACAAACTTTAGGAGCTACAGGCAGCAAATTAGTAAGTGGATGAAGAACAACTGTATTAAAACGTAATGTGGACAAAACCAAGGTCCTTGTTTTCAGCTGTCATCATTCCATTTGACTAAAGATTTAGGGGGTCATTCTGACTCCCGCCGGCCGCGGTAACCGCGGTGCCGGCGGGAGCCGCCAGAATACCGCTGCGCGGTCAGAAGACCGCCGCGGTTATTCTGTGTTTCCCGCTGGGCTGGCGGGCGACCGCCAGAAGGCCGCCCGCCAGCCCGGCGGCAAACCCCTTCCCACGAGGAAGCAGAGTGGGAAGGGTGCGACGGGTGCATTTTCAGTGTCTGTATGGCAGACACTGAAAATCTTTGTGGGGCCCTCTTACGGGGGCCCCTGCAGTGCCCATGCCATTGGCATGGGCACTGCAGGGGCCCCCAGGGGCCCCACGACACCCCTCACCGCCATCCTGTTCCTGGCGGTCAAAACCGCCAGGAACAGGATGGCGGTGAGGGGGTCGGAATCCCCATGGCGGCGCAGGATTCCACAGGGCAGCGGAAAACCGGCGGGAGACCGCCGGTTTTCCGTCTCTGACCGCGGCCATACCGCCGCGGTCAGAATGCCCTTGGGAGCACCGCCAGCCTGTTGGCGGTGCTCCCGCGGTCCCCGGCCCTGGCGGTCCATGACCGCCAGGGTCAGAATGACCGCCTTAGTGTCCGGAAATTGTCATCCACCCACCTTCCCCTGCCAACTCGGCTGAAAATCACAGGGTGATCTTTGAAGGAAAATCTTTCCTTTGATACACCTGCAAACCATAGCCTCTTGCTTTTACAGTATTAGATCTTTGAAGAAGGTATTTTCTTTTATCCCAGTTAATCTGCTTAAAGCAGTTGTTCTTGAACTAGTTTCATCTCGGTTGAATTATTGTAATGTTTTGCACCTTAACAATAATCAAGCCTCTCTTAACAAACTTCAGGTGGTCCAAAATGCAGCCGATGGACTTATTCTTGACATTCCTAAACATTAGCCACCATCCTAGGACTTAATAAAACTGCATTGGCTCACTGTGAGGAAAATAGTTATGTTTAAGGTCCTGTGGATAGCGCATAAGGCATTACATAATCTGGAGCTCTCAGTTTCTTAGATGTAAGTTCCAGTTGTAATCACCCAGTAGGGTGCTGTATTCAGCCAATAATCAGTTAATGATGGTGCCCAGGATTGCCCACACCACATGGGGTGGTAGATTGTCTTTGCCACAGCCTGTGCAACTGTTGAACACCAAGTTGCATTTCAGAAACCAAGAGTTGCCCGCTGTTTGGAAGAAATCCTGAAACCTTTCTTTTCTCTGTTTAAGCCCATCTGGGTTTCTCCAGTGTTTTCCTTTGCTTGTTTCAAGTTCTGCCACTAGTGCCACAAAATGTTATGGTATTTGTGGGCTTTATCACTTATTTTTCATTGAATCTCAACTTGAAAATTTTTCTCCTGTCGTCTGCCCCTCTCCCACTTTAGGTGGCCAGTCCTCTCTAGATGGGACCTTGAAAAGCAGGACGGGGCAGTGGCAGGGACTGGAGAAAAGTCAGAGACAGGGGGATCTCATAGGCTGAGATGCTTCTTTTAAGACCCTTCTGCACATCTGCCTACTCAACCACACAGCCACAATGCCAGTGGCAGATTCTCAGGCCTGGCAAACAAATAAGAACACCAAAAACGTTGTAGCACCACACTCTGTTCTATGGAGTGCAAGTCACACTGAAAGTTTTTCATAACTGCTGACTTTGAGGGGACTTGATCAGGAAGAACGCTGTTGCATTGGTGATTTCCTTAATGCCTCATACTTGATTGTGCTTCAGATTTCCCCACAGTGAGGCCACCCACAGGGGCTCATTTGCAAAGTAGGGCTTCAAACGGGGATATCTTCACCACAGTTGGGTGGCTTTTGACTGGATTTTGGTGTTTCACTCAGGAATAAGGTGAGTTTTATCAGAGTCAGTGCAAGTACTGCTCCTTCCACACACACCTGGAGGAAAACGCCAGCCCTACACATCTCTAGGCCATTGTTTCCTCCTTCAGACACGGTTCTGAGCCTGCTCTTTTGCCTGGCCATGATGGGTCCCTGACTAAGAGTAACCTAAACTCTACAGCAATACACCTTAAGTCTTCAGCAGGAGACCACTCTAAGTGGCAGCATTCTCCAATCATTTAGCCTGAAGACTGTTCTTGGGTTGGAATGCACTGCTGCACTATCCCATGGTGACCACTTCTCCAGAAGTCATTCTTGCAGGTCTTCCACATGGGCAGAGCTAATCCACTCCCCACTGGTCTTGGGGTACAATGAGGGAGGTCATGCTACCAGGAACTATCGAATCCAGATAGCAACATCAGGAGTGAGTGTATCCCTGGGCCTCATGTCAGAGGTCAAACAAAAGGACTCTGATCCTTCGTCTTTATTCTTTATTTAATCCTTCTTATCATACCATATTCACTGCAGAAAGGTTAAAAAGGGAAGCAGAGCATTTCTCACCCAACCTAATATTGCTACATCACCCCAACACCTATAGTTTACATTCACAGGGGTCAGTCCAAGGGCTATCCTACCCCTACACACATTACCAGGAGATTTCCAAAATGGCGAAGTAAACAATATGCAAGCAGACCTGCTCTGGTGGGTTCTTTATGACCTCTTAAGCCCCCACCATCCCTCTCAAACTCTAATAGTGCCTTTTGAGGTGTACTTGAGACATGAGTCTGTCCTGTATTTTTGTTCAGGCCACAAATATCCCTTGACCTGTTAACAGGCAGAGTACTGCAGTCAGCTTATGAAATTTACAGCCTCACTCCTTCTCTTCTCTTCCTGACTGGGTATATTGTCAGAGGCCTTGATCTGCCAGCTGGGGAGCACAGTAATTGTTTCTATGCACCCAGGCAGCTCAACAGCAAATTCAATTACTGGGGGATTCTGCAAAACCTAATTCATTCACAAGTATATGAAGAAATGCAGTTAGGTTGAAACTGACTTTAGATCTGGATTCTAGATCTATGTGAACATGAAGAAGCAACCTTCTCTGGACCTTGTACAATGTTCCAACCAAAAGCCACTTTTTAACACATTTTAGACATAAAGGGGGTCATTATGACTCCGGCTGTGAGTGGTAATGTAACGGCAGTGCCGCCAACAGGCTGGCGGTACACACCGCCACATTATGAGAATGGCGGGTTGGCTGCAGCCAACTCGCCACTTCTCCACTAAGACTGCCATGACGCTAGCAGCCGCAGGGCCAGAGATATCAATCTCCAGCCCGGCGGCCGCTATGCCGGTGGCATTTTGAGCCAGCCTACCACCATGGTTTTCGTGGCGTTAACAATGCCACAAAAACCATGGCGGAAGGGCCTACCAGTGACAGGGAATTCCTTTCCTGTCACTGGTAGGTGGCTCACCCACCCCCCCAAACACTCCCTAGACACACCCTCCATCCACACTCCCCCCTTCACATCCCCACCCCCATACACACAGACACCCGCAGACACGCATCACGCATACACCCACTCACTCACACTGGCATACACGCATTCATACACGCATACATCCAATCATGCTCGCACACATACGTACACACATTCACACTAACATGCAGACATGCACTCACATTACCATTCATACACGCATTCACACACATGCATACACCCACGCAAACAATACTACACACACAGACACATTCACGTGCACACTCACACATTCATGCAAACAACTCCCCCCCTCACACACACACAACAACCCCCAACCCCCTCCCCTGTCAGAAGCCCAACTTACCTTCTTCCAGGTGATCTTCCGGCAGGGAACGGGAAAGGGCGTTGTTACCGCCAACAGCGCCTGCCAGCAGGACACCGTCAGGCAGTATCACAGGTCATGGTACAGCTGGCGGGTTCTACTGGCGTGGCGGTGCTGGGGGTAGCAGCGCTACCTTACGACCATCTGCCAGTATGATCACTGCTGGATTTCCACCCTTTTGTGGCGGACGTCCAGCTTTGGTCACAATCTGGAGGACGGATGGTAGCCGCGGTGACGGTCTTTTGGTGGCCGCCACCGCGGCGGTAGGCAGTTTTTACCGCCAAGGACATAATTAGGGCCAAAGTGTACACTAAAACACTATAGCTTTTACAGTTAACCCAAAAGGAAATCTGCATTGCCTTTTTGAACCCAACTGAATAATAGGTACACAGTGTCACCATGCATCAGCCCACTTTAATTTTAGAGTAAGTCCCATCTGCCACTAGGCCTATCTGTGCGCAAGGACATGCAAATACTGGTTCCTTCCTTCAAGCAGGGTATGCCAGCCAAGATAGGCACACCACAGATCCCCCAAAAGAGCATATGCAGTGGGGAACAGTACTGAGCCAACAATTGAGTAAATTGTAACTATTCACAAGTGCACGCCCAACACATTAGCAGACCCTTACATGTGCAGATTTTCATCCTTAACTTTGATTGTACACTAAAGATGGTATAGAGTTTGATTCACCAGTGCTTTCTCATAGAACATCAACCATCAGTAACCTAAATTGAAGTGGATGAATCAGTTGTCCAATGTTGTCCTAACATTAATAGTATATATTCTACAAGATCAGAGTCTTCTGTTCTTTCACAATACAGACCTGGAGCCATCTTGAGCCATTGTCAACATAGCTCTTAGTTGTGTCTTTTTCCATCTATATAAATTATGTTGGAAACAGGTTTATCTCAAAGTACTTCATGGGTGGAACTTGTGAAATTTTGGATTTCACACACTGGGGTGGGGAGCATCTAGCATGAATAACAGGTTTGGGTCCACTTCTGCCAGTCGGCCCTCCCTTATATGGTCATCCACATTTTGGTGTGATTAAGAAGTGCACATGAGCATCACTCACTACCTACACTTGGCAGGGAAGAGTGATGCATATTTGTAATTCATGATCCTAAATTTTTTCTCGACTGCATTATTCGATCTCTGTTTCTGAACTTGTTGCATATAATCCGTCTTATATATGATCAGGCTCATTCTGCTGGCTGATTGCAGGATAGTGTCTTTGTCCCTGTAATTGAGATGTATTAATAACACTATTCTTTGGAGATACCCAAGGTGGGGGGACTAGGCATGTTCATAAAAAAGAAAACTAATAACTCCCTTAGCTTTTTTCTGTGAGATCCAGACCTCTAAGAATAGTTTTGCGCTTTGTCACTCTGTACCTCCAGGCAGGCCTATCAAAGAGATGTTGCAACAGTAATGGCTCTTTGCATTTTCACACCTCAATTGTAGGTGTTTTGCAATTCCCCATAGTTCGAGCACCATTTGCTGTAGCCCTTCTACTAGGTCGGCTGTCTGAGTTTTTAAATTCCAATATATTAACAGAGCTGACTCCATATTTCATGTACAAATGTCTTTTTTAATGAGGGACAAGTTTTCGTACATTCGCTATCCACAGTCAAGTAACTTGATAGAAAGCATATGGAAAGACATATTTAGGTAGCATTCATTGGCAAGTGACTAAATGGTTTCAGCATTCATCGTAGCTGGGCAGGTAGCAGCAGCAGGCAGCACCAAACCCTATATGTACAGCTACAAACAACCCACCACATATCCAGCGTGTATGCACATTCATGAGGCCCAGATCCATTTCCTTTTGAAAAGGCCATTGGTTCGGCATTTTTGTAATTTGCATCTTGTGGACAGCCAGGGGCATCCCTATGAAGCTTTGTCCATGGTGGCACAATCCTCCTCCCACACTGGATAAAAGACTGTACACATTACACAGGTTTGGCAGGCAGTGCCAGAGCCAGAACCTTGACAGGGTTTGCAGCTGCCTGTGCTTTGTCTTCATGCTGGACCACAGTGCCACCATCTCAGTCATCGATCCCCTCAGTGTACCTTCCAGCTCTAATGCAAGTAAACTCAAACTCAAACAAAACTTTATACAGTTAGCAAGTAATCAGAAAAGATAAAAAATCCTATAAATATATACAAATACTACAGCACAATTTCAGAGAAAATAGTACAAATATTAAAATGTATTAAAATCTATTTGTTTCAGTGGTGGCTGGTGACATTTGAAAGTGGTGGGGGGTAACTGACATACACCTAAAACTTGTCAGTCCTATTGGCTTTGTCAGTGGTTATTTGTTTAAGGTAAATGAGTGACAACAATGATTTATTATAAATAATTAACATTGGAAAGGTTTCTATTTTGAAATTGTGACACTATAAATTAAATATTTATGTGGAAGGAGTATGGCCTTCAGTTATCTGTGCTTTATGTTAGATATGCATGCCCTTTTTCTCTGCACATGTTATGTTATGTTATAGCATTTGTAAAGCGCATGGGTACCCTAAGGCTTCCCAGCGCTAACAGGCCGAACCTTAACTAAGCATAGAGGACAGTCCATTCTAAAACAACCAAGATTTGAGTGCCTTACGAAAGTTGTATTCCTTGCTTATAAGTCGAAGTCCGAGGGGAAGGGAATTCCACAGCTTGGCTCCCAGATATACCATAGTGGCACCACCCCATCTAGCTTTTTTTACTCTAAGTAGGGTGGCCAAAGCTGTTGAGGCCGATGTAAGATCTCTGGAAGGCTTGTAAAAAGAGGCAAGGGTTTTTAGTAGTGGGGTGCCTCTATTGTGAAGAGACCTGTGGATATAACACAAAGCTTTAAATGTAATCCGCTGTTCTACCGGCAGCCAATGTAATGAGACCAATGCTGATTTCACAGAGGTGCATCTGGGAATGTCTAGGAGAAGGTGGGCAGCTGCATTTTGTACCAGCTGCAGCTTCTTTTTCACATATGAAGGGGAACAAAGAAATAAACCATTGCCGTAATCTCATTCATCTGCACGTTTTCAACCTCCTCTGTAGGAAAATGTCTCTCATGGCATGGTTACCCCATAACGTTTTGCCTTTTGTTGAGGCCAGTTATGATTGAAAGTGTGCTGGGACCCAGCTAACCAGGCCCCAGCAGTAGTGTTCTTTCCCAAACTGTACCTTTGTCCCCACAATTGGCACAGCCCTGGCACACAGATAAGTCCCTTGTAAATGGTACCCCTGGTACCAAGGGTCCTGTGGCCAGGGAAGGTCTCTAAGGGCTGCAGCATGTATTATGCCACCCTGGGGACCTCTCACTCAGCGCATGCTCACTGCCTCACAGCTTGTGTGTGCTGATGGGGAGAAAATGACTAAGTCGACATGGCACTCCCCTCAGAGTGCCATGCCCACAACCCAGTGCCTGTGGCATAGGTAAGTCACCCCTCTAGCAGGCCTTACAGCCCAAAGGCAGGGTGCACTATACCACAGGTGAGGGCAAAGTTGCATGAGCACTATGACCCTACAGTGTCTAAGCCAAATCTTAGACATTGTAAGTGCAGGGTAGCCATAAAGAGTATATGGTCTGGGAGTTTGTCAAACACGAACTCCACAGTTCCATAATGGCTAAACTGAATACTGGGAAGTTTGGTATAAAACTTCTCAGCACAATAAATCCCCACTGATGCCAGTGTGGGATTTATTGAGAAATGCACACCGAGGGCATCCTAGAGATGCCCCCTGTATACCAGTCCAACTACTAATGATAGGCTGACCAGTTTCTGCCAGCCTGCCACATCCAGATGGGTTTCTGGCCACATGGGGTGAGTGCCTTTGTCACTCTGTGGCCAGGAACAAAGCCTGTACTGGGTGGAGGCGCTTCACATCTCCCCCTGCAGGAACTGTAACACCTGGTGGTGAGCCTGAAAGGCTCAAGCCTGGTGTTACAGCGCCCTTGGCACTCCAGCTAGTGGAGATGCCCGCCCCTCTGGACACAGCCCCCACTTTTGGTGGCAAGTCCGGAGGAGATAATGAGAAAAACAAGGAGGAGTCACCCACCAGTCAGGACAACCCCTAAGGTGTCCTGCGCTGAGGTGACCCCTGCCTTAGGAAATCCTCCATCTTGTTTTGGAGGATTTCCCCCAATAGGATTAGGGATGTGCCCCAATCCCCACAGGGAGGAGGCACAAAGAGGGTGTAGCCATCCTCAAGGACAGTAGCTGTTGGCTACTGCCCCCCAGACTTAAACACACCCCTAACTTTAGTATTTAGGGGGCGACCCTGAACCCAGGAAGACAGATTCCTGCAACCTGAAGAAAGAAGAAGGACTGCTGACCTGAAAGCCCCGCAGAGACGACGGAGATGACAACTGACTTGGCCCCAGCCCTACCGGCCTGTCTCCAGACTCACAGAACCTGCACAGCGATGCATCCAACGGGACCAGCAACCTCTGAGTGGTTGTGGTTCTAAAAAAAATTAAGAAAATAATATTTTTCTATATAAAAACCTATTGGCCTGGAGTTAAGTCTTTGAGTGTGTGTTCTCATTTATTGCCTGTGTGTGTACAACAAATGCTTAACACTACCCTCTGATAAGCCTACTGCTCGACCACACTACCACAAAATAGAGCATTAGTATTATCTAATTTTGCCACGATCAGCCTCTAAGGGGAACCCTTGGACTCTGTGCACGCTATATCTCACTTTGAGATAGTATATACAAAGCCAACTTCCTACATCCTCTCTTTCCTTTTCACCACTCTCTTTTCACTCTTGCTCGAATGTATTTCCTTGCATCTCCCTCATTTTACCATCTCAAACTTACACTACACTCACACACATTAAAGCACTTTGGCCCTCATTACAAGTCTGTTAGTCCTTGGCCCGGCGGTAGCCGTATTACTGCCATCGGTATTATGACTCAGCAGACCGCTAGCATTTTCGTGTCCATCGCACTGCCACAAAAATGCTGGTGATTATGCACCTGGAGACAGGAATCCCCATTCCCGTCACCGGCACATACACACACAAGTCCATACACCTGCATGCTTCCTCCCACTCATCAGCATACATGCACACACACCCACCCTTCATCCACACTAATCCACACCCCCTTCATCCACACACATCCACACCCCATCATCCACACACCCCTTTCATCCACACACATGCACACACACACACACACCCCCTCCATGCACACATATATGTACTCATGCACACCCATTCAGGCATGCACACACCACGCACATGCACCCAACACCACCCCCCTTTCAGACGATTAACTTACCTTTTTCCGGTGAGGTGGTCGTCCAGGAAGGGATGGGTCCTGATGTTTTCCACCTCCAGCACCGAACCGCCGTACAGAACATCTTTCCACAGCGTATTACGTATCGTAATACAGCAGGTGGAGTCTTGTTGGCATGGCGGTGCTGGTGGTGGAACTGCCTCTTCAACCCTGCTCCTCTTTTGGAACAATTTAGCGGGGAACAAATATAGCAGCTCTACTTCTGAAAGGTCTAGCGATCTACAGCCAGGTCCTGGGGTGCCCAGTGGGGGAGGTTAAGGTGACAAAGGGTCACAGCTCAATATAAATAGCTGAAGATTTGCATTATAACACTTACCATTATCGAAGACATGGCAACAAGTTGCACATGCTTGCATTCACTCCTACTGCATGACGAATGGCAAAGGGTAGGATCTATGCCTGTGAATGATGGATGGCTGCCCTCATGCAGGGATGAAGACTCAAATGCCCGAAACCATGATGCTAAAAGCGTCACTAGCATACAGTGGATACTAACATAGACCACAATGGAAACGAAGGGCTTTAGAAAGCTGAGCCCTGCGTCTTGTGTAACAGTACAGAAAAGTTCATTTATTGCCTGCCTTCTGTCTCCTACTTCAAAGCGAGGTGGGGCAGGCAGAGAGCCTAGGAATGACAGCCCAGAGTTAAATACATTGATTTGTTTGGCGATACGATCTATTTAATATTTTTTAATGTAGATGTGCAGGAATTTCAGAGGGGGCGCAGCCCCTTAGCCCTAGAGGAGAAAGAGCCCCTGATTTGTTTTAAATTTAGAATGATAGGACTGTAGAAAATCTTTTCAAAAGGAGGTAAACAGCCCCTGATTTGTTTTTTAAGATAGAATGATAGGACTGTAGCAAATCTTTTCAAAAGGAGGTAATTTAATTTCAAGCTTTTAGGAGGACTATTAATAATTCTTGCATAGCCTATGTAAACAGGGAAGATCTTAATTTATCAGCTTCTGATAAAAGCATGCAACATTAAAATAGACTATTTCGCTCGGCAGCATCTGCAAAAACTATTAATACATCTTGAAAGCCCTATGTGGACAGTGAAGATCTTTATTTAACAGCTTCTGATAAAAGCATGCAAATTAAAATACACCATTTCATTCAGCAGCATCGGTAAAATGGTCAGTGTTGACTTGAACTGGATAACATTTTTTCCTTTTAATTGTGGCAAAATATATTAGTTCTCTACAACGTGCAACTCGCTGCCCTCCCCACTGAACACCTCCCAAGGAGAGAGACATCTTCATTTCTAGTAGTTCAACCGAGGTGTAACCTTCATTCACACAGTATCAGTGACAAATAGGGTAGACATTGTGAGAAATAGCATCATAGCATAGTATGGTAGACACTGAAAAAATAGAATCATAGCAAGGTGAATATTGGTTATGATAATGCAGAACACTATTTCAGACAAATGGTTCAGGGTTAATGCAAGTCAACCAACAATTGTCTCCACTTTTCATTACAGCGATAAATTTTCATGAATGGATTGAACCAGAAGGCCCCCCTTCACATACATCCCGATGCCCTCCACCAAGAGCATTAGTGCAACTGTAGGCAGGCATACATAGTGATAACTTCCCCTGCATCTCACAGAGGGTTAGGGCAATATCCACAGTTCCCTATCCACACATGCTCGAGGACATCGTATACCACTCCACTCCTACCGTGGTACCTGTCACCAGGGGAAGCTCCACAAAGTTCATATCCAGGCATCAGGAGTTAGGGCAGAAAGGTCCAGGATCACCAGCAGGTCAATCCCCCCTCCTGCCAGCCCAATGCCGACACGAAACAACATCCTTCCAAGGGGGTCAGTCCAGTAACTTGGGCCAAATTTTGTGGTAGCTCTCCTTTTCTGCTGTTCAAAAATTCCACCTTTCTGCAGGAGTGAGTGGGTGGTTGTTTTGTTGCTCTGGTGTGCTGTTGTTGCACAACAGGAGGAGAAAGAGACTGATCCTCCTATCAATTACCCTAAATGTCCCTGGAGGTGTGCCCGTTGTGAGAAAATCACGACCCCTACCAACAGCATCCACGACAGACTCATATTGATCGGGATACTGCCTGTGGAGTAACAAGTAGTGCCCCTCCCGCTATTTGCGGGGTGCGCCTCAGCATTATGTCGCAAGTTCACAAGATGGGCACAAAACATGGGAAAGTGCAGCATGTCCTGATCAGAAAAGGACTCGCAGCTACAAAGCCCTACATTTCCAGCACGTTCCCATTCCTTTGGAATAGCTAGTGTGATGTATTATGTTTAGCCTTCATCTTTGAGAAAAAGTCTATGGTTAGGGTTGGACACTAGCATCATATCTGAGGTCTTTGGATGATGTTATTTTTACCATCACACCATTGGTACTATTGGTTTACACACAGCTCTCTTGAATCTCTCCTCGCCTGTGCTATACCCATAAAGCGCTTTTTTACCCAAGCCAGATCTGACTTCACAATAGATTTAGAGGAGTCAAATAAATGGAGATAGTCACCGACCCAACGCACATCACAGGACTCACTCTAGACCCCATCTTCACAGTCAGTAACAGAAACAAAGTAGGCCACACTACAGAGCTCAGCTGGTCAGGCCACACCATCGTCCACTTCACCTACACACCGGCCTTCATCCGTGCCACTAGACTAACCATCAACACAGCTGGCATAGAATATCCAAAAGTCAATGGACTGACCCCCTCAACTCCTTCCCCCAACACCTCCTTGGACACTGAACAAGCCATCAAAGACTTCACCTCCTGGATCTTGGACATCGCAGACAGAGTCTCCCCTAGCTAAACCGCCAAATCTAACAGGCATGCCAAACAAGTCAGCTGGTACACCCTGGAGCTATGCATCTTGAATGGCAACTTCAAGCAACTGGAAAGGAAATGGTGCACCACCAAGGAGACCACCGAGAGATCTGCCTTCAAGAACTCCCTCTGCCCGTACCACAGACTCCTGAAAGACACTAAAAGGAACTCACTAGCTAATCATTTCGAAGCCAGTTCCAGGCACAGCAAGCAACTCTTCACCATTGTCAAGGAATTCTCCAACCCCTCAGTAGCAGAAAACAGCATCATGCCTTCCCAGGACCTCTGCAACAACCTTGCCAACTACTTCCATGACAAGATATTAACCATCTACAGAAACTTTGCATTCCAACTGACTGCCGCTGACACCTACAGCCACCTAAACCCTGTGGACTCCCCAGGCAGCCACTAATTTATTTACTAGATAGAACCAGCTCACCACACCGCAGACATCAGTAGCACCGTCCATTCTGAATCTCCCTTGGACTCATTCCCTCACCACATTTTCAACCCTGGAAGCAACACTATCAGCAGCAAACTCACAGACATCTTCAACACATCCAACACCTCAGCCATCTACTGAGATGAAAGGAAACACACCAGAATCAAATCCCTCCTCAAGAAACCTTTTGCACTTCTCAACCAGACCAAAATAAGCATTTACCTGACCATAAAAGGGAGGGGCAACTGGCAGAAGTGAATACATGGAACGAAACACAGCAAAGAGGTACATGGCACAAGATGGCTTCAGTCTGATCTTGTGGAATACATACTAGTAATGTCAGGACAACATTGCACAACTGATTCATCCACTTCAATTTATGTTACTGATGTTTGATGTTCTCTGAGAAAACACTGGCGTATCAAACTGTATGCCATCTTTAGTGTACTACTAACGTTAGGTGTGAAAATCTTTACACATGATCTTGGCTGGCTGGAAGACCCTGCTGGAAGGAAGCAACCAGTATGTGCATGTCCTTGCACACAGATAGGCCTAATAACAAATGGACCTGCTCTAAATTCAATGTGGGCTGATGCATGGTGATACTGGGTCCCTATAATTTAATTGGGTTAAAAAAAAGTAATGCAGATTCCCTTTTGGGTTAACTGTAAAAGCTGTAGTGTTGTTAGTGGATACTTTATGTTTCAAATGTGTTAGAAAGTGCTTGTGATTGGCTTCTTCACGTTTGCTTCTTCATGCTCGCATAGATCTAGAATCCAGATCTAAAGTCAGTTTCAACCCAACTGCTTTCCTTCATGTACTTGTGAGTTAATTATGTTTTACAGAATCCCCCAGTAACTACATTTGCTGTTAAGATGCCTTTCCTCCAAAAGTCCTCAAGAAAGCTGCCAACCAACAACTCACAAAACATCTAGAGGACAACAACCTTCTGGACACTGCCCAAACTGACTTCCACACCAACCATAGAACAGAAAATGCCCTCATCGCCGCCACTGATGACATCTGAAACCTCTTGAACAAAGGGGAATCGCCGGCCCTCATCCTCCTTGACCTCTCAGCAGCTTTCAACAAGGTCCCCCGTCACAGCATAATCAAAAGGCTCAACCACGTCAGCATCCAAGAAGGTATCCTCAAATGGATCACATCCTTTCTATGTGACAAAACTCAAAGAGTCATCTAACCTCCCTGCTCATCAAAACCCAAGGACATCATCTGCAGAACCCCCCAATGATCACCCCTCCGCCCCACCCTCTTCAAAGCCTACATGACCCCTTTGGCCAACATTGTCAGGAACCACAGACTCAACATCCTCTCATACGCCAACGATACCCAGCTCATCTTTTCAATATCCAAAGCCCTTCCACAATGAAGGCCAACTTCCACCTATGGATGAACACCATCGCAAACTGGATGCAAGAAGTAATGATCTTCAGGAGCACCACCACATCTCCATGGGATGACTCATGGTGGCCTGTGACCTTGAACCCATCCCACCCTCACGGACCAAGCACACAACATCAGCATTATCCTTTACAATAAACTCACCATGAAGAACCAGATCAGTGCAGTCCTCTCGGCCTTCTTCCTTACCCTCCTCATGCTATGTAAGATCTTCAAGTGGATCCCGGTCTCCACTAGCCGCACCATCACTCAAGCCCTTGTTACCAGCCGCCTGGAGTATGGCAATGCCCTAAATTCCAGAATCACATCACTCCTCACAAAAAGACTGCACGCCATGCAGAACTCAGCAACGAGGTTCGTCCTGAGCCTACCCAGGTGGACCCACCTCACCCAACATCTGAGAAAACTACACTGGCTACCCATAAACAAAATATGTCAATTCAAGATGCTGACCCACTCTTATAGAGCCCTTATAACCAAGGGCCAGCTTGCCTCAACCACTGCCTCAGCTTCCACTAGGCTCCTGCACTTTGCCTCCCTCTCCCTCACCCACAACCTCTCATCTGATGTGTCAACAGTGGAGGCCACTCCTTCTCCTACCTTGCCGCAAAAGCCTGGAACAACCTCCCCATCCATCTCAGAATAGCACCTTCTCTCCAGGAATTCAGAAAGGGGCTCAAGACCTGGCTCATTGCCTGACACCGAGCAGCCGGACCCAGTGCCTGGATACCTTCACAGGTGATTAGCGAGCTAAACAAATCCTTGATTAATTGAAGAAGAACATCCTCCAATGGTTGAAGATCTGCTTGCTGATACATACATCTCAGTACAGTGATGCGCCTAAACACTTGCTGGGGCCAGGACCTAATGCAAGTAGTGCTTTGTGCATTCATCACTAGTGCATCATATCTCAACTGGGCATCCCACCACAAGTCACAACCAACAGTGGTTTGGAAGGCAGCGTGGGGAGTGTTCAGAGACAACAACCCCCATTATCA
Organism: Pleurodeles waltl; assembly: GCF_031143425.1. Lineage (NCBI taxonomy): Eukaryota > Metazoa > Chordata > Amphibia > Caudata > Salamandridae > Pleurodeles > Pleurodeles waltl. Next base: position 497,600,022 of record NC_090445.1, read on the forward strand.
TCTCCCGACATCCTTGAATATGTAGACAGTGGCTCAGAGTTTCCACAGGCTCCCACTACAGCCTGTTTGCTGCCTTTGATCAGGGTTGATAGTGTCAAACACTTGTTGCCAGGCTGAACTGCTGGATATCATGGTCACACATCTGCTGGCTCATAAGTCTTGCCTCCATCCTCGGGCACACCTATTGACGATCAAAATCTGTACTCTGGCCCATGCAAGCCACTCAGACTGACATTACCTTAACCGTGCGTTCATATTTCATAGGCCACTTGCTCACTGGGGGATGAGGTAGGTCCTCCAATGCAGTCCCAGACATTCCTAGCATGGGGCCTTGGTGTGCCAAGACACCTTTTCCACCTTTCTGCACTTTAGTGGCCCAGTGCAAGCAGTTCTGGTATTGGCCCACATATCAAGTCATGTGGGGCTGTCTAGGGTGTGCCATGGCCACTCAGCAGTGGCAGGGCTGTCAAGGGGGACTCATACCTTCAGAATGAGGATTGATTTACACCACACTGCAACTAGGTTTGAGTGTCTCTGTTATGGGCACTCTCCTAAGCAGCAACAACTGGGTCAGTGGAGGAGGGTTTTAGCTCTATGCCCCATGCATCCCCGGGCAAACCGTCACTAGACTGAGGTGTTGTCATGGTCAGTGACAATCCATTCAGAGGGTCACGATGGCACATGGTGACTAACTTTGCATGTGAGTACTTCTTCAGCTTTACTCATTTAGAGCAGCAGGAGACTCCGAAGGGGTCGAACCAGAACACAGTGCAGTCCAGTCAGGGTGTGGATTGGCTCCATCTAAATAACAGAGAAAGACAATAGCCTCAAGCAGGAGGTTGAGTATAATCATGCATACCCTCAAGACATTCGCTATTCTCCACAGGGTACTGTGATTATGCATGATGATGTTGAGCTCTTGCAGTGAAGCCGGAAAAGATACCAAATGCGTTAGTATAATCCAAGATGTGAAGAACGTGGCAGGGCTGTGAAGGTCCAGGGAAAACTGAGAGCTGCAGGAAAGAAAGGTTAAGGGGAGAGATGTAGCATTTACATTATTAACCCCTTAACTGCTGGGCCTCCTCCTCCCCTCCCCCCAACACTCCATTCACCGAGCTCCTTTTTGGCTATTTGGGGTAGTTTACGCTTAGGCCTCCATAACTTTTTGTCAACAGAAGTTATCCATGCCAAATGTATGCCCTTTTTTTCCAACATTCTGGGGATTCTTAAGGTACCCAGAGTTTGTGGATTCCTCTGGAGGGAGCTAAGAAAATATCCAAAATAAAGCTTAAGTTTGAGTTTTTTTGGGAAAATAGGATAAAAGTACTCTGGAACTGTGGATAAAAGTGTCTGTTTCATAAAAATGACATCAACAAAAAGGTTTGCTGTGCTAAAGTCACCATCATCCCAGCTTTCAGGAACATACATATTTAAAAAGCCTAATTTTGTACCAAAGTGTCACTAAGGTTCTCATTATGCTAATGAGGCTACTGGATTTGGGAGACAGGATCACCTGGAGTGTTGCTACTCAGTAGAGTTCCGCACCACATGATGCCCGTCGGCCTAATCCGGGTTCTCAGGCTATCTGCAGCACCTCATCTCAGACCGAGATGATTATGGCAACCGGGTGCATGACAAGAAGACTCCTCACTCCTCAGGGGAATCATGGTCGATCAGGTCCCATCCCTTTAACTCAGTTACCAAAAGTTTCATATAGGCAAAGACAACAGAGGCAGGATATAGTTCATTAAGGATTTATTGAAGTAGCTGCATCTTAGATAAAACGGCATATAGGGGGTCATTACAACATTGGCGGTAAAAGCCGCTTACCGCCGTGCAGAAGACCGCCAATACACCGGCGCGGCCGCGGAATTCCACCACAGCTATTATGACCCACATCTCGGAATCCGCTGAAATTCAGACACCCACACAAGTCCGCCACACCAAAGGTCAGTGATAAACTGGCGAAAACAAATCCTCCACCGTCACGCCAACAGAAACACGCCCATGCTATCACGACCCACGAATCCACGCGGCGGTCTTTCAAATTCGGTATTCCATTGGCGGTACACACCGCCGCGCTCAAAATACACACACATCTCCAAAACACCGCCACATTGGACAATTCCAAATACACACACCTGATACACATACAAACACCACTCCCACACACCCAACACAATATAAAACACACACCCACATCACCCACAAACCCCTACGACCACAATTATTGACGAAGGCCAGAGAGACTGCACAGCATAGACAACCCCACCATACAGAGGCACACAACACCATCACCCACACAACATCCACGCACAAAACACCACACACCACTACACATCACCACACTCATCACCACATACACCACCCTACATATCACCTACACCACCCCATGGCACGGCAAAGACACCCCAGGTTCTCCGAGGAGGAGCTCAGGGTCATGGTGGAGGAAATCGTCCGGGTAGAGCCACAGCTATTTGGATCACAGGTGCAGCACACCTCCATAGCTAGGAAGATGGAGCTATGGCGAAGAATAGTGGACAGGGTCAACGAACTGGGCCAGCACCCAAAAAATCGGGAGGACATCAGGAAGAGGTGGAACGACCTACGGGGGAAGGTGCGTTCCGTGGTCTCCAGGCACAACATCGCGGTACAGCGGACTGGCGGCGGACCCCCACCTCCTCCCCCACAACTAACAACATGGGAGGAGCAGGTCTTGACCATTATGCATCCTGAGGGCCTCGGAGGAGTCGGTGGAGGAATGGACTCTGGTAAGTCAAATCTTAACTATCATATCCCCCACCCCACCTGCATGCTATCACAGACCCCCACCCTCACCCCCTCCCCTATCACTCCAACTCCTCACTAATGTACTAATTACACAAACCACACATCCCAAGACCAAGCCCTGCATGACACAACAAAGCATGGACACCCCTCACTAAAGCATGCCCACTGCACATACCCATAACACCCCCCCAACCATCATCACACAAGCCCCCACACTGGAATGCTAGCACTGGGGTGCACGGCCACCCACCCATTGCACACCATGACACACACAGATGCAATAATCATGCTTTTACACCCCTGCAGGACCACTACCCAACGTCACCAGACAGGAGGGTCCAGACATCTCTACCCCACCCACAGAAGAGGCCCACAGTGATGACAGCAGCTCTGGCCAACTGGATCCAGATGACCAGCCCGGACCATCGTGGGCCTCGGGACAGTCGGTTCCCCTCGCACAGGCACAGCCCACCACAGACCTTCCACCCTCTGGTAACACCAGCACAGCACCCACCCAGCGGGCCCATACCTCCATACCCAGGACACATCAATCAGCTGTGTGTCCACCACTACAGGGAACCCAGGATAACCTACCACCCCAACAACAACAGGGACCTGGGGGCAGTGGTAGTGGGCACACGGTCCAGGGGACGGAGGTACAGGAACACAGCGGAACTGGGAGGGCTGCTGTGCGACAGGGGGCGGACAGGCCAAGGGAACCCACTCTCCACGAGGCCCTCTCCTCCATCATGGGAGCTTACCACGACTCCCAGGAGACGATGGCTACGGTCCTGGACAAGTTTCAGGAGACCCAGCGCATGCAGGAGGAACAGTATTTGGGGTTCAGGGAGGAACTCAGAACCATCAGCTCTGCCCTGGGCACCATCGTAGGGGTGCTGAAGGACATACTGAACACCATAAGGGACACCGTGGCACACCAAGGGGCCCCTGACACTAGCATGGACGATGAACTGCCCAACACCTCTGCCGGCGCTAGTGGACAGGACACCCCGCCACAGGACCACCACACCAGCACCCCACCCCCTGCAGACGGAGAACCACCCCGCAAGCGGTCCATGAGATCCAGGAACAGGACAGAGCACGATGGCAAGACCCCCGCCAAGAAATGAGACCACCCTGATTGTCATCCCACTGTCCCACTTTGTAACCCTGTCCATATTGGAACTGCCCCAGCTCCACTTCCTATGCCCATATGGGCAATGCACCTGTGAGACTAATAGACTGGACTCTGCCATGGACATTCCTCCACCATCACCCCTCACCATTTTAGCACTTCAATAAACACCCTTGAAGCACAAAACAATCTGGAGTCAGCCTGTGATTTCAAAAATGTGTATTAGCTATGACAGTGACAAAATCCGTTCTCAAATGTAATGTCAACATACCTATGTCACACATCACAAGTCCATGAAGAATGTAAGCAGATGACACACGTTGGTAACCACACCTGTGAAACCGTAATGGAAATGTACATCTCAGTTACCAAATACTGCTTGAAATTGACAGACAGGATAGAGGTTAGAAGTGTGAAAGTACTTGTAGTAGGCAAGAATGTGTTCTCACCTGTGTGTCACTGGAAATATTGCTGGATGACTGAGTCCCTGTTGTCAATGTCTTCTTCCTCTGCTTCCTCCTCATCACTGTCCACAGGCTCCACAGCTGCCACAACACCGTCATCTGGACCATCCTCCTGCAGAAAAGGCACCTGGCGTCGCAAAGCAAGATTGTGAAGCATACAACAGGCCATGATGATCTGGCACACCTTCCTTGGTGAGTAGAATTGGGAACCACCTGTCATATGGAGGCACCTGAACCTGGCCTTTAGGAGGCCGAAGGTGCGTTCGATCACCCTCCTAGTCCGCCCATGGGCCTCATTGTAGCGTTCCTCTGCCCTGGTCCTGGGATTCCTCACTGGGGTCAGTAGCCATGACAGGTTGGGGTAACCAGAGTCCCCTAATAGTCACACACGGTGCCTCTGGAGTTGACCCATCACATAAGGGATGCTGCTATTCCGCAGGATGTGGGCGTCATGCACTGAACCAGGGAACATAGCATTTACCTGGGAGATGTACTGGTCTGCCAAACATACCATCTGTACACTCATCGAATGATAACTCTTCCTGTTCCTGTACACCTGTTCACTCCTGTGGGGGGGGACCAAAGCCACATGGGTCCCATCAATGGCACCTATGATGTTGGGGATATGTCCAAGGGCATAGAAGTCACCTTTAACTGTAGTCAAATCCTCCACCTGAGGGAAAACGATGTAGCTCCTCATGTGTTTCAGCAGGGCAGACAACACTCTGGACAACTCGTTGGAAAACATAGGCTGGGACATCTCTGATGCCATGGCCACTGTTGTTTGAAAATACCCACTTGCAAGGAAATGGAGCACTGATAGCACCTGCACTTGAGGGGGATCCCTGTGGGATGGCGGATAGCTGACAATAAGTCAGGCTCCAACTGGGTACACAGTTCCTGGATTGTGGCACGGTCAAACCTGTAGGTGATGATTAAATGTCGCTCCTCCATTGGTCGGTACACCGGAGGGTTCCGCCATCTCCTCACATGTCCCAGCTGACGGTGCCTAGGAAGGACAACAGCGACCACAGAGTCAAGCAACTCAGAGGTATGTACCCACAGTCTACACAGAACACGAAACATAATCCAAAAAGTAGTCTGTATGTGTGTTGAGTCCAGGCCTAAGTATGTGTGACGCAGTTGAAAATGAAGCCATGTGGGACAATGGGATGTGAGGTAACTGCGCTGGCGTTGTACACCGTCGCGGTAGGCGGTCGAAGACCGCTGCGCAATGCTGCATTGGTTAACATTGGACCCTATGGGTCCCAGGAGCCAATGAGGAGGTATGCCGGCGGTAATGATACGCACCGCCGCGGACGTCACCGCCGCGGACGTGACCGCCATTTTCTATCTGTTCAATCACTCGATACCTGATCTTCGACAGGAGAGGACCTACACTGCAAGTGCTGATGTGACCTCGGTCTGGAAGAGACAATGGCTCGTGCGTCTGGGGAAAGGGCCCCTGCCTTCACTGCACAGGAGTTGGAGAAGCTCGTGGACGGGGTCCTCCCCCAGTACACGCTACTCTACGGTCCTCCAGACCAACAGGTGAGTACACAGGGAGCAAGTTGTATGGGCTATGCCTGGTTGGAGAGGGCTGGTTGTAAGAAGGAAGGGGGCAGAGTTCTGCGTGCATGAAGGACTGTGAATGCATGTGCCACATGGCAAGGGTAGGGATGTGGGCCACTCACTTTGACGGTGCAGTTGGTAATGACTTCTCTTCTTCCCCTGTACATGTCATGTAGGTCAGCGCCCACCAGAAGAAGGCTATTTGGCGTGCCATCGCCAAGGACGTCTGGACCCTGGGGGTCCACCAGAGACGGAGCACCCACTGCCGTAAAAGATGGGAGGACATTCGCCGCTGGAGCAAGAAGACGGCGGAGGCTCAGCAGGGGATGGCCTCCCAACGTGGGAGGGGTGCCCGTCGCACCATGACCCCCCTGATGTTACGGATCCTGGCGGTGGCCTACCCTGAGTTGGATGGGCGCTTGAGGGCATCACAGCAGACACAAGGGGGTGAGTACACTCTCATTCAGCTGAGTTTGCACGCAGTGAAGGTGTCTGGTTGGGGGAGGAGGGCTGTGGGTTTCCCTAGGCCAGGGCGAGTTCTGTAGGCTAGGCCCCTCCGTAATGCAGGCCATGTGGCACTCCACCCCACCTCTGTAGAGTGCCAAGTACAGGTATACATGCCCCTGTTTCATCTATGTGTGCAGATGTCGACCATAGCCATGTAGGCCATATCCCAGGAACTGCATCAGTAGAGCCCAACAGCACGGCGTAGTGCAGGGAGCTGCTGTGTCTGTATTGTCCACCAACGGTAGCGGTAAGCCATGCACTCAACCTGTCTTTCTTCTGTCGCCCCCCCTTTTTGTGCTCTCCCTGTTCTTGTGTGCATCAGCATCATCAGGCGGAGGTACAGTGGCACCGGAGCACGAGGGAGCTGCATCCCACATGGCCATGGAGGGCCACAACACGGACTCTGAATACACCAGTGGGACGGAGCACCACAGCGGTCACAGGATCAGCAACCAGCGACACAGACTCGTCCTCCGATGGGAGCTCCCTTGTGGTGGCGGCAAAATCTGTGCCCCCCACTTCTACAGGTACAGCCGCCACCCCCCCACCAGCACCGCCCTCCCAGCAGCCCCTCAGCCTTCACCCCGTGCCCGCTCACCCAGGAGGGTGGGCATCACCTTCGCCCCAGGCACCTCAGCCCCTGCCCCTGTCACCTCTGCTGCCCTCAGTGAGGAGGCCATTGACCTCCTCTGGTCACTCACTGTTGGGCAGTCTATCATTTTGAATGCCATCCAGGGTGTAGAAAGGGAATTGCAACACACAAATGCATTCCTGGAGGGCATTCATTCTGGTCAGGCTGCCCTTCATCGAACCCTACAATCTCTGGCCTCAGCACTGATGGCAGCCATTGTCCCTGTCTCTAGCCTCCCCCCTCCAACTTCCTCCACCCAGACCCAATCCTCTGTACCTCTGCCTATCCCAAGCACACCATCAGACCAGCCTGCACACACCTCAACACACAAGGGAAGCTCAGGCAAACATAAGCACCACACATCCCACAGGCACTCATGCAAGCATCACACACATACAGACACAGCAACATCCACTGCCTCCACTGTGTCCCCCTCCTCGTCGTCTCCCTCCTCCCTCCCAGTGTCGTCTACACTCTCACCTGCATGCACTACCACTACAGCCATTAGGTCCCGCACCAGAACACCCACCACCACACCCCGCTCACCTGCACTCACCACCCCCACTACCATTTACACGTCCCCTGTGTCCTCTCCCAGTGTGTCTGTGACGCCCCCTCCCAAAGTACACAAACGCGGGCACACACCCACCCAACATCCATCCACCTCACGACAGCCTCCAGCGCATGCACCTGCACCCAAATCAACAAAAGTTACACCTCCTACTGTATTGTGGTTAGTTTTACGTATTCATTGCACTTTAGCTTCAGGCTTTAGGCCTTTGTGCACTTTGCCCTGAATATATTTTATTCATTTGCTGACAGCTTAGAGCCTCTGTGCACTTTGCTCTACATGCTTTTTATTAGGCTTCGTACTGTTATTTTTCAAATAGCCAGTTCTACGGTGTTGTTTTTTATTCATATCACACTGTTTTGCCTACTTCAGCACTGGAGTTCTCCATAACATATTTACTTTGTGCTTCAGTCAAGGATACAGTCTGGTACATTGCTGATAGACGTGGTAGGAGTTTAGACTTGGCATTCCTGCGTAGGGACATTTTGTGATCACGATGACATGTTAGTTATAAAATCACTTCCTTGTCCCAATACACGCAAGAGGGAGATTCCGACCAGGGAACCACAACTAGACGCTGACTGCCTCGTTGCAGATGCTGAACCAAGATCACAGGTCTTTGCTCAGGTATGAGGGCTGATGTCTCCACAGTGATTCTAATAGGCAAGCTAGAAGCTTAACATGCTGTGCTCTAAATAGAACAAGCAGAGGGAGAGTAGAAACTGTTAGACAATATGATAGCTTTGTTCTTATATTTTACTCTCCTGGTGACTATTTCAATCCTACTGTGTTGTATCGTTCTGGTTATTGCGGCTCACGCCTTAATATCTAAAATACAGTCGTTTTATTAAAACATTATATAAAACTTATACTGTCTTTGTCATTTGTATATGAGATCATATTGGAAATAAGAGAGTTGGTTTGGATCTGAGTAACCATGACTTCCCTGAGAAGTTCCAAAGATGTCATGCGCTCGGCTGCCAAATCATTCCTTCCACATTGGAGAAATGAGGCACTGCTAGTTAGCCGGAGCAAAAACCGGATTTAGGGTGACAGAGTTCTTTACACGTGGGTCAGACTCAGTCCCCCACACCGTTATAGATCCTGCTACCTAGAAATCCAGTAGTCTCATTTAGAATAATGAGAGCCCACGCGACATGGCGCCGCCAACGTTTGGTCTGGCTCTAATGTTTAGGTCCGACTGACTCTCTTGGTCTCAGATATATTTTGACTCCTCGGTTCCGTATACGGAGACGTCCGTGGGGCTGAGGGTTTCCGCCGCCACAGGATAGGTGCTTCCTATTGCTTAGTGGTTGGTTGTTCAAGCTTGAACTTTGAAAGGAAAAACCCCGATATTGGTGTGCCTTCTCTGACCTGAAGCTATTTTTTATAAAATGGCGAATCCTAATGTAGTGAATATAGCAATTAATATGCGTCACCCGCTCACGGGACATCTATTGACACATGGACTGACTGTCCAGGGGGGTCCAGTCACTTTTCTGGTGGACGCCCATGCAGCCTATAGAACGGAACTTTTTTATTCTTGGGTCGGATTTCCAGCAGTGGATGGGGGAACAAATACTTTTCACGAATACACTGTTGCGAATGTCCCTGGACAATACAGGGCTTACGCTTATTTAGAAATACCTCTATCTTATCAAGAACACCATAATTGGCTTGATGGTGCCCTCCCACACACAGTAGCACAAGTTAGGTTAGGTCCACTGAGTAATGATGGTCCTACCTGGCATTTATTGGCTACAGATACACCACATCCTGCGGTTGCTCAATTGGCAGTGGTTGAAGTTCGTCGTTTATATACAGAATTAACGGCTACATATAGACGATTAGTTCAGTTTGTAATGCAGACACTAAATACGAATGCAGCGCGTGCTGCTCCAGCGCACCCACAGGCAGTGGTTCCGGGTATTAATCCGGCCACTGTACACTCAGTTATGGGTAAAGTACCGGCTAAACGAGAGGAGACTCCATTTTGGCTGGCGCAAAAAATTAATACGCTGGAAGCAGTATTTCCCCATACGGGACCTCAGGATAAACATAGGATTTTGACAATATGTTTGCCGTATGGGATGGTTCCTCCGGTGGACCTTTGTAATACCTGGGGCACGGTGTTTGCCGCGCTCTACACTACGGCACACGGTACACCGACATTAGCTAATTTACCGGACGTGCTTAAACAGATTCAGGATGTATATGGAGCTGCCCCTGCCTTAGATTTGGGCATGCAGTTGCTGGGCAATTTTGCCACAGTTTCTTCTATTATTTTGAGTAATCTCAAAGGAGAGGCAGTACCACTAGCAGTGCGAATGCGTCTTCGGGATGTTCCGCTGCTTAATCAGGAGCGGGAGCTTCCGAGAATAATAGCGGAAACATATTCTAGTATTGGTCATGATAGCCTAGGGGCTAGACCGCAAAAACCCCAGTTACAGGGTAAAAATAATAAAGATAATGCTAAACAGCAACAACCTGAGGGTTCAAAAAAGCACAGGGTTAAGAAACAGCAAACACCTAAGAAAGATGGTGGGCAGTCTCCGCAACCGGAGACCCCACAGAATAAGTATAATCTCAGGAATAGGGATACTTTGAAGACGCCTGATAGATATCAATATACTGATACACGCCAATCTCGTTCCTTTCAGGACTCCTCGGAAAAGAGAAGTGAGAGAGATGGGCGGTCAGAGCGGAGGACGGAGTACGTGAAACCGAGACAGGATTCACAACGCTCAGCGGAGGTTTCTATTAAATAGGAAGAGAAACCGCTGCAACAAAAACAGCAATTTAAAAAGAAGAAAGTGGCAGCAGTCTCAGTCAGACATGCCGCTCAAGAAGAGAGTTCTCTTGACGAACAAGACATGGGCGTTAGCACTGTTAGACAGCGCGGCAGAGGTCACAATAGTTCGCCGGAGTCTTCTAGAGCATCTGTAGGTGAAAGCAACTGATGACTTCATACAAGTCGAGATGGCGGATATGCGAGTCTCTGATCCTGATAGAGTATATGAAGTGACTCTGCGATTGGAAGGGGACATTGACCGTATTATAAACGCCATTTTTTGGGACCATGTGGTGAAATCATATGATGTTCTGCTGGCCGAACAAGATTGGCCACCTGACTTTGTTCGCGACTGTCCGGTTGGGGAGGAGGTAATTACACCTTCCTTCTCACCACTTGTTCCGAGAGAACTAGCGGAGTCCTATAGTAAATCATGGGCTCTAGCACAGCCTTGTATAGAAATAACGTGGGGTGGGACAGACAATCACCTTATCATGTAATTCCGATAAAGGGCGACCCTCAGCCACAACCGCAGTATCCTATCAAATTTGAAGCTAGGGCATCGGTTAGGAAAATACTTACACAATTGGAGTACCAGGGTGTCATTGAGCCCTGCGTCTCGCCGATGAATAATCCCTTGTTTCCGGTTGCTAAACCGGACCATTCATATAGGATAGTGGTGGATTACCGACATTTGAATAGTCATACACGCACATATGCAATACAGAATTCACATAGCGCAGCGCTTATGAATAATATAGTGCGTAGAAAATACAAGACAACATTAGATATCTCGAATGGATTTTTCTGCCAGAATATAGCGCCCGAGAGTCGGGACTATACCTGTTTCAGTGCGTTTGGCTCTCAGAAATGTTTTTGTCGTTTGCCTCAGGGGTATAAGAATAGCACAGGACTGTTTTCGGCTCGTGTGACTGAAATGCTGCATGAGTTCGACCCTGAAGCATTATCATATGTTGATGACATATATCTGACAGATGATGAGATTCTGCAACATCTAAGGCGTGTATCGCGCATTGTTTGGGGTTTGCTGATATTGGCTATAAGTTTAATTTTAAGAAATCAAAGATTGCCTTCCTCAGCGTCATTTTCCTGGGATATGAGTTGTCGAGTGAGGGCAAGAGCCGAGCGCCACATTTTTTGGAGAAATGTGCTTTGTTGCGGCCTCCTAATACGGTTCGGAAGCTCCAGTCATTGTTGGGGTTTCTGAATTTTGGCAGAACTTACATTCCTGAATATGCGACACGTATAAAACCCTTATACGAGTTGATTCGCCTGAATTTTTTGAGTAGATTTTGGACGATTGAACATACACACATACTGCGAGAGTTACAGAGTGATCTCTTAGCTGTTAAACACTTACACACACGGGACAATAAGACACATTTAGTCATCAGGGTGATACCTGGGGCTGTTGGGTTTACTTATGTCACCTTTAATGAAGGGGAGACAGTCCCGATTGCATACAAGTCTCACTTGTATTCAGCTGCAGAGCAACGTTTTGCACAAACTGAGAAAATTCTCACTGCAGTACAGATGGCTGTTATTAAAGAAAGACCGCTGGCCCAGGGTCAACGCATTGTTGTCGTTTCCCCGATTCCGGCCTTAGAGGCAGTTACAAAAGCGAGTGTTCCAAATTCGAAAGCTTTACACCCGCGATGGATACAATGGGCTACGTCTTTGACAGCCACTGATGTAGATTATGTATTTGACCCTAAACTGCAGACTCAAGAATTTCTTCAATATGAGATGGAATACCCTGTTCCTGCTGGTACGTTGCCTATTGACCAATATCAAGTGGTCATGTATACCGATGGCTCTGCGCAACCAGCGGTTGGGACTAAACAACAGTATTCTGCTGCATGTGCAGTGGTGAGCGGCACTATGGAGGGGGAAGTGTTCTGCCCCCGACATACTTATACTAAAACCTTGGGAGATTGCAAGGCACAGCTGGCTGAGCTCAAAGCTCTATTGTTAGCGTTGGAGCACGCGGATCCAGCGACTTTAACCTTGCTGGTCTGTGACTCCTACTACTGTGTTCAGTCTTTCAATGAATATCTACACTATTGGAAGATGAATGGGTTCAGAGATTCTAAAGGCAACACCATTAAACATAAAATGTTGTGGGGTAAGGTTGCGGATCTAAAGGAAACGCTTCCTAATGTCCATGTTGTGCATACACTTGGACACCAGCGCGTTGGAATACACGTTGCTGGGAATACTTTGGCTGATGAAGCCGCGAAATCGGCAGTGGCTGTCGCCACTGTGGCCGCAGTGACTCGTTCGAGTTCCAAACCAGACACAGAAATTTCGGCTGCCATAAAGGCTACGGCTGCTGGCACGCCCTTTCCTAAAGGATTTCCTTCAAAATATAGTTACTGCTTGAATGGTGCGCTGAATGCTACTGTTACAATTCCAGGCATTGGTGTACGTGAAATTCCCAAAACAATTGAGAGACCTCGATTGATTTCTGCAGCACATGAGGGGGTGGCTTCTGCACATGCTGGGGTGGCTGCCACGATTTCACTTTTACAGGCTCTTTACTGGTGGCCTGGTCTCTATAAAGAGACAAAGCAATATGTCCTTTGTTGTGACGTTTGTCAACAAATTAAAGCATCGTCGGCTAGACGCCCGCAGCAGACGCCCCTTCTGATTTCAAATAAACCATTACAGTGGGTGTACTTGGATCATTGTGGTCCGCTGACACCAGATAGTGCATACAAATATATTTTGGTTGCTGTAGATTCGTGCTCCAGATTTGTATGGGTATGGCCACAACGCTCGGCTGACGCTCAAACTGTTATTAAAGATTTGCGCATCTTTGTCAATATATTTGCAGTTGCGGCTTTTCATTCGTACCAGGGCCCTGTTTTTTCCTCTAAGGCATTCAGGGACACCATGGCTTCATTGGGGGTCCAACTCCAATTCTCGTCTCCATTTCATCCCGAGGGAAATTCTGTCGTGGAGCGTTTAAATCGTGATTTAATGCAGTCCTTAAGGGCCAGAGTTATAGGTACGGGTCGTGGTTGGCTAGCCCACCTATATGGAGTACAGAGAGCACTTAATAACTTGCCTAGAAGGTCACTGGGGGGTCGTACTTCATATGAGTGCCTGTTTGGAACACGAATGTATGTTCCTGATCTAGATGGTCCTGGTGTGGAGGCGGCAGATACGCCCTTTGACATAAATGATCGTGTCACTGTTTTGCAGGATTTACAACAATTCCGTGAAGATAACTCTTCTGCCAGTGCTGCCTCCTCAGGAATTAAGGATGAGCCAGTAACACCTACTGGTTGGATACCCAGGATTGGGGATCTAGTGCGTGAAAAGGTCGCAGTTAAAAAAGAATTTGGTCCTTCTTATCGAGAACCTGTCCCTGTGTTGGGGGTGAGCGGCACGAGAACTGTGATTTTACCGCCGCTGCGAGGGGCCAAAGGAAATCGCTTTGTTTCCATTGATAATGTCAAGTTACAACATGTGGCCGATTCTGCACAGCAGACCAAGAGGGACACCCAGTAGTTCCGGAATCCCTCTCACTACTGGGGAAGAAGTCCCGCTGCAGCTGATTTTCACCGACAATGTTTCCTCTCCGAGCTTGGGGAGGGTGGATGATGATCTTGCGATTGTTCCACCGACGGCGATTAATATGGAATCTTGTGATCAAATTGCTGTACGTTCTACTGACGTTTCTGAACATGTGGTTTATAGCGTGCCACGGCGAGAGCCTCCATCTGCTTCTTTGTTCACAGTTGCACCTTTTGCTAGAACTGCTTCTGGCTGCTTCAACGACGCTGATAATGATGTGTCCGGCTCCTCGTCCTCAATGTCTTCTGTCCACGGTCCACGACGGCTGCTGGGATGGCTTAAACAAACATATTTTGTTTTTCCTTGGAACTATTTTTGGCTGTTTTTGGCCGTGATGACTGTTTTATTATGGTTGGGATTTGTGGTTACTTTTTTTCTGATAATACATGGTCATTTTCTTCCTGATCGATCTGACATTGAGCACGTAGAGACTGTGTTAAAACCGCATTTTTCGTCTCATATGGTTCGAAGAGACTTGTCCACAGTGAACATTTCTGCTATACCAGTTCCGGATGGAATTGTGTGGGATAAAGTAATGTTTGATATATATGGTCCCACTGAATTGATTCAAATACCGTATGTCCTCAAATTATCAATGAATGATATTGTTATACCTGGCATTGTTTCTGATGATTGGGATGTGAAGACAGTAGATTCTATGCTAACGGATTTGCAATACTATACTGTCTATGACGATGAAGATGCTTACCAGTTTAGAGATAATCATGGTGACATGTTTTGTTATAACTATTATGGACACCACTTTATTCATAAAGCTAGTAGCCCTAAGCCCATGTTTAATTATGTGCAATGGGAACATTGCTCGACTCCTCCACAAGGTAGTTCGAAAATGTATTATGATAAACTTGCACATTTTTCTGGGCATGATCAACGTAATGCTAAGTCCTACTATTTTAAAGTTGCACCGTATTCTAATAAGCAAATGTTATTGACCGATACTAAATTACTGTATTCCAATTTGTTTGTATCTAAACTTTCGGTCGAGGGATATGAATACTGGTTTAAAACTGTTGACTTAAAAAGTGTTTGGGGTTCGAAAAATTGGCATATGCGGTGCAGGGACACGTTATTTAGAGCATGTATTATCCCGGTCCAAATGATTTTCCTCAATGACACAGTACAACAGACTAGCTGTTTGGGCTTAGCGACAATTAAGGAGTTGACTTTGCCTAGTATACCTGTCCCTTCTAAATTAACAAATTGGCAGCACTATGTAAATGCTACTTTTAGTGACTTTACACATTAGGTCCAAAATGGTACGCTTAACACTTCATCGTTACATCCAGGCGGGTGGTTATTATGGCCTGTAGACACTAATGTGTGTCATCAACGTTTTGTCACCTCTTCAGGGGGGTTCAGGACTAGTAGGGCAGACCCTCGTTATGTATCACCAGAACATGCTGATATTATAACTACATACAGTGTGGGGAAGCTTTGTCAGCAATGGTTGAAGTCATCCACGCTGGATGCAGTTAAGTCACATCTCACGTTACTGTCTAATGATACTGACTTTCAAGGTTTTTTGTCAGGTCCCAAAGTACCACGGAAGAAAAGGTTCTTATACGAGGTTTATAATGAGATTTGGAAGCTTTCACAACAAGAGGCTGCAGCCCGGTTGAGGCAGATTGATCAGGAAAATCTGATGCAGCCTTTGTCTGTTGTTGATAATGGCATGCATACCCTTTCTGACCGTGTTTACACGATTGACAGCATTGTTTCCTCTGCCATTGACATTATTAAATCGGACATGTCTTCTTTATATCATGGGCAGAGTCAGACCCGGTCCATCATGCAGCTGGGTTGGACTCTTCAGACCTTGAAGGCGGGTCGCGTTCCATGGCAGCACGTTCGTGCCAGAGAGATCTTTATCTCTTTTAATTTGACTCGTCAACAACAACTGATGGCTAAAAAGGAAGCAACATATGTTATGTTAAATATTGAGAAATTAGAGAAACTGCCTTTCACAGTAGCTGAGATTCCGTCAGCTGAATGGTTGATTCATGGGGTTATTAATTTGCCTATCTCTACTTTGCAATTTACTTCGTGTTTGAAGCACATTCCGGTGGGTAGATATGAACTATTGGGAGACAGTTACATACACGAGGTGTGGGACCTTCCCTTTCAGTACAAATGTGTTAATGGTTTGAAGGAGGTTTTTCTTAGCGGCAGCGAATGCGAAGCTTCTGTCATCCATTCAATGGTTTGTAAACAGCTGTCCTTGCACGGGGCGTGTAACGCTTCGATTGCTAACTTAGCTTGTTATCTGAAGGGAGTTCCAGTCCCGGTTATTAAGAACACTTTCCAGGTGCTTTCTAACGGCAGTTACATTGTTCTTAACAGCGAACGCTGCTGTGGCATGCGTGCCGGAATAGTTTACATCGTCGTTGTCAACAAGGCCGTTACGTGCTGCGGGAATGTGTTGTTTCCCCCCACTCAATTTAGGGAGGTAGCGGACATCTGGCCTCATATTGCTACTTCCAAGGTTGATTTCGACAAGTTAAGTCGGCTAAAAGCTTTATTGTTTCAAAAGCATGTGGCCCTTACATCTGCTAGTGAGACCTACGCACTTCAGGTGGCAAGGTCATCGGCGGAGATACAGTCCCTTTTGAATACTAACTTTCCGAATCACTTCGGTGAACTTGTGGGACGTATATTTAATGCATCCAGCACTGCTGGTATTGCACATTTTTTCAAAGTCGTTGGTGTTGGTTTTGCTCATACCTTCTCTTCCATATTCGGTTTGATACCTTCGGCTATACATTCTATTTTTGGAAGCATTTTTGGGGGTTTCCCGATTACTTTGGCTTTATTGGCTGGAGTCTTGCTGTTGTTGCTATTTTTTCGCAATGGCTGTCCCGTCACGACGAGATCCTGTATTGCTGCTCCTGTCAGCGCAGATGTGTCGTGAACGCATGATGCAGCATTTTGGAGCGACACTCCTGGGACATTTGGAGTGCGACTGGTCTCTGTCATTCAGACCGGTTTTGGATTGTGTGCAACCCGTGTTTCGATGCCTTTGGTGCTCGTTTGAACATGCACTGGCTCTCTGTCTCTCATTGCAGCGCCCTCCAATGGTCGATACTGATCTGTTGATGTTCCCGATTAGGGCTCATTCCCAGACTTGTGTACTACGGATGCGCTTGCTTCGTGAGGCAGTTTATGAGATTCCCTTCCTGGAGGAAGATGGTATTGTCTCTTTCATAGGCCCTGCACGGGGTGCCGCCCTGAATGGTTTTGGGGCTTTGGATCACACCTGCTCCATGGTACTTTGTGACGTGGATCTTCCGATATTGACATATATCGAAGTGGAGGAACTACTGCGTTCTATTGCTTCTATCTGACGATTGGATTTTTACGAAATTGAAACTATATTGAATTTGGCTTTATGGTCCCATGTTACCTAAATTTATGACTTTGTTGTCTTCTCACCTTGTCGAAATAATTGTTTTAGGTATTCTTTATATTTGGGGCATCCT
Organism: Pleurodeles waltl; assembly: GCF_031143425.1. Classification (NCBI taxonomy): domain Eukaryota; kingdom Metazoa; phylum Chordata; class Amphibia; order Caudata; family Salamandridae; genus Pleurodeles; species Pleurodeles waltl. The sequence goes on from NC_090445.1 coordinate 497,617,583, forward strand.
TTTATATTATTGGAACCACTTGCTACCGACAAGGGGAGGGTGTAGTGTGGTTAGTTTTACGTATTCATTGCGCTTTAGCTTCAGGCTTTAGGCCTTTGTGCACTTTGCCCTGAATATATTTTATTCATTTGCTGACAGCTTAGAGCCTCTGTGCACTTTGCTCTACATGCTTTTTATTAGGCTTCGTACTGTTATTTTTCAAATAGCCAGTTCTACGGTGTTGTTTTTTATTCATATCACACTGTTTTGCCTACTTCAGCACTGGAGTTCTCCATAACATATTTACTCTGTGCTTCAGTCAAGGATACAGTCTGGTACATTGCCGATAGACGTGGTAGGAGTTTAGCCTTGGCATTCCTGCGTAGGGACATTTTGTGATCACGATGACATGTTAGTTATAAAATCACTTCCTTGTCCCAATACACGGAAGAGGGAGATTCCGACCAGGGAACCACAACTAGACGCTGACTGCCTCGTTGCAGATGCTGAACCAAGATCACAGGTCTTTGCTCAGGTATGAGGGCTGATGTCTCCACAGTGATTCTAATAGGCAAGCTAGAAGCTTAACATGCTGTGCTCTAAATAGAACAAGCAGAGGGAGAGAAGAAACTGTTAGACAATATGATAGCTTTGTTCTTATGTTTTACTCTCCTGGTGACTATTTCAATCCTACTGTGTTGTATCGTTCTGGTTATTGCGGCTCACGCCTTAATATCTAAAATACAGTCGTTTTATTAAAACATTATATAAAACTTATACTGTCTTTGTCATTTGTATATGAGATCATATTGGAAATAAGAGAGTTGGTTTGGATCTGAGTAACCACGACTTCCCTGAGAAGTTCCAAAGATGTCATGCGCTCGGCTGCCAAATCATTCCTTCCACATGGGAGAAATGAGGCACTGCTAGTTAGCCGGAGCAAAAACCGGATTTAGGGTGACAGAGTTCTTTACACGTGGGTCAGACTCAGTCCCCCACACCGTGAAATCTAGAAATCCAGTAGTCTCATTTAGAATAATGAGAGCCCACGCGACACTACAACCACCTCCTCTTCCTCCACTCCCAGACCCCCTCCAGCTACCCGTCCCAGTGTTCGTAAGCAACTTTTCCTGAGCAACCTTGACCTCTTTCCCACCACCCCCTCTCCAATTCATAGGTCCCGTACTAGCACTTCAGCCCAAAAATCGCAGGTACCAGTGGTGCCTGTTAGAGGTATGTGGAGTGCACCGGGCACCAGGGCAGCCAGTGTGACACGGAGCCAGAGCACAGCCAGTCCCCCCCCCTGTGAAGCACCAGAAGTTGGACAGTGCCCGGCGGGACAGGGGGAAGACTCCAGCCAGCAAAGCCGCTCACAAGGGTCCCGGGGGGAGTGTCCACTCAGCTGTGACTCCTTCCAAGGTGGGGAAGGGGCAGAAGAAATCGCCAAAGTCTGGGAAGAGCAGCACGGCAGGGAAGCCCGCCACCATCCCCGCTGCCCAGGAGGCCACCGCCAGCCCCATCGTCAGTGGCCAGGAGGCCACCACCAGAGTCAGTGACCAGGAAGGCAGTCCCATCGTCAATGGCCAGGAGGCCACCGCCAGAGAAAGTGCCCAGGAGGGCAGTCCCATCGTCAGTGGCCAGGAGAGTCAGTGCCTAGGAGGGCAGTCCCATCGTCAGTGGCCAGGAGGCCACCGCCAGAGACAGTGGCCAGGAGGGCAGTCCCATCGTCAGTGGCCAGGAGGCCACCGCCAGAGTCAGTGCCCAGGAGAATAGTCCCATTGTCACTGGCCAGGAGCCCACCGCCACAGTCAGTGCCCAGGAGGGCCCCGGCAGCCACAGCCCCGCTGGGCAATGAGGGGCCGCCATGGCAAACACCGCTGCACATGTCAGAGACAGCAAAGTCAAGCACCGCTGAACAGGGCAAGCACCGCTGAACAGGGCAAAGACCGCCATGGCAAGCACCGCTGAACAGGGCAAAGACCGCCATGGCAAGCACCGCTGAACAGGTCAGAGACAGCAAAGTCAAGCACCGCTGAACAGAGCAAGCTCCGCTGAACAGGGCAAAGACCGCCATGGCAAGCACCGCTGAACAGGGCAAACACCGCTGAACAGGGCAAAGACTGCCATGGCAAGCACCGCTGAACAGGTCAGAGACAGCAAAGTCAAGCACCGCTGAACAGGGCAAAGACCGCCATGGCAAGCACCGCTGAACAGGGCAAGCACCGCTGAACAGGGTAAGCACCGCCAACTCAAGCACCGCTAGCCCATGTGCGGCAGGGGCAGTGACGGAACTGGGACAGTCACGGTGAGAGTGATGCACTCTGGGCACCAGTCCCCCTCCAGAACCAGTGGAGACATGCATCCACTCCGTCTGTCCTGCACAGGATGAAGCACTCTGGGCACCAGTCCCCCTCCAGAACCAGTGGAGACATGCATCCACTACCTCAGTCCTTGGCAGGATGAAGCACTCTGGGCACCAGTCCCCCTCCAGAACCAGTGGAGACATGCATCCACTCCGTCTGTCCTTGGCAGGATGAAGCACTCTGGGCACCAGTCCCCCTCCAGAACCAGTGGAGACTGTTATCGACTTGAGAGACTGTGGCTTTGCACTCCCCAGGATTGAACAGTGGGCAACCCACCCACTGTAGAGACTTGAGAGACTGTGGCTTTGCACTCCCCAGGATTGAACAGTGGGCAACCCACCCACTGTAGAGACTTGAGAGACTGTGGCTTTGCACTCCCCAGGATTGAACAGTGGGCAACCCACCCACAGTAGAGACTTGAGAGACTGTGGCTTTGCACTCCATAGGATACATCAATGGGCATGGAGCCCCGTCATGGATCTGGCGTGGTGCAGTCATCCCGCTGAGGTTCCCCCCCCTTCCCTTCCCCCTGAGGTGCCTGTTGTATTTCTATCTGATGCCCTAGCAGTGTTCTCTCCGTTTTGCTCAGGTATCGTGTGTGGGCCTCGCCCATACATTTTGGGCCCAGTGGTCCACGGACATTGAATGGTGCATTACCTGCACTACTAATCGTGATGTATATTTTGTTGGATGTGAAATTATATGTGTATATATTTGCTTACTGTACTTTTGATATATTACAATGGCTGCACTCATTTCCTTTTGTCTTTGCATTCTTCCGTGGGGTTTGGGGGTTGTTACTGTAATGTTTGGATATGCATTGGTGTGTGTGTTGTAGTGGGGGAGGGTCGTGGTGGGGGTGGGGGTGTTGCGTGTGTGTGTCCCTGACTTTTGCCTCCCCTATGTCGTAGGTGCAGTACTCACCGTTGTCTTCGGCACCGGCGTTGATGATGATCGTACAGGAGCAGGAAGACTATCACAGGGAGTATTTGGAGTTCCGGTTCCATGGTGTCCTCCTTCCTCGTGGAGTGTGTAGAGGTGAGCGTTTTCCCATTGAAATGGCTGTTTCCACCGTGTTTTTATCCACGGTGAATCCGCCACGGAAAATGTGGCGGATTGGTAGGTTGTGATACTGTGGGCGGTACTTTGTCTCCCGCCTGTCTGTTGCCGGTGACCGCCGCACTGTTTGTCTGTACCGCCGTGGCGGTCGGAGTGTTAAAGTGGCTGTCTTTTTTTACAGTTTCCGCCACGGTCGTAATTCCAAAATAAATTCCGCCGTCCTGTTTGCAGTCTTACCGCCGCTTTAACACCGTCCGCCAGGGTTGCAATGACCCCCATAATGCATTAACTAGGATGATAAAAGAAAATAAAAGCAAACAGGTGACTGACAGAGTAAAACACAAAAATAGTCCTACCATACTGTCACTAGGAGTGATGGATATATTTCTCCTACCTAAACTATGTCTGAGCACAGCGTAATGAGCCTAATCTGCCCTTCGGGTTTCCCCCCTGGGGGTACATCATCCCTCATACCTGGAGGAAAAAGCCTGTGGTCTAGAGAGACACCGTCCCCTTGTGGATCAGGGGTCCGGGTGTCTAGGCCGGTAGCTGCAGTGAAGCGGTCAGCAATCAGCATACAGTCGTGATCATCTGGCTGGAATCTCCCTCTAACGTGTCTGGGACAAAGGGGTGTTTTTATAATAAAACAGCTGACATTCTAAGAAATAGTCCTCACGTATGAGTGGGTGTTTTCTGTGAATGTTGGAGACACAGCGTGACACGTTTGTCGGAAACCCTATCTGATTGTAGCCTTGGAGAAAGCACAAAGTGAAATAAATGTCCTACTAAGAACGTAATGCTTTCCTAGGTGAAAGTACAATGAGATAAAGAAAATAAAACAGCACTGCAAATGTTGCTATTGCTAGAAAAGCAAAGCAATGGCGATTTTTTTTTATCTGTAACTTTTTGTCATGAGTGTCAGCCTACCTAAGCCAAAAAATAACAGCCATTTACCACTGCAAGTCAGGCGATATTGGAAGTAAGCCACACTAGCCTGGCACATAGTTAAACAACACCAAAAAGAATTAAACGTCCTCTTGCTTGCCATTGAGATGGGATGCTTTAGTCCGCAGGGCAGCAGAAAGACTGTTGACGTTTTAGAAGTGAGAGTGGGGCCTGATGTTAGGAAGGGCAAGACCCACCCTATTATTTTATTAAAATATATATTGCTGTCATACAGTGTGCTTTCTGCACCCAGGGAGGGCAAATCAGGGGCATTTACCCCATCTGCTGCAGGGGGGCAGAAAGACTGTTGCCCCTCCTTACTTGGGAGGATATGACCTTGTTCATGCTGGGCAGCCCCCCGTATTAAAAAGAAAACCTGGTATCTAGTGGTCTTTTTGCCCCCTCCCCGTAAGCAGATGGGATAATTATCCTCATCTGCCTCCCCAAGAAGGCAGAAAGACTGTTGCCCCATTTAGTTGCGGTGGGGGCATATCCATGCCCGTTTTGGGCAACCCCCAACCTTATACTTAAATGAAAAATCCCTGACTTCTAGTGGACTTTCTGCCCCCCCTGGAGCTGCATATTGGGGGGTATTTGCCACCATCTCAGTCTCAGAGGACTGCCCTGCTGCCTGTGGCCTGCTGTGTACTTCGAAGGACTGCCCTGCTGCACCAAGAGGACTGCCCTGCTGCTCGAAGTCTGCCTTGTGCCTCAGAGGACTGCTCTTCTGCTTGAGAACTGCTTTTTGGCTTGAAGCTAGAACTTTCAAAGGGGCAAGGTTTAGTTGGCTGGTCTCCTGATCAGATCTTTAGGGACAGAAAAGGCCCCAACTATCTTGAACCCACACCTGGACCAAGCCTGAGTGAGTCCTGACCCTCAAAGAGGTGCCTCTACAGTCCTTGACTCTTGTAAGTGGTGCTAATGGTGACCAGATAGCCCAAATCCAATACTTGGGACTGAAATTTTCATCCAAAAACTGCTCTGTGAACTGAGAAGAGACCGGGAGCTACCTGCTCACTAATCTATCCAAGGTGCATCGCTGGGCGGTCATATTTTGTGGTAGCTCCTGCTACATTCTTCCTGAAAGCAGCAAATCCTGTTCAGAAGCTGCTCGCAAAAGGGGTGTCCAGCCTTGTGAAGCCATCATCAGCTACAACCTGCAGCTTCGTCCCACTGAAGATTTGCGATTGCGCTAAAAGTCAGAACGTAGAAATCTTCGCGTAACTTCGTTAAGCAGCTTCCAATTATGACACCCCCTCCTTGGACATTGCTGGCTTCCTTGCTCCACTTAACTTTACCTTCTCAGACATTTTTCTTGAAAATTTCAGATAAGTCTCAAGGTAAGCGGAGTCCGGCCCAATCCACTTCTTGTATCCGCAATGTGCTCCACTGTGGTGGGACTGTCAACTTTTCACCATTCTGGTGATACTAGATGTCCACGGTTAGCTCTTTGATCTTTTAGGTGTTGTTTTCATTTTCATCTTTAAAAATGTGTAACTCAGATTATACTGATTGGATTTTTGTTACTTGATATCAAATTATTTATTCAAATTTACTCTGTTTTTCTAAATTGGTGAAGGATTTTTCTTGTGTTGTGCTCTCATGTTGTTACTATTCAAGTGTTGCATCAATCAATCAATCAATCTTTTGTAGAGGGCAACACTATCACCCTTAGGGGTATCTGGGCACTGAGGTTGCTGCACCTGCATTGAACAGCCAGGTCTTGAGTTGCTTTCTGAAGTCTGCCAGGGAGAGTGCCATTCGGAGGTGGAGGTCATTCCAGGCTTTGGCGGCAATGAAGAGAATGCTGGCCTCCGCTGCGGGTGCGATGGATGTGGGGGAGATGTGCAAGGGGCAAGTGAAGTGGAGTGCAGGAGTCTCAACGAAAGATGTAAGTTCAGCCGTTAGTTGATGTAGGATGGTCCACATTTGTGGAGGGCTTTGTAGGCCTGTGTGAGCTTCTTGAACTGGCATCTTTTCTGGGCACTCCCAAGTGGAGTTTCCTGAGGTATGGAGTGATGTGGGTCTGCTTGGTGAGGTCCAGGATGAGTCTGGCTGCAGCATTCTGTATTGTCTGGAGGAGACACCAGTGTAGAGTGCGCTGCCGTAGTTGAGGTGACTGGTGATGAGGGCTTGTGCAACGCTCTTTATGGTGTTTATAGGGATCCATCTGAAGATCATGTGAAGCATGTGGAGGGTATGGAAACAAGAGGAGGCGACTGCTGTGACTTGTTGTTTCATAGTCAGTTGGCTGTCCAGAATTATGCTGAGGTTGCAAGCGTGGTCAGTCAGTGTGGGAGTGGGTCCGAGTTCTTCTGGCCACTAGCTGTGGTTCCAGGCAGAGGTGTTCTTTTCAAAGATCAGTACCTCGCTTTTGTCAGAGTTTAATTTGAGGCATCTGTCTCTCATCCAGTCGGCTATGAGAGAAATTGAATTTTATTAATAAATTAGTGGTATAGAAGTTAGCATATGGTGATTAGTTAACCTGCATTTAAAAGCCTAGCATGGAAAGTAAAATGAGTTGTTAAATGTGCATGTATGAATTATGGTGAGCCGTGTGGCCACCATTCGTATTACGCCCAAGGGGGGCAGAAACCACTGGATCACCAGGGATTTTTATTTTCTGTGCATTTATGTTGGGGGGGGTGCCCCCTTGGGCAAGGGGCGCCCCCCCCAAGGGGGCAGAGAACTGTTGGCCTTTTCTGCCCCCCCTGGGGGCAGATCAGCCTATTTTTTTTAGGTCCATCTGCCCCCAAGGGGGGCAGAAGCCACTTAGGCACCAGGGATTGTGTGTGTAGTGAATGGGGGGGCGCCCCCTTGGGCAAGGGTCGCTCCCCTGTGGGGGGCATGTCCTTTAGGGCCATTTCTGCCCCCCTTGAGGGCAGATTGGCTACTTTTTAGCCAGATCTGCCCCCAAGGGGGGCAGAAAACACTAGATCACCAGGGTTTTTTATTTTTATGTGTATTTATGTGGGGGGGGTGCCCCCTTGGGCAAGGGGCGCCCCCCCCAAGGGGGCAGAGAACTGTTGGTCTTTTCTACCCCCCTTGGGGGCAAATCGGCCTATTTTTTTTAGGTCCATCTGCCCCCAAGAGGGGCAGAAGCCACTTAGGCACCAGGGATTGTGTGTGTAGTGGATGGGGGGGCGCCCCCTTGGGCAAGGGTCGCTCCCCTTTGGGGGGCATGTCTTTTAGGGCCATTTCTGCCCCCCTTGAGGGCAGATCAGCCTATTATTTTTAGGCTGATCTGCCCCCAAGGGGGGCAGAAACCACTAGAACGCCAGGGATGTTTTTTTATGTGTTTATTTTTGTGGGGGGGCGTCCCCTTGGGCACGGGGCGCCCCCCCAAGGGGGGCATTGACCTGTTGGCCATTTCTGCCCCCCCTGGGGGCAGATGGGCCTATTTTTCTAGACCCACCTGCCCCCAAGGGGGGCAGAAGCCACGTAGACACCAGGGATAGTGTGTGTGTGTGTGTGTGTTAGTGGATGGGGGGGGGGCTTGGGCAAGGGTCGCCCCCCACTTTGGGGGCACATGTACCTAGGCCATTTCTGCACCCCTTGGAGACAGATCAGCCTATTATTTTTAGGCTGATCTGCCCCCAAGGGGGGCAGAAACCACTAGAACGCCAGGGATGTTTTTTTATGTGTTTATTTTTGTGGGGGGGCGTCCCCTTGGGCACGGGGCGCCCCCCCAAGGGGGGCATTGACCTGTTGGCCATTTCTGCCCCCCCTGGGGGCAGATGGGCCTATTGTTCTAGACCCACCTGCCCCCAAGGGGGGCAGAAGCCACGTAGACACCAGGGATAGTGTGTGTGTGTGTGTGTGTTAGTGGATGGGGGGGGGCTTGGGCAAGGGTCGCCCCCCACTTTGGGGGCACATGTACCCAGGCCATTTCTGCACCCCTTGGAGACAGATCAGCCTATTATTTTTAGGCTGATCTGCCCCCAAGGGGGGCAGAAACCACTAGAACGCCAGGGATGTTTTTTTATGTGTTTATTTTTGTGGGGGGGCGTCCCCTTGGGCACGGGGCGCCCCCCCAAGGGGGGCATTGACCTGTTGGCCATTTCTGCCCCCCCTGGGGGCAGATGGGCCTATTTTTCTAGACCCACCTGCCCCCAAGGGGGGCAGAAGCCACGTAGACACCAGGGATAGTGTGTGTGTGTGTTAGTGGATGGGGGGGGCTTGGGCAAGGGTCGCCCCCCACTTTGGGGGCACATGTACCCAGGCCATTTCTGCACCCCTTGGAGACAGATCAGCCTATTATTTTTAGGCTGATCTGCCCCCAAGGGGGGCAGAAACCACTAGAACGCCAGGGATGTTTTTTTATGTGTTTATTTTTGTGGGGGGGCGTCCCCTTGGGCACGGGGCGCCCCCCCAAGGGGGGCATTGACCTGTTGGCCATTTCTGCCCCCCCTGGGGGCAGATGGGCCTATTTTTCTAGACCCACCTGCCCCCAAGGGGGGCAGAAGCCACGTAGACACCAGGGATAGTGTGTGTGTGTGTGTGTGTTAGTGGATGGGGGGGGGGCTTGGGCAAGGGTCGCCCCCCACTTTGGGGGCACATGTACCCAGGCCATTTCTGCACCCCTTGGAGACTGATCAGCCTATTATTTTTAGGCTGATCTGCCCCCAAGGGGGGCAGAAACCACTAGAACGCCAGGGATTTTTTTTTATGTGTTTATTTTTGTGTGGGGGCGTCCCCTTGTGCATGGGCGCCCCCCCAAGGGGGGCATTGACCTGTTGGCCATTTCTGCCCCCCCTGGGGGCAGATGGGCCTATTTTTCTAGACCCACCTGCCCCCAAGGGGGGCAGAAGCCACGTAGACACCAGGGATAGTGTGTGTGTGTGTGTGTGTTAGTGGATGGGGGGGGGCTTGGGCAAGGGTCGCCCCCCACTTTGGGGGCACATGTACCCAGGCCATTTCTGCACCCCTTGGAGACAGATCAGCCTATTATTTTTAGGCTGATCTGCCCCCAAGGGGGGCAGAAACCACTAGAACGCCAGGGATTCTTTTTTATGTGTTTATTTTTGTGTGGGGGCGTCCCCTTGGGCACGGGCGCCCCCCCAAGGGGGGCATTGACCTGTTGGCCATTTCTGCCCCCCCTGGGGGCAGATGGGCCTATTTTTCTAGAACCACCTGCCCCCAAGGGGGCAGAAGCCACTTAGGCACCAGGGAGAGTGTTGTGTGTGTTTTTTTTGTTTGAGGGCTGTCCCCTTTGGCAAGGGTCGCTCTCCATGGGGACACAGTACTAAAGGTATTTTTTGGCTTCCTTGGGGCAGACAGGCCTATTTTTTTAGTAGGCCCATCTGCCCCTATGGCAGAATCCACTTAGGCACCAATTTCTAAAATGTTTGATGGTGGGGTGTTTGTCAACTGAAGAAGTCTTTGCATTTGTGATAAAAAATGTTTTCCTCCTTTTTGTTCTAGTTCAAAGCTTTTGCTTTATTTGCTGTGGCTCCTTGCGGTTTTGGCGGTGGTTGACCTGCAGTTTGCACAGTTGCATGTTTTAGGTAAGTAAAAACAATTTACTCCAAAGGAGTATTGTTGCCATGCATGAATGACATGTTTTTAGGGGGTGTACTAAATGCAGGATTGTGTGTGAAATTGTCCTTAGGTTTGTGCGCAATGATATTTGTTTTGTCTTATTTCTAATTTGCCTTTCTTTCTTTCTTTTTAGTGGGATATCATTGGTGATTGCTGTGTAGTTGCTGGTGAATCAAGCTTTTTCAGGCAAGTGAGCGGTATAGTTTTTGAGTTTGTAACTCTTACTAACAAAGCTACACTTTGTTACTTGTCTTACACAGTGCTGGTTGTTGGAGGTGAATTTGTCCAGTTAATTTTAGCAGGAGAGATCATGGCTAGCCGCAGGATGACCGCTCAGCAGATGGTTGGTATGCTTTTTGAGTCACAGTCTGATCATGACTATGAGACGGACTCTGCATCTGAGGCAGAGGAGGAAGTCAGAGATTCTGGCAGTGATGTTTCTGTTGGAGGGGAATCTTCTGATGATGAAGCCACACTCAGTGCAGATGAAGGTTCTGTTTTAGAGGAGGACATTGATGTGCCAATAGTGCAGCAACCTGGGGCTGAAAGGTTTCCCGTTAGAAGACCTGATGTCTGGGTTGCCCCAAACATGGAGCAGCCAGAGTTGCCTGCCTTTACTGGTCTCCCGGGGTGTAACGCCAATACAGAGAACTTTATGCCTATCAATTTCTTTGAGTTATTCATGAATGATGTGTTTTTGGAAGAGATTGTTGAGCAGACTAATTTGTATGCGGAGCAGCATTTGAGGGACAACGCTGCTAGGCTTAGGCCACACTCTAGAGCTGCCCAGTGGATTCCCACAAATTTGGAGGAGCTAAAAAAGTTTTTGGGTTTGACTTTTTTGATGGGGTTGATAAGGAAGCCGTCACTGGCTTCTTATTGGTCTACTAGTCCCTTGATGGCAACAGCTATATTTCCAGCTACCATGAGTCGTAATCGGTATTTGCTTCTTCTTAGGATGCTGCATTTTGTTGACAATGCATTAGCCTTGCCACGAGATCACCCAGATTCTGACCGTCTTTTTAAGATTAGGCCTGTCCTTGATCATTTTGTAGATCGGTTTTCGGAGGTCTATGTTCCAGGCAAAGAGATAAGTGTGGACGAGTCTTTGGTCCTCTTCAAGGGTCGTTTGGTTTTTAGGCAGTACATTCCTAGCAAAAGGGCACGATATGGAATTAAATTGTATATGCTGTCTGAAAGTAGGACAGGATATGTGTATAGTTTCCGTGTGTACACTGGTAGGGATTCCAATATTGACCCCCCTGGTTGTCCTCCCACTTTTGGAGTTACTGAGAAAATAGTGTGGGATCTTGGTAGACGACTGTTCAACAAAGGTCACCATTTGTATGTAGATAACTTCTACACTGGTGTGCAGTTGTTCAAGGAATTGTTTAGAGTGGACACAGTTGCTTGTGGCACAATCCGTTCTAACCGGAAAGGCTATCCAAGGGAGCTTGTCTGTAAAAAACTTGAGAGGGGACAGTGCTGTGCCTTGCGGAACGAGGAGCTGCTAGCTTTGAAATTTTCAGACAAGAGGGATGTCTACATGCTAAGTACCATCCATGATGAGAGTACTTCCCCTGTGACTGTTTGGGGCCAGGTTGCTGAAGTGCGCAAACCTGTGTGCATTTTAGATTATAATAAGCACATGGGAGGTGTAGATAGAGTTGACCAGAGGTTGGAACCTTATACTGCTATTCGTAAGTCTTATGTTTGGTATAAGAAGTTAGCACTTCACCTCTTCCACTTAGCAACCTTCAATGCTTTTATTGTGTTTAGGGATAGGTCTCCAGACTCAAAGATGACATTTGTGAAATTTCAGGAGTCAGTGATAGAGAGCCTTATTGTGGTGGAACAGGCCAGAGTTCCTAGAGAAGCAGTGGTGGAGGACGTGGCTAGATTGAAAGATCGCCACTTTGCTGAGCACATTCCTCCCACACCCAAAAAAGACTTTCCAGCTAAGAAATGTAGAGTGTGTTTTCGAAGAGGTATCCGGAGGGAGTCTCGAATGTACTGCCCAGATTGTCCTTCAAAGCCTGGGCTGTGTGTCGGTGCTTGTTTTAAGAATTACCACACCCAGAAGAATTTCTGGGAACAACCATGAGTGTAAACTCATGTCTGTTTTGTATTTTCATGTGTTTAGTTTCATGGTTAGCATTTCTGTCATGTTGTTAGTTAGAGCTTTTGTGTTTGTTGTTTTGTAATTCTTTCTACTTAGTTAGGGGTTCCTCTGTTTAAAAAAAAAAAAAAAAATATGATGCCATTGTGTGTGGAGTGGGGCTTGGCTGAGACTGTCCATATTGACTTGATGTTGGCTACTGCAACACACTGCCAGCCAAACACCAGTCCACACACTCCCATCAGCTGGTGTGATTGTTGTATCAGGCATGTGGGCGTATGTAAGTGATGGGCCCTTGAGTGGCGCTGTCTGTCGATGTGAGTGTTGTAATGTGCTGGGCCCGTGGCTGGCGGTGTGAATGGCCTTGTGTGTGTCATGTATGAAAGTTGTGTGAATGGACTGTAAAGCGGTTGGTGCCTTGTCGCGGCTTTACAGCTCACGAGCTGTGAGTCATTGGTTCAGTTTTTTGCCTTTCAGTTACTAACAGTGCTTTTCATTTTTGTGAAAGCTCTTGTTAGTAAAATTTGATCCACTGAACCATCACTCACCCTCGTGCCAAATCCAACCAGTATGTGTGGTAAAAATGACCAAACCTGCTCCGCTGTAATCAGGCGTCGCAGCACACCTATGACACGCTAGGTGCCTCAGGTGGGACCCCGATGATGAAGCATGCCACCAACTTGGTTGGTGGGTGAGGGGTCTTTTTCACATAACCTAAGTGTGTTTCTTTTCAAAATTTTAGTGTTTGGCACATCACGGACGTATGTGGGCACATCAAAACGATATATTACAAAACTACCTGTGTTTGGGGGGGGAGAGGGCACCTATGTTTTTGGTCCTGTGTGCGGCCTTCATCTAGGGAAACCTACCAAACCCAGACATTTTTTAAAACTAGACACCCCAAGGAGTCTAGGGAGGAGTGGCTTGCGTGGATCCCCCAACATTTTCTTACCCAGACTCCTCTGTAAACCTCAAAATGTGCTTAAAAAAGCATATTTTCCTGACTTTTCCTCGTACGATTACCACTCCAGCACAAAATTCCTACTCCCCAGTGTTCCCCTCAGTCTCCCAAATAAAATGACACCTCACGTATGTGGGTCCCCAAAGCAGAGTCAGTCTAAAGATGTATAAAAGAATATGTCCTTATAAACTCGCAGTACTATCCCCTGTATCTCTACAAGTTTTGGGCCTTATTCTGTTGGAGGCACCTGGCCCACCCACACAACTGAGGTATCATTTTTATCGGGAGACTTGGGGGAACGCTGGGTGGAAGGAAATTTGTGGCTCCACTCAGATTCCAGAACTTTCTGTCACCGAAATGTGTGAAAAATGCGTTTTTTTAGCCAATATTTGAGGTTTGGAAAGGATTCTGGGTAACAGAACCTGGTCAGAGCCACACAAATCACCCCATCTTGGATTCCCCTAGGTCTCTAGTTTTCAGAAATGCACAGGTTTGGTAGGTTTCCCTAGGTGGCGGCTGAGCTACAGGCCAAAATCTACAGGTAGGCACTTTGCTAAAAACAGGTCTGTTTTCTGTGATGTGTCCACGTTGCGCTTTGGGGCGTTTCCTGTCGCGGGCGCTAGGCCTACCCACACAAGTGAGGTATCATTTTTATCGGGAGACGTGGGGGAACGCTGGGTGGAAGGAAATTTGTGGCTCCTCTCAGATTCCAGAACTTTCTGCCACAGAAATGTGAGGAACATGTGTTTTTTTAGCCAATTTTTGAGCTTTGCAAAGGATTCTGGGTAACAGAACCTGGTCCGAGCCCCGCCAGTCACCCCTCCTTGGATTCCCCTAGGTCTCTAGTTTTCAGAAATGTACAGGTTTGGTAGGTTTCCCTAGGTGCCGGCTGAGCTAGAGGCCAAAATCTACAGGTAGTCACTTCGCAAAAAACACCTCTGTTTTCTTCCAAAATTTTGGTGGTGTCCACGTTGCGCTTTGGGGCGTTTCCTGTCGCGGGCGCTAGGCCTACCCACGCAAGTGAGGTATCATTTTTATCGGGAGACTTGGGGGAACGCTGGGTGGAAGGAAATTTGTGGCTCCTCCCAGATTCCAGAACTTTCTGCCACAGAAATGTGAGGAACATGTGTTTTTTTAGCCAATTTTTGAGCTTTGCAAAGGATTCTGGGTAACAGAACCTGGTCCGAGCCCCGCCAGTCACCCCTCCTTGGATTCCCCTAGGTCTCTAGTTTTCAGAAATGCACAGGTTTGGTAGGTTTCCCTAGGTGGCGGCTGAGCTACAGGCCAAAATCTACAGGTAGGCACTTTGCTAAAAACAGGTCTGTTTTCTGTGATGTGTCCACGTTGCGCTTTGGGGCGTTTCCTGTCGCGGGCGCTAGGCCTACCCACACAAGTGAGGTATCATTTTTATCGGGAGACGTGGGGGAACGCTGGGTGGAAGGAAATTTGTGGCTCCTCTCAGATTCCAGAACTTTCTGCCACAGAAATGTGAAGAACATGTGTTTTTTTAGCCAATTTTTGAGCTTTGCAAAGGATTCTGGGTAACAGAACCTGGTCCGAGCCCCGCCAGTCACCCCTCCTTGGATTCCCCTAGGTCTCTAGTTTTCAGAAATGTACAGGTTTGGTAGGTTTCCCTAGGTGCCGGCTGAGCTAGAGGCCAAAATCTACAGGTAGTCACTTCGCAAAAAACACCTCTGTTTTCTTCCAAAATTTTGGTGGTGTCCACGTTGCGCTTTGGGGCGTTTCCTGTCGCGGGCGCTAGGCCTACCCACGCAAGTGAGGTATCATTTTTATCGGGAGACTTGGGGGAACGCTGGGTGGAAGGAAATTTGTGGCTCCTCCCAGATTCCAGAACTTTCTGCCACAGAAATGTGAGGAACATGTGTTTTTTTTGCCAATTTTTGAGCTTTGCAAAGGATTCTGGGTAACACAACCTGGTCCGAGCCCCGCCAGTCACCCCTCCTTGGATTCCCCTAGGTCTCTAGCTTTCAGAAATGCACAGGTTTGGTAGGTTTCCCTAGGTGGCGGCTGAGCTAGAGGCCAAAATCTACAGGTAGGCACTTTGCTAAAAACAGGTCTTTTTTCTGTGATGTGTCCATGTTGCGCTTTGGGGCGTTTCCTGTCTCGGGCGCTAGGCCTACCCACACAAGTGAGGTATCATTTTTATCGGGAGACGTGGGGGAACGCTGGGTGGAAGGAAATTTGTGGCTCCTCTCGGATTCCAGAACTTTCTGCCACAGAAATGTGAGGAACATGTGTTTTTTTAGCCAATTTTTGAGCTTTGCAAAGGATTCTGGGTAACAGAACCTGGTCCGAGCCCCGCCAGTCACCCCTCCTTGGATTCCCCTAGGTCTCTAGTTTTCAGAAATGTACAGGTTTGGTAGGTTTCCCTAGGTGCCGGCTGAGCTAGAGGCCAAAATCTACAGGTAGTCACTTCGCAAAAAACACCTCTGTTTTCTTCCAAAATTTTGGTGGTGTCCACGTTGCGCTTTGGGGCGTTTCCTGTCGCGGGCGCTAGGCCTACCCACACAAGTGAGGTATCATTTTTATCGGGAGACGTGGGGGAACGCTGGGTGGAAGGAAATTTGTGGCTCCTCTCAGATTCCAGAACTTTCTGCCACAGAAATGTGAGGAACATGTGTTTTTTTAGCCAATTTTTGAGGTTTGCAAAGGATTCTGGGTAACAGAACCTGGTCCGAGCCCCGCCAGTCACCCCTCCTTGGATTCCCCTAGGTCTCTAGTTTTCAGAAATGCACAGGTTTGGTAGGTTTCCCTAGGTGGCGGCTGAGCTAGAGGCCAAAATCTATAGGTAGGCACTTTGCTAAAAACAGGTCTTTTTTCTGTGATGTGTCCATGTTGCGCTTTGGGGCGTTTCCTGTCTCGGGCGCTAGGCCTACCCACACAAGTGAGGTATCATTTTTATCGGGAGACGTGGGGGAACGCTGGGTGGAAGGAAATTTGTGGCTCCTCTCGGATTCCAGAACTTTCTGCCACAGAAATGTGAGGAACATGTGTTTTTTTAGCCAATTTTTGAGCTTTGCAAAGGATTCTGGGTAACAGAACCTGGTCCGAGCCCCGCCAGTCACCCCTCCTTGGATTCCCCTAGGTCTCTAGTTTTCAGAAATGTACAGGTTTGGTAGGTTTTCCTAGGTGCCGGCTGAGCTAGAGGCCAAAATCTACAGGTAGTCACTTCGCAAAAAACACCTCTGTTTTCTTCCAAAATGTTGGTGGTGTCCACGTTGCGCTTTGGGGCGTTTCCTGTCGCGGGCGCTAGGCCTAACCACGCAAGTGAGGTATCATTTTTATCGGGAGACTTGGGGGAACGCTGGGTGGAAGGAAATTTGTGGCTCCTCCCAGATTCCAGAACTTTCTGCCACAGAAATGTGAGGAACATGTGTTTTTTTAGCCAATTTTTGAGCTTTGCAAAGGATTCTGGGTAACAGAACCTGGTCCGAGTCCCGCCAGTCACCCCTCCTTGGATTCCCCTAGGTCTCTAGTTTTCAGAAATGCACAGGTTTGGTAGGTTTCCCTAGGTGGCGGCTGAGCTAGAGGCCAAAATCTACAGGTAGGCACTTTGCTAAAAACAGGTCTGTTTTCTGTGATGTGTCCACGTTGCGCTTTGGGGCGTTTCCTGTCGCGGGCGCTAGGCCTACCCACACAAGTGAGGTATCATTTTTATCGGGAGACGTGGGGGAACGCTGGGTGGAAGGAAATTTGTGGCTCCTCTCGGATTCCAGAACTTTCTGCCACAGAAATGTGAGGAACATGTGTTTTTTTAGCCAATTTTTGAGCTTTGCAAAGGATTCTGGGTAACAGAACCTGGTCCGAGCCCCGCCAGTCACCCCTCCTTGGATTCCCCTAGGTCTCTAGTTTTCAGAAATGCACAGGTTTGGTAGGTTTCCCTAGGTGGCGGCTGAGCTAGAGGCCAAAATCTACAGGTAGGCACTTTGCTAAAAACAGGTCTGTTTTCTGTGATGTGTCCACGTTGCGCTTTGGGGCGTTTCCTGTCGCGGGCGCTAGGCCTACCCACACAAGTGAGGTATCATTTTTATCGGGAGACGTGGGGGAACGCTGGGTGGAAGGAAATTTGTGGCTCCTCTCGGATTCCAGAACTTTCTGCCACAGAAATGTGAGGAACATGTGTTTTTTTAGCCAATTTTTGAGCTTTGCAAAGGATTCTGGGTAACAGAACCTGGTCCGAGCCCCGCCAGTCACCCCTCCTTGGATTCCTCTAGGTCTCTAGTTTTCAGAAATGTACAGGTTTGGTAGGTTTCCCTAGGTGCCGGCTGAGCTAGAGGCCAAAATCTACAGGTAGTCACTTCGCAAAAAACACCTCTGTTTTCTTCCAAAATTTTGGTGGTGTCCACGTTGCGCTTTGGGGCGTTTCCTGTCGCGGGCGCTAGGCCTACCCACGCAAGTGAGGTATCATTTTTATCGGGAGACTTGGGGGAACGCTGGGTGGAAGGAAATTTGTGGCTCCTCCCAGATTCCAGAACTTTCTGCCACAGAAATGTGAGGAACATGTGTTTTTTTTGCCAATTTTTGAGCTTTGCAAAGGATTCTGGGTAACAGAACCTGGTCCGAGCCCCGCCAGTCACCCCTCCTTGGATTCCCCTAGGTCTCTAGTTTTCAGAAATGCACAGGTTTGGTAGGTTTCCCTAGGTGGCGGCTGAGCTAGAGGCCAAAATCTACAGGTAGGCACTTTGCTAAAAACAGGTCTGTTTTCTGTGATGTGTCCACGTTGCGCTTTGGGGCGTTTCCTGTCGCGGGCGCTAGGCCTACCCACACAAGTGAGGTATCATTTTTATCGGGAGACATGGGGGAACGCTGGGTGGAAGGACATTTGTGGCTCCTCTCAGATTCCAGCACTTTCTGCCACAGAAATGTGAGGAACATGTGTTTTTTTAGCCAATTTTTGAGCTTTGCAAAGGATTCTGGGTAACAGAACCTGGTCCGAGCCCCGCCAGTCACCCCTCCTTGGATTCCCCTAGGTCTCTAGTTTTCAGAAATGTACAGGTTTGGTAGGTTTCCCTAGGTGCCGGCTGAGCTAGAGGCCAAAATCTACAGGTAGTCACTTCGCAAAAAACACCTCTGTTTTCTTCCAAAATTTTGGTGGTGTCCACGTTGCGCTTTGGGGCGTTTCCTGTCGCGGGCGCTAGGCCTACCCACACAAGTGAGGTATCATTTTTATCGGGAGACGTGGGGGAACGCTGGGTGGAAGGAAATTTGTGGCTCCTCTCAGATTCCAGAACTTTCTGCCACAGAAATGTGAGGAACATGTGTTTTTTTAGCCAATTTTTGAGGTTTGCAAAGGATTCTGGGTAACAGAACCTGGTCCGAGCCACACAAATCACCCCATCTTGGATTCCCCTAGGTCTCTAGTTTTCAGAAATGCACAGGTTTGGTAGGTTTCCCTAGGTGGCGGCTGAGCTAGAGGCCAAAATCTACAGGTAGGCACTTTGCTAAAAACAGGTCTGTTTTCTGTGATGTGTCCACATTGCGCTTTGGGGTGTTTCCTGTCGCGGGCGCTAGGCCTACCCACACAAGTGAGGTATCATTTTTATCGGGAGACGTGGGGGAACGCTGGGTGGAAGGAAATTTGTGGCTCCTCTCAGATTCCAGAACTTTCTGCCACAGAAATGTGAGGAACATGTGTTTTTTTAGCCAAATTTTGAGGTTTGCAAAGGATTCTGGGTAACAGAACCTGGTCCGAGCCACACAAATCACCCCATCTTGGATTCCCCTAGGTCTCTAGTTTTCAGAAATGCACAGGTTTGGTAGGTTTCCCTAGGTGGCGGCTGAGCTAGAGGCCAAAATCTACAGGTAGGCACTTTGCTAAAAACAGGTCTGTTTTCTGTGATGTGTCCACGTTGCGCTTTGGGGCGTTTCCTGTCGTGGGCGCTAGGCCTACCCACACAAGTGAGGTATCATTTTTATCGGGAGACGTGGGGGAACGCTGGGTGGAAGGACATTTGTGGCTCCTCTCAGATTCCAGCACTTTCTGCCACAGAAATGTGAGGAACATGTGTTTTTTAGCCAATGTTTGAGCTTTGCAAAGGATTCTGGGTAACAGAACCTGGTCCGAGCCACACAAATCACCCCATCTTGGATTCCCCTAGGTCTCTAGTTTTCATAAATGCACAGGTTTGGTAGGTTTCCCTAGGTGGCGGCTGAGCTAGAGGCCAAAATCTACAGGTAGGCACTTTGCTAAAAACAGGTCTGTTTTCTGTGATGTGTCCACATTGCACTTTGGGGCGTTTCCTGTCGCGGGCGCTAGGCCTACCCACACAAGTGAGGTATCATTTTTATCGGGAGACGTGGGGGAACGCTGGGTGGTAGGAAATTTGTGGCTCCTCTCAGATTCCAGAACTTTCTGCCACAGAAATGTGAGGAACATGTGTTTTTTTAGCCAAATTTTGAGGTTTGCAAAGGATTCTGGGTAACAGAACCTGGTCCGAGCCACACAAATCACCCCATCTTGGATTCCCCTAGGTCTCTAGTTTTCAGAAATGCACAGGTTTGGTAGGTTTCCCTAGGTGGCGGCTGAGCTAGAGGCCAAAATCTACAGGTAGGCACTTTGCTAAAAACAGGTCTGTTTTCTGTGATGTGTCCACGTTGCGCTTTGGGGCGTTTCCTGTCGCGGGCGCTAGGCCTACCCACACAAGTGAGGTATCATTTTTATCGGGAGACTTGGGGGAACATAGAATAGCAAAACAAGTGTTATTGCCCCTTGTCTTTCTGTACATTTTTCCCTTCCAAATGTAAGACAGTGTGTAAAAAAGACGTCTATTTGAGAAATGCCCTGTAATTCACATGCTAATATGGGCACCCCGGAATTCAGAGATGTGAAAATAACCACTGCTTCTCAACACCTTATCTTGTGCCCATTTTGGAAATACAAAGGTTTTCTTGATAGCTATTTTTTACTCTTTATATTTCAGCAAATGAATTGCTGTATACCCGGCATAGAATGAAAACCCACTGCAGGGTGCAGGTCATTTATTGGCTCTGGGTACCTAGAGTTCTTGATGAACCTACAAGCCCTATATATCCCCGCAACCAGAAGAGTCCAGCAGACGTAACGGTATATTGCTTTCGAAAATCTGACATTGCAGGAAAAAGTTACAGAGTAAAACTTAGAGAAAAATTGATGTTTTTTTCACCTCAATTTCAATATTTTTCTTTTTCAGTTGCTATTTTCTGTAGGAAACCCTTGTAGGATCTACACAAATTACCCCTTGCTGAATTCAGAATTTTGTCTACTTTTCAGAAATGTTGCGGTTTATGGGATCCAGCGTTGGTTTCATGCCCATTTCTGTCACTGACTGGAAGGAGGCTGAAAGCACAAAAAATCGTAAAAATGGGGTATGTCCCAGTAAAATGCCAAAATTGGGTTGAAAAATTGGGTTGTCTGATTCAAGTCTGCCTGTTCCTGAAAGCTGGGAAGCTGGTGATTTTATCACCGCAAACCCTTTGTTGATGCCCTTTTCAGGGAAAAAACCACAAGCCTTCTTCTGCAGCCCATTTTTCCAAACTTTTTAAAAAAAAGAAATTTTCACTGTTTTTTGGCTAATTTCTTGGCCTCCTTCTGGGGAACCCACAAAGTCTGGGTACCTCTAGAATCCCTAGGATGTTGGAAAAAAAGGACGCAAATTTGGCATGGGTAGCTTATGTGAACAAAAAGTTATGAGGGCCTAAGCGCGAACTGCTCCAAATAGCCAAAAAAAGGCTCGGCACAGGAGGGGGAAAAGGCCTGGCAGCGAAGGGGTTAATTAAAATGTAGATTAATAATTGAAGAGTTAAAATGAATATGAGTTAATCTTACTTATCTTGCATTTTAATAGATTTTATCACTGCAAGTTACATGTGTGCAGAAAATAAATATACTTTTAGAATTAGTTCTAACATGTTACAAATGATGTTTCCAATTAAATACTTCACTTTGCATATTTGATTTGAATTGTAAGGTGCACAATAGGTTTTATAAATGCATTAATTGTATTAATATGTATTGAGGCTTCCTTAATGTGACTGGCCATAGACGATCCATTTTACTGCAATAACGGAAAATCACTTGTTTATTCTGTCCCCTCTGACCTGAATTCTTTCTCTAGGTTGCTAATGTGAATGTTGAATGTCCTTTTGTATTGTAGATGAGACATGTTTTAGAAGCAACAATGTTATATTATTTGTTCTAGCTGCTGATCTGGATGGGACATTTGTAGTTTTCATGTGAAATGTATTAGCTTAGTTTACTGCATGTCGTGAGAAAGGATCTCAAGTCCCAAATAACTAGAGAATGTAATATTTTGTTAGTCACATGTTAAATCACCCGATGGCAACACACTTTTGCCGAGAAAATTCTTAAAAGTATCAGAGTTTGGTGGTGCCATCTGCAGTAATTGGATACTGACTCTGATATCTGAAGTGTGCCCACCTGAAGGGCCAATGGATAGATTGTCCATATTTTACTTAGTGAAGAACTTTGGAATTGAAGTCAGTCTGTCCTGAGGATGTCTTCACTGAGATTCCCTCATGGCTAAAAACTGTTCAGAACTCTGTCCACTTCTGTCTTAAGTCTGCTGTCACATTCTCTTCTCTGAGTTACCTGATGAGATTCCTCATCATAGTCAAAACTGCCACACTCTGTCATGTGGTTCGGTACTAATAAGGCCAACTAGTTCTGAGCTGCTGATTCTGTCCTATGTGCAGCTCATGTTCTGCACTGTCCTGATGCTGCTGTCAACTGACGCTGGAAGAAGGTGACCGTCCTGTCTTGATGAACTACTACTGTCTGCTATCCCGTGAAGAGAGGTGTAACTAAATGTGGTTTCTTGTTTTCTTTAGTTAGTTGCTTATACCAGCATTATTTTTAGTAAGTTGCCCTAGTTAGATGTTTTTAAAATTATTTTTGTCTTTTCTTTGCGTGTGTCTGCATGTGTTAGCCCATTCCCACACATGCTAGTCCTAAGTTTTGTTAGTGTTAGGAATGTCCCAGTTTTGAAATCTGAAATTGAATCTTAAATTGTATTTTGGTGATTTACTGATGCCACCATCATCTGCTTTGAATTCTAACAATAATGTGCATAATGTAATGTTGCTGATTTATATTATTCTTTTAGAGTGTCTAACCCTATTGATGTTTAGTAGGTTTATTTTTTTCAGACCTTTTGGCCAGCCTATGGGATTCATGTATGTTTATAATTTAGTTGTGCACATTATTTATGTGATGGTGATTTTGGGATTGTCAAGCTTTTAAACTTTATTCGGTTTGGAGTTTGATTTAGTGTTAAATTATGTCTAAAATTGTTTATGGTATAATGTCATTGATTTGAGATTGAATGATTCTGACTACCACACTCTTTGCTAAGTTCAAAGATTCAATTGACCCCAGAAGGTGAGATTGGTGATAGTGTCTCACATGTGCAACAGTGGTTGTTAAACCGGAATTGGGGAGTAAATTCTTTGTGGACCATTGCGCGCCAGCATGGCGTTGCGGAAGATGGTTTTGGTGATAGAGGGGTCTTTGGTGAACCAGAGAACGAACTGAGTGTCGTCGGCATAGGAGATGATGTTGAGTCAATGGGATCTGAAGATGTTCACAAGGGGGGGGTCATGTAGATCTGGGGATGAGCGATGATCCTTGGGGTACGCCGCATATGATGTTCTTGATAGCAGAGGTCAAAGGAGGTAGGCGGATGCTCTGGGTATGACCTTAGAGGAATGAGGTGATCCACTTGAGGGCGTGTTGCTGAATGCCAATGTTGTGGAGTCTGTCGATGAGGATGTGGTGGGCGATAGTGTTGAATGCTGCAGACAGGTCTGAGCCACTGTTTCTCCTTGGTGGAGGAGGGTTCTGATGTCGCCTGTTGTGGCGATGAGTGCGGTCTCAGTGCTATGGTTGGCCCGGAAACCTGATTGTAGTTGGTTGCGGCATCTATGCGGTGGCTGTTCTTTTGGCCTCCTTTATGCGCCGGTTTTAGTTGTTGAGTGATGTCTTGTATGCGTCTCTGTTGTTGGGGTCCTTGGAGATACACCATCACTTCTCGAGTAAAATACAGTTTTGTATGGTGGTTCTGAGCTTTAGGGTGTATTAGCTCCCTTGTCTTGACCTTCTGTTGGCTTTTGCCGGTTTCAGAGGGGTGATTTTGTCAGCATATTTGGTGATCCAGGTGGAGAAATTGTGACCGGCCTGGTTGAGGTTGGTTGATGTGTCAGGTGGTGTGGTGTTGAGAGCCTGTGTCGTTTGGCTCTCATATACTTTTCCTTTGTTGTGGTGGTGCTATTGTGCTTGGTGATGCATAAATACTTTACACATTGTCTCTCAGTTAAGACTGACTACTTTTGTGCCAGGCTACCAGACGGTTAAACACAATTAATTTAGTGATTTTTATGGTTCACTCTGACAAGAATTGTGGCTGTTGCTTTAAAAAAGTTCACACCCCCACCAAGAGCCCAATTTCTCACAGTTACTACAAAGTATAAGAATAAATTCATACATGTAGACCTACTAATGTTTAAGTTAACCTTTGTCAATAGGCACCTGTGGGCCTGATTACAAGAGTAGGTGCTATTTATTGCATCTGATAAATAAGGATACAGTGGGGTACATTATTTATCGGGTGTGATCTACATCTATTATGAGTTTCTGGGGAATAACATGCATTTGGTATGATATACAGCTATTATGAGTTTCTGGGGAATAGCATGCAGATTTTGATGTTTGATAACACCAAAATCTGCATAAGATGGTAAATACCATATGCTTGTCCTTCTTTAAATATCAGCAGGTTTGACATACCAAAATGTAATGAAGGTTGATGTATTTCACACATCCAATAATTATTAAATGTGCTAGTTAACACTCAACATGTAATTTCAAACCCTGCAAAAACAGTTGTCAGAAAATAATGACCACCTCATAATCAGGCACTTAGGACCGTATTATGAGTTTGGCAGACAGTTTAGGCCATATAACGAACTTCTGAGGGGGAGGTTGCCACCACAGTGGCTACCTCCCCGTCAGGCCCATTAAGTGTTTCCCGCTAGGTCAGCAGGCGGAAACCTGAGTTTCTGCCCGCTGGCCCAGAGGGAAACACCCTACAGCATTGTCTATGGCTCCTAATTGGGCAGGAGGCAATGCTGAAGAATGCAGGGTTCACCAGCACCCTTGCAATGTTCACTGTCTGCAATGGTGGTGGAAAGGGGGTCCCCTGCACTGCCCATGCCAAATCACTTGCAGAGAACAAGGTCCTAATCCCCAGGACGGTCCTGGTGGATTAGGACCACTGCAACCGCCAGACGGCCAGGATCTCCGATCCTGGTGTATCTTGCGGTCCCCCCACAGCATGACTGCAGTGGTCAAAATATGGTGCTCGGACCGCCGCATTGGCGGCTGTCTGACCGCCATCTGTGAGTCTGTCGGCCAAGTGACCGCCAGACTCTTGATGAGGCCCTTAGTCTTTTAAAGTAACACTTCTATTCCACATGAATTCTCCATTCTGCATGGGCAGTCAATAAAAGTTCTAGTAGTTACAAGTGGCCCTGGCAGCCTCTTTCTATTCCAGTAGCACTCCAAGCATCAAGTTGCCTCTTAACTTCACTCAAGCCAGAGAGGATGGGTGACAGTCACCTTCTGCAGTCAGGCACAGTTCACAGCGTCTAAACTTCAGAGCTCCTGTGAGGTACATCTGGCTTGTGTCTCCATGGCAAACAGAGTCTACACAGAACAATAGTTGGTACCACCTCCTTCTTAGTTACTAGTTCATTCCTTGGTATTGACACCAAAGTCCTCACCTTCCTGTTTCTGGATGCAAATTTGCTGTGACTATAAATTCGCTGTGTCACTCAATTTTCGGTACCAACAAACGTTTTTAACCAATCTTAGGGGGTGATTCTGACCCCGGCGGTACTAAACCGCCGGGGCCAGGGTCGGCGGGAGCACCGCCAACAGGCTGGCGGTGCCCCGAAGGGCATTCTGACCGCGGCGGTTCAGCCGCGGTCAGAAGAGGAAAACCGGCGGTCTCCCGCCGGTTTTCCGCTGCCCTTCTGAATCCATGGGGATTCAGACACCCCATCCCACCATCCTGTTCCTGGCGGTTCGCCCGCCAGGAACAGGATGGCGGTATGGGGTGTCGTGGGGCCCCTGGCCAATGGCATGGGCACTGCAGGGGCCCCCGTAAGCGGGCCCCACTTTGAATTTCACTGTCTGCATTGCAGACAGTGAAATTCGCGACGGGTGCAACTGCACCCGTCGCACCTTCCCACTCCGCCGGCTCCATTCGGAGCCGGCTTCCTCGTGGGAAGGGAGTTTCCCACTGGGCTGGCGGGCGGCCATTTGGCGGTCGCCCGCCAGCCCAGTGGGAAACCCAGAATCACCGCAGCGGTCTAATGACCGCGGAGCGGTGTTCTGGAGGGGGGAACTCTGGCGGGCGGCCTCCGCCGCCCGTCCGAGTTAGAATGACCCCCTTAGTGTCAGACCAGAAATAACTGGACAACTAGTCTGCTTCCCAAGAACAGACTTTCGAGGATGTCTTTTGGCCCTGGGAGCTATCAGGAGATTGGCTGACACTGACCCTTTCATAGCACAAAACACACAAGGCTTTCTCAGAGCAGTCACATTATGACCCACAGTTCATCTGTTTCTTGTCTTTTTCCTAGTTGTTCATCATGTACGTTCATGGGGCTGCCTGTCTTAAGTGTTCAGACTTCCAGCTGTGGTCACTTAGGGGCCCCATAAAGCTGAGCTCTGTCTCTAACAGGCCAAACACAACCTTTCACAGTTTTTTTTCCGTTTCTCCACTTGACAGCACTTCTTGGCTGCCGCTAGTCTCCTCAACCAACAAAGTTATTTTTTTCATCAATGCTGACATCATTACTTCGGAGGACTGTGTCCAGGTCATGCAGGCAACAGGCAGCAGAAGTATGCCAGTGTTAAGTCAACCTGAAACACCATCCGATAAAGTACTTAGATGTGGGAGGGAACACTCCTACTTTTGTGCAACCACTCACAGTTTACTGCAGTCTCTGAGTTACTATGAATACTCTGTTTAGTGGTCAGTTTGAAGCTTTAAAAAAACTACACTAGTAACATCCAAAAACAGAACTGTCCTTGCATTGCTCATTACATTGATTGTCTCCCATGGAAACCAAGACTGGCTTGCTAGCCCCTTGTCTAAGCTTCTATGAAAGAACAACCCCAAATCACATTTCTCTGTGTGTTCTTTGAAGGTTGAAGGTGTGTGAGAGGGTGTAGTCCTGGTCAGACACATTATTCTCTTATCAGCTTTCAGGATAGAGGAAGCTGTCACCCCCTGCCTCAGCTAAAGACTGCAGACCACAGTGAAGCCTTGGAGAGGACGTCATCTGTTCTGCAGCTCATCAAAAGGAGTGGCATGTTGCACACTTGCAGCTGACAAACTACATACAATGAACTTACATGGCACAAAGAAAACACAAGCACTGAGAAACTGTCTAGTCGCTTCTCAGTGTGAATATACTAGTAGTATCTAGCAGCAAAAAAGGACAGGAACACAAAAGTTGATATTGTACATCAGGGGCATATTTATCAGTGCTGGGACAAATGCAGAACAAAGTCAAGGGATTTGCTACGCTGCATAGGATGTAGTAGAACCATACAACAAAATTCAATACAAACCCATTACATTTCACAATCTGAACCATGTGGCCGTACAAGGAAAATTCCAGTTAGGAATAAAATTAAGGAATTTATCACAAACTTAAGCTCAGAGTCATGTAAACAATTTGCAAGACAAAGTTATAAAAATACAGAATCACCACGGGCTAACCAAAGCGATTAAATAAGTTCAGGTGGACTAAAAGTAAGAGAACTAGGGACTCAATAAAACAATAGAAAACATCAAAAGATAATTTGATGTATAGAAAACAAATGTTGTTCTTGTAACATACATTAAGGGAGTTCAAATCATTAAGTTAAATTTAGCAGGGCACCAGGAAGCCCCACAATTTAGCCAATTAGGAATAACATGTGTGGGGTGTAACACATCGGGCAAAAGCCAAAAAGAATGAGGAGGACAAAAAGAATTTGGAAAAAGGTAATCTCTGACAACAGGTTACTAGCTAAGGTAGGCAAAAAGTAAGTAAAAGAGAAACATCAGCATATCAGAAGCTCGGTCAAAAGTCTCCTTTAGGGTTAGGGAGAAAATCTCTAACTCTCAGTAAGGCATTTCAAAGAGTTAACGTTAGAGAGGACGACTCCTCTCCATGGAGTTCAGCATGCAAAATAAAAGGATTCCTTTAGGAACTCTAGGTATTCTGCAAGGGTTCTGAAGGGATCTCTGACCAAAGTCCTGCTGGGTATCGACATATTAAAGTTCTTACGGCAACATGATTTGTAAAAGCAACAGTTCATTTGATGTAGAAGGAGCAACATCCAATGGAAATCGATCATAGTACTCCAAATTGAAATATCTTCATTATTTTCCAAGTATGTCATGAGAACAGCATCCATCAATATACTTCTTTGCAAGGTTGAAACAAATGTTTAAATTGCTAGTCCACAGTCCAAGATGTTCCACATCCAAGGTTAGTGTTTACAACTCTCTATGTGAAAAACAACAGACATCTATAACCAAACTAGTCTTCTCGTGGAAACAAAGTCTGAAAGAAAGGTACACATTAGCAAGGTGACTTGATAATTTCTGCACAATTACAAAATACAGGGCCTAGCAGGCCTCATTCAGACTAATGCTAGTGAATTAAAACAGCACATTAATACATTCAAAGCAAACACATTTTAATATGCAAACTATAAATTCTGCATTAATAAATCTTCATTAGCATTCATGTTACAGTAACAAACAAAATAACTCTTTAAATACATTTCAGTCAGTCTAGTGCAAAACTGCATTTCTCTATTTATGCACACATATTTAAAGCAATAATTATTAGAAATCCAATATAGGTTTGATACAGACTATTAGTTTAGACTCTAAACTACAACATAATGTCAGTTTAATCCTTCGAACATTTAATTAAACTTCAATAAAACCTATGTTTAACTCATTAGTTTAAATGAATGCACAGTAAATTGGCTCTCAGTGCATCTCTCTACAGTCAAACTATTAGTACTTTGATTAGCATAATCCACAAACTGTCATGTATAATTGAGCTCTGTAATATGAGGGACAGTTTTAAAGTTTCTGCTACACCAGTAGCGTAGCAAGACACCTTGCTGTGGTGTTCTGCATGAAAGAGCAAGAACGCATGGTATTTACAGCACATTCCTGTCCTTTCCTTGAGCTGGTGCACAATGTGCTGCCTACTGCCAATGCGACACCCTTGTGCTGGGTTGCAAGGGTGTCTGTGTTGCAGACAGGATTGCTTTGTGCATGAAGTGTGACTTTCCTGCACAAATACAATCCTCTGAGGCATTTCCTCTTTCTATGTGTGCTGCAAAAAGAGGAGAAATAAAGATATTCTCCGTGTTACACCTCACCTGGAGAGGAGTAGCATTTTGACACATTCCCTGGTCGACCACTGATGGTAAATCTCGTAATACACCAAAATCCATTGGTGGATGCGTGGGAAGACCCATGCTCCACCCATGGAATGCCTCCCTGGGGAAGAGTAATCCAACGCAAAGATTTGCGATGTGCTGCATAACTCTAGATTTATCAAGCCACGCAGGGCTACCAAGATGGCTTTGAGTGGCTTCATAAATCTGTCTTAGTAGCTGCATCACCCTTGCTCCCCCTTGCGTGGTGCACAGATGATGCAACTCATTGTTAAATCTGGCCCCGGGTTTTCAGATAATAGATATTGTTTATTTCTCAAGGAACACATACTAACAAGGTAAAGAGCAACTGCTGAAATATAGAAACATTTTCAGTATTGAAAATCTGACAGTTTAGAATTTCTGAATATTTCTAAATAATTTCTAACAGTTTGTTCATTGTTAAAGGCTCTGTCTTGGCATAAGAGGTGTAGTTTAGCAGCACATTTACATACTTTAGAATCAGCATACCTCGGTTTCAATCCCTGTGATTTCCTCGGTTATCATATTGTGTGGTCCTGGCCAAATCACTTTGAGGGTCATTTAATGGTTAGCGGCCCATACATCAAATTGTTGTTGTGGTGGAGGCACCACCTCAACTACACTGCCCATAGATGGGCCATCAAAGTTTAAGATGACCACCTGTGAAGTAGGTTTTGTTTGACCCTGTAGCATTTTGAACCTGCATGGAAGAAGCAGCTCCAGCAGTGATTGCGTTCACAACTGCTGACTGGTCTGCCTGGCCCAGACCCTTTTCCTTGACACATTACTGAGTTAACTTGCTTCTGATGTGGGCTGTGAAAATCTACGCAATGACTAGTATCATCTCCACCATGGACCTTTTCATGCCTACGATATGCTTACACTAGCCGCTTTTCCATTACCTGAGCATCACATCATGCCAATGATGATTCACATGTGGCATGGAGTGAGCTCTTTAGTGTCCTTTCCATCCCAGATACCCACCAATGAATACGCCAAACAAGGACCTATATTTTACATGTCTTTATTCATCTGCATGTAAATTGGAACTCAACATTCTAAACCTACATTCACTTCACCACATTCTAACTCGTACGCCACAGCTTTACAGAGTCCTTTAGAAGCCAAAAGGTTTCTTCATTCATTCACACCACTATAGGTTCCAGCATACAAGGGATGGTTCTCACATCATAAAGCCTTTAGAATCTACGGATGGAGAGGGGCACCACATCTGTCACGTTTATACTCTCTCTCTTTTGCACGCTCATAGCTACATTCTCCCACTCACTCTTATTCCTCCTAACCATTTCCTAATCTTTAGCCAGCATTGGGAAAAATTAAACCACGGTGTTCAATTCAGCTTTTCCTCCTCCATGGCATGCCTCTCTGACACTGCACCCAGGCTGCAAGCCATATATGGGGGAAGCCTGCAGCAGCCCAGAAAGGAACATCTTAGAATCCTCTAACCTAAGTATGACTGAGAGTGCAAGGCCTGAAGAACATGATCAGTCACCCTGCAACTTCCATATGGGGATCTGGGAACTGGCAACTTCCATCAACCCATTTGTGGATTATCCTTGGGATGATGGCCACACGCTGTCACTCTGCTAGTGAGTCTAAATGGCCTCTAGAGCACTATCATTGGCTCAGGGGAGAGGATGCACAGTGCTCCAGCAGTACTGTGGAATCCTCACCTACCTGACAGAAGAGTGCTCCTGCCTCTTCCTTGAATTGCTGTAAACCGCACTTGTTTACCTTTCCACACAAGCCCTGAATATGTTATTTGCCTGCTGTCACTCACAGGGGCTGGATCTGTGTGCTACAACCAAACACAGTGTTCTTCAGCACTGCCTCACAGTTCAAGCCCATGACTGACACCTGAAGCTTGTGCTCAGGCTACATCTACAGCAGTTAATAGCTAAGCAGGAGCTAAATTTAATTTATATCGGTCTAACCTTGCATGATTTCTGACATTTTGCAATATAACTGTTACACGAAATGCCTGAGAATATGCCAATATACAGCTATAATTACTATTGTATGGGCATGGGAAAAACATGAACCAACCAATCTCTATCCACTTTTGTTCACGTCATGTGCGATCTTGTCCTATTTTTTTAGTATGACATTCATCATTCCTCCAAAAATGGAATGGATGACTTTTTTTGTCTAAAACAATAGTACAACATTGCAAAGCCGGCATTTCACCTAATAACACGTAATTTTGTCGACATTCTATGCACTTTCTGCAAAGAAATTCATGCAATTTTATCCTGGATTAGGAGGTTTAGCTCTAGCTTATATTAGTGTAAAGCCTTCTTGGCTGAAAAAAACCTTACAATTATATTAATCTTGGAACTATCTTTTGCGAAGTATATTCAAAATTAACTGAAGTTTCCCGAAAACAGAGTTCACAGATGCTTACTTGAAGAGAACGTCCATCGCCAGCAGGACATTGCCATCTATGAAAGCTGGAAACATGTGCTGACTCCCCTCAATTGGTAACAAAAATATCTTAATATAGGAAGTAGGTTCCGCTCTAGACACTCGAGAGAGTAGGTAACCTCAGACCGTTACTCTCTGAACTACTCTGTTTTGTCTTGTCACAAATCGATATGTATTTATAATAAATCCACTTATTTTTATGACAAATAGTTTGGTTTTATTTTTATTTTTTACATGTGTCATTGAAAAAGGTTTTTTGGAACAGTGGTTGCATTGGGTGCAAAATAGTATCTAATTCTTATGTATTTCTTGGTTCTCTTCGACCTTGCTTTGGTCAATTAATTGGTCCATCATTATGGTTTTCAAGGAGATTTATATTTCAGATGGCTATCACAGCTAGTTAATAATATTGGACACTAATAAACGAAAGGGCAAAATCGCACGAGAGCTCTCTCATATGCTGTGGAGTTAGAGCGCAGATGATCCCAGGTGTATTATTGTAATGCGGAGGTGACAATTAGAGCCACAAGATTAAAAAATATGCCATTGTTTCCTCATTAACAAGACACATAATTGGGATAAGCATGTACAAATCCTCTGAAGGGTGGATTCATGACAGTTAGTTTTAACAATGCACAGGTAATAAAGGCAAGCAAAGGAGCTTTAATTGAGCCTTATTATCGTTGTTTTGCTTGATGCTGTTTTGGCCTTGATGCATAGTGGGAAGCAAATGTCATAGTCATATTTTATGTATCAGAACCATAAACTGCATTAAACAGGAGAGCGCCCCAAAACAATGCAATATGATTAAAAAGCACCTCGACTCAGTACCACCGTGTCAATCACAGCCAACTAACCGGAAGGAGAGCATGAATAGCTACAATCGAAATTAAAGCTTTCAATCAAACCAAAAATGTCAAAAAGAAACAATAGGCCAGAAATACAAACCCATTCGGTGTTCTGAAACAATACGAATGGCAACATTTCAGAGACAGCAAGGCCAAAAGTTTTTTCATTATGTACTAAACCAATTAGTGAGACAGAAACCCATTTTGCTTTTCAAAATGCTTTTACAGATACATAGGCATGAAAGGTTCCCCCTCGTCTAATTGCGAGTAGGAATGGCAAGCATCAATGGTTGCAAATAATGAAAGGTTCTGACTCCTCAAAGTAGGTGACAACAGTTTTGCAAAAGGGAAAGCTGTTTTAGTTGGACAGCTTCCCCTTTGTGAATCGCTAATGAGATGGGTGAAGGCCTTAGTTCTTGGGTCCAGGTAGTAGTCGGATGTGTGTGCAAAGGGGACTTGTGATTTTTGAAAGCAGCTTTAGTTCCTTCAAGGGACCATAGTTGCTTTACAAAAACAGTTTCCATTTTGGAAATGCAGACACAGGAATGGTGGTCTGTTGTTTGTTGCAGGCCTCCTCTTGTTTGTATAAAATAAAAAGAGATTACAAATAATAACCTTTTCTTTTTAATATTTATTAGGAAAGTCGTCCTTCAAACCCCTGGGACAGAAGATTTTGACGGTGACATCATCATCGTTATCAAAGATCTTTTCACCATAAAACCACAGTAATACATACAATCTTCACAATCATAACAAAAGATAAAAACATAGCAACACTTGGAATTCAAAAAGACTCTGCTGGATAAAGTTGTCCCAATTATAAATGGACCCATCCCTATAGCAGCAATAATATACTTAAATAAAAATATATAGTCACTAAGAGATCCTAAAAACACAGCCTGTAAAAGTACCACGGTTTATTTGTTTTAGGCAGCATAATTTTTCTTTAATTTTATAGCAGCAATAATATAGCTAAGTATAGAAAAACACATTTCCGTTGTAGCTAAAGATTGTAAATACCCCAAACCATCTTTATATGATGTAAAGAACTTGTGTAACAGAATAGGGCGCAAAAACTGAACTCTTAATGAGCGAAATAGTTTGCAAAATAGCTTGAAGTCCACAGTTGATTGTAAAGAGGTAGCATCACATGGGCAGCAAGAAAAAAGACAACTCTAGAGCCGGCTAAAGGAAAGCCAGCAAAATAATGTACTGTATTTAACAGTTTCTTCTCCCTTGTGAGGTAGAATCTATGCAGGGGATTAATTAACTAGGTTAAATAGGAACTCATTCCTAGAACATTAAAAATTTGCATATAGCTAATAATAGTGTCCATAGTAAGGGACCTTTCGATCCGGCCCTCATCCCTATGTGAGGCAAAAATCATTTGAACCCTATTTTGATTTTGGGGACCTATTGCTTCAGGAGAATCAACAAGGGTACGCAGACCTAGGCTACAGAAGCTGTTTTTTACATAAGTCAACCATGGAATGGTGGCCGTGTTATCTAAATTTAAACACTCCTCCAGAACATCCTGTGAGATGCTGACCTTGGGAGAGCTCCATAGCTTCAGCCCCAATAATAAAGGGGCTATTCCCAAAAAATCCTCCAGAAAACCCATTCCCAGTTTTAGGTGCAAAATAAAACTTGGGGTGGTTGAGGTATCGCTGGCAGTCCGCAGATAAATGTATTTTATTGCTAGCTGCAGCTTCCTTGGAACAGCACATCCCCACAATCCTGCACCATATACACCAAGTGAAAAACACTTCCTCCTATAAAGCTGGGTCATCTCTCTAATTGGTTTACAGCCTATTATTTTGGAAAATCTGAATATCACTTCACAGGCTGCCCCCATCTTTTGCGTTCTCTGTTTAATTAACCTCTCCCAGGGCCAACTAGTATCAAACAAAGTGCCTAAGTAGTTAAAAAACTGTACTTTCTCTATGACCGTCCGCCCAATGTTAAAATGTTTGGACTTAGTACTTTTAGGTCCACAAGTCATTACAAATGATTTTTGGTGGTTAACTTTAAGATTTAGTTTTGTCACGAAATCGGGAAAACCATTTAAAAGATTCTGCAGACCATTTGCTGTTAATGCTAAAGGAACAGCGTGGTCCACGTATAAACATGCCAGGACTGCATTAGTGCTAATTTCGGGGACATCTTTACTATATCACTCTAACAAGGTGCCTAGATAGTTAATATAAAATAAAAACAAAAAAGGGGATAAAATGTATCTCTGCCTTACACCTCTAGTAACCCTTATTGGCTTTGTGTAGTCCCCAGGTTGTCTGTAACACACTTTTGTAATTGTGTCCCAGTGCAGGTGCACTACAAGGTCCAACAAGGTGTGATCAATGCCTGCCTGATCCATTAACTCCCATAATATTTTCCTATCCACTAGGTCAAAGGCACAGGAGAGGTCCATAAATGATAAGAAGGGCACCTCTCCTGGCCTTGACACACTTCCCCCAAGTGAGGGCTAATATAAGAGCCTGCTCTACAGTCCTTAGGTTGCGTCTAAAGCCATATTAAAATCGTGAAAAAAAGAGGAAGTCTCAGACCAATCCTCCAATTTGCCCAGGGTGATCTGCCCAAGAATCTTTGCTGCGTAGTCTATTAGTAAAATTGGGCGGTAACACGTCATTAAATTCTGATCACCCTTTTTATAAATTGTCAGTATAATACAGTGCCTAATTTGAGAAGGTGGTTTCCAGTGCGGGGCACCAGCACTTATTTCTGAGGGCTGGCACTTATTTTTCTGCCTCAAGCATTTACAGTGAGCAAAAGACACATGTGGGAAAGACTGAGGAAGAGAAAAGCGAAAAAGCGTCACAAAGAGAGAAAGCAAAAAGCTTCAAGAGTGAGCTGAAGGGGCAGGGCGTGGCTATAAATGGATTGAAGAGGCCCGAGTTGGCTTCAGGATTACGCTGTCTCAGTATTCTGTGCTCTCCCATGTAATTGCAGCAGCTGCGTTTTTCAGAGGAGAGCTTTAGGCACCGCCATGTTTTAATTTACAAATTAAGCACTGTTGTAATGCCCTCTTTCCATGAATCGATTAGTTGAAACCTAACTTCTGCCCTCAAAATGATAGTTAAGATGGTGGGCCCAAAAGTCTGCATTATGTTTGAGTAAATCTATTGGGACCCCATCAGGACCCGGAGCCTTACCTCCAGCTGCGTTCTGGATGGCTTTTGCAACAGATGCTAAATCTATAAAATCAGCGAACCATTCCTCATATTATACTGGGGAATCTGTCCTAGGGCCATTCTCCCCATCATCTTTCTCTCCATCTGGACTAAAAATAAGTGTAAAATGGTCAATCCAGTCCTGCTCAGAAATATTGCACTCAATGCCAGTGGCTGGATTATCCATTAAAGAAAGCTGGTTTTGCTGTGTCCCAAAGGAGTCTATTGTCTTTCAGATAGGCAGCTTTTTCTAACTCCTCTCAAGCCTTGCTTCTAATTTCTTGCTTCCTGTTATCAAGGACATGTTTGTAGTGGTTTCTAGCTCCTTTAAAATCCTCTATGTTACATGGTGTCTTATTGGTAGCCTTTTTTAACACCTTAAGCGCAGCTGTACATTCAGAGCTGAACCAAAGTTTAGCAGAATATTCTCTCAGTGTTTTATGAGTATATAAATTACATGCCACAGTTCTGCTAATTTGAGTAAAGCTCTCAAGGATATGTTCGGGAGCCCTAACCAATGAAAGGCAGCAAATAATATGGTGGGTGGTTACAGCAATCAGATTACTAAGAATTTATTTGGTTCAATATTACTCCATTTCATTTGGACCCCTTTATTTACAGAGTAGCTAACAGGTCGTTTTATGGTGTCTGATGTCTCTGGGCATAAATTAAGGGCAAGACATGAACGGATAGGATCATGATCGCTGTAGGGGTAAGGGCACACCTCATAATGTATAGGATTACGTGCAAGATCAGTTGTCAGGAGCACGAAATTTATTGTGCTCCCTTTGCCCCTTCCTATGAATGTGTAAGGATTTGCATTACCCTGCATATGAAAAAACGATGAATAGGTCAGATTGTGGGTCAATCATCTGATGTAAATCTCTATAAACTGACAGTGTAAAATGACTAATAGCGGCCCCTTGAACATTAGTAAACCCACAGATGCGATCCCCACTTTAAGTACATTTCGTAATATTGAAGTCGCCTGCCCATGTAATTGAGATATTATTATTCCCCTCCCTATTCACAAAATCCAGAAGTGTCCTGCCCAATTCTTCGGCAATCTCTACAGGCCGTGAGGAAAAAAGTTAAAATAAACATTTGTTAAAATCACATTTAGCAAGTTGGTTGAATGTAAATGTAAAATTTGGTAAGATGGAGTGATCGCTACAGTTTTAACCTTCAGGTTTCCAATGGCCTGTGACACAAAAATAAACAGACCCCCCCCTTTCCTCTCCCTGCAGGTGATGGTATTGCATGTGATGGTATCGCATGAGAGCAATAAGATTTAAACCCATTTAAGTCAATAGAGTCAACAACCCAAGTTTCCTGACAACATATAGGCCCTCATTATGACCATGACGGTGGGTGATAAAGTGGCAGTAATACCGCCATCAGGCTGGTGGTAATCACCGCCAAAGTATGACCATGGCGGTGATACCCCGATAGACAGACAATGTACCACACCAACCGCCAGGGTGGAACAACAGCTACCACGGTGGTAGCCAACAAAAGCCAGACTGAAGTCAAAGTACCACCCACCATATTAAGATACACAAATCCACCACGTTTTCCGGTGCGGTAACAGCGCCAACAAAAGCCTGGAAGAAGCAGAGCTCAAAAGTGAAAGGGCTCACCATTGGAGACACAGGGAAGAACCATGCCGCCATGGAACCCGAACTGCAAGTCTTCCTGATTATCTTCTATGTTATGCTCCACCTGGAACACCAACGCAGACGACGACGGTAAGTACAGACGCCTAGCACACAAGGGAGGGAGGGAGGAAAACGAGAGTGACACACACACGCACCACACACACCCGACACACACACACCAAACACACAACCAGCTGCACCAAAAAAACAACTTGTCCCAGAAAAACGGCAGAATAATACAAGGACAACAGGAATTGACTAAAGTGATTGTAATCAGATCAACAACAAAATTAATAATGCAATTTGGTAATGAAACAGATATGTACACATGTATAAAAAGGGACACCGCCTCGTTCAAAGTTCGAAGGGCCCAAATGGCCACAGGGCAACTCAAATCCTGAGCACATCCGGATAGAACACTGCAGGGGCATCAGTTTGCAAATAGGCAGGCACCTCAGGGGGCACCTCAGCCGGATGCGGGAACAAGCCCACTGGTTCTGGAGGGGGCAACATGCCCTGTGCATTGTCCTGGGGAGTACAAGGCTGCAGTCTCTGGAGTGGGTGTCTTCCCACTGGTTCTGGAGGGGGCAACAAGCCCTGTGCATTGTTCTGGGGAGTGCAAGGCTGCAGTCTCGGGAGTGGGTGTCTTCCCCACTGGTTCTGGAGGTGACAATATGCTCTATGCATAGTCCTGGGGAGTGCAAGGCCACAGTCTCTGTAGTGGGTGTCTTCCCCACTGGTTCTTGGGGGGACAGCCCGTACAGTAGTCCCTGGACGGTGGACTACATGGTGTCCACCGGCAGTGATGGCTGCATTGGCGTGGTGGTTAGGGATGGCTCCTGGGCAGCCCCTGTACTCACTGATGGGTACGTGCTGGTGTTGTTTGGGAGAGGCTACTGGGCGGCCAGTGCACTGACTGATGGCTGCACATCCACATCTGACGTTGGGGGCCCCGTGACAGCTGGTGGTGGTGGCGGTGTTAGCCTGACAGCTTACGCTGGCGTAGAGTGCCTCTTCTCCTCCTGTTCATGGTTTGGGGATCCTTTTCCCCTCTTTGAAGGGGTGGATGGGCTCTTCCCCTCTCTGCATGGTGGTACAGGCTCCTTCCCCTTCCTCACAGCTGGTGCAGGCTACTTCCCCTTCCTCACAGCTGGTGCAGGCCCCTTCCCCTTCCTCACAGCTGGTGCAGGATCCTTCCCCTTCAGTGTCGTAAGTCTGGTATCCTCACCACAACGAGTAGGTGTTGCTACCACTGTCCCCATGGACTGTTTGGCTGAGGTGCTGGGCTGTGTCCCTGGTACCCTGCCCATACGTGCAGGACGGTGGGAGGAGTAGGAAAGAGGTCAAGTTGGGCAAGGAAAAGCCTTTTAGGGACGTTGGGGCAGGAAAAGGGAGGAGTAATGGGAGTGGAGGATGAGGGAGTGGTTGTCGGAGGTGTATGTCTGCTGGTTTTGGGTGCATGGGCTGTATGCTGATGTCTGAGTGCTTGCGTTTGTGTCCTTTAGGAAGGGGGGACAGACACAGTAGGAGAGGACACAGGGGATGCGTGCATGAATGATGTGGAGGTGTCTGCCAGTGAAGTGTGTGTTCTGCTTGGTGTGGTGATGCTGGTAGTGGATGCTGATGTAGGTGTGAGTGTGGATGTAACTGGGAGGGGAGTGGAGGAGGGGGTGGAGGAGGGGGAGACAGTGGAGGCTGTAGATGCTGTCATGTCTGCAATGGGATGTTGTTTGTGTGAGTGCCTGTGGGATGAAGTGTGGTGCTTGTGTTTGCCTGTGCCACTCTTGAGTGTTGCCTTGTGTGCATGCACGTCTGTTTGTGTGCTTGGGATGAGTTGGGGTTGAGGAGAATGGGACTGGGAGGTAGAAGTTGGAGGGGGGACGGTTGAAACAGGGACAATGGCTGCCATCAGGGAGGAGGCCAGATCTTGAAATGATCTCTGTTGGGCTGCAAAACACCATGAATGCCCTCCAGGAATGCATTGCATTGCTGCATCTGGGATGCCAGTCCCTGGATGGCATTCACAATGGTTGACTGCCCTACAGAGATGGATCTCTGGAAGTCAATAGCCTTCTCACTCAGGGCAGCAGGGCTCACTGGGGAAGGGCCTGAGGTGCCTGGGGCGAAGGAGATGCCCACCCTCCTGGGTGAGCGGGCATGGGCTACTCGCTGAGGGGCTACTGGGAGGGCAGTGCTGGTATGGGGGTGGCGGCTGTACCTGCAGCTGGGGTGGTCACAGAGATGTCCACCACCACCAGGGAGCTCCCATAGGAGGAGGTATCAAAGTCTGTGTTGTCCCCTCCAGTCTCTGCCGTGGTGCTCCCCTCGACCTCCTTCCCACTGGTTCCCTCGGCGTTGGTGGACTCTGCCTCCAGGGTCCTGTGGGATGCAGCTCCCTTTGTCTCCAGTGCCTCTGCTCCTCTGCCAGATGATGCTGATGCACACGAGGACAGGATGACAAAACAAAAAAGGGGGGGAGAGAGACAAAGGATACACTGGGTCAATGACTGCCCCAACACCACAGTTGGCATACACAGCACCCTCACACACAGGGAACAGGCCTACGCACTATGCATTGCACTACTAGTGATATTGCTAGCCACCAAGGCATGAGGAGGTGCACACACCGCCAACTGCAGCACACCTGGGACACATGCAGACCTGTCTAGAGGTGAATACTAACAAGCTAGGTTACCTGTATTTGCCATGCAACCATTACCCATCAGAGGACCTACGCTGCTATGTCTGGCCTGGTGTTAGGGGCACCCACTAACACACAACCACCACCCGGATACTACACCACCCACCATAAATTGTAATGATACCCACAGAACTCACCCCCTTGTGGCTGCTGTGATGCCCTCAAGCGCCCATCCAGCTCTGGGTAGGCCACTGCCAGTATGCGGGCCATCAGGAGGGTCAGACAGGCACCCCTTCCTCGTTGGGAGGCCATCCCCAGCTGGGCCTCCGCAGTCTTCCGTGCCCAGCGTCTTAGGTCCTCCCACCGTTTCCGACAGTGGGTGCTCCGCCTGCCATAGACCCCCAGGGTCCACACGTACTTGGCGATGGCATGCCATAATCCCTTCTTTTGATGGGCGCTGACCTGCAGAACCAATACAGACAGGAGGACACCATTGAACAAACAGTCCAGCCTGTTACACAAATGGCCCACCATACCCGTTTCCATCACCATTGGCACACACATAGCCCAGCGCAAAACATGTACCCCGCCAAACAGACAATCCCCCTCACCCACCCTTACACGATGTCTTCACATACATCTCCCTGCATTCATGCCACTTGCATCGTGCGCACAGTGTACTCACCTGTTCGTCTGGAGGCCCATACAGCAGTCCGTACTGGGGTAGGACCCCATCCACCAGTCGCTCAAACTCCTCTGAAGTGAAGGCTGGGGCCCCTTCCCTAGTCACCGGCCATGGTAGGTTCCAGACACAGGCCACAGCAGCACATGCAGTGTAGGTCTTCTCCTGTGGAAGGTCAGGAAATGAGTGAGGAATCAGGTAGAAAATGGCAGTCACGTCCGCGACGGTGTATACCGTCACTGCTGGCATACATCCCCATTGGCCGCTATTCCCCGTAGGGCCCAATAATATCCAATGAAGATTTTGCACAGCGGTTCACGACCGCCTACCGCCACGGCTCACAACGTCGGCGGATTTACCTCGCTTCCACCTGTCCCTCCACACAGGACAGACAACACCATTTCAGGGGGGGAAACAGGCCTAATGATACTTGCTGATTCACAGGATAAAAGGCACATACTTTTCAATTCCACTGTCCCATCACATGAATGCACTTTGTACACTGAGGTTGGGGTTTCATTGTTCAAATTGTGACAGCCAACCACTCTTGTGGCCCTTAGATACCTGCCGCTGTGGATGAATAGGAAATGGAGACATACCCCTGTGTACAGACCCCTGGTGGACTTAGCTACACTGGAGAACAGGCACATTATACTCACCTATAGACTGGACAGGGCCACAATCACAGAGCTGTGTGCCCAGTTGGAGCCTGACCTGAAATCAGCTATCCGTCATTCCACTGGGATCCCCCCTCTTGTGCAGGTTCTATCAATGCTCCATTTCCTGGCAACTGGTTCCTTCCAAGTGACAGTCAGCTTGGCAGCAGTAATGTCACAGCCAATTCTTCTCAATCATGCTGGCAAGGGTATTGTCCGCCCTGATAAAACACATGTGCAGCTACGTAGCTTTCCCCCAGGCTGAAGATTTGGCCACTGTGAAGGTCAGGTTTTATGCAATGGGACATAACCCCAATACAATTGGGGCCATTGACGGTACACATATTACGTTTATCCCCCCTGCCAGAATGAACAGGTGTACAGAAATCATAACAGTTTCCACTCCATGAATGTGCAGATGGTGTGCCTGGCGGAAGAGTGCATCTCCCACGTCAATGCTAAGTATCCTGGGTCGGTGCATGGTGCCTTTGTCCTGAGGAATAGCAGCATCCCAAATGTGATGGCCCGACTATAGAGGCACAGGGTGTGGCTTATAGGTGAGCCTTGGTCTCCACCCAGTGTATGTTGGTGTATGCCTATGCTGTTGACCAAATAGGATAGTGTGTGGCTAAATGTTGCCCCTCAATATTTGCAGGTGACTCTTGTTACCCAAACCTATTGTGGCTGCTGACCCCTGTGAGGAATGCCAGGACAAGGGCTGAAGAACGTTATAATGAGGTACATGGGCGAACCAGAAGGATAATTGAGAGAACCTTCGGCCTCCTGAAGGCCAGGTTCAGGTGCCTACATCTGACAGGTGGATCCCTGTGCTACTCACCCGAGAAGGTCTGCCAGATAGTAGTGGCATGCTGCATGTTGCACAACCTGGCCCTCAGACCAAGTGTACCTTTTCTGCAGGAGGAGGATATTGGAGTTGCCCCTGTGGCAGCAGTGGACCCTGAGGACAGTGAGGATGAGGAGGCAGAGGATGAGTATGTGGACAACAGAACATTAGTGATCCGTCAGTACTTCCAATGACACACAGGTGAGGCAGTGAAACTTCACATTTCCATGACTATTGTTGTATTCTTTGTGGCATTGGCATGCTGGCATTACCCACTTGTTTCCTCTACTTACTGTTACCTATGGATTGTCATTTTACAGATGTTGGTGATATGACAACAATGTCCTGATGTGATCACAACAGCCAGAAACAGATCATTCATTCTATGCTCTCACTATGTACAGGTCATTTGCAATGGATGTAGCTGTTTCAATCAATACAACTTTTCAAACATGAAATACTAGTAGTCAAAGTTTGTCTAAGGGCGTTTATTGTAGTGCTAAGAAATAGAGGGTAAAGTGCAATGGAATGGGGTGATGATGGGGGAAAGTCGAGGGTATTGTTCCAGTCTGTTTGTAGCACAGGTGCAGTGTCCAAGGGGGACATAGGAAGGGGAGCTATAGCAGTTCACAGTGGACAAGGTGACGGTGTGGGACACAAGGGGGACAATCAGGAGAGTCTCATTTCCTGGTGGTGTTCTTGGCAAGTGTTTCTGGCTTCTGTCTGGGTCGTAGGGAACATTTGCGGGATGGTTCACCTTCTGCAGGGGGAGGGGTGCTGGTGACCTCTGGGTCCTGTGGCGGGGCCTCCTGGCCACTAGCAGCAGTGGAAGTGGCGGGCTGGTCGATGGATTGGCTAGTGGCAGGGCCCACTGGTGTGCTGTTGCCTCCCTCATGATGTTGGCCATGTCTGCCAGCACCCCTGCTATGGAGATCAGGGTGTTGTTGATGGTCTGCAAGTCCTCCCTGATCCCCTGATACTGTCCATCCTGAGCCGTCTGTTCTCCTGCACGTTGTCAAGGATCTGGCCCGTCGTGTCTGGGAATGTTGGTCGGCTCCCAGGACCTTGGAGAGTGCCTCCTGGAGAGTCTGTTCCCTGGCCTGTCCTCCCCCTGGTTCACAGCAGTCCTCCCAGTGTCCCTGTGAGCCTGTGCCTATGTCCCCTGAATGGTGTGCCCACTGCCACTGACCCAAGTCCCTGATTGTCTTGTGGGCGAGGTGTGGCCTGGGGTCCCTGTACAGGTGGGAACACTGCTGATTGACGTGTCCTGGGGACAGAGGTCTGGGTACGCTGGGTCGGTGCTGTGGTGTTGGATCCTGATGGGGGAGGCTCTGTGGTGGTCTGTGAGTGGGCTTGGGTGACCGACTGTGGATACAGTGGTCCCTGATCGGCCAAGTAGGTCCTACAGATCCTGAAGTCCAGTGTTACTGTCATCACTGGGGGCATCTTCTGTTGGGGGACTGAATAGTGGTGGCACCTCCTCTCCACTGACATTGGCTGGAGTGCC
This sequence comes from Pleurodeles waltl, assembly GCF_031143425.1. NCBI lineage: Eukaryota > Metazoa > Chordata > Amphibia > Caudata > Salamandridae > Pleurodeles > Pleurodeles waltl. Next base: position 497,660,536 of record NC_090445.1, read on the forward strand.
TGTGGGGATGTAAACAATATATTATGCTTCATGTGTCTGGCATTTGTACTTCCCTAGCTTTCCCTCTGTGGTTGGTGTCCCCCTGCCTGCTTTTGCTTGTGTATGGTGATGTATTATGGTTATGTTAGTTTCCCTATGCTGTGCATGCTTTAGTGATGGGTGTCCATGCAGGGCTGGGAGGGGTGTCCAAGCACTGGTATGGCATGCAAGGCTTGGCATTCGGGCTAGTCAGATGTATGGGTGCATTGTGTGGGTGGAGTGGAGTGAAGGGCGTGAGCGTGGGGGTGTGAGATGGCATGCAGGTATTGGGGGGGTGATGGGTAGTAAATATTGACTTAACAGTGTCCAGTCCTCTGACAAATCCAGCGAGTCCCTCAAATGCAGTATTGCCAGTACCTGCTCCTCCCATGCTGTGAGCTGTGGGGGAAGAGGTGGGGGTCCATGGCGAGCTGGTGTCTTGCTGCAATGGAACGTACCTTCCCCCGTAGGTCGTACCTTCCACCCCTTCCTGATGTCATCCCTTGTTCTTGGATGCTGTCCCACGGCGTTCACCCTGTCCACGATTCTCCGCCATAGCTCCATCTTCCTTGCAATGTAAATCTGCTGTACCTGTGCCCCAAAGAGCTGTGGCTCTACCCTGACAATTTCCTCCACCATGACCCTTAACTCCTCCTCAGTGAAACGGGGGTGCCTTTGTGGTGCCATGGGTGCTTGAGGGGTGTCTGGGTGTAAGTGGTGTGTGTGTCTAGTTGTCTCTGTGCTCTTCTTCTCATTCTCCTGGCAGCAATTGTTGTTTGTAAAGTGTTGTGTGTAATGTGGGTGGGTGTTTTATAGTGGTCTGAGTGTGTTTGTGCGGTGTGTGTATGGGTGTCAGTTGTATGTTTTTGGCATTGGCCAATGTGGTGTTGTTTTGTATGTGGGTGTCCAATCTGAGGGCAGGGGTATGTACAGCCAATGGTTTATCGTCGTTGAATATCCGCAGTGGTGATTCGTGGGTCATAATGTGGGCGTTGTTTTGTTGGCGTAACGGCATGGGTTTTGGTACTGCCACTTTATCACTGACCTTTGGGCTGGCGGATTTGTGTATGTGGCTGTATTCTGTCAGATTGGTGTGAGTGTGTCATAATATGGTGAACGGATATCTGCCACCGCGGCAGAAAGTTGGTGGCCGTCAGCATGGCGGTAAGTGGGATTTACTGACAATGTCATAATGAGGGCCATAATGTCAAACTTTTGGATATGTCACCCAATCTTCATTAGAAAGTTTATCCTGAACCTCCTCAATGTTCCAACAAAATCAAATGCATACCATGCCCGCAGTCTACATTGGTCATATCAGCATTCACATTACTTAATAGCTGAGGGGCAGCAGAGGGGGATAATTAAAAGAAACCTCAGTTACATCAGTTGGACCAATTATAATGTGGGGTAACCCCAGGTGTCAATCATTGTCTGTAAGCCCTGATAAGGCCTCAAATTGATTAGGGTGGGCAAGTGATACTGGGGGTAATGACCTTTGCAGAGATTTTTGGGTATTGCTATGCAAAAGGCTAGGGTTATCGCCAAATGGGGATGGATAAAAATATCCTAGAAGATGTGCCTTTATTTTACTGGAACTTGTACCCGTGACACTCAGGCGTGGCAATAAAAAACAGAGACACCAAGGATTTTAAAAGTTTAAAACAATGCAATCCCCCTCAATGGACTTCACTGTGGGACCAACCCAATTTACTCTATGGGCCATAATAAGTTTGTAAGTAACTGCTGGGTGACAGTCTGTATTCCTTCTGCACCAGCATGCAGCTTTGTTTATATGGCTTTGACAAATTCTTGGTTGAGAAGAAGAGATGGACTGAGATTGTTTGGGTGAGATCTTAATTCCAGATGAATAATTGCATTGCAGTTCCCAAGCAGGGTCTGAAGAGTCCGTACCCCTGTCTCCCTGTGCACACTGTTTGGCGATAGACGTGGGAGTGCTGTTGCTAGGTCAATTAGTGTGGACTTTGGAAGACTCCGTAGGAGCATTAGATGGAAAACCTGTAGTGCAGACTTCATTTGCTTGTAAAATGGACACAGCCTTGGTTTACCAAACCCACCTGGAGGTACGGGAGATGCACTAATTTGATGGCCTTCTTTAATGACAGTTACCAAAAACTCAAGTTGATCTTCAATAATCCTCCGCCAGATCAGAGTCCCCAGCTTAATCATTGTACGTTTTAGAGCATCTGAAATTAGGTTTTTAATAAGAGAGTAATGCTCCTCAGATGAGGTTAAAGTCCTGCCTTTCCCCTCATGGTTATTCAAAATATTTTCTTCCTGGCTGGAGTTTTGCAAGCTCCTTTGAAAGACAAGTCATTGCTTTTTTGATTTGGTACCGACTTCTAATCTTTTCCTTTTTCCTCCCTTAAACTTTGATCTCTCTTACGAGCCTGCAATCTACACTAGAGATTGAGGGTGACTACCAACATTTTTAACAGGGTTATTAAGGATCACCGTGGTAGAAAGGGGAACTGTAGGTTGGGATACTCACCGATCCACTGCATCTGGAAATACCAGTTCCTGTACCACAATCAATTCGAGGAGCGGTGGCGAAGACAGGGACAGTCTTCTTTCTGCAAGTTCGATTTCTTTGCTAATTACATCCACCACTCACTGCAGGAAACCATCAAGAGTGGTACTAGTAATGGGTGGTGCAAGAATTGTTTTACATTTCCCCGTGGCTACTGCTTCAATAAAGATCAGTCCCTGACAATAAATTGTTGGGGGTCAATGAGAACAGACAGTCAAATTTTAGAACAGCTAATAAAGCCCTGGCCGGAAAGTTGCACACGGTACCTTATAACGTCTACCAATCCACCAGAGTTTTAGGCCAAGTGAGGTGGCCCAGCCCAGCCTCGACCGGCCATGGACAGGTGCAGACGGGCCACTCTTGGCCCGGGCTTTGTCCGAGCGCAAGCCCAGGAGCGTCCCACGCATGTCCCAAGCTGCATGAATAAGAGCATCCTTATGAAGCACCTCTGGGCGCCGTGATGATGGTGGCAGTAGTGACCCCTCTTGCCATAGGCCAAGCCTGGGCTTGTAGTCAGGAGTCCCGTCTGCAGTGGATGTGTCCCACGCTGTGAAAAGAAGAGAGTTCTAATGAAGTGCCTCTGGGTGCAGTGATGACGGTGTCAGTAGCGGCCCCTTTTGCCACAGGTCAGGCTGGTATGTGTAGTCAGGAGTCCCGGCCTGTAGTGGATGCATTATGCACTGCAGGAAGAAAAGCATCCTTCTGAATTGTCTCCAGGTGCAGTGATAACGGTGGCAGTAGCGGTCTCTCTTGCTGTAGAGTAGGCTGGGCCATGTAGTCAGGAGCTCTGGTCTGCAGTGGATGCATGTGGCGGTGACCTCATAATGTATAGGTCAAATTGCAAATTTAAGGAATGGCCACAAAAGGTTGGTGTGCAATTTGTGACCACTTTTTGTGGCCAGTCTTTTCGTACACCTGACTAAATATTATATTAAGGATTTTTTCAAATTATTGTGATTTTTAATCAGATTAGGAAATAAGTGATACAGGACAGGAACATTTTATTAAGCCCAATAAAGAAACCAGTGAATGCATGACTTGAAAAACAATTTGTGAAGACTATCCACATAATTATGTTGTTTTTGATACAGAGAAAAAATCACATGCAGAGTGTTGTAAATAACGGCTATATGTAGGCCAGTCCGGGGTATGGCATAGGGACATCTGATTGCCAGCACCTACTTACTTAATACACTGAAGTCAGAACTTTTGCTGACAGTGTATTTCTGTGTTTATGTGATATAGTCAGTTCGTATAAATTAGTTTCAGCCTGTGGAAGGGATCTGCTCCAGTGGCCTTTTACGTGACAATGTAGGATACCAGCATACTTCACAACAGTGTTAGTAACAAGGATTATCTGGTGGAGGACTTTCCACCTTTGATCACTACATCATCCAGGCCTTTACATTATTTTGATATAATGTCATCACTTATCGATATGACTCGTACACAGGAAATTCACAGCATTTTCATAGCTGTCAACACAAGGTTTTCACCTGGACAGAGATCAATTTTTTATTTGGAGTTGGAGTTTCTAATATTCATAAGTATAAGTGCATCAGGCCACTTCGAGGTGGACCAGGTACACACTTTAGCCAGCTTGGGTTTTATAATTCCAGTCATTTTGTCAAAAACACCTGCATCTTCTGGTCTTTAACTACAATGGAACATTTGCCCAATTTGCAAAGTTACACACAGGAGCTTTAAGATCTAATTTTTGAAGTGGGTACTTCTGTCTGTCTCAATATAAGTAGGCATACCAAATCCAAATATGTTGATCTACTCCCTCATTAATAGTAATAAAATCTGACTGCTATCAAGTGAATGGTTCTGCAGGCTTTTCTATGTGACTCATTGCCACTAATGTACACTTTCACAGATTGATTTTCTGACAAGTAACACATCTTTGACATAAGATCTTCAATGATAGCTTGAAAACAAGTACTATGCCAAAATTATCTGAAAACCCTAACCAGGCTGTATCTCCCTACATGAGATTGGTTGTGGATTAACAGGGCCGTAGCTGACAGCATTGACTCAGGAAGTACATATTGGTGTTGTGGAGTTACCCATATATCATTATTGTCCCTTTTACAACCAGTTGTTTCCCAACTCCTCTTTTCATCCTCTAGTACATCCTTCTGAATCTCTCTAAGCTCATTCAATATTGCTTGTAAAGGGTTCAACAAAAACAGTTTACATTATTGGCTTCATCATTTTCAGTTTCAGATCTACTTTTGTCTTGCTCTTTTGAATTGATTGTTCAGTTTCCAGAGCACAATACCTGGCAACCTTATTGGCATAGCAGTTGCCCACGGTGACTATGTTACCACCAGACATATGAGCAATATATTTTAAAAACAAAATTTCTTAAGGTTGGTATAGGGCCTCCAACAGACTAAGGGGGGCCAAACTCTTCACGCCCTCAGACCATGGCCTGAACCCCGCCGGCCCTAATAGGACTTCACTGCAGGGCCGGTGGGCAGTGAACAGGGCCTTAACATTGATGCCGGCTCCTAACAGAGCCGGCGACAATGTGATGGTGCAGCAGCATCCGCCGCGCATTCCACTTCCCGTAATGTGGGCAGTGGAATGCGCAGTGGGGCTGTGCATGGGGGCCCTGGCATGGGCAGTGCCAGGGCCCCAAGGACCCCCGAGTTCCCCATTTCGGCCAGCTTTCCATGGCGATGCAAAACACCATGGAAAGGCTGGCTGATGGGGACTCCTAATCCCCAGGGCGGCGCTGCATGCAGCGCTGCCCTGGATGATGAGAAACCACCGGGACCACCAGGATGGCGGCTTGCGGCAGCCTGGCTTTGTCAGTGGTCTGACAGTGGTGGCTCCACCACAGGCATAATGTGGCGGTCCTACCGCCAGCCTGTTGGTGGTGGGGCCATCAGCGCGAGTCTGGCGGTCATGCGACCGCCAGACTCGTAATGACCGCCTAAATGTGTATCCCATTCCAAACTGGAGTACTAGAGGATGTCATGGCCACAACTGCCCAAAATAATGTACCACTCCAAAACCATACTGGCTGTCTTTGTAGATTGTCTTATTCAGTTCATTAGCTAGGCAGCATGCTCTTGTCAGGGCAATCAATTCTGCTACTTTTACTGGAGTTACATCACACAAGTGTGATGCTTCAACAATATCAGAAATAGAACATACTGTGTAAGGTGCTCTCAGTATTCCTTGATGGTGTCTCAGACAAGAAGCATACAGAAAGAAAGTTAGATCAGACTTATGAAGTAGAGTATCTTCTATGTCTTGTCTTGGTTTGGTTCACAATTCTGTTACATCTATGAAGTCATAGTCAGATTCTTCATCATCCTCATCATTTTTTGGAATTTTCAGCAGTTTTCCCGTATCCAAAGTTTACTATCTTCTGATTGAAATGTTAACTCCCAATATATTTTGCTCGTATTTTTTTCAGACTACTGTTTGTCATGTGCTAAGTTAGTGTATTAGTCAGCAAATGCTCAACTCAATAAGGGACTAAAACAATAGGTGGGTAACCCCTTGCTCTCTTCTATTGCCAGACAATCAGCTCCTTCAGATTTCAGACAACCAGGAAGAGCGGCAGCTACTAAATCTAATTTAGAAGAGAAGTAAGTGACAGAACGCTTTACTTCATCATGCTTTTTAACCAGGACAGAAAGTTTACCCTTTATCTTTCATGGCAGTACAAAAACAAATCCTTCTCTCAAATTGACATTCCTACAGCTAGTGCGCTAGAGAGTTTGACTCTGACCTCTAGGAACGCATTCATGCATTTGTTGTAGAATGGGACTGAATCCACTGTGTTTTGTTGAGAAAGTCTTACTAAAGGCTTTGCAGTCAGCGAAAAGCTTGAAATGCACTGATGAGAGTAGCCAGCCATTCCCAAAAACATTCTCACTTGGCTCTGGGCAGTCAGAGGATTCATTTTCAGGATTACAAAAACGTGATACTTTTCTCAACCCTTTATCAATGTGATGACCAAAATAGATTACTTCTTTCATATGGTACTGCATTCTCATAGGTGAGACTTTATTATCATTGTCAGGAAGCAATTATATCCAACCTGCAATCTTCTTTTGTCTTTGATATGACCATTCCCAGCGCTGAATTACAGTGCAGCAACAGATGTTTTTTAGAATCTCACTATAGACTGAGGGGTTTTCTGTATATCATTGTGCGATAAGAACAAGGACTTTACTGACAAATAAAAATGAGAAAAGATATTGACTATTCTCAGTAAGAGAAACTGAAAATAATGCTTGACACAAGTCAATGACTGTGTACTATACTGCATACAGAGGAATCTGAAACAAAGTCACAGCAGGATCCGGGACTACTGGACAACATGGAGCTAAAATTTCATTTAATTTCCTAAGACCACAAACTACCCTCCATGTGCCACTTGGCTTTTTAATGGCGATCACAGGTGAATTGCAAGGACTAGCAAGAACCTCTGTCAGAAATCCCTGTTCTATCTTTTTGGTTGATGGACTTCATTCCATTTTCTGCTTCTCGTGAAAGTTTATATCAATGTGTTCAAGCATAACGGCTTCTGTTTTTACTGTAAACTTTAGCAGCTTTACCCTTTTAATAAATCAATCTCTTTTCTTATAAATTCCTATACCTCAACTTTCACTGTGTGTCCCAAGTCAAGAGGCAGGTTATATTTTGTAAGAAGTGGGAATAACTGAATGTTTGATTCTATTTTGAACTCTAAATCTTCATCTTGGGTTTGAATTGAGACATCATCTGTTGTATAGTAAATCTTGCAATTCATCTCGTAAAGCAAAACCAATCCTAGTAATGAAAAAAGGCTGAATCACACGTTATAAATTACTGCTGATTTTCTATTGAACCTATTTTTACAGGAACATTTACTGAAACCCAATTCTTAATTTGCTTATTGCTGAATTCTACAACTTGGACGTCTTTTCTCTAGTGGGTAGACCTGGACCCTCTTTCGAGGGGATAAAATCAGTATCCATTGAGAATGATACGGGGTGGCCATTCACCTCAGCTTCTACATGTGGGCTACTCTGGTCTATCTGTAGGACAGCACCAAGCATAGAATGCTCCTTCCCCATAGGCACTGCTCATTAATCACATGCAGTGTAAACTGGGAAAATTCACTATGTTACCAAAGGATTTTTGCTGAAACCCTGAATTCTGACAATAAGGCATTTTATTTCTCATGTTGTGCTGCTACAGGCATATTCCTATAGAATTACCCTTAATTTTGCACATTTTGCATCAGTGTCTGTTGTTCTGAGGTCATCTGATTTGCATTTTGCTGCATTTGAGGAACAAAATCAAAGTAACCAATGTTTCTACAGAGATGACAAGTTATGCTCTTCTTAAGCATGTTGATGTTTGCATTAATTTCAGTATTATTCACAAATCCCCTACCTCTGCCCTGAAAAACCACATTCCAAACTTGTGCAGAGAATATATATTATTTCCTTGTAAATCATCTCCTTGCATCCGAAAATTCGAATTCACCCCAGAATTTGCATTATCAACAAAACCAAAATTCTGATCCTGGTTCTCCATCTGAAGCTTTTCCATTTTTCCAACCATCAGCTTCTCCTTAATCTTTCTTTGCTTAGCATTGAAGCCATCACTGCAATACTTTGCATACTTTCATATCTCATCAATGCTCTTTTTCTACCAGCATATTACACTCTGCTTAATATGAAAACTAAGATCCAGATGCAAACCCTAAACAAAAGCAGATACGAATCTACTAATATCTTCTTTTGCTGGCTCTTTGACTCCCGCCCTCCCCAGCTGAAAGTGGGGTAACGTACCCAACCCCTTGAGAGTTCTCTTCTCTAAGGTGAAAGAATCTGGAGAGACCATCATCAATGGGGTGGTCAGTCCCCGGACGATGCTCCATCGTAAAGTCCATTCCCTGTAGGGAGATGGACCACCTGAAGGGTTTAGGATTCACCTCTCATTCACATGAGCCATTTGAGGGGTCTGTGGTTTGTCAAATGCTTCTCTTTCAATGGCAAACCAACTCTGTTCTCGTGAAAGTAACCTCCTGTTAATGAAGACTACTGGTTGGTCTAAGCCCTCCTCATTCAGCTGTGCTAAGACTGCCCTCTGCAATGCTCTGAAGCATTGGTCTACACTTTGAATTCCTTGGAGTAATCAGGGGCCAGGGCACAGGTGCTGTGCACATGGCTACCTTGAGAGAATCAACGGCTTTCTGACAAGCATCTGTCCAGATCAACAACCTGGGCTGCTTCTTAGAAGTCAGCTTAGTTAATGGGGCAACAATGGTGCCATATTGCTTAAAAAATCTTCTGTAATAGCCAGTCAGGCCTAGGAAGGATCTCACTTCTTTTTGGATTGTAGGTAGTTTCCAGGCCATGGTGGTTTCAATCTTGGCTTGGAGGGACTTCACCTTGCCACCACCTACCAGGTGTCCCAAACACACCACAGGCACCTGCCCAATATGGCACTTGTTGGCCTTCATGGCCAGGCCCGCCTGTTGCAGGGCCTGAAGCACCTCTTGGAGGTAATGCAGGCGTTCCTCCCAGATGGCTCTGTAGACGTCAATGTTGTCCAAGCAGGTAGCACAGAAAGCCCCCTTGCCAGCCAGGACCCTGTTAATCAAGCATTGGAAGGTAGCAGGGGCATCCTTCAAGCCAAAGTGCATCACCCGGAATTGGTAAAGACCCTCAGGGGTTGAGAATGCTGACCTCTCTTTTGCTCCCTCAGTCAAGGCAAGTACCCTGATGTTAAATCAAAAGTACAGAGGAATTTGGCAGCGTCTAGCTCACCTGATCTGGGAATGGGGTGCTTGTCAGTCTTGGTGATGGAATTGAAGCTTCTGTAGTCCACGCATAACCACAGTTCGGCTTTGGCACATGGTAGGGCAGCCTTTGGTACGAACGCCACAGGGTAGGACCAGGGACTGCTAGAGGGTTCAATCACCCCTAGAGCTAGCATCTTGGAGACTTCCTCCTGGGTGCTGTCTCTTACCCTGTCTAACAACCTGTAAATTTTGTTCTTTACAGGGGGACTGTCTCCTGTGTCAATATCATGGATACACAGATGTGTGAGTCAAAGGGTGAGTGAGAACAGGGAGGCGTACTGTCCCAGTGACTGGTAACAGTTACATTGTTGCTCTAGGGTCAGGGTGGAAGAGAAAAGGTCAGGGAAAGGTTCACTCTCCTCCTCCACACCCTCATCTGTCACAAGGAGCAGGTTCACTTTGGACCTCTCAATTTGAGGCTTGAGTCTATTGACGTGGAACACCCTTTGGTAGTTTCTAAGTGTCTGGGGACCCAATAAGTAAGTAGCTTCCCCCTTACGTTCCTTGATACCGTGTGGGCCAGTCCAGCGGTCTGTGCTCTACTGGCTTCATGACCCATACCAGAGTTTTATTACTTACTGGCTGGCCTCGAGGTTGCTCTTGGCCTTTTTCCAGAAGCGGTGCATCTGGTTCTGGAAGGCCAACATGTAGCTGACCACAATCTGGGAAGGTTTCCTGGGAGCTTTCTCCCACCCCTCCTTGACACTGCTCAGAGTGCACTGTGGCTTCTCCCTGTAGGCAAAGAGAAAGCATGGCAAGAGGATGTCCCACTTACACCTCATGGCCTCAGGTACGCCCGCAATCATGTCCTTCAAGGTCTTGTTGAACCTTTCAGCTAGACCACGGGAATGGGGGTGATAAGGTGTGGTGAACTTATAAGTTACACCACACGCATTCCACATGGACTTCATGTTTGCAGACATGAAGTTAGTGCCTCTGTCAGACACTATCTCTTTTGGGAACCCCACACAGGTAAAGAGCCACATCAGAGGTCTTCTGAGTAGCGTGTGGCATGGACCACCAAGCAATGAACCGGTTGCCTAGGGCTGTCTTGGGGTCCAATGAACCCATGAAGCTGATGCCCACCCTTTCAGATGGGGTGGAAACAACAAGAAGTGAGATCGGGGAGCTTTCAGCTTTTTCCCTGACTTCCCACTGGCTTAGCAGGTGGCACAGGACCTGCAGAATGTATCTGAGGCGGTCTTCATTCGGGGCCAATAAAAGTGGGCAGTAAGCCTGGTGAAGGTCTTGTCTTGCCCTAAATGTACTGTCAGTGGTATGTCCTGAGACAAACCCAGTAAAAAGGCCCAGTAACTCATGGGGGGACCACCAGCACACATGCTGCCCCCGCACCTGAAGCCTTAGGCTCGCTATATAGGACATCATTGTCCTAGTAGATTAGGTGATCCCCAGAGGCTTCACCTACTTCATGGACTAAGGCCTGTCACCTCAAGCCCTCAAGAGTGGGACACTCTCTCTCTGTGCTTTACAGAATTCCTTCTTGGTGGGCCCACCCTCAACTTGCCAGCCATCAAGCTTGGGTAGGTCGCCTAGGGTGCCAATGTCCTCCCTGGTTGCCTCAGGGGCCTCCTCCTTAGGGATCCCATTAACCTCCACCACAGGAACTTCAGGGACCTGTTTCCCACGCCCCTTGCCTTTCTCCTTGGCAGGTGTCTGGACCATTATTCCAGACACCCTTGACTACCTTTGTTGGCAGCCATGGACCACGGGTCATACAGACCCACTCAGTCAATCACATTATCTCCAGTGGGACTTGAGCTCTACCTCCTTTCAGGTAGTTTGCTCCAGATCATTGCTTAACAGACAATCTACAGGAATAGCAGAGCTCAAAGCAAGTTTTAGAGTACCAGAGACCCCACCCACTGCAAGAGAACCAGAGCCACTGGTAGATGGCTCGCATGATTCTTGTCGTCTATGACTTGGTGGAATATGTTTGGTAGGACCTGCTCTGCTGGCTCCTATGTTATACACAGCCTCCACCCATTTCCCATTAATGGTGACCCACTGCCTATACTTGGAAGTATTGGCAGGCATGTTTGCTTTTGCCACCATATCTTTATCCCCTAGGGACACTAGGGCTACCTATTTCTGTTCCCTAAAACTGTCAACACCAGGACAGTGCGCGCTCTACGGGCGTCTAGAATGCAAAAACCCAACACTCTCAAGATAATGTAATTTATGCATTGTGATGATATGTTATTGTTTAACCTTTTGCATTGCAGAATTCAATCCAGAAGATTCATTCTTAAGGTGCTTAAAAATACTGTTCCTTTCCAATGTATTGCTGCAGGCTTTCAGATTGAGTCAGGGTGTGGTCCCTTTCCAGGGCCTTCTAGAAGCTTCCCCTGCAGCAAGCCTGGGTGTGGTTGTGAGCTGGGCCAAGACTCTATAAAAGGGAGTCAGCCCAGCTCCATGTGCTCACTATTCAGAGGTCCCGGTGCAGAGCAGCAGCAACTTCCTGAGCTCCTGTTCCGGTGGCCTACCTTGACCTTCCAGGCCTCTGTGCTTTATTCTTCAGTGGTGATCCTTAGTCAGGGCAGTAAGACAGACGTTGGGCTGGGCCCCCGACCCCGTATTCGAAGACACTCTAATTCTTGGGCCTAATTCCTGATGTTAATAACATTTTGCTCATGCGCGTGTAACTCTGTGTTTAAACTTTTCATGGCATTTGTATGCACGCATTCGAATCAGCAAGACGCGCGATTCCTTCCTTGGAAGTAATTCATGTAATTCATTGTGCGTTACCATTTCTTAGCAGTTTCATGGTAGCCTTCGAATCGGCAACACGCGCGATTCTTTCCTTGAGTGCTTTTCATGTTATTCATTGTGCGCTACCATTTCTTGGCATTTGCATGGTGGCATTTGAATCGGCAAGACGCGCGATTCTTTCCATGAGTGGTTTTCATGTTATTCATTGTGCGCTACCATTTCTTGGCAGTTTCATGGTGGCATTCGAATCGGCAAGACGCGCAATTCTTTCTTTGTGGTTAATTCATGATATTCATTGCGTGCTACCATTTCTTGGCAGTTTTCATGGTGGCGTTCGAATCGGCAAGACGCGCGATTATTCCTCGTGTATAAATAATGTAAATTATTGTGCGCTACCATTCTAAGACATTTTCTTGGTAGAATTTTGAGTTGACACGTCGCATGATTTATTCCTTGAATCTACGTTGTGTGATTTCATGGTGCACAATCCTTTATGGTGTTCAATACACATATAAAAACCTGCAATGTGCGCAATTCACTTTCCAATGTTTTTTCTGTGATGAACACAACAAGACCAGAGTTCTAGATGTAATGCTGTGTGTTCCTGATATGTATTCTTAAAAGGAGATTCATATGGTTGTTTAGAAATAGCTCAGAGTGTTTCCTGATTCTCATGCTAAAGAAAGTACTTGAATCTGAAAGTCTTATTGAACTTTTCCTGTTTTCTCCTCAGGTATTCGGTCATCTAAAGCCTAGTCAGTTTTAGGACTATTCTAGGGTTGTTCATGTTTTCGGAAAAGACAAAGCTTAGAGTTGTAGCATGGTACTGATTTCATGAGATGTAATTTTGATGTTGTGTTTTAACCTTTTGCTTCCTACAGGTCTCATTCCCAGCTGTTCCCTTCCTAATCCCCTTTTCCCCACTTGGACTCTCTTAGACTCTGTGATAAATCTAATCAGAGTATTGGAGCTGTCTTGTGGTGGAAGTGTTGGGAACGTGCACAGACCCGAAGATCTGGTGACTCTGACAGAATAGAGAGCCCATGAATTATTATTCTCCTGGTTTGTGTATGTTCTCAGCATGGCCACACTGGACGAGCTAGTCAAGGCTATCACACAGCTCCAGTCAGAAGTGGTATCATCAAAAGATTTAACAAATAGTCTAGCTGAAAGAGTGAGTCAGTTACAGGATAAGGTAGAGAAGAAAGAACAAAGTCCCACAGGTGTGTCTTGGCCAGGTACTTCTTCTCAGACTTCTGGAGGTAATCCGACTAACATTTCCCTCAGTGTTCCTTCAGCCATCCCTTTAGCTCCCCCAGAACGTTTCTCAGGTGACCCCTTGAAAGCACAATCTTTCCTGGTTCAAGTAGAATTACACTTCACCTGCAGACCACATACTTTTCCCGATGCCCAGTCCAAAGTGGCTTTCCTGTTGTCATATTTGTCTGGAGATGCAGCTACTTGGGCTATTCCTCTTGTGCACAAAGATAGTCCCCTGTTGTACAACTGGAGAAATTTTGTTCGTGAGTTTGAGCGAGTTTTTGATCGTAGAACTGTAACACTGTCAGCAGATCGTGAACTATTAGATTTACGTCAGGGGAATCAGAACTTAGTGTCATATTTAGCCAACTTTAATCGGCTGGTTGCTGAGACATCCTGGCCAGAGGAAAAACAAGCTGCCTTGTTTTACAAGGGACTCAAAGAGGAGTTAAAGGATATCTTGGCGCAAATCGACCCGCAACCTACAGACTGTCAAGAATTAATAAACCTTGTCTTGAGGCTTGACCATCGTTTAACTGAATGAAGAGGAACGCGTAAAAAGACTGAAAGATATTCCTGGCGTGTTCACGATAACAGAGACTAAAGAAATCCCAAAGAAAGAATCCCTGAACCGATGGAGATTGCAACCATCAGGAGACCTTTGACCAAAGATGAAAAGGACCTACACAGAAAAAATGGACAATGTCTCTATTGTGGGCGAAAAGGTCATTTGGTCAAAGACTGTTCAATCAAACCAAAGAACAAACAAGGTCCAGCTCAGAAGGTTGCAGCCAATGCATCAGTTGAGTCGGAAAACTAAAACACCCAAAATGCAGAGAAGGGTTGCTCTGGGGTGTCACTGTGGACCCTTCACAATCCAGACATCTCAAATTGGGAATAAGAGTTCAGGTCAAGAAAAAGACCTATTTCAAGAAGGCTCTAGTTGATTCTGGTGCTACTGGGAACTTTGTTGACGCCCAATTGGTTTGTGCATGGGGGATCCCATGTATTGAAAAGAAGACCCCAGAAATCATTCAGGCAGTCGATGGAAAACTCTTGACTGGAGGTCCGGTAACTCTTCAGACTGTCCCCTTGTCAGTAATTTGTGAAGGTAAAAATCAAAGAAAGAAACATAAAGAGTAACTTATCCTTGACGTGATCCATGCTCCCCAGTATGGGATCATCCTTGGCTTGCCATGGTTAACTCATCACAATCCAGAGATTAATTGGGCAGAACGAAAGGTTGTGTTCTCATCAGTGTTATGTAAAGAACAATGTCTTCAAAGGACTCAAGAATCGGAAGTTCGCAATTCTTACATAGCTACCGCCGCAGAGAAAGGAGTTCAGTTGCCCAAACAGTATTCATCTTATGAAGATGTATTTGATGAGAAGGAAGCAGAGAATTTACCTCCTCATAGATCTTATGACTCTCAAATTGATCTAGTCCCAGGTGCGATACTTCCCAATTGTCATGTGTATGCCCTGTCAAAACACAAAAATCAACATTTACGAAAATACTTGGATCAATTCTTAGAGAATGGTTTCATCCGCCCCTCTAAGGCTCCCACAGCTTCCCCTTTGTTTTTTGTTCCAAAAGCGAATGGAGAGTTTCAAGCTTGTATCGACTATAGGGGTTTGAACAAAATCACCATCAAGAACAAATATCCTTTGCCTCTAATTTCGGTCTTACTGGAACAAGTAAAGAAAGCAAAAATCTACACGAAGCTTGATGTTCGAGGTGCTTATTACTTGGTCAGAATGAGAGAGGGTGACGAATGGAAAACGGCATTCAAAACAAGATATGGCCTTTTTGAATACACCGTCATGCCTTTTGGTCTGTGCAATGCTCCAGCAGCATTTCAATTTTTCTTAAATGACGTTCTTAGAGAGTACCTCAATATTTTTGCCAAAGTCTACATTGATGACATTTTGATCTACTCAGACAATGAAAATGAACATGTTCAACATGTCAAGAAATTTTGGCAGCCCTTCGCAAAAACCATTTATATTGCAAACTAACTAAGTGTGAGTTTCATGTTACCACAGTTGAGTTTTTAGGGGTTATCCTTACCCCTCAAGGTATGGTGATGTCAGAAAAGAAAGTAAAAGCCGTATCTGATTGGCCCATCCCAAAGACTGTTCGTGATGTACAATGTTTCCTGGGCTTTGCAAATTTTTACCAGAGGTTCATCAACCATTTCTCCCAGACAGAGGCTCCCATTACTAAGCTATTAAGAAAGAAAGAAAAATTTGTATGGTCCCCAGAAGCCGATCAAGCCTTTTCAACCTTGAAAGAAGCCTTTTCCACTGCCCCAGTTTTGACTCATCCTGATGCGGATCGACCTTTCATAGTGGAAGCTGATGCTTCAGATGTGGCGATAGGAGACGTTTTGTCACAACGAAACAAAGACACTGGTCAGCTTCATCCTGTAGCTTGCATGTTTCGGAAGTTGAACAAAGCGAACAGAACTATGTCATTGCTGAAAATGAGCTTCTGGCGATTTGTGACGCCTTTAAAGAATGGAGGCATCATTTGTTGGGAGCCAAATATACTGTCACAGTATATACTGATCATCGTAATCTTCAATTCATCAGTTCCGCCAGACTTTTGACTCCTCGGCAATTACGCTGGATGCTGTTTTTTGCCGAGTTTGATTTTGTGGTAACTTTCCGGCCTGGTAAAGATAATCGCAAAGCTGACGCCTTGTCCCGCCAAGAGTCTACCACATTGCCTGCAGTTCAACCCTCCATGGCTATCATTGCTCCTGACAAGGTCCTATGTATCATTAAAAACAGAAGATTTATTTGAAGACATCCGCAATTCATTCACTGTTGAAAAATGGCAGACGTGGGCCCAAGCAGATCTAAAAAGGTCAATCAAGCAAGGATTACCCTTTCATGACGCTCGTTTGTTCGTGCCCACTACCAAACTTCACAAGATAGTGTTTCATTGGTTGCATGTTATACCTATGGCAGGTCACCCAGGTACTCCTAAAACTCTTGAATTAATCCAGCGCTAATTTTGGTGGCCTACCTTAACAAAGGATGTAAAAACAATGGTAAACAACTGCGAAGTCTGTGCTCGCACTAAAACAAGTCATTCAAAATCGAAAGGGTTGCTACAACCACTCCCAACCCCAAGTCGTCTGTGGGAGCACATCTCTTTAGACTTTATTAAGGTCTGCCAGTGGTTCAACAGCATTCAGTAATTCTGGTGGTAGTAGATAGTCTCACGAAATATGGACATTTCATTGCCTGTAAGAAATTACCTACCTCCAGTGAACTGGCAACTATCTTACTGAATAGAGTGGTTCGTTATGATGGACTGCCAAAAGTGATCCTCTCCGATCGGGGTTCGCAATTTGCCTCCAACTTCTGGAAGACATGGTGTAAAACCCTCCAAGTGACATCTACCCTATCTACTAGCCACCATCCTCAAACAGATGGTCAAACAGAGACTAAATCAGACTTTGAAGCAATACCTACGAGCTTACGCTGAAAAAGCACTTCATTCTTGGACATCAATGCTCTGGTTAGCTGAGTTAGCCTACAACAACTCCTTCCACACTTTTACTGGCGTTACACCCTTCTTTGGGTTGTTTGGCTATCATCCTCACACCTTGCCCATCACAATTCCTCAAGAAAGTTCTCTCACTCCAGCTGTGTCAGAAACCATTCAGCATTTGCATCAAATTCAGAAATCGATTCAACAGCATTTAGAAAAAGCCAAACAAAAATACAAAAAGCATTATGACAAGAAACATTGTGAGGGACCGCAGTATCAACCAGGAGACAAAGTGTGACTTTCCACAAAACATATAGACTTCAAGAGGAAGCACATGTTCAATCCCAAATTTATAGGTCCTTAAACTGTTCTTCAGCAAATCAATCCTGTGACCTATAAACTGCAATTGCCAAAATCATTACGGATTCATCCATTGTTCCATACTTCCTTATTAAAAAAGGCTGTCCAAAAGATCCGCCCACATCCAGCTCCTGTTCTAGTACAGGGGGAAGAAGAATACAAAGTCAAGAAAGTATTGGACTCGAAACTAAGAGGGCGTAACCTATGGTACTTAATCTCATGGAAAGGTTATGGCCCTGAAAGTAATTCTTGGGTTTCCGCATCTGATGTTCATGCTCCAGTACTTGTGAGACGCTTTCATCGTCTCAATCCAGACAAACCAGGCCATAGAGCGCGCCTGGGAGAGGGGAGTACTGTCAACACCAGGTCAGTGCGCGCTCTACGGGCATCTAGAATGCAATACCCCAACACTCTCAAGATAATGTAATTTATGCATTGTGATGATATGTTATTGTTTAACCTTTTGCATTTCAGAATTCAATCCAGAAGATTCATTCTCCAGTACTTGTGAGAAGCTTTCATCGTCTCAATCCAGACAAACCAGGCCATAGAGCGCGCCTGGGAGAGGGGAGTACTGTCAACACCAGGTCAGTGCGCGCTCTACGGGCGTCTAGAATGCAATACCCCAACACTCTCAAGATAATGTAATTTATGCATTGTGATGATATGTTATTGTTTAACCTTTTGCATTGCAGAATTCAATCCAGAAGATTCATTTTTAAGGTGCTTAAAAATACTGTTCCTTTCCAATGTATTGCTACAGGCTTTCAGATTGAGTCAGGGTGTGGTCCCTTTCCAGGGCCTTTTAGAAGCTTCCAATGCAGCAAGCCTGGGTGTGGTTGTGGGCTGGGCCAAGACTCTATAAAAGGGAGTCAGCCCAGCTCCACGTGCTCATTATTCAGAGGTCCCGGTGCAGAGCAGCAGCAACTTCCTGACCTCCTGTTCTGGTGGCCTACCTTGACCTTCCAGGCCTCTGTGCTTTATTCTTCAGTGGTGATCCTTAGTCAGGGCTGTAAGACGGAGTTTGGGCTGGGCCCCCGACCCCGTATTCGAAGACAATCTAATTCTTGGGCCTAATTCCTGATGTTAATAAAATTTTGCTCATGCATGTGTAACTGCGTGTTTAAACTTTTCATGGCATTTGTATGTGCGCATTCGAATCGGCAAGACGCGCGATTCCTTCCTTGGAAGTAATTCATGTAATTCATTGTGCGCTACCATTTCTTAGGAGTTTCGGTAGCCTTCGAATCGGCAACACGCGCAATTCTTTCCTTGAGTGCTTTTCATGTTATTCATTGTGCGCTACCATTTCTTAGAAGTTTCATGGTAGCCTTCGAATCGGCAACACGTGCGATTCTTTCCTTGAGTGCTTTTCATGTTATTCATTATGCGCTACCATTTCTTGGCAGTTGTATGGTGGCATTTGAATCGGCAAGACTCGCGATTCTTTCCATGAGTGCTTTTCATATTATTCATTGTGCGCTACCATTTCTTGGCAGTTTCATGGTGGCATTCGAATCGGCAAGATGCGCAATTCTTTCTTTGTGGTTAATTCATGATATTCATTGCGCGCTACCATTTCTTGGCAGTTTTCACCGTGGCGTTCGAATCGGCAAGATGTGCGATTCTTTCCTCGTGTATAAATAATGTAAATTATTGTGCGCTACCATTCTAAGAAATTTTCTTGGTAGCATTTCGAGCTGACACGTCGCGTGATTTATTCCTTGATTCTACGTTGTGTGATTTCATGGTGCACAATCCTTTATGGTGTTTAATACACATATAAAAACCTGCAGTGTGCGCAATTCACTTTCCAATGTTTTTTCTGAGATGAACACAACAAGACCAGAGTTCTAGATGTAATGCTGTGTGTTCCTGATATGTATTCTTAAAAGGAGATTCATATGGTTGTTTAGAAATAGCTGAGTGTTTCCTGATTCTCATGCTAAAGAAAGTACTTGAATCTGAAAGTCCTATTTAACTTTTCCTGTTTCCTCCTCAGGTATTCGGTCATCTAAAGCCTAGTCAGTTTTAGGACTATTCTAGGGTTGTTCATGTTTTCGGAAAAGATGAAGCTTAGAGTTGTAGCATTGTACTGATTTCATGAGATGTAATTTTGATGTTGTGTTTTAAGCTTTTGCTTCCTACAGGTCTCCTTCCCAGCTGTTCCCTTCCTAATCCCCTTTTCCCCACTTGGACTCTCTTAGACTCTGTGATAAATCTAATCAGAGTATTGGAGCTATCTTGTGGCGGAAGTGCTGGGAACGTGCACAGACCCCGAGGATCTGGTGACTCTGACAAAAACTAGCTAGGACTATCTCCTGCCTGAGCGCCACACTGGCCAACCCAGGTGTCTGCCCACTAGTGGGGGGCTGCTGCCCACTTGGGACACTTGGCGTCCCCCTTAGAATGACCATACTTGTAGCACTCTGCACATTGGGGTACAAATCTCCCTGTCTTGTGATGAAAGAACCATTTCTTCTTAGGATCAGACTGGTACAGGTTACTACTACTCTTTTGGGAATTATTTTGGGGGTCTTTAGAGAACCCCTTATTTTTAAGTTTTTCTCCCCCTCCTTCTTCTGATGGGAACCCTGTGCACTTTTGTGCCCTCCCCCCCCCCCTTAGATACCTTTTTGGACAATCTGGTGCTAGCCAGAGGTCCACCTCCTCAGCAAGATTCCTGTGTTCAGCCATCTTACTGTCAATAGGTGCAGGCACAACTCTGTAAAACAGGTACTGAGCATGTGCTCTCTAGATTAAATTGTACAACCCAACATAATCATTGACTTTGTTGCCCTGCACCCAGCCATTCATTGCCTTACTGAAGTAATCAATGAAATGTACCCAGGATTAGTTAGGGAGCTTCTGACTGTCCTTGAATCTTTGGTGATACTTCTCAGGGGTCAGTCCACATTTGGCAATCAAAATGGCTTTCATGGGAGTGTACTTGGTCTGGTCCCCAAACTCTAATGTTAGAAGTGTGTCCCTCCAAAGTGTTGGCACATGTTTCCATAGACCCACCCCACAGTGCTTTTCAGGAACCCCATGTACCCGCTTTGCAACTTCATAAGCAGAAAACCACTTATCATCTTCCACCATATAACCTGGCACCAAATCTTTGGTTATTCGAACCTTCTTGTCTCCATCATGTACTGCATGTATGCTACCACCGTTACTGCTGGAATTCACCTTCTTGAGTGCCAGCTCTTTTACACTCAGTTCATGAGCTAGAAGTAGTTTATTTTCTGTTAAAGCTCTTTCAGCTTCCCTTTCAGCTTCAGCTTGCTTGGCTTCCCTATCAGCATCAATTTTTAGTTTTGGCAACTGCAGCTGGAATTCTCTCTCTTCTCTCCTTTCCTCTAGGCTCAGGCCATGACTAGAGACACTGCTTCCTGCCCTCACAGGTAGACCAAATCCAGAGTTTTCCTCCTCAGCTGCTGCAGGTAGCTCCTCAGGAGAGCCATTCACATGCTCCCCCAACTCATTCTCTTGGGAGCAGCCTCTTCCCAAGCCCTCAGTGCCATTTGAAACTCCATCTTCTTGGTGGCTCCTCAGGTATGTATCCCCATCCCTTTGCAGAAGCTTTTCAACTGGTTAAATGTGTAATACTCCAGTTTAGCTAGCTCAAACTCCATGGCTCCACTTGCAGACCCAGACAGAGACAAGATGTAGAACATCTTTTAAAAATGCAAGGCAGGGGAAATTGCAGAAAAAGAAAAAAATCAAAATGGTCTGTAAATGTGGGTAGGTTGTATACATGTAGCTATTGTATGGCAGTGCACAACACAAGTCCTATCCTCACTGAAGATCACCAATGTTAGAAAGTGGGTCTCTAGTTGGCAGAAGTATGCATCCTGTCCAAGTAGGGACCACTATCCTAGTCAAGGTAAGTCACAACACAACCTAAATTATCCTGTGCTCACCCTCCGGTTGCTTGGCACAGAGCAGGCAAGCTTAACCTAGAAGGCAATGTGTAAAGTATTTGTTCAATAATTCATATAGTAAGGCAGTGAAAATACTGCAAAATGTACTCTACACCAGTTTAGGAAAATAGATAATATTTATCTGAATTCAATAAGACCAAAATGACAAAAACCTAATATGCACAAGTCAAGATATCACTTTTTAAAGGTTGAAATGAGTCTTAATCCACAAGAATCAGTGGTTGTATCCTTTTAACAGGCAGTGCCTGGGATGCGTCAAAGTCAATGACGCAGATGAGGAGATGCGTCTTAAAGTAAAGGAATGCGTTGGTTTTCCTGGCAGAGAAAGGAACTATGGCCCTCATAACAAGCCTGGCGGTCGGTGATAAAGCAGCGGTAATACCGCCAACAGGCCGGTGGTAGAGAAAATGGAATTATGACCACGGCGGAAACCGCTCAGACAGACAGGCACTTTAACACTCGGGGCTGGCAGTGGTGGCTGGGAGGCTCCAACCCATCCCCTTCAGCCTCAGACGGCTGCCCACTGGGACTACTTCTGCTGGTGACGGTGCAGGTGTCGGTGCTGGCAGGGGTTGGGGGAGGCACCAGCCCTTCCCCTGCAGCCTTGGACAGCTGCCCACTGGGGCTGCTGCTGCTGGTGGCGGTGCAGGTGTCGGTGCTGGCGGCGGTGCTGGTGGCGGTGCTGGCAGTTGGGGGGGGAGGCTCCAACCCTTCCCCTGCAGCCTCAGATGGCAGAACCACCATGGTTGGTGGTGGGGGCTCCAAATGAGTCCCAGCACCAGGCCTCTTGTCCTTGATGCACCTGGTGCATGCACACTTCCAGTACTGCTGGCTGGTTCCCGGGATCCTCTCCCACCTGCAGTAGCTGTCGACACTACTGTGGCCATGGAATGGGTGGCTTACGTGCTCCCCTGGGTTCTGACCACCCTGGCCCGACGTGAAAGACGGGGGGAGTTGTAAGGAAGAGGTCAACGGTGAAGAGGAAAAGCTTCTTATCGACAGTGGGGCAGGAAGAGGGTGAAGGTTTGGGAGTGGAGGAAGAGGAAGTGGTTGTAGGAGGTGTCTATCTGCTGTGTTTGGGTGCAGGTGCATGGGCTGGATGCTGTTGTGAGGTGGATGGCTGTTGGGTGTCTGAGTTCTTGCGTTTGTGTACTTTGGGAGGAGGGGGCTCAGACACAGTAGGAGAGGACACAGGGGACGTGTGCATGGATGTGGGGTGGTGACTGCCAGTGAGGGGTGGGTAGTGATAGGCATGCTGGTGATGGAGGTAGTGGATGAGGATGTAGTGCATGCAGGTGTGTGTGTAGATGCTACTGGGAGGGAGGTGGACGATGAGGAGGAGGGGGACACAGAGGAGGCAGTGGATGTTGGTATGTCTGTATCTGGATGGTGTTTGTCTGAGTGCCTGTGAGATGATGTGTGGTGTTTGTGTTTGCCTGAACCACTCCTGTGTGTTGTCCTGGGTGTATGCTGGTCTGCCTGTGTGCTTGGGATAGGTTGGGGTTGAGGGGAATGGGACTGGGTAGAGGAAGTTGGAGGGGGGAGGCTAGAAACAGGGACAATGGCTGCCATCAGAGATGAGGCCAGAGCCTGGAATGATCTCTGTTGGGCCGCCATGCCAGAGTGAATGCCCTCCAGGAATGCATTTGTTTGTTGCAAATGGGCTGTCAGCCCCTGGATGGCATTCACAATGGCTGACTGCCCAACAGAGATGAATTGCAGGAGGTCAATAGCCTCCTCACTCAGGGCAGCAGGGCTAACTGGTGCAAGGCCTGAGGTGCCTGGGGCGAAGGAGATTCCCACCCTCCTCGGTGAGCGGGTATGCGAAACTCACTGAGGGGAAGGCGGTGCTGGAATGGGGGGAGGCGATTGTACCTGTAGTTGGGGTGGCCACAGAGGTGTCCACCACCATCAGGGAGCTTCTATCGGAGGAGGTATCACTGTCCGAACTGTCCCCTCCTGTCTCTGCAGTGGTGCTCCCACTGGTGCCCTCACTGTCAGTGGATTCGGACTCCTGGGCCCTGTTGGATGCAGCTCCCTCTGTCACCGGTGCCTCAGCTTCTCCGCTAGATGATGCTAATGCACAGAAGGACAGGGTGACAAAACAAAAAGGAGGGAAAGAGACAAAGGATACACTAGGTCAATGGCTGCTCCAACACCACCGTTGACGTATACAAAACACACACACACACACAGGGAATAGCCCTATGCATTAGGCAATGCACTACCAGTCACAATACTAGTCACTAGCCCATGGACAGTAATATTTAATGCCACTAACAGCATACCAGAGACCCACAGACCCCTGCCCAGTAGTGGATGCCTACTAGCTTGGTTGGAGGTGGTTCACATCATACCCTGCCCAACATGGGACCTACCCTGCAATGTCCGGCCTGGACTAGGGGCACCCACAGGCCCACATGCCCCACCCGGAGACCACCCACCACACGCAAGTAGTATATTTGGAAAGTGTACTCACCTCCTTGTGGCTGTTGTGATGCCATCAAGCACCCATCCAGCTCCGGATAGGCCACCGCCAGTATGCTGGCCATCAGGGGGGTCAGAGTTCGATGGGCACCCCTTCCTCGTTGGGAGGCCATCCCCAGCTGGGCCTCTGCCGACTTCCTCGCCCAGCATCTCAGGTCCTCCCACCGTTTGCGACAATGGGTACTCCGCCTGCCATAGACTTCCAGGGTCCGCACGTCCTTGGCGATGGCACGCAATATACCCTTTTTCTGATGGGCGCTGACCTGCAGAAAAATACACATAGAAAAAAGTTATCAGTCAAACTGTCCGGCCTGTTACAGTCATGCCCCACCATAGCTCTCCCATCCCCTTATGCACAGACATTGCCCACCAAACATGCAGCACGCTGCCCAGGACCCTTCCACCAACCCCCCCTTATATGAAACCCTCCCACACAGCACTCCATGCATTCATGCCCCATGCATCGTGCTCACAGTGTACTCACCTGTTAGTTTGGAGGCCCATACAGCATTCAGTACTGGGGTAGGACCCCATCCACCAGTCTCTCCAACTCCGCAGCGGTGAAGGCAGGGGCCCTTTCCTAGCCATGGTTGGTTCAAGACACAGGTCACAGCAGCGCTTGCAGTGTAGGTCCTCTCCTGTTAAAGGTCAGGTAGCAAGTGGGTGAACAGATAGAAAATGGCGGTCACGTCCACGGTGGTGCATACCGTCACCGCCGGCGTACATCACCATTGGCCATTGTAACCCGTAGGGCCCAATGGGATCCAATGAGGAGATGCAAAGCGTTTTTCAACCGCCTTCCGCAACGGCGCACAATGTCAGCAGAATTACATAATTTCCACATGTCACTCCATACAGGACAGGCGGGTGCCATTTCAGGGGGAGGGCAGGCCATGGCACCTAACTGCGTCCAGGTACACATATGCACCATTTGGGCCTATACAACAATCTTGTGTTACAATCACATTTAATGCAGTGTAGTGTTTTGAAATATGGGATACTGACCACCTACTCACCATTTGCCCCCTAGATTGCACCTGCTGCGGATGAATCGGAGATGGAGACATCCCCCGTGTATAGGCCCCTGGTGGACTTGGTAACAATGGAGGACAAGCACATTATCCTCACCTATAGACTGGACAGGTCCACAATCACAGAGCTGTGTGCCCAATTGGAACCTGACCTGATATCTGCTAACCGTCACCCCACTGGGATCCCCCCTCTTGTGCAAGTTCTATCAGTGCTCCATTTCCTGGCAAATGGCTCCTTCCAAGTGAGAGTGGGCTTGGCAGCAGGAATGTCTCAGCCAATGTTCTCAATAGTGCTGACCAGAGTGTTGTCTGCCCTCATTAAACACATGTGCAGCTACATCGTTTTCCCCCAGGTGGAGGATTTGGCCATAGTGAAAGCAGATTTCTATGCAATGGGACATATCCCCAGCATTATTGGGGCTATTGATGGTACACATTGCATTTGCCCCCCCACCGCCGGAGAAAAGAACAGGTGTCAAGAAATCAAATTCACTCCATGAATGTGCAGATAGTGTGCCTGGCGGACCAGTACATCTCCCATGTCAATGCAAAGTATCCTGGGTCTGTACATGATGACTTAATCCTGAGGAATAGCAGCATCCCATATGTGATGCCTCAACTCGAGAGGCACCGGGTGTGGCTAATAGGTGAGCCCTGGTTCCCACCCAGTGGATGTTGGTGCATGGCTATGGTGTGGGCACTGAGGGTTAGTGTGTGTTTAACAGCTGTACCTCGATATTTTCAGGTGACTCTGGTTACCCCAACCTCTCATGGCTACTGACCCCTGTGAGGAATCCCAGGACAAGGGCAGAGGAACATTACAATGAGGCACATGGGCGAACAAGAACAATAATAGAAAAGACATTCAGCCTTCTGAAGGCCAGGTTTCGTTGCCTCCATCTAACAGGTGGATCCCTGTACTACTCACCCAAGAAGGTGTGCCAGATCATCATGGCATGCTGTATGTTGCACAACCTTGCCTTACGTCGCAGGTGCCTTTTCTGCAGGAGGGTGAGGCTGGAGATGACCGTGTGCCAGCAGTGAACCCTGTGGACAGTGAAGATGTGGAGGAAGAGGATGAGGATGAGGACGACAGAAGTGCTATTATAAGACAGCACTTTCAATGACACACAGATAGCACACTGTAATTACACTTTACATTGAAGTTTTGGATTTGACATTGTCACTGGCAGGCTAATTTTCATAATTCAATGCCCACTTACTGTACCCTTCGGCATCTCTATTTTCAGATATTTGTGTCCCACTCTCACTCCTGGTGTGTTGACTGCAGCCAACTACAGGTCATTCCTATGTAAACAATACGGTACAGTTATCTTGCAGTGTTTAAAGCTTGTTAAACGAATACATGGTTGAATGATTTGACAGGCTCCATATATGTATTTTTTTCAAATGGTGTTTGCGATGGGCTGGGGAGATGATGGAGGAAATTCCAGGTTGTAGTCCAGTCTATTTGTACCACAGGTGCATTGTCCAAGGGGGCATAGGAAGTGGAGCAATAGCAGTGCAAGGTGGACAGGGTGACAGAGTGGGACACAAGGGTGACATTCAGGAGAGTCTTATTTCCTGGCAGGGGTCTTGGCAAGGTTCTCTGGCTTCTGGCGGGATCGCAGGGTGGTTCTCCTTCTGCAGGGGGTGGGGTCCTGGTGGCCTGTTGGTCCTGTGGCGGGGCCTCCTGTCTACTAGCGGCAGTGGAGGTGGAAGGCTGTTCATCGGTTTGGCTAGTGTCAGGGGCCCGACGGTGTGCCACTGCCTCCCTCATAGTGTTTACAATGTCAGCCAGCACCCCAGCAATGGTGACCAGGGTGGTGTTTATGTCCTTTAAGTCCTCCCTGATCCCCAGGTACTGTTCCTCCTGCAGCCGCTAGGTCTTCTGCAACTTGTCCAGTATCTGGCCCATCGTCTCCTGGGAATGGTAGTATGCTCCCAGGGAGTTGGTGAGTGCCTCCTGGAGGGTCCGTTCCCTGAGCCTGTCCTCCCCCTAACACAAACCTTTCCTCCTGGCTTCCCTGTTGTCCTGTGCCTCTGTCCCCTCAACCGTGTGCCCACTGCAACTGACCGCAGGTGTCTGGAATAAGGCCATGCGCAGTCCAGAACCCACCCGAAACACCGCTGCGTGGCTTTGCAGCGCTTTATGCACACCACTTGTCATCCCCTCTTGTTCCAAAGGGGGTCATCAGTGTCGTCTGCCCTGTGGCAAAGCTCATAGAGCTGCAGGTTCAGGGCATTGGTCGACAAGATGCACTTATCAGTGTT
Source organism: Pleurodeles waltl (assembly GCF_031143425.1). Lineage (NCBI taxonomy): Eukaryota > Metazoa > Chordata > Amphibia > Caudata > Salamandridae > Pleurodeles > Pleurodeles waltl. Next base: position 497,687,522 of record NC_090445.1, read on the forward strand.
ATTCCATGAAGGGACTAAAATTCCCATGTTTTTAGTGGCAGCAGCCATCTTGGGGTGTGGCAGGCCTATAAAGCCCAGCCACACCCAAGCACGTTGCTCCCTATTTTGAAGACTTCGATGCAGTCAGACCTCGTGGGGGTTCCTCTGAAGAAGAGCAGATTTCCTGCATGGCAGATGGACGGCAAATCGGAGTACCCTTGTTTCCATGGTGAATTCAGATACGAGTAGGTCGTACTCGTAGCGGTAAGGTTTTGAAGAGCCAAATCTTGAAGGGAGTTGTTACTTCCAAAAGGAAAAGCGCACCTTAGCACAACGAGCAAAGCGTTTTCAGTTTTCAGAGTAAACCCGTCTTGGTGTGACGATTAAAGCGCTTCAGAGCACAGAAGTAAAGCGCCCCTTAGTACAACGAGCAAAGCGCTTCAGGACACACATGTAAAGCGCCCTTGGCACGACAATCAAAGCGCTTCAGTCCGCATGAGTAAAGTGCCCTTGGCACGGTAATTAAAGCGCTTCAGTTCACATGAGGAAAGCGGCCTTAGCACAATAATTAAATCGCTTCAGTCCACATGAGGAAAGCAGCCTTGGCACAATAATTAAAGCGCTTCAGTTCACATGAGTAAAGCGTCCTTGGCACGGAAATTAAAGCGCTTCAGTCCCCATGAGGAAAGCAGCCTTGGCACGGTAATTAAATCGCTTCAGTCCACATGAGGAAAGCAGCCTTGGCACGGTAATTAAAGCGCTATAGTCCACATGAGTAAAGCGTCCTTGCCACAATAATCAGGGGTGTGGAATTTATTAAAATATCTACTTGTCCATGGGACAGGTTGCTTCTCAAATCTACTTGTCCTGTAAAAAGATCTACTTGTCCCTTTGGTGCCATGTAGTGTGGCGCCAAATTATAGCAGCAATCTCATTATGTAAGAGCTCTGATAATAGCCTCTCTGATTATGCCAGGGCTACTACCATAGTAGGGCTTGAATACTAGCAGTTTCAATCCCTACTGTAGCAATTTCCTTATTTTTCCACCTTTCTGCAGATCTGCATACTGGGGCTGGAGGAAGCAGTAAGCAATAGTTCCAGGGCTGGAATGCCTTTGAGTCTGCAAACCTACTAACCTGCATGTTTTAAAGATTTTCACCAGCTTCTCTCTAATATTTTCCCATAATAAGAAAGGTTGGACATTTACTCCTGACAATGGCAGAATTAGAACTTCTTCCAGGGTTGGGAAGAAAGTGGCTGGAGGGAAAATGAACTTGCAAATGCTCAATAGATTTTCACATGAGCAAATCTACACATGCGTATTTACCCATGCTAAAATACAGTTCACAAATATTTTATAGGGGTACGAGATATACCATGGGTGCACTTTTGTGACTTTCTTTAAGAATTTGGGGCCACATGTAGGTAGGTTCAGATTTGTGACCCGCAAATTGCGAGTCGCAAATCCGAATGTAGGATGGTGTCCCTGACACCATCTGTGATTCGCAAGGGCTTCGCAAATGCTCACCTCATGAATAATCATGAGGTGGGTCGCAATTTGCGACCCCCTTGCGAATGGCGGCCTCACAGGGATGGTGGCCTGCTGGAGACAGCAGACCACCATGTCTGTGACTGCTTTTCAATAAAGCAGTTTTTTTTTTTTTTTTTTTTTTTTTGTAATGCAGCCCGTTTTCCTTAAATGAAAACGAGATGCATTACAAAAACGAAAAATGAAACGTTTTCGTTTCATTTTTTCAGAGCAGGCAGTGGTCCGCAGGACCACTGCCTGCTCTGAAAAAATGTTTACAGTGACATTCACAATGGGGAAGGGGTCCCAGAGGGACCCCTTCCCTTTTGTGAAAGTGTTAGCACCCATTTGAAATGGGTGCAAAGTGAGATTGGTTTGCGCCCGCATTCGCAAAACAATCCTACATTGCACTGCGAGTCGCAATTAGGAAGGGAACACCCCTTCCTAATTGCGAGTCACAAACCCGTTTTGCGATTCGGTAACCAGGTTACCGAATCGCAAAACTGGGTTTGTGCATCGCAATGTGCTTTTTGCACGTCGCAAACAGCGAAAGTCGCTGTTTGCGACATGCAAAAAGCTACCTACATGTGGGTCATGGTCCCTAATTAGGTCTGGTGTTAACAAAGACATTTTGTTTTTATTAAACTTCTATTTCTCTCTCTTTCGGCTGGCTTTACTGTGAGTGATCGCATTCTTCTCTTCCACAAGGAGCATATTGGCACACAAAGTAGTTTTGTTCAGTGTCAGGAACTACAGTGGCAATCAGTGACGTAATGAAACTGGAGGGTGCCCCTTTGCAAAGAACATGGAGGAGCCCCCTTTCCAGACTCACTCAGGGCAGGTGCTGTGCTGAAGGGGCCCCCTGGAGGGCGGCTGCGGGGCCTTTGTTATGCCACTGGTGGCAACATGTGCTTTTAGAGTTCAAAAACGTTTTTTTTTTTTTTTGCCAGTGTTTGTTACAATGTTGAGGACCTGGTAGCTCCCACAACAATAAAGTGTTGCAAAAGCCATGTCAAAACAAGACACGCATTGATGAAACTAAAAGACTTATAAAAAATATGTCAGATCAGTTGGCTTTGTCAGTGTTTGTTTATTTTCATGCTTCCCATAATCGTGTTGAAAATGGTTACACTGATTTTCCATTAGAAATATTTTTGGGAAATACTAGCATGCATCAAAACATTTTACTAAATGACACTTCATTTGCATATAATCAGAGAGCATTCTGGGAGCATTATACTTAGCCTCATAGCCTAAACTTTTCAAACATGTGTATACACGTTTTTTTTTTTTGTACTGGAACCAACGTCAGTAGTGAAGTGTGACATTAAAACATTTATTTACAGCACTCACCCTAATAATGAAGGTTTTCAAATAATGAACCATAAATACAAGTTCGAACAGCATTATCTCTTGGAAACACATTACCTCAACTGCAGAGAGTTCCACTCTCTGTAAACAGGCAGCCATAGGGTTTGTGCTGCAGAGGGTTGGGTCTACTTGTCCCAAGGACAAAATAAACATAAAATCTTGTTGCCCTTGACCCCAAACAAGATGTCCCGGGCGTCGGGCGATAGGAATTCCACATCCCTGATAATTAAAGCGCTTCAGTCCACATGACTAAAGCACCCTTGGCACAACAATCAAAGTGCTTCAGTCCACATGAGTAAAGCGCCCTTGGCACAGCAATCAAAGAGCTTCAGTTCACATGTGTAAATTGCTCTTGGCGCTGCAATTAAAGCGCTTCAGTCCACATGAGGAAAGCGCCCTTGGCACAGCAATCAAAGCACTTCAATCCAAAGGCATAAAAAGCCCTTGGTACAACAATCAAAGTAATCCAGGCCACATGAGTAAGGCACCCCTTAGCATAACGAGCGTAGTGCTTCAGATGAAACAAATGAAAGCGCTATCTGGCATAAGGAACAAAGCGCTTCAAGTTCAATGAGTAAAAACTTTCCGGCCTTATAGTTGTGAATGTGAAGGCATTTTTGGAGATAAGCAAATTATAGTTTTCATTGTTTTTTGGAAAGCATAATACGTGAAAAGAACATTTAATGGTTTGAGATTTTCTAGGCCATGATCAAAGGTTTATGTTATGAATGCATAGATGTTACAGGATTGATATTCAGAGTATGATCCTAGTCCACAGCTCTTGTCATCTCTTGGTTCTGAGGTTGTAGTTTGTTCTTGTTTTATGATTCAAAAAAGAGGCTTTGCCCTCAATTCAAAAGGGGTCTCCATCTGATATCCCCGAGACGCATTTAGTCAAGAGTCTATTGATGAGTTATACTCCTATGAATGAGTAAATGCATATTTGTTCTAACCTTTTCTTTTCAGATCTCTCTCTCTGCTGTTCCCTACCCTAATTCCCTTCCCCCCGACTGGCTTCATCATAACTCTGTGCTATAATAGCTTTCTGAGTTGGTGACGCCGGGAGGTGGGCCTTTTGTTAAGCAACGTGCAGATCCTGAGAAAAGGACATTGTGACACCAGGTCCCTGATCGTCCTGTGTTTGTGGGGTGGCCTGGGGTCCCTGTAGTGGTGGACACACTGCTGATTGATGTGTCCTGGGGACAGAGGTATTGGCCCGCTGGGTGGGTACTGTTCTGGTGTTTCCTTAGGGGGGAGGCTCTGTGGTGGTATGGGACTGTGCCTGGGTAACTGATTGTCCGGAGATCCCTGATGGGCCAGGTTGGTCATCCAGATCCAGGCATCCAGAGCTGCTGTCATCACTGTGGGCCTCTTCTGGGGGTGGACTGGAATTTCTGGCACCTCCTTTCCGGTGATGTTGGGTGGTGGACCTGTGGGGATGTAAATGCAGTGTTATTGTTTCTGTGTGTGTCATCTTGTGCATGGGTGTGTTGCCCTGTATGGTTGTTATTGCCCTGGTAGATTTGCCTTTGCGTGAGTAGCTATTTGGTGGGCTAGGTGATTCTCTCCAGGGTGCATACAGTGTTGATAGGTGTCCATGCTGGTCTGTGAGTGGTGTCCATGCATTGGTGTTACATGCAGGGCTTGGTATTGGGATGAGTGGGTTGTGATGGTGGGGTATGAGGGAGGTGGTGAAGTGATGGGAGTGAGGATAGGGTTGAGGGTTTGTGATGGCATGCAGGTAGAGTGGGTGATAGTAATGGAGATTTGACTAACCAGAGTCCAGTCCTCCTCCTACTTCTGCCAGGCTCTCAGGATGCATGATCGCCAAGACTTGCTCTTCCCATATTGTTAGTTGTGGGGGGTGAGGTGGGGGTCCACCGCCAGTCCTCTGTACAGCTTTTTGGTGTTTTGCTGCTGTGGAACGTACCTTCCCCTGTAGGTCATTCCATCTCTTCGTGATGTTGTCCCTTGTTCTGGGGTGCTGTCCCACGGCGTTGACCCTGTCTATGATTCTCCACCATAACTCCACCTTCCTTGCAATGGACATCTGCTGCACCTACGACCCAAATAGCTGTGGCTCTACCCGGATGATTTCCTCCATCATGATCCTTAGCTCCTCCTCAGAGAACCTGGGGTGTTGTTGCAGTGCCATGGGTGTATTGTGAGTGGTGTGGGTGAGGGTGTGTGGGGTGCTGTGTCGGGGTGTGTGATGTGGGGTGCGTGGATGGTGTATAGGTGATGGTGGTGTGTGTCTGTGGTGTTGTCTGTGGTCTTGCTATCTCTCTTGTGGCACTTGTTTGTAATGATAAAGGGTTGTGGGTAATGTGGGTGGGTGTTTTATAGTGGTGTGGGTGTGGTGTGTGTATGTGTGTCAGGTGTGTGTTGTTCAAATTGTCCAATGTGGTGTTGTTTTGTTTGTGTATGTGTATTTTGAGTGCAGCGGTAGGTACTGCCAATGTTTTAGCGCCATTGAATTGAATGTCCACCGCTGTGATTCGTGGGTCATAATGCTGTGGGCGTAGTTCTGTTGGTGTAACGGTGTGAGTTTTGCTACCGCAAGTTTCTCACTGACCTTTGGACTGGCGGACTTGTGTGTGTGGCTGTATAGTGATGGATTGCTATGTGTGGGTCATAATATGGGTGGCGGTAATCTGCTGCGGTGGCAGTATGTTGAAGACAGTCAGCATGGCGGTAAGTGGGATTTACCGCCAAGGTCATAATGAGGGCCTCTGTATCATTTGTTTCCACGTAGAAAGGTGATGTACCAATTTCCAGGAGTGCAGCCTTGGTTCCTCACTGCGGTGTGGGGACATTTTGACACCCAGGGACAATGCATGGAAAATCCAGAATGCACTGCGTCAATCTGGTAGGCGATGAAGTGATTTTTCAGCCGAGACAGGCACTGTGTTGATTTGTCGTAGTTGGACTCCTGCTCTAGGCAAGACTGCTGGATTAGGGATGACAGCATTTTTGTTTGTAGGCGACTAGATCAATCCTACAACAAGTCGCAACTGTTGGGCCAACCCTCCTGGCACACACGCAGCTCGTCACCAAAAACTCAAACAGTAAAAGGTGATTTTTGGCAGCTTTTACGCATGGACTCAAGAGTGTGACATCGCAGGGGAGTCGTGGTTAAACAGAGATTACCCTTTTCTCACATGAGTAACAAGTCTCAATCTTACACAAGCAATGAAGGAGATGCAGTAAAGTTTTCAATAGGTTTTATTAACAAGACAGAATTGTAAAAACAAAAGTCATGAATACAAAGACCCCCACCATCTTGTAATAACATAAGGTGTGAAATAGATGTGAAATACGCCCTAATACTCTAGCATGATGAACCTAATCTCTAACCTAAACAGAGCTAGGTGTGGTAAACCTAATCTGCCAGTACCATGTCCATGACAAGAGCCCCCCAACTCTCTTACTGTAGAATGAAGTCTCTAGATCAGACTCTGTGGTGACACAAAGGCTGGGTCTGCATCAAGACGACCTGTAGCATAGATAGCTTCAATGGCATCTGGTAGGAATCCCTCTGATAATCTTGTCTGTGTGAGATGTACTTATACATATCTTGTTGGACCCCTGACACAGGTATGTTCCCAAACAATAGATAAGAAGGCATGCTTTGGGCGGCAATTATGTAAACAATTCCCTGAAAAGGTACATTATGTTACTGTCACACGAAAGTGGGAAAGTACATGATGTAAATACCTATATATCTCATTTATCTTTGACGCTGATAGTTACACCTTTACAGAGTGGCACTGATAACGTGCAACTAAAACATCTTCCTAACTATAAACCTGGCAGTCATCTTGGAAGAAATAATTAAATAAATGTGCTAAAACAGAGCAAGCTAAGAGGTTAAAATTCACTAGGTGACAGGGGCACAAGCCTGCTAGCCAAAGGCTAAGCTAAACTCCTGATTCACATTAAAACTAAATAGGATCCACTACAGATTTTTGCAGGCGTTGTGTCAATTTTCCAAGGCACTGCATTTTCTCTCTTTGGTGAGGTCTTTGATGGCCTTGAGACTTAAGATCAGGGAGGCAAGCTCAGTCCAAACCCTTGGAGAGCCCTTGGAGAGCACTTGTGGGGGAAGGCAAAGCCCTGCCAGCAGGGTCAGGTGCCAGCAAGCAGGAAAGCAGTACTTCCAGCAAAACAGCCAAGATGAGTCCTTTGGGCAGCATGGCAGTCCCTCTGACAGAGTCTAGTTGTAGGTCCAGAAGTGTCTGATGTGGTGGGGTCACAGACCCAGTATTTACACCCAAAATGCCTTTGAAGTGGAGGAAATGTCAAAGAGTGATTTTGAAGAGCACCAGTTATCCTTTCAACCCAGTCCTGTCTGCCAGGCAATCTGTGGAGGGTTATCAGTCCTTTATGTGACGTCAGGCCACTAGCATTTAAGGTGTAAGTGAGAGCCCCTCCAGCCTTCCTGCCCAGGAAGATCCATCAGTATGCAGATGAATGCAGATGCAGCTGAGTGTCCTGTGTTTATGGCTGTCTGGGTGGAATGCACAAGGTGAGCTGTCAACCAGCACAGACAAGACGTGGAGATAGGGTGTAAGGCACAGAGAGCAGTAAGTGCAGATAAATGCCTCCTTTCTAAATGTGGCATTTCTGAAATAGTAATGTTAAATCCAACTTCACTAGTAAGCAGGATTTCTCACTACCATTCCAACCTTACCAAACATGACAATGCCACTCCTCTTAGATCATAAATTACCACTTAAAAGTATATAAGGGAATTTCCAATGCTGGCCTATGAGAGGAGCAGGCTTGACAATAGTGAAAAACGACATTGACAGTTTTTCATTTCAAGACATGCAAAACTTACAGGTACATGTCCTGCCTATTACCTTAGGGATGACGTACATGTAATAAAAGGGGAATTTAAGGCGTTGCAAGTAGTTTTAAATGGCAAGTCAATGTGGCAGTGAACTTGCACACACAGGCCTTGCAATGGCAGACATGAGACATGGTTAAGGGGCTACTTATGTGGGTGGCACAATCAGTGCTGCAGACCCACTAGTAGCATTTTAATTTACAGGCCCTGGCACATCTTGTGCACATTACTAGGGACTTATAAGTAAATTAAATAAGCCAATTGGGTATGAACCAATGTTATTGTGTTTAGGGGAGAGATCACAAGCGCTTTAGCACTGGTTAACATGGTAAAGTGTGCAGAGTCCTAAAACCAGCAAAACTAGATCAGAAAATTGGAGGGAGAGAGAAATGACATTTTTATCGTTTTCTGTTTAGATAGGGTGTTGACGGAGGCAAAGTCAGAAGAATAGCAAATCATCTGTCTTTTACTAGAAAATTTAAAACATCTAGTGATCTGACAGTGATTTACACTAATTTGTTACCAAAGTTTTATCAAACATTGTAGACTTCATACTGTTTACCATAATTTCTGCATTACAAACTCCTGCATTCCTTGTGTTCCCTGAAGAAACCTTGCATCATGAGAAAATGGCTCCAAAGACATAGGTCTGGAAGTGCGGTAATATGGACTGCAAAAACACACTAATTGAAATACTGGTTACGTTTGCTACTGACTGTTTTTGGATGCGATTATTACTTCTGCAGTAAACTGGGAATACTATTGCATCTGATCAATAGATAACTATACATCACAATCAAAATACCATGTTAACCCCTTCGCTGCCAGGCCTTTTCCCCCTCAGGTGCCAGCCCTTTTTTTGGCTATTTGAGGAAGTTCACGCTTAGGCCCACATTTTGTCCACATAAGCTACCCTTGCCAAATTTGCGTCCTTTTTTTCCCAACATCCAAGGGATTGTAGAGGTACCCAGTGTTTGTGGATTCCCCTGAAGGAGACCAAGAAATTAGCCAAAATACAGCGAAAATTTCGTTTTTTGTATAAAAAGGAAAAGAAGGGCTGCAGAAGAAGGCTTGTGCTTTTTTCCCTGAAAATGGCATCAACAAAGGGTTTGCGGTGCTAAAATTACCATCTTCCCAGCTTTCAAGAACAGGCTGACTTGAATCAGAAAACCCAATTTCTCAACACAATTTTGTCATTTTACTGGGACACAGCCCATTTTAATGATTTTTTTGTGCTTTCAGTTTCCTTCCGGTTAGTGACAGAAATGGGTATGAAACCAATGCTGGACCCTGGAAAGCTAAACATTTCTGAAAAGCAGACAAAATTCTAAATTCAGCAAGGGGTAATTTGTGTAGATCCTACGAGGGTTTCCTACAGAAAATAACAGCTGAAATGAAAAAATATTGAAATTGAGGTGAAAAAAACAGCCATTTGTCTCCACATTTTACTCTGTAACTTTTTCCTGCCATGTCAGATTTTTTAAAGCAATATACCATTACATCTGATGGACTCTTCTGGTTGCGGGGATATATAGGGCTTGTAGGTTCACCAAGAACCATAGGTACCCAGAGCCAATAAATGAGCTGCACCTTGCAATGGGTTTTCATTCTACACCAGGTATACAGCAATTCATTTGCTGAACTATAAAGAGTGAAAAATAGGTATCAAGAAAACCTTTGTATTGAATTCCGGGGTGCCCATAATAGCGTCTTTTTTACACACTGTCTTACATTTGGAAGGAAGAAATGTAGAGAAAGACGAGGAGCAATAACACTTGTTTTGCTATTCTGTGTTCCCCCAAGTCTCTCGATAAAAATGGTACCTCACTTGCGTGGGTAGGCATAATGCTCATCACAGGAAATGCAACATGACACATCACATTCGCCCAAAAAAAGCAGAGTTGTTTTTTGCAAAGTGCCTAGCTGTGGATTTTGGCCTCTAGGTTAGCCGGCACCGAGAGAAACCGACCAAAACTACGCATTTTTGAAAACTAGGTACCAAGGGGAATCCAAGATGGGGTGACTTGTGGGGCTGTTACCCAGAATCCTTTGCAAAACCTCAAAATTTGGCAAAAAACACTTTTTCCTCTCATTTCGTGACAGAAAGTTCTCGAATCAGAGAGGAGACACAAATGTCCTTCCAACCAGCATACCCGCCAAGTCTCCCAATAAAAACGGTACCTCACTTGTGTGGGTAGGCCTAGCGCCCGAGACAGGAAATGCCCCAAAACAACATGGACACATCACATTTTCCCAAAGATAACAGAGCTGTTGTTTGCAAAGTGCCTAGCTGTGGATTTTGGCCTCTAGCTCAGCCGGCACATAGGTAAATCTACCAAACCTATGCATTTTTGAAAATTAGACACCTAGGGGAATCCAAGATGGGGGGACTTGTGGGGCTCTCATCAGGTTCTGTTACCCAGAATCCTTTGCAAACCACAAACTTTGGCAAAAAACACTTTGTCCTCTCATTTCGGTGACAGAATGTTCTGGAATCTGAGAGGACCCACACATTTTCTTTCACCCAGCGTTCCCCCAAGTCTCCCGATAAAAATTATATCTCACTTTTGTGGGTAGTCCTAGCGCCTGGGACAGGAAATGCCCCAAAACAACGTGGACACATCACATTTGCCAAAAGATAACAGAGCTGTTTTTTGCAAAGTGCCTAGCTGTGGATTTTGGCATCTAGCTCTGCTGGCACCTAGGGAAACCTACCAAACCTGTGCATTTTTTAAAGCTGGACAGCTCGGGAAATCCAAGACGGGGTGACTTGTGGGGCTCTCACCAGGTTCTGTTACCCAGAACCCTTTGCAAACCTCAACATTTGGCAACCAAAATACTTTTTTCTCTCATTTCGGTGAAAGAAAGCTCTGGAATCTGAGAGGAGCCACAAATTTCCTTCTACCCAGCGTTCCCCCAAGTCTCCCGATAACAATTGTACCTCACTTGTGTGGGTAGGCCTAGTGCTCGCAACAGGAAATGCCCCAAAACTCTATCTGGACACATCAAAATGATCAAATACTAAACTACCTGTTTTGCGGTGGGCACCTGCATTTTTGGTCCTGGGCTCAGTAGCCATCTAGGGAAACCTACCAAACCCAGACATTCTGAAAACTAGACACCCGAGGGAGTCCAGGGAGGTATGACTTGTGTGGATCCCTCAATATTTTCATACCCAGAATCCTCAGCAAACCTCAAATTTAGCTAAAAAATCAAATTTTTTCCACATTTCTGTGTGCGATCACCGAACCGGGACAAATCTCCTACCACCCAATGTTCCTCTCAGTCTCCCGGTAAAAATGATACCATACTTGTGTAGGTGGGCCAAGTGCCTGTGACAGGGAAGAGCCAAAAACATGGCAAAATTTAGAGGGAACTGAAGCAGATCCAAAAGGGCAGTTTGAAAAAAAAAACATTTGTAGGCTGACATGTGCAGCAGAATTGTTATCGCTATAGATGAGACAATGTTGGGTGGTAGGAATTTTGTGGATTCTTGCAGATTCTGGAAGGTCCATTACAAAAATATGGGAAAAATATGTGATTTCCAGAAAAGTTGGAGGTTTGCAGGGTCTGAATGTAAAACGTTGTGTAAACACATATAAGTAATGGTTATGCATGTTACAGGTTAACATTTCATTATGCACAAATAAATGATGGTGACACGGCGTCACCAGATGCACACACACTATTTGTGCAGGTTAATTATGTAATCTGAGCACGATGGTGGAATAGAGGACACAGCTCAGATTTAAAGCATAGAAGTCTGATTGCCTGGAGACGAAGCTCAAAGTTTCCACACACATGTACATGCCTGTGTTCACATACCTTAGCACATCGAAATCATACCTATTGGCTATATCAGTTCTTTATTTTAGAGGGCCAGAAAATGGCGAAGCATATCTCAAACAAATTTGCACTGAATCCTGTCTTGTTAAAAAGTCATTGTGTTGTGCTGTCCATTTCAACAGACAGACTCAACTCAGGGATTGGACTTGGATGGTATTGCTGAAACTCTGATTAAAAAATAAAGCACATCTGGAAATAGGAAGGAAGTCATCAAATCTCATCCCCTTCCTCAATGCTGTGTCAGTTTCAGATAGACAGAGAAGCAGCAGAACACGAGATGAAGGGAATTCAGAAAATAAATATTTAATCTGGTGGCAGCCAAGTTTTCAATAGGCAAGAGCAGGTTGATACCAGCTATTATGCGACCTACTCACATCACCTCACTCTCTTTTAAATGCTGGATTTGGGATGGAAAGAAACAGATGACAAGCTCTAGGAATTAGGTGCCATAGCATGGCAAAAAGGAGCAGAGTATGACAGGGTCCAACAGAGGGATGGCAAAAGTTATGTGGGTGTCAGGTGGGGATACCTGGAGAGGAGGAGTGTTTGTGAATAAGGAAGAAGGAGGCATTGACCATTCTGAGAATATGCAGGGCAAGAGGAGAATATGCCAGCTGTATGGAACAGGGTAGATGAGAGTCATCCAAGTGCTTTGACAAGGTAGAATCCTGTAATCGCTCTGCATCTGCTAGGAAGGTTAGTGTCAGTTTGGCTGAACAGCAGGCTGTGTAGAGAGGGTCTGCTTGTATGACTTGCCCTTATAAATGTATCAAAATTAGATTTTTTTTAAAAAAAATAAGCTTCCTTGGTGCATTTGAAAAGGGCAGTTTTGTTTTAAAAAAAGTTAAATGTTCAGTCTTAAATTTTATAATGTGTTGGTGGAAATTGACTGAAAAATGAGAGATACTTTGAACTGTAGTCTTATGTGTGTTTCTGACATCCTACCTGTCAGGAATTCCCAAGGTGCATCCGTTATCTGTCAGCATCCCCAGGAATAAGGGTTAAATCATATCTCTGTTTTTGGTTAAATCTTCATGTTTCTAATTAAACATAATGTGCTGTGTTACACAATTGGTGTTATCAATGCTTGTTTTATCAATGCTTGTTTGCTAATGTGAGCAGGTGTAGACATGTGCTTCTAAATTGGGTGTGGTGTAGACATGTGCTTCTAATTGGGTGTGGTGACTCATCCTTTACTTCGTTCCTGTACCAGCTGACACCAGGCATTCCTCCAACACTCCGGAAAAGACTGCAGCTAAGTGACTAGTATTCTCCAGGGAGTTTGTTCTTTGAGCGCTGCGCTTTCCTAGAACAGCTGGTGTATTTCAGACCTCGTATTTTGGCAGAGTGCTTATCTTGAAGAGACAAATGCATTTCTGAACATTCTGCATTATTATTGTAGTTACTTGTCCAAATGTGCTTCAGGAAATCTGCTTAAGGTCAAGTACTACAAAAAGTGACAGTGCAATTTTAAAAGAGCATTTACGTGACTTTTCTTTCTCTAATAGCATAACTCTTGGATTTAAATTGTGTCATCCATGCCTGTGTTTCAGGTTTGAGGAACTTGCTTTTGAAGGGTTTTTCACACACACAGTGAAACCTAATCAAACTGTGCCACCCTAACTGTTCAAACCCAGAGTGGACATTTGTATTTCTTGGATTGCTTTTGTTCCTTTTAGTTTAACCCTATGCATGCAAGAAAGTTATACATGATATAATTAATGCCCTTGTTTGTCTTTCTTGTGCTTGATAAGTGCAACCACAGTTCTAATTGTATTGTGCAACAGTGAATCTCTGTGAAGCCAGCCCTAGTGTCGCAGTACTTATTGTTATGGTAAAGCAGTGTTAGTAATTGTGCCAACAGTTATTATTATCCAAGAAAAATGCTGGAGCATCCCAGTGTTCTTCTATCGCGCCCGTGCCCATATCAGAAAGAGAGATTCAGTTTCAAGGAAGTTGAGTGCACTACATCTACTATCACTCTGTCAACAATGACCTGCCACCCCGAAGATACAGGGTGCCTGGCTGGACCTGCAAGACGTGGCAGTGTTTTGCCTCTTTCTCTTCCACTCCCCCTTTCCTTTTGGGACACCTGCCGGGGTTTCTGTGCCCACCAGATAGTGCCGAGATGTGTCCCAGGAGGTCGGGGGCATACCATTGCCCCGGCAGACATCCTGCTTTTCAGGTGAGTGGCCAGTCTCAACACTACCTCAGTCCCGTTAGACATGCTGATCACTCCATTATATCTTGTCTTTCAAAAAGCAGAAGACTTGCAAGGCATTAGCTTCCCTTATTACAAAACATTGATATTAGTTGTCTGGAGCGCAATGAGCAATGAGAGAGAGATGTATATAGTGTAAAGACCGTTGAGCTTGCCAATGAAACCTTAATGTAGTATCAACAGCTTATGATCTTAAGTAACATGTTTAGATATTTACAACAGACATGATGCAATTAATGCCATTAGAAATATTGTTACTATCTAACAGAAGATACAAGACAATTTTTGTGGTCATCCACATTCTTCTGCCCCTACTGAAGAAACCTAATGTGGACCCGGGTCTACTTAGTAATGTTAGGCTAATCTCTCTCCTACTGGCGGCAGCAAAAATCCTGGTGAAACTGGTAAATAGGCCGCTATCTTCATTTTTGGAATACAGTGGCCTGCTGCATGACTCACAGTCTGGGATTCACTCAGGTTTCAGTACTGAGCCACTCTTTTTGGAGGTCATAGAGTTCACTAAAGAGAATCAGGATTGTGGGTGATCAGCCATGCTAGTTTTGCTTGACCTGTCAGCTGTGTTTGATATGGTCTTGCACTCCTGCCTTTTGGATAGAATTAGTGCAACAGGCATTGAGGGCAGGGCTTTTTTGTGTCTAAAATCTTTTTGGAGGATAGATCGCAGCTGGTTTATCTCCACACTTTCACTTCTTCCCTTAAACACCTTCTGTATGGAGTTCTGCAGGGCTCAGCATTGAGCCCCACCCTTTTCAATCAGTATTTAGCACTGCTGGCTCAGCTGGTTGAATCATGGGGTGGGCAAGTGGTGTTGTATGCAGATACCACCCAGCTCCTATTGCCTTTTCAAGAGCATACAGACAATGACCTTACTAGGTTTAAAAAGTGTCTTAAGGGAGTTGCTGGTTGTATGTATGCCAACTTCCTTAAATCAAATTAGGATAAAACAAAACTGTCTGTCTACCCCTAGAATTTGGTGATCAGAGGAACTCCCTGTTCCCACTTCTTTTGCCACAAATTTGGGAATAATATTTGATTCTAAGCTCCGATTTTCTGTACAAATCCAGCAAGAATCATTGGTCTGCTTTGCTAATCTTAAATCTTTGAAAAAGATGCTGTACTTGGTTCTGGAGGACATGTGAAAAATAGTGATTTCCACCTTGGTAACATCTAGATTAGTCTATGCAAATAGTATTTATTGGGGCCTTCCTGCTTTTTTCATTCGAAGACACCAGGCAGTACAAATTGCAGCAGCAAGATTGATTCTGGGACTTCCATATCGGCAATCCATCTCACCTTATTTGAAGCATTTACATTGTCTGTCAATAGCCAATCACATTATATTTAAAGCAATTATTTTTATTTTTAGGTCATTCTCAGATAAGGCTCTTCGTTACCTGAGGAAACAACTTTGCCCTTGTTAGAAATGCAGATCTCTTAGGTCAAACAATCCCCGATTTCTGAAGGTCCCAAAATTCTCAAAGGCCAGGAGAGGGGGCATATAATTTGTATTTCTGAATTCTAAATTATGGAATGCACTATGTGTTAGCTTCTGCAAGGACTCTTCTATGCCTATCTTTAAGAAGAATTAAAAACCTTTCTTTTTGATAAAGCTTAGATCGTACTGTTCTTTTACCAGTTGATCAGTCTCCTTTGCAGAGAGCTCTAGGATGCTGCCTATGAAGCAGCTGTGCACTGCATAAATGCTATATGGTTGATTGATTGATCTCAGTTGTTGTCCATTTTGATCTAGTACAGTCGACAGGTGTTTTGTCACAAGGACCTTTTCAAGGCTAATGGTTATTGGCAAAGCTTAGACGTATATGCATGTAGTATAGTGCAGTAGAAATGTGCATAGTATCCTTTGAAAATAAAGGTTTGCAATGTGCATTCGTGGGAATTAAGCATGGCTGCATCTAGTTTTATGGAATGTGTCCCATGATGAGTACTGGTCACAATTTGTCCATTGGTTGATGGTATATTGAGAACAGCAATCTGTACTAAGAGTCTGTCCAAAGTGGAAAGAAGGGCATATGGTGTTGTGGAAAAGTAGTGTAAAAGTAATTGGTCATAATGCATTGTTAGTTGATGATATGTGTGGAAAATGTATAACAATTGGTGGGGATCTCTGTGAAGTGTGCAAGGGAGTGCTTTGATTATCTCATTGGAATTTAAATAGTATAGTGAAGATAATGGTAAATAACAGTATATGCTACAGGCGCTGATCAGTAACCACCTTCTGCTCCAGAACCCAGAGCAAAAGCCTCACCATCTCCATGTGCCTTTTTATGGCATTATATGCACACATTGATAGTGCTCAGAAAAAGCCTGATTTAAATCAGTGAGTGCTGCAAAGAATACCTTGGCAGAACCAGAAAAAAGGTTGAAAATATACTGCCATTGCAACATTACTTCTATTTGCAGTCATCTGAGTGTTTTCAGACATGGATGTAAATGACGTAGGTCCTTATTTCGATTTTTGCAGATGGGATACTCCTTCAAAACATGACAACTATCCCATCCTATTACAAGCCTATTACAAGCGCCACAGGCTATAATGTATTTGTGATATGACGAATGGGACATCTATGCTTTTGTGATGAAGTATCGTGCCAGCAAACTAAAAATAAAGTCCTTACTATCTAATCGTGTTTGCACCACATAGTAGTACTATTGTGGTAATAAATACTGTATTAAAAATCTGAGTACGGCCCGCAACAGTGTTTTTTTCCTGCAAAGGCAATCTCTGGGCCAACTGGGTGTTCTGTTGTGAGCGAGCTGGAAACAGGAGAACCAGAAAGGGGGATTTTAATCCCAGCATCCCCATGTGAGCAAATTGTGTGCTCTTGTATAATTACCTTTGAGCATATTCTATTTCTTCAGCCTGGAAGTTATTAAAACCATGTTAATGACTGGTAGTATGTGGATGATAAGAAAGCTGGAGTTGAGCCCAATCCAAGGGGATGCGGCCTCCAGTGTCATAGGCTACTCACTATAATGTGAAACAATTACATACCATAAAACAAGCAGCGCTTCATTTCTATGTTATGTTGTATTTTCCTTTTTACTGACAGTAAAACTGATCAGTCTCGGGCTTTAGCACCATCTCCTAGACCAACTTTTAATTCAATTAGACTAATCATATTTACCTTGCAAAAAAGGCCCCCTCAGACACCTCTCCTGCACAGCTTTTGTTCACAGTGTGAAGAGATTCTTGACAGGGCCCTTGGAGGCTTTAGAGCATGGCGCCTATTTATCACATATCTTCCTGATTACTTGTCGACAATTGGGTAAACAGCAGTGTAGCGGAAAGGTTTAGTAGGGTGGGTCGCCTGTGTTAATGCTGAATAAATATTCATGTATTCTGAATGTTAAATCTGCATAGAAAATAAATTAATATAGAGAAAATAACACACAGCTTTGGAAAATGTGCCTGCTTGAGTGACTGTCAATAATCACGAAATGTCCTTATTAATTGCTTATTAATATGAAATGTCGTGGTCATGTTTAGATTAATGTAGTAGTATGTTCTAATAATGATTATGTATTATGTAGTTGCTTTATAAATAATAGGCCTTAAATTAGCGAGGTCTTCGGCCTAGCTGCACGGCCTCATGTCAATCAAGTCTCATTGCTTAAAATGGCAGTGGAGAAAAATAGATTTGTAACTTTCCACATCATTGACCAGATGCTAGTAGCTAAATGTCTTTCCCATGAGAAGTGCTTGCTAGAATATGTTGAACTAACAATGGATGCACAGACTGGAGTACAAGGCGATACAAAATTGTTACCCGAGGAGCACAACGATGGAACAGAAGAAGAGGAGCCAGTCATCGAGATGTGAAAGAGAGTTTAGTTATATCTTAGATTTGAAGTTCTACTTTCATTGGACTAAATGTAAACTTACGATTTGTGACCAATAGCAACGTGGGAAGATGACCTAGGGAATATAACTTAGCCAGAGTATACTGAGAGGAGACAACCGCACTTTTCCTAACCGTCCCGAGAGGAGACGCACGCACTTTTTCCTAACTCTGTTGCCGAGAAGTGACCTTCTGATTATGTCCATTCCTGCCACATTTCTATCTTGACCTTCATTGCTGAGTCCCAATGACTTGCTGACCAAACAGATGTCCAATTGACAAAGACTGTCGCTGCTTGCTGAACCATAATGAGGCAAGGTATAAGGATTTGTTATTGATCTCAATGTCATTTGCTTTTGTCTTTAGGTATGAACCGCTAATTTTGATAGAGCCATAGCTAAATGTTTTTCCAAATTTGTGTTGACTAAATAGTTTTGCATGAAGCCCAAACATGTTATTCTAATCAGAAGGCTAGTTAGGAGACTCACTGAGGATGCTGGCTAAATATTAACAACAGTTAATGTATTTTGTTTGCTGAATCTAACTCTATGCTATTTCTATTGCACAGTTGTTCTTGCTATTTGATTTGTACTGTAACTCTAGAATGTGTAGTGATCCATGCCTTGATTAAATTGATATTCTTTAGAAGATTCGGTCAACCGGTATTGTTTTGGTATGTTTATCATCTGATTTTGAGACTAAGCTACGTGATGTTAGCATTGTTAATATAGGGAAATAAACATTCTAACTTTGACATAAAGGTGTGGTTATTCATGGCCAAGGGGTCATGGTGTGTGGAAATTACTGACTCCCAAGATTATGGATCCCATTGATTGTTATTGATATTGATTGGTATTGCAATTTAATCTTATGGTGGGAATTACTCTAAGCACAGTCAAAAGGTCCATCAAACCTCTAACGCGTCCCCTTATGAATTAATGAGAAGAAACCAAATAAGGTAAAATGCGCTAACATAGATGGTAGCAGAGTTTGATGGTTAGTCTCCTTAAGAGCCCATCATAAAGTTTAGAGACAGGTGGAAGGGTATGATGGTTTGCCTCCCTAAGAGCCCATCATAAAGCATTTTGCCCCCTAGAAAAATAAGCGAGAAATAGCAGGTACTCAGAGTTTGCAGATTGGATTGGAGAAATTGGCGAAAGTTTGGATTTTCAGATTCAATGATACAAAGTGGAGAGAAAATGTGTCCCTAAGAACTTAGAATGACATTCCCAGAACCTTGGAGCTTGCCAATGATTGTATGAGGATGTTCTCAGCGTTCTAGTAACAGGAGTAGGTTTTATGCTTGGACAGCTTATGCAAATTGCAGGTGGACTGTGATGTTTGTGAGGGCTTAGGGAGTTTGCGTACTCCAAATAAAGCTGTTGAAGGAGTTTACGTATTCTGAAGTGTGAGAGTAGGAAAGTCGTGGAACTTCACATGTGTGTGGTGCTTTGTGCTCCAAAGTTGTCCATGTGGTTGTTGGTATACGGGCCCTGGGAGGTCTAAGACTCCAGAGTATATTGAAAAGTGTATGAGATACTTGGTTTGTGTTGTAATTTGTCTGTTTAGTAGGGCGATCGGGCATGGTTGACAAGTCAGAGTGTGAGTAAAAGTGAGTGAAATAATTTTTCAACTGAGATCTGGCGAGTCCTATGTGCACCAGGACAGACCCACTGATCAATTGAGAGTAAAATTTGCAGGTCGAATTTTGCTTGCGAGTCAGGGAAACCAAGAAAGAAAGAGTAGCTGCTAGAGCGAAATGTAGTCAGTGAAAAATCCGTAAGGATTCTGAAGCCATTGTGTTACCCTACCTGTAGTAAAAGGACAAATTGAGGTTTTGATTTTGTTTAGTGCTCGCAATAATTTTGCATTAGTCTAGTGTAAATCTGAGTTTGGGAGGACAAGCTGCAAGACTTTGTCAGCTGCTCTACGTGTGAGTGTGACGTCATTGGAGCTGCGCTGGGATAGGTCAGTTAGTGAGAATGGTAGCGCAAGGATTGGCGTACAACCGTGAAATGCAATTGGTTGAGAAGATCAGCGAAAAGGATTCTGGGATTGAAAGTCACTTCCTGATTTGATTGAAACTAGCAGGAAGGTCGCTGAAATTTATATTTTACAATCTTTAAAGAGTGCCCTAAGGGGAAATATATATATCACAACGAGTATAGGAGACAGTGCACGACCAGAAGGTACACCTGCTTATATTGTATTCGAAGAGAAGGGTGCTGCGCCATGACTTTGGCTGAAGCAGTGGTGCAAAGTGACGGAGAAAAATGGGAGTTTAGCGTTTCCTGCCCACTGAACTTTTAATTTGAGGAGCTTAGAGAGCTTGAGGAGGGCGATATATGATTTGAAACCTCCTCCAAGACCGGCACAGTTCGAGGCTTTAGCAATGTGGGAATTAGTTGCCAGACAGCAACAGCAACAGAAATTTGAGAGGAGAATGAGAAAGGCAGAAAAGACACTAGCGGAGGCTAGCTTGGAAAGCTATCAGAAATTTTGGAGAACCAGGACTTTACAGGAAAGTAAGTTGTTTACTGCAATTACACAGGACAGCGAGAGAGAAGAAAGGGAAGCTTCCAGAAAGACAAACAGATGTCCATCCGAGAGTATGGAGCGGCAATCAAAGGAGTCTAGGAGATCTTTAACACTTGATGAATAGTCAGGTGATGATGAGTTCATTTTACAGTTACTGAGGAATTGCCCCCACCATATGCAGCTCAAGAGAACAGTCCGAGCAGTAGTGAAAACTACTCTGCACCGACACCAGCTAACATGATGACGAGTCCAGTACAGATTAATCCTAACAGGACACAGAGCCCAATGCAGAGCAATCCTAATCTGTTTACTATACTGGCAGCTCAAAATCCAATGCTGCAGTTGAATATCCCCAGAATTTACCCCGATGTACCCATTGTGGAAACTGCAACAAACTTAATGGTGCCAATAGGGCAGGTTTTCCCAAAACCAACATTGGTTCAGACGGAGCCAACTCCACTTTTACTGCCTCGAGTGCAGACACAAACAATGCCAAGGTACACTCTTATAACAGGAACACAGACAGGTATGTCGTTACTGATGAGTCAGAATATCAGAATCATGGTACCACAAAAAACAAATTTTAGACTAAATCCAGAGACAATGTCTATACTGGTCACCATTGATCCAGTAATAACATTTTTTGCCCAGGGAAATAACAGCACAAACAGGCAGGGAGCCCTGAGTCAGAATTCAATGAGAGGAGGATTCAATGAGAGTGCCAGAGTAGCCTCTTCTGTGGGACAGACTTTTGATTGAACAGCATCATTGTTAAACCTTAGTCCTTTCAGAGTCACTCCGAATACTGGAACAGGGTCAAACATCAGTCCTAGCTTGAAATTACTGACAACGCAATCTCCAAAACTAACAGTTGGTTGTAAAATACTCAGTCCAACCACATTTCACTGCAAGGTTTGACAGCCCAACAAATCACTGAATGGTTAGATAAGCAGAATAGACCACAAAATACTTCTAGTGCAGAAGAGTACTTGAACTATACTAGATTTGGAATGGATGAGGGTGAACTTATTGTAGAAACCCTGGGTGTAAACCAACTCGAGTCCTACACAGAAGCAGAATTGCAATACTTGTGCCTAAAAATTACAAAGGAAGCAAGTGAGGTACATCAGAGCTTAGTAGACTTAGCAGAGAAATACAGCATATAAATTGAGAAAACAAAACACTTGAAGAGGAATTACAGATTAGATTTTGGCTCAAAAGATTTAGAACATATGAGATCCGCAGGGATGAAATCACATCTTAGGGAGTTACTTCAAAGCGTCCAAACATGGGGAGCATTAAACAAATGGGAAGGCAGATGGGTGAAGAAAAGAGTTAAGAAGAAAAGGGATTACGCACATTTTACTGTAAATGTGGAGCAGGTTGAGGACACAGTAAAAATTCTACAAATGAGAGAAATTCCAGGAGGGAATTTTGTCCATGTTCCTTGGAGCAGAAGCAACATTCTGTCATTTACCAACAATTAGCCTAGGTTGAGAGAAAAAGCAGTAGAATGGTACTAGCAGACAGACAGGTTTGTGAAATTTGCAAAATATCTGTGGAAGGATTTGAACAGATAGAGATAGTAGTTCCAGGAGATATATCGATGGAATGCAAGAGGAGCATAGATTGGCCGACAAAGGAACCAGAGAGAGACCCAATTACAGGCGTACCCTCTCCTGAGGTGATGAAATATTATTATAAAGTGATTGAGTTTTTTGAAAAACAGAATTTTGCATAAAAATGTTCGTTGGCACCGCATAGAAAGAACATCAGAGGAAGCTTAAGAGTCTATACACACGTACTATGAGAGATTGTTGCAGGTGTTTAAAAATTATAGTGCTACAGAACCAATTGAGCCGAAAGATGTGATTCATTTTCTGTTCAGATTTGTGGAAGGATTGAGACCTGAAATTAGCCAGATGATTACGAATCATTTGATTTTCTGGCAAGCAAAGCCAATTGATGAGGTATTGCAGTATGCAAAGTACTGTAGTGACAAGATTGAGTTGAAGCAGAGAAAGTTGAAAGAGAAGGCAATGGTGATGCAGATTAAAGCGACACAAACAGGAATGCACAGACATTTTCCACAGCAACAGCAGTAGGGAAATGTGGTATTTCAGAATCAGGCGAGAGGTAGAGGTCGCAGAGGAATGGGAAACAGAAACTGTATTCCCGATTTGGGTACTGTAGTGGTTCAGAATGATGTGCAGGGAATGAAGAGATTGTTGCCATGTCACGCTTGCGGAGGGATCAGACATTGGAAGCGGGAGTGTCCGATGTTGGTACAGAAAGATGCTGTTCAGCATACAAGTGACATAAATTATTTTTAAAATATGAGAGGACCGAGAATGAGAAGTCACAATCCAAACTTTCAAAGTAATGTGCAAGATTTTCAACCCATGCAACAGGTGCAAATGCCACGCATGCAGATGGCACAGTTTCAGCCAATGCAATAGCAGGTTCAGATGGTACCTAGACAGCAAATCCAAATACCTCAAGCCCTGATGGAACAGCAGCAGGTGATGCTTCCTTAACAGGTCACCGGTCAAAGGTTTAACCAGAGTAATAACACAGTACACCAATTCCCGTTACACAGTGAGAATGGAATAAACGATGACTGGGTGAGTGAGAGTTCGGACAAAAAAGAATGTGTGCTTGCAGCTTCTCTAGAAGTACACCAGAAAGGTCCATATGTAAAGGGAAAAGTAATGGGTCACAAAGTTTTATTCTTGGTTGACACAGGAGCTACACGCTCTACATAAGAACTGTAGAAATCCTAAATTTGCCCCTTTCAGGAAAAAACGGTCCAGATTGTTGGAGTAGTGAATCAATATTTGACCAACCCAATTACAAAACCAGTTCAGGTTAAAATGGGCAACTTTAAAGTGTTACACAAATTCGTAGTTTGTGACTGAAGCCCATTATCCCTACTTCGTAAGGGACTTGTTGTGTAAAACAAGGTGTTTGATTACTTGCTCAAATGATGGAATTGAAATCCAGAGAAAGAGTGACGAAGAGGATGACCCACCTCTAGAGACAGATTGTGAGACAATAAATGAGAAGGTACCCATTGATTAGCTTCTTTCCAGTTTTCACAGTAAAGGATCTTCCTTCTGATTTACAAGGAACAGTTAAAGTCAAAGGCCCTCATTATGAAAATGGCTGTAAATCCCGCTTACTACAGCGGTGACAGCAGCCAACATACAGTCACGGTGGCGAACATCCATTCGCCATATTATGACACACACGCACACCAATCCAACTGACTACTGCCACAAACACATATCTGCCAGGCCAAAGGTCAGTGGTAAAGTGTCGGTATTACTACCCATACCGTTAGGTCAACAAAACAACGCCCACCACATTATGACCCACGAATCACCGCAGTAGACATTCAATGGCAGTAAACCATTGGTAGTACACACCAGCGCGGTCAGCATGGCTACCCAAATACAAAACAACACAAAATTGGCGAAAAACACACACCTGACACCGATACACCCACCCACCCACAGCACTATAAAACACACACCCACATTACACACAACCCTTTACGAACACCAAAAATTTCCACGAGACAGACACGAATATCACAGAGACAACTACACACACACACACCACAAACACCCATTCATCCGTCACGTACCCCACACCCCACCACATTACTCAACACCCTCTGCACAACACACACACCACACAACACCCATGTTCCTACTAAGGTACCCCCATTTCACTGACGAGGAGTTGCGGATCAATGTGGAGGAAATAGTCAGGGTAGAGCCACAGCTGTTTGGAGCACAGGTACAGTAGATATCCATTGCCAGGAAGATGGAGCTATGGTTGAGGATCGTGGACAGGGTGAACCGTGAGACAGCATCCAAGAACAAGGGACGATATCAGGAAGAGGTGGAATGACCTATGGGGGAAGGTACATTCCGTGGATGCAACGCACCAGCTTGCCATCCAGAGGACTGGCGGTGGACTCCCACCTCCTCTGCCACAGCTCACAGCATGGAAGGAGCACGTCTTGGCAATCGTGCATCCTGAGGGACTCACTGGAGTAGCCGGAGGACTGGACACTGGTGAGTCAATATTTACTACTTATCACCCACCATACCTGCATGTCATTTCACCCCCTCACCCTGACACCCATCACTCCACTCCATCCCCCACAGTGCCCCTACACATGTGACCAACCCCAATGCCAAGCCCTGCATGCCATACCAATGCATGGACAACCCTCCCTGACCTGCATGTAAAACCATCACCAAAGCACGCACAGCATTGAGTACTAACAATCCCACAATACATCACCATACACAAACAAAGGTGGCAGGGCAATGACGACTATAGAGGGGAAGCTAGGGATGTCCATATGTCACAGACATGAATCATAATACATCACTTGCATCCCCAGACTGAGGCGAGGAGGTGCCACAACTATCCAGTCCCCCAACAGAATATGCCCCTAGTGATGACAGTAACTCTGGACTTCAGGATCTGGAAGAACTTCCAGGCCCATCAGGGACCACTGGTCAGTCGGCAACCCGAGGCCACTCCCAGTCCACCACATAGCCTCCCCCCTCAGTATCCAACACCACAGCACCCACCCAACATCCCCACATCTCTGTCCCCAGGACACGTCAATCGGCAGTGTGCACAGCTGTACAGGGATCCCAGTCCACACTTCACAGCCAAGACAATCAGAGTCCTGGGGGCAGTGGGCATACCGATCAGGGGGCACCTGGTCACAGGGGGACAGGGACACTCGGAGGACAGCTGTGCACCAGGGGGGGGACAGGTCCAGGGAACCGACTCTCCAGGAGGCACTCACTAATGTCCTGGCGGCTTACCAACAATCCCAGGACAA
The DNA here is from genome assembly GCF_031143425.1 of Pleurodeles waltl. Lineage (NCBI taxonomy): Eukaryota > Metazoa > Chordata > Amphibia > Caudata > Salamandridae > Pleurodeles > Pleurodeles waltl. The sequence continues at coordinate 497,712,611 of NC_090445.1, forward strand.
GATGGGCCAGATCCTTACCAACATGCAGGGGAACAAGCTGCTTCAGGAGGTACACCATCAGGAGATTAGGGAAGATTTGTAGGCTCTCAACACCACCCTGGTCTCCATAACAGGGGTGCTGGCTGATGTGGCCAACATCATGAGGGAATGGACAGCACACCAGCGGGCCCCTACCACTAGCCAGTCTACTGACCAGCCCTCCACATCTGCTGCAGCTAGTGGACAGGAGGCCCTGCCACAGGACCCACAGGCCACCAGCACCCCTCTCACTGCAGAAGGTGAACCACCCCACAAACGTTCCCTGCAACCCAGACAGAATCCAGAGACACTTGCCAAGACCAAGACCACCGTCAGGAAATGAGACCCTCCTGAATGTCCCCCTTGTATCCCACCCTGTCACCTTGTCCACTCTGAACTGCCTTTGCTCCCCTTCCTGTGGCCCCTTGGACACTGGACCTGTGCTACAAACAGACTGAAACAATACCCTGGACTTACCTCTACCATCACCCATTCCATTGCACTTTTCTGTCTGTAAGTTGCACTAAAATAAACACCCTTGAACACAACTTGAGTGATAGTGTTTTATGTGATGAAAATGTGCAATTATGGAAACAGTCACATCTTGGGCACATGATCTGAACACTGTGATAGCATACAAATAATTAGCTGTAGCTGTCTGTAGTCATCACATCAGTACACAATTGTCATGACACCAATATCATCAAACTGAGAAGGCATAGGTGACAGTAAGTTGAGATGCAAATGAAGTGAATGCCATCCTGCTACAGCCACACTGAAAACATCATTAGTCAGAGAAATGTTCTGTTCCACTGTCTCACCTGTGTGTCATTGAAAGTATTGACGTATAACTGATGTTCTGTTGTCCACATCCTCATCCTCTGCCTCCTCATCATCACTGTCCGCAGGGTCCACTGCTGCCACTGGGCATTTCCAATCTCCTTCTCCTGCATATAAAGCACATGTTGTCTGAGGGCCAGGTTGTGCAACATGCAGGATGCCACTATTTTCTTGCAGACCTTCTCGGGTGAGTAGCACAGGGATCCACCTGTCAGATGGAGGCATCTGAACCTGGCCTTCAGGAGGCCAAAGGTATGTTCGATGATCCGCCTGGTTCGTTCGTGTGCATCATTTTAGCAATTCTCAGCCCCTGTTATGGCATTCCTCACAGGGGTCAGGAGCCACAATAGGTTTGGGTAGCCAGAGCCAATTGCAAGTATTGAGGGACAAACATTAGCCTTACACAATGGTATGGGACAACTCCTGAAGGCATACACTGACATTGCGTGGGGACTCAGGCTCGCCTAGTAGCCACACCCTGTGCCTCTGTAGTTTTGCCATCACATTTGGGATGCTGCTATTCCTCAGGACGAAGACATCATGCACCGATCCAGGATATTTGGCAGTGGCGTGGGAGATGTACTGGTCAGCCAGGCACACCATTTGGACATTGACAGAGTGAGAACTCTTTAGATTCCTGAATACCTGTTCATTGTTGCGGGGGGTACAAATGCAATATGTGTTGCATCAATCACCCCAATAATGTTAGGTATATGTCCCATTACATAGAATTCTGCCTTCACAGTGGCCAAATCTTCCACCTGGGGGGAAACAATGTAGCTGCACATGTGTTTGAGCTAGGCAGACAAAACCCTTGCCAGAACTATTGAGAACATTGGCTGTGACATTCCTGCTGCTAAGCCCACAGTCATTTGGAAAAAAACAGTTTCCAGGAAATGGAGCACTGATAGACCTTGCACAAGAGGGGGGATCCCAGTGGGATGACAGATAGCTGATATCAGATCAGGCTCCAATTGAGCACACAGGTCTGTGATAGTGGCCCTATCCAGTCTATAGGTGGGTATTATGTGCCTGTCCTCCAGTATAGCCAAGTCCACAAGGGGTCTGTACACAGGGTCTTGTCTCCTCCTCCTGTTTATCCACAGTGGTAGGTATCTAAGGGATACAAGAGTGAGTAGGGTGTTACAATTTGAACTATGGAACCACCACCTCAGTCTACCTAGGGAATTAATGTGATTAGACAATGGGAATAGCAATGTATGTGCAATTTATAGCAATGACGCAGATCTCGATTATCTGAATGTTGTCCACCACCATAAAATGGCGACCGCCTGTCCTGTATGTAGAGACAGGTGGAAGTGAGATAACATCATGGCATCATGGCGGAAGGCGGTCTTGCACCGCCGTGCTATTCCTCATTGGCTAATATTGGGCTCTATGGAGTACAGTGGCCAATGGGGATCACCGGCGGCGGTGACGGTGTACACCGCTGCGGACGTGACTGCCATTTTCTGTCTATAACCTCACTTGATTCCTGACTTTCCACAGGACAACACCTACACTGTGTGTGCTGTTGTGACCTATGTCTGGATCCTGCCATGGCCCGTGTTACTGGGGAAAGGGCTCCTGCCTTCACTTCAGAGGAGTTGGAGCGATTGGTTGATGGGGTCCTTCCCCAGTATGGACAGCTGTATGGGCATCCAGACCAACAGGTGAGTACACCTTGGGGACAATGCATGTAACAAGGTTGCATGGAGATGTGTGCGCATGCATCGTGTCATTTGGGGGTGGTATGTCTGGTGGTAGTGTACATGGTGGGCACCGGGTGATGTGTGTGCCAATGGAGATGGAAATGGAATTTGTGGGCCATATGTGTGACAGGCTAGATTGTATGTGTAATGGTGTCCTCCTGTCTCTATTACCTCTGCAGGTCTGCGCCCATCAGAAGAAGAGATTGTGGCATGCCATAGCCAAGGACGTGTGGTCCCTGGGGGTCTACAGCAGGTGTAGCACCCATTGTTGGAAAAGGGGGGAGGACCTGAGACGCTGGGGATGGATTTCCAATGAGGGCGGGGTGCCCGTTGGAACCTAACCTCCCTGTTGGCCCGCATTCTTGCAGTGGCCTACCTAGAGTTGGATGGGCGCTTGAGGGCATCACAGCAGCCACAAGACCTATCAAAAATATAAACCATCCTGGTCACCACTGCAGGGGTGCTGGCTGACATGGGCAAGTTCATGAGGGAGGCAGTGGCACAACAAAGGGTGCCTGACACTAGCCAAACCGAGGAACAGCCTTCCACCTCCGCTGGCGCTAGTGGACAGGGGGCACCGCAACAGGACCAACAGGCCACCAGCACCCCACCTCCTGCAGAAGGAGAACCACCCCACAAACGATCCCTGCGATGCAGGCAGAAGACAGAGAACATTGCCAAGACCCCTGCCAGGAAATAGGATTCTCCTGATAGTCACCCATCACCCCAGCCCCTTGCACATACCCCTATACTTATGTGCACATAAATAAACACCCTTGAAACAAATATCAATCTGGAGTCAGTGTAAGGAATCACAAATGTATTAGTACAACATTCTCAAAGCATTGCAACGTATATGTACAGTGAAATATACTACAGGATGACCTTTGGTGGGTAGCAGTACATATAGCAGGGGCCAGAATGGGGCACAGAGATCTGAAAATAGAGAATCCAAAGGGAACAGTCTGTGGCCATAGACATAGGGAAAGAGGCATGCTTGTACAATGTCCAACAGATTACTGAAATGTTAAGTGAAGTTACAGTGTCTTACCTGTGTGTCACTGGAATTATTGCTGTATTATATTTGTTCTGTTGTCAACATCTTCTTCCTCTGCCTCTTCATCATTGTCCACAGGCTCTACCTCTGCCACATCCTCCTGCAAAAAAGGCACCTGGCGTCTCAAGGCCAGGTTGTGCAACATGCAGCATGCAACGATGATATGGCACACCTTCTTGGGTAAGTAGTACAGGGATCCACCTGTCAGATGGAGGCACCAGAACCTGGCCTTCAGGAGGCCAAAGGTTCTTTCTATAATCCTCCTTGTACGCCCATGTGCCTCATTGTAACGTTCCTCTGCCCTTGTCCTGGCATTCCTCACTGGGGTCAGTAGCCATGAGAGGTTGGGGTAACCAGAGTCCCCTGTAAATATAGGGTGACAACTGTTAGACACACACTAACCCTTAGGTGCAATCCCATACCCAAACATCAACATATACTCGGTTGGGACCTTTGGCTCACCTATTAGCCACACCCGGTGCCTCTGGAGTTGGCCCATCACATATGGGATGCTGCTATTCCTCAATATGAATGCGTCATGCACAGAGCCAGGATATTTGGCAGATGTATTGGTCCCCCAAACACACCATCTGCACATTCAGAGAGTGATAGCTTTTTCTATTCCTGTAAACCTGTTCATTTCTCTGTGGGAGGACAAATGCTACATGTGTACCATCAATGGCACCAATGATGTTGGGGATATGTCCCAGGGCATAAAAGTCAGCTTTCTCTGTGGCCAAATCCTCCACCTGAGGGAACACGATGTAGTTGCGCATGTGTTTTAGCAGGGCAGACAACACTCTGGTCAAGTTGTTGGAGAACATTGGCTGAGGCATCCCTGATGCCATGGCAACTGTAGTTTGAAAGGAACCACTTGCCAGGAAATGGAGCCCTGACAGGACCTGCACTAGAGGGGGGATACCTGTGGGCTGGCAGATAGCTGACATCAGGTCTGGCTCCAGTTGGGCACACAGTTCTTGGATTGTGGCACGATCAAGTCTGTATGTGATGATAATGTGTCTGTCCTCCATTGTCGCATGGTCCACCAGGGGTCTGTACCAGAGGATGCCGCCATCTCATATTCTGCCTCAGCGGTTGAAGCCTATGGAAGAGAACGGTGAGCAAAGGGTCAAATTTCCACATCAATTGCAATAATGTTGATTAATTTTCTTTACAGAAGCAGTATGTGAACCCGAGAGTCAGTTGATGTGCCAATGTCTGCTGTGATGCAGTTAGGTGCCATGCACTGTGCCACCCTGAAATGGCGCCTGTCTGACCTGTGAGGAGGAACAAGTGGAAATTAGGTAAGTGCGCTGGTGTTGTGCTCCGTCGCGGTAGACGGTCGATGACCACCGTGCAACTTGGCATTGGTTATTATTGGGCCCTATGGGTTCCAGGAGCCAATGGCAATGTACGCCGGCGGTGACGGTACGCGCTGCCACGGACGTCACTGCCATTTTCTAACTGTTCAATCACTTGCTACCTGACCGTCAACATGAGGGGACCTACACTGCAAGTGCTGCTGTGACCTGTGTCTGGAAGCGACAATGGCTCGAGTGTCTGGGGAAAGGGCCCCTGTCTTCACTGCGAAGGAGTGGGAGAAACTAGTGGACGGGGTCCTACCCCAGTACACATTACTGTACGGTCCTCCAGAAAAATAGGTGAATACACTGTGAGCATGATGCGTGGGCAATGAATGTATGGAGTGGTGTGGATGTAAGCCACATGTTGGGGGGTGCAGAGGTGTCCTGGCCTGAGTGCTGCATGTGATGTGCTCAGTGTATGTGCGTCAGGGCATGGGTGGGAACTGGTGGGCAATGAGTATGACGGTCTGGACAGGTGAGTAATTTCCTTTTCTGCTGTCTTTTCCCTCCAGGTCAGCACCCACCAGAAAAAGGGTATTTAGCGTGCCATCGCCAAGGAGGTGCGGACCCTGGGGGTCTTTCACAGGCGGAGCATCCACTGCCGCAAGAGATGGGAGGACCTGCGCCGCTGGACAAAGAAAACGGCGGAAGCCTTGCTGGTGCTGGCCTCCCAACGCGGAAGGGGTGCCCATCGCACCATGACCCCCCTGATGTTCGGCATCCTGGCGGTGGCCTATCCGGAGTTGGATGGGAACTTTAGGGCATCACAGCAGCCACGAGGGGGTGAGTACAGATTCTGAAAGCTGACTTTGCCCGCTTTAGGAGGTAGCTGGGTGGGGGATGTGGGCTGTGGGTGTCCCTAGGCCAGGGCGATCATGGCTGGTAGGACCCTTGTTGGGCAGGCTCTGGCGCACTCCTATCCCAATGGTGCAAGTGTCAAAGCCCAGCTCACCTGAGTCCTTGTTCAGTTCTGATGGAGGTTGAAGACAATCCGACCCCACCCTGAAACTGCTTGTTCCAGCACACTAGTTTTTAAAACAGTGCATTAAGAACAGAAGCTCAAGGGAAGGGGGGAAGTGGATAAAATAAAATAAAGAGACAACACCGTTCTTGCGTTTCCACTGTTGAAGTGCTGCACAAATCTGCGGCCCTCTCTGACTTCTGTAGAAACTGGTGCCTAATGAAACATAAACAAAGAACAGATAAGTACAACCTGTTCCTAACTGGGTTCCTGACTATCCCTTTATTTATTAGAAATTTTCTTCTAAAAGTACCTCTTGGATCCTGGTCTCTAGTTTCCAGGTTTGGAATGTGTTACTGCTCTGGGATGTGCTTTCTATTACTCTAAAGCTTCTAAAACATTAAACAAATACCGTTATCAGAATTACCAATATCAAACATTCATCTTAATATAACTAAAGCCTAAATTCCCAATAGCAGACTCACTTTTCCCATATTTCCAGAATGTTTTATAAAACAAATACTGTACTTTTACGTCAAAATACAGCATGTAATTTGTGCAAGTCCTTGATTTACTGTTTGCCTTGCTGTTAATGGTTTCCACGGTTCGATTCTTAAAAGTTCCATAAAAAATGTTTGCTTCACAAAGTTCCGCAAAGTATTCTTGTAACAAAGAGTTTGAATCACAATGTTCGTGGAAGGTATCTTGTTTCCAGAAATTGTTGTCAAAGTTCTTTCAGGTAATAAAAGTTTTGCACTTACTTGTTGCTGGCAAGAGATACTGATCAGTCTAACCTTGTCTTCTTTCTCTTTTGCAGGTTGCTTGTAGGAGAGAGGCTGAGGCAAGGAGGAACCGGAAACCGGAAGAAGGAAGAGCCAACAGCTGCGCCCATTGAAGCCAATGAAAGTCTGTAGAGAGCAGGAGTGCCAGCGCTGAGGGATCTGTCCTCAGGTAAGCGGGAGGTAGACGAGCACAAGCACTGGGTGAGGCTCGGGCTGCCTTTTATAGACAGGGCTGGGTGTGGTCCTCACATGCTGCACATGTTCTTGAAAGGTGTGCAGAGCTGGGTGTGGTTTGAAGAGCTGGGTGTGGTCCTCACATGCTGCACATGTTCTTGAAAGGTGTGCAGAGTTTCAGTTATTATGCAAATGAGTTAAATTAACACATGGCCTAGAGAGGAGTGATTTAAAGAAGCCTTGGTAAAAGCAAGGCCCAATGTGTAAACAAAACAGCACATTAAACAACATACACAGAAGCCTAGGGGGGGGGAAGGTGAGATAACAAGAAAGGCTTTCAATAGTAAGTTTAAAAGGGAGCTATTACAGAACCCACTAGTGCAGTGAGAGGGGACATGCTCTTTGCTGTGCACAAACCCTAACAGTTGCCCCCCTCAAAGGCCCTCCTACAGGACGGGGTTTTCCTGGATTTTTTAAATAAAACCGTCTAATCAGCTGTGGGGCATGTACATATGATTCTGGTTCCCATGAATTCTCAGATTCATCATATCCTTTCCATTCTACTAAATAAAACAGACGTCCACTAATTCTTTTTGAGTCTTTTATGCTTTTCACTTCATATTCTAGATTTCCCTTAATTGGTATGGGTGGAGGTGGTGGTTCAGGTCGGGTTTTTGGATTGTACGGCTTAAGCAAGGACACATGGAATGTAGTATGTACTGGATATTCTTTTGGTAAATCTAATTTTACTGTTACCGGGTTTACTATGGCAGTTATACTAAAGGGTCTAATGAAACGTGGTTGCAGCTTTCGGGATCCCTCTATGTTTAGGTTCTTTGTGGAGAGCCATACCTTGTCACCGATTTTATACATTGGGGCCTCAGATCTGTGTTTGTCTGCTTGTCTTTTCATGCTTTCCTTGTACTTTAATAAATGTTACCTGGCTTTGTCTTGTATGTCACCTAACCTCGTTAGTCTATCCGTTACTGTAGGTAACAGAGAATCTTCTAACAAAATGGGTATAGCTCTTGGATGATACCCCTGCAAGAAATAGAATGGTGAGCAAAGTAGAGCTGAATGCTCAGTATTATTATAAACAAACTCCGCTACAGGGAGAGCTTCCAACCATTCACTAGAATAATCAGCCAATAAACAACGTAGCGTTTGAAGTAAGGTTTGGTTCAGTCGTTCAGTCTGTCCATCTGTCTCTGGGTGGAAAGCAGTGGATAATGCCACATCTATTTTCAGTTTTTTACATAATTTTTTCCAAAATTTAGAGTTGAACTGGCTCCCTCGGTCTGACACCACTTTGCTTGGCAAACCATGTAAACGCACAATTTCCCTTATAAAAATATCGGCAAATTCTGCAGCCGTGGGTAATTTCCGTAATGGTACAAAATGTGCCATTTTAGATAAAAAAATCCACTATAACCAACACTGTTGTGAAAGATTTTACAGGTGGTAAACCTACAATAAAGTCTACACTCACAGTGTGCCAAGGTTGCTTGGGTGTTGGCATTGGTATTAACAAGCCGTCAGGGGCCTTATGAGAAGATTTATGTCTTGCACAAATTGGACAGGTAGTGACAAATTGCTTAATGTCCTTTCTTATAGTGTCCCACCAAAAGTGTTTTTGCACATTTTCCAGGGTTTTTACCCAACCAGGATGACCTGCTAACGGTGAGGCGTGATGCCAAATTATCACCTGTGTTTGTAATTCAGAGGTGGGCACTAACAGCATGTTGTCGTGATACAATAAACCTCGTTGTATTGTGTTATGGGAATCCTTTAACCAATCCTGAGGTGGTATTTGCATGTGTGCATTATATAGATCTGTGATGAAATCCTTCTGTTGTACTGGTGCCAAAAACTTTTGGGGAGGAATAATGGGTTCTCCTATTTTATCTTGTTTCATGTCTGAAGTATGTCCGTATCTAGATAACACATCAGATTAAATTTGTTGTGCACCTGGTCTATAGGTTATTACAAAGTCAAATGTGCTAAAAAAATTTAACCAGCGCATCTGACGTGGTGTTAGTGCTTTAAGTGATCCAAAAAACTGTAGGTTCCTATGGTCAGAAAAGATTGTAACTGGGTACTTGGCTCCCATTAAATGGTGCCTCCATTCTGAAAAGGCTACTTTGATAGCTAGTAGTTCCCTTTCAGCCACAGTGTAATTTTGTTCAGCTGGTAATAACTTTTTGGAATAGAAGGCTATAGGATGTAACTGGCCATCTACTGCATCTCGTTGAGAGAGAACTCCTCCTAAAGCTACTTGTGAAGCATCCGCTTCAACAAAAAAAGGCAAGTCAGGATCAGGATGTTTCAGAATTGGGGCTGAAGTGAACTTTTGTTTTAGGAGTTGAAAGGCGTGTGCCGCCTCATCAGTCCAAAGAAATCGTTGCCCTTTCCGCAACAAGGTAGTTATTGGGGCCGCAATGTCTGCAAAATGTGCAATAAACCTCCTATAAAAATTGGCGAAACCCAGAAATTTCTGAATATCTTTTACAGAGGATGGTTCTGGCCAATCAGCAATAGCACTGATTTTCTTTACATCCATAGTTATTCCTTGAGGTGACAGGCAGTATCCTAAAAAGTCCACCTTGCTGACATTAAAAGTACACTTTTCTAACTTAGCAAAAAGATGATTTTCTTTTAACTTTGATAATACTGCACGAACATGTTGGGTATGTTCTTCTGAGTTCTTAGAGTAAATGAGGATGTCGTCTATGTATACTATGACACAAACATCCAGGAATTCGTGTAGGACCTCATTTATAAAGAACTGAAAGGCCGCAGGGGCATTACATAACCCAAAGGGCATTACTGTGTACTCAAATAAACCAAACTTTGTCTTGAAAGCTGTCTTCCACTCATCCCCCTCTTTTACTCGGACCAGGTGGTAAGCTCCCCGCAGATCTAGTTTAGTGTATACAGTAGAATGTCTTAATTGATCCAACAACACAGGTATTAGAGGAAGAGGATATTTATTCTTTATTGTAGCCTTATTTAGTCCTCTATAATCGATACACGCGCGCAGGGATTTATCCGGCTTCGGGATAAAAAAGAGTGGAGATGACACCGGAGATGTGGAATGACGGATGAACCCAGACTGTAGTAGGTCATCTAGGTAGGTTCTTAAGTATTTGGTTTCTTCGTCAGTCAAAGCATATACTCTGTTATTAGGTAAAGAGGCCCCTGGGATAAGATCTATACGACAGTCATAAGACCTATGTGGGGGCAGCACACTAGCCTTTACTGGATCAAAGACGTCTTTAAAGTCAGAATATTCAGGAGGGAGACTTGGTTCATCTTGTATAACACTAGCACAGTGTAATACTGTGCTCTGTTCTGTACCTGCTTCTTGATAGCAATTGGTTCTACAGAAAGAGGAATCCAAAGTAACATTTCTATTCACCCAATCAATTTTTGGGTTATGAGTTGTTAACCAGGGTACCCCGAGAATCAAACCAAAATTAGGAGTATCTATCAGATCAAAGCTAATCACCTCTGTGTGCCCGTTCTGACAGACCATAACAAGTGGACTTGTTTGTTTTGTGATTAATCCAGAGGTCAATTCTGACCCATCCACTGCACATACTGCTTCTGGACAAGGCTTTAGGCACATAGGAAGTCCTAAGTTTTCAGCTAACTTATTAGCCACAAAATTTCCTGTCGCGCCTGAGTCCAGTAGGACAGGGAGAGAATGCCTCACTTGGGTAGTAACAATTAAAACGACCTGAATTATGAAATGTCTAGGTATGTGCGGTACCATGAAGGCTGCAGCATTAGAGGTTTGATTAAGATGTTTTCTCGAACAAGTAACCTCTCCCCTTGTCGAGCTTAATCGTTTCCCGATTCAGTTGAGGAGGTGGAGGAAACAGCACCCTTTCGTGGATTTTTAGGCTTTACTGGACATTCTCTGGCAAAGTGACCTGCCCTTCCACAATATAAACATAATTGAAGTTTTATCCATTTTTATTTTTCCTCTGATGTGAGTGGACCTCTGAGTGTCCCTATTTGCATAGGCTCAGGGAGTTTATTATCTGGGTCTTTCTTCTTGTGTCTAATAAAAGTTAACCGTGATTCTAGTTTGTATTTATCTCCCTTTCTTTCTCCCAGTCTATGTTCTAATTTCACAACTAAATCTACAAAGTCCGAATAGTCTTCTGGCAAATCAACGATATGAGCCAGCGCGTCTTTTAACTCGTCTCTCAAACCTTTATAGAAAAGGGAGACACGCTTTTCTTCTGGCCACTGTGTCTCGGTGAGTAAACGATTAAAACTAGTGAGATAGGTCAATAAATCCTTGTTACCTTGTTTAAGATTTAAAAGCTCATTATCACTTACCTGCATGAAAGTGTGTTTTGCAAAAAGGCTGGTCATGGTACGTTTAAATTGATTCCAATTATGGAGGATGGGATCATCTCTCTCCACGAAAGGAATTGACCAATTGGCTGCTGTGCCACCCAAATAAGACAAGACGAATGCCACTTTCGTAGCATCAGTAGGGAACTGTTGTGGCTTACAAACGAAATGTAATTGACATTGATTGATAAAAACATGGAATTTGTTACTATCTCCATGAAAACGTTCAGGTGCTGCTAAGGGCACCGCATTAGGAACATTAACAGTGACCTCAAGTGGGGGAGGCAAAGTTGTATGTTTTGATGGCGCCCCTGTCTCTGAGGAGGTTTTAAACAAAGGCGTAAAAGCTGTGTTCCACTGAGATACCCTAAATTTATACCTGCTTAAATCCTGTTTTAAAGAGGTATTCTCCATCTTTAATCTCTCTATTTCCTCTTGCATATGTTGCAAGATGCCAGACACTGATTCATTATGAGCCAAGTCCTCATTTAGGGCCTGCGCCATATCCGTGACGTCAATGCCCTCTATTTCTTCCCCGATATTCATCGTCCACCAGAACTGATTTTTTTTTTTTTTAAGGCTTGTGCTTCTGTCAAAGCCCAGCTCACCTGAGTCCTTGTTCAGTTCTGATGGAGGTTGAAGACAATCCGACCCCACCCTGAAACTGCTTGTTCCAGCACACTAGTTTTTAAAACAGTGCACTAAGAACAGAAGCTCAAGGGAAGGGGGGAAGTGGATAAAATAAAATAAAGAGACAACACCGTTCTTGCGTTTCCACTGTTGAAGTGCTGCACAAATCTGCGGCCCTCTCTGACTTCTGTAGAAACTGGTGCCTAATGAAACATAAACAAAGAACAGATAAGTACAACCTATTCCTAACTGGGTTCCTGACTATCCCTTTATTTATTAGAAATTTTCTTCTAAAAGTACCTCTTGGATCCTGGTCTCTAGTTTCCAGGTTTGGAATGTGTTACTGCTCTGGGATGTGCTTTCTATTACTCTAAAGCTTCTAAAACATTAAACAAATACCGTTATCAGAATTACCAATATCAAACATTCATCTTAATATAACTAAAGCCTAAATTCCCAATAGCAGACTACCTTTTCCCATATTTCCAGAATCTTTTATAAAACAAATACTGTACTTTTACGTCAAAATACAGCATGTAATTTGTGCAAGTCCTTGATTTACTGTTTGCCTTGCTGTTAATGGTTTCCACGGTTCGATTCTTAAAAGTTCCATAAAAAATGTTTGCTTCACAAAGTTCCGCAAAGTATTCTTGTAACAAAGAGTTTGAATCACAATGTTCGTGGAAGGTATCTTGTTTCCAGAAATTGTTGTCAAAGTTCTTTCAGGTAATAAAAGTTTTGCACTTACTTGTTGCTGGCAAGAGATACTGATCAGTCTAACCTTGTCTTCTTTCTCTTTTGCAGGTTGCTTGTAGGAGAGAGGCTGAGGCAAGGAGGAACCGGAAACCGGAAGAAGGAAGAGCCAGCAGCTGCGCCCATTGAAGCCAATGAAAGTCTGTAGAGAGCAGGAGTGCCAGCGCCGAGGGATCTGTCCTCAGGTAAGCGGGAGGTAGACGAGCACAAGCACTGGGTGAGGCTCGGGGGCTGCCTTTTATAGACAGGGCTGGGTGTGGTCCTCACATGCTGCACATGTTCTTGAAAGGTGTGCAGAGCTGGGTGTGGTTTGAAGAGCTGGGTGTGGTCCTCACATGCTGCACATGTTCTTGAAAGGTGTGCAGAGTTTCAGTTATTATGCAAATGAGTTAAATTAACACATGGCCTAGAGAGGAGTGTTTTAAAGAAGCCTTGGTAAAAGCAAGGCCCGATGTGTAAACAAAACAGCACATTAAACAACATACACAGAAGCCAAGGGGGGGGGGGAGGTGAGATAACAAGAAAGGCTTTCAATAGTAAGTTTAAAAGGGAGCTATTACAGAACCCACTAGTGCAGTGAGAGGGGACATGCTCTTTGCTGTGCACAAACCCTAACAGTAAGTGGCCATCTACTACTGGGCAGGGTCCTGTGGGTTTCAGGTGTGCAGATGCTGGCGTTATGCATTGTACCCCATGGGCTGGTGACTGTTTCAGTAAATGGTTGGGCATGGCCTAGTGCATAGGGCTGCGCCCTATGTGTAGTGCACACCAACGGTGATGTTGCTGGCATTGACCAAGTGTATCTTCTGTCTCTTCCCCCCCTTTTTGTTTTGTTACCTGTTCCTTGTGTGCATTAGCATCATCTGGCGGAGGAGCAGAGGCACTGGCGATGGAGAGAGCTACATCGCACATGGGCCTGGAGGCCGAATCCACCGAGGGTGAAGGCACCAGTGGGACGAAGGGCGAGGGGAGCACCACGACAGGGACAGGAGGGGAGACCACTGATAGCGACTCCTCCTCCGAAGGAAGCTCCCTGGCGGTGGCGGATACCTCTGTGCCCACCCCAACTACAGGTACATCTCCCACCCCCCTACCAGCACCGCCCTCCCAGCAGCCCCTCAGCGTGTTTCCCGTGCCCCGTCACCCAGGAGGGTGGGCATTTCCTTCGCCCCAGGCACCTCAGGCCCTGCCCCAGTTAGCCCTGCTGCCCTCAGTGAGGAGGCTATTGACCTCCTGAGATCCCTCTCTGTTCTGCAGTCAACCATTCTGAATGCCATATAGGGTGTCAAGAGGCATTTGCAACAAACAAATGCATACCTGGAGGACATTCACTCTGGCCTGGCGGCCCAACAGAGAGCATTTCAGGCTCTGGCCTCAGCACTGATGGCAGCCATTGTCCCTGTGTCCAGCCTCCCCCCTCCAACTCCCACTACCCAGACCCAATCCCCTCAACCTCAGCCTATCCCAAGACCAGCATGCACCCAAATCACCACACAAAAGTGGCTCAGGCAAACATAAGAACCACACTTCATCTCACAGGCACTCACACAAGCACCATGCCCATGCACACACACCAACATCCACTGCCTCCACTGTATCTCCCTCCTCCTCCTCGTCCACCTCCCTCCCAGTTGCGTCTACACTCACACCTGCATGCACTACATCCATCACAACCCAGCCCTCACGAGCAGTCACCACCCCCAAAACCATGCACACATATCCTGTGTCCTCTCCCAGTGTGTCTGTGACCCCTCCTCCCAAAGTTCACAAAAGCAAGCACCCACCCACCCAACAGCCATCTGCCTCACAACAGCATCTTCCCCTACACCTTCTCCCAAACTCAGCAGACGTACACCTCCTACAACCACTCCCTCTTCCTCCACTCCCAAACCCTCTCCATCTTCCCGTCCCAGTGTGTCTAAAAAACTTTTCCTGGCAAACATTGACCTGTTCCCTATGCCTCGCCCCGTCCTTCATCTCGGGCCAGGGTGTCCAGATCCCTGCCCAGCACCTCAGCCACCAAGTCGGCAGACGCTGGAGTACCAGCAAGTCCCAGAGGATCAAAGGGGGCACCCGTCAGGGCAGCCAGTGTGCCACTGACTCCTGCAAAGGCCCAACCCATTCCGCCACCTGGCAAGGTGAAGAAGGGGACAGCATGCAGCAGGGCCAAGGAGCACGACCCACCCAGCAAGGCATCCTCCAAAACTCAAGCTGCCAGTGCCAAGGTCCCAGCAGCATTTGCCAAGGTGAGGAAGGAGCAGAAAAGCCAAGGCAAGGCACTTGAGGCCTCAGAGGCTCCAGGTGAGGGCCTGGTGCCCACCAGCAGAATCGACAGCCCTGCCACCTGTACCGCGGCAAGCACCGCCGCAAGCACCGCCACCTGCACCTCCATCTGCACCACCACCTACCCCGCCGGTGCCACAATAACTGTCACCAGCAGCAACCCCAGTGGGCAGCCGTCCGAGGCTGTAGGAGACGGACTGGTGTCTCCCTCCACCACTACCACCACCTGCACCACAGCCAGCACTGCCACCATCCCACCTGCACCGCCATCTGCACCGCCAAGTGCCCTGCCGCTGCACAACAACTGTCACCAGCAGCATCCCCAGTGGGCAGCCGTCCGAAGCTGCAGGAGACGGGCTGGACCCTCCCACTACCACTGGAAGCACCTCAACCAGAACCGGCACTACCACCAGTTTGCTGCCTTAGTCGCCGCAAGATGGAATTTGGCCCTGCCTCCATGGAGTACTATGCTACCTGTTCCCTGGAAATCTCGTGCCTCAGACACCCAGGTGAGGGAGTGTGACCTGCCACCCCCCAAGTGCTGCATCACTGGGCACAAGGCCCCCTCCAGAACCAGTGGAGAAATACATCCACTATCCCTATCCTAGGCAGGATGAAGCACACTGGGCACAAGGCCCCTTCCAGAAGCAGTGGAGAAATGCATCCACTATCCCTATCCTTGGCAGGATAAAGCAGACTGGTCACAAGGCCCCCTCCAGAACCAGTGGAGAAATACATCCACTATCCCTATCCTTGGCAGGATGAAGCAGACTGGGCACAAGCCCCCTCCAGAACCAGTGGAGGAATGCATTCACTCACCCTATCCTTGGCAGGATGAAGCACACTGGGCACAAGGCCCCCTCCAGGACCACCGGAAGAAGCCATCCACTTGAGAGACTGTGGTGCTGCACTCCCCAGGATCAAGCAGTGGGCAAACCACAAACTTGAGAGACTGTGGCCTTGCACTCCCCAGGAGCAAGCAGTGGGCAAACCACCCACTTGAGAGACTTGAGAGACTGTGACTTTGCACTCCCCAGGACCAAGCAGTGGGCTTCCACCCACTAGAGAGACTGTGGGCTTTCACTCCCCAGGACCAAGCAGTGGGCAAACCACCCACTTGAGAGACTGTGGCTTTGCACTCCCCAGGACCAAGCAGCGGAGAAGCCATCCACTTGAGAGACTTGTGAGACCTTGGCTTTGCATTCCCCAGGACCAAACAGTGGAGAAGCCATCCACTTGAGAGACTTGAGAGACTGTGGCTTTGCACCCCCCAGGACCAAACAGTGGAGAAGCCATCTACTTGAGAGACTAGAGAGACTGTGGCTTTACACTCCCCAGGACCACAAACAGTGGGCCAACCACCCACTTGAGAGACTGTGGCTTTGCACTCCCCAGGACCAAACAGTGGGCAATCCACCCACTTGAGAGACTGTGGCTTTGCACTGCCCAGGACCAAGCAGTGGAGAAGCCATCCACTTGAGAGACTTGAGAGACTGTGGCTTTGCACTCCCCAGGACCAAACAGTGGAGAAGCCATCTACTTGAGAGACTAGAGAGAGTGTGGCTTTGCACTCCCCAGGACCAAACAGTGGGAAAACCACCCACATGAGAGACTGTGGCTTTGCACTCCCCAGGACCAAACAGTGGGTAAACCACCCACTTGAGAGACTTGATAGACTGTGGCTTTGCACTGCCCAGGACCAAGCAGTGGAGAAGCCATCCACTTGAGAGACTTTAGAGACTGTGGCTTTGCACTCCCCAGGACCAAACAGTGGGCAAATCACCCACTTGAGAGATTTGAGAGACTGTGGCTTTGCATTCCCTAGGCCGTAGCTGTGGGCATGTAGCTCCCTCCAGGAGCAGTGGCGTAGTACCATCTTCCGGCTGAGGTGCCCCCCCCACTTCCCCTTTCCCCTGAGGTGCCTGTGTGTTTATGACCTGATGCCCCTGCAGTGTGCTCTCCGTATTGAGGCAGGAGTCAAGTGTGAGCTTGGCCCATGATTTTTGGCCCAGTGGGCCACGGACATTTGCAAAGGACAGTGTACAACCTTCTGTACATATTGTAAATATTTGTAGATACTGTTTTTATATTCGTTAAGTATATCTGTGTATTTCACAATATCACTGTTTTAATCAATTCCTTCTGTCCTTGCGTTCTTCCAAGGGGTAACAGGGTGTAAATGTTCTGTTGCTGCATGTGTTTGTCTGTATGGTGTTGTGAGTGAGAGTGAGGGTGGGGGTGTGTCACTCTCTTTCCAGTGATATCTCTACATTTACTTATTGTATCTTTGATCATTTTGACCTGCAAATATCCAGATAAATATTATATATTTTTCTAAACACTGTGTGGTGTATTTTTGTGGTGCTATATTGTATTATTGTATGCTTTATTGCACGAATACTTTACACATTGCCTTCTAAGTTAAGCCTGACTGCTCAGTGCCAAGCTACCAGAGGGTGGGCACAGGATAATTTGGATTGTGTGTGACTTACCCTGACTAGAGTGAGGGTCCTTGCTTGGACAGAGGGTAACCTGACTGCCAACCAAAGACCCCATTTCTAACATTGGTAATCAGCGGTGAGGATAGGACTTGTATTTGTGCAGTGACATACAGTAGCTAAGTATTTCACTACCTACCCACAGTTGAAGGTCAAGTTGTTTTTTATCTGTTTCCTGCAATTTCGTTTTTCCTGTCAATTTTTGACTAAAATCCTCAATCAACATGTCTCTAGCTGGGTCTCAAGCAGGAGATGAAGATTTTGATATAGCTATGCTGGAGACCTACACTGTTAAACAGCTGAGGGCATTCTGCAGGGATATGGGTGTACCTACCCAGGAAGCCTCCAGGAAGGAGGAATTCCACAGGGTGCTGAGGGCCAGAGCAGAAGCCCCCGCTGAGGAGGATGCTGAGGAGGAGGATCCAGAGGATGGCCCCTCAGAGGATTTTTTTTGCCCTCATTATATGAGATTAGTGCTGCAATTGTGCCCCCTGCAAAATTAGGGAGCAGTGTCTCTGATCAAGGCCTGACTGCAGAGGAAAGGAGAGAGGAGAGAGAGTTTCAGTTGCAGATGGCAAAGTTAAAAATTGAGGCTCAACAGGAGGGAAGGAGGGCAGAGAAAGAAGCCAAGCAAGCTGAGGCTGAAAGAGCAGCCAAACAGATTGAAGCTGAAAGAGCTGAAGTTGCAGCAGAGACAGCCTTGGTTGAGAAAAAACTGTTGTTGGCTCATGAACTGAGTCTTAAGGAGCTGGAGATCAAGGCGAGACAGTCCGAGTCCAGCAGTAATGGTGGCAGCATACATGCAGAACCTGCTGGAGAAAGAAAGATTCGTATACCTAAAAATGTTGTGCCCAGTTATGTGGTGGGAGATGACATTGATAAGTGGCTAGCTGCATACGAAGGTGCAGTAGGGGCTCATGGGGTTCCTGTAGAGCAATCGGGGCAGCCTTGTGCTGGTATGTACCAGCTGTGGGGAGGGACACACTTTTACACTGGATCCTAAGGAGTAAAACACATATGCACCCATGAAAGCTGCTTTACTTGCCTGGTTTGGGCTGACCCCTGAAAAATACCATCAGAGGTTCAGGGTCAGCACCAAACTCTCCACACAAACTTGGGTAGATAGTTTTGATTTCTCTGGTAAGGCACTGAATGGATGGATCCGGGGCAGCAAAGTAGATGATTCCACAGGGTTATTTAATTTAATTCTGAGAGAGCATATGCTCAGTCTTTGTTCTACAGAGTTGTGCCAGCACTTGGTTGACAATAAGTTGACTGATCCCAGGAAGCTTGCTGAGGAGGTGGACCTCTGGACTAGTACCAGAGTGTCCAAAAAAGTATCTGGGAGTGACCCCAAGAAGGGTGGTTCCGGTTAGAGATAACCCAGAAAAGTCCCAGAGTAAGGGGCGACGAAAGGGTTCCCATGCCCCATCTGAGAAACAGGGTGGTGGTTTTGGTGGGCAGTGGCCCAAAGCATCCCATTCTTAACCCGCTGCTTTGAGTGTTCCCAGCTAGGACACAGGAAAGGGGACTCTGTGTGTCCAAAGAAATCAACCACGATTGGGACCTCTACAGGGGTGGCCCATGTGGCCTTAGGGGAAAGTAGTCCCCAGGGGCAGGTCTTAGATCATGCCTTCATCTCCTTTAGTTGGGAGGTGGACTCAGAGGGTAAACTGGCGATCCCTGAGGGTGGGAGTCGTCACTTCCACCAGATGAGAGTGAATGGGGTCCCAGTCACCGCTCTGAGAGACACAGGGGCTAGTCTTACCATGATGGTGGAGAGACTAGTGTCTCCAGAGCAGTACACCGGACAGGTGTGTAGAGTGACCCCAGCCATTGGGAAGGATTTCTTCTGCCCCATGGCCCTGGTGTCCCCAGAGTGGGGTGGGGAGGTGACCCAGAGGTGGGTCATAGTTAGTCCCCAGCTGCCCATTGACTGCATTCTGGGGAATGAGTTACTCCTAGTGTCAGGAGAACTGAGAGGGCTGACCTCTAGGGGTGCCCTGACAGTTCAGATGTCTGGCAGTACCACTCCCCAGAGGAGGGTATGTGAGCCCAGATGTGGAGGCAAGGTGAGGAAGGACACACCCTTGTCCTCTGTTCAGCCTCAGGGTACAGACCCTGGGCTGAGTGACCAGTATCAGGGACCTACCCCTGAACTGGTGAGAATGGAAAAGGGGTGCAAGACCCCAGGGGCTACTGCCCCCCATTCTGGGATGCTTCAGGAGCCCATTGGGAGCTCCCTACCAACCCCTACAGCTGGAGGAGAAGCTCGTCCAACGGCCCCCCTCAGGGTCTCCACTTAGCAGTGGATAGTCTGGGGCCTGGCTCTTGACACTGACAGCTGTCAGTAGCATCTGTTGGTTTCTGTCCTTGTGGACAGAGTTTTCCCTGGGTTGGGGACAGAGGTCAGACCCAAGGAATGGAACGGGCCACCTGACTTTGTTGGCCTTGGTGGTACTGTCTGCATACTGGGATGCATCTGTGAGCAAATTAAAATTAGGAGCTTCACAGATGGGGTCCTCGGGTGATGAGAAGGGTTCTCCATGGGTCAGTTCAGTGGCCCAAGAGAGTATAGGCAAAGAAGCCTCACTGAGTTCAGAAAGGTGTAGAACTGGCAAGTGCCCCTGCAGTAGTGGGCCATTGTCCATGTTCTATCACCTTAAGCAGGGAAATCAATCAGAGTGTTGATTAGTCTACCCTGGCTTTAGGCTGGAAGGGGGATATGTTGGAAATGGCCTTTCTGCAGGGTTATGCCCAGACTTTTTGCCTTCTTCTTCTTTTTCTGACCTCATTTTTGCTGGCTTTAGGGCTCTGTGCACTTTACCACTGCTAATCAGTGCTAAAGTGCATAATCTCTCTCCCTTTAAACATGGTGACTTTAGATCATACCCAATTGGACTATTTAATTTACTTATAAGTCCCTAGTAGAGTGCACTATATGTGCCGAGGGCCTGTCGACTAAATGCTACTAGTGGGCCTGCAGCACTGATTGTGCAACCCACTTAAGTAGCCCCTTAACCTTATCACAGGCCTGCCATTGCAAGGCCTGTGTGTGCAATTTCACTGCCAATTCGACTTGGCATTTAAAAGTACTTGCCAAGCCTACAACTCTCTTTTTTCTACATATGACACCCGTAACGTATGCCCTAGGTGACCCATAGGGCAGGGTCTGTGTAGGCAAAAGGCAGGACATGTACCTATTTAGTTTACATGTCCTGGTAGTGTAAAACACTTAAATTTGTTTTTACACTGCTGTGAGGCCTGCTCCCTTCATAGGCTAACATTGGAGCTGCCCTCATACATTGTTCGAGTGGTAGCTGCTGATCTGAAAGGAGTAGGAAGGTCATATTTAGTATGGCCAGAATGGTGATATAAAATCCTGCTGATTGGTGAAGTTGGATTTAATATTACTATTTTAGAAATGCCACTTTTAGAAAGTGAGCATTTCTCTGCACCCAAATCATTCTGTGCCTTCCAATCCACGTCTGGCTAGGTTTAGCTGACAACTCTCTTGTGCATTCACTCAGACACACCCCAAACAAAGGATACTCAGCCTCACTTGCATACATCTGCATTTTGAATGGGTCTTCCTGGGCTGGGAGGGTGGAGGGTTTGACAGTTACATGTCAAAGGACAGTAGCCTACCCTCACACAAAGGACTGCCACACCCCCTACTGGGACCCGCGAAGGCAGGGTGGAACTGAAAGGGGACCTTGTGCACTTCAAAGCCACTCTTTGAAGTCTCCCCCACTTCAATGGCACATTTGGGTATTGAAGCAGGGCCTCTGACCCTACCAACTTAGACACTTCTTGGGGTAGATAATCTACCCCCCAGACACTTCCTGCAGAAGATAACTGGAACCAGAACATGCATCCTGCCAAGAAGAACTGCCTGGCTTCCCAAAGGACTCACCTGACTGCTTTCTGGGAAGCACTGCTGCTTTGCTGTTGGCCTGCTGCCTTGCTGCTCTATGGCTGTGGTGAAGAAGTGCTCTCCAAGGACTTGGATAGAGCTTGCCTCCTGTTCCCTGAAGTCTCAGGACCAAAAATACTTCTCTCTTGCAACTGGTCTCCTTGTGTGGCGAACATTCAAAGCACAGCTTGCTAAAACCGATGCACACCCTGCCCCTTGGTGAGAAATTCACTGCACGCAGAACCGGAACGACGCAGCAGGACTTTGCAAGGAGAAGATCGATGCGGCAACTGCGTTGCGACCTGAACTTCAAGGAACGGCCCACTGGATCGACGCACAGCTAACCTGGGACGATGCAGCCCGACTTCCAGAGGGGAAATCGACGCTGCACCAGCCATGCGGGAGAAAATTCCACACAATGCCCACTGTAACGATGCAGCGCTTGTGACTTCATTCCGCAAGCCCAGGATTCCACGCACAGACCCCGGGGCGTCTGAAAACCCCGCAACCCAAAGAGGATCCGCGATTGAGCGTTGGAAATCGATGCACAGCCGTCCCTGCATGGAAACTAAATGACGCATCGCCGCGTGCAGCCCAAGAAATCCACGCACACCCCTTTTTTCTACACTTCTCCTCCTCTGCGGCCCTTTGCGGAGATGTTTCACACGAACCAGGTACTTTGTATTTGAAAGAGACTTTGTTTATTTTAAAAAGACTTATGACACTGTACATTTACTTATTGCATCTTTGATCGTTTTGACCTGCAAATATCCCGATAAATATCATATATTTTCTAAACACTGTGTGGTGTATTTTTGTGGTGCTATATTGTGTTATTGTATGATTTATTGCACAAATACTTTACACATTGCCTTCTAAGTTAAGCCTGACTGCTCAGTGCCAAGCTACCAGAGGGAGGGCACAGGATCATTTGGATTGTGTGTGAACTACCCTGACTAGAGTGAGGTTTCTTGCTTGGACAGGGGTTAACCTGACTGCCAACGATAGACCTCATTTCTAACAGAGTTACTTATCATAGTTTGCCCCTCTCTTATGGGACAAGTTGTAGTCTGTTACTAAGAAGTTTTTATAACCAGGAGTACATCCAGTATTTCTATTCCAATTATGACGTTGTGTTTTCATTCGTCCCTGTAATTAAATACCTGAGTAGAGTAGCTAAGGAGAACACCATAGAATTAATGAGAGGATTCTTGGAGCCTACGTTAACCTTCGGCACCGCATATGCACATAGAAACAATTTGACATGCTTGCTTACACCAAGAGAAAATAGATTTTTAGATCAGACTGATGAAAGGAGAAAGGCTTTAATGGAGAAACTAGAGAAGGGTTTAAAGAGAAGGACATTTAGAAATGATTATGCATTTAGTGAAATAAAAACACAAGGAAGGTTAGCTTTAGATGTGCAACACGTAGGAAAGCTGTGTGTGTATATGTGTATATATAGGCCAAATCTAGAACTGATATGTTGTTTGTGGGAACAAATGAATGTAGATATGTGTTTTTGTTTCAGAGTAAATGGACGTTCATGTTGAATGGACAGGGTCCAACGATTCCTGGAGTTTATTATATCTGGTGGCCGAATGCCTATTATCGTCTTCCAAGAGGATGGTATGGCACATGTTACTTAGAGATAGATTTCCCAAAGATATTTCAACTTGAGGACTTGAAAAGATTACTGAGAATGACTGAGTTACATCACGTTAAACACAAGAGAGAGTCTTCTGGTATAGTTGGAGACCTATTTGGAGCAATAATCCCTTCAGTGGGAGTTATCCTAAATTGTAAAAAGATTCAAAAGTTGTCTACTATTATGGGTAACATGTTGACAAATTTTTCAGGAGCCATGATCCTAATGGATACAGAAATAGCTGCGGACTCTTCAGAACTGCCTTGCGTTAGACATTCTTTTTGCAAAGGATGGCAGAGTTTGCAAAATGCTGAATTTGAAGAATTGTTGTTCATATATTCCTGGTAATAGCAAAGGAATTAGAACCATACTTAGTAATCTGACTAGTAATAGTGCTGATTTGAAAGAGCTGAAAGAACCAGGTGTTTGGGAAAAAGTTGGCAAAGGATTTGTTTCAGTGGGAAATTGTCTCAGCAACATTGGAAAAGGTTTAATATTGAAAATAATACAAAGGATATTGATTATTGTGATTTGCATAAGTGGAGAACGGGGAGTATGTAAATTGTATCACATGATTAAATCAAAGAAAATGAAAAATGATCAGAGGAGGGAAGAAATTAAAATGGAAAAATTGTTTAGGGAAAATTCGAAGAGGGAACGAAAATTTAAAAGAGATAGCAAATATTTGTGTGCGAAGATGTAAGTGTGATCACATATATAGTCATCAGAGGAGGGATTGTTATTGCTGAAATTATACTAATAAATATTCACATATTCTGAATGTTAAATCTGCATAGAAAATAAATTAATATAGAGAAAATAACACATGACTTTGGAAAATGGGCCTACTTGAGTGACCGCAATAATCACAAAGTGCCATTATTAATTGCTTATCAACATGAAATGTTTTGCTCATGTTTAGATTAATATAGTAGTATGTTATATTAATGATTATGTATTATGAAGTTGCTTTATAAATCATAGGCCTTAAATTAGCGAGGTCTTGGGCCTAGCTGCTCAGCCTCATATCAAGTCGCATTGCATAAAATGGCTGTGGAGAGAAATAGATTTGTAACGTTCCACTGCATTGACCAGATGCTAGTAGTTACATTTATTTTGCATGAGAAATGCTTGCTAGAATATGTTGTACTAGCTATCGATACTTTGTAGAATCTAGTGTGTGTAAAGGCAATTTTCCCAGGAACCAACAATGGATGCAGTGACTGGAGTACAAGGTGATACAAAATTGTTACCTGACAAGCCCAACGATGGGAAGAGGAGCCAATTGTATAACAATTGAATTATATCTTAGATTTTAAGTTTTACTTTCATTGGACTAAATGTAATCATACGATTGTTGACCAATAGCAACATGGGAAGATGACCTAGGGAAGCGAAATTAACCAGACTGTATCAAGAGGAGACAACCACACTTTTTCCTAACTGTCCCGAGAGGAGACGCGCTCACTTTTTTCTAACTCGGTTGCCGAGAAGCGACATTCTGATTATGTCCATTCCTGGGACATTTCTATCTTGAACTTTATTGCTGAGTCTTGATGCCTTGCTGCCCGAACAGATGTCCATTTGACAAAGACTGTCGCTGCTTGCTGAACCATAATGAAGCACAGTGTAAGACTATGTTATTGATCTCAATGTCATCTGCTTTTGTCTTTAGGTATCAGCCGCTAATTTTGATAGAGCCATAGCTAGATGTTTTTCCAAATTTGTTTTGCCGAAATTGTTTTGCATGAAGCCCAAACATGCTATTCTAATCAGAAGGTTAGCTAGGAGACTCACTGAGGATGCTTGCTAAATATTAACAACAGTTGAGTCTTTTCTTTGCTGAATCTAACTCTATGCTATTTCTATTGTGCAGTGTTCTTGTTATTTCATTTGTACTGTAACTCTAGAATGTGTAGTGATCCATGCATTGATTTAATTGAGATTCTTTAGAAGATTCGGTCAACTGGTATTGTTTCTGTATGTTTATCATCTGATTTTGAGACTAAGCTACGTGATATTAACATTGTTAATATAGGGAAATAAACATTCTAACTTTTACATAAAGGTGTGGTTATTCATGGCCAAGGGGTAATGGTGCATGGAAGATACTGATTCCCAAGATTATCGATCCCATTGATTGATATTGATATTGATTGGAATTGCAATTAAATGTTATGGTGGGAAATACTCTAAATGTAGTCAAAAGGTCCATCGAACCTACAACACGTCCCCTAATAAATTAATGAGAAGAAACCAAATAAGATCAGACGCACTAACACCTGTAAAGGTATGACAGTCATCAAGCGTGCAGTACACTGAGGAAGCCTGCTTAACATGATGAACACAACTTCTTCCCAGTCACTGTACAACAAGTGGGAGTATACAATGATCTTCTCTATATAATACCTGTTGACAATACTTGTGATTACATGAGCTTTGGAAGAAGTCTAAATCTCTTAGCTATACCTAAAAACACACATTGCATTTTCATATTGTTCTTATGGTGGAGAAATATAAGAAAGTATCCCAAAGATGTCTGTCTTGCATAAATACCATGCATCATTCACTTGGATTTAACTATAGAGTCCATTTCTAACCTGGAGGAAGTGTACGTGCTCCAACCTTGGGCGCTTCCAGTTTGAGATCAGCTCCCTCTGCAAAGGCCTGTTGTCCTCCCTCCTTAAGTCCCTTACCTAGTTCACAGTTTACACTGTATACCCTCTTTGCCCAGTTCACTCTCACCTTCACTCTGCTCTCTGCCTATTCTGCCCTGTCCTAAGCATACTGAGACATTCTGTCTGCTTTTCATGCCTGCAGGTTCTCGTTCCCAAATGCTTCACGCACTCTGCCTACCTAAAAATCAAGTCAGTCTGCCCAGACTTAGGCCCTCTTTACAATCTCGGCAGGGAAACCCTTGGAGATCGTCGCTGATGGTCAACAGAAGACCGCCGGCCACATTACGAACATCCAGCTGGGCTGGCCGCCGGCCCAGCTGGATTCAGGGCCTGAGTATAGGCGCCAGCTCCAAATAGAGCCGGCGGCACTGCCCATTTCACGGCCAGTAAATTAGGCAGTGAAATGCATGACAGGGCTGTGCATGGGGGCCCGAGTCACTCATTCCACCAGCCTTTCCCTGGTGGTGTAAACCTCCAGGGAAAGGCTGGTGGAATCGGACTTCATTTGGCGGGCCAGCACTGCTTGCAGGGCTGCCCTGTCAGATCAGAAATGCCGCCATCGCTAGGATGCCTGGTGGCGGGAGCCTAGCGGTGGCGGCGTTTCATCTGTGGCGGTTCATTATATGGCGGTCTGGACCGCCATGCCGTTGGTGGAAGTTACCGCCACCGCCGGCATGGTGGTCCAGACCGCCATGTTAGTAATGACCCCTGAGTCTTCTTTCCATGTCCAGTCTGCACTCTGCACTCCCTGTCTAAACTAAACATTGTTTTTTTGGTGCAGTCTTCCTTCACCGTCCGGCTTCTAGACTGCTGTATACCTTCATTTTGGACATGAGTACAGAAGTACAATGAAGAATGGTGGTTAGTGTGTGGAAACTTAGGCTGCAAGTGCAAGTCAGTCTGGCCAGAACTACTGTCTAGCTTCACTTACCAGCCTGAGTCTGCTTTCCATGTCCAGTCTGCATTCTGTCTAGCCAAAGATTGTCTTTTTAGTGTAGTCTTCTTTCACTATCCTTCATTTTGGACATGAGTACATAAGTATAATGAAAAGTGATGCAAAAACAAAACTGGCTCTGTCTTGGTTGTGTCACATGAACGCATTATTGCAGCACTAATACATGCCTGCTCTTTAGTGGCTCTTCAGAAAATTTCAGAGTTCAGCTCTCTTTGGCATCTGAAGAACAGTGAATGAGATATGATATTCTCGTTCTGGAATTTGCAAGAGCTTTTCTAGATTGTATCTGGAGCACCAAGAGTGCACTGTTTAACAGATTTTTTAATGTACCAGGACGGAGTTGTTACACATATGGTAGATGCACACATGTTTGTCTTGCCTGAGAGCTGAACTGTTGAGTAAATTACCATTGCTGGAAAAGGGTATAACTATCAGTGCTTAGAGTTTTTTGTCAGATATCTTGCTGGAGCTCCAGGAGTTCTCATATCATTCAATTGAATAAACTTCTTTCAAAAAGCAATCCTTGTAAATTTGATTTAGGATTCGGTCATTGACAGTTCTGGAGGAAAAACGTAGGCACACGGTCGACACTTATCGTGGGATCTGTGGATCCTCAAGAGCCAAGTCACAGTGAGCATGGCATATGTGGAAGGCACAGCAAACAGAGGGATACTCCCCTATTATGCTGACCTCTGTTTACAGGCCAGACTTGGCTGCATTGCTAAGAGGCAGGTGCACAACCGTAGTAGTTATTTGTGATCAGCTACAGGCTAGGGCAGGGTATTTGGAAGTTTAACAGAGAAAAAAATAGACCGCAGACTGGTCTCAATGTCCAGCTGGTTCTAGAAATTTCCAGCACAATGCAATTATCTGAAAACATTGATTTTGGAGAACAGCTCAAAATCTGTACATCTATACTTATTTAAAATTCATGTGAACATTTTGTAATTTTATTTTAACTGCCCTTTCCTGTCAATCCGCACAGCCACTGAACTGCCACCCATTAATGAGAGCAGTGAAAAGTGCCCACAAGAAGACCCAGATTCCCTGCTTTTCCATATTTAAAAAAACAAACGGACAGGAAATAGATACTTTTTATTTATCTGTTAAAATCAGTAAAAATGTAAAACGAGGAGCCTTAATTATATCATTATATCCTTCTTTGGTGGCGCCTTCAGCTCCTGAGGGGCCTGAAGAGGATGTTGATTGTGATGTTGAGGATTGTTAAAAGGGCGTTCATCACCACCTCATTATGTGCTAGATAGGTTCATGAGAAACTCCTTAAAGAGCAAAAGAAACCATTGGGACACTACTTTAAATGGTAGTGGAGGGGCCAGGCATGGGGAGGATTAAGCACAGGTAATTTGATTAATTTGGCAATTCAGGATAATAGTAGAGCGAGAATGGCATATCATCAGTTTATCCCAACACCTGGACAGCTAGGAGGGACTTTGCACACAAAAAATACGTCTGGCATGTGTGTTAAATTTGAGCGGCAATGCGGTGAAGTCAAAGAAATTGGTCACATTGCAGCATTGTTTTTAGAAGTTGTTGGAAAAGATGAGAAAGTGGGAGGATATGGTAGGTGTGAAGAGAGAATGGAGTCAGGAGCACCAGGAAGACCGATGTCAAGGACGGATGATGACATTGAAAGGATGCACTTACTTGAATGTACAGAGGGCTACCCATTAAGAGAGGTGTCAAGGGCAGACAGACAAATGGCACACAGTCACATGCTGTGAACCAGGTGTCATTTGTTGTCATTCACTAAGGGCTTTTCAAGTTTGTGGGAGAACCCAGAGGAATGGCACATGGAAGTAGAGAGGATAACAAAGTAGTCAAAAAGAATTTCGACCGATTTGGATGCATTGTTTTCCATTTTGATGCCAACATACTTGTGGCCAGTTGCAAATGCCTGTGAAGTTCCCAGACACAGAAACCTAGTGTGTCCAGATTTTGAGCTTTCATAAGTACTTATGGATGAGTACTAGGAGGTGATGTAGTATTTGAAGGAAAGGGTGCTGCCGATATGTGACAATTGGTGAAAATGTATGCAAACTACCTGTAATAAAGATGGGAGTCTGTATGCTTTTATGACAGATTTCAGCAAGTGTATAAGAAACGTAGTTGAATAGAGGTTGCGGCTCAGCAGGGAATGCCATTCCTTGTGTCAACTTTTGTGATGGACTGTGGCCTGATATTAGCACTCCGGTACAACAGTCTGTGAGCAAGATAAAACAATAGAGGAAATGTTGGCATGTGCCCTGTATTGTGAATATTTTGAATGGATATGGAAGAAGGCTAATAATAAAGTACAGAGTTTTTTGTCTAGCAAACATCATGTTTGCTGTATGTAGAGTCCAGCCCCGAAAAATGCCACCAAGACGGCCCGCAGCACAAAGGAAGGCTGCCGCGGCCGAAAACGAAACTGAAAGTGCACCGGTGCAGACACGCACCGAAAACACTGAAATACATGGTGCTGACACGCACCGAAAACACTGAAATACATGGTGCTGACACGCACCAAGCAGAAGGTAATTGCCAAGGGCTGCCCCCCCCCCCACACTTTTGCAGAAAAAAAAAAAAAGAGAACAAGGAAAAACTGAAAGAAACATGGTGCAGACACGCACCAGGTGCCCAGGGCCGCGCCCCCACCTCCCAAAAGTGAATAAAGAAAAGAGGTGCTCACACGCACCTACAAGAAAGGAAAAACAGTGCCCGGAGCCTCCCACCCCCGTGGAAATGTGTGCCCTCTGCATGCCTCCTCAAACGAGGCTATGCAGCTTTGAAAAAAAAAAAATGGACAGAAGTAAAAAAAGAACATGAAAAAAGAAAAGGGACAGATGAGAAAGAAAATGAGTAAAATTGCACTTACCTGCAGCCCCCACCAGCATGACGAGTCCTCCCAGCAGCATGCCCTCCTCACCGGCATCTGTTCAAACAAACGAGCCGGTAACAGGAAAGACTCTTTCAAGCTAGGAAAAAAAAGTGCACTACTGGCATCCAGTGGCCAGAGTTGGTATTGCACCCTATTTCTGTTTTAAAGGGAAGAGAAGCTTGGATGAGGAAAGTTTACAGCAGCACCTTCAGAAAGTGACTGCTCCAAACCAAGAGTGCGCCCGTGGACAGAAACGGCGCAGAAGACGGAAACGGCGAGAAAGAAGGAAGCGACGCGGGCGACGCTGCAAAAGGGAAGGAGAAGACTGCAGCTGTCCCAGCCAAGCTGCAACGGTGAGAAACGGACGCAAGTGCCACGTGAGGTACGAAGAGAGCGCGCATGGTCTGCGCAGCCTCTGGCGGCTGTCCGCCGCCACCGCCGAAAGAACGCCACATGCCCCGGCAGTGATGGACATCACCGCAGGACAAAAAAGGGACATGCCAGGCGTTGCCACAGGACGCCCCAAAAAAAAAAAGAGAAACTGACACGTGCACAGAGAGCTGCGCCCGAGAAGGTGATGACATGGGTAAAGTCCGTGAAGATGGAGAGAGTACCCGAGAGCGTGATGTAACACACGGGACAAGAGGCCATGTCAGCTGGCTGCACAGCGACGGAAGATGGCCACTGTTGGCCCATCAGTGAGCAGGTCATCTGAACTGACCGACCCTGCCAGAGCAGATGGCAGGAGTGAGCGCCGTAACAGCGCAGCCTCGAGGCGCAAGAGCGGCGCCCTCGAGTGAAGAGAAGGAGGAAGAGAGTGGGGACCCTCCTGCCAGAGAGAGGTCCACCAAGAGGATCCGGGAACGGACCAGACCGGGAGAGGTCTGCCTGAAGAGCAGATCATGTCCTACCCTCACGACTCAGCCCGTGAGAGGCTGCGATCGAGCAAGATGCACCAGAGGAGGTGCAGTGATAGGTCCATGTGACGCAGCATGCGACCTGTGGCACAACGCCACATCGAGGACGAAGAGGATGATGTACCAGCAGAGGTGCAGCGCAAGGTCCATGTGCCGCAACATGTGACCTGTGGCACAATGCCACAGCAAGGAGAAGAGAGAGTGGCACAATGCCAACAAGAAATGAGGAGAGCAGTGTGACAGACCGGTCACACCACAGATCAACTCTATCGCAGGTGTGAAAGTGGAAGGAAGTAGAGTGACACAACTGAGGACTCGTGCGAGCAGATGAGGAGGTACCCATCAGTACAAGACAGTCACCGGGGTGAGCAGACGTCACTGAAGACAGCGATGCGGGTGGTCCCCCACGCTTCCCAGTACGACCGACCTGTCACCTGTCACCGGCTGCTTGGCTGTGATGGCATCCCTGACGCCGACTGCACAGGCCACACAAGACCCGCCGTGGCCACTATGTCCATCAAGTGGTCCTTCCGCTGACGAAGCCGCCGCCACCTGTTTGATCTGCATAAGGATGAAAAAAACATCATCATCATGATGAGGTGCATCGTCCAATCATCGAAGGAGGAGCACAGTACCACCTGAGTGGAGACAGTCAGCAACAAGAACCGACGCTGACAAGGCATGTCTGGCAACGTAGAAACTTATAATCTGAACACTTGCCATGAGCTCCATGAACCAGACACCTGCCGGTGAGAGCAGACCAGATCATTTGGATCATCCACCCTTGGGGTTGCACAAGACTAGGAAGTGGCTCTGTTGGGAGTTCAGAGAGACTCCTTTGGCGTGGCCTATGTTGGCCCGCACAGCCCACGCAGTCCCGCCGCAATCCAGGGACAAGGGCCTCCAACAAATTCCTGTGAGAGCGGAATATCGCTGAGAGAGAATGCGTTTGAGACAGCTCCACGTCAGGCATCCGGAAGCACGGAGGTCTCATTGAGAGACTGGTCACCTGAAGACTTTGCACTATGGCCAGAGCACCTGAGTCCGGATGGCTCGAGCAAGCGGACCCTGCATCAACAACCCTTGTGGCTCCATGCGAGACTAGGATGTGGTCCTGTAGGCTGTTCCTCTGAGGCGTCTTTGCTGGGCCTGAGATAGGCAAGCACAGTCCACACAGTCCTGTGGAAGCCCGCGAAAGGGCCTCGAGGAGACTCCTGCTTGATGGAGATCTGGCACGAGAGGGAAGACTGCTGTTTCTCTGCCGCTGGACTTCCAGGCGCCCCAGGCCGTCACGTCATCTGCAGTCTTAGGAGGTAGACAATCTCCAGAGTCAGAATACCGTCCTGAACTGTGTACAGTGGACTCCCCACTGCTCCAGATGCACTCGCATCAGAAACTGTAAATAGACTTTGACCACATGAGCCCAGGCAGGACCGGATCGACAATATCCAGCGAACTGTGAGGTCGTGGACAAGCGACTGAAGTATCTGGACTTCATCCACACTGTGTTCGTGCCCAGCTGTACCTGGTTAAATTATGGACTCGTGCGGAGGTGTCCAGGTGCTCCCAGCTGCACCATGTCCACTGCAATTCTGCAGTCTGCCTTTTCGAGGCCGAGAGACTGATTGTGGTGCTTTGTTATTGTTTCTTTTACAGGTTGGACTTTTGTTTGGTTCCTCAATAAAGTTTGGGAGGGATGTAGAGTCCAGCTGGACTCATTCTAGTGTTTCTGTCAGCCACTCTGCTGAGGGCTGGTCTTACTTGTATAACCCACACCCACCCAACACAGGCGTCACCAGTCAGGTGACCCTGCCAATAAAAGGGGCCGGGCGCACGTGCCTGAGGCCAGTTCAATACCACCCTACCACCGTATCTGCGTCACCTTCCTTACAAGCATGAGGGCCTAGGGCCCCACATTACACTGTAGACAATGGGGATGCATGTGCAAACATACCAGTCCACGGTGGGGAGAGGAAGGGACTGAAATGGATGAGGAATGTGAAGAGGGTACGGGGATGAGTGAAGTCAAATTAATCTACTTTTCAGTTGCAGGAAGCCAGAGCGCTGAAGGAACGAGTCTCCAGAATGAAAGGGGCGGGTGGTAATGCCCCGGCAGTAGTCCAGGAGAACCAGTTTGCCCCACCAGCTAGTCCAACTTCCCTGTCCCCACCTACTGCTTCCATTCCCCTGACTGTGACACCAACTCTGTTTTATCTGACAGCTCCTCCCATTTCTCCATTTGCCATGTTAGCAGCATCTCCGCCAATGTCTGTGGTAAACAGAGCAATGCTTTTCTCCATTTTGCTGCTACATAAGGGGTCCTAACGTGGCCCTACCTATGTTCCACAGGGCTGCACAAAGGGGGTGACTGCTTGCAGGCTCCTATTTTCCCAGTAGATAAAGAAAGCCCACATGTGACAGGGAGAGTGATGGACAACGTGTGGATTTCTTGGTTGGTACTATTACAAGACCTTCAGAAGTACCCCATTTACCACGATCTGGAAAATTAGTGCAGCAGTCGTCTTTTCTAGTTTTGTTATTACTCATCTCATTTCAAACCATATCCTGGTGATGATAACTCCTGTCACAGAACAACATGAATTTTTGTTTGCTACCCAAGCCCATTGATTTTCTTATGAAGGTATTTTTTGTCAAAAATGAATTATATTGTTTATTGTACCGAAGAGAGACAGTTAGTACAAACAAGAGATCCCCATGCACATTTTAACGTGATGCTTTTGATAATTATGATTCAAAATGTGACATCTACAAATTGAAAGAAATACCTGAAGATTTGAGTAATACAGTGCTAACTCCACTCTGGACAGTGAATGGTGGAGAAATAGGGAGGGTGCAAGATTACCACAAATTACACTGTGCAGACTGCACAGGACATGAGATGGAAATTGAGCCTGTAATATGGATTTGTTGAGGCAGGATATTATCAGCTGAATAAAGTCCATTATAACACACTCTTCTACTTTCTCTCTGTGGTATGTTGCAGAATGGTTCAAGATTTGATAGTGATTAATGATTTAGTGATCCCCAGGTTCCCTATTGTCTTAAACTCTGTTGTGATTATGTCCCAGAATGGTGGACTCCTGCACGCAGTCGATTTCAAATTAAAATTTTCCCCTGGAAGCCCAACCAGCAGTGGCTGGTGTTTGTGGGGGTGGGGCCCACCATTCATGGGAAGTGAAAAGGAAAGAGGTGGGAAAGCATGAGCAGCTCAGCAAAATGCTGACTGTTCCCTATCAAAAAAGGTTAGAGATTCGCTTTTTGGAGTGGTTGTGTTAATGTGCAGACTTGGGCTAGGGCTCTCTTCACCTAAAGAGCTGAAGCCTGGGCAGTTACACCAGCCAGGGGAGTGTGACCTTCTTTCAGTTCTGTTGATTTTGTCTGCTCCGGGGCGTTGACTGCTTTGACTCAGGGCAAAGTCAACAGAGCTCATGACAAGCGTAGACAGCTGGGGAGGGCAGGCTGTAGAGTTGGGGCTGGGGTGGGTGGCCTCTATGGGCTGAGTTTGGGTGCTGGAACCCTCCCATTATTATGTTTTTATTGCTGATTGCATATGGGAGGGGCTTGGGCAGAGTTACTGTGCGTATAGAGTCTTTGGATTTCTGTGGTGCACGTGTCTGGCACCTTGTGATCCTTTCAATGGCTAGAAGACACTCGCTGTGCACTGACATTATGTTGATGTGCTTGCTGTTTTTTATCCATGACATGGGGTTCTCATACAATGTTTACAGCAGGTGCGTCATAACTGTGCTGTGTATGAACATAAGCACTGCTATTCAGCTCTCTTTTACTCTGCTGCATGGCAGGTTCTTTAACTTCCTACACAGCACGGAGCATGACACCAGGGGTCACACTGATCTGTGACTTGCAGTGGTTAACAGATCATTGTCATGTCTGGTGTTGCGCTCCGTTCAGCAGTCAGTTCAGAGGGAAGCAAATCTACCATGCTGTTAGAAATAGGGTCTCTAGTTGGCAGAGGTATGCACCCTTGTCCAAATAGGGACCACAATCCTATTCAGGGTAAATCAAACACAATCCAAATTAGCCTGTGCCCACCCTCTGGTAGCTTGGCACTAAGCAGTCAGGCTTAACTTAGAAGGCAATGTGTGAAGCATTTGTGCAATAAATCATGCAATAACACAGTGAAGACACCACAGAAATACACCGCACAGGTTTAGAAAAATATAAGATATTTTTCTGAGTAAATTAAGATCAAAACAATCAAGATTTGATAGGCACAATTTGAAATATCACTTTGGCAATGGTAAGAAGAGACTTAAGTCTTTAAAAATCTACAAATGTCTCTTGGGTGCTGTTAGACTTTTCATCCTTGGCGTGGTATCACTTAACTTTTTGCCTCTGTTCCCCAGGTTGTTGATGTTTTTGTTACTCTGGGCACTTTACAACTGCTAACCAGTGCTAAAGTGAAAGTGCTCCTATACAAAATGTGTATGTAATTGATTCATCCATGATTGGCGTATTTGATTTACTGGTAAGTCCCTAGTACAATGCACTAGAGGTGGCCAGGGCCTGTAAATCGAATGCTACTAGTGGGCCTGCAGCACTGGTTGTGCGACCCACCATAGTACCTCTGTAAACATGGCTCAGACCTGCCACTGCAGCGTCTGTGTGTGCAGTTTTAAACTGTCAATTCGACTTGGCAATTGTACCCACTTGCCAGGCCTAAACCTTTCCTTTTCTTACATGTAAGGCACCTCCGAGGAAGGCCCTAGGTA
Organism: Pleurodeles waltl; assembly: GCF_031143425.1. Taxonomy (NCBI): domain Eukaryota; kingdom Metazoa; phylum Chordata; class Amphibia; order Caudata; family Salamandridae; genus Pleurodeles; species Pleurodeles waltl. The sequence continues at coordinate 497,747,797 of NC_090445.1, forward strand.
GCCGGTGGGCAGGGTGCAGTGTATGTTTAAGGCAGGACATATACTAATGTGTTTTTTATGTCCTAACAGTGAAATAATGTTAAATTCGTTTTTCACTGTTGCAAGGCCTATCTCTCTCATAGGTTAACATGAGGGCTGCCTTTAAACATGATTAAAGTGTAGATTCTCTTTGGGAGCAGATGGACATGTGGGGTTTGGGGTCTCTGAGCTCACAATATAAAAATACATCTTTTAGTAAAGTTAATTTCAAGATTGTGTGTTTGAAAATGCCACTTTTAGAAAGTGAGCATTTTCTTGCTTAAACCATTCTGTGACTCTGCCTTGTTTGTGGATTGCCTGTCTGGGTCAGTTTGACAGTTGTGCTGTTTGCACCTCTCTCTACACACTGATACAAAGGGAGCTGGAGTGTAGCCTGCATATCCTGATAAGCCATCTGTGCTAGGAGGGAGGGGAGTAGTGGTCACTCACACCTGAAAGGGCTGTGCCCGCCCTGACACAACGCAATCTCCAACCCCCTGGTATGTGTCTGGGGCCTCGCCTGGGCAAGGCAGGATTTCACAAACAAGAGAGACTTTTCTTTGAAGTAAGCCTACTTCAAAGGCCAAAATTAGTATAAGAACGGGACCAAAACCACAGAGTATAGAACACTTCTGGAAACCAAGAGAAACCTCTGCCCGGAGAGGAGCTGAGGAGCTGAGGAAGAAGAGCTGCCCTGCCTGTGACTGTGGTTTGTGGAGCTATCCTGCAGTTGCTGCCTCTGCCAGAGTAAGAGGGCAAAGATTGGACTTTGTGTGCCTTCCATCTTGAGAAGAACTCTCCAAGGGCTTGATTTAGAGCTTGCCTCCTGTTGTTTGAAGTCTAAGGGATAGCAAAAACTTCTCTCTGCCAGCACCTGGAGTCTCTGGAGAGACTCCTACTCTGCCCTGTGGTGTCCATCCAGTTCCTGGGACCCTGAAAGGAGAAGCTGGCAGCCCAAAGAAAAGGAAATCCACGCACAGAGCGCCGTACGGGGAAAAGATTGACGTGACTCAGATCTGCGTCTGAAGAAACGACGCGCCGCCAGCTCCGCTGCTGAAAATGGACGCTGAAAATCCACACTCGCCAGAAATGCAAACGAAGAATCGACGCATGGAGCAGGAGAAACGACGCGCGCATCGCTGAGGGAGGCTGGGAGATCGCAACCCGTGCTGCGTGGTTTTCGGATCATCGTGCGGCTGGATTTCCGACTCAAGTACCGCTGGGCGTGTGATACTCAATGCAAGGCCTGCCCAGATTCGAGAGTGCTTACCGGATCAACGCATCGCTCTCCTGCAGAGAGAAGAAACGACGACGCCCGACCCGATGAAAGGAGAAACAACGCAAGGTCCCGCTCGTGAGTGGAATCAACGCATCACAAGCCCTTTTTGACGCACACTCGCCCGTGCAGGGTTATTTTTGAGGCACCCGAGGTACTTTTCCAAGCTAACATTGTTAGTGTGTGTCTGAAACTACTTAAAGACTCTTTTTGATTTTTAATTGATAACTTGACTTGTGTATTGTGGATTTATGTCGTTTTGGTCTTATTTTGTTTAGATAAATATTTCCTATTTTTCTAGGTTTTCTATTTTTTCTATTTTTCTTGTTGTGTTATTTTGTAGTGTTTTCATTAAGTTACTGTGTGTGTTGGTACAAATGCTTTACACCTAACACTCTGAAGTTAAGCCTACTGCTCTGCCAAGCTACCAAGGGGGTAAGCACGGGTTAACTGAGGGTGATTCTCTGACTAGAGTGAGGGTCCTTGCTTGAACAGGGTGTAACCTGACTGTCAACCAAAGACCCCATTTCTAACATTGGTGATCAGCGTTTGGGATTTGGACTTGTATTTGTACTTGACATACAGTGATTAAGTGTACACTACTTATTTTTTTTAGTGCAGACCACTACGTGACCACATACTACTTGTTTGGTGATCTTTTGATTTTTTTCTCTTTGGGACTGTTTTTTTTCTACTTCCATTTTTTCACTGCTTTCCTTGATTGACTTTCTTTAGAGCTTCATTTAGGAACTTGTTTTTCTGCCTTTGGAACTTTGAATTTGTTATTGAACCTTCATCATGTCCCAAGCTGGAGATGCATCAGTTGGAGCTGACTTTGACCTTGAAAAATTGGAGAGTTATACCAAGGCTCAGTTGAAGCAGTTCTGTAAATGTTTTGACTGTCCCATTAAGAGCTCATCCAGGAAGGAGGAGCTGCAAAAGGCGCTGAGGGCCTCAGTGACAGCCAAGAGCACTGAAGGGCACACAGAGGATGAGGGAGATGAGGAGGAGGAGGAAGAGTGTTCCTTACACAATGGTATTGTGGGTGTGCCTGTTATGTCCAGGGAGAAAGTTTCCAGGGCAGGTAGCAGTGTCTCATCTAAGGGTCTGACACCTGAGGAGTTACAGGACAGGCAGGCAGAAAGGGAGTACCAATTGGAGCAAAGAAGGCTAGCCCTTGAGGAGAGGAAGTTAGCGATGGCTCATGAGCTTAGCTTGAGAGAGTTGGACCATAGAAGCCAGTCCAGTAGAGATGGTGGCAGCAACCCTACAGTGCAGCCTGAGGGGAGGGTGCACATTCCTAAAGACCTTCTGAAAGATTACAAGAGGGAGGATGACATATATTTGTGGTTCAAGGTGTATGAGTCTGCTCTCCACATGAATATGGTCCCTGAAGCTCATTGGGGGGTGGGTCTGTGGAAGCACTTTGAGGTAGAGGGGAGGGATACACTGACAGCCTTAGGGGATGCTCAGAATCTCACCTACTCTAGCATGAAGGATGCCTTGCTTACAAGGTATGGTCTTACCCCTGAGCAGTACAAGGATAAGTTTAGGTCCTGCAAGAAGAAGGGATCCCAAACATGGTTGGAATGTGTTAATTCTTATTGCAGGTCACTGGATGGTTGGGTGAAGGTCAGTAAGGTAACTATGTATGAGGGGCTTTACAATCTGATTGCTTGGGAGCACTTGTACAGTTTATGTTTTCCAGAGCTGCGCCAGCACCTGATTGACAGCAAGCTTACTGACCCCAGGAAGCTTGCGCATTAAGCAGACCACTGGGAGAGCACCAGGGTCCAAAAGAAGTATGGGGGAGACCACCCCAAGGTGGGCAGGGTCCCTCTCAGAAGAAAGGGGGGTGAGGGTAAACAGGGGGAGTTCTTTAAAGGGCCCCAAACTGATTTCCAGGGTGAGGATTTCCAACCCCCCAGTAAAATGAAGCCATGGTTCTCCAAAGGGAAGCCAGTGGCAGGTGGTCCCCCACGTAAGTGCTATGCATGTGACCAGGTGGGTCATGTGAGGGGGGACCCCAAATGCCCCAAAAGTACACCGGCACCCATTGGTGCGCCGTCCCAGGGTTTGGCCAGTGTAGCGCTTGGGGAGGAGTTGGTTTCAGGTGGGTGGGAACCAGCTGAGATGACCCTTGTCTCACTAGGGGACAGTGAGATGGTCCATAGAACCCTAGTGCCTGAAAACACTAATAAGTACAGGCAGTGGGTGACCATTAATGGACAGAGGGTGGAGGCTCTGAGAGACATAGGAGCCAGTGGGACTACAGTGAGGAGTCAGATGGTGTCTGAAGAGCAGATAGAACCCAGAGTACTTCACCAAGTAGCTGCAGTAGACAACTCAGAGCACCTGTGCAGAGTGGCACAGGTTTCCTTTGGATGGGGGGGGGGTCTCAAGTTCCTTGAAGGTAGCTGTGAGTCCAACCACGCCTGTTGATTGTTTGCTAGGCAATTACCTTGAGGATTCCCCTTGGAAGGAGGTGGAACACAGGTCTCACTTGGAGATGTTGGGTCTGCCTGGGTTGGTATGCGTATCCACCCGGTCAATGACAGCCCGTCAGGGTAATCAAGAGCCACTTGAGCCTAAAACAGTGGCCCAGGGGACCGCCATAAAGAGGAAGGGCAAGGGGTGCGGGAAAGCGGCCCCAGAAGTTCCCACAGTCCGGGAGGAGGTGGCACATGAGGGTGATGCCCCGGAGCCTACAGGGGAACAGGTGGCTGAACTGGGGCAGGTCCCTGAGCTGTCGCAGTGGCAGCAGGAAGGGGGGCCCACAAGGGAAGCATTCTGGGCAGCACAGAAGACCTGCCCTACTTTGAAGGGTTTGCGGCAGCAGGCTGCAGACCAGGTGGCTGGCAAGGAGCCAGGATCACACCTGATCTATTGGGAGGATGACCTCCTGTATAGCGATTCTAAGGTTCCTGAGCCTGGGTCAGCCTGTGTGCTGATGGTACCCCAGTGCTTCAGGGCCTTCCTACTGGGGTTGGCTCATGATGTGCCTTTAGCTGGACATTTGGGGCAGGACGATACCTTTGAGAGGCTTGTCGGCCCCTTTTACTGGGCCCTATGCGCAGGCACTCAGTTGCACATTGCTAGTCTTGTCAGTCAAGTGGCAAGAGTGGGAGGGTAGGTATTGACATCGTGGGGCCTTTGGATCCCAAGACAGCCATGGGCAACAGGTTTATCCTGGTCTTGGTGGACCATGCCATCCGGTACCCAGAAGCCATTCCGTTGAGATCAATCACTTCCCCTGTGGTGGGTCGTGCTTTAATGGGGGTTTTTACCCGCATGGGGTTCCCCAAGGAAGTGGTATCTGATAGGGGTACCAACTTCATATCCACGTATATGAAGTCTTTGTGGAATGAGTGTGGGGTAACCTACAAGTTCACCACCCCTTACCACCCCCAAAGTAATGGTCTGGTTGAGAGAGTCAACCGCACCTTAAAAGGCATGATCATGGGCCTGTCAGAGCCCATGAGGCGGAAGTGGGACGTCCTCTTGCCATGCCTTCTGTTCGCCTACAGGGAGGTGCCTCAAAAGGGACTTGGGTTTACTCCCTTTGAGCTGATTTATGGCCAACTAGTGAGGGGACCTTTGAGTCTGGTTAAGGAAGCTTTGGAGAAAGCTCCTAGTAAACCCCCCAGGATCTTGGCTCTGAGAAACCAGACTGCCCGTTTCAGGAGTCTCGCTGAGGAGAACCTGGAAGCAAGCCAGGAGGACATGAAACACTAGTATGACCAGAATGCCACTCTGGTCGAGCTTCAACCTGGACAAAAAGTGTGGGTGATGGCACCAGTGGAGCATAGGGCACTCTGGGATAAGTAGACTGGGCCATTTAAGGTGGTGGAGCGCAAGAGTGAAGTCACCTACCTGGTGGACTTGCAATCTCCAAGGAACCCTTTAAGGGTCCTGCATGTCAACCGCCTCAAACCTCACTTTGAGCGGACTGAACTGTCCATGCTCCTTGCAACAGATGATGGGGTAGAGGAGGAGAGAGAGTCTCTTCCTTACCTCCTGTCTGCAGGAGAAAAAGATGGGTCAGTGGAGGGAGTGATCCTCTCCCCCTCCCTGACTGAGGAGCAGTAAGGTGACTGTTGCCACGTGTTGGGACAGTTTTCCTCACTGTTTTCCCTAATCCCATGAGTCACACACTTGTGCACACATGATGTGGACACTGGGGACAGTACACCTATTAAACAGAAGGTTTACAGGGTGACTGACAGGGTCAGGGCATGCATTAAGGATGAGGTATCCAAAATGCTTGCCCTAGGGGTTATTGAGCACTCCAGCAGTGCTTGGGCCAGCCCAGTGGTATTGGTCCCATAGACTGCTGCACCCGGTGCCACTACAGAACTCTGGTTCTGTGTGGAGTACCGGGGACTCAATGCGGTCAGCAAGACTGACGCACACCCCATCCCCCAAGCTGATGAGCTCATTGACTGGTTGGGAGCTGCCAAGTATCTCAGTACGTTAGATTTAACATCTGGGTACTGGCAGATTGCCTTAACTGAGGGGGCCAAGGAGAGGTCTGCATTCTCTACCCCAGATGGACACTTTCAATTTAAAGTGACGCCATTTGGGATGAAGAATGCCCCTGCCACCTTTTAGAGGTTGGTCAACCAGGTGTTGGCAGGACTAGATGAGTTCAGTGCCGCCTACCTGGATGACATTGCTGTGTTTAGTTCCACGTGGGAGGAACACCTGCCACACCTCTGGAGAGTGTTAGAGGCCCTGCAGAAGGCAGGCCTCACTATTAAGGTGAGCAAGTGCCAAATAAGGAAGGATTCTGTGGTGTACTTAGGACACCAAGTGGTGAGTGGCCAGGTGGCACCCCTACAGCCTAAGATTGACACAATTCTAGCCTCTCAAGACCCAGACTGAAGTGAGAGCCTTTTTAAGTCTCACAGGCTATTACAGGAGGTTTGTAAGGGATTTGGTACCATTGTTACCCCCTTAACTGAGTTGACTTCTAAGAAGCAACCCAGGAAAGTGATGTGGACAGAGGCTTACCAGAACGCTTTTGATGCCCTGAAAGCTGGCATGTGCACAGCACCTGTGCTGAAGGCACCTGACTACTCCAAGGATTTTGTTGTGCAAACAGATGCCTCAGAGCATGATATTGGAGCAGTACTCTCACAGCTCAATGAAGAGGGCCTAGATCAACCCGTAGCCTTCATTAGCAGTAGGTTACTACCCAGGGAACGTAGGTGGAGTGCCATAGAACGTGAAGCGTTTGCTGTGGTCTGGGCACTGAAGAAGCTAAAACCCTACTTGTTTGGGACTCACTTCTGAGTTCAGACTGACCACAGGCCCCTCAGATGGTTAATGCAGATGAGGGGTGGGAATCCAAAACTGTTGAGGTGGTCCATTTCCCTACAGGGGATGGATTTTACTGTGGAACTCCGTCCTGGTACTGAACACGCCAATGCTGATGGTCTGTCCAGGTTCTTCCGCCTTAGTGATGAGAACTCCCATGAGGTTGGGTAGTTGCTCCCCACTTTCAGCTGGGGGGGACACGTGTCAGACTTTTCATCCTTGCCGTGGTCTCCCTTAACTTTTTGCCTTTGTTCCCCAGGTTGTTGATGTGTGCTGGACTCTGATTTTGCTGTTTTTGTTACTCTAGGCACTTTATCACTGTAACCAGTGCTAAGATGCTAGTGCTCCTTTACAAAATGTGTTTGTAATTGGCTTATCCATGATTGGCATATTTGGTTTACTAGTAAGTCCCTAGTAAAGAGCACTAGAGGTGCCTAGGGCCTGTAAATCAAATGCTACTAGTGGGCCTGCAGCACTGGTTGTGCCACCCACATAAGTACCCCTATAAACATGTCTCAGACCGGCCACTGCAGACTCTGTGTGTGCAGTCTTGCACTGCCAATTTGACCTGGCAAGTGAACCTTCCCTTTTACTACATGTAAGACACCCCTAAGGTAGGCCCTAAGTAGCCCCAAGGGCAGGGTGCAGTGTATGTTAAAGGTGGGACATGTACTGGTGTGCTTTACACATCTTAACAGTGAAATACTGCCAAATTCTGTTTTCACTGTTGCAAGGCCTATCTCTGTCATAGGTTCACATGGGAGCTACCTTTAATTACCTTTAAAATGCAGTTTCGCTTTTAGAGCAGATAGAGATGAGGAGTTTGGGGTCTCTGAATTCACAACTTAAAAATACATCTTTTGGTAAAGTTGTTTTTTAAATTGTTTGAAAATGCCACTTTTAGAAAATGCGCATTTTCTTGCTAATACCATTCTGGGCCTCTGCCTGCTTGTGTATTCCATGTCTGGGTCAGATTGACAGTTGGGCTGTTGTGAATTACCTCTAGACAGTGACACAAAGGGATCTGGGGTATAGCCTGCATATCCTGATGGGCCATCTGGGTTAGAGTGGAGGGAGGACTGGTCACTTACACCTGAAAGGGGTGTGCCTGCCCTCACACAATGCAGTCTCCAACCCGTTGAGTGTGTCTTGGGCCAGGCCTGGTCAAGGCAGGATCTTGTGAACAACAGAGACTTTCCTTTGAAGTATGCCTATTTCAAAGGCTGAAAGTGGTATAAGTAGTGGACCCAAAACCCCAGACTTTTAGAATCTTTGTGGATCAAGAGGAACCACTGCCAAGGAGTAGAGCTGAAGAGCTGGAGGAGGAGTACTGCCCCTTTGCTGTGTTGCTTTGCTGGGTTGGCCTGCAGTTGCTGCTTCTGCCAGAAAAGAGAGCAAAGGGTGAATTGTGCTGTGAATCCTGCCTGAGAAAGTTCTCCAAGGGCTTGGAGTAGAACTTGCTTCCTGTTGGAAGTCTCAAGGATATCAAAGACTTCAGTTTCTTCTGCCTACAGCACTGGGAACTGTGTGTTTTGTGCTGTTCAAGAAGAAAAACCACTGCGACTGTGCCAATTGACACTGCTGGCCTGCACTGTGACCTGCTGATGCCACACAGAGACGCATTGCCCTGCTTCGCACCGCAACCCTGGTCTCACCGACGCCACCACCAAGCCACTGCTTGCACCGCACTCTGGCATTGCCTTGCTCACACCGCAGACTTGGCATCCCTGATGCCGCCACTCCTGCTGGCTCCTGCTGACACCGGCGTGTGGACACCGCACAGAGCCCGTACCGCACCACACGCTGACTTGGACCTACAGACAACAGCGCTTCAGCAAAGACAATGCCTCTGCCTGCACCATGACCTGGTGGCACCGCCCGCTTCACACGGCAGCCCTGGTCTCACTGATGCCGCTGGAAGCTGTCACTGAGCCACTGTCTGCACCGTGACCTGTGGGCACTGCACGTCACTTCACCCCACTTTGCCCCACAGCCCAGATGCCATCCACGCCAGCACTCCTGACTTCAGGAGCACGGAGTACGATTTGCAACACGTGTGACCTCAAGGGCCTGACGACCCCCGCGCCAAGCTCAGGAACCCGATACTGAGACGCCGCTCTCAGGATTTCATCACAAGGATCACGATGCCCTGCAATTCCAAAGGCACTGTTTTCAGGTCTTCCCGGTACCGAGGCTGGCCCATGATGCGGCGGCCGGCCTGAACTGTTGGTCTTGTTGATCACAAAGCCGTGATAGCCCCAGCTAGAGCTATCAACTTCAAGGAACTGTATTTTTAAGTAATTCTTGCAAAATTCATATCTTTATAACTGTATGTTGGATTTCTTTTTGGTCTTATTTTATATAAATACATTTTCGCTATTTTTCTAAAACTGGTGTGGTGTCCTTTTGTAGTGTTTTTGCTGTCTTAGTGTGTGTTATGTGCAAATGCTTTATACATTGTTTCTGAGATAAGCCTGACTGCTCGTGCCAAGCTACCAAGGAGGGTAAGCAGAGGTTATCTGAGCTGGGTATCTCCTTTATCCTGACTAGGGTGAGGGTCCCTACTGCCGACTAGAAACATTTCTTACAGAGTACCAATTGCAGAAGGAAGCCGCACATTTAAATGACATTGAATGATAAAAACATTGGCATACTGTGCCAAAAGGAGAAAATTGTGGGCACCAAGGCCATAAATGAAAAAACAATACTGACTGTTTCTTGTTTGCGTCTTGTGACAAATTGCTACAGCACTAATGCACGCCCGAGAATGAGAAGATAATAATTAAGGGTATTTTGCTGGGTTGAGCTCTGGAAGGAATGGCAAGATGAAGGAGTGAGGTCTGATGTTCTCGTTCTGGCATTTTCAAGATCTTCTAAAGGTTGCATCTGTAGTAGGAAGAGTGCAAAGTTTAACACATGGAATCAATGTACCAGGAAAAAGTTGTTACATGTCTAATAAATGCATACTTGTTTATCTTGATTGAAAACTGAGCTGTTGAGTACATTTCCATTACTGGAGCTCTAGGAGCTCCCATGTCACTCAGCTGAATAAACTTTACTCTCAAAGGACGATCCAGCTAATGAATTATATTTAAGAGTCATGCATTGATAAGTGTACAGTGCATGCTGGAGTAATGTCTGTCTCCATAGATCAGGGGAGAGGCTGACATACAGAGAGAAACTGAGGATCACAGCTTGCTAATTTAGGGATGCAATGAAGTGGAGAGAAGAGGGAGTAATGCTGGGTAGAGCAAGAGGATTAAAGAGCGATAGAGCAGGAGGGTACAGATGGATGGAGAGTGAAATGGGTGGACTGGGGAAATAAAGAAGGCTGGAATTGGGATAGTAATGAAAGACACAGCATGGGGAGTAATCATGGGCAAGTGGGTTAAAACAGTAGAGCAATGAAAGAAAGAAGGGGTGGTGCAGGGGGTAAAGAGGGATGAAGCAAAGGAGTAATGATCAGCTCTGCTAAGTATCACTCATCAGGGGTCAACGCAATTGTGTACTGTTTCTACCTTTCTGCAATAAAATATTGTTGCCATGCAGATCAGAGCTTCACCAGGATGCCTGGACTGCCTGTTATTTCCATGGACAATTCCCTGGTGTGTTGGAAGGAGTTTGGTGTTTAGGGCAGGAAGCTGCTGGTGCTACTAACACTTTCTGCTGCTTTCTCCCTAGGCCAGGAAGGGGAATCTTCAGGAAAGAGAGAGAGGTGACAGTAAGAAAATAGAAATGACAGTGAGGAGGAACGCATCACAGCTGGTTTAGACATTTTGCCAGGGCTGCTTTTGTTTTCAAGATCAACACAGCTCTCCAGTCATTCAAATTATTGTGCCCATCTAAATTGTTATTTTCAGGAGTGCGTTTAGCATGGAGACTGAGTCTTCATGTATTCGTAGACAGATTAGGTTCCTCTTCTACAGCCCTATGATCATGCTCAGGGCCGAGGAGAGGCCAGGATTGCCGCCAACACCAAACCTCTGGCGCACACTTCATGTGAGCTGCTCACAGGTGCCAAGCTCTTGTGGCAGGTAGAAGCTAACTTCAGACTGCAGTGCGGCCTGAGGCAGACCTGGGAGAAACACGCAGGATGCAGCCTCGGTACATGTCATCCGTAACTAGGCAGTGAAAGACCTGCTCTTGGCCTATCACCTCCAGCCTTGTCCTGGGTTCTAGATTATCTACTTCAAATCTGAGTCGCGTCCCTGGTATTCTATGAAGCCGATCACACATGCTGATCTCCTCAGCTACAGATAAGACAAAGCCTAAAGCATTGGTTCTTGTGTGCTTGGGCGGTGCCTTCTGGAACAGTGCAATGGTTGCTTTCAGTGTCACAGAAAGGGGCGCGGATATTGCTCTGTGTTTTTCAAGGTGGCTGTTTTTGTTCTTCACAATTGCAGGATTTAACGACTATTACAACAATACACTGTTCTTGTGCAGCCTTTTATCTTGTCAATCTGCTAGCAAAAGTAAACAGACTTTTAAAACTGTCCGTCAGTGTGCTGGAAGAAAGCGCTATGCCGACTCATATGCCTGCTCCAACAATGAAATGGTACTTCTATGCTGGTAAAAAGAAAATAGTCCATAAGACATGACTGACAGATACAACACCGAATGTATGTAATGTGGGCTGATCTAAAATGTGAAAGACATGCAACAAACAACGGCTAAGGAATGCTGATCCATTACCCATTTCTGTAAATTAATTTGTATTAATTTCATCAGATTTGACAGCAAAATCTGTCTCTGAAGACATACAAATGAGAAAGTAAACATATGGAACTGTACTTTAGGCACAATAGATAGTGTATTGGGGGTACAACAATTATTTTAGGAATTTCGGTCAATTTTATAGCCATCTCAATTGTATTGATTTCTTTTTCGAATTTGACACAGGCTCTATAAAAGATTTTTTTAGGGTCGAGCCTGCTTCGCATGCGCTTGCGCATGCGTATCGATAACGAGACGCTTTAGGAATTAGAAAAGGGCTCGGAGCCCCGTCCACGTCACGTCAGTGTCTTTCATTGGTTTGTGGGCTTGCCTGTTAGAATCTGCTTGCTTTGATTAGTGGAAGGCACGCATACGTCATGCCTTTTCCGGTGGTTAGCCCTCCTCGAGCGCAGCGACCAAGTACAGTAAACATGCGAGGCTTGCTGTTTCCCGTCAGGTTTGTGGACTACTTTTTCTCTATTTTCACAGTGCGATCTCACTTGGCAGAAGTCGAGCGCTTTGCATAAAATCGACCCTGTTACACAGTTAATTGCACTTTTGCTGGTTACGTACATAATTTTGCTGATAGGTTTCATTACGAGTGAACTGTAGCAGCGCAATCGCGCTGTTTTTTTCTCTAACGTGGCAAGAAAAATCCGGTTGGGAGTTTACAACTGGTAATAGCTGTAACTCGGACAAATGTGAGACCCTAGTGCATTGCAAATGCTTGTTTCTCGTGTGATTACTTTTGTCTTAACTATGAAGCGTGATCAAAAAAACTGAAATAAGAATGCATTTCCTTTTCTTTCAGCCTGAATTACCTTGACGTCCTCCTACCTGACATTTATGACTGTAAGTGTGTTGTAAAGTATTTATAACGTATTTTCATTTCCATTACACTTCATATATCAGAAGTAGCCAAAGCACTTTGGGCCATAACAGAAAACTAGTTCCTCTCAAGATTACTTTTATCAAATCTAAACAATTTCCCACAAAAGAGACATTAGGGTGAAAACCGGTCTTGGGTTGACTGTGTCTGGGGAGCACCTGGCCTGCTAGACTGATTTGCATATGACTGGGTCCAAACTGATGTGGCATGGTGTGCAAAATAATGATGGACTGGGATGTGGCCCCAAGTAATTACCAGTGGCTGAGATTCATTCAAGCATTACACCCAGCACTTTTTTTTGCCCCAGAAATAAGAAACAAGACAGAAAGATCCTTTCCAACTTAGCAGCCAAAAATGGATTTCTCTTTCTCCTCAATTATGAGGTATGACCAATCATCTCACTTTTTGCAAGCTCTTTAAGACATTCTCTCAAGACTCTTCTCAAGAGCCAATCTTTATTTTAGATATTAGCGATTTTTAGGGTTGGGCAACCAAATTTCTCTATGGGCTTTTAACCACGCCCGTGCCATGCCCATCAGTTTGGTCGGTTCGGGGGCTTGCCTTTTAAAATTTGCTTGATTTAATTAGTGAAAGGCACGCATACGTCATGCCTTTTCCGCTGTTTAGCCCTCCTCGAGCGCACCAGCTAATTTCTGAAAACATACGAGGCTCCATGTTTTCCGCATGGTTTCTGGACTACTTTTTCTCTTTATTTTGCGGGCAGCGCAGTCTCGCTGGGCAATAGTCAAGTGCTTTGCATGGCATCAACCCTCTCTTTATTTCATAGGCAGCGACATCTCACTGGGCAGTAGACGAGCACTTTGCATGACATCGACCATGTCACATGGATATTTGCACTTTTGCCAGTTACATGGATAATTGTATTTTTGCCGATACATTTCACTGCGAGCAAACTTCTGTTTCCTTTTGTGTGTCTGCTTCTCCCTCATGGCAGCCGTTGGATCACTTATGTGAGACTGTTTTACTTTTCATTTTCAATTTATGTGGCAAGAAAAGTCCGGTTAGGAGTTTACAATGCTAATAGCTTTAACTTGAGCGAACGCGAGACCCATAGCATTGCAAATGCTCGTTTATTATTGTTATTGCTTTGCAGTGACTGAAGACATTTTGCGCATGCGCTCTGTGCAGTTTCCTGCAAAATGTACACGTTGGATTTCCATCTCGTTACCTTTTCAGTCCTATAGAAGTCTCATACTTTATGGGGATGGACTAGTTTGTAAACTTGCTACTTTCCTGAACGTATGTTAGATTACCAACACTCGTCACAAGGGCTACAAAACTAGAAAAGGGCAGTGCCATCAGCAGGGCAGTTATACTTTCAGTGAAATAGCACCATCAATTCTTCTCCAGGAGACTCAAAAATTGGTTGCTTCTCGGGACAGCTTTCCCTACAATGCAGGCTCTGCGACAGGCAAGTTGGTGTACACCAGAAGCTGTTGAGGGAGTCTCATCCCTCTGCAGACTCTGCTCCTCGCTAGCGTAACTGCCTGCATTGTATCCTATGGCCAACACTACACCAGCACACTGCCATGACACTCATTTTCTCTGGATACCTAAACGTTGTTCTGGCACGAAATTACTTTCAGAATGGCGTTTCATGGCACCTCCACACAATGCCAGCATGGTTCAGGCTCATGTTTGACATTTGTTACCAGCCTGCTTGGTTTAGTAAACTAAGAAAGAATGTCATTTTGTGTAACTGGAAATTTTAGTGACAGACCTAACAATGCATCATGAGCTGAAACTGAATTGTTAAGCCAAATTGACATTTTTGGAGAATGCATTAAAGAGTTTTTGCACTATTTACAGGGTGTATCAATAATTTAAAGCTGCATGATAAAATACTTTCTCATACCTACGTTTGCACTATGTCAGTGGCTATAAAGATTGATTTTCTGCACTAGATAAATGATTGTAACCAGGGCCGGCTTTAGGGAGGTGCAACTGGTGTGGCCTCACTGGGCTCTCATTTGGAGGGGCTGGCACTGATCTCAGTGCAATCAATCAATCAATCATTTGTAGTGGGCGCTACTCACCTGTGAGGGTCTCAAGGTGCTTGAGGAGGGGGGGAGCTGCTACTGCTTGAACAGCCAGGACTTGAGGAGTCTTCTGAAGGTCAGTAGGTCCTTGGTCTGCGGTTGGTGGATGGGGAGGGTGTTCCAGGTCTTGGCTGCGAGGTAGGAGAAAGATCTGCCACCGGTTGTTGTCCTGTGGATGTGTGGGTTGGGGGCGAGAGCGAGGTCGAGGAGTGGAGCCTACGGTTCGGGGTGTAGAAGGTGAGACGATCGTTGAGGTATGCTGCTCCGGCGTTGTGGAGTGCTTTGTGGGTGTGGGTTAGGAGTTTGAATGTGATCCTTTTGTTGATGGGAAGCCAGTGTAGGTCTCTCAGGTGGGCTGTGATGTGGGTGTGGCGGGGGATGTTGAGGATGAGGCGTGCAGGGGTGTTCTGTATCCGTTGCAGTCTTTTCTGGAGAGCTGCTGTGGTTCCTGCGTAGAGAGCGTTGCCGTAGTCCAGGCTGCTGCTGACAAGGGCCTGGGTAACCGTCCTTCTGGTTTCAGTAGGATCCACCTGTAGATTTTGCAGAGCATGCAAAGGGTGTTGAAGCAGGAGGATGAGACGGCATTGACTTGTTGGGTCATGGAGAGCGATGAGTCAAGGATGAAACCCAGGTTGCGGGCGTGGTTGGCGACGGCCTTCATGTCCCCGTGGAGGTTGGTTTTTGCTGTGGCGGGGTCCTTGGAGGAAGAGGATCAGCTGGGTGTCATTGGCGTAAGAGATGATGTTGAAGTTGTGAGATCGGACGATTTTGGCGAGGGGTGCCATGTAGACGTTGATGAGTGTTGGGCTGAGGGAGGAGCCCTGTGGTATGCTGCAGATGGTCTTGGTGGCTTCACATAGGAATGGAGGGAGGCGGACTCTCTGCGTTCTGTCGGAGAGGAAGGAGGTGATCCAGTCCAGGGCCTTTTCGTGGATCCCTGCGTCGTGGAGGCGTGTGCGCAGGGTGTGGTGGCAGACAGTGTCAAAGGCGGCCGAGAGGTCCAGGAGGATGATGGCTGCTGTTTCGCCTTTGTCCAGGACGGTTTGGATGTTGGCGGTGGCAGCGATGAGGGCGACCTCGGTGCTGTGATTGCTGCAAAAGCCGGATTGGGACAGGTCCAGAGTGTTGTTTTCCTCCAGGTGGTGGAACAATTGCCTGTTGACGATCTTCTCGAGTACCTTTGCTGGGAACGGAAGCAGGGAGATGGGCCGGTAGTTTTTTAGGTCCTTAGGTTCCGCCTGGTGGTTCTTAAATAAGGCGTTGATCTTGGTGTGCTTCCAGCTTTCCAGGAAGTTGGCGGTCTCGAAGTAGCTATTGATGATTGTACGGAGTTGGAGGGTAATGATGGAGCTCGCTCTGTTGTAGATGTAGTGCGGGCAGGGGTCAGATGGAGAGCCGGAATGAATGGTGTTCAATACTTTGATGGTGTCAGCATCGTTGACATGTGTCCAGGAGAGCAGGAGGTTGGTGTGGTTGGGGGGCAATGAGTCGGAGGTGTTGGTGGTAGCTGGTGAGGTCTTGTTGTTGAAGCTGTTGTGGATGTCTGTGATCTTGCCGTGAATGAAGGTGGCGAGGGAGTAGCAGAGGTCTTGCGAAGGTGGGATGTCGTTGGTGCTGGAGCTGGGGTTGGAGAGTTCCTTCATGATGTTGGAGAGCTCTTTGCTGTTGTGCGCGTTGTTGTCGATACGTTCCTTGAAGGAGGATCTCTTGGTGGCCCAGATGAGCTGGTGGTGCTTGCGGATAGCGTTCTTGAGGGCTGTGTGGGTGGCTGTTGTCTGTTCCTAGCGCCACTTCCTCTCGAGTTTGCGGCAGGCCTGTTTGGACGTTCGGAGGTCGGTGGTGAACCAGGTGGCCTTTCTGATAGCGCAGTTGTGAGAGGGTTTCTTGATCGGGTGAGAGTGTTGGCGCAGTTGTCAATCCATTGCCTGAGGTTGCGGGTGGCAGTGTTGTGTCGTGGAGTCAGCTGGTGGGGCTCAGGCGAGGGCGGAGATCAGCCGGTCATTGGTGATCTTTTTCCAGCTGCGGCAGGGGATCGGTTGCGGGTGGTAGTGGGTGGTGGGTTTATTGAAGGTGAAGTGTACGCAGAGGTGGTCGGTCCAATGGAGTTCGGTGGTGTGGCTGAAGGCGATGTGTCTGCTGGCGGAGAAGATAGGGTCGACCATGTGTCTGGCGGAGTGGGTGGGAGATGTGATGAGTTTATTGAGTCCGAGGTTGTCGAGGTTGTCGAGCAGGGCGATAGAGTTGCTGTCATTGGTATTTTCGAGGTGGAAGTTTCTGGTCCCCAAGGAAGATGTAATCTGTGGATGCAAGGGCTTGAGTGCTGATGATGTCGGCTATGGAGTCACTGAACTGAGGTCCCAGGGGTCTGTAGATGAGGGTAGACAGGGCAGCGCTGTGTTTAGCAATAACTTTTAACGATTTAAAAACAACTGCTGCAGCTTTCCTTGTGCTTCTAGCTTTCAGGCAGCAATGAAAATGTTAAGATAACCCTTGTAATATATGTTCTGCTAGAGGAAGATGTGACATTTGTCTAGTGGCAGTTTTAACTTGCCCTAAAGTAGCAGAGAGGGTTAATATGCATGCAACAAGGAACAGGCCTATATTTTATGTGGATAGGGGAGTAAATTAGTAAAACCTGCCTTTACCAGCATTTTAAAAATGAAATGCATGTGAGAAAGAGGCTATGGATAGATGAGGGGCACTTTTGCTGGGTGATAGGAAATCTAAGGAGGAGTTCATTGGGGGTGGGGCAAAAAAGATTGTTGCACCGGACATCACCAGCGCTACAGTGGCTCTGATGGTAACTATTTGGTGACATCGACCCTGTTACATGGATATTTGCACTTTTGCCAGTTACATGGATAATTGCACTTTTGCAGGTTACATGGATAATTGCACTTTTGCCGATACGTTTCACTGCGAGCAAACTTCTGTTTCCTTTTGCGTGTCTGCTTTGCACTCGTGGCGGCCATTGGCTTGCTTATGTGAAACTGTTTTACTTTTCATTTTCAGTTTATGTGGCAAGAAAAGTATGGTTAGGAGTTTACAATGCTAATAGCTTTAACTCAAGCAAACGCGAGACCCATTGCATTGCAAATGCTTGTTACTGAACACCAGGATGCCCACAAGGCAATGTGTTGCACTTGAATAGTTCAAATAAATAAAGAAACAAATATTTTAGATATACCTTAAGGTCAAATAGTTATAGTGTCTTGATTGCCCATTCATCCTAAAATCCCCCATAGCGAATCATTTGATGCCATATATTGTATCAGAAAGTGATTCACTCAGTAGGCAACAACGTGAACCCAAAACAAATCACACACTGGCCTCTAGGAGTCAGGTTTAAAATAATGTTCTAATGCAATGGGCAGAAAAAAGGTTGACACCTTTTTTTTAGCAAAATGTGTGTAAATATACCTGTATTTCCTTCTGGCTGATGTATCATCACATAGAAGAAGAAGATGCTGGGGCTCTGATCCTTGTCTCCTGATGTCTGTCTGACAACCATAACCTGCCTGACAGCAGGGACCACGAGTACCACTACCAGCAAACCTGTATCTGACTGAATCCACCGAGTTCACTCTCTATCCATCTTTACCTTTCCATCCCACAGCACAACAAAGCGCTAGATCCTTCTTAAACAGAAGGATAGACCATAATTTAGCAATTCCGATCTGACATTCGATTACCTATACACCCAGGACTGACTTTGTTTGAGTTAAGGCTACTTACGCTTGAACCCTACTTTACCAGCTCATGATTTGGATTATTAGCTTGAGACAGCCTCACACCTGAGCTCCACCTAGTTGGTCGAAACGTGTGTTGGTTGAAGTCTTTCATATCTAAATGTTTCTAAGGCTGAAGTATTTATATATAAAAAAACAGTATGCTAGTGCATCATTGTATGCTAATATGTGCCTTTGTGTATCATCAAGTACTTGGGGTTTACCTAATCTAAACAGAGTTCCACTACATTATCCACTGCCCGCTCTACTTTCCTCTTAAATTGCCTGGCTCTAGCCTGCTCACTCTGCAATGAGGCGTGCTCTTCATCGTCTGTAGCAAATGAAGAGATTGAGTCATGACAGAGCAGCATTCAAGGAGATGAGTATACAAGATGGATCATTTTGGCATTGCCTGATATCTTAATATATTTTGCTATGAATCTATATGGCGAGGCTCATAATGGAAAAGCAGAAGCATAGACAGTGACTCAATAGAGTCTGTATTGTGGCAGGAAACATGCAGGGACAGACCATTAGGGTCTGGAGTTCTTCCTGTGCAACTAATACCTCATCCCAATAGGTTGCTTATAAATACGGCAGAAATGACTGTGACTATCTTACAATTGTCAGAAACCATTTCTACTGTATAGAGAAGCTGGCTGCATAAGTGGGGAATAGCCTCTGGTTGTATTTGCACCTGTGAACTAGCATCTGCTGGATGCATTTACAGTCGGCAGCAATTGCCATAACACCTTCTGGTAATTTCCTTAAATGTTGTAATGGATGGAAAAATGACCGGAAACTCTTGGCCTGATTTAGGATTTGGCGGACAGGTACTCCATTGAAACTGCCTTATTATATCATTTGCTAAGTGTGCTTGTGTTAATGCACATGTGATATACATCATGTTTGTGAAGGAGTGCCTGTCTGCCAAACTCTAAATGAGAAACTTAATCACTGGACATATTCACTACTCTGCACTATTTTAGGATGAATTCGTAATGACCCCTAGAATCCATATTTGTATGAGCAGATAAAAGGACTACATTTGACACAAAGCATCAATTCATCACCCGTCAATCAGCTGAAATTTAACTGATGTGTGCTGCTGTGTCTCAGGTTGTAATGCACCTGACTGAACTGCTCTCTTGTCCTTGCCCGTGTAGAAGATGCTATCTGACCCAACATTCTACTGGACTTGCCGAATTCCATCTGGGTAAATGTTTTCTTCTTTGTGCTGAACTATGAAATCACCCCTATCTTGTTCCTCCTTCCAGCTTACCTCAATGGCCGTTATCCATTCCTTTGCAGGGCTGCTATTTGCTATTCTTCACATCAACACATATAGCTTTATAGAAACGTTGGTAGCCTCACTTCTTTAGGCCATGTAATATGCTGGGGGCTTATTCTGAAGCTCCTGATGGAGCATCTCTTTTTAACTTTTACGTCATTGTTAGAATCAAGCCACCTTGACTATTATTAAGTTAGACTCACCGAAGGACCCTTATCCCACATGGCTTTTCAGCTCATGTGTTAGTCCCTAAGCTGACTCCCCTCTGTAACCTCTCCATTGTGTCAAAATAGTGCCAGAGATTTGGAAGTATGGCAGAGTTAGTTTTCCATCTTTTGAAGGAACCTTCTCCAGATCCAGAAGTCATGTCGAACTACCACCTCATCTTCTTCCAGCCTCTAGCGGTGATACTGTACAAGGAGGAGTGGTGGCCATCTGGTACCTCAGGTCAGGAATTTGAGTATGATTCTAGGCAGGGAGATGTCTAAAGATGTGGGCAAAGTTGCATCGATTTGGTTTCTCTTCTTCAATATGCTGTGGAAGATCTTTCAGGTTCTACCCCTGGGAGCTCGGTAATTGGTAACACAAGCCCTGTTTCGAGATTGGATTATGGGAATGCTTTATATCTTGGCACCTCTGAGTGTTTGTTGGAACATCCATAGGAGGTGCATAATTCAGTTGCTAGGCTAGTTCCGAATTTTCCTAGAACCCCACATTTGCCTACATTCCTAAAGAAGATTCATAGGCTTCGGTCATAAAAGCATCATAAATCTCTTTTTTCTTTCACATCAGTCACTGAAAGGCAGAAACCCAAGGTACCTGGCTGGATCAGTCCTACTTTAACTCCCAAGGGGGAATCTACGATCCGCAAATGTTTCCTTGATGATCATTCCTCAAATTGTTCACTCCAGTTCAGGTGTTCGAGCCTTTTCATTTTTGGCCCAAAGAAGTGTAACAAACTGCCCATCTCAATCAAGCAGCAAACTAGCTTCACAGTATTTAAGAAAAATAAATAAAGGCCTGTTCTTTCCAATCATTTTAGTACTGTTTAACGTATTTTAAGTATTTTCTGGGGAGCAGAAGGCTTTATAAATACTGTACAATATAACAATAGATACTAAATAAATATATGTATATTTTCTCAGCTATTTTGATATTAAATGACACTGATAACATCATGGTTAACGTGCTCAGTGATTTGATGCATCAGCTGCATCAGCATCAGCTGAATTTCGGCAGGTCCAACTCAGCCTTTTAGCTAACTGAGTTGAATAAATCTACTGTTTACTTCTTCCCCTCTGGCTTGATACTTTTATGACTGGTCATGTATATTTGATTTCATTCTCCCTCTGTTCCCTGTTCACTTAACTACCGATTTGTTGTTGTGAGTTATGATCACAGAAGATTTAGGTGGTCATTACAACCCTGGCAGATGGTGTTAAAGCGGCGGTAAGACCGCCAACAGGCCGGCGGTAAAAAAATTGGAATTATGACCGTGGCGGAAACCGCCAACAAAGACAGCCACTTTAACACTCCGACCGCCACGGCGGTATAAACAAACATCGCGGCGGTCACCGCCAACAGACAGGCGGAAGACAAAGTACCACCCACAGTATCACAACCTACCAATCCGCCACCTTTTCCGGGGCGGATTCACCGCGGATAAAAACACGGCGGAAACAGCCATTTCAAAGGAAAAACGCTCACCTCTACACACTCCACGAGGAAGGAGGGCACCATGGAGCCGGAACTCCATATTCTGCCAGCACTAGTCTTCCTGCTCCTCTACGAGGATCATCAACGCCGGCGGCGAAGACCACAGTGAGTACTGCACCTACAACATAGGGGACAGGGGAGGCAAAAACACAGGGACACACACACTCAACACCCCAACCCCCACCCGACCCTCTCCCACTACAACACACACACCAATGCATATCTATACATTACAGTAACACCCCCAACCCCCCCGGAAGAATGCAAAGACAAAAGGAAATGAGTGGAACCATTGTAAAATATCTAAATACAGTAAGCAAATATATACATATATATATACACAATAAACAAAATATACACCACGATTAGTAGTGCAGGTATTGCACCATTCATAGTCCATGGACCACTGGGCCCAAAATGCATGGGCGAGGCCCACACAAGATACCCGATCCAAACGGAGAGAACACTGCAGGGGCATCAGATCGAAATACAACAGGCACCTCAGGGGGAAGGGAAGGGGGGGCACCTCAGCCGGATGAGTGCACCACACCAGATCCACGAGGGGGCTCCATGCCCATTGATGTATCCTGGGGAGTGCAAAGCCACAGTCCCTCAAGTCTATACAGTGGGTGGGTTGCCCACTGTTCAATCCTGGGGAGTGCAAAGCCACAGTCTCTCAAGTCCCTACGGTGAGTGGGTTGCCCACTGCGCAATCCTGGGGAGTGCAAAGCCACAGTCTCTCAAGTCTATGCAGTGGGTGGGTTGCCCACTGTTCAATCCTGGGGAGTGCAAAGCCACAGTCTCTCAAGTCCCTACAGTGGGTGGGTTGCCCACTGTGCAATCCTGGGGAGTGCAAAGCCACAGTCTCCCAAGTCCCTACAGTAGTTGGGTTGCCCACTGTGCAATCCTGGGGAGTGCAAAGCCACAGTCTCTCAAGTCTCTACAGTGGGTGGCTTGCCCACTGTTCAATCCTGGGGAGTGCAAAGCCACAGTCTCTCAAGTGGATGCAGGTCTCCACTGATTCTGGAGGGGAGCTGGTGCCCAGAGTGCTTCATCCTGTGCAGGACAGACGGAGTGGATGCTGTTCTCCACTGGTTCTGGAGGGGGACTGGTGCCCAGAGTGCTTCATCCTGTGCAGGACAGACGGAGTGGATGCTGTTGTCCACTGGTTCTGGAGGGGGACTGGTGCCCAGAGTGCTGCACACACCCCGTGACGGTCCCAGTTGTGTCACTGGCCCTGCCGCAAATGGGCTAGCGGTGCTTTCCATGGCGGTCTTTGCTCTGTTCAGCGGTCCTTGGCCTGTTCAGCGGTGCTTGAGTTGCCAGTGTCAGACCTGTTCAGCTGTGCTTTCCATGGCGGTCTTTGCCCTGTTCACCGGTCCTTGGCCTGTTCAGCGGTGCTTGAGTTGCCAGTGTCAGACCTGTTCAGCGGTGCTTTCCATGGCGGTCTTTGCCCTGTTCAGCGGTCTTTGCCCTGTTCAGCGGTCCTTGCCAAGGCGGTCCTTCATTGCCCAGCAGGGCTGTGGCTGGCGGTCCTTTATGGGTCAGCTGGGCTGTGGCTTGCGGGGCCCTCCTGGCCAGCTGGGCTGTGGCTGGCGGTGGCCTCCTGGGCAGTGACTCTGGCAGTGGCCTCCTGGGCAGTGACTCTGGCGGTGGCCTCCTGGACAGTGACTCTGGCGGTGGCCTCCTGGCTAGTGACTCTGGGGCTGGCGGTGGCCTCCTGGGCAGTGACGATGAGGCTGGCGGTGGCCTCCTGGGCAGTGACGATGAGGCTGGTGGTGGTCTCCTGGCCAGTGACTCTGGGGCTGGCGGTGGCCTCCTGGGCAGTGACTCTGGGGCTGGCGGTGGCCTCCTGGCGAGTGACGATGGGGCTGGCGGTGGCCTCCTGGCCAGTGATGATGGGGCTGGCGGTGTCCTCCTGGGCAGTGACTCTGGCGGTGGCCTCCTGGCCAGTGACTCTGGGGCTGGCGGTGGCCTCCTGGGCAGTGACGATGGGGCTGGCGGAGGCCTCCTGGGCAGCGGGGATGATGGCGGTCTTCTCCGCCATGCTGCTCCTCCCAGACTTTGGAGATTTCTTCAGCCCCTTCCCCACCTTGGTAGGAGTCCCAGCTGAGTCGACACTCCCCCCGGACCCCTGTGAGCGGCTTTGCTGGCTGGAGTCTTCCCCCTCTCCCGACGGGCACTGTCCAACTTCTGGTGCTTCACAGGGGGGGGACCGGCTGTGCTGTGGCTCCGTGCCACACTGGCTGGCCTGGTGGCCGGTGCACTCCACATACCTGTAACAACAGGCACTACTGGTCCCGGAGATGTTTTGGCTAAGATGCTAGTACGGGACCTATAAGTTGGACGGGGGGGGGAATAGGTTAAGGGAGGACAGGAAAAGTTTTTGGGAGACACTGGGACGGGTAGCTGGAGGGGGTTTGGGAGTGGAGGAAGAGGTGGTGGTTGTAGGAGGTGTAACGTTTGCGGATTTGGTTGCAGGTGCATGGGCTGGAGGCTGTCGTGAGGTGGATGGCTGTTGGGTGGGTGTGTGCCTGCGTTTGTGTATCTTGGGAGGGGTCGTCACAGACACACTGGGAGAGGACACAGGGGACGTGGAAATGGTAGTGGGGGTGGTGACTGCACGTGAGCGGGGTGTGGTGGTGGGTGTGCTGGTGTGGGACATAGTGGCTGTAGTGATAGTGCATGGAGGTGTGAGTGTAGACGAGACTGGGAGGGAGGAGGGAGACGAGGAGGAGGGGGACACAGTGGAGGCAGTGGATGTTGGTGTGTCTGTATGTGTGTGATGCTTGTGTGAGTGCCTGTGGGATGTGTGGTGCTTATGTTTGCCTGAGCTTCCCTTGTGTGGTGAGGTGTGTGCAGGCCGGTCTGATGGTGTGCTTGGGATAGGCAGAGGTACAGGGGATTGGGTCTTGGTGGAGGAAGTTGGAGGGGGGAGGCTAGACACAGGGACAATGGCTGCCATCAGTGTTGAGGCCAGATTTTGCAGGGTTCGATGAAGGGCAGCCTGACCAGAATGAATGCCCTCCAGGAATGCATTTGTGTGTTGCAACTCCCTTTCTACACCCTGGATGGCATTCAAAATGGTAGACTGCCCAACAGTGAGGGACCTGAGGAGGTCAATGGCCTCCTCACTGAGGGCAGCAGAGGTGACAGGGGCAGGGGCTGAGGTGCCTGGGGCGAAGGTGATGCCCACCCTCCTGGGTGAGCAGGCACGGGGCAAAGGCTGAGGGGCTGCTGGGAGGGCGGTGCTGGTAGAGGGGGTGGCGGCTGTACCTGTAGAAGTGGGGGGCAGAGATGTTGCCGCCACCACAAGGGAGCTCCCATCGGAGGATGAGTCCATGTCACTGGTTGCAGATCCTGTGACCGCCGTGGTGCTCCACTCCCCTCCGTCCCACTGGTGTATTCTGAGTCTGTGGTGTGGCCCTCCATGGCCATGTGGGATGCAGCTCCCTCGTGCTCCGGTGCCACTGTACCTCCGCCTGATGATGCTAATGCACACAAAAACAGGGAGACCACAAAAGGGGGGGGGACGACAGAAGAAAAACAGGTTGAGTGCATGGCTTACCGCTACCGTTGGCGGACAATACAGACACAGCAGCCCCCTGCACTACGTCGCGCTGTTGGGCTCTACAGATGCAATTCCTGGGAAATGGCCTACAAGGCTATGGACGACATCTGCACACATAGATGACACAGGGGCATGAATACCTGTACTTGGCACTCTACAGAGGTGGGGTGGGGGCCCACATGGCCTGCATTACAGAGGGGCCTAACCTACGGAACTCGCCCTGGCCTAGGGAAACCCACAGCCCTCCTCCCCCACCCAGACATCTTCACTGCATGCAAAGTCAGCTGAATGATAGTGTACTCACCCCCTTGTGTCTGCTGTGATGCCCTCAAGCGCCCATCCAACTCAGGGTAGGCCACCGCCAGGATCCTGATCATCAGGGGGGTCATGGTTCAACGGGCACCCCTCCCACGTTGGAAGGCCATCCCCAGCTGAGCCTCCGCCGTCTTCTTTCTCCAGCGGTGAATGTCCTCCCATCTTTTACGGCAGTGGGTGCTCCGTCTGTGGTGGACCCCAGGGTCCGGACGTCCTTGGCGATGGCACGCCAAATATCCTTCTTCTGGTGGGCACTGACCTACATGACATGTACAGGGGAAGAAGAGAAGTCATTACCAACTGCACTGTCAAGGTGAGTGGCCCACATCCCTACCCGTGCCATGTGGCACATGCATTCACAGTCCTTCATGCACGCAGAACTGTGCCCCCTTCCTTCTTACAACCAGTCCTCTCCACACAGGCATAGCCCATACAACATGCTCCCTGTGTACTTACCTGTTGGTCTGGAGGACCGTAGAGTAGCGTGTACTGGGGGAGGACCCCGTAGACGAGCTTCTCCAACTCCTCTGCAGTGAAGGCAGGGGCCCTTTCCCCAGACGCACGAGCCATTTTCTCTTCCAGACCGAGGTCACAGCAGCACTTGCAGTGTAGGTCCTCTTCTGTCGAAGATCAGGTATCGAGTGATTCAACAGCTAGAAAATGGCCGTCAAGTCCGCGGCAGTCACGTCCGCAGCGGTGCGTACCATCACCGCCAGCGTACATCGTCATTGGCTCCTGGGACCCATAGGGTCCAATGTTAACCAATGCAGCATTGCGCCACGGTCTTTGACCGCCTACTGCGATAGTGTACAACGCCAGCGCAGTTACCTCACATCCCATTGTCCCAGTTTAGAGGTCAGGCAGCCACCATTTCAGGAGCCCACATGGCCTAATTACCAACTGCGTCACACATACCTAGGCCTTGTCTCATAACACAAATACAGGCCACATTTTGTGTATGAATGGTGTTCTGTGTAGACTGTGGGTACATACCTCTGAGTTGTTTGACTCTGTGGTCGCTGTTGTCCTTCATAGGCACCGTCCACTGGGACATGTGAGGAGATGGCGGAATCCTCCGGTGTACCGACCGCTGGTGGACCTGTCGACAATGGAGGAAAGAAGTTTGATCATCACCTACAGGTTTGACCGTGCCACAATCCAGGAACTGTGTACCCAGTTGGAGCCTGACCTGATGTCAGCAATCTGCCATCCCACAGGAATCCCCCCTCAAGTGCAGGTGCTATCAGTGCTCCATTTCCTTGCAAGTGGGTCATTTCAAACAACAGTGGCCATGGCATCAGGGATGTCCCAGCCTATGTTTTCCAACGTGTTGTCCAGAGTGTTGTCTGCCCTTCTGAAACACATGCGGAGGTATATCGTTTTCCCTCAGGTGGAGGACTTGCCTACAGTGAAAGGTGACTTCTATGCCCTTGGACATATCCCCAACATCATAGGTGCCATTGATGGGAGCCATGTAGCTCTGGTCCCCCCCACAGGAGTGAACAGGTGTACAGGAACCGGAAGAGTTATCATTCCACGGATGTACAGATGGTATGTTTGGCAGACCAGTACATCTCCCAGGTAAATGCTATGTTCCCTGGCTCTGTGCATGACGCCTACATCCTGCGGAATAGCTGCATCCCTTATGTGATGGGTCAACTCCAAAGGCACCGGGTGTGGCTATTAGGGGACTCTGGTTACCCCAACCTGTCATGGCTACTGACCCCAGTGAGGAATCCCAGGTCCAGGGCAGAGGAACGCTACAATGAGGCCCATGGGCGGACTAGGAGGGTGATCGAACGCACCTTCAGCCTCTTGAAGGCCAGGTTCAGGTGCCTCCATATGACAGGTGGTTCCCTATTCTACTCACCAAAGAAGGTGTGCCAGATCATCGTGGCCTGCTGTATGCTTCACAACTTGGCTTTGCGACGACATCTGCCTTTTCTGCAGGAGGATGGTCCAGATGGCGGTGTTGTGGCAGCTGTGGAGCCTGAGGACAGTGATGAGGAGGAAGCAGAGGAAGAAGACATTGACAACAGAGACTCAGTCATCCAGCAATATTTCCAGTGACACACAGGTGAGAAAACATTCCTGCCTACTACAAGTACTTTAACACTTCTACCTCTATCCTGTCTGTCGATTTCAACCAGTATATGGTCACTGAGTTGTAAATTTCCCTTACGGTTTCACAGGTGTGGTTTCCAACGTGTGTCATCTGCTTAGATTCCTCATGGACTAGAGCTGTGTGACATAGGTATGTTGACATTACATTTGAAAAAGCATTTTGTCACTGTCATTGCTAATACACAATTTCGAAATCACAGACTGACTCCAGATTGTTTTGTGCTTCAAGGGTGTTTATTGAAGTGCTCAATATTGGAGGGGGTTGTAAAATGGTGAGGGGTGATGGTGGAGGAATGTCCATGGCAGAGTCCAGTCTATTAGTCTCACAGGTGCATTGCCCATATGGGCATAGGAAGTGGAGCTGGGGCAGTTTAATTATGGACAGGGTGACAAAGTGGGACAGTAGGGTGACAATCAGGGTGGTCTCATTTCTTGGCGGTGGTCTTGGCATCGTGCTCTGTCTTGTTCCTGGATCTCAGGGACCACTTGCGGGGTGGTTCTCCGTCTGCAGGGGGGGGTGCTGGTATGGTGGTCCTGTGGCGGTGCCTCCTGTCCACTAGCGCCGGCGGAGGTGGTGGGCAGTTCATCGTCCATGCTAGTGTCAGGGGCCCCTTGTAGTGCCACAGTGTCCCTCCTGGTGTTAAGTATTTTCTTCAGCACCCCTACGATGGTGCCCAGGGTGGAGCTGATGGTTCTGAGTTCCTCCCTGAACCCCAAATACTGTTCCTCCTGCATGTGCTGGGTCTCCTGAAACTTGGCTAGGACCGTTGCCATCGTCTCCTGGGAATGGTGGTATGCTCCCATGATGGAGGAGAGGGCCTCCCTTGGCCTGTCCGCCCCCCTGTCGCACGGCAGCCCTCCCAGTTCCCTGTGCCTCCGTCCCCTGGACCGTGTGCCCACTGCCACTGCTCCCAGGTCCCTGTTGTTGTTGGGGTGGTGGGTTATCCTGGGCTCCCTGTAGTGGTGGACACACAGCTGATTGACGTGTCCTGGGCACAGAGGTATGGGCCCGCTGGATGGGTGCTGTGCTGGTGTTACCAGAGGGTGGAAGGTCTGTGGTGGGCTGTGACTGGGTGAGGGGAACCGACTGTCCCGAGGCCCACGATGGTCCGGGCTGATCATCTGGATCCAGTTGGACAGAGCTGCTGTCATCACTGTGGGCCTCTTCTGTGGGTGGGGTGGAGATGTCTGGACCCTCCTGTCTGGTGACGTTGGGTAGTGGTCCTGCAGGGGTGTAAAAGCATGATTATTGCATCTGTGTGTGTCATGGTGTGCAATGGGTGGGTGACCGTTTACCCCAGTGCTAGCATTCCTGTGTGGGGGCTTGTGTGATGATGGTTGAGGGGGGTGTTATGGGTATGTGCAGTGGGCATGCTTTAGTGATGGGTGTCCATGCTTTGTTGTGTCATGCAGGGCTTGGTGTTGGTATGTGTGGTCTGTGTTATTAGTACATTTGTGAGGAGTTGGAGTGATAGGGGAGGGGGCGAGGGTGGGGGTCTGTGATAGCATGCAGGTAGGGTGGGTGATATGATAGTTAAAGGTTTGACTTACCAGAGTCCATTCCTCCACCGACTCCTGCGAGGCCCTCAGGATGCAGTATAGCAAGACCTGCTCCTCCCATGTTGTTAGTTGTGGGGGAGGAGGTGGGGGTCTGCCGCCAGTCCGCTGTACCGCCAGGTGGTGTCTTGAGACCACGGAACGCACCTTCCCCCGTAGGTTGTTCCACCTCTTCCTGATGTCGTCCCGGTTTCTTGGGTGCTGTCCCACTGCGTTGACCCTGTTGACCCTATTCTTCACCATAGCTCCATCTTCCTAGCTATGGAGGTGTGCTGCACCTGTGCTCCAAATAGCTGTGGCTCTACCCGGACGATTTCCTCTACCATGTCCCTGAGTGCCTCCTCCGAGAACCTGGGGTGTCTTTGCCGTGCCATGGGGTGGTGTGGGTGATGTGTGGGGTGGTGTGTGTGGTGATAAGTGTGGTGATATGTAGTGGTGTGTGGTGTTTTGTGCGTGGAAGTTGTGTGGGTGATGGTGTTGAGTGCCTGTGGCTGCTAGTTTGTGGATTGTGGTGTCTCTCTCTGGCCTTCTTTCGGAATATTTGGTAGTAGGGGTTTGTGGGTGATGTGGGTGTGTGTTTTATATTGTTTTGGGTGCGTGGTTGTGGTGTGTGTATGTGTATCAGGTGCGTGTATTTGGAATTGTCCAATGTGGCGGTGTTTTGTATGTGTGTGTGGATTTTGAGCGCGGCGGTGTGTACCGCCAATGGAATACCGCGGTTGAAAGACCGCCGCGTGGATTTGTGGGTCGTGATAGCGTGGGCGTATTTCTGTTGGCGTGACGGTGGCGGTTTTGTTTTCGCCAGTTTATCACTGACCTTTGGTGTGGCGGACTTGTGTGGGTGTCTGAATTTTGTCGGATTTCGAAATGTGGGTCATAATAGCTGTGGCGGAATTCCGCGGCCGTGGCGGTGTGTTGGCAGTCTTCTGCACGGCGGTAAGCGGCTTTTACCGCCAATGTTGTAATGACCCCCTTAGTCTGGACTGTTCACTTATCACCAACCTGTGAACGAATGAGGAGATTGTCCTTGCTTGCTGTGCCGCCTATTTTGTCATTTCGGTGTAGTGTCTGCACATTCTTGACTACCACTGATGTAGCATGGTGTTGGGTGCAAATGTTTTTTCTTGTGGAGTGCACTTAGAAACTTCCACCTCTGGTGGTCACAAAAGACGGCTTTTGTAATGCTGCACCCCCAATGGCCCAAATGGCCCATTTCATCCCTGCTGGTGTAAAGAGCTGTGTCTACGACAAAAGGTGGATGGTTTCCCTGACTCACATGGGCTACTTGCAGTCAGTATTGGCCTCAGCTGGTGTCAGGCCAAACAGCCACTCGAAGTTTGTGCAGAACTTAAAAAATTGAAGAAAAGCAACCAAATACAAGTGCATATCCAGACCTAAATATTCATGTCCCATGATATCAGATATCACCTAATGCTTACTGTTTTGCTGTTAGTGGTGACCTATATCTCGAATGGGAGTAGACAATGTATATACCTCCAGACAGTTCTTTAGTCCTTTTGTATGTTGTTGGACTTCTCTACAGTTGCTAGAGCTGGACACAGTATTAGGAGCGATGGCAAATAGCACATCCCTTTGTCCTGGTGACTGCAGCGTTTAGGCAACAAATCAGAGGAAAAATATTGTGTGGACAAAATATATGTCAAGAACATCGAGGACAGAAATATGGTGGAAGTAAGTTTCTTTAGGTAAGCAACATTTTACTATATGTAACTCCACATATACGTATCTTGACAATACATATATGTCTTCAAGGTATGTCGTGGTAGCACTAAGAATAGTAAAACTATATTTACCTGTTTGCACTTACCTTCTCAATATTTTGGCCCTCAATATTTTTGCCATGATATTCAGATTTCACAATATATCTGTATTCTGTCAGTGATCCAGTGACAGCAAATGTTCACATCTCGCCATATTATTTTTGTAAGTGTTGCTTTCTGTGGGTCAGTGACAGGTCAGGTCAAACATGGTCAGTCTGTTAGGAAAGCACAGAGAAGCATTCTCTAATCTGCTGAATAGTGGAAAGAGTCACATGGGTACTTCCTGCTGTATAAAAGAGAGGGAGCGGCAAGCAAAGTCTAGATCTCTCTCAAATCGACCAGATAATTTGGGTTTACCTACATACATGGGCATGTACAGCTGAGGTCATACCCTTATATTCCTCATACACTTCTGCTCCCTAGGCAGGATGTGGTTACTGGTGAAAACAACATATGTTCTTTTCCAATGTTATTGAGTTGTAATACATTGCCACCAGCTGTTATCAAAGACAATAGGATGCCATGCAGCAACCTTTAAAAGATTGTTGGATATTGTTCAATTCAAAGATATAAATCAGACTTGGTACATTCCCTTCAAGGTCCCAAATGCCATCTTTGTAGCACAAGGATGCAGTATGATCTGCCAGTACACACTGAACAGGGCCATTTCACCAAAGAGGCTCACAGCACCAAGCTTGTCCACAGGCATATCCAGCCAGGAATAAGGTCCCTATAGGCCTTTGTTACTATTGATGCTGTAGAAATCCACACATAACCCACATGTTTGTGGTACCCTCCTTGAGACCCAACTAAACAAGATTTACTCATGTAATAGTAACATCTAAATCTCTCTAAAGTTCAGCCTCTAAGTCCCCTCTCCCTTTATATATTACTGAACATTATCTGGCATCCTGAAATGTTTCTCTTAATAGGAGGACTGGCCATGTTGTGTGGGTACATAGGCATCAGACCTAGGATCCTCAGAACAAGCCTGATAATGTTTTCAGAAATGCCCTGCTCTCCTCCCACTGCAGAGCCATCAGGACTGAAGAGAGGGTAACTAACTCTGTTGTCTCATCTGTGAGGTCTTTTCATAACAAGTCGAGGAGGAGCTTACTGCTACTTCATATTTTTGCTTAGGCACAAGAACTATAGATATGTCCACCCCTTGGTGGTATAGCTTATCTGTTCTAATAATATACCTAGTGCAGTTCATGGAAAAAGCCCAAATCAACAAAAAAGTTGACTTCATTGATCTTTTCTAGTCGAGTGCTATGTCTGGCACACCTACCCTCTAGAGCAAGAACTCTCTGCCATAATGGTCAATAATTCCTGGCCTCCCAAGTAGATATAGAAACTTTTTGATCATCCCACTATTTCAGTTGCTCTCGATTCCCTGCATGTTATGTTTTGGGTTGTGTAGGAGATAGGCCACCTTCTCTCTGAGTTCCAGAATGCAATCTTCAATGTGATTGTTTGAAGGTATACTCCTAAGATTCAAAGGTACACTGCAGTGTGTCTCCAATTGCAAGTTCTGTTAAGCTATCCCCCAAAAATTATTAGGGTATGGCTTGGGCTGCTCTTCATATATCAGTGCTGACAGTGGTGGCACAGCATAAAATGTGGGGCTCTGATTAGTGTTCTCCATCCAGAGAACAGCTTTATGCACCCACCTACAGTGTTAACAAACTCCATGCTATGCAAAAACATCCAGGGGCTTTTTGGCTGGGGGACCTTAAGTTTGCACGCTCTCTCTCCACATACTAACACAGTTTGCAGCCTTTTTCGCCACCTAGGCTATGGCATATTTTTGCCTTCTACTGTTCATGCTCACCACACCTTCTCATTCCTCATGGCCACAGTCCCATACTCTGTCTATCACGCTTCCTTGCCTCACCCTCATATTTCATACCATCTCCTTTCACAGTTCCTATCTCTCGTAGGGACACTAACACCCTGCTCTCTTTCACTTCCCTACCATTTTCCTTGAGCTCATCCTATCCATACATGCTATCCTATCACATCCTCCTTTCCCTCTAAACCCTATCCTTATTTGCCCCCTCTCATTAGTTGCCTTTCTCTCCTGCTCCCCCTTGCTCCTTCTGGTAACACAACCTTATCTCTTCTTAACCAGCCTTTCCTGTTTTACATTCTATCTCAGTCTCTTCCCAGTTTCTTAATTGCACTTTGACACACTCACTCTCTCTCACACACACACAAACAAGCTGGGCTGGCTATTTCATCACTCTAGCATTATCCTGGTGGGCTGCAGGCTGGCTACAGTGTTGCTTTCAGATTTTCATAGACTGCCATGACTCAATTATATTGTGTATGTTCTGTTCTGTTCAGTGAATTTGTTTTGCTCACATATCTCTCAGAGATATATCTTGACAGCTTAGGTAGGGGCTGCTGTGACTGGAGCTTATTGGAATAGCCAGGTTTTAAGTTTCTCGTGGAATGTTATGATAGAATTGTTATCTCTGATATGGAGGTGAAGGATGTTCCTGGTTTTGAAAGCCATGTACGGCTTTGGTTCTTCAGATACAGGAGACATGGGTGAGCAAAGGACTGGCCCAGTCGGGTGCATAGTGGATCTGTATTGCTGGTAGTAGTTCCAGAGGGACGTACTAAAATGCTTCTGTTGTTGTCATCAGTGTATCGCCATCTGCGTTTCAGCTGTTTACAGTTGAGTTTGGAGAGTCCTAGGTCATCTGTGTACCAGTTTGCCTGGTGTTGATGTTGGTGATGGAGCAAATGAGGATGTCTAGGCACAACGTGAAGTGAGTTTGGAGTTCTGTGGTCCAGATTTCCTTGGTTACCTTGTTCCAGTTTTGTTGTGCGATTTTAGTGGGCGCTGTTCCGCATTGGTAGTGTAGATATAGCCATAATCAGATCCAAGAGTGGTCAATCCAGGTGACACGGGTAGGCTTGTCCACCGTGATGTCAGTGAAGTTGGTGAAGACTGGGAGGTAGAGGTGTGCAGCAGCGTGGGTAGGGTCTTTCACCCATTTGGTGAATTTAATTGTGCTGAGATTTTCCAAAAGATTGGTGGTGTTTGGGTCAGTGCAGACCTTCAGGAGAAAGTTGAGGTCACCCTTGAGGATGAAAGTGCTGGAGGTGAGCGCCAGTAGGGTGGCGAAGTCTGCAATGGTGCTTCTGAAGTTGGATCTGGGTCTGAGTAGGTAGTAGAGAAGTGCCCAGGATAGTGTTGCTAGAGATGCTGAGCTTGAAGGCTGAGTGTTCAAGTGGTCGCTAGAGTGGTTGTGATAGCAGCAAAAGTTAGAGTAATGGAGCAAGAAATGGCAAAAGGTGCAAAAAGCAAGACAACAAAGTAAAAGAGCAGAAGAGCAAGAGTGAAGGAGTGAGAGTGGCAAAGAGGCCAAGGTAGAGGTGAGGGGCAAGAGTGTAAGGCGGAGAGGCCTCAGTCTTCAGCATCTTCAGCAGGCAGGTCCAGGCACCTTCTCATAACAGACACTATTGCATTCTAGTCATGGCCTCCCGTAGTATGGGAATAGCTTGAATATTTTTTACCAGGGCTAATTTTGATTTTCAATCCGTCCATGCAAACACACAAACACAAGTCATCTTTTGCCGGTGTTAAATGACTTTCGAACATTGCCTTCCACCGGGGCAAGGTCTACAAATGGATTGATCACATCAATATGAAATGTGACCAATTTGTTGTGACGCAGAAGCAAAATAACATTTAGAGATCCTTTAGCTTTTCACACAAGGAAGTGTGTTATAATCAAGTCAGGCACACCTTCTAACCTCTTGTTACAGGTTTTAATTGCATGTGCCCTCTATGCTGTGTCCCACTAGAGCTCCAGTGCTGCACATGTTCAAGTTGATGAAAGCCACCAGTGAGTGAGACAAATCTCTTCCATTTATCCTGATCTAGTTTGATGTCCCGGGGTCTTTCTCCATTTTGGACAATCGGCCTCTGTGGAGGATTGGCTGAAATAAGTTGTAGAGACTCAGAAATAGGCCGGAGATCAGACCACATTGCAGGTCCTGAACAATGAACAAAAGCCTAATGTGGTCCAATTTCTCTGCATATTGACACACTGAACCCTTCACATCACCATGATTTGTCTTACCTATTTGTGTTTTTATGCTCCCTGTGCCAATATTCGGGAACATAAGGTGGGTGATAGCAGGTGCAAAAGATGGTGTTTTACTCTGCTCAAACTTGGTGCAAATTTAAAACTTCATTACACTTACACGCATGGTTCTTTATCTTTAAACCATCGATTCAGTAACATATCGGTGTTACGAACAAGAGAAGTAAATTTGCGACCACAAAGGTGTATTAATGGGTTAGTAAAGTTACAATTTCAAATCCTAACAGTTTATTCCAAAATCAGTAATCACCTGGTAAACCAAACAGGAAATATGAAATAGGTTGTTAAAAGACAGAGTATGCAAAATCAGTTAAAGACTGTTTCCCTCAAAGGAAAATTCCTTAGTCTTAAAGATTGCAGGCAGAATCAGGGAATTCATAAGCAGCAGGTGTCAGCAAATATAACATCATAAATAAAACCAAATGGAGGTTCCCTTTAGGACAAGACAAAATGTGCGCACTTGAGAAGCTATCTCTTTGAGCAGTGTAAAAAGGAGCACGGGCTCTCAAAATCAGGGAAAGGGATGTCTGCCTCTGAAATTAGACATGAGCAAGTCAAACTAGCGAATGTTTCTAACATACAATTAAAACATGCAACTTTAACAAAAGATACTTTGCACAATTTGTGACAGAGAACGAACCAATCAAAATAAACATTCATTGTGTGAAGACGTTTAATTGAATAACATTATTGTAATTAATGCATAGAGTAAACACGAAGGGTTAACATGAGAAGCAGCAATTAAATGCAGATTTTTACAGAAAGCTTGCATAGTCACATGTATTTAGCTAAAGTTATTGACTAATGCATTTTTATTTTATTTTTTTACCCTGACCGAGGTCAGGAATCCAAATTATAAACTTGAATTGATGCAAATGTGAGTTGAGACAATACAAATAGATAAATGAAATGTTATGCTTCACCCTTTTCACTCCCCATGTATTTAAATGTTCAGTTTAATTTCTGTAGAATGTTTCCTCATTAATACGTTTTGGCAATTAGAAGCATATGGGAAAGGGAA
Organism: Pleurodeles waltl; assembly: GCF_031143425.1. Classification (NCBI taxonomy): domain Eukaryota; kingdom Metazoa; phylum Chordata; class Amphibia; order Caudata; family Salamandridae; genus Pleurodeles; species Pleurodeles waltl. The sequence continues at coordinate 497,783,300 of NC_090445.1, forward strand.
TTATTTAATCAAGAAATGTACCCATCTCACCCTGATCTGCTTTTGTCCTGTAGAAAGAACTGCTGGGAAACTAAACTGAATTGATATTCATGTTACAATTTCTAGTACATTTTTATCTTTTGTCAAGAAGGCTCTTTATTCAGCTTTTTTTTGTCAATGGCAGAAATAGTAAGAGGGGTCCTTCAGAAGGGTCCTTGAGAAGAGGGGTCCTACGAAGGCTGGATTTTGGCCTACAAAAAGAAAAGCCTTATAACATATTTTCTGTACAAGTTGTGATAAATTCACAATGTCAAATTGCTGAATTTATTAAAAGACATCTTTTAAGTCCTTAAATGACTTTTCCATGCTTTTCCTTACTATACTTACAATACAATACAATATTACCATGATAGCTTATGGAGCCCAGTATATACAATAGGGGAAACATGAAATGATCAGTTTTTCCCTCACCAGGGTTTATTAAACATCTTTTATGAGGCCCTTTCTAATAGTTATATGACCCCCACCCCTGGGACATCTAGGGGGATTTCCTGGAGGTACCTAATATGTGAACATAAGGTAGACATTTAAAGTACTAGTAGCACCAAAGTCAAATTGGGACACCATTTCCATTTAAATGCAGTCTGCAAAGTCAGGCTGCATTTAGAAATGACAGAACACCTCCAGCAATGCCTACATGCAAAGAACAGCAATTCTGCTGGGCCTCTACTTCCATGCCCTATTATGTACTAGGGTCTTATAGATAGTTGGCACCCGCTTGCCATATTATTTACTAGGGACTTATAGGGGCTGTCATGCAAATGGTAGGAATTTAACTTTTTAAGACAGGCTACAAGGCAGGCCTGCATTTAAAATGACAGAAAGCATACAACAGTGCACACATGCAAGTGCAGGAATTCTGCTATGCATCTAATCATCATGTCCTATTATATACTAGGGGCTTGGAAGGGTACCTTAATACCTAAATTACTCTACTACATGTGTGTATTTTAACATAGCACTAGCCTGGGTCTGTCTAACATAGCCCAGGGCACAATCAGTGACAGTTACAATCAGCACCAGTCAGCAACAAAAAAATTGGGGTGAACAGGGCAAAAAGATGACTTTGCAACATGCCCCCCTCCCAAACGAAAGGTGATGGGTCACTAACCTGCACCCACGTAGACCTCATCAGCTAAGTGAAAAACCCTGGAAAGTCCATCTGCATTGGCATGTCCAACCCCAGGTCTGTGTTCCATGGTAAAGTCCATCACCTCTAGAGAAATGGACCACCTCAAAAGCTTGGGATTCTCCCCCTTCATCTGCATGAGCCACCTGAGAGGTCTGTGGTCAGTCTGAGCATGAACATGAGTCCCAAACAGATTTTTCAGGGAGCAGACCACAACGAAGGCCTCATTTTCAATAGCACTTCATTTTTGTTCTCTGGGGAGCAGTCACCTGCTAATGAAGGTAACTGGCTGACCAAGACCCTCATCATTTACTTGTGTCAACACTGCCACAATTCCTTGCTCTGAAGCATCAGTCTGCACCACAAACTCCTTTGTGCAGTCAGGGGCCAGCAACAGTGGTGCTGGACACATGGCAGCCTCCAGAGTGACAAAAGCCTTCTAACATTCTGGAGTCGAAATCACTTTCTTTGGTCTCTTCTTAGAAGTAAGTTCTGTCAGGGTATATTGAAAATAGGAATGTTTGACCACTGACTTTGTGTTGCACCACTTTGCATATTAGTTGTTCAGTGTTCACCAGTTGCAGATTACATTTTGTGTTCAGTTTTGCTGCCTATTGGCTTTATCGTGGCGTTAGACATTGCAGTTGAGACATTGCAGTTGAGCGGTGTTTTTCCACATGGTTAGCTAAGCTTGTTTTTTCATATGCCTTGCTCACCGAACACGAAAAGTTCATGATAAGAAAGTACATATTTTTTGTTTTCTTCAGTGCAGGGAAAGGTGCGGCCTTGGAAGGAGAGCCTTGAAATGCTGGCCAGTTTTCAATGTTTTTCTTCCAACTATGACCTACCGTAGCCAGCATCTTTGAATATTTCCATCTGAGAGGGGAGGGTCTTCTAGAAGGCTCTTTTCATGGTTGTTAAGCTATAAAAGCAGTGGCCCTGCTCAGTAGCGAAGGAATTTCCAAGAACTCGGTCAGGATTGGACGTCAAATACCTGACAGACACACACTTGTCCCGTGAGGGTGGATATCTTTTTCTCGCAGTTCAATTGGGTCATCTTCTTGCTGGCATGAGAAAGATGAAGAGCTTGGCAGGCCCTACGATGATGAATTTGTACTGTATCCTTTGCTTTGCAATTATGGAATAATATAATCACATAAATTTGCTGTGTACATTGCAGTTGAGAATCATTTTGATAAATTTTCCTTTCATTGCTGTGACTATTTTTAAATGTGTGCCTTCGACCTACTAATCTCTTTTTAGGAACCTTGTGGTGAAGTAATAATACATGTCTTCTTCCAGAGGTTTTCGTCAGCTCGGTCATTAGTGAAAGAAAAACACAGGGGAGCTACAATGGTCCCATAGGACTGAACAAATCTTCTATAGTACCCAGTCAGACCAAGGAAGGCCCTGACCTGTTTCTGAGTAGTAGGATCTGTCCAAGCCAAAATGGTTTGGATCTTGGCCTGGAGAGGTTTTACATGGCCTCCACCTACAAGGTGACCCAGGTACACCACAGAACTTTGCTCAAACTGGCACTTGCTGGCCTTAATAGTCAGCCCTGCTTGCCGCATGGCCTGAAGCACTTCCCTCAGGTGGTTTAAGAGATCATCCCAGGTGGAACTACACAAGGCTATGTGATTTAGAGATGCTGCACTGAACTGCTCCAATCCAGAGAGGATCCTGTTCACCAACCTTTGGCATTCTTTGAGCCAAATGGCATTATTTTGAACTGGTAATGGCCCTCTGGTGTGAAGAATGCTGACCTCTCTTTTGCTCCTTCAGTGAGGGTAATCTACTAGTATCCTGAGGTCAAATCAAATATACTCAGATATCCTACTATCAATGAACTCATCAGCTCTAGGTATAGGGTAAGCATCAGTCTTTGTGACTGCATGCATTCCTCTGCAGTCTACACAGAACCTTAGTTTCTTTCCCCCCTGGGGATTAGGTTTGGGCACCAGTACCCCTGGACTGGCCCATGGACTGTCAGAGGGCTCAATTACTCCCAAATCCAGCATCTTAACTACCTCAGCCTTAATGTGGTCTCTGACATGGTCATACAACCCGTACAGTTTATTTTTGACAGGTGGGCTGTCACCAATGTCAATGTGGTGTACACACCAATCAGTGACACCTGGATCAAAGAGAACAAACCAGCAAACTGCTCCAGGACCTACTTGCAGTCTTGGTGCCGTTGATCTGTCAATTTGGGACAGGGTACCACTCCCTCCACTGACCCATCTTGCACATCATTGGAGAGGAGGTCAGGCACTGGTTCAGTTTCCTCCTCTTCTACCACATCTGTGACCAAAAACAAGGTCATGTCTGCCCTGTCATGGTAGGGTTTCAATCTATTGACATGCAGGACCCTATGAGGGTTCCTTGGGGTGTTAAGGTCTGATAGGAAACCTCACCCTTCTTTTCAATGATTGGACAGGGCCCAGTCCACTTGTCATGGAGGGCCCTATGATCTATAGGCTCCAACACCCATACCAATTCTCCTGGAGTAAACTCAGGTCTTGCAGCCTTTTGATCAAACCAGTGCTTCATGAACTCCTGCGTAGCCTCCAGATTCTTGCTTGCCTTATACATGTACTCTGCATGTGTAAGCGCAGGCCTAGCACATTGTCAAGTACATTGTCCGGTGCTTCCTTTAGATGCTTCTCCAAAGACTCTCTCAGCAGGCATGATGGCCCCCTCACAGGATGCCCAAACGACAACTCAAAGAGGCTGAAAACAACCCCCTTTTGTGGAACCTCCCTGTAGGCAACCAGTAGGCATAGGAGGAGAACATTCCATCTCCTCCTGAGTTTGTCAGACAACCCATTGATCATGCCTTTCAAGGTCTTATTAAACTTCTCCACCAGACCATTGTTCTGGGGATGATATGAGGGGGTGAACTTGTAGGTAACACCACATTCATCCCACATCACTTTCAGATAGCTGGACAGGAAGTTTGTGCCCCTATCCGAAACAACCTCTTTTGGGAAACCTACTCTTGTAAACACACCATGCAGGGCCCTAGCCACCGCAGGGGCAGCTATTCTTCTGAGAGGTATTGCCTCAGGATATCTTCTGGCATGATCCACTACCACCAAGATATAATTATTCCCTGAAGTAGTAGGTGGTTCTAGAGGACCAACAATGTCCACCTCCACCTTCTCATAAGGGGTCTCAACCACTGGCAGTGGTATCAAGGGAGCCTTGGGCAGGCCCTCTGCCTTGCCAGTGACCAGACAGGTAACACAGGAGCTATAAAACTCCTTTACCTTCTGAGACAATAGAAATGGTTCACCAACCGGTTCCAAGTCTTGCTCTGCCCCAAATGTCCTGCCAAGGGGATATCATGACTCAAAGTCAGGATGAACTCTCTGTACTTCTAGGGCACCACCAACCTCCAGGTGTCCCCATTCCTGAGGTTTCTGGCCTCAGTATAGAGCAGCTCATCTTCCCAGTAGATCCTGTGAAATCCACTGCCATCCTCTTTCTTTTGCTTTCAGACAATCTGCCTCAAAACCTCAAGGGTGGGACAGTCTCTCTGGCAAAACTCCTTTCTAAGTGTTCACGGGCTCCCGTCAGTTCTGCCAAGTCTGACAGATCTGGTAGGGCTAGAGTCCCATCCTCAGAAGTCCAATCCTACCCATCAGGGTTTGATTCCTCCTGTACCTCTGGAGTTCCCTGGGCTGGCTCGCCAAACCCAGCACCCTTGTCCATGGAGGCTTGGCCTTTTGTTCCAGAATCCAAGTACCCAGCATTTCCCTTCTGAGCAGTCTGTGACCTGGTGACAGCACATACGCACTCAGGGAGCTCCAATATTCTCATATGGAGCCCTCTCTCCACTTCTGACCACTCAGCTAAACACTGTACTGGGAGGGCAGGGGACACAGCTACTTTCTTAGGGCCTGTCACACCTTCCCACTTCAAATCCACCTTAGCCATTGGGTGGAGTTTTGTCCTGCTGTCTGCATAGTTCACCTGGTGAAACTCACTAGGTAGCATCTGCGCTTGAGACACCAGTGTATCCATCACTATTGTCACACTGGCTCCTGTGTCTCTCTTAGATTCAACCTCAGTACTATTGATTTTAGGACCCTGCCTGTACTTCTCCATGTTTGGAGGTAAGGTGGCCAAGGTTGAAAGATGCACCCTACCCAAGGATACTAAGGCTGCCTCTGTCACATCCCTACCACTATCTGGGGTACTGTCTACCCCCACACTTACACTATCAATCCCTGTGGACTGCTCAACAGTGGAGGGCGTTTTTTGTGCAGAAACATCTCCACTCTTGTGCCCTGGCTGACTACAGTCAAAGCACTTTTTCATCATGAGGGATCAAGAATCTATCATTCTTTCCCTGATACCTCCTCTCCTTGTAGTTGAATTGACTCGCTCCCATCTCCTTTCTCAGGTTTATGTGGGTCTGTGGAGGACGCCTTCTGTTTTTGCCCTTCTTTCCCCTAGGCTTTCCTCTGGGTATGGGCCTGTCCTCCTTTCTTCTGGTCACCCGGTGCTGATTGGAAACCCTGGTTCTGGCCGACTCATCAACTGACTTGACTAGTTCTCTAGGACTAGACAGCTTAGAGTCTGCAACATACTGGCCTCTCCTGAGGACTGCCCAACAGTGGAGGGCTTTCTTGTATAGAAACATCTCCTCTCTTGTGCCCTGGCTGGCTACAGTCAAATCACTTTCTCACCTTTGAAGGATCAAGAGCCTACCATTCTTTCCCTGATACCTCCTCCCCTTTTAGTTGGATTGGCTCAGCCACCCTACCCCCCATCTCCTTTCTCAGGTTTATCTGGATCTGTGGAGTACTCCTTCTGTTTTTGACCTTCTTTACCCTGGATTTTCTTCTGGGAAGGGTCCGGTCCTCCTTTCTTCTGGTCACCGGGTGCTGATTGGAAACCCTGGTCCTGGCCCACTCATCAGCTGACTTGACTAGTTCCCTAGGACTAGACAGCTTAGAGTCTACAAGATACTGGCCTCTCCTGTACACACTGAGTCAAAATGTATTCCTTCAAGAACAATTTATACAATCACTCATTTGTGCTCACTTGGTTACCAACAATCCAGCTTTCTAGTGTCCTCTCTGAGGTGTCCAGAAAATCCACACAAGACTGTGTGCTCACTTCCGAGGTGTCTCTGAACTTCACGCTGTACTGCTTTGTGGTCAAACCAAATTTCTAAACTAAGCATCTTCTCATGTGGGTGTAGGATTTAACCTCTTCCCCCTGAAGGGTCAAACGCCTATCCCAACCAGCTACTGGAATCAGTTCCACAAGAGTGAACCCACTGCTGGGGGTGGGCCCCACATATCTCAAGGGCCCTTTCAAATGCAGTTAGCCATTTGTCAATGTTGTCCCCCTCTATGTACCTGGGTTCTATTCCCTTGGGAATCTTGGAATCAAAATCCCCACCCCTGGGCACCTCAACATCTTCTTTATTGTCATTGCCACCACTTCTCTTTGCTTTCTACTCCTCCCACTGCTCCTTAGCTAACTCTAGTTTCTTCCACTCCAAAGCTATTAAAGCTAATCGGGTCTCAAGCTGTCTCTCTGCAAGGGACAGTGGCGGTTCCTGAGTAGGGTCCTCTACCCTCCTCCCACCATCTGAACTGACAGACTTGATAATGGAAGCAATGGAAACTCTGTCCTCCTAATCCTCCTCTGTGATGTGGTTGGAGGGGTACACCTAATCTTGGTAGTAGCAGGTAGCCCCCTGGCCTTACACAAAACCCTAAGCTCAACCACATTCAGTTTAGTCAGCTCAGCCAGGTCCAGCTCCATGGAATCCCTTGTTGTGGGTCACAACAATTATGAATCAGACTTAGAACAAATTTGGAAAAATCAAAAAAATGGATTAAAAATCAGCTTAATCCACATTTAAAAATTTCAAAAATAAAAAGTTTTGTTCTAAGGCAATTTCACGTATTTTTACTGATCTCAACTTAAACACTGAATGGTGTAATGTGAACACAAGTCCTCATCCACACAGCTGTGGACCAAAATGGTGGAAAGTGGGTTACTGGTAAGTATAAACCTACCACTGGCAATAAGGCCACTAAGCAAATATAGGTTTAGTAAAGGTCTCAGTAAATTAGCCCCTTGCTCAGTCCTTGGTAGCTGTAACTTAGTAGACAAGCCTAACTTAGGAGACAAGAGTGTAAAGCATTTAAGAACACCAATGCAGTAAATAAGTGAGACACAACACTTAATAAAAATCCCACACCAATTTATAAAAATAGGTTATATTTGTATGAATAAATAGACACCAAAATAACAAAAATCCAATGTAGGGAATTGGAGAAATGAATTTATAAAGAATAATCACTTTCTAGTGCTTAGAAACACAAAGTGCCAACTTTACTAAAATTTTCCAAACTTCTTGAAACCTTCAGGGGGTGTTTCTTGAAGTCCTCCTTGCAGGTGCAAAGGGTCCAAAATACACATCCAAGGGTCTGGAATCTCCTGGATGGTCCTTGGAAAGTTTGACCACAATTTACACAATGCACCTGACCAAATCCTTAAACGTCCACTGGAGGCACTACAGGCTGGAGACTCTTTCAGAAAATGATGCAGGTGAAGCTCTGTTAACCTGTAGCTGCAGGGAGTCCACTCCTGAGTCCTTCTTGAGGCAAGGCACTGCCCCCAGGGCTGTAGTACCAGATTGTGCAGCAGGGGCAGTTCACTCAGAAGTGCAGGACAAAGGTGCAGATCCAGATTCCAGCAAGGCAGTTCTTCTTCCTCTTGTAGTTGTGGGCAGCAGATCTGAGAGGCTATGCACCTCTCACGTATGTATTCCCAGCTTCCGGGCATCAGGAAAGGGGGCACCTCGACCAATAGAATGCAGAGTGACACTTCCTCCAAAGAGTGGCTGTTAGAAATGGGGTCTTTGGTTGGCAGTTAGGTTACCGCCTGTCCAAGCAAGGACCCTCACTCTAGTCAGGGTAAGCCACACACAATCCAAATTATCCTGTGCCCACCCTTTGGTAGCTTGGCACTGGGCAGTCAGGCTTAACTTAGAAAGCAATGTGTAAAGTATTTGTGCAATAAATCATACAATAACACTATAAAGCACCACAAAAATACACCACGCAGTGTTTAGAAACATATATAATATTTATCTGATAAGATGCAGGTCAAAAACGATCAAAGATGCAATAAGTAAATGTAGAGATATCACTGAAAAGTGATATAAAGTGTCTTAAGTCTTTGCTAAACAAATACATGTCTCTTAAAAACAATAAAGGTCTCTTGCAAGCACAAAGTACCTGGTTCCCGTTCAAAATCTCTGCAAGGGACCGCATAGGAGGCGATGTGTGGAAAACAGGGAGGTGTGCGTCGGTTTCGTCCCTTCGCACATAGACTTGCATTGTTATTTTCCACGCGGGAGAAGGCTTTGCATCGATTTCCGGCACGCGGACTTGGTTCCTCTTCGGGTTGCGGGGTTTTCTGGCGCCCCCGGGCCGGTGCCTGGAATCCTGGGCTTGCGGAGAGAAGTCACAAGCGCTGCGTCACTCCAGTGGGCGTTGCGTGGAAATTTCTCCCGCATGCCTGGCGCTGCATCGATTCCTCTATGGAAGTAGGGCTGCGTCATCCTGGGTCGGCTGTGCGTCGATCCGGTGGGCCGCACGTCGAAGTTCTGGTCTCAACGCAGGCGCTGCATCGATCTTCTCCTTGCGAAGTCACACTGAATCATCGCGGTTCAGCGTGTGGGGAATTTCTCACTGCATGGCAGGCTGTGTGTCGTTTTTAGCAGGCTGTGCGTCAAATTTTCACCGCACAAGGAGTCCAATTGTAGAAGTGAAGTCTTTTTGGTCTTGAGACTTCAGTGAACAGGAAGCAAGCTCTATCTAAGCCCTTGGAGAGCACGTCTCAGCATAGCCAGGGAGCAGCAAGGAAGCAGGGCAACAGCAAGGCAGCACTCTTTGTCAGAAAAGCAGTCCGAGTGAGTCGTTTGGGCAGCCAGGCAGTTTCTCTTGGCAGGTCTGTTTCAGGGATTCTTCACCAGCAGGTGTCCTGTCCAGAAGTGTCTGTGAGGTATAGTGTCTACCCCAACAAGTGTCTAAGGTCTGTGGTTTTGGGTGCTCTTCTTATACCCATTTTGGCCTTTGAAGTAGGCTTACTTCAAAGAAAAGTCTCACTTGTTTGTGAAATCCTGCCTTGTGCAGGCAAGGCCTCAGGCACACACCAGGGGGTTCGAGTCTGCATTGTGTGAGGGCATGCACAGTCCTTTCAGGTGCAAGTGACCACTTCTCCGCTCCCTCCGAGCATAGATGGCTCATAAGAATATGCAGGCTACACCCCAGCCCCCTTTGTGTCACTGTCTGGAGAGAGGTGCAAACAGCTCAACTGTCAAACTAACCCAGACAGGAAATTCACAAACAGGCAGAGTCACAAAAATGGTTCAAGCAAGAAAATGCCCACTTTCTAAAAGTGACATTTTCAAACACACAATCTCAAAACCAACGTTACCAAAAGATGTATTTTTAGATTGTGAGTTCAGAGGTCCCAAACTCCACATGTCTATCTGCTCCCAAAGGGAAGCTACGCTTTAATCATGTTTAAAGGCAGCCCCAGGTTAACCTATGAGAGGGATAGGCCTTGCAACAGTGAAAAACGAATTTGGCAGTATTTCACTGTCAGGACATATAAAAAACAATAGTATATGTCCTACCTTAACCATACACTGCACCCTGCCCATGGGGCTACCTAGGGCCTACCTTAGGGGTGTCTTCTATGTAGGTAAAGGGAAGGGTTAGGCCTGGCAAGTGGGGACACTTGCCAAGTCGAATTTTACAGTTTATAACTGTACACACAGACACTGCAGTGGCAGGTCTGAGACATGATTACAGTGCTACTTATGTGGGTGGCACAATCAGTGCTGCAGGCCCACTAGCAGCATTTGATTTACAGGCCCTGGGCACCTCTAGTGCGCTTTACTAGGGACTCACTAGCAAATCAAGAATGCCAATCATGGCATGGATAACAGTACAATTTACACAGGGAGCATATGCACTTTAGCACTGGTTGGCAGTAGTAAAGGGCACAGAGTTCAAAAGCCAACAAAAAGATCAGGAAAAATAGGAGGAAGGATTCTAAAAGTTTGGGGATGACCCTGCAAAAAGGGCCAACAGTGCCATATTCCTTGTCCCAGAAAGCACCATTCTTGCAAAATCCGTGATGGCTGAAATTTCAGCAGAGCAATAAGGACATACTAAACCAACCCCAAGGGTGGCTAATTTCCTTAGCGCTCCTCCCCCTAACACTTGCAAATTCCTTCCTTAAGCCTGGTATTTGGCTGAGAGGTCCAGAAGGTGTGGGATAGGTGATCTTGCATTCCCTCCTTTCCTGCTCTACTTTGAGGTTGTAGGTTTTAATACCAATCCCCCTGCTCCAGGCATTCCTGTGTAGCTCCAGGGCTGCCCCTCACCAGATAGGCTCTCCCCTGGAAGCCCCTTTTCACTTAATCAAGCAGCTGTTCTAATCCTGTTAGCACTGACCAATCAGAGGGGACCTTCAGAAAGTTGGATTTTGGCTTACAGAAAGAAAAGCCTTATAACTTATTTTCTGTACAATTTGTGATAAATTGACCAATGCCAAATTGCTAGATTTATCAAAACAAATCTTTTAAGTCCGTGAATGACTTTTCTATGCTTTCTCTTACTATATTTATAATAAAACTGCAATATTGCGATGATAGCCTAAGGAGCCCAGTATCTACTATGGGGGAAAATGAAATGATATTTTTTTTCCTTGCCAGGGTTTATAAAACATCTTTTATAAGGCCCCTGCTTATAGTTACATGGCCTCCCAGCCCCTAGGACACCTAGGAGAGAGGTCTGGTGGTACCTATTATTTGAAAATAAAGTAGATCATCACATTTAAAGTGCACATAGCACCAATGTCGATTTGGGACACCATTTCCATTTAAATGTAGTCTGCAGAGTCAGGCTGCATTTGAAAATGACAGAAAACCTCCAGCAGTGCCCACATGCAAGGCAACAATTCTGCCCTATTATGTAGTAGGGTCTTATAGATGATTGGCATCCCCTTGCCATAATAATTACTAAGGACTTATAGGGGCTGTCATACAAAGGGTATGAATTTAACTTTCAAAGACAGGCTATAAGGCAGGCCTGCATTTAAAAGGACAGAAAGCACACAGCAGTGCACACATGCAAGTGCAGAAGTTCTTCTGAGCATCTAAACTCCGTGCCCTAATATATACTAGGGACTTATAGGCAGATTGTACCACCTTGTTGTACTATATTCTAAGGACTTACAGGGTCTGTCAGGCCACTTGGAAGGGTACCCTAATCCCTTGTGTACTCTACTACATGTATGTGTTTTAACATAGCACTGGCCGGGGTCTGGCAAACAGCCCAGGGTACAATCAGAGTGAGTTACCATCAGCGCCAGTCAGAAACAAAAAAATGCAGGTGACCAGGGCAAAAAGATGACCTTGCAGCAAAGACACTTTACAGTTTGGTTGTTTCAGAGTTCCTAGTGAAGTACCTGGAGAAATAAGAATATGTGTTCCCCATTTGACAAGAGAGAGGGCTGGAAGTTTACCCTCGCTACAGGCTTTTGTGTGATAGGCAGGTCGTGGCAAGCAGCAAAATTACTTCATTATTTTCCATCCAATTGCGGTAAATTGAGTACTCTTCTAATGGCCTAAGTGAAGCCTCTTATTTCAAGGCCTTGGCAAGAGCAAGGCCGCAGTAATAAGCTCTATACAAAACAAGTTATTATTATTTAGGAGAGCTACTGCTAGCTTGAAGAGGCTTTTAACCATGATTAATACGGAGACGAATATTCACTGTGAAAGTCAATCGTCATGGCAATGTACCTTTCATAGTGAGCTCTATGAACTATATTCTGGAAAGATAAAGACACTTGTGTTTTTTTTTTAATGTATTGTGTGTATTTGTGGAATGTTAGTGACATCTAGTGTTAAAGTAAGTTAATAGCATTCACCAATTTAAAAATCTTTCTTGCTGTCAAAGTCGTAAAGCAAATTATAATCTTGTTATTCTGACATATAATGTGCAATTAAATATGTTATTTTGCTCCAGGGTACACAAGAACGTTTAAACGCTGAATAGAAATCCATACATAATTTCTCCAAGATGGCAAGTTTTTAGATTGCTTAAGAGTGACTATTCTTGGGTGGCAGTAGGCATTTGAGTGACAGTCTAACTGTCAAATGAGTGATATTTCGAGTAATAGTTTCTTGCAACTAAATCAAAGCAATGACCAGTGTTTGAGTGTCTCCCGAATGTTCCAGTTACTGTATCCAGACATAGCACACAACAATGAAATATACCTATGACAAGTCAGCCTTAGGGTGGTCTTTCCCCCAAATTGGTTGCCATCCTCCACCATTTCTGCTGAACTTTATTTTGCTGGCCTTAGGGCTCTGTGCATGTGCTCACTCCTTTAAGCATGCTACCATTGGCTTATCCTCAATTGACATATTTCGTTTACTTATAAGTCCCTAGTAAATTAGTACTACATGTACACAGAACCTGTAAATGAAATGTGACTAGTGGATCTACAGCACTGATTGTGCCACCCACTTGAGTAATCTTTTAAGCATGCCTCAGGCCTGCCATTGCAGCCTGTGTGTGCTGTTTTAAGCTATCATTTCAACCTGGCAAAATAAACCTTTGCCAGGCCCACACCTTCCATTTTAATACATACAAGTCACCTTTACTGCTGGCCCTGGACAGCTCAAAGGGCAGGATGCAGTGTATTTAAAATGAAGGGCATGTACTTTTAGGTTTTACATGTCCTGATAGTGAAAATATCTTACATTCATTTGTCACTATTGCAAGACCTACCTCTCTAATACGATAACATTGGAGTTACCTTATTACATTTAAATAGCTGTAGCTTCCAAATGGGAACCTGGAAACAGCTCATGTTTGTTGTCTTTGGAATTGTAATGAAAAGTCCTTTTTTACTGTTGAAGTCAGATTTTTCCTTATAATTTTGAAAATGCCACTTTGTAAAGTTGGCATTTTCCTGTCTTAGCCATTTAGTGCTTGCAGCCTGTCCCTGGATCACCTGACTCTGTGCAGTTGTCAGTTGGTCTTTTTGTATTCCTCCTAGTGAGCTACACACAATAGAGAGCTTGAGTGTGCCTGAATTGGCAATCGCAGATTTGATGAGAGGGTAGAGGTGGGCACAGCTCTACTTACACATGAATAGGCTGTGTCCAGCCTTCACAGAAATGAATGCATACCTCCTGTAGTTAATCTAGAGCAGGGAAGACAGGAAACCTGTGCACTTCAAAGGGAAACCTCTAGAAGCTTCTTCCACTTCAAAGTACACACCAGGTATAAATATTGGACCTCAGACACCAACTCTTCAGTACACTCCTGGACCTGTGGACACTACAGAATAAAGACTGCCTTGCTGCTTGCTGCAAGAAGGACTGTCAATCTGCTGCTCTGCTACTATGCTGTTCTGCTTCCAACTGTCCTGCTTGCTGAGATGGAATACTGGACTCACACCTTTCATCCAAGGCTGAAGTAACTCCAAGGGCCAGCCAGCTGACCTCCTGTTCTGAGTTAAAGGGACATAACACGCTCCAGAGCCTCCCTGTTGACCTGCTGCCTGGACCTGCCTGAGCCCTGCTGGCCTCTGCTGGAGTGAATTCCTGACCCCCAAGTGGTACCCCTCATTTCCTGGGTCCTTGGTGTGGCTCACTTGAACTCCCCTTAAGTTTTTGGGCTCTTTGTGAAAGTGAATAGGCTAGTTGGCACCAAAACCTTACCCTCTGTGTTAATCGCCTAAGTTCTGGTGAACTAACTCTTCATGCAACAGCATCAACCACGGCTGTGATCTCCAATGCGAAGCTCCTGCCCCAACAGTCCAAGTCACTGACAGGATCTTCACACTATAGCACTAACCCAATTTCTTACACTGGTGTTCAGTGGTAAGGATTTGGACATGTGTTTTTGCAGTGCCACACAGTAATTTTGTGTTACACTACCATCCTATATAAATATCTTGAGACCATTTTGAGTTTTGTTTAATTCTTCTTGATTGGCTTCTTTTGTTTTTCAAATATACTCTCATTGCTGCCTGACTGTCTTTGACCATACCTGCAGCAATGGAATTCAAGCTGGCCAACTTGGAAAATTACGCTATGGTTGAGCTTAAACAGTTCTGCAAAGAGAAGAACCTCCTTGCTAAGAAAAGAAAAGTAGCAAGATGTTGGAACTTCAGAGAGTTCTGAGGCCTGGTGGGAAGTTCACCAGTCACTGTCAGCTGCTAAGGAACAGGCTGATGAGGATGATATTGATGGGCAGGATCACGACCTGGACATCAGCCCTGAATCACAACCTTCAGGGGAGGATTCTAACAGGGCTTGTTAGAAGTATCACATTTATAAGTAATATCAATGATGTTGTTGTAAGTACATAGAATTGAAAAATTTGAGAATATTAGACTGTGATTTGAATATTACTAGCTTTGTGGAAGGACGAGTGGTCTCTGGAGTGCCTCAATCACTCCAGCCTCCTTCACCTCTTTCATCTGGGGTCTCTCAATGACACCTTTCTCCCAATATCTTTGTGAAATCTGGTATCTGCATAGTTCAGATGCCATCTCCTTCCTCTTTTACTTACTTACATGGTCACCACACACACACAAAAGCTCACGCAACATACCCACACACACTGTCAGTTTTTCAACAATGGTGTTCCTTCCTCACACATGATGGTAGTTACAATTTATATATGTCTGACAGTTGCTCTGTGGGATCTCTCGAGAGGCTGACCTTTGAATGAACAAGTAGTCAAGCAAGTTTATGAATGAGTGACTGTCAATATGAGAGACTCTTAAGAATCTTAGCAGGGCCCAGATTGATTTCCATAGCAATTACACACCTATGATTGACCTGGTCCTGGCTCATAATAACTGCCTGGGGCAGTACAGTAAGGGCACTGACTGCTGAGTCTCTCTAGTCCCACAGAGCTACAGTGCCTGGTCATGCATAGAGGAGGTATCATTATGCATGAAATTACCATTTATGAGTGGTTATGTGGACACCAGCACTTAAATGCATTAGTCTAACCTCTGATGCTTGACACATGCAGGAGCTGGTTTCTTTCGAAATTCCTTAGAAATTATGAATTGTAATAGTCATACCAGCTGCATACTTAAGAGATTCTTTCATCCATGTGGCCATGCACTTCGGCATGTCTTCAAGGTTTCACAACTTGCAATGCACTTACAGCTTGGTGCTTTTAAAGTACATTGCCTTGTTGGACTTCTTGCTGCAGGTGGCAATATGAAGTTATAATTAAGAATTGTAAATTAATCAAAAGATGTTTGAATTTTTCAATCAATATAAAGAAATTCTGCTGAATGGTTTGTGCAGAGCTAATATTGTACTTCCAGTGTGAGTAACAACTTCAAATAAAGTAGAAATAATGTTTGGATTCAGAAGGTAAGTCAACTCTACCTTATTTTGGAGAGAAACAAATTGAGGACATCAGTCTGACGATCCAATGCTGATGAACTTCCAAAACAAAGAAAGCCCATTATATTAAAACATTTTAACATAAGAAAACAGGAAAAAGGGGGCACATAAGATAGATAAATGTCACACGAAAACAGGTAAGGACAATATGGTCAGCTGAATGGGTAGAAAGTCAGACAAAAAGTAATGTATAGACAGAGACAGCAAAGTATAGATTGCAACAGAAATACTCGGTTTTTGGTAGGGGTAGAGGTGTTAGGTTATAGGTCTGGGTGGAGAGGATAGGGTACACGTACTAGGGTATGGGTACATATTAAGGTAAACTGGTATAGGTAGAACTGCGCATGGAGGGGCAGAAGTACTAGCACATTCTTAGCAGCATTAGGGTATTGTAGGAGAAGCTGTAAGAGAGCATAGTTAGGCATAGATATAGTTAGGTATAAAAAGGGTTGAATTGTCAGGGCAAAGGTAGAGGCAGCGTTGCTAGGGTGGAGGTAGTGGCACTATTACAAGGGTATAGATAGAGAGAGAAGCTCAAATGCATAGGTAGATTATAGTACTAAGGGATAGTACTGGGCTATTATTAGCACTGAATACTGTGTACAGTATTCAGAAATATTAGGATATATAAGTCGGAGTAAAGGTACTAGAGTGCAGGTGCAGCAAGGGTGTAGGCAGGGATAGAAGTAGTAGGGTACTGGGGAGGTATATTGAAATTCTGTGTCCTGTAATGGCAGCTGCAATACTTCTCTTCATGTTACTGCCAACCAATCAGAGCAAGGACTCTGGTGGGACCGCAGGAGGTTCTCACTTTTTTGGAAGTAAGGGTAGCCAAGAGGAAAAAAGCCCCCTAAGCCACACAGATCACTCTATTATTTGAAGTTGAGTGTTTGCAGGACTCTTGCGAGTCTGACAAACCCAGCTGTTGAGACATGGATACATTTTGAACCTTAATTTCTTAAAAATTACTGAACGGATTTACACCACCTCACAAAAAGTATGCTTTCTGTGTAAAAATCTAGCTTTTTGCCAAATTTGGCATAATTTCATTCAGCTGTTTTGCCTGTAATGGTGTCTAAATATGGAAATTGAATGGAGAAATTGTTTTTTGAGACCCCTCTTTTTTCTCAGCCCCTGCTCTGCGGATCGCTCTAAAACTTCCCAAAAAGGTTCTGAGATGGATGAACTTTTGCAGGGAAATGTTCTTGAAGGTTTGTCAAACTGCACCAAAGTTCTTAGTAAATCAAAAAATCAATTTTGTATGGTAGCAAGGTCCTAACTATAATTAGAACATTGGAATGTTGGCAGCTCCATTGAAAATAATGGAGTGCTCTGGACTTTTACTGGCCGGTAAAAGCCTGGAGCACCAACATTCCAATCTTCTTTGTTCACAGCAACAACTGTGAACAAAGCCTCACGGAGCCTGAGGGGATTTTAATCCCCTCCGGTTCCGTGAAGCCTTTGTTTTATTTATGAGAACATTCTGCCCTCTAATGGCAGAATGTTCTAATAGCCTTAGAACCCGCCGTAGCGGGCCCTACCGGCTATTAGAGGCCCTCTCCCTTGTTAAAGGCCCTCGCCTTCGGGTCAGGCCTTTAAAGCGGGAGTGGGCCTTTAATAGACAGTAGAGCCCGCTACGGTGCGTTCTAAGGCTATATTACACAGTGGTGAATTCCACTGTGTAATACTAATATATCCATACAATTATATATATGTGTGTGTATAAGTTATATAGTTACCTGCGAAGTTGTGATGTACAAGTACATCTGATGTAATGACTCCTAATGTTGTTTTGGTAACATCACTTGTTAGGATAAAGGGAACCTCACCCACCGTATTGGAATGCTTCATCATTGGGTTCTCCTCCTCATTTTGGTGAGATGCAATACCACTTTATAGAGAACTTTTATCCTTTGTTGGCCAGCTGAATGGCTTTTTGAATGTCCTCCTTCTGAAGATATTTTTTATCCACAGGGACTTTCTCAAAAGTGAGTCTAGATTGGCCAAAAGAGTGCTAAAACTATCTACGAATGTGCTAAATCAGGAAGATTTATTAGCAATATTTAGTGGAATACATGATAAAGTAAAAAGCAGGAAAGGGATAACTGGACGTAAGCATCCATAGAGTCATTGGAGTGGATCGACGTGTTTATTGCCCTCTAGGATCTGTGGCATCCATCTGGACCAGTGGGTAGTCCTAATCTAAGAAAGGAGTGGGCCTAAATGATTTAGTGCCAAATCCTAACATGCTTCGGTGTTCATGCAAAACATCATTCGTCAATGAACTGACATCAAGGGGGTCATTACAGCCTCGGCGGTCTTGGAAAAAGACCACCGATGCTGCGGGAGCCAGAATACTGCCATTGCAGGCGGTATTCCTGGCTCCCTATTATGACTTTTCCGCTGGGCCAGCGGACGGTAACAGTGTTACCGTCCGCTGTCCCAGCGGAAAAGTCACATCAACATTGCTGCCTGCTTGTAATAGAGCCGGCGGCAATGCTGATGTGCAGCGGGTGCAGTAGCACCCGTCGCGCATTTCACTGCCCGAAATTCGGGCAGTGAAATGCGCGACTGGGCTATGTCTGGGGGCCCCTGGACTGGCGCCCCAAGTCCCCTTACCGTCAGCCTTTCCATGGCGGTGTTTACCGCCACGGACAGGCTGGCGGTCGGGGACTCATAATCCCCAGGGCAGCGGTGCTTGCTTGGTATAGTGGAGGGGCCGGCGGTATGGCCGTGGCTATTGCGCCACGGTCATAATAGCTGGCAGAACACCGCCAGCCTGTTGGCGGTGTTACCGCCAGCTTACCGCCGGCCGCCAGGGTCGTAATGACCCCCCAAATCTTGTAAGTGGCATAGCCTGAAGGTAACTAAACAAAAATAAAAATGGATGGAGAAAAGACAGTTTATCTCTTTGTAGGTACAGGATGCTTAATGCAGACAAACTGTTTTTGTGCACCTAAGGATAGATTACCATCCACTATCATTCTTAGGACCACTGCACTGAACACTAAACAGTCCTTCTCATGCCACATGTATTTTGTACTTTTGTTTTTAACATCTTGGTGAATGATATAAAAATACGTCTCACTCTAACATAAGCTCATTAGGGCCCCATGGGGTACGTGTGCCTAGTCATGTCTTTATGGAAACATTCTAGTGGAATTAACAAAATGATAGGTCGCCAGTATTCTCTCGTAAACGTACCTGTGGGTTCCAGGATGTTTTATAGAAGTACCTACTACCAGTTTCTTATGGACCAGTATTTAAAGATGCATTTTGCTGTCCATATTACATATCAAGGTATTTTCTGTACCGTTGGTCTTAAGAAAGAAATCGGAGAACATAGACAATGCTTCTAAAAGGGAGTCAATGCTGGAAAGGATAGGTCTCCCTGTTGGAGGAAGACAATATGTATGAATTTTTGGCATGAAATAAAAATATGGAATTTTTGGTACTTTCTCACCAGAAATTCTGCTTCATTGTTAATAATCCAGCCAGTCAATTCTGCTCATTGACCATTGTTTTGCTATCTTTATTAAATCTCTTGATGGGGTCTTCAGTCAGTATCCTTTTAGTGACACTCAGTAGACTCAGACCCTCATTTCTGTAATCTGTTGTTGCTATTATCTCTATAGTGTTGCCCTCATTGACTGCTTTCATGGTTATACCGTTGTCCGTAGCTAAAGAATTCAAGTGGGTCTCTTCTTCTTTGGCAATGTTGAAAAATGGCTGTAAGAAATTGGGTTATTAGTTTAGATGAGTGGAGGCCCTACTCAAATAATAAACACAATCCTTGCCAGGTGAACCACAAAAGCCACTAAAATGACCTGTACTTAAACTTCTGATAGCTTGTCACAAAAACGGTCAGGCTTAACTTAGAGACAACGTGTAAAGTATTTTTGCAGCACACAAACAATGAAAACACAACAGAAAAAAAAAAAATACCTATTTAGGAAAATACAGTAAATAATAAATAGTCAGTTTTATTAAATAAAGTGGCACCAAAACAATCATAATCCTATCAGTAGATCTGAAAATATGAGTTTTTGGAGTGCAAGGTAAAACTAGCAACAAAAGGCGGAAAGTGCCAAATGTGGGTATCTGGTCATGCTAGAACAAGACAAGGTCACAAGTTCAGGCCAGCCTCTATGGAGCACAGACTGGGTACAGGAATGAGTTTGGCACGCTGGAATTTGTACCTTGTGTCCTTGATGTAAGGTGCCTGTGGCTTTGCAAGGGTTCGTGTTGCTCGGCCTTAATGGAGCTTTCAGCTGTGCAGCAAGGCTTTGTGGGGCATCTTGTTGCTCTGTGTAAGTTCCAATTAAGCTTTCACGTGGGCGATGAGGCTTTGGAGGGCTTTGCATTTCTCTGTGTAGGATCCGATGACACCATTGGTACGGAGCTCCACGGCTCTGCAGGGCCCCGCTCCACATCTCACCGCATCTGATGGAAACTTTCAGTTTTGAGGAGTGTTCTCTGATGCCACCCAGGGTTCACCCAGTGGACACCTCTTGGGGATCAGGACTCTTTCCAGCAGAGGCCAGCAGCAGGGCTCAGGCAGGCCCACGGATGCCCAGTTGGTGGTGATGGTCAGTTTGGCAGTTGCAGGACAAGCCCCTGTAGCTCAATCAGGAGTTTAGCCAACTGGGCCCTGGAGCCACTCAGTGTGGAATCAAGGCAAGCAGGTCCAATCTTCCTTCTTCTGACAGCAAGGCAGTCCTTCAAGCAGCAGTGCAGGCCTTTTGGCAGTGGGCTATCCTTCTTCTTAATCTTCCACAGGCCCAGGAGTATTCTGATTGGTTCTGAAGATCCTATTTTTATATCCAGTGCCACCATTTGTGTAGGGCCCAGTCCCAAAACGGGTTTTGTTCTTTTCTTCCCATTCTTCTGGTCCTGGCCAAACCGTCTAGGGGATGACAAAAGACAAAGCAGGTCTGGTGCCACGTTCCTTTGTGTGTGCTGGAGGCAGGGCCCTTTGAAGAATATTCATCAGGGCCGGGGACAACTCCTCCCCAGCCATCCTGTCAGGAATACTCTTTCCCCTGATTCCCCTAGAGTCTCACTGTCTGGAAACAACACAGAAACTCCAAAAGCAGAGCCATTTACAATCATGCGATCAGGACACTAGCAGAAATGCACAGTTAATTGGGACAAGAAAATACCAACTTCCTGAAAGTGGCATTTTTAAAATTGTAACTTAAAATCTGCCTTCAGATGATTTTAACTTACAATTCACGTGAGCGTAAACAACATATCGCTATCTGCTCACAATCTTAAGCAATCTTTAGCATTTACTAAATGTAATAAGGTAACCCAGTGCTAGCATATGGGAGAGATAGGCCTTACAACAGGAAAAAAAGACTTTAGGAGTTTTTCGCTGTTGGAACATGTACAGTGTAAACACACATGCCCTACCATCTACATACTATGAGCCTTTAGGGCCTACCACGGGCTGAATGTATGTTATGTGAACTTGTAAAGTGTGGCTAATCACCCATGATGGTATCTATGTGCTGAGTATGGAGAGGGCCTGAGAAAGGTAGACAAATGAAATCATGCCTGCTTTTTCTAAAAGAGACAGATTGTGAACTTATTTTGATGCCCATGAGGGAGAGGGTGGTTCTCATGTGCTGCAGGAGATGATTCCGGGCTTCAGCTGCGATGTGTGAAAAGGATTGTCCCCCGCATCTGGCCTTCTTGATGTGAGAGGAGCTTGCAGTAGACTGGGAGGCTGACTGAAGGTGTCTAGAGGGTTGGTAGAAGTTGAGGCAGTGGTTGAGATATGCTGGACTGATTTTGTGGAGGGCTTTGTAGGCATACATGAGCAGCTAGAATTCACATCTTTCCTGGACTAGGAGCCAGTGGGGTGCGGTGAGATGTGGGCATTTGTGGGATGTCCAAGATGGGTCTGGTGGTGGCGTTCTGGGTGGTTTTGTGTGGGCATAGGCTTAGGTTGGGATTCCAGCATAGAGGGTGTTTCTGTAATCAAGTCTGCTTGTGACCAGAGCGTGGGTGACCGTTTGGTGTTCATAGGGATCTATTTGAAAATATTGCATGGCATTCTCAGGATGAGGAAGCTTGATGAGGAGATGGCGTTGATTTGTTCATTCATGGTGAGGTTGGTGTCTAGGATGATCCCAACGTTCTTGCCATGACCATTTGGGGTGGGTGGGGAGCCCAGTCCAGAAGGCCAGAATGGGGCATCCCAGGGGGAGTGGTTGTTTCTGAAAATCAGGACATTAGTTTTGTTTGAGTTGAACTGGAGGCAGATGTTTCTCATCAAGGATGCACCATTGCTCATGCAATTAGTGAAGTTGTTTTTTTCAGCTCTTGCTTTGTCCATTGTGGAGAGATTGAGGTGTGAGTCATCGGCGTATGAGACAATGCTGATGCCATGCGATCTGACAATGTTTGAGAGGGGTGCCATGTATGCACTGAAGGGCACTAGACTGAGGGACAATCTTTGATGGACCCCGCAGATTAGATATTTGGATTCTGAGGTGCAGGGTGATCTATTTGGAACATCTTGTGTCAAATCTGATAGCCTATGTGACTATTTTTATGTGAGACTCATGTCATCAAGTTTGATTTGATGATATAAGAGAAAATTCCTGTACTTGGTCTGAGAAGAGAAGAAGAGATTTTAGCCCTCATTATGACAATGGCGGTAAAAACCGCCTACCGCTGCTGCAACGGCCGCCAAAAGACCGTCGCCGCAGCTACCATCCGTTTTCCAAATTATGACCACGGCCGGATTTCCGCCACAAGAAGGGCGGGAATCCGGCTGTGGCCATACTGGCGGATAGTGGTAAGGTGGCACTGCTACCACCAGCAGCGCCACGCCAGTAGACCACTGCCTGCCTTATTATGAAAAATAATACTGCCTGGTGGTGTTCAGCTGGCGGGTGCTGCTGGCGGTAGCAGCGCCCGTCCTGTGCCCTGCCGGAAGACTCCCCTAGACACAGGTAAGTCAGGTTTCCAACAGGGAATGGGGGCGAGGGGTGTTGTGTGTGTGGGGGTGTGTGTGCATGTATGTGTGAGTGAGTGTGTGAATGCGAGTGTGTGTTTAGTGTTGTTTGCGTGAGTGTATGCATGTGTGTGAGTATGTGTATGAATGGAAATGTGGATACGTGTCTGTGTGCAAGTGTGGATGTGTGTGCGGATGTGTGCATGAATGAATGAATGCATGCATGCATGTCTCTGTGAATGAGTATGTGTCTGCGCATGGGGAGGTTGTAAGGGAGGGGGAGCATTGGTGAACGGGGGTGTGGGGTGTGTCTGAGGAGTGTTGGGGGAGGGGCCTCCTATCAGTGACAGGGAATGAATTCCCTATCACTGATAAGGCCTACCGCCATGCTTTTGGTGGTGTTGCAAATGCCATGGAAACCATGGCGGTAGGCAGGGTCATGATACCGCCGGCGGTTAATCTAAGAGTTTCCAAGCTGCAAGCAACAGTTTCCCAGATGCCAAGGCATAGCTAGCAATGGGAGCATCATCCACTCTCTTCTGTCAGGATCCAGCACATATCCCAGTTTCCAATGGCCTGGTAGTCTGTCTGTAAAGATATCCTTCTTATCTTTTTATTCTTTAGTTAGGGAACCAGCTCAGATCTAATTTCCCATTGCCCTGTTGGTTCTTCTGTAAGTATGCCCCTTATTAGTTGGTACACAGGAGACCAGCCATCTAGTCCTTGAAAGCATTTCTAGAGTTCATGGAGAAAGGAATAGAGCAGGCCAGGCCTCTGTCTTTTAAACAGGTACAGGCAGATAGCGGTATAGGTGGTTCTTCCCCAGATCACAGTGATATTTTGAAGTCTGGGAGCTTTCTTACAGTAGCCACGTGGTAGTCATTGATGATGAAAATTCAACCTTTCCTCAGAAGGTTCTCACGTTTCATTTACATTTCTAGCAACCCCAGTCCTTTTGTGCATGCAATCCAGGAAAACCATTCCGTGGGATCTTGCAAGATGGCATGACCCCACAGCCACTGAATGGAGCTTTACCAGTTGTTTCTATGCTTGGCCTATTGAAATGAAAACATCTTATTTTCTCCTAGCAAGAGACCCACGCAAATGGTTCTTGGCCAGGTCGCTTTCTGCAGGGACTGGAGTGTATGCGGCAAGTCTGCTTCAAAATCGAGGTCAGGTCTGAATCCTGCTTTGGGTAGACATGCCACTACCAGGGCTCCTCTCTGTTCCTTTTGACTTTCCTTGCGTTTCTCATCTCTCACATTACTGGATAACTATGGGCAGATCTCTTGTGATTATCTTTCCTTTGCCTTCCTAGCAGAAGCTCTAGTAGCATGGCGTGTGCACCCAGTGATCCATTAATATTCCCTGAGAGATGCTTTACACTAATTGGGTGAGCTAAGGAATCTAACTACTTCCACTGTTGGGGAAGGAGCCAGCAAAAACCAGCCAGGGAACTCTTCAAATGTCAAGTAGAGATATTTACCAAAACAATGCTTGATATTAAATTAACTTTAAGATAAATAGCACAACAGTACAATGATATTTTTTAGCTTTTCCACCGTCTGAAAGATATGGCTTTTATCAAGAAGCAGGACTTTAGAATTGGAAAAGACTGATGCAGCCTAGAGAGTGTGATAGACATGTTAATCTTGTTACCGTATAGGCATGCAAATCCCATATTTAGCATGTCTCACTTTCATATATTATACACAAAGGTCTTCTGTAGGTGATTTGTTTAATGTATAAAGTAGAGTTTTCTACATATTAAAAATGGTTTGTTGTGACATGCGCTTGTTGTAAAATGAGAATATCTGTTACTTGGAAGAATTTTCTTGCATCATGATCTTTCATTGTGGTGCCAATCCCCCTTAGATCCAGGAGGGTTGCACCGCCTCCCATACACAATTTAAGCCAACAGGTTTATGTCATTATTTCACATTGTTGCTGAGTTACAACCCTAGGTTATGCATTTCTTACTAACCTGAATAATCTGTCAGCACGGATAATGTGTGCTCTTTGTGACATCATTTGGTAGCTGTTTTTACACAATGTATTGGCCATCCTAGGCATTAGGTTTAACCCCAAGTTAAAACAATGTTTGCAACTATTAATACCAAGTATAATTGCAGGGTCATTGTCATTGACCTAGACTTTCCGGCAGAGCTGCAGGGGATGTAGGAAGTTACTCTGCTCCGGGCCCCACCTACCTGCATTCTTCAGCTAGGTGAAGTAGAGGAAGGCCCCCCTACAGATGAAGTAAAATGGACCCTGTCCTACAGCCCCTTCACTGCCTCCATCAACTTGTGTGGGCAAAATACAACTTCCCTGTACATTGATCATCTGTTCTAAGGTGATAAATGCTTGCTGATTTGGGGCCAATATCAGTGGCTGCTGCCACTGAACGGGATGACGGGGTGGGGATTAAAAAATAAATTTCATAAAATCCACGTACCTATTTCTTTCGAAGATGTGTTTGCGTCTGCTCCATCATCTTCCCAGATGCACTGCACACAGGCTCCCAGCCAATGATGATGCTGCTGTCAGCAGCATAACAGCAGCGTTATGATTGGTGTGAGCGACCTGCTTTAGCACTCACAGAGGGAGTGAAGGCCTGTGCACTTTCTCCACCCGGCTGTGAAATACAGCCGGGTAAAGAAATTAAAAGTGCGCATGTCTGTTTGGTCAGCCGAACATGGCTGGCCAAACAGACATGCATACTTATTGTGCACATTAAACTCCCCCTCCTGTCGTCATCCAGCCCCCTCCAGCCCAGCCCCGCCCCGCCCTAACCGGGCTCCCAGAAAAAATAAAATGATAATACCGCTTCGTTATTATCTTTTTATTTTGTCTTTCCTTTCTACTTTAAAGTAGCGGGCAACGCTTCTCCGCCTCAGAGGAAGAGACACCTCTGGCCATTATTTCCTCGGAAGTGGAAAAAACAAGCAGAATTTGGCCTGGTAATCCACAGACTACATGTTTTCCCCATTCCAGGGGAAATTACATGTAATCCGTGTTACCACATGGTGTTATACCACCTGGAATTGTTAATTTCAGCCCTGGTATCTACTTGGGAGGATAATGGTGAACTGGTAATGGAGCCCTCATTTTTTTAAGTATTAAGCCATTATGGCTACTTTTTTACCAATTTTCTCGATAGGAACTCATTTACTCTACATGTGTTGCTATTGTTATCTTTTTATTTATTAATCTGAAGACTGCTCATAAAGGTGTTTCCTATCCCCCACTAACTGTAAATATCCTTATTTTTCAGGAGTGGGGGCAATTCATTAGAAAGATTACTCAAATACATTTCGTTCAGCCATTACATCTCGGCTTTCTGGTACTCATGCTGTTCCCCCAATGTATTTACCAGCCTGCTTCATTCGTACTGGTCATGATGTGTGGGTTACATTTCCTTGAATCTGGAAATCATAACCATTGCTCCCCACTGCTCCCTATCTTCTTTTGACTATCCAGATACATCCACAAATGATAGAAAGAATCAACAGATGATTCTCTTACTCTTTTCCCTCTCATGTAACCATGATTCCAACCATGAGATTTTATAGGTCCTGGTTATCATCCTGTCCTAAGACAGCATTTTTGTGATTTTCACCTTTATACCAGATGATGTTTCGATTTATCAGCTAGTCTGACCATAAGGGGCCATATTATACATAATATGTCATGGGTGCAAAGAGCATGTAAGCCTACTTTGTATGTCCCCAGGGGCACAATGGTATTACAGAAGGGTGTTGCAGACACTTCTGTGTCCCCTTCTGTAATTATGACAGTGCTGGCTCCCATGTATCGCCAATACTCTCATGACAGTGTGTTCACTCATTTGCATTGGTGCATGGCCCCATGCAAATGCATAAATCTCTCTGCATCTGCACCCACCCCATATTATGGACAGAAGCGCAGAAGCAAACATGGCCTTCGGCAGCACACTCTCAGAGTGCCACAAAATGGCAGTACACTGTCATCGGCCTTCTAGAGGCAGCCGTCCGGAGGGGGGGAAAGTTGTCACATGGACCACACAGTCTCACACTGCACCCGCCTGCAGGGGAATCTCTCTCCCATCTTTAAAGTGCTGGCAACATGCCACCTGCACTATGAAACTCAGAGTAGCTTTGAAGCAGCCGATCCGTATTTCGCTGAGTGTGTTTCCATCAGGGCAGTGCAAGTTAGCAGCTTCCCTGGGGGCAGCACATTCATTGTAATAGGGCACACTGTACCTGTTGGAGCCGGCATACTTGTTTAAAGGTGCATTGTGGCACAAACAAGATCAGCGCACACTTTACATACGGTGTATGGAGATCATTTAGATATTCTTGCTTCCGTTTTTCCTGGAGCTTTCTCCTGAGGTGGAAAACTTGTTCAAGTGGGCAGTGGCATAACAAAACTTAAGGGGGTTCCCGGCAAAGTACATGAAGGGTGCCCCCGGCCCAGGTTGAAGCTCTCAGGCCAGGGGCCTGCTGCTCATGCGTAGTGTACTGTGCTGAGGGGGCCCCCTGGAGCTTGGGGTTCCCATGAACCGTGGGGGCTGTTTTGACCTAAAGTGAGCTTTCTTTTCTCACACTAGGCGCAGATAGGCACGAAATCCTTGTGTAAAATTTCGACGATAAATGTAAAAGCTTGATTCCACGGTTTTTCAAATTGATGCAATATCTTAGCAACAATTAGTTATAGGTAGTGTTGACATTGCTGTTTAGTTTTTTGTAAGATTATTGTGTTAAGGTGTTATTAACAATTTATTGGCACTTGATGGACTTGATGGACCCCCACCAAAAGAATTAAGAGATGACTTTGCAACTATTAATATTATTAATATAAATTGACATCCGCAGTCAGAGTTCGTGGTCTGCAATTCACAGACAGTGCAGCCCAGTGCTTAACTCAGCCGTTAGCCTGTTTTCAGAATGAACTTGGTAAGAGTTTGAATGTAATTCCGGGCTGGTGAGTGAAGGGATAAGATGATATCCTGTTTTTTAGAAGAAGATTGTGTATGTCTCACGGCAGTTGTGAATCGTGTTATGCGGATGTAGGATAGACTGAGCTTTTAACGAGCACAACGCACATGTGCTAGAAATATACTTGTATAACCATAGAGTGGTTACAGTGGTGTGTATTTCGTATTTTTTAGATGTGTTGGAATGATTCATTATCCAGTTTATGTAATTGCCCCTAGATGGCACTGCAGGACAAGACTTAGAATGTCCGTTTCAGTATTTGGTTTACAGTAATCCTCATAGATTAAAAACTTTAATTTAATATTCACTCACATATAATGCATGCGACTTTGCCTAATGGTGTAAATACCTTTTTCTCAGCCGATATGCACTGGTCCCTGTTTTAATTACTTTTTTTTCCAGATCTCTGCTGGAAATATTGCCTCCGAACCATTTTAATATTAGTGTGTAGATAATACTCAGATACCAAACCGCGAGATTGCCTGCAACTTTGATATTAACGAAGACAAACTATGGTCCAAGTGTTGCTGCCCACGTTACTTCCTGTCTAACAATATGTAGATTATTTTATTTTTCGTAACAGAATAATACCAGTTTTACAAACACATTTAAAAAGCCAATAACTTGCACACATATTACTAGTTTGGCATGGTAGTATGTAGTATCTGAAGGCAAATTTAACATGTTATTTTATGTTATAATATTTGGAATTTGTAGAGCCTAACAGTCACCCCCAAGAAGCACCTCTACTCTGAGTCCACACTTACAAGCACCAAAACTCGCACCCTGAAAGGAACAAATAGTGCCTGCGAGGAAAGACACGTCTTAAGGAGCTTTCTAAAGATAGTAATATGTTTTGCTTGCCTCAAGAAAAAAGGAAGCTGATTCCAGACCTTTGCACCAAGCTAAGAGAAAGAACTGCCTCCTCTGTTCCTCAACCTGAACCTGGGAATAGCTAAAAGCTTGGCATTTGCCGGTCTCAGAGTTCCAGGGGAAACATATAGGCCCTAATTACGAGTCTGGTGGTCACTAGATCACCAGTCTCGTGGATGGCGGTCGGACTGCCCCCAATGCGGCGGTCTGAGCGCCTCATCACAACCCTGGCGGTCGGGCCAACAGGGAACCGCCAGCTCCACCAGGATCAGACATCCCGTTGGCATGGAGGTGGTGGCAGTCCTAATCTGTCAGGACAGCTCTGCAAGCAGCACTGTCCTGGGGATTACGACCACCGTCTCCACCACTGGTTTCATGGCAGTACCACTACCATGAAAATGCTGGCAGAGAATGGGTGCTGAGGGCCCGCAGGGGGCCCCTGCACTGCCCATGCTCTAGGCAGGGGCAGTGCAGTGGCCCCCCTGGCCACCACCATCACAATGCTTACTGTCTGCTTTGCAGACAGTGAACATTGCGATGGTGCTGGTGCACCCTGCACTCTACAGCATTGCTGCTGGCTCAATTATGAGCTGGAGACAATGCAGTAGTCTGTTTCCTGCTAGGTCAGCGGTTGGAAACTCCAAATGGGGCCGGCGTGGATGTAGCTTGTATTGCGGCAACCTCCCCGTCGGAAGTTCGGTGGATGGTTTAGGTGTAAACCGTCCGCCAAACTCAAAATGAGCCCAATAGTGTGGATCTGTCTGAGATAAATTTTGTCCCAAACCGATGGACAGTTTTTAAAACTGTTGTTAGTGATTTAAACGAAATCCTCTTGTCCACCAGAAGTCAGTTAAGTACCCTTCGCCATTTGTAACTGTAATTGTATTTATATGGAGCTTACTACCCCTGACGAGATGTCTATATATTTATCCTTGCTCCTGGGTGAAAAACAGGTGGGTTCTGGGTCTCCAATCAGATGCAGGGTCATTCCCCCTGTGATGATCACTTCCTGGGAAGTGTGGCAAAAAACAATCTCAGGGAGCAACATTCTTCAAAAATCCATCATGGCTGAAACTAATTTTTGGAGGTTACATCTGGCTGAGCCCACCCACTGGTGTGGCTAAAAATCCTAAACACACCCCTCTCCTGCCCTCTCCTCATCTAATCAAGAGGGCACATAATTGCCTAAGGTTGTAGGATGTGAGGGAGGTGCTGGGTTGCTCCCAATGTTCTTCCCTGCCTTTAAAGACCAGTTTGGCAGCCCTTCTCCTTTCCTGCTTCCCCATCTGCTGGGGTAGTTCTCCTCCCCGAGACACATCCTTTGTGTTCAGCCCAGGCCACTTCACACCTCATCAAGGCAGCCTGGCCAGGCTGCCAGAGGCTGGCCAATCGGAGAAGTGCACTACAGAGCTGAAGTTGGCAACTTGTCAGGTAGAGTTTAAAACTCTTTACCTCAACTAGTTATATTAAATCCAACAATGGTAAGTTGTGGGATTTAGTATTAAAATTAATTTGATACCAAACTTGTTGCACCTGACACTTAAGGGGACTTTGTTAATTAAAATAAAGTCTCCCAATTTTATCCAATGGAGGCCGTGCACTACAGTGAGGGAAAAACAAATTTGGCTGTTTTACCTTATGAGGGCTTATACAACTATTTCTATAAGGTCCCTGCTTATTGTTATATGGCACCCAACAATAGGGGCACATAAGGCACACCTTAGGGGTTCCTTATATGTAAAAATAAGGCTTTAGAAGTACTTTTAATTCCAAAGTTGAATTTGCATATAACTTTATTTTTAAGCAGCCAGCAAGGCAGGCCTGCCTTTAAAATTACACTGGGGACCTCAGTAGTGCACCTATGGGTGCACCACCTATGCTGGGGTCCCTAAACCTACATGACTTACCATATACTAGGGACTAATAGTTAGGTTGACATCGCCAATTATAATTAGCCCAATTTGCATACTCATTTTACGTAGAGCACAAGCCCTGGGACTGGTTAACAGTACCCAGGGCACCATCAGAGTCAGGAAAACACCAACAACAAGTGAAAAAGGGGAGCAAAAAGTCAGGGGGCCTCTGCAATCAGCCTTGTTTTCTCACAGAGGATAGGGGATTTTCTTTGCGACAATGCTAAAAGAGATCTATTTTGTGCCAATATGTTTACATACAAGTAAGTGCTTACTGATTCAGCTTGAATTAAGGAAAATTTAAAAATTTCAGAGTTTTCACTCCAAATGTCTTTTTTGAGACATGGACATCTGGGGCGAATTGAGACAGTTTCAACTTTCCTTGAAATCAGGCAGGACAATTTGTGACAAAAGAGTGCCTGTGCCGGAGCAGAAGCTTTTGGCCAGTTTCATTAAACACAAGTCTGGCTGTCTTTGTTCCACTACCAGACACTCCCTGCTCCTTTTTCCTTGCTCTTGAAGGTCCCTGGTTTCCCCTTTTCTGACGATGTTGTCCTCTTTCTCTTTCTTTATCTTGCCTATCTGTGTGTTTAAGCTCTCTTGCACTCTGGACATATAGGAAGCTGAAAAATGGTGCCCCCCCAAAAAAAGTACCAGTGTCCCCCACAGGCAACCTCCGGCTCAAATTAAGCACTGCCAGGAATGAGGCTGCAATAACAGTTACTGGTGATGCGGTGCAAACTGAGCCAGGAGAGGTGCCAAGCAAAACACATTGGTTCACGAGCGGAAGCAGATATTTATGTATGGACGTATTTTCTGAGTGGGACGGAGCCACTAGCGCAAAACGACTTTTGTCTGTAAAAGACTCGATCGTCCATAGAAACAAATAGGAAAGTGCAATTGTTCAAATCTATCTTTAACCTTGTGTGCACTGCCATCTTGAGGACACATTATATAATAGAGAAAGGGTTTTAATCTTTTATCATTTTACTCGGCATATCCTGAGCAACAAACACGTGACATATTTATTAACCTACAAATTCTTACAACCAATTTTGAAAATTCTGCAATAATAAACTGTTTTATCCTGTCATTTCCTTCTGTTGTGACCCTTCATCTTCTTCCTCTTAACATGCAGTACAATCCTCCCCCTGCGTTTTCGGGTACTCCTAGTGAATCTTCTGTAAAATGAGTTTCTTGGACAAACTATTTGACACTTACTTAATTGTAATGGATGGCAAAAATGTTAGTGTGGGTAGGAAAAAAAGCAGGAAACCTACTTGGGAAAGACGCTCAAAAAATATTTGAGCATTTACCTCTTTGTCAGCCTCTTCCAGGGTCATCTTCTGGTGATTACAATGAATATTTAGAATCAATAGATAGGCTGAAATTACAATCCAAATAAAAATCACACATTGTAATGTAATTCTATACACGTCTTCAACTGCCTAATGAGCCAATTGATGCGTATGTTGCAGGTTTACGGATGTTAGTGAATTTGATAGAACTCTTAAACTATATATCAGAGATCAAATTGTTATACATTGCTATAACATAAACATCCAGGGGCAACTGTTGACACATCGCAATCCATCCTTGGGAGAAACCACTGATATTGTGAAAAATGCAGTGTTTGCTTTGCGTGCCACCAAAGTAATATCTGAAAACACAAACACTAATGAAGATGTTTTCGTAATGAAAAACAAGATCCTTCTGATTGTTGAAGCAAATGTTACTGATGTGATCTCACGCTCACTTGGCTAATTCAAAACTTTTCCCAGCTCTAGGGAAGGAATAAAGGAAGTGCAAGTAGATTGGCTATTCCGCATATGTTTGTAAGAACAATTTTAAAACACAAAAAATCCTTTCAAGATGTTAATGATGAAGATAATGAGATATCTGTCAATATGATACTCGCCATTTGTGATCATCAAGAGTTGTCAGAAAAGGAGACCATTCAAAACCACCACACTTCAAGATTCAGTTAAAACACTATTGATTCCGAGCGTATATGTTTCCTCAATGTGGGATTTATATTGACAAAGTGCCAATTACAGTTTAACTGACTTTGGCCCATATTTATACTTTTTTAGCGCCACATTTGAGCTGCTTTTTTGAAGCAAAAACGGGGCAAACTTACAAAATACAATTGTATTTTGCAAGTTTGTGCTGCTTTTGCATAAAAAAATGACGCAAATACGGCGCTAAAAAAAGTATAAATATGGGCCTTTGTTTCCCCATATCCTATCATTTCTGATTTGTTTGTTTGCCAAAAACTGGGTATATGTATCTTTAGTTGACCCAGATATTAAGGCGTTTTTATACTGTAAAAACAATATTGACTTGATGGGATTTTTTGTTGCTGATATTAAGTTTAAATGAAATTTGTTTCATGGTAACATTTTTGTTTCTCATCAAAACAACATTTGTTAGGCTGGTGGCATCAGGGATACTTAGGTATGACTCTGAAACCTGGTACTGATACACCCATTTCATGTTTTACAACATCTCATTCTTTTGAGATTATATTAAATCAATTTACTGGTATTTTCATCAACAAATTAGGAAAAGAGAAAGTGTTTTTTCTATGAAAACAACCTGGATAAAAATACCATACTGATCAAACACAAAATGAGAAATGTACATATGTCTGTAGGTAGGGAACTCTCTTCTTTATTAGATAATATGTGTAAGGAAGGAGTCATTCAACCAACTGAATTATGACATTGGGTATCTCCTATAGATTTTGTTGAAAAAAGGAGATTTAAGATTATGTGCTAATTTCAGGTCCCTAAATAAGCGAATTGTAGCAGACTGTCATCCACTCCCAAAATTAGAGGACACATTTGCCAAAAAAGTAATGTTCTTTAGCACTTAGAACAGCACATCATCAGACTGAACTAACTGATAACTTCAAGCTCCTCACAACATTTGTTACATCATTCAGAGCACTTTGATGTTTATGAATGCCATTCAGATTAGTCCTGCCACTTCCATAATTCAAAGATTAATGGATTCCTAATTTTTTTAATATGGAAAGAGTAGCAGCATTTCAAGATGAGATCATCATTTGTGCTGCTACCATTGATGAAAATAATAGCATGCTTTCTATAGAGTGCTAGGTGTTCTACAAGAAAGAGGTGTAACTCTTCATAAAGATATGTGTACAAATTTACAAAGTGAAGTTGAGTATCTTGGACATTCTATTTCTTATAAAGGTATAAGTCCTAGAGAGGGACTTTTCAAGGCCATCAAAATGTTCTGTTACCCAAGTAGAAGGAACAATTGTCATCATATTTAGGGCTTTGCAAGTACTACTCAAAATGTGTGTCTGGTTTCTCTTCACATTCTGTGTCCATGCAGACACTATTAAAAAAATATATGTTTATTTGGTTCAAGGATTTAACACAAGATTTAAATTGAGTCAAGGATTGCATCAATATCTTTGTCCAAGGCTGAAAAGAGTCACTCCACCATTGAAAGAGCGGCTTTGTGATGCATGTGGCTGTTCACAGCTTTAAGGCATACTTGTGGGGTAAACATTACAATATTAGAACAGATTGTAAACCACTCATTGTGTTACTGTCAAGTAATGGGATGGGTTTGGCCTCTTCCAGGTTGATTTGCATTTTAGCAAAGTTATATGACTTCCGTTGTGATGTTCAGTTTGTTCCTGATAAGGCTAATATCAGAGCAGATCACCTTTCTAGGTTACCTTGGAAATGCAATGGAGGAACAGAAGGTTGTATTATGTTTTAATGGGTTTTGTGATGCAGCTGCATGCTGCAGAATGTTATGTACTTGAGTAATGCAGCCTCGTGCTGCAGAATGTTATGGGCGGATTCGAGAAGGAGACCTTGGCAGTTAAGGAGAGTCTCCCTCCCGGTCGTTCCTCGAATAAACTACTTCTCATTACCTGCGTTGTGCATCGGAGATTACTTCAGGTTCCATAGAACAAAGTATTGTGGCAATTGTTTTTGGCATTCTTGATTCTGATAATGTTCACATTTCTGAGAAAAGGTGGGAGGAAGCCATAATTAATGACACCATTCTTTTGCATGTCAAGGATCTGATTGTCAGTAAATGACCTCAGGAGGGATCACTCACTGGTAACTGCAAGTTTCCTGGAAAGTGGCAGAGGAGTTGTCTCAGGAAGGTGATTTTGTAATGAGGGTTAATAAAGATGTTCCTTCTCTTAGTGTTCAATCTAGAAATATTGGTGTGGCACATAAAGGTAATCTAGGTGAAACTAACACTAAGGGCCAGATGTAGCAAATTAAAAATTTGCGAGGTGCAAAGTGCGAGTCCATGCGACTCGCACTTTGCACCTCGCAAATTGGTATGCAGTACGGTGTCTCAGACACCGACTGCAACTCGCTATGGGGTCGCAATGACCCACCTCATGAATATTCATGAGGTGGGTCGCAAATTGCGGCCCCATAGCGAGTATAGGCACTCGCAAACATGGAGGCCTGCTGTCGTCAGCAGACCTCCATGTTCGTGACTGCTTTTAAATAAAGCATTTTTTTTTTTTTTACGTGTAGCCCGTTTTCCTTAAAGGAAAACGAGCTGCACTTAAAAAAAAAACGAAACCTTTAGTTTTTGGGGACCCCTTCCAATTTACGAGTGGGTTACCATCCACTTGAAGTGGATGGTAACTGCAATGCCATTTGCGACCGCGTACGCGGTCGCAAATGGTATTGCATACCACTCAGACTCGCAAATAGGAAGGGAACACCCCTTCCTATTTGCGAGTCGGAAATGCATATTGCGAGTCGGTACCGACTCGCAATATGCATTTCTGCATAGCAAAGAGGCATTTGCACCTCGCAAACGGCGATTTTCGCCGTTTGCGACGTGCAAATACTTTGCTACATCTGGCCCTAAATCACCTAGTCAGAGCTAGGATTTGGTGAACTTGTAGTTACTCTGTGATTAGTTCTAAAATCATGAATTGCTCAATCTGTTGTAATTCCGATAAATCTTTGGAAATCAAATACCTTTACAACCCATGTCTTATCCTGAAGGACCACGGGAGCTTGTAGATATTTATTTTCTCTGACCATTTTAAAAACTCCACAAAACATATTGCTGTATTGGTGGATTATTATTCTAAATGGGCCGAGTATATGTTAGTAAATGTTCCTAAAACTGAAAGTGTGTTGGCGTTCTTGCATGAATGTTTTTGTAGGGAAGGTTTTCCCAAAGCAATCATCTCAGATAATGGTGTTCAGTTTGTTTCACACAAAATGCAAAATGTCCTTGACAAACACAACATTAATAAAAATGCACACCACTTTATTCTCCAAAGTCTATTGCCTCGGGAGAAGGAAATGGATGAGTAGTGAAGGTGTACAGGTAGCGTGTTCTTGTATAAAAGATGCCAACAATTTCCTTAGAGAAAAAATCTAAAATTATCATTTAACAACAGCATTCTCGCCTTTTGCTTTGCTTGGAGACAGGATTTCTTTCTCTGACATACATCTGGCACGGTTAACCAAATTAAAACAATGCATTGATAACGATATGTATGTGCAAGCTAAAGGCAATCTCTTGAGAAAACAAAACAAAATGAAAGAATGGTATGAAAATAAATTCAGTTTTAAAGTGTCTAAAGTTAGTACTGGTTATTTTTTCATAGTCATGTGCTGTTTTTTCAGAACTAAGGGCATCTCTAAATTCAAGCCTCTGCAAACATTGTGAAAAAAATCAAATTTGTAGGGAGGTTGGAGAATGGTAATGGGTGGAGTATATCTAGGGTATCCTTGTCTAAAAAAATGTTGGTTTATTAATGGTGTTCCAGATGATGAAAATGAGAATGTTTTTATGTTATGTTTCAGGAGAATATATTGCCTTCTACTTCACTTTCAATCATTTGTCAGTTAATGATCAAGTCACTGTTGTGGACAGTTTTACATCACTTGATTCCTCAAACTCTATGCAGGAAAACATTTTTCTGGAGCATGATGTCTAAGAAAAACTTGAAAACAGCAGATTCAGAAGAAGGCATAGAATCACTAAGACACACTAGGTATTTTAAAGATTCTGTTTAATATGGTTTCCTTATTTAAGTTACATTTTGTGCTAACATATCTTTTTCTATCTTAGGTTTGTTTTATGTCAGTGCCAATAGAAGGAAATGTGTTGTATTTAGCATTTCCTTATATTGTCCCAAGTGTGCCTTGAATTATGTGTTCTGTCTAGTGTTTCCCTCATATGCCTTTTGTCTTATGCTTCTTCCCCATAGGTCCTCATGTATGCATACTGTCTTTATTAGGAAACCGGAGCCTTGATTAATTTTTGTAAAGGTTCTATCCTAGACCATCTTGTTTTTCATTATCAATGTGTTGCTGGTAATTAGACTCCACCCTGTTGTGGGCATTAAATAACTTTTCTAACCTGATTTCCTTCTTGTGAAATAATTCATTCACTTCCACACCAGGGCAGAAGAAGGATTGGTTCCTTTGAGGAATGACAAAAAAGCAGTCTCTGTAATCTACAGTCTGAAGGAAGATAGAGTGACACTGCCAAATTTAGTAATGTGGAGGTAAAGTAGGAGGTAGAATTAAACCTTCTCCTAGAAGATGAGTACTGGTTTAAATAATTTACTTTTCTGCATTATGTCCTGAAACCTTCAACTACATAAACTCCACTTTTTTGTTCCTTCTTGTTTCTATTTCTGACCTGACAGGTTGTCATGAATATCCTGCCAAACGAGGTACTGCCCGAAATGTAGAATACCGCTTATACCATTCAGTCATGTGTTCATTACTTGTGACGTGTTGCCTGCATTCCTCCTCAGGTCATATAACCAAGACTATTGTTCTGTGAAGAAGTACTGAAATAAATCCATTGTTAATGAGTTTTGATTTAAAGAGAGCTACCTCTGTACTGTGAACACCGTCTGATTCTGTCAACAGCGGTAATCGCTCAGTTGCAGGTTTTTTAATAAATCTCTAATGACAGTGGTCTAAGTAGAGGAATTTTTGTATGAGAATTTAATACCAAGATTTCTTGGAGGTTAATGAGCCTCAACTATGAGTAGGATCAGACTCATTTGGCACACAATAGAAGTATTGGCATATATCATGAGTGGTTCTGTAAAACCAATAGTTTTATCTAAGGTATTTTACTATTTGTAAAATTCTGATTGTGATGTCTTTTAAAAAACATTCTTGTGGGGGAGACCCTACCCTGAACCCTCCTGTGAAAGCTCACCCTTGCTTATATTGCTTGCTAGTTACCTTAAATTTGGGTCAACTGAATATGCCCCATCACATTAAATATTCATGACCCACCACTAATCTGTTTGTAATCGGGTGACCGGACTTCTTTCATACGATTAATACCTCCGAAAAATATTGAACTTTTTCAAGCGTCTCCCTTCAGACATGCCTGTAAAATCTATTCCTATTTAATCAGAATATTTTGGAAAATAGTACTGTAAAATATATAATTGGGCTTACCTGTTTAACATGTATCGGAAACCCTCAGCAAATCTCAATGAAAATGGGTGAGCAGCGATTTGCTTGTTATGTTTGCTTACTTGGTGCAGTTTGCAGCTGATAATAAAATAAACAAAAAAACATTTCTATAATTTTTTGGTTCCCTGTCCAGATAAGGACCTGATTGCATTACAGTAAGATGACCCAGTGCCGTGTTTAGCTTTGACACCCATGTGCATCATGGAAATTTCTCCATCTTTCCCAACATCATTAATATTTTGCAAGGGCAACCTCTGAAGGAGTAGGTGGGGCAACTAGCACCATTAAACAGAGAGTGTGACATCCTACAGCTGCCATCTTTCACTGTGGAGTCCAGTGGGTACGGATAACCTGCCATTCCCTTCCCCTTCATAGTACCTCCAAGCCTGGTTTATTATAAGACTGAAAGGTTGCCTACCTTTTTCGGACCCTGGAACAGAACAGAATTTTCCTGACCTCTATGGACCTATTTAGGCTCAAGAACAGGACATCTCAGTTGACATGTGAGAGAAATCTGGCAAGGGGTAACTTACTAATGCAGATTGTCAGATACAAATTCATTGGTGGCTGGTGATCTTTAAAAGTGATTGGGTGTAATACCTGCCAAGAGTAGACCCCATCTTTGTTTTAACTTGCCTCAGGGATACGCCATATTTTAAGAATTACCTTCATTGTGCCAATGCCAGCATCATGTTATGGATACCCCATTATGACAAGAATTACATAAAATATTCCAGTACTAGTATTTTGCTATTGATAGTGTCTATATAGCAGGGGTGGCTGTATATCAATAATTATTTCCAGTATTTCAGAGCCAGCATTTTATTATGGTTTGTTTCCCCCCAAACTACCCCTTTAGCACCAATGTGCCATAGCTGTCTTCTCTGAAGTAAGAATTACCTCCAGTATGACATCAAAGCATTTTGCCAGTTGTCCCTTCATGTCAAGTATTACTTCCAGTATTTCAGGGTCTACTTTATGCCTTAGGAACTCTCCCTTATGCAAGAAATACCGGCAATGTCCCAGCATTTCGCCATGGGTCCACCTTGCCGAGAATTACTTCCCATATCAAAGTGCCAGCATTTTTCCACCGAACCCCAATGACAAGAAGTTCTTATAGTATGCCATGGCCTGCATTTTGCCATGGATGTCCTTCCTTATACCAATAATTATTTCCAATATGCCAGCGGCAGCATGCTACCTTGGGTGCCACCATATGCACAGAATTATATTTATTATGGCATGGCCAGTGGCAGACTCAAAACCATAAAACATGCAAACAAACACACTCATACTCACTGACACTCTCTCACTTCCACTCATGCTCACTCCCTCTCACACTCCCCCTGTTCCCCTTCACTCATTCTAACTCACACTCTCTCACTTAGGCATTTACACTCATACTCACTCTCACTCACTGATACTCATGCACAAACGTTCTCATACTCACACACACACATATACACACACACTTTCACTCAATTCCATTCACTCTCAGTCACTCACAAATACATACACACATGCACGCACAGAAAACCACTTTTTTTTTAAATTACCTTGTTTCCTTTGCTGGCAACTGGGAGGCTCCGTGGCAGCAGCAGAGCAGGAATCTGATGCAGGACTTTGGAAACAGCAAACCATGATTCCCAGGCAGAAGACATTCAGATCAGCATGGCCAGGTGTGGAAAGTGGAAGACTAATCTCAAACCCTCTCCCAGCTTCTTGATTAAACAGGGATTACAGCCCTATATGAAGGTGTGGCAGAGCTGGTGATCCTGCCCCTGCTGCTCTGTCTGGAGCTTGGATAGGACGCTGAAAGGGCTGACCTTTGCACTGACAGTCCTCATGAAAACACATAAGTTATGTTTTCTGGAACACTGCTAAATTAAATAATGCACAGTGTCAGGAGAGGCAAGAGGCATAATGGTGCCTCACAGAAGACAGGGGGGGTCATTACGACCTCGGCGGTCTTCCTAGAAGACCGCCGAGGCCGCGGGAGACAGAATACCGCCATTGCCGGCGGTATTCCTGCCTCCCTATTATGACATTTCCGCTGGGCCAGCGGACGGTAACAGTGTTACCGTCCGCTGGCCCAGCGGAAATGTCACATCAACATTGCTGCCGGCTCGTAAGGGAGCCGGCGGCAATGCTGATGTGCAGCGGGTGCAGTAGCACCCGTTGCACATTTCACTGCCCGAAATTCGGGCAGTGAAATGTGCGACGGGGCTATGCCTGGGGGCCCCTGCACTGCCCATGCCAAGTGCATGGGCAGTGTAGGGGCCCCCAGGGGCACCCCAACTCCCCTTACCGCCAGCCTTTCCATGGCGGTGTTTACTGCCACGGACAGGCTGGCGGTCGGGGATTATGACCGCCAGGCGGAGACCTGGCGATAAAGTGGAGGGGCCGGCGGTATGGCCGTGGCTTTTGCGCCACGGTCATAATAGCTGGCGGGACACCGCCAGCCTGTTGGCGGTGTTCCCGCCACCTTACCGCCGGCCACCAGGGTCAAAATGACCCCCAGGGTTTTGTCCTGAAGAACCTGATAAGGAGCTGCCACTGTTACACCTTATAGGAAAGAACCACTTTTTAAGCCTAGATGATCATTGATTGTCTGTGCTAATCCCCATGTTAATGGCAGTACCCCCTGATTATCCCAGAAGACTGCGTTTTCTTAAGCAAATGTAAAATTAATCTCTCAAAGTGAAATGATCACTATATGAAACAGTAACCAATGCAATTATGTTTTCATCTGACCACATTGCAGACATCACTTCATGATCCCAAACTGGTACTTTATATGGGCCCAGCGTTGCATATGTATAAGGCAAGATCCTGAGAGTATTGATGCATGTCTCAAGACTAAAATAGACCAAAAGAAACATGGATGTTTCATCTCCTTATGACAGGCAAGAGATAGTACTACCCACTTATGAAGTAAGCTGCGGTCAGGATTGGTAAACCAAAAGAAGAGTGCCTGATGGCCTACCAAGCACCGGCTTTTTATTGCATGCGAAGCTTTTGAATCTTGCTCTGAGACCCAAACATGCCCCAGACTGATGTGCTCTATAAAAACAAAATGGTTTTGTTCCCGCAGTACAGTTCCATACATCGCAGGGCTATCTTAATGCTGTCCGAGCATCATGCTGGTGGTCAGTCCTTTGAAATAATTAGAACTTTAATTTTATAAATGAGTGATAATGACAAGAGCAATACGGCCAACATTTAAGGTGAGTTTTTTTTATGATATACAGGATAAATCATATAGATTCCACCATTTTAGTGGGTTATCTGCTGTACTATAAGAATCTGACTTGTGCGCCTCGTTTTCAACCAGACTTCACATTGGATAAAGGCAAAACATCGCCATTTTACTCTAAATGGAATTTGGCCTGCAGTGCTCAAATCTATCTTCTGACTTGAGCTGCGTCTTTTAGCAGTTTGACTTTTAAAACGTGGAATGTTATGTGCTTAACCCAACCTCATTGGCCTATTTAGATGCATATTTTTAGTTAAGGCTTTTTCACTCATACAGCTTGCTGGATGAATAAGTCTCTAATGCAACCGTTAATGCCTTGCTGAAAGACATTCCCTGGTTTCAAATGGAACGTGAACAATTATCAACAAAACGTAATGAAGCTGACCAGAATCCCTTACCTTTTTGCCTCAAAAGATTTCATTATAATTGGGTCTTTTCAGGAAAAGGCCCCTGGCTGACTAAATGTTTCTAGTTCTGCACATAATTCCAAGGGCGGCTCCCCCATTAGGGCACCTCCCGCCCTGCTATGTTTATTATCGTTTTTTTGTAAAAGGGTCAGGGCCACAGGGGTGACAAGCAGTAAGGGGGAGTGGACAGCACTCCTGTCAGAGCACATGTGCGTTTGGCCGGCTGTCTCTGGACGGCCAATCACACATGTGCAGTAGGCTCTTTCCAGTCCAGCAACACACTTGCCGGGCGGAGAGAGCCTGCAGAGTTTCCCAGTCTGCCTGTGGGTGTTCCCAACCAATCCTGATGCTGCTTTCAGCAGCATCAGGATTGGCCGCAGGGCAGGCTGGGATCCTGTGCCTGCAGCCTGGACCTATGAGGGAGAGAGGTGCAGCGCGGCGGCAACGGAGGAGGTAAGTGTTTTTTAAATTATTTTTTAAATTAAATTTTTATTCCCCCCCTCGCCGCCCAGCCCCTTCTTCTTGCCGCGAACCACGACTGCATGATTCTCTAGATTTTGGCAACAGTTCCAAGAATTTAATTTACGTAGGCTCTATTGAACTGGATAGAAGTGGGTACTATAAAGCCCATAAGCTGTCCTCTGTCATCTTGGACATAAATACTCAACTATTTGTGAACTTCTGTTCTCTGGGAATACGTTATCAGTTTGGTTAGTGTCTTAAGGAATTTAATTCTAGTTCTCATTTCCAAAACCGTAGCCTGGTCCACCACCTCTTTAGAACTAGCCTGACCCGAACAAAAATGACTTCTGCAGAATGTTTTTCTGCTACCTGCCAAGATTACATTCAGAGAGTTTTTTTACTCCCTGGTTTGGGGTTTGATGTAGGGGAATGAGCCACCTCCTGCTCTATTTTTATGGATGTGGAGGATGTGTGTGAGTGAGAGTGAGGCAGAGCATAGCTATCTGGCAGGCTGGTAAGAGTATGCAATGTTGAGGTATGCTCGTCCAGTGTTATGTAAGGTTTTATATGTGTGCGTGAAGAGTTTGAATTAGTTGCCCTTGTGAATGGGGAGCCAGTGAAGCTCCTTGAGGTGTGCTGTGATGTGGGTGTGGCATGGGAGATCGAGTATGAGTCTTGCGGTGGGGTTCTGAATGGTCTGAAGTCTGTGTAGGAGATATTTGGAGCTTCCTGAAAAGAAAGCATTGCTATAGTCCTGCCTGCTTGTGATGAGTACCTGCGTGACAGTCCTTCTGGTGTTTTGTGGCAGCAGCTTGAAGATCTTACGTAGTCTGCGTAAGATGTTGAAGCAGGAGGAGATCATTGCACTGACATTTGCCATTATGTTGAGCTTTTCATCTAGGACGATGCCCAGGTTTCTTAAGTAGTCAGCTGGTTCAGCTGCTGGTCCTAGCTCTCACAGCCACCAGGTGGAGTTCCAATGGATATCTTGTTTCTGAAGGCCAGCCCTTCTGCTTTGTCTGAGTTCAACTTCAAGCAGTTGGTTCACTGCCAGTCTTCTTCCAGGGTCATGCAGTTGATAAAGTTGATTCTGGGGGCGGTTGTCAGGTCCGTCAGGGACAGAATGAGTTGGTGTCGTTGGCATAAGAGTTGATGATGATGCCTTGGAGTTTGATGATATTGGAGAACAGTGTATGTAGACGTTGAACAGGGTGGGGCTGAGGGACAATCTCTGGGGCACTCTGCCGAGCAGGCTCTTGGTCTATGATGTGAAGGGTGGTAGTCTGACAAATTGGATTCTTCCTGTGAGGAAGGAGCAGATCCAGTTGAGTGCAGCTCCCCGGATGCCAATTTCAGATAGACTTCTGATGAGAGTGTCATGGGAGGCAGTGTTAAAGGCTGCTAGGAGTGTGAGCAGGATGAGGGCCGCTGTTTCTCTGCAATCCATGGTGGTATGGTTGTCGTCAATGGCCACAAGAAGTGTTGTTTCAGTGCTGTGGTCCTTTCAGAGTCTGGATTGGTGAAGTTTGAGGTCGGTTAAGAGTTGTTTGTTGATGGCCTTTACAATCACTTTGGCTGGGTAGGGGAGCAGGGAGATGGGTTGGATGTTGTTGGGCTGGTTCAGGTCGATAGAGAATAAATAGAGTTCGGTAGAAACCAGTCCTGACAATTCACAGAAAATGTGAGCAATGATAGAACTGATTCTACAATTTTGAAGCTTTGGACCAATGCCAGCATTGGTTTTGAGCTACGGATGGTTTTGAATTACCAGCCACCAAATCAGGTTTAAGTTGCAGGATCAGAAGGGCTCTTTCATGTGGTAAGAGTTTTCCTGACATAGCTGAACCAGCAACCTCCGTAGTTCCAAACCTTAATTTGACATTTTGACCTGATGTTTCAAACTGGAAGTAGGACATTTTACACATTTGTATGTTTATATTTTTAATCCCTTCAGCAGGCCCTT
Source organism: Pleurodeles waltl (assembly GCF_031143425.1). NCBI lineage: Eukaryota > Metazoa > Chordata > Amphibia > Caudata > Salamandridae > Pleurodeles > Pleurodeles waltl. The sequence goes on from NC_090445.1 coordinate 497,827,266, forward strand.
TCATGAATCATTCTCCTAACTGTGATGTTGTTTGGTTGCATGGCTGCACATAACGACTCATATTTTCTTTAGAAAAAAACCTTACAGGTGTCAGGTAGCTTCTAAAGGTGAGCAAATAAAATCTTTGGTAATCCATTTTATCTTTATGGTGTGGACTGGACTGTGGGACATAAACCAGCATATTCTCAAACCCAGAAATGTCTCTGAGCATTTAGAAGGATTGTACCAATCAATGGAATATGTACTACTTTGGTGGTATAGTTAAAGTAACAACCAAACAAAAAATAAATAAGATCCTAATATTATGAATTTAAATTCAGGAGTTGTGATGTAAAGCCTTTACACCTTTCAGAAATGCACTATGAGCTCCAATCTGATACATTGTCCCTTAGCCCGTGTATGCCACGAAATAGTGCATCGACAAAGCAGATTCAGATGAATTGAAGCATGTTAGAAATTGGGGTCTTTGGTTGGCAGTCAGGTTACCCCCTGTCCAAGCAAGTGCCCTCACTCTAGTCAGAGTAAAGGAGAATCACACTCAGTTAACCCCTGCTCACACCCTTGGTAGTTTGTCACAAGCAGGTAAGCTTAACTTCAGAGACCAGTTGTAAAGTATTTGTACCAACACACACAGTAATATTGTTAAAACACTACAAAATGACTCAACACAAGATTAGAAACAATAGGCAATATGAATCTAAACAAAACAAGACCAAAATGACAAAAAAACAACATACACAAGTCAAGTTATGAATTTGTAAAGAATAAACTCAAATATAGCACTTAGAAACACAAAATGCTTTAGTGAGGTGTTAACACGTGTAATGTCAGAGTAGTTCCCAACAATCTGACGCCAATGATGCCGAACACGGAGTCAAGCAGACCCCCAGGTACAGTACCTTAGTAAACTGTGAGAACAAGCCTGTACGCGAAGTCGGGGATCGCAGCGTCATAGAATCGGAGGCGGTGTTGCTTCCAGTGCAGGTGGGGCGAAAAGAGTGGAGGCGTCATGAAGAGGGGTCGGGTCCCTGCTGCAGAGCGGTGGAGGTGAGGCAGCGTGCAAAGCATTGAATCCGTGCACTTCGAGTGGTGTTGGTCATGACGTGGTGTGGCGACTTCAAGGGAGTCGCGGACTTTGGCAGGGCTGCAGCGGTGTTGGGCCCTGCGAGGGTCGTCGCACTCCAGTGAGGACCACGGAGTCGGGTGCAGGCTGCATCACGGATTTTGCATCGGCGTCGGTCCGGAGTCGTTCAAAGTCGGTTTTCTTGGATTTTCATCAGCTTCTCCTTTCAAGGGCCCAGGGACTGGATAGGGCCCCACTTGTCAGGTCAGGAGTCTCAGCAGAGAGTCCAGGTGCTGGTAGGGGAATTCATTGATGGCCCTGAGACTTCAGAACAGGGGGCACGTCCAGTCCGAGCCCACACAGACACTGCAGTGGCAGGCCTGAGCCATGTTTACAGGGCTACTTATGGGGTGGCACAACCAGTGCTGCAGGCCCACTAGTAGCATTTGATTTACAGGCCCTGTGCACCTCTAGTGCACTGTACTAAGGACTTACTAGTAAATCAAATATGCCAATCATGGAAAGTCAATTAAACATATATTTTAAATAGGGGCACTTGCACTTCAGCACTGGATAGCAGTGGTAAATTGCCCAGAGTAACAAAAACAGCAAAAACAGAGTCCAGAACACATTAACAACCTGGGAAACAGAGGCACAAAGTTAGGGTAGACCACGCCAAGGATGCCAAGTCTAACAACCACTATCATAAATAATATGTGTCGGTGGCTGTGTGGTTTATCATCTTGCCTGATATACCTGGTGCACTATCATCAATGCCATTGGTGATGTGAAGGTCTGGTGAAGCAGTTGCCATGATTGGGGTCATTCTAAAGTGCATGAAAAGAAGGTCAAGAAGTTAAATTCCACAGATGATATAGCCAACGTAAAGGGGGCTTGTCTATTATTACTTTGCATTTTGTAATACATCTGTTTTGCGCAGTTGCTTGTGGACTTTCCTGGGTGTCTTTATTATTTTGTGTTTCGCTGTGTTTTCTTTGCTCTTCTAGTTGATGAAACTTACAAACTACAATAGGAATTTTGATTTTGTGGTATTTCAGTCTCTTTACCAGGGTCTCACAGGAAGATGGATAATAGATTCACAATGGTCCGGAAAATGGGTAACATATGTAGTCAGTGGTTCAAAAGAGGAGGAAGAAGATGGCACAGTTATGGTTCTAGTAACCAAACTGCCTGAATGGGCAAACAAACAAGTCATGAGTAACTGCTTTCCATAGTGGAGGAGTAAAGTAAAAAAACAGAATAGGACCTATAACATTCATGCAAATATTTAAAACATATTTTCTGGCCAAATCACCTGTTTAAGCGTGTGATCTCCTATTTCAGGTTAAGTGACACGTAATAAGGTGGTGACATTTACTACCCTTAGAGGTTGACTTGAACCTTTTGACTCAGATAGGCGTGGTAAATCATCTAATCAGACAATATAAACCAATAATCAACAAATATAACATCAAATAATACATTCAAATACAGATATTATGTCAGGTATCCCTAACTAACTCTCTAATTTGAAAAGCATGTGTGGACTTCAAAAGTAAGTCAAAAAATTAATTTGGAAAACACCTAACGATGGTGCTAACCAAAATAAGCGGTTGGTTTTCCTAGAGTGAAAACCTGCAAAAAGAAAGACAAATGCAGATTGGTTATACCTCTCCTAAATGGATCAGCAGTCAGTTGTGTCATCATCAGTAGAGCACTGATGAAGACACAACTGACTGCTGGCCTTTATTAATCAGCATCAGGACATGAAAGGGAAATAGTTCAGTAAAGTTGGGCCTAATATATTTAAACTGTTAAAATCGTAGGCAAGAACTAAGCAGCATCTTGTGGCTTGGAAAATGGACAACTAAACAGAACCTCTCTCTAAATGGAACTGAACTTTCATCATGTAAAGCATTGTTATATTAAAGTCCCAAAAGTTATTAACTAAGCTTCTATTGGACAAGACTATGAGGTGGTTTAGTTTGCAGACAATAACACATCATCTGTGCTTCAGATGTACCTCTTCTCTGTTCTCTTCACCCAGGATTGGTTTATGCTGTCACACCTCTCTCGTCTTATGTCACCAGCTTCCGTACAAAACATACATTTTATTTTACATAGAAACATAACGTGTTTTCTGACAAAGACTGAAGCTCATTGTTAGTTGTAGCAAGTATAAACTCGAGCAAGAACAAAATATGCAACATGAGCAAGTCAGAATTTTCCACTGTGCAAGCTAGAGTTTGAAGAAACATTATTAAGCAAAGTGAGCACACCATTTAAACATTGTGTATCTGGAAAATTACTTAAACATAAAGCCTTTAAACTAGTGCTAAACATGAAGACTAAAGCATTTTGTAATATTGTTAAACCATTAACCTTTTAGTACATATTAATAATCATATTTTTCAGTACATGTAATTATGATTAAACAAAATACATCTTCATTACACATTATTTTTCACATAATACTTCGTTGTTTATGGTGTCCACAATATCAGCTGCATATTTATTTTTCTAACACACGTTTTTCAGTTAGGCCTTGTAATACATATTCTTTTACGTTATGTTTAGTGACACATTTTTACTAAACATTTTTGCACTCTAACACCTGTAATGGTGTTCCCACAATTTGATGATTCCTTCCTTTTGTTCCACCACTTATATCCCTTCTCAGTCCATCTACCACCATCAGTACTCTAGGATACTTTCACTGAGCCACCTTCATTCTTACCGTACTTCCCTTAATGTTCTTATTCTGAAGCTAATACCTGTCTCTTTGCTTTGAGTATGTTTTGCTGACTCCTCAAAATGTGAACCATATGTAAAATAAACCATCTGTTTTCCTCAACTTAAGTTGACATCACTGTTATCTGTAGTCCTGGATCAGGGGAACCTTTCCAGTAAACATATTCTTGAGAAGGACTGTATGGTCATTATGTATTTGATGTTTTATCTCTCCTCACAAAGCCAATGCCATGGTGAAAATAAATATTTAATAGTTTTAAACAAAAACTCAAAATGATGGATTTAAGAAGTATTATTAATTTAATAACAGCATGTTTATTGTGCACCTATCAAATCAATGAAAAATGCCTTAAAAAACTTGTCATTTTTTCAGATAAAGTTAATATGCACAGAACATAATTTAACAGTTAAGTCAGTAACGTAATAGTTGAAGTAGAAAAAAAGTAATTCATGTTTGTAAGAAAGCTGATTTATTTGCCCAGAAAAGAAAGTAAATAATTACAGAAATTGGCTGATAATAAACTCATTTAACAAGCCTAGAAAAGTGTAAAAGTACTTCAGTTAAGACAAATGGCATTTCCTAGATTATTTCATTGTTTTCAGCTTCACTCAGCATGTTTGATATATACAAAGCCTCTAATCAACATTACATTAATGCGGCCACAAACAGGTAATTAAAGATAAACCTTTCCTTGAACTAGAAACTGAATCTATTACACTTCAGTCATTCTCAGGAACTGCACAAAAAAGTGCATTAATTGATAAGATATTTCTAAATGTAGATGGCAATGACTGAATAGCAGTGGCGGGTGGTAAATTTAGGAGGAAGGGGGGCGGGACACACATGCGAACTCACACTCACTCAATCATTCATTCATTCACACACACACACGCTCCTGTGCGCATGCATACGCACACACACACACACATCCATTCCAAGCACTCATTATCAAATATTGCAAACATAAATGCATGCGTGCACCAAACATTCTTTTAAAAAACACACACATTTGCGGTCAGCTCTGCCTCGGAGGTCCCAGGAGGGTTGGGACTGCTGTCTTCCCTCATTGGCTGACGGTTGGTCAGCCAATGAGGGAACACAGCAGTCCCAACTGCGTCACAGAGTAGTATGGGGTCAGTGAGACTTCTGACCCCACCCACTGTGTCATTGATTGACATTTGACCTGGGCGCTTCATGGCTTCAACCTGAAGTGCCCAGGTCAGAGCCAATCGTGATGCTTCCACTCGTCACGGAGGGGGAGAGCCTCGAGGCACCTTTGCTGAGCTGAGGAGGTCACGCCCATAGCAGCTGTGACCTCTTCAGTCCAGCAAAGTTCAGCTCAGGCAGCCAGGATCCTGTGCAAATCGCGCATGTCTAGCTTGTGGCTGCCTGATCTGAAAATTAAGAGTGTCTGTCAGACTGACCTTTACTCAGCCTGACAGACACTTTTCTTGAGGGTCAAAAGGTGAGGGGGCATGACCCCACAACAGCCCCAGTGGACGGGCCACGGCTGCTGAAGAGATTTGCAATATAGTGTATGTCACCATATTTGTATTGGGCTTGTTCAGCATTGAATGAATTTCAGTGGATATTATTTTAAAATGTTGTTGTCACTTTGATAAAGGACCTGTATTCCACTATTCAGTGCTTCAAAGATGATTGTCCTTAAGTCAAAAACTATTGAAAGGTAAAGACTGATTACTCAAACAGTCCAGTTTTTAGAGTATTCTGAACTACTCATTGATCATTAAACAAAAACACACACACGCTTCAGGGCTGATAAGGTTCAAACACCTAATGCGGTGTGACCACTGTAGCCTATCAGAAAAGCTCATCAGAAATCTGTAATGGTTGTAATCATGAAGATCGGGATTTAAAAACGATGGGGGTCATTATGAACACGGCGGAAACAACTGCTGTGTTCATGCTGACGGTCAAAACACTGACCGCCAGCGACCCCGGAACCCCGGCAGCCAGATTATGAACCGTTCTGAGAGCCGGTGGGCAGAAACATTGTTTCTGCCCGGCGGCTCACAGAAAGGCTCAGCCGGGACATTGACGGCGGCTCCGCCGTCAATGGCTCTGTGAGGCAGGTGCAGTTGCACCCGTCGCGCAGATCAGCGCGACGGGGCTCTGCACCGGGGCCCGCAGTGCAGGGTCACCCCCTCCGAGAGACTTTTTCCTGGCGGGGTATCCCGCCAGGAAAAGGCTGGCGGGAAGTGAAACATTATCCGCAGGGTAGCGCCCTTGCAGATGGTGATGGTGTTTCATCCCCCCGCCAGGCTGCCTGACGGCGGGAGCTTGGCGGTGGGTGATGGCTGCCGCTGGCGGCCGTCACCATGTTCATTATATGGCGGTTCGGCCCGCCATGTTCAAAATGAGGGCCTATATCTATTCATATTTTGGGTATCACCCCGTAATCCTAATCAAGATTTCTCTTCATTGATTCAAGGGAAGAATTATAAATCTGGTAAGGCTTATTTTCTGCATCTTTTAGCTGAGCTTACTAAATGAGATTGTGGTACAAACATACAGCACTTGTGATCTCATATAATTTGTACTTTAAGACAGTGGCGTAACAAAACTGGAGGGGGCTCCCTACAAAGAACATGGAAGGGACCCCTCTCCAGACTCACTCAGGCCAAGTGCTGTGTTGAGGGGGGGGGCCCTGGAGCTCAGGATCCCCCGCACTGCAGGGGCTGTAAGAACCTTTGTTACTCCACTGCTTTTTGAGTCTTATTGGTCCTATTGACAATAATTGTAATGTGAGTTACTCTTGGAGCACTCCTTAGTTACTCTTGAATTCCAGTAGTAAGCCAGAGATGATTAAGGGTAAGCCATCCTGTAAAATCTGTCTGCATCTGGCCCTTATGTGGTTAGGAAATTGTTCCTTCTATGTAAAACAATACCTGTGTATAGTTTGGTAATCAAAATATGTTCAAATGTCAAAAGACAGTTAAGACTTTTTTGAAGATGTTTAGCTGTGATCTAGAAATATGTTCCACCTGCTTGTGATTGCCTGAATCTGAGAAGATGCACCGTTGAATTTAGAGCAACACCTATAGTAAACTTGGAGTATGATGTCTCTTTCTAGGTCTGTCCTGCAGAGCACTTTGGGTTTCTGTTGTGACTGACCTATTATTTCCAATGTGCTTTAATACATATGTAGAGTGGCTGTGGGCCAGCCCACTTAGCCATTAGCTTCTTGTGTTCTTCCTGTCTATTTCAGTGGAAGAAACTGGGTTGCTGGTTCAGGGGGAAGGAAGCCCTTCTCAAGCAGCCTCAATCCTTGTCTGGGTGAACCACAGAAAGTCACTAAATTGACCTGTGCTTAACCCTCTGGTAGCTTGGCATGAAATCAGTCAGACCTAACCTAAAGGCAATGTGTAAAGTATTTATGCAGCACTTAAACAGTAATAAAGTGAAAACACAACACTAGAAAAATCCTACACCAATTTAGAAAAATAGAGAAAAATTAAATAAATCATTTGACACCAAAACAACAAACATCCAATCAGTCGAATCGGAGAGATGCAATTTCAAAGATGTAGGTAAATATAGCACCTAAAAGCACAAAGTGCCACTTGTGGTTTTCTGGTTGTGTGAGATTGGGTGAAAGTCACCAGGATGTAGGTTAGTCCTGCTCAAAAACGTACCTTTTATAGTCCATATTGAGGTGGAGGAGGCCGTTGGGTGCAGGGAGAGCCTTGTGGATGGTGGCTGCTGCAGTGTGATGAGCAAGTCGGGCATCACAGATGGTTGTCGCTGTAGGGTGAAGATCCTCTTGGGTGTCATGGTCGGTCGTAACTGGAGCTTTGTGTTGCAGTCACCATGGGCTGTCAATGCTGTAGTCTAAGGTGCAGATCTCTCATTGCCACCCAATGTGGTGGTTGCTTTAGCGTCAAGAGTGAAGTTCTCTGGAGCTTCGCATTGGCGGTCGATGTGGTGGCAAGTTCTTGGCACGTACAGGCCTGTTCAAGGATGCAAAGACCTTAAAACTTAAGGATTTCTCCTTTCTTCTAGGAGGAGCTCAACTGATGGAACATCAAGGGTCCTTGACCTGGGAGACACTTCTTTGGGTTCTAGAACTCACTCCAGGAGAAGTCCAGGCAGGTCAAGTTGCAGGTCCAGTGCAACATGTCAGCTGGGCAGTTGGGGGAGACCTTTAGGGGCATATTTATACTCTGTTTGCGCCGGAATTGCGTCGTTTTTTTTACGCAAAGCTAACTCCATATTTATACTTTGGCGTTAGACCCGTCTAGCGCCAAAGATCTTGGAGTTTGCGTCATTTTTTAGCGTGGACACCTACCTTGCTTTAATGATATGCAAGGTAGGCGTTCCCATCTAAAAAATGACTCCAAGGCATGTGCGCCTTATTTAAACTCCTGTGCAAAAATGACGCACGGGAGTGGGCGGGTCAAAAAAAATGACGTCCAGCCGCTTTTGCGTAATTTTTTAACGCCTGGTCAGGGCAGGCGTTAAGGGAACTGTGGGCTCAGAAGGAGCCCAGAGGTGCCCTCCCATGCCCCCAGGGACACCCCCTGCCACCCTTGCCCACCCCAGGAGGATGCCCAAGGATGGAGGGACCCATCCCAGGGAACTTAAGGTAAGTTCAGGTAAGTATATATATATATTTTTTTTGTAGCATAGGGGGGCCTGATTTGTGCCCCCCTACATGCCATTATGCCCAATGACCATGCCCAGGGGACATAAGTCCCCTGGGCATGGCCATTGGGCAAGGGGGCATGACTCCTGTCTTTGCTAAGACAGGAGTCATGTCAATGGAGGGTGGGAGTCAAAAAATATGGCGCAAATCGGGTTGAGGCAGATTTTTTGCCTCAGCCCGACTTGCCCCATTTTTTGATGCCCAAGCTCCATTTCCCCCTACGCCGGCGCTGCCTCGTGTGGGTCATTTTTTTTTACGCACACCAGTCAGCTCCGCCGGCTAACGTCATTCCATAAATAAGGCGCCCGCATGGCGCTTTGGAATGGCGTTAGCCGGCGTTAAAATTTTTGACGCACAACTGCGTTGGCGCAGTTGTGCGTCAAAAAGTATAAATATGGCCCTTAGAGCTTGTTGTGTCCGTGTAGCACAGAACAAGAGGCCAACATGAAGCCCTTGGAGTCTCTCAGGTAGTCTGGGATGAAGGGTGCAAGTCTAGTCTTTTTTCTCAGACAGCAGGGCAGGACTCAGGCAGCAGGACAGTTCTCTGGCAGCAGGGCAGTCCTTCTGTAGTATCCACTGGTCCATGAGTGAATGAAGGGAGGCAGTGTCTCTGAAGTGCAAATGTGACATGTGATAGCTTCACCCCTCTCATCAAGACAGGACTGCACATCCTGACCTCATCCAGAACCTCTACTGTGTCACTGTCTGGGAGGAATACACAAAGTCCAGTTGGCAACTACAACTAGTCATGTGACCCAGGAAACAGGATGCAGGCACCAAAAGGTTAGGGCAAGAAAATGCCAGCTTGCTAAAAGTGATGTTTTCAGAATTATCATTTAAAATCCGACTTTACCATTAAAGAGGGTTTTCAATTAGAGTTCCTCAGGTATAAAACATGACTTTTTTACCTGTCCCCCTTCTAAAGTTATCACTTATTGAGGGTAATGAGGTAACCTAATGGTTTCCTATAGGAGAGGTAAGCCTTCCAATACTGAAAAAACGAATTTGAGAGTTTTTCATTACCGGTACATGCAAAACTTCAGAGCACATGCCCAACTTTTTAAATACAATACACCCTGCCATAAAGGCTGTTTAGGGCCTACCTAGGGGTGACTTGTATGTATTAAAAAGGGATGTTTAGGCCCGGCAAAAGGTTTATTTTGCCAGGTCAAAATGGCAGTTAGTTTAAAATTGCACACACAGGCTGCAATGGCAGGACTGAGACAAATTCCTCCAGGGCCATGTAAGTGGGTATACTTGCACTTCAGACTCGACTGGCAGTATTTAATTTACTAGCACTGGTTATATGGTGTACCATCATTTTTACTAGGGATTTACAAGCATGTGAAGTATGCCAATTGAGTGAAAGCCAATGTTACCATGTTTAAAGGAGTGAGCACAAGCACTTTAGCACTGGTTACCAGTGGTGAAGTTGGCAGAGTCCTAGAGCCAACAAAAACAAATCCAGTAAAGCAGGAGGAGTGAAGGCAAAATGTTTGGGAGTAAACCAAGCCAAGGATGTCAGGTCTAACTTTCAGATATTGTTAATCACATTTTAGATCATCCCACAGTTGACTGGCTCTTTCACCTCATGCTTTCTGTGCCCTTTCACCTCCTACCCAGTTCCTGTGATGCAGTGCATGAGGAACTATCTTCTCTTCCTTTTCCTCTCTTGTGCTATCTTACCAGTGCTGTCACTCCACCCTCCCCCACCCCGTTTTGTCTCCTGTGCTCTATTTTTCTGCTTTTCCATTGTCTGCACTTGCTGTGTAGTGTTTTGGAGTATTCCCTCCTGCTTTCACCTCCCCTTCCAGTCCATTGCTGTGAAACCTATGCTTTATACTCACCTACTGTTCTGAGGCCCCCACTTTGGCCCTCCAGGAACTGTTGTTTATTCACTGGCCACTGTTCCCCTGTATTGCAAAAATATTTACAAAGTTAATATCTGTAGGCAACCATTTTGAAATAGTACTTTTTGATACTTACACATTTCCAAGATGGCTGTCATGCTGCCCCTACTCATGGCATGTACACTCAGTATGATGAACAACTTAGAATGGTATAGATACAAAACATCTAATTTCAAGCTGGCCCCTTGCTATGCCACTACATTTGGCAATGCTTGTGTCACAATTGATCAGGCAGTGGCAAAGACAACATACAGTGTGGAAGCTGGCCAAAGGGAAAAGAAAGCACTCACAAAGTCAATTTGAAGATGATACCTATTGGGTTTGCCAGTTAGACTGATGTAAATGTGTGTGTGCATGAAGAGACATTGGGATCATTCAAAAGTGACTTGGTTTTCTGTTTCAGAGCAAGAACAATCTACCCTGCTCTGATTGCCTTTGTAGATGAAAGACTTTATAGAAATATCTAGATTGCATATGTATGCACGTGTGTTTGAGTGTGTTTGGGCATAAGTGTCATTTAGATGCTTTCTGCTTGTAGTGGAAATTTGATAAAGTTTGATTGATCTTCCAACCTCCCAATGACCTATTTACATTATTCTTCCGAAAGCTTTGTTTGCTTAGGAAATATTATCTGGCAGTTTGCTGAGGACATAAGCACTGCACAGTAATACTCAAAATGTAATTAGTTTGGTGATATTATATGTGATTGTTCTTACATTATCAGCAAAGTACATACCTATGTAAAATGCCAGATTATATTTTTTAAGCCCTTATGTGGGTTGATTACACCACTAATGTCAAATGACTATGCTTGCCCATTTTCCAAATAAAAATGAAACAGTGGAGAATGTTCTTTGAGTATGCTACATAGATGATTTGTTTCTAGTGTGGAGGGGCACTAGAGAGGTAGCAGAGATTAATTGAGATATTGAATGACAATACTTTGAATCTATAGTTTGCAAGTAAGATTAGTGACACTTCAGTCCTGTTTTGGGGTTTACTGGTTGATGTACAGGATGACAGATTACACACAATGCTCTACAGAAGGCCCACAGCTGGGAATTCTATTCTACACATGAGCAGTTAACACCACTGCAACCTGGTGAAAAGTGCACCGTATGGCGAGGTGCTGCACATTAAATACAACTGTTCCTCACCTGGGCAATATCAGGAAGAGAACAGCACTCTGACCAGGTTTAGGAGGAGAGGGTATCCCCAGAAAGTGCTATGTCAGGCAGTAGAGAGGGTTCAGTCGATGGATAGGCAAAGCCATCCCAGTAGAAGCGAGCAGGAGAAGAACACAGTGAGGCTGATAACAGGCTTTTCAGCCAATCTACGTATCTGTATCATATTCTTAGAGGAAATTGGAGGCTACTGCAGACTGACCAGGTGATTGGTTCTATTGTACCTGTGATGTCCTAGGTGACTTGTAGAAGGAGTACTTTCTTGAATGATCTGTTGGTCCATAGTCACTGTACAGATACCAAATCTGAAAATTCCAGGGTAATAGAATTTTTTCCATGCACCCACTGCAAGATGTTCAGGCACTGTGTGAGGGTTAAAGATTAGAAAGTGCCAGGGAAGAGGTGGAAGAAACCCATAACAAAGATGTTGAATTTTAATTCAAGATATGTGGTTTATTGTCTGATCCATGTGAAATACGTAGGCACCACGGTACACGTAGCGAAGAACAGAGTATCGGAACACATGCGTGTGATAATGAATGTAGATTCATCATACCCAGTGGCTAGGCCCTTTCAAACTGACCATGGCAGTAACCGAGATCTTCTACGTTTGTTTGCATAGATCAGGTCTCAAAGGATGAGAGGGGAAGAGATAGAGGGGGTCATTTTGACCCTGGCCGTAAAAACCGTCTAGTGCAGCGGCGACGGCCGCCAAAAGACCGTCACCACAGCTACCAGCCCTCCGCCCTATTGTGACCACAGCCAGATTTCCGCCAGAAGGATGGCAGAAATCAGGCTGTGGACATGACGGCAGATGGCGGTAAGGTGGCGCTGCTGCCAGCAGCAGCGCCACGCCAGTAGACCGCCGAAGACCGTATCATGAACCATGATATGGCCTGGGGGTGTTCTGATGGTGGACGCTGCTGCTGGCAGCAGCACCCTGTCCCGTCTCCTGTCGGAGGACCCCCTCACAACAAGTAAGTCAGCTGCTTTGACAGGGGATAGGGGTGAGGAGTGTTGTGTGTCTGTGTGGGGGTGTGTGTGTATGTCTGTGCGTGTGTGAATGTGGGTGTGTGTTGCATGTTGAAAGTGTGTGCATGTATGGATGTATGAGTGCGTGTATGTGTTGTGTGAATGCATGTGTGCTTGCATGTAGGTGTGTGTGCGAATAGATGTCTGCATGCGTGGATGACTGTGGGAATGAGTGTGTGAATGCGTGTGTGCATGTGTGAATGAAGGTGCGTGAATGAAGTCAGCAAACTGAGACACCTTTCATTATTGAGTTGCAGCCCAAGTCCCCCAGAGGATTACACAGCGAGGAAGAATTGTGGACACATACTGATTGGACCTTCATAGTAAAAGTAGGGATGAGCCACTGTTATTTAACTCCCATAGGATCTATCATTGTTCACCCAGGGCTTAGCATTAGCCCGGCCTTTTTTTGCATTGACAGTGGGGGTTAGTTATGTAAGGGCAATTTAACTTGCACTTTAAAGATGAATGGTTTGATTTTGGTAACAAAAGAAAAAAATCTTTATTTTGGGTAACTGTTGTGTTAATTGTTTGGTAATATTTTATTTAGTTGCATAGCGGTCCACTTGCATGAATAGAAATCCGTGTTTGCCATGTGCCGATACGATGAAGTAAATGAAACATTGATATGTGAATGTGGGGTTATAAAACTTGACAAGATGGCCGCCATGTTAACCAACTAGCCTAAATGAGGCCCTGTGGTGGAATGTGCATCTTTTATATTGTTGACCTTGGTCTGCTGTCCAATACAATTGATTTATCTATCTAAATGTAGCAGTGATGCCGTCGGCTTTATCATGGCTTGGCGTCGAAACAAGTCTGACAAAGTTTTTCTGTTTGATGGGTAATAAAGGAAGGCTTCAACATTGCTCTGTGAGTGTGTGACCTTTTTGCAGGAAAACAAATTTATATATATATATATATATATATATACATATATATATATATGTATATATATATATATATATATATATATATATATATATATATATATATATATATATATATATACATATATATATGTGTGTGTGTGTGTGTTCACTGAAAGAAACAAAGGTTACAGGGACCTAATAGTTAGGAAATAGAATTTAAAAAAGCATAGAAATTCATTTAAAAAGACCAAGGTTACAGGGACGTCATAGTTAGGCTCACATTTTAAACATACCAAACCATAGAATTGTACCTGTTAGAGTTATCCCAAGTAACTATGAGTCGTGCCCTAAGTTAACTATAACTTGCGTCCCCGCCAAGCATATTTCTTTTGTCAAAAATGTAACTGCAAATATTACATTGATATTATCAATGATGTTATCAAAGATGTCATGAGTGCAGTAATTTGTGGGGTGATTCGCAGTTCATGGCTTAGGGCATGAGTTATAGTTGAGATAACTCTAACTATAACAGTTGAATTTCTATGGTTTGGTACGTTTAAAATGTGAGCCTAACTATAACGTCCCTGTGACCTTTGGTTTTTTTAACTGCATATCTATGTTTTTTTTTAATTCGATTTCCTAACTATAACATCGCTGTAACCTTTGTGTTTCCAGTGGATTTCTATGTTTTTTTTAACATAAAGTAGTTTTCATTACTATCAGTTAATCCAACCACTTCTGCGTACAGCCAAAGGCTTGTGGCCAGACCCTGCAACGAACGTCCCTAACCACCCAACCCCATTCTGTGCACGGCCCTTTGCTGTGCATGGCGAGAGTTGGCCGCAGCCTGTTTCTCTGGGTGTGGGAGGGTGTATCTGAGGGTGAGAGTGGCTGTGAGAGTGTCTGTCTAGGTGTGAAAGTGGGTCCATCTGTGTCTTAGTGGGTGGGTCAGTGTCAGTGTGGGTTTGTGAGTGGGTACGTGAGGGTTTCAGTGGGTCTGTGACTAGGTGTGTGAGACTGAGTGGGTCTTGCGCCCTAGGGTAACTATAACACGTGCCCTTGCCATGAAAGTTTTTCTTATCCATAATGTTATCGCAAATTTCGCAGTTATATCAAAGGTGCTATACAAAATCTGATCAATGACATAATATGTGGAGTAATTAGCTGTGCATGGTGAAGGCATGAGTTATACTTACCTTAGGGCACGAGTTATAATTACTTGAAAGAACTCTAACTATAACTGCTGAATTTCTGTGGTTTTGTATGAGTAAATTTAGAACCTATCTATAACTTTCCTGTAACCTTTGTTTTTTTCAGTGATTTGTTATGTTTTTTTAACATAAAGTGATTTTAATTACTATATTTTATTCCGTGAATGGCAGGGGTTGTTGCAAGGCTCGCAGCTCAGCTTTTGCCACTGTCTTGTCCATGTACTTCACCAACATTCAATACCTCGAGTATCTGAGATGTAACACTGTAATTGTGTATTGGTGGACCCTACAGTACAGCTACCAAGACCCATCACATGCCACAAGTCACAATGGTGCCTGTAAGTCTTTCAATATCAAAAAGTCATCCCAGGAATCATGGTATGTTCTAACATGTAAATCTATGCTCAAACCCAAATGCAGGCTTCCTTCAGATATGTAATGCTCAATATTTGTCTAGTGTGGGAAGTAGAGGGAGTGACCTGACTGCATCACCCAGGAGGCTCTGTGTCTCTAATTCGAAACACCAGCCCAGTGGTCACTTGCCCTAATCCACCTGTTTGTTAACTCTCAATTGAATTGTACTCAGTTGGGAGGATACCATTTGTCAAGTGTTAGGAAGTAGAAGGAGTAACTTGACTGCAACTCCCTGGAGGCCCTGTGTCTGTAAATCCAACCACCAGCCCCTGTTCACTTGCCCCAGTATGTCTGTTAGTAAACTCACAAATGAAGCTTACTCACCTGGGATTATACCATTTGTCAAGTGCTGGGATGTTGGGACTGCAAAGCTGAATAAGCCCTGTTTCTATAACTCCAGCCACCAGCCCAGTGTTCACTTGCCCAACTACATCTGTTTGTGAACTCTTGAATAAAGTTTACTCACCTGGAAGTAAAATATCTGTCAAGTGTTCGAAGTAGAGGTTGTAACCTGACTGCAAAGCACAATAGGCCCTGCTGCTGTAATTCCAAGCACCACACCAGTGATCACTTGCCCAAATACATCTGTAAGTAAACTCTCAAAAGAGGGAGTGACATGCATGTAAAGCCCAATAGGTCCTGTTTCTGTAATTTCAACCACTCGCCCAGTGGTCACTTGCCCATATACCCTGTTAGTTGACTCTCAGTTGAAGTGTACTCAGCTGGGAGGATACCATTTGTCAAGTGTGGGAAGTAGCGGGAGTGACCTGAATGCACCTTCCATGAGGCCCTATGTCTGTAATTCCAACCATCAGTCCAGTGGTCACTTGCCCAAATCAACCTGTTTGTTAACTCTCAAGTTAAGTGTACTCACCTGGGAGCGAGCAATATACAGATCATGCTCAACTCAGAGACTTGTCTCTCTGCCTAGCTCTATCTTGACCTGCTATCCTAAGATTAAACTATTGAGGACAGGAATTACACCTTACCAAGTGTGTACACCAAGTATT
The DNA here is from genome assembly GCF_031143425.1 of Pleurodeles waltl. NCBI lineage: Eukaryota > Metazoa > Chordata > Amphibia > Caudata > Salamandridae > Pleurodeles > Pleurodeles waltl. The sequence continues at coordinate 497,843,380 of NC_090445.1, forward strand.
CCCAAGGCCTCAAGCTTCATCCCTGGATTGGTATTGGCAGCAAACACATTGACACAGCACTGCCCACATGATGACTGCAGTTACAGATACAACAAAGTTCTGGGTTTGCCTGTATCTCACTCAACTAGGCCTCAACTACGCCTCCAAATGGTCAAAGGCATATGTTGCCTCTCTACTGTGTTGGCTTCACTGTTGGTAAGATGTCATTTTCATTTTATCATCCAAGGTGCAACTGATCTGCACAACTCATCAGCAGCTTGAATCAAATAGTTTAGGCAAGCTTCATACGTCATGTCAAATACTCCAATAACATGATAACATGGCACAATAGGCTATCCTACAACTTAAGAGTGTCACACTTTAACAAGTAACAATGTACTTCCTTCATCAATAGGTTGAGCTGCCACTGGGCACACCGAGGCCACAGAACAGACACCCACTAACCCCCTCGATGAAGCCCTCAGTGATGATGACACTGCTGGACTTGTGGATGTGGAGGACGGTCCTGGTCCATCTGGGCAACCGGGTCAGATGGCAACAATGAGTCTCACTGTGGCCACAACATCACCTCCCAGCCCTGTTGTATCAACATCCCAGGCAACAATGTACCCCTAGCCTGTGTATCTAGCACAGTTTCCAACCTCCTGGGCCAGGACCCAGTGGGAGAGGGTACCCTGTGCCAAGGGCACAGGCTCGTGGGGTAGGGCGCTTGGGAGGGATGCTGTTGGCCAGGACTCCAACAGCAGCGTCTTAGGGGTCTATCAGAAGCCCCAAGGCATGATGGACCAGGTGTTGACTAAGCTCCAAGAAATGAAACAGCTTCAGAGTGTCATGATTGAAAAAATGGATGCCCATAACAATGTAAAGGACACCCTAACAGGGGTGCTGAAGGAAATCAACACCACCCTGAGCAGGGTTTTCATCCTACCACCTCGCCATTCTTGTTTGGCAACAACGTCATGCCAAAGTACATCTGTGGAAATCACAGGAAGGGAGTCCCTGCTAGAAACACAACCACTCACAGACACCCCCTGCCTCTGCAGCAGCTGATCCTCCCCATCACAAGTGAGGATGTCCAGCAAAGAATCCAGGAGGTGCGGATGGCAAGACACCCACCACTGCCAGCAATACAACTTTTCCTTAATATCCTCCTTTGTGTGTCACACATTCACTTTGTGGACTGATCCTGAACCACATTCTATTTCCAGTGGTATTGCATCTACTCCAATAATTTCATTCACCATGACTGACCCATTCACTTTACATTTTCGCTAATGTATGTCACACATATTTTCTGTTAGTAGTAACATTGCAATAAATTCACCAGTCACAAACACATTGGCCCTCATTGGACCCTGGCCAACAGGCCGGCGGTAATTACCACCAAATTATGACCATGGCGGTGATATCTCCGATAGACAGCCAATGTACCACACTGACCACCAAGGGGGAAACAACAGTCACCATGGCGGTAGCCACCTACAGCCAGGTGGAAGACAAAGTACCGCCCACCATATTTTGACACAAGAATCCGCCACCTTTTCCGGGGCGGTACCAACGGCATCAAAAGCCTGGCAGAAACAGAGCACAAAAGTCAAGGGACTCACCATTGGAGACACAGGAAAGAACAACGCCGCCATGGAATCCGAACTGCAAGTCTTTCCGATAATCTTCTATGTTATGTTCCAACTGGAACACCAACGCCGGCGAAGACAACGACAGTGAGTACAGCCACCTTGCACACAATAGAGGGTGGGAGGAAAACAAGAGTGACACACACACACACAACACACACCCGACATACACACGCCATACACAGAACCATATGCATTAAAAAAACAATTGGACCATGAGAATCTGCAGAATAATGCAAGGACAACAGGAATTTACAAAAGTGATTCTAATCAGTCCAACAATAAAATCAACAATCCGATTTGGCCATGAAACAGATATACACACTTGTATAAAAATGGGACACTGCCCAGTTCATAGTCCATAGGGCCCACATGACCACAGGGTACAGTCCAAGGCCCCAATCTAATCCTGCACCAATCCAGATAGAGCACTGCAGGGGCATCAGTTGTCAAATAGGCAGGCACCTCAGGGGGAGGGGCACCTCAGCCGGATGTGGGAACAAGCCCACTGGTTCTGGATGGGGCAACATGTCCTGTGCTTTGTCCTGAAGAGTGCAAGGCCACAGTCTCTCAAGTGGGTGTCTTGCCCACTGGTTCTGGAGGGGGCAACATGCCCTGTGCTTTGTCCTGTGGAGTGCAAGGCCACAGTCTCTCAAGTGTATGTCTTGCCCACTGGTTCTGGAGGGGGCAACATGCCCATTGCTTTGTCCTGGGGAGTGCAAGGCCACAGTCTCTCAAGCAGGTGTCTTGCCCACTGGTTCTTGAAGGGGCAACATGCCCTGTGCTTTGTCCTGGGGAGTGCACGGCCACAGTCTCTCAAGTGGGTGTCTTGCCCACTGGTTCTGGAGGGGGCAACATGCCCTGTGCTTTGTCCCAGGGAGTGCAAGGCTGCAGTCTCTCAAGTGGGTGAATATCCCACTGGTTCTGGTGGGGGCAGGCTGCACAGCAGCCCTTGGAGACTATAAGGCGTCCACCGGCGGTGATGGCTCCACTGTGGTGGTGGTTGTGGGAGGCTCCTGCTCAGCCCCTGCACTCTCTGATGGCTGCACTGTGGTGGTGGTTGGGGGAGGCTCCTGCTCAGCCCCTGCACTCTCTGATGGCTGCACACCCACGGCTGGCAGTGGGGGCCCTGTGACAGCTGCTGGATGTGGTGGCGGTGTTTGGCTGGAAGATTCCACTTGCATTGATTGCATCCTCTCCTCCTGGTCATGGGTTGGGGATTCCTTACCCTTCCTGGCACTGGTGGATGGGCTCTTCCCCCGTCTGCCAGCTGGTGCAGGCTCCTTCCCCTTCTTACCAGCTGGTGCAGGCTCCTTCCCCTTCTGTGCAGCTGTTGCAGGCTCCTTCCCCTTCAGTACTGTTGGTCTGGAATCCCTACCACCACGAGTAGGTGGTGCTACCACTGGGCCCATGGATTGTTTGGCTGAGGTGCTGGGCTGTGTCCTTGCCATCCTGCCATACGTGCAGGACGGAGGGAAGGGGTAGGGCAGAGGTCAATCGTGGAAGGGAAAAGCTTTTTAGGTAAGTTGGGGCGGCAAGAGGGAGGAGTAATGGGATTGGAGGATGAGGGAGTGGTTGTTGGAGGTCTGTGTCTTCTGGATTTGGGTGCAGATGCATGGGCTGTATGCTGTTGTGAGGTGGATGGCTGAGTGCTTGTGTTTGTTCACTTTAGGAGGGGGGACCTACACGGTGGGAGAGGACACAGGTGACGCTTGCATGGATGTTGTGGCGGTGTCTGCCAGTGAGGTGTGTGTTCTGGTTGGTGTGGTGATGATGCTGGTAGTGAATATTGATGTAGTGCATGCAGGTGTGAATGTAGATGTAACTGGGTGAGAGGTGGAGGAGGAGGAGGGGGAAACAGTGGAGATAGTGGATGTTGTCGTGTCTGCAACTGAATGGTCTTTGTGTGAAAGCCTGTGGGATGACGTGTGGTGCTTGTGTTTGCCTGTGACACTCTTGGGTGTTGTCTTGTGTGCATGCTCGTCTGGCTGTGTGCTTTGGATGGGTTGTGGTTGAGGAGAATGGGAATGGGAAGTAGAAGATGGAGGGGGGCAGTTGAAATAGGGACAATGGCTGCCATCAGAGAGGAGGCCAGAACCTGAATTGATCTCTGTTGGGCCGCCAATCCACCGTGAATGCCCTCCAGAAATGAATTTGATTGCTGCATCTGGGCTGCCAGCTCCTGGATGTCATTCACAATGGTTGTTTGCCCTAAAGATATGGATCTCAGAAGGTCAGTAGCCTCCTCACTAAGGGCAGCAGGGCTCACTGGTGCAGGGCCTGAGGTGCCTGGGGCGAAGGAGATGCCCACCCTCCTGGGTGAGCAGGCACGGGCAACTCGCTGAGGGGCTACTGGGAGGGCAGTGCTGGTACGGAGGGTGGCAGCTGTACCTGCAGCAGAGGTGGTCACAGAGGTGTCCGCCACCACCAGGGAGCTCCCATCGGAGGAGGTATCAGAGTCTGTGTTGTCCCCTCCAGTCTCCGCCGTGGTGCTCCCCTCGCCCTCTGTTCCACTAGTGCCCTCAGTGTCAGTGGACTCTGCCTCCAGGGTCCTGTGGGATGCAGCTCCCTCTGTTGCCGGTGCCTCTGCTCCTCCGCCAGATGATGCTAATGCACATAAGGACAGGATGACAAAACAAGAAAGGGGGAAGAGAGACAAAGGATACACAGGGTCAATGACTGCACCGTTGGTGTACACAGCAACCTCACACACAGGGAACAGGCCTACGCACTATGCATGGCACTACCAGTAAAATGGCTAGTCACCAAGGAATGAGAAGGGGCACCCACCGGCAACTACAGCACATCTGGGACCCACGCAGCCCTGCCCAGGAATGAATACTGCTAGGTAAGCAGTATTTCACATTCAAACACTTAGCCACCAGAGGACCTATGCTGCTATGTCTGGCCTGGTGTAGGGGCACCCAAGAACACAACCACCACCTGGATACCACCCCACCAGCCATAAGTTGTAATGATAGCCACTGTACTCACCCCCTTGTGGCTGCTATGATGCCCTCAAGCGCCCATCCAGCTCAGGGTAGGCCACTCCCAGTATGCGGGCCATCAGGGTCTGACGGGCACCCCTTCCTCTTTGCAAGGCCATCCCCAGCTGGGCCTCTGAGGTCTTCCGTGCCCAGCGTCTCAGGTCCTCCCATCGTTTCTGACAGTGGGTGCTCTGCCTGCCATAGACCCCCCAGGGTCTGCACCTCCTTGGTGATGGCACACCATATTTCCTTCTTTTGATGGCCGCTGACTTGCAGAGGCAATACAGACAGGAGAACACCATTAGACAAACAGTCCAGTCTGTCACATAAATAGCCCAACATACCCGTTTGCATCACCATTGGCACACACATAGCCCAGCCCACAACATGTACACTGCCAAGAGGACATCCACTCACCCCCCTTACATGAGGCCTTCACACACAACTCCAAGCATTCATGCCACATGCATCGTGCACAAGGTGTACTCACCTGTTGGTCTGGAGGCCCATACAGCAGTCCGTACTGGGGTAGGACCCCATCCACCAGTTGCTCCAACTCCTCAGAAGTGAAGGCTGGGGCCCTTTACCTGGTCACATGGGCCGTGGTAGGTTCCAGACACAAGTCACACCAGCACATGCAGTGTAGGTCCTCTCCTATGGAAGGTCAGGAAACAAGTGAGGAATCAGAAAATGGTGGTCACGTCCACGGCGGTGTATACCGTCACAGCTGGCTTAGATCACCATTGGCCACTGTACACCCTAGGGCCCGATATTAACCAATGAGGAATTGCAGGGTGGTTCACGACCCCCTACCGTCACAGTGCACAATGTCAGCGGCATTACCTCACTTCCACCTGTCCCTACACATAGGAAAGGCAGTCGCCATTTCAGGGGGGGGAATATGCCTATCAATCATTGCAGCTTCACAGGATAAATAGGCACATACTTCACTAATTACACTGTCCCATAACATGTTTGCACATTGCGGACTGCTGTTGTGGCTCCACTGTTCAGTTTGGACAGCCTGCTCACTCTTGTGTCCCTTAGATACCTACCGCAGCAGTTGAATAGGATCTGGAGACATACCCCCGTGTACAGACCCTTGGTGGACTTGGCTACACTGGAGATCAGGCACACAATACTCACCTATAGACTGGACAGGGCCACAATCACAGAGCTGGGTTCCCAATTGGAGCCTGACCTGCTATCTGCTATCCGTCACCCCACTGGGATCCTCCCTCTTGTGCAAGTGCTGTCAGTGCTCCATTTCCTGGCAACGGGTTCTTTCCAAGTGACAGTGGGCTTGGCAGAGGGAATGTCACAGCCAATGTTCTCAAATGTGCTAACAAGGGTGTTGTCTGCGCTGATAAGACACATGTGCAGCTACATTGCTTTCCTCCAGGTTGAGGATTTGGCCACTGTGAAGGCTGAATTCTATGCAATGGGACATATCCCCAATATAATTGGTGCGATTGACGGAACACATATTGCATTTGTACCCATCCGCCAGAATGAACAGGTGTTCAGGAATCGTAAGAGTTTCCACTCCATGAATGTGCAGATGGTGTGCTTGGCAGACCAGTGCATCTCCCACGTCAATGCTAAGTATCCTGGGTCGGTGCATGATGCCTTTGTCTTAAGGAATAGCAGCATCCCAAATGTGATGGCCCAACTACAGAGGCACAGGGTGTGGCTAATAGGTGGGCCCTGGTTCCCACCCAGTATATGTTGGTGTATGCCTATGGTTTTGGCCATATAGGATAGTGTGTGGCTAAATGTTGTCTCTCAATATTTACGGATGATTCTGGTTACCCAAACCCATCATGGTTGATGACCCCTGTGAGGAATCCCAGGACAAAGGCAGAAGAACATTATAATGAGGCACATGGGCGAACCAGAAGAATCATTGAAAGGACATTTGGCCTGCTGAAGGGCAGGTTCAGGTGCCTCCATCTGACTAGTGGATCCCTGTGCTACTCACCCAAGAAGGTCTACCAGATAGTAGTGGCATGCTGCATGTTGCTTAACCTGGCCTTCAGACGCCATGTACCTTTTCTGCAGGAGGAGGAGACTGGAGATGACCCTGTGGCAGCAGTGGACCCTGAGGACAGTGAGGATGAGGAGGCAGAGGCTGAGGATGTGGACAACAGAACATCTTTGATACGTCAGTACTTCCAATGACACACAGGTGAGACAGTGCAACTCTACATTTCTATGACTATTGGTGTATTCTGTGTGGCATTGCCATGCTGGCATGACCCACTTCTTTGCCCTACTTACTGTTACCTCTGGATTTTCATTTTGCAGATGTTGTTGATATGACACATTCTCCCGGTGTGATCACAACAGCCAGCTACAGGTCATTAATTTCAAAGGTTGTAGCTGTTTCAATCAATAAAAATTTGCACTGCATGAAATACTAGTCACATTTTATCCAAGGGTGTTTATTGTAGTGCTAAAATATAGAGGGGAAAGTGCAATGGAATGGGGTGATGATGGAGGAAAGTCCAGGGTATTGTTCCAGTCTGTTTGTAGCACAGGTGCACTGCCCATGGGGACATAGGAAGGGGATCATTGGCAGTTCAAGGTGGACAAGGTGACTGAGTGGGACACAAAGGGAACAATCAGGAGAGTCTAATTTCCTGGTGGTGGTCTTGACAAGTGTCTCTGGCTTCTGTCTGGTTCAAGGGAATGTTTGCGGTGTGGTTCACCTTCTGAAGGGGTAGGGATGCTGGTGGCCTGTTGGTCCTGTGGCGGGGCCTCCTGGCCACTAGTGGCAGTGGAAGTGGAGGGCTGTTCAGATGACTGGCTAGTGGTAGGGGTCCGCTGGTGTGACACTGCCTCCCTCATGATGCTGGCCATGTCTGCCGGCACCCCTGCTATGGAGACCAGGGTGGTGGTAATGGCCTGCAGGTCCTCCCTGATCCCTTGATACTGTCCCTCATACAGCCACCTGTTCTCCTGCACATTGCCTAGGGTTTGGCCCATAGTGTCCTGGGAATATTGGTAGGCTCCCAGGATCTCAGAAAGTGCCTCCTGGAGAGTCGGTTCCCTGCTCCTGTCCTCCCCCTGGTGCACAGCAGTCCTCCCAGTGTCCCTGTTGGCCTGTGCCTCTGTCACCTGAACAGTGTGCCTACTGCCACTGACCCCAGGTCCCTGATTGTCTTGTTTACGAGGTGTGGCCTGGGGTCCCTGTACAGGTGGCCACACTTCTGATTGATGTGTCTTGGGGACAGAGGTGTGGGTATGCTGGGTGGGTGCTGTGGTGTTGGATCCTGATGGGGGAGGCTCTGTGACCGACTGTCCAGTGGTCCCTGATGGGCCTGGTGGATCATCCAGATCCTGAAGTCCACAATTACTGTCATCACTGTGGGCCTCTTCTGTTGGGGGACTGGATAGTGGTGGCACCTCCTCTCCAGTGACATTGACTGGGGTACCTGTGGGGATGTAAATGATGTATTATGCTTCAGGTGTCTGACATTTGTACTTCTGTAGCTTCCCCTCTATGGTTGTTGTTGCCCTGCCAGCTTTTGATTGTGTATATTGGTGTATAGTGGTTATGATAGTTTCCCTATGCTGTGCATGCTTTGGTGATGAGTGTCCTTGCAGGGCTGGGAGGGTTGTCCATGCATTGGTACAGCATGCAGGACTTGGCATTGGGATTAGTGCGATGTGATGGTGGAGTGTGTGGGATGGATTGGCGTGATGGGAGTGAGGGTGTGGGTGTGTGATGGAATGCAGTTAAAGGGGGTGATAATTGTTAAAAGTTGACTTACCAGTGTCCAGTCCTCCTCCAACTCTGGCCAGACCCTCAGGATGCAGTATTGCCAGTACCTGCTCTTCCTATGCTGTGCGTTGTGGGGGAGGAGGAGGGGGTCCACCGCCAGTCCTCTGTATAAACAGCTGGTATCTTGCTGCAATGGAATGTACCTTCCCCCATAGGTCGTTCCACCTCTTCCTGATGTTGTCCCTTGTTCTTGGGAGCTGTTCGACAGTGTTGACCCTGTCCACGAATCTCAGCCATAGCTCCATCTTCCTTGCTATTGATATACTGGGGTGCCTTTGTGGTGCCATGGGTGTTATGTGATGCGTGTTGGTAATGGTGCGTTGGGTAATGTGTTGGGGTGTGTAATATGGAGTGCGTGAGGGGTGTATGGGTGTGAGTGGTGTGTGTGTCTAGTTGTCTCTGTGCTCTTCTTCTCAGTCATGTGGCAGCAATAGTTGTTGGTAAAGGGCTGTGGGTAATGTGGGTGTGTGTTTTATAGTGGTGTGGGTGTGGTGGGTATATGGGTGTCAGGTGTGTGTTGTTTGAATTGGCCAATGTGGTGTTGTTTTGTCTGTGGGTGTATATTGTTAGTGCAGCGGTATCTACCGCCAATGGTTTCCCGCCGTTGAATGTCCACCGTGGTGATTCGTGGGTCAAAATGTGATAGGCGTTGTTCTATTGGCATAACGGTGTGTGTTTTGGGACCGCCAGTTTATCACTGACCTTTGGTCTGGCAGATTTCTGTATGTGGCTGTATTCTGTTGGATTGGAGTGTGTGTGTCATAATATGGTGAACGGATATTCACCAGCGCAATGGTAAGTTGGCAGCTGTCAGCACGGCGTTAAGCAAAATTTACCGGCAATGTCATAATGAAGGCCATTGTCTGCTGCCTTTAATTTCACATTTAGCCATGTAGACATTGCAGACCATGTAAACTTGAGCAAGATACTTGAGCAAGCTGCGATATGTAGCATGTAAACAGTGTCCAGCTCATGCCTGGGTGGTTATTAATTCATTTCGGCCAGGTACCCCAGCTGGATACCTTTCTTGCTCTTATGGTATTCATTTGAAAGTGACATTCATGGCTTTAAGGATGGGCTTTTCTTAAGCATTTACCCACATGGCGGTAAATCCTAGTGGAGGGTGTCTTGTGTAGGGGTTGTGGCAGCTGGGAAGAATCCCTTGAACATGTGGTCTGCCTGTGTCCATCCTTGCTTAAGGAGCGTAGATCCCTGTTGCGGAATAGGTGGAACAAATTGGGGGTCAGCTCCTGCTGGCAGGCTGTTATTATGTTTTTGGATCCTGCAAAAGCAAGGCTGAACATTCTGTTGATTAAGTTTATTAACGCCGCTCAGGCCAAGTTCATCAGGGGCACTGCGAGCAGTAGTTAATGATGTGCAAAACCATCTTCTGCTCTTGCTCCGTTGGACTCTGAATTATTTTGTACACCCATGAGCTATAACTGTACACTATGGTTCCCAATATCTGTTGGCTGTTAGCCTATGGTTGAACTACCAATGCACAGAAGCACTTTAAGGGCTTGACAATTGTTGGTCTCATGTTCATTATTTCTTAGTTGGGTCTTTGGCCTGCAGGGAGGCCCGGAAGTAATCTTAATTACAATCATGTGCAATATCACACCCTCTTAGTTGGATCCCCAGTTATTAGGGGAATGCTCTCACACTGACGTTAATATGTACAAATTAATTACATATTTTATTATGTATTCAATGTTTGATTTCACATTATGTTTTACTGGTAGCCTGGGGTTCTCAATTTGTGTACTGTACCATTTGATTGCTCTTTGTTTTAAATTGTAATGGATTTTAATATCTGTACAATAAACTATATGACATACACTCACAGTGTCCAGCTCAGGATTGCAACCATTCCACACAACCACATGCCTACATGTGTCTTGTCAATGAAGACATTTTATTACATTGGTCAGTGTATAGGCTGTCAATATGTCGGAAACATAGCAAATCGTACATGATTGAATCATACTGGGTAAATGATTACCCTCCAGCCCATGGAAGGAAGGGATTTATCAGACATTGTCCTCTAGAATAGGCAAATATTAAAGTGATTGATGTCATCAGCTGGAGTCCTATCACCTACCACACAAACGTAATCCAACATCATATCATCAATGACTCAGACAGATAGCAGTTCAACAGGTTCTAATCAAAGGGTCATTACAATACAGTGTGTTGACATCTGGTGGTATGACAGAAACAAATGTCAGTGATGTGGCACAGGCACGTAGGTCTACAATGATGAAACACATCAACAGCTACATACAGAAAAGAGTATTTAGCCAATGTGAAGGGAATCTAACATGATTCTGGCAAACAACAACATATTTTCTGACCACCTGATGACACACATGATGCAACAGGGCCACCACATGACACGGAGCAAGTCCAATGGAGTCTTCTGCACTTCCATCCTATCACTGTGCAAACTGTCTTGGCATAGGTCTCCTACATCCAACATCTGTGTCCTACATTCCCTGTAACAATCCATGTCCACCTCATATGTCTGAACAGCATCACTTACCTGCCAATGTCACAGCTCTGAAATGCCCACAGATGTCATGGTGAAGGTACCTGAACAAAGAGCAAAATAAGGAGGATAGGTATGAAACCATACATATGACACGTCACATGGCAAGCATCTGGAGAACAAAGTACACTACAATAAATCTAACACAAACAAAGCAACTTCATCAAGATGTGGATGTGTCAAAAACTACCTCATCAAACACCCTTTGGCAGATTTTGCCTTAGCAGCAACTCGCTACCTATTTCCAAGAATTTACTACACACATTATCACAACTTGAGTTCATTGTACAGTCGAAGTCATTACATCACATGACATACAGTCATAAGAAGTAGCTGTTGATGAGATCTTGTTGCAAGTCAGTTCCTTCCTCTTCACCACTACCATCTTCATTTGGCATTTCAGGATTTTCACCCTGTAGCAGTGCAGGCTCCCCCTCTTCTGGGATGTAAGGGATATTCCTCAGCAGGGCGATGGTATGGAGCATGCAGCATGCCACAGTGATCTGACACATTTTCCCAGGTGAGTAGAGAAGGACTCCACCTGTCCAGACAGCGAAATCTGGCATTCAGGTGCCCAAAAGCCCACTCAACTGCCCGTTGGGTTCTTCCATGGGCCTCGTTGAAGCAGACTTCCTCTGGCATAGTTGGATTCCTCAGTGGAGTCAATTAACAAGGATGGTTTGGATTTGCTGTGTTTCCTGTATAGGAATGAGACATAAATGCAACAATGAGCCACTCACTTCATGATTGTAGCACCTGGCATTGCCCACACAAAATCAGGACAGATGTAACTTACCAACCAGCCAGGCCCTCTCCGGTTGCAGTTGTGACATAAGCTGGGTTATGGTGCTGTTCCGCATTACAAGAGAGTCATAGACTGAACCAGGGAACCGGGCACAGACGTTTGAGATGCAGAGATCCGACAAGCAGACAACTTGCATGTTGATAGAATGGAAGATTTTCCTGTTGCGATAGACTTGTTCACTGGCCTGCAGTGGCACCAAGTCAACATGTGTAAAAATCAATGGCTCCCACCACATGTGGGAGGTGAGCAAAACAATAGAAGTCAGCCTTCTTATTGGCTAAATCCTTACATTGGTGGCACCTGACATAGCTGTCAATGTGTTTCATCATTGCTGATAGGACATCTATAAACACAAGACTGAACATAGGTTGGGACATACCACCAGATATGGCCACTGTCTATTGTAGGGACCCTGTGGCCAGGAAGTGCAATACTTAGATGAGTTGAATAATGGGTGGTATACAGATTGGATTACTGTTTTTAGGCATCAGATCTTTCTCAAATTGACATAAATCCACAACGGTTTGCCTATTCAGATGGGACTGTTTTATGATATGATGTTCTTCCATGGTTCCAAGGTCTGGCAATTGAATGTACACTGGAGGTTGTCCCCTCCTATCTTTCCCAGGGTATCTATATGTGAAAATATATGAGCTGGAGCATTAGTCGCTGTGCCCAAAACAACATACACGATGTCTATCAATACAATCATGTGTCAAAGCATTTCTGACTGGAAATTCATTACACCCATGTTAGAAATGAGTCTCTGGTTGGCAGTCAGTATGCACTCTGTCCAAGCAGGGACCCTCACTCTAGTCGGGGTATGGGAGATACACACCTAGGATAACCCATGCTCACCTCCTTGGTAGCTTGGCACAAGCAGTCAGGCTTATCTCAAAGGCAATGTGTTAAGTATTTTTACCAACACACACCGGAATACAGTGAAAACACCACAAAAGTGACACAACACCAGTTAAGAAAAATACCCAATATTTATCTAAATCAAACAGGACCAAAACAACAAAGATCCAACATACAAAAGCAATGTTATGGCTTTTTAAATTAAGTTGTAATCCATAGAAATCAATGGATGCATTGTTTTTACACAAAGTACTTGATTTGCTCCAAAAATAAAGCCGCACGGGAGAGCGTGAGTCAGAAAAGTCAGTGATGCGTCGATTCCTTGCTCACAGGTGAGGCCGTACATTGTTTCTTCTCCTGTCAGGTAGGCAATGCTTAGTTTTTCTCTCCCACAGAAGAGTAATGCGGCGATAGGCAACCTTGGGTCCGGGCAGGTTCACTGCAACCCAGCGACGATAAGTGTGAAATTCCAGCACACAGTAGTGAAGAGCCGTGCTGCATGGGTGATATGTCAATTTTGACAGCCGCACACATGTGTTATATCGATTTCCCAGTCGCGATGCAGTGTGTCAATTTTTCAGCGGTGAAGCAGGTGCTGCATTGATTTTTCTCCCACACTGTTCTGTGTGAGAATTATTGTCTTGTTTCCACCAGTTTCTCCTTTAAAGGGCCCAGGGACTGGACTAGGCACCACTTGGCAGGGTCGGAGTCTCCCCAAGAGACTCCAAGTGCTGGCAGAGGATGTCTTTGATGGCCCTGAGACTTCTGAACAAGGGACAAGCTCAGTCCAGACTCTTGGAGACACTTCACAAGCAGGAAAACACAGCAAAGTCTAGTCTTTGTCCTCTTTCAGGTAGAAGCAGCAATTGCAGGTCAACCTAGCAAAGCACACTCAGAGGCAAAGGGGCAGTACTCCTCCTTCAGCTCTTCTCCTTTGCAGAGGTGCCTCTTGACCCAGAAGTAATCTACAAATCTGGGGTTTTGGGTCCACTACTTATACTCCTTTCTGCCTTTGAAGTAGGAAAACTTCAAAAAAGTCTCTGTTGTTCATAAGATCCTGCCTTGCCCAGGCCTGGCCCCAGACACACATCAAGGGGTTGGGCACTGCATTGTGTGAGGACAGGCACAGCCCTTTGAGGTGTAAGTGTCAGCTCTTTCCTTCCACTCTAGATCAGGAGACTCATCAGGGTATGCAGGCTGCACCCCAGCTCCCTTTGTGTCACTGTCTGGAGGGAATTTGCAAAACACTTAACTGTCAGTCTGACCCAGACATGGATTCCACAGGCAGGCAGAGCCACAGAATGGTTAAGAAAGAAAATGCCGACTTTCTAAAAGTGGCATTTTCAAAATGACAATCTAAAAAACAACATTACCAAAAAATGTATTTTACAATTGTGAGTTGAGAGACCTAAACTCCATATCTCAATCCGCTCCCAATGAGAAACTGAGCTTAAAAGATATTTAAAGGCACTCCCATGTTAACCTATGAGAGGGATAGGCCTTGCAACAGTGAAAACTGAACTTGGTAGTATTTCACTGTTAGGGCATATAAAACACATCAGTACATGTCATACCTTTAACATACACTGCACCCTACTCATGTGGCTACCTGGGGCCTACCTTAGGGGTGCCTTACATGTACAAAGGGGAAGGTTTGGGCCTGGCAAGGTTGTCACGTGCTAGGTCAAATTGGCAATTTAAAACTGCATTCACAGACACTGCTGTGGCAGGTCTGAGACATGTTTGCAGGGCTACTTATGTGGGTGACACAATCAGTGCTGCAGCCCAACGTTTACAGGCCCTGGACACCTAGTGCACTTTACTATGGACTTACTAGTAAATCAAATATGGCAATCAGGGATAAACCAATTACCCATACAATTTAGACAGAGAGCACATGCACCCTTAGCACTGTTTAGCAGTGGTAAAGTGTCCAGAGTCCTAAAGCCAATAAAAACTGGTCAGAAAAAATAGGACGATAGAGGCAAAATGCCTGGGGATGACCCTGCAAAAAGGGCCATGCCCAACAACCCAGTACACATCACATCTGTCAACTACATAAGGGTCAAATGGGACCCCCATGTTTGTCGACATATATCCACAACATGGACATGGGCAACACCCAACTATCTGCTCCTCAAATGTCCCTCAAAATTTTACAGTCTGTTCCAGGCACCAAAAATACCATCAGCAATGGTGGACAGTGCACCGTCGTCATTTGCCATCTGTGCCCAGCAACACACTACACTGGTGTCGGGAGACCAGATCCTCGGGGCTTGCGCATGTTCCCAACATGTCCACCTCTTGGCAGCTCCAAACTCCACTAGATATTATATCACAGAGTTAAAGAATGGCCAAGTGGGGGAATGGGTTTTGGGTTGGGAACAGCAGGGAAGGAGACCTGTGGAAGCAAGAGTTAAACAACACAATTGCAAGATTAAACACAATGACTTTCAATAAGCTTTGTTTTCAAATAACATTATACTGAGAACTTGAATGGCCTAGAGTGTCACTATAACTAGGCCTCAGAAATCTGGGTACCTGGAAATCAAGAAGGATTATGCAAACTGCCATATGAGCATTCCAGAGTTAACATCTCACACTTTGAATATTAAACACTCTCCATTTGGTTCTTAGAATAGTCACTACATTATAACAAAGATCAAAGAACACATGGTTTTTCCTTCATGAATGAACTGTTCTAGAATCATGAATAACACTACAACGCCATACTCTTTCTAAGAGTCTTAAGTTTCAATTGTTCAGGAATTATTATGCACATTAATAATCAAACTGTACATCAAAGATTTCAAGATCTAGAAATGATCGCGCACTCTGCCGATCTGTACTTCAAGAGTTAAATGCCAGGAATGAATTGTGCACACTGTTGCGGATTCAAGCGTCAATATTCAAAAGCCATGAAATGATCGCGCAACCTGCCGATCTGAATGCCAGGGTTTTCTATGTCAGGAATGAATCGCTCACACTGTTGCCGATTCGAACATCAAGATGCAAAAGTCATGAAATGATCGCACACTGCTGATTTGAATGCCAAGAGTTTTAATGTCTGGAATGAATCGCGCACACTGATGCCGATTCGAACATCACGATACAAATGCCATGAAATGATCGCGCACACTGCTGATCTGAATGCCAAGAGTTTTAATGTCCGGAATGAATCGCGCACACTGTTGCCGATTCGAACATCACAATACAAATGCCATTAAATTATCGTGCACACTGCCGACCTGAATGCCAAAAGTTTAATGCCAGGAATGAATCGCGCACATTGTTGCCGATTCAAACATCACGATGCAAATGCCATGAAATGATTGCGCACACTGCTGACCTGAATGCCAAGGTTAAATGCCAGGAAAAACCATCGCACAAGCAATTTCAGACTTAGGCCAAAACCTCAAATGTCACTGAAAACGGAGTCAGGGGCCTAACCCGACCACCGCCTTACCGCCCTGCTTGAGGATCACCAAGGAAATGAGGGCAGGCCTGGAAATGCCTGGTGTTTTTACACAAAGTACTTGATTTGCTCCAAAAATAAAGCCGCACGGGAGAGCGTGAGTCAGAAAAGTCAGTGATGCGTCGATTCCTTGCTCACAGGTGAGGCCGTACATTGTTTCTTCTCCTGTCAGGTAGGCAATGCTTAGTTTTTCTCTCCCACAGAAGAGTGATGCGGCGATAGGCAACCTTGGGTCCGGGCAGGTTCACTGCAACCCAGCGTCGATAAGTGTGAAATTCCAGCGCACAGTAGTGAAGAGCCGTGCTGCATGGGTGATATGTCAATTTTGACAGTCGCACACATGTGTTACATCGATTTCCCAGTCGCGATGCAGTGTGTCAATTTTTCAGCGGTGAAGCAGGTGCTGCATTGATTTTTCTCCCACACTGTTCTGTGTGAGAATTATTGTCTTGTTTCCACCAGTTTCTCCTTTAAAGGGCCCAGGGACTGGACTAGGCACCACTTGGCAGGGTCGGAGTCTCCCCAAGAGACTCCAAGTGCTGGCAGAGGATGTCTTTGATGGCCCTGAGAATTCTGAACAAGGGACAAGCTCAGTCCAGAATCTTGGAGACACTTCACAAGCAGGAAAACACAGCAAAGTCTAGTCTTTGTCCTCTTTCAGGTAGAAGCAGCAATTGCAGGTCAACCTAGCAAAGCACACTCAGAGGCAAAGGGGCAGTACTCCTCCTTCAGCTCT
Organism: Pleurodeles waltl; assembly: GCF_031143425.1. Taxonomy (NCBI): domain Eukaryota; kingdom Metazoa; phylum Chordata; class Amphibia; order Caudata; family Salamandridae; genus Pleurodeles; species Pleurodeles waltl. The sequence goes on from NC_090445.1 coordinate 497,860,213, forward strand.
TCTCCTTTGCAGAGGTGCCTCTTGACCTAGAAGTAATCTACAAATCTGGGGTTTTGGGTCCACTACTTATACTCCTTTCTGCCTTTGAAGTAGGAAAACTTCAAAAAAGTCTCTGTTGTTCATAAGATCCTGCCTTGCCCAGGCCTGGCCCCAGACACACATCAGGGGGTTGGGCACTGCATTGTGTGAGGACAGGCACAGCCCTTTGAGGTGTAAGTGTCAGCTCTTTCCTTCCACTCTAGATCAGGAGACTCATCAGGATATGCAGGCTGCACCCCAGCTCCCTTTGTGTCACTGTCTGGAGGGAATTTGCAAAACACTTAACTGTCAGTCTGACCCAGACATGGATTCCACAGGCAGGCAGAGCCACAGAATGGTTAAGAAAGAAAATGCCGACTTTCTAAAAGTGGCATTTTCAAAATGACAATCTAAAAAACAACATTACCAAAAAATTTATTTTACAATTGTGAGTTGAGAGACCTAAACTCCATATCTCAATCCGCTCCCAATGAGAAACTGAGCTTAAAAGTTATTTAAAGGCACTCCCATGTTAACCTATGAGAGGGATAGGCCTTGCAACAGTGAAAACTGAACTTGGTAGTATTTCACTGTTAGGACATATAAAACACATCAGTACATGTCATACCTTTAACATACACTGCACCCTACTCATGTGGCTACCTGGGGCCTACCTTAGGGGTGCCTTACATGTACAAAGGGGAAGGTTTGGGCCTGGCAAGGTTGTCACGTGCTAGGTCAAATTGGCAATTTAAAACTGCATTCACAGACACTGCAGTGGCAGGTCTGAGACATTTTTGCAGGGCTACTTATGTGAGTGACACAATCAGTGCTGCAGCCCAACGTTTACAGGCCCTGGACACCTAGTGCACTTTACTACGGACTTACTAGTAAATCAAATATGCCAATCAGGGATAAACCAATTACCCATACAATTTAGACAGAGAGCACATGCACCTTAGCACTGTTTAGCAGTGGTAAAGTGTCCAGAGTCCTAAAGCCAATAAAAACTGGTCAGAAAAAATAGGACGATAGAGGCAAAATGCCTGGGGATGACCCTGCAAAAAGGGCCATGCCCAACAACCCAGTACACATCACATCTGTCAACTACATAAGGGTCAAATGGGACCCCCATGTTTGTCGACATATATCCACAACATGGACATGGGCAACATCCAACTATCTGCTCCTCAAATGTCCCTCAAAATTTTACAGTCTGTTCCAGGCACCAAAAATACCATCAGCAATGGTGGACAGTGCACCGTCGTCATTTGCCATCTGTGCCCAGCAACACACTACACTGGTGTCAGGGAGACCAGATCCTCGGGGCTTGCGTATGTTCCCAACATGTCCACCTCTTGGCAGCTCCAAACTCCACTAGATATTATATCACAGAGTTAAAGAATGGCCAAGTGGGGGAATGGGTTTTGGGTTGGGAACAGCAGGGAAGGAGACCTGTGGAAGCAAGAGTTAAACAACACAATTGCAAGATTAAACACAATGACTTTCAATAAGCTTTGTTTTCAAATAACATTATACTGAGAACTTGAATGGCCTAGAGTGTCACTATAACTAGGCCTCAGAAATCTGGGTACCTGGAAATCAAGAAGGATTATGCAAACTGCCATATGAGCATTCCAGAGTTAACATCTCACACTTTGAATATTAAACACTCTCCATTTGGTTCGTAGAATAGTCACTACATTATAACAAAGATCAAAGAACACATGGTTTTTCCTTCATGAATGAACTGTTCTAGAATCATGAATAACACTACAACGCCATACTCTTTCTAAGAGTCTTAAATTTCAATTGTTCAGGAATTATTATGCACATTAATAATCAAACTGTACATCAAAGATTTCAAGATCTAGAAATGATCGCGCACTCTGCCGATCTGTACTTCAAGAGTTAAATGCCAGGAATGAATCGTGCACACTGTTGCGGATTCAAGCGTCAATATTCAAAAGCCATGAAATGATCGCGCAACCTGCCGATCTGAATGCCAGGGTTTTCTATGTCAGGAATGAATCGCTCACACTGTTGCCGATTCGAACATCAAGATGCAAATGTCATGAAATGATCGCACACTGCTGATTTGAATGCCAAGAGTTTTAATGTCTGGAATGAATCGCACACACTGATGCCGATTCGAACATCACGATACAAATGCCATGAAATGATCGCGCACACTGCTGATCTGAATGCCAAGAGTTTTAATGTCCGGAATGAATCGCGCACACTGTTGCTGATTCGAACATCACAATACAAATGCCATTAAATTATCGTGTACACTGCCGACCTGAATGCCAAAAGTTTAATGCCAGGAATGAATCGCGCACATTGTTGCCGATTCAAACATCACAATGCAAATGCCATGAAATGATTGCGCACACTGCTGACCTGAATGCCAAGGTTAAATGCCAGGAAAAACCATCGCACACGCTCACGCAATTTCAGACTTAGGCCAAAACCTCAAATGTCACTGAAAACAGAGTCAGGGGCCTAACCCGACCACCGCCTTACCGCCCTGCTTGAGGATCACCAAGGTAATGAGGGCAGGCCTGGAAATGTCTAGGTAGGCCTCCGGAACGGGAGCTCAGGAAAATGCTGCTGCTCTGCATCAGGACCTCTGAATAGTGAGCACGTGGAACTGGGCTGGCTCCCTTAAATAGAGCCAAGCCCCGCCCATGCGCCACACCAAGCCATGCTGCAGGAAAGGCTTCTAGAAAGTCTAAGAATAGGGACCACTCCCTAACCACACCCTGTAAGTCTGCAGCAAAGCCTTGCAAATGAACAATACATTACAAACAGCATTAATTACTTTTCAAGGTAAAAGTTCTGCAATGCAAAAGGTTAACATACTGCATAGAAACACAATGCATGAATTATGACCCTGTATAAGAACTGGGTTTTTGCTTTTACGTTGCCGGTAGAGCGCGCACTGTCCTGATGTTGACAGTACTCCCCCATCCCAAACGCGCTCTAGGGCCTGGTTTGTCTGGATTTAGGTGATGAAAACGCCTCACTAGTCGTGGAGCATGAATATCAGATGCGGAGACCCATGAGTTGCTCTCTGGAATGTAACCTTTCCATGATATTAGATACCAGAGATTACGACCTCTACATTTTGAATCCAGCACCTGTTTTACTTCGTATTCCAATTCTCCTTGCATTAGAACTGGAGCTGGTTGGGAGCTGACTTTTTGGACAGCTCTTTTCAGGAGAGAAGTATGAAGCACTGGATGAATACATAGTGATCTTGGTTACTGCAGTTTATAGGTCACTGGATTGATTTGCTGAAGGACAGTGTAAGGACCTATGAATTTGGGATTAAACATATGTTTTTTCTTGAAATCAATATGGGGTGTGGAAAGCCACACTCTATCTCCTGGCTTGTATTGGGGTCCTTCACAATGTTTCTTGTCATAGTGCTTTTTATACGTTTGTTTAGCTTTATTTAGATGTTGTTGGATTTGTTTCTGGGTTCGATGGAGTTGTTGAATTGTCTCGGACAAAGCTGGTGTAAGAGAACTTTCTTGAGGAATCGTGATTGGCAAGGTATCAGGGTGCTAGCCAAATAGACCAAAAAGGGGCGTGACACCAGTGGAAGTATGATACGAGTTACTGTATGATAGTTCAGCTAACCAAAGCATTGATGTCCAAGAATGAAGTACTTTCTCAGCGTAAGCACGCAGAGATTGTTTCAGTGTATGATTTAGTCTCTCAGTTTGGCCATCTGTTTGAGGATGATGACTGGTAGACAGTGTAGATGTGACTTGAAGCGTTTTGCACCACGTTTTCCAGAAGTTGGAGGCAAATTGTGACCCTCGAACGGAGAGAATCATTTTTGGTAATCTGTGATAACGGACCACTTGATTTAAAAGGATTGTTGCCACTTCCCTGGAGCTGGGCAATTTCTTGCAAGCAATAAAATCTGCATGTTTAGTGAGACTATCTACCACCACAAGGATTACTGAGTGATGTTGAAAAACTGGTAGACCTGTAATAAAGTCTAATGAGATGTGCTCCCAAGGTCGAAGTGAAGTTGGGAGAGGATGTAACAATCCTTTCGGTTTTGAATTACTTGTCTTGATGCGAGCACAAACTTCACAGTTAGCTACCATTTGCTTGACGTCTTTTATCAAAGTAGGCCACCAAACGTAGCGTTGGATTAATTCAAGAATTTTAGGAATACCTGGATGACCTGCCGTAGGTATAACATGCAACCAATGAAACACTAACTTGCACAACTTGGTAGTTGGAACAAATAAACGTGCATCGTGAAAAGGTAGACCTTGTTTGAATGATCTTTTGGGATCTGCTTGAGCTCATGTCTGCCATTTTTCAATGGTGAAGGAATTACGGACTTCTTTATAGAAAATCTTCGCTTTTGATGATGCAGAGCAATGATAGCTCTGGGAGGCTGGATTACGGGTAACATGGTAGATTCTTGTCAAGACAAAGCATCCGCTTTACGATTATCTTCACCTGGACGGAAGGTTACCACAAAATCAAACTCAGCAAAAAACAACATCCATCGTAATTGCAGAGGAGTCAAAAGTCTAGCTGAACTCATGAACTGGAGATTACGATGATCTGTGTATACTGTGATAGTATACTTGGTGCCTAACAAATGGTGTCTCCATTCTTTGAAGGCATCACGGATTGCCAGAAGCTCTTTCTCAGCAATGACATAATTTCGTTCAGCTTTGTTCAGTTTTCGAGAAATGTCAGCTACAGGATGTAGTTGACCAGTATCTTTACTACGTTGCGATAATACTGCACCAATTGCCACATCTGAAGCATCTGCTTCCACTATGAATGGACGCTCAACGTTGGGGTGAGTCAAGACTGGGGCAGTGGAGAAAGCTTCCTTTTAGGTTGAAAAAGCTCTGTCAGCTTCTGGAGACCATACGAATGGTTCTTTCTTTCTTAACAACTTAGTGATTGGTGCCACTGTCTGAGAGAAATGATTTATGAACCTGCGATAGAAGTTTGCAAAACCTAGGAAACACTGCACATCTCGAACAGTCTTTGGAGTGGGCCAATCAGCTACTGCTTGTACTTTTCTTTCTGCCATGACCATACCTTGAGGGGTAAGGATGACCCCTAAAAACTCAACGGTGGTAACATGAAATTCACATTTGGTCAATTTGCAATACAGATTATGTTTTTTAAGGGCTGAGTCAGAATAGATTAAAATATCATCGATATAGACTATTGCAAATAGAACTAGATACTCTCTAAGGACGTCATTCAGAAAGAATTGAAATGCTGATGGAGCGTTACAAAGTCCGAAGGGCATGACTGTGTATTCAAATAGACCATATCGGGTTTTAAAGGCAGTTTTCCATTCATTGCCCTCTCTCATTCTGACCAAATGGTAAGCACCTTTTAGGTCTAACTTAGTGTAGATCTTTGCTTTTTTTACTCAATCCAACAAGACAGGAATCAGAGGTAATGGGTATTTGTTCTTGACTGTGATTTTGTTCAATCCTCTATAGTCTATACAGGTTCAAAGATCCCCATTGGCCTTGGGGACAAAAAAAAGAGGAGAAGCTGCAGGAGACTTGGAAGGGCGAATGAAGCCATTAGCTAGAAATGGATCTAAGTATTTTCTTAGGTGTTGATCCTCATGTTCTGACATGGCATACACACGACAACTAGGGAGTATAGCACCAGGAGTTAGATCAATTTGACAGTCATAAGGTCTGTGAGGTGGCAAGGTCTCTGCTTCTCTTTCATGAAATACATCTACATAGGATGAGTACTGCCAGGGCAGCGTTACATCTTTTTGAGAAGCTGTGGATATGTGAGATTTGCAAGGATTTGTGACTCTAGATGTCTGAAGACATTTTTCATTACACAAGATGGAGGAGAACAGGACTTTCCGTTCTGACCAGTTTATTTCAGGGTTATGATAAGTCAACTACAGTAGTCCAAGGATAATGCCATACTGTGGAGCATGGATGACATCAAAGATGATTTTTTCTTCATGCTTGGTATCCTAATTCTCCCCATTAGAGGTCACCGACAAGAGGACAGTTTGAAGAGTTACTGGGCCTCCAGTTAAGAGTTTTCCATCTACGGCTTGTACTATTTCTGGTGTTTTCTTCTTGATGCATGGGATCCCCCATGTTTGAACCAATTGTGCATCAACAAAGTTACCAGTAGCCCCAGAATCTACTAAGGCTTTATTGAGATAGTTCTTTTTCTTTACTTGTACTTTGATGTCTAACTTGAGATGCCTTGACTGTGAAGGGTCCATAGTGACACCCAAGAGCAACCCTTCTTTACATCTTGGGTGTGTCTAGTTTTCCTGCTCGATTTGTACATTTGCTTCAATTTTCTTGATGGGACCTTGTTTGCTTTTTGGTTTGATCGGACACTCTTTGGCAAAGTGGACCTTGCGCCCACAATAAAGACATTGTCCGTTCTTTCTAAGTAGGTCTTTTTCTTCTTTTGTCAAAGGCCACCAGATAGTTCCAATTTCCATTGGTTCATGATTGTTCTCTTTCTGAACTCTTGATTCTCTACGTTCATGAACACGCCAGGAATATTTCTCAGGCTTTTTGTGTGTTCCCTGTCGTTCTGCAAGATGATGGTCAATTCTCAAAACAAGGTTTATCAGATCTTGACAATCTGTAGGTTGAGGATCGATCAGGGCAAGATTGTCTTTTAACTCATCTATGAGTCCTTGGTAGAACAGGGCTGCTTGTTTTTCTTCAGGCCAGGATGTCTCTGCTATCAGCTGGTTAATGTTCGCCAAGTAGGAAACCAAGGCCCTCATTACAACCCTGGTGGTCCAAGACCGCCAGGGCTGTTTTGGCTGAAGCACCGCCAACAGGCTAGCAGTGCTTGCAGCGCTGCCCAGGGGATTACGAGTCCCCCTACTGCCAGCCTTTTCCTGGCGGTTTGAACCGCCAGGAAAAGGCTGCCGGTACGGGGAGTTGCGGGGTCCCTGGGGGCATGGGCAGTGCAGGGGCCCCCTGCCAGGGTCTCGTGCAGCTTTTCACTGTCTGCATAGCATAGCATAGCTCCCATGTTGCGGCCCACATCCCCGCTGGGCCGGCGGGGATGTAATAATGGGCACCGCGGGAGTGCGGCCGCATTCACGGCCGCACGGCGGTTAAAACCAATGTTGTAATGACCCCCTTAGTCTTTATTGCCTTGACACAATTCTAACAGTTCTCGGTCTGCTGCTAGAGTCACTGTTCTTCGATCAAACACTCTTTCAAATTCATGGTCAAAGTTTCTCCAATTATAAAGCAGGGGACTGTATTCACGCACAAGAGGAATTTCCCAGGTGGCCGCGTCTCCAGTCAGATAAGATAGCAGGAAGGCCACCCTGGATTGGGCATACAGGGAAAGTGTTTGGTCGACAGGTAAAATGCAATTCTACTTGAGTCAAAAAGGGTTGTGCTTTCAGAGGATCACCAGAAAACCATTCTGGAGGAGCCAGAGGAATGGCTGGGGGACCGTTGAGGGAAATGTTAGTTGGAGGATTAACTCCTGAACCTTGAGGAGGAGGACCAAGCCAACCTGCACCCAGAAGACCCTGCTCCTTCTTTTCTACTCTGTCTTGTAACTGACTCCTTCTTTCAGCTAAGCTGGTCGCTATATCTTTAGATGCTACTATATCCGATTGGAGCTGTGTGATAACCTTAACTAACTCATCCAATGTGGCCATATTGAGAACATAGCGCAAACCAGGAGGATTAAAATTTGTGGGCTCACTATTCTGTCAGGGAGACCAGATCCTCTGGGTTTGCGCATGTTCCCAACATGTCCACCTCTTGGCAGCTCCAAACTCCACTAGATATTATATCACAGAGTTAAAGAATGGCCAAGTGGGGGAATGGGTTTTGGGTTGGGAACAGCGGGGAAGGAGACCTGTGGAAGCAAGAGTTAAACAACACAATTGCAAGATTAAACACAATGACTTTCAATAAGCTTTGTTTTCAAATAACATTATACTAAGAACTTGAATGGCCTAGAATTTCACTATAACTAGGCCTCAGAAATCCGGGTACCTGGAAATCAAGAAGGATTATTCAAACTGTCATATGAGCATTCCAGAGTTAACATCGCACACTTTGAATATTAAACACTCTCCATTTGGTTCTTAGAATATTCACTACATTATAACAACGATCAAAGAACACATGTTTTTTTCTTCATGAATGAACTGTACTAGAATCATGAATAACACTATAACTTCACACTCTGTCTAAGAGTCTTAAGTTTCAATTGTTCAGGAATTATTATGCACATTAATAATCAAACTGTACATCAAAGATTTCAAGATCTAGAAATCATTGCGCACTGTGCCGATCTGTACTTCAAGAGTTAAATGCCAGGAATGAATCATGCACACTGTTGCGGATTCAAGCGTCAATATTCAAAAGCCATGAAATGATCGCCCAACCTGCCGATCTGAATGCCAGGGTTTTCTATGTCAGGAATGAATTGCTCACACTGTTGCCGATTCGAACATCAAGATGCAAATGTCATGAAATGATCGCGCACACTGCTGATCTGAATGCCAAAAGTTTTAATGTCTGTAATGAATCACGCACACTGATGCTGATTCGAACATCACAATACAAATGCCATGAAATGATCGTGGACACTGCTGATCTGAATGCCAAGAGTTTTAATGTCTGGAATGAATCGCGCACACTGTTGCCGATTCGAACATCACAATACAAATGCCATTAAATTATCGTGCACACTGCCGACCTGAATGCCAAGAGTTTAATGCAAGGAATGAATCGCGCACACTGTTGCCGATTCAAACATCACGATGCAAATGCCATGAAATGATTGCGCACACTGCCGACCTGAATGCCAAGGTTAAATGCCAGGAAAACATCGCACACGCTCACGCAATTTCAGAATTAGGCCCAAAACTCAAATGTCACTGAAAACGGAGTCGGGGGCCTAACCCGACCACCGCCTTACCGCCCTGCTTGAGGATCACCACGGAAATGAGGGCAGGCCTCGAAATGCCTAGGTAGGCCTCTGGAACGGCAGCTCAGGAAAATGCTGCTGCTCTGCACCGGGACCTCTGAATAGTGAGTACGCGGAGCTGGGGTGGCTTCCTTAAACAGAGCCAAGCCCCGCCCACGAGCCACACCAAGCCATGCTGCAGGAAAGGCTTCTGGAAAGTTTTAGAATAGGGACCACTCCCTAACCACACCCTGTAAGCCTGCAGCAAAGCCTTGCAAATGAACAATACATTACAAATAGCATTAATGACTTTTCAAGGTAAAAGTTCTGCAATGCAAAAGGTTAACATACTCCATAGAAACACAATGCATGAATTATGATCCTGCATAAGAACTGGGTTTTTGCATTTACGTCGCCCGTAGAGCGCTCACTGTCCTGATGCTGACAACTGGTGACTCTATAGAATTACCTACACAACAAGGCTGCTTAAGAATGTTTGTGATGATCCAACACATATGTTGGTGTTGTATTGCATTTAACGGGCCCAATACTGTATTTCCAAATGCCAAAATAGCAGATGAATGACCTACCTCACTGGATACTAGGAACCGCCCATGCTGCCAACGGAATTCATCCACATCGAGGGTGGTTTCAACCGTGCCAGACACACCTGTAGGCTAACATTGTTGCATGTGGTGGTCACGGGCCAAAGGCTGTACCCATCAGCGGTGATGACCGCATACGTGGCATACGTGTACACCGCATTTTGCAAATTTGCTCACTTGACTCGTGACACTGCTGCCATCAATACTTACACCACTTCAGCTGCTGTGTGTCACCTGTAGGAAAATCATGCAACAGCCAGCAGGTGAAAGTGCCCCTGCCTTCTCTTCAGAGGATTTAGAGTAGCTTGTGGACAAGGTCCTTCCCCTGTATGATCAGCTCTGTGGTTCACCAGAGGAGCAGGTAACAACCTCATTTGACTCAGTTCAACACCATTATTTCCCTCCTCTCAGGCTTCAATGTACCACCTTGTGCCAGTTAGGCTTATTGTGTGCCTTTTGTCACATTTTGGGTGGCATAAATGGATGTTCATGGAGCAGGTATTGGAGAAATTGCGGATGTATTGCCCATTCACATTGTGTTGTGTGATGTGTTTTGGAGCCTAGATCATCCCTGTGTTGTATTCACATAATCTAGAAAAGGAGACTTTACAGCCATGCAATGACACATCAATTAATTTTATGGTTGTAAATGTAAAACAACATGTATGTGCGTGACAGCATGAGCTGTGTATGCATACTGTTTGAGTGATTTGAGGATCTTGTAAGCAATGTCTATAAGACCACAGATCACTCAGCCCACATCTGGCCTTGTCAAGCCATTGTATGGAGGCCCCAAGCCACATGGATGATGGCCATGTGATATACTGTCATGCATGGAAGTGATGGAAATGTGAGTCATGTAGGTTCTGTATGCTGAGTCTGCTGGGAAATATATCTCCCAGTATGGGGGCATAGTACAGGCTGGGGTAGGGTTACTGTGGCTTTGCAACCGTGGCACTGTGCCCACTCTCTGTAGACCTGCAGGTCATATTATGTGGCCAATATGAGGCTCTAGTCGCAAGACTTGGCCTGAATGCCTTAGTCCATTGACTAGATTAGCAATTGGATACTGAGGTAAATCCCTGAATTAGTATCATTGCATCATTGTCAATGTGTGTCATTGACTTATGACAGGTCCCTTACTCCCACAGCTCTGTTGTCACCTTTCCATAAGTCATATTTGTCCAGTACAGGTGTATTGTACAAGTGACAAACCCACAGTGCAGATATTTTGTAGATTCCAGGGAGGCCATGACATGTGATTCAGTAGCTCGGTTCCATGCAAACAAATAGACCAAACAGACCTTTGTATGTTGGATGCTATCTCTGTAGGTTTGCCACATATGGTCAAAAGTGTGTTCTGTGGTACCAGTACATACCATTCAAACCCATCCTGAAGTGGCATGAGTCTACACTGGTTAGACCACATGTCCACACATGCACAAGGAAGATACTTTCTGTGCCCTCCCCATGGCAGCTCTTTCATTGTCGCCCAAGTCTTAGGGTGAAGTCTGTACTATGGTAGTTGCCTATAGGGACTGTTTGCAGTGAGTCAATGTTACAGAGTGTAAATATGTCTGTCCAGTCAGGCCCAAGGAGTTTACCCTTCAGAAGGCCACAATGGTGTGTTTTGTTTCATTGTGGCTCACATCACTGTACGTGTTGCTTGAGCCTGGGCTGCCTGATGTCAGAAGGCTTAGTCTGCAGATGAGTCCAAAAGTGTGTACTCATGTCCCTGTACTCATCAGAATGTGTGCTTTACACTTTTGGTGCGTTGACAAAAGTTGAACATTTTGGTGCTTCTGACATGTGTGTGACACAACCATTTGGGCAAAAACTTGTGTTTGTAACCTTTTAGTTTGTCTCTTGGATCCATATAGATAAACAACCATCAGAAGAAAGGGATTTGGAGAGCCATCACCCGGAAGGTATAGACCCTGGGAGTCCATAACCGGCAGAGTGGCCACTGTCGGAAGAGGTGGGAGGAACTGAGACACTGGGCTCAGAGTATCACTGAGGATCAGCTGGGACTGTCCCCCCAAAGTTGTGGGGGCACACATCTGAGCCTGACCTCCCCCCTAATGGCCAGCATTCTGGCTGTGGCCTACCCAGACCTTGATGGCATTTGAGGGCAGCACAGCAGCTACAAGGGGGTGAGTGTAGGGCATGCTCCTGCCTGTAACATTGCCAGGTTGATGTGTTATGTTCTGCCATCTCCTCTTGAAGATTGGGGATGGGCCATGTGTGACACATAAGATGAGTAACTGTTTGTGTAGGTATGGAAGTTGGTGTATGCTGGTGTGCCTTACCTGTTAGCCCAGTGACTTAGGACACAACCAATTTACTCTCCAGGGCCAACACATGGTTGGGTACAGTGATCAACCAGGTCATGTTGTTTGTTGCTGTGTGCATAATTTATACACAACAGTCCACTACTCTTCAATGTGATAGCCCAAACAAAATGAAATGATAGATCACTGTCCCCAGCCATGTGTCTGCTCAAGTGAGTAGATTTGTATCTGTTTCCCAGAGGCCACTGTTCTTCACTGTGTCCCAAGTGCTGGTGCCTCACTTTTGCCTGTCATGTGAAGGTGGCCATCATACATTTAGCAGAGAATACATTGCTATTTGGGTGCTGTTACAGAGCAATGCGCTCCCTTGCTAAGTGGTGAATGTCCATTGACATGATTTTGGTGACATCACTGTTGCATCATTCCTTGTACCTACATGTCAGTATGTGTTCCTTTCACTTTTGCCAAATCATTTTCACTGCTATTTCATGCATGGTCTGCCTGTCTTTATGGGATGAATTTCCTCACATTTGTGTGCACGCTAACATGTGTTTGGAAGTAGACATATGTGATGGGGCTACAGTTCATGTGGTGCCACAGACAGGAGTGTGTCACTGTTGTTTCATGGCTCATTCATACCCTCGCCCATTATTGCATGTAATTTGGCAGATACAACTGCAGTATCAACAAAAGACATGAGAGGTAAGACTGCAGTTTCTAACCACAATGTGCATTTCAATGCCATTGATGTAGATTTATGTAAAGTGCTTTGCACATGTGAAATGGTAAAGGTTTGTTACCTAAGTGTTGACATGCATTATGGCTTGCCATTATGTGAGAATCATATGTGGTTGTGTACAACCATTCAGCCAAGGGAATCTATGTTTGCATGACAAAAAAAATCCAGCGATATGGCTTCCCATTGGGTAACATGTTAAGTGCCTTCTACAAGTACTTGAGAATCCTTGGGCCTTTACAACATTCAAAGGACTATTGGCTTCTTCTGATGCAATATGAGTATGGTATTGTCAGGAGTACCAATCAAGAGACGTGTTATGCCTGGGGCTAGGTGATTAATTGTGGTGGGGATTTTGTAGATATATTGCCAGTTTTTCTTTGGTAAGGGATGCAGGAGTAGGGGGTAGTTGCTTTGAGCATTTCAGGTTGAATTTAGATTCCCTCTCCCTCATGGTTGATTCCCTGGTGTCTGACATATTGAGAATGAGTAACAAACCAAAATTGTATCATGGTCAGAAATTGAGCACTGTTAGTGGTGTTCTGCACCTCTTGGTGGAAGACAAGGAAGCACAAGAGATGTTTATCATCAGTAGCTGAGATGTGCAGAAAAAGATCTGTTGGTGAGCGACTTTGCACATGGGTTTATTTTCGCACCAGAGAAGAATCAAACAGAGATATAGGGAAAGATCACTATCTTGTGTGGCTAGAGTACAACAATACTGCAGAGGGACATTCATGGGTTTATGTGCACCAGGAGGGGGCATTTTTCAATCAATCAATCAATCAATCAGTCAATCAATCACTCAAGATTTACGACTAATCACCCGATACGGTATCCAGGCACTTGCAGGTCCTAGAGGCTTATTTGAACAGCCAGGTCTTGAGGGCCATTTGGAATTATGGAAGTGAGGTGATGGTCTAGAGGTGCACGGGGAGGCTGTTCATGGTTTTTGCTGCGATGTGAAAGAAAAAGCATCCTCCACTTCTGCTTGGTAAATTCTGGGATTATGGGCAAGTGAAAGGCAGGCAGATCGTAGTCTTCTTGCCGGTTGATGAACGTTCAGGCAGTGGTTAATGCATGCGGGTCATTGGTTGTTTAGAACCTTGTGTGCATGGGCCAGCAGCTTCAATTGGCATCTCTTAAGTACAGGGAGCCAGTGGAGTTGCCTGAGGTGGGGTGTGATGTGGGTTTGTTAGGGAAGGCTGAGGATGAGCCTGGCTGGGGAATTCTGTATGGTCTGAAGTCTCTGTAGGAGGTGTGCAGTGATTCCTATGTGGAGGGTGTTGCTATAATCCAGTTAGCTGGTGATGACGGCCTGTGTCACAGTGCATCTCATGTATGGGATAGCCACTTGAAGATCTTACGTAGCATGCACAAAGCAAGGAAGCAGACGGAGGAGATGGCGTTGATCTGTGATTCCTTATGAGCTGGTGGTCAATGATGATTCTGAGGTTTCTGGCATGACTGGAGGGATGGGTGCGGGACCTAGGTCTGATGGCCACCAGGAGTCGTTCCATGTGTTGTTGCTGTTGCCAAAGATCAGGACATCTGTATTGTCCGTTTTCAGCTACAGGCAATTGTTCTTCATCCAGTCAGCAATGCTTGTCATGCCTTTGTGGAAGTTGGTTCTGGCAGTGGAGGGGTTGTTGGTGAGTGAGAGGATGAGTTGGGGGTTGTCTACATAAGAAATTATGTTGAGACTGTGAGATCTGGTGATGTTGGCCAGCGGGGTCATCTGCGTTGAAGAGCGTGGGGCTGAGAGATGAGCCCTTGGAGACACCGCTGGTGATCTCCCTGAGTTTGGATGTGAAAGACGGGAGGTGGATCCTCTGAGTTCTTCCGGTGAGGAAGGAGTTGATGCGTTTGAGCGCATCCCTTTGAATGTCGATGTGGGGGAGTCGTTCAATCAGCATGTGGTGGGATAAAGTATTAAAGGCTTCTGAGAGGTTGAGGAGGATCAAAGCTGCTGTTTCTCCTTGGTCGAAAAGGGGTCGGATGTGGTCGGTGGTTGCAATCAGTGCAGTTTCAGTGCTGTGATTGCTGTGGAAGCCATATTGGGAGGTGTCGAGTAGCTGGTTCTGCTCTAGGAAAGTCATGGGCTGCTTTTTGAAGATCTTTTCCAGTACCTTTGCTGAGAATGGGAGCAGAGAGATTGGCGGGTAGTTTTGGGGTTTGCTGGGGTCAGTGGAGGGTTTTTTGACAAGTGGTCTGACCAGTGTATTTCTAGTCATCAAGAAATATTGCAATCGTGATAGAGGTGTTGAGCAGGATGGTGAGTTCCTGGCAGATCCTTTGGCTTCCAAGGTTGAAGAAATAGAACAGGTATGGGTCTATGGGAGCTCCTGAGTGGATAGATTTCATGGTCGAGGTGATGTCCTGGGTGGAGAGGATATTTCAGGTGGTCAGTGTGTGGTCTGTGTCAGTTACACTGGTGGCATATCTGTTGAGGAAGTCCAAAGGTGTGAGCTGGGGTTGAAAGTTTCAGTATATGGTTGCCATCTTGTTGAGGAAGAAGTTGGTGTGGTTGTAGCAGAGAGCCTGTGAGTGTGTGATGTTTTCACTGGCAGCCAGGTTAGAGAATTTCTTAATGATGTTGAAATGTTCCTTGATGTTGTTGGAACTGGCTTCAATGCGTGGGGCAAGGACTGTCTTCTTTGTTGTCCTCAGTAAGTCGTGATATAGGTTGAGGGAGGTTTTGAAGGCTGCTCTGTCGGAGGTGTCCTTGCTGGTGTGCCATCTTCTCTCCTGCTGTTTGTTGTCTTGTTTCTTAACTGTTCTGAGTTCCTGGATGTACCAGCTGGCCTTTTTGGAGGATTGTCTCTGGATGTTGAGGATGATGCTGTTGATGCAAGTGGAGATCCAAATGCTGACATTTTTCACTTCTTGTTGGAGGTTGATGGTGGTAGTGGGGTTGGAGGTGTTGAGGGCATCCACCCAGCTGGTCTCTGAGATTTTGTTCCACCTCCAGTGGGGTGAGCTGGTCTTCTTGGGGGTGGAGGTGTGGGGGTTGGAGATGCTGAAGTGGACGATGGAGTGTTCAGCCATGTGAGCTGTATTTGATGCAGTTGCTGGAGGTGAAAATGGGGTCCAGCATGTGTTCTGCAGGTGTGTACAATTGTGAACGATCTGGGTCAATCCAAGGCTCCTCATACTGTTGAGGAGGTATGTAATGCTGTTGTCATTTGGGGCATCGATGTGGAAATTTAGGTCGCCGAGGAAGATGTAGTCCTTGTAGTCTATGGGTAGTGGAGGAATGAAATATGCAATGGTGTTGCCGAAGCTGGAATATATGCCTGGGGGTCTGTATGCAAGGGTGCCTCCGATGGTCATCTGTGTGGAGCTTGAAATGAAGATGTTCCATTGGGTGGTGGTGGTGAACTGTATTGTCTCTTTGAGGATGATGGCTGTTCCTCATTTCGGTTTGGTGCAGTCCTGGTGAGTGATTATATATTCATTGGGAATCACTGTGGCAATATCTTGGGCAGAGCTTCTGTTGAGCCAGGACTAGATGAGGAAGACAATGTCAGATGCAAGGGTGGTAATGTGATCCCATATTTCAGTGGAGTGCTTGCATAGTGAGTGGATGTTGAGAAGGATATATGCGAGTTGGTGTTTTTGTTCAGGTTGTGTCTCTGGTGTGTGTGGGGTGGGGTGGGGCTGGTTGGTGGGCTGGTGTGTGTGGTGTGGCAGATAAAGTGGCAGTGGGTGCAGGTAAAAGGTCATAATGTGGAATGTGGGTCAGTGCTGTGGCAGTTTATTGCAGCATCAGGGGTTGAGGGTGTAGAGCTCAGCGATGGTGTATCTTCAAGAGGAGTGAGAGCCAGGGGTCGGGCAGTGGGTGCCGTCCAGGCACAGACAGGCTGAGATGGCTTGACTTTGGTTTGCCTATGGCAGGCCAAAGGCATGCCAAATGCATGCGCCTGCTGCACGGTCATGATGTGTCCTGCATTAAGTAAGTCTAGGGGTGGGAAGGACTTCTGTTGGCATGTAGAATGGTGTGTGGGAAAACCTGATTGGGAAAACCCCAGTAGGAAAACCCAGACAGCTGGCAGGCTAAGGGGGTGATTCTTACAAACAGTTAGGAGCGCACCTGCCTGACATCCCAGCAATTAATCTGCCCCATTGCATCATGGTAGATGTAGTATCTTCAAAAAACGAACTCCATTAATTTTTAAATATTTCACCTTTAAGTAGGTACAGCCTTTACTGTGCATCTCTGGACACATGTGTTTCTGGGTTAGTCCCTTCTTCAGCAGAGAACATATTTGTGGGGTGCTGGGAATGCTGCCATAAATCACCCGGTTTCAGTACCTCTTTCCTGGCATGCTGGTGCCTGCTCCAGAGCTCGTCAGCCCAGTAGCTCAAGGGAGCCTTTAAAGTCACAAACAGTTAGGAGCGCACCTGCCTGACATCCCAGCAATTAATCTGCCCCATTGCATCATGGTAGATGTAGTATCTTCAAAAAACGAACTCCATTAATTTTTAAATATTTCACCTTTAAGTAGGTACAGCCTTTACTGTGCATCTCTGGACACATGTGTTTCTGGGTTAGTCCCTTCTTCAGCAGAGAACATATTTGTGGGGTGCTGGGAATGCTGCCATAAATCACCCGGTTTCAGTACCTCTTTCCTGGCATGCTGGTGCCTGCTCCAGAGCTCGTCAGCCCAGTAGCTCAAGGGAGCCTTTAAAGTCACAAACAGTTAGGAGCGCACCTGCCTGACATCCCAGCAATTAATCTGCCCCATTGCATCATGGTAGATGTAGTATCTTCAAAAAACGAACTCCATTAATTTTTAAATATTTCACCTTTAAGTAGGTACAGCCTTTACTGTGCATCTCTGGACACATGTGTTTCTGGGTTAGTCCCTTCTTCAGCAGAGAACATATTTGTGGGGTGCTGGGAATGCTGCCATAAATCACCCGGTTTCAGTACCTCTTTCCTGGCATGCTGGTGCCTGCTCCAGAGCTCGTCAGCCCAGTAGCTCAAGGGAGCCTTTAAAGTCATAAACAGTTAGGAGCGCACCTGCCTGACATCCCAGCAATTAATCTGCCCCATTGCATCATGGTAGATGTAGTATCTTCAAAAAACGAACTCCATTAATTTTTAAATATTTCACCTTTAAGTAGGTACAGCCTTTACTGTGCATCTCTGGACACATGTGTTTCTGGGTTAGTCCCTTCTTCAGCAGAGAACATATTTGTGGGGTGCTGGGAATGCTGCCATAAATCACCCGGTTTCAGTACCTCTTTCCTGGCATGCTGGTGCCTGCTCCAGAGCTCGTCAGCCCAGTAGCTCAAGGGAGCCTTTAAAGTCACAAACAGTTAGGAGCGCACCTGCCTGACATCCCACCAATTAATCTGCCCCATTGCATCATGGTAGATGTAGTATCTTCAAAAAACGAACTCCATTAATTTTTAAATATTTCACCTTTAAGTAGGTACAGCCTTTACTGTGCATCTCTGGACACATGTGTTTCTGGGTTAGTCCCTTCTTCAGCAGAGAACATATTTGTGGGGTGCTGGGAATGCTGCCATAAATCACCCGGTTTCAGTACCTCTTTCCTGGCATGCTGGTGCCTGCTCCAGAGCTCGTCAGCCCAGTAGCTCAAGGGAGCCTTTAAAGTCACAAACAGTTAGGAGCGCACCTGCCTGACATCCCAGCAATTAATCTGCCCCATTGCATCATGGTAGATGTAGTATCTTCAAAAAACGAACTCCATTAATTTTTAAATATTTCACCTTTAAGTAGGTACAGCCTTTACTGTGCATCTCTGGACACATGTGTTTCTGGGTTAGTCCCTTCTTCAGCAGAAGACTTTAAAGGCTCCCTTGAGCTACTGGGCTGACGAGCTCTGGAGCAGGCACCAGCATGCCAGGAAAGAGGTACTGAAACCGGGTGATTTATGGCAGCATTCCCAGCACCCCGCAAATATGTTCTCTGCTGAAGAAGGGACTAACCCAGAAACACATGTGTCCAGAGATGCACAGTAAAGGCTGTACCTACTTAAAGGTGAAATATTTAAAAATTAATGGAGTTCGTTTTTTGAAGATACTACATCTACCATGATGCAATGGGGCAGATTAATTGCTGGGATGTCAGGCAGGTGCGCTCCTAACTGTTTGTGACTTTAAAGGCTCCCTTTAGCTACTGGGCTGACGAGCTCTGGAGCAGGCACCAGCATGCCAGGAAAGAGGTACTGAAACCGGGGGATTTATGGCAGCATTCCCAGCACCCCGCAAATATGTTCTCTGCTGAAGAAGGGACTAACCCAGAAACACATGTGTCCAGAGATGCACAGTAAAGGCTGTACCTACTTAAAGGTGAAATATTTAAAAATTAATGGAGTTCGTTTTTTGAAGATACTACATCTACCATGATGCAATGGGGCAGATTAATTGCTGGGATGTCAGGCAGGTGCGCTCCTAACTGTTTGTGACTTTAAAGGCTCCCTTGAGCTACTGGGCTGACGAGCTCTGGAGCAGGCACCAGCATGCCAGGAAAGAGGTACTGAAACCGGGGGATTTATGGCAGCATTCCCAGCACCCCGCAAATATGTTCTCTGCTGAAGAAGGGACTAACCCAGAAACACATGTGTCCAGAGATGCACAGTAAAGGCTGTACCTACTTAAAGGTGAAATATTTAAAAATTAATGGAGTTCGTTTTTTGAAGATACTACATCTACCATGATGCAATGGGGCAGATTAATTGCTGGGATGTCAGGCAGGTGCGCTCCTAACTGTTTGTGACTTTAAAGGCTCCCTTGAGCTACTGGGCTGACGAGCTCTGGAGCAGGCACCAGCATGCCAGGAAAGAGGTACTGAAACCGGGGGATTTATGGCAGCATTCCCAGCACCCCGCAAATATGTTCTCTGCTGAAGAAGGGACTAACCCAGAAACACATGTGTCCAGAGATGCACAGTAAAGGCTGTACCTACTTAAAGGTGAAATATTTAAAAATTAATGGAGTTCGTTTTTTGAAGATACTACATCTACCATGATGCAATGGGGCAGATTAATTGCTGGGATGTCAGGCAGGTGCGCTCCTAACTGTTTGTGACTTTAAAGGCTCCCTTGAGCTACTGGGCTGACGAGCTCTGGAGCAGGCACCAGCATGCCAGGAAAGAGGTACTGAAACCGGGGGATTTATGGCAGCATTCCCAGCACCCCGCAAATATGTTCTCTGCTGAAGAAGGGACTAACCCAGAAACACATGTGTCCAGAGATGCACAGTAAAGGCTGTACCTACTTAAAGGTGAAATATTTAAAAATTAATGGAGTTCGTTTTTTGAAGATACTACATCTACCATGATGCAATGGGGCAGATTAATTGCTGGGATGTCAGGCAGGTGCGCTCCTAACTGTTTGTGACTTTAAAGGCTCCCTTGAGCTACTGGGCTGACGAGCTCTGGAGCAGGCACCAGCATGCCAGGAAAGAGGTACTGAAACCGGGGGATTTATGGCAGCATTCCCAGCACCCCGCAAATATGTTCTCTGCTGAAGAAGGGACTAACCCAGAAACACATGTGTCCAGAGATGCACAGTAAAGGCTGTACCTACTTAAAGGTGAAATATTTAAAAATTAATGGAGTTCGTTTTTTGAAGATACTACATCTACCATGATGCAATGGGGCAGATTAATTGCTGGGATGTCAGGCAGGTGGGCTCCTAACTGTTTGTGACTTTAAAGGCTCCCTTGAGCTACTGGGCTGACGAGCTCTGGAGCAGGCACCAGCATGCCAGGAAAGAGGTACTGAAACCGGGGGATTTATGGCAGCATTCCCAGCACCCCGCAAATATGTTCTCTGCTGAAGAAGGGACTAACCCAGAAACACATGTGTCCAGAGATGCACAGTAAAGGCTGTACCTACTTAAAGGTGAAATATTTAAAAATTAATGGAGTTCGTTTTTTGAAGATACTACATCTACCATGATGCAATGGGGCAGATTAATTGCTGGGATGTCAGGCAGGTGCGCTCCTAACTGTTTGTGACTTTAAAGGCTCCCTTGAGCTACTGGGCTGACGAGCTCTGGAGCAGGCACCAGCATGCCAGGAAAGAGGTACTGAAACCGGGGGATTTATGGCAGCATTCACAGCACCCCGCAAATATGTTCTCTGCTGAAGAAGGGACTAACCCAGAAACACATGTGTCCAGAGATGCACAGTAAAGGCTGTACCTACTTAAAGGTGAAATATTTAAAAATTAATGGAGTTCGTTTTTTGAAGATACTACATCTACCATGATGCAATGGGGCAGATTAATTGCTGGGATGTCAGGCAGGTGCGCTCCTAACTGTTTGTGACTTTAAAGGCTCCCTTGAGCTACTGGGCTGACGAGCTCTGGAGCAGGCACCAGCATGCCAGGAAAGAGGTACTGAAACCGGGGGATTTATGGCAGCATTCCCAGCACCCCGCAAATATGTTCTCTGCTGAAGAAGGGACTAACCCAGAAACACATGTGTCCAGAGATGCACAGTAAAGGCTGTACCTACTTAAAGGTGAAATATTTAAAAATTAATGGAGTTCGTTTTTTGAAGATACTACATCTACCATGATGCAATGGGGCAGATTAATTGCTGGGATGTCAGGCAGGTGCGCTCCTAACTGTAAGGGGGTGATTCTTGCCTTGGCGGGCGGCGGAGGCCGCCCGCCAAAGTACCCCCGCCAGAACACCGCACCGCGGTTGTCAGACCGCTGCAGTGATTCTGGGTTTTCCACTGGGCTGGCGGGCGACCGCCAAAAGGCCGCCCGCCAGCCCAGTGGAAAACAACCTTCCCACGAGGACGCCGGCTCCGGATGGAGCCGGCGGAGTGGGAAGGTGTGACGGGTCCAGTTGCGCCCGTCGCGAATTTCAGTGTCTGCTGAGCAGACACTGAAATTCTTTGTGGGGCCCTCTTACGGGGGCCCCGGCAGTGCCCATGCCAATGGCATGGGCACTGCAGGGGCCCCCAGGGGCCCCACGACACCCCATCTGCCGCCAGGAACAGGATGGCGGTATGGGGTGTCAGAATCCCCATGGCGGCGCAGCGAGCTGCGCCGCCATGGAGGATTCTTTTGGGCAGCGGAAAACCGGCGGGAGACCGCCGGTTTTCCACTTCTGACCGCGGCCAAACCACCGCGGTCAGAATGCCCTGCGGGGCACCGCCAGCCTGTTGGCGGTGCTCCCGCCAACCCTGGCCCCCTGGCCCCGTCGGTCCATCACAACTGAGGAACCTCTCAAGCAATGGGCTCTATTACAAGCCTAAGATACCCCAAATTTGGCCCAATTTATAAATCTCCGGCCTGATCAAAATGAATGCAGGAGTACCTGAGGATCATTGGGCACTTACTGGGGCAGAGAAGTACTTTAGCCCAACATTCGGACTGGTGCTCGAGAGCGATTCACCATCTTCATCGAGAGCCAAGATACGCACTGTGAAAAACATGTATTTGAATGTTAATGCATTATTTTCAATTTACATCTCATTGACAGGATAACCTAAATCAGCAGTTATTGACTTCACTTGTAGGCCTATAACATTTAAGTATGATGAACTACTGTAAAATTTTGTGTGCAGTGTATGTGCTATTTAATGTAGCCTTCATACTTTTATAATAAAAGCTTTTTTGTTTGCAAACAAGATTTGCTCTTGCAATGGTCTACTGACCCTAACTGGCCACCATACCTGTGACGACAACCTATTGCACTGAGTCACCATTGGTGACCTACTTCATTAATATTCATAATGTAGGTAGGATTATGACCCACACCAAATAAGAAGTTAGCGAACTAACTTATTATTAGGTAGGTCAGTTCATCAAGTACTTTGGTTGCAAAATTACTGATCATACATTTTCTGGATTTTTGTGACCAGATCTACGCTCATCTGGCACAAAGGCCCTCATTCCAACCCTGGCGGTCTCTGACCGCCAGGGCGGAGGGCAGCGGAAGCACCGCCAACAGGCTGGCGGTGCTTCCAGGGCTATTCTGACCGCGGCGGTAAAGCCGCGGTCAGAAAAGGGGAACCAGCGGTTTCCCTCCGGTTTTCCCCTGGCCCAGGGAATCCTCCATGGCGGCGCTGCTTGCAGCGCCGCCATGGGGATTCCGACCCCCTTCCCGCCAGCCTGTTTCTGGCGGTTTTCACCGCCAGAACCAGGATGGCGGGAACGGGTGTCGTGGGGCCCCTGGGGGCCCCTGCACTGCCCATGCCGCTGGCATGGGCAGTGCAGGGGCCCCCTAACAGGGCCCCATAAAGATTTTCACTGTCTGCTTTGCAGACAGTGAAAATCGCGACGGGTGCCACTGCACCCGTCGCACACCTGCAACTCTGCCGGCTCCATTCGGAGCCGGCTTCCTTGTTGCAGGGTCTTTCCCGCTGGGCCGGCGGGCGGCCTTTTGGCGGTCACCCGCCGGCCCAGCGGGAAAGCCAGAATGGCATCCGTGGTCTCCTCACCGCAGAGCGGCCTTTTGGCGGTGACCGCATGGCGGGCGGCAACTGCCGCCCGCCGCGGTCAGAATGACCGCCAAAGTCTCTTAACCTGAGACTGGGGCCATGCAGCTATCCTTCAGAAATTAACTAAAAACTGCATCTTCTCTTGAAACCTCTCTCACCCCACCCTAACTTCCCCTGAGTCCACCCCATCTTACTTTCTTTCTGCCGTACTATGCTACCGACTGCATGTGTACATTTGTATGCATCTTCTGCATGCACTCATGTCTTACTCCAGAATCAATTCCAAATGTTTCTCCATGCTTCTTTACCCCACATGCCTTAGCACACAACCACTGAGCTACGTAAAGCATCTTGCTGTCCAGCAGGGCTAGATTAAAGCTTCACAACTACCCCATTGTAATACAAACTCAGAAACTAGAATTCATATCTGTGTTTCAGAGAATGTTATTGAAGGACACTGAGGCGGTCATTACAACATTGGCGGTAAATGGCTCTTACCGCCGTGCAGAAGACCGCCAACACACCGCCGCGTAATTCCGCCACAGCTATTATGACCCACAGCTCGGAATCCGCCAAAATTCAGACACCCATACAAGTCCGCCACACCAAAGGTCAGTGATAAACTGGCGAAAACAAAACCTCCACCGTCCCGCCCAAATACGCCCACACTATCACGACACACGAATCCACGCGGCGGTCTTTCAACCGCGGTATTCCATTGGCGGTACACACCGCTACGCTCAAAATTCACACACGTTTACAAAACACAGCCACATTGGACAATTCAAAATACACACACCTGATACACATACACACACCACTCCCACACACCCATTACAATATAAAACACACACCCACATCACCCACAAACCCCTAAGACCACAATTACTGAGAGAAGGCCAGAGAGACACACTACAAACAACTACCAAGCATCCACAGGCACACAATACGATCACCCACATAACTTCCACGGACCTCACACAACACACCACTAAATACCACCCCACTTATCACTACACACACCACCCCACACATCACCCACACCACAGCACGGCAAAGACACCCCAGGTTCTCTGAGGAGGAGCTCAGGGTCATGGTGGAGGAAATTGTCCGGGTAGAGCCACAGCTATTCGGATCACAGGTGCAGCACACCTCCATAGCTAGGAAGATGGAGCTATGGCGCAGAATAGTGGACAGGGTTAACGCAGTGGGACAGCACCCAAGAAATAGGGATGACATCAGGAAAAGGTGGAACGACCTAAGGGGGAAGGTGCGTTCCGTGGTCTCAAGACACCACCTTGCGGTTCAGCGGACTGGCGGCGGACCCTCACCTCCTCCCCCACAACTAGCAACATGCAGGTCTTGCCGATTCTGCATCCTGAGGGCCTCGCAGGAGTAGATGGAGGAATGGACTCTGATAAGTCAAATCTTAACTATTACATCCCCCACCCTACCTGCATGCCATCACATACCCCCACCATCACCCTCACCCTCATCACTCCAACTCCTCACAAATGTCCCAACATCACAAACCACACATCCTAACACTAAGCCCTGCATGCATCAACAAAGCATGGACACCCATCACCAAAGCATGGCCACTGCACATACCCATACACCCCCCTAAACCACCATCACACAAGGTCCCACACAGGAATGCAAGCACTGTGGTACACAGTCACCCACCTATTGCACACCATGGCACACACAGATGTAATAAACATCCTTTTATACCCCTGCAGGACCCCTACCCAATGTCACCGGACAGTAGGGTCCACACATGTCCACACCGCCAACAGAAGAGGCCCGCAGAGATGACAGCAGCTCTGTCCAACTGGATCTAGATGACCAGCCCGGCCCATCAGGGACCTCGGGTCAGTCGGTTCCCCTGACACAGTCACAACCCACTACAGAGCTTTCCCCCTCTGGAAACACCAGCACAGCACCCACCCAACGGGCCCATACCTCTGTCCCCAGGACACGTCAATCAGCAGTGTGTCCACCACTACAGGGAACCCAGGCTAACCCACCACCCCAACAACAACAGGGACCTGGGGGCAGTGGTAGTGGGCACACGGTCCAGGGGACGGAGGCCCAGGAACACAGGGGAACTGGGAGGGCTGCTGTGCGACAGGGGGAGGACAGGCCAAGGGAACCCAGTCTTCACGAGGCCCTCTCCAACATCATGGGAGCCTACCACAACTCCCAGGAGACAATGGCAACAGTACTGGCCAAGTTTCAGGAGACCCAGCGCCTGCAGGAGGAACAGTATTTGGGCTTCAGGGAGGAACTCAGATCCATCAATTCCACCCTGGGCACCATCGTAGGGGTGCTGAAGGAAGTACTTAACATCAGGAGAGACACTGTGGCACAACAAGGGGCCCCTGACACTAGCCTGCACGATGAACTTCCCACCACCTCGGCCGGCGCTAGTGGACAGGAGGCACCGCCACAGGACGACCACACCAGCACTCCACCCCCTGCAGAGGGAGAACCACCCCGCAAATGGTCCCTGAGATCCAGGACAAAGACAGAGAACGATTCCAAGACCCCGCTAAGAAATGAGATCACCCTGAATGTCATCCTTCTGTCCCACTTCGTCACCCTGTCCATCCTCAAACTGCCCCAGCTCCACTTCCTATGCCCATTTGGGCAATGCACCTGTGGGACTAATAGACTGGACTCTGCCATGGACATTCCTCCACCATCACCCCTCACCATTTTACAACCCCCTCCAATATTGAGCACTTAAATAAACACCCTTGAAGCACAAAACAATCTGGAGTCAGTCTGTGATTTTGAAATAGTGTATTAGCAACTACAGTGACAAAATGCTCTTTCAAATGTAATGTCAACATACCTATGTTGTAGGAAGTTGGCTATGTATGCACTATTTCAAAGTAAGAAATAGCATGCACAGAGTTCAAGGGTTCCCCTTAGAGGTAAGATAGTGGCAACAAGAGATAATTCTAATGCTCTATTTTGTGGTAGTGTGGTCGAGCAGAAGGTTTATCAGAGGGTAGTGTTAAGCATTTGTTGTACACACACAGGCAATAAATGAGGAACACACACTCAAAGACAATTCCAGGCCAATAGGTTTTTGTATAGAAAAAAATATTTTCTTAGTTTATTTTAAGAACCACAGGTTCAAGATTTACAAGTAATACTTCAAATGAAAGTTACTTCACTTAGGTATCATAGGAAGTTTGAATCAGCAAAATAGCATGTATAGTTTTGGCAAAAATGGCAATAAGCTACTTTAAAACTAGACACAGTGCAATTTTCAACAGTTCCTGGGGTAGGTAAGTATTTGTTAGTTTTGCAGGTAAGTAAACCACCTACAGGGTTCAAAGTTGGGTCCAAGGTAGCCCACCATTGGGGGTTCAGGGCAACCCCAAAGTTACCACACCAGCAGCTCTGGGCCGGTCAGGTGCAGAGGTCAAAGCGGTGCCCAAAACGCATAGGCTTCAATGGAGAAGGGGTGCCCCTGTTCCAGTCTGCCAGCAGGTCGGTACCCGCGTCTTCGGAGGGCAGACCAGGGGGGTTTTGTAGGGCACCGGGGGGGAAACAAGTTAGCACAAAAAGTACACCCTCAGCGGCATGGGGGCGGCCGGGTGCAGAGTGCAAACAGGCGTCAGGTTTGCAATGGAGTTCAATGGGAGACCCAGGGATCTCTTCAACGAAGCAGGCAGGCAAGGGGGGTGGGGGGCTCCTCGGGGTAGCCACCACCTGGGCAAGGGAGAGGGCCACCTGAGGGTCGCTTCTGCACTGGAGGTCGGATCCTTCAGGTCCTGGGGGTTGCGGGTGCAGTGTCTTTACCAGGCGTCGGGTTCTTAGAAGCAGGCAGTCGCGGTCAGGGGGAGCCTCTGGATTCCCTCTGCTGGTGTCGCTGGGGCGGCTCAGAGGGGTCAACTCTGGCTACTCACAGGGTTGCAGTCGCCAGGGAGTCCTCCCTGTAGTGTTGTTTCTCCGCAGGTCGAGCCGGGGACGTCGGGTGCAGAGTGCAAAGTCTCACGCTTCCGGCAGGAAACGTGTTGTCTTTAAAAGTTGCTTCTTTGTTGCAAAGATGTTTCTTCTTTGGAGCTGAGCCGCTGTCCTCGGGAGTTCTTGGTCCTTTTAGATGCAGGGTAGTCCTCTGAGGCTTCAGAGGTCGCTGGACCCTGTGGAACGCGTCGCTGTTGCAGTTTTTCTTGAAGTGGGGAGACAGGCCGGTAGAGCTGGGGCCAAAGCAGTGAGTGTCTCCGTCTTCTCTGCAGGGCTTTCAGGTCAGCAGTCCTTATTCGTCTTAGGTTGCAGGAATCTATCTTGCTTGGTTCTGGGAGCCCCTAAATGCTGAATTTAGGGGTGTGTTTAGGTCTGGGGGGTTAGTAGCCAATGGCTACTAGCCCTGAGGGTGGCTACACCCTCTTTGTGCCTCCTCCCTGAGGGGAAGGGGGCACATCCCTAATCCTATTGGGGGAATCCTCCATCTGCAAGATGGAGGATTTCTAAAAGTTAGAGTCACCTCAGCTCAGGGCACCTTAGGGGCTGTCCTGACTGGCCAGTGACTCCTCCTTGTTTTTCTCATTATCTCCTCCGGCCTTGCTGCCAAAAGTGGGGCCGTGGTCGGAGGGGGCGGGCATCTCCACTAGCTGGAGTGCCCTGGGGCACTGTAACAAATGGGGTGAGCCTTTGATGCTCACCGCCAGGTGTTACAGTTCCTGCAGGGGGAGGTGAGAAGCACCTCCACCCAGTACAGGCTTTGTTACTAGCCACAGAGTGACAAAGGCGCTCTCCGCATGTGGCCAGCAACATGTCTGGTGTGTGGCAGGCTGGCAAAACTAGTCAGCCCACACTGGAAGTCGGGTATGTTTTCAGGGGGCATCTCTAAGATGCCCTCTGGGATGTATTTCACAATAAAATGTACCCTGGCATCAGTGTGCATTTATTGTGCTGAGAAGTTTGATACCAAACTTCCCAGTTTTCAGTGTAGCCATTATGGTGCTGTGGAGTTCGTGTTTGACAGACTCCCAGACCATATACTCCTATGGCTACCCTGCACTTACAATGTCTAAGGTTTTGCTTAGACACTGTAGGAGCATTGTGCTCATGCACCTATTCCCTCGCCTATGGTATAGTGCACCCTGCCTTAGGGCTGTAAGAGAGGGGTGACTTATCTATGCCGTAGGCAGTGTGAGGTTGGCATGGCACTCTGAGGGGAGTGCCATGTCGACTTAGTCATTTTCTCCCCACCAGCACACACAAGCTGGCAAGCAGTGTGTCTGTGCTGAGTGGGGGGTCCCCAGGGTGGCATAAGACATGCTGCAGCCCTTAGAGACCTTCCCTCGCATCAGGGCCCTTGGCACCCGGGGTACCAGTTACAAGTGACTTACCTGGATGCCAGGGTGTGCCAATTGTGGAAACAAAGGTACAGGTTAGGGAAAGAACCTTAGCAGGCCTCAGCACACTTTCAAATCATAAATTGGCATCAGCAAAGGCAAAAAGGCAAAAAGGCAAAGGGGGTAACCATGCCAAGGAGGCATTTCCTTACATATGTCACAAAGCTCTAGTCCATGAGGTTACAAAGCAGATGTCACACTGTGGGACCCACATCTGTGAAATCGTAAGGGAAAGTGACAACTCAGTGACCATACACTGGGTGAAAACGACAGACAGTAGAGAGGTAGTAGTGTTAAAGTACATGTAGTAGTCAGGTTTGTATTCTTACCTGTGTCTCACTAGAAATATTGCAGGATCAACGAGTTCCTGTTGTCGATGTCCTCTTCTTCTGCTTCATCATCTTCACTGTCCACAGGCTCCACAGCTGCAACAACACCGCTATCTGGACCATCCTCCTGCAGAAAAGGCACCTGTTGTCGCAAAGCTAAGTTGTGAAGCATACAGCAGGCCACGATGATCTGGCACACCCTCTTTGGTGAGTAGAATAGGGATCCACCTGTCATATGGAGGCACCTGAACCTGGCCTTCAGGAGGCCGAAGGTCCACTCTATTATCCGCTGAGTTCGCCCATGGGCCTCATTGTAACGTTCTTCTGCCCTTGTCCTGGGATTCCTCACTGGGGTCAGTAGCCATGACAGGTTGGGGTAACCAGAGTCACCTGCAAATGGCGAGGGACAACTGTTAGACACACATTAACTCTTAGGGATATCCCCAGACCCAGACAACTATTCCCACTGATTTGGTTCCAGGTGCTCACCTAGTAGCCACACACGGTGCCTCTGTAGTTGCCCCATCACATAAGGGATGCTGCTATTCCGTAGGATGTAAGCGTCATGCACTGAGCCAGGGGATTTGGCATTAACATGGGAAATGTACTGGTCTGCCAAACACACCATCTGCACATTCATGGAATGATAACTCTTCCGGTTTCTGTACACCTGTTCACTCCTGTGGGGGGGGGGGTACCAAAGCAACATGTGTCCCATCAATGGCACCTATGATGTTGGGGATATGTCCCAGGGCATAGAAGTCACCTTTCACTGTAGGCAAATCCTCCACCTCAGGGAAAACGATGTAGCTCCGCATGTGTTTCAGCAGGGCAGACAACACTCTGGACAACAAGTTGGAAAACATAGGCTGGGACATCCCTGATGCTATGGCCACTGTAGTTTGAAAAGACCCACTTGCTAGGAAATGGAGTACTGACTGCACCTGCACTTGAGGGGGGATTCCTGTGGGATGGCGGATAGCTGACATCAGGTCTGGCTCCAGCTGAGCACACAGTTCCAGGATTGTGGCACTATCAAGCCTGTAGGTGATGATCACATGTCTTTCCTCCATTGTCGACAGGTCCACCAGCGGTCTGTACACCAGAGGATGCCGCCATCTCCTCACATGTCCCAGCGGACGGTGCCTATGAAGGACAACAGCGAGCACAGAGTCAACCAACTCAGAGGTACGTACCCACAGCTTACACAGAACACGAATCATAATCTGAAATTTGGCCTGGTTGAGTGTTGAGGCAAGGCCTAGGTATGTGTGACGCAGTTAAAACTTAAGCCATGTGGGCCCCTGAAATGGCGGCCGCCTGACCTGTAAAGTGGGACAATGGTATGTGAGGTAACTGCGCTGGCGTTGTACACAGTCGCGGTAGGCGGTCCAAGACCGCAGCGCAATTCTGCATTGCTTAACATTGGACCCTATGTGTCCCAGGAGCCAATGACGATGTATGCCGGCGGTGACGGTACGCACCGCCACGGACGTGACTGCCATTTTCTATCTGTGCAATCACTCGATACCTGATCTTCGACAGGAGAGGACCTACACTGCAAGTGCTGCTGTGACCTCGGTCTGGAAGAGACAATGGCTCGTGCGTCTGGGGAAAGGGCCCCTGCCTTCACATCGGAGGAGTTGGAGAAACTTGTGGATGGGGTCCTCCCCCAGTACACACTACTCTACGGTCCTCCAGACAAACAGGTAAGTATACTGGGAGCATGCTGTATGGGCTATGCCTGTGTGGAGTGGGGTGTATGAAAGATGGGGGGGGAATTGAGGCATGCATGAAACGACGGTGAGTGCATGTGCCATATGGCAAGTGAAGGGATAGGGGCCAATAACTGTGACGGTCCATTTGGTAATAACTTTTCTTTTCCCCCTGTACAATTCATGTAGGTCAGCGCCCACCAGAAAAAGATATTTGGCGGGCCATCGCCAAGGACAACCGGACCCTGGGGGTCTACCACAGACAGAGCACCCACTGGCGAAAGAGATGGGAGGACATTCGCCGCTGGAGCAAGAAGACGGCGGAAGCCCAGCTGGGGATGGCCTCCCAACGTGGGAGGGGTGCCCGTCGCACCATAACCCCCCTAATGTTCAGGATCCTGGCGGTGGTGTACCCGGAGTTGGATGGGTGAGTGCATCACAGCAGCCACAATGGGGTGAGTACACTCTCATTCTGATGAATTTGCGCGCAGTGGAGGTGTCTGGGTGGGGGAGGTGGGCTGTGGGTTTCCCTAGGCCAGGGCGAGTGTGCTATTTAGGTCCCCTTGTTCTGGTAGACCCTGTGGCTCCCCACCTGTGTACAGTGTCAAGTACACCTAGTCAGGGTCCTGTGTCATCCATGTGTGCAGATGTCGGCCATAGCCTTGTAGGCCATGTCCCAGGGATTGAACAGTGGAGCCCAAGTGCGTGGCGTAGTTCAGGGGGCTTCTGTGTCTGTCGTGTCCGCCACCGGTAACAGTAATGCATGCACTCAACATGTCTTTCTTCTGTCCCCCCCCCCTTTTGTGGTCTCCCTGTTCTTGTGTGCATTAGCATCATCAGGCGGAGGAGCAGTGACACCGGAGCAGGAGGGAGCTGCATCCCACCTGGCCTTGGAGGTCGACACTACGGACCAGTGGGATGGAGGGCGAGGGGAGCTCCACGGCGGGATAGGAGCTGACACCAGTGACACGGACCCGTCCTCTGATGGGAGCTCCCTTGTGGTGGCGGCAACATCTGTGCCCCCCGCAACTACAGGTACAGCCGCCACCCCCCCTACAGCAGCGCCCTCCCAGCAGCCCCTCAGCCTTTGCCCCGTGCCCGTTCACCCAGGAGGGTGGGCATCACCTTCGCCCCAGGCACCTCAGGCCCTGCCCCAGTCAGCCCTGCTGCCCTCAGTGAGGAGGCCATTGACCGCCTCGGGTCCCTCACTGTTGGGCAGTCTACCATTTTGAATGGCATCTAGGGTGTAGAAAGGCAGTTGCAACAAACAAATGCATTTCTGGAGGGCATTCATTCTGGTCAGGCGGTCCTTCAGCGAGCTTTTCAGACTCTGGCCTCAGCACTGATGGCAGCTATTGTCCTTGTCTCTAGCCTCCCCCCTCCAACTTCCTCCACCCAGACCCAATCCCCTGTACCTCAGCCTATCCCAAGCACACCTTCAGACCAGAATGCACAAACGTCAACACACAAGGGAAGCTCTGGCAAACATAAGCACCACACATCCCACAGGCACTCACTCAAGCATCACACACATGCAGACACAGCAACATCCACTGCCTCCACTGTGTCCCCCTCCTCCTCGTCTCCCTCCTACCTCCCAGTATCGTCTACACTCACACCTGCATGC
This sequence comes from Pleurodeles waltl, assembly GCF_031143425.1. Taxonomy (NCBI): domain Eukaryota; kingdom Metazoa; phylum Chordata; class Amphibia; order Caudata; family Salamandridae; genus Pleurodeles; species Pleurodeles waltl. The sequence continues at coordinate 497,892,303 of NC_090445.1, forward strand.
ACTACATCTACAGCCACTACTTCCATCACCAGCACACCCACCACCACACCCCGATCACGTGCAGTCACCACCCCCACTGCCATTCACACGTCCCCTGTGTCCTCTCCCAGTGTGTCTGTGACGCCACCTTCCAAGATACACAAATGCAGGCACACACCCACCCAACAGCCATCCACCTCACGACAGCCTCCAGCGCATGCACCTTCACCCAAAGTCACCAAACGAACACCTCCAACAACCACAACCTCTTCCTCCACTCCCAAACCTCCTCCAGCTACCCGTCCCAGTGTTCCCAAGAAACCTTTCCTGTCCAACCTTGACCTCTTTCCCTCACCTCCCCCACCTCGTCCGTCTCCTAGGGCCGACTCTCCAGGTCCCAAACTAGCACCTCAGCCACAACATCTTCGGGACCAGTGGTGCCTGTAGTCACCGGAATCTGGAGTGCTCCGGCCACCAGGGCAGCCAGTGTGGCACGGAGCCACAGCACGGACAGTCCCCCACCTGTGAAGCATCAAAAGTTGGCCAGTGCCCGGCGGGAGAGGGGGAAGACTCCACCCACCAAAGCCACTCCCATGGGTACAGGTGGGAGTGTGGAGTCAGCTGAGACACCTTCCAAGGTGGGGAACAGCCACAAGAAAGTCAGCAAGTCTGGGAAGAGCAGCACAGCGGAGAAGACCGCCATCATCCCCGCTGGCCAGGAGGCCACCACCAGCCCAGCTGCCCAGGAGGCGACCACCATCATCCCCGCTGCCCAGGAGGCCACCGCCACTAGCCCTGCTGCCCGAGGCCACCGCCACCAGCCCTGCTGCCCAGGAGGCCACCACCACCAGCCCTGCTGCCCAGGAGGCCACCGCCAGCACCAGCCCAGCTGCCCAAAGGCTACTGCCAGCACCAGCCCAGCTGGCCAGGAGGCGACTGCCATCATCCCCGCTGGCCAGGAGGCCACCGCCAGCACCAGCCCCGCTGGGCCAGACAGGACCGCCAGCACCAGCCCCGCTGGGCCAGACAGGACCACCAACACCAGCCCCGCTGGGCCAGACAGGACCGCCAGCACCAGCCCCGCTGGGCCATGAAGGACCGCCAGCATCAGCCCTGCCGGGCCAGACAGGACTGCCAGCACCTGAGTCACTGCAAAGCACCCCGCCGCCACAAGCACCGCTGAACAGGGCACCGCCGCCACAAGCACCACTGAACAGGGCACCGCCGCCACAAGCACCGCTGAACAGGGCACCGCTGCCACAAGCACAGCTGAACAGGGCTCCGCCGCCACAAGCACCGCTGAACAGGGCACTGTTGCAACAAGCACCGCTGAACAGGGCACCGCGCTACAAGCACTACTGAACAGGGCATCGCCGCCACAAGCACCGCTGAACAGGGCATCAAGCCCCCTTCAGAACCAGTGGAGAAAGTCATCCACTACCTCTGTCCTTGGCAGGATGAAGCACTCTGGGCACAAAGCCCCCTCCAGAACCAGTGGAGAAAGGCATCCACTTGAGGAGACTGTGGCTTTGCACTCCCCAGGATTGAACAGTGGGCAAACCACCAACTGTAGAGACTTGAGAGACTGTGGCTTTGCACTCCCCAGGATGGAACAGTGGGCAAACCACCCACTGTAGAGACTTGAGAGACTGTGGCTTTGCACTCCCCAGGATTGAACAGTGGGCAAACCACCCACTGTAGAGACTTGAGAGACTGTGGCTTTGCACTCCCCAGGATGGAACAGTGGGCAAACCACCCACTGTAGAGACTGTGGCTTTGCACTCCCCAGGAATGCACAGTGGGCAAACCTCCCACTGTAGAGACTTGAGAGACTGTGGCTTTCCCCAGGATGGAACAGTGGGCATGTGACCCCCTCGTGGATTTGGCGTTATGCGCTCAACTGGCTGAGGTGCCTCCCCTTTCCCTTCCCCATGAGGTGCCTGTTGTATTGCTATCTGATGCCCCTGCAGGGTTCTCTCCGTCATGTTCGGGGATTGAGTGTGGGCCTCGCCCATACCGTGTGGGCCCAGTGTTCCACGGACTTCAATGGAGCACTACCTCGACTACTATTCTTGGTGTACATTTTGTTTATAGTGTATGTATATATATCTTTGCGTACTGGATTTTAATATATTACGATGGTTACACTCATTTTCTTTGGTCTTTGCATTCTTCCGGGGGGGTTGCGGGGTGTAACTGTAATGTATCATGCTGTATTAGTGTGTGTGTTGTCGTGGGTGAGGGTGGGGATTGGGGTGTTGCGTATTGCGTGTGTGTGTCCCTGGTTTTTCCCTCCCCCCTCCCCTGTGTCGTAGGTTCAGTACTCACCGTTGTCTTCGCCTCCGGCATTCGTGCTCCTGGTAGAGGAGCAAGAAGATAAGGGCTGGCAGGATCTGGAGATCGAGTTCCATGGCATCCGGATTCCTCGTGGGGTGTGTGGAGGTGAGCGTTTTCCATTCAAAGTCATGTTTCCGCCGTGTTTTTGTCCGCGGTGAATCCGCCCCAGGAAAGGTGGCGGATTGGTAGGTTTGATACTGTGGTCAGTACATTGTCCTCTGCCTGTCTGTTGGCGGTGACCACCGAGTTGTTTGTTTGTACCGCCGTGGTGGTCTGAGTGTTAAAGTGGCTGTCTTTGTTGGCGGTTTCCGCCACGGTCGTGATTCCATTTTTTTTCCGCCGGCCTGTTTGCAGTTTTACCGCCGCTTTAACACCGACCGCCATGGTTGTAATGACCACCTGAGTATTTAAATATATAAGAAAGGTACCTCTCCTGCATGTTTCTCGGTCCCCCAGATGCTGCAACCTCCAAGGAAGTCTGTTGCCTTGATATTAAACACATCTCTAAAGAAGAGTTCAATGGCATAGGGAAGATTTCTACTAAAATGTATATTTTGCATTCTGTGAAATGCTCAACCATGAAAGTCCTGTCTTTTGCAATCCTGGCTTGTCATTACACTTTGAAAAACAACATGAACTGTCTTCAGTTTTCCTTGTCAATATCCTTGTCTATTCATGTTTAACCTTATTTATTATGCTTGTGCAAGGGTTTCTACCCATCTACTGTTTTGCACGCGCCAACCACTCCCATTTACTCCAGGTTGCCCATTTGCCTGCTCAACCACTGTATATATACTTTTACTTACACTTCTAGTCTGCACAGAAACATCCGTTCTTCACAGTAAGGTTTCCTTAGCTATCACCATCAGGATTCTATGCATAAACCCACTACACACTCTACATTCTAGAGGTGTGCTGGTGTGATTTGTATTTGCATGTCCTACGCTACCATCACCTATACCACAGTTGATTGTCTTCAGTCAAAAATGTCTTCTTTACTATCTGACTTTATCACAAGTTTATGCTTTTTTCCTTCAAAGCATTAGAATGAAAAACAGCTATACCTTTTGTGGTCTTACCATTAAGCAATCTTAGAACAACATAGAACCCAGCCCCAACCTTTGCTACGTTCATGTTTTTTCAAAACTGTTTCAAAATTGCACAATGACACATTAAATCTCAATTATGTGGACCCAATGAGGAAAAGGACACTTCTAACGTTTTGAATTTTAAATACTGAATTTTAAGCAATATCGTTTTTTCTTTTCTAGCAACCTCATCACTTGTATCCTGAATGTGGTGGGACATACCTCCATCTTTACAGTATTCTGCAGTAAGCCACTTCTTACATATGACTTCAACCCTCCTTTCAAACAGGTGGTTGTTTAGTATCCAATAAAAATTTCTTATTGGCTCATGTTTTCAAAATATATTGGTAGACATCTCTTTACTACACTGACCTACCCTCCTTGCCGAGTTCCATGTAATTTACAAATGCAGCTCGTTTGCAATCACAATATATTGAAGCTAATTTTAGATTTCATTTTATATTTCAACACCTCCACTCCAAATAACATTTTACCGTTATGTTGACCAATTACCTGTGTAACCTTTCAATACTATACACCTGCATCCTGCACTGAGAGTAACAGATTTCTCCTTGTGTTATGTTACAGCAAACCATTAGCTTCTGATTCAAAAGTGTACCCCCTAGGTATGAAATGCACTCTCCTTTTTTATTTATACCCACTGGAATAGTTCCTGACTACATTTTCATACCTTCACCTCCCTCGCTCGGAACTTAATTATGTAATAAATGTTTTGGTTTCAGCAACAAATTCCACATTTATAAAAAAAAATCATGTTGGACTGATCAACTGCACTTCAAATGAGAGTCAAGAACTTTGCCTAGTTGCTCAGGAACCACAGTAAGTTGGGCCCTGGAACATTTGGAGTAAAAAGCCACCGCCCCGCAAATGGTCCCAGTATTCCCTGCTTTCCTCATGGAGCTCTGAAAGGGGTTATGACAATTGGCAGCAAGTGATGGAATGCTTAACGATTAGGAGTCCAGGGAGTGAGTACTACAGAGGACATTTCCAGTTTACTCCAGTGGCACAATAAATTCAGACTTTTTTTTCGCACAAAATCTGTAAATAATGGAGAACACAGGGTTGGAAGTAGACCTTGACAACATATCCATAAATCAATTGACAGATTGATGTAGGAAGAGAGGCTGGAGGGCTCCCAGAATCAGGGACAGAGAGGTCCTTGTTGATTTCATTAGGGGGGAGTTTGTGACACTGGGAGAAAGAGAGGAGACTGTGGCTAGACTCTGGGGAGGGAACCATCATAGGAACCTAGGAGGAGGGCTCTGTGAAGTCCAGCTCTCATGTTACCTTAAGACGTGTCTATCCCAGACAAAATTAAGTGTGTGACCTAATGCACTTTCCAAAATTTCCCCAGTATGCTCATCACCTGTAATTTCTAGGTTACCACTATCACCAATTCCAGGAGAAAAATCTTTGGATGGGTTGAGTCACTTGCAGTTGCCTCCCGGAAGCTGAAGCTGAGCATGCAGACAAGTCCAGGGAGCTTGAGAGGTAGAAGCTGAGTCTAGATCACCAGGAACAAGTAGCAAGCTGTTGGGAGAGATAGGACAAATGATCCTGAGAAGAGAAATTAAGAGTGCTGGAATAGAAATGAAGAGAGCAGAAGATAGATAAAAGAAATGGAAAATGAGCTGGAGAAGAAATAGATTGCCCTTGAGAAGGTGACATTTAAAACGGTAGCAGGTGCAGCTCCATCTGTGTGATGTGACTCAACCTCTACTTCAGGCCAGTTAGTGGCCACAATCCCAAAAGAGCTCATATGTGAAAGGGCAAGATAGAGTGGTTAGTAAGCTTTGAGACTGCTTGTATGGTCCAGGCTTTGAATGAAGTGTCTAAGACAACTGCCTTAATGGGTGGGCTGCCTTTGAACAGCATCACATGGAGGGATTCCGGTGAAAAACCCAATGGTCTATTAGTGAATGATGGATGATCTGATCAGATGGTTTGGGCTGAAGTCAGCTCAGTACTTTTCAAGACTCAAGGAATGCAAGAGAGCAGGTGGTCTTCTGTTTGAAACTTGGATTCACAGTTTATTGTGTGATTATAATGAATGGGTGAGAGGGATGGAGGCCAAGGATTTTCATACTCTTTACTAATTGATGGTAACAGAATGACCCAAGGGGGAGTGATCTACACCACTTAGGCAATGCCTGTCAGATCTAACAGAAAGGGATCTAGAGTAACAACCTGTCTGGCTGACAAGTGGTTAGCTAACAGGGTTCACAAGGGGCTAAAGCAGCATGGCACTAAGCCAAAAGGGGAGAGAAACTCTCCACAGACTGGGCCCAAACAGGAGGGAAAACATATGAATAATACCCCAGAAGCACTCAGAAGAAACAGTAATGTAATGTAGTGTACTGAAAGGAGCATCATGTGAGAGGAAAGGAAGGTTCTCCCAAATCCAAGGTGGTGACTCACTATAAGTGCCATCTGGTAGAACCCTTTAGTACAGAGTGTCAGGTGAAAGTACCAATAGCACCTATGATAGCTAGTTTGATACATATGGGTAAAGGAACATGCTGTGCTCACCAACGTGGCTACAGACATCTGGGAGAGGGATCCAGGGTGTTTGAAGCACATTCACCCTAACATGATGAGGTGTGTGTAGGAAGTCGGTACTAATTGGAGTAAGGTGCCTGCCTTGAAGGATGCTGGAGCTCTCGGAACTATGGCTGAGAGGAAGTTTCTCAAACCTGAGAAGATTCTCCATGCTACCAAGGATACAGATTTGGTAGCCAGTGGTGGGTGAAGCCATAGAGTACAACCCTTTCAAATTTGAAATAGAAAGCAATGGCAAGGTGGCCATGGTAAATGGAGGGGTGAGGGCGAAGCAAGGTGCTGGTTGTCTTTTGGGCAATTATTTGATTGCCACTGGCTTAGTGTTAGAGTTTACAAGAGCACAGGCTGCTCAGCAGTCTTAGAAGGAGACTGTGACTATTTCTGATTTACAAGGACAAGAGCAAGGTAGTTTGGAGGAAAGGGCAGACTCCAAGAAGTCTGTAGAGGTCATTGCTTCTGCTTCAGAGGTAGAGGAGGATGAGACTGGGTTGCTTTGAGAGTTGTACGGTTTGCTAACCACTGGGAGGGTGGTGCTACCTGGAATGATTTCCACAAGAACCAGAAGGAGTGACCAAGGCTTTTCAGACTTTGTAAGGAAGCCCAGGAACAGGTCAGCAAAGGTGTGGTTGGGAAACACTATCTTGGCTAGGAGGGTGGCCTAATTTTTAGTGAGCTGTAAAACCTCCCACAGGGTATTCCATTGGTGCACAGGAACTTCATGTTATCATTGGCTCATAAAGTGTACTTGTCAGGACATTTGGACATTAGAAGCCCTCGGATAGGTTGGACCCTCTATTCTACTGTCACATGAATCATAGAGATAAAGAGGTTTTGTATTATATTACTTGTTCTGCTTGCGATGTAAGCATTAAGTTAGGAGGTAGGACAAAAGCACTGTTAATTCTCATACTAGTTGTGGGTTTTCCATTTAAGCGGTGGGAATAGACAATGTTGAACCACCACACAGACAGGTAACAAGTATGTCTTGGTTATGGTGGACCTTGTCACTATATATTTGTCACTAGACATCCAGAAACAGTACCTCTGAGGAGAACAACTGTAAAGGAGGTAGCAAAAGCTTTCCTTGGGGATCTTTTCTAGGGTCAGATTTCCACAAACAGAGATTTCTGACGGGGAGCTAACTTTATCTAATCATATATTAAGAGATGTAGGAGCTTGCAGGTGTGACCTACTACTTCTCCAACCAATGCTTTGGGAGAGGGGCTTAACATGACACACAAGAGCATGATAGGAACTCTGCAAGAGAACCTCAATAGGAAGTGGGATCTTCTCCTGTCATGTGTTGTGTTTGCTTAAAGAGAAATTCTCAGGCTGGACCTGCAGACAAGCAGGGAAGAGCAAGGGGTATAGCACTCCCATTTTGCGTAGCATCTCCTTTACCAACTTCAAGGATACCCCCTGTATTTGAACCTGGGGAGTAAAGACAGGGTAGAGAGACACTTTGGCATGGTCCTCCACAAATGAACTGTGTGTACTCGACTGCTGTAGGGTAATATGCCGGCCCCTGAAGTGCAGAAAGCAAGCCACCACAGGTCGCTGTGGAGTCCCGGGATGAGGCTGCTGCACCTCACCATGTGCACACATTCTAATGCATAGAAATTAGACAGACCTTTGGGGGCCACAACCTCCTGGAGACAAATCCCAAGGAAAGCCAACAGTGAGTCCCTCTCAGCATGCTCAGGGAGCCCCACAATGGGGTCATCATCACACTTATTACACCTAGCCTGACAGTCCTGGTCATCCAAGCGGGTGGCCAAGCACCTAGTCTGCACCTCAGGAGCAGAGATGCGATGATCTGCCGGCACTGCACCGTGGTCTCCAGTGCAGTAAACCTTTTGACACCTTCTGCAAATTATCATGTATAAGACACAGCTAAAAAAAAAGTGAGTCAATTTTGCCCTCCAGCCATTCACCAGAAACATTAATGGCAACCAGAAATTTATAATACAACAATTTCTTACCGGGTCTAGTTAGATTTAAATTATTTAAGCCTCATGCCAACCCTTAGTAGCTGTAGCACAGAGCAGTCAGGCTTAACTAAGAAGAAATGTGTAAAGCATTTATCAGTACCAAAACAGTTGAAAACTAGAAAAGACAACACAATTAAAATCTCACCACAGTTTATAAAACTAGATCGAAATGTAATGAACAAACAGACAGCAAAATGTCAAAAATCAGATGTGAAGAACAAGATATCTGACTATCATAAATTCTATGTCAAAACAGTGCCTAAAAGCACATAACATTAATCACAATTATCTATTAGCACTAAACCGGGTCCAGATCAGTAGTTAAGGCTGACCGTGAGCTACTGCCGGTTAGATACAGGTTCCAGGTTTGCCTTGGTGGAAAGTTTACCTTCGAACTTAGAAGATTTTCTGAAGAGAAGCCCTCATCCACGGGTCATCAGTGAGTTAGGCTACAGACTGGGTCTGAAGGAGGACTCAACAACAGCCACTTGATGAAATATGGGTCCCCCGTGGGAGTCTCAGCATGGTGGGAATTTTGACACCATTGTCATCAACGCCAGGAAAGTGCTAAGTGGGCAAGTTCAGAATCTGCACCCAGGAAGATCTTGTCAGGTTGATCTTCGACATTGACTGTGGTGAAGGCCCTCTACGGTCGGATGTAGAAACTTTTCTGGAAGTCAAAATCATTTTAACATGGGAAATGTGCAAGTTGAATCCAATCAGCGATTCTATTTTGGTGGCTTCAACTTCGACCTTGATTTCCACTGATTCTCTTGAGGGAAATTTCTGAAAAAATGTATGAGTATCTGGTTTTGCAGGTTTTAGGGTCACTCTAACATCAGCCAATCATCCATGATCTTGTGGGTACCACTTGGGGTTTCGAGTTGACTCTCCCAGCAGTCACCAACAAGGTCCAGGTAAATCCAATTGGAACTGGTCAGCTGGGCTCTTGGAAACAGTAGGCTTCTTGAAGCTTTTTATGGCACTGTAGCCTAATGGGAGGTCAACCACCAGACACATGGAGTCCACTTCTCTGTCTTGGCTATAATTGGGAGCAGGTCCAGACCTTGGTGTCTCTTTCCACCTGCTCAACAGTAGATGCAGTCTATCTTCTTCCTTCCACAGGACCAGATGTGTTCTGAAGAACATATCTAGGGATGCCACATTCATGCTAGACACCAGCTTGTTGGTTGGGAAAACTCTCTGACCGATTGGGAAATATTTTCCAGGGACAACCCTCCCAACTTGAGCATAACTTCCTGGGGATTTGGCCCTAAACAATCCCATTTGATCTATCAAAATTCAGTATGGCAAAACCTTTCTTCCCCTGGGCAGAACTCTGGGCACACCTGTGAAGTGTGTGTAGGGAAATGAGAATCCCCATGCTGCAAACCAGCTCTGAAACAGGTTTCTTCCCACTGGGATTGATGCCATCCTGAGTACCGGGGCAATGTAAGTGACAGGCCTATGTGTGAGTTACATCTGCCTGTGATAGGGGATGCCCCTTTGAGGCTTGTGCAGCTGGTGGGCATATCCCTACGAGCATCCTGTCAGGAAGAGGTCACACCTTCACCCCAAACAAGGCTCTTTTGTTCCCTTGACTTTGTTCAGGCCAGGGCAGTAAGCAGTAAAAGCTGCAGTTTTAGGCCTCTTGTGCACCAGCCTGCCCAGTGTGCACTGCACACTGGGCAGGCTGGTACACAACAGGCTTAGCAGCTTGCGCTGCTTATGGCCCTTGCCTGAATTCAGGCCTGGGCAGTAGGCAGCAGAAGAAAGAAGCCATTTCAGGCCTCTTGTGCACCGGGCTGCCCCGTGTGACTGCATACGGGACAGGCCAGTTCACAAGAGGCCTGAAACGTCAGCTTTCACTTTCTACTGCCCTCTTCTAAATGTGTCCGATCTCGCAAGCGCTAAGCAGGGTCAGGCCTGGCTGGCTGGGCCCAACCATGCTTAGTGATTCTGAGAGCTGGTGCATTTAGGACACAACGGGTCTTGTAACTCTGCCTATGTGGAATTCGACTGAGTTTTTTTTTACCCTTACGGAACTCCGTGGAGTCAGACTCCGTGAATTCCGCCCAGGCCTAGTATTTTCCTAGCTGGTGCCAATCTGCAGTTAGCTTTATTAGGTGTGATAAAGTATCCTAGTGTTGTCTATAGCACAGTCAGCCTTGCTACAGTAAAAACCGATTTGGGGGCATTTTCACTGTAAATACATGTAAAAACAATAATTATGCATATCCTACATTAACATAATATGCACCCTGCACTATGGCTGGTAAGATCTATTTTAGGGATCACTTACTACTATTTAAAAGGAATATTTAGGCCTGTTGAAAGGATGATGTTAACAGGTCAAAATGTCAGTTTTAAAAATGCCCAGCTAGCCTGCTGTGGAAGACCTAGAGACATATTTTAAATGGTCAATCTAGTTATGACACAATAAGTGTTGCAGTCTACCAGTGACATTCATCTTACTGGCCCTGGGTACACAGGGTACTATATTCTAAGGGTGAATATGTAAGTTAAATGTGCCAATCTGGATTTTAACCAATTCAACACATTTTAGAGGTCATATCGCAAGTAGTGGAACCTGGTTAGCAGGATCTCAGTGTACAGAGTAGAATTTCACCAGCATCAATCCTAAAAAGAATAATGTGATCATGCAAAAGATGCCTTTTCTTACAACAATCTTCAGGCAAGGCAAGCATTTATGAAAAACTGCTATGACCAGACAGGTACACTGACTGGGTATCATGAAGCTCAGGAGGTGTTGGTGCTGAAGCCTGTTTGCCATAGGTCTCTGGAAGGCAAATTGTATGTGTCATACAAAATAGTTAGGTAGGTTTCTAAGGTTAAGTACTGGATGGACACAGGTGCCAAAATGGAATCAAGGAGGTGTTCTATGTGAACCGGTTGAAACCTTACCTTCAGGAAGATTACATGTGAATATCATGGTTACAACAACGGGGGAGGAAGACAGTGAACCTCTTCCTTAACTGTTGCATGGTAATATCAGTGGACGGGGTGGCAGGCTGGACAGGGCGGGATGGGACAGGGGGGGGGAAACACTTAAGTTTGAGGGGAGACGTGTTTGTCTCTCCTTTGTTCCTCCTTCCATATCGCTTTTCTTTCTCTCCTGACTCCTCTTCACCTTGTTGCCTTTACCCTCGTGATTCCTCCTTCCATATCGCTTTTCTTTCTCTCTTGACTCCTCTTCAACTTGTTGCCTTTACCCTTGTGCTTCCTCCTTCCATATCGCTTTTCTATCTCTCCTGACTCCTCTTCACCTTGTTGCCTTTACCCTCGTGACTCCTCCTTCCATATCGCTTTTCTTTCTCTCCTGACTCCTCTTCACCTTGTTGCCTCTCTCTCTTGACTCCTCTCCATCTTTTTCACCCCTCTTGCCTTTCCTTCTTAATTTCTTTTCTTGAAGCCGTTTCTCCCTCTAGTTGCCGCTCTCCCGCCTCCCGCTCTCCTGCTTTCCCACCGCTGCCCCCGTGCCGCCCCGCCCCCCCTGCGCCCATTCGCTGCCCCCCCTCCCGCCTCCCGCTGTCCAGCTGACCCCTCCTCCCCCCCTTCCCTCTTATGGCGGCCACTGCGTGGCAGAGATAGCGACCCTTGACCCTTGGGTAGGTCGCTCCCCCGCCGCTGCAGCTCCACCTTCCCTGACCCCTGCCACCTGTGTGTAGGTCCTCTCTGCACCTGCTTCCAGTCTGCCGTTCTCTCTCCTGTCGCTGCTATCCATCTAGTTGCCTTTCTCATCCTGTTGCCTTTCTCTCCTGACTCCTTCTTCACCTTGTTGCCTTTACCCTCGTGATTCCTCCTTCCATATCGCTTTTCTTTCTCTCCTGACTCCTCTTCACCTTGTTGCCTTTACTCTTGTGATTCCTCCTTCCATATCGCTTTTCTTTCTCTCCTGAATCCTCTTCACCTTGTTGCCTTTACCCTTGTGATTCCTCCTTCCATATTGTTTTTCTTTCACTCCTGACTCCTCTTCACCTTGTTGCCTTTACCCTCGTGATTCCTCCTTCCATACCGCTTTTCTTTCTCTCCTGACTCCTCTTCACCTTGTTGCCTTTACCCTTGTGACTCCTCCTTCCATATCGCTTTTCATTCTCTCCTGACTCCTCTTCACCTTGTTGCCTTTCTCTCATGACTCCTCTCCATCTTTTTCGCCCCTCTTGCCTTTCCTTCTTAATTTCTTTTCGTGAAGCCGTTTCTCCCTCTAGTTGCTGCTCTCCCGCCTCCCACTCTCCCGCTTTCCCGCCGCTGCCCCCGTGCCACCCCGCCCCCCCTGCACCCATTCGCTGCCCCCCCTCCTGCATCCCGCCCCCCGGCTGACCCCTCCTGCCCCCCCCTTCCCTCTTATGGCGGCCGCTGCGTGGCAGAGATAGCGACCCCTGACCCTTGGGTAGGTCGCTCCCCCGCCGCTGCAGCTCCACCTTCCCTGACCCCTGCCACCTGTGTGTAGGTCCTCTCTGCGCCTGCTTCCAGTCTGCCGTTCTCTCTCCTGTCGCTGCTCTCCATCTAGCTGCCTTTCTCATCCTGTTGCCTTTCTCTCCTGACTCCTTCTTCACCTTGTTGCCTTTACTCTTGTGATTCCTCCTTCCATATCGCTTTTCTTTCTCTCCTGACTCCTCTTCACCTTGTTGCCTTTACCCTCGTGATTCCTCCTTCCATATCGCTTTTCTTTCTCTCCTGACTCCTCTTCACCTTGTTGCCTTTACCCTCGTGATTCCTCCTTCCATATCGCTTTTCTTTCTCTCCTGACTCCTCTTCACCTTGTTGCCTTTACCCTCGTGATTCCTCCTTCCATACCGCTTTTCTTTCTCTCCTGACTCCTCTTCACCTTGTTGCCTTTACCCTCGTGACTCCTCCTTCCATATCGTTTTTCGTTCTCTCCTGACTCCTCTTCACCTTGTTTCCTTTCTCTCATGACTCCTCTCCATCTTTTTCGCCCCTCTTGCCTTTCCTTCTTAATTTCTTTTCGTGAAGCCGTTTCTCCCTCTAGTTGCCGCTCTCCTGCCTCCCACTCTCCGGCTTTCCCGCCGCTGCCCCCGTGCCGCCCCCCCCCCTGCGCCCATTCGCTGCCCCCCCTCCTGCATCCCGCCCCCCGGCTGACCCCTCCTGCCCCCCTTCCCTCTTATAGCCGCCGCTGCGTGGCAGAGATAGCGACCCTTGACCCTTGGGTAGGTCACTCCCCAGCTGCTGCAGCTCCACCTGCCCAGACCCCTGCCACCTGTGTGTAGGTCCTCCTGCTTCCAGTCTGCCGTTCTCTCTCCTGTCGCTGCTCTCCATCTAGCTGCCTTTCTCATCCTGTTGCCTTTCTCTCCTGACTCCTTCTTCACCTTGTTGCCTTAACCCTCGTGATTCCTCCTTCCATATCGCTTTTCTTTCTCTCCTGACTCCTCTTCACTTTGTTGCCTTTACTCTTGTGATTCCTCCTTCCATATCGCTTTTCTTTCTCTCCTGACTCCTCTTCACCTTGTTGCCTTTACCCTCGTGATTCCTCCTTCCTTATCGCTTTTCTTTCTCTCCTGACTCCTCTTCACCTTGTTGCCTTTACCCTCGTGATTCCTCCTTCCATATCGCTTTTCTTTCTCTCCTGACTCCTCTTCACCTTGTTGCCTTTACCCTCGTGATTCCTCCTTCCATATCGCTTTTCTTTCTCTCCTTACTCCTCTTCACCTTGTTGCCTTTACCCTCGTGACTCCTCCTTCCATATCGCTTTTCTTTCTCTCCTGACTCCTCTTCACCTTGTTGCCTTTCTGTCTTGACTCCTCTCCATCTTTTTCACCCCTCTTGCCTTTCCTTCTTAATTTCTTTTCTTTAAACTGTTTCTCCCTCTAGTTGCCGCTCTCCCGCCTCCCGCTCTCCCGCTTTCCCCTGCTGCCCCGTGCCGCCTGGTCCCCCTCGCCCATTCACTGCCCCCCCCTCCAGCACCCCAGCTGACCCCTCCTACCCCCTTCCCTCTTATGGTGGCTGCTGCGCGGCAGAGATAGTGACCCTTGACCCTTGGGTAGGTCGCTCCCCCGCCGCTGCAGCTCCACCTGCCCTGACCCCTGCCACCTGTGTGTAGGTCCTCTCTGTGCCTGCTTCCAGTCTGCCGTTCTCTCTCCTGTCACTGCTCTCCATCTAGCTGCCTTTCTCATCCTGTTGCCTTTCTCTCCTGACTCCTTCTTCAACTTGTTGCCTTTATTCTCGTGATTCCTCCTTCCATATCGCTTTTCTTTCTCTCCTGACTCCTCTTCACCTTGTTGCCTTTACCCTTGTGATTCCTCTTTCCATATCGCTTTTCTTTCTCTCCTGACTCCTCTTCACCTTGTTGCCTTTACCCTCGTGATTCCTCCTTCCATATCGTTTTTCTTTCTCTCCTGACTCCTCTTCACCTTGTTGCCTTTACCCTCGTGATTCCTCCTTCCATATCGCTTTTCTTTCTCTCCTGACTCCCCTTCACCTTTTTGCCTTTACCCTCGTAACTCCTCCTTCCATATCGCTTTTCCTTCTCTCCTGACTCCTCTTCACCTTGTTGCCTTTCTCTCTTGACTCCTCTCCATCTTTTTTGCCCCTCTTGCCTTTCCTTCTTAATTTCTTTTCTTGAAGCCGTTTCTCCCTCTATTTGCCGCCCTCCTGCCTCCAGCTCTCCAGCTTTCCCGCCGCTGCCCCGTGCCGCCCCGCCCCCCCTATGCCCATTCTCTGCCCCACCTCCCGGCCCCCAGCTGACCCCTCCTCCCCCCCTTCCCTCTTATGGCGGCCGCTGCGTGGCAGAGATAGTGACCCTTGACCCTTGAGTAGGTCGCTCCCCCACCGCTGCAGCTCCACCTGCCCTGACCCCTGCCACCTGTGTGTAGGTCCTCTCTGCGCCTGCTTCCAGTCTGCCGTTCTCTCTCCTGTCGCTGCTCTCCATCTAGCGGCCTTTCTCATCCTGTTGCCTTTCTCTCCTGACTCCTTCTTCACCTTGTTGCCTTTACCCTTGTGATTCCTCCTTCCATATCGCTTTTCTTTCTCTCCTGACTCCTCTTCACCTTGTTGCCTTCACTCTTGTGATTCCTCCTTCCATTTTGCTTTTCTTTCTCTCCTGACTCCTCTTCACCTTGTTGCCTTTACCCTCGTGATTCCTCCTTCCATATCGCTTTTCTTTCTCTCCTGACTCCTCTTCACCTTGTTGCCTTTACCCTCGTGATTCCTCCTTCCATGTCGCTTTTCTTTCTGTCCTGACTCCTCTTCACCTTGTTGCCTTTACCCTCGTGATTCCTCCTTCCATATCGCTTTTCTTTCTCTCCTGACTCCTCTTCACCTTGTTGCCTTTACCCTCGTGATTCCTCCTTCCATATCGCTTTTCTTTCTCTCCTGACTCCTCTTCACCTTGTTGCCTTTACCCTCGTGACTCCTCCTTCCATATCGCTTTTCTTTCTCTCCTGACTCCTCTTCACCTTGTTGCCTTTCTCTCTTGACTCCTCTCCATCTTTTTCACCCCTCTTGCCTTTCCTTCTTAATTTCTTTTCTTAAAGCTGTTTCTCCCTCTAGTTGGCGCTCTCCCGCCTCCCGCTTTCCCGCCGCTGCCCCCGTGCGGCCCCCTACGCCCATTCGCTGCCCCCCTCCCACCTGCCGCCCCCCACCCGGCTGACCCATCCTCCTCCCCCTTCCCTCTTATGGTGCCCGCTGCGCGGCCGCGCCGCTGGCGTGCCAAAGGCAAGCCCATGTGCGCCCGTCCGTGCCTGGACCGCGCCCAGCGCCTGAACCCCTGGCCCCCACTGCACCCAAACCCCCCATCTCAGATACGACGCCTCCTCCCTCTACGCACTCAACCCCAGGCAAACCGCCAACTGCTACCAGGCCAGCCCCAAACGCACGCATGGACCCTTCGCCTGTCAAGCCTGCAAGTATACCTTCCACGAGCCTGCAATCCCTCCACCAGCCCGCGCACCATCAACCACCTCTAATGCATCCTTCTCAACACACGCTCCATCCACAGGTACGCCATCGAGTTATGGGACCTCCTGGACACTACGGCTCCTGACGTCGCTTTCGTCACAGAAACCTGGATGAATGCCTCCTCCTCTCCCGACATCGCCATTGCCATCCCCGACGGCTACAAGATCGCCCGGAAAGACCGCGCCTACCTAATCGGGGAAGGACTCGCCATCATCTACAAATACTCCATCAACATCACGACCACCACCGAAGACACCCCCCTCGCCGCCGAACACATGCACTTCCAGATCCACACCGACCCCAGGACCACCCTCGGAGGTACTCTAGTCTACAGGCCCCCTGGCCCACGCGCCCTTTTCAGCGAATCCATCACCGACTTCATCACCCCGCACGCCCTAGCCTCACCAGACTACATCCTCCTCGGGGACCTAAACTTCCACCTGGAGAAGAACAACGACACCAACACCGCCACCCTGCTCGACAACCTCGCCAACCTCGGACTCAAGCAACTGGTGAACACCCCCACCCACTCCGCTGGCCACACGCTCGATCCCATCTTTTCTGCCAGCAACCACATATCCTTCAGCCACTCCTCTGAGCTACTCTGGACCGACCACAGATGCGTCCACTTCACCTTCAAACGTGAGACCCACCACCTCCGCACACAACAAATCCCCCCCAGACCCTGGAACAAAATTTCCACAGAACAGCTACTCACTACTCTAAACCACAACCAACCAGCCATCTCCACCGATGCCAACAACGCAGCCCTCAGCCTCACACAGTGGATCACCAACTGTGCCGACGACCTCGCTCCTCTCAGGAGCCACCCAAGAGAGACCAACATCAGGAAACCCCCGTGGTTCACTGAAGCCCGCAAAGAATCCAAAAAATCCTGCCGTACCCTCGAAAAAACCTTGCGCAAAGAACACACCGCAGAAAACATGTCAGCCCTCAAGGCCACCACCCGCAAACACCACCAGCTGATTCGCTCCACCAAAAGGGCATCTTTTAAAGAGAGACTTGACAACAACACCCACAACAGCAAGGAACTCTTCAACATTGTCAAAGAGCTCTCCACCCCAACGCCAGCTCCAACACCATCACGCCCTCACAAGAACTCTGCAACTCCCTCGCCACTTTCTTCCATCGAAAGATCACCGACCTATACGACAGCTTCGGACCCCAAACACCACCACCCACCACTGAACCAACAGCTCCAGCCACTACCCTCAACGCCTGGACCCCCGTCAGCACCGAAGAGACCAGAACCACCATGAACACTATCCACTCTGGCTCCCCATCGGACCCATGCCCCCATCACATCTTCAACAAAGCCGACGCCATCATCGCCCCCTATCTCCAAAGCATCATCAACAACTCGTTCGCATCTGCCACCTTCCCCGAAAGCTGGAAACACGCGGAAGTCAACGCTCTCCTGAAAAAAACCACGGCTGACCCCAACGACCGGAAGAAATTCCGCCCCATCTCTCTTCTCCCCTTCCCGGCCAAGGTCATCGAGAAGGCCGTCAACAAGCAACTGACCAACTTCCTCGAAGACAACAACCTGCTCGACCCCTCCCAATCGTGTTTTCGCACCAACCACAGCACGGAAACCGCCCTCATCGCAGTCACCGACAACATCAGAACCCTGATGGACAACGGAGAAACTACCGCCCTCATCCTCCTGGACCTCTCGGCTGCATTTGACACCGTATGCCATTGCACCCTAACAACCCGCCTCCGCTCCACCGGAATTCAAGGCCAGGCCCTAGACTGGATCATCTCTTTCCTCTCTGACCGAACCCAAAGAGTCTACCTCCCGCCTTTCCGCTCAGAACCCACCGAGATCATCTGCGGCGTTCCACAAGGCTCTTCGCTCAGCCCTCCACTCTTCAATATCTACATGAGCCCCCTTGCGAACATCGCTCGCAAACACAACATCAACATCTTTTCCCACGCCGATGACACACAGCTGATACTCTCCCTCACCAAAGACCCAGCCACCGCTAAAGTCAACCTTCATGAAGGAATGAAAGACGTCGCAGAATGGATGAAGCTCAGCCGCCTGAAGCTGAACTCTGACAAGACGGAGGTCCTCATCCTCGGGCACTCCCCGTCTGCCTGGAACGACTCATGGTGGCCCACGGCTCTGGGCACTGCACCTACCCCCTCTGACCACGCTCGCAACCTCGGATTCATCCTGGACCCCCTCCTCACAATGACCAAGCAAGTCAACGCCGTCTCGTCCGGCTGCTTCTACACCCTCCGCATGCTCCGAAAGATCTTCAGCTGGATCCCCACCGATACTAGGAAAACTGTTACCCACGCCCTCGTCACAAGCCGACTGGATTACGGAAACACCCTATACACAGGAACCACCACCAAGCTACAGAATCGTCTCCATCGAATACAGAACGCCTCCTCACGCCTCATCCTTGACATACCGCGCCACAGCCACATATCCGCCCAGCTGATGCACCTGCACTGGCTGCCCGTCAATAAGAGGATCACCTTCAGGCTCCTCACCCACACACACAAAGCCCTCCACAATAAGGGCCCCGAATACCTCAACAGACGCCTCTCGTTCTACACGCCCACCCGCCAGCTCCGCTCCGCCAGCCTCGCTCTCACCACCGTCCCTCGCATCCGCAGAACCACCGCTGGAGGCAAATCCTTCTCCTACCTGGCGGCCAAGACATGGAACTCCCTCCCCGTTCACCTTAGAAGTACTCAGGACCACCTCGCCTTCAGGAGACGCCTCAAGACTTGGCTCTTTGATCTGCAGTAATACCCCCCCCTAGCGCCTTGAGACCCCCACGGGTGAGTAGCGCGCTCTATAAATGCCTTGATTGATTGATTAATTGTTCTCTTCCTCTTTCCGGCTGCAGAGGCTTCCAGCCAATTAAGACTCTGGTGTAACAATACAGCCAGGTAGAGATCATGCAATGTGCACATGTCTGTTGGGCTGGCCCAACATGGCTGGCCAAGCAGACATGGGCACTTATTGTGGTGTGTAGCCCTCCTCTGCCCTCCTCCCTCCTGCCCAGCCCCATCCCTTACTCCAAGTGTACGTTATTATCATTTTATTTTACCTTTTTGGAAAATTCGGCGAGGCTCCACCTTAGCAGGGGAGCCGCCCCTGGGTAATATGAAGGATGGCACTGTGTAATGGGTTAAGTTAGACCCTTGAGTTAATGCCTGAGCAGCAAGTGTACAGAAGTGTTGGGAACCTTTTCCAGTCTCTTCTCGCTAACTTCGGAGTAGAGACCTATCTGTGTCTTTTGGAGTTTTTTCCTAATGCAGGGTCATCCCCAGTCATTTTGCCTCCTGCCTCCTATTTTTGTCTGACCTGTCGCAGTTGGCTCTAGGACTCTGAGCACTTTATCACTGCTGACCAGTGCTAAAGTGCAGGTGCTCTCCCATCTAAAAGTTGGTAAGATTGGCTTACACCTAATTGGCATATTTAATTTACCTGTAAGTCCCTTGTACAGTGGTATCTCAATACCCAGGGCCTGTAAATTAAATACTACTAGTGGGCCTGCAGCGCTGCTTGCGCCACCCACTGAAGAAGACTTTCAAGCCTGTCTCAGGCCTGCTAGCGCAGGGCCTGTGTGCACAGTTTTCTGCCACAGGGACCTGGCATCTAAATGTACTTGCCAGGCCCAGAACTCCCCTTTTACTACATGTAAGTCACCCCTCAGGTACATCCTAGCTAGCCCTATGGGCAGGGTGCCATGTATGTAGAAGGCAGGACATGTGCCAGGTTGCGTGGCCTGTCCTGGTAGTGACAAACAGCCTAACTTGGTGTCTCACTGCTCTGAGTTCTGCCTTCTCATACGATTGCATTAGAAATGCCCTGCCTTATGTGTTAGGGGTATTGTCTGATTTATGAGGGGTAGCGTAGGCATCTTTGGTGTGGTTATGATGGTGATAATAAATGTTGCTTACTGGTGTGGGTGAATTTTTTATTTCTATTTCAGAAATGTGGCTTCTAGAAAGTGCGCATTTCTCTGTGCTTATGACTCTGGTGTTTTGCAGTTTGACTCCAATCCACGTCTGGGCAAAGTGACAGTTGGGGCTTTGTGCATGCTGTTCAGACAGCCAGTACACAGGGAGGGTGGAGGTGTCACAGAGGCGCATCTGCATAATGAATAGTCTTCCTGGGCTGAGAGAAAGGAGAGGAGGGGCACACCTACATTTGTAAAGGCTATGCCCTGGCCTCACACAATAGGGTTGTTTACCCCCAACTGATGTTTGGAGCCTGTGCTGGAGGAGAGGGGGGGCATTCCCGGAATCAGTTGTAACTGGTTGGAACCTCCTCTCCCCCACCATTGTAAAACAGTGTAAGGACTGAGTATAAGTACAGGGGCATTTTCCCGACAATTTGGAGACTCTTGGAATCATTTTGGAACTGGACACAAAAGGCTGGAAGGACTCACCAGGAACCACCATGGACTGCTTCTGCTGTGCTGAACTGTGACCTGCTTGGTTAGTGTAAGGACTTGCCACTTGCTTGCATCCTCCGTGTGCTGGCCTTTTGCTGGCCCCCCTCACCTGTGGGCCTGCTCCTTAATTTCTGCTGCCCAGGGGCAGGATGCTGTGGCCCCTGACCCCTGCAACATCGCAAAGCACGAGGATTGCTTCAATACTTTGCCAGACTAAGCGCTTTGGAAAGCGCTTTATCTTTTAGAGGGTTGGTGCTTTATTTCAGGGAAAAGTGCTGCCTCTGTTGTTGTTCTAGCGCTTCAAATGCGCCTTTTCTGCTGTGGGAAAGATCACCGCTGTGACCTGGGGCGTCTTGAATGCAGCACCGGAGTTGTGCTGTTTTCTGTACCCCCGGAGCACGAAGGAAACTGTGAAATTGTATTTGGAACAAGCGTGCTCCTAGTGGTGCCCCCGGGGCAAGTATCACTTTGAGGAGTACCCCTGGGGCACCAGAAGGCCCTTACTGGGCCCAGATGTGACAGGCAGGAGGGAAGGAAGCCTCTCCTTGCCCCACGGGCCCAGGAGAAGTCTCTGCTGGAACACGGTCAGGGCAGAAGCCTCACCGAGCCTCCACCGCACCACTGGTCCCTTGTCTATCCCGGTGTGGGCCAGTGCCTGATCCTCGGCCCCCACCTCGTGGGAGGTCCAGTGAAGGCCCAGGGGGGCCCTCAACGATCGTGGTCCCCAGGAGGGGCCCGCCCTTGAAATGGAGGGGGTGCATGGTGCCCCCTCCTCCTGACACTTCTACCTGACTTTGGCCCTCCCTCGTGAGGGCCGGTGGATGACCGGGCGGCTCCCAGTGGATGAACTTCTGGATCAGTTTGGTGCTGCAAGACATTTGTGCGACTTTCATTTGATTAGCAGGTACTGGCATATCACTTTAGCACCAAGTGTCAAGGAGATGACTGCATTCTCTGTTCCTGGGGGTTATATCAGTTTAAGGTAATTGCCTTTGAGTTAAAGAATGCTGCTGTCTCTTTTTAGTGCCTGGTAAACTATGTTCTTGCAGAGCTGGAGAAGGTATGTGTGGCTTACCTGGATAATACTGCGGTATTTGGCAATTCATAACAAGACAATCTGAGGCACCTAGGACAGGTATTGGCTAGGATCCAGAAGGGGAAACTGACTAGCAGGACGACCAACTGTCAGATGGGACAGTCCTATGCTGTCTACCTGGGAAATGAGGACGGGTGTTGGATAGGACTCAGGAGGTGAAACTGACCATCAAGTGTCAGGTGGAGCAGTCCTATGTGGGGCATGAGTTGGGCAATGGGAAGATCTGACTTTTGGATGCCAAGATACAGTCTTTGATGGAGTGGGAGGAGGATAACAAAGATAGTGGACATCGGTAGTAGGAGGTTACTAACCAGTGAAAGGAACTGGGAGGCAATAGAGAAGGAGTGTTTTGTGATAGTGTGGGCCTTGTGGAAGTTTCACCTTTATTTGTTTGGCACTAGGATGTATTGCAAATGCACTATGAGGATTAGATTTTGCTGTGGAGCAAAGTGGTTTGGAGAAGTCTAATCTGGGAAGGACATTTGTTGGGAAGGAAAAGTCACCTGCATGATGACAGATATGCATCCCTGCTCTGAGTGCCCCAGCTGCATGGATAACTGTACTGCTAGTACTGATTTTTGGTCATGAGCACTAATGGATCACGGGGGCAGAGTCAGTTGTCATGCGCTGAGCATGTGAGCGACGGAGCTCCCTGCCATCTACGATCTCCCCAACCTCGCACAGCAACCACTGTCTTGTTGCTTCCACCTGGGGGGGCTCTCAGACGCACTGGGGACCTCAGAGGTGTGCTTGAGGTGCATCTAAGGGTATGGACCCAGGATGAGGGACCACCAAAATCTCCCAGCTCCAGCACAACACCCTAAACATTATGGTGGCCCCACCTTGGTCACAGAGGCTGCTTCATCAACGTCCCATGACCATGACGTTGAGACTTTGTAGGGTGGCACTCACTTCAGTAGACACTTTATGGGCACCTGCGGACCCAGGAGCTCCACATGACCCAGCTCTACAGCTCACGGCGGCCATCTTACGGGAGTTACTAGGGTTTTGACTCCGTGCATACATGGACTTGCAGCCCTGACCAGATCATCAAGGCTGTTTTCAGGTCTGCCCGTGGCCATGGTGGTGTGTTTTGTAGGACTGTTGCTCTTGTCTTATTTCAGTGGACTAGTTGGCCCCTGTCTCACTGCATGCAGGTGCCCTTAGCTCCAGTGTTTTGTTGCTGGCCCATTTCCTCTTGGCCTACAGTGTTAAGTTGGGGGCCAACAGGGCCCTACACAGTTATTTTGAAGTGGGGTTAGCACATGCTGCAGTGACTTTTGCGGGGACCCACCGAGTGTCTGGAGAACTTCCAGTCACATGATGGTTGCTCCAACAAGGGGTAGGGTACTGGTTTGTTCCCTCATGGGGCATGCACCTCATTTCATTGCTTAAACCTTGCATCCTGATTGGTTTAGGGTCTCCAACCCTCCATTTTGTAGCCCTGGTTTTCTTCAGATGTGTCCCCCTTTGTGCCACAGGGGGAGTTGGTGGCTTTTCCTGTGGCTCTGCTTTCTGCACTCCCGGGGTCCACACCCTCTCTTGGTGCCCTTATGGGGCACACCCAACGCTCTAAGGATGATGCAGCCATGACCCCCCCCCCTGCAGGGGATCAAGCAGGGCTCTCGTGGTGGAGACACTGCATATATGGATGACAAATTTTATAAATTTCTGGTTGCCATTAATGTTTCTGGTGAATGGCTGGAGGGCAAAATTGACTAACTTTTTTGGGCTGTGTCTTATCCATGATAATTTACAGAAGGTATCAAAAGGGTTAGTGCACTGGAGACCACGGTGCAATCCCAGCAGATCATCACATCTCTGCTCCTGAGGTCCAGACTAGGTGCTTGGCCACTCGCTTGGATGATCAGGACGGTCAGGCTAGGTGTAATAATGTCCGCATTGTGGGGCTACCTGAACATTCTGAGAGGGACTCACTGTTGGCTTTCTTTGAGAGTTGTCTCCAGGAGGTTGTGGCCCCAAAAGGTCTTTCCAATTTCTATGCCTTAGAATGTGTGCACAAGGTGCGGTGCAGGAGCCTCATTCTGGGACTCCACAGCGACCTGTGGTGGCCCACCTTCTGCACTTCAGGGGACGGGATCATCTCTTACAGAAGTCGAGTACACACAGTCCATTTTTGGAGGACCATGCCAAAGTGTCTCTCTACCCTGACTCTTACTCCCCAGGTTCAAATACAGAGGGTATCCTTGATGTCGGTAAAGGTGAAGCTATGCAAAATGGGAGTGCTATACTCCTTGCTCTTCCCTGCTCATATCCAGGTCCAGTCTGAGGAAAAAGTGAATTTTTTCATGGATCCATCTGTGACCTGGGACTGGATTGAACTGTATGACAAGGGAACGGTGTGACCTGAGATATCTGGGCCTAACCAGTCTTCGCACCCCAAGCGTCAACGTTCTTGGAGGTGAGGGGTGACGCACCTCTCTAAGATGTAAGTATCATTGAAACAGTTGGGGGCGGTTAAGAGTGCTGCCAATTTGGGATCTGGTGGGGACCCCATGTGAAGAGATGTTTCTCTTCCTCGTACTCTGAAGACCCCGCTACTCCTCGTCTTGAAGACATTCTGCCTGGGGTCACTCCTGGGTCTGTGGATGAATTGGTTTGAAGTACTCTATTGGGCTTAACCTGGGAGTTTTGCCTTGTTTATATACAGTGTTCATGAGGTGAGTTGGTTGCTGACTGTTTATTAAAGTTTCCTTTCATTACTTCTACCACAGGGGTTTAGGTGATCTGGGTAGTGGGGATTGTGGACCGCATTATATTGCTTTAATGTCTTTCTGAGTGTTGGTTTTCTTGCTGGTGGCATCCTTCCCACTTCTACTCTTTTGATATGGATCTAGTTGTCCTTCTGGCCTTTAGTTGCTTCCTATTTGGGGCCTGTGTGGGGGGGTTGTTTGGACAGGGTGATTGCATGCATCAGTCCTTGTGGGGTGTCGGAGGAACTGTTGGGGCATTGTGTTGGGTTTTGAGTGGGTTTGTTTCTTGCTAGTGGTGGTACATATAAGACGGTGGAGATGTGTTTGGTACAGTGGGGCCTGCATGGTTCCATGAGCTTCTTCTGACAGCAGGTTTTCTGAGATGTTCTTTTTATCCCTGGTTTGTCACTCATGACTACACAAATTAAGTTGCTCACATGGAATGTGTGGG
This sequence comes from Pleurodeles waltl, assembly GCF_031143425.1. NCBI lineage: Eukaryota > Metazoa > Chordata > Amphibia > Caudata > Salamandridae > Pleurodeles > Pleurodeles waltl. The sequence continues at coordinate 497,916,922 of NC_090445.1, forward strand.
GTCTCTCTTCTCCCTCTAAGCATTAAAATGTGTTATCCTATTTGAAACAATGGGGGTCCATATTGCCTTTCTGCAGGTGACCCACCTCACGGAGACGAGTGCTGCACTCATTAGAATGCTGGAGGGGCCAGCTCATGCTACTTTTTATTCTGTGTTTTCGTGGGTTGCTCTTATTTGAGTTAGGCCTGAGGTTCCTTTCCTCTTGCAAAGGGCGGTTACTTACCCAGCGGGTCATTATGTCCTGCTGTTGGATAGTCTGAATGCCAGTGATGTCACCCTCTTAAATATTTATGCACCCAACATGGATCAGTCAACATTCCTTACCAGCTTGGCACCCTTGATTTCACTTATGGCCCCCTATTTGAGTGTGGTGGGGGAGACTTTAACTGTGTTGAGGATTTAAGTCTGGATCGGTCTCATCTGTCCACCCTTACGTGGTGTGTCCGTGGGCAAGTTGGCAGAGGAAGCCTGTTTGTGATCTGGACAGTGTGATTTAATAGATTGTTGGTGGATTCATCACCTGCAGGCTCGTGTGTACTCCTTCCGCTCTGGACTACATGTTCCTGAGGCTCGTCTTGACAGGGTTTGTATGTGTGGGGCACTTTATCGCTGAGTGGTGGGACTGGAATATTTGGTAAAAGCATATTCTGACCTTCTCCTGTGCTGGGCATGTTCCAGTAGTCTTCATATAGTCCTTAATGTGACTTCCTGACACTTTAATCCTGTTCTCTTGGACAATAAGGCCTTCCAGATTTTATTCTCTCGGTACTGGACAGATAACGCTGGTTAGGCCTTGTCAGTGAGAGTGGGGTGGGAGGCTATGAAGGTGGTGGTCCAGGGCTACTGCGTTTCTACCAGAGTGGGATTTGCACCCAGCTCCTTTCAGATATTCATCAGCAGGAAGCGGTGTTGGACAGTCTCCCGGGTGGGCTGGAAGGGACCTTGGATGGTAGGGGACGCCTGCTGTAAGAGCAGAAGAGGCTGTTTGAGCTCATGGAGGGCCTTCACCACTGTGATTATAGGGCATATGTGGGTAGGGAACATGTAGAGCAGGATAAGTCGGCAGGATGTTGGCTTGGCTTTTGCGAGATGTCGGGGTGATCACTCTATATTTCAGTTATGTGGTCCTTGGGGTCGTGCTGTATTTACACAGGAGGAGATCAAAGCAGTGTCCCTGCAGCACTATCAGGAGCTCTACTCCTAGAGGGTGGTGAGTGATGAGAGGGAAATGCTGAGCTATATTGTGGATACTTCTTCAGTGTCCCTTGAGTCGGCAGTGGTAGATCAACTTGGTGCAGGAAGTACCAAGCAGGAAGTCTGGGGATTGTTTAAGGAGATGGCAAGGGGTAAGGTCCCTGTTCTTGATGGGCTTCTCATAGAATATTATGCAGCCTTCATGTGAGACCTTGTTCCTGGACTATTGGTGCTTTTTAATGACTCATGGCAGCATGGCCTGCTCCCGCCCTTGCTTAGGGTAGCAGTTATTGTGACACTTCCTAAGATCTTCATGATCCTTTACACTCCCTTCTACGCATAATGCAGATTACAAAATTTTAAGTAAAATTTCAGCGACTCAGTTACTTCCTTATTTGTGCCCTTTAGTCCATCTGGATCAAACAGGCTTCATTGCCGTGCATAACACCATGCCTAATTGCCAGCATTTTTTCCTGGCCTTAGACCATCAGAAGCACCTTCCACCGGAGGCACTGGTTATCTCGGTCAACATTGGGAAGTTGTTCGACTTGTTTCTCTAGGAATTCATGCATGCTACCATGCTTAGCATAGGCTTTGGGGTGTCTTTTTGTCAAATGGATGAAGCTTCTTTATACTGGGCCCTTAGCCAGGATCTGCACTGGTACTTTGATATCGGAGGGCTTTGTGGTGGAGCAGGGCACTCAGCAGGGTTGCCCCTTTCACCTTTATTATTTGTGTTGGCCATGGAGCCCTTTGTCTGTACAGTTCACCAGGGACTACACTATCAGGGCCTCAGCATTGCCACTAACTGAACTTGTCTCTTGCTGTACCTAGATTGTATGTTGTTGTATCTTAGAGCAGGACATCAATCTCATCGGGGATGGTAGCATTATTGGACTTTGGGGTTCACTTAGGACTTGAGGTCAATTGGACTAAGTCATGTGTGTATCCCTTGAGGGGGGATGCCCCTGAACATAGTCCCATTCCCAAGACCCCGAAATTGAGATGGGAGTGTGACATGGTTTGGTAACTTGGAGTGGCTGTTTACTGCTTCCTAGAATTGATATCCCAGTGGGTCATTTCATCCTTCATGGAGCCTTGATATGGAAGATACACTCTTACTACCTCATTGGACAGCAGTCCTCCAGGTGGTTCATGGGGCCACGGATAGAGACTTTCCTCTGAATCCTTCCTTATGCGAGCTGAGACTCCATAAACATTCGGAGGCTCGGACGGTTACCAATAGGTTTTTAGATCTGTCCTTGATCCTTGCCCACAGGCAACCCACCATGTGTTGAAAGTATGTTCAGGTTCCTGATGTCTACTACTGGTGGTTAGTTCTGACCAAGTGGGCAGACTGTGAAAGGGAGGTGATTCTGAGGGAAAGGTTTGGGGGGGTTTGGAAAGTACTGATGTTACCTGCATTGGATGGCATTGTGTTAACTTGTTCACGTATGGATCAATGGGACCAGGTGCTTCTGGATGGTTCCCTTTCTTCCCCTTCTGGCAGCTCCATGCCGGCCTCAGATGCTGGAGTGCTAAGCCCAGCTGGCTCTCCTTAGTGTCCTTACCTTCTGTCTGCTTCATTGCTTTGCTTATACTTCCCTGTTATGAGTTGGTGATCCTGAGATCTGTGCATGTTGGGTATATCGGAAGGGCAGTTTTGTTCAACCACTTCTATATTGTGTACATTTCATCCACATGGGATCCCTTGTCCTTTTCTATGATGATGCCTTCTCTCTGATAGGTCTGTTGATGCTTTTATTTCTACTAACTGTACCTTTATTATATTATCTGAATACTGCTGTCTTATCTCCGAGTTAAGCCTGCCAGGTTTCATATTCACATACACATTGGATTGTTGAGATGTGTTGTAAAAATGTAATAAAAATATGTTTTTCTAAATTAGCACACATGGATCATGCATGTGCACTATGACCTCAGCTTGTCTAATGGTAATGTGGTCTTGTTAGACTGGGAAAGGCGCAACAAGCACCAACCTCATTGTGGTAGATAGCTGCTGCCCTTGCCAGGAGTTCAGTGACATGACGACGGTGGTAGCAGCTTACTTGTTCTGTTTTTAGGAAAGATAAGTAGAGTGAACTGTTTAACTGGGTCTCTGGAATGATGTCTATTAGCCCACTCATGTCAAGTTCCGCTGCTGTGTACTTGACTTTCTCTTGGCCAACTTGGTGACTTTGTGTAGCAGTGAGTATTTTATGATTCTTGTGTGCTCATACTGCAATGTATGTGTGCCTGTGCATGGTACATAAGATGGAGGTTTCTGTTTTGGAGGCCCAGGGACCCTATGAAAGCTAGTTGGAGGCAAGGACTGAAGTCCTCAAGGAGATGTTGATTGCTAACATTCCTGAAGGCTAGGGTGAAAACACAGGCACACTGGAGGAAGGGGATCAGAGCATCATCTGTACACATATTAATGATTTCAAGAAGTTTTACTGGTCACTGGGGTCTGGGGTCTGGGCTCATTGTAAAGTGAGATGGTGGATCTGAGAAGGTTGACAATGTAGGGCCCATGAGTCACGACAGAGGGGAAGGTGTAGGTCTCTGAACTTTTGTGAGGCATATTTCATTCATGGCTGAACCCGGTGTGATACCCAGTAACTCCCTTGGCCTATGTTGTGAATCAATCAAAAACAGGGGCTGCTCTTGCTGTGGCAGACTGTTCTCTTGGCAAAGGACAGGAGAGTGGAGAGGGCACTTCACAGAAGTCGACACCCACAACAAGAATTTCAAAGAAACAGACACTAAGTCACATCAGTGCCTGGATAAGGACTATAAAAATGGAAGCATGAGTCTAACAAGATGTCCAGCAACATAGACAAGATCACTATGACTCTGAACTGCTGAAATGAGGATTGGTAACAGTCTCCCAACTCAATGAGGGGTAATCACCTAGGAAGCCAAGTGCACTTGCTCGGTACCTGCAGCACCAGTCTTTTGCCTGCCTGCCAAGACCAATATGCCCTATTAGGAGAGTGGATCTTGGTGAGCAAAGTGTGAGATCTCTAATTCAGTCACAACTGTTGTTGTAAAACAGCGCTGTCTGCTCTCTTGCTGAAATTGGCGAGCCCGGTCAGAGCAGCCGTGAAGTCTGGGGCTGTCGCTGGTGCCTCAGACCCCCCTAGTTTAAGAGGGGACCATTAGAACTTTTAGGGCCATTGCCCAGATTGGAGCATTCCCCTCAACATTTAAAGGGACTTGAGATCAAGAGCAAAAGCAACCAGGCATCACCACTGCTGCCCCATCACATTACCTGCATGAAGTGCAAAGAAGAAGCCACCTGTTGTATCCGGAATCGATCACCAACGGTAACTCCCTCAGCAAGCCACTCCAGCTGACCCTGGGAAGACACAGTGAAGCTAGCTCATTGACGGTGTTCAGGAAGACACGCTCCAACTTCAGACCATTTTTTCAGGCCTAGTTTGGGTAAAACTGGAGCAGGGCCAGCAGACATTTTGAGACTTCCATGTGCTTGACCCCTAGGGAGCTGAACTTTCAGGGCCATAGTACGACTCTGATGTGGATTGCTAGTGCAGGCAGCATCTGTGGCATTGTCTCCAGTAAACCATCAAGGGCACTTTGTTAGTGTGGAAGAGGGGAGGGAGGATGCTGCCTAGGGCTTAAGAGAATGCAGTGTGTATTTTTGTGTGTACTTTAGTACACTTTGGGACACATTCACAAAGGTAAACTTAGGCTTTTTGTATAAACTTAGACCAAACGTTTAGGTTTCTGAATTTGGGGAGTCTAAGATGGTATCTATGTGTACTATCTTTAAGTCAGCACTCCGTGTGGATCTCCGTCCTAGGTGCAGACCTAAAGATAGTACTTGTAAGTGCCCTTTGTGAGTTCCCAAAGTTGTAAACGTAGACTTTTGGTCTAAGTTTAGACCCAAAGTCTAAGTTTACCTTTGTGAATTAGGCCCTTTGGTGTAAAATAAATAGTTCTTACCAAAAGAAAGTACTGGACTGGATAATCAGATCATTGGGGTTCTGTAATTTGAATCTTGTACCTGTGCTTACCTTACACCTACCACCTCCCAAAGAGCCTTGGAATGCTCAACCTGTGCTACCACTGGGAGTCAGTTGCTCAAAGCATAGTACTTGGCCCAGTTGCTCAGGATGCATAGTAGGTTGGGCTCTGGGAAATCAAGAGTAAAAGGCCACAGCCTCCACGTTGGGCCCAGTAACCCTGCTTGTCCCCTGGACCTCTGAAGGGGGTTGAGTCACATGTCTCTGCTGCCATGTGTGCCATCTAAACCTCATTACATTAATCTACCTAAATTAACGTGTAGAATTTAGTAGTGTGTATGCAATAAAAACCTTTCCAATTTTTAAGAAAAAAACACTGATTGGACACTGATTTATTAAGTGTTATCTTTGTTCACCAGCGAGCTGGGGGTACTAGCATGACACCACCTCTGCAACCCTGAGAGAGTCTAGTTCTATAAAGGGGTACTTGGTTTCCAGTAAAAGGAATGTTGCAGACATTAATTTGCCAGAATTCACATTGTTCACAAGAAATCACTCACTTTCTACAGGAAATAATAATATCTTATTTTTATCAGACCTGACATATCCTCCCCATTTCTTACTCATCTATAGAGTGCTTGGAAGCACCTTCAAAGGACTTTGCTCTGTTTCCCAATCCTAATTTTTTTTCTTCAGATCGAATTCATAACATGTGTTCTCGCTGACTCAATTTTCAAGAAATTGTGATCATAATAAGAACATTTTTGATGCAGCTATTGTTGATGTCATACTACTACTACTACTACTAATGCTAATAATAATCATTACTTATTATTATTATTATCCTTATTATCGTTATTATTATCATTAGCATCATCATTTTTATAATATATGGCAATACCTGTATGAAAGACCGTCTCTAATTCACTTATTACAGTTGATTTGTTAAATCTCTATTCACTTGTAATAAGAACATAGCTATTAATCTGTAGTAACATATAACACTTGAGTTGTGACATCATAATGCTTCCTACCAGCAGCAAAGGGGAAAGGCAGGACTCAGAGCACAGTTACAACTTTAGTTTAATCAATGAAACTAGTGAGAACTAGTGATAACATGAGAACTAACTTTTCATTACGCTGATTTTTTTTCCGAAAAGAAACAGTGATCAGCAGAGGTAAGATATTTTTTGGCAACATTTTTTTTAATGCTCTGGGTCATTACTGGAAACATGGTATCCCTTCATATGTTTCTACACATTCTGAGCCTCAGCAATTTATTCTGACCTTCACGAAACTGAGTCTAATTGTTTTTTAAACAAATTACTAACTGATGTCTTGTGTGTTTTCACACTACATATTCTGCTTTCATTCATGTTCGGATCAATACTACCTATGAAGGAGCAAGACCCCAACGATTTAGGCATTTTGTGTAGGGCTGATGGTGTGAAAATGTATAATGAGAAAAAAGTACACACCTATGCATATTTAAAGGATATTGCAAAACACCTCAGAGTTCCATTTTGTTTTATAAAGGAAGATCCCCTTTGGCCCTGTTCCCCCATATGGTCACAGAACTCCTTGGTAACTTACAGTATCTTTAAAATGAATGGTGTGGTTACTTTATCCACACATGTTACTATTAGTATCACTATTCTTATTTTCATTACTACAGTTACAATTAGTATCAACATTGTTCACAAAAGCCTGCTTTTACTGTACTAAACCTGCATCTACAGTTCTAATTGCTGTTACTTTCTCACTTTTAATAAGAAAATGACACCTCCCTACTGTAATTACTTCTTACCATGATATCACAGTACCTGCTAGAGCCAGCAGACGAAGTACAAATAATATCTCAATTATTGCTTAAACAATTAAAGTATTGACAAGTTTTCAGCTCCTCTTCTGAAATTGCAAGTGGATGAGGCTTGTAGTTCAGGCACCTATTAATAATTTTGTATTCCATTTAGTAGTACTACTACTAAGTGCTACGAAATGCTATTCACAAACCTAAGGGCTCATTATGAGTGTGGCGGTCTGGGGACTGCCACACTCGCATTGACGATTGGACCGCCGCACTCCAGGTGGTCCGACTGCCCAATTACAACCCTGGCAGGCAGACCCACCAAAGGACTGCTGCCCCTGCTGGGAACATGGTTCCCGACGTGGTGATGGCAGTCTGAGCTGATCTCAGCGCCACCTGGCTGATTACAACTCCCCTCACCGCCAGCCTTTCCATGGCAGTTTCACCTGCCTCCCTGCCCAGTGCCATGGTAATGCGCACAGTCTGCTTTGCAGATAGTGCGCATTCCTAAGGTGCTGATCGCCCCCCTCCGTGCCATAAGATAGCACTCAGCTCCTTTAAGGTAGCCGAGCGCTATCTTGCAGCACTGTCCCTGACGGTCAGTCCAGCAAGACCACTCTATTACAATGTTTCTGATAGGGCGGGAGCCCCAGCAGCCATGGCAGTGGCTTCCTCCCTGCAAGTTTGGCGGCCTCACGTTGGGACTGCCAAACTCGTAATGAGGCCATAAGTGGTTTAATTTCCACCTTTACCTCTCCTATCTTTGCAATGGGGAGAATCTAAGACATGTAAGTTTACTACTTAGTAGTAAGTGATGTAGACACCAGGAAAGTGGCTGGAAAAAGTGACATACTTTTTTGCTAAGTAGAAGGGGGAGGACTTTAGGGAGGCGTAAAGAGGTCTTTAAAGAGGGACATGCACTCACCCAGAAAAGAATAAGCCTTATGCTATTCACAAACAGCACTCCAGAGCTTCTAAACTTACTACAGCCAATGATGCAAAAGAGACTAAGTCCAGTGCTGCATGTGCCCAACCACTGTTAATTCAATATCCTTTCATGGAAAATAATTAAGGGAGGTACTTAAAAAACCCTCATAGTAAATCATTTAAAGTAGGTAATAAATAAATAAATACGTTTTAATGTTAAAATAATGAAAATAATAGATGATATGTAATATTTAATTAATATGTATTTTAGCAACATTTTTACATGTATAAATGAATATAACAATAACTATGTATTAAAATATAACTAAATTATGTTTAAATAATTATGCACATCACATTTAATAATAATTAATGCATAATAAAAAATGTAAACTTTTTATGTTAGAGTGAAATTTGTTGTTTAATTTAAACTTCATAGAAGTAATGTGATATGATATATTTAAATGAATGAAATATTTAATGTCAAATTAATTTATCAGTGAACTATTTTCAATTGTGTTCATTTAAAACATACATTTATATAAACTTTCATTTACAAAAAGTAACTTACAAACTATGTCTACTATCCTTTTGTAACTTTTAAGTCTACTATTGTTTTGTAACTTTTATCTATATTTTACCGTAGGGAGATACCACTGTCAAGGTGGAGGTCTACCTATAATAAGGTATGGGGAAGATGAAATACATTTATACATCTTTATAATAATTTAGTAAAAAAACTAGTTCTTTGTTAAATATTCATGTAAATTAATTGTATAATATATTGTAAATAAAACAAAATAAAAACAATGCTACAGCACTATTAACTTAAACTCCAATTACGTTTTACAAAAAATATTTATTATGCATTAAAAATTATTAAGTTTGTGATGTATAGAATTAATTAAAAGTTACTTAATTGTATTCTATTAAAATACATTTTACATTTAACTTTATATTTAAAGCAGGTTGTTAAAATATTTTACAATTAAACATTAAATGTATTCATTTTAGTTATATTATTAACATTATTTATATTTACGTGTTCAAATATTTTAAATCATTGAATTTAATTTAATACTATTTCCCATTGGATTTTATTTTAATCCATGTTGCCATTAATTTACATGGGAAAGTATTAGAGTGTCCATGGTTGGCCATGTGTGGTGCTGGACTTAGTAATGGTTCGTTTTTTACATTGTTCACTTACAGTTGTAAGTTTGGCTCCAAAATCCTGGCACTGGCAGGACTGAGTTCAGCTAACAAATTTCAGTCATGTCAAAGAGGTAGAGATGTAAGGTCTGCTACTCTTAAATACATCAAAGAACAGCTGCTTTTCTAAATGCTATTGCAAATATTAACAACTTAATCTTTGAAATATTGGGAAATTTGATTACAGAATGCTGGTTTTGAAATGACGACCATGATATGAGAGTCACCATTAGGAATTTGATTTATAATAGCAAAGTTCTGGTTTTGGGTGTTGGAAGCAGAAACAAAATGGTTAGACTAATATTCTTCATGGTGTCATAAATAGTCATTTTACAAATTAACAGTTTATGAAAATGTTCTTGATTCAGGGGTGTAGATTGGGAGTTATTTTCTTTTGGCTTCTTTAACCTCTGATTTCTGTTTGACCAGTTCTGAGGTAAACCATGGAGAGTGTTTCTAGTTATCACATGTTTTACTTGAGTCAAGGTTCCAATCTCAATCCAAATTGGCAACACCCAGTTTATATAATTCACATAACTTTTAATTGAACAGTGATGCAGAACAGCTTGCCTTAAAGACACATTTACAGACACAGGACCCTATTATGAGTTTGGCAGTCCGAGAACCGCCAAACCCGCGATGATGGTTGGACCGCCGCATTCAGCGCAGTCCAACTGCCAGATTACGACCCTAACCATTGGACCATCAGGGGACCACCATCACTGCCAGGATCATGGATCCCGGCTGGGTGGTGGCAGTCAGAGTCGTGGTCAGCCACGGCGGTGCTGAGTTCACCTATGCCATGTTGATCATAAGTCCTCTTTCCGCCAGCCTTTTCATGTTGGGGTCCCCACCATTTAAAGGCTGGTGGAAAGCTAATGCTGAGGGCCATAAGAAAACCCCTGCACTACCTATGCCATGGGCAGTGCAGGGCCCCCCAGCCAGCACCCTTCAAATGTGATCTGTCTGCAATGCAGACAGTGTGCATTCTGAGAGTGCTGTTGTGCCATGGTGCTGTTGTGCCACGGCATTGGCCTTGGCTCTCAGGTGGGCTTACCGTTGGAGCACTGCTGGTGCACCTACTGCACTGATATATTATAATCCTAGCTTTATAGTCTTCAAACGATGCCCAAAGTCAGGGTGGGACCAGCTTAATCAAAGAACTAATGCTGAGTAGCATCCATGAAACCAATAGCAATCATGAGTTGGTGGACATTTCTATCAGAAGAAAACAGGTTATGCAGTTACTGAGATATACTGTAGAAAGAACACACAACAGAATCTTCACAAGGATCTCTTTAAGACCATCGTGAACCATCCTTTAGTAGCTCAGGTACCAGGAGTGCTGACCTGGATGATCAAGGGGTGGGACCTCCTGTTCATGAGTACAAGCACTGCCTTATGAGAAGTTAACTTCCTCTGGAAAGGTGCTTGGAACATTTTGTGTTGCCTCCTTGCCTGTCTGCTTTCATCTTATGGTTAATGTAAACAAGGAAAAAGTACTCTGTTACGAATTGCCTAAGGAGCAACATAGAACAAATGGATGTGTTATAAAGGCATATTAAGAACATTTTCACAGCATGATGGTGGATAATATATATGTACAAATGTCTCTTTCCTGCTCGTTTTGATACCATCAGCATGTATAAGCTTTTCTACATTACTGCTTTAATGACTGAGAATCTTGATGGGCAGACGCAGTAGCTTCAGCAAAAAATGCTCCTCTGTATACCTATTGCTTCTAATTTGGAGACTAACCGCCTCATTATGAGTTTGGTGGTCCAAACGCAGGTCCGCCAAACTCGCGGGGAGGAAGTCACCGGCATGGCGATGGCATCCCCCTGCCCTATTTCAATGTTCCCACCAGTCTGACCGGCTGGAACATTGTAATAGATTGTTCCGGAAAGTCATCTTGAGGTAACAGTGCTGTGAGATAGCACTCGGCTCCATTAGAGGAGCCGAGTGCTAACTTGTAGCACAGAGAAAGCCGACCAGCTCCCTCGTAATGCGCATTGCCTGCAAAGAAGACAGTGTGCATTCCGAGGGGGCTGGCCAGGGAGGGCCCCCAGCACGCACTCACCGCAAGCCTTTCCATGCCGGTGAAAGGCTAGTGGTGAGGGGAGTTGCAATCAGCCAGGTGACGCTGAGTTCAGCGCTGCCTGGGCTGAGTGTAACTCAGACCGCCATCATCACATTGGGAACCATGTTCCCAGCGAGGACAGCAGGCCTTTGTTGGGTCTGCCCGCCAGGGTTGTAATTGGGCGGCCAGACTGCCCGGAGTGAGGTGGTTCTACCATCCACGCGAATGTGGTGGTCCTCAGACCACCACACTGGTAATGAGGCCCTATATGTACGCAAGGTGGAGCCTGTGCAAGAGACAGCACCATTGTTTCTTTTACTCAGCAGTTCTTTACGGTGTTGCAAAAAGTATATTCTGTTCTGCGGGAGTTGGTTTATTGAAGGAACGTATTAATTAGCTAAGGCTATCTCAGTGCAATACTACTTTTATGTAGTGGGGAAGTAAGTGGTGAGATTGTTACAACAGAGAAGCAGGTGACAGAGGAGGGGAAGGTAGACACACAAAGACTGAGCAGGGTGACAAAGAGAAGAAACTTGTCAAAGAAACATACAGCATGTCTTGACATTTGTGGCACATACTCATTTTAATCCAAGATTGGAAACATTAGGTACAGCAGTGGCACAAGACGGGATACTGCAAATGATATACAAAGTTCAACATATGCACTACCATTTAAAATTAAGACAACATGAAACATACTCTGTCGAAGGTTTTTTCCGTTCTCCAATGTGTCCACACCTGCTGTTTTTGTAATACTTTGTGGAATGTTCAATATAATGCTCAGAGTTGGCACCACCTTTACAATTTTGGGAAAAAACGAGTTTTGAGATGTGCAGGTGTATATTTCACAGTGAAACCAGACTTGAATACTGCCGTCTCGCGGCCTGAAGGCAAAGAAAAAAGAGACAAAAACTACTTGTAGACGCGCCCTGAAAATCGGTCTGTGATTGGTTGAAGGCGCCAGCTATAAAGTCATCACTTGCACACGGACAGGAAAAATAACTTTAGACATTGTTTTACCAGACGTACACACACACAGTTACGCTGCCAACTTTACACTGACTTGCAACATCAGGACACAAACAACATGAAGAAAAGAACAGAGGCTGCACAACACTGAGGCGACGTGACTTGTGAGGGGACGTTTTCACTTCTACCTGTTGTACTTCACATCGGTTTGACGTCGAATGAATCCTTTAGAAGCAGATGAGATATAACCTGTATTCCAAAATCTCCAAGACATGAAGAGGGGAGAAGCAGCAACATCATTCTTCCTGCTCCAAGGAGCTTACAATCTACTGACACAGGAAAGGTTGGTTCAGTTTAAACTGTTTAAACATTCTTGCTTTCACCTTTACCCATCTGTGTAGAGTTATTTTTTTAATGATTCAGTGTTTTTATGTTAACAAAGAATGTTGTGATTGTTGACTACTCAAGCTTTCATGCAGAGTTTCCGCCACACTTTGGAAGACGGTAGAGATTTTAAAGAAAATTTCATTTAGATTTTGTTGCTGTTCATTGGATTGTAAATGAAATGCATACAAACATAGATATGCAAATCTAATTGCCCACACATGGACTGCATTTCCACACCATGCTCAACAGCCGTAGAACCTAAAAAAGACACAGTTTCGGGGTCATGGGATGTTAAAATAAAAAGCCATAAGAGACTATTTTAGCACCACCCGTGGTCAACAACAATCGATGGCATACATTAACAAATGTATCTGTATGTGAACAAACATATAAATACACATTATTAATGGAAAGAAGTGAATCAACACATTAATTATGCTAGAAAATCATTTTTTGCAAGCATGCTTAACCAAACAGATCAAGCTTCAAGATCCGATTTTATTTACTTTCAGCACTTGGCTTTTGCAAAAGAATACACTTGAGGCTAACAGCATCTAGCTCCTCCATAAAACAGGGAAAGGGATTTAGCTAGACCTTCATGGTATGGACATTTTAGGTTCTTCAGAATTTGGTATGGCCAAAAGAAAGCCACGAACATGGCTTGGAACTAGACACAAGACTCCTTGTCATCATGGCAGCCTCAGATGGTGTACACCATGATTCTACAGATCATCTTAGAGGGCCCTCTGCCTTCACTGCAAATCTCTAGGTTCCTGCTTTACACTGGAAGTTGCTTTATGCAAGGTTGCACGAAACACAACTATGCTGATGCCAATAGTAAGTACGCTACTATACATGGAGACATTATAGGTTATACCTAAATTTCTTCTTTGCAGGTTATTTTAGAATCAGTCATTTCAGGGAAGAGGCATAGACCCTTGTGGCCACTGAGCTCCACATGGTATCACAAAATAGATTGTCAATGCTTTGAAAAAGGCTTATCTTTTTCTGATAAGTGTGTCGCTTGGTGCCAAAGGTATCAGGAGTATGAGGATTATCTTTGCTGAGTCTATACTTGTAGGTGACCTCTACCATGAAACAGATCACAATGTCTAAACCTCCTCCATCTTCGCTGGATGCTCTTTTCACCCCTGAGGGCTGTGGGTTGAGCAAAGTTTTTGAAATGGTCATTTTACGTTAGATTCCATTGGACTCCGTCTATCAATGGAAGCTAAACATGGCTTAGGTTAATTCACATAAGACTCTTCACCTCACTTATTAAAATTGTGGGAAATCTTGGAGGAGGTGCTCTGGTGGCCATGGTCTGATGAGCCACTGCATTCCATTAAGAAAGAAGGACCAGAGCTTTTGAGTCACTCCTCTTGTGTTGTGGAACACTTCAAATAGCTTGGTTCTGTACCTCAGCTATTCCCTGCTTAGTGTTGTTGTGGTGCTGGTTTCTAGTGTGGTTACAACAGGATGTGTGGCTTGTGGTGATTTGTTAACAATTGGGGGTCATACTTTTGGAAATGGCATGGGGAACAGCTTGGAGGTAGTGTTTGTGTGATCCCGCTAACCAAGGTAAATTCTATTTGGACTCAGTATTGACCTGTCTCAGCGATCCTTTTTGACCCAAACCTCATTTCACTGCTTTAGTCTTTCTCCTACACTTTTATATTTTTCCAGTTTAGCTCCTCATGACTTCCCCCCAGTACTCCAAGACCTCCTTTGGGTATTCAAAGACTGAGCAAAGGATCTCAAATGGTCTCGCTGGTTCATAATCATCATCACCATCACCCGATCACAGAAGTCAGAAACCAGATGGGGGAGGTGCAAATCAAATCCTCTTCAGTAGCTGCATCTGCACAGGCTCCTGACAATTATGGGGCTTCTTGTCTGCCTACCGACTGGACAAGTCACTCTATCAGACTCATGATGAAACATCTGAGAGTAACAAAACAAAGTCCTGTCACAACATTTCTTGCTTACAGATCATGGGCCTGATTTAAAGTTTGACGGACGTGTTACTCTGTCACAAACCTGGCAGATATTCCATCTGCCGTATTATGGTTTCCACAGGATATGGGATCATAAGACGGGATATCCGCCACATTTGTGATGGAGTAACCCCATCCGCCAAACTCCAAATCAGGTCCCATGGTTTCATAGGTTTCGTTAGGAATGAAGGAATCTGTTTGATCACAAATATTTGCAACTGAATGATTTTGTTAGCCTATTAAAGGTAGAAATTTACTGCTTTTTTGGATAAATACTAATTTTACTAAGTGCAACATTCTGGGATAAAAAAATACGCTCTATGTAAAATGTGTGACCAAAGGAAGAGAAAATAAATGGAGGTTTATGCGTGCATTCAAATGTTGAATGGGGCCATTACCATCGCAAAAGTCAGAAAGCGCATACTAGGTTCTAATTCACAAGAACCTGCTGCTTTTTATCATATAAGTTACTATGAACAAAAAATATTTCTGTTGCAAAAAAGGAAATGTTTATGGAACAGCAATACCTAAAATGTACATAGGTATTTTCTGTGAAACTTAATCAGTGGATGATAGTATCCACTGGTGTTTTAATCTTACTTTCGAAGGTGCTGGCTTGAAGGCATTTCTCGTTTGCATCACTGAGAGTTTATGTCACATATCTGAATTGAACAGTGTTTATTTTCTTTTTCTTAGGAGACAGGTATAGTGAGGTCAATCCAGTTGACCAGGAAAGAGCAAGGCAAATCAAGAGTCCGGTCAAAGTTGAGAGAAACTTTAAATTAACTGAACGGATTGACTTGCGAGGAGCCTGACTAAGAGAACTAATAGACAGCAACGAATTCACCGGTCCGGACGCAAGCCATTGTAAATACTTAGGGCCAGATGTAGCAAAGGGTTTTACCTATTCTGTATCTATGGGAAAATGTGTTCGTAAATATGGCCCTTAATATTTCTTTTTTTATTCATGGTAAAATAGGCACTGCTCTTGGGGCAACGCTAAAAAGTAAAGGCCTTATTCGTATTAAATTAATTTAAATATTTTGTATGGTGCTAATGGCATCCAATCATCCATAACCTACGTGGAGGGATTTCCTGGAGAGCAACAGAAATCTAATATGATATTATAGGTTTACATTCTCAAAACATGTAACATTTATTTTATTTAGCATTGTGAAAATTGTTGTAGAATGCCATAAAGTAGGTATGTTTTGTTTCAAACTGAAATTAAGTTCATGATCAGCAGTGACTGATGCAGTGCAAGCAGTTGCAATGCCAGCAATTCACTAAATCAGTGGTTCCCAACCTTTTGACTTCGGTGGACCCCCACGTTTCATTACTGGAACCCCCACTGAATCATTATTGGAATCCGGAGGCACCCCCCCAATGAGTCATTACTTAAAACTGGGGACCTAATCTGTTAAGATTATTTAATTTTCTAAGCAGTTGAGGACACCCTGAAGAGGCTTCTCGACCCCCAGGCGCCCCCGGATCACAGGTTGGGAACTACTGCACTAAATCACAAGGTTTATGACTGCTATATGGCTTTATATATGCACTGAACTCAGTTTGTGAATCAGTAACAGTACACTTAATCATTAAATTGGTTTAGGAAGGTATAACAAATCACATTTTCGAAGAGAGAGTTTTACTGTGTCCATTCTAAATATTGAGTCGCTATGGTATGTATCAATGTTTTGTGACTAAAAACCAGCCAGAAAAAAAATTGAAACATTACCGACTCCTGAGTTGTGGTGGTAACACATTTAAGGAGTTAACACTTTTGTGAATGTAAAAAAAGTAATTTCCTGGAGAGGACACAGTGGTCAAGGGGACCACTGCCAACCCTCAAACAAACTTTATAAAAAATAAACTATTCTTTTTAACTGCAGCTCCGTTTCCTATAATGAAAATGGGCTTCATTTTTTTAAAGTTTACTTTATTTAAATACAGTCACAGGGATGGTGACTATTATTATTATTTGCTAACCCTGGCATGCCACCATAACTCTGATGGCATACAATCATTGTGAGTTGCAATTTGAGACCAACCTCATGAATTTTGATGAGGTAGCTTGCATTGTGACCAGCTATGATTCAGAATTTCACCTCCATGTCGCAATTTACAATCCCAGAAGGTTCCCCAACATCTTTCATCCATTTTAAGCAATATTTTGGAAGTGGTGTTGTGCAAAAGCTTAAACGTTTATCATTAAACTCAGAAGCTTCTGCATTATTTGATGGCGGACATCACATATTAACTTCATATAAAAGAGGATAGATTGCACAGTATATTGGAGTGTACCCCTGGTGAGATAGTGTACAATTTGAAACATCACATTGCTTTGCCCATTAAATGTAGGGCAGCTACACATGGCGTGTATATAAATATAGAGTGCCCCATTTATGAAGGCTTTACATTCAGTACATGTTGTCAATACATTTGAACGTTTTGTAGGCCAATTAAAAGTTATTGTGCTCTTCTGAAGGCATTAATTGTTGCTAACACCCCTTTTAGTCCATGCTAACTGCTGTAACTATGTGTCCAAAATTGTGAGACTATTTCCTGGAACTCTTTAACCGAGAAAAAATATCTCCTTGTCACTATATGATTGTACAGGATGCTAATGGTCCAATACAAGAATTTTTAAGATTTTTAATCTGACTCCTCAAGCCCTCTTCTTAGAAATATTTGATTGTCTTCTTCACCGCCTCTGTCCTTTTTCTTGAGATTCTCAAGACACAAAAAGTACATAGACGGGCATGCTCCTCTGCAACACTGTGCCTTCTTTGTGAAATATCCTGCCACCAGTGCTTAATTCGTAACAAAACAAGTGCCAGGGCCCTCGCCAGGAGGCCACTAGCTTGCACTACCCAGTGCCCCTGCCAGCGCTGCCAATGACAATACTGCCAACACGCTACTAACCATCAAAGTCCTACAAGTGAGACAATTCAAACTGTTCAAGGCCCCCAAAGCTACACGAATAGCTTGGGGGAAAGGGAATAGTCATTTTTTTGTATATCTCTAAATTGGGCAGACAACAGTACCATTTGACAGACTGCCACAAATGCCGATGTTGACAACCAAATACCACTCCTGAGCACTGGAAACCACCGGCACAAATTAAGAACTGCCTGCCACCCTATTTTTGGTTCATCCTTTTTAAGCTACGCTTTAGGAAACAGCTACAAGCCTTTCTTTTCCCTTAGTTGGTCTTTTCAGTACTTAAATCCTCCTTCTATGACTCATCATAGTTTTTCTGCAAGAAGAGGACCTCAGGGTTACCTACATACTAGAAATCCCCAAACTTAACAAATATTATGTGGAGTGCATCGGTAACCTGCAAATACATTTGTTCTGAACAAAAGAATAATCTCCACCTTGCAGATATTATCTATTTCCAAAGCATGATTCTTGTCTGTTGGTAATTTGTTAATTAAGCTCACATCATCAGCTCCTTCATGTAATAGGATGAAGAGTCCATCATATTAACAACTGTTTTAATTGAGAAGGTTTCAGGAAAAAGGCATGTATGATGAAGTGTTAATTTGCGTATTTCAAAATGTGTTCTTGGACCGATGTGTCAGACGAGAGCTAAGGATCTTAATGACAGTGTTGAGAAAATTTAAAATCCTCCAAGTTCTGGAAGAAACTCTAAATATGGTGAAACACACAGTGGCTAAATTCTTCTACAGTACTATCCCAGTGTGGGAAGAAAGTCAGCTTGTAGGTTCGATTCCACATCTAGAGTTTGCCTCAGAGCTTGTATGATTTTCTGTTCTCACCAAACTATAAATGAGGGTCCTAAATCTGTAAAAGCCCTACCCAGCACCATCAAGCAATGTATTCGCTCTCCTGGCACCAAAACTCAAATTCTTTAAACTGCTGTGTTGTTTGTGTTTTGCGATAGATGTTGTCCATGGTGGCACCAGCATTTCCCAGTAGACACCTTTTTGATGTGGCCACGTCCTGCTGCTTTCATCATGCTATCATTACCCATTTCTTTAAAAGTGCCATCCCAGGACAAACAGAGTGCTACAAATCATTTGCCTATCTTTCCTTTGTATAAAAATACTAATATTCTAATGGCTAATATGATACTAATTTCACAATTATTCAGAGGCTATTACATTTTTAGATAGATAGTTTTCAGGGGAAATGCTGGATGTGCTACCAATTGCTACTGGCAGTCCTCAATGCTTTTTGGATGGCCTCTGATGTCTGCAGTGACAAAGTCCTTCTCGGCCTACCTTCTACTTTTGATATCATGAACCATGCCATGTTTCTGAATCGCTTTAGTTCTAAAGCAGGCATCCCTCTTGTGGAATGTTTCAAAACGTGCCTTATCAACCAGGCCTTGGCAAAGCCTGATGTCCCTCAAACTTTAAGGCCTTGGTGCCTGACTCATAGAGTTGAACTGAAGTCATTGCTTTCACCTCACCATGCTTCACTAATATATATTTTGAACCACTAGCTTCAATGTTTTATAGTCAAATGTAAGCACCCAACTTGCGTTTCATTGTTCCAATTAGATGCAATTCTATATATGATATTGGCATTTTTTTAGACAGGAAGACTAATAGTATGAAATTAGAATGGCAGAAACGTTTTCTAGCTAATCAAAGGCAAGCCTGAGGATCAGTGGGGGGAGCTTTTAGGCCACTTTCTGGCTTTACTTCAAGTTGCATGCGGGCCACTCGCTGAGCACAAAGAGGTTTAAAGTTTCCTCTGCTTGTTATTTTTAATGAGGAAACTGCCTTGTAAGATCCTCCTTCCATCATTTGATAGGGTTTTTAAAAACAATTTGTGCGACTTTTGCTGAGCTACTTACAGCAAGACCTTGCAGCTTGAGGGGGACATGCGTCTACTCTGTTTCAGAGCTTACTCTCTTAATTTATGGGAACATTAGTCCATTGAGAAGGCCTGAATTAAGGAGGCAGAATAAAAGCGTTGCAGTGGTGGACACACTAAGGGCCTGATTACGACCTTGGCGGATGGGAAACTCCGTAACAAACGTGAAGGATATCCCATTCGCTGTATTGCAAGTTCTGTTATATCCTATGGAACGTCTAAGACGGCGGGTGGGATATCCGTCATGTTTATGGGGGAGTATCCCATTCACCAAGGTCAAATTCAGGCCGTAAATGCCTGGGAACCATTTTACAGTACGTTATATGAACTTCAGGAAGCAGCTCACGGAAGGGATGATCTCCAGTTGTTAAGCCCATCACGTCAATGCTTTGTTATCACCACTGTCAAGTGGGAAGCCCCAAGAAAACATGGGTGCCTGTGCACTACACAAAAGATTCACATAACATATGTAGAACTCTCTGCTTCCACTGTGTACACCATTTGAAAATGTTGTTTTTCCTCAGCATGATGCACACTGCTCATTTACTCCTTAACTAATGTGCACCATATGCACCCCAGTGCGAGACATCCTCTGTTCTTTGAGATGCAATTATTATTCTCCCTGTCAACTATCCTATAAAATCAATTTCTACCCCCAGTTTCATTGGGGATATACAATTGAATAAGCTAGGTTGTAAAAGTGCTTCATAATACTAGATCGGTTTATGGTGTTTTACATTTCATGCACATGTCGTATCATAGACATTTAGAATAAGTGTAGGTGCTTTATTTTAGCAGTTCTAGGCGCTACATATTATATGACAAAGCAATTGTGAGGCATGCAATCATACCAACAAATGGTGATTTACACTAGTTGACCATCTTATGGTGGTCCTATAAACCATGCCATGATGCTTGACACCAGTAGACAAAGCTGCTCTTTATACCAGAAAATAAGCAGGTGTGTCTAATCCAATCAGACAAAGCTATGTGGGGAGACCAAGCAATGGTATCATTAGATCAAGTTACTGTTCTTCATAGCTGTGGTTTTAGGCTTGGTGAACTGCACCAAGAGTTCATATGATGTGTTTCCTTCTTAATAAGCCTAGCTGGTGTGTTCCATACTAGAAGCACTAACTATAACAATACAAATATAGATTTAACCTCCCTGAATGGTATAACACCAGAATATTAAATTCTAAGTATCGTGCTTTAAGAAAGTAGTTAGAATATCAACTACAGCAGTGTTGTGGAGACAGTAGGTGAGTATAGGGATATTATTCAAAACTCCACATGCATGCACATTGAAGATCTACATCTTCAGGGTGCACAGATGTACGGTGAATAACAGAAAACGCATTCTTACATTTCCTGTGAAGGTATTATTCTGGTTGTGATATTGGTGTAGAACACTATTACTTTGCTTGATATTCCGCTGTAGAAGCCACAGCATCAGACACTACATGTCCAGGGCTTAGCTCTGCCGGCTAGTATCCGACCATCCACCATCGGTGCGAAGGGTTTCTCTATGGGGCGTGGCTTCCCTGAAATACCTTCTTAGTGGCTGAGATAAAGGTACTGCAGCAATGCTGTGTAACACAACGGGAACTCTCAATTCCATTCACGTGTAAGGTGACGTGTAAAAGATAAGCTATGCCAACAGCAAAGACTGATTTGTTCAGTTGCTTATTTGGCACGAGGGAGAGTCCCTCTGAGTTTTGGAAAATATAAAAGCAATGGATTTATCTATGTTTCGTTGCATCTTATTTTACAGCAGAGGGAGAGAGAACGAAATCGAGAGAAAGAAATATCCCACTGAAAGGGAAGAATAAAGTAACAGGCATGATATTGACGCTGGCGCAGCAGGAGGGTGCATGCAAAACGATCCGAAGAGAATTGAAACATACATACTTGCAAACATGGCCAGAGGAATAGTGCAGACTACGTCATCATCAGCCACAGCATCAACAGCCAATCACAGCCATAGGGAGAGAAATGCAAAGGAAACGGGCTACAAATAGAGGCATGTCCCAGGCATGCAGCAAGTGAGCTACCTGCCACGGAATGCTCCGGTAGAGTTTTATTGCTATTATGTAATTTGCACTGTGCACAGAATCGCACAATGCAGCCGGAGCATGAAGCTCCCTCCTTACCCCTGTCAGGGCGAAATCAGCACACATCCTTAGAGCTGCAGGCAGGGAGTGCCCATAGAGACGTAAAAAAACAGAGCCAGGGATTTCACACCCCCCCGCGGTGAGACGGCCAGTGTGCCAGCAAACCCACTCGTGACAGCGGCCTCATCATAGCTCCGAGAGGCTGCAGTACTCCCTCAGCCAGCATTTATTGGAGGATCATAGAACCTACCAGGTTGCTGGGGGGCAGTGCAGCTTCTGACTTAAAGTCCAGACTTGTGGGTACCCGCAACGTCTAATGACTATTCAGTTTTTCTGAAAAAATTACTCTGCAAGGCTTCACGATATTTTAGAACTCTCTTTAAATCGTACTCCTAAAGTGTGGTGCATTCTAGATGCGCTGTATGCTTGAGTAAGACTTTATTTGCAAGCTGCTGAGGAACAAGTAAATGCGAATGGTCCATGCACATTTGCATTCTTCTGAGGACATTGTCGCTCTTTTGTGAAAAGAAGATATGCCAGAGCAATTGCAATGATATTTCGCATTTCTACAAGGTTTACTCTTAGGGAAGCTATACTGAGATTGCTGACTGAAGAGGACAGATTAGCATAGAACATGGTCAACTTCCACAAAAGGAAAGGGGTGTCAGGGTAGTCCATGGTAACTTGAACCTGACACCGAAAATAGCCTTTCACTGAGGATGTTATGGTCTCATCATTCGATCAACCTTCATCGACACAATTGATGTGTTTGTTTTCTTCTCAATTCCCACAAATGAATTTTGTAAAATATTGTAATAGCATTGTCAAAATAGCTCTATGATATAATACAGGGTATTAAATTCAGAGTATGTCTTACCCATTCCAAAAACCAGCAATTAGACATAGCTGTCCTCTCCAAAGGCCTATTAGCAGAACTTAGCAGAGGGTGGTGACTGCTTTTAATGCCTGTCAGCATGAGGAGAATACAATTATCAGCTCCTGTTTCCCTATTCTCAGAAGACAGAAGAAAGGTAGGCTAACAGCAGCAGTTAGTGGCAGTATTTTAAAGGTTCTGACTGGCTGTGCCAATCTCTGCTTTTTGTACTTGATGCTAATAGGAAACAAAATATACTTCTCAGTACTATCGCAAAAGGAACATTCAGATGAAAGATGTGAAATGGCTTCAATTTGGAATCCCCCACTGATGTGAATCGTACCAATTTGCAGGTATGGTATGTTTACGATGGTGTATCCTGACACCAGGAACGCTTTCAGCATTAGGGTGATAAGCAATGCACCATGTGAAATGAGCTAGGATAAATCCAGACCTTTAAGTGACCAGGAAATGGTGAGACAACTTTAAGTGCGATAAAGTTTCCAAACACATTTTCTTGAAAGTTCATGCATCTCCTTCATGGAGGGACCTTTAATAACTGCAATATCCTTTGAGTTAACATTGTTAATGAAAACAATAAATCAATCTCACATCCTTCTCCCTCTCTTACTAGTCAAACTGACATCTCAGAAGCATACTTTGAAAAATGGGCAAATGCATTACTTTTTTTAGAATATTTGAATTAGTTTTTGTTGCCTTAACTTCCAAGCCACGCACTGATACCACTACAATGAACACAGAGAGGTGTGTTCATGGGTAAAAGTGAATTTATTTACCTCTTAGCATAACATTGCTGTGCAATATTACCAGTTGTCATTCCCAGCATTCCTAATCCAGGCCGAGAAAAGGATGCAATTGTATTTGGTCACCACAAAGACACATGGTCCTCAGTATGGCCGTTTGTGTTTTTTTAGTACTCGTGGATACCACTGAAGGGCTCCCTGCACTCCAGTGCCCATCAAAGAATATCTCCGGCAGTGTAAGGAGCATTGCTTAAGGTGGCCATGAAAACAAAAGAGTCAGCATTTGTGACTCTGAAGGGTGGCTTAGCTGTTCAGAGGTCTATTTCCTCAAATACATTCATAGCTTGTATCCCTATTGTTCTTTCAGAATGGGCGCTAGCATGCCCTATAGATGATAGCATGTGCACGTTAGAGAAAGTTATCACCCAGCTACTACGTAGCATATGGACTGCTCTATTGACCGGAATACCAATATACTATTGGAGCCAGGACGTTCAGGAGTTGTGAACACATATCCATGAGCAAATGTAATGAACAGAGATTTTCAAACCCACCTCCTTTGCAGTTACTGATCGATCATCTTACTTAATATTGCAAAGAGGTGTTTAATGAAGACATGTCTAATTACATAATAATTTGATCCAAGAAGTAAAGGAAAAAAAACTCTACCCTCGTTAAATGGTTTCACACTATTTTTGAAATTTACACCAACCACAGTCTTAACATACCAGTTACTAGGTAGTAACTTCTAGGAATACAAGTTGTACAATTCCTTCACATCTTATTTTTGCCTCTAAAGGACTATCTAGCTAAGATGTCTACATAACTCACTAAAATGAACAAATGCACCCTTTTACAGAATGCAAAGATTCCCCAAAAGCACAACAAGCTGTTTGGTTGCTACTAATATTTCACTGTGGAAATCAGGTTAGTGAGCAAAAGTAATCCTCCATGATGGCGGACCTGCAGGGTCAGCTCTGACCTTACTGATGAACGGAAGGATTGAGACCTACTTAACTTTGTCAAAAGCATTTCATCATCCATAATATAGCATAAAACTATCCTAACAACACAAAACTACCACTGTTTCGAATTCAACTTCTGAGGGTGTACGTTGTACTCAATATAAGACCAAATATTGTTAAACCTAGATGTATGTAGCACACCACATCTATTGTGGTACATATGATTATCTCATAATTCACAGTGTAGATCAGTCTATCATTTAATTCATTTATTTATTCATGTATTTTTAAAGCACAAAATCACCAACGCTTTGATGCGCTTGTCTAGAGCTCTATGTAAATACAGGCCTCATACTTACCCTAGGGTAGGTTGAGATTGGGTAAGAAGCAAGGGAAGTCAGAGCACCAACCTATATCAGAGGCACATAGGGAGCAAATAATACCTTGTGTCTGAAAGACTCACTCAAACTTACTGAAGAATTCAATATTAACTGCTGAGCTTCGGATACTATTGTCCACCAAAAAGACAGAACTCACCTCATATGATTAGCGGAAGCTCAAACTGAAGCCTTATCATTCACAGTAATGAATTTATGATTAGCTGTGAGATTCGTCATGCCTGGAGCCAGAGTCTACGTTTTGCCAATTGTATTTTAAATCATCCAAGGCATTGCAAAGGCACTTGGACAGATGGACATAAATATTATATCTGTGAATATCCATCAGCACAACCTATGGAGTCAACATGCACGGAGATTTTTCTTTTAAATTTGGCCTTGGATGGATCCAAGGTACTGCCATGACAGACGACGCTACTTTAATCCAGATGCACAGTCACTCTTGTCCTAAAAGAACTGCATACCTGACAAATTACATTAAGGTTCTCACAGGTCGACAAGCTAAAGATTGTAGAACGATGTATTTTATTCGGCTCTTGGTCGAAGCAGCACTTCAAGGTGAAATGCCAGTTCTTAAGTTGCCAATATGTTGACTTTAATTTATAGTGTCTGCTATGTTTTAACAATGTGGCCTAGCAGACTTAATTTTGGTGCATTGTAGTCCCAGTTTGCTTCTAAAGAGCGCCATCTTTGCCACTGGCATTTCTACTGAAGACATGTAATTTGCAGAATTGGTATCCAACCAAATTTTCCAGAACTGAAGCTTATAATATATACTTTATTTATCCAGAACTTCAGATCATAAGAGGAGCAAAGCAAAGGCATGAAACAGTGGGTGTTCACAAAAAAGTAGAAATGCCAGAACCAAAGAATGTTGTGTGGGGGCATCATCTGGGAGGCAGTGCTGCTCATGCTTTTCCAGAGTAGGGATAAAACAGTGCCACTTAACCCGTGGACCAGTGCTCTGAACGTGATTGCTGGCCCTTTAGACTCCATGAGGTACAGCCATCAAGGAAAATCCACTTTCATGGAAATCAGGTCAAGAGAAGTAGCCTAACCAAGTTTATTGGCCAACAACAGTGGTCAAGCAGTGTCCTAGGGATATGTTTTAGCAGTCAGCTCCTGGCATATCTAACCTCGTACGCAATCATGCCTTCATCTCAGGGATGTGTTGCCACCAAATATTTATAACCATCAACGCTTGGTACCAGTTTCTAGACAATAAGTGCGGACCAGGTGGTGCATTTTGACAGTGAGGAATACATGGTAATGAGAATGGCAAGAATTGCAAAAAAAATGACAACTACAGACTGGTAATTTTACAAACTCTGACCTCTCAAGACCGAGATTGTACTGCCAATTTGGTAGATTCAAAGGTAACTGCGACTCGAGCATACTTAAAAAAACAAACATATCATCTACACCAAGAACCTGGTGATCTGTATTTGATATATTCTGTTGCTGGCATTTACCAGGATGGTTGTGCTAGTGGTAACCTGACCATTTAAAATTGTTATTTCCTTATTATCCCAAAAGCATTGAGCCAGACAGACAGGCATAAAACCAATAGCAGGGTTGCACCTGACAAAACCCATTTCTGGCCGTTCTGAGTTGGTTGGCTCAAGCTTAAACTGCATCCAAGCACATAACCAAGTACGAACTGGCCACTACAGTATTTACAACAGGCTGGGATTGAATGCATGCCCAAAAAAGAACAGTTGAGCAGCATGGGCATTGATACAAGGTACTACATTCAAACACAAGTATGAGTTTCGGATGATGTTGAGTTAGTGCTTTCACATTCTTTGCTATTTGTGTGTACAAGAAAAAAAAAACAAACATCATTTTCCCAACATTTACGATTTGTAAAAATACAGAACTGATAGTCTAGTCACACCGCTTACAAGTGATAGTAAAAATATAAAGCATAAATTAGTGTGGGACTAAACACTACCAAAGCCTGTCTTTTTTCACAAGTATTTCCACAGACAATAGTTAGCAGACAAATACACTGTTTGCACTGGTTTGACTCAAAAGGCCGTTACAAAATCGTCTAACTGACGAGAGGAACACCATACAATGAAGGATCCGCTTTCTGATCTGTTGCTACGGTGTGCCAAGTCAGTAATGTGCTAAGAATGTTTGTAATTTACACTCAGTTTAGTGTCCTCTCTCTGTGTTAAACTCACACGAAGGAAGGAAAATATATTTTTGTGACAGTGACTTCTTTCCATTTTCTAACCATTCTCTATAAAAGAAAAATTAAAATGCCTAATTTTGGTTGATAAAGATTCTCTTCCACGAAGAAAATTTCACAAAAGCCATAGTTTGTCACCTCTTTTTGTTTGTTTGTCAGTCATCTCTTCATGAATAAATATTATCCAATGGAAACCTTAAAAAAAGGTGCGTAGACACAGTGTTATCAATTAGCTTGAATCAAATTCTTCCTCCGTGCCATGCCCTCGGATATTTCCTAGCATCCAGAAACACAATGTGAAAATCAGGAATGTTTTTTCTCAACAAGCTCCAAATCCTTTGCAAGTTTGAGCCTTGATTGCCCTTCCTCCGTTGCAGATTCCATGTCGGTCTGTCCTTTCAGGCACGTATGCAGCAAATAAAGGAACAAGGAGAATCCGTTGACGTTGCGCTTCCAATGGCAGCATCCTACAGGGCAGAAACTTTGACAATGTTGCAACTAGCGGTGCTAATGTTTGTTGGATGGTCAGATGTGCTGGCAGACCTGCCCTCCCCATCTGGGGTCACAAGGGGTGGAGTGGGAATGCTAATTATCGCTGTAGTCATCTGGGAGGCTTTGCAATTCAATCGTAGACCATCGTCGGATTTCACGTTTAGGCTGGAGCGACTAGAAGACAGAGCAGATGTATTCAATAATTGGAAGAAACCACAGTGGCAACATCATACCACAGCATTTTCTTTTTAGGGTGAACCCCTCACCTTTGTTTTTAAAGTTGTCTGTCAAGTCTCCAGCTATTCCTTCCCCACATCAAAAATCATAATTACCAGTTTTGAGTGAGTCCCATGTGGTAACACTAATGGAATACCTCTCCTTGTCTTCAGTGTCCACTGGTTTATGAGTAGCTACCAATCGAATAACCCTTTCTTTGAAAACTATACCGACTTAACTCATGGGGTAGAGGAACGGGGTAAGACTATGCTTATTTCCAAAGACTGCTTTCAGTATTTGAGCATAAAGAGTCTGGCTTTTGCCTCACTGTGTGCCCAGCAGTCTATCTTAGGCACTGCCCTGCCAAAACCCTCTTGGATTCCTCATAAACCAGAGTGCATCTGTGAGAAAGGGAGTGAGAGAGAGAGAGAGAGAAAGAGATAGTGAGAGAGGAAGAAGGAAGGAGGTAATGGTGGGACAGGAAATTGAAGACAGATCAAGATCACTATAAAGAAAGACCAATAAAGACAACTGCTTTTCTACAGCGTGAAAATATTGGAGAAAGAAAGTGAATGAGAGACTGAGCGAGAGAGAAAGAGAGAAAGAGAGAGACAAAGGGAGAAAAAGAGAGTGGCAGGGAGAGAAAGAGTAAGCTAGATAGAGAAAGAGAGTGAAAAAAACAAGAGAGAAATGAGAGTTAAGAAAGTCGGAGAAAGTAAAATACTATGTGAGTGAGACAGTAACTATGAGCTAATGTAAGTGTGAGTGAGGGCGTGACAAGGCACCGAAGAAATATAAAGAATACAATGTGTGCATGAGGGGAAAGTATTAAATAAACTATAGGGTAGAGTGAAGGAGGTAAACAGAAAGAGAAAACAAGGAGTAATGGGTATGAGTGAGAGAGAGTGGCAGGGAAACGTGACAGAGAGAATGAGAGAGAACGGGAAAGAAAATGTGAGAGAAATAGAGTAGGTGAGGGAGAAAGAAGACAAAGAAAGAGGAGTGAGAGAGATGGTGACTGAGAGGAAGGGAGAGAAAAGAAAGAAGTGAAAAACCAAAAGAGCGAGTGTGTGAAATAGAAAAAGATTGGCTTCCTGAAGAGTCTGAACCTATGAGGCAGAGAGAGAGAGAGGGGGAGGTTGTGAGAGATATAGGGGTAGAGCGAGAGAGAGAGAGAGAGGGAAAGAGAGGGAGAGAGAGAGAGAGAGAGAGATAGAGAGAGAGAGAGAGAGAGATAACTAATTTTCTGTGATATTGCCTAAAGGGCATAACTACTGGCAATCGAGGAAGGAAAGGGAGGAATATATAAGTTTGTGTAATGAGATTACACAATTTGTTGGAAAAGATTTCAACCCTTGGAAAGATTTTGTGCAGATTAGCTACTAACCAGCATGCCAGTGCCATCAAAGTGAGGGATTTTCTTACATTTGGATCCATTTTATGATATTGAGGATACATTTAATTTTCTACATATAGTAGACCCCATTTGTGTGCTGAGATAGGCATCGTTCAAAAGCAAAATACACTTACATTCCCCATCAAGAATAACAATTATTTGGATCATTTTTTAATGATAGCAAACCTGGACACACAACAGACCTCCAAACCTTCAATAAAACCATGTTTAAAAGCACATTCTCTATCATAGAAATGGAGATTCAATAGAATTAAATACCATAACAATCCAAAAACATCATAATTAATAAAAAATATATGTATGTATTGCGGTATAGATAAAGAAAAACAGCAGGTTACACAACATCATGAGTTTAATTTACCAGGATCTCTTGTGCCTAAACTTATGCTGGGTTTCCACTGCATTTTTCTTACCTTTCAATGTTTACAGTATGTCTTTCATTATTAGATTCAATTCATGTTTTTTGAAAGGATGCTTTACTTACTGTGTAAATATGCATTAGTCCTGATCTGGGTTGAGTGCTGTATCCTTCCTGTGAAATTGTTGCTACTTATTCAAGTTCTCCAGTACTGAAAATGTATTAAAACCTCCAACGTCATGGTGATGGCTGTTAGCTAGATGATGAATATCTGCAGGATATAAGGACAAAAGGAACCTCCAGACTCTGAAACTAGGTGGCAGGTTAGTTCCAGGGGCAACTTCTTGCGTTGTATTTGGATTGCATTTTTATTTAAAAGTCAAATATGTGAGGTCAATGATTCCTCCACTAAAGTAGTCCTTTAGCAGTACTTCTTACAGCAGAGTGGCCACAATCAAACAGTTTTCATGTTGGATGCTGAATGAAACAAATATTACAACTGAGTATGGAGGTTCTTTTAAGTTTTGTTGTGATATTGTACAAGGATATACCATGATAGAGGGAGTGGCACGTACTATTCAAAATGTAAGGTTTAGAGACTCAAAACAAATATAAAAATACATAATCTAATACACACACACAAAAAAGAGATCACAGTTGCTTCCAAAGTCATTAAAAAATATTCTATTCTCAATGCTTTTTTTCATCAGTTGGATTTTCAAAATTGAAAACTAAAGAATGAACAATCTAAAAAGGAACTTTTTTATTTTTAATCCATACCTTGATAATCTTTCAGTTTCCTTTAAATGCAGTGCAATGTACATTATTATGATTCCATACTCTACTATGTAAAGTTTAGAAATGGCATTGACAGTCTCTTTGCAATTCAGCCAAGAGGAGCATGTTTATGGACCTAATAAGACAATCAAATTTGTTCATAAAAGGCTTAGGGGTTTGCCAAAGAACACAAAATCCCTGAATGTCTTATGGTATGGAAACAAACATCCCCAATCATGGAGAACTCTCATGTCAAGATTGTCACCTTGGACATTTCTGTTTTCATACCCACTTTGCTCATCAGCACTGCACTGGCAACATGAACTATCGCAGAAAGCTAAAACAAGCCATCATCATGCATTTGGAAGAAAAAGATATTAAAAATCAACTCTGACCCCGATGACATGGTCACTTTTAAGCTGATTTCTGGCCTTTTAGATGAAGTACGTATGCTAGAGAACAACATAAAAAAGCAGACTGTGACCGCACTTCTTAGGCAACTGTGAGTCTGAGGTTTACCACTGAGGGAGAACAAAAAATACTTAGGGTGCATGAATATCACACTGGCCTTTTCTGCTGCTTAGATCACAAGAATAGGTATCAATGCCCACAGCAGGCTTAGGTCCTTCCTTAAATACAGGAGCAACCAGGTACACTTGGTAGGGATTATTGGAATCATTTCACATCACCCACTGAGTACTATAAGGACCAGACTTCTCATTGGCTATTTTCATCATCAACACCGTCCTCTTGTGCAGACTATCATTTTTACACCAATGGCTCTCAGCTACATATTGATGCAACATAATGAGCTAGGAAATATTTAGTACATTGGTGGATGCCTGTTTCACAACCTCATTGCATCCATCCAAAACAGAGATCTAATCCTTTGAGATGGATCACCACCATGATTTTCTATTCAGCATGCTGACAGTTATCGGTGATTAATCTCAGGCAAGATTGAAAGTGAGAATCCCTGAGGTATTAATCGATTTCAAATTCGGTCACACATCTTAAGCAAACCTAGTGACCAAAAGTGTTTTGCACCACTTGCCGTTGCTTAGGAATACCCTCCCATTGCTTATTCTGCCCATACAATTACCTTTGTCCTTGCAGTAGCTAAAACATCTCTGCACTCAAAGAATGGTGTTGAACCATTGTCCCTACCAACAGAACAGGGTATCTTCAAAGTGCCCAGAACTTTCCAATCAATAATCCTTACTCTCTTTTGAACTGGTCTAATTACTCCTGTCCTGATTGCCTTGAATGAGCTCACTATTTGGCAACATTCTTGCTTAAAGAACCTCTACTTACCCTAAAAGGCAGTGCATATAAAGGTGCCGGGAGAACTCATTAAGCTTTTCCATTGCTACTATCCGATTAGACATTGAAGTTTGACCTCCATGATTAGCTAAACAGGAATGGCTTGCTCTCAGACAAATATGTTATGTAATGATAGTTTATGTGTTATTTGTATTTATCATTTGCTCATCTTAATCCAAAGCTTTTATCCAAGGCTGTGAAAAAGTAGGAGCTGTCAGAAGTGGATACTGTTATATTTGGCATCCTTGGCGTAGTCTACCCTAACTTTTTGCCTCTGTTTCACAGGTTATTGATGTATGCCTGACTCTGTTTTTGCTGTTTTGTTACTCTGGACACTTTACCATTGCTATCCAGTGTTAAAGTGCATGTGCTCCTATGTAAAATATATGTGTAATTGACTTTCCATGATTGCCATATTTGATTTACTAGTAAGCCCCTAGAACAGTGCACTAGAGGTTTCCAGGTCCTGTAAACGAAATGCTCCCAGTGGGACTGCAGCACTGGTTGTGCCACCCACATTAGTAGCCCTGTAAACATGGCTCAGACCTGCCACTGCATTGTCTGTGTGTGCAGTTTTAAATTGCCAATTCGACTTGGCAAGTGTACCCACTTGCCAGGCCTAATCCTTCCCTTTTTATACATGTAATGCACCCCTAGCGTAGGCCCTAGGTAGCTCCATGGGCAGGGTGTAGTGTATGTTAAAGGTGGGACATGTACTTATGCGTTTTACATGTTATAACAGTGAAATACTGCCAAATTCAGTTTTCAATGTTGCAAGGCCTACCTCTCGCATAAGTTAACATGGGTGCTGCCTTTAAATATTATTAAAGTGCAGATTCCCTTAGGGAGCAGATAGAAATATGGAGTTTAGGGTCGTTGAGCTCACAATTTGAAAATACATCTTTTAGTGAAGTTGGTTTTTAGATTGTTTGTTTGAAAATGCCACCTTTAGAAAGTAGGCATTTTCTTGCTTAAACCATTCTGTGACTCTGCCTGTTTGTGATTTCCCTGCCTGGGTCAGTTTGACAGCTGGGCTGGTTACACCTCTTTCTAGACAGTGACACAAAGGGAGTTGGGGTGTAGCTTACATATCCTGATGAGCCACGTTAGCTGGGAGGGAAGGGAGGAGTGGTCACTCACACCTGAAAAGGTTGTGCCTGCACTCACACAATGCAGTCTCCGACCCCCTGGTGTGTGTCTGCGGCCTGGCCTGGGCAAGGCAGGATCTTACAAACAAGAGAGACTTTCCTTTGAAGTAGGCCTACTTCAAAGGCAGAAAGGGGTAGAAGAAGAGCCCCCAAAACACCTGAACATTAGATCACTTCTGGAATCAAGAGGAAACTGCCAAGGAGAAGAGCTGAAGAGCTGAGGAGAAGTGCTGCTCCTGCCTGTGACTGTGCTTTGTTGGGCTATGCTGCAGGTGCTGCTTCTGCCTGTGAAAGTGGACAAAGTCTGGACTTTGTGGTATATTCAAGGGCTTAGACTGAGCTTGCCCCCTGTTCTGAAGTCGCAGGGCCATCAAAGACTTCCCCTACCAGCACCTGAACTCTCTGCTGAGACTCCTGCCTTGACAAATCATGCCCTATCCAGTCCCTGGGCCCTTGAAAGGGGAAGCTGGTGAAAAGCCAAGAAAACTGACTTCAGACAAATCCGGACCGATGCCGCTACTGAATTCCGTGAAGCCACCTGCGACTGACTCTGTGGTCCTCGTTGGAGTGCGACAACCCTCACAGGCCCGGCATTGCTGCAGCCCCGCCGAAGTC
The DNA here is from genome assembly GCF_031143425.1 of Pleurodeles waltl. Taxonomy (NCBI): domain Eukaryota; kingdom Metazoa; phylum Chordata; class Amphibia; order Caudata; family Salamandridae; genus Pleurodeles; species Pleurodeles waltl. Next base: position 497,949,993 of record NC_090445.1, read on the forward strand.
CACGACTCCAAGGAAGTCGCCGAACCACCTCATGACCGCTGGATATCGACTCCGCCCGAAGTGTGCAGATTCAACGCTTCGCACAGACGCTGCTTCACCTCCACTGCTCCAGAGCAAGGACCCGACGCCTCTTCGTGACGCCTCAGCTCCTTCGCCCCGCAGCACCGGAACCAACACTGCCTCGGATCCAGCGACGCCGTGATCCCTGACTTCGCACACCAGCTTGTTTTCACATTTTACTAAGGTACTGTACCTGGGGATCTGCGTGATTCCATACCTGGCGTCATTGGCGTCGGATTGTTGGGAACGACTCCGTCACAACGCCGTGTTATCACCTCATCTAAGTATTTTGTGTTTCTAAGCACTATTTTTGAGTTTAATATTTAAAAATTCATAACTTGGCTTGTGTATGTCGGATTTTTGCCGTTTTGGTCTTGTTTTGTTTAGATAAATATTGGCTATTGTTCTAAACCTTTGTTGAGTCATTTTGTGGTGTTTTTACTATATTCCTGTGTGTATTGGTACAAATACTTTACGCCTGGTCTCTGAAGTTAAGCCTGCCTGCTCGTGTCAAGCTACCCAGGGGGTAAGCAGGGTGTACTGAGGGTGACTCTCCTTTACCATGACTAGAGTGAGGGTCCTTGCTTGGACAGAGGGAAACCTGACTGCCAACCAAAGACCCCATTTCTTACAGATACACTAGTTTGAACATGAACACAACATTAATAAACAGATAAAACTGAAACTTATTCATAATGGATTTAAAAAGGTAAGTCGAAACAAATAATTTAAAGACTTTTTTTTAAACATGCAACGAAGTGGATAGTTTGATAGTAGGAGAAGATGCATTCACAGCCTTGGGTAATAAGTACAGCGTATCTTGTATAGAAGGTAAGCCTCCCTCCCAGACTCTATTAAACACGTTCATACTTTTTTTATATTGGTACACAATTTTTGATGAATTCCTACAAGATAACATAACCTTGTCAAACCCAACCCAAAAGAAAATACACAACCTGGCACACGCAAAAAATAACAACACATAATATAACACGATATACATTACATATGGTAACATAACATGACATGGGGTGTGACGACATGCAAAGCATGCCAATACGCGAGATGCACAACTCAAACATCATAAAAATAGCACCCACCCTCCCAACTGAAGAACACTATCAGAACTAGAACATTGGCTGTGGATTGCACCTCTTCTTTTCCCAATTATTCATTCGTTAATCTAAAACAAGATGGCATATATTTTGTTATAAATGTATCCTTGTGTTTCAAAGCCTTTATCTCTGAACTGCCTTATCTGTTTCCCCACAGGTCCCAAGCACTTGGCAGCTGTGAACATCTCTATTAGATCTGCATCGCTTGCAAACTATAATTAATTACAGTCAGAAAATGATAGGGCTGCTTCATTCCGCATCTGCAGAGCTGCTGTAGCAGTCTTATTGGAACACTAAGCCAATCAGTTCTTTTGTAGCCCTCGCCCATGACTGGAACCCGTAGTAGGCCGACGTCACCAGTGGTTTCAGCAGAGAAACAGAGCGAGGCATATTATTTGAATATGTTAGTTTCCCATAAGAGCTTTTCTTAAAAAAATCTATATTGGATGGAGAGTGGATATATTATTGCTTTGATACAAGATTAGGGAGCATGTTAGCTTGTGGTGCCTGCTACAGATCTGGCTAAGAGCTAGATTGAATAAAGGAGATTTCCATCTGGTGGCTTTTTGGTGACCTTGCTAATACAGTTAGTTGTGTCAGATTAAGGTCTCTGAGCACGGGTGCTTCATGCCCCTTAAGCTCCTAACAGGAAAGCGTTGTGCGTTTTTGGCAGTCTATATGTGAATAATTTCTAGCGCATACATGAATAAACCAAACGATGCCAATTTGTGGTTTCTTTCCATGACAATCTCAATTTTTCACGTGCTTTATGAATATTGCCTGTTAAGCATTCATGCTTGGAGCATAGGATGCATGTTAATACTAATACCACTTAAGAAAGTGGAGGGAGGGTACCAACACATTTAGTGAGACAGAAGCTGTGGGCCTCATTTACAGTTTTGACACATGGCAACGCTGCAAGCCTTCCTGCTGCGCTGCCCTACATCAAAACAAAAGGGCAGAAACGCACTGTATCTACAATATACAGTGCATTCCTGTCCTTTTCTCCTGCGCTGGCTTCACAAATTCTGCATGCGCCAACACAGGCATCCTTGCACCACAGTGCAATGGTGCCTGCGTTGTGTTGATGATTGTTTTTGTGCAGAAAGGAACACCTTCCTGCACAAAAACAATCACAAGAAGCGTTTTTCTCCTTCTATGTGTGCTGCAAAATGCAGCACACATAGAAAGAGAAGAAACGGTGAGAAATAAATATATTTCTCCCCCTTGCATCACCCTTACGCCACCCCTAGGGTGACGTGGGCTTTTGGTGCATTCCCAGGTTTACAAAACCTTGTAAATCTAGAAATGCGTCAAAATCCAAGGATGTTGCGTGGGAAAACCCACTCAACACACATGGAAATGCCTCCCTGACACAAAAAAGGCACCTCAGCAACATGCACTGTGTTGCCTTACTCCATATCTACTAGGGCATGAAAATTCACTCAAAGTGGCACTGCGTGGCCTTATAGGTATGGGTCAGCAGTATTCGCTGGCGAAGCATCACAAAAAGTGACTCAGCACAGGCAGCTTGTAAATATGGCCCCAAATCTACAAGGCAATGAAAAGCCACACAAAATGGCTTTGCGTAGCCTTGTAGATATGGGTCAGAAGCCTGCACAGCTGGTGCCTCCCAAAAAGTGACCCACTGGTGGCGCAGGCCGCTTTTAAATATGGCACCGTGGATCTTAATTCACTAGATTAGACCACACATACTTTTCAATGGAAACTGACTAAATGCTGACAGTATTCATTAAAATGTTGTGTGGGCACTGATTTAAGAAATAACCACTTTACCCCTTGCTTACTTCTTCCCACAGGTAAGGAGACTTCTGCCGTAAACACCAACAGTGTGGTTCAAAATTGTGCATAATACTAGTGACAAGTTTCACACCCATTCGGCATTGTAATGTTTAAAGAGGGCTGGGTGCTTGAATAATGCCTTGCTTTGATATTCCAGTTCCCTCTATCTCTAGTCTGCAGTGATAGGTTACCTGCAAGAAATAATACGTCAGCCTATTCCCCTAGCCCTGAAGCCTCTTTACCGCCTCTGTTAGTAGCAGAGCATCTAAAACGCCCTCTTAGTAACTGAACACGTAAACAGAAATAACATGTCAAGAAAGCGCACTCTTATTATCTCAGTAAGAAAGTGAGTAGGCACATGTTAGAAATGGGGTCTTTGGTTGACAGTCAGGTTACCCCCTGTTCAAGCAAGGACCCTCACTCTAGTCAGGGTAAAAGAGAATCACCCTCAGCTAACCCCTGCTTACCCCCTTGGTAGCTTGGCAGAGCAGTAGGCTTAACTTCAGAGCGCTAGGTGTAAAGTATTTGTACCATCACACACAGTAACTTAATGAAAACACTACAAAATGACACAACACCAATTTAGAAAAATAGGAAATATTTATCTAAACAAAACAAGACCAAAACGAAAAAAATCCGACATACACAAGTCAAGTTATGATTTTTTAAAGATTAAACTCAAAAACAGCGCTTAGAAACAAAAAATGCTTAGATGAGATGTTAACACGGCGTCGTGACGGAGTCGTTCCCAACAAGCCGACACCAGCGGCGCCGGACACGGAGTCGCGTAGACCCCCAAGTACAGTACCTTTGGTGAAGGGTGAAAGCAAGCCGATGCGTGAAGTCGGGAATCGCGGCGTCTGTGCGAAACGTTGAATCCGTGCACTTCGAGCGGCGTCGGTCACGATGTGGTGCGGCGACTTCCACGGAGTCGCAGACTTCAGCGGGGCTGCTGCGGCGTCGGGCCTGCGAAGAGCGTCACGTTCCAGCGAAGGTCACGGCGTCAGGTGCAGGCGGCGTTACCGGATTCAGCAGCGGCGTCGGTCCGAAGTCGTCCGAAGTCGATTTCCTTGGATTCCTCCAGCTTTCCTTTCAAGGGCCCAGGGACTGGATAGGGCACTACTTGTCAGAGCAGGAGTCTCTCCAGAGACTCCAGGTGCTGGCAGAGAGAAGTCTTTGCTGTCCCTGAGACTTCAAACAACAGGAGGCAAGCTCTAACTCAAGCCCTTGGAGATTTCTTCACAAGATGGAAGGCACACAAAGTCCAGTCTTTGCCCTCTTACTCTGGCAGAAGCAGCACTGCAGGAAAGCTCCACAAAGCACAGTCACAGGCAGGGCAGCACTTCTTCCTCAGCTATCAGCTCTTCTCCAGGCAGGGGGAACATCCTTTTTTACGACTTTTTTTTCCGAAAGTCGTGGTTAACGAAAGCGCAACAACGCTTTTTTTAACCACGACTCCGGTTTTTTGTGCCTTAACTACGTATGTTCTGAACAACGAACATGCGTGGTTAAGGTACAAAGAAGTGAGTTGGCAAAGGTAAGTGGTGGGTTTAGGTTTTGGGGAGGGGTGGGGGTTCAGGGGATTTAGGTTTTGGGGTGGGGTTGGGGGTGTGGGGCGTTTTTGGTTTTGGGGTGTGGGTGGGGGGTCAGGGGGTTTTAGGTTTTAGGGTGGGGTTGGGGGGGGTGGGGCGTTTTTGGTTTTGGGGAGTGGGTGGGGGGTCAGGGGGTTTTAGGTTTTAGGATGGGGTTGGGGGGGTGGGGCGTTTTTGGTTTTTGGGAGTGGGTGGGGGGTCAGGGGGTTTTATGTTTTGGGGTGGGGTTAGGGGGGTGGGGCGTTTTTGGTTTTGGGGAGTGGGTGGGGGTCAGAGGGTTTTAGGTTTTGGGGTGGGGTTGGGGGGGGTGGGGTGAGGGATGTAGGGTGAATGGTGCCTATTGCTAATGATTTTATCAGGAATGCCTTTACAACGAAATATCGTTGTTAAGGCATTCGTGATAAAATCATTAGTAGTAGCAACGAGGTCGGTATTCCGACCTCGTTGTTAAGGCAGTAGTTTTTTTTTAAGTCGTTATTTCGTCGTACAGTCCCAGGCAGAGGTTCCTCTTGGTTCCAGAAGTGTTTCTGAAGTCTGTAGATTTGGGTGCCCTTCTTATACCCATTTTAGTCTTTGAAGTCACCTTTCTTCAAAGGGGACTCACACCTACTTGTGAAATCCTGCCTTGCCCAGGCAAGGCCTCAGACACACACCAAGGGGTTGGAGCCGGCATTGTCAGAGGCAGGCACAGTCCTTTCAGATGAGAGTGATCACTCCACCCCTCCCTCCTAGCAGAGATGGCTAATCAGGAAATGCAGGTTACACCCCAGCCCCCTTTGTGTCACTGTCTAGTGCGAGGTGAAAAACAACCCAACTGTCAAACTGACCCAGACAGGGAATCCACAAACAAGGCAGAGTCACAGAATGGTTTAAGCAAGAAAATGCTCACTTTCTAAAAGTGGCATTTTCAAACGCACAATCTTAAAATCAACTTCACTAAAAGATGTATTTTTTAATTGTGAGTTCAGGGACCCCAAACTCCACATGTCCATCTATTCTCTAGGGGAATCTACACTTTAATCATATTTAAAGGTAGCCCCCATATTATCCTATGAGAGAGACAGGCCTTGCAACAGTGAAAAACGAAATTGGCAGTATTTCACTGTCAGGACATATAAACCACATTACTATATGTCCTACCTTATCCATACACTGCACCCTGCCCTTGGGGCTACCTAGGGCCTACCTTAGGGGTGCCTTACATGTAAGAAAAGGGAAGTTTTAGGCCTGGCAAGTGGGTACACTTGCCAAGTCGAATTTACAGTGTAAAAATACACTTACGGACACTGCAGTGGCAGGTCTGAGACATGATTACAGGGTTACTTGTGTGGGTGGCACAACCAGTGCTGCAGGCCCACTAGTAACATTTGATTTACAGGCCCTGGGCACCTCTAGTGCACTTTACTAGGGACTTAACAGTAAAACAACTATGCCAATCACGGAGAACCAATTACGTACACATTTTAAACAGGAGCATTTGCACTTTAGCACTGGTTAGCAGTGGTAAAGTGCCCAGAGTAACAAAAACAGTAAAATCAGAGTCCAGCACACATCAACAACCTGGGGAACAGAGGCAAAAAGTTAAGGGAGACCACGCCAAGGATGAAAAGTCCAACAGCACACATATTTTTATATTAGCTATGTCTGTCTACGCATCCAACATCTGGAATAACTTCCCTGTCAACATCAGAATGCCCCCAACACTCCTTTAATTCAGGCACTAACTCAAGACTGACGGTTACTACATTTTCACAAGGTCCAAATCGTTTCAACTATATTCTAACTAAATATTATCCTTGGGCTCTCGCCAATGTTCACAGCGCTTCTGCTCTCTAACTAGGCTTGCAATTTACAAACATGTAGTCCATGGACCTGAATATGGAGCAAGCGCTATGCAAACATTTATACTCGGACACCAAACTCATAGGAACTTTCTGGGGTCCGTTCATACCGTCCTGCTCATCCTCCGAGCACTGTCAGTGCCCTTACAAAGATGGAGGACATTTTCTGGGCACAGAGGGTGCCACAATAAACCATTCTAAAACTGGCTGTTTGGTTTCTTCAGCAGAAAGGTAGAACTTTCTTTTTGCCCTACTTCTCTCAGCAAGGGCAGGAAGTGTAATTATTTATGCAAAATTTATTGGGTCTAAGACCGCACAATAAGACATGGTAGGTTCAGTACCATGAACAGAAATTATTTCAGACATGAGCAGGAAGTCTTTGACCCTCACACTGAAAGTACAATAGTAATGCCCGCTCAGCTCAGGAAGGATGAGAATTACTCTCCCCTTCATTCTATACATCTCATTGAGCGAACTCTACAAAATCAAATGTTTGGATCGAAGTCCACCATGTGATTTAAATGAACATTTCAAATGTAACCAAACATTCTTACCAAGCGTTCAGTATTGGGTTATGCTGGCAGAGACATAACATAAGCCCCCGCGGTGTGTGGGGTCCCCTAGCTCCAGGGGACCCCCTCATCAAAAGTGGTAGGTAGTGGGAAGGGGAGCTCCCTTCAAGTCCATTTGCAGGGAATCCCCTCAAGGTTTGTTACACCACTGTATGCTAGACATCTTCATATCTAAGGCAATTTATGTAATACATGGCATTTGTATGTGTCCGTGTGTCCGGCAATCAGATTATGCACTGGAAAACTGGCTTTTATCAAGCCGTTTGAATAGAAGCACAAAGACATATGACTTAAGCACACGAGGAAGGCCCCCAATGAGGTCATATTGCGGTATCAGCAAGGTGTAACCAATATTCAAAATTTAATGGGCCCCGTAGAACTACCAGTTCCATCGTCTTAAATGTGTTTATTTTGATTTACTGTAAAGGAATGACTTTTAGCTCTGATTTTTGGCATTTCTTTAGTGATATTTTATTGTTTTTGTTTTAAACCTTATGGGGTTTAAAACGCCCAGGCCTTGCTAAGAAATGGAACAATATACAAAAGAAGAGGTAAGTGGGGCATGCACAGAAGGAGTGAGATTGTAGATTCCCTGATTTTGTTTGGAATTCACGATTACAAATGAAGAATAGTCGATTTGCAAGTATACAAATTCATAGAGACAAGTACGTTAAATAGATTGTGCTTGGAAATTGAGTTGAATTTCCTTGCTGTTTTCTCCCAAAGGTAACAAAAAGAATTCAGCATTAGAAAACTTTTGCAGGGTTTCAAATGAGCAGAAGATGGGGGTAAAATGTAATACAACAATGTAATGATGTTGTAATACCTGTAAACTAGAGCTTTTAGAACTCGAATCATGGCTGAGATTGCCACTCTTTGTAATGGGACATCTGTGCTATCTGAGACCGCCCACATCACTGTCAGTGACGACATGTGCTCATCATGGACAGGGGGAAAATGAGGCACTCATTCTTCCAAACCTACCGTCCATGTTCGACAACGTCTCCCACCCCATCCTCTTCCAGTGCCTCCACAAGGCCTGAATCAGTGACCCAGCCCTTCAGTATATTAGCTCCTTACTACCAGGAAACACCATGATAGTCAGCCAAGGCTTTCCTCCACCTTCAACTTGATCTGGAGTGCCCCTCAAGGCTCCTCGCTGAGCCCCACACTGTTCAGTGCTTAGTAGACCCCCTCATTAACATCATCTGCACTCGTTGTCTCAGCAAAATCTCCTATGCCAATGACACCAAGTTTATTCTCTCCCTATCTGATGACACCAAGAACACACAAGCAAACCTCATCAGCTGAATGTCTGAGTTCACAAAATTAATAAAAACCATCTGCTTAAAAAACAGGGACAAAGCAGAAGTGGTTCTGTTTGGAAAATACACCTCTTTCTGGTCATCAGCATGGTGGCCCCAGAGCTAGGACTGACTTCAAGCCCTTCCAGCTCAGCCAGGAACCTAGACATTGTGACTGACAACCAAATCTCGATGTCCAATCAAGTCAACATGGTTGCATCCACCTGCCTTCACACCTTCAAGCTTCTCAGAAAAGTCTTTACATGGCTTCTCTCGGACACCCGTAGGTCCACTACGTAAGCCCTGATCAGCAGCAGACTGGACTATGGCAACACCCTCTATGCCGACATTCCCTCTCTACTCACTAAGAGGCTTCAAGTCATACAGCATGCATCCACAAGACTCACTTTCAAACTACCACACTGCACTCACATATCCAAAGACAGCCATCTTCAAATTCCTCACACACATCTACAAAGCACTAGACAATTAAGGCCCAACATACTTTAATAGAACCATCCAGTTCAGACACCGAAAATACATATTTATTTGGCCACCCTCCTCCTTGCCCATGCCCCCGGCCCAGTAAAGCCAGAGCAAGGCCATACCTTTTCTTAAGTCTCTGTCAAAGTCTAGAGCAGTCTTCCCCTCCACTTCAGAGCTGGTAACTCCATCTTAGATTTCAGTAAGAAACTAAAAATCTGGCTTGTCCAACAGGCCCCAGACAGACCAGCACCCTGCCCACTCCCCGGATGACATGTACATCATACAAATATGCATAGCATAACATATCTTGCACATTAATGGGTTCTATCCTTCAATTAAAGTAACAAAGTTATATTAAGAGAACTCACCAAAACTGCTTTTTTATGGTTCCAGTATGTCTTAGTTTTCCTTCTGCTTGGTATAGAATCACAAGACTGTAGTCACTAATGCCAACAATCATTATTGACAGATAATGAGTGAAGTGGTACATTTTGAAGGTGAACCACAGCAATAGGAAAGACACTAGTGCTTCCAATCTTGGAGGCATCCTATAACACCTTCTATCATGGCTTTGTTTTTTTACCTGATGATGAGAAATAGATAGTGCTCCCTTCCGACATGAACTGTTCCCCTTTGAATTATCTAAATAATGTATACATTTTAACTTGGAAGGGATATGATCGAGTTGTTGGCTATGGAGTCAGAGGGCATGTGTTTTATTATACTGCACCTCTGGTCCTTTGCATGTAAGACATCGGTGTACTCACATCAAGACTTATTAAGCACAAAACGAGTGACTCAATACTTATATGAAATCTAAATTTACACAACTAATTAAAATGTTCTGCATTTGGAATTGGGTGTGTTGTAAAACATGGTAGTGATGACTTCTGTTTTTCACAAACTGAGGAACTCATTACAAATGGAGTAATTGTTTAGTGCGACAATAAATAGACCTGATAAAATCTGACACCAATGTACTTGGAATTTATTGGGTGCCATAGCTATCACCTATTAAAAGTTGTGCTCTCAAAAAAGCCTATAACACCTACATTTTAGTGCTTATTGTACTACGATCTGCATGTCCCAGTATTAATTGGGCATTTTCCCTTTTAAAGTCTAGAAGGTTTGACCAGCTGAAATTTAATGTGGGGTAAGATATTTATTGCACCAGCTAAATATTGGGCGTGGCTGGCATAGTAAAACCTACTGCATTTCCTATGCAAGTATGTATTTGTGCAGGGATCACACTTTTCCAGGCCACTCTTAAACATGCCTTAGCTTAAAAAATCTTGATAAATTCCTGCCTTGATACTGTCTGTAATGGGATTATTAGTATATCATTGCTTCAAAAATGATATTAACATCCTTGTGTTTTTGGAAAAGGTTATGCAAACTCCCCATGTATCACATAAGGTTGTGGGAACCTATCACAAATATAGCACTAATATTTCAATTCAGAGATGCATAGTTTCATTCGATGCATACAAAGCATAAATATTTCTGTTTATTTTTTTGCAGAATCCAGTCTGAATCAGAATAATTTATAATGCTTTTAAACTGAATTGTAAGAGCTTTAATTTTGCAGTTATTTCAAATGTTTGCAACGTTTTTTCAAATCTGAAGTGTGTTAAAAATATTCCCACCATACCTACTTCTCAATTGATGATTTATATTAAGTTGCCAGATAGATTTTCGTTGGCAGGGGTATAAAACCTGCCCCACCTGTCCAGATAATGCTGCACAATATTCTGAAGTCGAATTTTATGGTTATAAACATCTTCTGCCATGGTAATTGGGACAGAGAGTGTAAAGCCTTAGCACTCTATGGGCCACACTGTGGGCCCAACTACGAGCCAGCGGGATTTAGGTGCTGAGATGAAATGCTGCTAGCATTACCCCTCCCATTGGGTATCCTTGCACCTAAATCAAGGAGTAACATGCAGACACAAGAATACTGGGTTCAAATCTGCATTCTCTCCCTTTTCCAGGACACATTCTGTAGCAAAATGTGCCAATTGTGGGCCCAGAAACACCAGAGAAATCATAGTGTGGTGATGCTTTATCCCTGCTTCTAGTTTATTCTGCAGTTTGAAAAACTGTTGAAGGGATGACATCCAGGATGCAGAGACGCAAACATTTCCAATAATGGTAGAAATCAATTACTAGATACTTGCCTTGGCAAAGTTTAGCATCACACACTGTTAAAGACAGAGGGGAGTAGTAAATGCCGTAAAGAGTGGGGCAAGGAAGGCTCTGGCCCTGAGCCAGAGAAGGTTGGCCGGCTGCAGAAGCTAGTTTCACTCAACAAAGTTACATTCATTTTTAGTTAGTTTAGTGCAAGTTTATGCTAGCCAACGAAGATACAGCCTTTTTTGATAGGCTTCCAGACAATTTAATTTAAAAGCCATGAAGTTCCTCTACGATGGTATTGAGAATATTTCCTATAGTCATGTGATGTCCTTGAATGTACTTGGTAGTCACTAATTCCAACTTCTACCTTTTGACAAAGATACTGGGCTCGATTTATCTTATGATTGAATAATAATGCAAAGCAGGGTGTTTTGTATTACTAATAAGTAAATTAATGTACATCCTGCAATATCAATTAAACCTCTACGGACTACACTGCGTTATCCAAATCCGGTTTGGTTTGGTCAGGATTTCAATTTGTGAGCTAAATGTTTGAATAGACTTCGGTTGCAATTTAGCCACTTCCACAGGTTCTTTAAAATGATTTCCAAAAACACAACGGTTAGCCTGAACAGAGAAAACAACTTTTGCTTTTATCAGCACAGAAAAAAACTGTTCAACTCACATTCCATGTCTGTTTCAACGCGGTCAGACTGGGAGCAGAGGTCACACTATTGTGGCCAAAGAGTTTCCACCCTTTCTTATGAGGACCGCGGCAAATCTTCTTTGGATCCCGATGAGGGCACTTATTAGAACCGGCTAAGGGACTTATATAAAATTGTCAATAGACTTCCATCTTTTTCATGGCTGCTGGGCACTGAATGGGATGGTAATACTGATATTTAATTAACCGAAACATTGTTGAATTTCAAGACTACAGTTAATGTGACATCTGGAGCCTTATTAAATTGTGGCATTAAGTCCTGCAGGAAATAAAATATGGAAATTCGTCTGTTTGTTCAGGGGTGGAAAAATTACACTACTTTTATTAGATAAGTGTTTATGGGAATGATGATCCGGCTGCGCTTTAACAATCACAACAGATGCAGTCTAATAAGTAGCTCATTACGAGATGGCCGAAAAGCAGCCAACATATTGCTGTTGGAGTTACCACTTAGGCCTGGGCATAGTTTAAATGATGTCCTTATATTTTCCGTGATTTCATGAATGCTGCTTTATTCTTGTTATGCAAAATTCCCTCACCTCTGCCATTACACCTTGTCGCTTAATTATTCTGCTCTTCGTGGCAAAATTATAGCATGTGAGTGCGGGAACAACACTCAGAGCAATCAACTGTTTGCAATGTTTTTTGTGTGTTTCCAGCACGAAATAACGGATTTGTATTTCACATAATACATAATTTCATGTACTTTTGCGAAAATTTCCCAACATTTGGCGTAATTATGCAAGAGTAAATTAACCAAATTTCTCTTAACCCTAACAAGCCACATTAATAAAGTAGTGGTATCCAGGAATGCTCTTGAATACATATTTCTGAGGAAAAAAATGCAATAGGTTGTTTTGGGACTGATTCCCATATGTTCTATCTAAGATAGCAGCCTTTCAGGATTACATGGTAACTGGGAACAACATGGGTTTGGAGTTTTTCAGTGGGACAATTTGCATAGCAAGCAAAACCATGGGGTACACAAACTGAAGATCATATGGGAATCAGTCACCCTTAGGGGGTTCCTAGGGGTTTGGAGGTCCACTAGGTAAGTGGCCTCCCCTTTCCGCTCCTTTACTTCAAATGGGCCAGACCAGCGGTCCTGGAGAGCTCTAGGCTCTACTGGCTCCATTACCCACACTTTGTCTCCAGGTTGAAACTCTACCAGGGTGGCCTTCTGGTCATACCAGCGTTTCATTACCTCTTGACTGGCCTCAAGGTTACTTTGGGCCTCTTTCCAGAAGCGGGTAATCTGGTTGCGGAGGGCCAACATGTAGCTGACCACATCCTGAGGGGGCGTCTTTGGAGCTTTCTCCAACCCCTCCTTGACAATGCTTAAGGGTCCCCTGACAGGGTACCCATAGAGAAGCTCAAAGGGACTGAACCCCACCCCCCTCTGGGGGACCTCTCTGTAAGCAAAGAGAAGGCATGGTAACAGGACGTCCCACTTACGCCTCATGGCCCCAGGGAGGCCACCAATTATGCCTTTCAAGGTCTTGTTGAATCTCTCCACAAGACCATTAGATTGGGGGTGATAGGATGTGGTGAACTTGTAGGTTACACCACACGCATCCCACAGAGACTTCATGTATGCAGACATGAAGTTAGTGCCTCAGAGGGATTGCCTCTGGGTAACGGGAGGCATGGTCCACCAAAACCAGGATGAACCTGTTGCCTAGGGCAGTTTTGGGGTCCAAGGGACAAACAATGTCGATGCCCACCCTTCCAAAGGGGGTGCCAATGACAGGAAGTGGAATCAGGGGGGTTTTAACCCTTTTCCCTGCTCTACCACTGGCCTGGCAGGTAGGACAAGATCTACAGAACTTATCTGAGTTTGTCCTCATTCTGGGCCAATAAAAGTGGGTGACAAGCCTGTCAAAGGTCTTGCCTTGCCCCAAATGTCCTGCCAAGGGAATGTCGTGAGCCAGACCCAGTAGGAAGGTTCGATAACACTGGGGGACCACCAGCGCACGCGCTGACCCCATGGCCGGAACCTTAGGCTCACTGTAGAGGAGATCATTCTCCCAATATAGGTGGTGATCGCCAGAGGCTTCACTTGCTGCCTGGTCTGAGGCTTGCTTCCTCAGACCCTCTAGAGTGAGGCATTCTTTCTGCGCCTTGCAGAATTCCTCCCTGGTGGGTCCACCCTCCACTTGCCAGCCAGCAAGCTCAGGTAGGTCACCTAGGGTGGCAATGTCTTCCCCATTTGGCTCGGGAGCCTCCTCCTCAGGAGCCCCGTCAACCACTGCGGGAACTTCTGGGACCGGTTTCCCGTGCCCCGTGCCCCTCCTCTCGGCAGTTCTCTGGGCCATTGTTCCAGGCTCCAGACGCCCTTGACTTCCCTCTCGGTCAGCCATGGACCGTGTGGTCATGCAGACCCACTTAGGTAACCCTAACATCTCCAGGTGAGATCTGAGCTCTACTTCTTTCCAAGCAGTATGCTCAAGATCATTGCCTAACAGACAATCTACAGGCATGACAGGACTCACAGCTACTTTCAGAGTACCAGAGACCCCCCCCCCCACTCAAAGGGAACCAGAGCCACCGGTAGGTGACTCAGGATTGTCAGCGACTATGACCTGGTGGAATGTATTAGGGACTATCTGCTCTGTTGACACCAGCAGACTCTTGATAGTAGTCATACTGGCTCCTGTGTCACGCAGAGCCTCCACTTTCTGCCCATCAATAGTGACCCACTGCCTGTACTTGGAAGTATTTTGGGGCATGTGGGCTTTGGGCACCATTTCTCCTTCTCCCAGGGACACTAGGGAAATCTCTACCTGTTCCCCAAAGCTATCTGGGTCCATCTCCCCCCCGAGCGCTACACTAGTCAACCCAGGTGTCTGTCCAGTAGTGGACGGTGCCCTCTTGGAGCACTGGGGGTCGCCTTTATAGTGACCATATTGGTAGCACTCTAAACATTTGGGGTTGGATCTCCCTGATTTGTAATAAGTCCCTGGCTTTTTCCCAAATCTGGAAAAGGAATGGTTGCCACCCCCTCCCTGGGAATTCTTTTGGGGGCCTTTTGAGAGTTCCTTATCTGTAAGTTTACCTCCCTCCTCTTTCTTCTGTTGGGAACCCTGACCACCTTTGTGGGTGTCCCCCCCAGGTACCTTTTTGGACACTCTGGTGCTAACCCAGAGGTCCGCCTCCTCAGCAAGCTTCCTGGGATCAGTCAGCTTACTATCTACCAAGTGCTGGCGCAACTCTGTATAGGTAACATTGAGCATATGCTCTCTCAGAATCAAGTCATATAGCCCTTTATAATTATCTACTTTGTTGCCCCGCACGCATCCATTCAGTGACTTACTGGAAAAGTCAAAGAAATCTACCCATGTTTGTGTGGTTTGTTTGGTGCTGTCCCTGAACCTATGACGGTATCCCTCAGGGGTCAGCCCAAACTTGGCAAGTAAAGTGGCTTTCTGAAGTGGGTATGTGTTTTGATCAGGTTGATCCAATGTGAGAAGTGTGTCCCTCCCCAATGGTGGCACATAACCCCACATAGCTACCCCCCATTGCCCTTCAGGAACCTCATGAGCCCTTAGTGCAACTTCATAAGCAGCTAACCATTTATCTATGTCATCTCCCACCACAAAACTGGGCACCACATTTTTGGGTATACAAACCTTCTTTTCTCCAGCAGGTCCTGTCTGTATGCTGCCACCATTATTGCTGGATTCAGATTGTCTCGCCTTGATCTCCAGCTCCTTGAGACTCAGTTCATGAGCCAACAATAGTTTCTTTTCAGCCAAAGCTCTCTCAGCTTCCACCTGTTTGGCTGCTCTTTCAGCTTCAGCTTGTTTGGCTGCCCTTTCAGCTTGTTTGGCTTCTCTTTCAGCTTCAATTTGTTTGGCTGCTCTTTCAGCTTCAATCTGTTTGGCTGCTCTTTCAGCCTCAGCTTGCTTGGCTTCTCTCTCAGCCCTTCTTTCCTCCTGTTGAGCCTCAATTTTCAGTTTTGCCATTTGCAATTGGAACTCCCTTTCCTCTCTCCTTTCCTCTGCGGTCAGGCTTTGCACAGAGACACTGCTACCTGGTCTGGAAGGGGGCACAATTGCAGTGGTAACATCATGCACAGATAGCAACAAAACCTCTGAGGGGCCATTTTCTGGCTCCTCTTCCTCCTCATCTTCTTCTAAATGGGCTTCTGCCCAGGCCCTCAGCGTCACTTGAAAGTCCTCCTTTTTGGAGGCCCCTTGGGTGGGTACCCTCATTGCCCTGCAGAACCCTCTTAGTTGTTTGACCGTATATGTATCCAACAGGACTAGGTCAAAGACTCCCATTTGAGACCCAGTCAGAGACATGTTGAGTGAGGATTTAGTTTTTGAAAATTGTCAGAAAAAAAAACGAATTTTGAAAAAAGAGATAAAAATCAAGTTGACCTTCAACTGTGGGTAGGTAGTGAAATACTTAGCTACTGTATGTCACTGCACAAACACAAGTCCTATCCTCACCGCTGATCAACAATGTTAGAAATGGGGTTTTTGGTTGGCAGTCAGGTTGCCCTCTGTCCAAGCAAGAGCCCTCACTCTAGTCAGGGTAAGTCACACACAATCCAAAATTAGCCTGTGCCCACCATCTGGTAGCTTGGCACGAGCAGTCAGGCTTAACTTAGAAGGCAATGTGTAAAGTATTTGTGCAATAAATCATACAATATCACCATATAGCACCACAAAAATACACCACACAGTGTTTAGAAAAATATATAATATTTATCAGGATAATTGTAGGTCAAAACAAATAAAGTTGCAATGTAAATTTGTAGAGATATCACTGAAAAGTGATACAAAGTGTCTTAAGTCTTTAAAAAGCAAACAAAGTCTCTTTCAAGCACAAAGTACCTGGTTTGGAGTGGAAAATCTCCTCAGAGGGCCAGAGAAGAAGAGATACGTTGAAAAATGGTGTGTGCGTCGATTTCTCCCCAGCACACACGGACTTGCGTCGTTATTTTTCACGCGGGGAAGTCGTGCGTCGTTTTCCGGCGCGCGGACAGTCTCTTTATGTGGATCGCGGGGATTACCAGATGTCCTGGGTCTGTGCGTGGATTTTCCTGCTTGTTTTCCGGCTGCGCGTCGTTCTGCGGGGCTGCGCGTCGAAGTTTCGATCTCACGGCAGGCGTCGCGTCGATTTCTCCTCTGGAAGTCGGGCGGCGTTGTCCTTGCGAAGCCGTGCGTCGAAGTTCCGGTCGTCCCGAAGGCGTTGCGTCGATCAGCACTTTCAAAGCCAGACAAGAGTTCAGCAAGGCAGCAGGCCAACAGCAAGGCAGCAGTCCTTTGTAGAAAGCAGACAGGTGAGTTCTTTGAGCAGCCAGGCAGTTCTTCTTGGCAGGATGTAGTTTCTGGTTCAGGTTTCTTCTCCAGCAAGTGTCTGATGAGTTAGGGCAGAGGCCCTGTTTTATACCCAAATGTGCCTTTGAAGTGGGGGAGACTTCAAAGAGGGGCTAAGAAGTGCACCAGGTCCCCTTTCAGTTCAATCCTGTCTGCCAGGGTCCCAATAGGGGTTGTGGCAGTCCTTTGTGTGAGAGCAGGTCCTCCACCCTCCCAGCCCAGGAACAGTAATATTAAATCCAACTTCACCAGTCAGCAGGATTTTATATTGCCATTCTGGCCATACTAAATATGACCTTCCTACTCCTTTCAGATCAGCAGCTACCACTTCAATACTGTATGAGGGCAGCCCCAATGTTAGCCTATGAAGGGAGCAGGCCTCACAGTAGTGCAAAAACGAATTCAGGCGTTTTACACTACCAGGACATGTAAACTACACAGGTACATGTCCTGCCTTTCACCCACACAGCACCCTGCTCTAGGGGTTACCTAGGGCACACATTAGAGGTGTCTTATATGTGGAGAAAGGGGAGGTTTAGGCTTGGCAAGTACTTTTAAATGCCAAGTAGAGGTGACAGTGAAACTGCACACACAGGCCTGGCAATGGCAGGCCTGAGCAAGGAAAAGGGGCTACTTAAGGTGGCACAACCAGTGCTGCAGGCCCACTAGTAGCATTTAATCTACAGGCCCTAGGCACATAGAGTGCACATTACTAGGGACTTATAAGTAAATAAAATAGTCCAATCAGGTATGATTCAAGGTTACCATGTTTTAAGGGAGAGAGCATATGCACTTTAGCACTGGTTAGCAGTGGTAAAGTGTGCAGAGTCTAAAAGCCAGCAAAAACAGTGTCCAAAAAGTGGAGGGAGGCAGGCAGAAAGTTAGGGGTGACCACCCTAAGGCTGTCAGGTCTAACAAAAAGAAAATACGTTTTCTTTCCACAGACATAAGTTCTGAGATGCAGAACCGAGGAGACATCTTAGTTTGTAAAGCATTACTTGAGAAAATGTCTGAATCAATCTGATAATCTGCAAAACTTAAAGTTCAATTTCAAGGGAAGGTCTTCCTCTTCTTGCAAGCGAGTAATGTGAAAGTTTTTAATTTGTAAAATTCGAGGAAGAAGTGAAGTCACTATATCAATGTAAAACACATCACAATGAATGTGCTTCCGGCAAACTTTTATCTATTGTTCCTTTTTTATTAGATTAATGGAGGTGTGAAAAGTAAAGATTTTTTTTTGTTCTCAAAATAGCACCTCTGTCTGAGTTCTACCAACAGTAAATCTTTTATTCACACTTGGGTATTATTACCTTATAAATTGGTTATTGCCATTTTGTGTCCTACAAAACAGATCAAACACACACGCCCACAACCCATTTTCTGCAATCTATGTACAAAATACTTGTGCAAAACCTCCTATACAAAAGTGAATTGAAACTAAGAATGTAGACTGTAAGCATGTAAGAGTATGTGTTGGTGTGTGCACGCATATGTTTGACTGTGTGTGTAGGTAAAGATCCTGTATACACAGACCCTCTTGCAAAAGGTACATTCTTCGCCTTACAGTTTATAGTCCAGGCAGCTTCAATATTTTCTCTTTCAAAATGTCTGTAATCCTTTGACTGGCGGGCACTGAGAGACCGCCGTGAATCATTATTGATTCTGAAGCAGACTCAGCGTTACTTGTCTCGCTAATTAGATCTCAGTGTCCACCATCTGCATTGATGTTACGGACACTTTCTTGGAAAGGGCCCAAGTCCTGCATTTTTATTTCATTTCTACATCACACATTGTTTGGGTAATTTCTTAATCCAAGGTGACTCCGTTTTGTTTTTTTAAATAGTATTATTCTGAACTTTTGCTTCCAATCCTTGAGCTACAGTGTTTGTGATCCGGATTGAAAATGTGTGCACATGCAACTTCTAGTTGTGTCTTTCATAAAGTTAAAATCAACTGATAAACAGTATAGAAGCATTGCAGTGTGGATTAATTATCATTTTTAATGTTCTCGATTTATGAAAATGTTCTAGGAATTTGGGGAACTGGACAGCTTTCGTGATGAACAGCCACAAATTTACTGAAGTATTGAGAGCAGGGACTTCAATGAGATTCCTAAGAATGCAGTCTGCAACTTCTCTTGGGCTTTTCTGGAATCTTTCTCAGAACAAATCTTATATAAATGTCTGAACATTAGTAGAGGAATATGCCCTGGAATCGGAGAGTCAAAAGTAGGGAAGACCAGTGTGACATAATGTTCCTTATGGCTTTCCCAGCTTGTTAGGTCCTGAGGTCTAGTGTGGGCCATAAACATGCATTTTCACTCAGTAATATTTCATAAACAACATATTTGTTGCAGATTGTACAGTGTTTTAAATGTTGTTTCTAAATCACATTTTAAGAGTGGATAACACTAGAAATGTATATACACCCCTTCACCAATCCCAGCAATGTGGTGGGAATTGTGAAGGTCATCTGGCAGATATCTAAAGTAATGATGCATATGACAAATACGTTTCCACATCATATCTAAGGACATTTCAGAATGCCTGGGTTAAGATCTCAAATTAAAAGACATCAAATAAATTTTTTCCTCCCAGGTATTATTCATACGATTTAGTTCAATACTTTTCTAGGTGCATCCTGTGATCACAGATATTTTGGATCTGCCTAAGATGAAACTATGCTAACACCATTCAATTTCTTCTTCATATGTTAGTTTAGAGGATTAGTTCCATGAGGCACATTGAGTACAAGCAATATGGAAATGTATATGGGCAGCTAGTACCTAACAAGTGAGTTTCACATGTCCCTGTCTGTTGATTCAATCTCATTTGTAGATTGTGCATCATACAATATTGGTGTGAAGCAGAGGTGCTGAGGACTCAATCCCCCCAAGAGGTGTTATACTGTCTAAACCCTGTGTTCTTTGACAGGTGAGTTCTCTCTGCTCATAACTGTGACAATGGGTTACAAAAGTTTGGTGTGCCCTCATTTTGGTGTCTTTGTGTTGAATCCTGATCTGCAGTTTGTGCCGCCTCATACAAACAGTGATGCCAGTTACATGGGGTGGCAGTACTGCTGATCTAATGATTTAGTCAGCTTAAGCGCCTTGAAGGGAGCTCTAATAAAGTTAAATAATTTGATAAGCAACAAGGGAGTTGCTTTTGTGAAATCTTTGGCTGGTAACATTTGAGTGTACTCTAATCGCATGTGCCAACCATCTTAGAAGAAAAAACAATCACATACTGTTCCCTCATTAGGTAACTTAGGTCCAGATAGCAATAAAATGTAATGTGTAAACATTTCGGAATAGGGTGTATGGCGCACACTTTCTGAGTATATTACTTTGTATGGTTGACTTTCTAAATGACTACCATCGCCCCACTGCTGAAAGGCAGCAATAAAAAAATTATGAAAGGCGGAAATAAAAAAAAATTGATAGGTGTCATTTGTTTCTCCCTTTTTTGCATTTTATTGTAATAGGTATGCTGCAATCTTTCACTATCTTCCATGTTTTTTAAAGTTCATATAATGTATATAATTCTATAATTAGCCAGTTTAGTTATTAAAACTGTCTTTAATATACAGATTTTAATAATTAATTGCCCTAGCCTGTGACATTTGTAAACTGATTGATAAATAAATTGAACCCGAGAAGAATTATGTTCCTTTTAATAGCTTATCCATCTCTTCTTAGGAAGCCTCGTGCTAGCTCTGCAGCTAACAATCTGAGCTGTTTAAACTTTTAAAAACTCATTATTCCTGTTGGTGATGTTAATCTAATCTTGCTTTTGATTGATGCCCTGTGAGACAGCAGACAATAGAGCTCCAAAGTCATTCTGAAAGCAAAAAGTAAAGAAAAATCTTCACATGAAATGTTGGAGAACGGTATTTTACTATGTGTAGAGCGTGCAAAAAGGACCGAGGGTACTTGACAGCAATGAACTGATAGGTGGTGAACAGACCAACGTCATAGAGGATATCCTATGATCAGAAACTTTCCTCAAATCAGTGACCTCACTTTTAAATGGAGAGGAACAAAAGCAGAGATGACCTTATAGTGTTGCTGGCTTTACAGTCGTGTGTAAACCACTGGCCTGTAGTCAACGAAAGAGTGAAGAAAAAGGAATATGGACACTCTCAAAAACAGAGATAGCCAATATGTCTCTCAGCTCAGGAATCGAGCACAAGATACCAGGGATGCCCCACTGATAGATTTTAAAGACAAATCTGGGTATTTTGTCTAAAGTTTTATTTCTCTTTAACTCTAGTATTGCGAGATGTTGCTTGAATCATCACATGGACTAAAATACCCTCATACATTTGCTGTCTCTTTCCAGATCACCAATCTATCATCTGGAAAGAGGTAAAGCCAAGACCAAGATATTTCAGAGACAAAAGACACAGATATGTATTTGATCAGAATATGTCGTTAAATGAGAAACTTACACTGACGATACATAAGGAATTGGAAAATGCAACATATGTTAATGGCAGCTAGCGTTTGGCTAATATGGACTAAACAATAAACATTTGACAAAAATGAATACTTTAAGGTCAACATTCAATGTACAGGTCCAATGCTCCTTTGAAAAATATTTGGAGAAAATGGGAATAGGGGATTATTTTTTGTACTACAATGGGACCACTAACAGTTCTACAAAACACAAATCAATTACATTGTCTGGGTGTAAGGGCCAAATTATGAAATTTAGCTTCAACCACTACGATGTGCAATTGTTATCTGAGGTTGAGATGGTTTTCTTAGGGAAACTAGATGGCAGCATGTACAATTAAGATGCTTATCAATACTATTGATAGGCATTTAACATTAATAAAGTGCAGTTGTAGGCAGGCAATTATAAAGGTGCTCATATTTTGTGAATGCTCGGGTTTTGAAATGAAAACGTTTTATGATTGTCAAATATTTAAATTTTGCAAAAAATGTTATTTTTACCATTTACTACTAAATATGTTTATGTTATGTACATTTTTTAACTCTCAGAAAGGTATATATGAAACTGTACTGTAAACCCTAATTCTTACATTACACATTATAATGAAAAGCTTTAACACACATGACTCACAATAATAGCTATACAGGGAACTGTTGGACTTGGCCCTTTCTGCAGGGCCAGCCCCAAACGTTTTTCCTTAACCCTCCTGCTTTTTGAACCCAATTTGTTGGTTTTTAGGACTTTACACACTTTACCAGTGCTAATCAGTTCTAAAGTGTGTGTGCTGTCTGCTTTTTTACATGGTAAAATTGACTTACTCCCAATTGGCACATTTAATTTACTTCTAGGTCCTTTGTAAAGTGGTACTACACATACCCAGGGCTGTAACTTAATTAAATGCTATTAGTGGGCCTGCAGCACTGAATGTGCCACTCTTTTAAGTTGCCCCTTAAACATATCTCAGGCATGCCATTGCTGCCGGTGTTTGCAGTTTAAACTGCCATTTCGA
This sequence comes from Pleurodeles waltl, assembly GCF_031143425.1. Taxonomy (NCBI): domain Eukaryota; kingdom Metazoa; phylum Chordata; class Amphibia; order Caudata; family Salamandridae; genus Pleurodeles; species Pleurodeles waltl. The sequence continues at coordinate 497,972,416 of NC_090445.1, forward strand.
CCTGCCAAAATAAACCTTTTGCAGTCTCAAACCTTCATTTTTAATATATAGGTCACCCTTAGGTGTCCATAGGGCAGGCTGCAGTGTATTTAAAAAGATGTACATGAGCATTCAAGTTTTACAAGTCCTGGTAATGAAAAACTCTTACATTCATTTTACACAACTGCAAGGTCTAACTCTCTTGTAGGATAACATTGTGTTAAGTTATTACAGCTAATACATGATAACTTCCAATTGGAGGCAGGTAGGAATTTCGAGTTTGGTTTCTAGAGTAACTTGAAGCCCTCTTTACTGGTAAATTCAGAATTCAAGTCACATTTCTAAAAATGACACTTTTAGAAAGTTGCCATTTCCTTGTCCCAACTATTTGGTGCCTGGAGGCTGTTCCTGGGTCACATGACTAGGTGTAGTTGACAGCTGGACAGCGTACTCCTTCCAAACAGCCACACAATTAAGGGTTTAGGTGTGCCTGGATGAGCCATCAACTGGCAAATTGGCAGGATGAGCGGGCAAAACTGGCCACTGCCCCACTTGCAACCGAACATAATGTGCCCTGCCTTCACACAAAGAACGTGTCCCCACTGCACTGTCATGCAGACAGCTTGGGGCCTAGGCAGGGGAGGCAGGAACCTTGAAGTATTTCAAAGGAAATTCTCTAAAAACGTTTTCTACTTGAAAGCAGACACGAGGTATAAGTATTGGAACCTCATTCCCAACTCTTTAGTACATCTCCGGGCCTGTGGATGACTCAGAAGGAATAATGTGCTACTCTGCAAGAAGAGCTTCTACTCGGTTGCCCTGCTGCCTGAGTGAAAGGAATGGACTGCATCTTGATCCCAGGACCACTGAAGTGACTCCAAGGGCTAGTTGTCTGGCCTCCTGATCAGAGCTTCAGGGACAGAGAAGATTCCAACCACCTTGACCCGAGCACCTGAACTCAATCTGCTTTGAGTCTTGCCTCCAAATGGTGCCACCCCCGTTTTGGACCCTTGGAAGAGAGCGTGAAGGAGCTTTGCCAGCTCAGCTTTTGTTCTATGGCAAGAACTGACAAAGCACTAAGCAGCTCCTTGCAACTTTGGAAATGCTGCTATGCAGTGGATCTCTGATGCACAACTTCACTTGGAACCACAGATGTGCGATGCAGCCTTCACAAAGGCCCTTGCATCACAAGTCCCTTGTCAATGTCATTTTTGACAATGACGCAGGACTCCACATCCCAGCTCTGCAGCTTGCCTGGGAACAGCCAGTGCACGATGCATCTTCAATTCAGGATTTCGTATCGCAAGCCCCTGATCAACAGCATACTTGATGACAATGGAGGACCAGGCATTGCAGCCCAACTGCTCCTCAGAACCGCAGCTCAGCAACTCTTCCTTGATGCAGGATCTTGCAATGCTCCACAAACCAGGATTTAAGGTACTTTTGTTCACCAGGCCTATGTTGGTTCCTGTATCTGGCTCACATTCTATTGCAGTGAGCCTGAACTTGTGACTTTGCCCCAGTCCAGCGCGACCAGATAACTACAGTTGGCGGTTTGTGCTTTTAGGCACTATTTTCACTTACATTTTTATAACTGCATTTCGATGGTTCTACTGATTGGATTTTTGCCATTTTTATGTCACATAACTTTTTATATTTTACTCTATTGTTTTCTACGTTGTTGCTGGATTTTTTGTGTTGTGTTTTCACTATAATACTGTTTGAAGTGCTGCATAACTACTTTACACATTGCCTCTACATTTAGCCTGACTGTTTTGTGCCAAGCTACTAGAGGGCTGAGCACAGATTAATTTGGGGTTTGCTTGTGACTTCCCCCTTACAGAATATGTGACTGCTGCTTGAGTAGGACTTCACCCCCCTCAATCAGTAACCCAATTTCCAACATCACAATGCTTACCATTTGATATCTGTGCACAGCTCAAGGCTTATTTATACCTACAAGTGAGAAGAAATGATGCAGGAAAGAAAATACCCTGTGCAAAATAGTTATACACAAAATGTAATGTCTTGACTTTCTGTATGATGAATGTGTTTATAGAAGATGCTACATTTACATGGACTCATAGTGATCTCAACTAGAAGCATCTTGTGATTGAAGTATGCATTGATTTCAAATGCATTTACCAGGGGTTTTGGTGCCCAGTTCAAAGACTCCAGTTTATTTATTTTTTAATGAAACAGAGCTGTTAATGCAATATTGTCTTAGAAATAGCATTTCCTACATGACTGTGATGCTAGGAAAATGAAACTTTTAATGCAACAAGCCTCTAAGATGGGAATGGCTTGGAAGACCCCTTTGTGGATAACACAGGGGTTGAGCATGTTGAACAAAATCATCACTCATATGTTGTGACGGATCAAATATCTTGTCAACAGTAGCTAGTCACGGTGTTTGCCTAATTACATCAGAATGAGTCCAGATTAGCTTTGCAAATGGTTGCGTGGAAGATAGACTGAAAAGAAAGTCAGTAGTCAGGGTGCAATTAGACACTGCTGGAGATCAAAGCAGGATGAAAGAACCTAAATTTAATGTATTATTTGTGTTCATGTTTTTATTGGCACCAAAAGACGCTATCGTGTTAATGCTGCAAAGAATTCTTTACAAAATCACAATTTCACCAGCTTAACTCCTTTAGGATGTCTCATCAGCTCTCACAAATCTTGCAACGTGCATTTGCACAATTAGATTGCTGCAGAAATTATAGTAGACATTTTTGGAACTGTTAATGGTTTGTATTGAGCAGCCAACATTTATCTTATTATGTGAATCTTTACTGTTCTGCCTTCCCAGTTCACATGGAAATCATATCTGGCTTTGCGCAATTCATGATATGTGAGGATGCATTTTATAAATTAGGCTTAGCTACTTGCTAAAAGCGTAAACTTACAAGTTCATTACAATTCCAGCAGCTTGCCTATGAATAAGGATTCCAACATGTCGATTCTACCTCAACCATAAATGTTTCCCTCCATGATGCCACAGTTCTTCATTTAACAAATACTGCTCTCCCAGGAAATCTTATTATACTGTGTGCAGCAATACTGAACCAATAGAGCACAAGACTTGCTTCTAAATGTCAATGTCCCTAGAGACAAACAGATGCACTTTTTTATTTCCCAAAAAACCCAACAAGGAACCTAAATGAGGGCTACTTTACCGAGGGCTGCTTGAAGCAGGGCAGTAGTAATTTTTGCATTTTAGAACAAGTCCTGTTAGACCTGTCAGCTCTTGGTATAGTTTCCTCTGTCTTTTTTTTGGCTTCTGATCACCTGTTTTGATCCTGTGCTGAACTTTGTTTTTGCTGGCTCAAGGACTCTAGGCACTTTACCACTGCTGACCAGTTCTAAAGTGCATGTGCTCTATACCTTAATTGTATTCTTGATTGGTTTATCCATGATTGCTGTTAGAAATGGGGTCTTAGGTTGGCAGTCAGGTTACCCCCTGTCCAAGCAAGGACGCTCACTCTAGTCAGGGTAAGTCGCACACAATCCAAATTATCCTGTGCCCACCCTCTGGTAGCTTGGCACTGAGCAGTCAGGCTTAACTTACAAGGTAATGTGTAAAGTATTTGTGCAATAAATCATGCAATAACACAGTGCAAACTCCACAAAAATAAACCACACAGGTTTAGAAAAATATAGAATATGTATCTGAGTAGATTAGGGTCAAAACAATCAAGATTTGATAAATACAAGTTGAAATATCACTTTTGTAATGATAAGATGAGGTTTAAGTTCTGAAAAATAACAATGGCCTCTTGCAAGCACAAAGTACCTGGTTTGCGTCTAAATTATCTGCACGGGACCACAGAGGAGGAAATGCGTTAAAAACGGGGAGGTGTGCGTTGGTTTCTCCGGGCACACAGAGACGATGTGTTGATGCTTTTCCATGCTGCAAGGGCTTTGCGTCGATTTCCGGTGCGCAGGCTTGGATCCTCTTTGGGTTGTGGGGTATTTGGACACCCCGGGGACGATGCGGAGAAATCCTGGGTGTGCAGGACGAATTCACAGGAGCTGCGTCGATCTGGTGGGCGATGCGGGGAAGTTTCTGTCGTACGGCAGGCACTGCGTCGATTCCTCTTGCAGGAAGTTGGGCTGTGTCGTTCCTGTTCGATCCAATGGGCTGTTCGTCAAAGTTCTGGTCATAATGCTGGCGCTGCGTCGATCTCCACTTGGGGAGCTGGGCTGTGCCATTCCGGTTCAAGGATGCCACAGGGCAGGCTGTGCATCGATTCCCGCAGGCTGTGCATCAATTTTTGCTGCACAAGTAGTTCCTTGCAGTAGTTCTCTTTTTGGTCCTGAGACTTCAGGAAAAAGAAGGCAAGCTCAATCCAAGCCCTTGGAGAGAAAATTCTCATCAGAGCCAGAGGGCAGCAAGGCAGCAGGGCAACAGCAAGGCAGCAGTCCTTTACAGCAAAGCAGTCAGGTGAGTCCTTTGGGCTGCCAGGCAGCTTCTCTTAGCAGGTTACAAGGTTCTGGTTCAGAGATTCTTTCCTAGGAGGTATTTTGTCAAGAAGTGTCTGAGCTGGTAGGGTCAGTGACCCAGTTTATATACCCAAATGTGCCTTTGAAGTGAGGGAGACTTCAAAGAGTGGCTTCGAAGTGCACAAGGTCCCCTTTCAGTTCCATCCTGCCTGCCAGGGTCCCAGTAGGGGGTTTGGCAGTCCATTGTGTGAGGGGAGGCCACTGTCCTTTGACAAGTAAGTGTCAGGCCCTCCACCCTTCCAGCCCATGAAGAACCATTCAGTATGCAAATGTGTGCAGGTGTGACTGAGCATCCTGTGTTCGGGGTTGTCTGAGTGAAATGCACAAGGGAGCTGTCAACTAGCCCAGTCCAGACGTGGATTGGAAGCACAGAGGGTCTGATTAATACTTTTTTAGCGCCTCATTTGCATTATTTTTGGACGCAAAAGCGGCGCAAACTTACAAAATATAATTGAATTTTGTACGTTTGCTCCGCTTTAGCGTAAAAAAATGACGCAAATGCAGCGCTAAAAAAATATAAACCAGGCCCAGAAGGTATTAAGTGCAGAGAAATGCTCACTTTCTAAAAGTGGCATTTCTAAAAGAGTAATAAAAAATCCAACTTTACCCGTCAGCCGGATATTGTATTACCATTCTAGCCATGCTAAATATGACCTGTTTACCCCTTTCTAATCAGAATCTACCACTCTAACAGTTTATGAGGGCAGCCTTAGTGTTAGCCTATAAAAGGAGCAGGCCTCACAGTAGTGTAAAACATGCTTAGGAATTTTACATTACCAGGACATATAGAACATAGATGTTCATGCCCTGCCTTTTACTTACATAGTAACCTGTCCTATGGGTTATCTAGGGCGTACCTTAGGGGTGACTTATATGTAGAAAAAGGGGAGTTTTAAGGCTTGGCAAGTACTTTTAAATGCCAAGTCGAACAGTTAAACTGCATACACAGGCCTTGCAATGGCAGGCCTGAGACATGGTTAAGGGGCTACTTATGTGGGTGGCACAATCAGTGCTGCAGGCCCACTAGTAGCATTTAATCTACAGGCCCAGGGCACATGTAATACACTTTACTAGGGATGTATAAGTAAATTAAATAAGCCAATTGGGTATGAGCCAATGTCACCATGTTTGAAGGGAGAGAGCATATGCACTTTAGCACTGGTTAGCAGTGGTAAAGTGTGCAGAGTCTTAAAACCAGCAAAAACAGTGTCAAAAATTGGAGGGAGGCAGGCAAAAAGATAGGGGTGACCACCCTAAGGCTGTCAGGTCTAACAATTGCCATATCTGATTTACGAGTAAGTCCCTACTACAGTGCACAGTGTGTGCCCAGGGCCTGTAAATGAAATGCTCCTAGTGGGTCTGCAGCACTCATTGTGCTACCCACGTGAGTAGCCCTGTAAACTTGCCTCAGATGTGCCACTGCAGTGTCTGTGTGTGCAGTTTTTACTGTCAGTTCAACCTGGCAAGTGCATCCACTTGGAAGGCCCAAACCTTCCCTTTTACTACAGGTAAGTCACCCCTAAGGTAGGCCCAAAGCAGCCCCATGGGCAGGGTGCAGTGTTTTAAAAGGAGGGACATGCACAGGAATTTACATGCCTGATAGTGAAATACTGCTAAATTTGTTTTTCGCTGTTGCAAATCTTATCCCTCCCATAGGGGAAACATGGGTATTGCCTTTAAATATCTTTCAAGTGTAATTTCCCATTGGGAGTAGATAGAGATTTGGAGTTCGTGGTATTTCAACTCACAATTTAAAAAAGACATCCTTTGTTTAAGTTGTTTTTTTTTATTGTAAGTTTGAAAAGTCAATTTTTAGAAAGTGGACATTTTCTTGCTTAACCATTCTGTGCCTCTGCCTATCTGTGGAATACATGTCTGGATCCAAATGAAAGTTGGACTGTTTGTGAACTCTAGACAGTCATACAAAGGGAGCTGAGGTGTGCTCTGCAAATTCAGATGGATCATCCTGGGCTAGAGTGGAGGGAGAAGCTGGCACTTGCACCTGAATAGGACTTTGTCTGTCCTTACACATAGCAGTCTCAAACCCTCTGGAGTGTGTCTGGGGCCAGGGCAGGAAAGGCAGGGTCTTGGGTACTACAAAGATTTTCCTTTGAAGTTTTCCTACTTCAATGGCAGACATTAGTATAAGTATTGGGGCTCTGAGACCTCAACTTTAAAACACTTCTGGACAGAGGACTTTCTGGCAGGAAGAAGAACTTGATGTCTTAGGATGGACTGCCACTCTGTCTGTTGCTTTGTTGTGCTGGCCTGCTGCTTGCTTCTTCTGTCATAGGAAGAAAAGGACTGGACTTTGTTTTCTACATCCTGCTTTCCAAGGTTCTCCAAGGGCTTGAACTGAGTGTGCCTTCTGTCAGAAGTCTCAGGGCAATCAAAGACTTAATGTGCCAGTGCCTGGACTCTCCTGCTGAGAGTCCTGCCTTGCCAAGTGGTGCCAAATCCAGTCCCTGGGCCCTTGGAAGTGGAAACTGGTGTCCTGAGGAAGACAATTCATGCATAGATGTGCTGCAACTGAAAATTGACACAGTGCCTGCCTTGCAGCTGAAGAATCGATGCAGCACCTGTCTTGCTGTAGAAGAATCAATGTAGCACCTGTAGGATCAACGCAGAACCTGTTCCATCGTGGCTCCTACATCACAGCCTGCATAGATTTTTCCAAGCATCGGCCCTGGGCATCACTTTTGCATTGATTCCTCATTGCAGCAAGGTGCATGTCTGGAAACTGACGCTTCACTTTTCTGTGAGGACAGAACTGACACATCACCTCCCCTGCCCACCAATTCACCATCACTTCCAGTAAGGAACCAATGTGTCACCTTTCCTGCAAGGAGAGAACCGATGCGTCACCTCCCCTGCCAGTAAGGAACTGACACATCTTCTACCTTGTGCAGTTACAAACTAACGCATTGCCTTGTTTTTCTGACAGAGTGGCTTATCCTCACTTTTATTAAAAAAGAAAACATACTTTTGATTGATTTGCCTCACTGAGCATGGTTAATTACACTTGTGTTATTATCAAGACATGGGAGTTCCCCAATCCTGATCCACACTCAGTTAGATGGCTTTGGCATATCTCTTTTCTTCAGATGTACTTATATATCCCTTAGCTCGATAGTCTTAAGAAGAGATTTGGACTTGAAGTCCCTCTTGTTGGAGAAGAAAGAAGTGCTTTAGGGTTGATGTCCCAATCCCATCCCTCCAGAAGCCCTGTCTAGTTTTCTATTTTCATCCAGAGATGCTCTGTTGATTACTTTTCCTCAGACCACTACCTACACTGGAAAAATGAAAAGTAAACTTTTCATTTTTTTTTTTTGCAATACCGTTTTCCTATGAAGAAAATGGGCTGCATTTGAAAAAAAAACTGCTTTATTTAAAAAGCAGTCACAGACATGGTCGTCTACTGACCTCAGCAGGCCACTATCCCTGTGAGTGTGGTCATTACCAAATGTGTTACGAATTGTGACCTGCCTCATGAATATTAATGAGACAGGTTCCTTGCAACCTATTTGTGAATCGCAAACAGTGTCTGAGACACTGTTGTACATCAAGTTTCACGACTCGCAAATTGCGAGCCGCTAAATGTCACAATTTGCGAGTCGCAAAACCTGACGTTTGAACATTTGGCCCTTGTTAATAGGAAACTCATGAGTTCACTATATAGTATTTCCTTGCAGTGAGGTTATCAATCATGCACCATAGCAGGGTGTACAGGACATAGATATTTAACAACTGGTGAATTTGTAACAGAAATACAAATGAGTAGGACGTGGAAAGCAAGAATTCCCAGATTCTAGGTCAAATGGTAAATTACGTTACAAATATAAAACTTGTGTTTACTTAATAAAGCATGTTTTCTCTTTCTTTTGGATCTTATGAGTGTGGTTCAGTTTATAGTATCATCATCCCTGAGGTAGGCTGTATGAAGCAAAACAACCCCCTTATCTATGAAAGAGCCAGATATTTCCCTAACATGAATGCTCCTAGAGGTCCAGCATCGCACATTATAAATGAATTGGCAATGGGATGTCACTGTTATAAGGACTGTAATTTTAAAGAGATAATTGTACTAATGGGGGAAACATTTGTCAAGTATTCATGCATGTTAAACTATTATTGAACTGAATCAAAGGATTGTGGCCAATTCATCTATGGGGAGGAGGAGAGTGAAACAAGTGAAGAAGCTTCTCGAAGAGGAGTGCTGTAACAGGGGGGAGGGAGAGGCTTCACATGGGTGCACTGGCCTAGACTAGAATCATACCCTGAATAATCATTTCAAGATACCGAGTGACAGTTAGTGGGGTAGAACACACTAGAGTAGGGAACCCATGCAAACATCCAGTCTATTATTTAGCCGTTTAAGGCAGATCCTACTTGAGAGAGAACCCGAGAGGCGGAAATATAGATGTAATCCCCCTTTACTCAACTGCGGTCTGTGCTGGTGGAACAATATGGAGAAAAGTGGAAAACTGAATACAGACAACCTTAAAGAGGGGGAGGGCCACATGCTAAGATCGAAGCACACAGAGGTATTGGTAGGAAACTATATATGGTTATTGTTCCCAGATTATCCTTAGGGGTGAGAGAGGATAATGAATCACTCAAGAATAAAGTAATACACTGAATATGGCCTTATTGACCTTGTGATATAATCGGATCTTGTTGATGTGAAGCACTTGTCTTTGTTGAATGAGCAGCACATTTACATAGCTTTTGATCTGCACAAGGAGGAATTTACAGCTGGGATAGGAAACTTAGACTTGTGGACCTCACCCCCAAAGGGCTCCTCAATACAGCTTAAGTATAACTCCCCTCTATAAAGGAGCATCTTCTTTTTAGACAATGTAATGAGCCACTTGTTAGTACACAGCAAAAACTCTTCCTGTACCAACTGATAGTCATTCTGATACTGATCTCAGTGAGACTGACTGATTCAACAAGGGCATTTAATACATGCTAGGGAGAATTTGCTTGGGACTACGTACTTAACTACTCCCACCCCAGAGCAGCCAAATATAAGTAGTTACTGTTGAAGCTAAACAACAAGGGGAGATATGCCCAATCCCTTCCCCTTCACGGACCACAGATGCTACCCTCACATATTAAGATGCTCTCTCAGAATATAGCAGGTTAAAATCCAAGTTGAATGGTGCAGAATAGTGAGCTTTTATCAACAACTTCTACATCTGCTTGTTCTCAGAAACATGGGCCCTTAATCCAATTCACAGATCGGTTTATTTAAACTATAGCATAGAAGCCAATCCTTCACCTGCATTTATACAGCTGTTAGTGCTTCCTGGTGCTTGCTTGACAACCAAGCGAAGGAAGAATCCCCTGTTATGCATATTTTTAATCGATCAAGAAGTATTTCTACAGGAATCTGAAGGCGAAAATGTTAAAAACAAAAGACACATTATGGTGTGATAAATACTGCAGACAGGCTGAACAAATTGATGATCGCTGTAAGGTGAGTACCTTGAACTGGCAGAACAAAGAATCCCTGCCTTACTCTTCAAAGATGATACGTTACTAATTTAAAAAACCACTTTGGGCGAACAGAATACATCAAATCGGTTTTCAGCTTCTTGCAAGAACTAGGGCTTGGAAATCAATGTCTCTAAAACCAAATTCATGACCTTCAACCCCCATTGGTCATTCAGAGGGAAAGTGAAGCGGGGATCTACCAGCTTGGAGCAAGCTATAGATTTTGATTTTATGGGTGTAAGGACTGCAAGTACACTATCATGGGCACTCTAGAGTTTGAAGAGCCAGGTAACCCTACAGCATGTTAGGTCAGCGGCCGTGAAGAAATTAAATGAAGCTAACTTCCGACGGATATCACCTGTATTTGAAATCTAATGTGCTAGGGGGGCTTGGTGTGGCCCTCTGTGGTGCAGAGATACGGGCGTAGCTCAAAATAAGGACTTGGAGAAAATAAAAAATAATTTTACACGACGAATACTTCAGTTGCCCCAAAGTGCGCCATTTAACTGATGCAGTTAGATCTAGGTCTAAACAACATAGCATATGTTGCAGCCCTCAAACCACTGATTTACTGGATAGGGCTCTAGATTAGTAAATTCCCAACCCCTCTCCAACAAGCATTTGCTGATGTAAAACCTTGGACAAGATTCAAACATATCAAGAATTGAATGTACGAGTTGGGCCTATATGCAGCCTGGGATAATCTGGAGAGATTACCAAGGGAATGTTGGGCCACCTAAAGAAAAGATACTGGAACTACATCCTAGAAAGATAGTTGTCTACCTCATCACTTGGTACCCTGACAAGGAGATTTATAGATGTTAAGTGTATTCCAGAATTTGAATTGTTTCTGGATCGAATAGAATTACCCTATGCTGAATGTGTCTTTTTAAAGTTTAGATGTGGGATCTTGCCTGTGAACAAATTCAGAAGCAGGTGGCGAGATTGCTCTGCTATGCCAACCTGCCGAGCATGCAAAGCAAGTCTTGAGTCTGAAGAGGGTTTCCTGTTTTTCTTCCCCACTTATTACATACTGAGGATGACTTGGATAATTCCCATGTGCTATTTGCTGCCTATAAACATGTCTTGCAGATGCCATTCGTATATTAAGATATTAAAATACTAAGTGGGTTGTGTTTTCTGTATCTAGATATTTATTTGTAGACTTGGCAAGTAAGATGCAAACCTTTAAAAGCATGACTAACATTTGTAAGCATAGAAGATAAATGTATCGTGATTTAATCGCTTCTTAAAGGATAGAGAAAAGATGCAAGAGAGGTGCAACCAGACAATGAGACTCCCAGCACAAGCAAGACATAACTAATAGATCTACTACCGTCATTGACTTGAGCTCTAAGATACTGACAGGCAATGAGCTTCAAGCATTAGAGAAGGGCCTGGGTTTCGTCCCCACACCCAAGTTAGATATTTTGAAGTTGAGAATTGAGTTGGCTAATTTCTTCCGGAAGAAAAGACTAAAAACCTTTTTCCTTCACCATCCCGAACCCAACACCGGGCAGGAAAGGAACACAGGTTTACGTCCAAAATCTAAATTCACCCCTTCGTGCCAACAAATGCCACTCGAAGTACTGGCCTTCAAGAAATCGGTAAGCAGGAAAATAGACAATCTGCAAGCAGACCAGAGTAAGGTTTTCCACAACATCAGTATGCAGAAAATAGTAGGTCTCAATGACTTGAGTAATGACCCCTTGATTGTTGTAAAACCAGCCGACAAGGGAGGCGCCATAGTGATAATGTCTATGGTCATGTATAAGGAAGAATGCTTACGCTTACTAGGAAACAACCATCACTACAAGAAACTGTCTAGGGACCCTACAGCAGAAATAAAGGAAGAAATAACCTTTCTAACGAGGAAGGGCCTAGATAATGGTTAGATAACGAAACATGAGGCAGCTTTTCTTAACCAAACCAATCCCAAAACTCCCTACTTCTATATTTTGCCAAAGATTCACAAGAATAAGCATCCACCACCGGGGAGACCAATAGTGTCAGGGATCGGTTCCATTCTGGAACCCTTGTCACAGTTTTGCGATTGGTTTCTCCAACCATATGTGAGAAGAATCCCAACCTACCTCAAAGACACTAAAGACGTCTTGGTACTATTAAGCAACCTAGAGTTTGAAAAAGACCAGGAACAACTGCTAACTCTCGGTGTTGAGTCGCTTTACACCAACATACCACAGGAAGCAACTCTAGAAGTTATCAGCAATTTGCTGAATAATAGTACCTGGGATTGTATTACTCCTCAAGAATTTGTCTTAGACCTCGCCCATCTGCCACTTACCAGAAACTTTTTTGAATTTGACAAAAACTTCTACCTACAGATACAGGGCACCTCAATGGGAAGCAATTTTGCACCTAGTCTGCCTGCTTATATATGGACCACCTCGAAAAAGAAATGGTTCTGACAGATGACAATCCATTCTTTGATAAAATCAAGATATGGAAAAGATGTATTGATGACATCTTCCTCATCTGGAAATGCACGAAGGAGGAAGCCACTACCTTTGTCACATGGCTAAATGCCCTGAATCGCTTTTTAAGATTCACTCCACCATGGGGGACCCGGCCATCTCGTTTCTTGACCTTCTCATAACTGAGAAAAACGGCCTCCTTAAAACCGAGGTATACTATAAGCCAACTGACAAGAATAACCTGTTGCAATTTTGCAGTTTTCACCCACGTTCCCTCAGGGAAGAACCTACCAGTGGGGCAGTTCCTACGTCTGCGACGTAATTGTACATAGCTTACAGATTAGAAGAAACATGCCAAAAAGCTCACTGACAAACTACAAGCGAGAGGTTACCCTGCATACATCTTGAGGAGAGCCGAAAAACTTGCTTGTTTCAGCAACAGAGGAACATTATTACAACCTACCATCAGAACCAACAAGGAAGATACTTTGATTTGTGTAACTACCTTTGACCCTGCGTCCAATGCAATCAAAAAGATAATAAACGAGGACTGGAAAATTCTAACCTCAGGAGGACTACCCTTCCAACTGCCCCTGAATGCTTTTAAAAAGGCAAAGAGTATCCGGGACATGATTGTCCACACTCGACCACGGGACAATCTCGTAAGAAACGGACAAGGAACCTTATGGGACCTACCACCCCCAAGAGGACATTTCCCCTGCGGCAACTGCAGTGTTTGCCTGTTCACCAAAAAGACCCTTGAGGTGGAATTGGGCCTACAAACGCCTTGGGAACTGAGGCAGATCACCAACTGCAACAGCAAGAACGTTATCTATATGATAACATGCCCATGCGGTCTCAGGTATATTGGGATGACAACCAGAAGAGTAGGCACACGAATCTGCGACCACAGGAGCACTATTCGCTGCAAAAGAGATGCCACAAAATTGACTGAACACTATGTCACCAGTAACCATCATCCCAACGACATGGAATGGGTGGTCATAGATCAACTCAAACTCACAGTAACGAATTTGAAACAGAAGTTACTGTTCTACGAACAGAGATGGATATGGAGGCTACATAACGACACAAATGGCCTTAATAACAAATTCAATGGTCTACCCTGGGCTAACATCCCTACCCTGTGCCTGCCTGAGTATTTTTTCCTGTATTTTTTTCCTTGTATTTTTCTTCAATTATGCTTTTATATCCTAACCCACAGTATAGACATCTTCTGTAGGGTTTTTAACATATCCTATGTGCCTTTCTTCCCTTCCCTTTTCATCCCCCTCCCCTACCTCTCTCCCTTGCTGCCAATAACACCCCTTTCTCTTTTTCTCCCCTTTCGCCCCTCCTTTCTCCTTTTACCCCCCACCCTCTCCTTTCCTTTCCTTTTTCCCCCCTTTTTCTCCTCCTCTGATTTCCCCTTCCTTCTCTCCTCTCTTTTCACCCCTTTCTTCCATTTTTCCTTTTCTCCTTGCCCCAGAGGGCCACTTAACCCTTCTTTCCTCCCCCTTTTATGTCTCCTCCCTTCCCTTCATAGTCTCTTCCTTTTTTTTCCTCCCTTTTTCCGTGCTCCCCATGCCCCCCACCCGCCCCCACAACTGCCCCCCCTCCCTTCTTTCATTCTTTTTCTCCAGAGGGCCACTTGGCTCTATTTAGAGCCTCTTCCACAGTCGCCCCATTTTATTTATTTATCTCCGGGAGACTTCTTCATCCTGGCCGTTCGCCGTACGCCGCTCCTCATTGAGGCGCTCTTCTCCCAGGGAGACTACACTTCCCGTCTTCCCTGGGAGTATTACGACACGCCGTTTCCCCCGTGACGCGTCATCTCCGCGCGCCCAACCATGTCTCCATACACGAGACACGAGTCGCGGCAGCGCTGCTGCACGCACAACTGTGCTTCTTACACGATTAATGGCAGCGCCGCATATGTACACCTGACGCCGGCCCCCACCGGCGCAGTTTTTACAGCGCACTTTATTGATTGCAACCATTATTAAAGAGCGGGCGCCCTCTCATCCCGGCACCAGAGCGGCTGTGCACCGGCATGTAGGTACACCCACCGGTATTCCCTTTGGAGTGGTAAGTCATAATTTTAGCCTTGCCTGCAACTTGTCTTTTTTTAAATATTTACTTCTTGGACGGAGGTCCCCTCCTCTTCTCCGCCCACCATGTAATTCCAACCGAGTTTACTAGTCTGGCCATTAAGTAACTCTTCAGGGCACTCACCTGTGCCCCCCCTCCCTTTATATTCTGTATATTCAATATCGTCTTTGTCTTTGTCATTGGTTAATCTCCCTATAGAGTGTGACTACAAGGGATACCTCCTCCGGCATTACCCAGACCAGAGGCTATTCGCCTTTTTCCTTGGGGTAGGTCCCCATTGCATGTTAGTGTGTGTGTGGGTTTTTGGTCCTGCACTGCTTTTAGCACCTTGTGTGCTGTGTTGTGTGCTGTGTTTTGTGACACTGATTCACCATATTTATTATAATTACCAGTTTCTTTTCTCTGCAACCCTACCCTAATATGAGCAATCAGTTCAGGTAGGCCATTTACTTTTCCTCTTCCACTCAGTGAGCATGCTTAATAGCATCTACCTTTAGGGGATCCTTGACCCTGAAGAATGGCCCTGACCTTCCAGCACGTAGAGAGGGCAGAAACATGTTGGTCCCTGATTTTTGGACTCCATGAGACATTAGAACTCAACTGAGTCCCAATCATAATTTTAGCCTTACCTGCATGCACCTTTATTAAAATACCTAACTAACCGGGATAGGTGACATGTATGGTAATTTTATTCTTACCTCATCTGGATCCCTGCTAAATATCCAAAAAGATTGATTTCAGCACTCCCTCTGTCGTTCCTTTAACAACGAGGTTGAGTCCGCCCAGGTAGTACTATCTTACCTGGGTGGGGCTAGGTGGTCATATGATGAAGCATGACACTATTATGTGTGTGAGACCACCTAGTCCGTAAAAGCCACTTCCATAGACACTCTCTACACACACCTCCCTATAGAACTAATGTATGCTGAATCAGCATTATTAGTTGAGGGTGCACTAATCCAGTTTCACCCTCTTTTTTGACCACCCCACACTTCCAGTGGTATATTGATATATATATATATAAGAGAAAAGATCTACATTGTCTCATTTTATATTTTTGGTTAGGATATATGTATAGTGATTTTAGGTGTGTATATGTTTTTTTTGTTTCCCCAACAAAACCAGACTACATGTGGTATTAGCTATGGCTTCGTGAAGTTTTCTGATAGCAATCACCTTCGATAATGTTATGCTAGTTGTCAAAACTTCCACTTGTGCTACAACTTTCTTTCTGCACTGTGCACTTTGTTTCGCTTTTAGAGAGTGAACTGTATTATTGTTTTTATATGCATGTACTGTTATGGTCCGAATGAACTTAAATAAATAAATAAAAATACTCTTTCAATCCACACACCAGTACTTAATTTGAAGTATTTCAGTAAGCATCAGTTTAACTAATAAGTCGTGAATAAGAAGGCAGCACAACTCTGGATATATTCTGATAATACCACAACTTCCCTTAGGTTTGCGCTTTTTTAATCAAGCTTTTTGCTTTTGCACCTCGGGTGTATAGAGGGGCATCTGGGAGAGCCACCTCTCCAACAGAAGGATGAAATCAGTTCCTTCTTCGAATGTTCCTCTTCCAAGTAAAACATCTAAGCAGGTATGTGTGTATTTGTGTGCTCAATGGAATGAAATGCTTGTTGCAGTAAACTCTCTCTGACTTTACAGAGGAATGTGAAACCCAGCACTTCTGCAAGGCAGTGTGCTATCATAATATATAGCTGACCAAAGACTCATGACTACATCAAGCATACTCTCAGGACTATAGAATGAGAACAATATAGTTATGGTATGGAACAATGTATCCAGGTTCAAATATAGCATTAGGACAAATGAAACAAATTACTCAAATTAGTTTATCAGACTAAACACATCTATGCATTGATAGGCACATGGCAATTGTGCCACATTACTTGCATGTATTTTATAATCGTGGCATGTCTCCCTTCAAAATTAAGCACAACATTGTTTACATCTCCCAACAGTCTCAGAGTCAAATCCTAACAAACCATGTTTAAGAAGAATCATGAATTGCAAACGTCCATTGAGATCATTTCTCTGTTTTTGTCACAGCTGCGTTGCTCACGGTGGAACATGGAAACTTAACAGCACTGTACATAAGCCTTGGTTTGCTTACCTGGTAGTAAGGGCTTGCTGCTCAGTGCACTGGATGTGGATGGCGCTCAGCTCCTGCATACTTCGCAGGCGTGTGGCTGGTACATTAGAGTTGGGCAGGTGAGTGGTCTTCTTGTTGCGGCGCGAGCAACAAGAAGTGGTCCCCCCCTGATGACTTGAGAGCGATGGGCTTCGTGAGGGAGGATAATGCTGCATTGAACTTTCTACACAGTTCTGCTCAAACATTTGTTCATCCATAAACTCGTGGTTCTGTTGAGAAATGGAATTGGTTCATCAGTAGCTATCTAAGGATTTTCTTTCTCATGCCCTCAGCTCCTTTGTTCAGGTGCGCGATAGGCCCACATGTAGATATCCACTGCCTACAGCTACCAGACTGATCTGCTGTAGACCATGGAATCATGGAAAAAGAGGCAAAAAGTGATTTTTTTGTGCAATCATTACTTGAAATAATGAATTTATAAAATCAAATATAGAAATAAAATTAATTGTTCCAAACACTCATCCCTCCTTCTGCTTTCTTACCAAGTACTACAGGTTATGATCTGCTTGGAGGGTCGGTTGCAGTGCAGAGATAAATAGATGTTAAGTGTGATCACACATATTTAACTTAAAATATATTACATTTTAAACTACATTTCAGGATAAATGCCCTTCACAGGGGCGGGTCCTCCATGAGGGCGGGGGAGCGTCACCACCCAGCCAGCAGCGTCAGCTACAAAACAACGATAGTAAACTGTGTTTATTATCGTTGTTTGGTAAAAGGGCGGGGCCACGAGTGTGACGAGCACTTGAGGGGAGTGCACAGAGCACTCCCCTCAGAGTGCATGTGTGTTTGGCCAGCCGTCTCAGGCAGCAAAAGAGTTGCTGGGCTGGAGAGAGCCTGCACAGGCTCCCAGTCTGCCTGGGAGCACCCTGGCTGGGCACTCCCAGCCAATCCTGATGCTGCTTTGAGCAGCATCAGGATTGGCCAGAGGGCAGGCTGGGAGCCTGTGCCTGCAGCAAGGAGAAGCAGGAGCGTAGAGTGGCGCGCGGCAGTTAAGATAAGTTTTTTTATTTTTTTATTTTTTGTTTTCATTTTATTTTAATCCCCAACCCACTCCCCTGCACACCGCTTGGCCACGAGCCACTCCTGGCTCTCCATAGGTTATATTTCCATTTTAGTGTGCCTCTTTTGGCTTTTAGGCACTGAATCCAGGCTGTGGTAAATCTAGAGTTACAAATGAAGCTGCCAAGTCTCCACTGGCGAGTGAATGTATTAATGTGATATTAATGTCAGTACCACCCTTAGCACCTCTGGAGTTAAGTCAAAAAATCTGTTTTTAATAGAAGTAGGGGACTATACTAACAGATACTACCAGAATATACCGTTTTCCCCTTTAAGTCGGAATCTGTGCGTTCTATACATATGTAATTTCATTCTTGTAGGGACTAAACTTTCCATCAGGAGTCATTGGCTGAAAAAAACGGACAAACCACATTACTATTCTGGAAGGAAGGATTTGAAACCTTTTAACATTGATGTGTTCGGTTGTTGCCCTTTGGGCTGTCAGAGTACAGGGTCACTGAATGTCAGGTTTCCTTTCATTTGCAGTGGCAAACAAAATGATCTTGCAGAGTCTCATGTTTATAATCTATAATTTATCACGTGAGTCATGACTGCCTAACCTTGATCTGTCAACACGAATATTGTTCCAGGCAGTACCTTGCAGGAATACTTAATTGCAGTTCATAGAGACTACATGCTGGGAAGGCAGGCCTTCTTATGATTCTCTGACTAAACCCTGCTTTCTGAGCTAGTGGCTCCAAGCAGGAGAGTCTCAGTTAGAGAATCACTCCATAGCCTTGTCTTCCAACATTATGTTCTCCCCAGCACCTGTTTTCAGTGAACTAGTTTAATGGCGCATTTTTTCTGTGTTGAACAACACATCTACAGTTTTGTGCTTCCTGAAGACATGGCGTCCTAGGAGGCTGTATTAACTGTCGTGTGGCCATCGTAGGAAATCTGCAAGTAGGTTACAAAAGAGTAGCTTTTGAAACCACAGACACGTTTAAGTTCGCTGTGACACTGAATTATACACGGTGAAAACACGTGCACGACGAATCGGAATGCAGATTTACATATAGCTTGATGCAGGAGAGCACCAGGAGAATGCACTTAATATGCATGCGGTAACATATTTGTATAATTCTTTGTCGCTATAAGGACGCCACGCCGCTCCCCCATCGGCATGTAATAGAGGGAGGAGGAGAGTGAACCCACCGTTAAGAGAGCCGACTGCTGGGTGAAATGTAGTGAGTGTAGCTCACTAGTACTTTATCAGTGAAGAAACGTATGCGTGCAATGGGAGTGTAACTCCAGGCAGCGGCTTCCGTGGGTGAAGCCCAGGCGTTGCCGTGCGTACACACACCCTTGGATTTCACGCAGTCCCAGATCTACAAAGGTCCCTAAACCTGGGATTGTGGGAAATCGTCATGCCTCCCAAGGGATGGTGCACCAAGGAGAAAACCCTTTTTGTCTCCTCTTTCTTTTATTTTCTATGTGCTCTCGAAAAAGGAAAATCGTCTTTGTGCAGGAAAGTGTACCTTCCTGCACAGAAATAACTATCCTTGTAACTAGGGTGCCTCGGTTGGCACTCGGCTGCCTGAAGCGCACCAGCACTATGAGAGAGCAGAAGTGCACCATATCACAGTAGATATGGCACAATGGTGCTCTCGGCCTTTCATGCAACGCCACGCACCAAGTTGCCCTGCTGCACTGTGTTGCGTGAAAGTTTACTAAATCTGGCCCCATGTGTATTATGTGCAGATCCAGGGGCGCAGACATTATTAGGGCAGCAGGTGCTGCTGCACAGATGTGTGAGGGGGCTACTGCACCCTAATTATGGCCATTTTTTCCTAGGGGTCAGGGTCTCATTTTTTTCCTGACTTGCATTGAACAATGCATATATATGTGGTAGTACGAGTGGCATGGAATGTTCAGCTTCACCAATGAGATTATCTCTAGAGTGTGAAGCAGGCTCGGATTTATCAAAGAAGACTTTCTTCTGTTATATCCTGCGATCCGGCTAGATGTGCTGAATACAATCTCCACCAATGAATATGTTTGAAGATATTTTATGTATCTTCTGGTGAACTCTTCTATGTGAAGAAGCAATACTTAGATGGACACATGAAAACAGAAAACACTCCAGAGGAAACAGATGTAGCAAAAATATGGCATTTACATTCCCATCACATATGCCACAGGTGTAATATCTATGTACCACCTCTACTTGCATAGAATGGTTTAGTATCTAGTGCTCATGATCATTCATGGAGTGGAACCGAGCCAAACTACAGGGTTTAGGCACAGGAGTGCTATGCTGATGATAAGCTTAGCTGGAAGACTTCAGACTGACGTTGATCGCTCAAACATCCTCAAATTGTAGAGAACGTTCAATCATCCGGCTTATGATGTTGATGAAGGGTACACTTCTAAAGTGTTTGCCTTACTTGGAACAGGGTACCCTGTTGCTAAAACTTGCAGTGTATGGGAAAAAGAAGAGCAAATCTAAGACATAGGGGGCTTCATCTGCAAAGGGTTTTCTTGTTCGCAAACCCTCTGATTCAGTAAATTGAAGGGTTTACAATAGCCAAGACTCTTTTTTAAATGTACTAAACTCATCTAAAGATTCAAAAAAGGTTTTTTGAATCATTAAGTAGGTTTAGAAAAGCATTAGGAATCGCTATTTGGAAGGGATGTTTCAAGGACGCCCTATCCAAATACCAATTCCTACTGGTATATATGAATGTTTTACAAGTAAAATCCTGCCTCATGAATACTGATGTGGTAGGTCGAATTGCAAACAAATACAATTCTGTATTTTGAGAACAGACCTATTAGTACGTAGGTCAGTTCACAAAATAGCAATGCATTCTAGAGAAGTTGGTGCATAGATTTCAACCACTTTTACCAAATCCATTTTAGTACATTCCAAATAAGAAATCTCAAATTGTGAATCGCAATTAGTCACTGTATACAATTTCTTATTTGGAATCTTTGAACATAAAGCCCTGAATTCATAAAACATTGTCAGGGTTACACGAAGATGCCATAGTGCCTGAAAGCGCTATATGGTGAAAGAAGGGTAATGTACACTGCAACCTAAACTTCTTAACTAGTGTCTTTCAAGATCTTTACGTCAATGTTCTTGTGATGCATGAAATGGGTATCCCAAGATTACATTGTCATGTGCCTAGCTAACAAAATATTTTGGGCCCTCATTATGAAACAGGCATTCGGATCCCTGTGGGCGCTAAACTTGAAAGTCACCCACTAGGACTTCAATGTTCTTGTGATGCATGAAATGGGTATCTTAACCTTACATTGTCATGTGCCTTGCTATCGAAATATTTTGGGCCCTCACTATGAAACAGGGAAGTCACCCACTAGGAACCAAATGTGTTTAATGCATGTGCTATTATTGACAGGTGGCGTGAGGCCCTGAATGGAATTCCATGCCCGGTACACACACCTAGAGTTCCAAAATTCAAGGCAAATCCTATGATCACTAAGCACCTGGGTTATCAATCAAATAGGTAAGGCAGTGGCCCCTAATAGCAACAAATGTTATGGGATTGATAATAATCAATGCAGAACTCCTACAATATAATTTGGCATCCCGTGTACACCTGTGCTTACCATTCTCCTTGTCCTCAACTAACTTGAGGGCTCTAAGCACGGAGTTCTGGTGATGATCGTGTCATCAATAGGGATCGAAACTCCATTGATTAATTAGGTGACCCCATTTGTATTAGTATCTAACCTTGCTTTCTGGGACATCTATTGAGAAAGTTTTGTAATGCACAAATATTTCTGCATACCATATGATACTGTCACTTTTCTGAGCAATGAGTACATAAATATTCACATCTCACTGAATATTGAGGTTTATTTCTGGATTGAAGACTTGTAAATATTTGCAATTATTAAATCATAACTGATGATTTTATGAAACCCATGCCATTTTATGCTATGAGGAATCACCGTCTTTGTTTAATTGAGGGACACACACCTGACACCACTGTTAGACATCGCCAGTCGAACTACAAGACAGGCATCTCTCATCCCATTGCGGTGCCCCACAGTAAAGAATCTTGAGCCCCACCAACTCTGAACACAAAAAATTGTATTATGGAGACTTTAAGGGAAGCATGAAAACTTAAAAAACATAGAGAATATTTTTCCTGGGTGACACACAAGGAGCCACCGGCAGGTCTCAACAGGTCTTTGGCTACATATTGCTGGGGCACCACATAAAATACTACTCACCCAGTTATTTGCAATTGGGAGGTAATAAATATTTTCAACCAGGTAGACAATATGTATGAAATAATGATCTCATTTGTTTAAGCTGGTGATCTACCCATCAACTCTTTTGTTTTACAATATTAATGAGGTGTTTTGCTGTGATGGTCCATGTGCTGTTATCCAAGTCTATGATATTTATTCACTGTTAGAAGTCTCATGTATAAGGAATTGGATTACTCAACTTTTTCTTATGCTTTCAAATCAGGTTATTGTTATATTTTTAAGCAAGTCATTAACTGTAGATATAACCATATTTATGATCACTGTCAAATAGATTCATAATATTAGGAAACAGATTTAGTAAGGATATTGATGGAGCATTAGGATGCAACTACAGCCCTCCTTTTCCTACACCGACAACAACAATGGACTTTATCTGCAATATTGCAGGACTTAAAGTGAATAAGGTTTTAGAGCAGCCACCCCAGAATTAAGTATGCACTGTACGTAGCCCAAGTGAACATACTGGTAGAGGTTGATGTGACAGTGTCATGTGTGAGGTGCCCTACGAAAACTATATTAACAAGACCCTAACATTATGATTTCTTACCTGGATACACAAATATTCATGCTCATTTCTGTTTGAAAAATAGCCAACAATACATTCAGATGTTTTCCTATCCTGATTTGTTTGGACAGTTTTATTTGAGAGCCTCCTGGCTGCTTGTGGACAAGCTGGCACACTTAAATATTATACATAAAATCACTACCTGCTCTATAAACGTGGGTCCCTTTTTTATCTTGCACAAATTATGATTTACTGCTCAAAAGTCACAAAACAGCAATGAATATCATCAATCATCAAATCAAAATTCATAAAGCAACAATAGAAAGCAGGATAGGCTAAGTGTGACCTATACAAGCTCAGTTTATCTTGGTCTGATGAAGAGGAGAGTCCAAGAACCAGGCTCTGCACACCTCCTCTTGGCCAGGCCTGGTTAAAAATGCAGTGGAAAAGGCAGCACTGTTGGTGGTTAGCAATAAACCAAGCGAGACACAAAAGAACTTCTCAAAAACAAAGATTTTCATGCACACATTTCTTAATAAAAGACCAACTTGAGACACGAAATCAGACTGGAAACGACTAAGACAGGTGACAAAGAACAGATAGAAACATGTTGAATAAAAATATATACCTTGATGGTGGAGGTTCGTACAGATAACAGGGGATCATCCCCAAGATAGGACAATCCCTACGGGACAACATGCCAACAAAAGATAAGAAGATGGTTCATTGTACATTCCGGCATTCCAAATCTCAACCCTAGCATTCCATTTTTAACATGCAGGTTTTAAGGGCAATTTAACCACTAGGCTCAATGTACAATTACACTATCACATTTTGGTAGCGACATTTCTATACTTTGACAATCAATATTAGCAGTCATAAAGTTGGAAATATGGAGCCATATTTTGTAAAACAAGTAGTTCATAGCCAACACAATAGAACAAGGTCTGAAATATTTTTTGTTCAGGTCTGTTATACATATTTCTATTTTTTCTTTAGAATCCTTTCTGTAAGTTACACTGGGTAAAATATACTTTGACAAATTGATTATTTTTGGTTCCTTAAAATTCCAGTCAAAGTAGCTTAAAGCTGGTTTAATATGCCTGGTCTCTTTATATGTGGTTGTCAGAAGGCCAAATAGTTTTGGTTCTTCTGGCAGTACAACTAGTGTGGTGACGTAGTTTATCTAAGCAATTAGAAGGGTACACCATGAGTGATGTCTGATGATTCTATGAGCTTTTATTAATTTTAATAGCATATAACAGGTAGCATAGAACACTCATAAATTGGGCAAAAAAATGCACTTTCATATCATTTACAAATACTTCAATATAGACAGGCGATAACTTCAAGCACATCTTTGAACCATGACCCTCCACTGTCATATCTTTCCTCTAGTCAATACCTCGACATTGAGCCCAGCCATCCCCCCTCATTATTTTAGGTTGCTGGGGAGATATCCTCCCTGTGTAAATTGGAAACTCCAACGCACTAAAGTAGTCCATGGCTGCTTTCCATTCGTTAATGCTTGTAGTGTCACGCTGTCTCCAGATTTGTGCAAATATCTTGTTGGTGTCAGGACAAATGAGTTTTAATATCTAAAAAGACCCACTTCTTCTAGGATGTGTGGTAGTGCTATGTGTGGGGTGAGTCTAATGTATGTACCAGTTATCTCCATCAATCTGTCTCTGACCCCCTCCCAGAGGGTGTGAAAAATAGAAAAAAACTGATTGTGTGGTAAATAATGTTGCTCACGTCCACCCTGCCTCTACGACAACTAGAAGAGGAGTCCCTACTGATCAGCTATAGCCTTTGTATGGTAAAGTAAAACCTTTGTAAGAAGTTGAATCTGAGTTTGTCTGAAATGGTAATCTCACTAAGGTCCATAAAAAAATCACACCATGCTGCGTCTTCCAGCAGGCCCAAGTTTGTTTTCCAAGCATATTGGAGAATGTGAGATTTGTCAGGTGTGTGTAATGATTGATTTGTAGACTCTAGACATGTCTGAGATGATTAACCTTGTCCCTAGAGGACTGTGGTCCTGTACTTTGTCAGCGAGATGGGAGGGTGTCTAACCTTCATCTCCATGATAAAAGTGCACCTTAACATGGAATACAAAACTGGGTTTGAATCATCATCACTGGGGATGATGTAGTATGCTCACTAATGACCAATGTTTACGAAAGTGGCTAAACAGCTAGCATACGTTCCGATAAAGGGAAGAAATACAGTGATCCAACATAAGAGTTAAAAACAAATACAAAGATCAAAACACCTGTATAAATACTGTGGACAAGCATGACCACTCTAAGAATTTGAATTTGGAAAACTGAATCCCAGTTTAAATCCACAGACAAGCTACAGTACAAGCAATAGTAAAATACCCTAGAAACTACACTGTCAATAGCTTCCAACGCTACCCTAGTGGAACAAGCACAATGAGTTTTGGAAGAATTCTAGGTTCCATGTTCAGTCAACTTCTGTGCTCTGCTCGAACTGTCCAATCAAGTGGTGATATCCTGGTCGTAAATGAACGGGGATCGTTAGCCTTCAGAAGTGGATTGGGGTTATCAATTCATTCCCATCAGAGTGCCAATACACTGGTCTATAACGACTGTCACTCAGTTCGACTTGTGACTGAATTAACACATGCTGCAGAGCCGGGGATCATCTTATCTCTATGTAATTTAGCAGTGTTCTATTGTGCTCGGTTGCGAACATAGATTTCAAAGCTCATAGTAGATTTGAATTCCACAGTAATAAAATGTGAAAGGAACAGCATTTTATTCTCCAGTGAGGAAAGATTAAATTGCCCTAAAATACCTCTTTGTAAACATTGCCTGTAAGTAATTACATTCCATTTATAACATTTCAAATTAACTCTTTCAAGGTCAAGACTTCCTGTGCTTTTCATATGAGTTGTTTATTTTTAAATCAACACAATTTGACAAATCTGCAAGACTGAAGAGTTTTGCTGAAGATGCAGAAGGAGACATTTCCGGTTGGTTAGTTTTAGTCTCAAGAGGGCATTTGTTTTTTTACGAGAAGCTTTTGTGTTTATTTTTTAAAGGTAACTACTAATTGCTGGAACTGGATTTACAGTATCACATCCTTAACTGGCTGAAACTTTGGGACCAGAGTGGGGAATCACGTATCTTTGTACCCTTTAAGGGTGTAATATTCAATGTTTCCACTCACTCACTCATGTACTCGCTTATGCAGTCACTCACGTTTCCCTTTACTGGCACCTTCACTCACGGTCTGACATTATTACCTGTTACCATTAGCTACTCACTCACTCGCCCACTCATTCACATGAAGGACGTGTGTCTGGGCTGTTGTATCACTTTAAATAAAGTCGCATTGATGAACAGGATGTCTCAGCGAGTTAATCATCTATTTCTGTAATCTGCTGTAACATGCAGAACACACAACTGAATGCCAGCAAGGCAAACGTAGGCAAAAACGTAAGTATTTTGAGTAGCTTAAACGAGTGCTATCAACAGTACTTAATTTGTATAACTAACAAACTAAATAAATAAATAAATAAGTGCCAGGGTCAAATAAATTCTTTAGGCTATCACTGCAGTTTGCATGCCCGACAAAGCTGCCAAACATCAGGATCAGCTACCACAGGCCTACAAAATGTGACTTTTTTCACTAAACCAGGTGACCTAAAGCTCTAAGAATGGCCCAGGCATGCTGGTATTATTATTTTTTAATTGCATATCAGATCATTAAACACTCTGCTCTTTTAAAAATAAACTGACGTCGGCACCATGTACTGGTGTGTTATAAATATTTGCTTGTCTTAAGAAATAAGTGGCAGTGCCAAGTACAGACAATTAACAGCACAGATCTAGAACTGGCTATTAATCATGTCAAATAACTTTGACAGTGGCAGCGGGTGAACTTATGAGCATCTGTTATGTCACTGCTTTAGATATTATCTGGAGTAAATACTGAACCTTTTCAAAAGTTTGATTCACAATGCTCCAAAAGAAAAAAAAAATATTGAATGCATTTTACTAAAAAAAAATTTCCATTAGCAGCAAAATTTGAGTGTGGCCACGTGCTACCAGTGCCATACCGAACACTAGTTGTATGTCAGAATATTATTGACCAAAACATCGACTGACAGAATCATTGTGCCTTAAAATTTGGTTTATAAAAGTATTGTCCTCCTGGGTTTAGATTTCATATAAACTGCAATAGCTTTGTAAACACTATATAGTTAACAATATTTTCGTCAGGTGAAGGGCAAACCACAATATTTTCGTACCACAACTGAAAATGTCGTGTCATATAAATATTTGTATGATAGTTACCTGATTAATGTAGCAATCAGCGGCAATTAGGATTCGCGGGTGGAGATGCTTTCTAAACATCATTGAAGGTACAGGTATCATGAGACTAGTGACCCGACTGTAACCTATAGCAGGGCTCAATTAAAACCTCTACACTGAAGTTCACCAGTCCTTCCTTTGAGGTTACAGCATTTGGCCTGTATGGACCTCCATCACAACACAAGCCCTAGTACTCCCCTCCATTGCTTGGTTCACTGATATTCATTGGCAGAATCATAGCTGCTGTACTAGGGGAGTGTCAGAAATGTGCTGATATCATCTTCACCTGGTTAATGGGGAAGAAAAGTGGCAAAACTGGTAAAACAGAGTGGATGTTCCGAAAATTGGCTCAGATCGTTTGAACGACTTTCACCATTTTCATACTGCACAAATGTGCATTGCCCATTGAGAATTTCGATTTCTATGTCTGGAGCTGGAAACTGCAGTCAACCCCGGTACATATAAAGCCATTATCACATTTTGACTGTAAAGATTCTCCAAGTTTATAAACTCTACTCTTAACACATCTAATCGTTTATTTTCATTGTCTAAAATGGGCTACAGTAAACATGGAAAATTACCTAATACTATATCTCTCCTGTTTAAAAATACGAATTTCCTAAGAATGTGTCAAATATTTCCTCATAACTGAACCCTACCTTACATTTTAATCCCTTCCTTTTGATATGATGACGTTCTGTATTTCCAATGAATTCAGAAAATCAGCTTTAAATGTGTTGTCCAAAACGTGTTTTAATTTCAACATGTTTTCTCCGTGGCATTAGATTAAGCCAAATTAAATCTAATTCATTCTCAAATTGAATGTAATGATGGAAAGGAGTACATTTACATGGAATTATTGAGGTGGATAGAAGAGTTTCAGCATCTGACCATAAATGTGCTAAGCAGCTCCGTAATGAAGGCACAGCTGATCCTTACGCCCTTCGGATCTCAACTGCGGCCACAGATCTAATTGGTCCTAAATTTGTTGATAAATGTAATAAATCTTTGGCTACTGCTGAACTTCCAGCTAGCTGGAAGCAAGCACATAGTGTGTCACTGCCAAAAAACTCTTCTGTTCTCTTCAACTATTTTGTTATGGATCTTTTTAACCAAACTTATCGAAATGCACATTTACTCCCAGTTAATGATGTATTTAGGAGAAAATCTAGCATACTCTCACTCTGGCTTCAGACTGTCTCACAGCACAGGGACTGTCCTCTTGGCTGTTGCGGAAGACATAAGAGGCCTGCTGAATCATGGTGGTTTTGCCGCCTTGGTCCTTCTAGATCTCTAGGCAGCCTTTGATACGGTGTCACACTCTGTGCTTGTTAAACAGCTGAAGAGCATTGGTGTGTTGGAGTCAGACTGGAATGTAATAAATTCTTTCTTTCTTACAGATTCAACAGTGTCTTCTTGGCCCCCTTTCAATCAGACAATATTAGTCTTCCTTATGGTGGGCATCGGGGATCTTCCCCGAGGCCCACGTTGCTTAAAGTCTACATTCATTCATTTATTCACATAAAGAGCTATATCTTTAAATGTTTTTGCACAGAGTACTCTAATTTACTTAATTTAATTACTAGCTTTTAGAGTCCATGGTAATAGAGCACTCTTAAAATGGAATTTCAATTCAAATTCAATCCAGTTCAATTTTCCCTTACAAATGGGATATGACAAATCAAAACTTTGGTAGTATGGTGGAATTTCCACATTTATAAATACAAGAACAGGCCAAGGTTTGAGTGTGTTTCTTGGTGAGGCCTAATGGTTCAGATAGAAAATCTGTTAGCACACCCACACGTGTAGATTTGTGAATAATCCCAGTAATTTGCAGTTAGTTTCCTACCTTGGAAATAGACAGGGGTTTACTTATGCCCACGGCAGAAATTGGTGCATTTTCACAATAGGAATGGGGAGGAATCACCTCCACCATTCATTGAAGTGGAAAGATTTCTTGTGGCAACTGATGTTTTATACCACTTTGGATTTCTGGAAGAGGAAATACACATTGAGTCTTTCCCAGATTTGTAAGATTACACCAGCAATTCTTCTTGAGTTCCCTCAAAGTCAGAAATGTACACCAAACTAATAATATCCCATATTGTTGAAAACATTGATCTTCATCGCAGTCTCCAAACAGTGGTCAGAATCTGCTTACCTCAATGAATTATCCCAGAACTATGTCTCCTTTGGTGAGACACACAGTAGTAACTGTCACAGTGGAATGACCTAACCAATTAAGGAAATTATTTTTATCTGGCTGCATGACTCAGGCTCCACTGGTGAGCAAAATCACTTGCGTTTATAAAAAAACAAGTTCTAAATCCAGGGGTCACCTGCTACTAACCACAACAAGGCAGGGAAAATATATGCAGCAATCTTTATCCACCAGCAGGAAATTCGTTGAAGCAACAGAGAATATACAGAAGCAATTATCTTCTACTGGCAGGAGCAATACAGCAAAACATGGCATGGGATCTTGAAAAACATTTTATTTTTTATTACTATCTACCCTGATAAAATCAGAACTTTTAAAATTGGTTCTCATATTATCAACTTTATAATCCCCTCTAAGAATGTATTTCAATATTACATTAATATGCAAGTTATATATTGTTATTACAGTGATGGTGATCAATCTTGACATTGTCCTATTTTGTTTCAATCCTGGCACTTGACAATAATAGTCAATCCTTTTATAGTAATGTCTTTACATTTTCTTTTTAAAAAGAGAAGAACATTTACAATGTAGATCAGTATAAAACGGTTATTTTACAAATGATATTAGAGAGCCATTGTTGAAATGCTCAAATCACCCATGGGGTCTCTTTGACCAAATATAAAGGAAAGGTTTTGTGTAACAGCCCTCTTGGGGAAAGACATAAGACTCTGAAGGAGCTAGGAAACCTCTGGGGTTTTAGAGACCACTGATGGAGGAGTAAGCTGTGACTATGTATCAGCTGTGAGAATGCCATAGTTTAGGGAACAAACAGAAAATGTTTTGTCTCTGATTTTCGATATCCTGAAGCTAGGACAAATCAGCAGGTTGTCTAAGAATGAACAAAGTTGTCTCTGAGAAATGTATGACATAAGGTGCATTTTTCAGGAAATAAGGGATACCGAAGTGAAGAGATTTATGCACTAGATACAAAACTCTGCACCTTACCCATGCCCTAATACTGAGCCAGTAGAGAGAACACAATAAATGAATAGCACGGCTGAACCTTGGTGCCTGAAAGGCCAATTTGGCAGTGGTAGTCTGAACAATCTGCTATTTGCTTTAGAGATATTAAGAAAGCCATAGGTAAAAGGAACTGCAATAGTCCAGTTGTGTTCTCTTAAAGGCTGATACTGCCATGTTTCTGCAATCACCAGAAATGAAAGGCATCATATTGAATATTTTTTTCAGGTGGAACATGGAGGTAGCGATAATATTGACTTACGCATCCATAAGAGGTTGATCATCAATCTTCATCCCTAAATTATTAACATCTATTACACAAAAGGGACAAAACCACATCTCCCTCACCTAGAAGGAAATGAACCATAGATCAGTTCTGCTGTCTGTACTTAAAACCTCAGGCTTGTCCAAATTTAACGTAATCCAGTTGTTACTTAACCAGTCCATCACAGCCAGCAGACTTTACTGAAGCTAAGGTATGGACATCACATTACCTCATATTGTCAAAAGAACCTGGTTGTCATCAATATAAGTATATAACAGAAGTCCGCAAATATTTGAGAGGCAATCAAGAAGTGACACCTTTTTGTTAAAAGGTGGGGTGATAATGCTGGCCCTTTGGATACTCTGCAGGTGATTTGTGTAGCCGCAGGTATGAAAAGAGGGTAAGAAAGCACCTGGGGCTGATCTTTAAGAAATGGTCTTATCCACATCAAAGCAATACCTTGATAGGCAATTTTTGTCAAGCTAGACAGCAGCAGGCCATGGTCAATTGTGTCCGATACTATATGTAGAATTAGAAGAATCAGGAGGCTGTTCACATTGTTAAATGTAATTTTCTTGCAGGTACAAAAGGAGACGTTCACACGTTTTCAATACATCTTTGTTGTGTGTGAGAGAGGTGTAGTGTTGTACAGTGTGTAAAAATATTATTGAGTTTATTCCAAGGTACTAAAAGATCCCAAGCAGAAGTTGCACATAGGAAAAAATAAAAGGTAGCTTGAAACTGGGTGAATACTGCTGAACAACTAGTGCACCAGATGTGTGTGGTCTTGAGGTGGCTGATTGCAGAGAAATGAAGATAGAGGTAAATTGACTGGAAGCATTTCAGCAAACCTTTGTATGTTATGGTTAGTCCTTTGTTATGTATTAGTGTAAAAGTTGTCTGGAGGCTGATATCTATGAAATGGAATGCTTAAGGGGAGAGTAAGAACTCTTCGTTAAAAAGATGATTACGTTGCTCTTCACCTATGATGTCCGTGATTTTGTAATATTATGCCACTGAAGATTATGTAGTCATAAAACAGCACCTCAGAAGTGTTGATGTTGAAGGTGGATCTGATAGGAATTAGTCAATTTGAGTTTGGTGATTATTTCAAGGTCTTGTTAATGCGAGGCTTTGCGTTGATTTATTGACCTTTTCCTGAAGGTTCAGAACAGGGCTGGAAAGGACAAGATGAGAGTATGTGATCAGCAGATAATAAGGAGGGACATACGGAGAAAGACATGTAGAACTGTGATTAAGAGTGACTACACGGAGATTCAGAGCAGCCATGATAGCGGGAGAGTTGGAATTACCGAATTAATGGTGTACCACAAGATAAGAGGAAATACCATCTAGAGAGGAACACAGGTGAAATCTGGATTATATAACAGTAGGGTGTTTTCAATTATAGTTGATCAGACATGGCCAAGTTTCACCAGGGTTTATGATATTTGAATATTTTACCAAGGGTCCTATGGGAGCTCATCTAAGACTTATGTGGAAGTATCTTGCCACTTTCTCAGTTCTAGCATGCTGCAGGGCTTGCCTATGCGTAGGCATTAAGCAGACAGAGAATTATATTTATTGTACTTGTTGGACTTTTGCTTCTGCAGGGTCATCCCCAGACTTTTTTGCCTCCTGCCTCCTATATTTTTCTGACATGTTGCTGTTGGCTTTTCAACTCTGAGCACTTTACCACTGCTAACCAGTGCTAAAGTGCATATGCTCTCCTGTTTGAATTGTATGTAAGTGGTTTATCCATGATTGGCATATTTGATTTACTAGTAAGTCCCTAGTAAGGTGCACTAGAGGTGCCAGGGCCTGTAAATCAAATGCTACTAGTGGGCCTGCAGCACTGGTTGTGCCACCCACATAAGTAGCTCTGTAATCATGTCTCAGACCTGCCACTGCAGTGTCTGTATGTGTATTCTTACACTGTAAATTCGACTTGGCAAGTGTACCCACTTGCCAGGCCTAAACCTTCCCTTTTCTTACATGTAAGGCACCCCTAAGGTAGGCCCTAGGTAGCCCCAAGGGCAGGGTGCAGTGTATGGATAAGGTAGGACATATAGTAATGTGGTTTATATGTCCTGACAGTGAAATACTGCCAATTTCGTTTTCACTGTTGCAAGGTCTGTCTCTCTCTCATAGGATCATATGGGGGCTACCTTTAAATATGATTAAAGTGTAGATTCCCCTAGAGAAGAGATGGACAGGTGGAGTTTGGGATCCCTGAACTCACAATTTAAAAATGCATCTTTTAGTAAAGTTGATTTTGAGATTGTGAGTTTGGAAATGCCACTTTTAGAAAGTGAGCATTTTCTTGCTTAAACCATTCTGTGACTCTGCCTTGTTTGTGGATTCCCTGTCTGGGTCAGTTGACAGTTGGGTTGTTTTTCACCTCACACCAGACAGTGACACAAAGGGAGCTGGGGTGTGATCTGCATTCCTGATTAGCCATCTCTGCTAGGAGGGAGGGGTGGAGTGGTCACTCTCATCTGAAAGGACTGTGCCTGCCTCTGACAATGCTGTCTCCAGCCCCCTGGTGTGTGTCTGAGGCCTTGCCTGGGCAAGGCAGGATTTCGCAAGAAGGTGTGAGTCCCCTTTGAAGGAAGGTGACTTCAAAGACTAAAATGGGTATAAGAAGGGCACCCAAACTTACAAACTTTAGAAACACTTCTGGAATCAAGGGGAACCTCTGCCTGGAGAAGAGCTGATCGCTGAGGAACAAGTGCTGCCCTGCCTGTGACTGTGCTTTGTGGAGCTTTCCTGCAGTGCTGCTTCTGCCAGAGTAAGAGGGCAAAGACTGGACTTTGTGTGCCTTCCATCTTGAAGAAGAAATCTCCAAGGGCTTGATGTAGAGCTTGCCTCCTGTTATTGAAGTCTCAGGGATAGCAAAGACTTCTTCCTGCCAGCACCTGGAGTCTCTGGAGAGACCCCTACTCTGCTCTGTGGTGCCCTTCCAGTTCCTGGGACCCTGAAAGGAGAGGCTGGCAGCCTAAGGACAAAAATACACGCACCGAGCGCCGTGCGGAGAAAAGATCGACGCGAATCCGATCGCGGCTGAGAAAACGACGCGACGCCGGCTCCGCAGCTGAGAAACGACGCTGCAGGAAACGCGACCGAAGAATCGACGCCCGGAGCAGGAGAAACGACGCGCAGCATCGCTGACGAAGGCTGAGAGATCGCAACCTGCGCCGCGGGACTTTCGGACCGTCGCGTGGCTGGCTGTTTCGACGCGCATCGCCGTGCCGAGTTGTTTTCGACGCATATAACCGTGCAGGGTTATTTTCGACGCGCACAGCCCGTGCGGGGTTATTTTTGACGCAAACCAGGTACATTTACACGCTAGCAGCGCTAGTGTGTTGTTACAACTACCTAAAGACTCTTTTTATTTTAAACCTTTTAAAAATCATAACTTGACTTGTGTATGTTGGATTTTTGTCGTTTTGGTCTTGTTTTGTCTAGATAAATATTTCCTATTTTTCTAAACTGGTGTTGTGTCATTTTGTAGTGTTTTCATTAAGTTACTGTGTGTGTTGGTACAAATACTTTACGCCCAGCACTCTGAGGTTAAGCCTACTGCTCTGCCAAGCTACCAAGGGGGTAAGCAGGGGTTAGCTGAGGGTGATTCTCTTTTATCCTAACTAGAGTGAGGGTCCTTGCTTGAACAGGGGGTAACCTGACTGTCAACCAAAGACCCCATTTCTAACATTGGTGGCAGCGGTGGGATTTGGACTTGTGTTTGTACTTGACATACAGTAATTAAGTGTACACTACTGTTTTGATCTCAGACCACTACGTGACCACATACTACTTGTCTTGTGATTCTGCTTTTTGTTCTCTGATGTCCTCCTGGAAGTATTGATGATATTTTTGGACTTTGTTTTTTGGTTGTGAAGCCTTTGCAGAAATGGAAGTCAATTTCTGGCACCTATCTATGTATAAAAAGTGGCAGCTTAAAGCATTCTGCATGGAAAGGGGACTGGCTGTGAACAAGGAATCCAGAAGGGAGGATCTTGAGTCAGCCCTGTTTCAGGATGAATTGAAACGTTGTCAGGCAACACCACCAAATGAGTCTGAGGAGGATAACTACTCTGAGGAGGAGGACTACTCCAAAGAGGAGGGCAGTGGCCCTGAGGAGGGAACAGAAAGAGATGATAGGCTCCTAGCTCGAATCCGGAGTCTGGAAGAGCTTAAGAGGGCCGAGGAGAAGAGAGCCTTAGTCCTGGCAGAAAAGAGGAGGGACTTAGAGATTAAAAAAATGATTTATGCTTACGAGCTTAAATTGAAAGAGCTGGAAGTCATGAGGGCTGAGTCCAGCTGGAATGGTGGCAGCAACAATTGTATATCCAGTGATGCTGCAGAAGTACACATGCCCAGAGAGGTGGTGCCCTACTTGAAGGAGGGAGTTAACACACGCCAGGAGGTTCAGGGGTATGAGGTAGCTCCAGTGATGCACAGGGTCCCTGAGGTGGATTGGGGAACTGGCATGGGGAGTCATATTCCTACTGGTGGGAGGGACACTCTACTGACTCTAGTTGAGAGTGACAGGGAGAGGGGTTCCCCCCAGGTAGAAGTCCTGGTTATGGAGTGTGAAGACCTCCCAGAAGAGTGTGGGTTGAGTGTCAGGGACAGTCAGGTACTGTCTCACCAGTCTCAGGAGGGTGATGTGGGGTGCTTTTTCAAAACAGAGTCACTGGATGGTTGGGTGAAGGGTACTTTGGTTAATTCATGTGAGGGGCTGAGTGATGTAATTGCTGGAGAGCATATGTCTAGTCCTTATTTTCCAGAGCTATGCCAACACCAGGTGGAGTGTGAGTTCTCTGACCCCAGGGATCTTACAATGGAGGCAGACTTCTGGGTGAGTACCAGAGAGTCTGAAGAGGCATTTGGGGGTGCTCCTGAGAGGAGTGGTCTAGGTAGTTCCCAACCAGGTGAGGTAGGGAAGGATTGTAGTGTCCCAGGTAGGTCCCAGTGTAGTGGGATGGGTGAGGGACCCCATGTCCAGTCTCAGAGGAGAGGGAATGGGGATGGGTTGAGGCCCAAGGTGCCCGAGATCCGGTCCCAGGTCCTGGAGGGTTCCCTGCGGGAACACCAGGAGGGGAGCCTAGCCTGTACCATAGGGCCATCTGTTGAGGGAGACCCCACAGTGTCAGGAGAACTTGGGGGGGCGGCTGTAGCCAGCGTCCCACCAGTTCTGGTGTCTGGCAGTACCACTCCTAGTGAGGGGGTGCAGAAGTCCAGACAGAGGGTTGAGAGGGGGTTGCGGACCCCAGTGGAGAACCTAGAGGGTCAGGGGTCAGCTCTGAGAGCAGAGCCCCCCATGAATGACCTTGGTGAGACCATTTCTGGGCTGGGGGGAATCCAGACTCTGTCACATGGGCAGAGGTCAGGAGACCTGCGCCAGCCAGACTCTTGTGTGGCCCTTCGGGACAGTGTGTCCCTTGAGGGGGGTAAGTGTGCCCCCCTGGAAGTCCTGGTGTGCCAGGCAATGGTTCAACCGCAGGGTGGTGACTCTGGGTTGAATGATCAGGTTCAGGGGGTAAACTCTGACCTGATGGGGGGTAAGTGTGCTCCCAAGGAAGTCCTGGTGTGCCAGGCAGTGGTTCAACCGCAGGGTGGTGACCCTGGGTTGGATGACCAGGTTCAGAGGGTAAACTCTGACCTGGTAGGGGGTAGGTATGCCCCCCAGGAAGTCCTGGTTTGCCAGGCAGTGATCCAGTCTGTGGGTACAGACCCTGGATTGGGAGGCCAGGTTAAGGGTGTCCCCCCTGACCTGGAGGAAGGGGCTACTGCTAACAGTGCCCCTACCATGTTGTCTTCTGGGGGGGCCACTCCTAGTTGGGTGGTTCAGGACCCCAGAGGAGAGGGCAGGGGGAGGGAAGCCTCACCCCTGGCCCTGGTCCAACCTGAAGGTACAGACCCCAGGTTGGAGGATCAGTTGCAGGTTAACATCCCTGCACTGATGGAAGAATTGTGCAGGACTGCTTCTACAAGCACCCTGACAGTTTTTGACTCTGGGGGTGCCGCTTCTGTAGGGAGGTTACAGAGCCCCAGAGGGGAGGACCAGGGTCAGGTTGTCATCCCTGACCTGGTGGAAGAGAGAGTGGTCAAAGGGTGCCAGGCACCTGGGGCTACCACCCCCCACTCTCCACAGTCACAGTGGTTAGAGAGGCCTGAGGTCGGGCTCTCATCCCTGACAGTTGTCTGGGGCCACTGTGGCTTGCTGTCCTGGTGGACAGAGTTGCCCCTGGGGGGGGGAGGACGAGAGTCACACCCCGGGGGTGGAGTGGGCAACACCACTGTGTTGGCCCTGGTGGTACTATCTGCCCATTGCAATACATCAGTGAGCAAAGTAAAGTTAGGTGTTGCACAGATGGTGTCTGTAGATGTGGAGAAGGGTTCCCCATGGGTTAGCTTAGGGGGCCCTGAGAGTATGGACAGAGGGATCCAACTGGAGTCAGGAAGGCGTAGAACTGGAACATGCCCCTGCTGTTGTGGGCCTGGGTCCCTGTTCTATCGCCCCAATCAGGGAAGTACATCAAGGTATTGATTGTTCTCCCCTGGCTTTAGGCTGGTAGGGGGTCGTGTTGGACTTTTGCTTCTGCAGGGTCATCCCCAGACTTTTTTGCCTCCTGCCTCCTATATTTTTCTGACATGTTGCTGTTGGCTTTTCAACTCTGAGCACTTTACCACTGCTAACCAGTGCTAAAGTGCATATGCTCTCCTGTTTGAATTGTATGTAAGTGGTTTATCCATGATTGGCATATTTGATTTACTAGTAAGTCCCTAGTAAGGTGCACTAGAGGTGCCAGGGCCTGTAAATCAAATGCTACTAGTGGGCCTGCAGCACTGGTTGTGCCACCCACATAAGTAGCTCTGTAATCATGTCTCAGACCTGCCACTGCAGTGTCTGTATGTGTATTCTTACACTGTAAATTCGACTTGGCAAGTGTACCCACTTGCCAGGCCTAAACCTTCCCTTTTCTTACATGTAAGGCACCCCTAAGGTAGGCCCTAGGTAGCCCCAAGGGCAGGGTGCAGTGTATGGATAAGGTAGGACATATAGTAATGTGGTTTATATGTCCTGACAGTGAAATACTGCCAATTTCGTTTTCACTGTTGCAAGGTCTGTCTCTCTCTCATAGGATAATATGGGGGCTACC
Source organism: Pleurodeles waltl (assembly GCF_031143425.1). NCBI lineage: Eukaryota > Metazoa > Chordata > Amphibia > Caudata > Salamandridae > Pleurodeles > Pleurodeles waltl. The sequence continues at coordinate 498,009,908 of NC_090445.1, forward strand.
TTTAAATATGATTAAAGTGTAGATTCCCCTAGAGAAGAGATGGACAGGTGGAGTTTGGGATCCCTGAACTCACAATTTAAAAATGCATCTTTTAGTAAAGTTGATTTTGAGATTGTGAGTTTGGAAATGCCACTTTTAGAAAGTGAGCATTTTCTTGCTTAAACCATTCTGTGACTCTGCCTTGTTTGTGGATTCCCTGTCTGGGTCAGTTGACAGTTGGGTTGTTTTTCACCTCACACCAGACAGTGACACAAAGGGAGCTGGGGTGTGATCTGCATTCCTGATTAGCCATCTCTGCTAGGAGGGAGGGGTGGAGTGGTCACTCTCATCTGAAAGGACTGTGCCTGCCTCTGACAATGCTGTCTCCAGCCCCCTGGTGTGTGTCTGAGGCCTTGCCTGGGCAAGGCAGGATTTCGCAAGAAGGTGTGAGTCCCCTTTGAAGGAAGGTGACTTCAAAGACTAAAATGGGTATAAGAAGGGCACCCAAACTTACAAACTTTAGAAACACTTCTGGAATCAAGGGGAACCTCTGCCTGGAGAAGAGCTGATCGCTGAGGAACAAGTGCTGCCCTGCCTGTGACTGTGCTTTGTGGAGCTTTCCTGCAGTGCTGCTTCTGCCAGAGTAAGAGGGCAAAGACTGGACTTTGTGTGCCTTCCATCTTGAAGAAGAAATCTCCAAGGGCTTGATGTAGAGCTTGCCTCCTGTTATTGAAGTCTCAGGGATAGCAAAGACTTCTTCCTGCCAGCACCTGGAGTCTCTGGAGAGACCCCTACTCTGCTCTGTGGTGCCCTTCCAGTTCCTGGGACCCTGAAAGGAGAGGCTGGCAGCCTAAGGACAAAAATACACGCACCGAGCGCCGTGCGGAGAAAAGATTGACGCGAATCCGATCGCGGCTGAGAAAACGACGCGACGCCGGCTCCGCAGCTGAGAAACGACGCCGCAGGAAACGCGACCGAAGAATCGACGCCCGGAGCAGGAGAAACGACGCGCAGCATCGCTGACGAAGGCTGAGAGATCGCAACCTGCGCCGCGGGACTTTCGGACCGTCGCGTGGCTGGCTGTTTCGACGCGCATCGCCGTGCCGAGTTGTTTTCGACGCATATAACCGTGCAGGGTTATTTTCGACGCGCACAGCCCGTGCGGGGTTATTTTTGACGCAAACCAGGTACATTTACACGCTAGCAGCGCTAGTGTGTTGTTACAACTACCTAAAGACTCTTTTTATTTTAAACCTTTTAAAAATCATAACTTGACTTGTGTATGTTGGATTTTTGTCGTTTTGGTCTTGTTTTGTCTAGATTAATATTTCCTATTTTTCTAAACTGGTGTTGTGTCATTTTGTAGTGTTTTCATTAAGTTACTGTGTGTGTTGGTACAAATACTTTACGCCCAGCACTCTGAGGTTAAGCCTACTGCTCTGCCAAGCTACCAAGGGGGTAAGCAGGGGTTAGCTGAGGGTGATTCTCTTTTATCCTAACTAGAGTGAGGGTCCTTGCTTGAACAGGGGGTAACCTGACTGTCAACCAAAGACCCCATTTCTAACAGTACTTGACACAGTTAAATGTGGCTGCAAAGTCAAGAAATAAGAGCCCACATTGCCAACAATTAGTACATTTTCTTTTCCCCTAAATTTTCTTTTCCTATATATTGCCGAACTTGACCAGCATCCATCTAGAATACATCCCACTAGCTTTTCATACTGGACTAGTGCAGTAGGACTGCTGAATGGGGTAGTAAGCATGTGTGCTGGTCTGAGAAAGGTGCATGGCATAGACAATGCCATTCCAGTACAATATTATACAAATGCAGGCTTGGCTAGGCCGCTTCACCGTTGTCAATATTGGAAAATGTGTGTTTCAGAGTTGGTCCATGGGTCAGTGCAAACTCCTCTTAAACAAACTTTTTTTTTTTTAAAAAAAATGTTTTTTTGAATGCAGCCCATTTCCTTTAAGAAAAATGGTCTGCATTATTAAAAAAAAAAAAAGTTTACATCATTCAAAGGCAATCACAGGCAAGGTGGTCTGCTAACCCTCATATACCACCATAATTGTGATGATCTCCAATAGCAGTGCTTCACAAACCCTATGCATATTAATGAGGTAGGCTGAATTGCAACCCGCTCTGAATCCTTATTTTGCACACCAAATTATTAGTAGATATATTGGTTCACAAAATCTGATTTCATTCGCAAAAAAGTCAGTGTACAATCTACACGCACCTTTTGCATATGAAATGTTAGTACATCTGGCCCTAACAGAACTATTCTGCTGGTGAGCTTTATGCTGTATGGTAGATGCGTAATTTGTGACAAGATATAACTCAGTTGCAATAGAATAACCTATTGTCTAGAGAATTATTGCAAATCAGTCATGCAGTGATTAAAACGTCATAGGTAAATAGTTGCTAAGTGACCCCATGATAGATATTTCTAGCTTTAGTTGGGATGAAGAATATAATTATTATTATGAGAGAAGTAGGCTTATGTTCAAACCCCTGTCATGTCACACTGGTAAATATGCAATACTTTATTCAGTTAATATTAAAGCCCCTTTCATGTTGCTGGAGCTGATCCTGTTGTGGATTGGTGCCACCAATCCAGGGCCGGCTTTAGCACTGGTGGCACCCTGTATGACAATCTTTTTGAGCGCTCCCCCCACCCATGACCTCTTCCTGAGATTCCCACATTACCACCCGGCAAAAGTGCCCCTCATATTCATAGCTTCTCTCTCACATACATTTCACTTCTTTTAAAGTTCTGTTAAAGGCTAGCTTTGCTAATCCACTCAACTAGCCACATAAAATACAGATATGTTATTTGCAACTGGCATATTAACACACTGCACTACTTTATGGTGGGTCAAAACTGCCACTGGACAAACTCCATCTCTCTCTCTCTCTGTCAGGAACATTAATCACAAGAGCTACCTTGGCATTTTTATTGTTGCCTGACAGCTGTCCGCACATGGAACTCTGCTTCAGGTGATTTTTAGTTGTAAGTTATTGTAAAACACAGCACACCCTTCCCTGAGTTCCGTCCCCCTCCTCCAGGTCAGTGCTCAGTGCAGCTGCACCAGTCGCTTCCACCCTAACATGAGTGACAGTGCTAGGGTTCATGGGTGAGGGATGTCTGACCTTTCGGAATCTTTCTCTGCTGGGGAAGTCAGGGTTACTTTAGTATATTGAAGGAGTTTGTCTTATTTCATTGAAGAATGTATTCATTATAAAGCGGTGCACGTTGTAGGCTGTGCTTTTTTGTTCTTTTGTGGGCTTAAGCTACTCCTGTTGCAAGACGGTCAAACTTGTGCAGTCACAAAACACCTAAGGGTACCTGGTTTGTGACATCGCTTGCGTAAAGCTCCCAAAACGCAGACTCACATTGATTTTCAAACGTGAGGTGTGTGTTTCTAAGGTGATAGATTTATGTAATGATGAGAATAATGGTTTAATTATAATTATTATTAGTAGTAATACTAACACAACTATTACTGCTACTTCTTGTAACCTAATTCTATTACTACAGCCACTACTACAACTACTAATAAAAATAGCATTAGTAATAATAATAACTAAGAAAGTGCAACATTTGTACAAAGCTGACTGCTGAAGTCTTGCAGGTTGGTTGCTCCATAAATAAAAGGCGCTATCTGCTTTTTTTTACTCTTTTTGTTCAGAACAAGGTGTTCATTTCTGATAATAAATGTTCGTGTTTTGTCACATGCCTTTTCCCTGCTGAGAATTCCATCAGTAGTGCAAAACATAAAACACAAACACTACCGAGGAAGCAAAGGTAAACCTTTGGACTCTTTAAGGGCTGTCTAAAGCCTCAAGACAGGACAGAATAAATAACGAAGTGATCTTAATCTTTCACAAAATTCCTCCTTTCTACAACTTGACATGTTCGTGTATCTTGTTGAGTTAAACGTATTCGAGGTCAGTCCGCATCTTAACATGATTCTCCAATATGTATTTCTCAGGCAGTCTGAAAACATTCTACAAATCAATTTGAAGAGCCACTGTTTACATTCCAGTAACGAAGTCAATGACATATTTGAAAAGCACAGAAGTCTGAACACATCAAGAGTTAATTATCAATTTTTCGTTCAATAATGCAACATAAGAAAATCATTAGAGATATGGAGAAGTACATATTAATGAGAGAAAAAGATGACAATTAATAGTGTATGAGAAAGGATTGCATAACCACAGTAATCATCTGCTAGACGGTGCACAGTCTAGTACATTTTAGAAAGAACATTTACCTGCCTTTGTTCTGTCTGCTATTATGTAGAGTAACATGATCGATGCTGTGATTTGCATTCATTTTTCAACTGGGAGTCGGTTGGGCTTTTTAGAAAAATATTTGAAATATTGCCTGAACAAGTACAATTCAAGAATTTTACAAGCATGAGACATTGTACAACTGCTAGTTTTACAGTATAGATCGAGGCAGCATTCCACCCTGGAGAGAGATGTTTCCTGTGAGAAATGTTAAAGTTTTAAGGATGAGTGGATAGTGTTACAAAATGTTTGCTGCTGTTTTGCCGACCTCATTAATTCCAAGATTCCAAGCAGTTTCAATATTGAGTCGAGTAAATGAACGGGGAAAGAATCAATTACTCTGGAGTGCAGTGGAAAGGAAAGGAAACATTAACAGTTGTTCACTCGTCCTTGTCACAGTGCTATAACGGTGGCACCGCCCCCTATGACAGACGCTATGTTGCTCCTGTTTAACTATACCAGGTTTAGCCCTTCCTCTTTAAGGCGGCCACAGTGAGCTCACCCTTTAGGCTGCTGCTGTGTTTTTTCTTCTCTGACTTAGGAGCCAGTGGCTCATCAGCCTCAAAGCCTTCGTCTTTATTTGTAGTGAGGATGGTCCCTCTGAGGTGAGAGAAGAGGACTCCTTATTCGGCAGGGTGTACTGAATAAAAGGCACCTAAGAGAGAACCTTAGGCTTCTTCCCCTTTACCTTTATCAGGTGGGGATGCTACAGATGGGATGTTCAGCCATTAGGTGAAGATGAACTCACCAGTCCAGGCACTCCATCCGGAAAGGAGTGACCTTCTTCTGCAGACATCATGATTATCCTCCTGACACACAAATTACATTGGTAGCTTCTTTCTTTGTTGATGGTTACCCAGTTATCAAAGGGAATTGTGGCTGCCAGATCTACTCTGTATAGGGCAATCTAATTTTGCTCTTTAGCTTTGTCCACATACTAGGGCTTTTTTTGAAAGTATTTGGCCCAGGCACAATTGTATGTCCAGGGTGGCATGCCCTTGAGTGTGTTCATTGTGCCATGAGCTCAGGTACATTTGAAGCCTTTCTACAAGCAGCTCCGTCAACATCGTGATCCAATCTCCTTGCAGTACGACTTCGATATTCTGATCATTCTGATCATCTATCAGGATCTTCAGCGTCCTTTGGTTCCCTACCAAATTGTAAGAGGGATGGACCACTCCTCTGCATCTCCACTGGTCCTCGTGGTGAGCATCACATTCAGAATATGTGGTGCAGACTCAACTCCCTCCCAAAACTTGGCTTGTAGACTTCAGACAAGGTTGGCAGGTCACCTAACTTGAAGGGATTGTCAGCAACCCAGAGAGCTATTTTCAACTTTAAAGATAACCTAGCTGACAATTGAGAGACTTGTGATTATATGTCCATTGGCAGGGGTTCTGTCTTTCAAGCTATGACGCTAGTTGGATACCAACATTTACATGCTCTTAGCATTCAACATTTTAAGAGCCTGAACACCCAAGCATATATTCTTAACAGGTTCTTACTTTTCGTGGCTAAGATGGCTCTGACTCTGACGGTGATATGTCTTAAATGCCAGAGGTTAAGCACAGCGTGGGTGAACTCTAAACTTCCTGATGACATGCTTCCCTCCACCATTACTGCTCCAGGCTCTCAGCCCCTGCTCTGGGGGATACGTGCCCTGGAAGATACCATACCAGTAATTCAAAGAGTGCCAGGCAGGATCAGATCCGCTAGAAGCAAAGGGACTGTTGGCTTCCCTCCTGAAGAGGTTTCTTGCAGCTGCAGAGGGGATCCTTCCCATTTCCCCTTCTCTTCTTCATTCACACAAACTTCAGTCCAGAGAATTGCTGTACTTGAGGCTGGCAGCCTGGTTGCACTATGGTCTGTATTTATCAGCACCTTGTGTCAATTCAAAGCCACTAAAACTGACACAAACTGGTGCGAAGTGTGATTTAGGCTTTACTTTACTGGGAATAATAGTAGTCTAGGGATTGAGGATCACCAATAAGCAGCACAAACATTTAATTTGATCTTCAACAAATTTCTATCCTTTAAACTAATTATGAAGGGGAATCACCCAAGAATCAATGCACAAGCATAAGGCTTGAGGTCATATTGTAGTGGAATCTTTCATGTTACTTAACTACTGTGCATCATATTGTACTGATTATAATCAGTCCCCTAATTGACATTGAATTGTATTGGTACTCCCCTAATTAACATTGAATTTTATTGGTACTAGTATGTGGTCACTTTACATTGATCTGAAAAAGATGTTTCCTGGACCACTGATAATTCACAAAATATGTCCATTCACAGATATCACACACAGGCTGGAAATGTACATTTAACGTGATTATATAGTTGGATATAGTAGTAGTAGTAGTAGTAGTTGTTATTTAGAATCATAGACACTGGGTAGAGGGCATTCATCAGACAAAGGGTGAATACCTAGAGCCTCTCTTTGGGTCTTGAACGTAGGTTGAAAAATTCAGATATCTAGCCGCAGAGGCTGTGTATTTTGTAAACAGTTATGGGAGTGGTGGGTTTCATCCACTGATCCCTTAATTGTGCTCAGTAGAAGAATGAGTTGAGAATAAAACCACTGGGTACAATCCGTTGCGAAACTACAAGAAGAGTAAGTGCAAACTACACCCACAGCACAAACATGTGGTAGATGTGGGGAGGAACAGTTGCTGCTACCAGAAAGAAGTTATCATGTTCCTAGCAGCAGCCACATGGGATTAAGGTAGTCTAAGTTTGGTTGATGTTTATGACGACTGCTTTTAGCCACTTAAAGAAATGTATTTTATGATTATTTATCAACAAATGCAGGTTCCAAACACTGCTAAGTTACCTCCTCTGAATCCTTTTCCCATAAAATGTATGAGGGGGATTGGAGTGCTCTGGCCTTCACATGGGCATGTCAAGCTATCACAGGGTGCTTGTAATCCTGCCATCATGCCACTATTCTTGCATTCTTGGGCCATTGCCTACTGGCTGCCACCACACAGCCATGCACAACACTATCTTCAGAAAATATTAAAATACTATGGAGCTCTTTTAAAGATGAGATCAACGAGTTGGGTAAAACCAAGTAGAAGTAGTGTGATTACTATTCATGCTCGGCCTTACCTCACATTTTAGATTTAGCAGAAAAAAATAAAGCATAGATCACGGGAACAGTTTACCTTGAAGTTTTGCATTTTTCCAGAGCAATTACTACTCTTTAGTACTTTGATATTGGTAATGCCACACATGGTGCAGTTTCACTGAGTCACAAATGAAAAACAATGATTTCACTGTTTACGTTATAAATGCCTAAAATGTAAAATATGTGCAGGAATTTGGTTACTGCTTTTGTTTACATTTGTTCTTTGCCCTCAATGCGCACTATGTTCACTTTCTCTTTAGTATTGGCAGAAAGAATTGAATTAAGTTGGTGGTACTCAGTAGAGATCGGGTTGTTCATTTACCATTCCTCATCAATGTATGCTGCATTTTTTAATTTGGAAATTGAAGAAATAAAAGTGATGGCTGGGATGACGGGATGGATGGGAGAGAGGGTGAGGAGTGAGGTAGGTGATATGGGTAGAAGACAAAGGTGAAGGAATGCACGTTTTGTATCCCCCATTTGAGAGCACTAGTAGTCACCCTACTTGCTACATCTCTGATATAGATGTAGCTTCAATCATTCTGAAACCTAGATCACAGAGATCAATGAAGAGGAAACTGGGAAGATGCTACTGGCGCACTTGCAGATTTACACCTACATACAAGTGTAGATTTGTGAATTTCTGGAATTTACAAACATTTCCAGCAATAGTCAGGAAAGCCGGGCCAGGTGGTGTTCCAGGTGTGTTCCAGGTGTTCCAGGTGTATTCTTGGGAAGGTCATTAACCATTCCCATCAGTATCCTATTCCTGCTGTGTCTAGTTTTCCCTAGTGGAGAACTATGCATAGGACTAACAGGATTTCCTGTGCAAATGCACATTTTTCCATAGGAGAAACTTCTTCCCCCTGCATCCCAGCAAATCTGGGGGTGATTATTTCCCTGTTCACATTGGAGGAAGAGTTATGCCAGACCTTAGATGGAGCATATCTCCAGCAAACAGCTGTGTTTCTGGGTGTTTACAAACTTCCAAAACTGACCATGCTTTAGAACAACCGCCTCCTACCCTGGAGTGAGATTTATGGGTGAGAAAAACCTTGCATTCATGGTACAAATCTTCATACATGTAGATGAGCTTACACATACCAATAGGTGCTTTGTGAATTCATGGCAGGCATATAGTATGTAAATTTGGCGTAAACGTGTATTTTCAACTATATTTACCTTAATGACGAAGCCGTAATGAAATTAGCTAGTTATTGCTCCTTTACTGACCATAATTGGTGAATTTCCATATTTTAAACAATATATATTGTATCCACTGACCAAAACAAGAAACGACTATCTCTGCCCTGCACCCAGATTTCATATGCACTCAACCTGCTGCACAGGGTCACCGACCTAGCTGATTGGACTGTGGGAATACAGCTTAGACCCTAAACAAATCCGGAAGCACCTGCACGTGAACCTCAAAGTCCTCTGTTGAAGACATCCAGCTGTTTACAGCAGCCCTCGACGCAATCCATTGCCTGCACCCAAATCGAAGGACACACCCTGCCACTACACCCCATATCACTCAAGCTTGAGGGAAAAGGCCTTCAGCCATGCACCGTGGGCTTTGGGCAAGATGTGGCTTCTGCTGGCCCCACAACAGTGGCCCGAACACCCATTCGCAAAATGGCGCCAGAGTTGTTAGCAAACGAATCAAGTCACGTTTAATGGAAAGTGCCTTGCAACCATCCCTGCAGGGTTCTTAATGATGACCTAGAAGTTTTAGGAGGATGAATGGAAATGAGAATAGAAGAGTGAGCGAGAATGAGACAGAAGGATGAGGGAGAGAGAAGATGACCTCAGCACTCGCATATTTATACTGAAAAAACAAAAAGAGGGAACGGCAATAAGGGAATGGAGTGTTTATCTATAAAAGAACAGGGCAACATGTCAGATTTTGCGTGTGCCCGAGGCTCTAGTAAAACATGGGCCAAAACATTTTGTACCAACTAACTTCTCCAACTTTCGGCGGTGGCCTGATGGGCATGCGGGGGGCAACATACAACTTTATTTTAAAGTAAAATATTTTAACTTCGACAAACGTCAACTATACGGGGGAAACGTGGGGGGAGTGAAAGCTGTGTTGTTCCCATGGTGCAGTCTGTCTTCCCTGTTTAGAATGCTCAAACAGGGCAATAAAAATATCAGTATTCGTGAGTTTCAAATCACACATGCAGTGGTCGAGTGGGGCTTCTCATGACTAGATGCACAATACCAGAAAATGTATGGGAGAATTACAGCAGTCTTGTCACCTTGACTTCAAAACTGTCCAAGAAAGAGCATAAACCAGCCTAGAGAGTAAATTGGGAATAACATACTGGCATTTCCTATTGGTCAGAATGTACTGAGCTCTGGGGCTCAACCTGAGTGACAGACAGAGAGCGCCTCGGAGGTATTAATAAACTGAGTATGTGTCCTGTTCTGGTGATTAAACTGATTCGCCACAGCCGTACGGAATGAGGGCCATAAAATGCCACCTGGGGGTTCTGGATATAATCCGCATCATTCAACCTGATTTCTCGTAGTTTTATAATGTCACCAAAGTCCCTTGATGGCACTTTCCTGTCTTATTAGGCGCGCTCAGAGGTTCTTAGTTGAATGTTTTATACCGCAGAAAATGAGTGGTGAAAACTGAAATGATTACAGCGCGGTGGCTGGGCTCCAGTACATTGGCACTCCGAGCAAGTTGCCCTCCTCTTTGTTACTTATGAAAGGTGATTTTTTAGTAGTTGGTGCACGTGTAACACACGTCTTCCCTAGAGGTAGGCTTTGTTTGCAAAAAATAAAAATAATAATAATAAATAATTTAAACGTATTAAACTGTACTTTTTATGGCAATTATGATTGATGATAGGGGTTTAAAAAAAACGCGGCCCTTTAGGGGTGTGCATGAGAAAATAAGAAACAATACTGCATCTCAACGTGTACCTCTGTTAGGCTTGTGGGAACATGGGACTAGGTGTATGCCTTTCCCTATACTCTCCTTACAGTGACGGACCATTTCATTCGCCTGGTCCTTACATCAGCCTTTGCTGATATCTGAACTTGCTACTTCAGCTGGACCGATTTGATATTAGGACTCCCACCCTAGCCATTGTGGCTGCTCCAGCCAAAACCAGATGAAGGCAAAGGCAAGGTTATGGACCATGTTGACGCACTGGTCTAGTTAAAGTTGTAGTCAGTCACAGCGAGGGTAATGAGGTAATGGAGAATATTGTTTCATTGGCTGATATTATTAGTCAAAGGGGAAACACTGAATATTGGGCGTGTGCGAGAGGCCCAATTGAGTGACATCATTGTGTCCAGGATGTTCAGCTAATTAAACTTCCTTCCCTGATTTCTCCCTCTTACACCTTACCTTCGCGTAACATTAAATATGGATGTGTCCGTTTTCAGTGTGCTTTCATGAGTGCTGTTATAGCCATGACTTGCCCTTTGCCTTGCGATGACACTCGGCATCACCGCTGATGTCATCACCGGCTCTTTGTTCTTTTTTTAAATGTACTGAGCACCTGAGATCACACCAGACTAAACAAGAACGTCTTATCGAATTATTCATAGTGACTAAACTGAGAAACAGCTAACGCTCAGTAGTGAATGGTGTTTAATTAAATTGTTCCAAACACAGCTGTGAAGACGTCTACCTTGGGTACCCTAAAAGAACTGAGTCTGTTTTCACACCACTGCTGGTCGGAGAGGTATTAATTGCGTGCTTCAGGAAGATGCCCCTTCGGGTACGCATCTGTACACCACATGTATGTTCTCTCAAAGGAAACAGCCGCAGGCATGTTTCCATTGGCTGGAAAAACATGGACTCCTAGAGGATGGCGCTGCCTTTTCTGGCTTAGATAATGAAAAGGTTCATATTCTTCTCACACGACTGAACCAGCCCCTCAAGAGGCGGACAACGCATTTGTCATATATGTGTATGTACATTTGAAACCCAAAGGAAACATGTTCTTTGCGACAGATTAGAAAATGGGTTTGCGCTACCTGTTTTAATTTTTTTCATTCGAACAGTAATGTGATTTGTTCGTTTTTTGTGCAGAGATGCACTTGGGCTATACGATTCTTTTTGAGCTATTGGCCTGCCTGGAATGGAGTGTGATGTTTTAAGTCTGTATGCTGTCAGTTTCTGTCTTCTCTCATTGTCCTAAACTGGGCTGAGAGTTTGCGTGTTTTTAATGGTTGGTAGGGTTTGATTGAGTTCTAACTTTGCGTATTTTTCTGATGCTTTACATTCAGTTCTCAAATTCCCGTTGAGCCAACGGTGGTTCGTAAGTTGGTTGTGGTGATTGGCCCCAGCTTCGAACGCTACACTGCACAGCTTCACACTGTGATAGCTCTGGGATGCGGGCATTGTTTCTCGCATGCTAGGCTGCTCAGAACCAGCCCCCGGTGCTTTCGGCAGCCTCTCGGCCGCGGGTGGATGCGGAGAGGAGCCGAGCGTTAGCCGGCCGGGGCCAGGCACGGTGCAGAGCCTACTTACAGTTGTTTTTTCCAGGCAGTGCAGCAGGTGGTGGTGTTGGCTCTCTATTAACGAGGACGACTTGCTGATTTGCTTCTCCTCTTCCGTAGATCCCTGAAAAGACACACAAACAAGAGAAGACATGAAGTCAGTTTGGGCAGCAGAATTCATCCATTTCGCGCTTGCCTGGTGTTTCCAGAGATGCTTTGAACACGGACTTGGTGGTTTTCGGCCAGTAATGCCAGAAATGTTTGAAGAGAATTTTGCCCTTTGTTGCCCCAAACTTAAAATACAAAATGGAAAATTCACAAAAGGCTGGCAGGAACAGTAAGGCTGTGCTGCTCACGTGAGGCAGCCCAACTGGTAGGTTACTGTCCCTACAGCAGCCTTAGGTGCCTGCCAGAGTCAAATGCCTACCCCACATTCCCTCAATGCCAGTCGGCCTCTGGTTGCTGAGTGGGAGTTTTAATCTAAATATGGTTATGCTGTGTGGAAAGGATGCATTTTGAGGCCTCCACGGAAAGCGGTGGGGACATTTATGCCCATATTTATACTCTTTTAGCGACGCAAAAGCGGCGTAAACTTGCAAAATACAATTGTATTTTGTAAGTTTGCTTCGCTTTTGCGTCACAAAGCGGCACAAGTGCAGTACTAAAAAAGTATAAATATGGGCCTTAGTTTGCGTTTGGGTCAAGGAAGAGGGAAAAACGCAAAACCCTTACTTAACACAATAAAAAAAAAAAAATACGTCGCTAGGAAGGCACACAACAAACATGTAATACATACTTTATCTATATGTAATATTAACAAAGGAATACAGTACATTATTTGTGGTTACAGTTTGACCTTGCCAGCTTTGACTACGGGACAGAAGCTAATATTTTGAAGTACATTTTGAAACTGAAGGAGCCCCGCCTTCTTGAAATTGGAATTCTGTGCAATATAAAAAAAACAATTCTCTTACCTCTCGGTACCTTTTCTGTTATCAGTCACTACACTGTTCATAATGAACTGTTTATCCAACATAAGGAGTGCAACATATGTCATAGATCAGACAAGTGTCTGTGTGTATATCAATCAAGCATTTAAGGAATGTTGGTTTAAACCGAGACAAAGTGCAGAGTCCTCCAATTTTTTCCATTGAATCTCGATCATTGGTGGTTGAGCCCTACAGAATTTCAAGTTAATTATGGAAATGCCCTTCTTCGAGGCCTCAGCAACTATGACATTATATGGTTTCAATGTATGCAATGTGCTGCAGACCTGCTTTTTTTTTGGCTTGTGGGCCCACTAGAGGCAGGATCTGCATTGGCCTTAAGTAACAGCAGGAGTGAGCTGAAGTTCATGACCTTGACATATAAATATCTATGTTGGTGCCTCAAATTATTTATCCCACATGAACTCACTGAACTGCCCCAATTACCAATTCCGCCAAGGTGATTGGTCCAAGAGGCAAAATCAAAGTCTGGTGGAGATTTAAGATACTCTTTCTTGGGATGCAGACTTCAGATCTGTCTCCCACTTAATAAAATTATTGACTGATTTGCGAAAAAAACGAAAATGTTGGCTCTTTGGGCAATCTTTGTGTTGGACTTTTTTCCTTATGCAGGGTCAGCCCCAGTCTTTTTGCCTCCTTCCTCCTGGTTTTTCTGACCTCTCGCTGTTGGCTCTAGGACTCTGAGCACTTTATCACTGCTGACCAGTGCTAAAGTGCAGGTGCTCTCCCATCTAAAGTTGGTATGATTGGCTTATACCTAATTGGCATATTTAATTTACTTGTAAGTCCCTTGTACAGTGGTATCTCTATACATAGGGCCTGTAAATTAAACACTACTAGTGGGCCTGCAGCGCTGCTTGCGCCAACCACCGAAGTAGACTTTCAAACCTGTCACAGGCCTGCTAGCGCAGGGCCTGTGTGCGCAGTTTTCTGCCACAGGGACCTGGCATCTAAATTTACTTACCAGGCCCAGGACTCCCCTTTTACCACATGTAAGTCACCCCTAAGGTACGCCCTAGCTAGCCCTATGGGCAGAGTGCCATGTATGTAGAAGGCAGGGCATGTGCCAGGTTGCGTGGCCTGTCTTGGTAGTGACAAACAGCCTAAGTTGGTGTCTCACTGCTGTGAGTGCTGCCACCTCATAGGAGTACATTAGAAATTCCATGCCTTATGTTTAAGGGGTATTGTCTAATTTATGAGGGGTAGCGTGTTTGGTATGGTTATGATGGTGATAATAAATTCTGCTTACTGGTGTAGGTGTATTTCTTATTACTATTACAGCAATGCCACTTCTAGAAAGTGTGCATTTCTCTGTGCTTATGACTCTGGTGTTTTGCAGCTTGACTCCAATCCACGTCTGAGCAGAGTGACAGTTGGGGCTTTGTGCATACTGTTCAGTCAGCCTGTACACAGGGAGGGTGGAGGTGTCACAGAGGTGCATCTGCATACTGAATAGTCTTCTGGGGCTGAGAGAAAGGAGAGGCGGGGCACACCTACATTTGTAAAGGTTGTGCCCTGGCCTCACACAATAGGGTCGTTGTTCGGAGCCTGTGCTGGAGGAGAGAGGGGGCACTCCCAGAACCAGTACCGGTTGTAACTAGTTGGAACATCCTCTCCCTACCATTGTAAAACACTGTAAGGACTGAGTATAAGTACAGGGAAATTTCCCCCACAATTTGGATACTCTTGGAATCATTTTGGAACTGGACACAAAGGACTGGAAGGACTCACCAGGAACCGCCATGGACTGCTGCTGCTGTGCTGCCCTGTGACCTGCTTGGTCACTGTAAAGGACTTGCCACCTGCTTGCATCCTCTGTGCTGGCCTGTTGCTGGGCCCCTCCCCTTGTGGGCCTTTTTCTCTGACTCTTGTCCCCCAGGGCAGGGTGCTGTGGCCCTTGACCCCAGCGATGGTCTTAAGGCATGAAGAGTGCCTCAACAGTGACTAGCGCTGTAGAAAGTGCTATTTCTGGAGTGTTGATAGCGATTGAAAAGCGCTTTTTCATATTGTGGCAAAACATTCACCGCCGCAACCTGGGCTCAATGTAATGCCCAAGCGCTTTGAAAAGCACGTTGCCGTGCCTCGTTTTCACCGCCGCAACCAGGGCTCCTTAATTGACTAAGTGCGTCGGAGACACGCTGTTCTCGGTGCCCCCGGGGCACGAGGAAAATCCAAGAAAAGTAACTCGGAGCAAGCGTGCTCCTAGCGGTGCCCCTGGGGTAAGGATCGCTCCGAGGAGCGCCCCCTGGGCACCAGGAGGCCCTTACTTGGGCCCAAACACTGCCGACATTCGCGCACCAGACCAGGTGCGGGCGAGTGCCTTCCGGTGGCCCGAGGAGGAAGGAATACCTCATCAGAGGTCTCCCTTTGGATCCCGGGGCCGCTCTGGGAGCAGGGCATGGGAGGCGAGGGAGAATCCCTCTCCCCGGTGACCTGCATGAGGAGCGTGATCGCTCCTGGAAATCTCACAGCATTTCCCTGATTTTGGCCCCCCTTGTAAGGGCCGGTGGAGGCCTGGGGGATCCCCAGGGATCGCAGGCCCCAGGAGGGGCTCGTCCTGAAAGCAGAGGGGGTGCGTTGTGCCCCCCTCCTTCACAAAACTATTGGCTTACTTTGGCCCCCCCTCGTGAGGGCCATTGGAGGCCTGGGGGGGCCCCAGCAATCGCAGGCCACAGGACAGGGACCGTTGAGTATAAGAGGTCCCCGTTTAGAGCAGAGGAGCGCCAGGGGCCCCATGTTTTCATTTTCCCGGCACTGGAGGTGCCTTCATCATCATACCAGGTACTTTTAAAGGGATAATAGATATCATAGGTTCTTTCTAGAGACTTTGTTGATGCATATATTGCCTACCTGTTTATGAGCCCTTCATATATGTATGCAAATGTTCCTATTATGGGCATACCATGCTAACATGTTTTTATAACTTGTCATACGTTTTCTAATGTTCCTAATATGGGAGTTTATGATATTATGACAAGTGCTTTGGTGTAATAATGTGTTTCCTGACTACTGCCTATGTTGCAGAATACTGAGTAACCTGCGTGTTATATGTGACTACTGCTAGTTTGCAGAGTAACTAATGTGTAACGTTCTGACAACTGCTAGGGTAGCAGGATACTACTGAGATGTGATCTTTGGTCTAATAATTATGTTATGTACAATACAGTATATTTTCATATAACTTGGTGTTGTTGTTTCCTTTGTGGTGGGGATAGTGTGTCATGTGTGTTGTGTGTGTTGTGCAAACTCTTTACACATTGCCTCTGGGTTAGGCCTGACTGCTCGTGCCAAGCTACCACGGGGGTGAGCAGGGGTTATCTTGGATGTGTAATTCTCTTGCCCTGACTAGAGTGGGTGGGTTCTGCCTGGCTTAGGTGCATACCCTAGCCAACCAGAAACTCCATTTTTAACACTTTGGCCCATATTTATACTTTTTGACGCAAACCAGCACCGGCGCTGGTTTGGGTCAAAAAATTTACCGCCGGCTAATGCCATTCCAATGCACCAGGCGAGCGCCTTATTTATGGATTGACGTTATCCGGCGCTGCGGGCTGGTCAGAGTAAAAAAAAAAAGACTCTAACCAGGCAGCGCCGGCGTAGGGGAAAATGGGGGTTGTGCGTCAAAAACTGGTGCAAGTCAGGTTAGAGTAAAAAATCATGGCTCTAACTGGACTTGCGCCATTTTTTGACACACAACCCCCATTGAAATGACTCCTGTCTTGGCAAAGACAGGAGTCATGCCCACCTGCCCACCTGCCCAATGGCCACGCCCAGGGGACTTCTGTCCCCTTGGCGTGGCCATTGGGGAGAGTGTCATTTTTTTTAAAACTTACCTCAACTTACCTGTACTTTCCTGGGATGGGTCCCCCCATCCATGGGTGTCCTCTGGGGGTGGGTGGGAGTTGCAAGGGGTGTCCCTGGGGGCAGGGAAGGGCACCTCTGGACTGCTTCCATGGTCAGGGACCATGGAAATGTGCCCACAGGTCCCTTAACGCCTGCCCTCACCCAGGCGTTAAAAAACGGCGCACAGCAGGCTGGGTGCCGTTTTTTAAGGCCCGCCCCCTCCTGTGCGTCAAAATGACGCAGGAGTATAAATACGACGCACAGGCCTTAAAGTAATTTTTTGGACGGGAATGCCTACATTGCATGTCATTAACGCAAGGCGGTTTCCCGCATCCAGAAAATGACGCACACAGAGGAATTTAGACGTTCGCAGGGTCGGGTGTCATAGTATAAATATGGTGTAAGGTTTGCGTCGAATGTGCGTCAAAATATTTGACACACATTTGGCGCAAACAGAGTATAAATATGCCCCTTTGTATCTTGCTGTTCTAGGTAGGAGTCCCTTTTGGTCCTAGTGAAAGTGAAAGTTGTCAGTCATGGACAGCTTTCCCTGGGTGAATGGTTCACCACTGATTAAGGGGTCTGTAGCCTTCCAATGTTTGAGCTCATGGAGGCGGGGGCACCACCTTTATTACCACTTTTTCTTGCAGTTCTCAAAGAATCATAATGTACACACTGGGCCTCCAAGTCACTTTAGTACATTATTTGACTCAAGTGCAAGCTTGCCACTTTTCAAAACTAAGGATTAGGAAGGAAATACACTTTTCATACACTGGGACCTCTTACCCCTCTACAATATTACTGTGATTTCCGAAAATGATCAATGTGAACCGAAAATAACAGCAAGAAACATACACATTTATCAGTTTACCATTTTGGATAGTTGTTCGATTTTAATAAAATAATCTAGATGGGATGGCTACCTGAATCAGAGCACAGAATAAATAAGAGGTCAGAGGAGCATGGCTTTTCTCAGCTCAGGCTGTTCAGTTTGATCCATCCTCACTGAAGGTGATGTGGCAAGAAAGCCCGTCAGCTGTTCTCTAGCAAACTAGGTGGAATCTTCCTATTTCAAAGAGCTTGATCCCGGCCCCCTGCCAGCCAGCTTGTTTATAGTCTCCAAGAGGAGGCCGAAGGCATAAAGCAGGGGAGCCCAGGGCTCTGTCGCTCGCTTTTCCCCAGACTTTCAGAAGCCCGCAATGCTCCAGGCCTCTCCGCTTTATGCATCGTTAAGTGAGGGACCGAAGCACTAGAAACGAAGAGAAAAAACATACAAGGAGTACTGAACGGAGCTGTTTATGAAAGACAGCAGAAATTACACATATATTCATCTTCTTCAGCCGTTCAGAAAGAATCGCGCTAAATAGCTCCCTTAATTAAGAGCCAGCCTTACACCAATGAATATGGGGAAAGTAACCACTTGCCAATTCCAGCATCGATTAATGATCCATGTGTGAAGACAAGATGAGTAGAACTTAAATTGTACTCGTGAATTTTCGGGGACAAGGAGTATGTTTATAATCTGTCCTATTGCCCTCAGCATATCATCGTCAGACTGCATAAATGATCAAACCTCGGTTGGCAAGCCTGACATTGCTCCCTTAATGGTGAGGCACTGTTAGACTTGGCATACTTGGAGTGGTCTCCCCTAACATTTTGCCTCTGTTTCCCAGGTGGTTGATGTGTGCTGGACTCTGTTTTTGTTACTCTGGGTACTTTACCACTGCTATCCAGTGCTAAAGTGCAAGTGCTCCTATGTAAAATGGTGTAATTGGCTTTCCAAGATTAGCATATTTGATTTACTGGTAAGTCCCTAGTACAGTGCATTAGAGATGCCCAGGGCCTGCAAATCACAATCTACCAGTGACCTGCAGCACTGGTTGTGCCACCCACATTAGTAGCTCTGTGAACATGGCTCAGACCTGCCACTGCAGTGTCTGTGTGTGTAGTTTTAGACTGCCTATTCGACTTGGCAAGTGTGCCCACTTGCCAGGCCTAAACCTTCCCTTTTTATACATGTAAGGCACCCCCAAGGTAGGCCCTAGGTAACCCCAGGGGCAGCGTGCAGTGTATGTAAAAGGTGGGACAGGTACTTATGTGTTTTACATGTCCTGACAGTGAAATACTGCCAAATTCGTTTTTCCCTGATGCAAGGCCTATCTGTCTGATAGGTAAACATGGGGCTGCCTTTAATCTGATTAAAATCTGATTAAAGTGTGGATTAACTTTGGGAGCAGATGGACATGTGGAGTTTAGGGTCTCTGAACTCACAATTTAAAAATACATCTTTTAGTAAAGTTGGTTTTTAGATTTGGTGTTGGAACATTCCACTTTTAGAAAGTAGGCATTATCCTGCTTATACCATTCTGTGACTCTGTGTGTTTTGTGGAATCCTTGTCTGGGTCAGTTTGACAGTTGGGCTGCTTGCACCTCTGTCTAGACAGTGACAGAAAAGGAGACTGGGGTGTAGCTCGCATATTCTAATGAGCCATCTATGCTAGAGGGGAAGGGAGTAGTGGGCATTCACACTTAGCTTGGCTGTGCCTACCCTCTCACAATGCAGTCTCCAACCTCCTGGTGTGTGGCTGTGGCCTGGCCTGGACAAGAAAGGATTTTCCAGACAACTGAGACTTTACTTTGAAGTAGGCCTACTTCAAAAGCAGAAAGGGGTATAAGAAGAGCACCCCCAACCCCAGACGTTAGATCACTTCAAGGATTCAAGAGGAACCTATGCCTGGAGAAGAGCTTTGTAAAGGACGCCGCAGCACGTAACCGCAATGCTGCTTGCTCCGAGGCTGTGGACCTTGCTGAGTGCAAATTGACAACCATGTGAGCTGACGCCGTTACCCCAGTAACGCGACGCCGGCTGCCCCGAGGCCGTGGATCTCATAAAAGTCAGACGACCCTGTAGGCCTCATGGCCATGCAATCACTGACCCTGCCTGACTTCGCTGACACCGGAGTGTCATAAGTCCAACGTCTGTGATGATCTGAAACAATTGCAGTGCCTGTGGCCCTGTGAGGTCATTGCGACCCCGTGAGGTTGTCCCAAAGCATTATAACTCCGCCGGACTTCGCATCTGCTGGAACCAGGGGAGCGACTTCGCATCCGATGCTGCCTCACCTCCTCCGCCCTGTAGAAAGGACCCGACGCCACAGTCCTTCTGACCCGTGGCACCAGAATAGACACTGCATTGGAGCCAACGATGCTGCTCTCCCCAACTCCGTGCACTGGCCTGTTTTCCACTTGTTCTAAAGGTACGGTTGCTGAGGGTCGACCGACTCTGTGAACGACATTGTGTTTTGCCAACTTGCAGTGTTTTCACCTCAGATCACTGTTTTCTTGCTTTTAAGTGCAAATTCGTATTTTTAACTGTATATTTTGGATTTTTATTGCATTTGGTCTTTATTTATTTAGATAAAATATTTAATATTTTTCTAAACCTGTGTTTTGTCCTTTTGTAGTGGTTCAATGTGTTACTGTGTGTGTTGATACAAATACTTAACACATTGTCTCTGAAGTTAAGCCTACCTGCTCGTGCCAAGCTACCAAGGGGGTAAGCAGGGGTTAACTAAGTGTGATTCTCCTTTACCCTGACTAGAGTGAGGGTCCTTGCTTGGATAGGAGGTAACCTGACTGCCAACCCAGGACCCCATTTCTAACAGGAACGAAGGCCAACAGCACACAAGTTATGAGGTAACACTTACATTTTGTTCCTTCCTTCCTCAGCATGTGCTGCTGAGTCTCAATTTGCAACCAGAAAGGTGTGCAAAATCGCCTCCCACTATGGCCTCGACCACTACTCCTTCGTAATCGCTTGCTATTTATCACACCGAATAAGTGACAATACTCTGGTGGTCGATATTCATCGTAAGTAATTAATAACAAAAATTACGAGTTTTGCCCTGAAAATGGGGCTTAACTCGTGGATTGTTGTAGTTACTGGACCAAAAACTATGTATCTTTATTGGTGGAAATGACCAGATTTTTTTCCTTTTGTTGATCCTGTTCTTGTTGGCAGTAGGACTCTGCACACTTTAATTTTACTAACCAGTGGTAAAGTGCTTCTGCTTTCCCTTTTTAGCCTGGCAAAACTGGCATATATCTAACTGGCACAGTTAATTTACATGTCAGCAGGCCTGCTCCTGCAGCCTGGGTGTGCAGTTTTAAAATTGCCATTTCAACATCACAAAACAAACCTTGTGACAGATCTAAACCTTCCTTTTGTATGCTTATAAGTCTCCCAATAGATACATAGGCTCTTAATACCCATTAGGGAAGAGGGCATGGTGTTTAAAAAGCAGGACATGCACATTTAATGTATCCCAAGACGTCCTTCACTGTGGCTAGGCTGATGCTCTAAAAACTGGGTTACACTATAAAAACTAGAAAAACGGTTTAAGGACTCATAATAATGATTTAAAATGTAACTTAATAATCAAGTTGGAGTTTATATTCTTATTTTGAAAACTACACTTTTAGAAAGTTGTCATTTTCGTGGGCAAGCCAAAAGGGACCTTTCTGCCAGTATCCAATATAACCTGACTGCTGTCCCTTGTGGTGAGATGAGGATTGATTCCAGATAGTGCACAAGGGGTTTAGGTGTTGAGAAGTGTTTTTCTTCCTTGAGCATGATGGCCATGGGGGCTATGCTCAGCCACTTCCTGAGCTTCAAAGAATGTCAATCCTGTCTCTGGTAGATGCAACACACACCTAGGCCCGTCTCTATTGTGGTTTGGTAGCCAGGTTAACTCCAAACCCCGTGGGAGCTGCCCCAGAACTGGTTTGAAGTGATCACAAGGGAGGGCCTGCCAATTGTCACACTTCTGGGTCTGACCAGGGGAAAAAAAATTCTACCATGCTGGATTTAGGTAGAGGGGGGGGCACTATGGGATAGTTTCTAGTAACACACACAGGAAGAGCTGCAGAAGTGAGTAGGGTCACACCTGGGAACTTTTACCCCAATGGCTAGGGGCTGTCTGGGAGTTTTCACCACCCACAAGCTGGCACTGGGTATACATATGGCATCCCCTGTACCCCCCTAAGAACAATTGTGGACCTGTGAAGATCAGAAGAAAGACTACCCTGCTATGTGAAACCTGAAGAAAAACTATACCTATTTCCCTTGAACCATTGGTCCAAGAAGTGGCTCCAAGCGTCAGTTGATTGACCTCCTATTTGAACTACAGGGATACAACAAGCTTCCAGAGGCCTTTCCCTCGAGCTGCCCAGCTGACCAGTCCCAACTGGACCAGTCCTGGACCCTGCTGCTTGACTGTGTTTGAGTGAGTCTTAACCCTTATGGGGTGCCCCCCAGAACCTGATCCTGTGGTTGGTGATAGATTGTACACCTTCTGTCCTCAAACTACAAGATCTGAGACTTAGAAACAGTTTGGCAACTTTCTGCCAGGCACATTCTCTACTGAGGCTCCAGCTGCCGATGTTGAATCACCTGTCAGCCTCAGATTGCTACTTTGCAAAGCTGAAGGAGCTCCGACATCCAGAAAAGTATCTAAGTCTGAACATTGAGGGCTTCACTGGGACTGACACCGAGCAGAATCCCATCAATGTCGAGGCCTTCATGGGAGTAAACACCAATGGGAAACTAGATTAACAGAGCTCCTGAAGGAAGCCCAAAAGATTTTGGAGTAGACACAAAGGTGAATAGTGGTATGTTTCATCATTGGCGCCTATGCGCATCCTGGTAGGGTAATACCCCCAGGGCGGACTCAATGGGAATCTAAAGTTCTTATATAAATCACTACTGAATTTGAAGCAGGTGTCCAGAGAAACAAACTGTAAAAAGATTTTAGGGTATACCCAAAGGAGTTAATTTTATTATTCAGGTACCCTACATAGGAATAAAAACAAAATGGGTGCAACAAATAGTGATATGCATGGGTGTCAGAATTTTACAAGACACTCATTATGAAGCCTTGTGTGTTGTGCTTTCTCACTGCCTAAGACAAAACTTGAATCAACCAGCATTACTAAGCTCCCTTCCCTACACCTCGTTCTCACTGTTCTGGCCACAGAATCTCACTATATCTTCCTGTTGCTGATGTTGGCAGTGACTAAAATAAATTTGACTCTCAGACTCTACATCTATCCTTGAGCAGAGAAAATATAGCAGAAATCATTCTTCTGCTAGATCTTCATTAGGGAGAAATATTTGAGGCATAGTAGAATGAGTGATCCACTAAAAAATACAGATTTATTTTGTGGTGCTAGGCACCATAATTTATATTGCATTAACTTGTAATTTTCTTTGTGTTATTTTATATCATCCTTTTCCCATTTGTAAAGCCGCTATCACACAAGGTGGTTGGAGGGGGAGCGTAATCTTAGCACTGAGCAGGTGTGAGTCTAGCTTCATCTTTAAGCAGCCTATTAGTCTATAGTACTGAAAGAGGCGTTATTTAAATTCAGCATATTAAGACTCTTATTTTTCCAATTCGTAGTATATGATATTCTTTTTCAGGAAGCTATAGCTTCTAATAAGGCAACAACAGCTAAGGCCAAATGAGACTATGAAGGGGCCTATTGGGATGCTCTTCTTCAAGCAGCAAAAGGAAAAGATCATTCTGCCTTTTGGTAAACATTGGCTAAAAGGAGCCCATATTTTACTGCCTAACCCTCTAATAATATTTTGGCTTCCGCCAGGGTTGACCATTTCTCAAGTCTTTATGTGAACGATCCCGGATGTGATGGGTCTGGTGCTATTTTAGATCTTGTGGAGGACACATCTAGTCAGCCAGTTGGTCTTACCTGCCCCATTACTGTTAGTAAGGTTGTTAAAACCATCGAGTGGATTACACCTGGGAAAGCACCTGGCCTGGATAAGGTCCCAGGGGACATATTTCAGCCAGAGAAAGAGATATGAGGTCCCTGCGTTTGCCTGTTCTTTAATGTCATTATGAATGGGCTTCCTATGCCAAGGACCTGTGCGGGCCCGAAGTTACTCCAGTTTACAACAAAAAGGGCTCAAAGTCCCTTCCATCTAACTATCGGCCTATTGGTTTAATTGATAGCTCGCAGAAACTGTTTAGTCGTATTTTATTGGGCTGAGTCCAAGCTTGGATGGAGGACGTAGATGTGCTTACTCACCTTCAAACTGGGTTTAGATCAGAGACGAGTGCCACTGATCAAGTTTTACAGTTGCACTGGAAACATGTTGTGATAGAGGGCGGACATTTTTTACATAATGTATCCTTGAAAACATGGCTCAGACATGCCACTCCAGTGTCTGTGTGCGCAGTTTTGACATCTGGTCAGCATTCTATCTTGTGCAAATAGAGAGGCACTGCAAAAAGTTTTGATTAATTTCGGTGTGCCAAAATATCTTGTCGATATTTTTAGAAGGCTCTATGAGAACAATTATGCCCAAGTTAGGTGTGGTCCTACTGGGGAATTGACTGACCTCATCCCAGTGTTGCTGAGTGTGTGACAGGGGTGTGTGTTAGCTTCAAACCTATTTTTGTTATTTATTAATGACTTGGGCCCTCATTCTGACCCTGGCGGTCTTTGACCGCCAGGGCGGAGGACCGCGGGAGCACCGCCGACAAGCCGGCGGTGCTTCAATGGGGATTCCGACCGCGGCGGTAAAGCCGCGGTCGGACCGGCACCACTGGCGGGGTCCCGCCAGTGTACCGCGGCCCCATTGAATCCTCCGCGGCGGCGCAGCTTGCTGCACCGCCGCGGGGATTCTGACCCCCCCTACCGCCATCCAGATCCCGGCGGTCGGACCGCCGAGATCCGGATGGCGGTAGGGGGGGTCGCGGGGCCCCTGGGGGCCCCTGCAGTGCCCATGCCACTGGCATGGGCATTGCAGGGGCCCCCGTAAGAGGGCCCCTACATGTATTTCACTGTCTGCTGCGCAGACAGTGAAATACGCGACGGGTGCAACTGCACCCGTCGCACAGCTTCCACTCCGCCGGCTCGATTCCGAGCCGGCTTCATCGTGGAAGCCTCTTTCCCGCTGGGCTGGCTGGCGGTCTGAACGAGACCGCCCGCCAGCCCAGCGGGAAAGTCAGAATTACCGCCGCGGTCTTTCGACCGCGGAACGGTAACCTGACGGCGGGACTTTGGCGGGCGGCCTCCGCCGCCCGCCAAGGTCAGAATGAGGGCCTTGGTGTCCTTCTTGGAACGATGCCCTGAGTTTGGCTGGTTGGAGGGTACTTGATCTCTTGTTTGAGGATGACACCTTACTGATATCGACGTCACCTATGGGTATCCAGAATTTGATGGACCAGTTTGGAGCCTTCTGCGGACAGAGGGGCATGGAGATTAACCTAAGCAAAATCAAGTATGTGGTTTTAAACCCTTGCCAGTCTACTCAGTCCCATCCTAGGTTACATGGTGTTTGCTAGAGAGGGTTCATACCTTTGAATATCTGGGGTACACCCTCAATGAGTTGGAGCACTATACAGATGTTATTTTGAGGGCAATCCTTGGTTCTAGTTTTCGCCTGTTGACGCTTGCGTTACGAATTTATAATTTGCAACCTCTAGGCAGGGTGCTATATGGTGAGGAACTTTGGGAGCATGGTAATATGAATGCTCTGGAGTTGGTGGAGAATCGCCTTTTCTGTCTCCTTATCAATACGCCAATCAGTACCCCCCTTGTCCCACTTTGGTTAGACTGTGGCATTCAAGTTATTCTGGAGGAGGATTTGGTCCACTGTAGAACTGGCACCTTTTCGGTTGGGCTTAGATTATCCTAATGCTCCCTGGAACTGCTAGAATTCCATGACTGGGATATATAAAACAATGCCTGTCTGAGAATGGTTGTGAGCACTTATGGGTGGACCCGGAATCTGCATGTCGGGTATCTAAGTCTATGCTAAAGGGGAAGTACTGGAGATGGATTGATGAAGGGCTACATATGCATGAGAGAGTGGGTTCCTTAACTTTGACTTTTTTAGAATTCAAGGATTCTCACTATCTGGAGGAGTACATGGATATTATTGAACCCCCAGCTGCAAGAGTACTGTATATTAAGTTCCGGATTTGGACACTGCTGGTCTGTGTCCGGTCATTCACAGTGAAGTGGCAATGTTCTACCCCTGTAGCAGAGATGAGCTGCCCCTTTTGCCCTGAGCCTAAAGAATCTGTAAAACATATATTCTTTTGTCCCCAGTATCACGCCTATAGGAGGGCTTGGATCCTCACGATATTTAACAAATTGGGTGTTAGAGACTTTAGAATAGAGCTTAGAATACTTACATTGAATACACAACATTCAATTGTATTTGCTGTTTTCTGGTTTTTACTACATATGTGGAGATGCAGATTGAAAGAGGTTGCTTCCATGATAATCAATCAGGCCTAGGGCCCTATCTGTGTTATTGCCATTGGTTGCCATCGCATGGATGATGTATGATGGGTAGGGATTGGTTATTTCATTGAGCATGTTTTATTTTCATCTTATTTTTATTTTTTAATCTATGGATGTTGAAATAATTTTACGATTGGTCCATTGATTATATGTGGACATTCTATTCTATTGTTATGGAAGATGAGTGTTCATTATTTTTACTCTGTGCTATTTTATAAGACTTTTAAATATTTATGGTAGATTTTTATTCTTTGTTGATGATTTTGTACCTTTGAGGCCATTGGCCAAAACAAATTAAAGATACTGTTAAAAACTTAATAACATATCAAAGAAAGCTGTAAAATTGACAAAGCATAGTTTCTGGATTTATGTTTCACTAAATATCTGTAATTAGTCTATTTATGAGCATGATGACTCTTGCTGTTGATATTTACACTTTTAGAAAAATAATCTCTTAGAAGAAATTATATATACATAATTACATTGTAGATCATTCTCTGACAAATCACAATTCATAAATATAACTTTTTGCTTATCACCTGTGAAAATTACAAACCTACCCCAAAATTTAGAAGCAAGCCCTTCCGATGCATTTCTCGTGTCTGATCCTATCCACTTTAGCAGAGCCTGAGCACAGCAAAGCACAGGGATGTAAAATGGTTAACTGAAGGTCATACTGTTTTGTTGAAAGGGATCAGGTGAAAGGTTCCCTAGCTCAACAGTTGATGACTCTGATACTTGGCCAAATTTTTTAACAACCTATTTTTTAATAAAATAGATTTAGCTAAAACCCTTGAGTATGACATTTTTCAATGGGGAGTTGCAGCAAATGCATTTTTTCATTGTGTGGTTGGCCCTGGGCTTACAATTTACTAGACCTTTGTTTTTATTTCTTGCATTCCATGAAAGACAACCTTTACCTTTTAAAATACCTGAATACTTTGCAGGAACAACCTTTTTTAAAAGTGAGTTTGCTGTGTAGGTTCACAGAGGTTTTATTGCTTATTATTAGTAGGTGCTTCTGCATTGTATTCCTTTTTTATGTCAAAGCTGAGAGGAAGTGCCACATTAAAATTGTGCAGTTCTAGGAATATTAAAAATATGTTTATGAACTATGCACAAGGAAAGATACACATTCTGTTTCATATTTTTCTGTCTGTCAGTTCCTGGATTCCAAACAGTGGTAATGTTTTCGATATAACTGAAACCACTTAGGGCAGTCAAATAAGATCCTTGGGCCAAACCTTACTACGTTCCTAATTCCTCGATCCTTCCATTAGTAGTCTAAGCGGAATGTGTCTGGTATAGATTACAATGTGACTTAGAGGTTAGAGGAGGCAAAACAGTTTTGGGGGAGTGTCTAGTTCCAGAAGTCAGGAGAGAGGGAATGGGGTTGTATTGTATGAGCTGACGATAAGGAGTTCTGTTCAGTTTTTAAAAATGTGATAATAAACTTAATGTAAAAATAAAATTAAATTCAACTTTTAAATGTTTGCTAAAAAATTAAAATACATTTGACATGAATTGAATATATTACCTTTAACACTATTCATACATAATAAGTAAAAATAAAAATTCTGCTGTGGGTGGCATTTGTCACAAGTCACAAGTCAGGAGAGAGGGAATGAGGTTGGATTGTATCAGCTGAGGATAAGGAGTTCTGGTCAGTTTTTAAAAATGTGATAATAAACTTAATGTAAAAATAAAATGAAATGCAACTTTTAAATGTTTGCTAAAAAATTAAAATACATTTGAAATTAACTGAATAAATTACCTTTAATACTATATATTACATATTAAGTACAAATAAAAAATACTACTGTGGGTGGCATTTGTTTAATTATTCTTTAAGAACTATTATTTGTAAATTAAATACATGTATTTCAATAAATGTGTTATTTAATACACATTACATGTATGTAATGAGTTGATGTGCTGTAACATGTTATGTGATTGATTCTATGCTAATAGTAAATATTTTAATGTATTTTCGATTTATGTTTTTTAAAATATTACAAATGTGTATTTAAAATAATACATTTTAAAAACTTTCCTTTTACTTTCCTATATTGTGATCACCATAGTGGCAGATATCTCTATGTACAAGTGACAAGTTGCTAATAGCAATTTTACATGCTTAAATTCATTCTTAGATATCTCTATCCCATGAACTAAGGTGGTGGAAACATGAAGACAGTACTGTTTGGGCACTTCACACCCAAAGGTCCTAATGCCACTACATCTGTTGCACAATTGATAGCTAAGCCTCTGCATTTGGGTGCGACTTTGCAAAGATTTATACGGATGAGTCAGTCCTAGAGTGGGTTTCTGTACTGTTGTTGGTGCCAAGGATAAGTATTGTTTTGGTAAGCTTAGGTGTAAGACGTATGCCAGACAGCCATATTTGATGCAGTTTGAGGTATTGTGTTAGACAGTGTATCATCAAGGAGCCTTTTAGCTAAAACTATGTTTAATCTTTTGTTAACCTTGAGGCCTCCAGTTGGCACCATCTACATCATGAACACTATTGGATAGATGTCTGGACTGTGGTGTAGCACAGGAACATTGAAAGCTACCAGTATCTAGAAGTGGCTGCTTGGGCTGATCCATACCTGAAGAGTTTGGAAGTGATCTACTGACGTACCAATCCTTAGAAGCCCATGTAAGGCAAGAGGACATCCATCAGAACCAATGAAAGATGGTGTTAAAGCTCAATGTAGGTTCCAGTGGAACCAGGAGAAAGAGTTCTCCATTGCCGTTCTTGTTAATAGCATCATCCAGTACTTGGATGACATTTATTGATATGCTACAATAATGCCTACAGAATATTACACAAAGGCAGTCCTGTAATTATTTAGAAGGTTGTTGTTATCAATTTGGTCTTGTACTTGCAAGACCCCTTTCATCTCAGTTATTTTTCTGACAAATGGAAGGTAGGTAAAATGAAACATGAGTGGTGGTTCTGTAACTTGCCCGACTTTTGGACTCAGATTGGGTTTCATAGGAGGTGGCAGGTCTGTCTTAGTTTGAGCATCTCAAGAAAGATAACTTGTGCAGGAGAGGAATAACTTACGTTGAGGAGTAGCTTAAACACA
Organism: Pleurodeles waltl; assembly: GCF_031143425.1. Taxonomy (NCBI): domain Eukaryota; kingdom Metazoa; phylum Chordata; class Amphibia; order Caudata; family Salamandridae; genus Pleurodeles; species Pleurodeles waltl. The sequence continues at coordinate 498,039,071 of NC_090445.1, forward strand.
CCTTGAGGAAGTCACATTAGTAAGGTTAATTGTAACATAATATATTCATAACATGGGTGGTTTTCAGGGCTGTGGGCAACTGTATGTGGTCTGAGATGATAAATATTTTGAATATGGTTTACTGCTTATATTGAAATGTGGTATGGATAGAGAGGTCAGCATTTGTTTGATACTGTTATAGTGATTTCTGATTTTGTTATTTTTCAATGAAGAATTGATGTATGGCATTGTGGTCGTCCACAGGTGGGTCAGATGGTTTATTTATTTCTTCTGTGATGCTTGTTTTAGAAAATGGCAGCATTAGCTGTGTTAAAAAAGTTTTTTACTTGTAGAGTAGAACTCTTTTGCCATTTGATAAAAACGGCTTTTAAAATGCAACATTTTTGGAATTTAAATTGTTACAGGTAATTCTCACCAGTTGCATGTAATGAAATATTGACATACAAGATGAGTTAAAATTTTCTAGGTATTAATATTGTCTTCTTCATTATTACCTGTGACAATTTCAAGAATGTCAAATTGTAATGGTTGTGTTTATTACATGCATTCTTTAACTTATCTAACTGTACTCTAAAAACATCTTCGTACCCTTATACGATCCCATCCCTAAACCCTTAAAACCTAAACTACTCCTTATTGCTACCCTTCCATGAATGCTAAAAAAAACAATAAAACCCTTAATGCTACCAATCTCTGAATCTTGTGAACCCCTTACTACCCCTTTATGCTACTCTTCCCTTAACTTTAAAATCTCCTTACTTATGCCCCCATACTCTTAAATACTCCTCTCTACTTTACCAGGATGATGCCTCATTTCCCCTGCTTCTAGTACACTTACCGTAGCCACAGCATTTTTCATTCTATTTATTTACAGTGGCTGACAATTTTACTGCAAACCCTGCCCACCTTGCCCTAGGGGGGATGAATGGATAAGTTTCCTTTCACCCTACCCATTGTGTCCAGGGACAGGAGTTTTTTCTTACTTTGGGAGGAATCTAAAAAGACGTTTTCATTAGAGGATGGTCTAACACAACCCACATCTTGACCAAGGGCTGCCATCATTAGGAAACTTAAACCACCTACCCTGTCCAAGGGTTATGGGGTACATTTTAATTACGACTGCTGACTTGCCCAAGGGTGATGGTATTGTGTTTCCCCCACACCCCTGCCTTTCATATGGATGTTAGAGGGTATATTTATTGTCCCCATATTGCCCAAGGGCAGCAGGCTTTGTGTGAGTCTCCCATGGCCCTGTTCTCCCAAAGGGTATGGTGGTGTTTAGGGGGTTAGAAAAAGAGGGATGGAAACAGCTGCCAGCTGCCACCTGTCTCGCCTCTGCATTCTGTTTCGAACTGAGAGGAGTGTATGCAGCTATCCTCCTCTGTAGTCTTCAGCATTTTGTGGGCCTGGGTGCAGAACGGCAACTCACAGAGGTTGAAAAGTTTGCTGGTGCAGTTGTAGATGACTGCTGCTCTATGGCCCGCAACATGCTGTGAGCCACAAAAGAGTGTTTCACCTACCAACTGCCTCTACACCCTCTTCACAACTGTGAGAAGGATGCAGTGTCAACTGATAGCTGTCTCTTCCTATTTTTGTTTTCTTTTTTTAAGCTATATCCCCCTCGTCTTTGGGCAAGGCTTGGGAAGTTGGAGAAATGGACCACTCACACTTTGACAATGCATAGACAAGGTGGGAGTACAGGGGTGGCACTTCTATCTTTGAACACGGTCAGGAGGCAAATAATTCTCTCCCCACACTTTGGCAATAATGATAAGGGGTTAAAAGGGCCAAGAGACCCTCCCTGCATTATGGCATTGTTGGAAAGGGTTTTTAACACCAAGGTAAAAAAAATAAAGCCCTGCCTTGGGCAAGGCAGGTTGTTGGTTTAATGTACCCTTATCTAGCACTTAAACAAGAGCATAGATGTGAGAAAAGAAACCCTCCCTACAGACAAGCCAGGGAGACAATAAATTAATTCTTTCATGGGCCACCAGTCTCTGGAGGTTCATTTTTTAGGTACCTAATATATAATGTTCAAATTTCTATGCATGTTAGCTTTGGATATTCTGCTCTGCTGCTTCATTTTTCATTCTTTTTTTCCCCATTACCACGTTTTTTCATTTAAATTAGAAGGGTGGGGGATGTGTTAGAGTCTACAATGCATGTGCCTAAATGAAATATGCATTACACAATATATTGTTTACAGTGGTGTTCTTGTATTTTATTCAGAAATTGTGAGCAAAAAACTAAATTTGCATAACCGATACACATTTTGTCTTCTATCTCAGGAACTACTGACCAAACCAAAAAAGGCTTCAAAAGAGAAAGGAATAAGTACCAAAACATTAGTAACTTTTGATAAGTGTTCCTGTTGTATACACAACTAATGTTTGCATGGGAGCCCCTCCAACCATTACAATGAGAATGACAGGCTTTGGGATCAATCCCCTTATAACCTTTGAACAATTGATAGAAACTTGCAACAGATTTAGCATGTTATGGACCTTACCTTTGACCCTTTACCTCTTTTTCTCCTATCTTTGGTGCAACTTGTTGAAGAGGGGTGTTAGATCTGTAAAACTTAGGGTGGTCTTTCCCCAAATGTTTAGCCTTCACTCCTGTTTTGCTGAATTTTTTTGTTGGCTTGAGGACTCCATGCCCTTTACCACTGCTAAACGTGTGCTTAAGTGCTTGTGCTCACTTCCTAAAACATTGTAAAATTGTCTTACACTCAATCAGCACAATTAGTTTACTTATATTTCCGCAGTAAAATGGTACTACATGTACCCTGGGCCTGTTAATTAAATGCTGCTAATGTGTCTGCAGCACCTATAATGCCATTCACATAAGTAACCTTTTTAAACATGTCCCACTCCTGCCACTGCAGACTCTGCGCAGTTTTAAACTGCCAATTTGACTTGGCAAAATAACCCCTTATCCAAGCCTAGAACGTCCTTTTTAATGCATATGTCACACCTTGGGTAGGCCCTAAACAGTCACTAGAGCATGGTGCATCGCATCTAAAAAAAAAATGGACATATATATTTATGTTTCACATGTGCTGGTAGTAAAAAATACACAAATTTGTTTTTCATTACTGTGAGGTGCACCTATCCCATAGGATAATGTAGGGTTGCCTTATTACATTTAGTAAATGATAGCTTCTGATTGGGAGTAGGTAAGAATATTGAGTTTGTTCTCTAAAAAACTATAATTTAATACCCTTTTTAATGTTAAAGCCTGATTTTAAGTCGCAAATGTGACAATGTCATTTTCTTTTCTTTTTCTGACTGTTTGTTGCCTGCAGCCTGTATTCTGGGCCACATGACTAGGTGTAGTTGGCAGTTGGTCTTTGTGTATTCCTCCCTGACAGTATCACAAAGGGGGGGCTTGGATTTGGCAGGATAAGCCATCCTCAGTAGATGGGTGGGGGTGGGGCTATCCCTTACCACACTAGCACGTCAAAGGCACTGCCCCACCACACTCACAAACTTCCTGCTAATCTATAGTCACCCCATATTTCTTGGACCCAGGGCAGGAAAAGAAAGGAAGTTGCAGAACCTGATATAGGGGATGCCTAGAAGCTTCTCCCCCCTCAAAGCTAGCACCAGGTATAAATAATAGACCCTCAGACCAACTCTTCAGTATGCTCCTAAATCTGTGGATACTAGAGAAGAAGGACTGCCCTGCTGCCAGAGGACTGCCCTGCTGCCTGACGCCTGTCCTGCTGTCTGAGAAGGAAGACTAGACCAGCTCCCTTAATCCCAGTCTGAGTGACTCCAAGAGCCAGCTGACTATCCTCCTGTTCTGATAGGGATCCAACAAGCTCCAGAGGCCTCCCTGCAACTGCCTAGATGCCCTGCTGTACTGACCTGCCTAAGTCTCCAACTGGATCTTCCTGAGCCTTGCTGGTCTCTGCTGGAGTAAGTTCCTGATATCCAAACAGTGCCTCTCCATGTCCTGGGCCTTTGGCTAACATCAGATGAACCTTCTTCTAGGCTAATTGAAGGTTCCACCAAATCCAGTGTGAAGGGAAACAAACACTACAAAGCTTTGCCGCACAACTGTAAGCTTTTCCAGAGGCGATGCAGGGTGACGCGAAGCCCCACAATTTGTTGCCGTGCAGCTGCCAGCCTCCTCTGAATTGATGCCGAGTGACACAAAGCTCTGTGAAGTCTCACCAAACAGCTGCCAGCCTCTTCTCAACCAATGCAAAGCAATGCAAAGCCTCAGTGCACAGATCCTCAGAACTGATGCTGACGGATGTAAACCCTTGCCACAAAGCTTCATCAAAACCAATCCCAAATGATGTGAGCCTATCAAAGCAATACTACGCAGACTGAGCACCATGGAAATAAGGTACAGTTCCCAGTGGCTCTATCTTGGTCTCGTGTCCAGTCTGTGCTCCATCACTGTCAGACTGAAATTGTGATTTTATTCCAGTCCAACTGGACCAGATACTCTCAGTTGGCGCTTTGCTCCTTTTAGTGCTATTATTCTCTAAAGCTCTAAAATTGCATAACTCCAATTCTACTGAATGGATTTTTGTTGTTTTGGTATTACATTTCACTTTATTTTCCTAAAATGCTGTGGAATTTTTCTTGTGTTGTGTTTTACCTCTGTGGTTCAATCAATCAATCAATTAAAAAAAATTGTAGAGCGCGCTACTCACACGTGAGGGTCTCAAGGCGTGGGGGGGATAAGGGGGGGCAAGGAGGGTCACTGATCGAACAACCATGTCTTGAGGTTCTTTCTGAAGACCAGGAGGTCTTTGGTTTTGCGAAGGTCGGTGGGGAGGGAGAGTTCCAGGTTTTGGGGGCGAGGTAGGAGAAGGACCTGCCTCCTGTGGTGGTGCGTTGGATGCGGGGGACTGTGGCTAGGGCGAGGTCGGCTGATCGGAGGTTGCGTGTGGGAGTGTGGAAGTTAACTCTTTCGTTGAGGTAGGTTGGGCCGGTGTTGTGGAGGGATTTGTGTGCGTGGATGAGGATCTTGAATGTGATTCTCTTGTCTATGGGGAGCCAGTGAAGGGATTTGAGGTGTGGTGAGATTCGTTTGTGGCGGGGCAGGCCAAGGATGAGGCGTGCGGCTGTGTTCTGGATTCTCTGGAGTTTGCGTTTGAGTTTGAGTGTGGTGCCGGCGTAGAGGGCGTTACCGTAGTCCAGTCTGCTGCTGATGAGTGCGTGGGTGACTGTCTTTCTGGTTTCTGGGGGAATCCATTTGAAGGATTTTTTTAGAGTGCGGAGTGTGTGGAAGCAGGAGGAGGTTAGAGCATTGATTTGCTGTGTCATGGAGAGGGAGGGGTCAAGGATGATGCCGAGGTTGCGTGCGTGGTTTGCGGGGGTGGGTGCGGGCCTAGGGAGGTGGGCCACCAGGAGTGGTTGTTTGTGTGCTGCATATATACTTTACACATTGCCTCATATTGTGGATGTTGCTTGAGTAGGGGTTTCCCTCACTCAACCAACAACCTAATTTCTCACAAGGACCAACGTTACAAGGGTGTAAAAACTGATTTTCCTATAAGGTGAACTGTTAACCTTTACTACATTTTACTACTACCTTAACTATCTTGGAGCTAAAGCATGCCTAGCAACTAATATTAGTTGAAGGGAAAACAATGTTAGAGATTAAGGAGAGCCCATAATATATATAGGTGTCTATGTCTGTCTACATACATGTAATGACTCTACGACAACAAAAAATAATTGAAGAGAAAGTAAAATATATGGAATTGAAGTTGGTGACACAGTCGGCATAAGCATTAAACGCGGTTTCTTTCGAATTCAATCAATTCTAACGTATTGTATAAAGCTCTCCTATACATAAAGCATGATACTGTAGAATACATTTTCCTGGTGGGGAGTTCAGTGGGCATAGATTACATCCGTAAGGTGAATGCATTCATGGTGCAGCATAAATTCCCGCTAATCAGAATGGTATTCAGTTTAGGACAGCTCAAAACAAACAAAAAATGCATGTTATCTGTATTATTTTGAGACTTTTTATTTACTAGGTACTAGGTTCCGCGCTAGCAAATGAGCTGTGCAACATGAAAGACCACAATTTGGCTGACCTTAGAGGTCTTGCCTTTAAGGACCAGCAGTGTACCTTGGCTGTTTCCCAAAATTATATTGTAGCCGCTGTATTTTGACTGTTCCTGTACAGGGGCGCCTGCCTCGTTATAGTTTGTAGTGCAGTGAAGTGTCTCGTCTATGTTTTGCATTGTTTCTAACAGTGATAGATGTCTGACTGCGTTGACCACATTTTGATTGCATATATTTTGAGTACTTTATAAGTTAACTACAGAAACATAACACTGCTCCGGAAATATACTTCAGACACTGTTCGTCTTTTAAACCGGCACAATCGATTGAACTTTGCTTGTCTAACAAATAAATAGCATTTTTGCAGATATGACAAGTAATTAACAGTGTGCTCTTTAGTATGGTTATAGGCGGCATCTCGTTCAACTGATTGCAGTGAACGGGCCTCAATTAGAAATAACTAGTTTCTTTTGAGAAACAATTATATAACCTGAGAACAGACTGTGCCAACTAGGAGATAAATTGGTTCTGACTTCATGCAACCTCATTTTTTTCCTGAAGTTTGGAGCAAAAATCTTAAATCTTGAGAACGTGCTTTTGACTTTTAGTAACACTTTGATTGAGATTTCATTTGTACCAACTGCATGAAAAACGAGTGTCTTTTCAGTAATTACGAAAACAGGAGAATATATCGGAAAGACAAACATACATCCTGTCAGAGAAATAGAACGTAATAGATAAAGAACTCAAGTGCGACGAAATCTGTTTTTTTATTAAACCTTCTCCCCGTCCACCTACCCATGAAATAAATACTATACATATTAATGAAACAGCAGACTAAGAAAGAGACCTACAGAAAACCTAATTTCTATCTAAGAGGAACAACAGAATTAATACTTCTTACAGAACGAATTAAAAAATGTAGACGTTGTAAACATGTATGCATGCTTCATGAACATTTTTAATGTTTAAATCAGCACCAGATGCATCAGTTGAGTTAATGTAGTCGAGACAAAAGAGGGACTGCTAGCTCACCGTTAACTCCAATGCTTCGTTCAAGAGTCCGTTCCGTTTGCTGTGCAGGTAAGCCGTGGAGCTTCCTGTTTTAGCCACCCTGATGCGGGCTAGACGGGCTTTCTGTAAAAAATAAAAAAAATAGCACTCAGCCAATCTTCAGATTCTTAGCACACACAATCACATTTGAGGAAATAGAACAGATACGGAATCCATAGTCGCGAAACAGATCTATGACGGCGCACTCCAATAATACACAATTTAAAAATAAAATTAGCAACATAAATATAACATATACTCAAAACAATACAAAGCCTCCGCGTTGTTTTCCATCCAAAAACAATATTTTACGTGAATTGTATAATTTTCTATGTGGCAGGTAGGCCACGTGGTCGGTTGAGAGCATTTTCATCCAGTGCTTCTTTTTGCTGACCTGGGTTCATTTCCTAATTCAATGGAGGGCAGTTTAGTGAAAATCACCTTCATAAGCAGCCCCAACAGAGAAGTCAAAGAAGAAGGTGTCACAGAAAAAAAGACATTACCACTGAACTGCGCACATGTCCGCCCCCCACCCCCTCCTTCTTTTTACCTAGTGTTGATACCAATTTTGATTGAAAATGTGCTGGGATCCTGGTAACCAGGCCCCATCACCAGCGTTCTTTCCCAAAAACTGTTCCTTTGTTTCCACAGTTGGCACAGCCCTGGCACAGTTAAGCCCCTTGTAAAGGGTACCCATGGTACTAAGGGCCCTGTGACCAGGGAAGGTCTCTAAGGGCTGCAGCATGTATTATGCCACCCTAAGGGACCCCTCACCCAGTACATGTACACTGCCTTGCAGCCTGTGTGTGCCATGCCCACCAGCCACTGCCTGTGGCATAGATAAGTCACCCCTCTAACAGGCCTTACTGCCGTAAGGCAGGGCGTACTACACCACAGGTGAAGGCATAGCTGCATTAGCAGTATGTCTTTACAGTGTCTAAGTCCATTCTTAGGCATTGTAAGTGTAGTGTGGCCATATTAAGTATATGGTCTGAGAGTTTGTCAAAACGAACTCCACAGTTACATAACGGCTACACTGAATACTGTGAAGTTTGGTATCAAACTTCTCAGCACAATAAACCTACACCGGTGCCAGTGTGGGATTTATTTAAAAAATGCACACAGAGGGCATCTTAGATATACCCCCTGTATTTTACCCAATCCAGTGCAGGACTGACTGGTCTGTGCCAACCTGCCACTGAGACGTGTTTCTGACCCCCTGGGGTGAGTGCCTTTGTGCACTCTGTGACCAGAAACCCAGCTTGCACTGGGTGGAGGTGCTTCACATCCCCCCTACAGGAACTGTAACATCTGATGGTGAGCTTCAATGGCTCAAGCCTCGGATTACAGTGTCCTAGGCCACTCCAGCTACTGAAGCTGCCCCCCCCCAATTCTCCAAAACCCTTTTCCCCCCAGGGACACAGCCCCACTTTTGGTGGCAAGTCTGTCGGTAAAATTAGGGAAATCAGGTAGGAGCGACAACCCGAGCCAGGACCACCCCTAGGGTGTCCAGAACTGAGGTGACCCCCTCCCTGCTGAATCCTCCATCTTGGTTTGGAGGACAGGGACCAATAGGATTAGGTTTGTGTCACCCTCCCCAAGGGAGTGGGCACAAGGAGGGTGTAGCCACCCTCTGGGACAGTAGCCTTTGGCTACTGCCCTCTAACCCTTAAAACGCCCCTAAATCTACGATTTAATAGACTTCTTGAACCCAGCTCACCATATTCCTGGCGACCTGACAAGGACTAATTAGCTGAAACCCCTCACAGAGAAGGAAGACGTCAACTGCTTTGGCCCCAAGCCTACCAGACTGTCTCCTGCTTCAAAGAACCTGCAAAAGAACAGAATGCATCCAGCTGGACCAGCAACCTCTGACAAGCTCCAGATACTGCCCTGCACCCAAAAGGACCAAGAACTCCCATGGACAGCAGCCCTGCCCAAGAAGAAAACAGCAACCAATGAGTCACTCTGAATATGTGATCCCTAACCGCTCTGCACCCAAGACCCGTGTCCAGGTGGCCCAACCAGCTAGAGAGGATCCCCAGGCGATTCTAAGCAAATGCCCACCCAGATTATTGCCAATATTTCAAGAACTGTATAACTTATCGATTTCAAACAAAGTACTGTTGATATGTGTGAAATACGAATCAATTGAAGTACTTATCTGCAACTTGAATGTTGTGGTTCTAAAAATAATTAAGGAAAGATATTTTTGCTATATTTAAACCATTGGTCAGGAGTTAAGTGTGTGCTTCTTCTATTGTCTATTTACTACACGTGCTTTGCACTACCCTCTGATAAGCCTAACTGCTCGACCACACTACTACAAAAGAGAGCGTTAGTATTCTCTACTTTAGCCTCTGTTAAGCCTCTGGGGAACCCCTAGACTGTGTGCACACTGTATCTTATTTTGATATAGTATACAGAGCCAGCTTCATACACATATATCTCAAATGCAGACGGTTCCCTTCTGTGTAGATTGGCAGCCGGATGGTTTGTGCCGCGGGGCGTTGTGCCTGCTTGTCCCGGGGACAGGGTGGACGTGGAGACGTGTTGCCCTTGACCCCAGAGAAAATCACTCGGGCGTCGGGTGACATCCCTGTGTCCTGCAGTTGCCCTGCTGCCGCAGGCATCTATGATTCACAGTGGGTGTGGAACTCACTGTTTTCTATGGCATTGTTCGTGACTCATCTTTAGAGAATAGGGATAACATAGGGATGACTGCTCAAGCGGACTTGCCGCAGTTCATTGCATATCATCGCTGATTGATGGCTGAACTCTTGATCTCCTTAACTGTTTTCCTTCAATGAGCTGAGGATCTGAGCCCTAAACAGGATATTCCCTTGATAGATGCTGCATTTGCGCTGTTCCTTCTGTAATACAGATCACACCAGAACAGAATCATGGCGTTCCCTAAGAATTGAGGGCATCACCTCATGCTAATGAGTGGAACACTTTCTTTGTGCCCATACTATAGTATGGATGTGTACGCAGCCACAAGGAAACCACCAGGAAGCTCACCGACTGTGCTCTGCAAAGAGGTGGCATATGTTTGCAACTGTCCTACTGACCATATCTGTGCTAAGCACTCCCATTTAGAAGTGTGCCTTGACAAATACCAAAGGCGGTGCACACACTATTTAATTTCTTGTCAGCTTTTTGATGCTTCCAGTGATCTGACTGTCAACAAAAGCTTTCCTACCTATGACAGGCAAGACAGCACAACTGCTGTGTGCTGCTGCCGCAAGCAAGGTCGGGTGGAGATCCTCTGCCAGGCAGAACAAAGTCTCTGAAGGTGACTGAACCAGGCAAATATATTTTTGTTAACTGGCCACCTAGCAGGTTCTGAGAACACTAGATAAAGAGTTGAGCGTTATTTGCCTGGCAAACTACAAGCACCATCTCCATCCTGAGTTGGCACAGGTCATCTTTGATCAGTGTAAAATTCTTTGGTTAGAGATGTTCGTTACTGTCGTACACCCATTTTCAGAGCTTCTGCATATTGGAGTTTCCTCTAAAAGGTAATTGTGAGACACATTTTTTCTGCGATAGAACACTGGTCGCCTGTGTTCGTTTCTACCACATTCTCTATTGCCTGGAGTGCTGAGAAATGTAAGATTAGACCAGGCCCAAGTTATGGATCAGGCGAATGTGACATCTGGAGCGCCTGAACATTTATCCTCCGATTTGGCTATCCTTTCAGGAAGACCTCCTGTCTCAGTAAGAGGTTGATGCCTACACTTGAATCTCTGCAGCCTACTTCTCTTGGTGTTACAGATGGAGTGGTGACAGTCAAATCCTTTTGGCTTGCTTCTGGGAGTAGTAGAGGTCATTCCTATATCCAGAGACCTCTCGACAAAGTCCATCTGTGTCTGGTGCTGCGAAAAGTTTGTTCCGTGGTCTGGGGCACATCACAGTTAATTGTCAGACCATTTTAGGTTTGCCCGATAAACCCTATCTTTAAATCACTGGTTATGATGTGTTTTCTTGAGGGACTGCCATATATGGTTCCTCCAGTCCGTTCTGTCCTGTCTCAGTAAAACCTAAGTCTACTCTGCTTATTTGAACACCATTCGAGTCTGTGCACAGTTGAGCACTAATAACGTAGGTGGCAGTGGACTATACTGCATGCACCTAACCCCTGCCACTTACTTTATAACAGAAAAAGTCATAAGCTCAAGTCTTACTGGTGCGTGCACACATCACAGTACCTGCCGCCAAAGTGAAAGCCTTTAGGAAGGGACTGTGCAAGACTCGGGTCTCGGTGGTGCACCGCATTCAATCAGGTTGGAGGGTCCAGTTCATCAGTGTTGTTCCATTTGTATCTTCTCTTTGTGTTATTTAGCCAGGCCCATCTGTGCAGTCAGATCCAGGAAGAGGTGGAGTGGGGCCACCCACCTTGTTCTTTTTTCCCAGTGGCTACATTACTTTTACTAACCGGGTCTTGGTTGCAGTATTCAGGTGCTGTTTTTCAGTGTAGGTAACATGTTGTCTACAATGCAACTTCTTCCCTGATTATAATGGATTGGAATCGATTTGAATTAAAAAAATATATATATATATATCCCTGAAGAAGTCCTGTCTTGAGGACGAAACGCATTGGCTGTAGCTGTTATGAATGTGTTCTAATTTTAAAAGAAAAGAAGAATAAGGAGAGGATACGGATGGAGTGGTGCTGATGAGTTGGACTTTTTGGTTTGATTGAATGTGGTGCACCATTGAGATTTGGGTTCTGTGCACAGTTGCTGTTTTCTGTTAACCAAGGCAGATTTTCTTACTGGTATCACTTCTTCACCACACATTAGTGAGCCACAAGTGCTGTCTGTGCAACCTGCAGCACTTTCTTTCTTGACAGATTTGTTCTGAAGATTCAGGTTGCCTTCCTGCCAAAGGCGATATTACACTTCCATGTTGATCAAGCCATCACCTGCCAACAATTTACAGACTGCCACACCCCATGAAAGAGAGGATGAGGTCAACCAGCATTGATTTTCTTCACTGGCTATACGAGAGATCATTGTGTGGATAATTCGCTTTTTGTTGATTTCACCTGGACCAAGGAAGGCAGAGTGATGCAGAAGCACTCTGTTAAGTGGATGGTTCTCTGCATTAAAATCTGCTGCACACTGGTTAAGGAGGAATCTCTAGAAGGCCGTTGAGCCTCATTCCTCCTCCATCGTGTCTCCATGATGGCACTGACAAGACGGTTGCCTGTTGTGGAAATATGCAGACTGTGATATGTGCGTCTCTGCTCAAGTTCATAAAACACTGCTGCCTGGTCCAATTATAGTCTTTTGTATCTGCTCAGTACTTAGCAGACCCTCCCCATTTTGTGAGGTACTAGTCTATAAGTGTACCTATTCTAAAGGCAAGGAAACTGCAGTTAGAAGTGACTGTCAGATTACCAGTTTACTTACCTTTGGTAACTCAGGTAGATATATAATATGTTGTGTATTAGTGAAGCACAATATCACTTGCATGGGTGTCCTGGCTCTGAGCATGTGTACCTTGCCATGCCTATTGTAGGTTGATTAACTGAAAAGCTAGGTTTTCGGCTACTTGAAGAATTTGGGAAGAGAGGAGGAGAATCTAATGGTGAGTGGGAAGTCATTCCACGCTGTAGGAGAGATGTAAGCAGGGGTGTAGAATTCCTATAGGCCGGAAGCCCAGGGAATATTGTTTGGGATCGGGGACAGCAGGTTTTCATGTTTGTTTTGTCCTTTGGACGGGTGGGTCCGGCCCCCTTCGGCGCGGACCCTTTGGCTGATGGCTTGCAGGGAGGTAAGCTGTCTGCAATTGAGGTAATATTTGTGCCCATGTGTGATTCGGTTGGAACTTGTATTTATGGTTCATTGATGCAAATCCTTTATTGGTAGGATGTGCGCTCTAGATAAACATTGTCAGCCCACACTGCACTACTGACAGTGGTTCCCGGAAAATAATGTGTATATACACATTTGAAAAGTTTAGCAATGGGAGTACGTGTAGTGCTCTTGGGATGCTTTCTGGTTGGATGCAAATGTTTGCAGAATTTTTTGGGCGGGATTGATGATTCTTTTCTTTGAAACTATGTTCGGAGAGATATTCAAGTAGGAAAGAATATTTTTCTAAATTACTGTGGGGTTTTGGGTGCTGTTTCTTTGAGGCATTTAGTAAGATGTTTTGATGCATGATCTAATTTAAAAAGTGTATTCATGGTGGAGGGTCAGTGTGGCCATTTTCGGCGGGGTTATGGAAAACATGAAAGTGGACCACCACGGCAAGGCCAACCAATCTGACGTTGGTGGTCAGTCTTTTGATTTTTTTCAATGCAGGTCTGGTTTTGACGCGAGTTTTGTAACACTTTATTGTTGTGGGATCTGCTAGGCCCTCGCAGCAGGCATTGGCAGGGAACAAGCATAAACACATTGGTCTCAGGGGGCACACATTGTCACGGTGGTTCCTGGCACTGGGCGGAACTACTTTGTGTGCCGGTGTTCTCCTTGTGGAAGAGCGGAATTCTTTCACTCACAATAGACCAATGGAGAAATAGAGTTTTGATAAAAAGCGGGGTGTTTTGGTTAGCACCGGAGCTGATTGGTGGCCCAATTTTTTTTTGACGGGGTCTAGAACGTGTACCCGTGGTGTGTGTGTTTGTGTTGGTGGCATTCATGAATTCACAAGAATTTGCAGCAGTGGGCCAGGGGTCGTGCTCCTGGAAAATGTTGTGGGATATAGTTTGGCGCGAGTAAGTATGCATGTTTGCATTTATCTCACCCTACTTCTATGCTCTCCCTAACCCTTCCACATCCTCTTTCCCCTCCGCTCCCCTATTATTCATCTCAAGCCTTTGGATTGAGTAAATGAAGGATAAACTCCCAATTAACACTTCTGGATTTCTTTCCTCCTCCACCCCTCCATTACTCCAGTCAATCTAACTAACAAACTCTCATATCTGCAACTCAAATTAACTCATAATAATACTAAAACTGTACTCCTTATTAAATTATACTAATCCATCACTAATTCTTGTTGGGTACCGGAGTAGCGTGCTACTCATCGAAAAGCGCTTCGACGCCTCGTCAGGGGTAGTAAGCGCTATATAAATACGATTACAATTACAATTACAATTACATAGACAGCACCTCTAACTACTCTGCCACCTACGGGAAGATGAAGCGTTTTACTCTACACCGACCAAAAAGCTAAATATTCCTCTTCCACATCTCTGATCACTGATGGTGGGAAAAGCCGAAGAAACTTAGGAAATCACGTCAGTGACTCAATGAGAATGTGAATTACCTTTAAGGACGTTTAACTGTGCGAATGTCAAGGCTGCGCAAACCCTCCGTGGTATGTTGACCCCCTGTTTGACTTTCCTCCTTCTTTCCACTGTCTTTGCTTTTTCCTTTCTGGATTTCTGCTGCATCTCTCCAGACCTCTCCTGAACAAATGAATGTGTAGGTGGCCTGCACAGTCCTGGAGGTGTGTCTTAGATCCAGAAACTGATGGGTTAGACCTGTTCTGGTGTGTTGCCCTTACTCTGTTTGCTCCCCGAGCCAAACATCACCCTGTGATTTTTTTTTTTGTTTCTTTCAAACGTTGTGCATCAATATTCTCATTTATATTGATATATTGTATTGTAGAGCACAGAGCCATCTGCTGTTTTCTTGAAAGGAGGTGCTCCTGTTATTTTCCTTTCCTTCGCAGCCCTGCACTCGGATCCAAGTCCCTTTTTCCAACAGAAAACAGTCCCTTCACCACGTTGACAATGTGACTGACAGGCAGCCAGTCATCGCCCCATAGCATGAGCTACACAGTTATAGGCCTGATTACAGGCCCAGAGTGGTCAATCACACACCCAGTTAGTGTGACTCAGGGCCTGATACCGGTCTTCAAGCACAGCTGTACAACACTGTGTTGCAGAGTAGAGAGCTGTGGGTTTAGACCACACCACTCTAATATACTGCCTTGCCTCAGTGCTCCAAGAGTGCAAGTGTGCATGTCTCCTGTCCTGAGCATGGTTTTCCCTCTATTATTCTGAATGTTTTGAACTGCACAACGGCAGATCCTTCGATTGAGATGGAAAACATATATTGGAGAATGACCAGATGCCACCCTCGTGGATCTACATATGTTTTGGTTGTATTTTTATCCCTTCTTCTATATTGCCAAATGAGCTCAGTGTTCCATCACTCGTGATACACCTCAACCCCCCCCTCTCTCTCTCTCATATTTAACATCTACTTGTTTTTTATGTGTTCCTCTGCTGTTCAAGTTTCTATTGTTTCTTTTTTATTTTAATGAGCTTTCAGCCTACTACTCTGGTTGAATTTTAGCATTTTTGTGTCCACCTCATAATATTGGTCTCTGGAAACGTCCATTTACCTCATTGACATGAAGTTGCATTGCACAAAGCTTGCACAAAGTTTGGCTCAGGGGTTAGATTATTTAAGGTTAGTATTTAAACATTATTGATAATTCAAGGTTAAAGCAGAGACTGATAAAAAGAGAATCAACCAGCTATTGAAAAAAATACTGATTTTGTTGTTTGAAGTTTCTGGATCTTTTCGTGATATTTTAATGGCCAACAATAAATACACATTAGAAGATTTGATAGCTTATATTAAACTTTGTTTTTCAAAGTGAAAACAAGTGCCTACTTACAGTACATATCTGCCTAGCATATCATACAAGTATGTAATATTTGTGAATCGGCATGTGGAACTACAAAATGGCAATGTAGTATTTTCAGCATATCCCGCTATATATGCATGGCAAAAACATCACAAGGAACTACATTGCATAATAAGACTAGGTAAGCAGATATGGAGTTCAACATTATAAGTATGTACTTGCCCTGTCATGTAGTGGATGAAATATTTTTGCAAACTGATATTGTCGGCTTCAGTATAGAGACATATAATCATATTCCCACCATGAACATAGAAACCAGAGTGATAACATAAAAAAACAGATGAGTTACTCAGCTGGTAATGGAAAGATTCATAGAAAAATGAATAGCCCTTGTGGCTGACAAGGTGAAATATGTGATGGAACTACACAGTGCAGTGATAGCAGAGCCACTCAATATACCAGTTACATCAACTGATTCATCATCAGTCTGCTCATGGGTGGGTGTATTTCGCTGGATACACTGCTACAACCTGACACACTCATGGACGACTCATCATGCCAGTCAGATGCCAGTCTTGTAATAGGGATTATTACAATTATTACAATTCAAAGGATTCTACTGCAGCATCTAGATGTTAGTGCATCTGCGCTGCCATAGGAGAATTCTTACAGGACGACATTTAGGGCCACTAATATGACTGCAGCAGTTATCAGCTTGAAAGCGTACGATATATTATGTTTAATTATAATATGCTGTGGCTGGTTAAGATTTGTTTATGCCCCAGTACGTGTTTGGTTATGTCATGTTAGATGTTATATTGTCTATGTGGAAAGGTATGGGATGTACTTTGCTCCCTTTGGTCATAACATGGTATGCATTATGTTAATGTTGTTATAGCATGTATTAGTATCTGGTATTATACTATGTGATATTTTATGGCATTTCAAGGTATATGTTTCCCTATCTTTCTGTGTGGTATGTTATGTCACATTAGAATTCCAGTTTTTGAAGCTTTACACACTGTACAACCTTGACAAAGAAAGTCAATCTGCTTCTGTCATCTTTGATATAACCATAAAGCCTCATTGGGATATGCAATCAGTTCTTCTGGAAGATGTCTCCCATTTAAATGGAAGACAGAGTAGGTGAATGTTGAGTTATTTTCCACTGGGGTGAGAGGCTGTTCTGGAACTCAAATAGCTCCCCATCAGTTAAACTAGATCCAACGAAATACCTAAAGGTGGGTCTCGGACGTCTTCATATGTTGAGAGCTTCGGACATTGATGCAGTCCCTAATGTAGTGTGAGACATGCCAACGGATTACCTGTTTGTAATGGTGAAGAGTTAAAGGTGAATCATCTTTGAATATAGAGCTACTGCTGAAGGCATTGACTCTCATCTTTGGCTGGTTGATGAACCACGCTATTCAAAGATTCAGCAGCTTGCCAAGGCAAAGCGCTCACCAAGCGATAAATTACCATTTTAAGTGATACTCATACCATACCATGAAATGGAAATGTTAGGGAGCTTCATCAGACAGGCTACAGTACCATATTTACCTTCTGGATGCGAGTTAGTTGCTTTCCACACTACAATTTCGAGCAATTAGCTGTTACTAATTAGAGCAATAGCCAGCAATCTCAGCAGGTTATTTACACGATAATATTTTAAAATAATACTTCTAAATAATATAATTCAGGAATCCATTTCATGTGTTTGTCTATTATGCTTATGCCCTGGAAAGCGAGGAGTAAAGGATGCAGTGCAAATCCATGCTGGATAGATAGCAGAAAGCTTTTCATTAGGGAAATTAGAGAGGTGTAGCTTTCTAAATGGAAATGATTACACGGGAAAGCAAAGAGTGAATTTCAAAGCTTGCAGCAGTTGATACTGCCACGGAAGAGCAGTGAGTAAATGAGGGCATGAGGCGATCGCTGACTTTGTGCTTCTCTCTCATCCCGGGCAACAGAATCAATGTTTACACATACGATGACAACTCTAACATTGGAATTGAGCAGAGGTGGCTCCTCCGTAATAGCCGAGGAGCGTCACGCCCCTGCTCAGTGTCAGACAGTGATAAAATGATAACAAAACAATTTTATTATAATTTTATTTGTCGCTGTCTCTCTGACAGCCAAGGAATCTAGGGGGGGTGGGGCCATAGGGAGGAGGAGTGGTGGGCACCGTAAAGTGAGCATGTCGGTTTGGCTGGCCATCTTACGCCAGCCAAACCGACACACGCACTTACGTTTTTCCAACCGATCTCTATTGCACATCCGGACTGTGGAAATGGCACAGGCTCCCTGTGCCTGAGTGAGCATCAGACCAGCCCGCTCAGGCCAATCCCGCGCTTCTCTCATGCTTGGTATAGCATGAGAGCAGCATCAGGATTGGGAGCCTGTGCTTTTGTGCTGACTGCCGGGACAAGAAGGAGCTGTGGCAGGTATGTTTTTTTTATTTTTACACCCCTCTGACACACCCCCAACACCCCGCTCCACCACTTTTGATTTTGATTGGTGGTAGCTGCCACTGCAATTGAGACATAGACCTCAACAAGATTTCCCTTCCCGGTAGATCTATTCAACTCCGTAACTGTGCAGGTGGGTCCACTTTCCCTTCCGCTTTCCCTTCACGTGTGCATGAAAGTCTTCTGACACGTGCACTATCAATAGTTAATAATAATACCAAAAAAGGGTAAGTGACAAACAAAGGGCACAGAAGCAGAACACTAGTCATCATTAGATTTAGTCAGTACACCTCCATGTCAAAAGTGGTTTTTCTTCTAAAACGTTTTGCATGCATATGATCTCCACTAAGCCCTTCACATTTGAACCAACAATATCAACTCTGTGCTGTGTGGCTAGTGGTTATTAAGAAAAAACTTTATAGATCAGGAGTTATCAGGTAGAAAATGGTACATTACAACTCAAATTATTCTTCGGCTCCATTCTGACTATCCTTTTCTGTATGAGTTGAAACTGTGGATGGCAGGAGTGACCCATTGGAAAGGTCCCAATAAGCTGAAAACCCCACTAGACATTGTCAGATAAATGGTCATTCTTGAATTGTATTGTTGGTAATTGTGAATGATTCCAGTGTACAACCTTGACAAAGAAAGTAAATCTGCTTCTGTCATCTTTGTTTTAAAGTAATTCTAAACACGTTTGCAAGAACTTTGCTTAATTTGTTCAATCATAATGTTTAATATAGTGTTTCTTTATCAATGACATTCATTTTTATGGCAATGTTTGGTAGAGTAATGCAGATTAAAGACCAATGTGCGATAGTCTATATTTGAGTTCCTATTAAGCAACGTTTTATAACAACATTGAAAATAGGCTTTCTTTCAGGGTCCTCAAGTTCCTAAAATGTTTGAAGAGCTTACAGGCTTTACATTTTCAGATGAATTTATTGTTCAATGGTGTGAACTTGCTGCACTCAAACTTTATTTTGTCTTAAAGTTCGCTGGTGAGAAAATCCTGTCAATCTATAACATATGGTTCTCTGAAAGATGGTGTCAGATTGTGCTCATCATTTTATCGCTTCTGGGCTCTGCTCGATGCTATTAGATCCCATAGCCAAGACACCGAAAAACAGAGACATTTTGTAAACAAAAAAAAACAAAAAACATCAAAATCATTTTTCCTTGCAAGAACATTGGCTTTAGCTAGAAAAAAAATCAATATTTGCTCCTGAAAAAAGCTTCAAAAATAGTTACATCAGGGAAATATATTTTTATTTGGAATGTTCAGATGAAAACTGTATCTTTCTGAGTTTTTATATAAATTTATTGAAAAGGCTTCACAGAGTCACTGGTTTACTCCGTTTAGTTGCTTATTATATACTATATGGCATTGTTTTCTGATTAAACCTTAAGCATTTGAAAAAACTAAATTACTTCTTGATCTGAAATGTAGTTTGTCAAGGCATATATTAGGCTGCTTCTATATTACATTTAGGTGCATGTATAGAGGTGTTAATGCTTGCTATTAAAACTGTATGAAGTCTCATGTGTATATCTGTATGTATAGGTTAATTACAGTCATCTGATAAATAAAAAGAAAGAAATATGTATCTGCATACTTCACCACAAGATACACATACACTTCGAACCATGTAAATATTGCTGCTTCTATGTACATTTGGCTATTTATACACAGGGGTTTACTTCAGCCTCTGAACCTTTATCAAGTATCATGTGTATATATGTATGTATAAATTAATATCAGTTTCTGTTATTAACGAAAGCACCTCCCTACAACCTTTGCCCCCTCACTCCTCTGTCTGACTCCTTCCAAGCCTTTCTAACTGTTACGAACTCCCAAACATCCTTTTCAGTAAATTCACCCATAAACAGGCACACACGCTCCCACTACTTATAACAAGTATTTGCAATGCAACGGGTCTCACGTTTGCTCATGTTAGAGCTGATAGCGTTGTAAACTCCTAACCCGACTTTTCACCTATTGGGCAAAAGTACATTTATATACGTAACCAGAAAAAGTGCAATTAACTATGTAAAGCGCTCGACTTCTGCCAAGCAAGATCGCGCTCGTAAATTAGAGAAAATGAAGTCCACGAGCCCGATGGAAAACAGCGAGCCTCGCATGTTTTCTGTACTTGGTCGCTGCGCTCAAGGAGTGCTAGCCACCGGAAAAGGCATGACGTATGCGTGCCTTCGACTAATGAAAGCAAGCAGATTTTATTAGGCAAGCCCACGAACCAATAAAAAACACTGACGTGACGATGACAGGGCTCCGAGCCCTTTTCTAAACACTAAAGCATCTCGCTGCGATACGCATGCGCGAGCGCATGCAACGCAGGCTCGACCCTAAAAAGTACTCAGTTCTTCCCCTTTTTCAAATACATTCGCATATTTCTACCCCTGCTTTAAACTCTGATAAACACACAAGAATCCAAGAGCACATACCTAACACAACCGACGCATAGACAAAATTGCACTTATCAGTAATCTACTAACTATTCAACTCTGCACCTGGGTTCTGGAGTAATGTGCTACTCGCCACAAGCACTTCGATGCATCAGGGGTATTAAGTCCTATAAATATACATTTTATATTAATAAAAGCCAGCAGACTGTTTTTCATTTGAACCACAGAAAGGCATGCTAGCCACATGTTTGAAATGAAACTGCTCCCCTCAACCAATCTGCAACATATAAAGAGCAGGCTTAGGGAACGAGGATCCATGCCAGGTAATTCTTGATTAAATATGTGCCTTATATCGCAGAGGGCCAGTATAGTTATAAAGATTATGATCCTAACAAACCTTTTCACCTCTGTCCACTGAAAATGCCTCAGAATGAGAAACATAATCAGCGCATTTAGTCCTGGGAACACCACCCTCACAGGCACACATAACTAAAATGTAACATATCTGTCAGTTATGCACACCTCCAAACATTGCAGAACAGAGCTGAGAGATCCTTTTAAATAAAATCAGCCTGTCTGCTGTGAATGTGCTAAGAAATACATTTTGTGAAAAAACTGATGTATATCTCCATTGTATTCCAATAGAAGGCAAAGGACATGTTCCTGACCCAGTCCCAATTGCCTAATCATGCTCCAAGTAGAAACATTTCGCCAAAAGCACAGCGGTTGCAAAATATTATGGGAACTTAACTTGCACACAGTTTGAGGTTGGCAGGGGACTATTATCTGATGCTGAAAAAGGTATCTGCCTAGCACAGGAACTCTGATCCAAGGTGGAGACATTCTCGCTTTTGCAGATGTATAGACTGGCATTTTCCAGAAAATAAAGTACTGCCTCTGGTCCTTACAGGACCGAGTTGACCCCTTTTTCAATTATGGAAAAGGTGCGACCCGTTATGATGCTCCTCCACTCTTATATTTTTCTTCAGATGGAGCGACCATTGTTAATATCAACTTGATAACTCTAGGCTTCTATTTTTCCACTTAGAACCTGGATGCTGCTGCATAGATGCTCATCTTTTCCCAAAGAATTTGTACCAGCCTATGTTTTATTTTAGCTTTAGCTTCAGTTTATAATGACTTGTATAGCACTTTGTTTCCTCTCACAGAGCTTACATTAATTTGTTCCTATATCCCTGAGGTGTTTTAATGCTTTAAATCAATGTATCCAATATATCTGGTTGAGACATATATCTCAAAATCCTGTCAATGCTATAAGATGTGCTCTCTTCATTGTTGCAAACCTAATGACATGGGTTTGCTTACCAATACATTGTAACCATATACTTTTTGAATAGTGCACCTAAATCTTTGCTTACTGATGTGGTGGATCTCATTATTCTCCTCTGATTACCTTTTGCTTTATGCAAGCAACTAACCTCTTGTATCTCTCCCACGGGTAAAACAAGAACATTGAAATGCAAAACAATTCTCCTTTGCCTTCTCACAGTTCTTTGAATCTAGCAATTGGATCAGAAGCAACACATCTTGACCTAATGTCTTCCTTTTGCTATTCACAATCTTGTAACATAAGTGACAGTTCTGAACGCCACTTCTTATACGAAGGGACTTCAGCAAGATCCTCCTTCTCCTAATAAACCTACCTCCTCAATTTCGTTAGAGTTCTTCGACCACATGTAGAGAACACTAATATTAGGCTACAAACATTGGATGAGAAATGGTCATTAATGGACAGAAGAGTCTCTGCAGTAGAACAAAGACTCGTTGATTTATGAAATGCAACTAGTAGTTCATCTGTGGCACAAGAAAGTTAATACTTTCTTTATTGGAACAAGATGTATCCATTTTAGAGACACCTAAGGCAGTTGGATTGTTAAAAAGCAGGTTAAGATCCTGGTCCAAATTGATTTTCGGTCATTTCCCCTTTTCCAATATCTTATTACCAAAGCCATTTGAACTATTCAAGTTTTTCTCCTCTACTATTTTAGCAAGAAGCCGGGATTAGTCTAATTCAAAAAGAGGGTAAGGATCCTACTAAGTGCAGGAATTACAGGCCTATCTTGTTGGTGAACCCAAATTATAAAATATTTGAAATAATTCTAGCAATGATCTTGGAACACTTGTACCACAAACGTATTGGATGTGAGCACAGAGATGAAAGGTAGGTAGTCCTCGGACAACATAATATTATTTCATTTATGTTTTAAGTAAATCCCCTTATCTTAAAGCTCTGAATGATGCCATAAGTATTAAGGCTGTGAAAGCTTTTGCTAGATCAGGCTAGAAAGTTATACTTACTTTTCTGAAGTGCCATGTGTTGGACCTGGCCCTGTCTGCAGGTCACTCCAGATTTTTTGCTTCTCCTACCTTCCTTTGCTGAACCCATTTTTGTTGGTCTTTATGACTCTGTGTTACTTCCCCTACTAATACTACAGAACCCAGGAGCGGGCACAGAAATCATAAAAACATGTGTAATGTGTCCCATGGCTCAATGTCTTCTTTCTTTATGTGGTGATTTAGATGGCTCAAACACTAGTATCTTTATAATCACCTTGCTACTCCACCCACGGATCTAACACCCAGGCTTGCATATGATACTTGTTTGTGCCTTTTGTACTTACACCTCATCTCTGCCTAGCACATAATTCCCACATGCATTGTGCTGAATTTTATAGACTAATACTGGATGTAAATAGTGTATCTTGGTGTGGCATTATCTTGATAAGTCTGGCACCACTTCTATATTGCTATAGATATTTTGATATAGATATAGTGTCTCCATGTATCTTGCACAATCAGCAGAAATGATTGCCAATCTCATTTAAAAATGGCATTTACAAGCAAAACAGTTATTCTCAGCAGCCATAGTCAGTGCTGGATGGATGGTAACATATTGTCAACCCAAGTACCTTAAAGAAGCGTTCCTTACCTGATGTTAAGAACAGTGAAATAGTTTATTGGCTCTTGTAGCAAAATCACCTTTTCTATCTGGCCTGGAGGGCTGGAGGACTGGGCCCCGAAAAAGACTTGGCTGACAACAGACCTGGTCCCTAGAAATATGTCCTGGAGAGATAGGGGCTACAGCAGTGAACACAAGGAACTTTTCCAGCACTCTGAAAAAGTGGACTTCATCATGGTTTCCACCTCTGGAATTCTGGGACAAGTTGCTGAGGCTTGCCCACGGGAAGTAGCACCAAAGGTGGGCAAGAAAATCAGGCTCATCCGACTCAGAATTTTCACTGTGCTGAAAAGTGGTCTAGTGGCACCTTGCGGCAAAGGTATCTGGCCTCGTGGAGCCCTGCCCAGCTAGGGATTCTAGCATTGCCTGATGATTATTTTGACTTCTTAAGAAGTTACTAAGTTCTGATGGTAAACCCTTAGACCAAGCAAGGCAGCAATTCTATCTGACCAGTGAAATACCTCAACAGCTATATAATCCAGGTTTTAATGCTTAGACCTTTTGGTTTCAAGGTCAGCAGCTTTAATGGAAGCTCGATAATGGCATATCCTACTTCGAGGGAGCCTTGTTGCAATAGGTTTGGATGATTTTGACTCCCATTTTAGAGACTAGGTTCCAAGGAAAATGGCATCATCCTCTTGGTGTATCCAACCTGAGCTCCAATACAGATGGCTTAAAATCACACATAGGTCCCGGGCAACAGCAATATGTTGTTTTTGATTGGTACTTAACTTTTTCTTCTTGTATTTTGAAATAAATTAAAAAATGATATTTTCTCAACCTATTTTATTCATCTTCATGTGCTTTTACTTGCTAACGCGCTTACCGAGATCGGAGGGGACTACATATCCCAGACTGCTTTGAGGCCCCTGGAGGAGGCCATCTTTTGCACCCCCTGCTCCCAATGTCATTCCAACAAGCGCCATAAAGTGCGAGGAAGCACACCGCAGTGTGGGACGCGCTTACCGAGACCGGAGAGGACTACATATCCCAGACTGCTTCGAGGCCCCTGGAGGTGGCCATCTTTTTCACCACCTGCTCCCACTGTCATTTCAACAAGTGCTATAAAGCACGAGGGGGCACAACACAGCGCGTTGATGCGTGAGGGGGCACACCGCAGCACGGAACGCGCTTACCAAGACCGGAGAGGACTACATATACAAGACTGCTTTAAGACCCCTGGAGGCGGACATCTTTTGCACCACCTGCTCCCACTGTCATTCCAACGAGTGCTATGAAGCGTGAGGGGGCACACCACAGCGCGGGATGCACTTACTGGGGACTACATGTCTAAGACTGCTTTGAGGCCCCTGGAGGCGGCCATCTTTTGCACCACCTGCTCCCACTGTCATTCCAACGAGCACTATAAAGCGCGAGTGGGTACACCGCACCATGGGACGTGCGCAGGCCGTGCCAGGGCCACGCCTGGGCCAAGGGCTGTCCCGTCTGCGCCCGTCAGATCCCGGAAGATGCTGGGCAACCCCTCTTTAATTTTTAGTTTAATCCCTCTCAGATAGAATCAGCCTCTGTGAAATTAAGACAAGATTTTAGGATGTTGTAAATATTATGCTAAGCAGCTTAAGGTCCCCTCGCAATTGTTAGTATAACAAAGTCTGGACATTTTAGCCGGTGTCACAGTCTGATTGTTTTTATAGGGATTTATTAGTAATCTAAAGGCTAAACCCTAATAAGAGGTATTGTTTTGGGGGAAAAGACTGGACAAACACTAGATCTGTGTGGGAGGTTTAGAACCTGCCCTCCCTCTCAGCAGCAGCTGCGGCAGGGGACATGCCACTCACCTCCTCAATAGTGTTAGGAGGAGCTTATAATTAGTGCACTTTGCCCATCTGCGATCGAATGAGGTTGCGCCACCCACCCCTTTTCTTTTTATTTTGGCCAGTTTATTTATATCAGATTACTTACCTCTTCCTTGGTATCCAAGGTGCAAGATATAGTATTTTTTATTATTTTGTGGGTCAATGCTGGGAGAAATCTTAGGGACCATTTGGAGACTAACTGTTTGAGGGACCCCCTTTTTTCTTATATGTCACGAGTAAATATGGGTAGACGTAAGATACCATCAGCTGCGCCTACTTCCAACCCTACATTGGATGTTTTCTTCAAAGAGCAGTGGGTGCTCTCAGTAAGGAGATTGAATTGGTTGAGAGAAGACTGTCCTTATCAACATCTGTATTGATTGGTCCAAGCTCAGCTCAGCCTTTTGCTCTATCCCCTAACTCATCGCAGGATTTGGAGAATAAATAGGCAGATGGCAATCCATGCAGTTAGTGTCGCCATCGGCAACATCCGCCCCAAAAGCTGACAATTCACAGCCCCCGATGACTCACGGCCCTCGAGCAGGGGGAACAGCATCAATAGTCAATTCCAATCCTACTAATGCAAAAAGGAAAAGAGTGGAAAGTACAACAAAATGTAAAAAGCAGAAAGTGACTGCCCATAAGATCAATGAAAGAGCTAATAGGGAGGAGGCAGCGGGGGCTTCCCATTTGACAGACGCCATCAAAGAGGGTTTGCTATCTTTACAGAAGGCCCTCTTATTGAACTTTAGAAAGATGTTTACTGACGACATGCAGCCAATACTGATGCGCCTAGAACAGATCGAGTGTAAAATGGGCCGATTGATGACTGCACCAAAATGTAATCCTTGGTGGAATTTTTGGGTCAGCCCCTCCAAAATGTAACTGCTGATAATCAGAGAGCCCAGGCTAATGCAGACACCCCTTTAATTGTTGATCCCATTGTTACTGATGTCCCTGTCAGCATTATACCTTCTACTAACAATCTTGGTGAGGGTGCAGGTCCTCGCTCTAATAGGCAGAGAGAACAAGTATATCACTTATCTAAAGCTCAACCTTCTCAGTATAAGTTACAGCCTCTTCCCCAGATGAAGGGGGTTTCTGCCTGTTTGCACTTACTCCCTGAGTGTACTCCATATACAATGGTGTTAGTAGGTGTCCTGCCCTTGGCAGCTGATTTAAATGAGGACACCCAAAGCTTGATGAATAAAGCAGCGGATTGGTGTAAGAAAAACACTAAGGGGGTCATTACAACATTGGCTTGGGGCGGTTGACACCCCGCCGGCCCAGCGGGGATGTGGGCCGCAACATGGGAGCCGGCTCCAAATAGAGCCAGCGGCGTTGCGGCCGTGCGACGGGTGCAGTTGCACCCATCGCGCTTTTCACTGTCTCCTATGCAGACAGTGAAAAGCTGCATGGGGCCCTGTCAGGGGGCCCCTGTGACTCCCTGTACCACCAGCCTTTTCCTGGCAGTTCAAACCGCCAGGAAAAGGCTGGCGGTACCGGGACTTGTAATCCCCAGGGCAGCGCTGCAAGCAGCGCTGCCCTGGTGGATTATCACCGCCGGGGCAAATGTGGTGGGAAACCGCCAGCCCCGGCGGTGCGACCGCGGCACTACCGTCGCGGTCGTAATCCCCTCTGAAGCACCGCCAGCCTGTTGGCGGTGCTTCAGCCAAAACAGCCCTGGCGGTCTTGGACCACCAGGGTTGTAATGAGGGCCTAAATGTCATCATACAATAAGCGACAAAATCATTATGGCCCATAGAGTAAGCTGGGTGGGCCCCACATTAAAATTCATGGAAGGGGATTGAATTGTGGTAAGTTTTAAGAATCCCAATTGGTTCCACTTCTTGTTATCTCGGTTGAGTCATGTAGATAGAATACAAAGCAGGATTATGGCGCGACCACTGGGTTTCTTTTATCCACCTCTATCAGCTCTAGCTCCGAATGTAGAGTTTCATGGGTCACATAAGTATATTAGGCCAACTAACTGATTGGACTTTGTAGATCCGTGTGTTAATTCTAACCGTTATGAAGTTCTTTCAGACCTATTGAATATCGATTGACGCTTGAACTCATCAAAATCTAGTGCTTCTAGGGCCGTGATTAAGCCATCAGAGTCTGCCCCCAGTTGTAGTGAAGTCAATCCTGGACCTGGTGAGCACCCTCTGGGCTGCCTTTTGACATGAATAGTCTGGGGAATAGGTGGGTGGGGCCTGCAGCTTTTATCCTGGAATTTCGCTGGAATAAGAGATAAACTTCATAATGAGGATTGGCTGAAATATGTTGCTGATTATGATATTTTAT
Organism: Pleurodeles waltl; assembly: GCF_031143425.1. Lineage (NCBI taxonomy): Eukaryota > Metazoa > Chordata > Amphibia > Caudata > Salamandridae > Pleurodeles > Pleurodeles waltl. Next base: position 498,066,777 of record NC_090445.1, read on the forward strand.
GTTGTCAGTAAACATGTGCTATTGATCCTGTGTCGTTGAATGGGTATATGTCCTATTGCTCTCCGGCCATCCTCTCACTGTCGGGCAGGGGAAAAGGGGGTTTAACAACTTTTCTCTCATGTGCCTTAGATATTCCTAAAGTTACTGTGGTGGCATCTACTCACAACTTTCAAATTGTGTACCTGTAAATAGCCAAATGCTTAAACCTAATTTTAGTAAATTATTATTATAACCAATTCGCATCCCAAACAGCAGAGATTGTGGAGGATCTAGAGAAGAAGCTTGCAACCTTCTGTGGCATTCAAAATGTTGTGGTCATTTCAATGAATATGGGCAGGTGATTTTAACATTGTGAAAAGTAAATTCAGTGGATTTTCTGATCCACACGACAATTTTAGAGGTCACTTTTCACACTCGGTATCGGAGAAAGCTATAAATAGATTCATTTTGTTTTATAGCCTGGCCGATACCACAGATGCAATGGATGAAAATGACAATAGACCCCCTACTTTTACAGGGAGGGGTAGAGGCAGCACGATCGACTTTGTCTTGATATCCTGTAACTTGGTGTTCAATTTGTGTTACTTTAAAGTCCACCCACTGACTTTTATTGATCATAACCCTATTCTTATTGTTCTGATAGGTAATTACTCTGTACAACCAGCAAAATCTACTTGTTCCCCCATCAACCACACAAAAAATAAAGGGGTTAGTTTAAAATGGAACAGCGTTAACCAAGACATACTCTTTACTAATTTAATTACAAACCTGGAGCCTGAATTTCTTTTTTGCCTATCATTAAATAGACCTCTGGAAGACATCCTTAAGAGCTTCTGTAATATTAGTGACAAGATAGTAGGTCAATTAACCTCTAACAAACAGACAAAATAGCCCCCAACAAATTCTTGGTTCAATAACGAATTTACCAAGGCCCTCAAAAAGCTAAAAAAGGCTACAGCGCATGTCCCACACGATCAGGAGGTCATAACTAGCTCAAGAAGGGCCTATAAACAGGCCCTATTAAAAAAGAAGCACGAATTGAGGAGCAAGGCATGTGACGATCTGGATAGAGCATCCAAGCTAAAAGACGGTAAACTCTTTTGGGAGGCTGTTAATCGTCCACTTTTTACGGGTGATTCCTCTGCTGGAATTGAGTGCTATAGTAGCAGCCAGGTTTGGACACATCACTTCTCTGATATTTTTAAATCTGGGGAAGTCACTTCCACCCAAAGGGAAGTTGCAACATTTCCGTCAACTTGAGCTGGGGACGAATGGCTAGCCGATTTTATTAATCTGTTGTCTGTAATTAGCGCAATCCAGAGTGCGGCCAGCGGTAAAGCTTCAGGCCCAGACTGGATCCCGATTGTTTTATCCAAACATACTATCGAGGTATGGGCCCCATTACTGACTAATGTTCTGAGGGCAGCTATTAAAGGTAACCTAAGGGATTCATGGAAAGGGGCCATTATTGTCCCGATTGTTAAAAAGGGAGATCGGAGTTCACCTACTTGTTATTGTCCGATCTCCCTTTTAGATTCCACCGTAAAGATTCTCGGTTGAGTAATTCTTGACAAATTAGAAATCTGGGCAGGGGATACTGCCTTCTTCTCCTCGTTTCAATACAGATTTAGACCCAGCTTAGGGACAGTGGAGCAGCCATTACATATAAATCTTATCTGGGGTAAATACGTGAAAGCTAGGAGCGGTGTCCTTCACATGGCATTTATTGACCTCTCCTTTACTTTCGATTTAGTGGACTGTGGGATCTTATGGGACTTAATGCACCAGGCTGGTATTGATTCTGCGCCACACACTTTCTGGGGAATGCACAAGTCCAATCAGGGTATATAATGGGGTACGTCAAGGCTGTATTCTCGTCCCATTCTTATTTTTATTGCACATCATTTCACTAGGTACTTATCTAGATTCATATAGCCTGGACATTCCAAGTCTCGACTCAAAAGCAGTCCCAGTTCTCCTTTATGCAGATGACGCTGTTCTTTTAGCATTAACTGCCAATGGTCCACAAAATTTGTTGTATGGATTTAATGATTTCATGACTAAATTAAAGCTGAAAGTCAATTTCCAAAAATCTTTCATACTGACTAGCGGCCCTAAGCGTACTAAAACAGAGGCCTTCCAGATAGGTGGAACTCAGCTGGCGAAAGTATCTTTTTTTAACTATTTGGGTATCTTTTTTTAATCCTCTGGGTCCTGGGAGAGGCTGACCAGCCAAAGAGGCCTTAAAATGGGGGCTGCATCTGATGCTATTTTTAGATTTACTAGCAAGCTTGGTTTTAAACTTTTTAAAGAACTGATCCAGTTGTATAAAAGTAAATGCATCCCCCTTGGGACCTATGGCACAGGAGTGTGGGGTTGTTATTCTTCTGGGCAACTCCAAGTCGTAGAAAATAATTTTTTACCCCGCCTGCTGGCTTTACCCCAGAGTACAGCTACCCTGATTCTCCACTCTGAATTGGGCACAGACTATGTTGAGGATCTGGTGAGTCTGGCCCCTCTGTTTTTATGGACTAAAATTTGGGCCACACCAAAGGCTGCATTTTTTCATTTGATTTTTGGAGACTGTTTAAAATTAGACAATTAGCAAGCCTTCCATTGGCTTGCATATGTCAAAAGTAACTTCTATGACCTGGAATTAAATACTTTATTTGATCGCCCTGGAGAGATATGCATTCAAATTAAAGAGCATGTTAAAAAATGATTTTTATCTCAGGGAAGAAGGGTGTATAGTAAGGGCTCTCAACATGGTCTCAGTGGTGATCTTTATGCAAATGGATAGCATCTTAGGGGTGAATACTTCCTTATTATGGCTAACTAACCCTCAGAATAGATTTAGTACAACAAGGTTAAGGCTTAACTTAATCCATCATTTGGTAGCCTTTCCAGTGGCTGGGACTAGAACAACTATGGGGGTCATTCTAACCCTGGCGGTAAAAACCGCCAGGGCGAATGACCGCGGTAGCACCGCCAACAGGCTGGCGGTGCACCGCTGGGCATTCTGACCGCGGCGGTTCAGCCGCGGCCAGAAACGGAAAGTCGGCGGTGTCCCGCCGACTTTCCGCTGCCCTTGAGAATCCTCCATGGCGGCGGAGCGCGCTCCGCCGCCATGGGGATTCTGACACCCCCTACCGCCATCCTGTTCCTGGCGGGTCTCCCGCCAGGAACAGGATGGCGGTAGGGGGTGCCGCGGGGCCCCTGGGGGCCCCTGCAGTGCCCATGCCAATAGCATGGGCACTGCAGGGGCCCCTGTAAGAGGGCCCCAAAAGGAATTTCAGTGTCTGCCTAGCAGACACTGAAATTCGCGACGGGTGCTACTGCACCCGTCGCACTCCAGCAACTCCGCCGGCTCCATTCGGAGCCGGCTTCATCGTTGCTGGGTCTTTCCCGCTGTGCTGGCGGGCGGCCTTTTGGCGGTCGCCCGCCAGCACAGCGGGAAAGCCAGAATGGCCGCCGCGGTCTTGTGACCGCGGTGCGGTCATTTGGCGGTAACCGCATGGCGGGCGGCGACCGCCGCGGTTAGAATCACCGCCTATATGTTCCTGTTGTCCATGTGATAAAACTTCAACCCAGTCTACAGTTCATTTTATGCCCTTTTGCAAGTTGTACCCTGTGTGTCGGGCTCGTTTTCTCTGCCCTATTTGTAAACAGATGCCCTTTTCAACATAAATAGACAGTCTCAGATATGTGCAGTCTGCTGTTTTACAAGAAACCCGCTATGCTGTTGTGAGCTTTATTAGATCGGCCATAATGAAGGGAGGGCATAGGGGATCGAGATCTGACTTTTTAAAATGTCTTATTTATACACATATGTGTTATTGTCTAGAATAATTGCACATTGCACCTTAGGTTGTTGGAACCAGAAGTATTTTTTGATGAGTGGATCTGGCCAAAAATTGTATTTTTAATGTTGTTAACGTTGCACTATTTTTTATATATATGTGCCAGTGTTTAAAAGTACACTGCGCTTTACGTAGATGAGATCGGAAATGTATTAATTTACAATACGATTCTGCTAAAATGTGTTGTTGAATGATGTTTAAGCTGGTCTTGAGGTAACATTTTAGGAAGGTCTCTTGCTATTTTTTCTAAGTTACACGGAAGCCAATGGCTGCAATTGCTCTTATCATCTGCCATGGGACATATTTTGTATGTAATGGTGTTTTTACTGTACTTTTATGGTCTAAATTTAGACCGAATAAAGATATCCTTGACTTAACTTGACTTGACTACTTGTTAAAGCTTTTACTGTTTTTCAAACTGGCTTAGTAATTGTATAGTGTTGGGCTCTTTATTTGAAATTAACAATTTTAAATTGTTGCCATTGCTTGAAGTTAAGACACTTCTCCAAGTGGTGTTTGCTTTTGTACCCTAGCTACCATGGGGTGTGCAGAGATGCTTTTAGAGCTATGTGTTGGCCTAACCACAGTGGATGAATTAAATTGCCAGGGACACCACCTCCTAAATTATCAGCTTCATTCCTTACAGCTATGTCTTAACTGTCTACGAACATTGCCCTGTGAGACAACATGCTTATATAATAGGCATATTAGAATATGTATGCACTTTAAAGGCTGTGATCATAGCAAGGGGTACAACACAATAGCTAATCAGTTTCCGTTAACATTCTTTCTGCCCACAACCACTATTAATGCTAAATCCTCCTGTGCACAACCAATGGCCAAGGCATGCCTTTTTTCAAAATTGCACTGTCATTTTTTTATTTTTAAGATTCATGTTTCCAAGGGTGGATTTGTGAGTCCTGAGATGCTATAGGAGAGACTGCATAATTTATGGAGGGTGCAGGATCTGAAAATCCCTGTAACAATGCACATTTTCTTTTTGTATGCCAGGTGGGTTCATTTGCCATCCTCCCCCAAATCCCTCCACATGCAAACCTCGGGCTTGCAGGTCAGGGATGCCCACTCTTGTTCTTTATGCTTTATTGTTTATTTTTCCCAATGTTTTGCTTGTGCCGTTTTGCAAAATTAATCAGATTGCTGCAGATTTCTGAATGAAAGATTTCTGTGGGAGTTAAAATGGCCCAATAATATATTCCAGTTACAGAAATGTTCTAATAAACACATATTTTTGATCACACTAGTGTGAAATTGGCATCAGAAAAATCAGTGTTTTCTGCCTCACAGATTGCTTGTTACAATGAATTACAAGGAAACAACTCTCCTGATAGTCCAGATGTCCTTACTGTGATTTTGCCATACTAAACAAATGTAACCCTGTGTATTGGTTTCTGTTAAGCACATAGAGGCGTATTTACAAACCATGTTGCGTCACTCTTGCACCACATAGTGTGGTGCAGAGTGACACAACTCAAACAAGCATTTGCAATGTAATGGACTGCGCGTTTACTCACGTTAGAGCTATTAGCATTGTTAATTCCTAATTGGACTTTTCTTTCCACATAAATTGAAAATGAAAAGTAAAACAGCTGACATAAGCAAGCTGATTCAATACACCATGGCCCCCATGAGCATGAAGGAGATACACAAAAGGAAAAAGAAGTTTGCTTGCATTCAAACGTATAGGCAAACATGCAATTATCAAAGTAACAGGGTTGATGGCCAAGGCGGTAACAAAACTGCACCAAGGAGGGACAAACATAAAGCATTTACCAATGATAACAAAGGATTTTTGAAAGGCAAGCCCATGAACGAGTCATAGTGATGGGCCTAGTTAAAAGCTCACAGTTAGATTACAGCAGGACAGAGCACTTGCATGCTTGACCTAAAATGAGATTTATGAAGCCAGGCAGGGGCACTTTGTATGGCCCTGAGTGACTTCATATAACTCAAGTAAAGCAACGCAGCACAATTCACTGCATTGCGTTACTCTGTCTTGGGGTGGCATTCCATGGGTGTTGAATGGGTGTTTCAGTACAATTCCCATGGATTTTGATGCATTTATCAGGTTTGCCAAAAATGGTAAACCTGGAAATCTGCCAAAATGCCACGCCTTCCCAAGGGAGGCCTAGTGAGGAGAAATACCTCCTCTTTCTATTTGTGCTGCAGGTCAAAAAGAGGTATATACCTCAGAGGATTGCTTTTGTGCAGGAAGGTGCATTAGGTAAGGGTCGCTCCCCTGGGGGGCAAATTGTATTTAGACGGAACGTGGGACGTGGGGCAAATTTATTTTAGGCCATTTCTGCCCCCTCTGGGGGCAGATCGGCCTATAGTTATTAGGCTGATCTGCCCCGAGGGGGGCAGAAACCTCTAGGCGCCAGGGCTAAAAAAATAATTGAGTTTTTTTGTTTGTTTGTTTTTTTAGAGATGGGGAGCGACCCCTTAGGCAAGGGTCACTCCCCTGGGGAGCAAATTGTAGTTAGACCATTTCTGCCCCCTCGGCCGATTTTAGGTCAATCTGCCTCCAACGGGGGCAGAAACCACTAGGCACCGGGGATCTTTTTTTTTGCGCTAATGTCACGCAAGGGGAGCGACCCCGTAGGCAAGGGTCTCTCCCCAGGAGGGTGGGGGGGTGGGGGCAGGGTGGCAAATATATTTTAGGCCATTTCTGCCCCCCCCCAAGGGCAGATCGGCCTATTGTTATTAGGCCGATCTGCACCCGGGGGGCAGAAGCCTCTAGGTGCCAGGGATACATTTTGGGGGGATTTTTTTTGTTTGTTTTGTTTTGTTTTTTAGAGGTGGGGAGCGACCCCCTTAGGCAAAGGTCGCTTCCCGGGGGAGGGGGCAAATTTGTTTTAGGCCTTTTCTGCCCCCTCTGGGGGCAGATCGGCCTATTGTTATTAGGCCGATCTGCCCCCATGTGTGGCAGAAACCTGTAGGCGCCAGGGATGAAAAAACATTCTTTTCTTTTTTGTATTGTTTTTTAGAGGTGGGGAGCGACCCCTTAGTCAAGGGTCGCTCCCCTGGGGGGCAAATTGTATTTAGACCATTTCTGGGGGCAGATCGGACGATTTTTGTTAGGCCAATCTGCCCCGATGGGGGCAGAAACCACTTAGGCACCAGGGATTGGTGTGTGTGTATGCGTGTGTTTTCTTTAGGGGGGCAGCCCCTTGGGTAAGGGTCGCTCCCCATGGGGCCACATTACTGTTGGCCATATCTGCCCCACTTTGTTCCCCCTCAATATCGACATGTTTTTGGCTCTTCCCTTTCACAAGCACTTGGCCCACCTACACAAATGAGGTATCATTTTTACCGGGAGACTGAGGGGAACATTGGGTGGTATGAAATGTGTCCCAGTGCGGTGATCCCAGGCAGAAATGTGGGAAAATTTTGATTTTTTAGCTAAATTTGAGGTTTGCTGAGGATTCTGGGTAAGAAAACATTGGGGGATCCACGCAAGTCACACCTCACTGGACTCCCTCAGGTGTCTAGTTTTCAGAAATGTCTGGGTTTAGTAGGTTTCCCTAGAAGGCTGCTTAGCCCAGGACCAAAAAATGCAGGTGCCCCCCTGCAAAAACAGGTAGTTTTGTATTTGATAATTTTGATGTGTCCAGATTGTGTTTTGGGGCATTTCCTTTCGTGGGCAGTAGGCCCACCCACAAAAGTGTGGTACCATTTTTATCGGGAGACTTGGGGGAACGCTGGGTGGAAGGAAATGTGTGGCTCCTCTCTGATTCCAGAACTTTCTGGCACCGAAATGAGAGGAAAAAAGTGTCTTTTTGGCCAAATTTTGAGGTTTGCAAAGGATTCTGGGTAACAGAACCTGGTCAGAGCCCCACAAGTCACCCCATCTTGGATTCCTCTCGGTGTCTAGTTTTCAAAACTGCGCAGGTTTGCTATGTTTCCCTAGGTGCCGGCTGAGCTAGAGGCCAAAATCCACAGATAGGCACTTTACAAAAAACAGCTCTGTTTTCTTTGTGAAAATGTGATGTGTCCACATTGTGTTTTGGGACATTTCCTGTCTGAGGTGCTAGGCCTATCCATGCAAGTGAGGTACCATTTGTATAGGGAGACGTGGGGGAACACAGAATAGCAAAACAAGTGTTTTTGCCCCTTGTCTTTCTCTACATTTTTTCCTTCCAAATCGAAGACAGTGTGTAAAAAAGACGTCTATTTGAGAAATGGCCTGTAATTCACATGCTAGTATGGGCACCCCGGAATTCAGAGATGTGCAAATAACCACTGCTTCTCAACACCTTATCTTGTGGCCATTTTGGAAATACAAAGGTTTTCTTGATACCTATTTTTCACTTTTTATATTTCAGCAAATGAATTGCTGTATACCCGGTATAGAATATAAACCATTGCAAGGTGCAGCTCATTTATTGGCTCTGGGTACCTAGGGTTCTTGATGAACCTACAAGCCCTTCATATCCCCGCAACCAGAAGAGTCCAGCGGGCGTAACGGTATATTGCTTTCAAAAATCTGACATCGCAGGATAAAGTTACAGAGTAAAACGTGGAGAAAAGTGGCTGTTTTTTTCACCTCAATTTCAATATTTTTTATTTCAGCTGTTATTTTCTGTAGGAAACACTAGTTGGATCTACACATATGACCCCTTGCTGAATTCGGATTTTTGTCTACTTTTCAGAAATGTTTAGCTTTCTGGGATCCACCATTGGTTTCTCACCCATTTCGGTCACTAACTGGAAGGAGGCTGAAAGCACAAAAAATAGTAAAAATGGGGTATGTCCCAGTAAAATGTCAAAATTGTATTGAAAAATTGGGTTTTCTAATTCAAGTCTGCCTGTTCCTGAAAGCTGGGAAGATGGTGATCTTGCCATCGCAAACCCTTTGCTGATGCCATTTTCAGGGAAAAAAACACGAGCCGCCTTCTGCAGCCCTTTTTTCCCATTTGTTTGACAAAAAAACAACATTTATAATGTATTTTGTCTAATTTCTTTGCTCCTTCAGGGGAACCCACAAAGTCTGGGTACCTCTAGAATCCCTAGGATGTTGGAAAAAAAAGGACGCAAATTTGGCGTGGGTAGCTTATGTGAACAAAAAGTTATGAGGGCCTAAGCGCCAACTGCCCCAAATAGTCAAAAAAAAGGCTTGGCACAGGAGGGGGGAGGCCTGGCAGCAAAGGGGTTAAGGAGGAGGGTGCTTTCTGTCAATGTCTTCAGCTGTGGAATGCCGTCAGCATCAGCTCGGAAACATAAGTTGTTCAAAAACATCAAAGTCAGCTTTTAGAAGTCTCTCCTTATTCCCCTCGCCCTTACCGGGCCTCACCTTCAGATGTATAGAATTTCATAGATTTGTGTTATGGAAGTATGTTGGTCCTTTGTCACCCTTCATATTCCTTCCTTCCATTCTATTTACTGTCCTTCCTCCCTCCTTTCTTTTTTACTCTTCCGCCATATCTTCGCCCTTACCTTCTTTCCTGCGCCCCGACGCCCGTTCATGTGTTCATACGTGCATTCGTTCATTAATTCATTCATTAATAAATATCACGTAAAATGAACTACCGGATTGGATACTCGTTCTTTTTCCCCAAACGTGAATTTACGCTGCCTCGGTTAGAAAAAATAATAATTTACCGCGTTAATACAAATTGCTCCATTATAATCGGAGCACTCAACAGCTGCTCGCTATTTGTCTTCTGTATATTATCATGTCATTCACGTCTATCTGGACGAGCATTTATAAACATTTATCTCTGGAACTCCAACCACTGAATTAATTTTTGAGGCTCAAATTAGCCGAAACTGATTTAGTAAACCTTGTTTTGTCCACAACTCCTACATGCGCGCGCTACGACAAGCTGCTTGGACGTGAATTTCTCGGGTTATATTGACTCTGAAATGCATCTCGTTTTCGTTATCTCATCCTCACCCAGATAATTATTAGTCTCCATCTTCCGTTTTACGATATTTTCAGCAAATAATTACAGTTTTATAATGCATTTTTCAAATCATAATTACATTTTTTCCTTACATATGAATATCATAATTAGATTGGAAAAAAGGCAGACAAAATGCTGATCGCTTCGAAGAGATTGATAGGCTGGCAACACACCAATGAGGACCCTCGAAGGTTCACACACACCGAAGGCCTTCACTGCCGTTTTATCAGAAAAAAAAAGCCTGAAGCATTAGTTCCACATGAAAAGGTCAACAAACTGCACAGCCGATTTCTAAGCATTATTTTTTCATCTTCGCCTGTGACGGCCTTCCTTTTATCCCAGCGTGAACTCACAGGACAAATGCTTGTAACTCTGTGACATGTGGGCAAACTGTACCCTTCCTACATATCAGTTTTTTGGCTACATCTATTTTTTGCATCGCTCAAGTATCATATTACTTATATAGCGCTGGGCTGCTTCATGAGACCCACCAGATGGAGACACAACAGAACATGCGGGGAAGTATCCACTAGTTGGATCGAGCCTGGGCCTGTAGAGAGCCACCCGGGCTCTCCTATAGAATGTTGCCAGGTGAGGGTGATGAAGCAGAAAATGAAGGTTTTGATTTATTAACGCTTAAACGTAGTGCTGAAATAATCATGTGTGACATTAACCGAATTAATAAAGATTGTACGGGGACAAAATGTGCCCTCAGAGTAGTTTGCCAACATTTATACGCGTGTTTTATATAACGTGGTGAATTAGAATTACACTAATCCGACATAATCATAAACGTGTGCTACGATTTGCTTGTTTGAAATGTTTTAGCTTAGCATTACTTTAGCGGAGGCTTTGGCCTAGTTGCCTGGTCTCACGGTTTAGATGCTCGTATTTTTCCACTGTGCTAATAAACGTGTATTCTTACTTGAAGCTGTACTTTTCCACAGAAACTGTTCACATGCTTATCTTAAAGTTAGTGCCAGCCTGGCATATTTTCTCTTTAATTCAAGGTCGACTTGCAGGTGCGGACAATGGAGGCTCTGAGAGTAAGCTAATTGGGAGACAATGTTGCGATTTGCGTACCCATCTCCAAGGATAATGTATGCTTAAGTAAAAGCTTGAGAACTGTCGTTTTTGATTGGTCAATTTGAAGCTAACCTATGAACCCTCCAATGGAGACCCTACAGGACTTGAACTGTCGTCTATAAAAACCAGGTGCACGAGGAGAAAGTAGCCATTACCAGCTCGATACCCGCCATTTTGCAGACTTCGTAGCTATTATGGCCCACTTTGCTGCGACGCCATTTTGAGAGACTTTGATGCTTTCTCTAATCGAGAGAAAGAGACTTTAAATGATTCTTGCTCTAGAGACTTTAACTTTGATTTGATCCCTTTGCATGAAGTAGTAGTTTTACCTTGCCGCCGTGAGGCAATTGCCCCGTCCACCCCTGCCCCTTAGTCCCGTCCTATGCCGATCGAAACGGTACCCATGATGACCGAAGAACGGTACCTGTGAGACGAAGACTTCCTTGTATGCTGATCGTAATTGGTAAATATGAAAGGAAATTGTAAAATAGCATTGTGTTTCTTTTAGGTAACCAACTGCTGATTTTGGTAAGAGCCCTAGTTAGGAGTTTTTTCTAAATTAATGTTGCTAAATTGTTTTGCATGAAGTCCCACATGCAGATGCTAATTTGAGGTTAGACGAGGATTCCATATGTCGCACGATGCAATTTGAGATCTTGTTATGCTGACTAAATGTATGCCATTAGTTCATTACAGATTATCGTATTAGTGATTTGCATTGCCATTATCGAATGCCTTGTGATTCAAATGCTTCATAGATTACACTTGTTTCGACGTTATGGACAGCTATTAATGTTCATATACGTTTATCATTTGGTGTTGAGAAACATTTATATTGTGCTAGCTTTGTTAATATAGGGAATAAAATTCACTAACTTTGCAATAAACTGGTGTGGTTATTCCTGACTGAAAGGTCAGGGTTCGCCGAAATGTATTCTGGATTAATTGTAAAGTGTTATGTCGTTCAAGGTGTTGCTTATGTTCGTTATTGATTATTGATTTGATGCGACTGATCGATATAAGAGTACAGAGGGTTCCCACTAAGTCAAAAGATTCATCGGCCTAAAGAGCGTCCAAAACAGGTAAAATTATTAGTACGGACCGCTCTATCAGTAGATGGTAGCAGAGGACGGTTACGTCTTTTGGGACCCTGTACTATTAAAATACATGGTGTCGAATTAACGGTTACGCATTTTGAGACCCCATTCGAGAGGTTGAATTAGATTTTTCTTGGATAAAACGGATTGACAAGATGATGATGGGCTAGGTCCACCGCGATTTTCCCGGGATCTCGGAGCTTGCGAATGGAGAGAACGGAGGTGTGGAATCAGCGCTGGCGGTACTAGTGATGGTATGAGTGAAGTTAGGGTTTTGCGCTTGCACAGCTTATTGCTGCAGGGTGTGTGAAAAGGTTGCGAGGGTTTTCTTTTAAGGATAGCGGAGGTGCGACTCCGAGTGTAGAAGTAGAGAAGTCGTCGAACTTCATGGAGATAGCGGAGGTGCGGCTCCGAGTACGAGAGTAGGGAAGTCGTCGAACTTCATATGCGTCTGGCGCTTTGTGCATAAAAAGGTCCACGTGGTTGTTGTTGTTGAGACGGGCCCTGCGAGGTCAAGAGACTCCAGAGTATGTTGATCCATGTTGTGGTCTGGGCGGTTTAATAGGTTGATCGGGCGTGGTCAACAAGTCGGTACGTGTGTTAGGGAGTGAAAGAAACTTCGACTTCGGGCTTTGACAAAGATTCTAAGTGCACTAGAACAGATCATTGACAAGTTGAGAGTAAGTCTGCGGGTCAGATTTGCTTGCGAATGTGGGGACTGAGAAAGACGGAATAGCGGCCAGAGGCTAGTGAAAAGTCCCGAGGCTAGTGAAAGGTCCCTAAGGTCCTGAAGCGACTGTGTTACCCTTCCTGTAGTAAACCAACAGATCTGTTTTATTTTTTGGTAGCTCGCAATATATGCAGAAGTTGTTACGAGAGGAGGTGAGTGAAGGAAGACTAGCCGCGAGGCTTTGTCAGCCGCAGTGTGTATGAGTGTGACGTCACTAAGAGCCGCGCTGGGATAGGTAGGTTGAAGAGAAGGGTCGCGCACGGATTGGACGCAGTCCGTGGGACTCGATTGGAAGGGGAAAGGCAGGTGAAGAGTATTCCGGGAATTAAAGTCACCTATCGATTACAAATTTTGTGGAATTAAAGTTACCTATTGATTATAAACTTGGTTAAATAAAAGACGAGAAAATAAAATTCTTTAAAGCGTTTAGGAGTGCGATGAAGGGGGAGTCTTACATTAAAGCGAGCGTAGGAGAAGAGACGCCGCCCGAGGGTACACCAGCTTACATTGTAATGGAAGAGAAGGGGGTAGCTCCGTGCCTTTGGCTAAAACAATGGCACAAGTTGACAGAAAAACATGGGAGCGTAGCGTTCCCGATACATGGGACATTCAATATAAGGATTCTAGAGAATTTGAGATTCACGATGTATGACATGAAGGTGCCTCCAAGGCCAGCACAGTTTGAGGCTCTAGCAATTTGGGAACTAATGGCCAGACAGCAACAGCAAAAGAAGTTCGAGACCAGGATGAGGAAGGTAGAAAAGACACTAGCGGATGCTAGGTGGGATAATGCACAGAAGGTGTGGAGGTCAGATGTATTGCAGGGGATAAAATTGTTCCCCGCAATTACTAAGGAAGGAGAAGAGACAGGTAAGAAAGCTACCTGTAAGACAGACAGAAAGTGTTCCAAGGATAGAGAGGACGAGGAAAAGTTGAGAAGAGAAGAGGAGTTAGAGGATGAGGAGTTGATAATGCAATTGTTGAACGACCGTCCACCACCTTATGCGGAGAATGGACAAGGTCCAAGTACCAGTTCTGCCCCTCCGGCACCGGTACAGAACAATGAAACTCAGAGTTCAGGAGCGTCATCGGGATCAAAGGACCCGAGTCTGCTGTTCACCCCGCAGATACCGCAGGTTAGGAGAATATATCCAGATGTGCCCGTGTTGAAACCAGCAGAAAGTTATCAGCCGCAGATGCCAGGGTACTACAGTAGTGATAACGGTGCAGGAATGATTCTAGATCCAACCGTAAGGGGAGTACAGACTGGTTACAACCCAACAATGGCACAAGCTGAATCAACTCAGTTTTTGATGCCTCAAAAGCAGATGCAGGGAGGAAATGCACATGCTCAAATGACGGGGAGCCAGATGGGCATGCCGGCAGTGATGACCCATGGTGTGGGAATGAACATGCCACAGAACATGGGGAATGGACAGAACCCAGACGCGATATCCTTACCCATTACTGTAGGTCCAGCGGTACCTCTGTATAGTCAGCCTAATTCGGGTCTGAACAGTCAGGGATCAATGCTGCAGAATGGGACAGAAAGAAGGTGCATAGAAAACACTCCAGGGATAACTCCGATAGCGGCTCAGCCAACTGGGTCTGGATCCTTGATGGAGTTTAGTCCCATATGTGCTCAGTCAACACTGGTGAGGTCAAGCCCCCCACTGATAATACCTCTCACATCGAACACTGAAAAGCTGCCGCAGCCATCAATGGCAGTCGATGTGAACGCTACCCTGATGGGGGTGAATGCGCAACAGCTGACACAGTGGTTCAACAGTCTGAATTCTACACAAAGTTCAGCTAGTGGGAAAGGAGAAGACTATATGAATAGGGTCAGGTTGAACATAGAAGCACAAGAATTGGTGGAAGGGACTATGGGTGTGAACAGGTTAGAGTCCTACACGGAAGAAGAGCTGAGGTATCTATGTCCCAGGATTACGAAGGAAGTGAACAAGATACATAAGAGCTTGCAGGAAGCAGCTGACAGAAACGGGGTTGACATAGACAAGACGAAACACTTGAGCAGGAGCTATAGGCTAGATTTTGGGACCACAGATTTTGAACACATGAGGTCAGCAGGCATGAAGACACACCTTAAAGAATTGCTGCAGAGTGCACAAGTGTGGAGGTGCTTAGACAAATGGGAAAGCAGATGGGTAAAGAGGAAGGACAAGAGGAGGGACAGTGCTACAGAGAACAATGAGAAAAGACCGCAGAGTAGTGATACAGTAACAATGCTACCAATGAGGGGGACAGCAGGAGGAAAATTAGTACATGTACCATGGCACAGAAGCGACATTCAGTCCTTTACGGACGATTTTCCCAAACTAAGAGAGAAGCCGATTGAATGGTATCAGCAGACTGATAGGTTTGTGAAGCTTGCAAAATGTCTCTGGGAAGACCTGAACACTCTCTTTGAGATTGTGGTTCCGGCAGATTTGTGGGAGGATTGCAAAAGAGCTGTAGGTTGGCCGACAAGTGAACCATTAAGGGACAGGGAGACAGGTGCACCATCACCTTTGGTGATGAGCTTGTACTATAAGGTGATTGAGCATTTGAAAACGAAGGTACCCGCGAAGAACGTGGATTGGCAGAAGATTGACCGAACTGCCCAAGAGACTAAAGAATCGATTCATAGTTACTATGAGAGGTTGTTGAAGGCGTTCAAGAATTACAGTGGCACGGAAACAATAGAGGCGAAGGACATGCTCCATTTTGTCTTCAGATTTGTGGAAGGGCTGAGGCCAGAGATAAGTCAGATGATAAAGTCACATTTGATTTGCTGGCAGTCTAAACCGATTGACGAAGTCTTGACTTATGCGAAATACTGTAGCGACGAAATTGAAGTGAAACAGAAAAAGCTGAAAGAGAAGGTGATGATGATGCAGCTTAAGGCAGCTCAAACAGGTTTGCCAGGTCTACAAGGTTTGCAAGGTTTGCAAGGGATGCAAGGGTTCCAACAGCAGGTACCACAACCGCAGTTGCAGTTGCAGGGAAACATGGCGTTTCAGCCACAGGCCAGAGGCAGAGGCAGAGGAGGTTTTGTGAATAATGGTCCGGATTTGAACACTGTTGTGACGGGTGTGCAGGCAATGAAGAAGGTGATGCCGTGTCACGTGTGCGGAATCGTAGGTCATTGGAAACGCGAGTGCCCAATGGTGGTGCAGGAAGGTGCAGGTGTAGGTGCAGGTGTAGGTGCAGGTGCAGGTGTAGGTGTTGGTCAGCAAAACAATGATGTCAATGCATTTCAGACAATGAGGGGACCGAAATTGAGAGGTCCAAGCCCAAATTTTCAGACTGTAATCAATTGCAGGGATTACAACCTATGCAGCCGCAGCAGATGCAGATGCCTCGTATGCAGATGACGCAAATGCAGCCAATGCAACAGCAGTTACCTATGGTACCTAATCAGCAAATGCAAATACCCTTGGCACCAATGAGTCAGCAGCAAGTGATGGTTCCTCCACAGGTCTCGGGTCAGGTAATGAGTACAAACAGCACCGTACAACAGTTCCCATTACACAGTGAGAGTGGAATAAACAACGTATGGGAGAGTGAAAGTTCAGGAGAAGAAGGAGATTGTGTGCTTGCGGCATCCTTGGAAGTTGATCAAAGGGGTCCGTACGTAGAGGGAAGAGTAATGGGTCATTGTGTCTCGTTCTTGGTTGACACGGGAGCCACACGTTCAACAGTCAAGAGTAGTGAAGTTCCAAATTTGCCACTCTCAGGGAGGACAGTTCAAGTGGTGGGAGTAGCAAACAGACATCTGACGAACCCGATAACAGATCCGGTACCAGTCAACATTGGTAACTATCAAGGGGTACATCAGTTTGTGGTGTGTGACTCAAGCCCGATAGCACTGTTAGGAAGAGACCTATTGTGTAAATTGGGTTGTTCGATAATGTGTTCAAACGAAGGAATAACAATACAAACGAGCAATGATGGGGAAGAAGAGGACAGTGTAGAGGGGGATGAGATGGAAACAGTCGACGAAGAGTATCCTCTGATTTGTCTTTTCCCGATGATAACTGAAGAAGACATCCCAGCTGAATTAAGGGAAACGGTCGGAAAGGAAGTGTGGGACATGACAGGGAAAGAGGTGGGATTGATGAAAGGAGTGGAACCAGTAAAAGTGATGGTAAAGCCCAATGCGATCTTTCCCCAGACCCCACAATACCACATGCCACAAGATACTCTCATGAAAGTTGCTCAACTCATTGACGAATTTGTAAAGCAGGGGGTACTGAGAGAAGTGTTAAGCAGCCCATGTAATTCACCGATAATGGGACTAATAAAGCCAAGTGGGAAAGTCCGACTCGTGCAGGATTTGAGGAAAATAAATGACATCATAATAAAGTGCTGCCCTGTCGTGCCGAATCCAGCTGTGATAATGTTTCAAGTTCCTTGCGATGCTGAATGGTTCTCAGTCATCCATTTGTCACAGGCATTCTTTTCTGTGCCTCTTCATGAGGACAGCCAATTCCTCTTTTGTTTCAAATTCCTAGACAGAGTGTACAGTTGGTGTCGAATTCCTCAAGGGTTTTCTGAATCACCGTCAATATTCAATCAGATTCTAAAGAAAGACCTGGAAGCATTAGAATTGCCATTCGAGTCAATTCTAGTACAGTACATTGATGACTTACTGGTTGCATCAAAGACAGAAAGTGGCTGCACAGCCGATACCATTGCTCTGTTGAACCATTTGGGAAGGAATGGACATAAGGTGTCTCCTTCCAAATTACAGTTCTGTCAGAAGAAAGTGAAATACTTGGGTCACCAAATAGAGAAAGGGTCACGGAGAATAATGAAGGAAAGAATTACAAGTATACTCCAAATGAGTCCACCAAAGACAAGGAAGGAGGTGAGGAAGTTTTTGGGAATGGTGGGATATTGTCGCCAGTGGATTCCCAACTTTTCGTCCCTAGCGAAGCCCCTACTGAAATTGACCCAAAAGGATGCCTTGGATGAAATTGAGCTGAAAGGAGACGAGATGGATGCTTTTGTTGAACTAAAGGAATGTATGTGCAGGGCTCCAGCTTTAGGTATTCCTGATTACACGAAGCCTTTCACATTGTTTTGTCATGAACGTGATGCATGCTCTTTGTCTGTCTTGACCCAAGCCCATGGTGGCGTAAACAGACCAGTAGCGTATTTTTCAGCTACTTTGGATCCGGTTGCAGCAGCACTCCCAGGGTGTTTGCGCGCCGTAGCAGCAGTTGGTATCAGCCTCACTCAGAGTGAAGGAATAGTGATGGGACACCCAGTAACAGTCATGGTCCCTCACTCAGTTGAGATACTTTTGACCCGCTCCCGAACGCAACACATGACCGGAGCAAGACTCACAAGGTATGAAACGATAATTCTGGGTTCACCGAATGTGCAGCTGAAAAGGTGCACTACGTTGAATCCAGCAACCTTGCTTCCTGGAGAAAATGCTGAAATTGAGAACGCTGAAGACGTCGAGCATGACTGCCTTCAGGTGACTGAATTTTGCACAAAACCTCGACCTGACATTAAGGATACCAAGCTTGATGAAAATGACCAAATTCTTTTTGTTGATGGTTCATGTCTAAGAGATGGGATGGGGATTTTGAAAGCAGGATATGCTGTATGTACTGTAACAGGTGTCTTGGAAGCGGGATGGCTTCAAGGAGTCTATTCTGCACAAGTAGCAGAACTTGTAGCCCTTACCAGAGCATGTCAACTGTCTGCATTGATGAAAGTCACCATTTACACTGATAGTCAATACGGGTTTGGGATTGTGCATGACTTTGGACAACTATGGTCACAGAGAGGGTTCCTGACTTCTTCAGGATCTCCAGTAAAGAACGGGGAAAGAATAAGGGAATTGTTACATGCCATTCAAGTGCCAGCTGAAGTTGCAGTGGTAAAGTGCAGTGCTCACACGAAAGGACAGGACTATGTTTCTCTGGGAAATGCATATGCGGATCAAGTCGCAAGATTTTGTGCCTTGAACTGTATATTACTAAGGGATGATTGGAATACGATAAATGAGCCAGAACTCGAACCGGCTGAAGCATTTGCCTTGAAGGTTGTAGATACGATAGATGAACTGAAAGCATTGCAAAATAATGTCAGGGACGATGAAAGAGATTCCTGGATTAAATCACAATGTATAAAGAGACAAGATGAGTTATGGGTTTCACATGAGGGAAAATTTGTTTTGCCAAATAGTCTCTTATCACAGCTTGCGCGGTTCTATCATGGGCAGGCTCACCTAGGGAGAGATGCCATGATAAGGCTGTTCAAAACTGATTGGTTTAACCCCAGATTTCGTCAAGCTGCAGAAGCAGTTTGCCATCGATGTGTCACTTGCCAGCAGATGAACCCAGGAAAGGGAACAATTGTGAACGCGAGTCACATTGGTAGGGCAAGCGGACCTTTTAGTCGAATGCAGATGGATTTCATTGAGATGCCTGTGCATGGGGGTCTGAAATATGTGCTGGTGATTGTGTGCATTTTTAGTCACTGGATTGAGGCATACCCTACACGTAGAAATGACAGCCTTACAGTTGCCAAGCTATTGTTGAGGGAGTTAATACCACGTTTCGGATTCCCGATCTCTTTAGAATCAGATAGGGGAAGTCACTTCAATAACGAGGTGATAAAGTTACTTTGCGAAGCACTGAACATTGAGCAAAAGCTGCACTGTAGCTATCGCCCTGAAGCATCAGGACTGGTGGAGCAGATGAATGGTACGCTGAAATCGAGAATGGCAAAAATATGTGCATCGACAAATTTGAAGTGGCCTGACGCATTGCCCTTAGTGCTAATGTCAATGAGAAACACTCCTGATAGAAAGACTGGATTGTCTCCGCATGAAATTCTCATGGGCAGGGCTATGAGACTTCCTGCAGTTCCCGCAAACATGCTTTTGAATATTACGGATGATATGGTGTTAGACTACTGCAAAGGACTGGCTGACGTGGTTCGCTCTTTCTCTCACCAGGTGGAAGCGACCACCTTGCCACCGATCCAAGGTCCAGGACACGCACTGAAAGCAGGTGACTGGGTTGTGATAAAGAAGCACGTGAGAAAATCGTGTCTGGAACCCCGTTGGAAAGGCCCTTTCCAAGTGATCCTGACGACAACTACCGCCGTGAAGTGTGCGGGGGTTCCCAACTGGATTCACGCCAGTCACACAAAGAAGGTGTTGTGTCCCACAGATGAGGAAGTTGAAGCGCTGAAACTACCAGTGCCTGATAAAGCAGTGCCGAGTGCTGAGACAGAACAGAAGCGAACTGAAAGCGAACAAGCAGTAGTAGGAGAGAAGGAAATATTATTGGAGGGCGAAGAGTCTGACTCACTTGGGGAAGACCAAGGAGAAAGTTCAGACAGCGACGAAGAAGCTGCAGGTGACAAAGAGCCTGAAGCAGCCGAGGGTAGCAAAAAGCCTGAAGCAGCTGAAGGTGACAAAGAACCTGAAGCAGCTGAAAGTGATACAGAGCCTGAAGAAAGTAACGGTGACGAAGGGCTCGAAAAAGGTGAAAAAGCAGGAGAGCCTGATCAGAGGAGGGCTTTCCCAGAAGCAGACGACACAGAAAAAGAAAAGGAGAACGTGATCGATTCCCCGGAAGAAGGAGGGAACGAGGCAGAACAGAACGAAAGAGTTCAAGCCTCTACAGAAAAGATCGCAGGTCCATCAAATGGACATGGTGCAAAGATAAGACTGAGTATCTCACCAATAAAAGAAAAGGGTAAAGAAAGTTTGAACGAGGGAGGAAGGCCGAAAGTGAAAGAGAAAATGAAAGGAAGTGACTGTATTGGAACAATCGTCAAGTGAAGAAAAAGACTTGACAAAAGAGGAAAGTACCAGCGAAACAGAATCGAAAAGAGAAGCAAAATTGAAAAGGAAAAGGATACCAAACAGGAGGTATTCCGGTCCTGAATGGGCATACGCAGTCAATGATGATTGGACTGACGAGTTTGTATCTCTAAGCATCGAGAACGAAGAAGAAGAAGAGATACCAATAGAAAAGAAAAGTTTCATAGACTCTGTCGATTGAAAGAGTAAATGATATTGCTTGCTACACTATAACGTGAAAGAAACAACCAGCTGAGACATTGTTAAACCGGATGAGACATTTGCTAAACTGATAAAGACTGAGTTATTGCCGAATTGAGACAAATGCTGCTAACCGATAAGTGACTGGCCTTTTGGAGAAGACGGTGTGAACATTGCGCTCGTTCAGCTTTGTAACTGAATTGCTAAATAGTTTCATTTATAAGTGCTTCTAGCTCTCTGATTCTATACAGATCATGACGCAAAACAATAGAAAGAAATATTGTAAATACGTGTGTATAGGCTTGGTAGTAACATGTGTAATAATAATAATGGCAATTGTGTTTGGAATGCATGGGAAGGGTGAGAATGAGACTATTGCTGCTTCTACCATTGCTCCTGTTACTGTCACTGAACTAACCCCATTGAAAAGACTAGCATTGGATGAGAGGCTCTTGCACGATAAGAAAGAGCTTTCGTATAACGTTTTCTATCGCTTACTAACAGAGTATGTTGAAACTATGGATGCGAAGGATTGTTATGTGTGTACACAGATACCGACATCAGTAAAGGAAGGGGTGACTTATCACCACATGCCTCTTACATATGGGATTACATGTAGTATAGTAATGTCTAGGTTTTATGGTCAATCTAACATACAGTATTTTTACTCGAATTATGATGTTACCTTTGCTTATGTTCCTATAATAGCGCAGCTAAGCCAGACCGCAAAATATTGGGATTATAAAATTATGGGGGAATTTTTCGAGCCAATGCAACCTTTTGAAACGGCTCATGCTCATAGGGAGAACCTTACTTGCTCAGTCTCTGCTGTAGAAATAAGCTTTTTAGATCGCACAGATGATAGAAGGGCTCAAATGAAGGCGAAATTAGAAAAGGAGCTACATAAGAGGACTTCAGTAGATAATTATGATTTTGCTGCTATAAAGACACAAGGGAAAATAGCTTTAGATGCTTGGCATGTAGGGAAGTTTTGTATATATCGAGGTGAATCTTATTATGACAATATTTTTGTAGGAGCGAGTGAGTGCAAACATACGTTTATTTTTAAGGCCAAATGGACATTCATGATGAACGGACTTGACCCTGTCATTCCAGGTGTATATTACATTTGTGGGCATAATGCCTATTATCGTCTTCCAAAGGGATGGTGGGGGAGATGTTATTTGGGTATAGTGTTCCCAAAGGTTTATCAGCTGGATGACGTATCGATGATTCAAAAGACATCTGGATCTCATAATATCCAGAAAAGAGAGACCGCAGCTGCTGTGGTAGGTGATATATTTGGAGCCATGATTCCTTCATTGGGAGTTGTGCTGAATTCCATCAAGATACGAAAGTTGTCTACTATAGTGGATAACATGTTGACAAAGTTTTCAGGTGCTATAATCCTGATAGATGCTGAGCTTGCAGCGGAAAGAGCTATGACTCTTCAAAATAGGCTTGCTTTAGACATTCTTTTAGCAAAGGATGGAGGCGTTTGCAAAATGATTGGTGCACGTCACTGTTGCACCTATATACCGGATAATAGTGTGAAGATTAAAACTATGCTTGCTAATCTAACAAAAGAAAGTGCAGATTTGAAAGAACTGAAAGAACCAGGAGTGTGGGAGAAGGTTGGAAAGGGAATAGCTTCAGTGGGACATTGGATTGGGGGAATTTGGAATGGAATATTATTGAAAATAATAGAAGGAATATTAATAGTAATAATTTGTGTATTTGGAATTTGGGGAATAAAAAGGGGAATAATAATGATTATGGAAAGAATTAAAAGAAGAAAGGAAGAGAAAATTATGAAAAGAATGGCAGAAGAATACAAAGCGCAAACTAGGGGTACTAAAAGGAAAAGGGAACTGACAGAATTTTAATGGAATACAATTTGTGGGCTAAATTTGTGTGATGACAAGTAGTCATCAGAGGAGGGATTGATGAAGCAGAAAATGAAGGTTTTGATTTATTAACGCTTAAATGTAGTGCTGAAATAATCATGTGTGACATTAACCGAATTAATAAAGATTGTACGGGGACAAAATGTGCCCTCAGAGTAGTTTGCCAACATTTATACGCGTGTTTTATATAACGTGGTGAATTAGAATTGCACTAATCCGACATAATCATAAACGTGTGCTACGATTTGCTTGTTTGAAATGTTTTAGCTTAGCATTACTTTAGCGGAGGCTTTGGCCTAGTTGCCTGGTCTCACGGTTTAGATGCTCGTATTTTTCCACTGTGCTAATAAACGTGTATTCTTACTTGAAGCTGTACTTTTCCACAGAAACTGTTCACATGCTTATCTTAAAGTTAGTGCCAGCCTGGCATATTTTCTCTTTAATTCAAGGTCGACTTGCAGGTGCGGACAATGGAGGCTCTGAGAGTAAGCTAATTGGGAGACAATGTTGCGATTTGCGTACCCATCTCCAAGGATAATGTATGCTTAAGTAAAAGCTTGAGAACTGTCGTTTTTGATTGGTCAATTTGAAGCTAACCTATGAACCCTCCAATGGAGACCCTACAGGACTTGAACTGTCGTCTATAAAAACCACGTGCACGAGGAGAAAGTAGCCATTACCAGCTCGATACCCGCCATTTTGCAGACTTCGTAGCTATTATGGCCCACTTTGCTGCAACGCCATTTTGAGAGACTTTGATGCTTTCTCTAATCGAGAGGAAGAGACTTTAAATGATTCTTGCTCTAGAGACTTTAACTTTGATTTGATCCCTTTGCATGAAGTAGTAGTTTTACCTTGCCGCCGTGAGGCAATTGCCCCGTCCACCCCTGCCCCTTAGTCCCGTCCTATGCCGATCGAAACGGTACCCATGATGACCGAAGAACGGTACCTGTGAGACGAAGACTTCCTTGTATGCTGATCGTAATTGGTAAATATGAAAGGAAATTGTAAAATTGCATTGTGTTTCTTTTAGGTAACCAACTGCTGATTTTGGTAAGAGCCCTAGTTAGGAGTTTTTTCTAAATTAAAGTTGCTAAATTGTTTTGCATGAAGTCCCACATGCAGATGCTAATTTGAGGTTAGACGAGGATTCCATATGTCGCACGATGCAATTTGAGATCTTGTTATGCTGACTAAATGTATGCCATTAGTTCATTACAGATTATCGTATTAGTGATTTGCATTGCCATTATCGAATGCCTTGTGATTCAAATGCTTCATAGATTACACTTGTTTCGACGTTATGGACAGCTATTAATGTTCATATACGTTTATCATTTGGTGTTGAGAAACATTTATATTGTGCTAGCTTTGTTAATATAGGGAATAAAATTCACTAACTTTGCAATAAACTGGTGTGGTTATTCCTGACTGAAAGGTCAGGGTTCGCCGAAATGTATTCTGGATTAATTGTAAAGTGTTATGTCGTTCAAGGTGTTGCTTATGTTCGTTATTGATTATTGATTTGATGCGACTGATCGATATAAGAGTACAGAGGGTTCCCACTAAGTCAAAAGATTCATCGGCCTAAAGAGCGTCCAAAACAGGTAAAATTATTAGTACGGACCGCTCTATCAAGGGCACGGGGCCAGGCCTTCCACCGAGGCCTTAAATAAAGAAGGTGCTGCTGACCCCGGCAGTGCCCAGTTACAGCATACTAAAACGTGTGTTATATTTCTTGCCTGCGAGTGTTGCATACGAAGCTGCACACATCGGGGCTCCACAGGGCCCTCATTGTGAGTGGACAGGTCTTTTAGGCAGTAATTATCACTTCAATGAAATTCGACCTCAAGGTGATAAGAATTTTTTGGGTGTGATAATTATCGTCTATTATGAGTTTTGCGCCTGAAATGTGGCATAATATCCAAAATCTCATGCCCAAGGTAATTACCAGGAATTTTCTCCCTTTAAATCCCAGCAAGTTTTACCTCCTGAAATGTAATAGGTAATGCGGTTTTCCATATCATTTGCAAAAAAACTGTACAACACCTAACTCCCAAATGTGCAATATCGGGGGTTAACGCACGTATCGGGAATTATCAGGCTCATTAAGAAGAGGCATCGGTCGAGGAATAAAATATTGTGCTTAGGCAAAAACGTTGCTTCTCTATTCAAAGAATAAACTAAAACTCTGTGCAGATGTTCTTCTGCGTCGACTCTGCGATGACACACGTAATCTATTTACTGCCTCCGAGATGACACAGGAAATATAAGTACTGCATCTGAGATGAAATAGGAAGTTTATGTACTGCATAAAGTGATTGCTGGCCGCGGTCCCCTTGTTTGCATATAATGCAGTCTTTGGCTGTATTTCTCTGACTGTCACTCAATATATACCAGCGTTTCTGGTGGTCTCTGTTGATGTACTCCATGGGATGAGAAATCCTGGCCACTTGTATTAGTAAGTTCTAGTCTTAAGGAATGCAGGTGTCATTAAAGAGCAACAAAGCACTGCACAGGAATAGGGTATTAAAATTCCTTGAGAAGAAAGGGGGGCATGTCAATATAGAAATGGGAACGCGAGGAAACAGATAGACTGGGGCAGATTTAGGAATGAACAGATGATCAGAGCGTCGTTTTTGAGACGTTAAAGGTGTGCAACTTTCATCGCTTCCGGTCGTATTTCTAACAGACGAATGCAGATTATCCTGGGAAGCTCGGGACAGCTGCCTCTGCTGACGATAACAGATACATTGCACAAGAGCAACCATACATACCCAGAACAGGATGAGAGAGAGCGAGCAAGGGCTCCTGGGCTACCCAACATCTGCTGGTCTGAGAAGCAAACAGAATTTTTTTAAGTCAACACTTCCTGACCTCCGAATTTGGAAAGGCAAAAAACATTGTCTGGGGAGACACGAAATACCAACTGAACAGCTGAAATGGAAGAAGCATTTTGAAGGATCTAATGTATTGAATTCATTCGAAATGTTACAATCCCCAACCACACAGAAAAGAACATGACTTTCCAGCCGGTATCCCTTCCAATAAACAGCTCTGAATATCAAGCAGTGCTGTCTCAGCTCAGTGAAGTACAGTACTGTGTTGCAGCATTTATTTAGTGCCTACCACCGCTATCTGGGGCACGGACGCACTTACAATGCTGCACCATATAGGATGTGTGGTTGGAAGGATGTTGTCTTTGTTTTGTTCCTATGTGGGAAATGTTTCCATGACATGCATGATGGGCACTGAGGTGTGATTATCGTGTTATGGGACGTAGTGCATAACTAAGTAGGATGATAAAGTGTGAGAGACAAACACATAGTATATGGGTTTCAGTATGTTGGTAGCTTTGGACAACTCTGCAGGCCCGTTTATGGTATGTATTATGATATTGTCTACTTAGCTGGATACAGCTCTGGGTTTATCCAATCTGAGATTTTGTGTATAGTGGTGATCCTGAACTTGGATGGTTGAAGGGAGAGAGATGTTGAGAAACCTGGTGAGAGGGCCATTTTTAATACCATCCTACATCAGAGTGCCTTTGTGAAATGTAGAGAAGTGGTCAGATTGTATAGATATTTGGCACCTGCATTGGGGAACTACATTGTAGCCCTTTAAATTGTACTTCAATGTGCGACACTACATGCAATGTATTGTTATTCAGTCTGGGATAACTGTGTGAAAGTGTAATACATTGGAGACATAACAGGCAAGGATGAAAACTAGCTTCTTCCTCGTGCGATGCTTGGGTAAGTCCAGATGGGAGCTGTCTATCGGGCCCACAGGATGCAGACTTCCAACATTTACATGATTCTGTGAGAACTCTAATTGGTGCCTCAAAATGTCACTCAACAGGCGGTCATCGGATGGTGGTAATCTGACCAAGTCTCAGCCAAACTGACCGATGAACCATGTGGCTTCTATACTTGTCAGAGTATGTAACCAAAAACTCACAAAATTTAACATTAGAGCTTCAAAAACTGTCAGGCGGAGAACACCTTCTCTAGAATCCAGTCAACAGTGTTACTTTGGCCATGCTGGTTTCTATTTTTGATGAGAAACCTTCAACTTTGTGACCAGTGAGATGGATGCAATCTGAATGCAGCTCTGGGCAAGAGACTGGGAGTACGGTTGAGTTCCTTGCACATAGCAGGAATTATAGTAAATTAAGTGAAACATAAAACTCAGATAGCTAAACCTGTCTGAGAGTGAGCTGAACCCTTGAATCAAATCTAGAAAGAAGTCTCAAGTTTAGTGATCGCTTCAGACTTTAATACGCTGCTTCCATCAGAGTAGGTTCTTTGGATACATTTGAAGATTCAAGATTTTGGACTACGTCTATTTTTGTGACATCTAAATATCAATACATACGCCCATGCAGGTCAACACTGGTAACACAATGAATCATCCTTATCTGTGGCATTAGTAAAATCAGACTGGAAAGAACTTGCTCAATTTCAAAAGGTGGTGTGTTAGTAAATATTAACACACACTCAAAAGTAAATTCACATCTAAAAATGTACAGATGCAATGTACAAATCCTACATGTACAGGCTTGATCTTGATCATGATCATCACCTCTTTATGGAGATATTTGATGTTTATGTGGCATGACATACTGTAAGTGCTTATAGCCCGAGGAACACTCAAGCACTAACAAGTCAATTATACCTCAGCGGTTGAGAGACACCACATTTTCATAACTGCTTTAAGCACATACCTGAACGTTTAAGTTTATATACTTAATTACAAAGGTTTTAGCCAAAATTTAGATCATTCTTTTCAGTTGTAAGGATCACTGTAGAAAACAAACCTTCCCATCCTAAGTATGTTAGACCTAGACCTAGACCTGTCAGCCTTAGGGTTGTCTTCCCCAAAACGTTTTGCCTGCTTGCCCCCATTTTGACTGGATTTTTGCTCTGTTGACCTTAGGACTTTGTGTACCTTACCACTGCTAACCAGTGCTAAAGTGCATGTGCTCACTCCCCTAAACCTGGTTTGATTGGCATATACTTGATTAGCATATTTGATTTACATGTACGTCCCTTATAGAGTGGTATACCATATACGAAGGGCCTGTAAATTAAATGCTACCAGTAGGCCTACATAACTTATTGTGTCACCTACTTGAGTGGCACCTTTAAACTTGTACCAGGCCTGCCATTGCACCCTGAAGGCAGTGCCCCGTTTCCATATCAACTTGCCATTTAAAACCCCTTGTCAAGCCTTAAACTCCCCTATTATTACATAAGTCACCCATAAGGTAGGCCCTAAGTAGCACACAGGGCAGAGTGCTGTGTAATTAAAAGGTAAGACATGTACATTTTAGTTTTACATGTCCTAGTACTGAAAAACTCCCAAATTTGCTTTCTCAATACTGTGAGGCCTCCCCTCCCATAAGGTAACATTGGGGATTCCTTATTAAAATAAACAAGTTGTAATTCCTAAACCAGAGGTGGTAGATATGTTTTGTTAGGTACCTATGAACTTGGAATGATAAACCCTCTTTAATGGTAAAGTAAAATTTATCATCACAAGTTTGAAAATGCCACTTTAAAAAAGTTGGCTTCTTCCTGTCCTTAGCCCTCTGTGCCTGTAACCTGCCTTAGGTCACATGACTGGGTGTAACTGACAGTTGGGACTTTGTGAATTCACTCCAGTCAGTCACACAATAGGGGGGTTAGCAGAGCCTGAATGGGCCATTAACTGACTTGATGGGGGGTGAAGTTAAGCACAGCCCCACTTGCAACTGAGTAGGCTGGGCTCTGCCACCACACAGTAGGCTTACCAACCCAGTATTGTCAGTGCAGCAAGCTGGGAGCAAGGACAGGGGAGGCAGGAAATCCCTGGAACGTCAGAGAACTCTTCTGGAAACTTCTCCCAACTTCTAGGAGCAGGGCAGCAGGTATAAAAAAAAGTACTCTCAGACCTAATCTTCAGTTCACTACTGGACCTGTGGAAGGATTCTCAGAGGACTGCCTGTTGCTGCGACCTGGTACGTACTCTGCCAGGCTGCTGCTGTACCTGGAAGGACTGCTTTGCTGCCTGAAGTCTGCTTTGGACCTTCTGAGACCAGTCCTGCATCACCACCTACACCCAGGACTCCAGAAGTGACTCCAAGGGCTAGTTCAGCTGGTCTCCTGTTTTGAGCCACATGGACATAACAGGGTCCAACCATTTTAAACCATTTTAAACCTGCACCTGACAATCCCAGTATTGTCAGGGCAGTAAGCTTGGAGCCAGGACAGGGGAGACAGGAAATTCCTGGAACATCAGAGAACTCTTCTGGAAACTTCTCCCAACTTCTAGGAGCAGGGCACCAGGTATAAAAAGAGCGCTCTCAGACTACTCCTTAGTTCACTAGTAGACCTGTGGAAGGACTCTCAGAGGACTGCCTGTTGCTGTGCCCTGGTGCATACTCTGCCAGGCTGCTGCTGTACCTGGAAGGAATGATTTGCTGCCCTAAGTCTGCTTGGGACCTTCAGAGACCAGCCGTGCATCACCACCTACACCCAGGACTCCAGAAGTGACTCCAAGGGCTAATTCATCTGGTCTCCTGTTTTGAGCCACATGGACATAACAGGCTCCAACCATTGTAAACCTGCACCTGGACCCAGCCTCAGTGAGTCTTGCACCTCCAAGTGGTCTCCCTCCACCTCTTGACCCTTGGTTTTGGTGCTAAAGGTGCCCAAGTGGCCATTTTCTAAAACTGAGGACTTGCTATTTTGAACCTCAAACTTTAAAAACTCAGAACATAATATTTTTTTCACTTTCTAACCTGCTTTGGAATGAGCTGACATGCATAGAAAATAACAACTGTTTCATATGAATGACCTAACATTATGAAGAGATGTGAAACAATATCAGAAATTACACTTATGTATGTAATATTTTTTTTGCAGACTAAAAGAGTGTGTGGGAAAGGAGACACATGTATCTAACCCTTCCATTTTTTTTAAGAACTCTAATTGTATGAATTTGCAATCTTTCAAGAAAAGGTTTACAAATATTATAATTATTACCACTGAAAGCGTATAAAAAGGTATTGAAGGGAGATAGGGAAAAAGGAGAGAGAAAGAGAAGAGACACCGAGGCTGATGTTCCGAGACCCCTGAGATGCCAATGTCGACTACTACATTCCCCACATAAGCTGCCTGGCTCATAGGTTATTTGAGTATGAGATAGTTATTCATTCTGCTGCCGAGTAGACTTTAGCATTGTACTGAAACAGAGAGGGCTCGATAAAGTGTTACAGAGTAGAGTGATAGCAGTAAGCACTTAGATTTGATAGATGTGGGAAATTGTGTTAGAGCAGGAAAGAAAATACTTTCCAACCTATTTGTGAAATGTTCCCAGACTGAACTAACTATGAGAGTTTGCTTCTACAAATGTTCTTTTATTCTGTAATCTAGGAACGAGTAGAATAGGGACAGATTTAGGACACACTTCATGTGTATTTCTGTATAACCTAATTGATTTTTTAAGATTTAATACTAACTGATTCTTACAATAAATACATTTACATTTCATAAAACTCTCTTTATTGACTTTAGAGAATAAAGACTTTAATTACTTTTGAAGTTTATAAATGTTTTTGTTGCATATTATTAGTAACTAACAGTCACCTCAAAGAAAGATCCATGGAGAAGGCCTGATATTAGAATAAATTGTAGCAGGGAAAAGTAGATATCCAATTAGAAATGGGACGTGCTTCTGTAATGAGAGTACACCCAGCAGTTAAACTGGTAGCAGAGTGATGGTTAAGTGCTATTGAAATATTAAAAAGACGGTAGAAGTTAGAAAGAGACAAAAATAAAATGCTCAGATGCCTGGAGCCTGACATCAGTGGTGGACAAGGTGTGGCTGATGAGGATGTCCCAGTCACAGTTGCAGAACCAGTGGGCGAATCGGATGAGTGTGAGTATTAATAGGGTTGATGTGTCAATATATATGTATAGTTCTTTCTTTCAAATCTGTAATAGTGTTGAGTAAGTAAAGAGGTTATTGGACTAAGAAATAGTCTAAGATCCCAGGACAGATACGGTAAATAGAGAAGTTTCATTTATTGCTTAGTTGATTAAAACCATTACCATTTTGACATTGTACAACATTTGCAAAGTGCAATACATAAAACATATTGTGCATCCCTAGTCAGTCACTAACTCTGTTACTTTGGCTCTACCTAAACTCTTAAGTGCTTGACATAGTACAACATCTGCAAAGTGCTTTATATTAAACATATTGTGCATCCCTAGTCAGTCACTAGCTATATAGCTTTGGCCCTACTTCTTGAAATTTGACTGCACCATTATTCGCAGGTGCCCTGCTATTTCACCATAATTGTCGACTCTAACATTGCATAGACATTATTCAGACCAACTGTAAGTCACTGCTCGTCTAGCTAGAAGTTACCATCTACTCCTTCTGCAATATACATGTGAACCACTGCTGGACTATGATTCTCAATTTTGTACATTCAACCTGGCCTCTGAGGTACTTTAACGTTTTACAGAGTTAATATGAAGCATATTGTTGATCCTTAACGGGCCTCAATCTTGAAGTGTTTTGTTGCCAGGAGTAAGAATTTTGTACCTAGGCAAGTCAGGGTGATTGAATCTCCACAAAGCCATGTGATGACCACTTGCCTGCAGGAGTGGATGTGGAGCTTCAGAAATTATGATTTAAGTAGATTCTTCCTGCCTTCTAAAACTGTCTGAAACATACGTAAGATATGTGATATCTACACTCTTTTGTATGCACATCGCTGACAATGTGGATTTGTCGGTCTGTATTTTTCTTGTTGGGATGAGATCTTTAATATCCCAAAGATCAAATCAGTATAGCATAAAAGATCTTATTAGAGTGGGAGAAAAATGGGCGGATGTGCATGCCTGTGGCATTAGTATGCTATAAGAGTTAATCACTGTCCAGACATGCTGAATGTGTTCTTATCTTGAGGGAGAGACAGATGTTTTACTGAAGAATTTGTTATTTGTCTAAGGGCAGCTCTTTCAATGTTACTGTACCATAGGTCCTGAATGCATAGTTCTTCTAAAGCCTTGCTTAGATATTCAACCCAAGAATTTGCTTGTTCTTTTCCTATGTGTGCCTGAATTTCTTGCCAGCGTAGGTTATTCAGAGACCCACTCTCGACTGTCTGGAATTAGCAGCACAGTTTAATGAAGGTGTTCATTCTTTGTATCTTTTGATTTTTAAGTCCAAATTCGAGCCATGCTGGAAAGGTTGATTTTGGCAAAGTGAGGACTGCTTTATAAACATTTGATTGAAGCTGATTTAAAAAGTCAGCTTCCCTACCATGCTAAATGTCCAGGCCATATGTCAATGTTAGAATGAGTTGAGCTTCTATTACCTTCAATAGGTGACCATGCAGAGGACAGTTTAATTTCTTTTTCAGGCGCTTAAACAGAAAAGTTAACTAATAGGTTTTTGTTTGCAATGTGGCCAGATGTTTCTTGAAGGACAGCTGACACCCAATGTGGATGCCAAAGTACTTATAAGAGTGAACTTCCTCCACATACTAGCCCATAATGTTTAAGGTGAATGACTTGTACTTGGAGTCCAGTAAACACACAACTTTTGTTTTGCCTTGATTCAACTCTATCCCCTGCAGCTTGATGTAAGTGGCTAGTGTACTGATGGATCTTTGCAGGCCAATGGGTGTTTGGCTCAGTACCACAATATCGTCTGCATACTGTAAGCACTCTATTTTTTCTGCAGCCAGGATAGGTGGGTGACTCTCCACTTGCCTCAAATAGTTGTTTAGGTCAGGCAAATATAAATTAAACAAGCACAGTGCTAGGACACACCCCTATTTCAGGCTGTTCTTGGTGTAAATTCTTAAAGTGCCTCTGCTGTTGTCTCCTAGTCTAACCTGTGCCCATGCAGCACTATACAGTTTTAAGATTGTGTTTAGCATTTTCCCTAGTATTCCCCAATCTGCCAGCTTTGCCCAGAGTTGGTTGCGAGGTACATGATCAAAAGCAGATTTGAGGTCTATAAAACATGCAAATAGGGGAGTATTACTCCTTATGGCATTTTCTTTAAAGATGGGGAGTGCCAATTAATTTGTTATTGTTCCCATACCCTGCTTAAACCCAATTTGAGTGTTTGCAATGAGTTTTTTTCCATTAGCCTAAGCTTACAGGTCTTGTAGGATGCAGGATGCATACAGTTTAGCTTCCACATCAATCAGCACTATTAACCTGTAGTTACTTCCTTTCTTGTAAACTGAGTGAAATATATTCCCTTTCCATGAAGGTGGAATGAGATTCTTCTGATAAGTCTGATAAAAAAGCAGAGTTAAGTACACAGCCCAGAAAACCACACTGTGCTTAAAAAGTGCATTAGGGAGTCCAATCGAACCTGCTGCTCCTTCTGACCTCAAATTCTTTATGAGCACCCCAAATGCTTTGGGTCAGTCAGATTCCCTGTCCGACATTCCCTGACTCCGTGAGTGTACTTAGACATCTTTGATTTGATTCCAGGATGCTCACGCTGGCCTTAAAGGTCAATGCCTTCTGATTTCTTTGGCGTGTATTCTGAAGAAGGTTACCTGTCTGGGCGTACATATCTCCGATGTGCTCTTTCCAGGTTTCCTCCGAGATGCCCGCATTTTGGTTGCATGCCTGCCCCTTGACCAGCTTATTTATCTCAGCCGAAAATTCTTTGCTGTTTGGATGTTTTCTGGACCATAGGAGTTTGTTCCAAGTTTCCTCTTGGTACCGCGTTTTGGCCTTCCAAAATTCTTTATGGTTTAGTAACCTCATTGTTTTCAGTTGCGATTTGTCTGACCTTTTCTCACACTTCCCTTCCACAACTAGTTTTCTAATTTTTTGGCTGTTTCTTCATTTCCCGCTGTCCAGTGGTGTACCAGGGTTCTTTTCCCGTACCCCTGTAAGAGCTGTTCCTTTCATTGAATTCTATGGTGCAGATTTGGGTGGGAATTTTGTCAGAAGAGTTGTGGTGAGGTTTGCCCAAGCCTCCGCTTGGGAGGCTGCTCCCTCGTTGGACACCTCTTGCTTTTCTGCGGAGATAACCCCTGTCATTACTTGGTCCAAACCATTTTCGCACCTATTTTAGCCTTTTTAATTATAAGCTGCTGGTTTTAATACTAACTCGTTCACCGTAATTGTCTTGGAAAAACGGCCATCTAATCTGAGCATTCGAGGAAGATGATCACATTCTGGGAGTGGGAGAATTTTAAAGTAATTCACCAGAGAGAATATGTCTCCACTCATAAGTGTATAGTCAATTATTGATTGAATTCTGCTGCACAAGAATGTTGCTGCTGGAGGGGAATCCTCATTTGCATTACTGTTTGTTAGACCTGGCAAAAAACATTAAGCCGCATTCCTCCAGCTGTTCCATGAGCATTATGGTATTGGCAGATTTTCTCGCTGGCCATGAATTCTGATCTTCCCATTAAGGTTTGTATTGAAATCCCCTGAAATGGTGAAGTTTACATGCTGTTATAATTTTTGCAGTGAGTTTATTAGGGCAAGCAGAGTTACCACCTTTTCTTGTTTCCTTTCCTTGCCTGGTTGTATGTAAACATTTATAATAAGTAATGCCATTGTGGCGTAAGTCTGACTTTTGCTTTCTAGCTTTACAACTTGTATCCAATTGACTTCTGATTCTATAATTTCATGTGACCACTTATAGTTGATTGAAATATATGTAGATAGACCTGCCTTTTGGTGCCCATACTTAGAATTCTTTTTGGTCGGAATATGATATGTCATATTACAACATTTGGCATAAGATTTTTGCTCCAGGTTTTCTGTAAGAACAGTAAGTCGAACTTTTGTAAAAATGTCATTGTGTCACTGTCCTGTGGCATCTTCCCAAAACAGTGAAAGTTCCAAGAGCAAATACTGAAGTTATCACTCTTTCTCGATAACTTGCTGACGTCAGGAGCGATTTAGGTCTAAGACATGAGGAATCCAGTCCCACTCGTGCCTGGATTCTGCAGATACATCCAGCTGAATCTGTCTACGGCGACGACTGGCTGGGGATTGCATGATTGTTATTTTCTGCAGGTTATTCAGCAGAAGTTTCTGCAGGTTATTCAGCAGAAGGTCTGCTCCCATTACTCCCCTTAATACTGTGCGCCTTTTTGCGAGGTGTGGCTGCTGATCCACCCCTAAGGTTGACAATGTGACACACTTGGCATTAAGTAATAGAGGGCCTAGGTATCGTGCTGGCTCTGCCTGTAGTAAATCCATCCCCCATTGAGAGAAGATATCTCATTGATCCAGCACCTGAAGTGCTATTTCACTTGAAGCCCAAGTTGTTGAAGTTGCCTCTATGTTCTTTTGCGATGAATGGGATTTAAATTCTGTGTGCAGACATAATATGCTCCAGTGCCCGTATTTTTCTTACTAGCTTCAGGACTGACCCTCAGTTTAGGATACTGAATGTACCTTTTGAAGCGTAATTTGGGATCAACATTATTTTTGTGGATTGTTGTTCCCAGGTATCCCCTTGGGCCATGGAACCTAAACGTTTGTTGCAGGCTTATCTATGTTCCTGGAAGGAGCCGGCCTGATGTGACTGTAGAACTGCAGGATTGATTTGCCACCCAGGAGGAGCTTCCTTGCTGCACCTACCCTGTTGTAACTGTGTGTTCCCACTTGTCTCACTGCCATTTGCATACTCTGTCTGAATGCCTACTTTTAACTGCACAATATTTTCAACTTTCCTTGGGACTTGGGGCCAGATGTAGGAAGCATTTTGCATGGTGCAAACTGCGAAAATCGCAGTTTGCGCCATGCAAAATGCTCATCGCGATGCTCATTCACAATTGTGAATGCGACTCGCAAATAGGAAGGGGTGTCCCCTTCCTACTTGTGACTCGCATCGCAATGCTAAATTGCTTTGTGACCGCGTACGCGGTTGCAAAGCAATTCGCAGTTACCACCAGTGTCACACTGGTGGTAACCCATTCGGGGACCCCTTCCCCTTTGTGAATGTTGCCAAAAATGTTTTTTCAGAGTAGGCAGTGGTCCAATGGACCACTGCCTACTCTGAAAAAACGAAACCAAATGGTTTCGTAATTTTTTTTATATAGCAACTCGTTTTCCTTTAAGGAAAACGGGCTGCAATACAAAACAAAAAAAATGCTTTATTTAAAAAGCAGTCACAGACATGGAGGTCTGCTGTCTTCAGCAGGCCACCATCCCTGTGAGTGCAGGGACTCTCTATGGGGTCGCAAAATGCGACCCACCTCATTAATATTAATGAGGTGGGTCTTTGCGACCCCATAGCGATTCGCAGACAGTGTCTGAGACACCGTTCTGCATCCGCATTTGCGATTCGGAAATTGCGAGTCGCACCGACTCGCAATTTCCGAATCACAAATGCGGAAATTGCTACATCTGTCGCTTGGTTCTTTGCCTCCTTTTTATCAACTATTCTTGGGGTTAGATTTCTTGCCTCCTTACGATCAGACCTTTTGTTTCCTTCTTTGTTTTGTGTTGGTAACTGTTTTCATATGTTGTGTACTGACCAGCTTCTGAGTACTGTCCTGACCATCCTGACTGTTTTTTAATACTCTTTGGTAGTTCACCGTGCATTGTTGGCTGCAGGTAAGTTTGGGTACTAAGTTGGGTTCTTGACTGTCAGAACCACTTCCTACTGTGACTGGGCCTTCCAATTTTGGTTCCTTAAAATTAATATTTCCTTATGCTTTGCTGTAAAAAAGTAGTTGATATATACTATTTTGCTGAGCTCCTATACATTATGTTTTGTGTTTTCCTTAATGTTTTCTGTTCCCTTTGGTTAAACCCGGTCTTTTTGTCTGACATTCTGCTTCGGTCCATTCATTATCTTCTTGCTCCATGTGCGTGCTCTCTGGGCTGTCCTCACTATTATGTCCCGCTGTACCCTGGAGTTCTAAATTAGTGCTGCTTCTTCTACTAACAATCATTCCATTGCCACACGTTTAAAAAGATGATGGCTGAGTGCAGACCAAATCTCTTTTCTTTGGGTTGTACATCTTCAAAATTCTTCTGTACACTGGTTGATTGCTTTTCTGCCTTCTGTAAGATGTCATTCAATATCATTGGAAGTGCCTGCATTTCGTCAAGAAGTGTTACGCTTTGACAAGGAGCTTGTTGCTTATAATTATGTGCTTGTTCTTTCAAAATCAACTTATTCAATGTTTTAATTTTTTATTTTTATTTTAACTGTATGAGATGCCATAGTATTTAGCAAATGAATCTGAATATCGTGTTTATCTACTAGGAATTGGATTTCCGATTAAATTGCCTCCATTGTATGTAGAAGCATAGTCCAAGTGCTGTCTTGGGCCTCACTGTGCCCCTTGCCTACTGCCGGATTCAGTCCCACTGTCTTAGCCTCTGTCTCCTGGGCTGCCTTCGGCAGTTTTATTGCCCTAGTGCCTTTGTGATCATTGGCTGTTGCATCTGGCTCAGTTTTTCTGGTTCTAGTACTCAAGATAGTGTCTTTGATAGCCCTTTCCAATGCTTTAGTAGTTACTTGAGATGACGCCAACTCTATTGGGCGTATGGGGAAATTGTCCCTATACATAGATCCTATACTTTGACCCAGAAATTGACTCAAACTGACCGTGGTGATGTCCGACTTTAACTCTTTCCCTGTTATCAAAGAGGATGAATGGTTTATTACTGTGTTTGCCTCTTTGCTCTGTGCTGCGGAAGTGACTGGGGTGAAATCCTCAAATTCTTTAGTAAATGATCTTGTGGCTCCTTTCTCCTTGGACTATACTCACATGGAAGTTACATTTTGATTGCTCCAAATTGATTAAGGCGGAGAGGTTCAGGAGTGACACTAGAGATGATTTATCAAAGTTGTGCACTTGCGCCTGTACTACTACGGGACTTGCACTTAAGCTGGATAGGATGTTCCACTTCAGCTTAGCTGGTACCTGGTCTACTGGGTCTGGGACTGACCCCAGTTGGAGTCCTACTGTACTCTCTTTCTCATCCGTAGTGGTTGCTTGCTCAGGGTTTTTCTTGGTTAAAAGGCCTGTTATCCTATATTGATCACCTTTTGACCGCTTCTGCTGCTTTATGTTCCCCTGCCGTTAGTTTCTGTTTTTTTATCACCGTTTAAATTTTTCCTTCTCCCTCTATACATGGCACAGTGGTTTTTCTGGCTTTCTTGTTCTCTTTGCCGCTCTCTTCTTGCCTGCCAAAATGTGTTTGCACTTGCCACAGGAGTATGTTGACTTGTCTAATGGTTGGCTGCTGACAGGACCTTTTAGGGATTTTGAATTTTCATGGGCACAGTTTATTAAAATTTGGCAATTTGCCTTGCGTAAATTTACTGAATATTGCCTTTGTACCTTTGTGCCTCCACAACTCCAATTGATTTGTTCATAAAGAGTCTCAAAGTCCCAACTGTATGCTGCTGTTTAGAGAAACGATACACAATACCATAGAAGCTGCCATGAGGGGGCTGGGTAAGAGTGGAGCAGAAGAGCCAGGAGCACTTGTCCTCCCCCAAGCTGCACAAAGACCTAGCCAGGCTGCTTCAGACTAAATAGAGAATGTCGGCTAAGTGAAGTGTAAGTCGTGAGACATCGCTGACATTTCACCACAATAGGTAAATAATAGAATCTTTGTGTGACTGTACTAACAGAAATTGGTGAATGGGGAACCTGATGCGCAAAGGTGGCTCATCACTTATTGGGTGACTTCTGGCAGGCCGAGAACTCACTCAAGTTAAATAGTGGATTCGAAAATTGGAAGGCTCTTAAAAGCCTTGCTCCAATAGATTGAGAGGTTATCTTTCATTTCTTTACAAAAAACAGACAAGATTTATAGAATCTTTGTATTTCTAGCTATTTTTCATCGCAACAGGAAAAAACTATGAAGGAGGGTGAACTCCTACAAAGAGCGAGTTGTGACATAATAGTGTTCCATGCTCCTATTAGTTGGTTAGTGTAGGAGTCACGCTGAGATTGGTTGAAGTTCAGCAAGAGAGATGCATGATTTTAGATCATTGTATTTCTCAGAAAATAATAAATCTGACCAAAGGAGAGTTTGTGTTTACGTATATTGACTCAGATATATTATTATAAAGTCTTGAGAATCATGGCATTTTTTTAAGGTAATTAGAAGGTTGATAAGGGGAGACATGGTGATTCCAGTTAGGAAGGATGAAGAGGCTCTTCAAGAAGGACCACCAGCATACCATATGATGGTTGAGTGATGATTACTTACATATATTTGGCTTTGTGAATGGAACAGGATCACTGAAAAGGAGGGAGATTTGGGAGTCCCTTGATGGGGAATGTTTAATTTTGCAATTCTTTGACAATGGAGAGATAGTCTGTGTGATTTAAAACTGCGTGCTAGACCTATGCAATTTGATGGATTGTGTGAATGGGAGAGAATGGCTTTAAAACATGATAAAGAAATATTTGATTAAAGAACTAAGAGGGCAGTGAGGAATTATGCGGATGCAATTTGGGATAACAGAGCACATTTGTGGAGAAAAACTATAACTGAAGGAAAAGGGTTGTATCCTTTGTGTACAAAGGAAGAAAGAAAAGACCAACAGATAGTGAAAGACCACCTAGAGAGAAATTTAAAGGTAAAGATGAATCACAAAATAAACCAGAAACAGATACAGATTCTGGATGAGTAGATGATATATAAGAAGACGTGTTATCTGTACATCTGCCACCTTATGCAGAACCCACCATGGCGGATACTGAGAATAATGGGACAAACGCTTTATCTCCTATAAATCTAGTGATTT
Source organism: Pleurodeles waltl (assembly GCF_031143425.1). Taxonomy (NCBI): domain Eukaryota; kingdom Metazoa; phylum Chordata; class Amphibia; order Caudata; family Salamandridae; genus Pleurodeles; species Pleurodeles waltl. The sequence goes on from NC_090445.1 coordinate 498,106,195, forward strand.
CATAAATTACTAATCAGATGTAAACACTGATACCTGTGAATAAATCACCTGCAGTGAGACAACAAATTCATCACAAGTAGTGGTTGCCCAACCGATTTCTACACAATCTATTATTACACTGCCTTTAAAGCAACAGACACTTATTAGAACAACTGCTCAAATTGGAACTTCTCAATTGATATCACCAGTCGAAGTACTGATTAATCAGGTCTCTGTAACCCAGGAGACTGGCAACAGACGGGATCTACACAGGGGCCACAGGGTATACCAAATACAGATATTCAACTAACTTCTGGGGACAATCTAGCAACTAGGCTTGTCCTGACTTCTCAAAATTTACAGACTTTTGTTTGGACACCACCGAAAGATATTTTGGCTTTGGAGAGGGAGCTCAGTTTGTTTTTACAGCACAACCTACTCCAACAAAAGGGGCTGTAGGGGAAGGATGAGTTCCTGAATGGATTAAGGAGGTCATCCAGACTTGCGCAAAAGTGGAAGGTGTAAAGGAACCTAATACTAGAACAAGTGAAAGGAAAAGCCCAGTTATTGAAAAGGAAAAGTCAATAAATGTGCCACAATTGAGGGTGTTTACATCTTGAACACATTGAATAGTATCAAGAAAAAGAATTGGTATATTTGTGCAAAGGAATTACAAGGAAAGCAGCAATAGTACATGATCAATTAACTAAATTGGCAAATAAATATGATGTAGATCTCTCTAAAAGTGTACCTATGCAGAGAAGTTTTAGAGTATAATTAGATGACAAATCAATTGAAAACACACATTGTCCTGGGTTGCACATAAGTCTTACCAAATTGGTCGAAATGTGTACGCAAATGGAGTGAAATGGAAAAATGTAAAGTTAAATGGGCACAAAAGCAAGACAAGAAAAGGAAATTAGCTGAGGAAGCTGAGGAGAAAAAGAAAAGAAGGGAGCAGTCACAAAAGGAACAAACTACTGAAGCCTACCCTTTACAGGAAGCACCAGGTGGAACATATATTCATGTACCATGGAGTCAGGAAATCTTGCATCATTTACAATCAACCTCCCAAAATTGAGGGACAGTCCAATGCAATGGTATAGGCAGGATAAGAGGTTTGTGAAACTGTCCAAAGTGCTGTGGGTTGATTTAGATACTTTTTTTGACATTGTGGTACCAAGTGATTTATGGGCTGAATGTAAGGCAGCAGTTCAGTGGAAACCTCAGAACTTCCAAGAGAAAATGGTATGAATGCACCATCGCCTGTGGTAATGACCAAATATAGCATATAACATATAACATTTATAAAGGGAAGAATTCACCCTAAGGATTTGAATTTTTTAAAATTTAACCAAATGTAGTAGGTAGTTAAAGAAACAGTGCATGGGTTTTATGAAAGGTTGCTGAAAGCTTTTCACCAGCACACAGAGCAGACACATTTAGACCTAGGGGACATAGATTTCTTTATTAGGATTTTTGTGCTTGGATTGAGACCTGAGATTTGTCAGCACATACAACAGAATGTGATTTGTTGGGAGACAAAGTCATTAGATGAGATTTTGAAGTACGCACAACATGGTAGTGACAAGCAAGGAATGAAGCTGTGAAAGATTAAGGAGAAATTCATGTTAGCACAGACTAAATTTGCACAATGGACATTCCAAAATGTGTTGGGTGTTGAGAATGGTGCTGCCATTCAGGGAATGAGAGGAGTGATGTTGTGCAGAATTCAAACAGGAGTACAGGTGTTACCTGGAAGAGGAATGGGTGTTCCTATTTACTCAGGTACAGTTGTTGATGTTGCAAAGCTAAAGAAAATGGCTGCTTGTAACATGTTTAAAAAGGTGGGGAATTGGAAGCAGAAATGTATATTTAATCGAGATAAGAATCAAGTTAATCACATGCATGATGCCACTCAGGTACAAATGTTAGAAGTAGATCTGGTGGTAGAGACAACATGCGTATTGTAACTAGAAGTAGAGTTAAGATATTTTTGGGAACTTTACTTATCCTGATAATGTTGATAGCTATAGCAATATTTTTAGTAATTCATTTTGCACCAGAAACTGATAGAACAGTGTTACACTTTCAGAATGTGACATTTCAGACAATAGGCAATGAGGACAAGCTGAAAACATCCTTTGCAGACGATATGGATGATGATTTTACAACAAATGTTTGTTCTAGGTTAGTACAAGAATACACAAGAATGTTTGCTCACACATGCCATCTTCAGATGATGAACAAGTTTCATATCATCACATACCACTCACTTATGCTACATCCTGTAGTATTTTGCTTAGTTTAGTATATAGATTGCAACATTTTGAATATTATTTTTCAAACTTTGAAATGTTGCTTTCAAAAGTTCCATTAATGAAGATCATGAATTTACACCCAAAAGCTAAAGAAATGAAGACAGCTTAGCATTATTTTAGACCATTTTCCCTGTAAACAAGGTTAAGACACATGAGAGGAATTAAACATGTAGAATGAATGAGCAAAAGAAGTCTTTATACAGATATTTGGAAGAAAGGAATGAGAGACTAACAAGGGCTGAAAACAATAAGGAGCATGTACAAAATAATGTTTGGAAAAGAGAAGAAGATTAGTTCACAAAAAAGGTAGCAGTGGCTAAGTTACGATTGGAAAAAAGAATGAAAGGGGAAATGTGTGTATTTAAAAGAAGAATAGCTGGAAAGAAAATACCAGTGGGTAATAGTTATTGTGAACACACATCTGAATTGCCAGCGCGTGAATGGCAAATTTTACAAGAAGATAACCTGACTACACCCAGAGTGTTTTTTATCTGTGGAGGATACACGTACTTTAGACTGCCTGCATAATAGGAGGGAATATGCTATTTTAGATTAATATTTCCAAAGATGTATTATGCAGATTCTTTAGATGCAGTGAGAATGACACCACCAGATAGGAGCTATACACGAAGTATGAATGAAGGAACACAAATGGTGGGAGACATATTTGGAGCAATTATTCTAGCTGTAGGTGTGGTGCTGAATGATGAAAAGATAAGACAGTAGTAGATTCCTTAGCGACAAGCACATCTGAAGCCATAATATTGGAAAACACAGTGGTTTATGCTGTAAGATCAATGGTTTTAAAAAATTAGTATGCATTAGACATTCTTTTAGCTGAAAAGGGCGGAGTTTTGAAGATGTTGAGGATTGAGTTTAACTGCTGGGTGTACTCTCATTATAGACGCAACGTCCCATTTACAATTGGATAACTAGTTTTCCCTGTTACCACTTACTCTTCTAATATCAGACCCTCTATATGGATCTTTCTTTGAGGTGACTATCAGGTATTAAGAAGCCGCAGCAAAGACATTTATAAACTTCAAATGTAAGTATAGTCAATATTCTCCAAAGCCAATAAACAGAGTTTTGTAGAATTTTAATGTATTTGTTGTAAGAATAACTTGGTAATAAATCTTTAATAATCAATAAAGTCACACAGAAACATGCATAAAGTGTGTCCTGAATCTATCCCTATTCTGCTTGTCCCTACTTTACAGAATGAAGGAACATTTATAGAAACAAACTCTTGTTAGCGCGTCAGACCTTAATAAGAATACTTACAAGGGGATGTAAATAGGCTGATTAAACTTTTGACTCGCAATTAAGAAGTTCTTACCATAGCTCCAATACACAATCAGTAATCAATACACAATAATCATCAATCATCAATTATCAATAAAAGCAATAATCAATAGTCAGTAAATGTCACGCACCATGACCTTTCAGTCATGAATAACCACACCTTTAGTAAACGTTTAGTATGTTTATTTCCCTATATTAACAATGCTAAAGTCATGTAGATTAATCTCAAAATCAAATGAAACACGTACAAAAACAGCACTGGTTGTCCAAAGCAGCGGAAGAAACGCAATCTAATCAAAGCTTGAACCACAACACATTCTAGAGTTACAATCCAAATCAATAGCAGAGTCAGCTGCAGCAATGAAATGATATACATGTAGTTAAGCAAAGAAAACCATTAAACAGTTGTCTTTTCCGTCATAAGTCAGAATCCTCAACTAACATCAGATTAGCATCAACATGTTGGGCTTCATGCAAAAGAATTTAGAAAAACAATGTTGGAAAATGGGTTATTGGTAAGGGCAGGTAGGTACCTACACTTAGCAATAGGCCACTAACCTCCACTAAGCTCCAGTTAGGTCTCAGTAAATTTAACCCAGCTCAACCCTTGGTAGCTTGGCAACGAGCGTCAAGGCTTAACTTAGGAGACAGAGTGTAAAGCATTCAAATATCACAAAACAGTAATTAAACAAAAACACAGGAAACAGTTTTAAAAAATCCAAAACCAATTTATAAAAATAGATTATATTTTTATCTTTAAAATGACACAAAAACGAATAAAATCGGATAAGGGGAACCAGAGATATGAATTTTTAAAGAATTATTGTTTTTTTAGCACCTAGAAACAAAAAGCGCCAATCGGGTCATCTGGTTGCACCTCGACCGGGGCAAAGTCAAAGTTTAAGGCCGACCGCGATGGAGCCCTGCTCAGCTACAGGCCGCGGGAGGCCTCGGTTAAAAGTTTACCTTCACACTTAGTCTCTTTTTCGAAGATTTTCTACAGCGGGACGAACCTGCCAGTCCAATCCGACCTCCTGGAGCCCTTCTCCGGATACGCATCGCGGGAATCCTCGGTGGAGATTTTTACCTTCGGACATAGTCGTTTTTTCAAGGTGAAAATCCTTCGACCGGGATAAACCTGGATCTTGATCCGACATCCCTGGAGCCCTCCTCGGATACGCTGGCTGGGAGGTCCCGGTCAACTTTTTACCTTCAGACTTAGGGGGTGATTCTGACCCCGGCGGTACTAGACCGCCGGGGCCAGGGTCGGCGGGAGCACTGCCAACAGGCTGGCGGTGCCCCGCAGGGCATTCTGACCGCGGCGGTTCAGCCGCGGTCAGAAGAGGAAAACCGGCGGTTTTCCGCTGCCCTTCTGAATCCTCCATGGCGGCGCAGCTCGCTGCGCCGCCATGGGGATTCAGACACCCCATACCGCCATCCTGTTCCTGGCGGTTCGCCCGCCAGGAACAGGATGGCGGTATGGGGTGTCGTGGGGCCCCTGGGGGCCCCTGCAGTGCCCATGCCAATGGCATGGGCACTGCAGGGGCCCCCGTAAGCGGGCCCCACTTTGAATTTCATTGTCTGCATTGCAGACAGTGAAATTTGCGACGGGTGCAACTGCACCCGTCGCACCTTCCCACTCCGCCGGCTCAATTCTGAGCCGCCGTCCTCGTGGGAAGGGTTTTTGCACTGGGCTGGCGGAGCGGTATTTTGGAGGGGGGAAGTCTGGCGGGCAGCCTCCGCTGCCCGCCAGACTTAGAATGACCCCCTTAGTCTCTTTTTCTGAGATTTTCTTTACCGGGACGATCCAGCAAATCAGGCCGGGTCGCGGTTGAGGCAAGCTGGCTAGAGTTGCTGCGAAGGGTCAGTCCCTCTATGGAGCTTTTTTTCAAAAGTTCTCCAAACTTCTCCAAACTTCTGGGGCTTCTCCCAGATGTCCTTTTAAGGTTCTTTTGAGGTCCACAGCTCACCCCAAGGGTCCAGAAGTTCTGAGATGGTCCATGGGGGTGCGGACTACAACTCCCAGAATGCACCTGGCACAAACTCCTTTTTGGCCACTGGACAGTGGTCAGCTGGTCGCTTTCTTCAGGAGTTGGTGCAGGGGACTCTGGTTAGCAATTTTTCACCTGTAGCAAACAGGGAGTCCCTCCTTGAACCAGTTGAAGCCAGGAAAAGTCCTTCTTGTGGTGAAGCCCAGGTGTGCAGCTGGTGCAGTCCATTTGAGTGCAGGTTCCAGGTGCAAGCCAGGGGTCCAGCAGGGCAGTCCTTCTTCTTCTGTAGTTCTTCCTTGTTGGATGTGGTAGGGAACTGAGGTGTGGGTGCAGGTCTGCCAGTTTTATCCTTGCTTCTGGGTGAAAAGCAGGGGGGTCCTGGTTCTCCAATCAGGTGCAGGGTCCTTCCCCCTGTGATGACCACTTCCTGGGAAGTGTGGCAAAAATCAATCCCAGGAGGCAACATTCTCCAAAAATCCATCATGGCTGAATCTGATTTTTGGAGGTTACATCTGGCTGAGCCCACCCACTGGTGTGGCTAAAAATCATAAACACACCCCTCTCCTGCCCTCTCCTACTCTCATCAAGGGGGCTCCTGGTTGTCTGGGGTTGCAGGATGTGGGGGTGTTGCTGGTTGCTCCAAATGTCCATGTCTGCCTTTGAAGACCAGTTTGGCAGCCCTCCCCCTTCCTGCCTCCCCATCTGCTGAGGGGAGATTCCCTCACACAGGCACATTCCTTTGTGTGAAGCCAGGCCACTTCACACCTCATCAAGGCAGCCTGGCCAGGCCGCTAGAGGCTGGCCAATCAGAGCACAGCAGCAAAAACAATGCAGGGCTGAAATTGGCAACTTTTCAGGTAAAGTTTACAACTCTTTACCTGAACAAGTTATATTAAATCCAACAATTGGAAGTTGTGGGATTTATTATAACAATTAATTTGATACCAAACTCTTGGTATCCATCATTTAAGGGGACTTTAAAAATTAAAATAAAGTCTCCCCATTCTAGCCTATGAAGGCCATTTTCTACAATAAGGGAAAAACGAATTTGGCTGTTTTTACCTCACCAGGGCTTATAAAACTATTTTTTATAAGATCCCTGCTTATAGTTACATGGCACCCAGCCCTAGGGGCACATAGGGACTTTTGTGTAAAAATAAAGTAGTTTAAGACTTTGGAACTACTTTTAATTCCAAAGTCGAATTTGCATATAACTTTAATTTAAAAGCAGCCAGCAAGGCAGGCCTGCCTTTAAAATGACACTGGGCACCTCAGCAGCGCACCTATGGGTGCACTACCTATGCTGTGGTCCCTAAACCTACATGCCCTACCATATGCTAGGGACTTATAGGTAGGTCGACCTAGGTATAATTAGCCTAATTTGCATATCCATTTTACACAGAGCACTGGCCCTGGGACTGGTAAGCAGTACCCAGGGCACAGCCAAGAGTCAGTTACCACCAGTACCTGTCCAAAAAGTGTGGGGGTGACCAGGGCAAAAAGGAGGACTTTCCTACACACCCATTTGGAAAAACATTTAACTATGGCCCTATCAAACCAGCGCAGTTGGTACCTAGAAAGAAAAAGCAAAATATACATAACAGTCACAGTTTATCATTGTATACCGATCCTCGGTATGGGTCAGCAAAGTAGAATCAGTCTTCGTCCTCCGGTCATCAGTCGATCAGCAAGGCATCAGGCTCTCGGTCAGATATGAGCCCAATGTCGGAATTTGTATCTCTCAAAATCACATAGAGTTCTTCATCTCCTCTCAAGTCTGAATAATTCTCCCTCGCCTAAAGTTCTGAGATTCTTTTTCCCTCTGCGGTGTTGTCATTTCAAAGTCACCTAAACTACCCCCTAACTCACTATTGGTCAGTTAATCGTATGTTCATACTTTGTCCAATAATTTTTCTATACCAAATCTAAGAATTCTAATATTTCATCATTCACATACAGTTGGTTGGTCCACTCTACAATGTTCTCATCATCCGGCGGGTCAGGTAACAGTATTGTTGCAGCTTCCACTCCAGTCAGTATCTTCATTGTTCTTGTCCTGGGAAAGTCAGTCTCACACACATTACACATAAAATGTTACTTTAGCAGGAACATCATCTCCTAGCAATTAGTTCTCACGAAAAGCTTCTGTTAAGCACTTTTAACAATACAATGGACATTTCACAGTTTAATTCACTCTATCTGCATTTTTGTTAAACGCTAAGAAGTACAGCTTCTGCATGAGGCCTGGCAAAATAGGCCAGGCCAGGGCACTCGCTAAGTTAAGGCCTACAATTAATAAGCTAAAGCATACTTCATAACCCTTAATATGACATATTACTGCATTAATCGAATACTTTTTCAACGGTTCATATGTATTAATCATTAATTAGTACATTTTGTGAACATTGAGGGCCATTCTTTGAGGTCACATTTTCAAATGCGTGCATTATTTTTCTACGTTATTTCATTTTCTACATAAACCCATTATTCAACATACATAAACACTCATTAATAAACTTTATTAAAGACACCTGCGCTAGCACTCTCACAGTTAGTCTAGTCTGGGAACATTTCACAGATAGGTTAAAAAGTATTCTCTTTCCTGCTCTAACACAGTTTCACACGTTATCAGCTCCAAGTGCTTACTGCTATCATTCTACTCTGTAACTCTTTATCGAGTCCTCTCGATTTCGGTACAATGCTAAAGTTTAATCTGCAGTGGAATTAATAACTATCTCATACTCAAATAACCTATGAGCAAGGCAGCTTATGCAGTGAAGATAGTAGTTGATTTTGGCATTTTAGGGGCTTCAGTCGGAACATCTGATTTGGGGTCTCTTCTCTTTCTCTTTCCTTTTTCCCTAACTCCTCCCTTTGGACACCTTTTTCTATACATGCTGTGGTAACAATTATTAACATTTGTAAACATTTTCTTGAAAGATTGAAGATTCATACAATGAGAGTTCCTGAAAAAATGGATAGGTTAGATACATGTGTCTCCTTTCCAACACGCTCTTTTAGTCTACAAAACAATATCATATACATAATTATAATTTCTTATACCCTTTTCCATCCCTTCATAATGTTAGTTCATTCAAACAAAACATTGGCTATTTTCTATGCAGTCAGCGCATTCCAAAGCAGGTTAGTAAGTGAAAAGCATATAATTAATACTGGTTCCATTGTTTAAGACAATGTTTAGGTGCATCTAATAAGACAAAGAAAGGTTATGAAAGAAACCGTTAGCTTCAGGAATTTGTCAGCCTAACAAGTTTTGTGATTCAAGCTGCAAGGGTTATGTAAAGTTCAGAGCATGCTTTTAAACAGTGAAAGCTATGGCGGTTTTTGGTTTAATGACTTTCTCACTAGTTAGTAATAATTATTAGGTTTTCATTTTTCTATTGGGAGCCTCAGCACTTTCTATTGGAATCCTAGATTTGTTGCATTTTCTTATTATAAAAATCAAGACAGTAAGTTTCATCATGTGTTATACAAACACTAACAGATGTAGTACTCTAAATCCATTTCAATCTGCGACATTAGCTTCAGGCTCCTCACATTCAAGTCATCTTTTCAGGCACGAGCCCCTTCAGGAATTCTTGAAGTTTCCCTGCCCCCTCTTAATATGTCTTCCATAGCAGACATGAAACTTCAGAGCCAGATCAATAACCCAAGCCACAGGTACATTCTGACAGATTTGACATTCCTCTAATCGTTCACATTGGAAGGAGCCACCAGCCTGAGACGCGCCGTTAGTACAGTGGACTGCTTTGATTCTCCGGGTTCTTTCATCATAGTCACACGTTAATTGACTCGAGTGTGGCATCTTGTCTCAGACTTGATGGATCACATTGCCTGCAATGAAACTGTCTCTGAAGATAATATTTTGTAAATGGTGCAACATTAATAGCAGGAATCCTCAAAGACAGGCTCTTGCCATCGCAGGCTTTGCTTCTACACTAATCCATCACATGAACGTCAGAACATCTTCTCAGTCCATGGTACACATCTTGGAAAGTGGCACAATGCTGCTACCTTTTCAGGTGATGATTTAGTACAGCTACTTAGGGAGTGCCAAAGCTGTGAAATTAGAAAATTACATTAGGTCATTGATTAAGGGGCATAAAGATTACCTGACCTGGTATAAAACCCCTAAATTGAAAGTCAGGACATTGTTGTACCTGGAAGGAAGGTCTTCACAAAGATGAACCACGAGCCCTACAAATAGGAAGTAGTAAGTTCTGTATTACAGGCTAAGCCCTAGTGACGGCCTCTTTTCCTGTCAGGTCGCCATAGTGTAAGTGCTGCCATGCTTCGCTAGCTAACACACATGCCAACATTTCATTACATCACCACATTCTCTTAGCCACACTCAGTGCGCCTAGCACCACCACACTTTTACACGTCATGGGAACATGCAGGGCGCAATGACCTTGCTTTAGAGTAAGAAATTCTTTAACCAGGTAAAATTAATTGGAGCTTACATGAAGAAAAAGTCATAGTCACACTTCTCTGAACTTGATTTTGGTATTTACCTTCCTCAAATGTCACAAATGATAAACTGAGTCACTGTATGGTTTTATAAGTTCTAGAGATATTGCCCTGGTGTAGTCCGACAGACAGAACCATAGTCAATAGACAATGGTAAATTTATCATCAATTTCCTTTACTATCTCTAATCGAAGGCTGTCTCTCCCCCACTCTCGCATGCATGGCCCGTAGCTCTTGCTCACTCTTACCATATCTTGCTTCCTCTGTCGCTCACTCTCTTTCCCTCTCTCAAAGCCATTGATAGACTGATCAAAATAGTTTTTATTAATTCATTGACTGATTTGTTAACTTTGTAAAAGTACTCTTAGCTTAAGGCGTGGTACAACTGGGACAAGTCTCTATTTTGTGGAATATAAACTGAAAGGACTCACCACACCGCAGCACATCCTACAGTCGCACTCAGTGTGAGAAGGTAGCCTCTTTCTAGCCTTGTTACCCCCACTTTTGGCCTGTTTGTGAGTGTATGTCAGGGTGTTTGTCACTGTTTTCACTGTCTCACTGGGATCCTGATAGCCAGGCCTCAGTGCTCATAGTGAAAACACTATGTTTTCAGTATGGTTGTTATGTGTCACTGGGATCCTGCTGGTCAGGACCCCAGTGCTCATAGGTTTGTGGCCTATATGTATGTGTCACTGGGACCCTGTCACACAGGGCCCCAGTGCTCATAGGTGTGCATGTATGTGTTCCTTGTGTGGTGCCTAACTGTCTCACTGAGGCTCTGCTAACCAGAACCTCAGTGGTTATGCTCTCTCATTACTTTCAAATTGTCACTAACAGGATAGTGACCATTTTTACCAATTTACATTGGCTTACTGGAACACCCTTATAATTCCCTAGTATATGGTACTGAGGTACCCAGGGTATTGGGGTTCCAGGAGATCCCTATGGGCTGCAGCATTTCTTTTGCCACCCATAGGGAGCTCTGACAATTCTTACACAGGCCTGCCACTGCAGCCTGAGTGAAATAACGTCCACGTTATTTCACAGCCATTTTACACTGCACTTAAGTAACTTATAAGTCACCTATATGTCTAACCTTTACCTGGTAAAGGTTAGGGGCAAAGTTACTTAGTGTGTGGGCACCCTGGCACTAGCCAAGGTGCCCCCACATTGTTCAGAGCCAATTCACTGAACTTTGTGAGTGCGGGGACACCATTACACGCGTGCACTACATATAGGTCACTACCTATATGTAGCTTCACAATGGTAACTCCGAATATGGCCATGTAACATGTCTATGATCATGGAATTGCCCCCTCTATGCCATCCTAGCATAGTTGGCACAATCCCATGATCCCAGTGGTCTGTAGCACAGACCCTGGTACTGCCAAACTGCCCATCCTGGGGTTTCACTGCAGCTGCTGCTGCTGCCAACCCCTCAGACAGGCATCTGCCCTCCTGGGGTCCAGCCAGGCCTGGCCCAGGATGGCAGAACAAAGAACTTCCTCTGAGAGAGGGTGTGACACCCTCTCCCTTTGGAAAATGGTGTGAAGGCAGGGGAGGAGTAGCCTCCCCCAGCCTCTGGAAATGCTTTGTTGGGCACAGAGGTGCCCAATTCTGCATAAGCCAGTCTACACCGGTTCAGGGACCCCTTAGCCCCTGCTCTGGCGTGAAACTGGACAAAGGAAAGGGGAGTGACCACTCCCCTGACCTGCACCTCCCCTGGGAGGTGTCCAGAGCTCCTCCAGTGTGCTCCAGACCTCTGCCATCTTGGAAACAGAGGTGCTGCTGGCACACTGGACTGCTCTGAGTGGCCAGTGCCACCAGGTGACGTCAGAGACTCCTGCTGATAGGCTCCTTCAGGTGTTAGTAGCCTTTCCTCTCTCCTAGGTAGCCAAACCCTCTTTTCTGGCTATTTAGGGTCTCTGTCTCTGGGGAAACTTGAGATAACGAATGCATGAGCTCAGCCGAGTTCCTCTGCATCTCCCTCTTCACCTTCTGATAAGGAATCGACCGCTGACCGCGCTGGAAGCCTGCAAACCTGCAACATAGTAGCAAAGACGACTACTGCAACTCTGTAACGCTGATCCTGCCGCCTTCTCGACTGTTTTCCTGCTTGTGCATGCTGTGGGGGTAGTCTGCCTCCTCTCTGCACCAGAAGCTCCGAAGAAATCTCCCGTGGGTCGACGGAATCTTCCCCCTGCAACCGCAGGCACCAAAAAGCTGCATCTCCGGTCCCTTGGGTCTCCTCTCAGCACGACGAGCGAGGTCCCTCGAATCCAGCGACACCGTCCAAGTGACCCCCACAGTCCAGTGACTCTTCAGCCCAAGTTTGGTGGAGGTAAGTCCTTGCCTCACCTCGCTGGGCTGCATTGCTGGGAACCGCGACTTTGCAAGCTTCTCCGGCCCCTGTGCACTTCCGGCGGAAATCCTGTGTGCACAGCCAAGCCTGGGTCCACGGCACTCTAACCTGCATTGCACGACTTTCTAAGTTGGTCTCCGGCGACGTGGGACTCCTTTGTGCAACTTCGGCGAGCACCGTTTCACGCATCCTCGTAGTGCCTGTTTCTGGCACTTCTCCGGGTGCTACCTGCTTCAGTGAGGGCTCTTTGTCTTGCTCGACGTCCCCTCTCTCTGCAGGTCCAATTTGCGACCTCCTGGTCCCTCCTGGGCCCCAGCAGCGTCCAAAAACGCCAAACGCACGATTTGCGTGTAGCAAGGCTTGTTGGCGTCCATCCGGCGGGAAAACACTTCTGCACGACTCTCCAAGGCGTGGGGGATCCATCCTCCAAAGGGGAAGTCTCTAGCCCTTGTCGTTCCTGCAGTATTCACAGTTCTTCAGCCTAGTAAGAGCTTCTTTGCACCAACCGCTGGCATTTCTTGGGCATCTGCCCATCTCCGAGCTGCTTGTGACTTTTGGACTTGGTCCCCTTGTTCCACAGGTACCCTCAGTCAGGAATCCATCGTTGTTGCATTGCTGATTTGTGTTTTCCTTGCATTTTCCCTCTAACACGACTATTTTGTCCTTAGGGGAACTTTAGTGCACTTTGCACTCACTTTTCAGGGTCTTGGGGAGGGTTATTTTTCTAACTCTCACTATTTTCTAATAGTCCCAGCGACCCTCTACAAGGTCACATAGGTTTGGGGTCCATTCGTGGTTCGCATTCCACTTTTGGAGTATATGGTTTGTGTTGCCCCTATCCCTATGTTTCCCCATTGCATCCTATTGTAACTATACATTGTTTGCACTGTTTTCTAAGACTATACTGCATATTTTTGCTATTGTGTATATATATCTTGTGTATATTTCCTATCCTCTCACTGAGGGTACACTCTAAGATACTTTGGCATATTGTCATAAAAATAAAGTACCTTTATTTTTAGTATAACTGTGTATTGTGTTTTCTTATGATATTGTGCATATGACACTAAGTGGTACTGTAGTAGCTTCACACGTCTCCTAGTTCAGCCTGAGCTGCTTTGCTAAGCTACCATTATCTATCAGCCTAAGCTGCTAGACACCCTATACACTAATAAGGGATAACTGGGCCTGGTGCAAGGTGCAAGTACCCCTTGGTACTCACTACAAGCCAGTCCAGCCTCCTACACTCAGGCCCTACAGATTTATGTCTCAATGTCTTTTCAGAGAAAACAAACAGATTTCAAAGAAAAGGAAAGCGCCGACCCATCGTCCTGCTCCTTCAGAATTACAAAGACACCTTTTGCTTGAACTGTTTATAGTATCACTTCGCGTTGCAAGAAAAAAACCAAAGCTTTTTATCGGGCCATGAAAAGCACGCACTCACTGCCTGGCTTCGGATTGAGGCTCAAGGTTGTTGATAAAGTAAGACAAACTGAAATTGGCCAGCAGCGAGAGTTGAACGAAAAAACAGATTAAACAACACTCGACCTCATATTTTCCTAACAATAGCCCAGGGGGGCCCGTCCGCCGCTGTGCACGTGCAGCGGGCACCTGGCCAGAGAGCTTCTGACTGGGTTGGGAACGTGGGGGCCCCCCTCCATGTGTTTTGCAGTGGGGCCCTCAGAGTTCATTCCGACACTCACAAATGAGTGAGTTGCATGCCACTCCCCTGCAAAGTGTTTGACATTGGATTTCTTCTCAAAATAGCTAATCGTAATACATCTAAAATGTAAACAAAATAGCGAGTGCACGGAGTAAGTGCTTCTCACTGCATGTAACCCACAGGTCAGGCAAAAAAATGCAGACATCCATTAACAAAATGCGCCCCGCACAAATGCAACATAAGGCATTTGTCATGTAACTCTCATTTTAGCAAAACAGAAGGGGGGCATACAAAGCCCTTCTTACTTCCCAAAATGAGCACTTTATTGCAGGGTGGTCTCATTATCTCATCTGCAGGGAAGCTGTTCCTGTGCAAATGAAGGAAACCCCTTGCCCATGCATGCTCCAAATTCATCTAAGGAGTGGAGGACCTTCAGAGCAGGGCACCCACCAAGAGGGTTATAGAGGAAGCCAGTGACCCTTACACCCGAGGGGCTGCACCTCCCGAGGGGGAGCCAGAACCATACCCCAGGGCAGTGCTTAATTTGTTAATAAAAACGTGCAGGTGCCCAAAGCTCTCTTCTGAAACACGCAGCTGCTGCAATTAAATGTGCGAGCACGGAATACTGAGACAACGTAATCCTGAAGCCATCTCGGGCCTCTTTAATCAATCTACAGACACTCCCTTCCCCTTCAGCTCACTCTTGCAGCTTTCAGCTTTCTCCATTTTTGACGCTTTTTCGTTTTTCTCTTCCTCCATCTTTCCCATATGTGTCTTTTGCTCACAGTAAATGCTTGATGCAGAAAAATAGGTGTCAGTCCTCAAAAATAAGTGCCGGTGCCCAACACCAGAAACCGCCAACACAAATTAAGCACTGCCCCAAGGAGGGCAGACAAGCGGCTCAATGTTTTATTTTCAGGCCCCGGCAGATGGGAAGCAGCCTACTGCCAAAGAGATCAAGTTCAGTACCGAATTAAACAAAAAGGTTTGGGACTGATTTTCCTCATAGAGACCGTTGAATAGAGCAGGTCTGGTTCCCAAAATTCACTGCAAGGGCTGAGTTGGTATCTGGTATTTACTTTCACCGGGTGGGGAAACTTTTGTATTCCTTTGGAATGGGCTATAGGGACAAAGTAGTGCCAGAATGGAGGAAGTAGGGGGTTGATTTTCCCAATTGTTTCTCGATGGGCAGTGGACATCATCCTTATTATATTCATTGGCAAATGAAAAAGATGTTTGTGATAATTTAAGAGTAATGCTAACAAAAGTTGCAAATGGACCGACTGTGATCAGTCCTTTGCCTGCACTTGTTCTGCTGTTCACAATGGTTATTGTAAATACAGTCTGGATTATGTTAGTGAACATTCACGTCCATAACAAACTGAAGACAAAGGCACCTGTCTATCAGTAGTTTGCACAGGGAGTCTAGTAGGCATCACCCCTGCGGCAGGTACTGAGTTCCAAACTCACACAAATGTTGTTCCCAGTCACGACCTCGGAGGGGAGTCGGAAGGGGGTCACCCTCTTGAAAGTAAAGGGAGGGAGGAAAACTTTATGGTCTCCTATGTTTTAGGTTACTACAAGGAAATACTCAAAGTTTTTGCAGCCCTTTGGATTAAAAGCCACTCTAGCCCACACTAAAAAACAAATATAGGAGAAGTTCAGGGACAAAGGAACGGGAAAAATGCAGAGTTAGCCTTCTGCTTTTCTCCTTCACAGCATTCAAGACTTAGGAACAAAATGCCATAAGCTGGGTTTGAGTCCCATTACCCTGCATGCTGATGCCACATGTAGAAGAGGACAGAGTAGTAGGTTCACTAACCCATGTGTCCAACCTGGCTATGCCACCACCCAAGTCCCACAGTGGGACAGGTTCACGGTAAGGAACTAATCCATGTCTCATGAGCATCATAGCCAGAGTCACTAACAGAATCTAACATGAGACCCACATGTGCTCTGAAGGAGGGACCTCAGTCAGCACTTTAAATACCAACTAAACATGTGAAAAAGAAGATTCTGTTCCTGGCCATATCTCATCTCCAGGGTTTTGAGTGCTGGTGCGATAGCCGATCGTTACAGCTCTGTTGCCCTTCAGGAGAGTCAGAGCCCAAATCCACTGTTCTGTGAACCCTATTGTGAGAACCATATGGCTAGAGCCATATGAAAGCATCATGAGCACAGCCCATCCCTACAGGAACCACTGTGCACTTTTGAGGGTTGCCTCTCCACAATCAAATAAGTCTTTTGGACTGTAAATGGCTAGAGACAATGAATGCTCGAAGCTAAGGGCCATACACAACAGTGACATCGATCGCCTGCTGTCCGACTTTGGACCGTCTGCTATCTCACACTGCAAGGTATGTATGTAGCAAGCCTGCATATGGAGGTAAAAGTGACCTGGTCTTGAACTTTGAAACAAAAAAGCAGTGGAAGTCTCCTTACTTCCCACTGCTTTGACAGAGTGATCAAATGCATTCTGATCACTCCCTGACCTTCAGTGTATTTCTCTAGTGCAGTGCCTGGTGTCTTGCTGGTTTTGTCCGCCCTGACATTGGTGGGCAGTTGTCCACTAAACTGTAGCAATTTAGGCTGCAAACACCCTTCCTTGGGCATATGATCTAATACTGAGAACTAAACTGAATTGTTCTCTCTACCTCCCGAAGGAGCAGTGTATCGCTACAATACCAAAGCACTATGGAAAACAGCTGCACAGATGTTTCCCTGACTGTATCCATTTTGGGAACAATGGATACCTTTGCTATCCAGTTTTCATCTCCCATTCGAACCTTGGCAAGCTCTGGCCACCTTTGGACATCCGCTCCCATACCCATACCACATGACTGGAGCAGGACAGCCTTTCCCATACACTTACCACATGACAGGAGCAGGACCGCCACTCCCATGCACTTGCCACATGACTGGACCAGGACAGCCTTTCCCGTACACAGCGCATGACTGGAGCAGGACAGACACTCCCATAAACTTACCACATGACTGGAACAGGACAGCCTTTCCCATACACTTACCGCATGACTGACCAGGACAGCCTTTCCCATACACTTGCCGCATGACTGGACCAGGACAGCCACTCTCATACACTTGTCACATGGCTGGAGCAGAACAAACTTTCCCATACACTTGCCACATGACTGGAGAAGGACAGCCTTTTCCGTACACTTTCTGCATGACTGGGCCAGGACAGCCTTTCCCATACACTTACCGCATGACTGGAGCAGGACAGCCACTCCCATAAACTCACCACATGACTGGAACAGGACAGCCACTCTCATACACTTACAGCATGTCTGGAACAGGACAGCCATTCCCATGCACTTGCCACATGACTGGAGCAGGACAGCCACTCCCATACACTTGCCACATGACTGGAGCAGGACAGCCTTTCCCATACACTTGCCGCATGAATGGACCAGGACAGCCACTCTCATACACTTGCCGCATGACTGGAGCAGAACAGCCTTTCCCATACACTTGCCACATGGCTGGAGGAGGACAGCCTTTCCCATACACTTGCCACATGACTGGAGTAGGACAGCCTTTCCCCTACACTTGCCACATGACTGGAGAAGGACAGCCTTTCCCGTACACTTACCGCATGACTGGAGCAGGACAGCCACTCCCATAAACTTACCACATGACTGGAACAGGACAGCCACTCTCATACACTTACAGCATGTCTGGAACAGGACAGACACTCCCATGCACTTGGCACATGACTGGAGCAGGTCAGCCACTCTCATAAACTTGCCGCATGACTGGAGCAGGGCAGCCACTCTCACACACATGTCACATGAGTGGAGCAGGACTGTCACTCCAATACACTTGCTGCATGACTAAGACAGGAAAGCCTTTCCCATACACTTATCGCATGGGTGGAGCAGGACAGCCACTCTCATACACTCATACACTTACCACATGACTGGCGTAGGACAGCCACTCCCATACACTCACCGCATGACTGGAGCAGAACAGACACTTCTATACACTTACCACATGACTGGAGAAGGCTGCTTTGAAATGGCACATGTAAAACACAGCTTATTAGGCTTTGTTGGGAACTGTAGAAAATCCACTTAAGTAAAGTTGGGGGAGTTATTTTTCATCTTTAAAGTCACTGAAGCAGATCTAATACAAATAACTTCTCATCATTTTGCCATTTTAACAATATCACATATATTAAATTGTCTCCGAAGAGCCATTTGGGAAACGTTATTCTGCATTATGATTAGGAAACAGACAGTGTAATAAAAATGACCTCGAAATATCAATAATATATTCAGTGATAACCTATTTTATTGACAGTTAATGCTATAAAAATGGTGATTGAGCCATCGATGTACCTCAGTAGTGACAATGATAAACTGACAATGTTGCAATGAAATATGGCCTATTGATGAATGGCACATTTTGTGATTGCATTTGGTGCTAAATTACTGATTTCACAGCCCATTATTAAACAAAAATATATTTATTAAAGAGCGTAGGATTCTTGGCACATTTGTTTATTGAAATTCATGAAACGTCTGATTAAGATATCATTGGACATTCTGGACATTGACATTTTCAAATACTTGTGGCTTGTATCTGTTGTGTTCTCGGGGAATAACATGGAAGAACATTCCACATATTAAACAGTATGGGGCATATTTATACTCTGTTTGCGCCGGAATTGCGTTGTTTTTTTTTACGCAAATTCGACGCAAAACGAACTCCATATTTATACTCTGGCGTTAGACGCGTCTAGCGCCAAAGTTCATGGAGTTTGCGTCATTTTTTAGCGTGGACACCTACTTTGCGTTAATGATATGCAAGGTAGGAGTTCCCGTCTAAAAAATGACTCCGAGGCATGTGCGCCGTATTTACACTCCCGGGCAAAAATGACGCCCGGGAGTGGGCGGGTCAAAAAAAATGACGTCCAGCCGCTTTTGCGTCGTTTTTTAGCGCCTGGTCAGGGCAGGCGTTAAGGGACCTGTGGGCTCGGAAGGAGCCCAGAGGTGCCCTCCCATGCCCCCAGGGACCCCCCCTGTCACCCTTGCCCACCCCAGGAGGACGCCCAAGGATGGAGGGACCCATCCCAGGGAACTTAAGGTAAGTTCAGGTAAGTATTTTTTTTTTTTTTTTGTGGCATAGGGGGGCCTGATTTGTGCCCCCCTACATGCCACCATGCCCAATGACCATGCCCAGGGGAGAGAAGTCCCATGGGCATGGCCATTGGGCAAGGGGGCATGACTCCTGTCTTTTCTAAGACAGGAGTCATTTCAATGGGGGTTGGGAGTAAAAAAAAATGGCGCAAATCGGGTTGAGGCGAAAATTTTGCCTCAGCCTGACTTGCCCCATTTTTTGACGCCCAAGCTCCATATTCCCCTACGCCGGCGCTGCCTGGTGTATGTCATTTTTTTTAACGCACACCAGGCAGCTCTGCTGGCTAACGCCGGCTAACGTCATTGAATAAATACGGCGCCCGCATGGCACTTCAGAATGGCGTTAGATTTTTTGATGCACAACTGCGTTGGCGCAGTTGTGCGTCGATAAGTATAAATATGGCCCTATGTGTGTGACATCGCTTTACCTGGCAAACTAGTGAGTAGACCCAACTGTATGATCCACAGCCAAGCCTCGTATTTAATAACGTTACATGACTCTGGGTGGATTCATCCCACATGCAGTGACCAATCCAGGTGTATCTAGACACAGTGGTCAGCTCTTCTAGATCCAGGTTATTCTATTTGTGCGCAAAAGCCAAAATCACGAGAATAATATGCAAAAGTGATCTTTCATAGCCCGTATAATTACAGCGCAAACACCCTCCTAAGCCTCTAATGCCCTTATTACAAGTCAGGCGGAGGAAATTACCTCATGAAACTCCTCTCCGTCTGATTCCAAGTGGGTTTTTCCCAAGTGTGGGAGAATCAGTCCCAGTTTTAGGGTGCATTAATTTCATACAGTCAACCCCCATGAGGTTTCGACTGCAGCAGCAGAAAACCTCATCTTTTTTTTTCTGACTAGGGTAATCGCACAATGCTTTTTCTTCCAACTCATGTCATACACTCTACTCGCCCCCCACTCCACCCAGAGGTTCAGAGCAATATAAATATAAATAAATGTATATGTTAAAATCCATGAAATCAGGAATGTTATGTGGTTTTATGGCCGAAAAATCGCCCCCACTTGGCAAAACCCCATTACTTAGGGTTTAACTTGCAATTGCACAGTTTGGGGGTTGATTTACAGCAAAGTAACGGTAAAATTGTATACGATTTTACCGTACCTGTATTAACACTCAGTTCGGAATGAGGTCTATGCATCAACATATTTAAACATGTGTTTTACTTTTAATGCTAGTAAATCAGAGCAGTTCTTGTAGTCAGGGCAGCTATTTGAAGCTTCTTTTGGATATTGTGGTGCGCTGGTGACCTCTAGTGTCTTTCTTACACTACTAGTGTGTGGTGGGAGATGTTTTTAACTCGACTCTTCGTGTTAGCATGTGACTACTTTTCTCAATACAGCTAATTCATTATTCCTGTTTTTTTTTTCTAAAAGCGTTTGCGTGTGGGTGTTCATCTTCACGTGTTTGGCAACTTTTGGTTCATCCTCCAAAACCTGTTGATGGCCAATTCATGTGTATGGGGCATTGCATCAAGTCAAGTGGTCCCGGCTTGAATGACACAGCCAAGTACTTTACCTGCTGATTAGAAATGTTGTTCCAAAACCATCAAAACCGTCTTTAGGACAACACTCCAGCATTCAAGTGATCCCTGCATCACGTCCTCGACAGCACACATCATAAATGTATAGCACAAAAAACAAGGAATGTCGCAAACGAGAATTAGAATTGAAGTGACAAGATGGTTCACTTTCTACGTAGATTTGAAAGATGGCGTTTTTATTGGATACCTTCAATGGGACCAAAAGAAAAGCTCATGTAAGAGTGCTACAGTGCATTGGATTTCAGAGTCACACTCACCCATCACTTACAGACTCACAACATTGAAATTCTATTTTGAGTTTTTGTGAAGGTAGTGTGACACACATTCACAGTTTGGAACAGACTGACAGCTGTAAATACACCTTGTACGAATCCAACACCCATGTGTGAAAAGACACCTCAGAGACGCAGTCAAGCTTAACAAGATAAGAGCGCTCACTGCCCATAAAAGGAAATAACACAACTACTGCTAAGACGTGGTGTAGTGCATCCTCCAGTTCGACAACCCTGTGGCAAATTCAAATGCACACAGCATTACATACAACACCTCTGCTACTGCCATTAAAAAAATATGTTCTATTATGTTTTAGTGCATTTAATTTCTATGGAAGGGTGGATTAACCTAAATACACACCAAATTCCATTCTAAGCACCTCACCCTTGATGTGAAACATGTAATTACAAATTACTTAAATAATCATAAAGATGAGGTTAGATACCACATTGCCCTTAATACAGTGAAAGAGATGAATAGGAAAGTAGTTTTAATTAGTGGTTTAAGTAAGTGTTGTTATTTAATTACATTATGGTTTAAATATTATTTATTTACCTAAATATAAATATTGTGAGGTTTTAAGCATTACCCTTCATTTACACGCTATGGTTTGCATGGATGTTGTGTGTGTTATGTTTGCAGTCTTGACCAAAACACATTAATTTCAGTCTTTTTCAGTTTTATTCCATAACCGTTGTTGCATTTGAACTGTGTTTTTAGTGAATTTCTGATGGTTATTTAAATGTAAGTTCAGGTCTTACAATCAAAGTTTGCCATAACTTCAACTTGCTTTTTTTTTTTTTTCAATGAATGTCTAAAGTTTTGTGACCATATACCACATCCAATTGTTTATTATCCTTAACCTCCTATGCATCCTGGCTCTGCCTGGTCTTAGGCCATGTGTAGTAGGGGTTAGTTGTAGGGCTTTGCTGGATTTTCAAAAACAGGATTTGCTGATCCTGTCATAGGATTTATAAAACATCACTGGCTCAAGGACCCATGTTGAAATTTCCACAAGGTCTATAAACCAGTTTTAAGATTTGCAGAACATGCAATGTATGAGTATGAATCCTTGAAGCTTGCTATGAATTCTGGGTGCCTTGGCTTTGAGGCTTTCTCGAAATGTCCAGCCCCAAGCCTTGATTTATGGATATTGGTGGTCATGCTGGGAGACATGAACTTAGCCACATGATCCATGAACCTCCTGGCCAAATCCGCATTTGTGGATTTTCTACTCACTGGACCCCCAAATTGGCCTTAGAGTCATGTTGTACTCACTCTACCCCATTTTGCACCCTTTCATTTTTTTAATGGGCTCATGGACCATTCCCAAGGTCCTGTAACAGAAGCTTCAAACTTTTTCCTGAAGTTGCGGCCAGCCAATAAGACAGCCTTAGTTTTGTGGTCCAACAGTGGATTCACAGAAATGAAAGTGAAAACGGAGGAAAAAGCTCCATTGTCCAATCATTTTTAAAACTTTTAGAATTTCCAAAGACCTACAAAACCACTTTCACAGAACACCATAAATGTCCACACATTTCTACAATTTAACCTATTTATGCGCAGCCCAAGACATTTTTTGAACATTTATGTCTCAAATTACTGAATGGATTAACACCAAACCAAGCAAAGTCACTTTCCTGATTATAGTTCTAGCTGCAGTCTATGTTTTGTACATTTCTGATCAACAATTCGTTCAGAATGGAGGAGCAATGAATCCTATGATACCTCCGAGAATTAAACTAGAAATGTTATTTGTGTGCACCCTCAATGACCCTTTTTTGGCCCCGGCTTGATGGATCCACACAAAAATTTCCATAAAGCACCCACAGTGGATGAACTTTTTCGTGAAACAGTGTCAATGTTTATAGCAAAGCAAAACATGTTATTTCAGTGGAAACACTGGCATAATCCTAATTACACTGGTGCTATCACAACCTCTGTGAGGTATATATTATGAACATAAATATGCCCCAAAAGCAATATTTGGAACAAATAATCTCAAGCACCCAGATTTACCCATTTATTATTTTGCTGCAAATGTAAAATTCCATATAATAGCTAAATTGATAACAAAATGACTACATTTTAAAACCTCTTTACAAAATAAATCAACTGGATAGATAGATAGATAGATAGATAGATAGATAGATAGATAGATAGATAGATAGATAGATAGATAGATAGATAGATAGATATGGTGCTTGCACCGACACTAGGCAGCCAAATTGGCTCCAGTGCAAGGAAAGGACAGGAATGAGCAATATAATGTTAAATATGGGACACTTCTACCCTTTCACGCAGCGAAGCGCAGCAGGGTATCTTGCTCTGTTGCGCTGCATGAAAGTTTGATAAACCTGCCTTTCCTACCCAAGTTCAATATACATGAATGGGGCAAACTCACATTCCTGATTCGCATAGCAGGATCAGGAGCCATGAGCTTTAAACCTCATAAATAAGAAATCCTGCAGTAGTGCATGATGTACACATTTTCAAGTTAATAGTTGGTGAAGGAAAGTGGACGTTTCTATTGGGATTCACAGAAGCATTTCAGAGAAATTCTTGAGTTGAATACTCATTTCTACAGTAGACTCTGTACATGGAGAGCATCACACAAAATACAGCCGGATTCTAAACACTTCGGGGCATATTTATACTCTGTTTGCGCCGGAATTGCATCGTTTTTTTTTACGCAATTCCGACGCAAAACTAACTCCATATTTATACTTTGGCGTTAGACGCGTCTAGCGCCAAAGTCCATGGAGTTTGCATCATTTTTTAGTGTGGACACCTACTTTGCGTTAATGAGATGCAAGGTAGGCGTTCCAATCTAAAAAATTGACTCCGAGGCATGTGCGCCGTACTTACACTCCCGGGCAAAATTCACGCCCGGGAGTGGGCGGGTCAAAAAAAATGACGTCCAGCCGCTTTTGCGCCGTTTTTTAGCGCCTGGTCAGGGCAGGCGTTAAGGGCCCTGTGGGCTCGGAAGGAGCCCAGAGGTGCCCTCCCATGCCCCCAGGGACCCCCCCTGTCACCCTTGCCCACCCCAGGAGGACACCCTAGGCTGGAGGGACCCATCCCAGGGACATTAGGGTAAGTTCAGGTAAGTATTTTTATTTTTATTTTTTGTGGCATAGGGGGGCCTGATTTGTGCCCCCCTACATGCCACTATGCCCAATGACCATGCCCAGGGGACAGAAGTCCCCTGGGCATGGCCATTGGGCAAGGGGGCATGACTCCTGTCTTTACTAAGACAGGAGTCATTTCAATAGGGGTTGGGAGTCGAAAAAAATGGCGCAAATCGGGTTGAGGCGAAAAATTTGCCTCAGCCTGACTTGCCCCATTTTTTGGCGCCCAAGCTCCATATCCCCCTACGCCAGCGCTGCCTGGTGTACGTCATTTTTTTTCACGCACACCAGGCAGCGCCGGCGGCTAACGCCGGCAAACGTCATTGAATAAATACGGCGCCCGCATGGCGCTTCAGAATGGCGTTAGCCGGCGCTAATTTTTTTGACGCAAAACTGCATTAGCGCAGTTTTGCGTCAAAAAGTATAAATATGGCCCTTCATTAGCAGTTGCTACAGCTAGTCAAATCAATGGTACATATTGTATCAGCATTATAAGTTTGAAGAGGTGACTAAGACTTTCTAATGCTTCGAAGTGTGACTTTCTGGAGATCTCTTTAGAAGCAAGTGCTCAGTCTGTCGAGCTACATAATACCATGTAACTGGACCAGAATGATTCTACTACACAAGTGCCATTTGTAGGGTGTCCATGTCACGTATGTAGACACCAGTTTTCCCACATTTACTTAAGGTCCCTTTAATAAAATGTGGTATGCTGATGCTGCACGGCTCAAGAGCCATTCATACTGCCAAAGACAATGTCCTCTTGCCTCCTGCATGAAGGATTCAGGTTTATCAGTGTCTCCGGAACTTGGTAGTGCTGAATAATGAATCGCTTGTTCCATTCACAACCCAGGATGCAGAAGAATGCCCTTTTAATTCCAATGAACTCTGCTGCTTACTGGTTTTCCTACTATTTGCCTTGCACAAAGTTTTTATTATTTAATGCATCAACGTCAGCACTGACTCTAAAGTTGATTCTGCAGATTATGCTCTTGGGCAAAGT
Source organism: Pleurodeles waltl (assembly GCF_031143425.1). NCBI lineage: Eukaryota > Metazoa > Chordata > Amphibia > Caudata > Salamandridae > Pleurodeles > Pleurodeles waltl. The sequence goes on from NC_090445.1 coordinate 498,131,436, forward strand.
GGTATTTAAGTTACTGAATTAGGCACAGTTTGTTTTCAACATTTGCTAAGTGTTCCGACTTCATCAAACTCTGGTGGTCGGATGTAGCTTGTTTAAAAATGCAAAGAACAGCGAAAGGGCATAAGACACATGCCTGCCATGGTTTAACACATGCACGTTTTAGAAATCATGTGGGAAAAGGTAGCCTTTTTGGCAAAAGCAAATAGGAAGGCAAAAAAAGGGCTAAATGAGCTGCTTGCACCCGAGACAAGATGAAATCATAGCCTCTTTTACTGTCTATTATTGCATTTAGGACCTGCATCAGCAGCTCATTCTATCATGCTCCTAACCCAGAAGAAGCCCAAATGTTTTTTTCACAAAAGCAATGAATTTCAATGCACAGTAGCAAACATCAATATATGGTGGCAGCAATAAACCTCGGCTATTCCTGTGTTAGTCATCGTGCTCTAACTGCAGTGATACTCTGTAGCTTACAGCAGTGGTTCTTAACCTTTGGACGTCTGTGGACACCCACTGAATTACCCCCAGCCTAAATAATTTCTATGATTTGAACCTCAAAAAATAAAACTACAGAAAGAAGTTTATATCAAACAAATACTATAATTATGAAATCGTTTTAATTCACAAAGAAAAAAAGTCAAAAATATCGACATTTTAATGGGAAGGTTGGAGCTTTTCAAAATTTGGCTTTAGTTTCAAAAGACAAAGTGATATGCTAGACTTCATCATATCACCTTGTGTTTTTTTGCTCAAATGTACACTTTCTTTTTGTTGCTGCATACTAGTGCATCAGTTAAGGTCACCACTCGTCCATTCCACTGGGCTCCGCAAATGCGCTTTTTCAACAAATCAAGAAAAGCATGACAACTTAACATTAGTCTTGTAATTTCAAATTCTTTCACATTGACAGAGCAATTTAAAATTTTCAATTTTGTTTTTTTATATGCATATGCTTTATTAGTCTGCTAATATTATTTAATGTTCTAAACAGTTGTGGACCCCCTGAGTAGACATTGCAGACCAGCAGGGCTCCATGATCACAGGTTGAGAACTGTTGGCTACAAAAATAACAAGTATATCATTAAACCCAAATCAAAAAGGGCTAAAAACATGGATAGAATTATGAATGTAAAAACAGTTCGGTAATGGAAAATAAAAGGAATGGTTTATTTATTTGAAATATTGCTAATTAAGGTAGCCCTTGCTCAAGGGACACAATAGCACCATTGATGACAGTGCATCAATGAGGGTTCTCGCTTATTTTAGGGCTGAGAATAGCAGCTCGTATTTGCTGTCTCTGAGATATGCCATTGGCTTTTCATTGGTTACTTGGATTGTCCTTTAAAAAAGCTTGCTACCTAATGGATAATATGTCTTCTTTATCCCGTCTAGTACTCACTTGTTTCCTACCAGAACCAGACTGTGTTTTTTGAATGTTTATTTAAATAAGTGTTTATTTAAACATTGTTTTGTTGTTTTGGTGGCCAGGCTGTCCTTTCCTCTCACTCTGTTGCTTTTTGCCCCTGTAGCTTGTTTTCCAGAGCAGCAATGCTCTCCTGGTGATTGATAAAGCAAGTCCTTCTTGTTTCCAAGCCTCTCCAGCAGGTCTCCCTTCCCCCACGCTCCCTCTGCAAACATACACCAAACAGCAGGGAGGGGAGGCATTTCTATGGCAAGCTCACCCTCTCACTCATTGTTCTGTCCTCTTCTGTGCGCATTGTGTTGGAGCTTGGGCAGCACTTTACTGCCCTTCTGTTGCATCAACGATCCAAAGTGATACAGAAGAGGGTAGGTGCACGATTTTATAATATGTTACTTGATAGCACTTTGCAGTGTCACACAGAATGTTATAGTACTGTTCACTTGTTAATGGAGAGCCATACCTCCTGATTCCTCCACCTTCTACCCCCTTATTAGCTGAGTCTGGAGCAGAGCATAGACAAAAAAGAAGGATACTACACAGAGGTATAGTGTAGCGGATCCGTAGAAGCAGGACCCATGTGGACTGGTACAGTTGGTTCCATAAACTGCAGGACTGGGACAGAGATAGAGCTGAAACATTCCAGCAGGCTAAATTTGCTCTCCGCTTGGTATTAATTTCCTAAAGAATACATGCAGGAATTCAAGTTATTTACGATTTGTACAATATACACTTGTTTGATTCGGTGCCGCGTATTACTATATTTTTGGCCTAACTTTAGCAAAGAGAAAACACTTTTATTAATCTACACAATTATCTCCTACCACTCACTTCTGCAGCTATTCAGCTCATTCGGCTCTGCAGAAGATGGAACTGAAGGTGGCATTAGCTGACATGTCTGCAGGCAGCTACTGTCCTCAATGTTGACAGTACTCTACACTCCTATTGCTGAGTTCAGTGTAGATGGATAGAGATCATCAGCAGGCCGTGGATTCGATGCCAGGTGAGGATCCTACTCTACCTATGGACTTTGATGGCAGGTGAGCGAACATTCGGGTGCCTCCTAGGTGAAGTTTCTTGATCCAGACGTTTTTATTTTACTGTTGTTTTTCACCTCCATTTTTCATTTGGTGGTGCTATCCCTTCCAATGCATTGCAAAGTCAATGCGCCTTTTGTCACATCCCCACCCTCTGTTTATACTATGGGGGTCATTCTGACCCTGGCGGTAAAATCCGCCAGGGCCAACGACCGTGGGAGCACCGCCAACAGGCTGGCGGTGCTCCCTTGGGCATTCTGACCGCGGCGGTACAGCCGCGGTCAGAAACGGAAACCGGCGGTGTACCGCCGGTTCTCCGCTGCCCTGGGGAATCCTCCATGGCGGCGCAGCTTTCTGCGCCGCCATGGGGATTCCGACCCCCATACCGCCATCCTGTTCCTGGCGGTTTTGGCCGCCAGGCAGAGGATGGCGGTATGGGGTGTCGTGGGGCCCCTGGGGGCCCCTGCAGTGCCCATGCCAATGGCATGGGCACTGCAGGGGCCCCCGTAACAGGGCCCCACCAAGATTTTCAGTGTCTGCCATGCAGACACTGAAAATCGCGACGGGTGCTACTGCACCCGTCGCACCCCTTCCACTCCGGAGCCGGCATCCTCATGGAAGGGTGTTTCCCGCTGGGCTGGCGGGCGGCCTTCTGGCGGTCGCCCGCCAGCCCAGCGGGAAACCCAGAATAACCGTGGCGGTCTTTTGACCGCGCAGCGGTATTCTGGCGGTCCCAGCCAGGCCGGCGGCTTCCGCCGCCGGCCGGGGTCAGAATGACCCCCTATGCCTGTTAACTTTGCTTTCTTCTTAAACCTCTGCAATGCATGCCCCCTTCTACATTCTCATGGACTGTGCCCCTACCCACACCCTCTGCTGCTTATGCCACTGCTCACTCCTATGGTGCCCCTTTTCAAAATGTGATCCTTCACCCTCTTCAGCGATCCACTGTAGCACCGATCGCCTTTGTCCACTCCCTTCCCCAGTGCCTGCCACATCTCCATCCAGCACCTGCCACTTTTACTGCACTCAGCACCCCCTGCAGTGCTTGTCCCCCACACACACTGACAGGATTTCAGATTTTCTCATCACCCTCTACTATATCAGCACCAGCACTCATCACTCGCTATGCCCAGTGTCTCCCATAACGTACAAACTCAGCATTGCTTGCCTGTGACTTTCTACAACACAGTGGTGGCTGTGTATCCTTGACCCTACGGTGCTTGCTATGCAAGTCAGTTGCTTTCCAGAATCCATATGTAAAGGCTCACCCCCACTAGTGCCAGTACTTTTTTTTCATATTGTCTCCCGTCTCTGAGATGTCCTCAGTCTTAAGTCTCGCACATCTCTCTGCAGTGCCCCTTTTCAACCCACTTATCTGGACTTGCTTTTATCTTTTCTTCTTACTTCTACCTACCACTTCCCAAGAGGTGCGAATCCTGCACAGAACTGTTTTGGCTACAGACCAAGCAAAGGTGACTAGTCTGCTAGCCACCCTCCTATGTGTAACTGTGTGCATGGCCATCTGGTGGTTGCACTTACCTCTATTATTCATGCACCAACCAGCAGTAAAGCACAGGGTGTGAGCTCATTCACCCCAATCCAATTCATCCCATGTGAACACATAGGGTGGAAATTGGTATTTAAAGTTGTCTGCAATGTATTCTCACATTCATTAGTTATATTAATTTATTTTTTAAATGCATGTTTGCCTAATGGCAAAATGAGGTAATTGTAGTGAAGAGTTAAAAAATGTGCCTCTCTTTTAAAGTGAGATGCACTCATCGATAATTATTGTTTTAAAAGCTGTTTTAATAATTGAAGCTGACCTGTGAAAACGTGGGAGGCTAAGACAATGAGCAGCACACAAATGGTCTGTATTTCCAAGGATCTTCGGTAGCATGGCACTGCCTCAAACCACCTTCACATTATGGAGTCCATGTTTAGCATAATAATGGTAATTAGTTGCCTGTTATAGGTATACATGCCATGATGGTATCCACGAGGACTAATAATGACAATTCCTGGATGATTATGAATATGTTTGCCATCGGAGATCCTTCACTATGGTTCTCTGTCAAACAGCTTGTTCTTGGTATATTGTCGCATCCCTTTTATAATGCTACTATTTCGTCTATATTTCTCACTTCCCTCAGGGATCTCAATGGGTACTGAACTGTCGCATTACCAAACAACACCAAAGTGACAAGAATAACATTTGTTTGCCAGGAGTAGGGTGAGTAATTCATCCTTTGGGTGGTGATCCATGTGTTCTGTAAAGGGTTCATTTCGGGTTTGTAGCAGGTGCAATAAAACTGCATAAACATTCCACCACCATTAACTAAATTAAATTACTTTGAGGTACACACCAAACCCATATTTTGTCTTTAAAATATAACAGACAGAACTGCCCATTGTATCATTTCATTAGTGTGGGTTGGTCTACTGTGTGGTATTGACTTCACAAGGATAGTTAATTGTGGCTGTGCTTCATCATGCAGCATCACATTGGACTTGGTGGACACCTACTTTTCGATAACTCTGACCCCTGGCCTACATGATAATGAAATTATAGCACCTAGCACTTAAGATCTGTTTGAGGCTTTGTCTCTGACTAACAAGGTGTTAGAGACTTCTGTATTTCACTCCTGCTCATCATTTAATGCAATATTTTATTCTCCATCTTATGGTCTGTCTTGACAGAGAACCTCTTGCCAGACAATTATGTGACCATCACTAGAGAGGGGCTTTAGCTTTCCCCAAATGTTCAAAGTCAGGAGTACATGTTTGGATTTGAACTAACAATTCCAATACAAACCCACATAATTCCTCTCCACACCACAGACATCCACCCCACTTCAAAACAAATAGGTTAAAAAACAATGTCATTTACAACGTCAATAGCTCTAACTATCGCAAATACAAGACCTATTGCATTGCAAATGCTTGTTGTACATTATCTCTGCAAACTCTTTGTGTCCCTTAATTGTCTTTCAGACAGCAAATGTTTCTGTTACCCAGCTGTAGGATAAGTAGTTCGTTGATATTTAAGTGTTGAAATGCTGGGTTATCGTTTTGCTACCTAGTTTCAAGCAGCAGATCGGTGATACCACGTTGTGACCGTTTGTCTTAAAAAGGATAAAACAGATATGGGTACGCATTGGGCATTGACGATTAAACTATGTGATGGAGCTTGGAACTCATTAGCAGTAACATAGTGCATCAAACACCACCACCCTGCTCGACAACCTCGCCAACCTCGGCCTCAAACAACTGGTGAACACCGCCACCCACATCGCCGGACACACGCTTGACCCCATCTTCTCCGCCAGCAAACACGTCTTCTTCAGCCATGCCTCCGCCCTACACTGGACCGACCACAGCTGCGTCCACTTCACATTCCGACGCGAGACCCGCCACCTCCGCACCCAACCCATCCCTCGTCGACAGTGGAACAAGATCCCCGAAGAGCAACTCTTCTCCGCACTCGCCGACAACCAACCCACCCTCACCACCGACCCCAACGACGCAGCCCTCAACCTCACAAACTGGATCTCCAACTGCGCAGACATCCTTGCTCCCCTCAAACGCACGCATCGACAGACCAACACCAAAAAACCTCTCTGGTTCTCTGACACCCTCAAAGAATCAAAGAAAACTTGTCGCGCCCTTGAGAAAGCCTGGCGCAAGGACCGCATAGCTGACAACATGACCGCCCTCAAGAACGCTACCCGCGAACACCACCACCTGATCCGCGCTGCCAAAAGGAACTTTTTCACCGACAGACTGGACAAAAACAGACACAACAGCAGAGAACTCTTCAGCATCGTCAAGGAGTTCTCCAACCCCAGCGCCAACGCCAACGCCAACGCCGTCACGCCCTCACAGGATCTGTGCGAATCCCTCGCCACTTTCTTCCATCGCAAGATTAGCGACCTCCACGACAGCTTCGGACACCAGACCCATCCATACACCACCGAACCGGCATCCACGGCCATCACCCTCAACAACTGGTCCCACATCAACACGGAAGAAACCAAATCCATCATGAACTCTATCCACTCCGGCGCCCCTTCGGACCCCTGCCCGCACTTCATCTTTAACAAAGCCGACGACATCATCGCCCCGCACCTCCAGACCGTCATCAACTCTTCTTTTTCTTCTGCTGCCTTCCCCGAATGCTGGAAACACGCCGAAGTCAACGCCCTACTAAAGAAACCTACGGCTGACCCGAGCGACCTAAAAAACTTCCGCCCCATCTCTCTTCTGCCTTTCCCAGCCAAAGTAATAGAGAAGACCGTCAACAAACAGCTGACCACCTTCCTGGAAGACAACAACCTGCTCGACCCCTCACAAACCGGATTCGGAACCAACCACAGCACTGAAACCGCCCTCATCTCAGTCACTGACGACATCAGAACCCTGATGGACAATGGTGAAACAGTCACCCTCATTCTGCTCGACCTCTCGGCTGCCTTTGACACCGTCTGTCACCGCACCCTAATCACCCGCCTCCGCTCCACCGGGATCCAAGGCCAAGCCCTGGACTGGATCGCCTCCTTCCTCTCAAACCGTTCCCAAAGAGTTTACCTCCCTCCGTTTCGCTCAGAACCCACCGAGATCATCTGCGGCGTACCCCAAGGCTCATCACTCAGCCCGACACTCTTCAATGTCTACATGAGCCCCCTCGCCACCATCGTACGCAAGCACGACATCATCATCACCTCCTATGCCGACGACACCCAACTTATACTCTCCCTCACCAAGGACCCCGCCAGCGCCAAGACCAACCTACAAGAGGGTATGAAGGACATCGCAGATTGCATGAGGCTCAGCCGCCTAAAGCTGAACTCTGAAAAAACGGAAGTCCTCATCCTCGGCAACACCCCGTCCGCCTGGGACGACTCCTGGTGGCCCACGGCCCTCGGCACCGCACCGACCCCCACAGACCACGCCTGCAACCTCGGCTTCATCTTGGACCCTCTTCTCACCATGACCAAGCAAGTCAACGCCGTGTCCTCCGCCTGCTTCCTCACCCTCCGCATGCTCCGCAAGATCTTCCGCTGGATCCCCGCCGACACCAGAAAAACCGTGACCCACGCCCTCGTCACGAGCTGCCTGGACTATGGCAACACCCTCTACGCCGGGACCACAGCCAAACTCCAAAATCGCCTGCAACGCATTCAAAACGCCTCGGCCCGCCTCATCCTCGACATACCCCGCAGCAGCCACATCTCCGCACACCTGAGACACCTGCATTGGCTCCCTGTCAGCAAAAGGATCACCTTCCGACTTCTCACCCACGCACACAAAGCCCTCTACGACAAGGGACCGGAATACCTCAACAGACGCCTCAGCTTCTACGTCCCCACCCGCCTCCTCCGCTCCTCTGGCCTCGCACTCGCTGCTGTCCCTCGCATCCGCCGCTCCACGGCGGGTGGGAGATCTTTCTCCTGGCGGCCAAGACCTGGAACTCCCTCCCCACCAGCCTCAGGACCACCCAGGACCACTCCGCTTTCCGGAGACTCCTAAAGACCTGGCTGTTCGAACAGCGATAACCCCCCCCTTTTTCCCCTAGCGCCTTGAGACCCGCACGGGTGAGTAGCGTGCTTTATAAATGTTAATGATTTGATTTGATTTGATCAAATTGTTGCATGGTGTGGCAGCGTCCTTCACCTGCAAAAGTAAAATGTGCTCCAAAATCAGTTAGAATCTTGGTAGTGCCACTATTGGCAATCGCAGCTGACAAATTAATTGCCAACTGGGTATTTATATTGTTTTCTTTTGCAGCCCTTTGAGTGGTCTTTTTGAAGCAATGCACTCTTAATGGGGCCATTTATTGATGTGGTCACTGCTGCAATTTGCACCTTCCATTTTATGCTAATCCACTGGGTCTGTCTGGTACTTCAACTAAACACTAAAAAAAACATAAACACATGTAAAAAGTAAATAAAAATCCAGAAACACAATAAGCTTTTAAATTGACATTATATATTCATATTGGCGCACCACATGCCAGGCAGCACTCATCCGGACTCCTCATTTCCGCTAGCCCGACCACAGAAGTGTGCTTCTGGCATGAGCGCTTTGCGGTACACATTATTCATTACCCAGTTCTGCAGGAGAAGCACTTGCAGATAATAACTGTTTGGGAAAGTGACAGATGATTCACATTTTCTGAAAAAATTATTAATAGCCTGGATACCTGTGTGGAGTCTGAAATTCATTGTTGGAAGACAATTTGTGGAGTGGAATACTTTACAGCTTGTAAACCTCTGAACTCTTTTGTGTGACAGCAAGCCATTAACATTAATAATCAATCTATTTCCACTAGTGTTAGACAGTCGGCCCTCTCTTCCATTCTGGAAGAGCCACATAAGGCGACTTGGGCACTACCTACCCAGGAAGCCAGGGCCGGCGTTAGTGTTGATGACGCCCAGTGTGACAATTTCACTTTGCACCTCCTTCTCCACAAATTCCTTCACTATAACTTTCCAATGATGCCCCTAATCTCTTCACAGCCCCCTCACATCTATTACATTTCTTTTATAGTGCTACTCATACCAATATAGAGTGTCAGAGCACTTTACATCACATACACAATCGACAGAGACAAACATATGGGTGTAAATCATTGTGTAGGAAATGTTACATGAGACAATGAGGGCTAGAAGGTGTAGGAGTTATGTCTCATCCATACTGGCAGGAGGTATATTTTAAGAGTGCTTGATCTGGAGAAGTACAATCCCAGTATTTAAAGCAAGCCATTGTGATTAGGGTTGGCTTTGCTAATAAGAATGTGTTGCTACCCAAAAGACCCCTTTTTAGCAACCTTCTGGAGAATGAAAGGCTGGAGAAAAATACATAAGATTCTAATCTATGCCTTACAGTTTACATGCAGCTATTTGATGCCAGTTCATAGCTCAATTTTCAGTATTAGAATTATAACTTATGAACTGCAAGTAAAGCAAGCATTGGCAATGCCAATAGGTCTGGTTTTAAAGGAATATTGTATGGTAATATGAAGCATTACAAGTAAATAGTATGGTAATAGATGTTTATTTGTGTCAAAGCAAAATGTAGAATAATATCTGAGTAGTTTACAAGGTGACAGTTGGACTGTCAAGTCAGACATAAAAATCCATGTAGGTTAATGACTGCCCTCCTCCCATCTGTGTTGCTAGAGAAAACCAACATAAATTATACAGTTACTTAAGACTGTTATAGCATTCCAATGTCAAGTGCATGCCCTTGAAAGTTCAAGTTTAGGCAGCTGGATAAACAAAATGATCACCGCTGTGTGGAGGGCAAACTCTTCTTTGTGGAAGTACATGTCTGGCCCAATTAAAACATGTACTCCTAGCTCCCAACATATGGGTGGAGCCAAAGCCTCTCTCTAATGATGATCACATAATTTGTCTGTCGACATCTGTGCTGTCCAGCCAGATCATAAAAAAGATCCATTTAGCAAATGCAGTAACCCACAGAACTATCTACCCAAAATACCATTCTGTGATCTACATGTTGTATTTGATTTGCAGCAGACACATTAACCCTCTGCTCTACTTTATGACATTCAAAATTGCAACTAGACAGAACTCTGTCTCTCTCCAGCAAATTCAATAATCACCAGAGTTACCTTGGCACTTTTATTACTGCCTGAAAATGGCTGGACATACATAGATCTCTGCAGATGGTGCTTTTATCCCAATAAGATATTCCAAAATACAGCGCCCCCCACCGACCTTGACACCCATTGCGGTGGCACTGATCGCAAAGCCCCAAAGTCTGCCCTGCTGGGGCTTCCAGTCACTTATGGCAAAGGTGGCAGCATTCTTTGCCCACAAACCAGCAATCTCTTTTTCTTGGTGGTAGCGGGTGTTACTTTTAGGGGATAGGTACCTCGGGGGAGTATTGCTTTATTACTGCGATGTCGAATGATTAGAACATATCGCCCGGGGAAACTAAAGTGCTAAAATCTGGTATCACTTTAAAACACAGTGCCTTGATTGTAGTCTACTTTTTAAATCTGATACCAACATTGAAATAGTGTATATTTTCTGTACTTGTAAAATAAATATATTATAATACTTAATTTACTGACATGAAACCCTTTCCCGATCTACGTTCTGAGCAATTAGTCCTCAGAAAGATGTGATACCTCTGACACATGCTCACAGGAACTGACAGTCAAAGGAGACAAATGTAACCCTCAGAAATTCACTCTCTGCTCAGAGAAAAAGCAGCCAGGTGAGATAACTATCAGAAAGGTGCAAAACACTAGGTGCCTCTTTAAAAGGACTGCCTCATCACTGTGGTGAGGCAGTGATGCGCCAAAGGTTTGTATGCTGTGCTAGTATAGGTTACAAAACCTTGGATGCGTTGTATTTTCATTACGGGGTACCATGGCATAAGGACCTAAGGATGCGCATCAGTGGGAACTCTGCTGGAACACATCAGCCTCAAAAGCGGTGGACTGCTGAAGTTGGCTGTCCAACCGATGCAACTTCAGCAGTGCATAAAAATAAGAGGCGATTTGTCATTTCTGACTTATGCAGTAGTATTGTGTGGGGACCAATGTAAAAGACTGTAAAATGGTGAAATAGCATCCTTGCACACTCTTACATTGGTCCTTAGAGTTATGTATGTGGTATGGCTATGTGTCACATTACAGTGTTTATAGTCTACTTATGTGTGTGTAGAGACCTGAGTATCTGTGACATAGTGAGTGACAGTGTAATGTAAGTGAATGCAATGTTAAGTTGTAATGTAATAATGTTAAGTTGTGACAATACATGTATTACCTACCTTAGGTGTGTACTTACCTATTGTCCTTTGGAGCACGCTGGCCTCGGCTTGGGAACCCATTACTCCACGGAGAAGCAACAATCCTGGGCTGTTCCCTACTACGAGTACACTCCGTCACATAGCCTTGCTGCAGTGGATGATGATATCATAGATGCTATGGTCCCAGGTTGGTCAAGGGGTCCTACAACATGATTGTCACACGTGTAGACCAACTACTAGTAGAGGGGATAGGAAATACAGACATATTAAGGGCCAGATGTAGGTAGGTATCCGATTGCGACTTGCAATTTGCGAGTCATAGCGACTCGCAAATTGCAACTCGCAATCCGAGATGCAGAAAGGTGTCTCAGACACCTTCTGCGACTCGCTATGGGGTCGCAAAGACCCACCTCATGAATGTTCATGAGGTGGGTCGCAGTTTGCGACCCCATAGCGAGTCTAGATACTCACGGGGATGGTGGCCTGCTGGAGACAGCAGACCACCATGTCCGTGACTGCTTTTTTAATAAAGCAGTTTTTTTTTTTCTCTTTGCAGCCCGTTTTCCTTAAAGGAAAACGAGCTGCAAAAAGAAAAAATTCCAAAATCATTTGGTTTCGTTTTTTTCAGAGTAGGCAGTGGTCCATAGGACCACTGCCTACTCTGAAAAAATATTTTTGTGGGCATCCTTTTGAGAATGAGTTACCATCCACTTCAAGTGGATGGTAACTGCGAGTTGGTTTGCGACCGCTTTCGCGGTCAAAAAGCAACTCTACATCGCGATGCGGTCGCAAATAGGAAGGGAACACCCCTTCCTATTTGCGAGTCGGAATCACATTTTGCAAGTCGGTACCGACTCGCAAAATGTGATTCTGCATCGCGTTCAGCCTTTTGCGCCTCGCAAACTGCGTTTTTCGCCATTTGAGAGGCGCAAAAGGCTTCCTACATCTGGCCCTAAGTGTGTAAAGTGACTTCAAATAGTCAGATTCCTGTTACAAAGCCTCTGTGTCGGTTCCTACACATGGGTTATGGTGGCATAGGAATTTTGATGCATTCCAGGCTTAGTGCTATGCAGCTAAAATATGCATCACACATTGGAATACTTGTAAATATCTCTGCATCAGTTCAAAGTGGGTTTTAATGAGGGAACGCCTACCCAGGCAGACATTATAAACTGTGTGGTGCGGGCTGGTTCCCACGCAGGTATTTTTTGATGCAGGCCATCAAATACTGAGGCATTGGGCCTAATGCATCGTTTTGTAAATATGGGGAAATATGGAGCATAGAATATGCTGCAGAAAACAATATGATGCAATGGCAATGCAAACTCCTTATAAATAAGCCCCTATGTGACGTGTAATCCAATTCAGACTTGTAATTTGGAGTTGGTGTATGTTGCTCTGTTCATAGCATGTGTAATAAATGTGTTGTAATAAGTACTTATATGGTAACTGTGTTGGAAAACTTCTCATATTCCTAGAACATTTTTTTTAAAGTTCTTGATGAATACATTAAACAATATGTACTACCTAATTGTCGAACAAAAACAGTAGCAAAGGTATCAGGCATTTGATTTTAAGTCATTAAAATGAGAAATCATATTTTCTTACATACACCAATGTACAAATGTAGTTGGAGCAGGAACAGTAAGAACATCAACAAATAAAGTCAAACCTCCAGTCATGTATAAGAAATAATAGAAATTGTAGCTATTGAAATATAAAGACACCTTGAAGCAGAAGGAGCAAAATGTGTCAGTTGCTGTCCATTAACTGTTAAAGAGTCGTTGCTGTCTTCTGTTTTTTTTTTTTTTTTTCAAATAAAGTAGTCGATCTGTCTAATCCAGTTTTAGAGTAACTTGTTTGGTACTGGTTGAAAGTATACTTTCCCTTATTTGAACTGCAACGAGAAGCGTTGTAGCCAACAGATTAGGGACGTCTTTTATCAAGAATCGAAGTTCCTCGATGGAGACCATTCTCTTCTGGCACCCAAGCCTTGAGAAACCCCCAGACACAAAGTCACAGGGTGAAACCCGTGGAACCTGTGGAACCTATGGCTTTTTTATATTGTCACAGTTCATGCTTTAAACAAATGTAATCAATGATGCATATTAGAAAATCTAATTTATCATTGTAATGATTATGAATCAACTGCCTGATACTTTCACTACTGTTTTTGTCACTTTCTACTGCAATTTAAGCCAGACCCAATCAGTATCAAGATAACTTATCTGACCTATAAGAGGCAACACTGGGGTATGTGTCAAGATACTCTGGCCTTACATACCATTATGTTACATTCTTATTAATCATCACCCTATTATCCTATTTTGTGTTACATATTTAATACACTTTCGCTAATGTATAACACGCATCATTCTTATTCACTCCAGAACTATTCTTTGGAGCCTAGATAAAGTGCTGGATAACCAGCTGAGTTACCTAAAGTGGCCACATCATTAGTGGCCCATGATCTATTTCAAAGTCTGGTAAGGAAAGGCTAGAAAGAAATTTACAAAGATAATGAGTGCTAAGCACTGAATAACCATCTCCCGGTACCATTTAAAGAGCTGGCGGCCCAGACGGTATCTGCTAAAGGTATGTGAAGTGCTATCAGTCAATCTCTGGACGCAGGTTTTGTTCACAGTGAAATGAAAGTATCCCAACCTAGACCACTTGTGATAACCCTGACATCGGACCCAGCAGAGTGGGCAAGTTGCTGGTCCTGTCATTATATCACTGGCAGAGAAATAGCCATGCCTTCTTGACTGTCCAAACTTTACATAGTGTGGTGGCTGAACAGCACCATTTTTTAAAGAACCCATATGAAGGATGCTTGTGTACGCACAGTACTTCCAGGCACATTTTATACACACTGGTGTGTAGGCACCACAACTGCAGCACACGCCATCAGCCATTACAAGTGTCGGTATTGGTAACTACTGACTGCCCTAGGAGCAGATAAATGAAGGCCATGCTGGGGTATTGAGCACACGCCATTGATTAACAGATCATTTCGTAAGCCTGGGAATATATGCTTGTTGAGAGCTCATGCCTGGTTCTTCTACCTGTGATGATATTTCCTGGGTACTGATATAGGGAGGCATCCTTTTCCTGTACAAGAAGTTACATTTAGGGCCTCAGTGCATCACTCCACCTCTAGGATTCTGGGATTTGCGTTTTTAGCAAAGGTTCCTTAGTTTTTGCTCTTTCTGTTACTGTTTGGTTGCTAAAGTCCTTCTTTGACCTCCTTTTGGAATATGTATACATTAATGAAGGGATTTTTTGTGCAATTTTCTGATCAACTGCACAGTGTTTCCCTGCTGTTATGCTTGTGGTTTCTGTTGGGAACTGGAGAATGTATGTGTCCTAGCAGTTTCTAGTTATGAGATACTACTGTTGAAGTAACGGTTTGTATACCTAGAATGTTCAATCTTGTGAGACAAACTGGCCAGTCACAAATAATTTCAATAAGACTGATATCCCCGAGGACAGCTCAGAAGAAAACAGCTTAAAAAAATGGTTAGGAAATCAATTTTGACCGAACAGACCTCGTTTTCCTATTTTCCCATTACAATGATGGATAATTCGCAAAACACAAAAGAATGCAAATTTGGAGCAGAAATTGGGAAAAGGAGCTACAGGGCAAACTTAAAGACTGTTTACGCTGCAACAGTTTTCAAATGATTATTGATATGCACAAACATGCTGAATTCATTAAAAATGAGCGCAAACAACAGTTTAAAACACATTTTTAAAAACTGGAGTCCCGATCATTGTTTGCATTGCCATGCGACAAGCCTACTCTTTTGTTCTGCAAACGATGCTCAAAGCCCTCTCAGCACTAAAGTTCTGGAATTGATGGGCAGGGACTGGCCTGGGAGTCGTTGTGGAAAATTGTGAATACGGGAGCAGAGGCCTGCATATGACGGCAGACCTCTCTGACAAGATTTGCATTCATAATATGATGGAATTGTGCAATGCAATCAACTTTTTTTTAAATAACCATTTCAAAGTGTTCACATATTTTAGGCTCTGTAGCTTGGAGCTCTCCGTCAGCAATCCAAAGTCAAGTGCAAAATCAGAAAACTTGACAAGGGTTTAAAAGATGCACACCAACCCATCTTGAAAACTGTACACTGGCTCTCTCTGAATTCAGAATTAAACTGGAGATATGTAAGAAGAATACAGGGTTTTGCCTGCAAAACTTGGCACACCAATATGCACCAATCAGGAACCTGGGGTCCACTCGGCAATAGGAGTTGAAATGGTAAAAACCTGGGTGGCAGTCCCTGTACATAGAAGGCCCTAGGTTCTGGAAGATTCTGACTCTGCCTACAAGAGCAATGCCTAATAAGTACTCTTCAGAAAACTCCAGAAAAGCGATTATTTAAAAAAAAATGGAGCAGTGAAATTTACAAGATTTCAATGCGCCATTTTTTCATCATTTGTAACCCCTGTTCAGGGCAGGCATTAAAGTGACGCACCCATAATAATCTATGGACCTCCCTGTGCTTTGCTACACCAGTGTCATAAACGTTGACGCTAGAGCAGCAAAGCGCCACAACAGTGTCAAAAATGTTCACTCTGTTGTGGTAACAACTGACATGGTGCGTAATATTGTAAACACGGCACATCCATGGTGTCATTAGAGGGGTCGGGGGGACGTAAGAAAAGTGGCACATCGGGACCGATGCACCGCTTTCTTGTAAATCTGCCTCTATGTCCTTCAAAGTAAACCATGCAATTTACAGAGATGTGTTCAACAGATTGAGGCATTGGCCATGTAACAAAGAGCCTGCAGTAGCTGCATTTTTGACCAAGCAAGGGCGAAATTTGAGCCTTGATAATTAGAGTAATTTGGTAATTTTGTTTTACTTTTGCTATGTGAAATTCCCCAACTATCCTATTACTCCACATTGTTTATTTGTGCGCCAGTTGCGGTAGGAAATGCTTTTCAAATGATAGACATAGCACTTTACAAAGAAAATAAGTTTAAACGTGTTATTTCCTATTAAAAACTTGAAAAAAAAACACAGCGGCTGTTGTTATATAAAAAGAAATAGCGTATTATATTTGAATGGCTGTTTGTGAGATGAGTCTGTGCTGTGTATATAAATTAAATTATGTAGATCTTATTGTTTCATATATATTATAGAAGATGCAGCTATAGTAATTTTTTTATGTAATCGGGGGTCTCTTTCTTCATTACTTTCCGGAGATGAAAGATTAAATTTTGCTACTAGGTGTCCTTCCTTTAATTCAATCTGTCCTTTAGCTCTATTAAAGGGACAGACAGTCATATCACATACACTGTGTCATTTATTCACTCTCCGCTCTGAATAAAATGATATTTACAGTGGAACGTGCAGATTGCAAAGTCAAATGGGGGAAGTTTACAAGTTGGAGGACTGCCTGGCAGAGGAGCGGTATGTGTTATGCAGGGGAAGCGCCTGTAGATCCTGAGCGCCATGGCAGAGAAAATGGCCCTGTTTCCTTAAAGCTTCATCTCAAATAGGGGAGCCGAATCACTTCTGGCAGCTTATATCCTGTGAGTTAATGGGTGCTGTGAGAGATGACTTTTATTGTACAACAAGGGCATTCTGGGCAGTTTGGACGCGAGAGCTAGAAAGTGACGCTGAGTGGTTCTGGCCACTCAATCTATATGGATTCACTTTTTATATAATTATTTTCCTGACTGGACGTGTGTAGAGTAGGGGCCTCGCATCTAGTGGCAGTGTCAGAAAGCTTCTACCTGTGTGCAGCTGTTTATGTGGCTTAAAAAGTGATTTTAAGAGGCAGGTTCTGAGCATCGGCCATTTCTCAGCGTCGTTTGAGTAGCTTGGCTCACCACGATATAACTAACCCTTAGTAGAAACACACGCTGAAATGAAAAAAAAAAAAACATTTTGATATATTCTATCCTTTTCAAAGTATGATCTCTGTTTTTGGGGATCTAGTTGCATTTGAGGGAATTGATTCCTGTAGGGATGTATTATCGCCTTCTTTCACATTACCTTCTCTTAGAACAGACACCTTGCAGCCCAAACACCATGGGAACATATTCATAGAACGTTTGGCATCTATTTTCAGAGAGTGAAGTGATCGCAATTGTGATTGTATTTAATTGTGCATTGCACTACCTGTGCTACTTAGCACCAATGGGAGCAAAAGAGCTCCTTCTGTCATTTCAGAACTAGACCTTCCAAGTGAGAGGTAAAGGCTTCCCCACAGAAACACATATGACCACAGACATACGTGTGGGATTCCTTGAGTACTCCTTTATTGTACTTTAGAGTTACACAATGTGTGTTAAAGGATTCCCTATAGCGCCACCTATCAACCCAAATAAAAGTCCCCTAATGGAGGCTTTGTGCACTAGAGAATGAGGCTGTCCATAGTGACACTCAACCAATGAACCCCAGCTAATCTTTGTAGTTCCCCATACAGCTGTATTCATGCACCAGAAAAGTACAACACCGAAAGTTTGGGTTCTAGGGTTCCTCGCAATGACAGTTACTATACTTCATTAGTAAGAAAGCATCTTAGTGTGCACCCATTGATCTCTGGTCTCAACCCTAAGAATGGCACTTTTCACCTTAAGGGAAATATCATAGCAGATTATTCTACCACCCCTCTGACACCATCAGCCCAGGCCTTTGAAGTGGAATTTGGAAGGCCCACCTCTAAAAGTTGCAAATGGGGATACCTGGAAGAACTGTATCTACCATTTGGAATGTTTTTAATGTGAGCTCAGGCAAAATGATTTTCATCTTCCAAAATGGTAATAATAATTAATTTCAAGCCAGAATTATCATAGTCAACCAGGACCATCCACTTACAAAAACCCAACAGAAACATTCAACTGGTGGATACAATGTAATGTAGTATCCTCTTGGGCAGGGGAAATGAATGAGAAGAACAACTGGTCAGCCCACAACTCACTTGGGGGCACTGGAAAGGAAAGAGTACCCCTGATAAACTGGCATTGGAGTGAAGAACGAGGGTTAGGGGAGAGAATAGAGGTCCATAAATGGAGCCAGCTAGCCAGAGTACAATATATGATCAACTACTGTTGGACATTTATCATAAATTGCAGTGGGAGCACTATTTGGTCAATGTGGGTTACAAAATGTGCCATTCCCAAGAGGGTGAGATGAGTGGTCCCATGTAACATACAGAAACAAAATTAACATTATCTCCTAGTGCTCACCTCAGTGGGCGTACTCAACCATGCTGAAGCCCAACCTCTCAGCCCCCAACTGTTTGCATAGAAGTCCAGTGGCAAGCCTAGATTATCAATAGGGTGCTTCTGCTGGGTACACATGTGTTTCTGACGGGTTCATGTGTTGGATGCTGAGCAAAGGAAGGAAAGTGCTGTATGTCACTGTGTATCCATCCGATAACAATATCTCAACGTAGTGCGGTCATCTTACCTTGATCAAATCAGCAAAGTATTGGCATCTGTCAAGGTCTTGTTTTGCCTGTAAGGGGCCCCAAAGTTGAGTAAATGTGTCCAACTGATCTTGTGTTTTATACATTATTCTCTTACAGTGGCTAGCCATGAGAGCTCGGTTAGCTGTTTGTCAAGTAGGTACAGGATGGTGACACCAGTGTCAAAGTATGCAATTCTTGGCTGTCTCCAAGGCCAGTTCTACCTATCTGTCACTATGGCTGGTTAGACCGATAATGTCAGTCACACCATGCAAGATGACCAAGCGCACAGCCAGGGTGATGACACTGAAATCAGATAGTCTGGTCCCTACCAGTCCCCCCTAAGGCTTCATGGTGGTACAGTCCCATGGGTCAGATTTGTGTAGTACTGGGTTGGGATAGTTTCCAGTCTCATCCCTGTACTACAGGGAGAGTCGAATTCCATGAGGATTCTGAAAGCCATTGGTGTTTTCAAGCCTATATGCTCCAAATTTGCTTTAGATATGACTTTTCGTTAAATATTGACTATTTAAATTTCTTTGCCTGAAAGACTGTAGGAATATTTCGTGCAGAGGGGTGGCTAGCGAATTATGTATTCTAAAAGTCCACGTTATATAGTAGGTGTAGATGGGAAACATAAATAAATCAACCCTACACCCAGAGAGACAGGTGTAGGATTTATTAAATACAAATGCATTTCCTTTTAAAGAGAGCACATATGGCTGAGTATATTTAGCAAATTAGAGCCAATGCCGAGGTCACAACACAGGATGCCCAGAACAAACAAAATGTGGAGAACAGAGGAAAAAGATGGATTTCCTTACACAGAACAAAGAAATGTTTCAGCATCCACTGACCCCATGCTTAATTTGTAAACAAAAACGTGCCGGTGCCCAAAGCGCTCCTGTGAAACATGCAGCTACTGCAATTAAATGTGCGAGCACAGCATACTGAGGGATCGTAATCCTGAAGCCATTTCGGACCTTTTAAATCCATTTACAGCCCCTCCCTGCCCCCTCAGCTCACTTTTGCAGCTTTCTACTGTGGCCCATTGTGACGTTTTTCGTTTTTCACTTCTTTCGTCTTCCCTATATGTGTCTTTTGCTCGCAGTAAATGCTGGAGGCAGAAAAATAAGTGCTTGCCCTCAAAAATATGTGCCGGTGCCCTGCACCGGAAACCACCGGCTCGAATTAAGCACTGAACTGACCACTTTAAGCATGGATACATGGAATTCATGTGAACACATGTTTTTGTCTTACAATGCTTAATAGAAACAGAGTAATTAAAAAAAAATCCACTTTGATCATTTTGCTGTATCATTGGGCGCCTGTTTAATATTTATGCTACCCTCGGCTGCTTCAAAACCTGCCCAACTCGGTTAAAGGAGGCAACTCTGTCTTTGTGCTCGAGAGCATAAAAGCAACCCAGGACTCTGCAATATGCGCACAACAACATGGTTATTAGGGGATGGGGTGAGAGGTCGCTAACACAAATCTGATTGTGCTACAGTTGCATTGGAATGTGACCAATGTTTGATCCAGGACACTCAATTGTTGCAAAACTATAATTCTCGAGGGTCTAACCAGTAATACTGCTAATAATGAGGAATACACACCCAAAATGAAGCTCTCCGTTAAAATGCGCGAAAGTAAAACACAATAATTCATTGCAATTGCCGAAATCCGTGTATAAAACTGGCATTCCCCTCGGTGTCTGCAACTGTATAATTTGTCAGCAGAAAGCTCCAGGGTTGTCATGGTTACTAATTTCGCTCCCTTTTTGTCTAAGGATCTCGCCATTGTTACATACACCGTGTGGAATAGCTGTGACTTGTACTGAATTAATTCCGAGCTTCGGCAATAGAGCAAAATAGCAATAACCCGCTTTCTGTCTGCATTGTGTAGAATTATGTCTTCATTTTCGGTCTATGATGTTTTACGCAGACCACAGGAGACCTCCTTAATTATATTCATGCAACGGTAAAACTGACACCAAACTCCGCAAACGCGCGCTCTTCTCTGCCAGGGACCACAAGCCAACCTATTTTTAGCCTGTGTCATTTGGATCAACTGTGTCGCGAGCCTTTGGATATATTGTCACAAATAAGGGACTTTATGCTCCCAGAGTAACGTGCGCCACAATCGCAAGAGACGTTCACACTGCGTCCCTGGCCGTCACCAGAGGGTAATACAAACAAACCGCACCGTGCACGTCACAAGCTGCATCGTTTCTAACCAAAATGGGACGGAATGGTTGGCCACCGAGTTGGTTAATAATGCCAGTTATGTGCCTTCAATGGGCTTTTGGGATGTATAGCATGTATGGGTAGAGGCCTAAGTCAACCGTGTTGGCGTTTCCTGGAAGTTTTTGTTTTGTAGAAGCAATTCCCACTGGTTTTTGGGAGGCAGTAACCCAAATTTACCCAGGCATTGCCCTCCCGCCTAACGCGGAGGGACAGAAGAGTTGTCCAGTACTGCGAGCCTAGAGGGCAAACATCTAATGCAATGGAGTCTTTCACCCATCGCCCGCAATCGCACCTCCTTCGTGAATGAGACCTAAACATATTTAATAGAGTGACTATCAAATCACCAGAGGCGCCGTACCGAGGTGCCCTTAGTGAGTGCACTCGGTGCCAGGCACGGGCGGGTGCACGCTGGGTCTGCCATGCGTTAGCGGTGATGGAATACTTCTGAAACTACGCTCCTAGACGTGGGATGATAGTAGGTACCTCTGCCCACCACCTCGCGAAGCTTAAGTCTGACGGGAAAGCTTTCTGCTGCTGGCTGTACTACTTACATGCTGCAGTATTCAGGGGAAGCCAAGGGTGAAGGAGGCTCGGCAATCTGCAGCTTAGTGGCTGCAATCCATCTGAAGTAGTTCACTGGTTCAAAGACGGACTCCCGAGAACGACTCTAATATAGCACACACTTTACTTTAAGTAAGAAAACTCTGTTGGTAAATGCACCTACGGCTGAGATCTGTGTGTATCCTGCAAGCCAGGGATTGCATTTCAATGGACAAATCTCAGTGGTTTAATGCACCTACTGAATATGTATTTATAACAACAGCTTCCAACCATAGTGACATAGGATACTGGTGTAATAAACCAGTGCAAATATCTACATACAACTTATATGTACCACGTTCCAGTTATAGTAAGGTAGCTAGCTCCCTCCCACACTCGGTGGAACACGACCAGAGAGTAGAAATTGTAAACTTCTTAAATTCTGCGGATGATTTTAAAAAGGCATCAATCTGTATTTTAGAAATCAATTGAAAACATGTTACCATCCTTTAAATGTGTAACTGTGGCAAATATTTTAGATGCAGTTATTTATTTTTGAACGTTTAGAAGAAATACCATTGGAAATGGTTACTGAATGTACAGCTCCACATTTACTGGCCCCACCACCGGCGCCTCTCATGGTCCTTAAGATGTCAGTTCAAACTCTTTTTTCGTCCACTTCACCACTTCATGAACCGAAATAACTAGCATTTCTGACCAGATATAAGTTCCCTGCATGGCTGTTCTTGCTCACCCACCAAAAAAGTAATACAAATTAGACAGATTTCCCTGATACCGGCACTAAATAGGCATGGACACAAATTAACATATATTTGAGCTTAGTGGTAATGATGTCTCTATTTATTGATCATTCTGAAAATCTGCCTCTATTATAATGTTCAGTGAGTGGACACGCAAGCCCTCCTTCTGAGGTTTAAGAAAATGTAACATGTCCACAGGAAAGAGATTCACCTGATAGGCTCATTTCTGAGCAGCATTATTGGATAACTTCTCTTTTCAGCTCAAAGACCCGTGAACTGATCAGTAATGCCAAAGCAGACGGTATTAACATGTATTCATTTACCACCGTGCTATTTTGGGCGACAGTTAAAGTCAAGGCCGAATACTGAGTGTAAAGGGCAATTAACACCTGTTATTTCCTGCCATGAGGGTGGCAATAACACCAGTTCTAGCCATCATCCAAGACTTACCCAGCCGTGGTACGCAGACACAAACTTAAAATCCCTCCTTTTGATTCAAGCCCCTGCTCCACTTGTTCACTGAAACCACAATGCACACAATTAAAAGTAGAAATTCCTCGCTTCTTGAACCTTCCGACTGGCTAGCCCAATCTGAACACGCCCCAGACGGTGCCTCTGTGTGTTATTATTACTCAGCTCAATGGTACCCCTTGTATTTACTAATGTAGGAAAAGGTGCACGCAGGGATTCACACTAGGGCCTGCAGGTTAAACACCAATCTTCAAAGCAGGCACTGCTTGTGTCTGACAACTTGCTGCCCCTGCTTCCCCACCAGTAATGGTGAAAGGTTTGGTGCAAATATTGGCAATCTTGTTGTACCCTAGCTTCCAGAACCTAAGGCAAAGAATAAGTACTGACCTGCCTTATGTCTGTCCTCACCTCATACTCTCAACCCACGGAGCTTTCCTTCTGGCTCTGATGGAACACAAACTGAGGTATACCTTTTAATGTTCGACGCTGTGCTGTCACGTGCAGAAGTCTGAGCAGTGCTCTGAAATGTCAATATTCTCCCAAGCTGTAACAATTCAGCTCACCATGTCGAAGATTATTGACTTAAGTATTTTGTGGCTCAAAAACGGATTGATGAGTCAGTGGCAGTAGGATGTGTACCAAAAAATGTAATCGCCACAGAGACAATGTACACACACACTTGTGAGTTGACTAGTCTATCCTCTGTCAAGTGCCTAGAACTAAAGAAATGCATAAAGTGACTCAATAGCCCCCAGGCTCCTGTTTTTTTAATACAAAATCTCCTTCAATAAGGACAATTCACCAATATTTAAACAACATTCACAGTAACAAGGTGGCTTGTGGGACACTGGTGTTCATGGGCACAAGGGGTATTGCCCTGCCACCCATGGGAGAGGCAAGAACAGGGGAAAAAACTCAGAAGCAGCTGAAAAGAAATCACTGCTCGGAGACAGTGTGCTGAATCTCCTGGGTGAACTTTGCAGATATCATACTGAGCAAGTGACAGCAGGGCGAGGTTTTCTCGGACCTGCAGGCACAAGCTACAGCAGTGACTTCACAGGAGAGGGAGTGCTGAATTAGCAAGCAAGTGATCTGGTTGTTTTTGGGGCCCATAAATAGTGGCCCAGGGAGGAGGTGGCAAAGTTCTATTCACTTCAATGACTAGTCATGGGGAAGGCCAATGAAACACTGAGGAAGTGGGTGACAACAATTTGCTGATCATCACAGAGGGGCAGGCTGTATGAGGGGTGCAAGGGCTGCTCTCCTGGCGTTTAGTACTGCATTTGGTTTCGATTGCACTAATGGACTAAGTTGGAAGTATGCAGTTAAGCTTCTGTATGAGGGGCACGGTCACTCTTGGCCATCATCACCCCACCCCCTTACTGCTTTAGAAGTTACGGGAGGTGGAGTTCATGATGGGCCTCTTCTGTCTGCAGATCAGCAGACAAAAAGGCTCATAATTAACTTGGGAGGGTGAATGAATGAAAGGAGGGATGGGTGGATGGATGGATAAAATGGTGGATGGATAGATGCGTGGCTGAATGAATGAAAGGATGGATGTAAGAATGGAAGAGTGAAAAAGAGAGAGGGTATATGAGTGAAATGGAGGATGATGGCTGGATGGATGCATTAGCGGCTCCTTATAAGTGGTGTGGGGGGGTCTGCCCCATCTCCCCATTTACTGCCTCAGAATTCTTTCCAGGGTTTTAATACATCACTCTAACCCAAGGGTCAGGCATTCTCACAACACTTTTGATGGGACTATGTGCCAAGTTTCTCCAATGTCAGCCCTGGCCCCTTGCAGCACTGTAGGACCACACCCACTTGTGGCTCATAGCACCCTCCCTGATTAAACACAGTCAGGGCGCTCTAGGCGTCAGCTCTGTTTTCCCAAGGTTGACGTTTCCATACTTGTCACAGGGTGGTGCACAATCGGTACTCCTTGCTGACCACACTACACCCGTAATGAGGTAGGAAAGGCGCGGGGCTCATATGGCCCCTGGTGTGCAGACTCGTACTCGAGTCTCAGGCTGCAGACACTTCTCACCTGGTTACAGGGCAAGAATCCAGGCTAGCACATGCACCCTGCTTTTTCTCCAGTTGCCGCAGCAGTGCGCACGAGCTGCTAGAGGTCCATGGGCAGGTCAATTAATACGGAGAGTGTCAGTGCGCAATATTTTTATGTTACAGCGAGCTAGGAAGTAGTAAGCTAGCTCATGAGCCCGAGCGCCTGCTGCATGCTATAACCTGCTCCAAGACATCGGCCAGAATCACACGCGACAGTTTGTAATAGTATTTATCATTTCATTTTTTAAATAATTTTTACATCTGTTAGCACCGTCTGGGCATTGGTTTCACCCCATTAGTCCACTTTAACAGCCAAATACAGCAATAAGCGTGAGAAAGGAGGCCAGTTAACCTTTGTAAATTCGTTTTTGTTAAAATCAACAGATGACGAATTACAGGGCTTGTATGGCAAATCCATAAATATGCGAAAAGCACAGCTGCTTTAAAATTTTATGATTCCAGTTACCCTGACCTAAAGGATAAAGTGCATTCCTCCTGGTTTTAAGGTTTAATCTGTTTGCCATCGGATAGACTATCCAAGGGTAGCGCAGCTAATATCGAAACAGGCAAGTGACCGCTCATTGGAGCATTAGTAGATGAGATCCAGCTTTACGAAGCAGTGGCTTTGCCCTGTAGATGCATACTGCTTGTCGAGCATTGATTAAAGAAACTGTCCTGAGACACCAGGCACAATTGCATGTTACGCTCTTACGCCCCACCACTTTCAAGGTTTACCAGCCACCACTGATGATGGATGGATAAGTAAAAGGGCTAATTGATGGAGTAGTGAAAGGACGGATGATGAGAGAAAGGATGGATGAATGGAAGAACGAGTGGAAGGAAGGGTGGATGACTGGAAGTGCAAAAGGGTGGATGAGTGGATAAATGGGTGAGTGAAGACATAGATGAATGAACGAAAAAAAGATGGATGAGTAAAACAATGGATGGATGAGTGAAAGGCAGGATAGATGGATGTCTGGATGAAAGGGAGCATAAAAGGATGAGTGAAAGGGTGAATTGATAAAAGTATGGATGAGTGAATGTGTGAATTGATAGATGGATGAATAGATGCATAGATGAATGAGTGAGCGAAAGGACTGATGGCTTTGTGAAATGGTAAATAGAGGGATGTATGAGTTGAAGGATCGATGGATGAATGGATGCCTGGGTTGAAAGGTGGATGGATGGGTATAAGGATGGATGACGAGTGAAAGGGTGGATAGATGGATGAGCCAAAGGGAGTATGATGGATGGATGGAGTTAAAGGATGGTAGATGAAGTGAAAGGGAGGATGGATGAGTGAACGGATGGATGATTGAAAGGATGGATGATTGAAAGAATGGGTGAACGGATAGATGAAAGAGGGGGTGGATAAGTGAAAGGATGGATGATTGAGTGGATGGATTGGTATGATGGATGGGCATCCCTGGACTAGTGGCCACTCTCCTTTAAGGGCTCTACAACTGCACTACACCCTCCTTTGTAGTCCATTTTTATTATAGTAAGAGTGAATAATTATTCACTCTTTGTCATAATAAAAATAAATTGCAGGCCCGCTTCGGGCCCAGCAACAAACTGAGTCAACTAGAGCTAGTGACATTGTTTGATTGCTGATACAGTTGCGTTAAGGTGCCTGCATCAGATATCAGAGATACTTTTCAGAGCTGGTGAAATGCCAGCACTGTCAGCATGTTGGTGTGACTATGTGTGTGAGTTAAAGTGAGAGTCAGTGAAGGAGTGAGTCAGAGTGAGTGACAATAAGTGACAGTAAGGATGAGTATGTGTGAGAATATATGAGTGAGGGAGAAAGATAGTGAGTGTAACAGTGTTACTGTGTGCGAGGCACAGTAAGACTGAGTAATTCAGAATGAGTGAGAATGAGTGGAACTGAGTGAGACAGAGTGGGTCAGAGTGGAAAGAGTGAGAAAGTGTGAATTAGTGAGACAGAGTGAGTGAAAGTGAGACAGTAACCTTAGGGGGCTATTTACAAGAAGCTTGCACCATGGAGAGCCACTTTTTAGAAGGCCCAGTTCTGCAGGCCTTTCAAACATATCTATGAGGTGAAGCAAAGCCACCCTGCGTGGCTTTACATGGCCTCGGAGAGGTGGATTAAGCCATTGCCTCAATATCCGTGAGGCTTTGCATGCCCTCATAGAAATGGAGTAAGGCAAGACAGCCCCAGAGTCATGTAAACCTGAGGTGGTGCCAAACCTTATGTCTCACCAGAGCAGGCATAGTGAGGAGAAATGTTTTCATTTCTCCTTGTTTTTATCTCTTTTCATGTGTGCTGCATTCTGCACCACCCATAAAATGAGGAAAACGCCTCCATGGATTGTTTTTGTGCAGAAAGTTGTCCGTTCTTGCACAAAAACTATCCTGACAACAACTCAGACACCCTTGCACCATGGTGCAAGGGTGCCTACATTGGCACTAGGCACCAAATTGTGTGCCAGCACTGGCTGAAAGGACAGGAATGCACCGCATAGAGCAACGCAGCGAAACAACTAGTGGTGCTGCTCTATGCCAAATCTTTGTAAATGAGGCCCTTATTGCAAGAAAGTGTGAGAGAACCCTTCAAGAAGGCGCTCAATTGAATTTGAGCCAAGGATTATGCCCCACCACTTTTACAAGTCACCAACTGCCACTGTTGTGGGAGCAGAATTTGGTTTATGGTAAACTGAGCATCACATAGTACCTAGCTCAACTCAGGATCACAGACTTTCCACAATTGTTGCTACAAGGCATATCACAGGGTTTTAGCTAGGTATACAACATAGGTGTTCCCAAAATGAGGGAGTTGCTAAAGTATTTTACTTTCTAGGCCCACTCTTATGTCTATTGACAAATTAGTTGAATCCTATTTCATTTACAGTTAATAGTCCAATTGTTTAGAAAACCATGAGTAAGATATGCTGATAGTAAAGAAAGGGGTTGAATAAACAGTGGGCTCCATACACTAAGCATCTAAATTAGTTTTGATTTCAAAGTTTATTAAGTGTCTGAGTTTAATATGGTAAAACAGATGAGCAAAAACACTATCATAAGATGTGACAGCAGTGAACGAAAGGCTAGTGTTAGTTCATGAGGCAGGCCAGCCTGCTAAATATTAAAAACCAAAAATCAGAAAATGAGAGGGGTCTTTAGACTTAACAACGTTTCAGCATTCAGGAATCTCTGAACAGTCTACACCACGATAGGTAGCTATTCAATACTCAAAGAAGGAACTGGATTCACTTATTATTCTTCATAGCTCTAAATAAATCAGAACATAGATCGCTATTCACTTTCCAAATTACAAATTACAAATTACAAATGTAATGGCATCAATTCAATTCATACTAATACATCCATTACTTATTGATAATGGCATTACACCTAGACCTACCCCCTTGGAGCTGGGAGGGACAGAGAAATCCCCTTTACGAGATGATCTCGCTCCATCCACCACAACAGACCCTTGCAAACCTGTGTCTTCATCTAGAGATGACCATAATACCCTAAGAAACTGGTGACCAAAGGGAGAGAATCTAGTTGGAATCTGTCCCATGGAAACAGAAATACAGTTGATGCTAAGTGACCCTATGTCCTTAACCACTCCACAGCCAGATGAGCCTCCTCAGACACCAAGGCCAGCACCTGATCCTGCAAGCTGATCAATCTCCTCTCTGAAAGAGTAATTCAGCCCCTGTGAGTCAGAAATCATGCTCCAATGAAAACCATGTCCTGAGACGGAATCAAGGAGGACTTTTCCCAATTTATCGAAAATCCCTGCCTTTGCAGGACATGCAAAGCCCTGTCAGCATGAGCCACCAACTGTGACTCTCTTGGGGATTGTACCAACCGATCGTCTAAGTAAGGATGAAAGAACACACCCTCTGCATGAAGGATAGCCATCAGAGGAGCCAGAACCTTTGTGAATAACCTGTGAGATGACTTGAGTCCAAAACTGAAAATGATTGTTCCCTATCACAAACCTGAGGAACCTTTGACAGGGAAAGCAACAGGGACAGGAAGATAGGCATCCTCAAGATCCAATGACGCCAGCAAATTTCCTGGGCCTATCAGAGGAATGATTGCTTGAAGAGTCAACATTCGAAAATGAACAGAGCTTATCCAAGAGTTGACACAATTTAGAGACAGGACTGACCAAAAGGCCCCCAACATCTTCTGGACCAAAAACAGGAAGAAATTAACCCCGGCTCCTAACTCTGCTCCTGGTACTCTGCAAATGGCCCCTTTTGCCATTAAGTCTCTGACTCTCCCTAGCAGAGCCAGACTTTTCCCCTCAGCCACTGGAACTGGAGTCAGAAGGACTCCAGTATCCAGGGGAACGTGCTCCAAGTCAATGAAGTAGGGATTGGCCACAATGTCCAGGACCCCTTGATCTGAAGCATCCTGCTGTTATCCTGAAAGAAAATCCCAAAGCCTGCCTCCCACTGGTAGAAGCCCCCTGTGACTGTGAGTGTCAGGGGTCCTTCTTTGAAACCCCCTTCTGAGTCAGTACATTATGAAATGGTAAAAAGCGTGACAGGAACCCAAACCTCCTAAAAGAAGAGTGACATGCCTCACGTTTTGGGGATGACTTGGAGGACTTATTCCACCCCTTACCAGCTGAAAAACCACACTTGTATAGCAAGGCATGCTTCCTCTCCTTAAAGGCTTTAGATAACATGGCAGGCAACCGTTCCCCAAAGAGAACCTGACCATCAAAAGGAAGCTTCATCAAGGCAGCTTTCTCCCAGGGATCAGACTTCCATTGCCACAGCTGCAGCGATCTCCTGGCCACAGCCAAGAACCCAGTGGACATGACCGAGGAGCGAATAATGACTGAGGAAATGTCTGCAAGAAACCTCAGCTGCTGTTCCATGGAGGCCAACAGATCAGAGCACTCCAAGCCCTCTTGGACGGCCACAGCCAACTTATCAAAATCCTGCAGAAGGGACTGGGCAGAATACGTTGAGAAAAGGCTAGCTCTTAATGCCAAATTCTGAGCCGCAAAAGTCTTCTTAGGTCTAGAGTCCAGAATCCGATCAGTGGCATCAGCAGTAGTACAGTCCTCCAGAGTGACGGTAGTCTTGCCAAACAAAGTAGTAGGAATAGAGTTGATGCGCATAGAGGGTGGCAAGACATCATCACCCTCCAACAGGGAAAGCTTCTGCAAAAACCTAGGGACCTGGATCTTATCAACGTCCTCCCATTATCTCATAACCATATTCTTCACAGGGCCCTGAAAAGGCCCGGCAAACCTACAGCATTTAACATATTGGGGAGAAGGGACACCCCCTTCATCCGTCACTTGGAAGGCAGGAAAACCCAAGTTCTCTCACACATATATCAAGATGTCTGACATTTCCTCCCTGGAGACATACTTCACTCAAGAAGAAGTAGACGGAGCCTCAATGTCAAGGCCGACAAAGCAGTATCCGGCTCAAAAGTCTTAGGCCTAGCTGCATTAATAGGCTTGCCAGGATGTGCCTGAAGGGCTTTGGCCCCCGCTACCGCAATCATGCCTTGCACCTAATCCCATGACATGAGAGGCACACTACCCCCAGCATGACTTTGGTGCTCACGAGTCTGCTTGTGGGAGATAGGAACTTCCTCCTCAGAGAAAGAAATAGTCGACAGCACATGCTTCCTCTTCATCACTCAATAACAGAGCTTCTTGCTGCGAAAGCTGGATAGCAGCTCTACACGGAAGACATTACTCACATTTTCTACGTGTTCAAAAAAAGGTTCAACTACACTAGGCGCGTGCCAGGACACAGAAAACAAAATGGAAGGCTTCGCCTAATATCATTATCATTGTTCCTCTGATCATTAGTCGGTGGGCATGGGGGTGACAGAAACAGCTGGTGCTGCTATTATTGACGGGCTTTTTTTGTTTTGTTGAGAGCCCAGACAAACATGAGACATTAATTGGTAGACACGAGAGTAGGTTTTTGAATTTACGCAGCGTGAGTTCCCTTTTCACAAATATCGCCTTGTTGCCTGGACTTTGCAGCCCTTTGATGAAGTTGTTTCTGTCTTTGTTCTGTCTTTCAATCATCTAAGAACGCGTGGTGAGCACCAGCATCACTGATCTCGCCACTGTGATGAATAATGAGCCATCTGCACCCACCTTTCACCCATGCAGAGTGGTGGCATGCTTGTCATGGAAATAAACTATGCAAGAATTAATTAACGTTTGGTTGGGAACACTGCTACAAACTATTTTCCAAGATCAGAGTCCAAAAATATTTGATAAGAAGGGGAAGAGCCTTAATTCCAGGAGGTAAGCGTAGAGCTTTTGAGTGAGCTTAGATCCAGCCAGCAAACATCACACAGAGAAGGGAAAAACATAACATGAAATCTGAAATTATTGGAAAGTCACAACATTAGTTTTGCTCATTAGGTAACAATGCGATTTGTGCTTGTGCCTTTCCAGTTAATCTTTTTCAAAAAGCATATTGCACATCTCAACTGTAGTTCTTCTTTAAAAAAAAAAGTATCACACAAATACAAGTGTTTTGTCATAAAAAGAATAAACAAGCATTTGCAAGTTACAGCTATTAGCGTTGTAAATTCCTAACTGGACTGTTCTTCACACTTAAATTGAAAATGAAAAGTAAAACAGTTAACTTAAGGTAGCCGATTCAAAGTGCCATGGCCACCATGAGCATGAGCGCAAAGGAGAGACACAAAAAGAAAAAGAAGTTTGCTTGCAATGAAACTTATCGGCAATTGTGCAATTATCCAGGTAACCGGGGCAGTATGCAAAACCGTCCCAAGGAGGGACGAACTTAAATCACTTACAATGATAACCAAGGATTTTTGAAAGGCAAGCCCACGAACGAGTAAAAGTGATGGGTGTGGGGTGGGCGTGGTTAAAAGCCCACAATACTTACAAGAGGTCAAAGCGCTTGCTCGCTCGACCTAAAAAGGAACGAGAAATTACACCACACATCCTGTAACCATTGCTGATATATATAAGGAAATATCAACATATGACTTTTAACCAAAATGGCCGGTCATTGCAGGTTTATAATTATGACTTTTTATTAAAACATGATGTTACAGCAGTTGATAACCAGGAACAAACACAGGTAATAAAATTGACAAAGGCATCGCTTGGGCTTCAAAGAAATACATTTGGGATGAAAGAAGCAACAATGAGATACATTAACAATGCCTAGCCACTAGCTACCTTTAAAGTACACACAAGTACACAAGCCACTAAATCATAAAAATAAACTTTAACTGAGGTAACATAGGAGGACATAGTATCTCAGTTATAGAGCCAGGAAATTGAAACTATGCACTTTGGGGGTGGGTTAATTTTAGCAATATCATAAATGCAGTAAAATAAATATCCGACACATTGCACAAGTTATGCATTACAGGAAGTGAGATCACATGATCGTTGACTCCAAATCGTGATAACTTCCTGCTTGACTTACTGTATCATGAAGGAACAGCTTGTCAGTAAACAGTAAATGACAAAAATCTCCCCTAGATTTCACATGTACCCAGCATAGACTATCTAAATTTCCCGAAGACCTCATTCACTAAATTGTGCATAAAATAATTTTAAAGTGGACATGACAGAAAAATATTTTAATCCTGCTGGTCAGCTACGTTGGCAAAGGCAAAGTTTGGTAGGCCAGGGAGTAACAAATTCAGGAGGTCTTCTTTATAAATAACTTAATTTGTGATTTATAATGCTGCTGATGCCACAGTAAGCGTATCCGATGTAAGAAATACATACAAATGCTGCCTACAGGTCCAGGCAAGCAGTGTCTATTGCGGAAATTCCACAATACAGTTACCTATGTAGCTCAGCACTGATCCTGTACAATGAGTTAGGAATTAGTCGGTCATATAAGTGGCACTGGACTGTTTTTGCGGCTTCTTAAGAAATACAGCAGATCTGGTCTGTTTGCTCTGTATCTTGGTAGTAACTACCCGACTTTTGAGAGTCCTTCAAGATAAGATTCGGCAAAAGCAATTAAAAAATGTCATGCCTCATTTTACACAAAACACGTTATGAAATTAATTTAAACATGCATCTAACAAAATAAGACCACAAAAAAGAGACTGGATATTTATTATAGCCAAAAGGTCTGCTAAATCTGAAAAATCCCAATAAGACGTGTAGTTACTGAGTTTTCTTTACTCAGACAAACTAACACTGTGCCCTTTTATAACATCTCCAGCAGGCAGATGGTCACTATAAAAAAAATATCAAATCAGGGGATATTTCGATTCCTGTCGACTTCCTTTCATCAGAGGGCACATCCCCCTCAGGAAGAGCTTGAGATCTCCCTATTCTATTATAACAAATGGGTGGCGGCCAGCAAAAACTAGATATTCCAGGGAAGGTGATGGCAGCTTCTTTTCCTACAGTTTTATATAGCGCAAACCCGACCGGGAGGTATCGGTGCGCTTTATATTAAGTATCAGCTATATTACACAAGGTCACAATCATTTTTTTAAGCGCTGGGTATACGGGCCAGATGTACAAAACCTTTTTGGAGGTTGTAAATAGCCAGATTTGCAGAATCTGGATGTTTGCGGCTACAAAAAAGCATTTTGTAATGTATAGAAGGCATTTGCTTGTGCGATTTGGTATTTGGAAGGGCTTATTTAGGGCGGTGTTTTCAAATATCAATCATGGTTTGTATTAATGTTTTGCAATTGAATTCTAGTAGCAAAACATTAATATTTTACCACTTCCTCAAAGAAATAGGTTTGACTTTTGTGTACATATGGTGTACATGTAGTGGGGCTAGATGCCTGCTGTACACAGGGACGACCCACTCCTCTCTCCCTTCAAATCCACTTTACCCTGGTTGTGAACTGTAACTGAAATTCGTTTTGAGGGAATTGAGTTTCATTGTACTTCAGCTATGTCACTTCACAATTCATTGATCCTAGGCCAGAATGGAATGAATGGGATATATGATTTTGAATAACTTAAGGAAGGTATTTGAGGTTTAGATGATACTAGACGGTTGTCCCGTCCAATTTACTTATCATGTGTACTTATGTATACACTCTACAAGGAAGGTGAGGAATATTTGTCAATTTTAGACGAATGTCCCACATCGGCCAAACTCTAAATAACCCCCTAAAAGGACATGGTAACCCATTCGCAAATGAGAAGGGGTCCCCGAGGGTCTCCCTTCCTCTTTGAAAATGTAAATAAAAATATTTTTTTAAGAGACTACTCATAAAAAATGTAACTTTCAATTTCTTTTCATTTGACACATCCTGTTTTCATTTAAGGAAAATGGGCTGCATTAAAAACATACTTTATTTAAAAGCAAAAACTCATATGGTGGTATGGTGACCCCAGAAGGTCACCTTTTATGTGATGGCTATTATTCTTAATGGATCTTAAAACTGCGAAATACCTCACTAATATTCATGAGGTAGGTTGATTTGTGACCAACCAGGAATCACTATTTAAATGTACAAAAGTTGCTTACATTAGGAATTGTGATTTCCTAATTGTGATTCATTAAAAATTGCAATTTGCAAATTGCAGTTTCTACTTTTTGTACATCTGGCCCCAAGTGATTTGCCCAGAATAACAGGGCGTTGAGCCTATGCCAAGACTTGATCAGAGGGCCAGATGTACACAAATTAGGAATTGCGATTTCCAAATCACGTGGGTCATCTATTTGCAGACAGAACCAGTTAGTTTGTCGAAGTGCTGCTTTATGTGTTAATTAGCAATATATGGAAACATCTGCAGGTTCGTTACCTACTGCATTTGTACCTGTGAAACTTTCTCCCAACAACAGTGGTGGCACCTTTGAGTGCTGTAACAAACAGGGGTTAATAATAATAATTTAAAGGTGCTCAATGCCCAGACCTAGGAAAATGGAAGACCCAGTTGGCCTTGCCTGGATTCAAGCTCATAACCTTATTATGTCACAGCAGATGTCACTGTTTTCTCTTGAACTCACTGAGCCATATTCTCAGAATTCATATATATTTGTTCTCATCTATCATTTCTGCACTGCAGACAACTCCCTCTAGGAGAGGTGAGGCAGGTAAGATAATTTACTGAGCACATGTACATGAGGTATTCTTCACTGGTTATCAGACTACCAGTAAAGTGAGAATTTGCCATGAGACAATGTGTTCAAGGCACAATTGTTGCATTCTTCTTTAAGTATCATTAAACTTAATGCTAATCACTCAGTAGTGTACCATGATGCTCTTTGTTGGCATTTCCCTAACTTATTACAGCTATTAAGGATAGCACTGTGCACACGTGTAGCCTTGTTAGATTGCTGTGTTGCTCTGGATTAACATGAAAAATATACGGTGTAAGAAAATGCCTCTTTTTGCATGATCACCTCCATTGTTTTTTAACTGATGCAGCTGGTGTTTTGACTTTGTGTGCTGGGACTATGCTAACTGGGCTCCAGTGCATGTGCTGTGATCCCTAAAACATGTCTAAATTGGCTATAATCCTGATTGGCAAAATTAACCTTCCTGAAAGGTCATAGTATATAGTACAAAGTGTACACAGGGCCTGTAAGTCAAATGCCACTAGTGGACTCAAGCAGTTATTGTGCCACCAATAAAGTGACATTGTAAAATATGACTGCAGGCCTGCCACCAGTAACCTGACTGTGCAGGATTAAGCTGCAAATTTGACCTGTCAAAATAACCCCTTTTGACAGGCATAAAACCTTCTTTTAAATATTAAGGTTACCCCTAACAATCGCTAAATGGGCATAAGGCAGGGTACATGATATGTAAAAGCAGGACATGATAAGTTAAATATGCCATTACTGTGACAATGCCCCAAAAGTTATTTACAGTGCATCGGTGGTAGCTGTTACATAAGAAAGCGCTGGGAGGTACTTTTGAAACGAAATAAAGTTATCTATGCCTATAACCAGATAAAAATGTAATTCTTGGCTTTTTGATATACTGTTAGACCTGTCATCTATGAAGTGGAATTCCCCAAAACATTTTGCCTTCACCCCCACTGTTTTGCTGAATTCATTTTTGTTAGCTTTAGGACTCCATGCATTTTATCACTGCTAACCATTGCTAAAGTGAATTTGCTCTCTCCTCTTTCAAACAGTAAAATTGGAATACACCTTATTGGCACAATAAATTGACTGGTAAGTGCCTAGTAAATGGTATTACATGTACACAGGGCCTGTAAATTAAATGCTACTGGTGGACTTGCAGCACTCTTTAAGGCATATTTGCAAGCTCCATGCGCCTCCTTGTGCCACTTTAGCATCATTTTTTTTACGCTAATGTGGTGTTAAAGAGGCATTTTCATTGCGCCATATTTACAAAGTACATCTTGTAACCCCTTGCGCCACATTATGCCTGTGCCAGGTATAATGAATGCAAAGGGGGCATTCCCTATATAGGAGGCCCAGAAAAATGTAGCAGAGAAATCTACAAGATTTTACTGCCCCATTTTTAGCATATTTTATAACGTCTGCCTTAGGCAGGCATTAAAGTGACTCTCCCATAGTATTCAAAGGACCTCCTTTGACTTTGGTGGATTAGCGCTATCATTTTTGGCGCTAATCCACCAAAGTACCACAATAATGTCAACATTTTTGACGCTATTGGCTTAACGTGTGCCATGGTGCACCATATTGTAAAAACGGTGCACACATGGTGTCATTAGAGGGCACAAGGAGTGCAAGGAAAGTGGTGCATCATCTATGATGCACCACTTTCTTGTAAATATGCCCATTTGTTCCACCCATTAAAGAAATCTCCTAAAATAGTCTCAGGACTGCCAGTGCAGCCTGTAGTGCAGTTCCCGACCTAAACCTTCATTTTTCATACTTATATGTCACTCCTAAGGTAGGCCCTAGAGACTCGTAGGGCGTGGTGCATTGTATTTAAACATTAGGACATATGTACTTATCATGTCCTAGCAGTGAATAGCTCCTAAAGTCATATTTCATTTTTTTAAGGCCTATCCCTCCCATCGACTAAAACTGGGTTACCTTATTACATTTAATGAGTGATACTTTTGCAATGGGAGCAGATAGAGATATGCTGTTTACACTCAAATGAATAGTAATTAAAAATTCTCTTTAATGGAAAACGTGGATTTTAAGTCATGATTCTGAAAATGCCACTTTTAGAAATTTAGTATTTTCTTGTCCCAACCATTCTTGTGGCTTCTGCCAGTGTTCTGAGTCATATGGTTCTGTTGTTGGGATTTGTGCATTTCTTCTAGACTGTAACTCTAAGGGGGATTGGGTGTGGACAGGATGGGCCATCCTGGTAGGATGACTTGGTGGGACTGTACCCAGCCCCCACTTAAACGTCACAAGACTTTGCCTCCTGCACACACAAAGGAAACTGACACCAGACCCACCCTGCCCTACTTTTGTCTCCCACAAACAGTTTGGATTGTTGACAGGGGAAGAATTTTCCAGAACCATATGTACTGGTAGAACAGGGTGTGTCTCCACACAAAGGCTGTCACCAGGTATGAAGTTTGGCCCTTCGGATCTGCCACTCTTCAGAAAACTCCTAGACCTGTCAATGTTGCAGAAGGTTTGCCTTGCTTCCAGAGGCCTGCTGTGCTGCTTGAAGCATTGCCTTGCAGTCTTGAGAAGGAAGACTGGGCCCGCTTGACTTCATCCCAGGGTAACCAGAGGGCATCTAGGTGTCAGTTAGCTAACCTCCTGTGTAAGCTGCAGAGACACAGCCTGCTTCAGAGATCTCCCGGCAACTTCCCAGCTGACCTGCCAAAACTGGACCTGCCTGGAGCTGCAACTGAATCTGCCTGAGCCCCGCTGGCTTCCGCAGGAGTGGGTTCTGATCCCCAAGAAGTGTCTCTCCACGTCTTGGACTCCCAGCTGGTATCAAAGTGTTCTCTTCTAAAGCAAAGGTGAAAATTTTGAAGCAAAGGCTCATTGAAACTGCAAATGGGTCTGTTCCCAGCAAGACATTGCTGCTTATGACGACCACCAATGTGAAGTTCTGGTGAGACCTGCCTTTTGCCCAGGCAGTGACTGCAAGCGATGACCAGCAAAGCAAGAGCTACAATTCGAGCTACTGCAACAACAGCCCGCAATAAGCGCCAATGCAAAGCTACTGCAACAACTGCCTGTGATGCCCAGTCAGCTGTTTGAATTATAGCATGATCATACGTGATACTCTGCTTCCTCCTTGTGGCCTCCTCCAAAGCAAACACAAATCTTCATGCTGGACTTTGAAGCTAACTTTTCAACGCGACTATTCTGGTCCCTGTATCGGACCTGCACTCCATCGTAGTCAGCCCGAACCTCTGACTTTTCCCCATTGTAATGTGACCAGATGACCAAGAATGGTGCTTTGTGCTTTTAGGCACTATATGTACCTTAAATATTTGAAATTGCATATCTATGGTTCTATTGATTGTATTTTTGTTGTGTTGATGTCAAATAATGTATTAAATTTTACCCTACCTTTCTGAATCAGTTAGGGATTTTTATTCTGTTGTGTTTTCATTTAATATGGTTTGTGGACCTTGTAAATACTTTACATACTGCTTCTAATTTAAGCCTGTCTGCTTTACCGCCAAGCTACTAGAGGGTTAATCATAGGTTAATTTTGTGGCTTTGTTGTTCACCCCGACAAGAACTGGTTCTTGAGTGGTGCTTCTACCTCCCTCAGCCAGCAACCCAGTTTCTTACAAATATTTATTCCACATTCAGTAAAGTCATACTTGTAGCAAATATTTTACAAAAGATCCTTTTAACACATCACCTTTAATGTGCCTAAGGCCTCTAGAAGCCCATTTGCCTGAGCTACCAACTGTCATCACAAAGCTGAATAGTTCCTTGATGAGATGTGAATTGGTCCTCGGAGCTAAGACAAAGGCCTTAGGTGTGGGGCAGAGGTTGACCTTCTTTTTTCAATATGGCCTAGCAGCTGTGCCCAACTCTCTGCATATCTTCAAAAGATGCCTACCCTGTCACTGGCAGATGTATCTCATACCTAGGCCTGCTTTCTCTTTGTCTTTCTAGCTAGCCAAGCACCAATCCCAGTGGGACACGGTCTGCCCCTAGAACCGGTTTTCAAGTGACCACGGGAGAGGTTTCACTCATTTCTCTGGTCACTCGTCTTTGGTGAACACAGGATCTCTGTGCAAGGGGGGAACTGGAGTTAGGTAGAGAGGGGTACGGTTGTATTGTTTGAGGAGAAGACACAGGAACTCCTGCAAATGTGGGTGGAGTTACCCCTGGGAACCTTTTCTCTTTTGGATTAAGGAGGGTTTGAAGAATCATCCCCACACACAGGCTAGTGCCAGGTATAAATGTGGCACCCCTAGGCACACTCCTTAGAATACTGCTGGGCCTGTGGACCACGGAAGGACTGCACATACTGTGGGGAGAACCCTAAGGGCTGAACCAGCTCCCAGTTGTACCCAGGACAAAGAATTGGACTCAAAGGGTTAGTTCTCTCACCTCCTGTTAAGATAAGGAGACAAAAATAACTGTAAGAAGCCCACTTTCCTGCAAAGCCCAGCTGACCAATTGCAAGTGGACCTGACCCTGACCCTGCACTTGGCGTCCCCTGGAGTGGGCTTGACCTCCAAGTCATGTTCCTGAGGCTATGCAGCACTTGACAGTGTCAGATTGTACTCCTCCTAACCCTATTCCTAAACATGGGGACGTAGAAACTTTCAACAAACATTTCGCCTGGAGAAGCATTGAAAGACAGGGACCAAGCCTCCTCCAAGGTTGCTGTTCCAAGATCATTGCTACGTATGTGTTTCTGCTTGTGACTACTAACCCTTACAACATAGCCATTGGCCATTTTAGAACAGTAAATTAGACAAGCAGTGCCAAAGTAATTAGCCCTGCCCTTTGCTACCTGTCACTGGTATATTGGCTTTGCCCATTTTATTGTCTTTTCCACAAATGGCTGCTGCACATGTGCACATGCTCAAGGTCATCTGTAGAAACAAGAAAAAATGCAAAGCCAAAAGAGTGATGTTGGAAAGCAAAAGTGAGATCTATTGGCTTTGCCAATACTTGTTTTGTACTAGACAAGTGGATTTTCGAAGTTTGGAAGTGTACTGTAATGTTAAGCATTCTAAACAAGTTTCAGTCACCTATACTAAGATAAGTTGATGCACTCTTTTAAATCCAGTGAACCCCTATTTCTGTTAGTGTGGCCTGATTATGTATTTGATTGTTAGGGAGACATACAGTGCAGTTATTGCAAACTATCAGCAATATAAGAACCCACCCTAGTTAGCTACATAATTGCTGTATTTTGGGCAGCTAAATGCACCATTCTAAACATGTTTAATGTAATATAGAATGCTGCAAATTTACCTAAGCCCCCTGCCGCAGGATATTCCACATTTAGAATTGTACAACTGTTAACATAAATCATTATCTGCAGTCTGGAGGTATTGAACCATTATGAGAATTATTCAAAAGGCAAAATCTGAATTTTGAAAGCCCATTTTAATATTAATGATAGGAGGTTTCGACAAACATGCGCCCAGGGGCATTATGGGTAAAATAATGCTGTAGTGACTTCTTCTGGGCTAAGGAACAAACCCATTCACACATTCTAAAACACCTGGCTGACCATATGTGAGACCATTAGAGCCTTGAAGAACACCGCGCAATCTGTAGGTGATGAGTTGGAGAGCTGGCCTGGCTTGGCAATCAGCCATTTGTAATTGAATAGCCTGCTGTTAATTATCTCTTTTTAAGTCGAGGTCAAGCCTAATTCTCCAACTATGTGTTAATTTTGTATCTGAACTAGCTGCTTGTATCTGGAGGAGTGCTTCAAAGCATGTTAGGGACAGTTATTTTAAGGAGCAAAACATCCTGAAATTAAATGGAATTAGGTAATAGGCTATAGTACATATAGATGTATTGTTGGGTAACTCTGAGTTACAGGGCTATTTTTTGCCAAAGGGTACATCAAATAGACAATGAGAGCAAAGCTCAGCTTCTCAATGACATCACACAGATTCCGAGTTGGAAAGCATCCCTGTACCTCAGGTATTCATCTATAATTTTATTTTATGCTATGTATAGCCCTCAAAAGTATCTGCTGCTTTGTATACCTGCTTAGCTGAGGCAAAGAAGTAATGGGGATGCCACACATAATATGGCTTCTCTTCTCTGTCCCAAATGTGAAAACAATACCTTACCTGCCATTCTGTTCATAGCAGTGAATTACAGATTTGGAATTTTGTGGAAAGATTAGAGAATTATAGATGGGTACCAGATGAATTACAGGGATGAATTTTCACCAAGAGGTTCTGGGTGACTTTAAGCAGGTGAGAGTCATCTATAATTTATGTTATGAACGGCCGAGGTCAAAGCATCCCTATAACTCATATAAATTCATCTATGACTCTATGTTATATATGTCCCCCGAAATATTCTGCTTCTGTTTTCAACTGTTATGCAGAGGTAGGGGAGTTTTAAGAGCCATACATTATATAGCCTCTTCCCTCATCACAAATGTAAAAAGAAAATACATGGCCTTCTGACACCTATCCACACCACTCGGTGCCTTTCCCTGCTTCTCCTCCAGAGGTTGTGCTCCCTGCATTCCAGTGCTGCTCTGGGAAACCATACATAGGGTTTGCCCACCTCACTCCACATACCCTGTGCACCAACTACTACAAAACAATTAAAGGAGGCAATGTAGGCACTGATCTACAAAAAATCACCCAGGTGAAAACCTAAATTAGTCACCGGGATAATGAAGTTGTTAATCATCAAGAAAATGTATATGATAGTTTCAACAGACAAGCTCTGAACCCAGTACTCTAGTTACTCATCACTCATCACTGGGGACACCATGCATTTGCTCTATACATTGACATAAAAATACAAAATTACATAGACAAAAGTACATGATTCAATACATACATGACCAAATAAATAAAAATGCATATCTGCAGTCTTCCATGTTTTTGTGTAAATATGGCTTAGAAAATCCTTTAAGATAAAGTCCACAATCAGAGTTAGTCTGTATTACAGTACACAAGTGGAAAGCCTTTTGCCTTCCATTTTATTACTTGGCATACTTTCGGAAGTTCCTTTGGGGGAGTCTACACAAAGCTCAAAAATCTTTGGAAATCGTTAAAGTACACCCATACTTGATTTATTGACAATCCTTTAAGGTAAAGGCCACGTACGCCTTTTTATTTATTTGGTCATGTATGTCTTGAATCATATCCTTTTGTTTCTGTAATTTTGAATTTTTATGTCAATGTATAGTGCAAACACATGTTTTCTCCACTGATGAGTAACTAGAGTTCAGGGTTCAGAGTTTGAGGATAGAAACTATCAAATAAACTTGCTTGATGATTAACAACTTCATTATACCAGTGAGTAATTTAAGTTTTCACCTAGGTCATTTTCTTGTTGATAAGTCACCACATTGCCTCCTTTAATTGTTCTGTAGTTCCAGCGTTGCCCTGCCAAGTTCTCACAGAGACGAGCCAGAGCAACCTGGAATTGTTTAATGATGTAGCCATAGTGGGTAGTAGCTTTTGTTAACATCAAATCGAGTTTTTAGGTGCCCACATCACATTTAAACCCAGGTTTATCGGATTATTCCTGGCGATCCCACAAAAGAGATTCAAGGTCAAATCACAGTCATCCTTAAAGAGGCTTTCGATGAAGGATATATCGGCCCCATGTAGTGTTATTTTTTTAAAAAAAGTTAATCCATGGATCCCTGTAATGTATCTGCTTCCCAAAAAAAGATGACAAATTACCCCCAGG
This sequence comes from Pleurodeles waltl, assembly GCF_031143425.1. Classification (NCBI taxonomy): domain Eukaryota; kingdom Metazoa; phylum Chordata; class Amphibia; order Caudata; family Salamandridae; genus Pleurodeles; species Pleurodeles waltl. The sequence goes on from NC_090445.1 coordinate 498,173,934, forward strand.
ATGTCCAATAGATTCTGGAACCTATTGCACATTGCACTGATTTTTTTCTTAAAAGCTTTTTTGCAGCAGATTGTATCATACTTGCTGGATAAAATGAACTTAATCCATTTGACCTCCTTCCATTTAACTCCAAAACACAGAAATTGTCATTGTGAGGAAGACTATTTCCATCATGCAAGAAACTTGTGTGAGAAATTGAAAGAGTGGGGTTATCCACGCAAGCTACTAAAAAATTCAGTATAAAGAGCATGTTTCGCCCCCTGTGTATCCATCCTGGTCAACAACACCGAAACACATTAAGAGCTTTTAGTGTGTGTTTCAACATTTTGCCTTCAAACCAATCATTTCAAGAAAATCACTCTACAGAATTGGCATTTCATTTTGAAATTCGACAAATCTTTTGAGAAGCCTTTGTTTGCACTTAAGAAGGTTCGCAGCATAGGCAAACAAATTGTTCGGGCGAACACCCCATTACCAAGTCCTAAATATAAACTCAGACAATTTTTTAACCTGGCACCATTTGAAGGTCATCACAAATGTGGCATGTGTGTGGGCTGTAATCAAACTATTGAAGCCACTGAATTCCAACATAACAACACGAAGTGGAACCATAATTTATTTTCGAACTACACAACCAAAAACGTTGTCTATGGAGTAAACTGCTTATGTAACAAGTTGTACATCGGCAAAACGAAGCAGTAAATCGGACAACAAATTATTTATCATAAACCTAGAATATGTTGGAAAGTCATGACAGCACCCCTGGTCAACCACTTTATAGAAAGAAGACAACATCCAATGGACAGTGTTGATAGTCATCAAACCAAACCCTCTTGGAGATGAGGTGGAAAGAAATTTTGTGCAAAAGGAGGCTGAACTAATACTTCATTGCAATAGAGTGGTTGAGGGTTTAAAGAAAATGATGGAAATACATAATCTATAATTTTATATGATCGTCAGTTTAAATATTATCCAGATTCAGCCACTTGCCCTAGAAGATCCCAGCAATGAACACACTCAACAAAGCTACCTAAGGTGCTTCATATTGCAAAAGCTCTGCCACATTTCCAGATTGGCATCCAGAAGGCCAACTCTCTAAACTACTAAGTTTGATTATCTCTACATTCACATACATGCTGACATACTTTGAGTGTTTTGAAGACACTAATGGATTGGTCCAGTTTCCATGGCTCAACCTCCCCAAACTCAGAGTTGGATTCCAGAAAGTACTTGTTTTGTTTGCTAGCAGAGTTTAAAATTACGGGTCCCATAATGCATTTCAGCCATGAAGTAAGTCCAGGACTGACACCAGAGGTAAACACATACAGCAGTCTTACACCGTGGGCTGTTGACCGGAGGTTGAGCACAAGCGTTTTCTGAAGTAAGTGGCTTCTATGCATTTGTGCATGGAATAGAAGACCAATTTTCTGTGTCTCTGTTCACAACAGTGGCCACCGCTTAGATATGAAACTGAATCAAGCCGCTCCCTTTTCTTCAAAGCATGCAGTGTAATTTGCCTGAAACATTGTAACAAGTATCACCCCAAAAGCCTGAAAGGTGCCCAGCGCTTGTCTGCAACTCACAGCATGTACTTGTGATAAAGGACCAACTAACCGCGTCTCTGTTCACTATAGCGGCCCCTGCTTAGACTATGAAACTGCAATTAAACTGCCTCTTTTTTTCAAAGAACGCAGTGCAATTTGTCACAGTGTTTTAAGCACCTGATACCTTGTAACAAGGATTGCCACATGACCCTGAAGGGCTTCCAGCATCTTTGCACCATACATGGCAGAAGCTTCAAAAAGGAAACTAAGCCAGAAGTATTTGAGCACTTGATACAAATGTAACAAGGGGGCGCTCTCCTATTCATTGCCAATGAAGGCAACACTTGCATGGTCAGTTAATAACAACAAACATCCTTACTCTTTAGCTGCAGTCACAACCTGCCAGCATGCTGTGTTCAGTCAAACTAAATTTTGTTTCCAGAGATTCATCACAGTCTTCTAACATTGGACATCATATATTTACACTTTAGGAATTATGAGTGACTTCTGACGAATACTGATGTTGGATTGAAAAAGATGTGAAACAATTGAGGCCTCCCTTAGGCTCACATTCATCAAATCACCCAACACGTAATCTCAAGTTGCAAAGCAGTCTCAAGGTACAGTTTGTATGGTTCTCCAACTGGTCATGCATTGTTTTGTTTCCTTTAGCAAAGCCAAAGCAAATTTATCTGCGTGGAGACAGCGGACATTGTGCCCACAATACTGAAGTAGATATAAGTTTCTTTGTGGAGGACATTTCTACAATTTGAGACCACTGCTTAGTCATTTTTATGATACACGATTTTTAAGATTCATGAAAATGTTTTCATTTTTCCATTTTTTGTGCATTTGTTTTGTTTAGTGTCCAGCAGTTCTTGGTCTTGAGGAGAACCTTGTAACTCTGTTTGGGTTTTGAAATGCATAGCATTGCATTTTAGGGACAAAATTCTAAATTTTTTCTTTGAATTCCCTGCCATTAAAGATCCCCGGTGTGACAAAACTCAAGAGGAATAGCTCTTTGAGCAATCTGAGGAAACACATAAGATAGTTTCTCACCTTTCATTCTAGAGAAGATTGTTTCCCTGCCCATGCAGACTAGATCAGATTTGCTTGAGGGTCCCTGTCTACCTAGAGTGCTGCAAATAGACCCTCAGGTAATAGCAGGGGCCTTAGAGACAATTTAAGAGCAGGGGATGGTTACAGAGGAATACCCGCATAGCTGGACGAAAGCCATCATTCGCCCACTGAAGAAAAAGCAGAGTGGGGATGGGAATGTCCTGAAGAATCTCTGACCCATCTCTTTACTACCAACCCCAGCTAAAATATTAGAACAACATCTAAATAAAGAACTACCCCTTTTTCTCGAGAATGACTACCTAGATCTCTCTCAGCACGGTGTCAGGAACAATCATAGCATGGCGCCCGCATTACTGTCAGCCTCCGATTACATCAGGTGTCAGATGGATCAGGAGCAGTTCAGTCATTCTTGTATTGCTAGATCTGTCTGCAGCCTTTGATACCATTTCTCCATCTTTATCGGTAAGAAGGCTGTATCAGGCAGGACTGAGAGACAGGGATCTTCAACTGCTGGAATCTTTCCTTAGGAACAGGACAAGTACAGTCTGTCGTGGAGATTTTAGAGCCTTATCATTTCAACTGCCATGCGGTGTGCCACAAGGTTCCTCCCTCAGACTCTATTTAATCTGTATGCCACTCCATTGACACAAATAATTAAGTCATGGGGCTTTCAGGTGGCATCTTGTGTTGATGACACACAGATCATTGTGCCAGTTGGGAAGGAGTGGACAGAGGTGATGGTAAGATTTAGTTCCTGCATGGCTGAGATCAGTAGCTGGATGAAGCAAAACTGGCTTAAGATAAATGGGGGTAAAATGAAAATTCTGTTTTTTGGCTCCATTTCGAGTAGTAGCTGGTGGCTGGAGATCTGCGGTCCTCTACCTACTCCTGTGAAGGAAGCAAAGAACTTAAGAATGGTTTTTGACCATGAACTGACCTTTGAGTGCCAGGTTAGTAAGACAGTGAGGACCTGTCGTTGGATTCATAAAATGCTGAGAAAGATCATGCAGTTCATTCCAGGGGAGTTCAGGGTTCCTGTTGTTTTGGCACTTATCACCTCATGCCTAGGTTACTGTAATGCTCTTTATTTAAATGCTGCTTAACAGTCCCTCAATGAGCTCCAACTGATTCAAAACAGAGTGACACATTTAATTTTAGGGCTTCCTAAAAGCAATTCAGTGAGGGATGGCCTGAGGTCTTTGTATTGGCTTCCAATCAGGAAACATATTAATTGTAAAGCATTATGCCTGGTGCACAAGGCATTGCATCAGACTAGCTCAGGATACTTGAGGTCTGTCTTTACCTGGTATGTTCTCAGTAGATCTTAAGATCAGCAGGTAATAAGAAGGTAAATGTCCCTAGATTTAGGAAGACCAGATGGAGGGAAAGAGCCTTTTCAGTAGCAGCAGTAAGGCTCTGAAATGCGCTACCAAGGGATATTAGAAAGACAGCTTCCTTCCTGGTATTTCTCAGGGCAGTTAAAACCTGGTTATTCAGCAAATAAACTGATTATTTTGCTTCTGGGCAGGAACTGTTCCAGATGCCCAAGGCTCTCTTTCCTCACATTGCTCTTAGATACCTGTGGGTTTAATGCTCTGTACAAATGCAAAATACAAATACATCGACTAGTTAGATACATCAGGGAGAGTGTATGAACAAGAAGCTTAGGCATACAGGGAATTTGCTTTTGGAATTATCCACACTTTATAGTCCCTGTTTTCAAGCCAGAACATATAAAAAGCTTAGTTCCCCTGTTTTTGGTTGATTGACTTAGAGCCTCAATTGTCAGCTAAGTCCATCAGGGGCTTTTATTGATGGTTAATTTCAGAACTAGGACATTAATATTTATTTGTATCAATAATTTGATGTTGTTTAATTTCTAACAATTTAGTGTCTTTAAAACAGTTAATTGTGTGTTTAAATGTGATGTGGGCACCTAAAAACTCCATATGATGTGAAATATTTTGTTTGTTGTTTTATTGTGTATCATAGATAAAGCAAAAATAACTTAGAAAGAAATTTGTTTTTCATAAATAATGATGTAAATAAAGGAACACGATAATTCAGTTGTATGTTCTCGGATGTTGACTAGCATTTGGTGAAGTAACACCAGTACTGGCTTTTGTTTGTTTGTTTACAATTGTATAATGTCCTAGCCTTGCTTTCACTAAATTTGCCCAACCCCTATTGTTTTCGGACTTTTAAAAAGTTGGAATTGTAGTACTTTAACCCCTCTGTGCCTCTGCCTGTCTCTGAATACATGTCTGGGGTGGGTGACAGCTGGGCTTTGTGCATTTCCTCTAGACAATCACACACAAAGGGAGCTGGGGTATGACAATTACATCCCGATGGCCCATCATCAGGCTGATTGACCTACCTGGGGGAGATGGGAGGGAGTAGCTGACACATGCATCCTTAATAGGGCTGTGCGTGTCCCAAACAAAAAGAGCTGCATTACCCCTGTAGAGTGTCTGGAGACAGGAAAGGAAGGAAAGGGGCCTTGTGAACTTCAAAAGGTCTCTCTTTGAAGTCTCCCCCACTTACACTTCTCAGCTGGGTATAAGTGCTGAACCCCAAACCCTACTAAATCAATTTGGATCTGAGGACATTCTGCCAGGAAGAAGGTCTGTTGTGCTGCCAGAAGGGACTGTCACTCTGCTGAATTGCTTTGCTGTGTTGGCCTGCTGCCTGCAGCTTCTTGCCTGGGAGTGAGAAGGACTGGATTTGCCTCTCTGCATCCTCTAAAGAACTTAAGTGACTGTAAGTGCTTGTTGGCTTGCCTCCTATTATGAAGTCTCAGGGCAATCAAAGACTTCGTACAACCCTGCTCAGCTTCTGGACTCTGCCAGCTAAGAGTCATGTGCTGCCAAGAGGTGCCAATCTAGTCCTGAGCTTTTAAAGGGGACTCTGCAGCTGTTTTTCTGAAGAAATCTATGCATTGATGCACCACCAGAACTACTACATCCTCCCTCATTACGGACCCATCGTCGCTGCTGAGGTTGAGAGCTTTGCATTTCTGACTACCTGGCTCTGGAGCGATGCATTACCACCAGCCTTGCCGGCTGTGCATGTCGAAGATGACCCATCGCCTTCATCACAAAAGCTTTGACACTGCTCTTTGAGGACATCACATTGACAACTGCGCAGCTCGAAAACGGCAGAACCCCTGGACTGCATGTATCGGAACCAATGCATCGCCTCCCTGACAAAGCGACAACGTCCCATCCAAGGTACTTTCCAGCAGGCCATGGGGCGGTCCTGTTTCTTGCCTAGCCTTCGTCATGGTCAGCCTGAACTTTGGATTTAAGTTGGTCCAGCGTGATCTCAAGTAACCTTCTAGCACTATTAACTTCTAAGCACTCTATTGTAGTTTATTATTTAAACATCCATATCTCAAGTTCTATTAATTGGATTTTATTTCATTTTGGTCTTGTTTTTTTTTCATAAAAGTACTCTTTATTTTTATAAGCTGGTGTGGAGTCTTTTTGTGGTGTTTTCACTGTGTTACTGTAATGTGAGTGTTGCACAGATACTTTACACATTGCCTCTTACGTTAAGACTGACTGCTCTGTGCCGAGCTACCAGAGAATATGCACAGGCTATTTTAGGTTGTGTGTCAGGCTTACCCTGGCTAGGATTGTGGTCCCTGCTTGGACAGGGTGAAAACCTCTGCCAACGAGAGACACAATTCTTACAACTAGATTAGCAAAGAGACTGCAAGGTTATTATTCATGTAGTGATATAGAGCTTGAGTGTTAAGTCAAATATGTTGTTTATTTTTCATGCCCTCTGATTTGCTGGTGAAATTCTACATTTGTTCACACTACATTGAGTCTTCAGATTCTGTAATTTCATCTGTGAAAGTAATGTAGAAAAACCCTCGATTTTTGGAGTAAGCCAGAAAACATTCCTGTTCTTCTTGGGATTCCTCCTCTGATTTTGCTTCCCTCCTGGGGCTTCAAATAATTTCAGATTTTTGCATTCGCTGTATAATTTTCATTGAATGTCTTTATGGAGTTGACTCTACATTGCTTAATTTTGAATTTTGTATGAAATGAAAACCCTTTAACTTTTTTATTGATCTAGAACTCAGTTATTGAGTGAGGCCATATATTAATTTAAAGAGATTTACCTGATTTTTATATTTTGGGAAGGGCCTTAATGTGCTACACATTGCCTCATGAAATTGTGCTTCAACCTCATCTCTAACCCAGTGAATGCGGGCAATCTTGCTGAGGTAAAATATTGTCTGAAATTTCAGGGTACCTCGTGCCCACACCTCTTTGAGACAACACGGCATCTTAGATATCTAACTGTAAGTCGTTATAAAGAATCATGAGCTATAGGTTTGTGACATTTCTAAGAAAATTAACATTGATATTGACATATTGATAGTGTTTTCATATGCACTGACTCTACTATGGAAAGAGGACATATGTCTCAAAACGTAACTGACAGATGTGAAATATTTCAGGTTAAGAAGAGGTTTTATGAGTTATTAGCAGATATTTTACCTTTGGGTGTTAGTTTGAAGAGCAGAGAAAGATGATTTATCAAGGTATTATAAATGTGATAACCTATCACTGGAAGACACATCACATTTTCATATTACAATTAACAAGCTAAGGGAGATTCAATGTAAATGTCATCATCCTGTTTTGAAGAAACACTTACAGATGGGATCAATTAATTACGGTACGAATGCAGCATTGTGGGAAAAAAATTGTGAACTTTTTACCATACTGTAACAAAATACTTAAGAGAAAAACCTTTTAACTATTAAATGGACATAGCTTTTTTAATATAAATTAAATATAATATTGTATAAACATATTGCTTTTCATGCTAATCGTGTCCTGAACATCACAGTAGCATCTTATAAATCTTCTTCAAGTCCCAGGGCACCCCTAGTTGAGTGTCAACAGCTAAAGGCAGAGACAGGCTAGGATGACCTTTTAGATCCTTTTAAGGTTTAGAGCCACAGTCCCTGCTTGAGACATCCACACTTCACTTCCTTTCAGTATATACCCTTTGTGTACTGTTGAACTCTCCTTGTACTGCTATTCTCACCATCTCCCACACCTACAAGAATCCAACTCTAGACACCCCACTCTCACAGAGCCAGTACTAAAAATCTCAGGCAAATGACCCTTCTTACATCAAATAGCAAAAGTATAGAACACATGGTAGAACATATCCACCTCCACACTCACTACAGAGTATGAGACACAGAATATATCAAGTGCAGCATAAAGCACACATATTCTTCATATTATTTGGAATGGAGAATGTCAATTAAACACACAAGACATAAGGTGGGCTAGGAGCCATTCATAATTTTAGCTTAATTTCCTTTATGTGGGAACAACCTACTCTCAAATCATGCATGCTAACTACCTGCTCCTTTAACTTTCAGTGCCCCAAGTGAACAAATTATATCTCATCCACAGATCTCTATAGTACTGAGATTTGCAACCTAGGTATCACAGACTCAGTCAGCTACTCAAACAACTGCATGGCTTCAATGTCCCACATTACACCATATTCAGGACCAGGTAAAACAACCTTCACATTCAGAATATTGCCTTCATCAGACATGTCTCACTTCGAATGCAGATCTGAGAAATCAGCCTAACCGTTATCCGCTTTTCTTACCACTTCTCCATGCTGCAATTGATTTCACTCACAAGCATCATAGCCAAAATCATTCAAGAATTGATTCCTCTCCTTGAAATCCTCCCCATTATTGACATGTAGGTCCATGCTGGGAAAACAACATATATCAATGTGTTATTCAGCACTATGAATGACGAAGTACTTGGACTTTAGTTAGCATAACATAATATCATAGAACACAGCATAATTTGAGACCTCATTATCAGTGGGTTGATAATTGGTGCAACAGTTATCACTCCAAATAAAATATGATTCTATTGAGTCATAATTTGTCGGGTGTAATAAATACCATTCAGTTACAAGTTTTTCCCTAACGATGTGCAGAGGGCACCAAAATCCACATGTCCCAGTACTTTTGGAGATTATTCTCCCAACAAAAATCCGCAGCTTTGACCTTCCTATATATATATATTTCTTAAAACGTTCCATAGCACCATTCATTTCTGGATGATAAATGGCACTTCTCTTTTGAACAATACCAGATGATTCAAAGTAAATCCTAATCTTTTTAGAACAAAATTGTGGACCATTATCAGACAATATATATTTGGGAAAATGTTTCTCTTAAAAACATCTTCCAAAAACTGTATAATTCCAGAAGACAATATATCTCTCATATTTGTGACTTCCACACCTGAATTAAAGGTCCATTCTTACTATTAAACAAGGTGTTAAATGTTCTCCAGGCAATGAGCCTACACTTCTATTGACACTTCTCCCCAAGGTTAATATGGAAGATTTCTACAAACCATGGAAACCTGATGAGTTTTCAGAATTTTATTGCTACAGGAGCATTCCACATGCTCTCTTACCACCCGTTCTTTTTCCACGTCCGTCCCCGGCCACAAAAAATGTACCCTCAAGCTCTCTTTAGTCTTCACAATGCCTAAATGACCAAGATAGGCTTGTTTTGTCAACTTGTTTCTCAGGCTTGTCAGGGAATTAGTCTAGCTCCTCTTAATAATAAATATCAACTGACTGATTATTCATCTTTTATCATGTTCCATTTTTTCTCTCAACTCCTAAACTTGCCTTGTTGTGTTCCATTCATCCCTTCCACCTAAAGCTGACAGTTTTGTAACTCTAGTTTCAACTCTTCTTCATTTATCACACCAAGAGTGATCTCATACATCATCTTCCTTCATCTCTCTCATATCATTTTGTTTTACTTCTTGCATACTTTCATCTACTAATCGAGAAAGGCAATCCGCGCAAAATCTTTTTTTACTCTTGGTAGATACTCCACTCTGAGAATAAATTGTTGCAGAACTGATATCCATGTTTGTATTCTGGCATAAATAAATTCTAACCCTTTCTTCTTGAACATTTCCACTAAGGGTTTTTGATCAGAATACACAACAAATTCTGCTCCCAAACAAAATTCTTAAATTTCTAAGTGCCCAAAAATTGCTAGCATTTCTCTCTCCATTACTGAATAATTGTTCTCAGACACATTTAATGATTTTGAGGCACATGCAATCATTCTCTCACATCCTTTATGTCTTTGCATTAAGACAGTCCCTAATTCTTTGGAGCCGGCATTAGTTATAAGTGTTTCCTCTCTTGGGAAAAATGCTTGTAGACATGGTACATCCTTCAAATAACCTTTTATGACATCCAACTCTGCTTGACATACATAGCTCCATACAAATTATTTACCTTTTTTCAACAGGCTTCTCAAATTGCCTAACTTTCCAGTTGGATTTCTCATATGTCTACCAAAACACTCAACCATTCCTAAGAAAAACAAAAACCTTAATTCATCCTTAGGTTTTGGTGCTTGCAGCTCCCTAATGTTGTTTACAAGTTCTTGTTTTGGTCTTACACCTTTACCTGATATCAGATGTCCCACACATCCAACTTCAAGCATTCCAAATTGGCACTCGTTTTTCTTCAGTGACAAACCTGCATTTTTCAGTCTCTCCAACACTCTACACACACAATTGTTATGTTCTTCAATTGTGTTACCAAATATCAATACATCATCCTGGTAACATGTTATCCTTTTCATATTCTCCATTACTTTACTCATCCATTGAAACACAGACGCAGCTGATACCAGCCCAAATGACATCCGCCTCAATTTGTATGCTACCATAGGTGTCATAAATGCTGTTAATTCCTGTGACCTACCATCTAATTCCACTTGATTGTAGACAGAGGCTACATCCAACGTGGTGAAAAATATACTCCTCCCAATGTTGAAATTATTTCCTGGATATTAGGAAGAGGAGATTTCTCAACCACCACCTCATGATTGAGTGCCCTGTGATCAACAAATTTTCTTATGCACCATTATTTTTCTTACCTAGTACAATTGGAGCTAACCATTTTGTAGCCTCAACCACCTCTATGATCCCTGCAGCTTCCAACCTTCTCAACTCTGAGTTGACGTGTTCTTGTAATCCTAAAGGGATCCTACTCACTTTCGCAACATTAGATACTTCCCCCTTTTTAATTCTAATATGATGTTTATATTTTCTTAAGCCTTCTTAAAATTTCAGACAATGCTTCTGGATATTCTGTGACAAAATCAACACATTTTTGTTCAACTTCCTATACTTGAATCTGTTTGCTTGCAGTGGGATGACATATCACCCCCAAAAATCTTTGATGTGGTCAGTTTAATAAATTACTGTCTTTATTTGATAAATAGGTTTTTCCTATCCCATATTTACCTCCCAACTCAAGACATCCTACAATGTACCCTAACATCTTAATGGGCTGACCTCCATAAGCTCCTATTATTACATCCATGGCATGTAATTAGCTTTTTTAATCAAAGAAACATCTGTAGATCCTTTGTGATATTAGTATCAAATGCCAACAAGAATCAAATCTCATACATACTTTTACCCCATTTTTACCCCATCTGTTACCACATGCTCAGTAGATTGCCCATTTTTGCCATTTAATTTGTCCCCTTGAAATATCATTTCTTGGGACACCTCTTTAACCTTTTTTTAACATTCCTCTTAGTTTAATTCCAACAGCATAAAATAAATTGACCTTTCATGACATAACCATTAAAATATGCTACTAATGCCAGACATTCACTTGCATTGGCTTTATGACCACTTCTTCCACACCTCAAACATTCTCCAATGAATTTTACCTGGGTATTTTTCTCTTTATGCAGGTTTTTTTCATGTCACACACTACTTCATCCACCTTCTCAGAAACCGTACCTTTTTTATTTTTTCCAGAACTTAATTCAGAAACACACTTTAACATATGTTTTACTCTTTTGGCCACCAATGTTACCTCCTCCAGTGGTGGCTCTTCCTTCAAGCATAACTCTACCATGATCTTATCACTCTCACATCTTAAAACAAATTGATCTAAAATCCTCTCCTCCAAAGTCACTCCAAACTTGCATGTAGCTGCTAGTTTCTTGAGATTTGTAATATATTCTTCTGCAGTTTCATCTTTTCCTTGTTCCCTTTTTCCAAACTATGGGGGTTATTACAACTTTGGAGGAGGTGTTAATCCGTCCCAAAAGTGACGGTACAGTGACGGATATACCACCAGCCGTATTACGAGTTCCATAGGATATAATGGACTCGTAATACGGCTGGTGGTATATCCGTCACTTTGCCGTCACTTTTGGGACGGATTAACACCTCCTCCAAAGTTGTAATAACCCCCTATATCTCTCCAGAATTATGCTTACCCTTGGTAGAAAGTGTCTATCCATTTTCAATATATACTTATTCTGCATTCATTCAAATCTCTTTGTTCTGCATTTAACTCAGAAAGATTTTCCAAAACTCCCTTTGCATGAACAGCATGTTTCCTTTCTGTACATAGCGTTGTACCACATACCCTTGCATAATGGGTGACATTTTTTTCCATTTACTCCAACGTATTGGTTGTTCCCCTAGGCTGCTTAAAAGAATGTTGGTAGAGTTATGTTTTGCATATTGAAAACAGCTTTTTCAACCCACTGTCTCACTATACAAAGATATAACCATAAACCTTGTGTTTGATCTAAAGATCAGGTGAAATATGAGAACCCTCCTAAAAACAATAAATCAAGTGTGCCTGTCACTGATAACATGCTCAATGAGCCAATCCAGATAGTTTAAGAAGTATGCCTGTCACTGACTGCAGACACCACTAGTCACTTAATCCAGTTATTAAGAAAGTGTTCCTGTCACTGACAACAGGCTCAATGAGACAATCCATGTAGTCTAACAATACATTTAAATCCAAATGTTAGCTATACAATATATGCTGTCACTCACTGCAAATTGTGCCTGTCACTGAAAACAGGCTGTTGGTATTTTTCAAGTGGAGTGCCTGTCACTGAATGCTCAGTTACACACTATAGAAACTGATTCATTTTGAGTAACATAAAATGTGCCTATCACTGCAATTTCAGTAACATGCAAGATCACTTAAAATCTATGCACTCAAAATGGTCGCCACAAATACTACTCATTTTTTGTGGATCCCAACTTTTTTAAATGGCCCATACTTCTGTGCAATGTGCATTATTTCAACATCTGATGCATCCGGTGTGTTTATGCCATCATTGCTTCCCAGGCACTTAAGATGGCTGCCACTCATGCGCAGTAGCTTCCACGTCTGGGGTGCTTGCTCTACATTTGCACCAGACTCCTAAAATGACCACTGCTCATGCACAGTACTTTCTGATTGTGTCTCCCAGCCTCACAGGCAATGCAACCTACACTGCAGCTCATCCACAGACAAACTCCAGAGCAATCTATCCCCATTGCCACTTGTTGTCGCTTGACACTCCTTTGCTGCTGGACAGTCCAAGGTATTCACCACAGTATTATGATTTGGGCTAGTAGTATTCTTGGTTTACTCTGTAAACTCCATGTTGAGGTGTATTCCCTGGCCCTCATTGCCAGTGTGATATTGAAGATACAGTCCTCCACACAATATAGGGTCAGTAGTTAATACTATTATTGGTATACGCCTCATCCATAGGCAACTCTACATAACTGCATCAAATTCAAACAGCTAACAGTCTTTGAATCCACATCACATTACATGTTCTACATTCTACTTAGAATCACATGCATTTGACTGAAATGGACACACTTCCTCACTGTTATCTCTGATTACTGTCAGGAGTTCTATACATCCGTAAGACCAGGCCACATCCCATGGACATGATATCATCTCATCTTTATAACACAAGTCTGTCATGCCCCTTACCGGTGAGCATTGTGAAACTCTTACTTCAAAAGTCATCCTTGCCAACTCACTGAGGACTGTAAAAAACCCTGCTACTACTGAAGAAAGATACCTTCGATCTGATAACTTTGCAAGTTACTATCAAATTACCCTCCCTCCATTTCTATACATTAACACTAAGAAATCAGTCAATTTGTAGCTACACAGGCAGATCAAAGTTCAGGGCCACTTCCAGAACTATCACTCATCATTCAGGCCGCAATATAACTCAGAGGCAGCAGACATCTTCCTTTATCTCTCCACAGTGTTTGACATGGTAAACCGTAAAGTACTGCTTACCATCCTTGCAACACATGTAGGTATTGATGACGAAGATGATTCCGACATTTGGGTAAGGGATGGCAGAACTTGTGGAATATAACTCAGTGGATGAGATTCCGTGGTGTTCTGCCAACGGGCAGACATAGGCACATTGATCTGTTCATGCTGTGATTTAACACAGGGGAAGTGTTCCGCGCAGCTACTCGAGTTGATTTTGCTGCCACTCAAGTAGATTTTCTACTCAAACAGCAGCCTTCTGACCGCGAATGGTTGCAACTGCCTGCATTTGGAAAATCTCACTGGATGCCCTCCTAGCAACTGAAAATCATGGTAGGGTACACCAAATTTTGCTCACCAATTACTGTTGTGACCCACTTATGAGAAAAAATTCTACCACGTGGCAATTAGCGGAATTTGGCCAGAACTCCATGCTATAGGAGTAATGCGGAGTCACCAAAATTCCATCAATTCCATTGGTGAAACAGAATATTTCACCACCCCTACTTTTGTGTTTTGCATACTATTCAAAGTTGTGGAAATGTTCAATTAAAGAAGGCAAGATCAGTGGGAAGTTATTTATTAAAATGATGTAAATATCCTTATGAACCTAGAGAACGAACCTGTAACTACATGAAGCAGTCAAAACTACTGCATTCAGAGGGGCAAAAGAACAAATCCAGATCACTGGGAATAGATAAATGAAAACATACACTAAAACACTATCAGTTATTATCGTAAGAACCCAATATTTATGTCTTTATTTGCAAGCTTCCATTACAAACGTCGTAAAAAGTCCTGCCATGTTTAGATCGTGAGTTATTAATATTTGACAATCTAACTGTGTTAGAACCATGAAGAGTATTTCAAAAGTACAATATCGAAAATAAAATTATTAGTGGTTGCAAAGTCACATGCAAAGTGTGCCGCTGATAGCAGGGTATTAAAAAATACAGGACAACCAAATTTTCCCCCATAGGACTGGATAATCTAATATATAACAATACATGGTTCCTTTAGGAATTATTTATTTTCTCATCAGTACAAATATACAGTGTGCAATCAAATGACCCATAGATCAGTCAACAATACAATGTAAATTAATCAATCAATGATCAGCGTATTTGTTTTATACAAACAAATTACTTTTATATATGTATAGAAACAGATTAATATCACATTAAATCATTAGTAAGTTCCACAACCAGCGTATATAATTAATTCTGTATATCCGCACCAGCGTCCCCTATAATCCCTATATTCACATCAACTGGGGATTAAAAGAAGTACACCATCCCCCTGACCATAACAGTATAACTCTCAAAGTCCCATATAATTTATCTCTATAATTCTATTCTTTCATACGGGACTAAAGTTACCAATGCAGTGAATTATGTCAGAGAGTATAATCCAAATGTTTGTGTCAATTGGACAGAAAAGTCCACAAGACCATCCTCAGGACTCTGGCCCTCATTCCGACCCTGGCGGTTTGAAACCGCCAGGGTGGAGGGCAACGGAAGCACCGCCAACAGGCTGGCGGTGCTTCCAGGGCTATTCTGACTGCGGCGGTAAAGCCGCGGTCAGAAAAGGGGAACCAGCGGTTTCCCGCCGGTTTTCCCCTGGCCCAGGGAATCCTCCATGGCGGCACTGCTTGCAGCGCCGCCATGGGGATTCCGACCCCCTTCCCGCCAGCCTGTTCCTGGCGGTAAAACCCGCCAGGAACAGGATGGCGGGAACCGGTGTCGTAGGCCCCTGGGGGGCCAGTGGCATGGGCAGTGCAGGGGCCCCCTAATAGGGCCCCACCATGATTTTCACTGTCTGCTATGCAGACAGTGAAAATCGCGACGGGTGCTACTGCACCCGTCGCACCCCTGCAACTCCGCCGGCTCCATTCGGAGCCGGCTTCCTCGTTGCAGGGGCTTTCCCGCTGGGCCGGCGGGCGATCTTCTGGAGATCGCCCGCCGGCCCAGCGGGAAAGTCAAATTGACCCCCGCGGTAATTTGACCGCGGTGCGGTCTTTGGGCGGTTTCCGCCCGGCGGGCGGCGCCCGCTGCCCGCCGGACTCGGAATGAGCCCCTCTGTGTCTAAAAGGGAGCCAATCCTGCAAATGCTAGTTAGAAGGCCATAGAGGGCTAGATCCAACTCCTCACCTGAGGGGGTCAACAGGCAGATTCTAGAATATCTCAGTAGATGGGTAATCAACTTCACTTCCAGTGCCACGAGTTAATCGTAGAGTTTGACAGCATCTATAGTGTACCAGTTACACTGGGGCAGAGTAAGTGACATGACAGACATACCAAAAATGGTAAAGAAGACTGACGACTAGTCATGCCTATGTTGGGGGCACCTCTTATATGCCTAAGAGCTAGGACACATAGTTCAATGGCCTGCCAAGATATGTAAAGTCTATCACGTGATCAGTGTGATAGTGAAAGATCTGTGAGCCTAAGGCAATGTCTGGCATGTGAAAGGTTCAACTCTGACAAACAAGCAGATTTGGGGTAAGGATGTTAGTAAATCTCCTGAGGCCTCTTATATATTTGCCTATTGACCTGCTTTGCCTTCACAAGTATTTAAATATTGGCCTCTTCATAGTGGCGTACACAGTAGAAGCATTCATGCATGCATGCAGGAAGCGAAAAAAGGGTTACAGGCATCTATGTACCCAAAGATGACCACACAAGTAGGCACATATTCTCTCACCCATCACAGAATCAAGCTCAGGTTAACACAGCCAGTACAAGTAGAGACACCCATAGGCAGTTATAGGCATTTCATGTGGATTATAGCATAGACCACTGTGCGGAGGGGGAGATTGCATTTATGCAGCCTATGCAGTACCTGTTGTGTATGTAGAAAATAAGCCTTCACCTCCTTGCAAACTCCTCCCCCTTGCAACCTATGCTCTCGGCTGACAACGTGTGCTTACCATTGCCACATGTCATTCAAACCATTAGCAGCCTGCATCCTCCCTTCTTAGTGCCAATAGCTTTGTAGTTAGTATACTGTAAATGTGTTTAATATGCTCTACTAATAAGCAATTCTGGTACGAATTTAGATACATATGCAGCAGATGTACAAGAGGCCCTGTGTGTGGTAAGTAACCATTGGCTACCTCTATCAACGTACTCAGTGTACTCTGTATTGCACACGTTTCCAAACATCATCTTGATATCTACTGCAACATAGTCTATCTACAGTAAATTAACACACTTTCCCTAGACATGCACAGAAGCAAATTATTACAAATAGCATGAAATGAACCAAGGGCCTGATTTCGACACAGGATATCCTGCCTGCTGAAATCTAAATTTCATAATCCATAATGGGATTTAGATTTTGGCAGACGGGATACCTGTCACCGTTATGATGGAGTAACCACTCTGCCAATATCCTAATCAGGCCCCAAGTTTTAATGTGGAACAACATTACAAAGCCACATAAGAATATTTATATAATTTAACAGCAAGCATGTTTATTTTTTGAATTAATGTAAATGTATATCTGTTTCTGATATCTCAAAGTATTCTAATACAATCACAATAAAGGAACTTAATGATGCCTGCTGTGTTTCTGCTTCATACTTCTCAATTCTCTGACCAAAAAGTGGTAGGATTTTTAAAAGTTTTAAACTACCAATTAGCCTAATGATCTCATTGTGATAAAGGACATTTTGTCATCAGCAAAAATGTCACTGGTGTGCCAGGTTCTCAGTGAGTAATTTCAGTAGCTGCTGCGAGGCAGGCATTTTAAGTTATTGTGTGGGTTTCGGCAGAGCTCTCATGTTTTCCAGTTCCATGGCTGAGTACTTCAGCCCGCCCAGCAGGTATTTTATTTTTTATTCTGGGGTCAGTAGTCCTTTTAAACCCACTATAAAATACGGACTATCCGTCCTGGGAAGCAAACTAAAAAAACTGTACTCGATGAGATTCTCATGAGTAGACTTGCAAAATCAGAGAGCTCTGGTTTTTGGGAGGGTGTGAGTGGGGTGGTAGTCTGGGAATCCTCTCCCTCCCTAGGGATAACCACCCTCAATATTGCCTTATTTTCAATGCAGTGCAGTTTCCTGGTGGACACTCATCCTCAACATTATCTTGGGTACATATATGGTACAGGGAGGATTAATGTAATTAAGACCATAAATCGGGTTCTCCATTTGTTAGAAATTAGCTGGTCCCTTTAACGTCTAGTACCGTAAGCACTTACAGTTCTAGACAGACCCAAAAGGAATAGCGTAACTTATTGAGAAGCGTTATGGAATGGTTATTTCAGTTATGACGTTATCTGGGTAGAGTGTGGTTGTAGACTGAGGAATAAACATGTCTGTTAATGAGCTCCATGAATGGTGTGGTCATTTACCTTCTCCTGGACTGGGGAGGATGCTACAACTGGCAGCAAGTAGGGGACCTGTGCCCTGAAGAAATGAGACTGCTCTCCCCAGCACGTGTGCCTATATCGACAAGAAGCAATTTAAAGTTGGTGTGTGTGGAGTCAAAGTTCTGCTCCACCCCGTATACAGCCCTCAAAGAAATAGACGGCCCTGCGTAATAGAGTACTAAAAAAGCCCACCAGAATCCAGTGGGAAGGCAAAGTAGAAATACTGAGCCGTGCCACAACTCAGGGCCATCAGTCATGCGCAGTAAACACTAAAGACAAATCAAATCAAATCATTAACATTTATAAAGCGCGCTACTCACCCGTGCGGGTCTCAAGGCGCTAGGGGGGAAAGGGGGGGTTATCGCTGCTCGAACAGCCAAGTCTTTAGGAGTCTCCGGAAAGCGGAGTGGTCCTGGGTGGTCCTGAGGCTGGTGGGGAGGGAGTTCCAGGTCTTGGCCGCCAGGAAGGAGAAAGATCTCCCACCCGCCGTGGAGCGGCGGGTGCGAGGGACGGCAGCAAGTGCGAGGCCAGCGGAGCGGAGGGGGCGGGTGGGGACGTAGAAGCTGAGGCGTCTGTTGAGGTATTCCGGTCCCTTGTTGTGGAGGGCTTTGTGTGACAGTGTTAACTATGTACAAGAATACAAACGTACTTACAAGCCAGAGTGAAGGAAGTACCACACAACCTCCAATCGGGTGTGACGCACCATGCCAGGTTGAGAAGCTGATGCCTGCACAGTGGCAAGGTGCATGCAGTACACTGAAAGCCATGGGAATAGCAAATGTTTTCAATGGCTTCAGAAAAAAAGTGTGAAGTAAGAAGCAGCTGTATTTCTAAAATCTCACAGACTGATGCATTATCATACAGTTAAATCAAAGGCTGATGCATTATCATACCTTCAGATCAAAGAGGTGTTTGATTCCAAGTTCAATGCGATGCCGAATGGCTACTATGAAAGGTACATTTTCAATCAAGTGGGACAGCAAGTTGGTGAAACGATGGATGAGTTTGTTGAAAGACTTGATTATGCATATCAAACACTGCAAGTTTAGTGAATTTAGGGCCAGATGTAGGAAAAAAGCCTTTTGCGATTCGGAAATAGCGATTTTTAAAGAAATCGCTATTTCTGAGTCGCAAAATGCTATGTATCATATTTGCGATTCGGTAATAGCGATTTCTTAAAAATACAGCCCCCATTCGCACCTATGGGCCTGTCGGGCCATATTTGCGAATTGTTTGCATTTCCCAAATTTGCGATGCTGCATTTAGAGAGTCGCAAATTGCGATTCTCTAAATGGGGTCTCAATTTTAAGGAATCGCTATTTTAGCGATTCCTTAAAATTGCACTGCAAATGCCTTTCTTACATTCAGAAAGGTGATTTTGCATTTGCAAACGGCCGAATTTGAAAATTTGCACCATTTGCGAATGCAAAATTCTTTGATACATCTGGCCCTAAATGATGAAGCCATATACCTTAAAGTCATGGATGGCTATCTTTCAGAAGGTGAATGTTGAGAGAGGCACTCAGTGAAAAGAAAGTATTGATGGCCACAAGAGCCGACGAAAGAGCAGATCGACAAGCTGCTGACACGAAAGCTGGAACAGCGAAAAATGAATCTGCATGAAAAGAAAGCACAAATACAAGGTAGCTGCATGCCAGTTAATGTGTGCAAAAAAGGAAAAGATGTGTTTCCAATGTGGGTTTTCATTTTCCCATAAAGGTAGGTGTCCAGCCATGGGACAGTTGTGTAGAGGTTGTGGGAAAGGAAACCACTTCATAATGGTTTGCAAAGTGAAAGACAAACCAAATAAGTCACAGGGAGAAGAGAAAATGCATGCTAGAAGGTTCCGGAAGCATTCTAACCACATCCACAAGGCCAAAAAGCAACACCAGTTACGACAACAAAAAACCCAACAGAGTTGACCATAATCAAGTTCATCCTACACAGGTTCTTCAAAGGCATCATCAAGCACCAGTGCAGAGAACGGATGTGACATGATGATGTCGATCAAGAGACAACGGGTACATTTTGTTTTTGCCACTTGCAAGCAGGAATAAAAGAGAAAGTAAACCATCAAACGAAACAACCAAACTCATTTGGACACTGCCCCAAGACTACAATAAAGGTCAACAGTCACCCCATAACCTTTATTACAGATAGTGGTGCGTTGGTCAACATTATGCCTGTTGAGAAGTTCAAGAGCCTGTCTCCCGTGCCAAGCCTCATCCCGTCAAACACAAAAATATATACATGGGCTGCCTCCAAACCATTGCAGAGTCAAGGGTCATTCTTAGAGACAATGCATCATAAAGCAGTATCAGTGCAAGCACCAATTCACGTTCTTCAAGGAATTTCGTCTAATGTATGTCTACTCAGTTCTGCCACTGCTGCTAACATGGGACTGAATCCCTCAACTACAACCTTCACACTCGATCTAAAATTGTAAGTCAGTCTCTGTCCTTGTTTCATGGCGTGGGAAGGCTCAACACAATGAATGTGCAACGTCACATTAATAAGGACATTCACCCACTTGCCCAGCTACACCGTTGAGTCACTTTCCACTTGCATGAAACTGTTGAGAAAAATCTAGAAATGCTGTTGAAGCATGACATAGTTGAGCGATCTACTGGTCCTACACCATGGGTTTCGACCATAGTGTTGGCGCCAAAAAAAAGAAAGTGGAGATGCAGTGCACATCTGTGTTGATATACACCAGGCTAACAATGCAAACATGAGAGAACAACATCCTGAGCCACACAAAGCAGACATGATTGTGCAATTGAATGGGGCCAAAATCTTCTGCCGTCTTAACCTGAACAAGGGATACCATCAACTGGAGCTGAAAGAAACCTGCAGGTACTTCACTACTTTTTCAACTCAAGTTGGTTTGTTCATATACAAAAGGTTGAGCTTTGGAGTGTCGTCAGCAGTTGAAAGATTTCAGGATGTTATATGGTGAATCATTCAAGCCATCACACATGCTTTTAATTAGAGTGATGACATATGAATATTTGGAGCAATGTGAGAGAAGCATGACAAGGCAAAAAGGTGTCAGTTTCACACAGCCAAACTTAAATTCTTTAGGCACATATTCTCTGATGGTGGAACGTCTCCTGACCCAGATAAAGTGCAAGCACTGTCAGCTACTTGCTACCCCCAAGATATCACCATGCTGTGATCTTTCTTGGGCATGGCCAGTTGTTGCTCAAGTTACATTCGGGACTTTGCTACAGTGAGCGCCCCATTAAGAGACCACGCAAAGAAAATAGTCACTTTCCAGCGGTTCTCTGCATGTGATCAAAGCTTCAAAAGAATAAAACAGGCGATTGAGAATGCCATCAAAATGGCTTATTATGACCCCAAGTTGCATACTGAGATCACAGTAGATGCGAAACCTATTAGGCTGGGAGCAATCCTTGCTCAACATAATGGTCAACCAAATGCTCAGAGACACCTTGTAGCATAGGTCAGTTGAAGCCTGTCTGACACAGAATGTGCCTATTCTCAGTCAGGGATGGACATTCTGGCTCTAGTGTGGGCCTGTGAACATTTTCATGTGGTTCTATATGGAAAAAGTTTCACCATCATTACTGACCACCCAGCACTGCTCACTAGTTTTGGAAACCTGAAAGCCAAGATGCCCCCCTTGCATCAAGAGGTGGGGGTGGAGACCGCAAGAGTATGACTATGCAATCATACACAGACTGGGTAAAAATCAGAACCCTGTTGATTACTTTTCATGAGTGATACTACATCATCACAGTGCAACATCCAAAATGGCTTAACTTAATCATGGGTCCAGTACACCAGCAGCCATATCCATTGATCAGATTATTGCTACCACTAATGCTGATAAAAGCATACTTATCCTCAGACATCATTTCAACTTAATCATGGAACATGGAAACTCGACCTTTTGCTGATGTACGGTTTGAAAAATGTAAAAATGTACGAGATGAACTGTTCATAACCAAGGAAGATGTATTGAGAGGCACAAGAATTGTCATACCTGAGAGCCTTAGACAGCAAATCAATGAACTAGCCCAGGAAGGACATTGGGTCATTGTAACCATCAAAAGGGCCCTAAGAAACCTAGTGCGGTCCCCATGCTTAGACACGTGAGTTGAAAAGTAACTAAAAGAGTCCCATCATTCCAACTGCCTTTCCCCATAAGTGACACAGCATCCATTGACAATGTCTGACCTTCCTGCACAGGTCTGAGAAATAGTTGTAGTTGATTTCTTTGGGCCCGTAGATATCATCTCATGGTAGTCATTGATGAGTATTCCCGTTTTCCTTTAGTGAAGGACCTATTATCAACAACCCATGACATGGTCATCAAGTGGCTGGATGACAACTTTGCAGTGTTGGCTATCCCTGCCATTCTCAAATCTGACAATGGTCTGCCGTTCAATAGCAAAGAATTTAAGGAGTTTCTAGTCACCAGGGGCATGGCTTCAGAGGGGTGTTTGGGGTGTTGCACTGCTCTAGTAAATATATATTCTGGTAAATATTTGGGTACAAGTGCTTTCAGTCGGGTATGGGAAAGTGTCTGTCAGATTTCAACACAAATGTTTGCATACACACTGACAAAAATGACACACACTCTCTGCCTTTCTGTTTTGGAAGTTTTCCAAAACGTTTTTAAGTTTAAAAAATACTGCTTTCCCTCACTTAGTACCCCTATCAATCTATATTTCTCACCCTTTCCACTGCCCTTTAAACCTCTCATGCATCCTGCCCCCATATAATATATTTTAACATTATGGCCCTCATTACAACATTGGCGGTAATGACCACCTACCGCCACGATGACGGCCGCCAACATACCGCCGCTGTGGCTAACAGCCGGCAACGCATATTATGACCACCGACAGTATTCCGCCAGAAATCTGGCGGAACACCGCTGACGGTCGTGGCAGCGGAAGGCGGTAAGGCGGCGCTGCTGACAACAGCACCGCCACGCCAGCAAAACACCTCCGACCATATCATGAGCAATGATATGGTCTGGCGGTGTTTTGCTGGCGGACGCTGCTGCTGACAGCAGCGCCGCAGACCCTCTCCAGCCAGAAGACCCCCTGCAAGCAGGTAAGTCGGGCTCCCTGACCGGAGAGGGGGCTGAGGGGTGTTGTGTGCATGTGTGGGGGGGTGGGGTGTATGTTTTAGGACAGGTGCATGCGGGTGTAAGTCACGTTGGATGCATGCATGAATGAGTGATTGTAAGTGTTGTGTGTTGTGGATGCATGTGTGTGACAAGGTATGTTGGTGTGTGTTGTGGTGTGTGGGGATGTATGTGTGCATGCATGGGTGGTGGTGGGTATGCGTGTGAGCAAGTGCAAATATAGGTGCGTGTGTGGGTGTGTATGTGTGCGGCACGGGAGGAGCGGGTGGGAGAGGGTGGGGGAGAACTCTGGGGAGGGGGTGGGGGGCAGAGGAGACCCCTATCAGTGCCAGGGAAGGAATTCCTGCCTACCGCCATGGTTTTCGTGGTGGTACAGAAACCATGAAAATCATGGCAGTAGGCCGGGTCGTAATGCCGAGGGTGGGAATGTGACGGCAGCCAGGCTGGAGGCGGAAGTCTCCAGCCCAGCCGCTGTTACCACCCTGGGCTTGGTGTGTTAAAGTGGTGGTGTTGGATGGCAGTAACAGCCAGGGTCCAAATCCCATTTGTTTTACCGCCGGCCTGTTGGTGGTATTACCGCCGCTTTAACACCGGCCGCCAGGGTTGTAATGAGAGCCTATATGCCAGAGTGATTGTTGGGAAAATCTGAAGCTCACCCCTGCCAATCTTACTGACCATGCTACGCCCCTGCTAATCAGACTAAGGCCCTCATTACGACTTCGGCTCTCTTGTAAAAAGACCGCCAAAGCCGTGGGAGCCAATATACCACCAGTGCTGGCGGTATGCTTGGCCCCCTATTATGACATTTCCACTAGACCAGCCGACGGAAACAGCGTTTCCGTCTGCTGGCCCAGCGGAAAATTCACATCAACATTGAAGCCGGCTCATAATAGAGCTGGCGGCAATGTTGATGTGCGGCGGGTGCAGCAGCACCCGTTGTGGATTTCACTGCCCGTAATTAGGGCAGTGAAATGCGCAATGGGGCTGTGCCTGAGGGCCCCTGCACTGCTCATGCCAAGTGCATGGGCAGTACAGGGGCCCCAGGGGCAACCAGAGTCCCCCTTAGGAGGGGCCCCAGGGGCAACCCGAGTCCCCCTTACTGCCAGCCTTTCCATGGCGGTGTTTACCGCCATGGACAGGCTGGCAGTTGGGGATTATGACCGCCTGGCTAATGCCTGGTGGTATACTGGCAGAACCAGTGGTATGACTGTGGAGAATGCGCCCTGGTCATAATACGCTGGAGGAACACCGCCAGCCTGTTGGCAGAATTACTGCCGGTGTTCCGCCGACCGCCGGGGTCATAATGGCCCCCTAAGTGTCAAGCAATAAAAGAGCACACCTCTGTGGCCACAAGCCGATGGTGTCATCGACCAATTCATGGGTACTCTCAAAAGGGTGATTCAACGAGCATCGCTGGAGGGAATCCAGTTAAACCAGGTCCTGTGTCAAGCCCTCCATGTGTATCGTTCAACTCCTCACTCCACATCTGGTGAGAGTCCTGCCACCTTGATGACTGTGAGAGCCATCCAAATGAAACTGCAACAGTGGACTATACTCTGAACACTGATAAGGATTGTGTCACAGTCACTTATCGAAAGTGCAAAATGAAAATATATGCAGATCAGCGTTGACTAGCAGTTTTCGATGAAGGTGACTGTGTCCGGGTCAAACACAAACTCCGTTTGCTGTCAATCCTCTGAGGGTGATGTCGTGCAAAGGACACACTTCTGCAATCATAAATAAGGCAACCCCTCCTAACAGTCAGGATCAAGCAGCTGAACTGGTGGCATCTGTCCAGCTAGTGCGAGTGCCTCAATGTTTTATTGAAGAAGTGTAGTGTGACTGTTGTTTATACTTTTATTTAACAAGGGGGGAGACGTAGTTTCATGAGACTTTGTGGTAGGACCCTTGGGGTTCTAAGCAGACTCAAAAGGAAATGCCTAACTTGTCGGGAACTGTTAAGGTGTGGCTATCAATGGTTATGCTGTGATCCGGGAAAGGTGTGGTTATATGCCGAGGAAAAAAGACTTCTGTTAATGAGCTCTGTGGACGGCATGGTCATTGCCTGTTCCCGGGCTAGGGAGGATGCTACACTCCTAATGCCTGTATTATTATTGCCAGCATTGCCTTACAGCTCCATGTCACAAAAAGTTTTATGTGATATTCCTTCACCATAATATTATGTTCTACATTTTACTTTACACCACAGTAATCATTTCAATGTAGCAGTGTGGAACTGTCACCCGCTATATAATTTTCCCCATGGGATTGATTGATTTAGAGACTACAAAACACTACACTACACATTATGCTGCAGTAAGGTATTTTACATGGATATATTATTTCTTGATTCTAGAAAAGAACTCAATATAATTGGGAAACAATGTTCAACCATTGAATAAGAGGAAGAATTACTCCCTTCACAGAGGATTGCATTTGACCTAAAATATTGTGGTATGAAGGAGTTTACCAAGATAAAGGTAACATGGTAGGAACTATAATGCATTTTAGTCCCAGGTTGATATGGGGCAGTAGACTATATAAAGTCATATCCTTCTATTACAGATCTTATACACACTTGCATACAGGGACAGAACACACAGACAGAGAGGGACTAGAAAAGGGATGAACACTTGGGATCTAATTGGTTTCTCATAACTTTTGGTTAGTGTTGTCAGGCTTCTCCTCACAGATAACATGTTGTATGAATGAAAGAGTATATTCCACGTGTAGAAAATTGAAGTAATACATACCATGATAGCTATATACCAGGGTAAACATCTGGGTCTATCTGCCCATAGCACTTATGGCCTGATTGAGATCTTGGTGGTTGAGTTACTTTGTCACAATGGTGACAGATATCCTGTCTGCCGAAATATAAATCCCATAGGGTAAAATGGGATTTATATTTTGGCAGATGGGACATTTATCACTGTTGTGATGAAGTAATTTGTCCACCAAGATCTCAATCAGGCTGAGATCCAATTAATAATGTAATTATTAACTGAGTATATATTCATCCTTCTGCTCTATCTTAGGTAGTACTAGAATACAACATGCATTATGGACCAATTAGATATGGTCAATTCCGAAATCAAAGAGGTTCCAGTGCTCATTATTGGTATTTCAAAGTATAATGTTGGTAATCGGCATGACTAAGAATACTGAATGTCAGTAACTGGATATTTTTACCGAAGATTGCTATACAATTTGATTGGGTTGTTAAGCCAATGAGGCAGAGATAATAAGATTGATTGACTAATGTTGTAACACCCTGGTGATATCAGTAGTGATTATGTTTTGTCATTTCTCCAGGAATTTAATTATAATGTCAGTTTTTGTATTTGACATTTTTAATATGGTTTTCCAAATGTTCTGTATATATTCCTTTTGATTATAGTCCTGAAGAAGTTCTTGATTAAAGAAACGTGTTGGCTAGTGGTTACAATAAATTTGAACAATGGCACATCAAAGAAGAAATAAAGAGAACAGAGTAACTGAACATGTGCGCTGTTGCATTTTCCTGACAAATTGAAATCTTTTCACTTACTGCATGAACGTTGTCTTTTTCCTGAGGGTGCTGAGCATTTGCTGTCATATTGCTCCCATGAATGGTGCTTGATTGAGAATTTATTTTTTACATTATATTTACTCTGTGCCTTAAATAATATTAATGTGTGTAAACATTTAAAAACATTTAAACACATTAATGGAATGTAACTATTGAGAACTTGAAGCTTTATAAATGTGACCACTAATGTTCATTTAAATTGCTTTATGTATTTATATTTAATGTAACATGTTTTTTTTGTTCTTGTTCTGCATTTATTTTGAAAGTTATGAGTGTGGATGTATTATCATATATTTAAAATGTACACTAAGCCTCTCATTACGACCAGTGCTGGTAGTATCGCTGGCCCCCTATTATGACTTTTCCACTGGCCTAGCGGAAAAGTCACATCAACACTGAAGCCGGCTCATAATAGAGGCGGCGGCAATGTTGATGTGCAGCGTGTGCAGCAGCACCCGTCGCTCATTTCACTGCCCAAAATTCGGGCAGTGAAATGCGTGATGGGGCTGTGCGTGGGGCCCCTGCACTGCCAAGTGCATGGGCAGTGCAGGGGCCCCCAGGGGCCCCTAGAGGCACCCAGAGTCCCCCTTACCGCCAGCCTTTCCATGGCAGTGTTTACCGCCATGGGCAGGCTGGCGGCTGGGGACTCATAATCCCCAGGGCAGTGGTGCCTGCAGCGCTGCCCTGGGGATTATGACCGCCCGGCGGAAGCTTGGCGGTATAGTGGAGGTCCACCATTGAGGACCAAGGGCCGGATCGTGAGTACACGTTGACTTTGCCTCTATGACTTTTGAATGTATATTTGGCATTCCTTTTGCCTGGGTATTATCGGGTGTATGTATAATGAATGACTTGGCAGCTATGTATTACTTTTCTGCTGTCACTCTTTTTTTTATGATAACTGAGTAAATTTTCCTCCGTTTTTGATTCATTCTACCATCATTGCAGCCTGACTTTATGCTTATGGTTGAGCTCACTATATATCTTTGAGTTTATACTTGTTTTTGACTATTATGTTCAGTGCCCTTTCTAGTCCCTGGTGTTGTGCTTTCCATGGAGCTACATCTCTAAATTGGGGATGGTAAGCACATTTTTTCATATGGTTTCACTTGATTATTCACGGTATTAATTCGCACATTTGATTTTCACTAGATTTGGTGCAATGTTTTTCTTATGATTGTCTTCTAGGGTGACCTCTTTCATGACATTATCAGTTGACTATATGTAAGTGACTGGTTTTCATTATTGTTAATTGGAGAAGCTTTTCTTTTGGTCCTGATGAAGCGTCATTGGATCCAGATGGACCGCTAGACGCGAAACATGTCGACCCCACATTAGAGAGACCACAGAGTTTGTGGCCTCCTTGGTGTACTTTGAAAGTTGCTGAGCATTGTACTCATTTTTACTTTCATTTTTTGCTTTTAACCTTGGTCTTCATTTCTTCAATACTGATTAAATTTATGATGTGATTCAGAAATGAATAACCAATGTTACCATTTTTCTTATTGCTCTCCTATTTATACTGGCGGTCGGTTTAATCCGCATCTATAAGTCACCATAACAACACAGCTTAGAGCCCCCATTTTGGGGAGCCCGCCAGGCATTGCAGTGCCGGTCTGGCGTGGAGCATTTCCCGATGATGATGCCAGTCATCCATTGTGATGCGTAAGGGCATTTGCTCCTGAAGTTCCCTAGACCTTTTTGCGTGTTCTTGGAACAGTGTACTCTAGTTGTGTTTATTACTAAGTTGGGAGACTGTACACTGGACCATCAACATCCCGGTCCCTCCCCTCCTTTCTATTTTGGGTATAGTGGAGGGGCCAGCGGTATGGCCGTGACTAATGCGCCACGGTCATAATACACTGGTGGAACACTGCCAGCCTGTTGGCGGTGTTACCGCCAGTGTTCCGCCGGCCGCCAGGGTCGTAATGAGGCCCATAATGTCTGTTTAAAGTTAGCCTGACTGAAGGCTTTAATTTTAAAATGTATTTTGCTTTGTTAGCATGTTCTTTCTTTTACAGGTGCATTCTCATGATTTCATTAGCTTGAGGAAGGAGTATTATTGTATTTGTTCGCTTAATGATAGTAAGGCCTAAGAAGAGAAATCTTGGCAAGAAACGTGAAGATCTATAGAGCATATGAAGCCTCCTATTTACCATGTATCAGGAACTATAGCTGCTCAAAGTTGCAGTAACTGTCCAAGTTCTGTGGGATGGGGAATTCAGGTTATGATGGAAAAGCACACCACAAGAAGAGAAATGATTGGTTCCTGGTGGGATTAGAAGAGATATGATTCTTGTTGAAGTTGTATTGGTTTTAACTAATGTTCACTGCCTCAGAAGTTATAGCAGATTCCCTTAGACTTCGAGGGGTACAGATCTCTCTGCTTCCTTTAGTGTTGCAAGTGTGAATCTTAATGCTATACACTTTTTCCAATTTTGGAAGACTTCTACTGAAGTCTTCAATAAGCTGACAACTCCTGCAATTCTGAATTTCCTGGAGACTTCACTCTGTAAATCATCTTTATTTTAAATTTGGAACCTTGATTCATTCAACAACTTTAGAACATATTTATGTTTAGGCGAGAGAATCGGAAACTCTTTAAGGAACACCTATTTCTAATTTTCAATTTCTGTATTGCTCTGGCTGTAATTATTTGGTATCATAACCTATTGAGACTCAACCTATTACAATATTTAATCTTGCCACCTGCAATCTTGTATTATTTTAATATTCTCCTGACATGCATAGATACTGGACTGATTATTCAATGGTAATAAAACTACTTAACTTCAATCACTGATTCTTGGTCCTTACTGCGTGTCCAAATGTGCTTTATGACAATTGATTTGTTTTATTATTGATAACTCCCCTGGTCTCTCAGCAGCTGCTCGCGCTCAACTGTTTTGATATAGTTGTTGAGGGGATTTATCCCAATTGGCCCATGCACTCACATTAGGAAACTACTTGGTTGACACTGCTCATGATCTGATATGTATGGTTATTACCCCAATCACCTATAACAAATCAGTTGTTGAAGGCCAGGTCAAACCTGCATTGTTTTGTGAGGGCTTGTCTGGCTTTCCGCAGAGAAAATGGAAGGGCCTGATAGTTTAGTTTTCCCAGGTGGGGGAAGCGACTGTGTGTTCAGGGAAAAAGACACATGTGCAATGTGAAAGACTATGAGCGCTTCTGTGCCTGCTTTACATTCTAGACAAGAGCTCACAGGGCACGGCTTGTGCTGGCTAGCTGAACAAATGTGGTTATTAGATGATAATAAAAGTCTGGCAGCAGGCCAGAAAAAGCCCTAGGAATCTGGAGGTTGCTGCCTAAATCCATAAAGTTCACAAGTATGATACTTTAATAATATCAACACGAATCCAGTGCTTTAAATGGACAGGTACTATCAGGTACATAGTACATGCACGTGTTTAATATGGAAGGGGTAGTACAGGCACTTCTTAGCACTGCTGCAGTGCTTTTAATGGGAGAGTATCAGAACGTCTCAGCAGCAAAGAGATGCTCAGGGGCAAGGGGCACCTGCACTTCTAGATTTCCATTCTAAGCACTGCGTGCATCACTCCTTATATGTTGCTTTCTTCTCCAATCGTCAAACAGTGTCACTTAGTTACTTTGAGGCACACATTGCCTGCAGCACTTCTTCAACACAGCTGACTCCTCCCCTATCTCTAGGAGCAGTTTGGTGCCTCGTTTCACCTTGCTGCAGGAATTAAATATATGCTTCAATTTTGGAAAAAGCTCTACTATTGTGTGTATTGTTGATTTTGTCGCATAAGCCAATGTTACAATTGGTGATGGGACTTAGAAATGGGTTTCAATATCTGATAACGAATAATATTCCCTTCAACTGGGTCAATTAGCATCAACTAATACGTGAAACAAATTATTGTAATTAAGCAAATGAGAAGTAAAATAAGGCCTAGGTGCATCATTGTTAATCTTACATGATATATGTAATCAGAACATCTCTTAGAAGATTGATTTCCCAAGAATTATGGATTTCTGACAGGATATGTAAACAGTGTTGATTACTGGCATATTACTATTTGGTAAACAACATATGCGAACAACTATTTGCATGGAAACTAAATACATACGGAACGATTTTAAAGCTGCCCTGGGTTTTTAATTAAAATTGGAAATATCATTACTCTTCCAGGCCTCTCTATATCCCGTAGCCAGATGGTATTTGAGGTGTAACTGCAGCAGCCCATATTTAAAAAAATAAGGTTTCGCTCATCGTTTCGGAGTTACAATATATGCTTGCTAGAGAGTAAAATGTTGGTGCTTTGTAAAGACTACTGAGTGAAGCATGGAAACGGTCCCAAATACAAGGACCAATGCGTTTCTCCTCTTAAGTAAAGTGGGAAGTCATCTAATATGTTTTGGGCATGAATGCAGCTGCTCAGCAAAAGCTTACATTATCTCACAGGAGGGCAACATGTTAGCCCATTTGAGTCATTGATTGTTGCAAATTCCATTCAGATATTGATTGATCCGCAGTCTGCAGGCATTGGCTGTTTATAGATATCATTCATAAGATATGGCGTTTTTCTTGGGCACAAGCACAGATAAATGTATGTATGCAGTTCGATAAGTATGCATGGGGAGAGGTACAGTCTTTTAGATCTTGATACAGAGACAGATTTAGTTGCCTGCCAGAGTCCAAGTCAAATAAAAAGAGTGACCAGAAATACATAGGAGGCTTAGCTTATTAGTAGCCTCTTTAAGTGAACTAACCATTATTTGTTTCAGGTCCCCTTGGGAGAGAGATACTCTTTTTAGGGCTTGCTAAAACACCTTTAGCTGCACCAGCTGCTGCATGTACATCAACAAACACAGCTATAAAGACAACAGAGACCACAGCAGCGGCTACAGTTGCAACTGCAACAGATACCAGAGCAGTGAACACAGCTACAACCTCAGAAGTACCATGCTAGTGACTACAGCTGCTGATAAGGGCGGGACAACAGCGCCATCAGCTACCACCATGGGACAGACAACCACGACTGAAACCACAGCAGAAAACACAGCTGTGTTCACAGCTGCAAATTCAGCTCCAATAACAACAACAGCAGTAATTTTTATCACAGCAGGAACCAAATCAACAGATTAGGAGCTGATAAGTAGGCACAAAAGCGCAAACGAAAGCCATCATCAAATTAGGAACAACTGGCTGCAACAAAAGTTGCAAGCCGAACAAGGGTCACAGCATGACAAGAGACTTCAACGCAGATGTAACCACTATACCTGACATTCACTAATAGGAATTATATATTCCAATCACTATGCTAACTGCTTCATGAATGAGACAAAAGCAACCCTAGATCAGGTAGGGTGTAATTGGATCTAATTATTGAGAAACAACTTGACTCCTCTGTGACAAATAGTACTGAATGCAAGGTCGAGCATACACTTTACACTTAGGGCATCTCACTCTGAACAGCTAAGGTTCATAACAAAGCAAATAGGTATGTATTTAATGCACTATACACATGTGAAATAAGTCATCCGCAAATACTTTTTGTGCGTCATCACTGTACAACCTTTTCTTTCTGTGCTATGTTTGTGCCAGGTATTTTCCCTCCAAGGTTACTGTACCCTGGAGCACTTTACATGACATTAGTGATATGGCACAGATACTTGTTCTATTTTCTTTTGCACCTCCAGGTTTGCTGGCCTGCGTGACCACCTTCTACTGTTGCCCCAAATATCTGACTCTAATGCAGCAGACCCACACACTGTGCAACTCGTAGACAACTTTCCTGACAAACGTAAGGACCTGGTGTACTCGATTTTTCAGTCCTTATGTTGGGTCTTGAGGGCAGCACAGCCAGCAGCTGCTGGCACCCACTGCTGATTGCCTTTCTATATCATCGTGTGTGGCTCACCAAGCTCAGACTCTTTGACCTTGGGCTGGGTCGTGCTAGGATTGTGAACGCTGGAGCAGGCAGGGGCTGAAGGTGATGACTTCTGTCCACCTTTCTGTAGGAACCTTTGATCCCAGTGAAAACTTGGACCAACAGTACAGGATACCACCACTAGCCTCGATATGGAGTGCTATATATTACTGCATGAGATTTTTTTTTCCAGTGGGTAGCGAGCAAATCCTCCTTCACTATCACCACAACCAGGTGAAGGACTAAATTCTCCCAGGCTATATAAGTTTCAGGATCTATCATCAGCAACCTGAGGTGATGGGATATGCTCCCTTTTACACTCTCTTGCTGTACCACCAGACCTGTTGTGTGACCTGTGAACTCCATGAAAGTCTATACCACAGCCAGAGATCACTACTGCTGCAGGTCAGGTACAGTGATTCTGTCCCCTGAGCAATCTGAATTGTACACATGCAAGCCTTGGTGCAGTAATGATCTCATTTTCATTAATTTATTTTACTCCACTGAAGAATAGGGTAAACTGAGTGGATCCAAAAATAATTTGTAGTGTTATTCTTGAGGCCTGTGCAGCTAATGTCTCTTCTGTTCAATATACCTTATTTCCCTATAAAGTTTGCAAAAGAGAGAGATTACATCCTCTGATCATTTTTCTGTATTCCCACAGACCTAAGTGCCGTGACGGCGTTTGATAATCAATTTGTGGGGTTCATCCTGCTGACCAGTATGCAGGTACTGTCTCATCTGAATGATTGTTATCCTCCTGCATGTTCCAACAAAGTAGTCATCTTTTCATCTCTCTTTGTTGTGCTCTCTATCAGAGCAGTTCATAGTGATTGCTTCTGATAGAAATGGGGTCTTTGGTTGACAGTCAGGTTACCCCCTGTTCAAGCAAGGACCCTCACTCTAGTCAGGGTAAAAGAGAATCACCCTCAGCTAACCCCTGCTTATCCCCTTGGTAGCGTGGCAGAGCAGTAGGCTTAACTTCAGAGTGCTAGGTGTAAAGTATTTGTACCAACACACTCAGTAACTTAATGAAAACACTACAAAATGACACAACACCAGTTTAGAAAAATAGGAAATATTTATCTAAACAAAACAAGACCAAAACGACAATAATCCGACATACACAAGTCAAGTTATGAATTTTTAAAGATTAAACAAAAAAATTGTTCTTAGAAACACAAAGGGGCTCATTCCGACCCCGGCGGTCAATGACCGCCGGGGCCGGGGATGCGGGACCACCGCCAACAGGCTGGCGGTGCCCCGCAGGGCATTCTGACCGCGGCGGTTTGGCCGCGGTCAGACCCGGAAAACCGGCGGTCTCCCACCGGTTTTCCGCTGCCCTGGGAATCCCCCATGGTGGCGCAGCTTGCTGCGCCGCCATGGGGGATTCCGACCGCCATCCTGTTCCTGGCGGTTCCGACCGCCAGGAACAGGATGGCGGTGAGGGGTGTCGTGGGGCCCCTGGGGGCCCCTGCAGTGCCCATGCCAATGGCATGGGCACTGCAGGGGCCCCCGTAAGAGGGCCCCACTTTGAATTCCAGTGTCTGCTCAGCAGACACTGGAATTCGCGACGGGTGCAACTGCACCCGTCGCACCTTCCCACTCCGCCGGCTCCATTCGGAGCCGGCTTCCTCGTGGGAAGGGGTTTCCCGCTGGGCTGGCGGGCGGCCTGCTGGCGGTCGCCCGCCAGCCCAGCGGGAAAGCCAGAATGGCCTCCGCAGTCTTTCGACCGCGGAGCGGCCATATGGCGGTTCCCTCCAGGCGGGCGGCTCCCGCCGCCCGCCGGGGTCTGAATGAGCCCCAAAATGCTTAGATGAGGTGTTAACGGGGCGTCGTGACAAAGTCGTTCCCAACAAGCCGACACCAGCGGCACCGGACATGGAGTTGCGAAGACCCCCAAGTACAGGGCCTTTGGTGAAGAGTGAAAACAAGCCGATGCGTG
Source organism: Pleurodeles waltl (assembly GCF_031143425.1). NCBI lineage: Eukaryota > Metazoa > Chordata > Amphibia > Caudata > Salamandridae > Pleurodeles > Pleurodeles waltl. Next base: position 498,208,657 of record NC_090445.1, read on the forward strand.
AAGTTGGGGATCGCGGCGTCTGTGCGAAATGTTGAATCCGCGCACTTCGAGCGGCGTCGGTCACAACGTGGTGCAGCGACTTCCACGGAGACGTGGACTTCAGTGGGGCTGCAGCGACATCGGGCCCGCGAAGGTCGTCGCGTTCCAGCAAAGATCAAGGCATCGGTTGCAGGCGGCGTCACCGGATTCAGCAGCGGCGTTGGTCCGAAGTTGTCCGAAGTCGATTTCCTTGGATTTCCACCAGCTTTTCTTTCAAGGGCCCAGGGACTGGATAGGGCACCACTTGTCAGAGCAGGAGTCTCTCCAGAGACAAGATTCCAGGTGCTGGCAGAGAGAAGTCTTTGCTGTCCTTGAGACTTCAAACAACAGGAGGCAAGCTCTAAACCAAGCCCTTGGAGATTTCTTCACAAGATGGAAGGCACACAAAGTCCAGTCTTTGCCCTCTTACTCTGGCAGAAGCAGCGACTGCAGGATAGCTCCACAAAGCACAGTCACAGTCACAGGCATGGCAGCACTTCTCCTCAGCTCTTCAGCTCTTGTCCAGGCAGAGGTTCCTCCTGATGTCCAGAAGTGTTCTAAATTCTGTGGTTTTGGGTGCCCTTCTTGTAGGCCTACTTCAAAGTAAAGTCTCTTGTGAATTGTGAAATCCTGCCTTTCCCAGGCCAGGCCCCAGACACTCACCAGGGGGTCGGATACGGCATTGTGTGTGGACAGGCACAGCCCTTTCAGGTGTAAGTGACCACTCCTCCTCTCCCTCCTAGCACAGATGGCGCATCAGGAAATGCAGACTACACCCCAGCTCCCTTTGTGTCACTGTCTAGTGTGAGGTGCAACCAGCCGAACTGTCAAACTGACCCAGACAGGGAATCCACAAACAGGCAGAGTCACAGAAATGGTATAAGCAAGAAAATGCTCACTTTCTAAAAGTGGCATTTTCAAACGCACAATCTTAAAGTAAACTTTCCTAAAAGATGTATTTTTAAATTGTGAACTCAGAGACTCCAAACTCCACATGTCCATCCGCTCCCAAATGGAATCTACACTTTAATCAGATTTAAAGGTAGCCTATGAGAGGGACAAGGCCTTGCAACAGTGAAAAACAAATTTATCAATATTTCACTGTCAGGACATATACAACCCATTACTATATGTCCTACCTTAACCAGACACTGCACCCTGCCCTGGGGGCTACCTAGGGCCTACCTGAGGGGTGCCTTACATGTAAGGAAAGGGAAGGTTTGGGCCTGGCAAGTGGGTACACTTGCCAAGTCGAATTTACAGTTACAACTGCACACACATACACTGCAGTGGCAGGTCTGAGACATGAGTACAGAGCTACTTATGTGGGTGGCACAACCAGTGCTGCAGGCCCACTAGTAGCATTTGATTTACAGGCCCTGTCACCTCTAGTGCACTTTACTAGGGACTTACTAGTAAATCAAATATGCCAATCATGGATAAACCAATTACATACAATTTACACAGAGAGCATATGCACTTTAGCCCTGGTTAGCAGTGGTAAAGTGCTCATAGTTCAAAAGCCAACAGCAACAGGTCAGAAAAAATAGGAGGCAGGAGGCAAAAAGATTGGGGATGACACTGCATAAGAAAAAAAGTCCATCAGCTTCCTCTGATCAATATGCAGTATTGCCCTGCAAGCCAGAGTGTAGTGGCATCTTTAACGATTAGCTTATAGAATTAACCATAAGATGCTGATAAAGTGCTGGCTTCTATTAATCATAATGCAGTGCTGTTCTATTCCACTGAATAGTGTGTGGTATTCTCCTGCAAGTCCAATTGGAATTGTGATCTCCAGTGATCAGCTCCCTTCATGTTAAGTTGGACTTCTCATCTCCTCTTAAATCTTTTCAATATCAACTTGTAGATTAGAGTACAATGCTTCTATTATTTTACCACTTTGCAGTATTTTCATGAAGGTTGGATTGCAATGGTTCACTCCTCAGATCGATCTGTGAAGTTTAATTATAAAGGGGTTTGAATTGATCCTCTGCATGTTGATTATTTTGTAGTAATTTCCTGTAAGCCAAAGTGTAGTGCTTGGCTCTTCTGAGTTCTACCCAGGTATTGCTGCAGGAGCAATGAGGCTCTTGTATTCTTTGCGGGTGGTGAGGATCCATTTAAGTTGTCTGTGTTGTATACATTAAACTCTTGTGAGATATTGTGAGAAATTGGAATATTAGTTAGGGTGGATCATAGTCCACCACAAGCAATAATGGCACTACACCTCTTAGGTCCAATAAAGGTTTTAGTAATTCAAACCTGAGTTCCACCTCTGGAAGCTATGGCATAGAGCAGACAGGCTTAACTTAAGAACATTTGAAAAGTGTTTAGAAGTTCCAAAACAGTTAAAAAGGTGAAACAGAACACAATAAAAACCCAATCCAATTTTTAAAACAGAGAATATTTTAATTAACAATATGGCACCAAAGCAATGAAAAACTCTAATAATGGGAACTGGAACTATGAAGTTTTAAAATTTTAAATAGAAATTGCACCAACCACCCAAAGCACCAACCATGGGCAACTAGTCAATCCAGACCAGGACAGGGGTTAGGTTAAGGCTGTCTGCAATGGAGAATGGGGCAGATACATTGGCCAGATTAGTATTGGTTAGGCAGTTACCTTTCACACTTAGAATATTTTCAAGAAAGTAGAGTCCACAGTGAGGCAAGGATGCAAACTGGATCCAAAGATGGGTTTGTCAATGATGAATTGATAAAGGATGGGTTCTCGGTGAAACCACTGATGAAGGTGGGAAACGCTTCAAGCGGTAAAAGTCAGAGGTTAGTGCTCAGAAAGTAATCAACATCGATCAGGTGCTGCTTGGCAACAGGACCAGTAAATCTGTCTTCCTCTGGACTTAGACTCTTTTCTGGGAGTCAGATTTCCTCATTGGGGAATGGCTGCAGGCTGTCGCCAAAGAAGGTTTGATGTTATTGGTTGTTGTGGAGAACAACGTAGTGGGAGCAGCAGCAAATTAAAGTCCACCTGTGATGAACCTAGTCAAAAATCTTGAAACATTTTCCAAGTCCCAGGCTTCTAGCTTTAGGGAGGAAGAGTACACTCTGACACCAGCCAAGGGTTCCAGGAACTTAGGACCAGCACTTGTGGGTCAGAACTCACTCTCACATAAGCAACCAGCATGGTCCAAGGGAGGTCCAATTGAAAGTGGCCAACTAGGCTCTACCAGGAAAGTGGGATTCTTGCAGCTTTTAGGGGGTCAATAAGCTGAAACTTGGAGTCCACCTTTTTGTCCTTGGTACAAATGGGAGCTGCTTCTACCATCCTGTCTTTCTGTCTTCCACAGATCCAGTAGTGTTTTGAAGAAGGAAGACTGGGGTGCCACATTTATGCCTACCACAAGACTGTGGGTGGGTGTGACTCCTGGGCCCTCCCTTACTAATCGGTAAAAAGGTCCCTAGGGTAACCCAACCCAACTTTGCAGTGATTGCTTTGTGCTCTAAGTACCCCTATCTACCTAAATCCACCATGGCAGAACCTAACCTTCCCCTGTTCAGAGTTCCTGTGTCCACTGTAGAGATGCAGCCAGGGAAATGAGCATCTCCTCCTCTGTGCTCACTCAAAATGTATTCTGTTGGCAGATTCTCACCCACTGGGATTGGTTCCTGGCTGGCAACAAAGACAAAAAGGAGGCAGCCCCATATGTGTGCACCATCTACCAGTGACAGAGTAGGCATTCTTTGACGATATGGAAGAGGCTGGTCATAGTCCCCAAGCCACTCTGTCAAGGGAAGGTCAATCTCTCTCCAGATCTAATGCATTTTTCTCAGGTCTGGGAGGCAGCTCACACCTCATCAAGGAGTAATTCTGCTCCTGGGTGACAGATGGAACCTCATGCAACTCGGCTTCTATAGTGTTTAGGCAGGTGAAAGGTGACTTTTAAAAAGGTATATCCTATAAAATATTTGTAAAACAATCTGACTTTACCAAGGAAATGGATTTTTGATCAATATTTTCTAAAAGTCCTAGAATTAAATGAATATTTGGTTCCTAGGCTGAGATAATTTTATAAACTTTCATAAGAATTCTCAAAGCACTCCTATGGAAGAGGTTCCCCTGCTTCAGTGAAATTAGCTTTTAGGGCATTGTCACTGTAAGAATATGATTAACATTAAACTTTCACATGTCCCATTTTTAAATATCATGCACCCTGTCTTGTGGGAATTTAAGACCTACATAGGTATGACCTATTAATAGAAAGCTTCAGGCCTGTCAAAGGGTTTATTTTGACAGGTCAAATTTGCAGTTAAAACCTTCACAGCTAGCATACTGATGACAGACCTCCACACATGTTTTGCATTGTCACTTTAGTGGTGGCACAGTATGATTTACAGTCCACTAGTGACATTTAACTTAGAGTCCCTGGGTACATTTTGTCCCATATACTAGAGACTTGTAGGTAAGTTAAATGTGTCAATTAGGAGTAGTCAATCTCAACATGTTGTAGGTGTCAGAGCACATGACCTGGGGTCTGGATAGCATAATCCCAGTGCACAGTCAAAACAAGAAGCATCCGTCCATAAATGAGGGTGATCATGCAAAAGAGGCATTTTCTCACATATATGATTTTAGTTTGATAGCTGTAATATGTTTTGTGCATGTAGGCCGCCTTTCTGATCCAAAATGCAAACATGATTTTTTATTTTTTTATTTGTTTTCATTGCACCTTGCCAGTTAATAAACATTAAATATAACCAAAGCTTTAATAACCCATGTTATGTCTGTCAATATGTACACATCAGACTTTATACCCACTATTCCATCTGGGTAAATTCCACCAGAAATGGGCACATCATGTTTTGATCTTATCCATGTAAGCAGGCCTCCCCAGTGAGATGATCAGCCCCAATGTGTTTTGACACTAAATGGGATCTTGAAAACTTCTAAAAGGATATCATTCCGGGATGAATTTTCGGAGGTGTGAAACAATAACCCTGTTGTGCATCTTCTGGTTCTGTGTTATGATTATTGTGAACAAGCCTGGACTTCCATTTTTTTCCACAGGACATTTCCCTGGTGGATTGAATCCTTTGGAGGCCGGTTTGTAGGACAGGGTCCACTGCTGGCACCCCTGACACTTTCTTCAGTTTCCCCAGGTAATCACAGCAGGCACATGGAGGAGCTCACAGGACAGAGAGAAGAGGCTTTAAATATTTTGCCAGGGCTGGTGCTGGTGTTGGTTTCCACTCTGGCCCTGATTGTCAACTGTGACAATTTAAAGATTGTTACACATTGAACCGTTTTGTTTCCATTCACAAGGGATGGAGATGACACTGACAAGATAAATTATGTCACAGTAGTTGTATTATTTAGGTTTTTTAGTTGCATCTTTACATGCATACAATGTTCCATTACCTGCTCAGAGTAATGCAGGAGAGTTTTGAAAAAGTTGCGAGACTCCTCCAGTACATTGGACATGAAGGCAACTGACCGAACAAGTGGATCACTGACCACAGACCGAGGAAGTTTGTCTGTTGAGGTGTTTGGTAAGCAACTTTAAAGCAGTTACTTCATTGACTGTTTGGGATCGTACATTGAACCAGTGGCCACTCATTCAAGGTCGACCTTGTTGCACTTGTAATTAATGTTTTTTGCTTTGATTTTGCGAATGTCAGTTGAAGATCACTCTACCAGAGATCTCTAATGTGTCTGTTAATTACAGATATTAGTTATGTGCTAAATGTTTGGAATTTTTGTGAAACTGTATTTTACTTTAGATATGTTTAGATTTTTGTTAACTTACGGTAAAATACATTTGAGCACTTCTGTGTTACTTCCAGTATCATAATAGGATAATGCTGAGTTATTTTCTGTACAAATCAATATCACTGCTTGCAAGCACAGAAATCAGTGGCTATGGGGTGAACAGACAGTCACTTTTTAGAAACAAGTATCCAACAACATGGAACAACATTGTGCCCTATATTAATTTCCATTAAGTCAAATCGAAAGTCTTGCTACAGTCTTATATGGGCCATAGAAGGAGCATCGACTTGGGTGGTGTTGACTAATCAATGAAATAATTGGAAAAGCAGGATGCAAGTCTACTCTTTCCCAACTGAAGTTTGGATGCAGTTAATTAAGGATGACCAATGTGCTTATACTGCCATCCAAGAGGATATCCTCACTAGCATCTGGAAGAGACCAAGGATAGCAATACAGGTGAAGTGAGGGTGGGCTAATCTATATTTAAAATAGGTTTGTGATAGGAACAATTGGTCTCTGACCACAATCTCCACTTTGAGAGAGGGCAACAATGTCCTCACCCTTATAACGGTTTCTATCTGCTTTTGTCTAGAATTTACATGTGCAACAGTGTTGTCTCGAGACATATGGCTGGGGGGGGGGGTCGTCTTGGCTGTGACAGAAGTACAAGTTTTAGTGAATGGGGTGGTGCGTGACCATAAGATTTTCTTTATGGCACAGAACCTAACTGCCTGCATCCACTGTACATTACCCCGAAAAGGGAGATTGGTTTTGTGGTACGTGGCAGCTTTAGACAGTTTACTGCTGGACTATCAAAGGTACTGTTAACTCTCTACCTTAGTTGGGCTTTTAAATGCCAAAGCTCAGTTCTTTGCACAGTAAGCCCCATCACCTTTTGTATCAGCAGACTATGGCGTGATTTGTCTTCCTAAAAGGATACGTTTCTAAGTTTCCTGTGTCAGGCTGGCATATAACCAATTCTGTGCTCTGTCCACATCATTATTTGAACATGAATGTTGAACTTGTGAGAGTTAGGGGATGAATGATAACAATATTCAGTTTATCCCATAAAGAAGGGGCTTACTGTGAAGTGATGAAAGCAGCATTTGATTTAATATTGATTATTCTGAAATAGTAGCCGGTGTACTGTAAAACGGGTTGCTCAGTACAAGGTGAGTGGTGCTAGCAAATGATTTTTTTCAACAATTGTATATTTCCTTGTACAGTAATCTGGATCACAAGACACATGCTCATTTTACTGATACATACTTTCATGTATTTCTTGTATGGTCCAGGCCACAGTCATATGCTAAGAGACCATATTTATTTCGAAATATGACTTCAAGAGTGTCTCAGGGTTAAGGCAAAATATATTGATTGTTGAATTGTATTTTTGAAAGAAACTTTCCATATGTAAGGACAAACTGTGCTAAAACCGAGTCCTAAATAAATATGCAGTCTTCAAAGGAGCTGTAAGTTGAGAGTGAAGACCCGATGTACGTGTGTTCGGGGGTTACCTTTCAAGCATGATGTGATCTAAATAAAACCTCTTTAAAGTATAATATTCCAGCTGGTCTGAGCTCTGTGCATTCCTTTATTTTTTCCTGCTTGCAAGGGATAGGGGTAGGTTATGGGGATCCACCAACTGCCATCCATTGAGAGGTATGTTGCCTGGGCACTTATACTACCTTTGGAAACAGTTCAAAATCCAGTCCGAACAGTAACAAAACAACTAGGTTTCTACTTGAAAGAGTAAAATTATTAGACCAAATACTAATCTGGCCTCTTTGTTGCTCCCTACTAAAGACCATCTTCATATGAATAGTGCATGAAACCTACAATCCAGGTTCCCATTTTATAGAACTCTTCTGGCTTTGGCTGAAGTCGATAAACTAGGTTTTATATTGAATTTTCACTCAATCTTAAACATTTTCACGATGGAAAAGATCACTGAAGTAAGACAGGCCAAGCCTTGGTAGAGGGACAGCCATCAAAAAACACAAATGTGGTAATCTTTAACTTTCTCACTCTAGGGTTAACATTTCTATGCTATGCCCCATTGTATGGATAAATACAGTATTTCTTTAGCACAAACTTAGCCAAAAGGCAGCTGAGAGCTATACATGGTCAAAGACAAGCCTAAAGTGAATGAGCAATTAGAGAGGAAGCTCAGTTGTGAATGATTAATGCATTGTGATGTAATGTTCTTTAGCAAGGTCAGTCTTCAACTCTTTCCTACATTGCAGCCTCGATGTGTCATTCCTGATGCATAAGCGGATGTTGTTTTAGATCCTGCGTGCACAGATAGAAAAGGCTTGCTTCCTTATATTTTCTTTTTTTGCACTTGTTAGTCTGCAGTTTGAAGGTGTCCTTGATGCGGGTGAGCAGAAAACCACCACCGATAGTAAATTTGAAAGATTAGTGATGGTGCTGGTCATGATGGCCTCATAAATGATTCCGTTGGATTTGAAAATGGTGCAGGCTAACAAGTGGAGCCCTGTGACATGATTTCTGTTTTGAGATATTTGACTACAAGCCCATTCTTTCATGAAAGTTAAAAAGGGCTACCTTTCCCAGAGGTGTCATCGGAGAGCCAAACACATCCCCTGAGCAGTTGATTTAAATTCAAAACTTTAAAAAGGCACTATCATTGCTTGGCAGGCAGCTGCTACCCTTCAGCGAAGGACTTTGAGTATAAGCATGATTGCAATGCATTCTCAGGATAGATCTCCACTGATGGAGTCATGTGTAGACATATTTGGTGCATCATACTGCAAGTTTCTCAATGGCTAGGCAGAAGCATGCTTCTATGCCATAGCCCTGCTTGGTTACTCTGTTGCTTTTGCTGAATTTCCTGGGCTCAAGATTTCAAGTGAAGCATACACAAAGTGCCAATAATAAATCTCTATTCTTCATTGGTGCTTTGAGAAGGGCTATACATGAATCAACTACCTCTAAAAATGCAAATGGACAGAGTAATGACTATGCTTACTAAGCACAATCCTTCTCAGTCCCACCATTTGCATTTGCTATAAATTCACATTTCTGGACTTTCCTGGTGATGTAAGGTCGTTATCAATGAATTGTGCTAAATAATAATGTAACTTGCAGCAAGGCTTAATATGTGAACATGTTACTTTATACAGATTTAGTGAAATGAGTGATGTATACGTCTTTGATTGAGGTATAGTTGGGATAAATGCATCTTAGCACTGACATAACTGGGTCCAGGTGCCCGACTCCATTTTAAAGTCAATGGTGTATTTGTTTTTGGTGTGTGTTAGACTTTTCATCCTTGGCGTGGTCTCCCTTAACTTTTTGCCTCTGTTCCCCAGGTTGTTGATGTGTGCTGGACTCTGACTTTACTGTTTTTGTTACTCTGGGCACTTTAAAACTGCTAACCAGTGCTAAAGTGCAAGTGCTCCTTTACAAAATGTGTATGTAATTGGCCTATCCATGATTGGCATATTTGATTTACTAGTAAGTCCCTAGTACAGTGCACTGGAGGTGCCAGGGTCTGTAAATCAAATGCTACTATGGGCCTGTAGCACTGGTTGTGCCACCCACATAAGTAGCTCTGTAATCATGTCTCAGACCTGCAACTGCAGTGTATGTGTGTGCAGTTGTAACTGTAAATTCGACTTGGCAAGTATACCCACTTGCCAGGCCCAAACCTTCCCTTTTCTTACATGTCAGACACCCCTAAGGTAGGCCCTAGGTAGCCCTAAGGGCAGGGTGCAGTGTAAGGGTAAGGCAGGACATATATTATGTGTTTTATATGTCCTGACAGTGAAATATTGCTAAATTTGTTTTTCACTGTTGCAAGGCCGGTCCCTCTCATAGGTTAACATGGGGGCTACCTTTAAATCTGATTAAAGTGGTAGATTCCTTTTGGGAGCAGATGGACATGTGGAGTTTGGGGTCTCTGAGCAATTTAAAACTACATCTTTTAATAAAGTTGATTTTAGGATTGTGTGTTTGAAAATGCCACTTTTAGAAAGGTAGCATTTTCTTGCTTATACCATTTCTGTGACTCTGCCTGTATGTGGATTCCCTGTATGGGTCAGTTTGACAGCTGGGCTGGTTGCACCTCACACTAGACAGTGACACAAAGGGAGCTGGAGTGTAGCCTGCATGTCCTGATGAGCCATCTGTGCTAGGAGGGAGGAGAGGAGTGGTCACTCACACCTGAGAGAGCTGTGCCTGTCCTCACACAATGCAGTCCCTGGTGAGTGTCTGGGGCCTGGCCTGGCCTGGGCAAGGCAGAATTTCACATTCAAAAGAGACTTTACTTTGAAGTAGGCCTACTTCAAAGGAGAAATTGGTTATAAGAAGGGCACCCAAAACCATAGACTTTAGGAACACTTCTGGAAATCAAGAGGAACCTCTGCCTGGAGAAGAGCTGAAGAGCTGAGGAAGAACAGCTGTCCTGCCAGTGACTGCGCTTTGTGGAGCTATCCTGCAGTTGCTGCTTCTCCCATAGTAAGAGGGCAAAGACTGGGCTTTGTGTGCCTTCCTTCTTGAGTGGAAATCTCCAATGGCTTGATTTAGAGCTTGCCTCCTGTTGTTTGATGTCTCAGGGACAGCAAAGACTTCTCTCTACCACCAGCTGGAGTCTCTGGAGAGACTCCTACTCTGCCCTGTGGTGCCCATCCAGTTCCTGGGACCCTGAAAGGAGAAGCTGGCAGCCTAAGAGGGGGAAGTCCACGCACAATGCGGTGAAAAGATTGACGCAACTCCGATCTGCGGCTGAAGAAACGACGCACTGCTGGCTCCGCGGCTGAAAATCGATGGTCGCTGAAACGCGACTGAAGAATCGATGCACGTAACTGGAGAAATGACGCACAGCATCGCTGACGCAGGCTGGGAAATCGCAACCTGCGCTGCGTGGTTTTTCGGATCAATGTGCGGCTGGATTTCTGGCGCAAACACCGTTGGCTGTGTAAAAACAACGCAAGGCCTGCCCGGACCCGAGAGTGCTGACCAGATCGACGCATCGCTCTCCTGCAGAGAGAAGGAACAACGTGGCCCGACCCAACAAAAGGAGAAATGACGCAAGGTCCCACTCGTGAGTGGAATCGACGCATCACAAGCCCTTTTTGACGCACACTCGTCTGTGCGGGGTTATTTTTGATGCACCCAAGGTACATTTTCATGCTAAAAGTGTGAAGTGTGTGTTTAAAACTACTTAAAGACTCTTTTTGCATTTTTATTGATAACTTGGTTTGTGTATTGTGGATTTTTGTCGTTTGGGTCTTGTTGTGTTTAGATAAATATTTCCTATTTTTCTAAACCTGTGTTGTGTCATTTTGTAGTGTTTTCATTGAGTTACTGTGAGTCTTGGTACAAATACTTTACACCTAGCACTCTGAAGTTAAGCCTACTGCTCTGCCAAGCTACCAAGGGGGTAAGCAGGGGTTACCTGAGGGTGATTTTCTTTTACCCTGACTAGTGTGAGGGTCCTTGCTTGAACAGGGGATAACCTGACTGTCAACCAAAGACCCCATTTCTAACAGTGTGCACCAGAGTCACTGTGTTGTCATTAAAATTAGTTACAATGGGCTTATTGTGTGAAGGTCCCTTTTTGTTGCAATTGGTTGGGTGATGATTCTTAGCAGGAGGAAGTGGATACCGCTTTGTTGTATATCATGAAGGACGAGATGATAGAAGAATATGGCATTGCATCTGTGAAAAGGAGGCCGGCACCAATTACAGGAACACTTATTTTTGACTGGTTCTTACTCGGTGAGAACCTATGGAATGTATCTCTTAGACTTAATTTCATGTTTTAACTGTCTAAAACTGAATTTAGTTTTAGTCAGATTTGACCCCTATCCATATGAGCAGGCATATGTTCCTTTTCACTCTCTTTAGTCTGGATGATCTTTATATTTCGACTCATAGAATTACTTTCTAGCACAAGTACATTTCTCCTTTTCTTGAATGCAACCTTCATTTGGTTCTACTTTCAATGCTACATTTGCTGACACCAGCTACTTCAAGATCTTCCAATTTACAACCTTAGCTTAGCTTTGAGGGGTTCCCCTTTATGGAAGAAAATGTTATCTCACTTTTCATATGCTTCCTTTAATAACATGTACTTGCATTTGCTGAACTGAATTTCCTGAATTATATTCATACATGCAGTATTCTGGTGACTACTGATTTATACTTTTTTTTATTGTAACTTTACTAATTAGGCAACAAATCTACATGGTTTGCAAAATTATTATTCTTTTTCATTCCTGTGTGGCAACCTCTGCCTCCCCTCCCTTTACATATTGTTGAATTTATGATTTTAGCCTAAATTCAAGATAAAGGTCCATCACAGTGGACCTAATAGCTTCTGCCAAGTTTGTGTAGTGCGATCTAGGGGTGGGCAAAATTGGTGGAGTTTCATTCCATGGAATTACATTAAAATTCAGCAGATTTCCACCAAGGGATAGAGTAGGAAGTGCAATGTACAGTGCATACCCCTAGGTACCTTGAAAATAAAAATATAGGGGCACTGAGGGGTATACACTCCAGTGCATACCTTCGTTGCTCTTGAATACTAATGTAAAGGCACGGAGCTGTATGAAGGCGCTTCCTGGCCATAATTACTGAGATGATAAAAACAGCAGGAAAGACCCAAAGCACTGAAGAGAAGAACAAATACAGCCTAGGCTGAGAACAGCCAGGTCTTTAACTGCTTCTGAAAATTCAGATGATTCTGGACCTTTCTTAGCTTAAGAGGCATACAATTCCATAAAGTCGGAGCTAGGACTCAAAAAGAATGTCCTCCCATTCTGGATTTTCAAGGTATATATGCAAGGTTCAGATCTGTTGAGGGTAATGCTCTAGTAGGCAACTATGATTACATCAAGGTGACTAAACTGGGTGTCCCTTGCTTGTAAATAAAATGTATTAGATACCTTAGATCTGAGTACACTTCTCGAAGGACAGTCAATGAAGATAGCCGAGGAGGCAAGCCAACAAACAGCATTTGGGTGATAAAAAAGTAATCTAGCATCTGCATTTTGGACAACCTCCATCCTATTCAGACTTTTTGGTGGCCACATGTAAAATGTTGCAGTAATCAAAGTATGAAATGAACAGAGATTGTATAATCAATTGACAGATTTGTCACATGAAAAATTCCATGATGGGTTTAAGACTTCTCAAAATACCAAAGCAAGACCCGCCTACAACTCTGACAGAAGTTTCTAAAGACAGTATGTCATACATCCATACACCCAGGCTTTTTTTTACCACAGATTTGGGCTCAGGAAGGAGCTCTAACATTTCTGGTCACCAATAATCTCCCTAAGAGTGAGTGGCTCTGCCCAACAGAAGGATCTCAGTTCTATTAGCGCTTTGCTTTAAGCAGTTTTCATGCATCTAGATGGCAACAGCTGTGAAACAGTTTTTTAAAATAGGCACTACAGTCTGTCACCTCCACAGACAGGGAGATAATGAGTGTAGTCAGCTTAAGACACCAATGAGATCCATTAGATTTCACGACCTCAGTTAGGGGTCTGACATAGATATTGAAGGGTAGGGCATAGTGCAGAGTCCTGGGGGACTTCATAAACCAGTATACTTTTGGATGAATCAAAAGGGGGAGATACCACTTGAAAGGACCAGTTTCTTATGAAGGAAGAAAAGCAGGTCAAGGCTTTCCCTCATAACCCTAGATCAAGTTGGCAATGCAACACCACATGTGAGACTGTATTGAAAGTGGAAATTAGGTCTAAGAGAATCAGTACCTGGGAGTTGCCAGCATCTGCATCACTGCATAGGGTATCAGTTACTGCCAAAATGGTGGATTTCCTGCTATGGGAAGGTCTAAACCTATTCTGAGAATGATCTAAAATGTGATTCTGCTCTAAAATATTAGTCAAGGGATTGTTAACATGCTTCTCCACTACCTTGGATAAAAACGGCAGCAGAGAAATGGAGCTGTAGTTTTTTGGCAAGGTTGCATCAAGCAAAGACTTTTTTAGGAAAGGAAAGACCTTAGCACTTTTCCGTGTTGTTGGCACTATAGCTGTACTCAAAGAAAGATTTGTCAATTCCAAAAAGATAGGTTTAATGGTCTCCTGAAATTTTAAAATATATTCTGGTTCTAAGGTGACATCAGGAGATCCTGATTTAACCTGATGCATCAATGTAGGGATAGAATCATTGTTATACAGAGCCTTCCAATTCTGCCTTTTGTGACTGATTAATCGTAATAGCACGAGAGACCAACTCTTCTATGTAATTACTTATTTATTAATTCCATGTTACACGAGTAACACAGAATTACCAAACTACCCCAATTCTGCCGGCGTAGTTCAAAATTCTCCCCATCCTTACAGCAAACGCAATCTCTATCTTTCACACTATCACCCTCCTTACCCAGCATAGTGTGAACATGAGCCCAGTGGCGGCCAGCAGCTTTAGGAGGGAGGGGCGCGGGCAGAAAGCACACACACACACTCACACTCTTTCACACACAGACATGCACGCACATCCATTAACAACACTCATACCATTCAAACATGCACGCACGTACCAAACATTCAATTTAAAACATCACCAACTCATTCTTTCACACATGCACGCACGCACATCCATTAACACTCATAACATTCAAACATGCCCGCATGCACCAAACATTCATTTTAAAAGATCACACACATTCATTCTTTCACACGCACGCACGCACATCCATTAAGAACACTCATAACACTCAAACATGCACACGTGCCCCAAACATTCAATTTCACACACACACACTTACCTTCAGCCTCCAGGTCCCAGGAGGGTTGGGACTGCCTTGGGACCTTAGGTCAGCCAATGAGGGAAGGCAGCAGTCCCAGCCTCGTCACAGAGTGGGATGGGGTCAGTGAGACTGCTGACCCCACCCCACTCCGTGACGAAGTGTCACTGATTGACACTCGCCCTGGGCACTTCAGGGCTTAAACCTGAAGCACCCAGGGCGAGTGTCAATGGGCGACGCTTTCCTCGTCACCCAGGGGAGGGCCTCGAGGCACCTTTGCTGAGCCGAGGAGGTCATGCCCATAGGAGCTGTGACCTCCTCAGCCCAGCAACATTCAGCTCAGGCAGCCAGGAGTCTGCGCAAATCATGCATGGCTCACTCCTGGCTGTCTGAGCTGAAAATGAAGAGTGTCTGTCAGGCTGGCCTTTGTTCAGCCTGACAGACACTCTTCATGAGGGGCAAAAGGTGGGGGGCATGTCTCCTCCGCCCTAAAGGAAGGGCAGCCACAGCATGAGCCCTGAAGAGTTAATCCCGCGTCCACACTTGCAGAACCTCTGATCATTCCTTGTACTGCAGAGATCAAAAACCTGGTTGGTCCATGAAGTGTCTAGATCAACATAGTGTAAAGAAAGCATGCTTCTGGTGTGTATGGCTGTCCCTTTTGGCTCACGCACATGATTAACCCCATGGCTCAGGTAACCTTCTTATCCCTCAGTAACATTGAAGCAATAGCCCCAAAGTAACTGTGAACACCAGCTTAAGGGAAATGCATTTTACAAGGATCTAACAGGCCAGATTCATGAATTTAAGAGATAAGCACATTTTCCTGGTCTGAGAAGACTGAACTCTCTAAACTGATAGACTTATGTCTGCTGTTGTAAGATCATGCTATTCCTCAAATAGGTACACCAACATGATTTTCTGGGCGATTTTGTGGGAGAATTAGCATCCGCTATATCACTCTTTGTTTATGACCAGCAATGTGTTTACAATCAGTTAGTGATTGCAAACAGTATATATTATGTATCACCTAGAAGCCCAATGTCGTACTTTATTTTCATCAGGATATTTTGTTGCTTTATTTCATTTGATTGATATGTTTAAGGGTTTAACAAAATAGTATTTCAGTTACATTAGTCGTGTTGTACTATTTCTTAGTTCACATTTCAAAACATATCTTTTGATCTACAGAGAGAGTCAGAAAGGCTTTGAAGTCCACCATTCTGGGGATGTCCGGGTGGCCAACTTTCTGTTACATACCAAGATCCAAGTGTCTCTTTTATTTAGTAAAACCTGCACCTTCATCATTAATATTGGTAGAATGCCTCTATAACTGCAAGCATTGTGGAACATGTCTACAAGACATGTGCTCCCTGACAATTACTCAATAATGCACTTATGAAAAAAAACAAGAATATGTGTGTTGGACCTGGACATGCTCTCCGGGGTCACCCCATATTTTTGCCTCCCTTTGTTGAACCCATTTTTGTTGGCCGCTAGGACTCTGTGCGCATGATCACTGCTAACCAGTGGTAAAGTGCTTGTGCTTTCTCCCTTAAACATGGCAAAATTGGCCTATACCTAATCAGTACACTTAATTTACTTACAAGTCCCTCAGATACAGTACTACATGTAGCTAGGGTTTGTAAATTAAATGCTACAAGTTAACTGCAGCACCAATTGTGCCAATCACTAAAGCAGCACTGCAACACGTCTGAGGCCTGCCACTACAGCCTGTATGGTAGTTTAAAACTGCCATTTTGTCCATGCAAGAAAAACCTTTTACCAGGTCAAGCCCTGTCTCTTTACTACTCATAAGTCACTTCTAAGGTAGGCCACAAAATCTCACAGAGCAGGGCGCATGGTGTTTAAAAATTAGGATATATGTACTTAAGTTTTACATGTACCGACAGTGAAAATCTCCCAAAAGCATTTTTCACTGCGGCAAGTTTTGAAAATCATCTACAAGAAGCATCCTACTATCAGTTGACAAACTACCATTACTATTGCTCTATTAAAAGTTCAATTGTGCCCTTTGTGTACCTCAAAAAGTTTACACCTTCTTTTTTCTACTTTCTTGGATGTTAGACTTCATTTTATTTTTAGAATACTAAACAAAGAGGTTACACAGATGTGCTTCTTCCCCAGAGTCCATCACCACAGGAAATGACATTACAACAGTCCCAGCATCCATCAATATACGAAGTGACACCACTTCCTGCCTGCTGCCTACTTCAATCTATTCCGTTGGCTTTTCTACTACTTGGACATCCCCAAATAATGGGAGACACAAACAAAGGCATTTACTGTCTGAAATAGTTGGACTAGGTAGGGCCCTGCCCCAGAATTTCTGCTCCACTACAACCTAAAGTTGATTTTTTGCTGTAGGAGGCTGGTTCTCTATGTAGTTTGGAAACCTGGGCCCACTGTGCTTTCCGGGCAGCCACACTTTGGATTACAGAGGTATACACTAGACCATCTAATGCTCTAATTTTTATGGTAGCTTGGTTGAGCACTTAGACAAATCTTGGAGAAGTACAAAGCATTTGTTGTACTCATCGTATAAATAAATGAAGACACGCACACAAAGGAATAACGCAAGACCAATTTACAAAAAATACTTCAGATTGTTATAAAATGTTTAAGGTCAAGATCAAAATTGGGTAATTATGATTTTGCAAAGTTTAGCAAAAATAGTCTTTTTGTGTGTAATTACACACAATAGGAATCAATGGGAGAAAACTTAAAAATGCATCTAAAATCAGGCACTGGGTTTGCCAGTGTCTCCTTTTGTGCTTAGGTCAAAGCCTTCGAGAAGTCTTGTGGGACAGCTGGAGGAGTTTTGATGGTTCCTGGTTCTGGTGGGAAGAGCAGCTAAAAAGTCTCTGGAGCTGGTGCAGGACCACTGCAGGGAACCACTTGGAAAAGCAATGCACAGGTTGACTTCTAGGTGCTGTGGGTCTCCTTGAAGTGCAGAGGAGGCAAGAGGTGGGGGACCCTTAGAGCACAGCTGGTTCTCCAGTGCAGGGTTCAGGGAGACCGGGTGCAGAGCAGAAAGAAGAGCCAAGAGCTGTGAGCAAAGGTACCCTTGGGAGCAGGAGATAGGTCACTTTGAGGGTCACTTACAGGTCAGCTGGGCCTCTCTGGTGGGTGTCTATAGTTCCTTGACTGGGGCTTCCGCCTGGCCCTTTTGGAGTCCAGAGTGGACTTTCCTTCCTGGTGTCTGACATTGAGTGACCAGTACCTGGGGCTAATGCATGGTTCAGCCACTGGAGATCGCAGTGCCACCAAACTTGGCACACTTGCAGGATTTGTCCGCACAGTCTGTTGGATGAATTTTGGTTTGGTTGTGGTGTCCGGTTCCTTGGTCAGTAGCTGGTGAGTGAACTGACCTTCACTGGTCTTTTGATCTTGTTTGCAGGAAAGTGATGACTTCACTCTGGAGGAAGGTCTTTTGTGAGTTTTAGAAGAGTGGAGGTCCTCTGGGGATTTTTAGAGTCTGTCTGGTGTTCGAGCAACCCCTCAGCAGTGATTGCTGAGTCCTGGGTGCAGCAGGCAGGATTTGACACCTTTTTCTTGATATAGCAAGACTTCAGTTCTCGAGCTTTGGGTCTTCTTTGTTGCTGGTTTTCTTGGGTCCTTGGAATCTGAATCTCTGGTCTAGGGGTGCCCACTAAATACTGTATTTATTGGGCATTTAGGGGAGTACCTAGTAATGGCCAAATGGTCTTCTATCTTAGGATGGCTACACCCACCATGTGACCACTTCCCGTTAGCAGAGGTCACTTCCCTATCCCTGAATGGCTATTTTCCTACCATTGTTCCCATCAACAGAGGGGGTTTGCAATGGGGGTGGCCATCTGTTGTTAGAAGCAGGCCTGGGGGTCAAGTTTCAAAGGTGGTAAGCCCTTTGAAGCTCGCTTGCAGGGAAGTGGGCATTCCTGAGGAGGGAGGTGTGACACCTCCACCCAGGAAGTGCTTTGTTATGGGATCCAGAGAGCAGAAGCTATCACCTTAGGGTTCCAGAATCTTGTCTGGTGGTGGCAGACTGGTTGTGACTGGCCAGCACCCATGCCAATGTTAGTTAGCTTTGAAAGGGTCACCTCTTAGGTGGCCCCTGAGTACATTTTGCCATCAATCCAATACTGGTACCAGACTGATTTATCATTCTGAAGTGTTTGATACCAAACAATCCAGGGTTCAGAGTAGTCATCATGTAGCTTCTTTCCACTGGCTATAACATTCAGCCAGATAACAGGCTGAACCATGCTCAAAAGGCATGAAGAGAGCTTCTGTAATACATAATTCCTCCTGGTTCTTGTGCCAGGGGAAACCAAGCACCACAAAACTCTTCAAATGCCACTTGCCATTATCTACAACTAAATCCTCCAGTCCTCATAGAAAGAACAAGCTCTTTGTAAATTAATTGTATGACCTCTTCACCATTTCATCCATCGTACATGACCATACCACCAACTTGCCAACCAATTTTGCATTTAAAAAAACGGAGACTCTAAAGCATCAACAGATTCCATTATGGTGGCTCGCTACTCCTAATAATTCGGGCAGGTATCTCATCAGAGAAGCCCTTTGGAACTCAACATCAGCATATTATACTGGTCCTACAATGAGGGTGGTTACTTAGAAAATCCACTTGCAGCAGTTCACTCATAACTGAATATTTGAAGAAGCATTTACAAATCTGCAGTTGTGCAGCTCGTGGATTTTTAGTACAGACAGAAGCCTCTGGCACAGATTACATGTTTCATAATTGATCCTCAAGCTAGCTTTTGTGCTTTGCTGTGAAGAGCTAATATCAATTTATTTTCAGAGAAAAATCACTCTTAAAGAAGAAATGCAATTCAAAATAAGCTCTCTTTGCCTTGATTTTAATCCATTACATTTTCACACACTACTTTTTTCTTCACCATTGGAACACAGAGATATTCCGCAACACAATTAGCCCAGGCTTTTTGAAGTGCACACAGCCTGTGGGTAGCACCACTTCCAGTGTAATGTAAATCTTGCAACCAAGATTAAAGATGTTCATAGAGCCTGTCAATCACACAAAAAAATAACTTTCAAGTCTGCTTAGTCCAACAGAAAATGATAGAACCGTCATTCCGCCCAACATTCAATGGTTTAATTATTAAATGAAAATGCTACCTATTTACATTTCTATTGTATTATTGTACATTTCCGGATTTTGTGATTAATTTAAACGTGCCACACAAAACAGCATATAATAGTGACAACACATCACTCTTCTTAGTATATACAGTGATAAACATAATGTTGATGAAGATGTGCGTGCATTATTAACACTGCCTAAATTGTAACAGTAGCGCCCACTAAAGCAGATCTGCAGCACAAAACTGTGGTGGCTGCAATATTTGCAGCTGCTTGGGATATACCCCATTTGAAAACATTATCCTCTGCCCCTATTATTAATGTGTTTGCTTACTTTAAACCTTATATCTGCATCACACCAGCTATAAGTGGGCATTTTCAAACGCATACATTTATTTTCTTACTCTTGTGACATTTGAACAAGGCAGATGGTAAATCCATATAGTAAATGTCTTCAACAATTTAGACAGAAACGATGTATTCTCAACCAGGAATGTTTCGAGACCCGTGTATTTTAACAATCCACTTGCACTGTTATATTACCAAGTCACCTCTGTACTAATACGTCAATATAATTAGGCCTGGGCAGAGTTTGCGAAGTTCTGCTATGCAGAACTCCGTGAAGTGCAGAAAAAACTCTGCCACGATACGCGGAGTTCCGTGTTCGGCGGAGTGCAGTAAGTCGTAATGCTCACGCTGATTTTAAGGCCGGGAGTTTGTCCCGCCCTGTGAAATCAGAGCGAGCGGTGCAATGCGCAACGCAAGAGAGCACTACTTTTTTTTTGCCACTCGAGTAGATGTTCTAGTCGAACGGCTGCTTTCTCGACGTGAGCAACGCGAGCAATCTGCAGTTGTTGAGCACAAGCGAGAGGAAAAACTCTGCGCAACTCCACCGAGTTTTAGGAACTCCGCGCTCTCTGCCAGCAGAGCAGAACTTATTGCCCAACCCTACATATAAAGTTTCATACACATCCCGGTATCTCACGATCTTTTTTCTGGACATTGGAAGATGATGGTAACAAAATAGTAAATGCTTCAAAAATTAAAACAAGAAAATAAATGTATTTTATATGTCTGTGTCATCTGAAATAGTCAAGTCGAGTTGTAAATTTTTCATTACTAGAGATTCTGACCAATCACAAGCATTTTCAACTCGGAGCACTGTTTCATTCATCAAGTCAATAGATTGGATAAGGACATCAATCTGGAGCTCTTCTTGCTCTGGAGAATTATTTCACTCCTCCAAACACACCACTGGGTGGAGCTGGGGGAATCCTTCTAGACGTTTGTAGCACTCTTTGCTTTGGGCTCCCTAGAAATCCTATTGACATGCTCCAAAGACTCCAAAGACTCCAAAGACTCCAAAGACTCAAGAATCAAGCAGCCTGGATGTGTCTAAACCTTAGTCAGCCCAGCTATATAGCGCCAGCTTTATACGCACTGACCTGGCCTGGCTTCTAGTTGATGCTGGGATAAAGTTTAGGTTCCTTTGTGCCATTCACTATGGTTAAGGGTAGAGGCCTCGGAGACCTGTGGAGAATCGAAAACCATTACATGCTCAAAAGGCACTTGAGGTGAGCAACAGCAACTTCTAACTCTCAATGAGTCTTCAGATAGATTTAACAAAGAGGCATCCAGGGACCCAGATTGTGGATTTTATGGAACTCAGGTCTTCCAGAGGAGCCAACCTGCAACCTTTTCAAGAAGTCATGAAAATAACTATCCATATTATCCATATACACATTTGATTAATTTCACACTTCTATTGACAATGACCAAGGAATATTGAACGAGCACCCTCAATCCACTAAAGAATACAGAAGCATTATTGCATATCACACTTAGAGATCTAAATGAGATGAAAAGAGGCATGTGGTGCTTTAAAAACTCTAAATAAGCAATAAAAACAATTACATTTCCTATACCATTCATTAGCGTCACATGTAGTTTTCTATTTCAGTTTGTCCACACACACAAAGCTTCCATTCCATTCATTCATTCTATTCTTAAGAGCTCGTGTGATCCTTTTAGTACTCACCCACCTAATCCTTTATCCCTTTCTAAATACACAAATATAGTTTTTGTGATATCCCAAGGGTGGAAGATCAATGGATAGGCCATCAGACCCTATGTTCAGCCTTGAGCTGGCTGTGAGTATAAGACCTCGTACAACACAATTGGTCCGATATCCCTGGAGGCTGTCTAGATAGACACAGTGAAAGAAACATGTTTTTAATGCATTCAATTAGTGTTTTCAATGCATGTCTTTCATTTAATACCTAAACCAAAAAAGATTTCTAACGTGTGCATGGTGAATAAAAGTGTTCTGGGCTAAGAACACTTGGTATTTCTAAGCACAAAAAATCCTCATTTCAGAATCCGATTCTGGCATTGCCCAGGAGAGACTTTCTTATCACTAATTGATTGCCTACTAATGCTGCTCTAATTTATACCCCCAAAGCTTATCATCTGGATGTGACAGTGACAGAGAGATTTATTAGGCAAGCAAAGCAGAATGGATCCTTTCAGGAGAGCGGAGGAGTGTTGTGAGATAGCGTCGTTTACCTGATTCCCTGCTCCTCCTATTCTTAATATTCTAAGCATGCGCTCCGAAGCGATTAGTCAAATTCCCAACTTTGTCAACGGCACTAATGCTGATACTTAACCAATTTGTGGGAAATAAAAAATGCAAATTTGGAAAAATTACATGCAGTGCATCATCATGACAAGTTTAAAAAGAGCAACAATCAATTACCTAGATCCAAAAGGGAGCATGCACCTTGTCTTGGCCAAACTGAGCTACTTCTTTTAATATCAGGTGCAGTGTTCATCTATCCTCTGTGCCCAGTATTTAACAAATAATTGAACCATGGAAGGGGAATAATGCTTCCGCTTTTATATCACTGTCAATTGTAAATCAGGTGTGGGAATACTTTTTCTCACAACGTTGAGTGTGTAGCTGTGCTAATCCTTGAGCCAAAAAATTAATTGAATGACACAATTTTGAAAATGTATTGAGAGTTCTGAAGAGAAGTGAATGAACTATTTCATGACTTCAGAGATTTCCACACTGCATAGATGCATTATTTCTCTGTAGCAGCAAATCGTGTATTCTTCTGTAAGAGACAATTCTGCAGCTTGAGCAGATGAATGGTCTGAAGATCTTATTGCTCTGAAATCAGCTCCTTGTCCTGTATTTGACCGGGGTCTTTTCACATGTTCCGCATAGCCAGTCCAGTCATTGGCCTGTGCAGTTAGATGAACTATTAAACTTATTGGGCCTAATTTACATGTTGTCAGAGAGGGAACTCTGTCTAAATGGTGATAGACTTCCCTCCCCGTGAACATAATGGTCCACTCACCCGAATTAGACCAAACGTTTGACAACAGCGGAGACCCCTCTGTCTCCATTGTGGTCAAGCCCCTTTGTTGACCCGATTAAGTAAGGATCATCTGAAGTGCGGCTACATTTTCACCCATATCTAATTTAGATGGCTGACATACAGCCAATTTTCAATGCATATCAACCCCTTAGAATAATCTGGGAGTAGGGGGAATGAAAAGTGCTTAAAGTCCCCCTGAACATTGGAGCAACATCACATGGTGTGGGGGCCTTTCTTATTTTCAAAAAGGAAAAAAAAGAAAATCCAGCTGTGGGATTTTATTTATGAAAATAAAATAAAGTTTTAAGTTTGATGGATGACTCTGTCATGTTGACGTAACCGTCTGTGAAACTTGCATTGTAATTCCAGGAGTCACAATGATGGCAGTCAATTCCTCAAAAAGCAAGAGGTGTCCACAGGGGCAGCGGATATCTCTAAATACAGTAGATGAGGAACCCATGGCATGGCATGCGTGAGGTACTCCGCCATGGTGACAGTAATTACTCATTCTACTAAAATATAAATCATCGCCTTTGTCTGATGCTGCAACCTGCAACCATGGCTAAAACATTTCACTAGGGCAGAATATCATATTCCTAAAAATTGAAACCAAAATTGAGACATAATTGATTACAGGAAACCAAAAATATAAAACCTCACCTTTTTTGTTGAGTAAAACACAACTTCACCTTTTTGGCAGAGAAAAAAAATCAAACTCATTTATGTTAAACCCCACTTACAGTAGAGAATGTGAATACGTATGTAATCAAGTGTTGATTGTTCCAGTTGGCGAGTCCAAGATACAGTGGATCGTGGATTCTTTTGTAGGATCCACTGGACCCATGATATACATCCAAGTCAGTGTTTTCCCTTGTATTGCTATCATGCTCGAGATCGGATCTGCTAGATGCGTTTGGGATACAGTGCTTTGGATATAGACTAGAGGCCATGTGCTCTGACTTAAGAGAATATCTAGTGTTTTGACATCCATGGAGTTTGCCTTCTGGACGGAACCTCTCTTTCTGGAAATATTTTAATTAGTTGTGGACATTTTATCGGTGAAGAGGGTGGGTGACCCTTTGGTCACATTGCACCAAAACTTATGTCAGCACTTTAGGCAACTGTGAAGAGTTTAGAAAGAGCTGGACAGTGCATTTGAAGCAACAGATGTCTACAATCTACATAATCAAAGTATATCAAAGGAGGAAACAATACAAGAGTCTCCAGAAGAACTGTTTGATTGAGAGAAGCTCTTAGGTTATCATAAGATATTGTATTATAAATGATTGACCTTATGTATAAAAAACATTCTGTATACAGCACTGATATGAAATAGAATATCGGTGCACATTTGTACTGTTTCAGTTATTTGCCTATGCCATTTATGTTTTATTCCTGTATGAATATGTGTGGTATATATGAGTATGAATGCTGAGAAGGGAGAGTTTTCCAGTTGGTTTTGAGAGGATCTGTCTCTAATTATATATATATGTGTTGTATATTTACGTTTTATCATTATAAATAAACAGTATTTTTACATAATATAAACATTGATATTTTTTAACATTGAGTCACACTCTCTGACATTTTTGTAAAGCATCAGAATATGATTGGGGCAGTCAGGCTTTGAAGAGTGCATGCCTCCGCCCACCTATGATCAGTGCTGGGATACTGCTATGTAGTGCAATAGCAGCTCTCGGAAATAAGTTGTATTCCTAGATATCTGAGCAACTGGAAGGAGCAAGTGGAAAGAGGGTAGGAGCTTGTTACGAGAGGTGGAGACCAGAAGCAGGTTTAGTCAAGAATTAAGTGACATTTTAGGTACTCCCTAAGCCGGTACACAAGTTATACATAACTTTACTACAGTAGAACCTTCTTTGTCCAAAAGACAAGACCAACTTCTTAGATTCAGCATCCCAAGAATTTGCATCTTCTTTAAAGTTTTGTTTTACATACATCTGGCTTAAATAAGCATTAGGAAATTATAGCGCTCCAAATAAAAGCAAATTATATACACCAACTGTTATAAGCACGCTGCATGAGTAATGTTGTGGATCTGAAAACAACTTTTATTAGCCCACCTTTTGTACATAGCCACTTTTTGTACATAGGCAAATCCGTATGTTTACATATGTTATTATTGCAGTAGAAGTTATTTTAAAACAACCATTTCAACATAATTGTCAATTTTGCCAATGGTACACTACCAACCCTCCTTAGGAACCTAAGATGAATAGACTGGCCGGGAGCTCACCTCGGAATGTTGGTTGTGGAGTGGTCGGTGAGCGGCAGATGGCATGTGGGGAGTTCGGCGGAAAAAAAATGATTTGATCCCACTTAGTGTTGCTAGTGTCATTTACTACAACACTTAATTGGCGACGAGGGTGGGATAACTGCGCAGGGGACAGTTGAACTCCTCGCCCCTGTTTCTTTGCGCCATTGTGTGAGGTTCTGAGTTGCGTTGTGGGTCTTTCACCACCACAGAGCCGATGTAGGAGTTCGTTTGTCCCTGGAGACTAGTGCTATAAAAAGGCACTGCTCTCTAGTCAGTACATGTCTACGGGTACAAGATTCTGACCGGAGTTTCCTCTTAATCCAACGGATGTGAAGTCAGAGGCAGAGTGATGGGAATCCAGTCAGTACCTGTCTATGGGTACAAGATTCTGACCGGAGTTTCCTCTTAATCCAACGGACGTGAAATCAGAGGCCGAGTGACGGGTGCCGGCGAGCCAAGTCGGGGAGGAGTTAAGAGGCAGAGCAACATGGCGTGTGGGAAGAGCATATTTCCACAACGCCAGCGACGCAAACAGCGTGAGGCCATTTCCTTTGTTTTGTTTCAGGGCACTATGCGGAGTGCCGAGTGACTGCTGCGTCATCGAGCAGCGCTTAAGCTGCGTGTACATCGAGGAATCTGAAGAAATTCCTTGAGGATTTAAAGTTGAGTTTTCCTCGCATGCAAGCTTGTACGTATAAAAACTTTTTAAATCCAAGTAAATACGATCGTTATTGAGGAATTCAGTCTAGGAATCCATAATTTTTGTTGACTGCAATGTAGGGAACCGTTATTGCTGGCCATAATAGTTTTTGTAACTTTCTTGATCTACTGTCTGTACAAGTAAATAGTGAAACATAGCTGCTGCTAGTATGTCCCAACCTCCTCTGTTTCTGAATGAGGTAGGGGAACCTAGCCTACTATGGAAAGACTGGGTTAAGTTATTTGAGTCGTACCTGGTAGCCATAGGAGGGGAACATTTTTCACCACTGAGGAAACAGCACATCCTTCTTCATAACTTGGGCATACAAAGACGGAACATTTATGACAATTTAACATTACCTGAGGAAGTGGAGGAGGAGGGAGATGAGCTAGATGAATATGAAAAAGCTCTCAAGAAACTGGAATGTCACTTTGGTTTAAGAGTTAACGTTGTACTGAAAAGACACAAGTTTTTTAGCAGAACGCAAGGCAAGGATGAAAAGGTTTCAAGCTACATTGCTACCCTGAAACGCTTAGCTACAACCTGTGATTTTGGAAATCTTGAGGATTCTTTAATTAGAGATTAATTGGTAAGATGCACCAACACTATTAAAGTACAGGAAAAACTATTAGTTCTAAACCCCACTTTAAAAGAGGCTATTGAAGTTGCCAAGAGTATTGAGCACACTACAGAGTGTATGAAATTGATTAAAAAAAAATCCATAGAAGAAGAACTAAGGGAGGTTAAAGTTAGTTCTAGGCAGGAGAGTAGAGAACCAACGGTTGACGAAGAAGCCAGGGTCCATGAGGTTTTGCACAAAACAAATATACTCCTGAGGGCATGAAAAGTAAGTGCTATAGATGTGGTAATAGCAGACATCTAGCCAACACCCTGACCTGCCCCGCTCGAAGTTGTATATGCCGGAAATGTAGTGCCAGGGGACATTACGCTAGAGTATGTAATAGTGACAAGATTGGATACAATGAAAGGAGAGTAGTGCATAGAATAGAGGATTCCCAAGATCTCCAGGGAAAATTTGTGCTACAAGTGAAAGGAGGCAATGAGACCAAGAGTAAAAATGTGGCATATCCCTCCTGTGATATTGCTCTGGATGGTGAATGTGTAGGGGTATTTGCAGACTCATGTTCCCCGTTCACCTTTATAAATATTAGCGTTTATGAAAGCAAATTTAAGAAGAAAGGATATGTACTACAACCAGTGGACATTTTTCCAGGGGGGTATAATAATGATCCCATACCATTGAAGGGGATGTTAAGCATGCATATAACATTTAAGGGCAGACAAACCACGGCAAAGTGCATTTTAACAGCAGGGGATCCAATCCGTTAGGCTGGGAACATCAACGAGAACTGGGCATACGTCTAGACCATAACATGGAGGAACCAGTACTACTAGTGGAAGCG
Organism: Pleurodeles waltl; assembly: GCF_031143425.1. Lineage (NCBI taxonomy): Eukaryota > Metazoa > Chordata > Amphibia > Caudata > Salamandridae > Pleurodeles > Pleurodeles waltl. Next base: position 498,236,063 of record NC_090445.1, read on the forward strand.
TTAGGTAGTGAATATACAATATGTAAAGAGTATCCCGAAGTTTTCAAAGATAAATTGGGTCGATTAAAAAACTACCAACATAAAATTGTCATGAAGGAAGGGGCAATCCCAGTTGCTCACAAAGTAAGACCTGTGCCACTCCTTATGCAGGAACCTTTGAGACAGGAACTAAACAATTTGGTACTGTTGGGGGTCATAGAACCTATTGAGAGCTCCTTATGGTTGGCACCCATTGTTATAGCCAGGAAATCTGGGGGTAAGGGCATACGCGTGTGTGTTGACTTAAGAGACTTGAACGCCAGTATTTGGGTAGAGAGGTTTCCTTTGCCCAGGATCAATGAAATGTTAAGCACCATGGGCCCAGACAGATTTTTTAGCGTTATAGACCTATCCTCGGCCTACCACCAAGTTGAGCTACACCCTCCTTCACGTTCTCTCACCTCCTTTATCATGCCGTTTGAAGCTTTCAAATATTGCAGAATGCCGTTTGGTCGGGCATCTGCGGCGGCGGTTTTTCAACGTATCATGCAAAACATCTTGCAAGGCATTGTTCGTGTATTGTGCTTCCAGGATGATGTGTTGATCTATGGTGCGAGCAAAGATTAACATGAAGATACCTTAAGGGACGTATTCAAGGCTTTGAGACAGGCTGGTATGACAATTAAAAGAGAGAAGTGTCAGATTTGCATAGAATCGGTAGAATACCTAGGACACAAGATCACGAAAGAAGGCGTCCAACCCGAACATGATTTGGTAGAGGCTGTGAAGGAAGCGCTAGCACCCACTAGTAAACAGGAACAAAAATAATTTTGGGGTTTGGCCGAATACATGGCAAAGTTTGTACAGAATTTTGCCATTGTCACAGCTCCCATGAGGGTACATTTAAAAAAAGATGTCCCGTTTGTCTGGAATGCAGAGTGCCAATCGGCATTCAATATTGTAAAGGAAGCCATTGTCAAATCCCCACAATTAGGAAATTTTGATTCTAAACTAAAAACGTGGGTGACCACAGATGCTAGTGGCCAGGGGTTGGGAGCAACATTGTCTCAAAGTGTCAACGGACAAGAAAGAATTGTAGCTTTTGCATCCAGATCATTAAATGAGGCAGAAGGGAACTACTCCACTATTAAAAGGGAAACCATAGCATGTTTTTGGGGCATAACACATTTTAAATTATTTTTATGGGGTTTACCTTTCACAATCAGGACTGATCATAAACCCCTTGCCAACATATTCACTACCCAAGGCAGAGAATGCGCCACTCCATGCATTGCCAAGTGGATGACGGGCCTTGAGGGTTACAATTTTGACGTGATATATGTCCCAGGTAACAAGAATACTATAGCCGATTACTTGTCCAGGTCAACTAGGAGTGGCCCCATAGATATGGATGTGCAGGATTGTAGATTGGAATTACAGACATCTGAACCAGTGTTATTAGTGGAACTAGCGAGTCTTACTAAGGAAGAATGGGTGGAAGAGACCAGGAATGACCGGATATTACAATCACTCCAGGAAAAAATCATCAAAGGTTGGCCAAATAAACTAAAAGACGTAGAAGAAGATCTGAAGGGATACTGGGACATCAGGTCAGAACTCCACATTTCTGATGAGCTGATCATGAGAGGTGAGAGAGTTGTACCCCCTAGTAAGTTATGGGATAAAATAGTGAAGCTAGCGCACAAAGGACATTTAGGACGGAGCCTTACAAAGAACAAATTACGAGCCACGTATTGGTTTCCAAAGATGGATTGGTTTGTAGAATTTGCAGTAAGAGATTGTATTGCGTGTGCCATGAGTGACAAGACTAAGTTGACGTGCAAAACCCCGTTGTCACCTATGAGTGTCCCTGCAAAACCCTGGGATAAGTTAGGACTAGACATATTAGGACCTGTATATCATCTGGGTGGCAGAGGACATTATATTTTTGTGATAATTGATTATCATTCACACTGGACAATGTTCAAAATCGTGAACCAAATAACAACAATGGATGCTGTTAACTTTTGTTCAGAAGCATTCATGAGGGAAGGGGTTCCCAGTACACTTGTCACTGACAATGGGGTGCAGTTCACTTCAGAGGTCATGAAGGAATTTCTCAAGAATTGGGGCGTTCACCATTTCAGAACTGCTTTGTATAACCCCCGGGCTAATGGTTTAGTCGAGAGAATGAACAGAATGTTTAAAGAGTGCATTCAAAGGGCAAGGGTTTCAGGCATGTCAGTGGAATCAGCACTTAACCAAATTTTATGGTCGTACCACACCACTCCTATTGCAGTTACGGGGCTATCACCATTCAAGTCCTTAAAAGGACGACAACTGGGAACCAAGCTGAACCCTAATTGGTTGAAAGGAGGGGAGCAGGTGTGTGAGCAAAGGGAAGCGTTTGTTGAATGTATCCGACAAAAACAGGAAAAATACAGGAGATGGTACAATAAACAAAAATGGCACCAAGGACAGACTGTGGCATGTTGGCCAGTGGGTCAGAGTCAAACTTCCATTTAACAGACAGAATAGTTGCAGCAAATTTTCCAATCCATTTAGGATTAGAGAGGTTCACGAGAATGTTGTCAGATTAGAGGATGGTAAAATCTGGAGTATGGACCGTATTGTATGTCACCCAGAAACGAAGAACGAGTTGGGAGAAAATTCAGGAGTGAGAAGTAATGACTCCAGTCCTACAGACGTACGGGACAGGAGCAGCAACACCCGAACCAGGAAAAGCCCAGCATGGCACAAAGACTTTGTTTTCCCACATTAAGGAGGGGAGATATGTTTTAAGCACACTGCATGAGAAATGTTGTGGATCTGAAAACAACTTTTATTAGCCCACCTTTTGTACATAGCCACTTTTTGTACATAGGCAAATCCTTATGTTTACATATGTTATTATTGCAGTAGAAGTTATTTTAAAACAACCATTTCAACCTAGTTGTCAATTTTGCCAGTGGTACACTCCCTACCCTCCTTTGAACCCTGAGATGAATGGACTGGCCGGGAGCTCACCTTGGAATGTTGGTTGTGGAGTGGTCGGTGAACGGCAGATGGCATGTGAGGAGTTCAGCAGAATAAAAGCGATTTGATCCCACTAAGTGTTGCTAGTGTAATTTACTACAAGGCTTAAATAAGCATTAGGAAATTATAGTGCTCCAAATAAAAGCAAATTATATACACCAACATAAATCATATCAACAGTAGCATGGTTCATGCAAGCATTCAGCTGCTGGGCACCACATAAAGTTCCCTGCTTGGTAAACGCATGGAGGGGGCACAGAATAACTATTGTATAGTAAAGTGTTAAGTCATCATTAAGGAGAAATTAGCTGATTTAGGATAAAATGAGAACTAAGTATGAGAATATTGTCTACATATTATAATGTAATAATCCTATTCAGAGTTAATGTAGCACAAAGATGTGTCTTAGCACTTATAGCTGTATTGAAAGGGATGCTTTGCAAGCTGGGATACTCAATGAATACATCAAGCTCACGGGTCAACCTCACTAATGTACTACAATTTGAAATGTGCAGTATTGTAGATTGACTATATCATGGGTACTGCATGGAACACAATATTTCATTAGACAGTTGCACAGTCCAGAGTTTCAATGATCCATAGACCCGAGAATTAATACTTCTGTGAGCACAGTAATGAGATATGTTATCCACCGCGTATTAATAAAAAGTTACATAAGTATAGCATAATCCCTAGGATGGCAGTCATACACTGAAAAATTTAGGAAGGTTCATTTCACAAAATGCGTGGTTATCAAGAGAAGGTGGCTTTATTCTTCACTTGGAGTCGGAGGGGCTTCATCACACTCAATACATATCAGTCTTGGTATGAGGCTTAAACATGAGAACAGAAATTGGACACAAAAGGCTGATTGGTAATATTCACATTAATCCCAAATTCATTTTATAGGCTGTGGTAAGCCTCTAATGATCATGCATAAAATAAAACTAGTGCAGCGGAATGTTGCTCGGCTCGGGGAACATTTAGGGGGTTATTCTAACTTTGGAGGAGGTGTTAATCCGTCCCAAAAGTGACGGAAAAGTGACGGATTTACCATCAGACGTATTACGAGTCCATTATATCCTATGGAACTCGTAATACGGCTGGTGGTATATCCGTCACTTTACCGTCACTTTTGGGACGGATTAACACTCCTCCAAAGTTAGAATAACCCCCTTAATGTGCCCACTTCATCACGGATGCCATTCTGGCAGAGTCGATTAGTGACAACTGAAGTCGTGTGCTTTTACATTTTTGTCAACTATTTAACAATTTAGTACTTTAATACTGCCAAATGTTTAAGGTCATTCGTTAGGCGATATTACAAATTGAAATATATTGGAAACCCCAATGCTAAATGCAGAAACTTTCTTTTCAACAACAAAGAACTAATGGGGAGCTGTCCAAATGATACATCTGTACAATCTGCAGGTATTTAGAATTAGTGTGCTGTACACCTTCAACCAATTAATGTTTCTCCTACCCTCAGAGACATGAGGATGTCTCTTCAGGTCAGTGATGAAGAAGAAGCAGGCATTGCTGACACCTAAAGCCTTTTAATTGATTTCTTCATGAATCCAATACAGAGTGAAGTCTTGAAAGGACTAGTGGCCCCAACTCTAGGGCTTTCTGATAAGGCAAGATCACACTATAAATGTCCCTAAATCGATAAAGAGGACCTAAAATATTCCTAGATTCTTTTGATAATTTGGGACTTCAATGTATGAGAGTGCTCTGATATGAAGACTTGTTTTATTGTGAATGACAGAATAGAAACTGTGCGACTGGTAAATATTTGGCTATTCCCAAATCACACCTGACCTTTACAGATGAATTAATAGTCAAATCGCATATGTGGGCTGCAGTGTGCAGTCGCACTACACACACAAGTGACTTTAAAAACATGACATCAGTGTTGAAGCCATGAACTGCTGTAGCTAAAATCTGCCACAAGTACATCAAAGTAACCCTCTCTGATGAGTGTACAAGCCTACTAACATTAGCGAAGGCACCTACCCATAGGGCCTGATTCTAACTTTGGAGGACGGTGTTAAACCGTCCCAAAAGTGGCGGATATACCACCTACCGTATTACGAGTCCATTATATCCTATGGAACTCGTAATACGGTAGGTGCTATATCCGCCACTTTTGGGACGGTTTAACACCGTCCTCCAAAGTTAGAATCAGGCCCTTAGTGTCTAAAACCCCAAAGGGCCTAGCTGCATAATGTGCAAAAGTTGTAAATGTCATGTACTGGGATTGGCATACTATACTCAAAGAGCTATCTCACTGCAGTATCCATTCTCCATTGTGAAGATCTACTCAATAATATAGGTTGCATGTTTCACACGTTAACCTAGGAAAGGGAGTGTGAAATTGTCCTCTCATCATTGCAATAGAGTATATATGTCGAAAACTATTTATCAATGAATTATAATTTCCTTCTCTACAATGACATTAATTAGGTTTCCTGCAAAAGTAAAAGTGTAAAGTGGCTAAAATTAGAGAATAAAGGACCTCTGGGAGCAGTTAACTTGCTAGCAGATCCCTCGCAGGAATGCAGAGGGCGGGTTACTAATGGACATCCACCTTTGGAATGCGAGGGGAGGAGAAGGAACAGATACACCAATTGGGTACCATAAAGGAGAGGCAGAAACTTGCAACATGGCATGTTTAAAGTAAGCAGGCCTCTGCTGTGAAGCTTGTCTTTAATGGGGGGGCTGATCCCAGCCAGGCTAACTCTAGTAAGTTGGTAAGTCACTTGCAGACAGAATCAGACTGCGTTTGTTTTCCAGATGTGGGAAGGGGCGTTCCCTCATTATAACATGCAAGTCCTTTATGGGGAATAAAGAACTTACATATTGGGATTTGAGTGTTGCCATTATGGAGAATCCTCAGAGAAGTGCCTTGCAGGATAGTTTCACCACGTCAGACAAAGTGCTGCACTGGTGGGTTAGCACTTATTTTAAGAACTTGTAAGGCATGGGTGTAGGCTCTCAACTAACCACTGCTAAAGTACTACTTCTTGGAGATCCCACCACCAACAACTCTGAAGATAACTGAACTTGGGGAGCTACCAAAAGGAAAAGGAAACACCTAATGCCTTTATTTGCCTGCAAAAGGAGTGAGGTGTGGACTACATTCCCTTAAACTTAACCTTTAGGGTATTTCTCACTTGTCAGAACGGCTGTTTCCCTATGGTCACTTGGATCTAGTAGACACGAATGGGAGAAGAACTAGGGGCCAGATGTAGCAAGGCATTAGCGCCTCGCAAACGGCGAAAAACGCCGTTTGCGAGGCGCTAATGCCCACCCGCGATGCAGAAACGCATTTTGCGAGTCGGAACCGACTCGCAAAATGCGTTTCCGACTCGCAAATAGGAAGGGGGGTTCCCTTCCTATTTGGGACTCACACCGCGATGTAAGTTGATTTGCGACCGCGAAAGCGGTCGCAAATCAACTCGCAGTTACCATCCACTTGAAGTGGATGGTAACTCATTCGCAAACGGGAAGGGGTCCCCATAGGACCCCTTCCCCTTTGTGAATGATCACAAAATTATTTTTTCAGAGCAGGCAGTGGTCCAATGGACCACTGCCTACTCTGAAAAAAAACGAAACAAAAGGTTTCGGGAATTTTTCTATGTGCAGCATGTTTTCCTTTAAGGAAAACGGGCTGCAGATAGAAAAAAAAAAACTGCTTTATTTAAAAGCAGTCACGGACATGGTGGTCTGCTGTCTCCAGCAGGCCACCATCCCCGTGAGTGCCCAGACTCGCTATGGGGTCGCAAACTGCGACCCACCTCATTAATATTAATGAGGTGGGTCTTTGCGACCCCATAGTGAGTCGCAGAAGGTGTCTGAGACACCTTTCTGCAGAGCAAATTGCGAGTTGCAATTTGCTGTCTACCTACATCTGGCCCTAGGTCACCAGTAGACTGGATTGTAGATGTACCCTTACTGAAGATGGCAGTCCATCTTGCTTCCAGCTGCTATGTATACCCTAGTACCATAGAAGGTTTAGGAGAGACCAGGAAGAACAACTTCAGCCACCCAGGTAAGTGGGAACTAGAAGAAACTTGAATTACAAACTAATTAGAAATTGGATGGAATAAGGAGGCTACTTAAGAAAGATGTGACCTTAGCAGGCAAGATTTCCTAGTTCAATCTGGTCTGAACTGTGGGGGGCAAGGGTTGCAATCTGTTCTGAACCTTGAGTGGCAAGGATTGGAGAGTTTGCAGCAATGCAAAATCCTTGTACATTTGTACAATAACCATCACCTATCACCACTCAAGTGTACTGGACATATATTTCATGAAGGATAATCAATTCCTGCACCTATTTATTTAGTTAATCAAAGTCTTGTAAAAGACAAGCATGTCAATCTCTGGCCACTTTGACAGCTCTCATACATCCGATGGTGCTGTTTAAGAACTGTGCTTTAAACTGAAGTAGCACTGGTTCAGGATAGCTTCTCAAAGGTATCTCATACCTGGACAGAATGATGTTTTTCAAAAGATTTCTACTCTCACTCATAACTGGTGGGGCAGTGCTCTTTTTAGAGGAGGAATGACCTCAATGAAAATATAGAAACTTCCATGAAAAAGTGAGTCTTCAAGACTTCGAGGCTGTTACACTGTGATCCCTTTCATCAAATCCATGCACATTCTTGTTGATTTTGATTTCTTTGCCATATTGCATTTCTTTCTTTGGTGCTCCACTTTACAGTATGCTGCACTAGCTCAAGAGAGAGAAGTTAAGAATCGTCTGAATTATAAACAAATTCAGAGCAGGACTATAAGAAATAAATGTTCTTGTGGACAGCTTTAAATGCATGTGTTTTTTCTAATGTTCAAAATTTCGGATCGTAGATCGAATAAATTCAGACTCAGTGTGAACTATATTGTTGAACATGGGTGTGAGTCTTAGAAATAACACTTACTAATAACAATCATAAAGGAATATGGTTGTGAGAGAATGCATCAGCATTATTTGTTGTAGTGGGAGAATGGAATCCTAAAATATTCCTATTTGCTTTCAAATTAAAATATTGACAGATAAGTGCATACAGAGAAATATAGATTTACGATTCTGAATTCCATATCTGTGTACCTTGAAGGTACGAATGTTGTCAAGGTACATATATGTGGATTTAGCTATAGAAAATCTATACATAGTTACTTTTTGATAATTTATCCCTCAATAGTCTGTCCACAAAGTTAGGGGCATATTTATACTCTGTTTGCGCCGGATTTGCGTCGTTTTTTTTTTACGCAAATCCGACGCAAAACTAACTCCATATTTATACTTTGGCGTTAGACCCGTCTAGCGCCAAAGATCTTGGAGTTTGCGTCATTTTTTTGCGTGGACACCTTCCTTGCGTTAATGATATGCAAGGTAGGCGTTCCCTTCTAAAAAATGACTCAGAGGCATGTGCGCCGTATTTATACTCCCGGGCAAAAATGACCCCCCCGGAGTGGGCGGGTCAAAAAAAATGACGTCCAGCCGGTTTTGCGTCATTTCTTAACGCCTGGTCAGGGCAGGCGTTAAGGGACCTGTGGGCTCGGAAGGAGCCCAGAGGTGCCCTCCCATGCCCCCAGGGACACCCCCTGCCACCCTTGCCCACCCCAGGAGGACACCCAAGGATGGAGGGACCCATCCCAGGGAACTTAAGGTAAGTTCAGGTAAGTATTATTATTTTTTTTTTTTGTGGCATAGGGGGGCCTGATTTGTGCCCCCTTACATGCCACTATGCCCAATGGCCATGCCCAGGGGACAGGAGTCCCCTGGGCATGGCCATTGGGCAAAGGGGCATGACTCCTGTCTTTGCTAAGACAGGAGTCATGTCAATGGAGGGTGGGAGTAAAAAAAAAGGCGCTAATCGGGTTGAGGCAGATTTTTTGCCTCAGACCGACTTGCCCCATTCTTTGACGCCCAAGCTCCATTTTCCCCTACGCCGGCGCTGCCTGGTGTGGGTCATTTCTTTTGACGCACACCAGTCACCTGCGCCGGCTAACGTCATTCCATAAATAAGGCGCCCGCATGGCGCTTTGGAATGGCGTTAGCCGGCGTAACATTTTTTGACGCACAACTGCGTTGGCGCAGTTGTGCGCCAAAAAGTATAAATACGGCCCTTAGTGTCCTGCGATATTCTGTAGTTGCTATTCAGGATTCACACCAGACAAACTAAGTGGCTGTAACAAGAAATTATGTCAATCAAAGGTGCTGAGGATGATAAGGCAGAAGTGAGACATCAGAATGAATATGTGCTGCAGAACCTAGACCACAATTTAAAACAGACATAGGTGGTCTGTGACGCATGGGACACAGCAGAAGTAGAACTGAGCTACATCCATTCCCCAGCTACATCATCGATGCCCACTTATAGAAAACACAAAGGGTGAAGTGGACCCATTCTCTGCATGCAGAGATCTCATGTGCCTTCAGAATGTATATCATTGCATTTTGTTACCCCATCTGTTTTTTGTCCCTATTAGACGTCTAAACTTGGTTTTAGAGTGTCCTGCAAATCTACTCATATCATACACAGTTGCACTTTTTTATGTCTACTAATTCACTTCTTTTATGATATCTGAAAGGGTTGGTTATTTTCACTCCGCTACTTCAACGTTTATCTTTGACCACTGTTGCTTGTGAGCTTCCATTTTCAGATTATTAGCCATTCAAGAACTAATTATACACATCAATTTGACCACTTGACAAAACTTCCTGACTGCTGCTTGCAAACAATAAAAATGAATATAGAACACAGATGCTTCCAACTTAAATAGTAGATGTTGCCAATGAGAGCTTCTAAGACGTCTCTATGCACATCAATCTTTCTACTTTGCTTAATCAGAACCATTTTTTATCATACCTGGGTTAGGTATCATTGTGCTTCAGCCTCAGATATCCCAGACGAGGGATGTTTTTAAAAACTGATAGTTTTCTGTTCTGTTTAAAGTGACCCATTCTCTCACTCATCTAAAAATCCTTCAGTTTCTATGGTTCCTACGCTGATCAATTGATGGTTGGAATACATCAACTCCATCTGCTGTCCTTCATCAGGTCTCACTACTCATTGTGCTGGAAGTCCATATGCTGTGCATTATTTTCCATTATTTCCCTAAACTCAGCAGGAGAGGTTGAATCGCAGCCTTTTAAATAGCTACCATTTTTGGCGAACCAGCAATAGTACAATAAAAGGTTTATCTTTGAGGCATAAGGCACTTTATCAAAACCTTCATTCATACCTGTCAAATCTTGTCACTGTTTCTTGCTCTGGAGGAACCTTACACTCCATTGCAATCAACTTTATCAACCACTTAAAGGCAATCAGTCCTTGATAGGGTAATCTGCATTTGGGGCAAGAAGCTCTAGAATGCTCTTTCGTACAAATAATTACTCAACTGAGGCTCAAAAACACAAAGAAAATTGCATTTCTTATATCTCTAAAATCTGTTCTTTTCCATTATAAACCAGTTTATGCTTTCTCATGAACAACTGACTAGTGCCAAGAGGTGGTGGGGTGCATGCTAGATGCGCTCATATTCTCCCTCATTGACCTGCTCACTAACTTTTGTTTAAAGCAATCTCTGGACTTTGCATAGGCAGAGGAGACTATTTCATAGTTATTGAAACGACTCAAGGTACATTTGGGGTTAATGGTAATTTTCTGCCAGTTATAAAGGGGTAAACCTGTGCCCTACAAAATTGCGAAATCTCACTGATACCACACGGTGACTGATAAGATTAATGTACTTTCAGTCCATATTTCAGGCAAATTGAGGATCTATTTTCTGGTTTGCTGTAGGAGTATCTCATCAAAAACAGGACTACACATTTAATTTGCAGTTGTTGATGTCAATACTCAATTTCCTTATATGGTGTTAGCCGGGTTGTTATTATGAACTGTGCAATGGTTGCATTCATTTACAATTCTGCAGATACGTCGCTTTTTCCTCCCCGCCTCCGCATTTGAAAGCAAATAGGAAATTAAAGTTTATATGCCAGAAGCTAACACCGGTAATGCAAAATGTGCCGCAAGACAATAACGAGTCCGACAAGGCTCGTCATCTTTCTTTAAAGTGCGCGGGGAGCAGACATTTTGATGTCTTTCTTTCATGGCATAAAATAAAAAAACAATCCGGCGAAATACAAACCGCGTGCCCTGCATTACGCCTTGCTAGCTGATCCCGAGGGACCCTTCCATATGAAACATCACCACACATGCAAAAAGTTAGGAGTGGCGTAAAAGCACACGGATTTCTTGGAAAGCCGTTTTTTCCGCATTTTTTTTATTGGAAATGCTCCTGAGGTCCGTTTTGGCTTTTTTCGATATTGAAAAGATTTTACAGATTTTCCACACCCCAGGCCTTGTTGATAGAACCGGCAGAGTCACGAAATTATAAGCAGAAGCTTTCACGTATTTCCCAGGCAAGTGGATAAGGGCCTACATAATGTGGATACAGTTCCAGGTGGACAACTGCATGACCATCAGCGAGGATCATAAGAACAAGTGCACAATATTTTCTTTGTTCTTGAGACGATTTACAAGCCAAAAAGACTAGACCAGGCCGAGCGTTTGAGTCTTTCTGCATGTCTCTCCAGCCTTATTTTATGTTTGCTTAATATCATTTGGGTGCTTCAAATCGCGTGCAGACGTTTCCATGAATAATTGTTCCTCTACAAGTGGCATCGCTGATGCTAAAACTCATGACAAACCTTTGGCTCTGCCTTTAATGTGCACCTGCTCCCCTTGCTTGTCACTCTGCTGTGATAAATTAGTGAAGTTGTTCTGTAATGAAAATGTGTTGCATTGACACGTTAACACATAGACACACACGTGCTAGTTCTAGAGATAAATAATGCGTACTCACATTTGGATTGATTATAGCTAATGTATTCCTGAATATCCAAATGCATAACCTTTGGTTGCCATCTTTGTTTTGCCACACGTGAATATTGTATGTGTAAGCAAGCCAGAGTTCTTATTGTCAAACGCTATGTTATTTTTCCTTTTTTCGCAAGTGAAGAAATGTTTTCTTTTCTTTGTCATTAAAATGAAATGTTTTACGAATGACACATTCACAAGAGAGACGCCAGCAGTGTGCAGAGGAGCCCAGCTGTCTTATCTAGTAACAGACAGGGTACAGCGAGAAGTTTTTAATGTGAGAAACCGTGAGAACGTAATAAGTATGTAATTGTGCCATTTTGCTTTAACATGATTGGGCAGTCTATGAGAGCTGCGTGTAGGTGTGTAAAATGTAAGATTTTGTCTATCTGCAGTTCAACTTTGAGAGCAGGGCAGAGCAGGCTGAAGCAGAGAAGAGTAGAAGAGTTTTAGAGTGATCTCTCAGAGAAAAGAATGCTTTTTCTTATGTCTTTTGAGGTGAACCCAAACTGGTTCATCCTTTGGTTCATCAGATTTGATTTAACAGATTTACATATTAGTTGTAGCACATGCATCTTACATTATTAAGTGATACTAATCTGATTTTTCTTCCTGTAAACCATTAACTTTAAGCAAACCTTCCCTCTTTGATACTAAAATACCCTTTGCCATAGTTGTGGAGGCTAACGTGCTTCAAATATAGTTGAATGTATAGATTTGTTGACCAGGCTGTAATGTGAAGCAACACAAATCTTAGGGGATTAGCACCTGCTTTTGGTACATTGAGAAAAGCGCTTTATGGCTCTCAATTTTAGTAAAGGGAGGTGCTAAAAAAAAAAATCCACACTATTTATTAATTGTAAAAGTCAAGGCAGGCCTGGTGTTAGTCTGGGGCTGTCACTCAGTAAGTCAGACCTCAAGGATGGCAGTTCATATTTATTTAGAAGTTGTACAGCACATGTACAGTATGCCTCATGGTTCCTTCAAACTTGTGGATGAAAGTATCCCGGATAATCAGTTGCTTTCATGAGATGCTTTCTGCCGAGTGTTCAAGAATGGACGGATGTTTCTTAGGTCTTTGCGTTGTTCTGTTCTGCTACTTTTAGTTAGTAACAGAAGATCCTTGTCTGATGTCCTTCTTGAGATGATTTGCTTCTCTGTTACCTCATTTCTCTTTACACATTACAAAGTATTGTCTAGCCACTCTCCACTCCAGGTAATTGTGACTGTTGTAGTAATTGATTACTAATTAGCTCTGGAAGATTTGTTGTTGAGAAACTGCAGCACAGGCATTTCTGTTGATCAACAGAAGCTACTTTTGGTGACTAAACCCGAATTTGTGCAATGACATGCTAGCTTTAATGAGAGGGCTACTTATTTGGAGGACGGCACACCTTATCAACTAATTTAAATTTACTGAAACGCAGAAGAGTGTCTCGAGAGAGGACATCCAAGATGTGTCAAAGAAGTTAATGGCGGAGAGATGTGTCTTTCTCCTTGAATATACACAGCCTAACACACATAAACACACGAGGACCTTCTCTCGAATGAAATGAAGTAAGCATTAACTGTTCTATGTGTCTTGATACTGGGTAAGCTGTACAGAGGCATAAAACAAATGTATATCCATTTACTTTTCAAAAACACTCACTGTAAAATTCTTAAACATAGTACGAGGATCAGTCATTGTAGAGCCACTGATATCACACAGATAGTGTATGTTTGGTGCAATTAATGTTTACCAACAGTATAAGCACAGAGTGGTTTACACAAAAACACACACACATGCATCTTAGTGAAGAAATGGTGCTTTGTCACATTTTGTAGCTTACAGATAATTGACCTCCAGAAGGCTTACCGAAAAAGGCTTAGTGAGTTAATGCTCAATCATGCCATCTTTCATCTGCAAGCCAGTAGCGCATATTCTAAGAAGGCCATGGCACTCTTCAATCACTTCAGGGCTGATTGAGTACCAATAAATTAGTCATAGAAACAACTGTTTATATCATAACGGTATGAAGTGTTTCATAAAAAAATGTATTATTAACATATTCCTCAAAAAGATATTTTTGAAATACCAAGTGCGCCTAAGCCTATGTATTGGTGCTGAGCGTTTACTTTCATTTGATGTAGATTCAGGCAATGCTATAGGAAAACAACACACTGAATTGTTTTAATCCCTATACTGGCAGATATAAACCACCAAAAGGAACCTCAGTTACTAATGCCTTTATTCTGCCATATGTAACTCAGCAATGTGGAGGGTTTTTAGAGGTTTGTAGAGGTAACAGAAGGGCCCAGTAGCTTGTCAATGTATCTTCAGCATCTCAATCCAGCTGTTGAAGTGGTGCACGTTTATCACATTGAATCCACTATACTGCCCTAAATATCATAACATTAAACACATTGCCCTGAACTTGTGATAACATTTAGCCCTAATACCACCCATTGGCTGCCCCTTATCAAACTTGAGACAAGAACATTTTTTGAAAGCCATATTTTAAGACAATTACTCAACTTCATTATTTGGATTAGTCAAAAATGTATAGGTAAAAAAGAAGGTAGTGATTTCAAACATTAAAAGCAACTACAAAAAGTTGTATTTTTTTTTACTCTCAGGCTAAACACATTCAGCAGATGCCAAAATCTAGAAGAGGATTCACCCAATGACTCATACCTTCTGCTGGCACTCAGGTACTAACTGTGCTCTCCAAGAGTCATGTGGTTGGGGTCCTTTTTGCCTGCTTAGAGACAGAAAGCAGGATGTCTGACTCCAAGAGGGTTCTGCTGACCACAAAGAACTGTATCCTGCAAGAGAACTGAATGGAGAGCAAGCTAGTGCTTAGTAGCACCACTGAGTAGCTATAAGCTGCAGGACTAACCAGAAGGAACTTTTCTAACAGTTGGAGAAAAGTGGGTAATGTTTTCCACCTTCGGAGGTCTAGGAGAAGATGTTGAGGCTTGCCCAGGAAGATCACCCTTGACTGGAAGGACATCCAGGTTCATCCTGCTTGGAACATTATGCTGCACTGAAAAAAAGGTTCAGTGGGACTAAATGGTAATGGCTTCTGTCCTAGTGGAGGCCCGCCCAACTACAGCTTTCAGTGTTTTCTCTCTGGAGGATTCTGACTTCCTAAAAAGTTACATTGTCCAAAAGTAAAATCTTGGACCAATGTGAAGTGGCAAATCTATTTGACTGATAATGTTATGTTATGTTATGTTATGTTATGTTACACAATTTATAGAGCGCATGGCTACCCTCGGGTTTCCCAGCGCTAGAATAACCAAGTTTTCAAGGTCTTTCGAAATTCCAGTTCTTGCTCCATCAGCCGAAGATTAAGAGGCAGCAAGTTCCACAATTTGGCTCCTAAAAACATTAGAGAGGACCTACCTCATCTTGCTTTCTTTATTTTCGGTACGGTTACTAAAGCAAGAGTAGTGGATCTCAAATCTCTATTCGGCCTATAAAAAGTGGGCAAGTTCCTAAGGAGCATAGGTCCTCTATCATGCAAAGACCTGTGGATATGACATAGAGCCTTAAATTTGATCCGCTGTACAACAGGCAACCAGTGCAAGGAGGCCAATCCAACTTTCACAGAAGACCTTCTTGGGATGTTCAGTAATAAACGAGCTGCAGCATTTTGAACTCTTTGTAATTTCTTTTTAACATATACTGGGGAACCTAGGAAAAGGCCATTCCCGTAGTCTAGCCTTGAAAGAATAACAGCTTGCACAATGAGTCTTCTAGCCAGTGCTGGAAGAATAACAAAAATCTTCCTAAGAAGTCTCAGTAAGGCAAAGCAAGTAGTAGATATACATAAGCAAAAAGGTGGCTGTGTAAAGGAGAGAGCGCACTTTCCAAATATAAGCTACTGCTTTTTTGCAAAGTCCATTATGACGTAGAACGATAGGGGGAGTGCTCGAAATGGTATGCACCCAGCCACAGAGTGCGTGAACTATCACCCCAAAAGGGGTTACAGTTATGATATGCAAAGAAGGAAAACCACGGCACATCCCAGGAAGTTGTAATGTTCCAGTTTATTCCTCGTAATGTCTTTAGATGAAACAATGGCATGTGGCCCAAGCAGACATCTTGGAGCCAGAATCAAGGATGACAACAGAAATCCTTATCAAATGGACAGCAGCCCAAATAAACAACAGCCGACACGTGTTTCGTCTGGGTAGACTTTATCAAGGCTATAGTAAAGATATTGGCTCAATGTTCCAAAGTGCCATAGACAGATTGATGTCTCATGATTTCTTGACCGCTTTTTCAAATCATGAGACATCAATCTGTCTCTGGCACTTTGGAACATCGAGCCAATATCTTTACTATAGCCTTGATAAAGTCTACCCAGACGAAACACGTGTTGGCTGTTGTTTATTTGGGCTGCTGTCCATTTGATAAGGATTTCTGTTGTCATCCTTGATTCTGGCTCCAAGATGTCTGCTTGGGCCACATGCCATTGTTTCATCTAAAGACATTACGAGGAATAAACTGGAACATTACAACTTCCTGGGATGTGCCGTGGTTTTCCTTCTTTGCAAGTAGTAGATATGTTCGTAGCCTGCAGGTCTAGCGTCAGAAGGGGATCCAGACTGATCCCCAGGCTCTTAACATGCTTTTTGGGAGGAGGGAACTCACTAAGTGCCGAAGGACAGGTGCGAGAAATGCCAGGCTTTGGTTCAGGGCCCAGTATCATGACTTCCGTCTTCTCCTCATTTAGTTGCAATTTACTCTGAGTCATCCAGCTTGAGACCACTTGCATACAAGTGAGGAAAGTGGCTCCTTCTGAGGTCTCATTAGCAAAAAAGGAAACCACCAGTTGGGTGTCATCAGCATAGGACACTAATGCTAACCCAAATGATTCCACCAAAGAGGCCAAGGGAGACATATAAATGTTAAACAGTGTCGGACTAAGGGCAGAGCCCTGAGGTACACCACACCTGCACTGTAGTTTGTTTGATAGGAACAATCGATCTAGGACCTGAAAGGACCTGTCCTGTAGGAAGGAAGTAAACCAGGCAAGTGCCTGTTCCTTAATTCCGAGCTCCCTCATTCTCTGGATCAATACCTGGTGGTCTACTGTGTCAAAAGCTGCGCTCAAGTCCAGCATAATAATCACTGTGGTGAGACCCTGGTCAACCCGCTTTCTACCCTCTTCCGTAACTGCAATTAATGCAGTTTCCGTGCTGTGACCAGTTCTAAAACCCATCTGAGTGGGATGGAGCAACCTATTCTCTTCTAAAAAGGTAGAAAGTTGCCAATTGATGTATTTATCCAGAATTTTAGCGGGGTGGGCAAAAGGGAAATGGGTCTAAAATTCTTCAACACTGTCGGGTCAAGAGAAGGTTTTTTTAATAACGGTTTCACTATAGCATGCTTCCAAGAGCTATGTACTACTCCTTTGGAAAGAGAATCATTAAGTAAATGTGTCAGCATCGGAACAATAACTTCCGCCCCCTGCACAAATATGTGAGGAGGGGCAGGGTCCAGGGGGGATCCTGATTTCAGGGCACTCAAGAAATTTAACATTTGAGTTTGTGAAAGAGGGTTAAGGTGAGAAAGACAGGCTGTATTAACACCATAAACAAACTCCTCCTCCTTCAGTGAAGGACTTTTCTCCCCAAAAGTGGCATAGATGTCGAAAAACATTTGGTGGAAAAATTCAGCTAATAAATTGCTGTGTTCTATGGAAGCCTCTAAAGGATTGTCTTTCACCGGCGCGTGTAGAATATCTTTTAATATTTGGAAAACTACTTTGGGGGATAGCAAGAGTGTGATTATACAATTGTGTATTGACCTGGAAAGGATTAATATACTTCTGACTACTTTTTGAGAATAACCATTAAGGTCATGCCACTCCTTACAAAACAGCTGAGGTCAAGTCAAGTACACCAGCTGCTGGATTGTTAGCCCAGGTTTTCACAGATAGATGCATGATAGTGACACATTAAAGCTAAAAGGCATAATTACACATCAATCGTGGAACAGACATGATTGACCTCTGAGTAATTATGGCGAACATCAAAAGTATAAAAATGTCAAAGATTAATTATCCATAACTCAGGAAGGAGTTATTCTGCGAGGATCTTGATTCCAGGCAGTCTACAACAAAAGGTGATATAAGTGGCTCATGAAGGACATCATGGTATTGTTGCTAAAAAGAAAGCTCTTCAAGATCAAGTTTGTTTCCCATACTTAGATGAAAGAGTTGAAAAGGAGCTAAAAGCATGTCACATAACCAACTGCCTGCCAACCAAAGTCACTGAACATAAGCGAAACATGTCAGAACTCCCCAAGCATGCCTGGGAGAAAGTAGCCATCAATTTCTTTGGTCCACTTGACAATGGACATCATTTAATGGGATCTAATAGATGAATATTCATGTTTTCCATTGGTTGAAGATCACTCATTCACGACACATGAAGGAGTAATCGAAAAACTTGATGGCGTATTCACATCATGGTGTTTGCCCTCCATTGTGAAGTTGGACAATGGTCCACCTATTAATAACCATGAATTTAAGAAATTTGTGGGGCATCTGAATGTAAAACACCAAAAGATCACACCCTTGTGGCCACAGGCCAATGGACTGGTTGAGCATTTTAAAGAAAGTAGTGCAGCTTGCAACTCTTGAGAAGCTCAGTTTAAAAATAGTGCTGAACTCTACTCTATGAGCTTATCATTCAACATCCCACTCAACCACGGGTGAAAGTCTTTGATGTTCAGGATAACAATAGCAACCAAGATACCCCAATGGACCACTGAAAGAGATACTAATGACAACTTGATTCATACGAGGGACTTGGTTCAAAAAAATAAAATAAAAATATATGCAGACAAGAGGCAACATGCGAAAGACCTCTCCATACAAAAAAGTAAGATAACGTGATTGTTCGACAGCTGCGGAAAAGAAAATCTGATGCTGCTTATGATGCTGAACTTTTCAAGTAGTGTCTACCAAAGGATACATAGTGAATGTCTGTAGACAAGAGAAGTCCCTTTTCAGAGACTCTCCTCACTTCAGATCTGTGTTTCATTGGTCTTCAGCTCAAGATGGTGAAATTAAGACTGATTGTGAATGCTCAGTTACTGTTGCTGATCACTGGCAATTTCTGACATTGAAGATGACCATTCAGTTTCCAGTCACCAGATCGGGTGCACAGATCAAAACACCAACAAGATCAATTGAAAAGATATAGTTGTATATGGTTCTGTATATAGATTGTGTGTCTGTCTAATGTTTTGTTTTTAAATATGCATTTTTTCATTTACTGAAGGGGGAGATGTAGTGTCTTGCATGATGTACAACAAAACCTTTATGGCTTCCCAAGGAGTCTGTGGTCTAGTCATTCAGGGGTACCAGGCTGGGGATGACGCTACAACTGAAAGACTTACTTGGTGTATCCTATGTCCACTCTATCATGGTCAGCCCGAAATCACACCTGGGTCCCAGTCAACTGTGAACTAAAATTTTCACTGCCATTTTACTTTTTCTAAGCATTCTTTGCCTAGGAACTTTAAAAAATCCTAACTACAGTTCCTTTCAACTTATTTTTTATGATTTTGGTGTAATTTTTCTAATTGCATTTTTCTATTTTTCTTAATTGGTTTGAGAATGTTACTGTGCTGTGTTCCTTACTTTAGTATTCAAAAATATGATAGACAGGATTCTCAAATTAATCTCAGCCTCTGGTAATAACATAAGGCAGCATCTCAGTCTTCAGTTTTTTTTGTCAACAATGACACCTCAGATCAGCCTCATCTATCTGAAAATCAGCCCTGATCCTGCTCCATTAGAATCAGTTCAGCCCAAACTGCCAAGCTAGGTCTTCGCTAAACCAGAACATAAGCAACCTGTTTTGCTCAAGTTGAGGGCTTATTGGTCGGATGCAGCTGGTTCCAGTGGCAAAGTGAGCACTCAACCTATGTCTGGGCATACCTATCACAATTAGGGCATCACATTAAAGTGTACAACAAATTGATAGGTGGAATGCTTGAATTAATCTAAGCCACTGGAAATTACTTGGGGCGCAATCCCAGTCCATCATTTTTTCACCCCCAACGCCACCTCACATTATGCCCAGCCATATGTAATTAACCTTGATCCTTTTCCAACTGGAGTAGTCCAGACTGAACTACCAAGCTAGGTCCTCTCTGAATGGCAAAACAAGCAACTCAAGACTAGCTTTGCCCTAGTTGGGTTTCATCAGTCTGCTGCAGCTTAGCTCCAATGGCAAAGTGAGCATGTGATCCACATCAAGTCATACCCTTTGCCCTTATGGCATCACACTGAAGTATACAAAATGTGTTCAATGTAGGTACTGCTTGAATGTAACACAGACTTTTATGGTGAATGCTTACTGCTTGTGCCATAGCTACCAGGAATTGAGAAGAGATTCTCTCGGAACTGAGCCATGACCTAACAAAGATTTGTTTATTGTTAGGGATCTTGTCCTCCCAAATTATTAACTTATTTTCTCACAGTTGTTACTAGGGGGGTGTAAAGGGAAGGCAGCAGCATGCTCAGAAAGATCAAAGCAAATAGTGCAAGAGCAGCTAAGAGTCACATTGTCGGAAAAAATACAAATAAATGATAACATTAGGGCTGATTCACAAAGCTATCTTTTTAACTTAGCTATTGGATTGTGCTCAACTATCCTATGTTGTTACTGTACATCCATGCTTTTTATTTACTGAATGCAAATTTATACTGAAGGGGTTATTCTATCTTGGATCTTAGGAGTGAGTGGCACTGTCAGATTGTTTGAAGTAGGGCCAACAAGAGGGATGGAAAACTGAGAAGGGTTGCCCCCTGGAACATTTTCCCCATTGTGATATTCCAAGGAAACCTCACCAACAACTTTCTGTCCCTGTAGAAGATCAGAAGAGGACTGAACCTGTTGCATGTGGCCTAATTGGAGCCCTAAAGGACTGGACCCATTCACTTTCATACCCAGGACAAAGAAGTGGATTCTAAGGGTCAGTCTGCTGACCTCCTGTGTGACTACAGGGACACAACAAGCTACAAGAGGTGTTGTACCAGAAATGACCAGTAACAACTGGCTTTGGACAGGACTTTGCTGAGAGTGAGTCCTGGCCCCTAAAAGCTGTTCCTATGATGCTTGGAGGTGTAGAAGTGACCTAAAGGAGCTTCTCTAGAAATCTTGAAAAGTGGGGAGTTGAACACCATTGTAGCCAAGGTGTCCAATTTCAAGGTAAACTCTTTGACTAGGACAAACCTTCTTGGTGAGTTCTGAAATCACACACAGGTTGACCTCTTCCATATAGCATAAGTGGCACATAGTGGTTGTTGGTGTTATTTTTACTTAAAACTTTGAAAAATACATATCACCGTTTCCCCTTATTTGATGTTGATTTTTTGTTCTCATTTTGGTGTCATTTTGTTTATTAAGCCCTCTGCTGTGTTTCCAATTTGGTTTGGGAATTTCGTTGTTTGGAGTTTTTACTTTATTACATTTTGGAACTGCATATGTACATTGAGCATTGTTCAAAGTTAAGCCTGTCTGTTCTGTGCCATAGCTACCAAAGAGGTTGAGCTCAGGATAATTTAGTGACTTTTGGGACTCATCTTGATGGGATAGAGCTATTATTCTTTGAGCTTGGCAATAATCCACTTTCTTGCAAACACATGCTACACAGTGGTGGTTGTACTGTGTAGTTATAGTTAGGTCACTATTTTGTTGTTTTGCTAATAACTCTGGTGCCATTTGATGAATCTGTAAGAAACTTTCCATATAAACAGTTCATCCACTTCAGCTCCGTCCTGAACATTTTGTGCAGCCAATCCATCAAGCAGGGACTGAGTAAAAAGGGGGCTCCCAATATATTGATTTCCCAAAGGTCATATGCAGAGGGAGGTGGGGGCGGCTGCCCATGCCAGATTTGTATACAGGGCCTGGCCAAAGACCATGGCCTGCTGAAAACTTCGTGCTGCATATGGCCAAGGTGGTATGTAGTGTGGAAGTTGGCTGAACATGATTAAAAAAAAAAAACTAAAAATTAAATGAAAACAAACAATGGTTTAAAGGATGTTACAGCTAGGTACGGTAATAGGAGTTGATCTTACAGGATGATAATGAGTTTACCTTACATTAAAAAAAGACATGCAGTGAAAATAACAAAGATGAGAGTGACCTTATAGTTACTTGTTGAAATGAGGTAAAAACTAGTCTTTAAAAAAAAAAAAAAAACACTGAAATTTGCCAGTAATACTTTTTTGCGCTAACTATAACCTGTGCCCCCACCGTGCACTGCCTATGACCTTAAATATTACAATGCTTATGACATGTTACACAGATAATGTTCTAGAATCAGATGACAGCAGAAAACAACTGGGACCATACACACAGAACCTTACCTATTTTGAAGCTATATTTGCACAGACTTATCTCCGTTAGCTCTGGGTATAGTTAGATACCTTTGTCTAAACCTGCTACACAGGAACAAAATAGCATAGTGAAAAACCTTACATGCAGATCCACAGAGTGTCGCATACTATAAATTACCATTTTTGAGGGAGTGCAGAGCCACTCATTCATGGCTGCGACTATTCTGAACCATGGTCCGTCTTTCAACAATGGTATTAAATAGTATATTGCACCCTTTGCATCTGTGTGTCTGTGTGTTTGTGCCTGTGTGTGTGTGTGTGTGGGTGTGTGTGTGCGTGTATGTGGCTGTGTGTCTCTGTGTAAGAGTAAATTCATGATCAAATACCTAGATGGTGTGACTTCGCTTTAAAAAGAAATAACCCTCTTGTGAAACTTGAATGCCCGGTGATGCACTGTATAGAATTTCTTCTTCTAATAATTACATGGTCCATGCCACACTAAAAATTACAGGCAACAGACTCAATCTGCACATGACCCAGTGGTTAATAGCTGTTCTGTCACCAGGTCATTGATCCAAGGAAAATTGTAAGGAAGGAAATATCGCCACATCTAAAAATATCCCCCAGCTGAAAAGTCAACCTCAGATTTCCCGGACTGCTGATTTTTGAGGACTCCATTGCAACATTTCTGAACAGAGCAAGTCATTCCTGTTTTCAGGCTGTTTTGCATATTTCAGAAACAGAAAAATGAAAATATAAGAGACCTAGATATAAAATTCTTAAATTGAAACACAACATAATATACTTTCTGATATTGTAATCCTAAAGAATATTGAATAGAATGTATGCCTAATGACCAGAAAATTCAGCTGTGGACTGTAAACATTTTTTTATGTATTTTGTAGAAACAATTCCATAAATGTAAAATTGACACACGCATTACATGATGAATCCATAATGACACACATTCTACTCTATTCAGTAATCCTTATTACAGCCTAAAGTCTATAAATATCACCCTGCTGCAAAAACGCATGGAATTTAGGTTACCAATTTCTGTTTATAAGGCAACTGGTTAAACAACATGTCTCACATTTTCATGTGAATTGTGGTTGGAAACTTAAAACCCCAGACATTAACCTGACATTTTAAACCGGGACTGGCTACAGCACAATATAAAAATATTTCCTGATGAGACAGGAATACTTTTCAATAACCATTGGCAAAGCCAATAGGTCGCTTAGGCAAGGTTGATTAGCTGTGCCAATATTTTTATAGCCATGTCGTACAGCCAGGCAAACGATGTTCAGCAGGACTGAAAATAAGAAAAAAAATGGAAAGAAAAAGCGTTTTGTCAAGCTCAATGCTGGACATCTCATAGTGTTTTTGTTTTTATTTTCAACTATGCTGCACAGCGGCCATGCAACTGTTCAATATGACTTAAAAACCATCGACCCATCGGCAAAGACAAAAATAAGAGCTAGTAGACTTCTCAATTGTTTTGTCAAGTTGAAAACATTAACAAAGACAAATAGCTCTATTCAGCTTTGTGAACGTTTTTTGTCATGTTCTCCATCAGAATGAATGCAGTGCAGCACGCGTGAATTTTTTTTCAAAAGTGCTATGTTAAGACCAGCGTTGACTGCATCATAATGCTTTTTGGACCAAATATACTGAACATTTTTGCGGTTGCAAACGGCCTGATTCAGAAAATTGGGTTATTTGCAATTTCAAAAATGCTTTTCCAAATGAACAATATCAAAATGCGATTTGGTAACTTGTTACTGAATTGTAGTTTGCATTCCTGATTCGGTATTTGGAGCAGACATGTTTGGGGCATCCCTCCCAAATACCGCGTTGGCAAAGTATGTACTACTGTTTTGCGACCAAATTCTGGTCACACAACAATGATACTTTGCCATCAGATTAAAAGTGGTGGTACCAATTAATAATTGGGTCCCAAAGGGTAAATTTATTTTTAAGAGCAGGCACTGCCTGCTCTTAGAAAATGAAACTTAAATGTTTAATTTTCTTTTTTGGAACACATCCTATTTTCCTTTAAGGAAAACTGCTGCAAGATATGGTGGTCTGCTGTTCCCAGTAGGCCATCATCCCTGTGATAGCGGTGATTTCTAAAGGGTTGAAAACTGCAACTTTCTTCATTAATATTCATGAGGTAGGTCAATTTGCAACCTACTAGGAATCACTATTTGGGAATAAAATTATTCCTACATTAGAAATACCAATTTCCAAGTTCAAAGGACGACTGCCTGCTCTTAAAAAATGAAACTTAAATGTTTAATTTTATGTTTTGGAACACATCCTATTTTCCTTTAAGGAAAACTGCTGCAAGACATGGTGGTCTGCTGTTCCCAGTAGGCCATCATCCCTGTGATAGCGGTGATTTCTAAAGGGTTGAAAACTGCAACTTTCTTCATTAATATTCATGAGGTAGGTCAATTTGCAACTTACTAAGAATCACTATTTGGGAATAAAAGAAATCCTACATTAGGAATACCAATTTCCTAATTGTGATTCACAGATAATTGCAATTAGGAAAATTGGCATTCCTAATGTTTCTACTTCTAGCCCTTGGTTTTACTTTCAGACATTCTGCACAGCAGCTGCATTGCAGTATAACAGGCTAACATGACACACTAGCAAATCTAATACATCTTGCATAGGCAAGAGCTCCTGGCTTTGTAACTGCTGTTTTTTCTGATGAGAAGGGACAAGGCAAGCAAGACAACTGGGAGGTGGTGGGGTTGCAAGCAATAATGCAGGGGTGGTGCAAACAACACACACAAGAGGAGGGTGGGGGTTAGGGTGCAACCAAAAACCTGGGAGGAAGGAGGACATGGCAAACAACAATTGGGACAGCATGACAGTGCAAGCAATGATGGAGAAACGGTGTCAGGGCAATAACAATGGGGAGTGAAATAGAGCAACAATGACAATGGGGCAGGAAACAACAGGGCACACAACAACAGGGCAATAACAACTGGGCAAGAAACAACAGGGCAGAAACAACGGGGCAAGCATCAACTACAGAGCAAGCATCAATGGGATAACAACAACAATGGAACAACAGCAACGTGGAACAGTAGAGGAGTGGGGGTAATGGCCTCCGAACACATGCAATCTTATGGAGTGCTACAGCAAAACAAATTAAAAAGTACATCCAAAAGCACATGAGCAGTGGAAGGACACTGTGCACTGAAAGGAATCAGTACTTGGACCATGCTCCAAGGGAGGGACAACATATAAAAAGAAATGAAGTCTGCACATGCTGATCAGAGGGGAGCAAGGGAATGAGAGTAACAATGAAGTTAATCAATAGTAAGCAATAAGTGGCCTTTAAGCCCCCGCAAGCTAAATATGTCTTGAAAGTGACAGCACATGTGCTGTCTCAGGAAAGACCTAAAAAGGTGGAAATTGCACACAGAGAGTGCAATAAAATAGACTCTGATACTACTGTTGACTTTGCAAAATCTCTTTTATGTCAAATGTAGTCAGTCAAATGAGAATAGTGAATTATTCTCATATTCCTTTTTACTATCAAGGCATGTATCAGTTGTATCAGACCTTTCTCTGTGGTTTGGCAGGTTCAATAAAGTGCCTCACATAGGTTTTAGAATTGTTTTCCATCACTAAATACTTTGCTCCTTTATGCACACATGATTTTATATCCTAGCAATACACCTGTTTAGCCAACAATTGAAAGTAACTACAGATGATGATCTAAAGATCAAGAGGATTAGAAATGTCCAAATGGTAATAGTCATAATTAACTAGAGAAAGAAGCTACAGTATGTGAGAGAGCCCACAATAAATCACTTTAAAGAGTCATATATAATCATATAGCCAACAGATCAAACTGTGCATTACCTGCTGTGGTATATGTCGTTCTTACATCAATTGGAAGCTTTGAATATTGGTGTGTTTTGATGAGGTGAGCTGAAACATAACATCCATAGGTCGAACAAATAAAACCTTACAACAATCTGTTTGTTGTAACAGTCTATGTTTGAAACATGTCTCACAATTGTCCTACAAGAAATGAGAATAAATAACTAAAGTGCTGTAGTAGGTCTGAATTGCGTGGCCATGGTATGGAAGAAAGGTTGTAAAATATAGATTTTTACTCTCTCACACAAAGATATTTACAGCGAGCTCCCAAAAGAAGTGTTCTTGTAAGTGTAATAAAGTGTGTCCTCATAAAACTATTTAATATTTTCAAGTTTCTAAATTTGCAATTTTGTTAAGTTGTTAATTAGTTTTTTTTACATGTGCATTAAAATCTGTGCAGAGGATATCACATCAATATCACAAGCAGTCTTCTCTTGAAACATGAACAAAGAAAAAGACAGATCCTAATTAATTAAAGAGCCCACAATGCGTTCAGAGACCATTTGTTGCTATGTAGCTATGAGATGAGTCACAATTTTTCAATATTCACATTCTGTAAAATCCAACAGTGCTACTTTAATTTGAAACAATGACAAACAACGTTTGGACACTGAAACAAAGAAAGTCACGTTACCTTTTGTGCTCTTCGTTTATCGGCCCTTTGATTTTGATGGTAAATTCGGCTGAAGTTGGAGACAATAACTGGCACAGGCAGGGCAATGACCAACACTCCACTTAGAGAGCAGATTGAACCAAATATTTTCCCTGCGATTGTCTTCGGCACCATGTCACCATATCTAATGGCGGAAAAATATGAAATGTGTCACTCTGTCACTCACATATTCAAAACAGATATTGTGATTATCAATTCTCTTGATACACATTTCACACATCCGCGAACTGCAGGCTGCTACAGTTTGTTTCGTAAGACAGAAACCATCCTTGCTTGTGTTTCTATGGCAAGTTGTCTTTTTAAATTAAACATTAGCGTTGATCCTACGTATTGTCATTCCCCTTTTGGATATGCCTCTTCTTGATTTCTATGTAAAACATTCCTTCTCCTTTTCCCTTATAACTGTGCTTTCAAATCACGTCATTTCCTCTCCTACATTGTCTTCCCAACAATGTGTATATCTCTGTTTTCTAATATTTTATGACGGAAGACATACAATTCACATTACTTGGAAACTTGACAAATACTCAGCTCAAAACTAGCTGGTATCAGTGGTTTGACAAGTACAGCCCACTGAAATCATTTACCTAAGGTTTGCGTACTGTAAAAGAGACGTCACGTGCCCTGTGACACGTATAACATCACAGGAAAGGATATCACGCAGCCTTTAGCCACTGTGTTATTAAAATCAATCTTAGCGGGAAAACTGAGGCTGCCAATTGTTATTAAATAGCGATTTGCCACCTGTTTTTACAGCCGCTAACCCAAGCAAAGGCTAAAATCACACTTACTTTCAGAAAATCACTATTGAGAGGCATAAGAACTGCAAGAGCCAAAAAAGGCTTAGCACTGAATCAACAGCTACCAGGTAAATTGATAATTCCTTGTCACTCAGTGTATTCTCCGGATTCAACCCATATTGCACATTTATTTCACACGGCTGAGGCGTCAAATGTTTTTGTTGTTGTAGTGGTGCAGAATTAACCACCCCACATGGGGGCACTCCTAATGAGGTTCAGAGTGGCTTGCAGTAATCAGTACGTGCGAAACATGGATGAACTCTTTACAAACATATCTAAACAAAAACAAAGCTAAAGTGAGGTTACAACGCAAAATCTAAAAACCCTGACATTTTTGAAGTTAGGGTAAGCTCTAAGGATGACAAGTCACACCGTACAATGGACTGCTCATAACCACGCACGACATTATTGATAACATTTAACACAACATCATTAATTACATCACAAGTAACAGGTCACTGATGACATCTCTGGATCCAAGGAAAAAAATGGTCCCTTGTCTAATTAGATTTATTTAATTAACATTTTTCTAAGACTATGCAACATTTGCTTTTAAGGTTGCAAAAATCTATCAAGAAGTGCTCTCCAATTCTGGGATCATAATACAGCCCTTCGTGACAATTGGGTGATCCATTCTTCATCTGCTACAGTACTGCCTCTCAAGACACAGTAAGGGGTTGCCAGCTCCTGGTATAACATATTTCTAATCAACACAAAGAAATCCCATTTCATTCCATCTCAAGATCTGAATTTCAGGCTAAAGATGGTCCAGACACCACAGAGATTGTTTTACCTGCCCAAGATGAGAGTGGCAAAGTTGGGAATTTGGCTATACAGTATTCCATCTGAGAGCTGTGCTCCAGCCAGGAACTGACTTTGTCTACAGGGAGATATGGTAAGTCCCACAATTGATAGGATCTAATTCATAAGCTTTCTATACTTGAGGCAGATCCTTAGTTTGAATTTAGTTTTTTTTGTCATTCCAGCAGGCATCCTGTGTATTTATGGTTCCCTGGGTTCAACTGCATGAGGGCTAAATCGGTCAGACATTCTCTTATTTCTTCCCAATGGTGCTATTCCAGTAGCTCCTTCAATTATTCAGATGGCCCATTTTATATGGTGGTGGTGGAAAGGGAACTACGTGGCAGTGGCGATGGAGCTCACTCCTGCCCAACATTATGGTCTGCCAGTCCAATTCAAATGCGAGTGGATCATAGTTTGACAACTGCAGAGACTTCTCTGTGATCAAAATTGCCTGATAGACTAAGGGAGTAAGTGCAGTCGAAGAGTTGGCTGTATGTTTGCCCATCTAATTTAGATGGGTGAACATACAGCTGTTTTTCAATGTCTGTCACTGCCAGGAAAAATCTGACAATGCCTTGGCAGGTACCACCATTATGGCAGTTCCTGTCAATACTTCAAATGTCCTTTGGGCCAATGGACATTTCTAAATTTGGCAGGCAGTACCTCCGTCAGGGCAATGGAGTCATTTACTCTGTCCCCCTGGTGGAAGTTGGACCATTCTCCAATTATTTATTCAGATCTGGAGACTTCAACTGAGGTTAAACTAAACTTTGTAAATCTCAAAAGAGGAGTTTCTCTGTCCCTTTCTCAAACTGTAAGAATCACTACAGAAGCACCAAGGTAGGGTGGGTACAGCCTTGGGGTTGGTCCTTTTCAATTCAGGATAAGTGGCCTCACTTAGATAGTATTGCTTCTTCAATTGGAACGTTAGCAGCAGTCCAGAACCTGCCTCTGTTTTTCATGGATGACATTAGAACAGGCAGTTCTGAGGCAGACAGCCAACTCAGTAGCCAAGTCTTACATAAACAGCCAGGAACGGGTATGGCTTCTCTAGCTGCCTTAGTTATCCGAATCACCTCTTAGAATAAACAACTGTTATCCCTGACTCCCTTCAATATTCAGGGAATTCTCAATGTGACAGAGTATCACTTTAGCTGCCAATTTCCTCTGTCTCACAATTTCAAGTTATCTTGTACAATTTTTCAAGCAATTTGTAGAAGGTTTGGTACTCCAGTGGTGGATCTCTTTGCCAGCCCTGACATCATGCTACTCCCCAGTTATTTTGCCCTGTTTCTAGAGTTGGGTGCTTGGGGAGTGAGTGCACTGACCTCTCCTTGGCCTTCTTTTCTATTCCTTCCTTCACAATCGCTGAATCTCTGATTCTTAGTTGTCCATTAAGGGCCCAAAAGAGCTTGCTTGCCCAATCCTCTAGATCCATATTTTCTCCAGAGTTTTCTCCTGCCTTAATATCTCCATCCCTCGGTCTGAAAGCTAACAGGAGGGATCTCCAACATCTAGGCTTCCCATCTACTCTTGTAGCATCTGTCCAGAAATATTTTTGTCATTTTACTAGATGATCACATTTTCTATATAGGATGCCTTTTTACTCCTGATGTTTAGGCAAATCCCTGGATCCCTGTACTTGTGAACCTAGGTTGGTTCTTCAGTTTCATTCACCGGAGTAACCTAATATGGAACTATTGGAGAATTGGCTTCTAAAATGTTTTTTCTCTAATATGTCACTCTCTTTGACCAGTTGTACATGCTTGGGATTCACCTTTGGCCCTCAAAGCTTTACAGCATCCACCCTTTGAACTACTTTAGGTTTTCCAAAATCTCAGATTTTTTATGTTTTTTTTCTAGTGGTCATTCCCACAGCACACAGGTCACATGATTTGGGATCATTCTCTTTAAAATCTCACTATCTGCATTTCTTCCTGGACAGTTTGGTTCTTCATTTGTATGTAGGTTTTCTATAAAGATTACCTCTTTTCATATAGACAAGGAGATTGTTCTTCATAGTTGTTCCTGCTCCTTTCTCAGCTAAGCAACACAAATTACATCTTTTGAATGTCACCTGGGCAGTGAAATACTTTCTCTCTCTGCCAGCTGAATTCAGGGTTTGTGACTTTTTTGTGTCAACTCTGGTCATTTTGTACTGTACTATTATCCATCTACTTCCTCCCTAAGCCGTTTGATTCAGGCTATTATCTCTTGGGTTTATCAATCAAAAGGTGCTTCTTTACCAGAAACTGTTCAGGGATGCTCCACTCGTGAAACACCAGCTTCCCTCTAATCAAAGCATTTGTCATGCAGTGACCTGTGTGGTCCCTGCAACCTCTATGAAATATTACGCTTCAGACTTAATGAATCAAAAATGTTTGAGCTTTGAGACCTAAGTTCCAATCAAAACTTTAGAACACTAATTTTTCTCCTGTGGTTTCTTCCTCATTAAATAAGTATATGTTAGCAGCACCTTAGGGTAGAGATTTTATGTCAGGTTGCAACCTTATTAGCTTTAGTATATACTCCTCAAAGTAAGCTTTGGAAGGAGGTAGGATTGAGGAGATAATGTCCTGATTACTTACCAGTAGTCTTCATTACTCTGGTTATTTTTCCTTGTCCCAGTACTCAAATGATACCCTCACTCCAGTTATTGTGTCCTGATTCCTTTTGGCTTTAGAATGATAAGATGTGATGCGAGCTCCCTCACCCTTTGGCCACAGATGAGTAGATGGAGTCTGGGAATAAAAGGAGATTGTTGTGTGGACGTATGTTTTGCAGCTTACTCACATGGTGCATCGGGAGAGGTGTGACTGCTTCATTAAAGTAAATACTTGGACAAGGAAGGATAATTAGAGTAATGAAGATTACTGGTAAATTATCAGTACATCACCTCTATATAGTAGCAATTCAGCTTCTCAGTAATGTGCTTGTACTGATAGTTTTGCTCAATATGATTGTAGTATTAAATATATGTTTAGTTTTCATTTATTCATATATGGAGGTATTTGTTTATTTTTATATGTAATTATGTATTTTTTTATTGAGCGCATATTTATGGTGCATTGCCACAAGCGCAACAGAGTGTGTACAATTTCACTAAGGAAAGGAGTGACAAATGATCTAGTAAAATAGGAATGAACAACAGAGTAAAATATGCAACCTTTTTAAAGGCTTGACTGGCCTACTCGGCAAAAGGCATTTCTGTGGGCTGTAAGGGTGGGAGTGGTTTTATGGGCCTTTTTAGGTCGCAGCCTACCAGATAAGCAGAGCTGTCTGGTTTGCTATAGAGATCTTGAGGACATTCAGAAAGTTGACCTAGGAATGCATTTGGTCTGTTGCTTGCCATTGGCTCTTTGTTTTGTAACTCGCATTTTCTTGCTTTCCATTAGATGGCTGTATTTGTTTTAGGCTGGCCAGCTTGAGTTTGGTCCTTCCCTTGCCAAAACCTTATTCACAGAATCCTTCCGAGAGGTCCCTTTCTGTAAACAGGGATGCAAGTCCCATTCTTATCTTGTCACATTTGCAGTGCATTCAAAGAGGAAGTCAAATGCCAGGCACTGTACTCCAAGGATGCTTGTTTACCCTTCTTTCTCTGACTTCAAAGTAAGATTTATGTGACAAACTTACTGGATAGTGGGGCTATGAAAACGTTTTCTTCTAGCACACATTAACATTTAAATGAACTGTGTAAGTATTTCAGAATATATCAGAATTATGAACATACAAATGACACACATTTTTTGTTATTGCTGAAGCCTGTTGAAACAAATACTTTAGTATGATCAAAACGAATCATTAAACAAGGTGGTGCAATTTCCACACATTTCTGTCTGTGCACTGTATACTTTTGTTATTAAAACTGTATGTCTGTGCAAATGTAATGATCATTTCAATTAATTTTGCGTAATGGAAGTGTACTACCAGACCATGAATATTCCACTCTATGCCACTGCACTCTACTCTGCAGCATTCCACACCACTCCACTCTACTTTGCACCACTCAATGTCACTGCACTATGCACCACTCCACTGCTCTCTACTCCACTTCACACTATGCCTCTCTACTCTACCCCATAAAACTCTACTCTATGACAATGCACTCTTTGCAATTCTACACCACTGCACTTTTCACCACTGCACTCCAGTCCAGGCCACACCAAACTCCTCTGCACAACTCCACTCTATGCCACTGTACTCTATGACACTCTGCAACACTGCACTCTGTGCCACTGCACTGTATGACAGTACTCTCAATGTCAGTGCACTTTACTCTGTAATACTCAACTCTCTGCCCCTGCACTCCACACCAATCCACTGTATGTCACTCTAATCTACTTTACCCCACTGCACTTTATGCCATTGCACTCTACACCACTTTACTCTGCACCATTACATTCTATGCCAATCTATGCAACTGCACTCTATCCTGCACCACTCAACTCTACACCACTGCACACTACTCTGAAACAATCTACTCTACACCACTACACTCTATATCACTCTAATCCACTCTGTACCACTCCACTCAATGCCTCTGCACTCTACGCCACTCTACTCTTAACCACTACAAGGTACGCCAATGCACTCTCTACAACTGCACTCTATATCATTGTACTCTAAGCCACTGCACCCTACTCTGCATCCCTGTACTCTATGACCACTGCTCTCTACCTCTACTCTACTCTTTTCCTGCACTCTGACACTGTAATATGAAACACTGCACTTTCTGCCACTGAACTCCAAGCCGCTCTACTTTGCACTACTCCACTGTATGCCACTGCACTCTTTGCCACTGCACTGCATGGCAATATACTCTGCATCACCCTATGCTACCTACTCTGCACTACTTTATGCCACTGCACTCTATGCCACTCAACTCTACTCTGCGCCACTGCCCTCTGCATCGCTCAACTCTATGCCACTACACTCTGTACCACTCTATGCCACTGCACTCTGTGCCACCAACCTCTACACCATTCTACTCTAATCTGTGCCACTGTAATCTGTGTCACTGTAATCTTTACCACTCCACTCTGCGCCACTCCACTCTACAACACTGCATTGCAAGCTGCTGAATTCAAAGCCACTGCACTGTACACCACTATACTCTGCAACACTCTACACCAATATACTCTACCCCAGTCCACTTTACTCCTTGCCACTCTACATGGTCCCACAAAATGCCACTCCAATGCACAACACTCTCTGCCACTCCACTCTACAATACTTTACTCCACTTTACACCATTCCATTCTACGGCAGTCCATACCACTCTTCTCCAGGCCACTAACTTTTAGCCATGCTGAACAGCAGCCACGTTGTTTGACAACATGACTAAAACACATTCTCAAAGCCGATACCTCTTGCATAGATGAGACCTATTGGCTTTGACAATGCTTACAGTTGCTGGGTTCGTGCTGACCGTGTTACTGCTTTCAGCGCTTCTAAAAAACAATTAAAAACAAATGGTTTTAAAATATACTTTAAGCATGCTTTAAAGCCATAAATGTTTGCATTGTTGAATGGGACATAACAAATCCGTCGAGCAAGGCAGTGAAACTGGCCCCCACCCTCCCGGCCACCAAAACGCCTCATGGCCAGTCTGGCCCTACACATCACACCCTGCATCTTGCCAGTTTTGCACAGGAGTCTCTGCGCCTTTCTCCAATCTCTACCAATAGCAGTGTAATGGCTGCTGCACATTAGAACTGGTACCCTGCAAGTGCCAGGGTCAGCCTGAAAACAATTGGCAAGTCACTGCCCTGACTCAGAAGACTGGCCTTGCTGTTCGCTCATGACCGTTACACTTCCCCTCTCCACTATTTACCTCTTCCTCCATTTTGCATTTATTGGTGGATCACTCCTAACGTATGATGCTATGCTGCGTTCTTAGTCATTCTATCATGCTATTATCAAAGCAGGAACCTGGGTTCTCTGATGTTAGGAGTGAGAGGACAAAGTGGGGCCACACTAAAAGAAACTTGCCGCAGAATCTTAAGCCTCTCTTGCCTTTGCAGTAACCATCCCCTGTGAAGCGAAAGAAGCTTCGAAAAGGATGCCTGGCATTGTGCTCTTGAATCATGAGTAACTACTTCACTCTACAGAAACCAGTCCTTCACTGCACCAACCGGGAGCTTTGGGGTAGGTAGAATATTCTGCCAGCTCTAACCAAATGGGACATCTCACTTGTGGGTTTCTCTTAAGTGCTAGGCTGGTGAATTTGGGATGCACAGCTAACTACTTGCGTCTAAATTAGGAATGTGTGATCCCTCAGTTCCATAAAAGCCATGTTTACAGATCACGGAGCATTTCATTAACTCTGCATCCAGAGTGGGTGTATTCTTAGATCTGAGTAGGTACAGATTAGATGCAGGAATCAAAGATTCATACTTGAAAGGGGGGCATTGTAAAGAAGCCATTGCTCTTTTCCTTGATCGGTCAAAAAATGGCAAATCAATGAATCATTATTCTGGTGTTTGGTGAATTTTTAAGGAACAATTATTTTTCATCATTAAATGGCCCTTCTTGGTCATAGTGGGAAATAAATATCTGAATTTATCATACGAGGCATCGTGCTTGAATTCGTCTAAGACATGAATTTCCGAGCCTGGGTGGAATCTACATGAATCCCATTGAGAACTACACTCCCCCTCCCCCCACAACCCCCCCCCACCCCACACCCTGCAACCTGTAGCAAATTTATCAAACTGCTGTGGTCCGAGTTAAATATTTTGAAGGAGGTCTCTGCCATTTGTGTTTCACCACGATGGATAGTATCACCCTAGTGGTGCAGTTAGACTGGACCTAACTTCTGTATCCTAGCAGTGCAGTGAAGGCAGCTGGCCTCTGTCACTGCAGGAATGATGCTGTAATCTACAGGCCGAATGAGCAGGGTCCACCCTTTGCCCATTTATTCTTATAGTTAGTGAAGGATTGACAATAAGCCTGGTGGATTTGTTCTCGTGACAGCACGCACAATCACATTATATTCGTTTCAGTACAAGGCAAACACTGCAGCCCGACCGGGCTCCACGCAGGCAGACTAAATTCAGCTGCCAATACATTAGTCATTTTTGGATTTGCAGAATAAGTCCCGCACCATATTTTTGCAATAACACGTTTCTTACTCAGTACCACAACCACTCTTTCTCATTGTGTGATAATTTTAAACATCAACTTCAAAGAACTGCAAACTTAGTCCAATAACAGCAATCCCTACAATGAACGATACAAACTCTGATCTGCTTTTAAGCCCGAATTTAAGAAAAGTGGCGCTGCACCCAATGCAGTGCACTTTTCTTACACCCCTCTACCACCACTGTGTGCGCACTGTGTTTATAATATGGCGCACTATGGCGCAGGGCAGAGGCAATAGCATCAACGTTGTTGACGCTATTGATGTTCTGTACAGGATTAGCGCCACAATTTTGGTGCTAATCCTGCAGAGTGTATCGGCGCCCATTGAAAACAATGGCATACCCGCTTTTTACACCTGCTCGGTGCAGGTGCTAAAAATAGCCGCTAAAAATGGCACGCTGGAATCTCTTAGATTCCACTAAGCCATTTTGCATTCCCCCTAATGGGGGAACGCCCTCCTTGCATACATTATGCCTGACGCAGTCATAATATGGCGCAAGTGGTTACAAAGTGGCACAATGCATACATCGTGCTACTCTGTAAATATGGTGCAGCAAATTTGGCCTTGTTGAGCCACATTAGCATCATTAAAAAATGACGCTAATGTGGCACAAGGAGTCACTAGGCCCTCTTGAATCTGGGCCTTAATTTTGCCACTGTGCAGGCACTGTTCTCAAACGCCCCCACCCCCTTATTAATTTTCTTTGTCAGTTTCAACTGTATCTTGCACAAATTCTAGCATTCACAGACAAAAGTTTGAATTCGCAGAGTTGGGGACATATGCTGAATATTTAGAGGCAGAGCCTGAAGAAGGTTATAAATATCAAGAGTTGTAAGGACAGTGGGATTCAGAGGAGTGATAAGACACAAACATAGGGGACGGAGTAGGCAGCGGGGACTAGGAAGAGCAGTTCAGTTACACATTAATTAATATTTGGGTTTATAAAGTTTCACAGCTTTTCCTCCCAAACATAGCATTTTCAGGAAGAACTTTGCAAGCTTAGTAAAAAATGAGAATATAAGCTTTGCAAAACAAACTTGGTCTATTACCCATTTTAAAGGTTTTGGTGAGAAGTTCATAACCCTATGCAGGTGAAATTTAAATTTCGCACACCCCTTTTTGTGTTACTGACGTGCACTATTGGTTGTACAAAATAACTTGAAAGAGGAGCTTGGCAAGGTTGAGATGGGCTTCTCCCAATATCTGCTGGTATTAGATCAGGGAGTTTATCCGGTTCTTAGCCCTCCTATATTTTTGACAACTCAAGGTTGACATATTTTCTTTGACATAAGCCTTCTTAAACAATCGGTTGGAAGCACTTTACAGATTAATTTGAGTTCCACCTATTGACCCCTTGCAATGTGTTGCCTACTCTCTCAATAAACGCCTCTAAATAAACTGTTATTGCATTCTGTAGGTCCCATCTCTGCGAAATGTGGTGATGTTCACTTGGGCTAGATACTACCCTGGAAACCTAAAAATAGATAAATGAGGTACCAGCGCACCTAGCTTCCAGGAATTCTGTCAGAAAGTCAATGTTGAAGAATTAAGTAAATGTTTAAAGGTGACTGTGAAGAGAAGAGCCCTCTGTGCACAAAAACAGAAT
The DNA here is from genome assembly GCF_031143425.1 of Pleurodeles waltl. Taxonomy (NCBI): domain Eukaryota; kingdom Metazoa; phylum Chordata; class Amphibia; order Caudata; family Salamandridae; genus Pleurodeles; species Pleurodeles waltl. Next base: position 498,273,260 of record NC_090445.1, read on the forward strand.
CTCTCCGGACAAAGAAGCATCTGAGCATTATCTACAAGGTATTGGCAGGCGGATGTTGTGACATATGAGAACATTTAATTTTAAAGCCTGGAGTAGGTCTGATACCTTGACATCCTGAGGGAGTTGTGGCATATAAAGGATGTGGCAAGGCTGCACACGACTGTATTTAGAAGCAAGGAAAGTGGTAGCGGAGCAGTGCTGTAGATTGACGCTGAATCGAGCCGGACAGAAAATAGATGCAGGGCCCAAATTAAAAGTGGCCCCCAGTAGAGAATCAGGTAGCTAAAAAAGAGGTGCATTTTGCTAATCAGGGCAGTTTTTAACTTATAAGCACAAGCTGTATAAGTGGTGTGCAAGATATGGGAGACTGTATGCAGTTTTGCTTCCTGCAAGTAATATTTGTTGTAGTATGAAACAGGCACACAAACAGCTAAAAAACCGGCCCATATATTGATCTGTTCAGACCAGCCCCTTGGGCACTGTCATATTGCCCTATAAGCCAGTTGGACCCTATCTTAGTGGTGTTTTGTTGTGTGTGATATGTCATGCTAATTCCTGCTAGTATTGTCTATATAAAAATACTTTGGCCTTAATGCTCCTGGCTTCATAAACATCACCCCAGGACCTTTGCTTCTATTCTATGAGCAAACAGTAGAGGGGTCAATGAAAGTATCACCAAATTGAGTCTCAGGAAGAGATTGTTATTTTTTCATTCAGAGATATGCAAGCCATTCATAAGAAGCGTGTTCCTGGTAGCCCATGGAGTGGATCTGTTGATTCAATGTTAGTTTCTATATATTGAAAAAGTATGTTCAACACATGAGAAACTCACTTAAGGGGCCACAGATGAACTAGGAGAAGCTACCTATTGAATAGCTTTCTTAATTTTAGTGTGTCATGGCCAGGGTGCGCCTCAAGCAGAATCTGGAATAAAATATTAATAACCAGAGTGCAAGAAACCCGCTTATTGCATTGTTTCACTTATAAAATTATGGAACACAATACCCTTACACCTATTTAAAGCGACTTTAATGTAGTTCAGAGATGTACTTACACCTGTCATCCACTCTGCCGAACCAATGCTTCAAGAGAAATACAAACTTCTTAATTTAGAACTCTGGAACAGTGGCAATAGCTAGTCTCACAATCAAATCAAGAATGTAACCTGGTCTGAAAATAATAAATCTGCTATCAGATGTCAGTTTTCATTTTTAGGTTTTGTAGGTATGATTTATGGACTTTTTCTTGTCAGAACTAACCTGTGAATTCATGAGCTATTCATTCTTGTGACTGAAATGCTCCCATGTTTTCACCCTTCTTTAAACAGTTAATTACCCTACCTTAGCCAACTGCCAGACCATCTCCAAATTCAAAAGAGATCCAATGGAAATGAGACGAAATGCATCCTAAGATATTTGTCAGTGAAATCCCTACTGTCACGCATCTCCTACATGAAGGGGTCTATGCTATGCTTTTTGTCTCTGCTGGTTTATGGGACATTCAATGATTGTGTCAGAAAAGATGCCTGACTCGAATGCTTTTGAAGTGGAATGGACTAAAGTGGTCCGAGGTGGATAGAGTTGGAGGGCAAAAGGGAACTCGTTTGTAACAAATCTGTCTGGCTTATATTGCCTATTTTAATTAAAAGCCTGCATGGAGAATTTCAGTTCCACTAGCCACATTTCCAGAAAAGAAACTTCATCACACAATAGTAGAAAAAGGAGTGTGGATTGCGGGAAATTCCTGTAGACTGGTTTAGGGTGTGTTGTCAATGACATGCTCATTTGTATTTTACAATTCACGTTCATATCTTAATTAGATTCTACCCATCTGAGGCCAGTCGCTTCTGCCACCACCAACACCACAACTGCAGGTCAGCCTCAATAGTAATGTTGATTGGCCTTAAACCAGTTGGTCTGTGAGAACTGGAATTGGAGCACTAGTATCATATAGGTACTTCATGCAGGACCCATGTACACACCCCTGGAGGCATTCAAAGCATAAGCACTGGCCCTGAAGGTTCCCTGTTCTTCACTGCTTTTCCTTGGGTCCACATCTCTAGTCTCATGGCCAATGTCATAGTTGATGGTGATCAGCCTGTTACCTAGTCCTCAAAGTTTGTCAAGGTTTGATATTATCATGCTCTCTTTTTATAACATATCAAAATAGGGCTTCCCTGGCTTCCATGAATTGAACGTGGGTTATAAAATATTTGCACAACAATGGTTTCCTAGGATTTATTGAGATACACATTTTTGATTTATTATGGCTAAAGCTCTCTTTTATTACTAAAACAAATACGAGGAGCACCTAGAGAAATACAAGCTTGTTACACATACTTAATATATGGGGCCTGGATCATCTACCATATGATACGTAAATAAAAAAAAAAAGAAAATGAATATCACATATGTTACGCCTACGATAATGAGGGTGTACCATACAAAACCTTCAACAAGTGGCACATATATCACACTCCATGCAAGGTGCCAATGTATCACACTGTCTGTGATACACTGTGCTACCTACACCTGATGGTTGCTTATTGTGCTACCTAATGTGTTATGTTTTCTTCCAACAGAAGGCCTTTTCACATTTGTTTTCAAAGGGACAGTTTTCCTTTTTGTTTATTCTTCAAACCCTTATCTGATTGTTTTTATTTGTATTTAATTTTTATTACATTTCTCAATTTTTACGTAAATGTGTTGTGGACATTTGAGTTCTTTATGTTTTTATTTGCAGTGTTCTTGAATCGGCTAGCGGCACATATATTATTAGGGTGACCACCTCCATCCAGGTCACTACAGACACTGTTCTCAGTTCTGGTCTTTTGTGTGTTAGCATAAACCTTTCTGAGTATTGTAAGCTTGTTTTGTTTTCATTGAGCTAATCAGATAACCTGAAATCTATAATTAGTGGGCAAACATTTCAGGACTGGAAACAGTATTTTTCCTGACAAGGAGTGAGGTGATCACCCAAAACATTACTTATGTTCACTGGGGATTGCCTTGTTAATTATGTCAAAATACCTATGGTGAGCCTATATTTTTTTCATTGAAACCAGTATGCCACCATGGAATCTTTAATCTTATTAGTACTGGGATGAGTCCAACTACTGTCAAAGCTGTGGCTTCCTTCTCCCAGGATTTATGTATGTGGTGTGTGTATAGAACAAATCTAGTTGAAGAGCAGCAGACTGCTGTACAGGAGCAAAGGCAAACATACAGTCAGCACGTGATTTGAGGAGTAACTGGTTTCTAAGACTGACCGTGGACCATTACTGAGTCATGATGTAGTGTTCTTGAAAGAGGCATGTCTTCTGCTCCTTTCAAAATTGGAATAGGTTTGAGGCAATTGTCATGGATTCAACAATGTCATTACGGCATAGATGGAGATGGTCTGTTGTCTTATTTTTACTTCTTTCTCTCCAATCTGATAGGGTCTTGACTGTGGGTGTGCTGAGAGTCACTCATGATGGTTAGCTTGTCAGCTAGATAGGCAGCAGTGTTGGTACAATTGCTTTGGAAAGTATGGAGCTGGTTTGAAGATAGCCAACAAGGGGAGGCAGTGGAATGCTATGCAGGGGGTGCTGATGTGGTTATGTTTCTTCAGTTCCCTAGTGTGCTGTACTTTGGCATGTAGGATGTCCTTAAGATGTCGCACTGTGGAGCAAGATGCCATGGAGCAGGACATTACCAGCATCCAAATGTGAAGGTATGAGGGCTTAAACAGAAGCACTGAAGCCACTTTTTGGGAATCATTGTTTCACTTTCTTTAGTAGAGAGAGCAAGCCATCTTGGTTTTTACGATGCTATTTGAAGGTGTTAGATTTGCATCCAGGATGAATGTGGGGGCTTGTTAACTTAGTGGAAGAAGGGATTCAAATAAATCTCAATTCATGTTGTCAATCCACGTTTTATTTGGTTGTTGCTTGTTGTCTTTGACAAATTGCACAAGTTCTGTTCTAACATGGTTAAGCTTCAGGTAGGGGCTTGACATCCAAGCCTGGATGAGGGTCAAGCAGTGTTTGAAGCACTGGATGTCAGGAACAGAGGAGAATCACAAATTAAGTTCTGTGTCATTGGCATATTGGTGAATTTGTATGTGGGTACTGGTGAATGCCATCCCAAGAGTCTTCATTTAGATAATAAATAAACCAGGGGGCAAAATGGAACCCTGAGGGACTTCTGGGACCTGGAGGCTCCCATATGCATTAACTGGTGTCTAGATAGATAGGATGAGAAATAGAAAACAATGGTTAGAGTAAATCACATTTGAGACTTAAGAGTTATGGTATCCCACAGCGTTTGTGTTTTGCTTTGCTTTTGCCGCCCTAAGTGCGCCGGGTATGCCCAGACGTGGGTCCCGGGCTCACTGTGCCACTGGATTCAAGCTAGCCTGGCTGATGAGGGGTGAAACCCCGAAACCGGTCCCAGGATGCTTGTTTCCGGTCCAGGGAGAACCTGGCCTGCCAGTTCGGGCTGGACTGTTCCCATGAGGAACAGGGTCAAGACTGATTTGCATATGGCTGGGTTCAAACTGGGGTGGCATGGTGAGCAAAATAATGGATGGATTAAATCCAGATCTGTGACTGGGGGTGAATGTTTGATTGGTTCCGCATTCCATCCATCCAGTTACGCTATCCCACAGCGTTTGTGTTTTGCTTTGCTTTTGCCGCCCTAAGTTCGCCGGGTATGCCCAGACGTGGGTCCCGGGCTCACTGTGCCACTGGATTCAAGCTAGCCTGGCTGATGAGGGGTGAAACCCCGAAACCGGTCCCAGGATGCTTGTTTCCGGTCTAGGGAGAACCTGGCCTGGCAGTTCGGGCTGGACTGTTCCCATGAGGAACAGGGTCAAGACTGATTTGCATATGGCTGGGTTCAAACTGGGGTGGCATGGTGAGCAAAATAATGGATGGATTAAACCCAGATCTGTGACTGGGGGTGAATGTTTGATTGGTTCCGCATTCCGTCCATCCAGTTACGCTATCCCACAGCGTTTGTGTTTTGCTTTGCTTTTGCCGCCCTAAGTGCGCCGGGTATGCCCAGACGTGGGTCCCGGGCTCACTGTGCCACTGGATTCAAGCTAGCCTGGCTGATGAGGGGTGAAACCCCGAAACCGGTCCCAGGATGCTTGTTTCCGGTCCAGGGAGAACCTGGCCTGGCAGTTCGGGCTGGACTGTTCCCATGAGGAACAGGGTCAAGACTGATTTGCATATGGCTGGGTTCAAACTGGGGTGGCATGGTGAGCAAAATAACGGATGGATTAAACCCAGATCTGTGACTGGGGGTGAATGTTTGATTGGTTCCGCATTCCATCCATCCAGTTACGCTATCCCACAGCGTTTGTGTTTTGCTTTGCTTTTGCCGCCCTAAGTGCGCCGGGTATGCCCAGACGTGGGTCCCGGGCTCACTGTGCCACTGGATTCAAGCTAGCCTGGCTGATGAGGGGTGAAACCCCGAAACCGGTCCCAGGATGCTTGTTTCCGGTCCAGGGAGAACCTGGCCTGGCAGTTCGGGCTGGACTGTTCCCATGAGGAAAAGGGTCAAGACTGATTTGCATATGGCTGGGTTCAAACTGGGGTGGCATGGTGAGCAAAATAATGGATGGATTAAACCCAGATCTGTGACTGGGGGTGAATGTTTGATTGGTTCCGCATTCCGTCCATCCAGTTACGCTATCCCACAGCGTTTGTGTTTTGCTTTGCTTTTGCCGCCCTAAGTGCGCCGGGTATGCCCAGACGTGGGTCCCGGGCTCAGTGTGCCACTGGATTCAAGCTAGCCTGGCTGATGAGGGGTGAAACCCCGAAACCGGTCCCAGGATGCTTGTTTCCGGTCCAGGGAGAACCTGGCCTGGCAGTTCGGGCTGGACTGTTCCCATGAGGAACAGGGTCAAGACTGATTTGCATATGGCTGGGTTCAAACTGGGGTGGCATGGTGAGCAAAATAATGGATGGATTAAACCCAGATCTGTGACTGGGGGTGAATGTTTGATTGGTTCCGCATTCTGTCCATCCAGTTACGCTATCCCACAGCGTTTGTGTTTTGCTTTGAGGGTGGAGGTGTAGCCAACTGCTGGCAGCTGAGAGGTACAGTAGTATCAAGAAGAGGTGCAGTAATATCAAGAAGCAGAGGTCATCTTTAGCTGTGGTTTGGAAAGTGTGTTGTCTTTGATTTGTGAGGTAACCTGACAGTCAAATATGCTGATATTTTATAAGGGCTGCAGCTAAGGTTTAAATCATTTACCATCACGTTTTCCTTCAAAGCGAAATGAAGCTATATAATCCCCAACATCATTGCCCAAAGGGTTTGTATCACTGGTCTTAACCAACATTTTTCAGAGTTCTCACTTCGCATTCCAGCGAATGCTAAAAAGGCAATTGTTGCAGTGTCTCAAATGTCACAGTCAATTTGCATTCAACAATGAAGCTGTTTGAGGACTTGGCATAACTCGAAAGCCTTTGAGCGTGCTGTTGACAAACAGAACTAGCTCTTCGGGTGAGGTAGGAGAAAAAAATGAGCATCAATACACACATTTAAAGTTTTTGTTCTAAATGACAGCACAACACATACTCGATAATGTGACCTATATTTTAGTGCTGAGTATATACTGAAGCGGTTAATTAGGTCATAATGCCCCCTTTTGAAGAGTTAGCAGCTGCTAAACGTCCACTGGTTGAATGCAAGGCACAGAAATAGGGCAATGGACAATTAAAAGCTGTTTCTGGCCCGCAGTATTTGGGCATGAGGCTGTCAGAACCAGCCGTCTCACTTCTGGCCACACACACGCATACATTGTAAATGTCCCCATATGCGTCCTTCTCCCTGTTCCGCACTTTTACTAAACTTAGAATAAAATCATTAGAAACGATAGTGTCCAGTATCTAAGGCTTCTGAAAGGTTAAGCCAATGTAGCATTCAAATAAAACGAAATGTATTTTTTCTTTCACCTGGTTTGCCAAAGACTTGACCTTGAAAAACTGTAACAATTCAACAGGCTTAATATCTCTTTTTAAAGACCTCGGAGGGTGGATCAGCAGTCTTCATACTAGATCTGCGCACACATCTAACCAAGAAACCCTTAACAGGATTAATGAAGATGGACCCAATTTTTGTCCAAAATGCCCAAAAGGCAGAATCGTTTAATTTCTACATTTGCTGGTAGTGGCATCGCTGAAAGCAAGGGGGGAGGTGGGGTCGCTAATGAACGGGATTTTGGGTAGTGCCCCAATTGTAAATGTCCAGAGTGACCCCATGTGTGCCCCCTCTTCCGCACCCCACCACAAGCGAGAGTTGCAGCCTGTAAAAACAGACAATACTGTCTCAACTTGGAAGCACCGATGCTGTTCCTCTTTACATTTCACGTTTTCACGTTTTGCCTACTCTTGAATTCTCTAAGGGTATTTCCTTTTTCCAAGATGATGTTTTTCTGCAGTTTCTTTCATGTAACATATTACTCATGTATAAGGTGTAGTGTGAAAAGAGTTGCTCCTATATAGCTATGAGAGTTCAAGTTGGGGGTGGGCAACGACTAAGAGTTGTGGAGTTCAGGCCAAACGCTGGACACATTTTTCACAGAGCCTATTAGTGTCCATAAAGGGATTTGGAATACATGCTCATCCAATCCTTGGACTCTTTGGAGAGCACACAGAGAAGTGGTCATGTGTGCCAACTGTAATCATATATGCTGAGATGTGTGAAGAAGGTACACAGTTGTCAAAATATTGCCAGGGTGAAAGTTAGAGAAAATGCAGTGAGTGAGTGCATTGTATGTGGAGATTGGTGAAGGAGATGTAAGGAAGTATGTGCAGGAAAGAGTAAAAATAGGGTGCCGAAGAGGAAAGAAAAGAGGATTGAGATATGCAGACTGGAGAAGAAAACTGAAATGATTGAGGCACTCTGACGACCTTGCCCCTTCCACATACTATAGTAACGTTTAATTCATAGTCTCCTTAAAAAAAAAATATATATATATATATATTTATAAATAACTGTGTTGGATATATGTATATATATGTGTGTATATATATATATATATATATATATATATATATATATATATATATATATATATGTATATATATATATTTATAAATAACTGTGTTGGATATATTTATATATATCCAACACAGTTCTTCGCTTCCTGTCCTTGCCCTCCGCGTGGCAGGTCACAAAGGGGTAGCAACTCCCTTCACATCCACTCAACATTTATTCCAAATGGCATATCACTAATTCTGAATGTTTTATTGAACGAAAGTTGTGACCGCAGTGTCCTCTCACAAGTGCAGCATTTAATTCTTCATTGTGGCAAACAGCAAAAAGTCCTGACGCATTTCGGAGGCAAAGCCTCCTTGATCAAATCCAGATGCTTGACGCTGCACCTATGAGAGGACACTATGGTCACAACTGTTTCTTTTGGTATAACATTCAGAATTAGTGTTACACCATCTGGAAGTAATGTTGAGTATATATATATATATATATATATATATATATATATATATATATATATGTATATATACATATATATATATATATATATATATATGCACACACACATTCGCACAATCTTCTAGATGGCTCATTGTAGGAGATCCACAAATTTCTATCTGTGGCCCCTTGTGTGCCCCCACACTAAAAAGTGATACCTAGAGATGCCACTTTTTGCTGGTGACATGAAATTCAAGAGCGATCTGCATAGACTATAAAGTCTGTTTGGGGAGTTGCACAGCTAGCCTATCTAGCAAGTGGCAAATCAGAATGATCTGAATGCAGGAAACACCAACTGGTTTCAGCAATCCCATTGGCCACCTTTCAACCGAACTGTATTGCTCGCTACATTTAGACCATTCTGAATAGTTATGCTGTCCTGTGCATAACAGGTGTAGTCATGGGACTTAAGGAGCACTGCAGCTGTAAGTGTTCCACTGTGAGACTCCAAAGGCTATTAGTCTCCCACTTATTTGTGGTAGTTGTGGTTTACGTAAATGGTGGATTCATCCCTCCACCTGCATCTACAACCCACAAAGAGGGAAATGTGCGATGTTAAATTTGTCAATTTACCAATCATTGAAAATTACTTCTTCCTTTCTTCTTTTGTCTTTTAACTACTAAAGCCAAGGCAAGTTATTTATTCAAATTCACTCATCTTTTAGTGAGTGTTTTAGAACTGGGGTTTCTTTCTTGGACACTCTAAGTGCTGACCCAGATGTCTGACTCTTCAGCAAGGTTCCCGGGATCAGAAAGCTTACTATCCACCACATGTTGGCGCAGCTCTGCAAAAGAAAGATCAAGCATGCACTCCTTCAAAATCAAGTTGTACAACCCTTCATAATCTTCTCCTTTGTTGCCCCCAAACCTGGCCCTTCAGTGCTTTGCTAGCATAGTCCAAGCAATCCAACCAACTCTGTGATGCAGTCTTGTGACTGGCCCTGAACCTCTGTCAGTTCTTTTAAGCTGTCAGCCCAAATGTGCTGACTAGTAAGGCCTTCATAAAAGTGTAGTGTGACTGGTCCCACACCTCTAATGTGAGAAGTGTATCCCTCCCTATTGTGGACAAGTATCCCAACAAAGTACCACCCTAGAGCAGTGGTTCCCAATCTTTTGGCTTCTGTGGACCCCCACTTTATCATAACTGGAGCCCGGGGACCCCCACTGACCCATTATGGGAATCTGGGGACCCCCCAACTGAGTCATTACTGAAAGTTGGGGACCTAATCTGTTAATATTATTTAATTTTCTAAGCAATCGTGGACCCTATGAGGAGGCTTTGCGGACCCCCAGGGGTCCCGGAACACAGTTTGGGAACCACTGCCCTTGAGTTCCTCTGGGACCCTGTGCATTCTCAGAGCCACTTCATAGGCTGCAAACCATCTGTCTATGTCATCCCCACCACATAGCAGAGCACCACATCCTTGAGTATCCGGACTCTTGACTCACCAGTGGGCACTGCCTGGTATGCTGCCACCATTTCCATTGCTAAACCCTACGTCCAGGGCTGTTATGTCCAGCTCTTTCAAACTGAGCTCATGCGATCATTTTTTCTCCTCAAGAGCCAGTTTCATCTTTGTAAGCATTGATTTAAGTTTTCATTCCTCCCTCCTGTCTTCCAGCTCCTCTGGGGACAGGTTCCTTGAAGAGAAACTGCTCCCTTGTCTGTGGAGCACTCATGCTTCTGGCAAGCTTTGGTCCATTCCACAGGTAGTTTCAGAGCCACCTTAGACTCTGAATTCAGATCATCCTCCTTTGCTGGAATGTCCTGCTTCTCCTCTGGTATATCATCCTCTGCAACCATAGCCTCCACTCATGCCCTGAAAGCCTTCTGTAGTTCCACCTTCCTGGTGAAATTCCTTATAGACACTTCAGAGTCCTTGCAGAAATCCTTCAGCTGTTGCACAGTGTAAAACTATAACCTGGCCAGCTCAAACATAAATTCAGCAGGTGCTGCTTCTCCAGACTGAGACATAATTTAGCAGAAAAGCCAATCAGGGAGAACATATATTTTTTTAAAGTCTTAATATAGTGTTGTAGTGAACACTGAGTTCCTATATGGTATTGCACAAACACAAGTCCTATCCTCACCGCTGATTACCAATGTTAGAACTGGGGTTTCTGGCTGTCAGAGTATACACTTTGCATAAGCAGGAACCACCACTGCTAGTCAGAGTAAGCTAGATACACATGTAGAGAAAACCTGTGCTCACCCTCTGTTGGATTGCCCCAGAGTAGTCAGGCTTATCTAAAGAGGCAATGTGTAAAGTATTGATGCAACACACACAGTAAAACAATGAAAACACCACAAAAAGACCCAACTCAATATAAAACCGAAAATAATTTTCTGAGTAAAACAAGACCAAAACAACAAAATCAGTAGAAGTCGAGATATTAATTTTTAATGAATAACACAACAAATAGTGCTTAGAAGTCAATGGTGCTGAAGGGTTGCTTAAGGTCTCGCTAGACCAGGATAAATCAAAAGTTTGGTCCGGCCGCGATGGAGGATAGGCCAGCTACAGGACCCACGCAAAGCCTGCGGAAAGAGTACCTTGGATGGAGCCAGCGTAGGGGTTGAAGACTCAGTGCATTGGTTCTTATCTGTGCAGTTCAGTAGATGCATCAGCATCAAGCCTTGCAGTTGGGTCCAGCATCAGCATCAAACCCTTCTCAATGCAGACGATGTGTCATCATCAAACTGTGCAGCAGCATCCTCGGATCAATGCTGCAATGTCATCGAACCTCACAGCTGGGTCCCACATTGTCATCTACTCAGCACTGCATCAGCGTCGAAGGGCACTGTGTAGGTTCCGATCAGCGCAACAGCACAAATGCATCAATTCTTGAAAAGAAACAGTTGCAAAACCCATTTCTGGGGTCCAGGACAGGATTGATACCTGAGGTCAGGGTAGGACTCACAGATGGCAGAGTCCAGCAGCCTCAGCATAGTTGAAGGCAGTGTTTGATGTACTTGAGACTGCAGGAGAACAGGGGGCAAGCCAAAAGGCCCCTGGAGTCACTCTAGGTCAGATGATATGGGCCCAGTTCTTCCTCTGCAATGCAGTAGGGTAGCTCATCAAGCTAAAAGTGGCATTTCTAAAACAGTAATGTTAAATCTGACTTTACCAGTAAAGAGGGTATATTATTACTGTTCCAATGATATAAAACAAGATTCAGCTACTCCTTTTTTATCACGAATTACAACTTAAAAGGATAGCAAGGAATACCCAATGCTGGCCTCTTAGAGGAGTAGGCCTCATTGCAGTTAAAAACTATTTTTGGAGTTTTTCACTACCAGGACATGTAAAATGTAGAAGTACATGTCCTGCCTTTTCCTTACATAGCACTCTGCCCTATGGGCTACCTAGGGCATACCTTAGGGGTGACATATGTAATAAAAGGGGGATTTAAGGCTTGGCAAGGGGTTTTAAATGCCAGTTTGAAGTGGCAGTGGAACTGCACACACAGGCTCTTCAGTGGCAGGCCTGAGACATGTTTAAAGGACTACATAAGTGGGTGGCACAATCAGTGCTGCGGGCCTACTAATAGCATTTATTTTACAGACCCCGAGTATATGGTATACCCCTTTACAAGGGACTTACAAGTAAATTAAGTATGCCAATTGTGGATATACCAATGTTACCATTTTTTGGGGAGAAGCACATGCACTTCAGCACTGGTCAGCAATGATAAAGTGCTCAGAGTCCTAAACTCACATGAAAAGATATAGCGAAAATGAGAGGCAAATAGTTTGAGGAAAGACCACCCTAAGACTGACAGGTTTAACAGAGTGTGTCTTAAAAATGTTTGGTAGTAAGTCACACGGGGTCAAAGTGTAATCAGGCTGCCGTTAGGATAAAGACATTCTACTTTTTGGCGACTGTTTTTTAAATAGCCCTGACAGTCATCTATTGTTCTAAAAGGCAGAACCAGCTTGAGTCCTCTAACATGGCTGCAAACACCACCAGATGCAGTATGATGTTCAATTATTTCCTAGCGAATCTCAAATGCTCTTTTCTTTGATTCTTCAGTCTCCTCTTCCAAAGCCTATTCTTACTCCTGACAGAATTCCCTCTTAGAGTAAAATCCCTTTTTGAGAAGCAGTCACATCAAATATGCTATCAATGGTGACTATTTGTGTAAAGTCAAGTGTATCTAGGACCTCAGTTAACAACTGCTGTTTTATCCAACTCATTGTACGCATCTTCGTCAGCCTAGAAGGATGACATACTTACTCAGCAAGGCTGGGGATTTGAATCTATGACCTGCAGATGTTGCAACAAAACCGTAGTTCACTACACTAATCTCTTAGCTGTGTGCTTCGAAAATAATGTAGCTAGTTAGTACTACAGGGTGGCTCCTAACAAATCTCCTCATCATCAATTTCTTTATTTTATGGACTGAAAAATGTATAGTATTTTAGAGTAAATCTTTTTCATCTACTTATATTTGTTTAGTTTAAGAAGATTTGTGCCTTTTCTTTATTGTTTATCAAGAAATATACATTTAATATACTGTTTAATATTGATATTTTGTATGGGGCCACTGCACCACCTTTTAACCACTTGACAGCATCCTGAGTGAGTAGATGCATTTGGAGTTAGGAGTTCGGTGGTGGTAGAAGCAAAGATGACAAGAGCATTAGAAGTGTTGAAAGGGAATGGGACTAAAATTCAGGATGGTGAGAGAGCATCACAAAGGCAGAGGTCTGGGTAGAGTTGGCTTAGGGCCACTCAATTTAGAGCACACTCATACCCTTCCATTTTATAACATACTAGCCACTCACTGTAATGGACATAGAAAACAGACTTTCGTGTCACTTATCAATAGATCATTTATGATTTCAAAACAGGCCAAGCACAGGCTGACTGGTTTCTAGGTCAGTGAGTCAGTGCTTTGGGATTTATGAAATAGGATTTTAGAGGACAAAGCGTTGACATTATTTTCCAGTGTGGGTGTTTCATTGCAAATCTACAGCAGCGCAGGTGAGGGAGGATTAACTAGATTTTGTTGTTCTACAACATAGTAAAGGTATTTTGTTCATCCTCACTCTTTTTTCACTTGTCTTGTGCATGCCATCACGATTGTTTCACTTTGCTTATAGTCGAATTGAGTTTGTTTCAAAGCGTTTAGAACGCCACGGAACAGTCTCCTGCTATAACATTACAATTCTATGTATTTTATAATGTCCACACATAAGGGTTTGGAATTCCTGTAGCCCAATAAGGCATAATGTTTGGGGTCAAAGATAACAAGTTTTCAGGTTTACTTTGCCCTTGGGAAAAGTAGGCCCAACCCCCTGCAGCACTAACCCTTTGGCTCCCAATTTACAGTACCATATTACAGACTAGGGAAGGGAATTGTCTGCAGTTGAGGTAATATTTGTGTCAATATGTTGATGCTGTTTGAACTTGTATTTATGGTTCATTAATACAAAGCTTTTATTATTAGGGTTAGCGTTCTAAATATATGTTGTAACAGGGACTGCATTACTGACAGTGGTTCCAGTAAAAAAAATGTGTACACATGTTTGAAAAGTTTAAAAATATGAGGTGACGTGTAATGCTCCCAGAATACTCTATGATTTAATACAAATATTTGCAGAGGATTAAAAGCAAGAATGTTAATTTTCGGCTTTCAAAATAAAATGGCCCAAAAAAATGCAACTAGAAAAAAAAAACATTTAGGAAAATGTCTTAATGCATGCTAGTATTGCCATAAAATATTCCTAATGGAAAGTCAGTGTAAACAAGCATTGACAAAGCCAATAGGCCCAATACTGGTGGTCAGTCTTTTAGTTTTGTCAGTATATATCTTGTTTTGACATGGCCTTTGTAAAATGTTATTGTTGTGGGAGCTGCTGGGCCGTTATCACTGTAAACACATTTTAGCAAAAAGCTAAAATATTTTTTGGCCCAAAAAGCACACATTGCCACAGTAGTTCTTGGCACTGAACAAAAAGACTTTGTGTGCTGATATGCTCCTTGTGAAACATGTTGATTGTGATAATTGTAACATAAAGTAACATGGATTTGTAGAGCACAGCATTTTCACCTGGAGGGTATCCAGACGCTGAGTAGGAAAGGGTTCTGCAAGTAGGATCAGTCACAGTGAAGCCAGCCGATGCAAGGATCTTAGTTAACGCCAGAACTTATTAGGGGATCACTTCTTAAAGAATGTCACAAAAGTGTACCCATGGTGTATATCTTTGCATTATGAGTGTATTTCATGAATTCACAAGAATTTACAGAAGTAGACCAGGAACTCGAACTTCTAGAAAATATTTTTGAACTGTACTTTAACACGAGCAAATCTGCAAGTGCGAAAATCTGTTGAACCTTTACAAGTTCACTTTCCCTTTAACCACTTTTTTCCTCAACCCTGGAAGACGTTTTAGTTATTACCCTTATCATGAGTACATTTTCAACCTTTCTCGTAAGGAAAATGATTAAAGAAGAGCTGGAATTTTTTTTTAAAACATGCAAGTTAGAAGGTTTTCACAGACTCAAAAGGGCATTGCAACCCTGGAGCTATTGCTTACCACTACCTCTAGCCCCCATATATAGAAGTAGCTCAAGAAATCTCAGCAGGCACCATGCAATTGGCTAGAAAGCCAGGCTCGACTGAATTTGTCACACATGACATGTTGCCCTTTCTACTTATGCTTTTGAACTGTGCTGTGATGTAGAGTGAAGTGCAGGCTAATACTTTTCTGTGGTGGTGGAGCTGCCATGATTAGTAGGTAATGAAGGAAAACAATGAACTAGGCACATTCTGTATGGATATGAATGAAACCCTTGTGTCTAGAACTAATAAAAAATGTTGAATAGTTCAATGAAATATAATCTATTTATTGATGATTACTATCTTCTTAGAATGATATAAAGCTCTCAAGCTTTCTAGTTTTTGAATGAGTAACTTACTCGGGCCAGTTTTTTTTCTTTTATTCTGGTTCTTGCAGTCATGATTTTATTACCAGAACTTCATGCATCAGAATGGAAAGATTAACAAAACATGGACTAGAAGGGTTACTCATACAGAGAACTGGCACATGTGAATAAAAGGAAGAGTGTTGTGTGACCTTATATTATAAACATCAAAGTACCTCCTGTTTTATATTTTCAGCATACGTTAATCAACCAGAGTTCAATGATCTTATAGTGCAACTCACCATCCGTGATTTTAAAGAGCAACTCCTCGGTGACTTGCAATATCATTATAATATACAATAGGGGTAGTTTATTCCATATATAAATTCAGGGCTACAAGTCCCACATGCTGAAAAGAATGAGAATGAATGAGTTATATGCATTTCAAAATAGAACTTGTGAGCTCTTTACTCTGTACTACTGACCTACTACTGACCTTAAGTAAGAATAGTTTTGCCTGGGTTAGTAGCTAGATATCGGTACCATGATCACTGTATAGGTTGAGTGCGCAAGTGCTCTGACGTGTTGAAATCTATCTGTGGGCTTTTGCCTACAATATTTCTAACCAAGTTGGCGTAAATGGCAAGGGTCCCGAGTTCTGTGTGGCACCTTCAGCCAGCCAGTCCTGGTTTTTTAGCAAACAGCACTTTGCATGCTGATAATTATTAACCCCGGGAATCAAATAGGAGAAAGAAGGGAACATGATCTGTAGGTTGAAATGAAAAGATGCTTAAAATTAAATTATATGTAATCAGATCTTTACGGTAGGAGGTGATCTAAATGTGCATATTTTGCATTTGTGTAGTTACATGAGAGTCCATCATTGGTAAAATGCTTTATGTTTGTCCCTACTTGGGGCAGTTTTGTGACCGCCGTGGCCATCGACCCTGTTACATGGATAATTGCATGTGTGTCGATTCATTTGACTGAGAGCGAACTTCTTTTTCCTTTTGTGTATCTCCTTCACACTTACGCTCATGGCGGCCGTGGTGCTTTGAATTGGCTTACTTATGTCAACTGTTTTACTTTTCATTTTCAATTTATGTGGCAAGAAAAGATCAGTTAGGAATTTACAATGCTAATAGCTCTAACTCGAGCAAACGCGAGACCCATTGCATCACAAATTCTTCTTTTAACAAGCTGCAGCCTCACTTTTTATAATAATGATGGTCAAAAATGATGCAAGGGCCTGTTGTGCAGAGGAAGAGAGAACAAGGGATATTTTCTGTCACTTTATTTGACATCATCAGACAGGCAAAGGGCATTTGACATTACATGACAGTTCTACTGCTTCTATGATTTTAGGGAAATGTTGCCACCGAAGAAACTGGAGTTTGGCCAGTCTAGTGAACTCTAGACTTGATTAATAACCCTCTTGAAGCTTGGTCTCCACTCTTAAATAACAAAGCCAAAAATAGAGCTCTGCAAAGGATGAATCACTTTCCAGACTAATAGTACTCGTTAATATAGAGAGAAATTAATGTCATTACAAACCCTGTAGTTTTTGCATTTTCCAGAAAATCACCAAGGCAGGAATAGATTTGCCTGCTCTACAAATCATAGCTATGTTTGCTTCCCAACTTCTTTATTCATGCTGGTGATCTAGAATGATGCCCTGCGGTTTCGATCGTAGGCTCTGAATTTACACTTTACTAATGGCGACTAACTCATTTGCATTATAGTTCAGAAATAATTACACTTTTTGTCTTAATTTTAGGTCTGGAGTTTCTTTAATTCGCAATTAATTCCCATCCAGGTCATCCCAGGTGCAGCGAAGATAAGAAGTAAAATCGCATTTTTCCCCCTTGAACCTCAGGTAGAGCTTATTAGTGATTGAGCAATTAATGAACGAAGCTGCGAAATCACGATTTTATACAGTAAAGTGGACAAAAACATTATATTTGGTAGTCAGAAACGTCATTTTCACGGATCCACAATCATTATTTTAGGTTTTGCGATTAAGGATAGACCAAATTCTTGGGCGTATCTAAGAATAGCGCATGGCATATTGAAAAATTAATGTATGCCAATTTATGAAAAAGAAAAAAAAATCGAAGTGGGGTTTACAATGACGTAAAAAAACAAGATGAACAGTATAAAAGTATAAATAGAATAATTTAGATTTTCTTTGTTGTAATAGTCTGTTGTCTCTCATATAGTATTGCCTTTGCTTTCCTGTTTTACTGGTATTGTCTTAAATGTACATGCACACATGACATATTTGGTGCTAACTAATATGTCAGCAACCAGGCAGCGAGCATATGGCTTTTGTTCAACTTGGTGATCTAATGTTAATAAGCTGTGGCCCTCTATACGTATTATTACCACCTAGATGTAAATTTACTCTCCTCTAAGGTGGGTTGTGAAAAAGGACCTGGTGTCACCTCCAGATGCAGGGAGGGATACACCGGGAGAGCGCATGCCTTCTTCATGCCCGCTGCACAACTTAACAGGTCTTAGTTTTGGCCAGAATTGACGAGACCAATGGCGCACACCACTCTGAAATATACCATCAAATTACTGGTCTGAATACGGCAGGGTTTGCCCTCCTAGCCTTGGATTTATATTGCTGTTTTGGAACTTGCCACTGCCTGAAGAAAGGGCAAACTCATTTGCGTAGGGCTCTCTTTCATGGAATGATTCTTTAAACAATTAAACACTAGTGCTAGTGATGGGCAGTATTTAAGACAAATAGATGATGCCCCACCCTATGCCCACAGTTTATTTATATAGTAATGTTTTTATTCGACTAACCACCAAGATGTAAAGGAACATTTTACAATAAAACAAAACAGTTGTGATGCAAAGGTCTTACAATGAACACTGACTCAAATGTATTATATTAAGCGGGGAACAATGTAAACAAGAGGAAACACTGACGAAGAGCAGCAGCAATAACTGGGAGGAGTCATGGCTAATAGAGAGGCAGAAGGGAGAGAGTGAAGGGAAGAAAGTGTTGAAGACATGCAGAGGGTGGGAATAGTAATGTAAATAGTTTGAGGGGTAAAGGTGCTCATAGGGTCAAAGTCATAAGTGGAGGTAGACGCAAATGAGCAGATACAATCAGAAACATCAAGGGGCTTATTTACAAGTCGACTGCACCACTGGTGCGTTACTTTTTTGAACCATTGGTGGCATGGAGTGCAGACCCATATCTACGAGGCCACACATAGCCCCACATATAGCCACTTTTCATGGCTTTTCATGGCCTTGTAGATGTGCAGGAAGGTGAAGCAGGGGTATCACTGCGTTGCCTTATTCTGCGTCAGAGGCATTCCATGGGCGTTGCAATGGGTGTTTGCTCACAACACCCATGGATTTTGACGCATTCCCAGATTTACAAGTACTTGTAAACCTGGGAGTGTGTCAAAAACCTATGCCTTCCCATGGGTGTCGAAATGTGGAGAAATAACTTTATTATTCTCTGTTTTTCCTCTATGTGGGCTGCATTCCGCAAAGTAGATTCCTAGCAGTAATAAGGGAGAGAAAAGACAATGGGCCTGATTACAACTTTGGAGGAAGGTGTTAATCCGTCCCAAATGTGACGGATATACCACCAGCCGTATTACGAGTCCATTATATCCTATGGAACTCATAATATGGCTGGTGGTATATCCGTCACATTTGGGACGGATTAACACCTCCTCCAAAGTTGTAATCAGGCCCAATATTTTTTAAAATAACATTTTTGAGGACTGTCAAAACAGAGAGTGTGTGTGTGTGTGTTTGTCTGTGCATTTACAAATTCCCTGTAAAATCCGACAGACCCCTCACCATACCCAATTGAAAGTCCCTATGTCCAACTATTTATCAGAAAGTACATTTTTTAGGGGGTGCGTAACACCCCAAACACACTCCCCGAAAGCTAAGCCCCTGTGCAGCATGATCACGTTATAGCCTCTTTGCCTAATTCAGCACGGTTGAGGAGGCAAAGTGTTTCCTTTTTAGCAAGGCGCTGAGCCCCCATACTAATGGGGAAACACCATTTAGGATCATGTCAGTTTTAAAAAAAGGTCATGCAACCACATATGGCCCCTTCTGTAAGAGCAATGTCCCCTAGGGGGGCAGAAAGTGGGCTCACACACCAACTTCGCACTTGGGGCACTTATGCAATACAGCCACTGGTGTGCACTTCAGATGAGGATCAGCAGAGCACTGATTTATTTTCATTAAAGGGACATATTGATTTGTGTCGTATGGAGCCCAGTTAGATGTACAAAAGGGATGTGATGTACGATAGACTATACAGATAAACATGTCATTTTCAGTCGTTCTTTCTAACGCTCATGAGTGATTTGGTTAGGGGGTCATGAGCTACTTGTGGGTAGAATCCAATTTTTGAACGACCTTATTTAAACAGGCACC
Organism: Pleurodeles waltl; assembly: GCF_031143425.1. NCBI lineage: Eukaryota > Metazoa > Chordata > Amphibia > Caudata > Salamandridae > Pleurodeles > Pleurodeles waltl. The sequence continues at coordinate 498,293,046 of NC_090445.1, forward strand.
AATGTAATAATATGCAACAATAACATATTGTAAATGCACCTTCTGATTACGTGTCTCACAACTATAAATGCTGTAACAACCGTTTCGATCACTTATGTGTATGAAAATAATAAAAGAGTCAAACATACAGACCTACAAAATGCACAAAAACAAACACCGCAGCATAGCTGCAAAGGCCCCATGCCATTTGTGATGGCTTCAGCCAGTCTCAGGCTTTTGTACAGCATGCTGATATTTTCAAGCCTATAGTTATAATAGGGAACATGTTGGCAGCTTTTAACCTAATCTGAAAGACCTTCACTGACTCCCGTCCATCATTTTCAAGGCCTGCAGTATCATATACAAAGCAATAATAAACAACGCTGCCCAGCTCTTGGCTGACAAACCTTTTTAACAGCTGAGCTCAATAATTTCACAGCAAGCCTGGGCGCTGCCAGACTAAAAGAGAAATATAGCAAAAAGTAGGAAGCAATCCTTTGATATTTACTGGCGTAGTCATCCATCCACACAGTGAGCACCAACTCTTAAGAACTGTCCTGAGTACTGTGAAGAGTTTATTACTTTGAAGTGAGGGTTATTTGTGTCCCAGGGCCATGAAGCCTATTGGAAAGTAGGTGCTTAATAAATAAAATATACATACACATAAACAAAAAAACTGATATGCAGCCCACCTTAGACTGCTTAGGCTACGTAAAAATCCCACTAACGCCCTTTTATCTTGTATATTATCTCGATTCATGCCCTCTCCCTGCTTTCATGCTATGTACGGAAGCAACCTGGCAACATTTCTCTGTAAACAAAGCTGACTAATGCTGTTTGGAACTGGCCATAAAAACAAGGTATATCTATACATCGTTCAACATTAACCAGGAACCTGAGTATAAATCATTCATACCAAGAGCTCCAACTGAAATCCTTAATGAACTTGGAATGCCAAATTGAATACATAGCTCAATCAAACCACTAATGTTTAAAGCTAATTATTCCTTCCACTGCTTTGGCCTTGGCGTTATTCAGTCACAATATTAGACAATATTTAACAGTTATGTACTGTGTCTCTCACTTTCTGATTTCTTTTCCCATGTTTTCTCTCTCTCTCATTTTTTGCAATTGCACAGTGGGAGTTGCCCATCTGCAGTGAGTTGGGTGCAGGACATGGCCAGAGGCCAGGCTCTGTGTCCAACGTTGCTGTGAATGTCTGAAGCCTATGCATAGCAATGGTTGACCATCTAGAAAGGGTTGGAGGCATGGCCTGGAGCTTAGGGTGAGATCATCAGCATTGCATTTGGTGTGTGAGTTATGGTTTGCATGCCTGTTGTGTGAGTGTTGTGCTTGGAACTCTACGCAGTTCTAGCATCTATGGAATACTAACAGAGTTCCAGGCAGTGGCGTTTGGCATTAAAGTGAGGTGCTGGTGGTGGCTTACCATGGACTTTGCTTAATAAAGAAGAGGCTTCCCAAAACTGGCTTGTCTTCTTCTTTACACTGGCGATGAGCGGGAAACAAGCTGCATATCCTGCTGCTACTGGTGGTTTTCCACTAGTGCCCAAGTTACGCTTGCTGGCTGTAGTGCTTATCCCAACCTGCTCTTCTGGGGACAGAGATTGCGTATGGCAACACCTGCAGAGGGTTTTTTGTAAAGACCTCATATTTTCTATTGGTACCCATATACCCATCCCATAATTTTAAGATAGCAAGGTATCCTGATAATGCGAGCCAACGCCCGACAACCGGCCACCATCTTTGGGTCAAGCAATAATGGTAACTCACTACAGCTGCCATTTTGAAAACAGGCATTTGCACAAAGGTGATCCATCACCATTTTGAAGTCAGACGAGCTCTAGGACATTTGTTAAAAGTGCTGACAACAACAATTTCAAGAGCAGCCGTTTTATGTTATTTTGTGGCAGTCAGACAAGTTGTGCTGTTTTAGGCTATTTTTGTGGCAGTCACTTATGGTGTGTGTTAGACTTTTCATCCTTGGCGTGGTCTCCCTTAACTTTTTGCCTCTGTTCCCCAGGTTGTTGATGTGTGCTGGACTCTGATTTTACTGTTTTTGTTACTCTGGGCACTTTACCACTGCTAACCAGTGCTAAAGTGCAAGTGCTCCTGTTTAAATTGTATGAAAGTGGTTTATCCATGATTGGCATATTTGAATTACTAGTAAGTCCCTAGTAAGGTGCACTAGAGGTGCCAGGGCCTGTAAATCAAATGCTACTAGTGGGCCTGCAGCACTGGTTGTGCCACCCACATAAGTAGCTCTGTAATCATGTCTCAGACCTGCCACTGCAGGGTCTGTATGTGTAATTTTACACTGTAAATTCGACTTGGCAAGTGTACCCACTTGCCAGGTCTAAACCTTCCCTTTCCTTACCTGTAAGGCACCCCTAAGGTAGGCCCTAGGTAGCCCCAAGGGCAGGGTGCAGTGTATGGATAAGGTAGGACATATAGTAATGTGGTTTATATGTCCTAACAGTGAAATACTGCCAAGTTCGTTTTCACTGTTGCAAGGTCTGTCTCTCTCATAGGATAATATGGGGGCTACCTTTAAATATGATTAAAGTGTAGATTCCCCTAGAGAGTAGATGGACATGTGGAGTTTGGGATCCCTGAACTCACAATTTAAAAATACATCTTTTAGTAAAGTTGATTTTAAGATTGTGAGTTTGGAAATGCCACTTTTAGAAAGTGAGCATTTTCTTGCTTAAACCATTCTGTGACTCTGCCTTGTTTGTGGATTCCCTGTCTGGGTCAGTTTGACAGTTGGGTTGTTTTTCACCTCACACCAGACAGTGACACAAAGGGAGCTGGGGTGTAATCTGCATTTCCTGATTAGCCATCTCTGCTAGGAGGGAGGGGTGGAGTGGTCACTCTCATCTGAAAGGACTGTGCCTGCCTCTGACAATGCAGTCTCCAACCCCCTGGTGTGTGTCTGAGGCCTTGCCTGGGCAAGGCAGGATTTCACAAGAAGGTGTGAGTCCCCTTTGAAGGAAGGTGATTTCAAAGACTAAAATGGGTTTAAGAAGGGCACCCAAACTTACAAACTTGAGAAACACTTCTGGAACCAAGAGGAACCTCTGCCTGGAGAAGAGCTGATAGCTGAGGAAAACGTGCTGCCCTGCCTGTGACTGTGCTTTGTGGAACTTTCCTGCAGTGCTGCTTCTGCCAGAGTAAGAGGGCAAAGACTGGACTTTGTGTGCCTTCCATCTTGAAGAAGAAATCTCCAAGGGCTTGATGTAGAGCTTGCCTCCTGTTGTTGAAGTCTCAGGGATAGCAAAGACTTCTTCCTGCCAGCACCTGGAGTCTCTGGAGAGACCCCTACTCTGCTCTGTGGTGCCCTTCCAGTTCCTGGGACCCTGAAAAGAGAGGCTGGCAGCCTAAGGACAAACATACACGCACCGAGCGCCGTGCGGAGGAAAGATCGACGCGAATCCGATCGCGGCTGAGAAAACGACGCGACGCCGGCTCCGCAGCTGAGAAACGACGCCGCAGGAAACGCGACCGGAGAATCGACGCCCGGAGCAGGAGAAACGACGCGCAGCATCGCTGACGAAGGCTGAGAGATCGCACCCTGCGCCGCGGGACTTTCGGACCGTCGCGTGGCTGGCTTTTTCGACGCGCATCGCCGTGCCGAGTTGTTTTCGACGCATATAACCGTGCAGGGTTATTTTCGACGCACACCGCCCGTGCGGGGTTATTTTTGACGCAAACCAGGTACATTTACACGCTAGCAGCGCTAGTGTGTTGTTACAACTACCTAAAGACTCTTTTTATTTTAAACCTTTAAAAAATCATAACTTGACTTGTGTATGGTGGATTTTTGTCGTTTTGGTCTTGTTTTGTTTAGATAAATATTTCCTATTTTTCTAAACCGGTGTTGTGTCATTTTGTAGTGTTTTCATTAAGTTACTGTGTGAGTTGGTACAAATACTTTACGCCCAGCACTCTGAGGTTAAGCCTACTGCTCTGCCAAGCTACCAAGGGGGTAAGCAGGGGTTAGCTGAGGGTGATTCTCTTTTATCCTAACTAGAGTGAGGGTCCTTGCTTGAACAGGGGGTAACCTGACTGTCAACCAGAGACCCCATTTCTAACAGTGTGCAAATTGAAATAATCAAATTATGGAAGGTATTTCTCCACCACCACCCTTTTTATCAACTCTAGACAAACCACTGTTAAAATGGTTACAGTGCAAAGAGGCTTTGAAGCATATCTTGTTGCAATTGACAGTGATATTTTTTTACCAACAAAAAGAAGAAAAAAAAACATATTCAAAGCCTGGTTATATTTAAGTTTATCTTCTGACAACCAGTGGATTAAGAGTTTTCCTGAAGTATTTGAATCTAAATTGGGAAAGAAAAATGGTTTCCAACAGAAGATTGCTCTCAAAGATGGTGCTATACCTGTGATCCACAAAATTCACACAATACCTGTTTGTTTGAGAATGGAGTTCAAAAAGAACTTGACCATCTTTGTGAACTGGACATTATAGAACCCGTTGAGGGATCAGAGAGGTTGAACCCCATTGTCCTAGCTAGAAAGAGTGATAAATCTCTTAGGTTGTGTGTGGATGTATGTGATTGCAATGGTAACATCTGGGTGATCAAGAACCTCTACCCAATATAAATGAGAAGTTGTGTCCCCTGAAGGGAGGTATCATCTTCACCACTCTGAATATGTCTGCACCATACCATTGGATAGTCTTAACTGATGACTCTAAACACTTTATTTCATTTGTTATGCCATTGGGTGCTTTCCGCTACATGTGAATGCCTTTTGGTTTAGCTTCAGTATCTTCTTTGCTCCAAAGGCCCACAAGAATAATGTTCCAGGGTTTGAAAAGGGTGTTATATTTTCAGGATGAAATTTGGTATTTGGAAAGAATTTGTCAGAATGATGATGAAAACTCGATCAAAGTATTGTCAGCATTGAAAGTAAGAGGTCTGTAATTATGGGCCAAAAAATGCAAATTTGAGGCAGAGGGTGTGGAGTACCTGGGTCCTCACACAAGTGGCAAAGGTGTTGATCATAAAATGAAAATCTTGGAGACTATTGGGGAAGCCCCTTCCCAAAAATAAGGAATACTTGAAATCCTATCTACATCTCATTAAATAATATTCAAAATGTATACCTAATTTTGCTCATAAAACAGTGCCTCTTAGGAATTTATTGAAGAAATGATGTTCATTTAAGTGGAATAAGGACTGACAGCAAGCTGTGGAATGGATTAAGTCCGACATTGTAGAGGCCCTTCCCTTGAAGCCATTTGATCCCAGTGGTAACAACATTATAGTCACTGACGCTAGTAATAGTGGCCTAGGGGCATCTCAGTTGACATGTGTGAAAGGGCTAGTATGAATGATTGAACTGTGATGGAATGAGATTAAGAAAAAGGGTTCTTGAGTTGGCCCATGAGGGACACTTGGGCATTCTAGCAACTAAACATAGGATCAGGGAAGGCTTTTGGTGGTTGGATATAGATAAATTGGTGGAATGTTTTATATGTGACTGTGATAGTTGTTACATTAGTTACAAGGCCCAGGATACAAAACATCTCCTGTGATTCCTGTGGAAGTAGACATGATACCACGGTCTAAACTGAGGTTGGATATTTCTGGACCTATTATAGTCAAAGGAGAGGGCCCCAAGTATGCATTGGTGCTATTAGACTACATTTCAAAATGGCCATTGGTGGCTATTGTGAACTATATTAGAAGACATACTATAATGATGTTTTGCAGACGATGTTAAGCAACAAAGGTTATCCCAGCAAAATAGTAACAGACATTGACACGTAATTAGTTTCTGAGGAGATGGAGAGATTTTTGTGAGAGTATGTTTTCATTCATACATATACTTCATTGTACCATCCGAGGAGTAACAGATTGGTAGAGAGATTCAACCGTATACTGAAGGACCTGTTATAGATGGCATTGATCAACAACTTATATTGAAAGGATTCAGTGGAAAATCATTCACATAACACCTAAGGAATCTACGAGTGTAACACCCTTTGTTTTTATGAAGGAGCATGTTCCTGGATCCAAGTTGAAAAGGAATTGATTGGGCCATAGAACTATTGATTTCTCCAAGTTCAGTAAGGTTGTGGATGTCAGGGTGAAAGTTCAAGCAAAATATCATAAAGTCAAGTCCAGTATGAAGGAGTTGAGTGTGAAACAGGGAAGCTGGGTAAGAATAAATTAACCCTGTCATGTCGTGAAAGAAGTGTAAAGAAACTCTCCACCTGTGCAGGTGATCCAAATGATCTCACATGCAGTGTGCTCTAATGATGATCATGTGTGGAACAAGGAGAAGGAGGTACTGGTTCCGCATAATAGTGGAGTTGGTTCCTAATCGTTTGTGCGGCAGTGAGGAAAATAAAGAGTGTGTGGCTTACAAGACTCTTTGCCCTACTTGTTCGTCCTCATCTTGGCGTTTCACAGACAGTCTTAGGGATTTCATAACTACATGTGTCTTTTGTTATAGTCTTTTAGGTCACAATGTTTGGTTTAGGTCTAATCATGGTATTGTCTGTGAATTGTTTTATTACATGTATAACTTTTGTTTTCCTTTGCCTTAAATGAGGTTCTTCTGTTCACACATGTTTTATTATTATATTAGTGGTTCTTCTATTCCTACATGTTTTCGTGGTTTGCATGTTATGTTGTCCCTGAAATTCTCATCTAACTATAACATTACTTTAACATTTGTTTTTCTTTAGTGAATATATCTCCAACGATAACATTACTTTAACATTTGTTTTTCTTCAGTGAATATATATACATATATATTCACTGAAGAAAAACAAATGTTAAAGTAATCTTATAGTAGATGAGAATTTCAGGGACAACATAACATTTTAAACATGCAAAACCACTGAAATGCAACAATGATAGTCAGCACACTCGCCAGGCACAGTTTTCTCATCAATAATTCAATTGCAAATGTTGCAATGGTATTATCAATGGTGCCATAGAAGTTGTCATGAGTGTGTAATTTGTGGGCTAATTAGCAGTGCATGGTGAGGGCACAAGTTATAGTTACCTTAGGGCACGGGTTATATAGTATATAATGTTATGTTGTCACTGAAATTCTCATTTATGTACAGTGTTACTTTAACATTTGTTTTTTTCAGTGAATTCTTACATTACGTAGAGCTAACCCCACGCTGCCTACAGCCTTTGGACATACGCTGCAAGCGGTTGGTCACAGGCAATGTGGACAACTGCCTGCAGGTAGCCAACACCCCTACAGGCTACCAACGCTACACTGCGCACAGCAGAAGGCCAAAGGGCCTTGCAGCCAGGCCATGGATCCAAGTCTTTGCTGATGGCCACCCGGAGCAGCCAAGCCCCCCACTGTGCACTGACTTTGCTTGTGTGTGGCTTCATGTTGGTCGCAAGGCCTGGCTTGCAGCAAAGCCATGAATCCAACTCTCCACTGGCACCCAACCCCATGCTTCCCACAGACATCACCCATGTGCTTCAGGGTGTTGGCCACAGGGCCTGGCCTGCCTCCAGGCCCTGTGGCCAACTCCCCAGCAGGCTGCCAACCCCATGCCATGCACAGCCTTTTGCGTAGGGTTGGCCTTCGGGCCCAGTGAACCCCATTCTTTAGGGCTAAAACGTATTTATTAAGAGGAAGGGGGGTGCAGCCTCTCTCTCTCTGAGCCTATTATGGCCCCGGGGGACCACATCCTCAGGGCCAAAATTAAGTTTAAATGAAGGGGGGGAATGCAGCCTCCCTCCCTAAGCCTATTGTGGCTCTAAGGAACTCATCCTTTGGGCCCTCTCTTTATTATAGGTAGTTGTCCTGGTGCCCCCCCCCCCCAAGGCAGCCACTAGGCAATGCCTTCAGGGCAACAGGGGGTGCCCCAGGGTCCCACAACCAGAGGCGGCTCCACGCATAGTGCAAGAGCCAGCTTTGCTCCCACCTGGAGGGAGCAGCTGTCTCCTGCAGGTGAAAAGTGTGTTCTGTTTCCCTGCTTGCAGGAGTATGCACAGAGAAACAGAATAGAAGTCTGCTCCCAGACAGTGGGAGACTGTTTAAATCACCCACTGGCTAGGAGCAGACTTTTCTTCCCTTCATGTGCTGCTGCAGGCAGGGAAGGCATGTTTGCTTCTGTGTGGCGGGAGATTTAAAAATGCTCCCGCCGGATGGGAGCAAACACGTTTCCCTGCCAGCATCAATGTGGGCAAGGAAACTACTGAGTCCCAGTGGTGGACTCCCTGGAACACAGTAAGCGAGCTGGACCTGGGGCACGAGTTCACCGGGGCCTTAAGGTGCTCAGGGAGGGGGGCTATGTGGCCTTTGTCCATTTAAAATTAATTATGGCCACAGGGGTTGGGTTCACCCTGGGCCTACAAAGGCTCAAGGAGGGTGGCCGCATGAGCCACCACCCTTTAATTTATGTACAGCCACAGGGGATGGGGTCCCCAGGTTCTTTTAAGACTCAATTTCAAAAATCTAATTTTCTGATGAAGGTAGCTTTTTAATAACTTTAGTGGACAAGTAACTTTTTTTTTTAAATGTACTTTGTGCAGTTTGTTAAAATGATGGTTCAGAACGTGTCAGCCCCACTCCAGAGGCCCAATACACATTCCTAGATAATAGATAATTACCCTGATTTCAGAGGATAATTGCTTGGCCTTTCGACCCAGGAAGGCATGGTTGCTGTGAACAACTTGCCACATTACATCTATTAGCCATCTGGGAGAAGCTATGAATAGTAGGCACAAAAATTTGTACTCCAATTTTTGACTTGGTTATATCAACTGGGACTGACAATAACTGCTCCTGTTTATTCAGAGGGCAATTCTAGACTCTGATTCCAATCTCAGAAGGAGGGCACATCAGTTTCAATCCAGAGAGAGGGAGAGGAGAGTGCCTAATTTAAATAGCAGTATAGCTAGAAGAGGGCCAGAAGCCCTCCAAATGGAGGAAGGGAATAGACATTTTGGATTTAGGGCTTCTGAGAATTTTGCAGTGAACAAAAGAAGAAGGGCCTCATGTACAAAGTTTTTAGCAGTCACAATTTTTGTTTAATGCAGCCCCTTTTCCTTTAAGGAAAATGGGCTGCTTTCAAAAAATAGTTTTATTTAAAAAGCAGTGACAGACATGGTGGTCTGCTGACCCCCAGCAGGCCACCATTCCTGTGGGCGCAGGCCATTCCCAATGGGTAGCAAATTACTCGATGCCTCGTGAATATTGATGAGGCAGGTCCTTTGCGACTTATTTGGGAATCACAAACAGTGTCAGAAACACTGTTGTACATTACATTTTGCGACCTGCTAAGTCACAAAAAATTGCAATTAAGAATTCACAAAATGTAGCGATCGTGCATGTGGCCCGAAATGCTGAGAAATGAAGCAGGACTAGGATAGGAAAGTGGCCAGGATTGGTTGAAGGAAAATATCATGTCACTGTCAAATGTGCAGGGTAAGACTAGCAACTCACTACCACCTCCTGGATCTCGGGGAAAAAAAACCTGCTGAAAGAAAAGAGCTCAAGGATTCCTGACTACGGCAAGCACTCAGGGATTGGAACTGATGTCTAAGGGTCAAGTAGTTGACTTCCTGTTAGCCTAATTCAGGTACACAAACAGTGAAGGAATCCTGACTGCAAGAGTGTGCAGTTGACAGATGACCGGACCCTGCAGGAGCATGGGCTAAAGAGTGATCTTGCGCCTCATATCCTGGACGGAGAACAGGGGGCTGCAGGAGTGACACAAAAGAACTGAGTCAGCAGTTACAGAAAAGTGAAACATAGTTATTTTTCACCTCGGGAGGATCTTGACAAGGAGCTAAAACCTCAACCATATAGGGCAACTCTTGGAAGGCAAGAAAACTAGGTTTGTCATTCTCTGAACTTTTCTCTGCAGGGAAATCTGGTCCTGCTGAACTCCCAGTGAATGTATCCAGCCTTCTGGAACCTTTAATGTATATAGTAACCACGCTTGCCCTCCTGGTGCATTTCAAAATCTAAAACCTAAGACTTTGGCCCATTGGAAGAGTTCGACTTCCAAACAGTGATCTAAAGCCCAGGGTAAACACTTTGACTTTGTGTAGTCAACTTCCACTTCATTGCAGCCATCATGAAAGCATGGCTAGTCAAAATAACAAACATTTTGTTGTAATGAATAAAAAGTAAAAGTAGTATGTTCCTACTCCCCTACACCCTTAGAATATTAGTACACTCCATCAGATGCTGAGGAGCTGGACCTAGAATGTTGGGAGAGGAGTGGAGATCTGAGGAGCCTGAAGGTGTAGAGTTGAAGCAGTGGAGACATGAATGAAGGATACTAGCAAAAGGTGAGTGTGTCATCTTTACAACACGTTTCTATTGGGACTTGCCTGCGGCTTGTTCCATTGCTCCAGGGTTTGAGTAGACATTCTCTATTGTGTTTTAGTCTAAACAGATTTTGTGTTTATTTAGCTGGTAGGGGCCCTCCGCAGCAAAATGAATTACCCACTTGACAATCAGCCCTTCAATATGATATTCTAGCCATAAACTATTGACAATGCCCTCTGAATGGACAGAGGAGACGTGCAGTGAAGCTTTATAAAACATCAGTGCTATATATCCGTTTTGACATACTGATGTCAACAATTAGCTCAGTTATGTTTTGATACGTACATCTGTGGTTCACACTATAACTGTGGCTGGGTATCTGTCAAGTCACCTTCCGTAATGCTCAGCAGCATGCTCTCCACATAGAGCACAGGAGCCCCTGAAAAATCTGAGCACTCAACATTAAAGATATAGTTTGTCCTCAAATGACACTGATTTGTTTGAACAATTTAAACTTTGTGATGCGGCCAGTCTCATCTAGCAGTCCTGAGGCACTAACAGTACTTATTTTCTAGCAATGACATGTCTGAGTCAGGCTTTTATGGCATTGTGCACATCATTTATTGCTTACTGGAATAGATGTGCATTGAGAGTGGACAAAAAAACAAACTATATTAACTCGCCTTTTGCAAAGGGTTAGCAGATAGAAGAATGGGCATTAACTCTCAACTGCCCCCAGGTTCTTGCCTTTTTGGAGCTCATTAACCTCAACGAATGTTTACAAAGTTTGGAATATGAACTCAGACCCGTGGAGCATGTTGAGGTTTTAATAAACAGCATGCTAACATTTCTCACTAGTTTCTACTTGGAACTATTCATGATTTAATGGAGTGTTCGAAAGGAACTATTGCAAGTTGGCATAAATAAAACTAAGCGCACAGCATGCACCACTTTATTTTCATCAGGAAACTCATCTCAGTGAGACAAGCACCTGCTCCGCAGAACTGTGTCTAATACGCAGATAACAGATTTGAATATTTGACGTAAAACTAAACAGTCTTTTTGACACCTGCATTACCCGTTTGCACAGATCATCTCATTGGTGAGACGTGGCTTCTCGGCAGAGTCTGTGGAGGAAAAGAGTCATTTACCACTGGTGTGCCTGGACCTCGGACACTACCACACTACGAACTGATAATCACGGTATTGCCTTTTGCGTACAGCAATCTCCCCAGCTAGCGATGCTGAGCAGTGGCGGCTTAATCATTTCAATACCGAGCTAAATGCAACATGGATGAATCAAGTATTAGGGAAGGCACAGCATGCTTCTAACATGAGCCATTGCAAAGTGGGTAGGATCAGACTGGTTTGATGGAAATGACAAATAGCTAAAGTCATCCAGACTGTTGTATGTTGCACTCATTTTAACTTGGTGAAGTGAAGCCTTGGAGCTCAAGAGGAAGACGGTGCCGTACAGCAGTAAGAACAGAACCAGAGCAAGTAACACCAGGCATGGTTAGTGGTGAGAGTAACTGCTCCTCAAAATAGGTCATTGGAATTGATTTGCCAGGCAGGGGGTAACTTGGTGTCTGGAATGAAGCACGGTGATTTACCGTTCGAGACAATGATTGGTGTGGTCCGTGCTGCTGAGATGGCTGCCTGCTTTGGATGGAAGTGAGGAACTGGGACAAAGACAGAAGTGAGGATGCTTCACTCTCTAGCACTCCATGCAGATGTGTTTAGCTTTTGCTGATGGCTTCGAGAGTGTGCAGCTCCGTGCCACAGTAATACATTTGTATCTACACTTAATGCAATCTTGATCTGATGAAAGCTTGGGGGATCACCAGCACTGTTTGAATTTAGTTCTTTGGCTGCCAGTGGTTAATGCAAAGTGGGCACTGCTACATGACAAGGTGCACGGAATCCAGTCACAACAGTGCTCGAGCTGATGCATTTCTTGCATCTGGGCCTTTTCCAAGAAGTCTAGCTGTGATACTAAGCAGAAGCGGATGCAATAAAGGCGTAGGGAATTGGCATCAATAACTGACTTTTTTTGCTTGGGATAGCAGGACGGTGATCGGGATATGTGACGAAGGCATTAAAGAGCCACGTTATTTCGTTGGGCTTCTGGACTGTATGCAGGTATATTACATTTCTGAATCTTTCACTTGCTGACTATTGTTTGGCAGTGTCTTAAGATAATAGGTGGGAGTGTGCTTTGAAGGGGTGAGTTATTTTTAAAAGTTTAAAAGGCCTGCAGACCTCCGCGATGCAGTTTCTTTTTAATTTACTGGTACATAGTGAATTTAAACTAGTGCATGGATACAGAATGCGATTTTTATCACATGTTACTCCGCATAAAGGATTGTGAAATTGCATATTTAAAGGAAACAAAGCTTAGCCAACGCATCTATGAACACCGCAAAAATGTTTAAAACCTTGCGATACATAATCGATTAGAAAAAAGGACGAGGTGAACACCATTTATTAAAGCATTTCATATATGTTGAAAACAGAAAAAAATATAGAAATGTTAAGCTGAGCTTTAACACTGTAAACAGATGAAACAAGACAATGATTTTGGTTAGTGAAAATAATAGAAACTATTTCTGGCACCCACCAATGAGGGGTGAGGCTAGCACACACACCCCTACCTCGGATATATTCAATATTTTCGACATCTCTGATAGTGCACATTAAAGGTCACGAAAACGGCGGCTATGGGTTGTGAAAAAAAGAGAAAAGATGCATTTTTGAAGACCTTGATGTGCGCGAGGCCATATCGCATGACAGACAGAGCTGTCAGCGCGCTCCCCGTCAGATGAAAAACTTGGGCACCAAATCAACCATGTCATTAAAGGACAGAGCCCATTTCATGGCAGGATTCTCTTGCGTGAAAACATATTTGTTTTCCGACTTGTCTGAGCTGTGTGACCTCAGACCAGGCATTCAAATTCTATAGCCATCATTTGCTCGGCCCTGTCTTTTTTCTCTCTTCTCGATGTGAGGGTGAAGGAATCCACAACAGAACATTTCTCAGCGTGCATGAAGGTCATATTTTTATGTAAAATTACAGGGTAAACAAAAATTGAGTCTAAGATGCAAAATTGCAGACATTCAAACAGAAAAAACTAGTAGTTGGCAACAGCGCAAACAATTACGCTTCGTTCAAGCATTGGATTCCTTTCCCATCTAATAAACTGGGAGGTGTGATCTGTTGTGTTATGATTCTAGCATGGGATTAGCACGCAGCTGCCACTTGTGTGGCATTGCAGTGCTCTTACTCTGTGTGATGGTTGGTGCAGCCTGGAGCCTGCATGTGTGGTTGGTATGTGGGCTGATGGGGTCATCACTAGGAAGACTTGCCTGTGCTGCATCTTGAATATGGTGGTGCTCCATCCCGTTGCAGTGGACTTGTGGACTTAGTTAAAGAGGTACAGCAGTGAGGGTGACCACCTCAGTCAAGGTCTCAGTCTCTAGACTCGAAAGTTTCACATAGAAACCACAGTTTTCAGGTGTGTTCGTCTAGTTGGGGCAAAGAACGAAAAGGAAGACAACAGCACCCAAAAAACATTTGTTTATCACACGAAAGCCCAGGACTAGAGATGGTGTCTGTAACGACTTGGAGGGAGATGATCAGCCTAGATGGGTGGAGTGCTCCTATGTTGGGAACTTGTGTGTAACTCAGAGGGTCTGAAATGTGCCTAGCCACACTGCTATGGGCACATGGATGTTAGTTTTGCAAAGATGTTAATATAAAATAGAGCTCCCTTTCCCTACATAATCCCTTAACTTGCTTTCCAAGTATACGTTGATCGGGTTGGCATTGCCACTTTATGGGCAGTGAGACCCCTGAGTACCTGGTATTGAGCTGGGTGAGAGTATTACTGAAGTGGAGGAACCTCCCAGTTGAGGTTTACGGAAACAAAGCATCTCCAGCCAGAGCTTGGAGCTTGATTACCAGATTTATTTGGGCTGCATGTACTGACTTTTTGCTTGATGAACATTGGTGTTCATCCCAGTAATGCCTGGAGTGCACTGTTGAGTACCTTAAACCAGGCGCTTCTGTTGACCAGTTGCCAGTGGAAAAATTGCAGGATAATGGGGCGTTGAATTTGTGGAACTCGTACCAATATCCACCGTTTACATATGTGCAACTCTGGAAACTTTACTGCAGGAAACTATGAAGCATGCATTTGTCTCGTGAAATAATGTTCTGTGCATGACTTAAGAACTATCACACTGGCATCAACCTCACATAAAGCATCAGGGCCCCTGACAAGATGGGCATGACGCAGGAAGGACAGGCCAGTTTTAACAGATCCATGCATCAAACTAACTTCCATCTTATATGATAATCAAAACTGATGTAATGAGCACTTCTTCCTGATGCATCTGCTAGGGCTCCTAATTGTTGTCATTAAGTATTGGTCGTGACAAGAAAACAATAGATTATTTAAATAGATAAGGTAAGGCGAGTTCACTAGTAATGTTATGTTCTGTTACATTATGTTATGTTATGTAATGTTGAGTTGTATAGCCACTAATCACCCAAGAGGGTGCCTTAGTGCTCGGGTAAGTTGTGTCGGTGTGTGGTCCTGAGGTGCTTACATGATGAGCAAACTCTTCAGATTCTACTCAATATGTATAGCAAACCTTTTCCATCCATGGTAGAGTGAAACAACAATTGGAAAAATCCACAAACTTGCATCTTTTGCAGTTATTCCTGTCTATGGTTTTGAAGAGTTTTCCTCACACTGAAATTAAACGATACTAGTTGAGTTTTAGATGTGGGTACATCCAGCTATTAGTGAGTGTGAATTTGTATTCATAAATTGTGGTATTTGATCATCAAAAAGGTGCGTGGATGACCCAACAACTTTGTGAATCTCGCCCATCCTCAAAAAGCAGCTTTTGCTACAAACAGTTCTAGTTTCATTCCCACATCTGACCCCTTTTTCATCAACACTGCACATTCTTCATGCACTGCCAGTGATCACATACTGCTATTAGCCAGGCTGAACAGTTACTTACTTCAGACCCTCTCAGTTAATTAAACTCCACAGGAGGCTGATTGACCATAGCTACAGCACGCCATCCCAACTGCAAAAGGCTGTATTTTGTGAACAAAGGCATATTTTACTATTTTGGATTGAATGACTTCATAAGGGCTTACAGGCCTTTCAAGACAACGCTCTTTTCAGCAACAACTAATGTTGTTAGGCATCCGAACTTTGAAGTGTACATGGCTCCATTGTTAAGGCTTCTCGAGTCATAACCATTTCCCATGTGATGCCCCCACTCACTGGATGTACAACAAGGCATACGGACCAAAGAATAATTAAAGAGGTAAGTAAACTGACAAAAAATAAATATTAGCTACAACTCAAAATGTACTAGAGACAGATCAGAGGAAATGCAAGCGAACGAATATCACATACTTTACTGACATCAGTAACAGATCCCTCCTCTCTCTGCACAAACCACTAAGCACCTAGGGAGGGACTTGAATGTGCACTGGTCCCTGCTCTATGAATCTCGTTAAGGTGATTCCACAGGATATTCCCTGGGGGTCTGTCCCCCACAGAGGGGCTGTCATCTCCTCTACAGGTAATTGTTTTTGTGCCCGTGTTTATTGTCACAAGCACACCCAGGGAGATGTCACTCCCTTGGTATAGTGCATTGTGTGACTGTAATGTTGACGGAAAACGAGAAGCCTAAACGTTACTCAACTGGAGGCCCCTGCCTACCCCAGACACACAGGAGTGTATTTTCACCCCACGCTGGCTAATGCTGTCCACAGTTCGCAGTGCAGGCTGCACATTGTGACATATTCAATATGCAGTTTGTGCAGGAGGGAGTTCGGGTGATTTTTCAGACTACTCTGTGTGCATTGGCATCTGTGAGTCCAGTTCAATCAGCCGAATACCACAACGCGTGACGCCATTTTTGTTCTTGTGATTGTACCATCAAAGCACTTTCAAAGATCTCAAGTCTTCTTTGTTAGGTTCCTTCTGCTAAAATTTCTTGGAGTTTTCAAAACATATGCCTTGTGGTATCTTTGCATATAACTCACGGTCATTTTAATGAGACATGTTAAAACCTGTGTGTTCTTATTCGACTATCAGATAACAGAGGAGTTAATAAACAGCAGAATCGAGGCCCAGAGTAAGAGGTCACATGCCATAATTAAACATTTCATGCCTCTGGTGTGCGATCTCCATACAGACTTTGTCCCAGATAGGAGGCACTTGCACCTTTATTTTATCAAATAATTCTCAAAGGATGAGCATAGTGCCAATAGTTCAGGGTTTGCGCTGGGAACCTTCTGAATGTTTCTTATTCCCCCAGGCGGTTAACGATCGGGGGAAGCCTGCTATATATGTATGTCTGTTTGTATGCATGGATATATGAATGTATGCCTGTATGTATTTATTTAGCTATTGTAAACTAGACTGTGAATCAACTGTATGCGTGAGGAAACAAATACTTTCACATGTGTATTACACTGAAAAAAAAACAACGCTGCCAACAACCTAGTTATTTGAAGGTGTCCACTTTGCGCATCCTTCATTTGCATCCTCTCTGGGACTTCACCAAGGTTACATCATCCTTGTGGTTTCAGGACGTGCAGGCTGCCAGTGCAGCAGCATTATATTTGCAATGGGTGCCGGTGGCTTGCTTTTTTGGGGTCAAGGTGCACAGTTTAAGGGTCAGTTGTAGCCAAAATTGCCACTCATCAACGGGAAGGGACATTTAAAGATGACAAGGCAATACGTTGCCTTTTGACTGACACAAATCACTTTTTACATTAGGAGGGAAAGTAACAGACCTTGTATAGTAAAGCTCAAACCCTCATGGGTGGGATGGTCTTCTACCTGGTAAGAAATCACCAATGTAATCGTAATCCCAGTTCAGTAAGGAAGTGAACATCCTGGAAGGTGTCCTCCAAGAGCTGGACTTGGGCCTTGTAATACGCCAAAGTTGTAATCACAAAAATTGTTGTTGCCTTCAATCTAATCGAAGTGTTTCTTCTTAAGGAATACATGTCTAGTATGAGTGTTTTAATCAATCGCGTGAATGTTTCTGCACTGGGAATCATGGAGCCGCTTTGAAGGAGCTGCTCGGTATTTCACTTGGATGCGCTGCTCCCAGGGCAATGCATGTTCCTGCACATTCTGCATATCATGGCACACGTTCCCTGTTTGCGTCTGGCACACCTTCTGAAAGGTGCGCCATGGTGTAAACGGGGAAGGTGCGTCGTATATATAATCCGGCCCCAGGTGGGTCAATCAAAGTGGGCCACGCTTGGTAGCTGTGCTAATCCCAGCAAAAGGCATAGGCACAGACTGATAACTCACTGAACTCTGCTAAGCGCGTGCAAACAGAGGTGCCAATCTTGTGCAGGCTCTCACTTGCTATGATATGGCCCCAATTGATTATGCTATGAAGTCACATATTAAAACAACTATGTCCCACCGCAGTGAAATCAAGCAAAAAGTCTCTGACTTGCATCGCGGTTTGCAGATGACCGGTAGCCTAAAAAATAATACAGAGTTTGAATTATATTTACTATGGAAACGTTGTACATGTGTCACACCAACGATTCAGTTATAGCACGTGAGGTTTGTGCTTTAATTAGAGCCCGCTGACAGCATCATCAACAACCCAGAATTCATCTTTGCGCAAGTGAGCAAAAAACAGTTCTGCAGTTGTCATTTCTACAAATAGCTTATGTAAAACCTGTTACAGAAAGCTGCCATCTGAGTGCATTCTTGCCGCACGAAGTGTTTTTCTCAGCTCTGTTGCTAGCAGTTTCAACAGGCGACCCCTCCCACCCTTACTCCTGGTTTGCTTTATAAATATTCAGAAATATGTAAAGGAAGTAGGTTGCATCTCGCACCGGGCCCTTCATTTCTCCCCTGGTTATGTTCGAGTTCCCAGCCTGTAGGCCTCAAGACAGATGGTCTGACTTTGGGTGACTAATCAGTCCATGGGATGCACTGGAAAAAGGAGCCGCAAGCCAAAGAAATTAGGTCAGGAAGCCGTCGTCCCTTGGTGATAAAAACCCAAACGTGTTCAAAGAAATTGACTCTTGTCGTCTTCGACCTTCTGAATCTCCGCTCTTCAACTGGCACAAAAAGCAGAGGTGTGTAGCGGGAGCCTGTCAGAGGGCAGAGCAAAGGCACCCGAAGCCACCACGAGAGGCTACAGCTCTGCGCGTCTGAGAGTGCACTTTTACATGCCTGAGAGTGCTGAAGATAGATTTGTTCAGACAGCTCGTCGTCTTTGAACCTCGAGGAGTGACATGTTCCTCCTGGGGAAGCAAAATTGACATGTCGAGTCAATTGCACCTGTCTTCACAGTCCCAAGACACAGGCAGGAGAGTGCACCGAGGTGTGCTCTTCCAAATAATAAACAAAGACTGTTGAAGTATGTTATCGTCATTCCAAATCTGAACAAACACTCCGGCTATACAGCATCAACATTTCAAATAAAAAACACTACCACTACCACAACATGACATTACCATTCCAAATCAGAACCAAAGACTCTCACTATGCAGCATCAACATTCCAAAACACAAACTAACACATCCCACATACAGCATCAACTTTCCAAATCAGAACCAAACACTCCCGCTATACAGCATTCCAAATAGGAAACAAACACCTCGCCAATGCCTTAGACATTCAAAATAAGAGATAGCCGTATCAATATGTCACATCCCTATTACACATAAGAAACAAGCACCACCACCTCTACATGGCATTAACAATCAAGATAAGAAGCAAACAATACCACAATATGGTATTGCAATTCCAAACCTGGAACAATCACTCTGGCTATACAGCATCAACATTCCAAATAAGAAACAAGCAGTACCACAATATGACATTGCCATTCCAAATCAGAAGAACACCCTCTCGCTATATAGTATCAACATTCCACATCAGAAGCAAACACTCTCAGTATTCGGCATCACTATTCCAAATCAGAAACAAACACTCCCACTATAGGGTATGGACAATCCAAATCAGAAACACACACTTCTGCTATATGGCATCGACATTCCAAATCAGAGACACACACTCTGCTACACGGCATCAGCATTCCAAATAAGAAACATATACTACCAACATATGTCACAGATATTCAAAGTAAGACATAGCTGCCACCACTCTGTAAATTCACCAATCCAAATAGGAAACAAACGCCGCTGTTTCATGGTTTCAGCATTCCGAATAAGAAACAAACACTCCCCTTATGTGACATCACTATTCCAAATAAAAAACAAGCACCACCTTTACATGATATTAACATTCAAGCTAAGAAAGAAACAATACCACAAGATGACATCAACATTCCAAATAAGACAAAAGGACCACCTCTTTATGTCATCTATGTTTGTGAACTGGGGGAGAGTGTGAAATTTGGGAATGGAAGGGAGTTTATTTGGTTATAAATGTCTTTTCCCTTTAATAAAACAAATGTGTTTGTTTGAGCTGTTTTATAATAAGACCAATCTACTTTGGGAAGTTTAGATCACTGTCAGGATACAAAATACAAGGTCACCAAACTACAGGAGCATGTTAAATACCGAACCTTCTTGACTTTTATTGTTGGTTCCAGAGTATGTTTCAGTGCTTAATTTGTGCTTGTTGTGTCCGGTGCGGAGCACCAGCACTTATTTCCGAGGGCCGGTGCTTAGTTTTCTGTCTCAAGCATTTACTGCGAGCAAAATACACCTGGGAAAGACGGAGGAAGAGAAAAACGAAAAAGCATCAGAAAGGGGAAAAGCAGGAAGCTGACAGAGTGGGCTGAAGGGGCAGAGAGTTGCGCTGAATGGACGGAAGAGGCCCGAGGTGGCTTCAGGATTATGCTGCCTCAGTATAATGTGCTTGCAATTTTAATTGCAGCTGCCGCGTGTTTAAGAGGAGAACTTTGAGCACCGGTACATTATCAATCAATCAATCAATATATTTATAAAGCGCGCTATGTACCCGTTAGGGTTTCGAGGCGCGGGGGGGGTGGTACTGCTATCGTTCGAAGAGCCATGTC
The DNA here is from genome assembly GCF_031143425.1 of Pleurodeles waltl. NCBI lineage: Eukaryota > Metazoa > Chordata > Amphibia > Caudata > Salamandridae > Pleurodeles > Pleurodeles waltl. The sequence goes on from NC_090445.1 coordinate 498,313,395, forward strand.
TTGAGGAGTTTCCTGAAGGTGAGGAGGTCTTGGGTCTGGCGTAGTGGGGTGGGGACAGAGTTCCAGGTCTTGGCGGCGAGGTAGGAGAAGGATCTGCCGCCAGAGGTCTTGCGCTGGATTCGGGGGTTGATGGCGAGGGCAAGGTTGCCAGAGCGTAGTTGACGTGAGGGAACGTAGAAGTTGAGTCTGGAGTTCAGGTAGGTGGGTCCGGTGTTGTGCAGTGCCTTGTGTGCGTGGGTGAGGAGTTTAAAGGTGATCCTCTTGTCCACGGGGAGCCAGTGGAGGTTCTTCAGGTGGTGGGAGATGTGGCACTGGCGGGGTACGTCGAGGATCAGGCAGGCAGATGCGTTCTGGATGCGTTGGAGTTGTTTGATGTCTTTCGTTGGGATGCCTGTGTAGAGTGCGTTGCCGTAGTCGAGTTTGCTACTGACGAGGGCTTGGGTCACCGTCTTTCTAGTTCCTGTTGGAATCCACTTGAAGATCCTGCGGAGCATGCGGAGGGTGTTGAAACAGGAAGAGGAGACAACGTTGACCTGTTTGGACATGGTGAGAGCGGAGTCGAGGATGAAGCCTAGGTTTTGTGCGTGGCTGGCTGGGGTGGGTGGGGGGCCGAGGGCGGTGGGCCACCAAGAGTCGTTCCAGGCCGAGTGGGTGCGCCTGAGGATGAGGACTTCCGTTTTGTCGGAGTTAAGTTTCAGGCGGCTGTTGCTCATCCACTCGGCGATGGATTTCAGTCCCTCGTGGAGGTTGGTTTTGGTGGTGAGAGGATCTTTGGTCAGGGAGAGGACGAGCTGGGTGTCATCGGCGTAGGAGATAATCCTGAGGTTGTGTTGGCGGGCCAGTTGTGCGAGGGGGGCCATGTAGACGTTGAACAGCGTTGGGCTGAGTGAGGAGCCTTGGGGGACGCCGCAGATGAGGTTGGTGGCTTTGGAGCGGAAGGGTGAGAGTCGGACTCTCTGAGTTCTGCCGGAGAGAAAGGATGAGATCCAATTTAGGGCTTTGTCTTGGATGCCGGCTTCGTGGAGATGGTTTAGTAGGGTGCGGTGGCAGACGGTATCGATAGCAGCTGATAGGTCTAAGAGGATCAGGGCTGAGGTTTCGCCGTTGTCCATTTGTTGTCTGATGTCATCTGTGGCGGCGAGGAGTGCAGTCTCAGTGCTGTGGTTTCGTCTGAAACCAGATTGAGAGGGGTCTAGGATGGAGTTGTCTTCTAGGAAGTGGGCGAGTTGTTTACAAATTAAACACTGATATGTTTTGCACAACTAGGCCCTTATATGTAAGGAATTCTCAGTTACTGAAGCATCGTTAAGAATACGGTTCTAATAGTCAAGGGGGAGCAGTGCATTACTTGTACATTAAGGCAACCCAAGTTTCTTTTATTACACCCACTACACTATTTGTAAAGTAAAAAGACCCCACTGACCTCCTTTACGGCATGCAAAGACCTCAAGGTAAGTTACCTTAAACGTTGTAGGAGTGGCCTGATGGAATCAGCAGGCAATGTCAACTGCATACTTGGTCCATTCCCATGGAAAACACTTCCAAGATCTTGAGGTGGTTTACCATTTCCATCTAAATATGGCAAGTGTAGGCCACCAACGCACATGAAAAATAAAGTCAACTCAAAATGTCAACTCCAAGCTTGGTCGTTTCCACTCCCACCAGAGTTTGGATCACCATAAGTGCCACAAGACACATCAATGTATCTTATACAGAAACAAAAGGAGGCAACTGAAAATATAGGCTATGTGCTGCTCAACCTACTCAGCCAGAAACCCTTCTCGCATGCTCGTAACAAAATGTAATGGACTTTAGCAGGAAGTTAAGAACATTAAATTAAAATAGTTAAACCTTACATTCCAGTATTCATTCAATTTTATTCACCTTTTTTATAAGACACATATAAAACATGATTCTCCTAAAGTTCATTCATAAAACCATCTTATTGTAATGAAGTCCACGTGTAGATGGTGGCTCCTACATATCAATCATACTCTCCATTTACTTCATAGATTTTACTGACAAATGGTCCTAGGTATAGCTGATTCTCCCAGGGTACAGCCGACACACTTCACAGCTAAAATGTCACTTGCTCAAGAATGTATTGTAAGTTATATTTTTATCACTTTTCTTTTTCTTGTTGTATCACTTAATGCAACTTCTTTAGGAAACTGCACTTCACATATAAGATTATTTTTTCAAGTGTAACCCATGTGCAGCAAAGAGCGTGATCGCGACACACATACTTGTAGTTGGATATAACCCTCACCCCATGTTGATCTGACTACAACCTAGGAGCTGTTGACTCTAATTTTATTTCTCGTGGTACTTCCTGTGTGATCCAATCAGTACTACAGAGAACGGAAAAAAAAGCTTTAACAAATATGTCTTCTGCGTATATCACCCACTGCCATGAATCACTTAATGCAGTAGATTCCCAAGGCAATTGTGGTTGTGGGTTGGTCACTCTCTCATCCCACTCACATTTTGTCAGGAAAGAATGCATGTGATACTCTGCATTTTGTTCCCTAACAATGAAAGGCAAAGCACAAATCCTCTCCTCCCCCTGAGATCAACTATTGACACTATCTTGTCACTACCACCATAATGCCACAACATAGCAAACTGCATGCACAGAGACACTTGAGTAACTTGAACACCATACCCTTGCCTGGAGTCACTCAATGATCTGGATGCTACTCCTTTGCACCTGGTTAGCAGTATGCTGCAGCACACGTTTTTGGCCACTGAAGCTCTAAAAGCCAGGCAGAGTAACAATCAAGACTTTTCCTGCACCTGGTCCTTAGAACGTGCATAAACAAGCAAGAGGACTGAAAAGCTACTTTAGCTGTATATAAAACAAATAACTGGGGATGCAAACACTGCAAAATAGGTTTATGTGAAGACCAGTTTCTGGCAGCTTCCCAGAAGAATTAGGGCCACAGATTTAGTAATGGCATTTTAGGAGTCAGTACATTTTACAGACTCCTAAAAGTTGTTTGTAACTCCATACCGAATCGCTATTTGAAAGGGGTGTGTTGTAGGCATTACTTCCAAACAGCTATTGGGTATGAGAAATATAAATGTTTTGCAACTGAAATCCATTTGTAAGTCATTAAAAATGTACCAGCTCCAGAGCTGGAGTGGTAAGCCATTCACAAAAGGACAGGGATCCTTTGGGGTACCTACCCCTTTTTGAATGTAAAGATAATGTGTGTTGGGGAGTAAGCAGTGCTCTCGGGGAGAAAGACCAAATCTACAAAAAACTTTTTTTTTTAAAGTAAACCTTCATTTTTAAATGTAGTACTGTTACTTTTAAGGGAACCTGCCTTACAAAGAGTTTACTCTATTAAAAGGCAATCACAGACATGATTGTTCGCTGATCCTTACAGGCCACCCTCCCCGTGAAAAGCCTCAGTCAGTGTGAGTCACAATTTGTGATCTGCCTCAATAATATTTATAAGGTAGGCTAGATTTCAACCTACCCCAAATCAGACTTTTAAAAAGTTACTTACTAGTACATAAGTTGCTTTGCAAAATTCCACTCTGGTTGCAAAAATATTGGTTGCCAATTGTGATTAACATTCAGGCCAATGTAGTAGGACATCTGGCATTTGGAGCATTACCTTTGAGAGCTGTCCCATCCGACCACATTAATGCATCATTAGGTTTCATTAGAAAGTTGTCAAATTAATTTAATTTACTTTAATTTTAATTGTTTTAGTCAACCTGGCTCAATGGCTATAAAATCATTTTGAAACTACAGATGAATGACGAGAAACAAGCTATAAAAATACCTCCTTTTTTGTCTGACTTTAACTTATGTGAATTTCTGGTCTGTGACACAATAGGGAAAGGGAAACTGAGTGGGTTGAATTCATTTGACTGGTATTTGTGGATGCAGATGGTAGAGACGGCAAAGATATGATTTATCTTCCTTGGCTAATCTTTGCAAAATATCATGCAAATGAGATGAAAACCAAAGCAATTGTAAATGACGAAAACACCAAAAAATCTCTTAATCAAAAAAGCTAAGCAGAAATTTACATACCTGAGATGTCTTCATGAATGCAATCTGATTTAATGCGATGAATACATAAACAACTCATTACCAAAGCTTTTGAATCATAGCACACAGCTTTATGAAGTGAATTGAAAACTCAATGACTTTTGAAAATTTAAATTACTTGGAAATGCGTGGATGCATATCAGACAAAGTCGGCTATACTTCTTGGCTTCTGATGTCAATAATGTGCTGCAGAAAGTGTACTGGCTAGCTATTGGGTGTAGTGTCCCATGGCTAAGCAGTGAATGAAGACCATTAATACATTATGTAGAGAATCTGAGTGTAAAGCTATAGGGAAGAAAATGTAAAGTCACAATGTGAGCTGTAACCGAGCTTCCACAATGTCATCAGCTCCATAAAGATATTGGGTTCCTTCATAAATCTAGCTCATTTTAGCAAGTGGGGATAAATGCACACGGTGTATATGCCAAGACGGGCCAAGCAGCAATAGAGTTTAGAAATAAGAAATATAATGGTCCAAATCATGTTAGATAAAAAGACAAAAATTATACTAAGAAATATGTCACTAAAATGAAGTAGGAATTACAAGTTATAAATGAAATAAAATTCTGATAGATACTGGAGTTTAATGTTATCCCATTGAAAATGTGAAAAATAACATAGTGCCATCCTGAGTCTAGGCATCATATGTGGTCAAGATTCAGATGAATGAAGTTGGATAGAATTTGGTGATTGAAAGAACTCAAATGTTTGCCTTCATACTTACAAACCTTTCGAGAGGTTGCACATCTTAAGTGAGGCAAGCCTGCAAACTGTGGCTAGAAAAGATTTCATAGCTTGAGATGCCATTGAGTAAACAGTCCGATAGTAGCTTAATCTTTCCACTAAAAAGCATTAAGCATGGAAAACTGCTAAGCAAAAGCTGGCAATAACATCTCTTATTAGGGCAGGTTTGGAAAATCAGCACAGGCTTTGAAGAGAGAACAAACGTTTTGTAGGCATTCTGTAGCATTGCTAACATAAAGAACATTGACAACATTTTACAGTTGTCTCCCCAGACTCCTGTTCGAGATGTCCATTTGTATGAGGTTTCAGTTGCCTCTGCCTTCAGCAATGCATCATTCGAGCTGGTGGTTGCCAGTGGGTGGTCACTGGCACTAATTTGTGGGGCTGATGGGGGCCACCACCACTTATGTTTGGGGAATAGCACTTTTCCTCATCCAACATTTCCCGATAACAAAAGAAAGAAAATGCACAACGGAAAAAAAGAAAGATTCAAAAATTGTCACAAATGGAAAAGGCAGGAACCTGAAAGAGTAAGGTAAGATAAGGGGCAGGGAGTGGCTGGAAGTTGGTTAGAGAGACATAAGGCTGATTCTAGACTATGCAGCCTTGGTATTCTGTGCATCGATGCTGGCTGCAGACTTCTGAGTAGAGATTTGGGCACCAGCACTTATTTTTCAACAGGTTAAGCACTGGCATTCAGATCCATAAAAATGTACAGTTCCACATAGTCCACGTCACTTTTCTCAGAGAGATGATAGTTCCTCTCTCTCAGTGTCACCTGTTCAGAGTAAGTCTCTTTCCCTGAACAAATACTGCTAGCTTTCCTTGAACCCTGACTCACCAGGGGCTCCTCATTTCCATCTTTCAATAGGAAATATGTTAATGGGATCTAATCAAACACAAATACCCATCTTGCTCAACATAGGAATAAATCTGCTTTAACAATGGGGTTTGAATGGCAAGAGATTTGAGTGGCAGCTGTCTGTCAACAGACAAGAACGGGATGTGATCACAGAAAGAAATGTGTATGCCTTCTGTAACACACTTGAGCTGACCTCAGGCAGAATAGTATACATATCCCATAACTACCTTAAAAGCAAACTTTTAATGCTGTCACTTATTTTAAGCCAAGATTAGCTATATGCTGCAAGTTTGGTTTTGATACGACTTTCACACCAGAAGTTGCAGATTTAAACTTTTATTATTAAGCAATTTGAAGTATATGGAACAAAATATCCTCTACCCTTACTTTGCAGATCTATACTGTAGGGGCCTCGCAGCTTCTCTAAAGTGTCAATTTTGACAATTTGACAATACAAGTCCCTATCCTTTTAAGCAGTGTACATTGTGTTAAGAATATTAAGCAGGCTGCAGCTACTTAAAAGGTCAAAACACCAGCTGTCCAGAAACAGATATCACAAGGAAATTACACATGGTAGATGGATTTATTTCCCAGGATACATTAATTACATGCCAAAGATGAGGTTAAAATGTTCACCATAGGCATATGAGACCGGAGTTCTAATTTCTACTTCTTCACTTGACCAAATTCAGTCATCTTGGGCAAATCACTTAGTCTCCCTGTGTTCTTCTATTTGCGAGCACAGAAATGCCAATCTGTTCAAAGTGCATACAATGCAAGCAAATATGAGCTACCAACAAAACAGAATGGGATGTTATCCAGGTACTAGTTTGTTGACACTCTTTTATAATACTTACTTTTTCACTTGGAATAACGGTGTCAACCTGGGCAAATTACTGTCTTCCTTTATAGCTTTTGTCCTTATTTGCAAAAAAAGGTAACTTTTGGGAACAGAGTAATAGCGTCAAGTATTAATTACAGAACGAAAAAAATACTTATGGATTAACGAAGAGGCAAAACAGTCTAAACATTTTCATATCTAAAAAAGGTTAATATTTAATGTGAGACTGCAGGAGACCATCCTAAACACCGGCAACGAATATCAAGTGCCAATTAATTGTGTTCATGGTGAGGATGAATTTTGAATTGATCAATTGGTCCTTTGGGAAGCGCTTTCCCTCTGGATGTTATTAAGCAAGGGAGAGTGGGGGGAGAAAGTAAAGACATCCTTTTCCTAGTGGAGTAAAGGGGGAAGGCAGTATGTTGCTCAGTCTGTCTGTAGTAACTGCTTTGGTAGTTCGTGTCCTTGTGGGGGTAGCAAGGAATTATAATCACACTCACATAGAATTAAGACAGTCTCAGTTGTAGAGACACACATGACAGAATGCATTGCAGGAGGTGGCCTGCAGCAAACAAATGGTAACAAATCTCCAAATAAATCTCTTTCCTTCAAATCCAACTCACCTCTCAGTTCCCTGACAACATAGCGCATGAAGACCCACTAATGGCAGATCTTTCTATTACTTGGCATTTCAAATGATTACATTATGACATGTCGTGTTAAAGAGAATTACATTGCAGCTCAACAGACGTTAACATGGCATGCTCTTTAACTGGAGTTTAAATCCAACCAGCAGGTATAGAGAAGACATTGTAGAGATCGAGCTCTAGGGTAGATTTGCATACTAAAGAACATCAAAACTCAATTAAGACATGCATAGTACAAGAGTACATTAGATAAAAGACAAAGAGCTGTCTCGTGACTAAGCTAACACTTGTTGAGAAGAGCAAACATAAGAACAATTAGCAAGCCAAGCATTGATATCTGCAGCTCACAGGTTTGAATACTGACATGGCCTTATAGATCCTTCCAAGGTGAATACATTGAGACCCTTACATTATCTAAGAAGACCTGTTACTTCAATGTGTGAGAGGAGGGAGGGGTAGCTGGTTTGTCACATCATGATGCAGTGTTCTTTAAGGAGGTGAGCCTTCATCTTTTTCCTACATTGGAGCCTGGCAAGAGTAGTCCTAATAAAAACAGTGATATTGTATGAGACTTTGGTGCATAGATTTAAGAGGTTCTTTTGCCTTTTTTGTATTTCTTCATCTACACTATTATGGTATCTTGGTCATAAGAGATGCTGTATGGTTAGTCAGGTAGGTGGGTGTGCTAGTACCAATGGCAGTCAGTAGAGCACTAAAGGGCTCCATGTAAAGAATGAAGATGAAGAGGGCGCAATGAAACATGGGGAACTTCACAGGTGGTCAGGATCTTCTGGGACTTGACAGTGCTGGTGTTGGTTGGGTATGTAAGAGGAGAACCAATAAAGGACATTTCCAGTGAATCTCTTTCAAGGCTTCAAGGGGTGGGGGAGCATGAGGGTCAAAGGACTCACATTCAAGACTTTGATGTGAGGATGATGTAGGGTGGTCGATGGTGTAGAAGGCAGCTGAGAGGTTCAGTACTATCAGGAGGCTGAGTTACTCTTTTTCTGTGGGCGGGAAGGTGTCATTTATGATTTGCAATGCAGCTTTCTCCCCGATACAGCATGTTCTAAAGCAAGGTTAATATTCAATAGTGAGAAAGCTTTTCCATGGGGAGAAACCTTTATTTGTCAGCCCTCAAAATAGGATTGGTACTCACCAATCAGCAACAAAGGATGAACCACATTGACCAGAATGCACTGGGAGAGCTACTTAGTCGTGTTTCACTAGAAACTCACAACTGAAAGCTATTGGTGAGTGCCACTCCTGCTTTGAGTCTCTGTAAAAGAAGTATCTGCTTCTCCAGAGAGGGCTTTGATGAAGGATGAGGGTAAGATGTTATCTTTGTCGGCAATAGCTTTGAGGGAGTTGAGAATGTCAGCATGGTCTTTGAGAGACAGGCGGTTGGATGGCCATTGTGGGATTGAGTGCAGAGGACTGGCTTTTATGGCAGAGCCAGGATCTTCTGTTTTTCATTGACCAAGTAGTTGATGGCATTGCACTTGTCAATGGTGTGAAGGATAGACAATTAGACCGGGGGTTGAAGAAGTGCTTGAATTTTCTGAGGAATATTCTGCATCTGGAGGTTGCTTCATTGATTGATTTGGTATAGTACTTCGCTTTGACTCGTGATGTGCTGCAAAAAGGCAAATTTGAACAAAGCAAGTGCTGTATAAAAAGCTATGCGTACATGAAAGGGGATTTTCTTTATCAGAGAGGTGTAAGGTTCTTGAATGCCCTACTTGTTCTGTTATTTGTGCTTTCACTTAAGTGGCACTGTTTCACTTAAATCATATGGGCAGCAAAAGTGATCCCACATAGTTTTTGTCCCCTAATGACAACCACCATATTTTTGCTTCCAGTGATTTGAGGTTGCTGCATGTTCATAAAATAAAGTTGATATCAGACAGAAACAAACAGCTACCTACTTAACAAATATTTGAGGAAGACTTAAGGAAGGAAAAAGTCAACCCTTAATTAGTCTTCTGAAGACAAGATAGTTATCTGTGGATCTTATATTTGGGGGTAATGAATTCCATAGATTGACTGCTTGAACAGAGAACGACGTACCACCTATTGTCTTTTTTTTTAATGGAGGTGCTTTAAGGTGTGGTGCCAATCTTGAGCGGAGGTTTCTTTGTTGAATGTAATTGGTTATTTTGTTTCTGATGAAAAGTGGGACTGTTCCAGGTATAGCTTTGTGGGTGATACAAAGCAGCCTGAATGTGGTTCTTTTGGCAACCGGCAGCCAGTATAGTGCCCTCAAGGCAGGAGAGATGTGGGCTTGTGGTTTTACATGTAATAGTAGCCTGGCAGCTGAGTTCTGAATATGTTGTAGTTTTTCATAATAGATAGAAATGATCCATGGTAGGCGCCATTGGCATAATACAGTTTAGATAGTACAAGAGAGATGTACCTTGTGTACCTTGTGTGGAAATCTAAGGTGGGGGGAGATGCGTCGCAGAGTCTTCAAGGTAACAAAGTTTGATCGTGCTACTTTGTCCACTTGGGCATTCATCGTTAACTTGGAGTTCATGGTAACTACAAGGATTTTAACTTCCTTGGATACTTGAGGAGGTGGTCCCAAAGCACCAGGCCAGGCGCACAGTGGGTCATAATTTTTCCAGTCTTCACATGTGAGTATTTCTGTTTTGAAAGCATTCAGTTTGAGATGGCTCCAAGTCATCCACTGATCAACGGCTTTGAGGCAACTGAAGATTTGTGAATTTTCAATGTCTTTAGAGGCATTCCAATTTAAGTAGTATTTGTATGTCATCTGCATAGTTGTAGCATGAGAGTTGAAAATCATTGAACAGTTCTGGTAATGATATCATGTAGATGTTGATGAATGATCCTTGGGGGACCTCTGCTTTTTTTAGGTAGGGTTTGGATGAGAAGGGGGATAGAATAGATAATATTAGTTCTGTTTTGAAGGTTTGATGTAATCCAGTTGAGAGCAGTCACTTCTATGCTGGCTCTGTTGAGTCTTTGAATTAGGGTGTCATGGTCAACAATATCAAAGGCAGCTGAGAGGTCCAAGAGAAGTAGTGCAGCAACTCCATTGCGGTCGACTGTGTTTTTAAGATCATTCCACATTTCTATGAGTGCTGATTCAGTGCCTCTTCCAGGGCGGAATCCAGTTTGCTAGCCTGAAAGTATAAAGTTGTCTTCAATGAACTCTGACATCTGGGCGGATGCTGCTCTTTTTATCAGTTTGCTTAGGAAAGGTCCATTTGTAATTGGTCTGTAGTTGTTTGGGTCATGTGGGTCTAGGTTTGTTTTCTTTAATAACGGATGTATGTATGCCTTTTTCAGGTCTTGAGAATTTGTTTTGTGTAGTTAAAGAGCTATTGATGATTCTTCTTACAGGTGTGGCAGCAGAAGTAGTAAAAAGAATGTTCTTGAAGTTGTGTGGTGGACAAGGGTCAGAAGGACAGCCGGAAGGCCTGCTTGCTTTGACCAAACCCATAAATTCACCTTGTGATATTTGTTTGAAGGAGTGCAGAGGCTAGGTTGTTTTACTCTTGGATGGGATTTTAGGAAAGGCTTTGGTGCTAATGGTTTTCTTCTGTTTTAACAGGAGTCCAATGTGTCTGCCTTGGTTGTGTAATGAGTTGCCAGTTTGTTTGTAAAATCTTGAGTGGCGGTATGACTTCCTTCCATGCATTTAGGTTTTCAAAATTCTTTGAGAATTTTACAAAATTCTTTAGTTGCAGATTTTTCATTTAGAATTCTGTCTGACTAGTACCTTTTTTAGCTTTTTTGATTGCCAATTTGTACATTCGGTTAAGTTTGTGCAGCTGAAGTTTGTCTTGAATGTTGTTCTTTTGAACCAGGTCAGTTGCAGCCTTCTGATTGGTGCTTTATCTTTTTAAGTTCTGTGTTTCTCCAAGGTGTTGGTTTTCTTTTGTGCTGTTTAGTTTTTCTGAGTGATATTTGAATATTGAAAGCGTCCTGTAGACACTCATAAAGCTTTGGAACTGAATTAATTGTGTCTAGATCTGTGTTGGCTGTTAGTTGTGTTTCTAAGTCTTCAAAATTGAGTTTGCTCCATGGACGATAGATGCATGTATGTAAGGTGATATGGGGTGTGTTGATTTGTGGTGTTTTATGTCGGAAAGTTAACAAATGGTGGTCTGACCATGTGATTGGCATGATGCTTTGAACGGTAACTTGTTCAGGGTTTGCAAAAAAGAAATCTAGAACGTGTCCAGTGATGTGTGTGGGATTGTGTGCAATCTGACGTAGTTTCAACATGACTAGGCTAATGGTGATAGCTTTTGGATGGGGAATATTGGATTTGTCAAACCAAATGCTTAGGTCCTCAAGAAAGCATAGGTTTGAGTATAATGGTATAAGTTTGAGACTGTATCTAGAAAAGTGTCTAGGAATGTTGAATTGTTAGGTGGAGGTCTGTAAAGGAGGAGAAAGTTACAGGATTAAGTTGGTGTAGGGTTGCATCTGGAGAAGAGGGCCTCACAACCTTGTATGGAAATGTCTGTTTTACAAAGATTTATTGCTTGTTTGAATATAATAGCTATTCCACCTCCTCTTTTGCCTATATGATTTTGTGTGATGGTTTGATAGCCTGGAGGAATGGCTTCATGCAATACTGGGGCCATGTCATCTCCCAACCATGATTCCATTACGAATAGTAAGTCAGGTTGTGTGTGAACAGGTCGTTGTTGCGGTGCTTGTTTTTTTAGAGTGATTGAGCATTTATGAGCAGGGAGTTCAAAAAATGTGTGCTTGTGACAGTGTTGTTTTGATTGGTTTTGGAGAAGGGTGAGCAGTATATTTTGAGCTTGTAGCAGGTGTATTGTTAGTTGTAATAACTGAATGAGGGTTACAATAGTCCTGTTTTTCTATATAGTGTTCCTCTTCCAGCAGGCTTAGTAGGTATTTTGTTGGGTCTGTGTGTATTGGTGGTGGACTTGGTGGCTAGGAGTGACATGATGAGTGTAGTTTTTTTTGTGGAGTAGCCTTATTATGTAATGGACAAGGGGATAAAAAGTTGTTAACAGTGGCATGTTGTTTATTTTGTTTGTGTCTGTTTAGTGTGAAAGGAGTATGGGTTAGGGGTGGTGGAGGAGAATGTGGATCATAATGTGAGCATCTAAATTGTACAATACAGCTAAAGCACATTTGCCAGGCATATGACAAAGCCTAATTGATTACAAATTAATGCCACATTTTGTAGAGCTTTTACTCTTATGCTGATTTGCCTGCACAACTGCTAAAATGTCATTTGCGAGCAGTTCTTAAGCATAAATACTTAGGTCTCCACTGGGCTAATTCTGATTGCACATATGCAGTAACTGGCTTAATAAACCTTCCCAGAGGTACACCACAATAGGCCTGCACATAACTCATATATGTTGTGTAAGTGCTTCCTTAAATCTGTACCTGAAGATGATAAATTGAGATAATTCTTTAGCTTGAGCACTCAGTTAAAGTTCTGCTCCCATATACTAACCCAGTCCACCATTCCTACTCCTCAGGCATATACCCTTTGTACCTTCCATGCTGGCTCTCTTACATAAGGGTGACTCAGGTAGTCAGGATTTTCAGGATAACCACTGACTTTGTAGATATCTGAAGACCAACTGTATGTAACTGGTGCAGCATTATTTTGGCTCCAACACTGACATCACAACGTAGCCTGTCTTTTGTGACATTTCAGATAATGTGTGTTCTAATGTTAGTAATGTAAGGTGGTGCACTCAAATTCAGTAATGAAGTACATTCACTGTAGACTTAGGAAATCATGTACACTGCGTGCATTAAACATTTGAATTAAGTAAGAAAAAATATCCTCATACTATTGGAGAGTATTTCCTTTGAAACTAGAAGAATCTCTGTAGATGTGTGAACTAATGTTTTACAGTTCAACTTTGAAAATTGTAGTCCTTGGTTACACTTAGGTTCATGTGTTTACATGTTTTTGCATTTATTTTAACAGTAGCACAAAGCTGTATTTGACATTACGTAACTGGCATTTCTATAAATGTTGAAATTCATTTGTGCACAATAGAACACAAATGCACATGTACATTGGTGAATAGTATATTAGGTTGTCTTGAATAGGCCTGTATTTCTTTTGATGTGAGAAACTCTTTTTCCATTTCTGCTAATGTGTCATTTCATTGCAGGTGCATTCACACAAATGTTAGTTTCAAAGAACATGTACTATTGTTTTCGTAATAAAGAGTCTGTGAAAAGGACCTTGATGTAAGAACATAGAGAAACTGAGTGTGAGATGACTTCCTCTGAATCACATATGTTGCCAGTGATGTCTAGAGGACCAAGGACATAAGTGTTTTCACAACTTCTCTGTGAGATAGAGCAAATGTTTCAGTTTACATATTTGGACAGAAGAACACAATGGAGTTCTGGATGATGTGAGGAGGGTGTTACCTAACATAATTGTGTGGTGTTAACCAGTGCTCTCAAAGATTGATTTTAGGCACTATCCCTTTGGACTTTGGGAGGGTCAGACCTCTGACTTTCCCTCTTGTCTTTATGCTTTTTTTGAGAGTGACTTAGGCTAACACTTAACTCTGTTTCAGAAGACTCTTGACTGAGCTTCTGAAATGCTGGCACCTTCTTCCTTTTCTATTTTACCCCTTATACATATATATTTTTCCTTTTTGCCATAGCTTTTTGGCTTTTGGAGATTTCTCCCACCCTTTGTAGATAGTTTAGGTTGATGCCATTAGATTGTATCCGTGTATAGGAGGAAAGACTGAAGACTTTTGTCCGAACATCAAATCTTATTGCTGATTTTCTCTATTGCTGTAACTGAATTGTTGGTTTACCGTATGCTAATTCACCTAAATTTCTTCAGGCAATTTAGTTATCCTATTAATATGTTGTATCTCTACAGCATGTTTTTGTGATTTATTTAAATTAACCTGACTGTTAATTTGTAATAAAATCCCTTATGTTTATTTTCAATTTGGGTACTTATTGTGTGGCTGAATTGGTTACCCCATAACATTAACATCGACTTGATTGAGAACTAACTTCTTACAAAAAACCCTTCGAAGAAAAAGGATTGATCGCCTAAAAAAGATGGGCGAAGCACTCCATTATATCTTTATCAAATGAATATTCATGATAAAAGACCTGATCCTACTCTACGCTCTCATGATCAGAACTATAAGCTCCTTTTTCATTCACATAGTTATATTTCAGGCTATTCTATGGCAATCCACTATAACCGTTCCCTCGCTTGATCGCTATGCTGATCCTCCTGTTGTTCCATCAGATGCATCACCAGCGCATTACTGAAATTCTTATTTTCCTCACTGATGATGAAGAGTGACCCTAATAAACATGGTCAACAAATCTTATTCTGCTCTTATAGAACTCTGCCGGAAAGAATATACTCTGCACTTGAATGGTTTCTGTGACTTCCTTTCATACGCACAAAAAGATGTGGCGGAGAAGCTGAAGAAATTCGTATTTGTAAACGTTCTGTATGTTTCTGGTTTTATTTACCAGAATATTATTTGGCCAAGAATCATCTAATCTGACTTTGGGAAGGAGCCCACTAACAGGAGGCGAATATGCTGATGAAGGGTGTAATATTTTGGACTGCAGATGTTCGGGCACCGCATCTGGAAGCTGCTTTGACTCGTGCTACGGCTCACAAATTACATTTCCCTGTTAACTGCGTGGCTGTCTAACGCTGATTTACATCTTAAGAGCCTTACAAATTGGACAGAGGACAGGAAATGACTGTGCGGTTTCACAGTAGGAATCTGCATTTTAGATAGGTCTGGCTGTTGAGGGGGCTCATCTCTTTACTACGGACCGCTCTATCAGCACACAAGGAGAAGGGGGGACTGTACGAGAATCAGGACCCTGAGTGGCATTCGACTGGTCCATAGTAGGTCTGCTGGCCCTATCGTATCGCGCCAGCTAGACATTGATTTGAGTCAGTAATTGCCTTTTGGGGCCACAGGCACTTGTTTTTCCGCTCAGGCACGTTCAGATAGCAAGGGAGGGAAAAAACATACAGTGGCAAGACAGAGTAAGAGAAAGTTGGAAAAAACATCATAAAGGGAGAATACGGAAACCTTCTAGAGTGAGATAAAAGAGGTGAGCGTGTCTGGTAGTGGATTAAAGCGGCCTGAGCCTCTGGACACAGCTTTCCTATTTGGCGCACAGACATATAATTGCATCTGGAACTCGATTCTGAGCAGAGTTTTGGAGGAATGTATCCTCCCATGTCCAGGTATCACTATTTAACAACTTTTCAGCAGCACTATATGTGGCATAAACGTGTATTGAGGATGTATTCTTGCCTGATTGAGGCACCCAATTTCCCCATTCCTCTGTAGGCAAGACTGGCTTTGCACAATGAGGGCTGCTGGTACGGTCCTCTCTAGAGCTCTGGGATGAGGACTCTGCCATTGCTAAATGCGATCCGTAAACGTGTTCTGAAGGCAGCTTTGCTTTCAATAATGAGTAAAACAACACAGGACACTACCTACCACCAGGACTCGAAGAACAAGTCAAGCTGAAGATGGTCAGATCTACAGGTTAACCCATGGAGCGCCTTCTCAGGGCAGAGTACTGCTACGCAGCAATTTGTGCTCTCTTGTGTTAGTCTAGATTTATCAAGTCAGGCAAAGCCAGAAAAGGTGGCCTTGCGTGGCTTAATAAAACTAATTTAAGAGTCGCATCTCTCTTGTGCCCGATTGCCTGGCGCAAGGCTAGCACAACTCTTTGTTAAATATACCCCCAGGCACTTACGTTTTTGCATTTCAACACACATGATTTACACAATAGTCGGTAGGCAATGTAACAGACAATACCCTGCTGATTATCTCACTGACCAAAAACCCCACTACTCCCAAGAGGAATTTCCCCAATGGGATGGAAGCCGTCGCTGCCTGGCTGAAGGACAGCTGCCTCCAGCTCAACTCTGACATAACCGAGATTCTCATCCTGAGATCATCAGCCTTGGGTGACTCTTGGTGACCATCAACCCTTGGCACCCCCCAACCCAACTAACCACTCACTCAACATCAGCGGCTTCCTGAGCTCATCGCTCACGATGACCCCACAAGTCACCTCACTCACATCCTCCTGCTTTCATACACTCCAACTTCTCTGGAAGATCTACAGATGGATCCCAAAGGACTTCCTCAATACCATAGCCCTTACCCTGGTTACCAGCAGAATCGACTAAGGCAACGCCCTCTATGGCTGCACTATCCAGAAGAACATCAAGAAATTACAGCACATCCAAAACACCTCAGCCAGACTCATCCTGGACATTCCCCATGGCAAACATATCTTCAGTCATCTAAGAGACCCCCACTGGCTCCCTATCGAGAAGAGAATTAACTTCAAGCTCTTCGTCCACGCTTACAAGGCCCCCCACAACCTAGGACCTGCCTACCTCACCCACCGCATCACCTTCTACTCCCCCACCAGACCACTCTGCTTAACAAGCACTAGCCACCGTACCATGCATACAGAAGACCTAGACTGGTGGGTGATCCTTTGCCTACCTTGTGGCAAAGAGCTGGAACACCCTGCACCTCAGGCAGTCACCATTGCTACCCCAATTCAGGAAGAACCTTAAAACCTGGATCTTCGACTGAAGCTCAGAGGACAAACCCCCTTAGCACCTTGAGACCCTTACGGGTGAGTAGTTGTGCTTTCTAAACCCTGATATGATTTGAACGGAGCACCCAGTCATGCATGTAGGTGCTCCTTACACATGGCCTGGATCTAGAATGTAAATAACTGTCTCCGCAACCAGTCCCATAGGCTGACCTACATTTTGGTTTTGTCTCATTGACAGGGTACCCTTATGAGAGCACTCTTTAATCCCTGACCTCATCGTTAATATAAGCAAGCATGCGGACAACGAATACTCTGAGAAAAATAAATGAATGACAAAAAACCTTAAAGATCAATTAGTATTTCAGTCACTGTCCTCTAGGCAGCAACAGCGAGATGTGAGCGCACCTGACAAACGTGAACTGAAATCCCAATGCTTCCCATGCAGTCATTTAGAATTTCTAGGTCATCAAGCCAGGTACATTTGTAATGAGGTAACAATTAGATGTGGATATTCCCTGTACAGATGACTTCCTAATTGCATTATTATTTGTGTTTATCTGTCTCTGGGCAAGACACAATCACCACTTAAAATCAAAGCAACATCTGGCACATGCATACTTCAAGTTTCGAGGAAGCCATGCAAAACAGCACACAAATATTGAGGCTCATAAAGTGACACATATGCCTAGTCCCGAGAGGTAGCTTAGTTATCTGTAGTGCTTCTTTATCATTGCCAACTGAATGCCTTAGGTTTGATCCTGGCAAGGTCAAGTGCATTTGCAAGCCCTTTAAGTCACATGTCGAAAAGTGTTTTGACGTTGTTCCACCGTGTCACTCGTTTGTGGGGTCTGTGATATAGAATGTGAACCAGATTGTCATATGCATGTGAAATCTTGTCATTCAAATATCCATACATTTACGGTGAATAGTATTCCACGTAGCAGCATATCTCTCTCTTGTTTCCGTTCGTATTTTTCAGAATTGAGTGATCACATCAATGGCATTTTGTGCAAATGAAACACACATCAGCGTTAAATAAAGGTGTATTGTTTATTGTTGAAGCAGATATGCTAATCAAAAATTATTAATGAATGTTTGTGTGTTCTGATTAACAAAAGTTCATAGAGAAATTAATGGGAAGAGAAATCGATGTGAACGTTTGAAAAGGTGTCCATGGAGAATGACAGCCACTTATATGAAATTGTACTAAAATGATGAAAATGCGTGAAATAATTAAAATATGTAATAATAATGTAGTAATGTGTCATATTAAGATGTATAACCTATGTTTTGCAGCTGAATAAATTGCGCACTTTAGTAAAGCTGAGATGTTGAACTAACCTTGAACCACCCAATGTTAAAGTCTGCTTAGCTAGAATTTTCTGCAATGTACCAATGGATAGGAGATGATGGAATCAAATTGATACAATTATGTGCAGAGTAGACTGGATGTACTTTCCCAGGACTCAAATAATAGAAACACTGACTGTAGAGGAAGAAGCAACATTTTCAATACCTGATGAGCCGGATGATGAAGACATCGTACAGTGAACCAATCAATGAACTGAGAACGGCGAAATATTAGAATTCATAGATTTGTTAAATAAAATTCATTGGTGAGAGTAATAACTGGTGATTGACTGACCAATTAGGAATTAGGGGGATGAACTGAGAATCTCTAATAAAAAGTCATGACAAGGGGCTAAAACTTCTAACCAGATAAGAGAATTGAGGGCGATGCGAGGGTTGAAATGCTGATGACGTCAAGAGACGTGATTCGAAATTCTGTCATTGGGCTCATGCTCTTGAGAGCCTGATGCATTGCTGATCGATTGATGACCTGAAGACGAAGACTGACTTTGTTGCTGATCCATTCTGTGGATTGGAAGCTATGACAATGTGACTGATTAACTTTGTGCCTTTTCTTCTAGGTACCAACTGCGCTGTTTAAATTGTTTTTCTCTTAGCTAGATGTTTTACAAATTCATGTTTCTAAATTGCTTTTTGCATGAAGCCCCACATGCTAAATGCTAATCTGGGTTAGGTAAGGATTCTTTGTGTGACGTTGACAGTGACAAATGATTGATGAACTGATTGCTCAACTCTGCTATTAATGTTGATATATTCATCTTTGTTAGCTTATGCCCAAGCATTAGAGCATATGTTTTCTCAGGTTCTGAATAGGTTATGTTATTGGTGGTCATTAATAAACTAATTCTGGGCCAATTGAATAAAAGTTTGAATTAATTAATGTAGTAGAGTTGTAATTAATAGAGAAATAAAAACTGTTAAAATGTATATTGAGTTGTGGTTATTCATGACATTTTGATATATTTGTCTAATAATTAATGATTCTCTTAATAGTTATTTTAGGGCTGTACTGAATATTAATAACATTGGTCACTACATGACTAGGATACTCCATGCGATCCAAAAGGTTCATCGGCCTATACGCGTCCCCTTGGAATTTTTCCTTACTAAAGACCAGGCGCGCTAGCATTATCAACATGTCATTTTCAAATGGATGTAAAATTACATGTCCGTGTGTATAGATGTGATGTCTCACATCTAGTGTACCTCTGGGAGCAGGTATCTGAGCAGTACCAGCTTCAATTCTGAAGCAGTCTTATGACATCACACCTGAACCTGAGCCTAACAAATGGATCGCTGGACTTGGCCAGCATTACTTGGTGCCTTGATTCTGTATCCCCCTTTGTGAAGGAGACCCTCCTCTATCCTAAAAGACAAAGCAGTATCTGTACCTCGATGGACCAGGGCTGCTTTTATTAAAGATATATTTAACATTTCAGAAAACATTACAAGGATGGAGGTCTGTTGTGCCTTACAGGCCTGCATTATTTCATTAGCAGCCAATCTCATAGGTTTTCAAATTGTGACTTGCTAATTAATATTCATCAGGTGAAAGTACAATTTGTAATGCAACCTATTGTAGGAAAGTACCATCTTGCCTGGCATGTTACCCCCATATTTCACTGTATATATGTTGTTTTAGTCTATGTGTCACTGGGACCCTGCCAGGCAGGGTCCCAGTGCTCATACGTATGTGCCCTGTATGTGTTCCCTGTGTGATGCCTAACTGTCTCACTGAGGCTCTGCTAACCAGAACCTCAGTGGGTATGCTCTCTCTGCTTTCCAAATGTGTCACTAACAGGCTAGTGACTAAATTTACCAATTCACATTGGCATACTGGTACACCCATATATATCACTAGTATATGGTACTGAGGTACCCAGGGTATTGGGGTTCCAGGAGATCCCTATGGGCTGCAGCATTTCTTTTGCCACCCATAGGGAGCTCTGACAATTCTTACACAGGCCTGCCAGTGAAGCCTGAGTGAAATAACGTCCACATTATTTCACAGCCATTTACCACTGCACTTAAGTAACTTATAAGTCACCTATATGTCTAACCTTCACCTGGTGAAGGTTGGGTGCAAAGTTACTTAGTGTGTGGGCACCCTGGCACTAGCCAAGGTGCCCCCACATCATTCAGGGCAAAATCCCCGGACTTTGTGAGTGCTGGGACACTATTACACGCGTGCACTATACATAGGTACTTATCTATGTATAGCGTCACAATGGTAACTCCGAACATGGCCATGTAACATGTCTAAGATCATGGAATTGTCACCCCAATGCCATGCTGGCATTGGGGGGATAATTCCATGATCCCCGGGTCTCTAGCATAGTACCCGGGTACTGCCAAACTGCCTTTCAGGGGTCTCCACTGCAGCTGCTGCTGCTGTCAACCCCTCAGACAGGTTTCTGCCCTCCTGGGGTCCAGGCAGCCCTGGCCCAGGAAGGCAGAACAAAGGATTTCCTCTGAGAGAGGGTGTTACACCCTCTCCCTTTGGAAATAGGCGTGAAGGCTGGGGAGGAGTAGCCTCCCCCAGCCTCTGGAAATGCTTTGATGGGCACAGATGGTGCCCATCTCTGCATAAGCCAGTCTACACCAGTTCAGGGATCCCCCAGCCCTGCCCTGGCGTGAAACTAGACAAAGGAAAGGGGAGTGACCACTCCCCTGACCAGTACCTCCCAGGGGAGGTGCCCAGAGCTCCTCCAGTGTGTCCCAGACCTCTGCCATCTTGGAAACAGAGGTGTTGGGGGCACACTGGACTGCTCTGAGTGGCCAGTGCCAGCAGGTGACGTCAGAGGCTCCTTCTGATAGGCTCTTACCTCTCTTGGTAGCCAATCTTCCTTCCTTGGTAGCCAAAACTCCTTTTCTGGCTATTTAGGGTCTCTGCTTTGGGGAATTCTTTGGATAACGAATGCAAGAGCTCACCAGAGTTCCTCTACGTCTCCCTCTTCACCTTCTGCCAAAGGATCGACCGTTGACTGCTCAGGACGCCTGCAAAACTGCAACAAAGTAGCAAGATGACTACTAGCAACCTTGTATCGCCTCATCCTGCCGGCTTTCTCGACTGTTTCCAGGTGGTGCATGCTCTGGGGGTAGCCTGCCTCCTCCATGCACCAGGAGCTCTGAAGAAATCTCCTGTGGGTCGACAGAATCTTCCCCCCGCTAACGCAGGACCAAAAGACTGCATCACTGGTCCTCTGGGTCCCCTCTCAGCCCGACGAGCGTGGTCCCTGGAACTCAGCAACTCTGTTCAAGTGACTCCCACAGTCCAGTGACTCTTCAGTCCAAGTTTGGTGGACTGCATTGCTGGGTACCACGTGATTTGCAGCTACTCCTGCTCCTGTGCACTCTTCCAGGATTTCCTTCATGCACAGCCAAGCCTGGGTCCCCGACACTCTATCCTGCAGTGCACAACCTTCTGAGTAGTCCTCCGGCGTCGTGGGATTCCCTTTTGTGACTTTGCAAGGACTCTGGTTCACTCTTTTTCCAAGTGCCTGTTCAGGTACTTCTACGGGTACTGCCTGCTTCTGTGAGGACTCTGTGAGTTGCTGGGTGCCCCCCTCTGTCTTCTCCTCCAAGTGGCGACATTCTGGTCCCTCCTGGGCCACAGCAGCACCCAAAAACCTCTTCTAAAACCCTTGCAGCTAGCAAGGCTTGTTTGTGGTCTTTCTGTGTGGAAACACCTCTGCAAGCTTCATCGCGACGTGGGACATCCGTGTTCCAAAGGAGAAGTCCCTAGCTCTCTTCTTTCTTGCAGAATTCCAAGCTTCTTCCAATAGGTTGCACCTTCCTTGCTCCCTCAGCTGGCATTTCCTGGGCTCCTGCCCACTATCAGCACTGTTGCGCCTATTGGACTTGGTCCCCTTGTCTTACAGGTACTCAGGTCTGGAAAACCACAGTTGTTGCATTGCTGATGTTTGTTCTTCCTGCAGAATCCCCCTATCACGACTTCTTTGCTCTCTGGGGGTAGTAGGTGTACTTTACACCTACCTTTCAGTGTCTTGGGGTGGGCTATTTTTCTAACCCTCACTGTTTTCTTACAGTCCCAGCAACCCTCTACAAGCTCACATAGGTTTGGGGTCCATTTGTGGTTCGCATTCCACTTTTGGAGTATATGGTTTGTGTTGCCCCCATACCTATGTGCTCCTATTGCAATCTATTGTTATTCTACACTGTTTGCATTACTTTTCTTGCTATTACTTACCTAAGTTTGGTTTGTGTACATGTATCTTGTGTATATATCTTATCCTCATACTGAGGGTACTCACTGAGATACTTTTGGCATATTGTCATAAAAATAAAGTACCTTTATTTTTAGTAACTCTGTGTATTGTGTTTTCTTATGATATTGTGCATATGACACCAGTGGTATAGTAGGAGCTTTACATGTCTCCTAGTGCAGCCTAAGCTGCTTTGCCATAGCTACCTTCTATCAGCCTAAGCTGCTAGAAACACCTCTTATACACTAATAAGGGATAACTGGACCTGGCACAAGGTGTAAGTACCTCTGGTACCCACTACAAGCCAGGCCAGCCTCCAAAACCTATTACACAGGTCACATTGCAAATTATGTTCACATTTCAAACCAATCTGTGTGTAAATTGCACATCTTTTTTTCTAATTGGGAATAGTACATCAAGTGGTCCATAGTTCCTTCCCTTCCTCTTACTACTTGCCCAACCCATAAAATTATTGAGCAATGGTGGATAATTAACCCTCCTTGCAGACCCGAACACCATAAGTTAGATCTGAACCACACAATTTCATACACATTTCCTAGTGCGCAAGATTCATAGCCTGACATTATGCCCCACTAACTGAAGAAGGGACCATAGCTCCATTGCAACACTGAGTGTGCAACCAATCCAGTTTGCTGACCCCGATGTTATAGTTTCGATAATCCAATGTGTGTATCAATGCTTTACAAATGCTGTAAAGAGTTCACAAAGTACCCCTTTTTCACTGCTGATATTGGTGAGAGAACCCTGTCGCGTGCGATGTACTTGGGTACAATGAAGAAGCCAGACAAGCTGTGATTCAGTAGTGATTCAAGTTGTCACACACATCACTGGATTATAATAATAATGATGGTTGCAGGATGGGAATGGCGATCAGTATGGTATGCAGCACGAAAATGAGATTCGTGCCCACAAATGTGCCACCAGGAGAATTCTCCTTGTGTAGCTGCCCACTGGTCACATAGCTAATAGGCGGTTTGAAACTTTTTGTCTCTTTGTGATAACCCATTTTACATTCATTTTCCTGTCCTGTGTAATTCTACAAGCAACCTGTCCACGAAAAATACCTCCAGTGTTGTCTTTGTTTATTCCTACGACACCCTTCTACTACATACATTCCTAGATTCTTACAGACCATGTTTTGTATGTTTGTAAACAGCCTCTACGAAATTGCAGACCCTTCTCTTAGGTACCATATATCAACAGGAGGGTCATTTTCAAATTACTTTGTACTGGTGCTAAAAACAGATAAATCAATTTGCACCAACCAGTCTTTGTTTCATGTGTAATTCAGAAAAGGGCAGAAGCAGATAATGAAAACATACATTATATTTTTGTTCAATATAAACCTGAAGTCTATAACTTCACCTTGTTCTATGTACAGCACACTGATCCCTTTGAATGAAAAGAGAGATTAATCGGAATGCCTAAATATTGAATAACTATGTTGCACGTGTATTGCTTCTAAATTCATTTTATCAGTGTGAGATATATTGAGAAATAATTTACAGTCAATGGATATGCCCTTTTAACATAAAATTAGAGCAGTATGTAAGTTTAGGGTATTGCTATAGCACAAACACAGCTCAAAGATGGGGAACATGGTACATGGTCAAAGGAACGTAATAGGAGAGAACTATGACTTGTGGATGGTTAATGAGTTGTGATGTAGTTTTCTTTAAAGAGGTGAGCCTTCAAGTGCGTCCTAAAACGGAGCAGCATTGGGTTGGTCCTGATTGATACAGGGATGTTCCAGATCCTGGGTGCACAAAGTGAAAATTTCTATTGTCTTGTTTTTCACTTTTTACACTTCTTAGTCTGCAGTCTGACAGTGTCATGGCTGTGGGGGCACTGAGAACTACCAAGTTAAGTGACTTTGCAATATTTTTGCTATTTTAGATAAAAAAACTTCAAGAGACCTACTTTGCCTCAAACATGGCCCAACCTTTCATATTTGTAATGCATAGGAAGTTAATTTTTTCCAAAATCATAACGCGTAAACACATAAGAAATAACGTGAAATCATTGGTGCCTTTTCTGATCTTGTGCACATACTTTACCTTCAGTCATTATTACATACGCAGCAAGATCGTGCAAATAGATTAGGCCTGTTTTTCTGCATCATTCTACAGTTGCTGCAATATGGCCAAAACTTTCCCTGCATGTTAAAGCCTCAATTTAAACATATGGGTTGTAACAACTGTGGAATCAAACTGTAGGAACAGGGATGTAGCTTTAGGGGGTGTTTGAGGTGTTCCACCCCCAAATAAATGTATTTTCTGGTGAATAGTTGGGTACAGATGTTTTCAGTCAGGTATGGTGAGGTTTCTGTCAGATTTCACCTTTGATTTTTGCATGCACACACTGACAAAAACACACACACACTCTCATCTCTGTTTTGAAAGTCCTAAAAATGTTGATTATTTTACAAAATGTTGTGTTTCTCCTACTTAGTACTCATACCAATCCACCTTTATCTCTCTTTCTGCTGCCCGTTAAGCCCTTCTCATGCCCCCTGCTTGTCCTATAATGTGTTTTAATATTATATACCAGCGTGATTGTCAGGAAATTTGAAGCTCACTCCTTCCCCAATCGTACTGACCAAGCTACGCCCTTGTGTAGGTATAATATTTGTGCAAGGTATTAGAGGTGTTTTTGCATACTATGGGGATCAACGTGCTGAAAAGATTTCCCTGGTGTGTGAGTTTTGCATGCACAATTTTTTAGGTAGGCCTCAGAGTAAATCACGTGCACTAAAAGCAGGACTGAATTCTCTATTCAGTAAAATAATGTACAACTGGGCACAGAAAAAGTCTGAACTTGATTTTCCATTTTGCTCAGGATCCAGAACGAGGCTCTTATTTTGATCTTTGGGTTTATTGTTATTCGAGGATATACCTAAAGACAAATGTGCATTGGTGCTCATCGTTAGTGAATCCAAGACCTGAAGAAGGCCAGGTTGTCTTTGGCCTCAGGGGACGGATTATCGTCCAGAAGAGCTGGGACTCCCTCGGTAACATTAAACACCATTTCCCAAACACCTTGTAAATCCCAGAGTAAAATACAGAAGAAGGCTTTACGTGATTTAATGTCATGATTAGCTCACGTATTTCGAGTGCCATGGCTAATCTTTAATTAAAAACGTTGACACGTTTCTCAGAGGATGGAATAGGATGGATC
This sequence comes from Pleurodeles waltl, assembly GCF_031143425.1. NCBI lineage: Eukaryota > Metazoa > Chordata > Amphibia > Caudata > Salamandridae > Pleurodeles > Pleurodeles waltl. Next base: position 498,338,938 of record NC_090445.1, read on the forward strand.
CAAATTGATTAATAATTAATCATGTAAAAATGATTATTCAACAGCAATGCACGATTGATATGGAAAGTGCTGATGTTTAAGTATGCAGAAGATTATTTGAAGCAAGTTTTCCCTTCTTTGGCGACTGATGAATAATTGTCAGGGCTAGCATTTAAACTGTGCTCATCACTAACAGATCTGTCTTATGAAGCCGCTAGGGAAATAGTCTGCGATTCTGCACAATGGATTTCAGGCTTTACAACTGTGGATTGCAGTTTTAACATAGGCCGGATGTGCGACATGATTGATGGTAGGTAGGGAAATCAAGACAGATCTCAATCCTAACTGTTTACCTACTACCCGGAGCTTATTCAGAAACCAAAAGTAATAAAATAGATAAGAGTCGTTTATGTGCATCAAGAATAGATTTAAATGTGTGCAAGCAAATCGGAAGTAAAAGGCTTAAAGACTACACAATCTTAGATATAATTTCATCTCTGCATCAGGAGAGTATTTTCAATACTTTCCTACAAATAGAAGTGCCATTCCACATGCTTTCACCACCTTTTGTCCTAAATGATGGAACGCTGTATGTTTTATTTTTAAACTTAGCATACTGAAAACTGGAGCCCATAGCACTAACAACCACGAGCTCCAACAAGCGTTAATATGCCTTGCTTGCTTTTTGTCTCAGCCAACTGCATCATTTTGTAGCCACACACACCATTCATGCACGTTACTTAAAAATTACATTATCATTTTTTTTTTCTTTTTAGTTACCAATCTGAGTTCGATTGGTAACTAAAAAGAAATAAAAAGCATCCTAAAATGTTTTATTTTTTTTAACTGGGGGGGGAGCAAAAGCAATGGAGGCGGAAGCAACAATGGACACAAGTAAGAGTGCAGAAGCAACATAGGAGAGAGTAGAGGGATCCCGAAGAAACACAGGACATGAAAGCAACATGGAGGAGAGTGGGAGGTAAAGCAGAAGCAAAGCAGGGGTTAGCAGAAAGCAACACAGGGCGGGCAGGGCAAAAGCAACATGTAGGTTGGGAGAAAGCAACACAGAGGGCATAGGTAGGGGGAAGCAACACAGAAGACGTAGGGAAGCAATTGGGAGAAGCCCATGATTAGCGAGCACAACTGGGAGGGAGTGGGCAGAAGCACACAAGTGACACGCAGGAGAAGAGAAGTACACCAGGTAGACAGTTAAAAAACAAATGCACTGTATTGGAACGCTTGACACAACCTAAAAAAGTAGCGCTTGAAAATGAAGTGGTGGAAGCAAAGATGACAGCCAATCAAAAGAGATGATAAAAAGTCAATGCTCCATGGAAGGGACAAACACAAGATAAACAACCTTGGACATGATAAGGAGCACGTAAATGAGTGTGACAGGAAAGCCAACTAATGGTAAGCAAAGGGCAGACTCCAAGCCACACTATGGGCCTCATTATGACCCTGGCGGGCGGCGGAGGCCGCCCGCCAGGATGCCGCCCTCCAAAATACCGCGCCGCGGTCAAAAGACCGCGGCGGGTATTACGAGTTTTCCCCTGGGCTGGCGGGCGGTTGCTGAAAAACTGCCCGCCAGCCCAGGGGAAAACGACCTTCCCACGAGGATGCCGGCTCGTAATCGAGCCGGCGGAGTGGGAAGGTGCGACGGGTGCAGTGGCACCCGTCGCGTATTTCAGTGTCTGCAAGGCAGACACTGAAATACTTTGCGGGGCCCTCTTACGGGGGCCCCTGCCGTGCCCATGCCATTAGCATGGGCACGGCAGGGGCCCCCAGGGGCCCCGCGACCCCCCCTACCGCCATCCTGTTCATGTCGGCTTTCCCGCCATGAACAGGATGGCGGTAGGGGGGGTCAGAATCCTCATGGCTGCGGAGCGCGCTCCGCAGCCATGGAGGATTCAAACGAGCAGCGGAAAGTCAGCGGGAGACCGCTGACTTTCCGCTTCTGACCGCGGCTGAACCGCCGCGGTCAGAATGCTCGTTGGAGCACCGCCAGCCTGTTGGCGGTGCTCCCGTGGTCGGTGGCCCTGGCGGCCACCGGCCGCCAGGGTCAGAATGACCCTCTATGTCTTGTAACAGACCGTTTTCATACTGGATATATCACAGAGGTTTCTCAACAAGTTTATACTACAGCATAGAGGAAGACATTGTTATCTTTCATTTGTGAAAAGGGATTCCTCTGCTCAGGGTAAAAAATTGTAGTCCACTGATGTCTACAAATGTTTTGAAGTTTGTTTCCCAAATTCATGCAACAACGTCTTTGTGGGTAACTCACAGTAAAGTGTTGTATTTTTTTTTGGTTTACATATGTCTGGGTTCAAACTGAGGTAGCTTGATGAGCAAAAGAAGCATGGGTTAGAATGCTAACCGAGCAATTGCCAGTGGTTAAACAAATTGCAAGCATTCCTCTCATCACCTTTTGTGTGTTTGATGTACTGCCCCAAGTGGCAAGGGTGTGCCCAGACATGAGTCCTGTGCTCTCTGTGCCACTGGAACCAACTTACACTCAATTGAAGAGCCCCAATCAGGGCGAAACAGGTTGTGGTTCAGGGAGGACCAGGCCTAGCAGTTCAGACTGAACTGTTCCTGTTAGACCAGAGTCAAGATTGATTTGCAGATGGCTGTGTCGAAACTGACGTGGGATGGCGGGCAAAAGAACGATGGAATGGAATTCTACTCCAGGTGATTTCCAGTGGTTAGACTTAGTACAAGCAATGTTCCCATCACCTTTTGTGTGTTTGATGTACTGTCTTAAGTGGTATAGGTATGCCCAGACATGGGTCCCATGCTCACTGTGCCACTGGAACCAAGCTACACCTAACTGAAGTACCCCACTCAGGGTGAAACAAGTCTTGAATTGCTTATGTTTTGGCATAGGAAAGATCTGGTGTGGCAGCTTTGCTTGACTGTTCCTATTGCATCAGAGTCAAGACTGATTTGATTATGGCTGGGTTCAAACTGAGGTGGCATGGTGGACAAAAGAATGATGGGTTTGAATGCTACTCTGAGCAACTGCTAGTGGTTAGATAAATTGCAAAAATTCCTCCCATCACCTTTTCTGTGTTTGAGGTATTTCCCTGGTCCCAAAACACAACAACATCTACCCCATTTCCAAAAGGTGCTTTCAGATCTGTGTCGGAAGTTCCATTTCAACACTTATCCTTTAATGTCTTGTCCCAAATGGTGATAATAATACCAGACAGCTGTGAGTGCTGGGGTCTTTAATGTCCAGTGTTCATTTTTCAAATTAGTCATCTTAATTTTGTATGCCACATGGATTAATTTTACCTCTTTCTTCTGTGACCATGTCAACAGAGGATTCAGTATTTCTTAAGTTTGTATTTGTGCTGTAGATTGCAGCTACTTGTCTGCTAGGCCATGTCTTTGTCCAGAGTTTAACAGTAGATACGAGGTTGGGAATTGCTTCATTGGTTAATGGAGTTATCTGGATTGGGAGAAGTAATCTGGATGCAAAGAGCTGCGCACAATCTTGTTGGGAAGGGCCATTGAAAAACGCTGATTCGCGGACATAGACTTTTCGGCAAACGTATAACATTTCTGAAGTTGCCATATAGTTTTCTAACTCCTGCATGATGTGCCAATATTAAAAAATATATTTTTAGCTCAAATAGATCCAAAGTTAATAAATTAATGTGTTGCAAATAGGGTCTCTATATGGCAGTCGGTTTACACCCTGTCTGGGTAGGGGAATCAGACTGGTAAGATAACCCCTGCTCACCCCCTTTGTAGCTTGGCACGAGCAGTGAGGCTTATACCAGAGGCAATGCATTAAGTATTTGTACCCACACACGGTTAACACAGTGAAAACACTATAAATGGACACCACACCAGCTCAGAAAAATATCAAATATTTATCTAAGTAAAACAAGACCAAAACTACAAAAATCCAACATACACAAGCAAAGATCTGAATGTTATAATAATAAATCCCAATAAGGTGCATAGAAACACTCTAGTCCCAACTGGTGCTATCACGGCATCATGACAGAGTTATTCCCAACAGTCTGACGCAACTCCAGAGAAAGTGCGGTGCCGGTCACGGAGTCTCACGCGTCTGAGGTACAGTACCTTAGAAATGAGGCAAAGATGTGGCACAGAGTTGGGGAGTTGAGGCATCACTGGAGCCAGTGCAATGTCAGTTCCATTCTGCTATGCAGGAAGTGAGGCATTGGTTCCTTATTGCTACGCAGGGGAGGTGAGGCCTCAGTTCCTTATGGAGGTAGCGGATGTGAGGGGGCGTCAGCGGTGAGGCATCAGTTCCTTACGATCCGGCTGGGTCCATGAGTCCAGTGGGTCAAGATGCAATGTGGTCACCTCTCGCTGTCGCACCATGGGGCCACAGGCACCTTGGCAGAGTCCGGTGTCAAGGACGTTGGTGCACAGCACTCAGGCTCACAATGTTTGCAGGACTTCAGAGGTGATGTGGCAGCATCGGGCCTTCGCTGTCAGTCACAGTCATTGCACTTTAGCTGGGACTATGGCTTTGGGTGCAGGCAGCGATGAGGAGTTAGGGAGGAGTGCCAGTTCTGGAGTCGTCCGAAGTCAATGTTTCTGCCTCTTCTTGTTTTATGCCAGATTTCACCCCCAAGGGCCCACGAACTGGAGTGGACAACTCTTGGCAAGTCAGGGTCCACAGCAAGAGAACCTTGGGGCTGGCAGATGAAGTCTTCGATGTCCCTGAGACTTCTTAACAGGTGGCAAGCTCAGTCCAAGCCTTTGGAGAAACTTCACAAGCAGGATAAACAGCAACGTCCAGTCTTTGTCCTCTCCAAAGCAACACACACAGCAAAAGGGCAGTACTCCTCACAGCTCTTCAGCTCTTCTCGGGCACATTCCCTCTTGATCCAGAAGTGTTCCAAAAGTCTTGGGGTTTTGGGTCCAATACTTATACTCATTTCTACCTTTGAAGTAGGCAAACATCAAAGGAAGTCTTTGGAGTGCTCAAGACCCTGCCTTTTCTGCCCTGGTCCCAGACACACTCTAGGTGATTGGAGACTACATTGCGTAAGGACAGACACAGCCCTATTCAGGTGCAAGTGTCAGCTCCTCCCACCACTCTTTCCCACGAAGACACATCAGGATATGCAGGGCACACTTCGGCTCCCCTTGAGTGACTGTCTTGAGTGAACTCACAACCAGCGAAACTGTCATCCTGACCCAGACGTGTATTCCACAGCCAGACAGAGGCACAAAATGGTTAAGTAAGAAGATGCCAACTTTCTAAAAGTGGCATTTTCAAACACACAAGTTACACACCATCTTCACTAAAAGATCTATTTTTTAAATTGGGAGTTCAGAGACCCCAAACTCCAAATCTCTATCTGCTCCCAATGGGAAATTACACTGAAGAGATATTTCAAGGCAATCCCCATGTTAACCTAATGGAGGCCTAGGCCTTGCAATAGTAAAAACCAAATTGGTCAGTATTTCACTTTCAGGATATATGAACCACTCCAGTACATGTCCTACCTTTTAAATACACTGCACCCTGCCCATGGGGCTACCTGGGACCTACCTTAGGGGTGCCTTACATGCACTTAAAGGTAAGGTTTGGGCCTCGCAAGTGGGAGCACATGCCAGTTGACATGGCAGTTCAAAACTGCAATGGCAGGTCTGGGACATGTTTACAGGGCTACTCATGTGGGTGGCATAATCAGTGCTGCAGGCCCCCTAGTAGCATTTGATTTACAGGTCCTGGACACACATGGTGCACTATACTAGGGACTTACTAGTAAATCAAATATGCCAATCATGGATAACCAATCATAATCACAATTTACACAGGGAGCACTTGCACTTTAGCACTGATCAGCAGTGGTAAAGTGCCCAGAGTACCAGCACTTGCACTTTAGCACTGATCAGCAGTGGTAAAGTGCCCAGAGTACCAAAATCAGCAAAAACTAAATCCAGCACACAGTCAAAAATACAGGAGGCAGAGGCAAAAAGACAGGGGAAACCATGCGACGGATGCCAGGTCTAACAACATGCAATGTAGGTGCTTCATCAGGCCTAAAACTTTGCAACGTTAGCTGCTCTTTTTCCACTGCATACACTAATTGACTTGTTAGTGACAAACAGGCATCACTGATAACTGAAATAAAAATCAATGCTCAATCATGCTCAATTTAATCTGCAGTTGTGCTTTTTATTAAATATTATAATGAAGGGAATTAGAGCGTAATTTGAGGATTCATGATTCCAGATTTTCTAAAACAATGGAGTGAACTACTTCATAATTTTAGCCGCTGTTTGCAAAGGTTGATGCCAGATCTTATTTTCAAGTAACACATAAGTCCAATGGTTGAAAGCGAGGGCACGTACCAATCACCAGCAAACACAGGCTCTAATTTGGCACTACTACCACCTTGTAGTGGCAGGGGCCCTAAAATAGTAAGACAGAAGAACGGCCTTGGTGTCTCTTGGCACGTAGAGAAAGGCTTACTAGCTATAATGGTAATGTTCACAGCCTTCTAGAGGGCAGGTAGTTTGAATATAGACTTGAGGTGAAGTCAAAACTTTCTTAGATGTTGTTCATACTATGGACATCAAACAAACAGGTGTTGAGTTTCTCAAAAAAATGTCTCTTAAGAAGACAAAATCAGAGAATGATTGAAGGTTAGAAAAAAAGAGTGGGAACTATTTAGTGGCCAACAAAAAAAGCAGTTAAGAGAGTTGAAGTAATAAAAGTGGACCAAAGAAGAGAAGTGGGAAGAAGATTAGAGGGCACAACTTTCAGAAGACGAAGAGCAAGGAAAAAAAGATGAAAGATTTCTATAGATATGAGAAGGGAGGGGTAAGAGATAAAGGGGTAGAATGAAATAATAGCACAAGAGATAAAGAGGAAGGGCGAAAGGAGAAAAGCAGAAGCATGCTGATCTGAGCAAGGGCAGGATTGGGTGTGGGAGTGAGCAATAAAAACATTTTAAAAAAAGAGAGTCAACTTAAAGGAGAAGCAACATAAAGAATGAGAGATAGAGAGAGAATGCAGGAGATAGAGAGAGAATGCAGAGAGTAATATAGAGAGACTAAAATGCACACAGTGAAGAATCAAGAGGAAATGGTCCAAAGGGACCAGACTATAGGTGTGACTTGCACACTACACTTTTTAGGGATGAGTCATACATTATTCCAAAACCAACAATTCTAATTTCCTCTCCCTTATGAGAAAACCTACATTTTAATTTCAAGTCTGAATCACGTCTCTTGGATGCATTCTTGAATATTTCATTATCCCCACACATCCCATGGGCTGAAAACTCTAAATTAAGACTAAAGGCCCTATTACAAGTCTGGCGGTCCGCAGACTGCCAGACTTCCACATTACAACGCTGATGGTTGGACCACCAAAAGACAGCCGTCTCCGCCAGGATCTTTAATCCCGACTGTATGACCGCGGTCGTGGTTGTAATCAGCCATGGCAGCAGTGAAGTCAGCGTCGTCTTTCTGATTACAACCATGTTCTTTGCCAGCCTTTTCATGGCGGTTCAACCACCATGAAAAGGCTGGTAGAGAGCAAGTGCTGGGGGCCACAGGGGGGCCCTTCCACTGCCCATGACGTTGTTGTGGGAGTTTGGTGGTTGGGTTTTTCTGACCGCCAAACTCGTAATTTGCCACCAAGACAGTACCAGGGCCACCAAGCTTATCTGTTCTAGAGAAAAAAATATGACAAAAGCAAAACTCTACGTATCAACTCAGGACATAATTATCTTGTAGGGGATCTCATATTCCTCACCGGAAGTCATTTGTTTCCCAAAGCACTTGAGTATTGACATGATTTCACAAATATGTTTTCTGCCGAAGCAATGGGTCTCACATTCTATTTGGTAAATATGGATGTAAGTAAACTGATAACTTGCATTCCCAAAAAAATTTAAAACCTGTACATCATGACGTGACATAATCTCACATATTGTTCAGGCAGTGTGTTTCAAGTCACACAATATTTCAAAATGTGCTGGTTTGTAAAAAGGGCCCAGCAACGAGGGCCTCTATAGGCAATATTATTCTTGGCTATCCTAAAAGCATATGACACAGGATAATGTACCTTAATGCCTACCTTGTAGGTTATCCCACATCTCACTCACTGGCACCCATTTTATTGGCTTCAGAGAGTTCTTGGATATAGTGGGACCACAGGATTCAAGTTGTGACTTGCCCTTAAGGCACAACTCCACATAGCAGTACTTGAACCATCTAGCCTTCTCACTGGGCATGAGATGAATTAGATGAGCATAACATACAATACTAGTAACAAGTCTGAAGGGTTCAGTGCTTCTTTAATGAGGTACGAACCTTTTTCATCATTGTCGTGAATAAGAAGGCTGTGTACATAATAGACAGTGGATCGACCTCTGCACAGGGATGAGGTGAGCAAGAGACGTAGGGGTCTGGCAATCTGTTAGGAATCCAGCTTCTATATACTGCCCCCTGTTCTGCGCCAAGGAAGCAAGCAACACTTCCTTAAAACATCACAGAATTTGACATAAAGCAGCACCATTCAGGGTAGCTCAAGTAATGTATGAACGGGCATGAACGCATGCCCAAGACGTGGCACATATAGAAGACTACCATATCATTCATACAAGTCTTTTCCAAAAACTCAATAACAAATTACATAGAGTAGAAAACCAAGCGGCAAAGCGTAAAGAACACAAAAAATACTACCCCATTCTTCAGTGTCATAGAGTAAAAACTGTAAAAATGTCTCTAACAGAGCTACTAAAATAACTGTCCTTTGCAAATAAAGCTTCTTCAGAAAAAGTCGTCAAAGCACAGTCAAATGGAAAATAATATGCTCTGCCAATTAGGTTCATCAGATCTGAAGGCTAACTCCACCTCCCGACCAAACCCCAATAATAGCATCCCCTTTCTAGGTGTCTGTGTCCCACTTATATACTTAATGCTACTGCACAAAAAACCGCGAGGGTAGATGTAATCCATCCAGTCACACTAACGTGGCAGAAGGGATTTTCTTTGGTGCTATATGAGGCACATAAAGGAAACACAACTAAATAAAAATTAAAACCAAGCATTTCCCACCGCCCAAGTATGAGTAAGGTCCACTGATAAGGAAGAAGAGGAGGTACTCTGCTGCTGGTACCTGCTCAACACTTGATGTATGGCATGCTTAGGTTTTCTTACACTCTGGAAATGGGCACAAATAGAAAGGTTGGTACATAAATCCATACAACAGCTAGCAATAGCTTGAGGAGTTAACTCATAGGTTGATGAGTTAGACTCACCCTTATACATCCATTGAAGCAAAGTTGGAGAAAAGGCCACTATCTCATTGGTTAGTGCCTGATCCGGCAGCGTATCCATTTTTCTGCAACTGAAAATCAAGCAGCTGATGCAATTACCTTCAGCATTTCCTCTTTATATTCTGGAAAATGGTAAACAACTTCCTTAAAAGGCCAAAACATTTACACAGTGCCAAACAACCATTATCCACTACGAAAAGACAGATTACAAATCCTTCATTACAATTTAGGTTATATCTCTGGCAGCTGGAGATAAAGTCATTTGCCGGTATTTAGAGCTACAGTGGGGCAGATTGTGCCCATGTGCTTTGATCAGTATGACCCCTGAACCCAGTGGGCAGTGATTAGGTGTTTATCTGCCTTTAATAAGCTCCCTTCAATTCCTTCTACTAATATTCCTGCATCTCATGAGGCTTGGTTGCAGCATCCTCACAAAGACATGCCTGGAATCCCAATTAGAGGTCACCTCCAGGCGCTTTTTCTCTGCAGGTGATCCTGTTTAATTAAATGACACCAAAACCTACAATTAAATTGGTTTATTTGATAGAATTGTATCAGCGCCACATGTGTGTTGTAAATTGTAATCCGAGGTGAAAGATCACTGACCTTAGGATCTCCTCCCTCTTTCTTCCCAGAACCAAGAAGACAAGAAGATAGCATCTAATGAACGGGAAATGTCTATCAGGGACACTTATTAAAACATAAGACACTGTTGCAGAAAAAAAGCTCGATCCAGCCCCCCCACGACACACTGCACACACACAAAGTCATAACCTTGTGATAAATAGTCCACCTGCAGGCTCAGCAAGGATGTCGCCATCCTTGTGGCTGTACTTTAGGCTAATCAGGCTAATCATTCTTAATGAAGCATTAAATATTTCTGGGCTTATAGGTAGATGTTTAAATATTCAAAAAAGCGTTGCCTGATCCGCACAGATAATATGAATGAATATGGTCGTGTGTGCAAAGAACATGAAAGTTCTTATGTGGATTGCTTAACAGTCCCCTGAGAGCAACACCACACTTTGCACCATTTTAGAAGAAAGAGTAATTATTAAGATGCACCAGAGAATCAGTACTTCAAAGATAACTGTTGGATAACATTGCTGGTTGGAAGTCCTAAAGCAAGAGAACAACTGATATTCACAATAAATATTGTTTCCCACTTCTCGATGTTGGTGCTTTTATTTACACACTAACTAAAGCGCAACATTAGCAGTGGTGAAGAACTATTTGCAATGAATGTTTTAAGGGTTGGTTTGTGGCTCAAGCATAGGCCTCCAGGGACAATAGTGTATGAAGGACCTTGCTCTTAGGCGATATTCTAAGTAGTTAGCCTGAATGCATAGAAGCATTGAACACGCTTCCCAAGACTTAGGCCCTCATTCCGACTCTGGCGGGCGGCGGTAGCCGCCCGCCAGGCGGGAACCGGCATTTGGCCGCCATGAGGCCAAAATACCGCTTCCCGCATTCGGACATTCCCGCTGGGCTGGCCGGCGCTAACCAAGTTAGCGCCGGCCGGCCCAGCGGGAATGGGGGCCGCAACACAGGAGCGAGCTCCGAATAGAGCCAGCGGTGTTGCGGCGGTGCGACGGGTGCAGTTGCACCCGTCGCGCTTTTCACTGTCTGCTAGGCAGACATTGAAAAGCATCATGGGGCCCTGTTAGGGGGCCCCTGCACTGCCCATGCCAGTGGCATGGGCAGTGCAGGGGCCCCCAGGGGCCCCAGGACACCCGTTCCCGCCAGCCTCTTCCTGGCGGTGACAACCGCCAGAAACAGGCTGGCGGGAAGGGGGCCAGAATCCCCATTGCAGCGCTGCTTGCAGCACTGCCATGGCGGATTCGCCCAACTGGGGCTAAATCGGCGGGAAACCGCCGGCCCTGGTTTTCTGACCGTCAGAATGGGCAAGGAAGCACCGCCAGCCTGTTGGCGGTGCTTCCGTCATTCGTGGCCCGACCCCCTTAATCTTCTGAATCAAGCACAAACTTAGAATTTGGTTTTATGGTTCTATAAATTTGGTATTTGGCATAAGGGGGTAAGAAAAATGGCTAAGCCCACTCTTCTAAGAAATTAGTATCCAGCTGAGTGTCAGTTGATTTTAGGACCAGCAGTCTGCACATTTTCAAAACTTATGATTGTGTCACAAAATCCAAAGACAAACACAACCAAGAAGACCTAACAGATCAACAAGAAGACATGCAGTAACACCGTAAACAGGCTAGAAGAGCCCAACAAAGATACTCAGGTGATTTATAGAACATACAGTGGGCCAAGCCAAAAATTCAAAGCAGACCAGAATTTGTCAGAAACCTGACATTTGAGAAACAAATGCATAAAGACACTATATCCTGCATGCACAAAAATGAGTAAACACTTTTGCAAGAGTGTGATGAACAGAATCTCCTTTGAATTCGAATACGAAAGGCAAATCTCAGCTGCATCATTTGCAGGAGATATCGGGAAGAGTGAGGAGCACTGCACCATATGGTCGCACACAACAGCAAATTGGACAAGCACCAACTGATAAAGTAGGAACATCCTCAGAAAATTGGTATCAATGGTAAATTACAAAGAACTAAATTGTGTACCTTGTGTATACTACCAAAAATGTAATATCTATTTTCTTTGACATGTTACCATGAAAAATTATTAAACTGTGAGCTACACTTTTTCGTTGCTTCCAAGATATGTGCATGTACACTTTAAGTGTCCTCATTCATTCACTTACTCATTCACTGGATCTTCATGTTACTGACAAATACATTAATTGCCCATCAAAAACATGTCTAATGGAAAGAAAATATGAATAGTTTTCCTTTGAAATGCCAAATTGTCAAAATGTGAATTAGGACGCAGTACTGAAGCCAAGAGCTGATACCGCAAGGAGTAAAGAAAGACGGTAGGTGCGGTATCGGGGTGCAAGGAAAGGTGAGCAAAGCTAACAGGAAGTATAAATACACCTTGGCCATTTATATTACTACTAATAAAAAAGGGGTGGGAAAAGTGGTTAGTTGGATAGTGAAGCAGACTGACAGAGACCATCTGTTTTCAATTGGAAAATACACACAGCAGGAAGTGGATGGCAAGAATATTAGACTGGAAGTAGTATGATGCCGCACCCTCATAGTTGGAAGGTCCATAAAGTGCAAGATAATTCTCTGTCATCCATTACATACTGTCCACCCGGCAGTGGAAGAAGTAAGAAGAAGAGATCGCCATTGACCTTGGATTCTCAGACATGGTATTTGTGATGCTATAAGAAGTAATCCCACAGGCTTGAATGATATTATTAAGTAATTAGACAAACGCATTGAGGAGTAAAGGGGGAATGACTGGCTCTTGAGGGTGCACCACTGGCTGAGATTCAGAATGAAACAGTGGAGTGCAGCTGACTGGGCCGGTAAGGACTGAAAAGACTGATGATAGGTAAACTCAGTACCTCTGATGTCACATGGTCAGAGAGTGGCCTGGAAAGTTGAATGCCCCAGGCAGGTCCAACAAGACAGTGCCCCAAGACCACCTTTATCTCAGGGGGCTTTCCTGGAGAAGGGATATTTAATGTAAGAGGAAAAAAATGTAATGTTATGTAAATTCTTTATATTCATGAAAGCATGTTAAGGACACGTGCATACACAAATGCAAACTTACAGAGTGTTTTCTAGTCCTGTTGCTACTACATGTCCCATCGTACACTGGCTTCTGTAATCTTATTTCAACTGAAATCTTCAAATATTACATGTATATGGACAGTGCAATACTTTTGAGATACTTCAGCAACAACAAAAATATTAAAATTATTTACTTGTTTTTAATATTAAATATCAAAATAAAACACAAATAAAACAACTGCCAATGAAGTGTGACAGGAGATACTAAAATGTTCTGGCCAGCAAGGTGAATGGTAAATTTACTGAAATAATTAAACGCTTTGACACACATAACGGGTCATGCTGTAAGAACAAAGATGGACCAGAAGGATAGCTCAAGTCCTTCAGATGAAGTGGCTTGATGGGACATGAACAGGAGCGCGCCCCAGAATCTGAAATTATGTGACTGCTTGAGAAGTCTTTTTCAGCACTTCCTCACCCGATGACCTGAAGCAGCTTGCTAACTGACCTTTTTCATGAAATGAAGAAGCAGGTTGTCACATCTGTGGGTGTCTGGTCAAGGAGTCAATCCAGAGAGAGTACAAAATATTCACTACAGGTCTGTGCGAAACTGTATACAAGTATCAGCCAATTGACAAGCATAACACATGGCACTTCCTCTGCAAATGCCTTGCTCCCACAGAGAAAATCATTTAAAGTTCATCTGCATTCTATGTGCCAACTTAGTCTGCGGGCAACAACTCCAAAAAGGAAATGAGGAACTACTTGTAACTGAAGTACTGGCGGCGTTTTTATCCGATCTGTCAATCAGAGCCTGCCAGAGCCCTGGAACATTTCAAGCTGAGCCTAATGCAACGAGAGACACATTCCATCATATTTCAGCAAATGATTGGACACAAACTGCCTTTGCTTCCAGTATTAAATTGTATATTCAACGGACGTCTGTGCCTAAGAAACATATTCTAAAAGACCCATATGGCAGATTCCTAATAACTGCTTTTGCCAACGCGTTAGAAAGGCTGACGATCAATGAAACCGTGGGGATTGTAGTATATTACAGCCTAGCCAAGAAAATTCAGATTCTTGCTGGTTAGTTTATTTTATGCAGGTGTACACAATGACCTCTTTTTAGACAAAGAAGGATGATAGCCCTGTAATTTCTAAAAGTATTCACATTTAACCAGCTAAGGTCGATGATAGGTTCATATTTGCAGATCGAAATAAAATAACTCTGTTTTTTAGTCAGATCGATGAACACTCAACAGTTCATGTTACCAAACTGGTACAAGTTGGAAATCTGCACCGTCAGGTATGGAACCTTATATGGGTGTATATTTATGAATGTCTGAAATTCCTAAAAAAAAATCCAGAGGTAAGCCTGGAAAAGTGTTTATCTTGTGATACGTTCATTTTTTTGCATGGGGAAAAACAGCAAATGATGTGGACAAACCCTTTCCCTTACACTATCAGCAACATTGCAGATGGCTTCTTCCTCTGCCATCCCTGATTTACTCTTGCCCTGGTCAGGGGTGCATTTTTGTCAGTTTGCCAGAGTAGGTAGTGCTCGGATAGGAATTTGGCAATACCCCAAAATATGTATGTATGTGGATGTTCATTATCTTTTAGGGCATCTCTCACAGGAGGGAATTTTCCCACGCGTAAAAGTGCATCTATAGATTCTAATACAAGGGCAAAAAAGAATTCTACAATAGTAATAATAATTCTGCATGGGTAAAAAAAACTTTTTTTGCAGGTATTAACCAAACTTTCACATGGAAATAGCTTTGTGACGCAAACACTTTGCTTCAAACAATGATACTAATGACATGTAAGAACGTCAAGTTTCAATTGTTATTATTATTATTATTATAATAATAATAATAATAATTATTATTATTATATGAAAAGATAAAAGCAAGACAATTTGAAATGAAAAAAGTCACTTATAAAGATAAGGGGTAGGCTGTGCCTAAAATCTGAAATATTAAATTAATTCTGAGACAATTCAATATGATGCATGTTGGGGGCTAAGGGACATGGGAGATTGGAAGGGAATGTTTTGTGATGAGCAAGGGCCATGATGCAAGCATGTTTCTTGTCACCTTCCTAATTATTGTGGCTCAAGTTTACTGTTTCTGGTGGTTGGGCTTTCAGTTTGAGCGTGGGTAATAAGACGTCCCTGTTCTAGGGGCCAACAATGAAGCGTCTTCTTCCACTGGTGATAGTGATAGTTTAAATAGCTGCTATTGCTTTCATTTTCTGGAATTTCTTAATAAATGTATGGCAGTCATTACTGTGGCCTAATTTCAGTATGTTCACAGCACAATCATGTAGTGATTGTTTACATGTCACTTTTTGGCACCCTTCATATGAGTTGGCTAAGACAGACGGGCAGATTTAAGAAATTTCTTATGCCCCTTAGCGACCCCTACTACCACCATGTGTACCCTGTATTGAGAATAAGGCGTACCATGGCACAGGGTAGGGGGCAATAGCGTCAAAAAAATGTTACGCTATTGATATGCTGTTCAGAGTTAGTGCCAAAATGTTGGCACTATCCCTGAACAGTACATAGGGGCCAATTGCAACCAATGGTCTGCCCCCTTTTAACACCTGCTCTGTGCAGGCATGAAAAATTCTGCAAGTAATGTCGCAAAGAAATATTTTAGATTTCTTTGCACCATTTTTCTGGCCCTTCTAATGGGGGGGGAACACCTCTTTTGCATACATTATGTCAGGCGCAGGCATAACGTGGCGCAAGGGGTTATGCCGCTTTGTAAATCTGGTGTGGCAATTTTGGCCTTGTTGGGCCACATTAGCATTAAAAAAAAGTGACACTAATTTGGTGCAAGGAGGCGCTACGACCTCTTAAATCTGGGCCATATTTCCATCAGAAAGCCTTATAATTGTTGTCACCATCAAAAGGCAGTGTTTAATTTACAAAAGGATTAGTGGCGAGGCCCAAACTTTTTTTTAGAACTTTGCATCCAGTGCTATTGAGGTTGGGGTGCTGTGTAGTCCTGGTTCCACTTCATGACTCTTTAGTCCACCACCATGCAGCCTCCTTCCTTTTCATCTCACTCTTAAATTTTCTTTTTCATCCTGGCTTTCTCACTCCATTATTGTTTTACTGTCTTTTTCTTCTCTTATTTACCCCCTTTGTTATTTTTTTTTTTGCTCTCTTGCTCTCGATCAGGCTTGTTGAGGGGAAATAAGCTTCCGTTCCCAAAAATGAGTGCTGGGCGGCCCCACTTGCTACCATTGGCTCAAATTAACATTTACATAATGTGCGTCATCTAAGCTCTTCACAATATTTTGCATCCCTGCGTCTGCTTTACTTAATGTGTAGTTGCACTGCCATTTTTATCTTTTACACTCAGATCTTGCATTAGAAATGTGTCCAACGCCTGACTTACTCTAGAGAAGTTATCACAAAGGAGGGTCGAGTAGCATCAGGACACTAGTCACTGTGTTCCTGCTTCAGAGCAGAAAAAATAAGTGCATCCTGATGCTGAACTCTGATTTCAGGTTTCAGCTAAAGTAGGACCAGATATTACTTGAGAGGGGCGTTGTTTTAAGGCACTAACATTGATTACAATCTGATCATTTTAGATGTTAGCTTTATTTCTCTTCCCTCTCCTTATCTCGTTTTAGTTTAACCCGGTGTGTGTGTGGGGGGGGGGGGGGTAAAAGGCAGGAGCCCTGGGCAATTGTCAACTTTGCCTCTGCTTTAAAGCAGTACTGGCAGATATGAAAATGTGTTTTCGGGTTTAAGAGGCCTAGGGGCGACTGGCTGACAAATCATTGCCTTGTGATATCACTGTGTACTTATTAGCGATGTGGACATGTCTTTACTACTCCGATAGCTTTCCAAGTTTTTCGCTTTGCCATTACTGTGTGAAAATCATGACCTTTGAGAGTATTTATGTCACGCATAACCATTTTTTAAACACTGTCAAATTTGCTCTAGTGAGAATGTTTCACAAAAAACAGATAATGTTCTGTCCCTGCCCAACACCATTTTGCATCTAAAACCTAAACAAAAGGTAAATTTGCAGAGCAAAATTATGCAAACATTTGCCATTATGAATAAATAAAGTTGTACAAATGAAAGAAAGATTCAGCCTGCGTGTTTAAGTTGAGTTGCTTTGGATTAAAAAGCAGTAAATCTTGCTAAGCAAATAGTGTTATCTTGAAACGTGTAAAAACCTTTCCCCGGATAATGAGGTAGCAGCCAGGAAAATGTGAAACTTTTTTTAACGGCTGTACTTGTAAACTTTATAAAACTTCACTAAACACAAAAATAAATCTTTCCAGAATGTGGTATTCATCTAAGTACTAATGGACAAATGCACTATGTCAGATCACACAAAGGAGGAAGTGAGCTTGAAGAATGCAAATAGATTGAGGAGTAATATGGTGACTCAGAGGACCGTATTTCCTGAAAGACGTTTAGGATCACCCCTGCTCTATTTGCGTACAGTTCTGGCTGAACATTCAAAGCCTTCTTCCATCCTAGATCTACCTTCTAATATTAAACACAATAAAATATGTCTACTTATGTGCTAGTTATTGTATCTAGGAAATCTTAATAATGTTGTTGTCACTAGACATATTAGATACATCGAGCCTCATTCCAATGACCCTGGTATTTGTGAAACACCACCTGATGAGTTCTACACTTTTGGATGGTTTATAATGCAGCAATATTACAAATGTGCCCCCTTTGGATGTGAAGAAGTCAAACTGTGACTGTTTTACCCACAATGATTTTAATAGGTTTTTCCTTGTATAAGTTTGGCATGAAAATCTGCTGTATCTGGGGAAAACTCCCATTTGCACCCAACAGGGATTCTTGCAGAATTTAGAATGAGGGCCATTAGCCCATTTAAAAACAAACAAACAAAAAAACCTTGTGCAGGTCAGGTCTGATTTTTACAAAAGGGTCTTTGTGAGTATATCGATAACCAGTACCAGAACCGATAATAAGTTCGAAATGAGCACATGGTTGAAAATGGGCCAGAATCATTGATAGAGGTTTCCTCTTTGATCTTGTGTTCTGTGTGAGACTCAGCAAATCTTTCGCCCCTGAGTGTACCAAACTAGCCACTTTCACGGAAGCTGTGGATTCATGCTATTTCCAAGCCCTGCTTCCACATTTACAGCCTTCAGTGTTATCCAGACTTTACCAATGTGGAAGGTGTTGAGGAACAGTCAGTCTGTTGTGGTGCTTCAAGATTAGCCCAGCAAACCCTGCTGACAATGTGCTGGGTCTCAAACTGAACGTTTCTCTCCGGCCCTCTTGAGGACCAATGAGTCCATAGAAGGCTGGAAGCGCAGTAGAAACTTGTAAGTTTGTGTATGAGATGCATTGGAGAAAGTGAAGCACCTCAGATATAATGACCACTCAATACTCATGCTTGCTATACCTACAGGCTCAATGGTGTCTAGCTGAAGAAAAGAGGTGCAGCAATTTCTAGTTAAATGATTTATTGAACAAAAACTACTAGTCATTTGTATAGGAGACACAGTTTCTGTCTCTCGGTATTTGGTTGGTAGGTTTTACTGTTAAACAACTCAACAGTGTTTATTGTATTGAACTCATCAAGATTAATATCTGAACCGGCCCTGCAGAGATTCGAACTGGTGGTCTGCACTTTACACAGAGTCGCTTGTAATTGATGAGCACTGGGCAGCATTATTTTAATCGGCATGACACAGGCTCAGCCATTCAGGGGAAAAGTAGCAGCAATCATGGTGTGTGAGGACAGGATCAGTATCCTGATAGAGGTGCTGCGTGATGTGGAGAGATGTGATGTTTTTACAGTAAAAGCAAAACAGAGTTTTGTATGGAATGAGGATTAGAACAATTAGCTCACCAAGATTATGACAGATTATGATTGACTCCTCGTATGGACACCTGAAGGTATCTTTCCATTAGAAACTGTGAGGGCGATGGGACTGGCTTGAGCGGGAAAACCATATCCTCTAAACTGTAGCAGTGAGAAGGATATTGGACATGCATGAAGCAGTTGGGATATCCAATTGAAACCTGTGAAATATCTTGGATAATAATTACTCGTACCATCTCTTTGCCCTGAAGAAGCAGTTTTGTTACAGCGAAACACACATTGGCTGTATTGTTGATTGTTACTTTTAAATAATAGAACATACAGGAGAATAATCATTACAAAACTTTTAGATTGAACATCATAGAAACTCTGATGCATGGCTCCCCACGAATGTACTTGGAGGCATATTTATGGAAAAGTGGTACATCATTCATGATGTGCCACTTATCTAGGGCTCCATTGTGCCCCCTAACGACACCGTGTGTGAGCCGTATTTACACTACAGTGCACCATGGCGGTAGTGTCCACATTTGCATCAGAATTTATGGTGCTAATGTGGCCCTTTGCAGGAATAGTGCCATAAATTGTGACGCTAATGCACCAAGGCACAGGGAGGCCCATTATTTTTAATGGGAGCATCATCTTAACACCTGCCTTAGACAGGCGTTAATAATGATGCTAAAAATGCCACAGAGAAATCTAATAAATTTCACTGCACCATTTTTCTGAGCCTCCCTACGTGGGAATGCCCCCTTTCGGTACATTATGCCTGGTGCAGACATAATGTGGAGCAAGGGTTTACAAAGTGGTGCAATGTTTGAATTGTGCCACTTTGTGAATATGGCAAATGGGAAATACCACCTTAACACCACATTTGCACACAAAAATTACGCAAAAGTGCGCAGGTTGCAGCTAGGGGCATCATAAAGATGCCACATAGTGAGATCACCTCCTCGTCTAGCACAATTAAGCTTTATATATCTTACGAGAACATATAGGCCCTCATTCTGACCTTGGCGGGCGGCGGAGGCCGCCCGCCAAAGTCCCGCCGTCAGGTTACCGTTCCGCGGTCGAAAGACCGCGGCGGTAATTCTGACTTTCCCGCTGGGCTGGCGGGCGGTCGCCTTCAGACCGCCAGCCAGCCCAGCGGGAAAGAGGCTTCCACGATGAAGCCGGCTCGTAATCGAGCCGGCGGAGTGGAAGCTGTGCGACGGGTGCAGTTGCACCCGTCGCGTATTTCACTGTCTGCGTAGCAGACAGTGAAATACATGTAGGGGCCCTCTTACGGGGGCCCCTGCAATGCCCATGCCAGTGGCATGGGCACTGCAGGGGCCCCCAGGGGCCCCGCGACCCCCCCTACCGCCATCCGGATCTCGGCGGTCCCACCGCCGGGATCTGGATGGCGGTAGGGGGGGTCGGAATCCCCGCGGCGGTGCAGCAAGCTGCGCCGCCGCGGAGGATTCAATGGGGCCGCGGAACACTGGCGGGACCCCGCCAGTGGTGCCGGTCCGACCGCGGCTTTACCGCCGCGGTCGGAATCCCCATTGGAGCACCGCCGGCCTGTCGGCGGTGCTCCCGCGGTCCTCCGCCCTGGCGGTCAAAGACCGCCAGGGTCAGAATGACCACCATAGTATTGAAAGAAAGAAAAAAACTGAAAAAAGCAATATATCCATGTCAATAAGCTTTTTGATTGAAGACATTAGAGGAAAATAAGCATGCTTAAATTACTATCCTCAAATACGTTTTTTTCCAAGAAAAAGTATAAAAGGCAAAGCTGGAAAATGCCAAGATGAGAAGTAGAACTATTTACCTTGCAGGAAAGAATTTTGCTTTATTCGAAGAAATTGAACTGCCGGTGGCTTGTCCGAAAAATTCTCTCGTGATTGATCACGCTGTCTTGATGTTATTCGTTAAAGCCTGATCTCACTGTTTCATTCAAGCTCAGGCGATGGGCAATGTGCCAAGCAAAATCTGAAGAGCTCCACTTGTGTACCAGCCAGTTACTCTTAAATCACAACCAATCGCATCACCGGGATGCAGGGTCAAAGCACAGCCATGACGAAAATAATATTAATTCGCTTAGTATTCCTTGTTCAGTTATGACTTGTATAAGTACCATCGATTCCTTGACTAGCCCTCTACCTCCTCATGTAGTCTGTATTTAATTTCAATCAATTCTCCGACTTCAGGTCATCATCTGCCCCCCGCCTAGATATTTTAAAGAAAGTAGTTTTCTGGCCACGTGGGTGTGATACACCTCCCTATGTAATAATGAAACGGTAAAAGAAAACCTGAAATTATCATAGAGCTTGTGCGTGGACAGCTCCTCAGCTCTTCTTATGAAGTGTGCATAAGATGACACTGAAATGCTTTACAACAATTTGTAAATAAAGCAATAATGTATTAGGAATGTTGGAGATCAGGTGAACGTCCAGAAGGATTACCATTTCAACAAAATGATGGTTGGTATTGGGCTGGTGCAAGAGTTTAGTTTAAAAAAATGCTGTGACAGTCAGGCTGACGGGCCAGATTGCTAGATTGCTCAAGAAATGATCAGACTGTGAGTCAGTGTAGTTATTCCTGGATGGGATGATGGGATTATTGCTCTGGCTAGGCAGCTCTTGGTTCTCTTTTTAGGACGCTTTGACCTGTTGTAAGCGTTGTGGAATTTTAAGCACGCCCTCTGTACTCCCATCACTTTAATTCTTTCCTTGGCTTGCCTTTCAAAAGTCCTTTGTTATCGTTGGTAAATGCTTCATGTTTGTCCCTCCTTGGGTCGGTTTTGTTACCGCCTTGCAGACTGCCCCGTTACATGTATAATTGCACAAATGCCAATACATTTGACTCCGAGCGAACTTCTTTTTCTTTTTGTGTCTGTCCTTCTCTCTCATACTCATGGCAGCCATGGGGCTTTGCATCAGGTCACTTATGTCAACTGTTTTACTTTTCATTTTCAATTTAAGTGGCAAGAAAAGTCCAGTCAGGAAGTTACAATGCTAATAGCTTCAAGTTGGGCAAAGGCGAGACCCATTGCATTGCAAATGCTTGTTTTTTTCTTTTTTGCAGCCATTCAGATTCTCTGGTTCTGCTGCTGCAATCCTCCTACAAATCATTCAAAGTCATATTTACATCATGAAACGTTTAATAATTACAGTTTTCAGCGCAACAAATGAATATCACCTTATGAGTTTCGGATGCCTTTTAATGATATGTTCTTAAAGCTTCCAAATACCAGATTTTCCAAGACTACTTGTGGTTCTTGGAAACACTGAAAATAGGCAAAATCGTAATTAAAACAGTGATAGAGTGGGCCCTTCTACGACGTCCTCGACTAATTACAAAAGAACTTAAGCGACCTTAAAACATGTAAAAAGGCAGTCCAGAGAATGATGCCAAGGTACATTTTACAACCACATCAAACCTCATCAAACAAACCAAGATTCTGGACTGCTTGTTGTTGTTGTTATGTTGGGATAGGTCAGTACACCCCAATAATAAATACAAGGGGGAAATTTCTCGCACCCCGTGCGTCTGGCGTGAATGGTACTGACCATAATGCTTAGAAAGGCAATACAGTTTCCTTCGTGGCCAGTTAACTATCATAGTGTGAATGTGTGAGGAATTTATGCAGGAGGGTTCGTGAACTGTTTGCAGGCCGCGTTGTCAACCTTACAATTGTCAGAGATGCTGGCTGGGAAAAGAACCTGTTTTTTTTCTCACAGTGGCTGACTACTTAAAAGATCAGCAGCACTTTGGGTGGTCATTTATTTTTTAGCTTATTACTTTCAGATATGTAATTTATTTGCCTTACATTTATCGTTAGCATTCATGCTCCCCTCACCTGACTTTAATATTGAGTAGCTTAGGAGATCAGCTCCTCCCACTGGTCTACCCCATCCTAGTCATCTTGTTCTTGGTCTACTTCAGGCCCAGGCTATCAGGGATGCGCCGAGGGTGAGCAGACTTTGCTGCACAGCTACTCACAGCACTCCATTGCTACCGCCAAATAACATTTAAATCGTGATATCACCATATTTTCATTTCTTTATTCTTTTTGGAAGCCCAGAACTTGTTTCTTGTTTTAATTAATTATTCTAGCTTTACCATCATTTGGTTGATCATTTATTATATTATTTTGTAATTTTCCATTATTAATTCTGCAATTTGATTTGCCTTTCATTTGATTTTCCAGTAGTTGCATGACAGGAAGGAGGACACTAGGCTCCCTTTCTTACTTCAGTTAGCTGGCTGCAGTGTTCCAGGGCCTGGCCTCTTGCTTTCATGTTGGATTGCCCAAGAAACCAACTCCGTCCATCAGACCGGTCCATCATTGCCATCTTGTTCTCGGCCTATTGCAGGCCGATGCTGGTGCGGACACAGAAGTGTTTGCACCACAAACATGCCAAAAACACGCCTAAGGGTCACCTCTCTTTGCCTGTTCATACCTCAGCCAGACTCGGGCCACTGATGCTGCCTGTTGTGCCCTTGTTATCTCTCAGGTCAGTAAAGGTTTCATAATATCACTCTCCTCATTAACCTTCACATCTACTTTTATTTGCCTGCTTCTGAATTTCTATCCCCTCTTTCTTACCTACCGAAACTGATATTTCCCTACAGCTCCTCCCATGCCACCAGCTGTCCTAGCTTTGCTATCATTCCTAATCCTCCACAATGCATCTCTCATGCATTGCTCATGCACTCTCCTTAACGCTCACTCCTGTATCAAACAAGCCACTGAGGTCTGCAACTTAGTCAAAGAAAATGTTGTAGACAATACTTAAATTTATGTAATTTAATATAAGTATAGCTCAACAGCTGCTTACATCTAAACCCCAGTGCCCTCAGTTAATAAGGAGTTTTGATATTGCTTTTGATTACAATAACTTTACACTTGATTACGTGACATCTGGTAGTATGTTTTGAAAATGACTGTGATATCTGGTAGCATGCTTTTTAAATGACTCCAAAATTGTCCTCAAATCTTCTTGTATTTTTATCATGTCCTCTGGCTCTATACATTATCTCCCTTTGCCACATTCTATTTGATCCAAACTCTCTGCAGATTTCAATAGTGTTCCACACTATAATACACCACGTTGCCCAACTGTTTATCAATGACCTTGACCTTCAGTGATTCTCCTCCTTCTCAATAGATCACTGACACTCATTTTTCCCCTCAAAGTATTCAGATATAGCGTTCCATAGGGTTCATCCATCAGTCCTACAGTTTCTAGGTATCCCCTCTTTCCAAACTCATTCATTTGTTCAGCTTTTCCTTTTACACATACACAGATAACACACAACTTAGAGCCTGAATTAAAGGTTGGCTGACAGGGTACCCCATTGCAAATGTGGCAGTGTACATCTTTCACCAAACTCTTAACCGACCTGCCTCATTTGGAGACTGGTGAACTTTAATATTTCTGTTGATATTTTTATACATTTTTGTTTGATTTTTATTGTGTGTTACTTATTTGCTGTTTTATTAATATTAAATGCTTTACACACCTGTTTCCTAAGTTAAACCTGACTGCTCATGAGCCAAGCAACCAAGGTTTGAACAAGGATTAATTTGTTGAGACCTTGACTGGACCTTTTGTGTGATTGTGGCCTTTTTACAAGCTGTAGGTATCTTTATGCACCTACTAATAAACCACTTTCCAACAATATCTGTTGTATTTTCACCCTGCTCGGTTAGGAAAACTTGGTGATGAGGGAAAGAAAAATAATGACCCCCTCACACACCACACACACACCCTTGGAGGAAAATCCCCAAGTGTGAGAGTCATTCTTTTTTTTGTTGGCCACCACAACCGATGGAACTGTTTAGCAGACTTTTGTACCTTGAAGGTAACTGCCATGATTGCAGTTCCTTTCAAACTTTAGAGGGGACAGCTGGGCCAGTGCTATAGTCCATCAGGTTGCAGAGATAATGTCCTCTGCCACCCCGATGGATGGATTACCATGTGTCAAAATTAAAATTAGGCCCTTATTCTTTGCCTAGAGGAAACACTATTTCTGCCAAATCCTCTTTATGGACTACATGTGGGAAGTTGCTAACTTGATAAATGCAAATACACTGTGCTTCAATTTTAATCATATCGAGGAGCTGATCTTTGAAAAAGCCCATTCCAGGACGTGAGCTTGGAGCCCAGTTGATTTACGATTCACATCACTGCTGATTCATTTTCAACCCCGAATTTCTTTCTCTCTTCTTCTTAACAGGCCGTCTTAATTACTTGCTTTTCCTTTATGATGCTCTTCAAAAAGATTTTGCTGACGCTTTCTGCAAAGTCTCAAAAATATTTCGATTGGAATCTCATATTCTCACTCTTAGACTACTGAATGCTCTCTATGTCAACCACGCTGCCTGGACTTTGGAAAGACTGTGATGCTTTCTTTCAAAATGCAGCTGCTCACCTGAATGTTGGCTTTAGCGAATACGGTGGCATTTTCACATTTCTAAAGGATGCATCTTTAATGCCCTAAGCTTTACCACTACATGACCCTTCCCTTCAAATACAACATGTCATCTAGAACTTTCCCCTACAGTTCTGCCAATCTCATTTCCATCTCTTGGTATTGCAAATCTCATGTAGGTGATCGAGCATTCTCCTTTATCACAGCCAGAGGTTGGAATGCTGTTGACACCCATCTAAGGTCCATCAGTAACCATCTTACTTTCTGCAAGTGCTTGAAAGCCTACCTCTTTTTTCGGCTAAGCTTACATTTTGATTGGATTCTTCCACAGAACCAGGTCACCTTCTTCCTACTTAAAACCTAAACCTATATCAAATTGAAATCAATTTCCAGTCTCCAAGACTAGGAGCAGGAAGAATCCTGATATTTTGCATGGTTATGTTAACGAGCATGATGGCTTATTGAACTGACTGTTTGCCATTAAGGCATTGGTTTGCAGGTTACGAGTTCAAAGCCCAGGAAGGCTGACTTCCATCCTTCCAAGCTCAATACATGAAGAACCATTAATTTGTCTAATAATAACACTTATTTTTTATACAGTAAAACCTAAAAATGTCATGCATGCTGTATGAAGCTCTGTATACAAAACAAGTTAATTTTATTATAATAACCTTCACACCAGAAATGAGCTAACTTTGGAGGAAATCACTTTAATTGAATCCCACGGATTCCAAACCAATCCACACTCATCCTGACATGAACATCACAAAGACAGCCTTACAGTAGGAATTCATCACCAGTGGCACAGGCATTACTATGTAAAGCAGAACTGCATACTTGAGGCTGTGGATATTGGTTCATACCATCTCTCTGCATGAATTGGTAGGTGAAGGCATTATTCGATATTGTGAAATCAAGGGTAAGAATTGCATTTAGCCCTTCGGATAAAAGAGGAGGTAATTGTAATATTTTGAAGTCTAATAGGGTGCATGTGCGTGTGTGTGCCTGCATGCAAATACATGCTTTGCGTTTAAGTCTTCCTTTTCACACCATGTTCTAAAGCACAGGAAGGCACATTTTGGTCTTAAAGTGGCACTGACATAAAATGTGTGAAATTAACATGTATTTCAATATATCACTGTTGGAAATGGCCCTTTCTGCAGGGTTTCCCCTGACTTTTTGCCTCTGACCTCCTGTTTGTTGATCCTGTCCTGAATTTAATTTGTCCTGGCTTTAGGACTCTGGGCACTTTACCACTGCCGACCAGTGCTAAGGTGCAAGTGCTCTCTGTCTAAATTTTATTGGTAGTTGGCTTATCCATGTTCGGCATATTTGATTTACTAGTACATCCGTAGTACAGTGTACAGTGCACAGTGCGTGCCCAGGGCCTGTAAATCAAATGCTAATAGTAGGCTATGCCTGCAGCACTGATTGTGCCACCCACATGAGTAGCTCTGTAAACATGTCTCTGACCAGCCACTGCAGTGTCTGTGTGGGCATTTTGAACTGCCAGTTTGACCTGGCAAGTGCACCCACTTGCCAGACCCAAACCTTCCCCTTTACTACATGTACGTCACCCCTAAGGTCTGCCCAGGGCAGTCCTGTGGGCAGGATGCAGTGTATTTAAAAGGTGGGACATGTACTGGTGTGTTTTACATGTCCTGATAGTGAAACACTGCTAAATGTGGATTTCACTATTGCAAGGCCTATCTCTTCCATAAGTTAACACGGAGATTGCCTTGAAATATCTTTTAGGTGTAATTTCGCATTGGGAGCTGATACAGATATGGAGTCTGGGGACTCTGAACTCACAATTTAAAAATACATCTTTTGGTGAAGCTGGTTTCTAAATTCTACGTTTGAAAATGCCACTTTTGAAAAGTGGGCATTTTCTTACTTAACCATTCTGTGCCTCTGCCTGTCTGTGATATACATGTTTGGGTCAGGATGACAGTTGGACTGTTTGTGAATTCACTCTAGACAGTCATACAAAGGGAGCTGAGATGTGCCCTGCATATCCTGATGGGTCTTCCTGGGATACATTGGTGGGAGGAGCTGACACTTGCACCTGAATAGGGCTGTGCCTTCAACCCCTGGAGTGTGTCTGGGGCCAGGGCAGGAAAGGAAGGGTATTGTGCACTACAGACTTTCCTTTGAAATTTGCCTACTTCAAAAGCAGAAATGAGTATAAGTAGAGGGCCTCTGGGATCACAACTTCATAATACT
Source organism: Pleurodeles waltl (assembly GCF_031143425.1). Classification (NCBI taxonomy): domain Eukaryota; kingdom Metazoa; phylum Chordata; class Amphibia; order Caudata; family Salamandridae; genus Pleurodeles; species Pleurodeles waltl. Next base: position 498,366,316 of record NC_090445.1, read on the forward strand.
TCTGGACTGAGAACTTTCTGCCAGGAAGAAGAGCTGGATGTTGTAGGATGAACTGCCGCTCTTCCTGTTGCTTTGTTGTGCTGGCCTGCTGCTTGCTGCTTCTGTCCTGGGATCAACTTTGCTTTCTATATCCTGCTTTCAAATGTTCTCTAAGAGCTTGAACTGAGCTTGCCTCCTGTTAAGAAGTCTAAGGGACATCAAAGACTTTTCCTGCCAGTGCCTGGACTCTTCTGCTGAGAGTTCTGACTTGCCAAGTTGTACCAAGTCCAGTCCATGGGCCCTGGGAAGTGGAAACCGGTGTCCTAAGGAAGAAAATCCAGACATTGGATCGCTGCAGCTGAATATCGGCGCAGCGTCAGGCTGCAGTAGAAGAATTGATTCAGGGCCTGCCGTGTGGCTGAGGATTCGATGCAGCACCTGCCTTGTGGTGGAAGGATCGACACAGCGCCTGTAGTATCGATGCAGCATCTGTTCTACAATGGCTCTATCATCACAGTGCATCTGGATTTTCCCATGCATCATTTTTGCATCGACCCGGTACTGCAGCAAGGAAACCAATGTGTGTTTTCACTGTGTTACTGTGTGTGTGTGTATACAAATACTTTTATACATTGAAGCCTGACTGCTCGTGCCAAGCTACCAAGAGGGTGAACAGGAGTTGTCTTAGCTGTGTGACTCCCTTACCCTGACTACAGTTAGGGTCCCTACTTGGACAGGGTTCAACCACTGCAAACTAGAGACCCCATTTCTAACAATCAGGATTAAGTTGGTTTAGCATGCTATTTAAATGCATGTAGCTAGGTCTCAAGTTAGCCGGGGAAATCATAGAAAACATTGATTCATGTCATGAAATCACAGAGAATGGACATTGATTGTGGCAATGATTGCTATGTAGTACTTGCCATTGTCATCTAAAAAAAACCACTGGGATGTGAGATTAATAAAGCTCCCACTCCAGTCCCCTGCCATAAAATTGCAAACTCATCTGAGGAATGTGGAATTTAGCCATTAGCAGGCCACTTTTGTGATCTGCTGTAATTCCAATTTCTTGTAATCCCACTCAAAATCAAGATTACAATTTGTGCAAAAACAATAGATAACATTCAAATTTTACCTGGAGCAAAACTAACAAATTCTGAATTAAGAAACTGCTCAAAAAAGTGAGAACATGGGACAGACAATCGAAATCCATATTATAATTAATCCCAAGCAGATAAATGTGTAAATATGTGGCAATGGTGACAAAGCCAAACCTCGTAGTATAAGTAGCTTCCTTGTGAGTTATTACCACATCGTTTTATGACGGGAATCACAAATAATGGCTATGTATACAATGACTGTTGAATTTCTATTTGATCATCCACCCAGTCACCTCCATCCAACAACTACAAACTCCGACCACTAACAATTATCACTCATGCATCCTACCACAGGATTAAGTACTCCCTGTTGTCCAACAGGAAAGCGTACTGGTGCAGGAGCAGTGCGGCGCGAGTGAGCAGCACTGATACTCTTCAAATGACCAAAGTCAGCTATTGTTTATATCTAAGTGCAGTGACCAGCACTGTAAGATAAACAGAACAGGACGAGACACATATGGAGCACTGTGCATGGAGTGCAAGACTTGCTCATAGTCGGGCCCAGAAAGGCATATAAGAGTACTTAGAAAAATACTCTTGTGTTCTTAGATGTCTTTATGAATCAGCCTAAAAATATCTAAAATGAAAATAAAAACACATTGAGTCATAGTTATTTACATTTATAAACAATGAGAAGTCTATATATGTTTGCATCTTAACTAATAGAGTGCTGGATGTTTTCTGCAGATTCGAAAAGGCATGTAAGAGTACATAAAAGAATACTCCTGTGAACTCCCCATATTCATAGTTGCTGTTGTGAATCTGCCCCATTGTTTGGAGCAAAACTATGAAGAGACAAAACAGATTAATGTGAATAGAATGCATAAACTAATTTATATACTACACAGTTATATGCATTATATACAAACATAAAAGTAGATAAAAACATAAAAGATAAATCAAAAGAAAAATGTGAAAGTTTATGTGAATAAGGAAACAGACTTTTTTGATAAAGAATGTGCCAATAAATGAGATCCTCTTGCAGGGGATTTTGAGGACAGATAACACATTTCCGGAAAAAGGTATGAGAAACCTATATGGAATACACCCCACCCACTGGTTTGATTGGATCCTGCACATTATTTGTACTCTTAGCCTTTCCCTCTTCTCCATCAAAGCATTTTTTATAGAATTAACAGGTGGATATTACTGATCTGAAATCAGTAGATTTCTAGCAAGGATTTTGATAAGCCTCGAAGACTGGAGTAATCACAGAATGTTCCTAAGCTGCTCCCCTCTGGCATTCCATCTGGAAGCCCATGTTTAAGCAGAGAGCAAAGGAGGGCTGTGACACTTCACATTAATGCTGTAAATAATATACATCAGCAAAAAACACAACTTAGAACTGCACACAAAACATGGGGAATGCAGACATATTTATCTCTGAAAACAGGGTGGCTTGACAATGCCAAAATCGCATAATTTCCTTGAGTTCCTGGCAACTAACCATCAAAAATATAATTGCTGGTTGATATCCATTTTCAAAATAATCATTTCTACTTCAAAGGAAATTCTTAGAGATAAATGACAGTTAGTCATGGGCGTCAATTCAATGGAATGCCAGTGGTAGTGGAAGTGACATCACCTGCCCTTTGACCTCCACTTTCACTCACACACACATACTTAAACATAAATTCACACTTACATGCACTCTCACATAAACACACTCTCACCCGCACGCATGCCACAACATACATTTAAATGCATTTTTTACTTACCTCAGCTGCCAGTGAAGGGTATATTCCAGCTAATTGCACTCAATTTCTATTACACTAATAGAGAATAATTAATTATTAATCACTATTAGTGTAGTAAATATTTGACAGAAAACAATGAGAGTGGAACCCTAACTGCTGCCACCGTGTTCCTGGCACTGAATTTATCATCTCCGACGCCATGGGTCGCAAAGGCAGTGGCAGGGTTAGAAAAGGGCAATCCAGTAGTCACAGCTGTGATCCCTGGTAACCCCTAAATGATGTCCATGGATTTTATTACAAAATAAAATCTATTTAATTAAATAACACGTAAGAGTGAAAACTTGGCTGAACCAGAAGTCGCATTTAAACGTGCCCTTTTCTTTATAAACTGTGCATGATCAGTGTTTGTTTGACTTGCTTGATTTGCTAATGTTGACCAATTCCAACAAACTTTAACTCAGCAGAAATGTTTCTATCATAACTTTTGAATTGCCTATGCATGGCGCAAACCTTCTATGCTAACAAAGAAAGTTATATTATTTTATTCTTTCTAACTCCAAAACACGCTACACTAATCTTAAACTTGCTTCTTTATGAATAAAGATATTTGGTATGGAGATGTATGGAAAGGCATGATCTAAATTTAGTACTAGGAAATACTTATGTGAGCGTCTTCTCTTTCAGAGACAAGAAGGTGTGGGAGATTTGTCACTTGTGCTGATTGACTGTATAATATCTGAGATTAAAGTATGCTATAAATTGTGTACCTTTTGTGTTCATGTATAAAATTGTCCTAGGGAAAGAGCAGATAGGGTTGGCCTGGCCACTTACTCTCAGGCCCAGACTCTCTCTTTCTCTGAGCTCTTGACACAGACAGATTTTCTTTTCTGCCAATGCTATTCTCTCCCAGATGTTTGTGACAGTTTTCTCTATTAGTATGTATAGCTTTGCAGAACAGACTGCTTCTAAAAGCTGTTCTTTATGCTATTCCTTGACTAAAATGTTTTACTTTTACTGATTTAGAATACTAGAATAGGAATAGATTGTGGAACACATTTTATGCAATGTTCTGTCAAATGTAATTGACTAATAAAGAAAGACTTTTAATTTATGCTAAAATAAAACCTTAAAAATTCAATTAAAACTCTCATTATTGACTCCTGAAAGAACATTAAATATATTGTTTATGAAAATTGCAGCTTGCACCCACAGCCCAGACCCAAGATCCCCTCATGAGTATCTAAGAGGTGCAGAGTTTTTTTATAATTTTCCGCTCTCCCACAACTGTCTACATAGGTATGTGGTTTCAGAAACATTTGAGGAGATGATGGAAAAAAAGATTGGCCTAGATTTCAAGGGATTTAATGCCTGATGTACAGAGGTATTTAGTTGTCACAAAGCCTGTAGTTTGTAAAATTACGAGGTTTGTTCCTAGAAAATACAGTTTTACTGTTTACAAGGGCCTTTTTACGAATTACAAAAGTCTTTCATACAGGTGAAAGGGGTGTTGCAACCCTCTACGAATTACATGTACGAACGGGAGTGAAAGGGGCATCCCCTTTCAATATGTGATTCACATAAGAGTGGATGAATGGGTTGTGAGCTGAACTGCAGTCGCAAACTATTTCAAGACATGGTTACCATGACCCACGTCCTGTAAGAATGGCTACAACATTTCTGTTGTGGCCAGACCATGTCTGAGTCTTTCAAGCTGAAATTGACAAAGGGAGAATAAATCCTTCCTGTCCAGATTCGCAAATTATCCTCGAGCTAGCTACATGATATTTCTTTAGTTTAACCTATAGAATTTATTTTCAACAAATCAAGCCAAGGCACTTTCCTCAAAAAAGTTCTATTTTTATTCCAAGTTCGGTGCAATTTCATTTAGAGGTTTCTGCTGTAGCAAGGAGAAAATAGTCAAAATGTGAAATGCTCTGTTTTACCCTCTTCATCTTTTTCTCCTACCTCTCGATTTCTTCCTGAAACTTAGGATGCTGAAACGTAGCCAGTTAACAGCAAAGCCACATTCACATATCAGAGTTGCTATTGTAGGCTGCAGTACAGATATAGCTCGATTGCCTTGCTTGAGCAAGCTTGCCAATAAATATTATCTACCACGTTATGGTTCATAATGTTCAGACAGATACAGAACACATTGAAATATGGATGGGACTTGAAATAAAACTCCTGCTCTAGCCATATTCAGGGAGTCACTCGTAAAATAAGAACAATGGATTTGTGAAGCATCTAATGCTGAATAATACTGTAGCAGACAAAGAACACAGCATTCTTTCACAAGTGATGTGGAGTGTCAATGTTAAGTGTGCTGTACAATATAAACAGTTAAGCAAGATAATTATGGAAATGCACGGTTGCCACAACCTCATATAGTGTTTACATGCACTGAGATATCAAGAGTGTTGTGCTTAACTGCCCTTCCTAAATAACATGAGGGTGGGTGGGGGAGGGAGGTTTTACTCCGCTGACTTTTAGAGGCATATATACAAGCCCTTTGCGCCATCTTGCATTGCCCCAGCGTCTTTTTGTTTTTTTACACTAAGGTGGCCCTGTGCAGATTTACAAAGTGGGTCAATGCAAGCACTGCGCCACTTTGTAACCCCTTGCGCCACATTATGCCTTTACCAGGTATAATGTATGCATGGAGGGCATTCCCCCGTTAGGAGGCCCAGAAAAATAGTGCAGTGAAATTTATGAGATTTCACTGTGCCATTTTTCTTATCATTTTTAACGTCTGCCCAAGGCAGGTGTTAAAATGACGCACCCATAGTAACCTATGGGCATCCCTGTGCTTTGCTGCACTAGCGTCAAAAGTTGTGTGACTTTGGAAAAGTTTCTGAAGTTGAAAGTATTCAACCTTGATTGCAGGAGATGTTTTATGTTTAAAAAGGTTCTTGCGAGAGAACTTTCAAGAGAATATCTTTATTACAAAATATTATACAACAATCTTGTTTGCTTAAAATATTTGCACACCTTGTGAAGTGCACAATGTTTTCATAATAAAATCATCCCACATTTGTGAAGGAACATCTTTGCCACTTCACATAAAAGTAAACAAAAAAATGAACTCTACTCACTAGGTAAAAATCTTCAGAATAAATCGCATAATTTCCAAGAAAGGTAAAATTGTAGATAATTGCATTACACTGTAGCAAGACCAAGTACAATACCCACCGATACCAGACAAAAGAACATTTCAATGAGGTGTGTATTTATGTTAGAGGTGGCATGAGTAGTAAAAACATTTTCTCTACAACGAAGACTGGAGGCTGACAGTGTTGGTTAATAGGTTGTGTCTTCAGGTACAATGACAGGTGGGTGAACTCTGCATTAAAGAACTGTTTTTTCTATCAAGTCATTGGAAAGAAGAATACGCCAGGGATCAAGAAAATGCTTAATTTGCAGTGCAGATGTGCAAAATAGCAGATTGGATGGGCTTTGTTTTATCTGTAGACTGGTGCTCGCAATCCATGACATTTTTTACCATAACCTGTCATCTGCTCTGAGTAACACCCTCTCTTAAGCACACAATTCACTTTACATAGTGCCAAATTTAAGAAAAGTGTCATTGCACCCAGTGCAGCACCACTTCTCTTGCGCCCCTTAACACACCCCTAATGCCACCATGTGTGCGCCATATCTAAGATCTGTTGCACCATGGCAGTAGTTAGGGAACTAGTGTCAAAAATGTTAACGCAAGTTCAGAGTTTTGCAGGATTAGCGTAAATATTTATTACTCTAATCCTGCAAAGCCCATTGAGGCCCATTGTAAACAATGGTGTGCCTCCTTTTAACACCCGCTCTGAGCAGGCAATAAAAGTGCCAAAAAAATGATACAAAGAAATCTCTTAGTTTTCTTTGCTCCATTTTTTCGGCACTCGAACGGGGGAACACCTCCTTTGCATACATTATGCCTGGCGCAGGCATAATGTAGCGCAAAGGGTTACAAAGTGGCACAATGCATGCATTGCGCCACTTTGTAAATCTGGCGCAGCAATTTTGGCCTTGTTGGGCCACATTTGCATAAAGAAGCTGGCGCCAGGGTCGGCTCCTCCATGTGGGTGGAGGAGCATCGTCCCCCCACCAGCAGCAGAAGCTGCAAAACTTTCACCACGAAGGAATAATAAACTTGATTGTCAGGATTGGCGCAGAGCAGGCTGGGAGCTGTGCATACAGTGCTAGGGATGAGGACAGAGGAGCGGTGGCAGCAATAGAGGAGCTAAGTTTTTTTTATTTATTATTTTTTTATTTTTTATTATTAATTGTCCCGCTCCCCCCTTCCCTGCATGCCGCATCTGCCCCAACCTTTCAAATAGGAGTTAGCCACGACTGGATGACACTAATGTGGCACAAGGAGGCACTAGGGGCTCTTAAATCTGCCCCATTTTGTTTCGTAAAGAGCAATGTGTCACAGGAAGAGTATTGGGCTTGCACCGCATAACATAGCTGTTAGCTACCAGTGAGGATATAAGATTGATGGCACAAGAGGGCACTCGAGGTGAAATGGTATCTACTGCCATGCTTGTACTTCTCTCTATTCTGTTCAGAGCACACGTCCCAATTAGAAGGGTTACAAGAAATTACACTCTGCCTTCTGGTGGGGGGCCTGATCTCGCCCACATAGATTTCAATAGTTATTAAACAAGCATTTGCAATGCAATGGGTCTAGAGCTATTATCGTTATGAAATCCTAACCGGACCTTTCTTGCCACATAACTTGAAAATCAAAACAGTTTCACATAAGCGAGCCGATTCACAGCGCCACGGCCGCCATGAGCATCAGCGATAAGGAGAGACACAAAAGGAAAAAGAGGTTTGCTGGTAGTCAAACTTATCGGCAAAAGTGCAGTTAGCCATGTAACAGGGGCGATAGCCAACGCAGTAAAAAACCTCCCCAAAGAGGGACAAACGTATACCATTTACCAATGTCATCAAAGGATTTTTGAAGGGCAAGCCTAGGTACGAGTGATAGTGATGGGCGTAAGATGGGCATTATTAAAAGCCCAGATACATACCAACAGGTCAGAAAAGCATCACATGCGCGCTGCTGAACTCGACCTAAAAAGGTGTATCACTGGTGGGTAGGTAAGGCTTGTCCCCTCGCGTTGTAAAAAAAATGGCAAAAGAGCTTCATTGCTACCTTCCTCCAGACAACGGAACTCAGGGCCAGATGTAGCAAAGGGTTTTTCCCATTCTATGTCAATGGGAAAATGTGTTCGTACATATTGCCCTCAGTCACCCAAAAATTGGTCTGACTGAAACGAATCGAAATCTAAAAAAAATTAGTATTAATCATTGGCTCCTCAATTGGGCTTACTGTAAGCACAATATGGGTCTTATCATAAATTCAAAATAGCGGCAACTGCCTTTCTGCTTCACTGGCCTATAGAAGATGAAATGCCCAAATCACGGCTTCTCCGTTCCATCCCCCGCTTAAAAAGAATTTCTGAAAATCGAGGCACTCAATTTAGTATTGTTATCTGCGCTCTGGCGAGCTGTACTGAAATTAAAAATCACTTCTACTGTGCGGGCAACTGCGGTATTTCAGGAGATGTAATTTAATGTCATAAACAACCTCTTTCCTAAGTGTGTGAATTATTGATCTTTTCTAAACTGCAAAAGCAATCAATATTGTGCATAGGGTATGCCAATGTACAGGCTAACGATGCACTGCAAACTGGATGCGTGCATTATTCAAGCTGGATTGTGCCAACTTGTACCTGTTCAGGATGCTGAGGTATATTAGTCACCTGTCAGTTACATTAAGTCAATCAATAAGAGATTAGTAATCTGCATAGCCCTGGAGGAATTCGCGGTTTTGTCATGTCCTGATGCTTCCATTCTCATCTCTGCCTTTTACCTTTTTGAAGCTGGAGCTCTGCTGATCTTTTAGGCAAGTCAACAATTCACTAATTGTTGTGCTGACCAATCGCCAATCGTTCAATACAATGTAGGTGTGAAAATGTATCCTTTACGGGGGCTCCAGGGATCGTGACTGGAGCCAAAGGTATGACCTACGTTTAGTTTCTTCCTATGAAGAGACTGCTGGCAGCACTGAAGGGTGAGGAAGGCTATTGCTGGCTTAAAAAAGCCACAGACTTTTTTTGTAAACCCCTGTGAACCGACCATTTCAACGTTTGCTCATTTTTAGAACCTGCTTTTTGTGTCTGTTTATGAATACTATGCGGCATCGCTTTATAAACAGTGTTTCAAGGTGACTATGATCTATCATTGAATTTAATTTTAGTGCTCTTACTGGGAGTCAGGGTTACGTCAAAATGGGATATGTTCTTTCCGATTAAAGGGCTACGTTACACAAAAGCCATCCCTTACTGGTAGTATCAGTATTTACTTACACTTTACAGCGCCTTACTCTTGCCCAAAACCTCACATCTATGTGAATATGGTTCAATTTTTCTTGTACACCAAAACTATCACAAGGCAGCAATATTATTTTCTTTGGATGTTAAGAAATACACGTGACCGGAGGAATTTCATTTTTCCTGAACAAATGAAGAGGGAACTGTGCAGATCTAAGAGCCCTGTGTCCCTGTCATGCAAGATCCTCCTGTGCGGCTGCGGTGCCTGCCGCCGTGTAATGTAATACAAATGCTCGGATGGAAACAAATGAATTGCTGATGACCCTCAAAGGAGGCGGCAGATCCTGAAATTGATTCCCCTTCTCTTGTCGAACCAGCTGCGGTTCCACACGTTCTCCACCGGGAGGAGGGTCAGGCACTCTGAGGAAATTGGGCCTTCTGCCTTTCACAGCATCCTTCCTCTTCGCAGATAGAATTATTCGATGTCGCTCCTCGCACAGATCTGAGCACCCCGAGGCAGCGCCGCAAAGAAAGAAAGCGGCGCTACGTCAGAGATTGAGACTGTGGTTACGGTAATACACACTTCAACTGCATCCGGAGTAAGTGCCAGTCACAACTATTTATGTTATGATTTAAGTTTTAAGCCCTTGAATAGCCTTTCAGATAACAAATACTTTGCACTAGGGGAGAGAAAGGACAAAACCCATCAGCTATAACTCAACAGCCTCGCCAATAGCAGCAGAGCAGTGATATGAAACAATGAAATGAACAACATACGTTTACACTTGTTGGATATGGACTTGACCAGTGTTCTGCTGATAGTGCTACTAGATCACTTTAAAAGGTACATAAGGGATCATTGGGACACAGATGCTTACGGCAAGCAGGTCAAGAATACTTGCTGAAAGTAACTATTTTTTATGACCTCGAATAATAAAAAGTGCTGAAAAATGAGTAACAGCTGTATGCATTTTGTGACTGTTTTGTATGTGCTAACATGATCCTTTTACATTTGACTTGGGCAGTTACCACCTGCTGGTAAGATGCTAATAAAACCTAGAGCAAAACAATGTTTTGAATCAGACCTTTGGGGCACCACTTTGGGATCAGAAACTCCATCCTACAAAGCCAACAAGGTTCAGGCAGGTACAGTTCCAGGTCCAGTAGCAGGTACAGTGTAGCAGATCAGGTGGGCAGTTGTAAGGAGCCCTCTGGAGCTTGTGTCCCTGTAGCTTACACAGGAGGTCAGCCAACTAACCCCTGGAAGTCACTCAAGTTAGCCTGGGATGAAGGTAAGTAGGTCAATTCTTTCCTTTAAGACAGCAAGGTAGTCCTCAACAGAAGAGAACTCCTCTGGCAGCAGGGCAGTCCTTTTCTGTAATGTTCATGGATCCAGGAGTGTTCTGAAGAGTGGCTCTGAAGGTTCCAATATTTGAGTGGGAAGAATACCTGTCCTATGCCCACATGTGGTTCTGAAAAGTTATTTCCCTGTCAAGGCTCCAAACTGTCTTGAGTGACAAAAGATAGAGCAGTCCTAGTGTCAGATTCCATTGTGTATGCAGAAGGCAACACCCTTTGAAATGTAAGTGGAGCTGAGTACAGGCCCTACCAGTCATTATGCCAGGATAGCCCATCTTGGTCACACCTAAGCTTCCATTGCGTTATTGTCTGGAAACAATACACAAACCCCAACTGCAGACCTGTTCACAGTCTGGTGACCCAGGACACTGGCAGAAGGCACAAATAGGAGAGGAAAATGACAACTTTGTAAAACAGGTACTTTCAGAATTGTGACTTAATATCTGATTTTACCATTTAAGATACCAATTAACTTGGGTGTAAACAGCATATCTATATCTGCTCTGAATCCAAAGTTATCACCTAATAACTTTAATAAGGTTAGCCAATGGGAGAGCTAAGCCTTACAGCTGTGAAAAACAACTTTAGGAATCTTTCACTGCCAGGATATGTACAACTCAAGTGCACGTTTATTATTTTTTAACTACAATGTATCCTGCCTTCCAAGCCTTTGGGGCTTTCTTTAGGAGTGACTTAAATGTAATAAAAAGCACAAAAGTATTTTTTTTCCAGGTCGAAATATCAATTCAGAATTGCATTACAGGCTGCAGTGGCAGGCCTGAGACATGTTTTAAAAGGCTTCCTTAGAAGGTGGCACAGTGCTTCATGCCCACTAGTAACATTTAGTTTACAGGCCCTGTGTACATTTAGTACCATTTACTTGGGACTTACAAAAAAATTAGGTGTGCCAATTAGTGTAGGCCAACATTAACATGCTTGAAGGAGAGGGCACAAGCACTTTAGCACTGGTTAGCAGTGGTAAAGTTTACAGGGTCCTAAAGCCCCAAAAATTAATTCAGCATCATAAGGGATGAAAGTAAAAAGTACGGAGGAATACCATGCCAAGGATGCCAGGTCTATCAACAGTCCTATTTGCTTTGACAATGCTTGCCTTAATTATGTACCAGCAAGGATTCTCAGGTCACCATTTCCACACATGATCTGCAGAACAAAGTTTAATCAACATGAAATTAGTTGACTTAGAGGCATAGACACTTTTCTTGCACCCCATAACGCACACCTAACACCACCATGTGTGCACCATATTTAAAATATGGTGCACCATGGCGGAAGTTAGGAGACTAGCGTCAGAATCTTTTTACACTAGTCTGGTGTTAATCCTGCAAAGCATCCAGTGGCCCATTGTAACCAATGGAAGCCTCCTTTTAACACCTGCTCTGAGCAGGCGTTAAAAGTGCAGAAATAAATGTCTTAAATTTCTTTGCCGCATGTTTTTGGCCCCCCTAATGGGGGAATGCCTCCTTTGCATACATTATGCCTGGCACATGCATAATGTAGCACAGAGGGTTACAAAGTGGTGCAATGCATACATTGCTCCACTTTGCAAATATGGCGTGGCATTTTTGGCCTTCTAACGCAGATTAGTGTAAAAGAATGATGATAATATGGCATTAGAATGGCACTAGGGGCTCTTAAATTTGCCCCTAAGATTTAAGGATCAAGGACCATATGTATGAACACTTTTTCCCATAGACACAGAATGGGTAAAAACCTTTGCTACATCTGGCCCCAAGTCTCTGGAAAGCACTCAAACATGAACGCAGAAGCAATCCATTTCAATATCAGAAAACAATTGAACTGTTTAGGCAAGCATTCTGATAAGACGTTCATAGGGTCAGAAACAATTGATACCTGGAGAGCAGATCTAGTTCACTGTTTCAGTCAACAGAACCAGACCTTGACCACCTTTTTCAAGAAGTTCTGGACTGCTCATAACTCACCCTGAGATTACACCATTGTGCATAATCAAAAACGTATGGCAGACTCAGGTGATTGTAGTGAGTAAAGGAAGTGGCAGAGGACACCAACCTGTATCCTTGAGAGAGAAAAACTGCAATTTAGAATTGTGAGGAAAATACTGATTAAATGTGAATTTATACCCATATTGCACCCAGACTGGAATCTACCTGCTCTTGTCAGTGTCAGTGTCAGTCACATACTCCTTTCTGATAACTCAATCCTAATAGCAATGCATCCATCTTGACTACCATGAGTTTATAAACAGGGCATAATTACATGATTTTCTTACTAATGCTTATTATCCATTACAATTCCTTATGCTCATGTCGTCTACAAAGTAGGCACACACCTTTCCAAGAATTTAAGATTGTCAATTGGTCTTAAACATTACATCTGCCTTTTATGTAATCAGTTGGGAAAAATCTTCTATCTACAGGATTATTTGTGGGACTACAGCTCTCTAGGCCACCTCGTAAGACTGTGCAATCTCGGGGATCACTTGTACGACTGTTGCCTTCTCACAGTCTCTATATGCATCTCTTGGTGCCCATTTTGAATCAGGTGGTGAAATTCCACACTCAGTTCAGAGATTGGTGCTAACTGTGGGGGCAGGGCATTGCTATGTGAAAGCTAAGGCCCAAATATAGACTTTTTGGGTTTCACACAGGGTGGCACTTGGATTGCTTTATTGAATGACCATTGTGTGCAAATTACTTGCTTGTAGCACTCTATTTCAGAGATTTTAACAGCATCCACAGAAGTCAGAGTTGTTAAAGATGACTGTAAAAGTGAATTAAATATGAACAAAAGCACAAACTTTAGTATAAAAGTCATCATATATTTTACATTTTGCGAATGTCTTCAAAATGGGATTCTATACAAATATAAAAATAACAGGTTTTCATTAAACTTTCACGCTTGGGAGTTTCAGTGGTTTCAAAATCTAGTGGTTAGAACTGTAGCCGAACTACGGTAATTCAAGCCTTTTAGTCAAGCAAGAAGGGCACTGCATTGGCTTGTTATTTGACACAGAATGCTGTTTAAAATTGTTGTCTGTTTAGAGTATTCTGGAGAACCAAAACAACTTCTCTAGCAATCAAATCCAAACTCTGTACATCCCATTAGAGGCCTCTGTTCCATCACAAAACTATTATATGTTGTACCCCGGGTAAAGAAAGCAATGGGGGATGGTAGAGCTCCTTCATTTCAGGGACACCAGTTATGGAAAAACGTTCTGCTTTGGGTCAAAGCTGCATACATTGCTTTTGGAAGTATCTGAAGACCTTCTTATTTTGTTGGTATCAATAAAAGATGTTTATTGGTTGGTGTTGCTGGTTATCTTATCTGAAGAAACTACCTTGTACAGGAAGTAACTTTAGGCCACAAGTTATAGTTTCTTAACATGAGTATAACTATAACTGCTGAAGTTCTATGGTTTTATGTGGGTAAAAGGTCAACATACGTATAATGTCCCTGTAACCTTTGTTTTTTTCAGTGAATATAAATATGGATAAGGTGCAACAAGCATACAAAAACAATATGTAGTAAACAAACAGTTAATGCAGTGCAGTAAAGTGAAAAAACTAGACACCTTGACGATATAACATTTAGGATCACAAAATAATCCCATGGTCAGAAAACCCTGGAGCACTCGTGAAAACAAGGCACAGTAAAAACACAACACAATTAAAATGCAAATATTGTGACAATGGAATGATTTAACCAGAGGTCTAACATAAGTGCCTGCAGCCTCGGGGCACAGGGGAACCCCAACCTTTCAGGGGGTCCCAAAACCTTCAGGGGACCCATTCCAAGACATGCCTTAAAATTATAAGCCATGGCTTAAAATTGTGAGATGTGGGAGAATCAGAGGCCCCTCATCATGTTCTGCCGGGGGGGAGGGGTCCCATTATTCAGCTTTTCACCACTAGATTTAATAAATGATCCCAAACTTCTGTTTATGATAATTGATATTCGATCACAAACAATGCAGTGGAAAAGGAAGGATTGTAATGCTCATGGCAAAACTGAGTTACTTTATTTTAGGCCTGGAACCCTTACTGTTCATTACCCTGCTGATTTTGCAAACAGAAAGTATTTTACAGGGGCAATCAAAGCACAGTGCAACAGTAAATTGAAATGATAGGTGTCTTTTAAGTCGCCAAATGCTTTAGAAGTCTAGGAAGATAAGCGTAACCTCTGGTATGGGGTTCAATAGAATTATTCCCTTTGGGGATATCCACTTACCTCAGTAACTAAGAGAGAATAGATCACCAGCTCAACACTGCCATGCTCAGCGTTCATAATAAATGGGTGACTGAGAGGAGTCTGACCCATGGTTGTCGTGTGCGAGTCAAAATGTGCACTATATTCACTATAGAATACACAGGACCTTCAAGATTTGGTCACACACATGCTAATCATGTGCTGGGACTCTACACAAAGAGGAAGTCGTGGAATCCCCTAAGAGCTTGAGAAGGGGAGTGGGTGAGGAGCGCTCTCTCAAGTGCCTCAGAGGCACAGGTGGGCAGCAACTTATGTGGAATCTCACCACTGTGACCCGGGCCGAAGACACTGAACCAACAACTCATGGTTACAGATACTGGAGGCTGTCCTGGGCCATGTCACCCCGAGGAGAAAGGAGGTAGCAACCAGTGAGGCCTTGGAGGGCTCCTGGTGTGCTGCTTCAGAGAGGAAGCGTTTGTGGGCAGATAGCAGCCGCACCTCGCACACGCTGGTGGATTCCGTGCCATTTCTTTTCTTTCCTTGGTGTGGGGAAAAGAAGCCGGCAGGAGCCTCCCTCCCCCTCAGCCACAGTGCTGTATTCTCAAGGGCAGTGGCCCCTGCCAGGATCCCTATTCTTCAAAGCCCAAAGAGGGTATTCCCTACCATTCTTTGTGGTAGCAGCTCCCCATAACAGAAGCGGGGTCATTACTCTGGATACAGAGAGAGTATTGCATTTACAGTAATAGGTACGCTGAGGTACCTGCGCTTACTGAGAGAGTTTAGCAATTACTGTGCACCCGCTGAAAGAAGCACAAGTGTACAGGAACCTTCGTGTGGAAGGCGGTTCTGGCTATGATTGTATTTACCCAGAACATGTGTGCCCTCATGTTATATGCAGCATCCTTTATGCCCTGATTATGTAGTCTGCTGTCTTGCCTTGTTGGGATGGATGTGTGTATTCAGGATCTGCATTGCAGGGGGTGTTTATGACAAATGCAATTTGGAAATTATTGTGTTCTTTGCACACATAAGGATCTGACAGCTGCTGGTTTGGCAGAAGTAATACTGGCTGATGTCGGATTGGTCTGCAGTTTATGTTTATGCAATATAGTCTATTTTTATACAGCTTGTTGAGAAGTCTCTTTTTTAGGTGTATTTATTGTGTCACTGTGTTTTGTGTGTAGTGCAAACTCTACACATTGCCTCTGGGATAAGCCTTACTGCTCTGGCCAAAGCTACCAAGAGGGCGAGCAGGGGTTATCTTGGGTGTGTAGCTCACTTGCCCTGACTAGAGTGGTGGGCCCTGCCTGGCTTAGGTGCCTAACACAAACACAATTTCCAGGTGTCACATTCAGCACTTTTTCCCCAGAATTTTAAGCAATCTGATTAGCTGCTGGCTCAAGAAACAGACTTTCAATTTTAGTCTGTGGCCTAAGATCACTACGTCTCTTAGTAGACCCACCGTCTAAAACATTTTATCAAAGAATAAAATTCAAAAATATATTTCTTGGCTAGCAGCGCACGTACATTAGTCATAACTTACTAATATTTTCTTTTCGTAGACATCTTGTTTCATGTAATAAATGTAATAGAAGCACGCGCCTCCTTTCTAGATAACCAGTTTGAAGGAGCTGCAGCTCCCTCTGTGAAGTCATCATTCAGTGACTGAAGATGTACTCATATTTTCCTAGTAGTGCAAGTGCTCTTGATGTATTAAGGGTGGGGCAGATTAAATACAAGCAGAATTGGGAATCTTACTGCTCGTTCCTCTCATCAATGATGAAATACATTTCTAACAACTTATACTGAACTGAGTAGCTCAATGTTTTTTTCACTCATCAATAATGCAATAAAAAATTAGATTAATGTTTTGTACTGGGTAACCCCAGCGCCATTGGGCACCAAAGTAGGCTACCAACTATGTATGTATGTAGCAGTGACCTAGCCAAACGGCAGGGAAGAACTGTGCCGAAAGGCCAAGTATAATCATTTTGATGGTAATGCCTCTCTGGTGCTGCAGCTTTACAGAAGTAAATCTGGCCTGCCTCAGTAGCATTGTCACAAACGGGACCAGCGGTAAGGAAAATGATTATAAAACACCAGATTGTTCTGTCCGCTACGACATTCAGAATTGCAGTGTGGAGCAGTCACCTTCAACATGTAGCATTATCAATCATAGCTCCAGGTGCTGTTCCGCATAAATAAAAAGGCGAGGCGGCCTACGTCAGAGCGTGCAGCTACTTTTAGTAACTAGTGCCAAGGACAGTTCCTGGGCTGTCCGGGAGAATTGGAATTTATTATCTCAATTGCGCAAGTCCATTTCTTACTCTGATATATAAAATAGGTCAATGTTTCAAGGAAACGCTTTGAGGACAATGACTGCCATCGCCTTCTGCAAGGGTTAGAAAGCAGAGAATTATGGTAAATGTAGTGACTCGTGCACCTGACATTCGCTGCACAGGACCGCCTTAACCAAAGGTAGGAGTTTTCGAGAGTAACGGTGAATGACCCCGTTGCCTCAGGAAAATATTCACACTTCCTCATCAAAATACCCTTATGTGAGCATTCATGGGAAATCACTCCAATTAGCATTAAATACCCTGACTATTAATATGTTGTGTAGGCCATGTAAACATGAAATACGCCTCTGTTCATGATGAATACACTGCACCTGATAAACACTGATCACTTGTGCAATGTTTTGCCTCTTATCACTGTGTTAGCTATTATCGAGCACCTGGCCATTTCCCACAAGAAAAGCGTAAAGTGCCTCTTCTCCGCCACTGCAAGCACCATTTGCTGGCCTTCCATATTGAGGCCTGTGTGATTCTTGAAACTCCATAATGCTCCACTCGGAGCAGCCAATCATTCCGCTCGCGCCACACGAGGCCTGTGCCTCACTGCCTCTAATGAGTAATATATTGAAGTCTTCTTTAAAAGCCCTCTCACTTGTCAGGGGAATCTGAGGTTGTACTTTCACACTTCTCATCTACAATGTGGCAAGCCTCAATTAAAGGCAATGCAGTCTCCCATCAAAGACAGGAAGAGAGACAACTTTTATCACTGTTCCCACCACCTCGTTAAGACCAGTGCTCACCATATTCTTACCCATGAAGAACAGTGTTGTACCCCCTCCTGTTTACTGGTAAACAACAGATGGGACAATTTATGCCTCTTGTGTTGCTCATTAGATGGGGTAAGTTCATGAGCAATCCAATAGCAAGTCATGTCTCACTCAATGTCATGGGTCATGATATGCAGTTATTATACAAAAGGTTGTTTACGTATTAATTGGAATTGCTGCAAGTGTATCGTTGAATGGTATATAGACAATAGCCACTTTAACCATACCTTAATTGGGGCCAAGTGAGTTTCTATATCCATTCTAAAAATCATCTCGCTTTGCAGGGTTAGTCCAGAATTTCTTTGTTGGACCCAGCATTGTAAAATGCACTGACGAACAAATGTACAATTTAATGAATACTTGTGTAAACTCTCTAAATCAGGAGGAGAGCTTCGTTTTGCTTTTAATTAATGGCTTTCAAGTTAAAAATATTGTGCAGCAGGAGCGATGTCAAGGTTTAATAATGCACACTTTCATAGCTTATAATGTATCCAGTCAGTAAGGGATAACTTAATTTACTAGTTATAGGACTGATTCTTCGCTTTTGTATGTCATGATCCATTTCGTGTTTGGGAACTCAAGGAGGTATGGTAGAGGTTCAAAGATTTGGATTAGAAATGTCTCAGTTGTTTGTAATATAATTACCCATACATTCCTCCAACCATTAAATTCATTACCAGTGAGTGATGCCCTGCTGCCTCCACAGGCAGAAATAGCAAGAAATGACTTTAAAATAAAAGCCCCTCTCCTGCCGCTCCATCTGCTTTTTTTTTCAATTTTGTCTGTAAGGACTTAGGCCAGAGCCCTGCTGGCGCAAGGGTATTATTATTTGGATAGTCGGTATTTAACGTCAAATCGTGGATTCACTTTCCCTGGCAGGATGCAAAGCACTCTTATCAGAGGGTATCTGTCATACCTGAGCAGACAAGGGCAGTGCGGTGGGAGAGACCATGGTGGAGGCTGGTCAGCTCTAGTGAGGTGGAGCTGTGCTTCCTGGCTGGCAGGACAGCAGGCATCCTGCTGACTACAGCAATAATGGGAGAGAGGGGCTCTGTGTTTACACGTGGCTGAGTGGGTCGCCTTCTAGGGCAAAACGGTACTATTTATGTTTATAATATTTGCATGCCTAATGTATAACTCAGAGAATTGCTGAGCTTCTTTTGCTGAGCCTATTAGGCAGATAGGTTTCACTGCTTTATGACTGGTGACAAGCATTCTCCTAATACAGATTTAAGAAGAAGGCGTGGCTTCTCTTGGTTATTGTCATAATGGAGGATAAAGAGAACGACCAAGAGGAAGCATGTTCTTTCATCTTCCTCAGACAAGAACAGTCATATTTCTGCTAGATGTTCCAGGGGGAGGACAGGGTGACACCCGCAAACAGCTTGCCATCTGTATAATGTGCTAGGAGATGATTGAGGCAGGAATGGCAAAGGTTCTGGCAGAAAAGGCTAAGGATAAGGCAAAGAAGATGAAAGAGTCCATGTCTAAGGATGCACTTGATGACCAGGACTGCTCTTTGATTGATTCAGAAGTACCAACAACATCAACTGGTGAATATACTCGGGAGACAAGATGTGGGAAATCCACTCTCATGTCAGAGGTAATTTGTGGCTCCCTCCTTTCCTGTGAGATGATGGGGACGACAGCTTATTCTCACAGTATGTCAAACCATCTGCCATGCCCATAACTTTGCATGTGAGGATCAGGGATATGATCATGGGGTAGACTTCAATTAATATTGCTCTCCTTAAGGTCCTTCCAAATGTGAAATGTACGTTAAAGAAGAGACTTTCTGCAGGACGTTTTGCTCTACAAGCTAGAACCTTTTTAACATACAGCCCAATCGATGGTAAAAGACTTTGATATATTGACAGTAGCCATTCAGGAGGGTCATGAATGTTCTAAATTGCATGCACCGACGGAGCAGCAGGCCAGGGTGTTGGAGGACATTCTACTTGATATAGTGGTATCTGCATCTATTGGATCTGGTGCACTAATTTCAGCAAGACGGAGACTCTGGATGAGGGAGTTGGGAGCAGAAGCAGCAGAGGAGATGTCGTATCTAAAGATCCCATTTGAGAGTTTAGTGCTACTTGGAGAGCAGTTTCTCGTGGTGATAACTTAAGTAAGATGGTAAGCATGCCTTGCAGTACAAAGGAAAGCCAGATTTTCAGAAATGTTTAGGTCTTTTCCTCAAAGTCTTCCCTGAAGAAGGAAGGAATCAAAATCCTCATCATTCAGGAGAAAGGAGTATCAGCCACAAAGATGTTTTTCCAATAGGAATGGCTCTAAGGAGATGGGAGTCACCCAAGAAAGTGCTGACAACTAGGGAATATCTGAGTCAAAACCAGTTGGGGGAATTTCCAGCAGTATCTTCAGGTTTGGGAAATATGACAGGTCGATAGGTCTCTGAGTGTAGACAAGAACGGCTATGATATAGACTTCTTAGAGTGACCTCCAGAGACAGGAGTAATCTGTATTCCATTTCCAAGTGAAAACACCAAATGCTAGACATTGCTTGCAGGGATCATGACTTTATTGGAAAAGAGGGCTGTCATCCCAGTGCCAGAACTGGAGAAAGGAGTGGGAGCATTTTGTCTCTTTTTCCTAATTCAGAAGGCATCATGTTAATTCAGGCCCATCCTTAATTTTAAGTGGGTAAATTCATGGTCAAGACTGTCCATTTCCATATGGTAACTACGCAATCCATAATCCATAATCCCAATAATAAATCTGGGGGATTTCTTAACATCGATAGATTTGCAAGATGTATATCTGCACAGCGCTTCTAGAGAGTCAAATCAAAGATTTCTGTATTTGGCAGTGGGAAATGCCCAGTATCAGTTCGGAGTTCTTCTCTTTGGGTTGAAATCCTCCAGAGGGTTTTCACAAAGATGTTGGCTCCTCTTGTTTCTCTGCTACATTTGGAGGGAACATTTCTGCAGTGATGCTTCGACAGTTGGCTTGCCGTGCTTCATCAATGGCGGCTGGTTATTACTAATAGCCACAAAGTTCTTTGGTGGCTCCAGATGCACAGGTTACTTAAAATTTGAGAGAAATCAAATCTAGCCACTTCTCAAGATCTTTTCTATACAGGAGCAAGATTCTGTACTAACTGTGGGATAGTGACTTTCCCAGAAAATAAGGCTTAGCAGATTGAGGCTTATATCAGGGATCAGTTGGCACAAAGGACACTAAACATGTCATCAAGGCTAAGGGTTCAAGGACATTCAGCAGCAACAGTGTTTCTTGTCTCGTGGGTGAGAATCCAGCTGCACAATCTAATCACATGGATTCTAGCAAATTGGTCTCCAAGCTCTCAAGGCTTGTCAATGAGGATAAATGTAATTCAGCAGGTGAGGAAAGATTTGGGTTGGATGATAAACCCTTCTTAACTTCTGAGGGCTGTATTTTAGTCCCCTCGTTTATGATGATAGTCATAAACAATGTTGGCCAAACTGATTAGGTGAACCTCAACTTATACAAACTCCTTTAGGAGTTCTTCAGAGACCCTGATGGATGATTACGTATTGGTCAGTAGGTTACTTAAGGGTCTAGGAAATATCTCTCTGGCCCTTCTCTGATTTGTTTCCCCCATGGGATTTTATTTTGTTTTTTAAGACATTAATGAATCCCCCCTTTGATTCTTCAGAGAAGGTGGATTTAAAGATTCTTGTTTTTAAAACTTTTCTCCTCGTATTGATTCTACAGCAAGAAGGTTGAGAGTGTTATGTGCTGTATCAAATAAACACCTTTTTTGCAGAGTCTTTCATGACAGAATTTTTTAACAAATGTTCCTTTCTTTGTACAGAAGG
Organism: Pleurodeles waltl; assembly: GCF_031143425.1. Taxonomy (NCBI): domain Eukaryota; kingdom Metazoa; phylum Chordata; class Amphibia; order Caudata; family Salamandridae; genus Pleurodeles; species Pleurodeles waltl. The sequence continues at coordinate 498,387,997 of NC_090445.1, forward strand.
TGAGCTCATCATTTCATAGGGAACAAGAAATCATTCTCCCAGAGTACTTTCCTTTGCCTTCCTTAGAAGAGGAACAAAAGCTACATTCTATGGATGTGAGAAGTGCTCTGTTAGTGTATTTAGGTAGAATGCAGCCTTTTATGAAGCTCCATCACTTTTTTCGCAACTTTCGGTTAGCCAGGAAAGGAGAAAAAACAGTGACTTCCCCATTAAGTAGATGGGTCAGGCCCCTATTTAATTGGCTTATGGGGTGGCTGGTCAGATTCCACTTTTGGGGACACAGGGCAGATCCACTTGAAGCATGGTTTCTGTTATGGCCAAGTTACATGGGACCACAAATGTTGAACTGTTTGCAGGGCAGTTACATGATCTTTGCCCCTCTACCTTCATCAGGCACTATACATTTTCGGATGAAACACATTTTATTGCTGTACTGGGATGCAGATTCCTGTGTGAAGTAATATAATTTATGTATAATTCTTTGTCAATAAAAACACTCCTGGGTTTGAGCTTTCAACTTCAGTTATCCAGTGTTTATTTCATGCTAGCTCCCACTAGTGATGATTTTAAGCAAGAAAAGCATGTAGGGATAATCCCTAATTACTTACCAGTAATTGAATTACTGCAAGTCCTAGTCCCTTGCTTTAATTTGAAGTCCCTCCTGGAAGCAATTGAGTTGTTTTGGGTCTGAGCTTTTGAATAGGCTGAGTAACGGGAGGGGAGACTATATATTTCTAAGAGGTTTCTTATTATTGGTGTCTGGGGCAGGCAATAGGCCCTCACTCAGTGGTAATAAATTAAAGCAAGGTTGTAGGACTTTCAGTAATACAATTACTGGTAAGCAATTAGGAATTACGGCATTACTCATAAGGGGCCAGCTTTGGGTGATTCAATATCTTGTGAAATGTAGATGTAGTTAACCATTTATTATTTAATATTACTGAAACATGCAGGAGGTATGCCATGGTTTACTCATGATCTTCCGCATCCCACAGACTGTCACTGATCACTGTTGAATGTCCTGTTCCCATACAAATTTTGTAACTATTAAATTTAGCATTATATTCCAGTGACTGAGGATTTTGTGTCACACTGTCACGTGGCTTATGAATTCTGAATCCTTGTTTTCTGCTACGGTGTGCAAATTAAGTTAGTTGTCTGATTTACCCTGATTTGTTTTCATGACAAAATCACTACTGGCTACCATAACCCTTTAATTTGTCTGGAAGTGCAACTTGCTATAGTCTGTGATTATTTAATCAGTATAATACAGTGAAACTACTGAAAATACCTCACATAATGAAATTGCAAAGGGTCAACATGTTGACTTACGTCAATATATGAATCAAAGCCACTATATTGTCAGGATGTATTGACATTTTCCTCTTGAATATTGTCATTAACATCAGCCTTGTATTATATGTTTGCTTTACTACTCTGATGTTCTTTACCATTCATTTCACACATTTGCAATAAATATTTAATGATATCCATCATTATAATGACCTATGCAAAATAATAGTAAGCTTGAGGCCACACACAAAAATAAAGTAGTGTTTTCCTCTAAGACAGTTTGACCTTCATATCTCCATATTATCTCCTATTACTAGTTCATGGTTTATTCATTGGACCCACACAAAATGCACACACATGCATGCATGTGTGCACCAACGCATGCACACACATACACAGCTCTCAGTTCTCTATAGGAGATGATTGATGGCTCACATGGATGCATTTAATTTTTTTCTGGTAATTCCTTCATGATTGTTACATCATACCAGTAATTACATGGCTGATCTGATGGACACCAAATGAGGATATTAGGGCATAACCCTGTTGTCCTGGGACCAATCGGTTCTCCTCAATGTAGTCTTAAACACTATTGTGAAGTTACGCCATTGTTTAACTGACACAACTTTAATGATGATCTTCAAAGAGTTATCAAAAAGTTTGTATGCCTATTAGAAAAAAAACTTACCGGTAATGGTGAAAGACAGAAAGATTCAAAGAAGGGGAAACAAGAAGAAAGGAGGAGAGTAGAATACAATGGATTTTTTAAAAAATTGTTATGTTATTACACTATTATGAAAAGGCCGCCAGCTGAGTGAACCAGCTACCTCAGGACTTCAAATTTCGATAATCCTACTTTCCTGCTGAATCCTTACCTCTCTGTCCATCTCTTTCTGCCTTAAGGTATATTTGTTTTCTCTGGAAATGTGGCACTCCGACTCAGCTACTAGTGGCGCAACTAGCGCTTTTCAAATTAACAATAATTAAATATTTATCAGAAATATTTTGATAGTTTTCTGTATACTCACTTAATAAAATATAAATATTTTGCCTATATTTTATTTGCAGCTTGCATCTGGGGCATCAACTAATTTGGGATTCCACAGACATCATTATGAAATCATTCGGTTGCTGTTTTATAAATGTCATATTGCAAAACAAACATTGCGTGTAATATACTGACTTTGCTGTGAAATAAATCCATATTGGATGTATTCCGAGAGCCGGTACAGCTCAATTGTGCCTGCCATTCTCCACCAAAAGGCTTCTTTGAGAATTGTAAATACTGCACTGGAAAAATGAACCTTCCCCCTCGCTTCAGAGCACTTCATGACTAATAAACAATCCACCTTTTGTTAATATTGAAATGAAACATTTAAACATACAAAGAGCGATATAATAGTCGTACAAAAAGATTCTCTGCTGATAATAGCTTTAATTGTGCTAATTCTAAGATAACCAACTCCAGGCAAAGCTCACCTCACGCAGAGGCTGATTCATTTCAAAGCATACACTGCCAAAAGATTTTTTTCAGCTCGACTTATTATAATGATTTATAATTTATGGGTTGATATTCATATGTAAGCTACAGGTGAAGTCATGCCTCTCACTTTGAATAGGAATTTATGCTAGTGGCAGTAATCTTTTATGTCACATTGAGAGCAAATGTGAAGCCTGGATACAACCATTGCTCTCATAATAGGGAATTTGTGTTTTTATGAGTTTGTGTTTTTTATGAATCAAACAATATCTTCTCTTCGTATGTTTGTGTTGTTAGTATTTCATCCCAACTATACATGCATCATACAAATTCACCATTTAAATAGCTCAACATGAAAGTGCAATATATTTTCTCCCTGCAGATTCTTTGAAAGGCTGCCATGAAGTATAGATGTCTGTCACAAGATAATAGATTTTGAGGATAGTTACATGAGACCAAATTTAAAGTACAATATCTATAAATCGGGAGCATTTACAAAATCAGTGGCGATCCTGAAATCCAGGGCAGTATTAATGGCCTCTGGAAGAAGGTTATTTCCCTGCCAAAACGGATATCCGCCTCTGTGAGATACTCATTATTGTTTCCAAACCAATACTCCGGCTTCCTGTAAATTTAGAATAGGAAACCTGTATTGTAATCCTGGCTTCCAAACTTCACCACATTGTGGTATCCTTATCCAATTACCTCAGCGTGTTGTGTGTGTGCGTGCCTGTGTGTAGACGCACATGCGCCTGGGTGTGTGTGCGTGTGTGCATGCTTCTGGTCACAATGCAACACTGGACACTAACGTCCAGGAGTTAATGGCTTGTGTTAACTACAAAGCATCACAAACAATGTGAGACTCTGTGCAGCTCTCCGGAGCATGGCTTGAGGTTCCAAGCCAATTCTGGTTTCTGGAGACCTTTTCAACCCAATTCTGGTGTCTGGAGACCTTGCCGTATACATACCAGTGTTTTCCAGTGAATCTTGTTTTCCTGAACTGTCTAAAGCCATCCACCCAACTCAGAGTGTGCCTGATGGGAGCATCTTTAGTGCACTGTCAACTGGCATTGAGCTATGATAAACTGCTCACATTCCACCGTTAATCGTTTATAGCTTGACACATTCCTAACAGAAACATAATTCGACCACTACTATACCAGTTCCTAAGTTATAAGTCGCACACATATGTTGATTTTGCTTATTATTCCAGAAATCTGTTTGAAAACGTTGAATATATATTGAAGCATTAGCTTTGTTCAGTAAATTTACCTGAAATCATGAAAAGCGTGCAATCATAGACTCTCCTTATCGTTATAGGAACTGTCAGTAATGCCTAATGATTTTATTAAAATACGTCTGGGGCTTTGTTTATGGGTGAGTCTTACTTTCTGACATTTGCACCAACCGTTGTTTGGGTAGGCGCAGGTTTTCGGATTTGAATGGGATTTAACACACCCAGTAAAGACCTGGTCTATTAAATGCCTCAGTCTTCGTTACATTTTGGCAGATCAAACCTGCTGGAATTTAACAAGGGCAAAGAGTACGATATTTTCTGTACCATGGTGATTTTCATGTGCTGAGCACCAAAATCTACGTTATTCCCCAAAATCTTGGAATATGTGCTATATATTGAAACCCATAAAAAACATATTCTGTGGTGTCGTTCGTTATCAGGAGCAATAAACAGCATCTATGTTCATAATCAGCGCCTAGTTGTCTCTACCATGCTGATTTTGATTTGATAAGCATAAAAATTCCCAAATCAGCATGTTATGCCCAAAAGCTAGGAATATGTGCTATATATTGAAACCGGTAAATAATGTATTCCGTCATGTCGCTGTTTATCAGGTGCATTAAACAGCACCTATACTCATAATCCGGGCCTAGTTTTTGTCTTTGCTATGCACGCAGAAATCCACTGTGAAGAGATTCAGGCCCATATTTATACTTTTTTTGCACCGCATTTGCGTAATTTTTTTGACGCAAAAGCGGCGCTAACTTAGAAAGTACAATTGTATTTTGTAAGTTTGCACCGCTTTTGCGTCAAAAAGTGACGCAAATACGGCGCAAAAAAGTATAAATATGGGCCTCAGTGTGTCATAATCCTATCCTGTTGGCTGGTTTTCCTTTTTTTGTGCCCACACATTTCCTGGGAATCCTTCTTTTTGTTCCAATATTCCACTCATGTCTGTGGTTTTGCCAATGATCCTTATACATTAGTAACAGCACAGCATCTCTTTTTCGGACTCTCCTACAGACAGCTAGCTGTCAGTTTGTGAAAACTCTTTTATGAACATACCAAAACCTTATAGTGAGGTTACTCTTTGCTTACTATTGAATGGCTTTATTGTTACTTTCTTTTCATTGCTTTTTTTTTTTTCCTTGATGGCTTGCCGTATTCGTCTGGTGTTTGTTTCTAATCTAGAGCACAACCACTTAACTTTCTTTTTGATTGGCAGAGTTGTATCTTGTCACTGCTCAAATTTAGCTGCTCAGTCCTCCCAAATATCCACCTGTTGCTTCTCCTTAACCTGCACCGACCTGCTCCTAACCTGTGTTGCCGTCAAATCCACCACAGACCTTTAAATACGTTAAAATTTTTCTTTTTGGATGGTCTGGCAGTTGCCATCTGGTACCAGTCCACTTTGCATCCTGAAAGTGCTCTCAGTTGCCTCAGTTCTTCCCTCGATCTACAACTCCACATTGCTTCAGCCCCACCCACCTCTTGTTCGCTCCTCCACTGCATCCCCACCCCTCACATTCCCAGAAATAATTTTTTAATTTTAATATTTTTGGATGGCCTGACAGCTGTTATCTGCTGCTGGGCAACTCTGCTAACAGTAAGCACTTTTGTGCAAATAAAATAAAATTTTACTTTAATTTACAACCTAAGTGGCATCCACCATCTTAGATCAGTGAATACATTTTTTTTTTTTAAAAGATGCCCGTCTCATTCATAAGGGATGTGCAGACATAGTGACGCATGCAGAACGATGTAATCATGTCTGCACATGCCTGTAGAATGATTTGGCCACTAACAGTGGTTCCGTATCTCTCATTTTGTTCTCTTTTTTTTATACAGATGGTGAATATAATTGGCAAAACAATTAGGTGAACAAGGCAAGACCTATTGGCTTTGCCATTGCTTGTTTTAATTTTTAATCCCTAACACATTCTAAATACAAAGCAGAACAACGTTGTTTGTTAGACTTGGGATTCATACTGAACACTCATAGAACTTGTCAAGAACTTATCATTGGAACTAATGTTAATTTTAGTGGGAATTTATTGATGTGATTAATGTTGATCCTACAGAGTGATCCAGCAGGTGGCTGCTGATTGCACAAGGGCATGTTTTACTGGTGTTAATGCTGATTGCAAAGAAAGTACTTGAAGTCATCTTGTCATAGTCACAAAGGCATTTTAGAGAACAGTATGCAGTACTCCTGTAGAAGTCTTACTTACTCTTACGTGCCTTTGTGAATTGGCCACAAAATATCTCTAATAATAGGAATCAACTGTAAATAATCTCAGAATATTCATAAACGGTTAATATAAAGGACAGAGCAGTGCACTCTTTGTGCTTTCACTAATAGATATCCACAGGCTTCAGGGCCAGGTGACAAAAACATGTCAGAGTATGTGAAGAGTACTACAGTAGTACTACTTCATGGGCTAATACATGTTTTAGGAATGTGTTAATATTGGCAAAACACTGATCACACAGGAAAATTGTGAGTTGTTTTCATACTGATGATACTGAAGATTGACATTAGGGTAATGCTGGTCATTACAAATAAGGGAAGTTAGATGAATGCTGATCCCACGGAGAAAGTTTACTGGGATTCATTTTGGTCAAAAAGGGCAGCTGGATAGATGATGTACTTACAATGGTATTTCTTTAAAACAATCTTAATTCACTTGAGCTATGACTGGTCACAAAATATATCACATGAGGAAATTGTGAGTGGGTTTAATGCTGGTCACACACGCAAATTACATGTTAGACTATTGCTGGCAATACAAAGATACTGTCATTGGGCTTAATGCTGATCATGGAGACGAACCATCACTGCGATGAAAACTGATTACACAAAGACGTTCTCACCGGGATTACATCTGCGGACACAGAAATTGATACTCGGATTAGAGTTGATGACACAGAGACATTAAAACTGGGATTCATGATGATCACGTCGACATATTTTCTTTTGGATTACATTTGTTGACAGGAAGACTTTGCTGAAGTTGATGTAAATCGCCTAGGTATAAATGTTGATCATGACCAGATTGCATTACTTTCTTTCTGACTCGTGCTTTCCGAAAAAGGTGGCTCCAGACAAGTATTATTTGTGTTTTACCTCCATTGTCACTGGCGCCCTCCACTCGAATGTAGGACAGTAAGGACGCGGGAATGTCAATGTCGAGGAACATCTTTTCCTCTAGAGCAGTTCAGCAGCCCATTTCACGTTCAACCAATGAGAATGTTGCAGCCATTTCTAAAGGCATTGAGTAAACACCACAGGCCTCTTTTCAAGACAGACCCACAGCGAAATGAAAAGGGAAATATAAAAGGATTTGCGCATGAGCTACAGAAATCGCTACATACACTGCTCTGGCAAGAAGAATGAAGCAACTGATGTGCAACTCCATGGCATTACAGACATGATTTATCGAGTCCATGGAAACATGTTTGTGCTACTCCCACAAGAACACAAACATGCACATGTAGCATAAATGAATACTTACACTCAGACAAGTTCTTACATAGCAGAGAAATGGCCAATCAGCAAAAGAGTCTGTAAATTACCAATAAAAGTTGCGTTGCATATGCTCAGGGAGTGGTTTTGTGGGTGAGTTGCATGTATAGTATATGTTCTGTGTGCAGACCTCTCTCTAGGTTCTTATCTCTAAGCAGGAGATAGAAAGGGCTTGCTGAAGATCACACTAATGTCAAGATGATGGTAGGAACCAAGTCACAAAGACAGTTAAGGTTCGAAACAGAGTTTATTTTAAATATATATAAATAAATATGTATATTGTGTTTTGATTGTGTGTATTTTGAAATTCCATTTTTGGAATGCATAAGATGTATGGGAAATGCAGTTTTCCATACTTAAAGTTTCTTAATCGTGGCAGAAGGAAGTACTACTCATGCATTTATTTGTATATTTTTTAGATCTTGTGTAACTCATGCATTTTTTTGAGTGGAAAAGTGGATGGGTATGCCACAATTTCATAATAATATTTTTTTTTCCTGTTTTTCTCATGGTATCTCTTTCAAGAACAGGAGAACTCACAAACCGCTGATATGAATCCTGGCAGGGCCACTCTGCTCATCATCACTCCCAGATGATAAATGGAGTACTCTAGGAGAGTGCAAATTATGTTTTTTACGCTGCCTGAATACCGAAGGAAGATGTATCAAACATTAAAAGCTATTACTAGTATTGCAGGCTGCCTAGAAAAAAATTATACACTATCTGAACTGGTCCTGTTGCCTGATTCATCAGTTCAATCCACATAGACATAATGCGACTTCTAAACACAGCAAAACGTCTTTGATTTGTTTCCTAATGGCTATATGATTAATATTTAAGTATTGCCAGTCTCTTTTTAATTCCTTTGCTAGCACTTCTTCACAGAAATATTGCATGAGGACAGAAAGCCCTCAGACATGCTTGCTTATTGAGGTATTTCCAAAGAACCCTCAGAGAGAATTTACACGGCAGGCTTATATTTTTGTGTTGTGAAGCTTGAAGCCATTACAATGATGGAATTAGTGACGTCAGTGTTCGGATGCACAGCTATTACATGAACTTAAAGACAAATGTGAAAGGACTCCCAGATTTGAAAGATCTTTAAAAACCAACTGAACCATCTCATTTTTTTTTAATATAATGGGCCAGATTCACAAGAAAATTGGGAAGTCTGTACTCATAGTAGTAGGCCTCTGAATGGATGCAGATTTGTTACTTTTTGCAATGCACAAATATTCCCAATAGTACACCAGGAAAGTTGTCCATTGAGGAGGAAATATTGAGGTCACACAATATTGTGATAAGAATATTGAGGATCAATATTTCGAGAAGGTAGTTGCACAGACGGAGGTCACAAACCTTTGAAATTTCAAACTTATAGTCATTACTTAGGTTTATATCTTCTGCGATGTCCGAAAAATATTATGCTGCGCAGCTCCAAACACAGTATTATCAAATCAACAGCCACACAACATTAATTATAACTCATGGATTCCTCGTGCACTGCTTATAACCTTTGATATGACACCAATTATGCATGGTAGAGTGCCACGTTATAGTTAATGCTGTGCAGGGCAGAAGATATCAATCTAAGTGATCAGTATAACTTTGAAATTTCAAAGGTTTGTGTGGTTTAAGTTGGCTTTATATTGTATTTCTTATCTATGTGTGTATTGGTTTGCATTTTCATTTGACCAGAAATGGCTGTGTGTCATGCCTTTGTAATACTTGTGAAACTTCATTGCTGCAGACAAGCTTATTTTCCTACATCACTTTTTTATGTTGGTGGTATAGTGCTACATTTGTAGCCCAAATTGAATGCAAGCCAATAATTGTCCTTATTTGAAACTTGTCAGTGTTAAGTACTTTCCTAAAGAGCAATAATCCAACTGTCTCAATAATTGTTTGTTTGGCTCTGTGTTCCTAATTCCTGTAAGTCAGAGCAGGTGCAAGCTGGTTAGTGTTTGGCTTATTGGACACCGTTTTATTTTGTGGGCTAGAAAGCATGCAGGAAATCAGATTTTAAAGCTAATTTAGGATTGAAAGGAGTAGACATTACATGGATTGGGGAAAGAGATTTGAGATGGATTCAGTTAGGGCCATATGTACAAACACTTTTTCCCATAGACACAGAATGGGTTAAAACCTTTGCTACATCTGGCCCTTAGTCCCTCTACTTTACTCTGTTAGTGCATGTGAGCATCTTCACTTTATGATTATCCACTGTTGTGGCAATGATATAAGCTACTTAACTAGAACTAGACTAGAAATTGACATGAAGGAGTCATGGTCCACCTTAAAGTGTATGTTTTCGAACACACATTTTTTATTCTCCAACATTTATCAGAGACAAAAGTGGAAGTGGTGTAGTTTAAATGCTGCTAAGTTTGAAAAAAACTTGAAGATAAATCAAGAAGATAGTTGAGGTCATGGAATGCATTATATGTTTTAATTGAATATCAAATATTGCAATACAGCACTGTGGTGTCCAAAAATTGCAATACACCCAATGGTGTCCATTTTACAAACTATGGAAACCTCATTTTCCTTTCAAACGTCAAAACGTGGCTTCTCCATCATATTTAAATATGTCCATTTTTTAAAACAAAGACTCTAATTTAATGTATTTAAAAATAGATTTTTTCTTTCTAGTTCATAAAGTACCACAGTGCTTCCTGGATACCTTCGCAGTCTTACTAAGGTACTCTAGGATAAAAAAAATAAAGAAAAGTAAAAATCTATATAATTTCCCTACCTTGTTGATTCCTTCCTGTACACTACATGATAAGTAATCACCTGTAACCCACATTGTAGTCGAAAACACAGCGAAAGTATGGTGTAATCAACATGGCTGCCTTTTCATTTTGGAACGGCTTTCATTAATCAATTAAATTGTGCTTTGTCATCGCCATGTACAGCAACATACCCCAGTAGGACAGTGGCTTAATAATTGGTTCCTATAACGCGCACCCCCATCATACACAGTGTTTTCATACATTTGTTTACAGCAAATATTACATTGATATTATAAACTATGCTATGAAAGATGGCATGTTTGCCATAATTTGTGGGGTAATTTGCAGTGAATGGTGAGGGTGAGAGTTATAGTAACCTTAGGGCGTGAGTTATAGTTACTTGAGGTAACTCTAACTATAACTGGTGAATTTCTATGGTTTCGTACATTTAAAATGTGAGCCTAACAATAACTTCCCTGTAACCTTTGTTTTTTTAAGTGAATTTCTATGGGGTTTTTTAAAATTCCATTTTGTAACTATAATGTCCCTGTAATGTTTATTCTTTTTCAGTGAATTTCTATGTTTGTTTTAACGTATGCCAGGCCAGGCCTTGAGGCAAACCCCCTATGAGCACCCAACCATGCACGTCCTTCACCCATGCACAGGGGAGGTTGCCCACAAAAGCCTGGCCAGCAGCCAGACCCAGCCGTCAACACCACCCAACCACCCAAACCCCTGGACATAGCTGCATGCTGTGGCTTGCCTGCAGTGCTGCAGCCAAGCCACAGCAAACACGTAGGGTTTTGGCAGCGGTACCATCAAAACAGGTCCCGCAGTCAAAATCTGAAGTTTCAACTCTGTCTTTTGCATGCGTGCAGGGGACAGAGATGAAATGCTTCAGCAAGCACGGCTCTGTTGTCAAAGCAGCTCTGTGCTTGCTGAATCAGTGGCACTGCAGGGGAAGCCTTAAGGGTTCCCCCACAGTGCCAGGTAGCCCTAAGGGCATTGTATTACAAAAATAAAAATAAAAATAAAATAAAGTAGGGACCACAGGGGAGACCTTGAGGGCTCCTTCACGGTCCCACATAGCCCATAAAGAGCTTTATAATAAAAAATTTAATGAAAAAAAAATAGGGACCACAGGAGAGCCCTTGGCTCACCAAGTAACTCACCAATACGGTGACACCCATTCACTTTCAAAGACGTCCAGTCTGACACCCACTCACTCACACATGGAGCCACCCACAGACCCACTCACTAAATAAAATGCAGCTGCTTAGCCGGTCCCCTGCTCACCTGTATAGCAACTTACACATGCATTCAGTCTCCCATATAGTAAATGATTCAACCACTCATTCACTCATAGACACACTCATACATTGATACAGCCACTTACACTCACCCGATGATGTAATCAGTGATGTCATATGAGATGTCATCAGTAATGTCATCAGTGATGTCACTGACCCTAGCATCAGTGATGTAATATGTGAGGTCATAAGCAGTGCATTACGGGAGCGCAAGTTATAGTTAGCTCAGGTAACTATAACTGTTTATTTTTTACGATTTTGTATGAGTAAATTCAGAACACAACTATAACGTCCATGTAACCTTTGGGTTTGTCAGTGAATTTCTAAGGGCATTTTTATTCTATTTACTAACTATAACATCCCTGTAACTTTGTTTTTACAAGTGAATGTACATATATATATCTATCTATATAGGTAGATATATATATGTGATATGTATAGATATATATATATGCTCCACAAAATTTTCCCCGTAGTGCGGCCGCTACATCACAGCGGTCCTGGTCGGTCTCCGGTACGCCCAAAAATATTATAACAAAACACTCTCCAAATCCGAAGAGAACCAGGACACCTCCGTATGCAAATCCAACGTTTTATTCACAGCAAACAAAACAACTCCAACGTGTTTCAGCAATAAGCCTTGTTCCCTTTTTCTTGGGTGTGGAAAAAGAAGCGTGGACTAATGTGTCACGTATATTACGAGCCCTTTTGAAAGAAAAGAATGGCTTCTTTATCCCTAATGGGTGTAATATTTTCCATTTTTTTTCAATGATGGACCTGATTCGATTAGCTTTTGGATTGTAAGTTAAAACACAAGTCAACGGAACTTCCTTTTTCTTTTCTCTGGGAGTTAGTAAATATTCCTGTGGTGTATACCAAGCCCGTTTACAGGCCATCTTTACTAATTTTCTGAGGTATCCCCTTGCTATCAATCGCAATACCAAATTTTCTGCATTTACAAAATAGTCTTCTGTATTGGTACAATTTCTACGAATTCGCAAGAATTGGTCATAAGGTAAATTTTCTTTCAGGTTGCATGGATAGTTACTAGAGAAATTTAATAAAGAGTTTCTGTCTGTAGGTTTTTTATAAAGATTAACTGCAATTTGTCCTTCTTGTGACTCAATCCACAGATCAAAAAAATGTATACGTCTGGAATCCGATGACATTGTAAATTTTAAATCAGGGGTAAGGTGGTTGATCCATTCATGGAAAGCCAATAGGGACTCTGAATTACCTTCCCAAATCATAAAGATGTCATCTATGTATCATAGCCAACGTTTTACATGTCTTTGAAAGGGGTTGTCGTTATTGTATATCCACTTGTTTTCAAAGTAGTCCATCACAAAATTAGCAATTTCAGGGGCGAAGCTACAGCCCATTGCTACACCTTTAATTTGTAAGTACATGTCTTTGTTAAAGGTAAAAAAGTTACTTTTAAGACATAGGGGGTTATTACAACTTTGGAGGTGGTGTTAATCCGTCCCAAAAGTGACGGTAAAGTGACGGATATACCACCAGCCGTATTACGAGTCCATTATATCCTATGGAACTCGTAATACGGCTGGTGGTATATCCGTCACTTTACCGTCACTTTTGGGACGGATTAACACCTCCTCCAAAGTTGTAATAACCCCCATAGTGTAGACAACGTCATTATAAATGACGTAGGAACCTTGTGAGGCAAATCTCTACTATCCAAATATATAGTCATTATCTCCAAAGCTTAATTCTGTGGAATATTGGTGTATAACGCTTCAGTGTCTAATGTCCCTAGCATCTGTGTTTCCTCATTGTAAACATTACCTTCTAGCATATTTATCATATACATGGAGTCTTTTACATATGATTGAGTGACCCATACCAAAGGATTTTGAAAAGTATCAACGTATTGAGCTAGAGGTTCAAGGATAGTTCCACATGCAGAAATAATTGGTCTACCTGGCGGGTTATTTACATTTTTGTGGATCTTAGGGAGGATATATAAACCCGGAGTGTGTGTTTTACTTTGATTTAAAAATTCATACTTCTTTTTACATATCCAACCTTCTCTTAATGCTTCATCAGTTGTTATTTTGATCACTTTTTGCCATCGTATAGTTGTATCTTCTGTAATGACTCGATAATTCTCTTTATTTTCAAGTTGTCGCATACCTTTAGACTCATATTTATGTCTATCCAATATAACAATACCACCTCCCTTATCTGCTGGTTTAATGATGATGTTATCATTTTGTGATAGTGAGGTAATAGCCATACTTTCTTCCTTTGTACAATTTGATTGGGAAAATATTTTTTTGTTGTTCAAATGGTCGAATTCTCTTAAAACTACGTCCTCAAAGATTTGAATTTCTGGTGGCATACTGTTCATGTCTGGGCAAAATGATGACTTTAGATGCAGTCCACTACTATTTTCCTCTTCACTTCTAGAATTTTCCCCTTCTGTTTCCTCTCAGAAGAACGCACGTAATCTAACTTTGCGTACAAATTGTAGCATTTCTGTCTTAGGTCCACTGGATCTTGTATTTTTGCCGGTACAAACAAGAGACCTTTATTTAATATTCCATATTCAATATCTGAAAGATTATAATCAGATAAATTATAAATGGGAATATTACTCTTGTCACAGGTATATATCGTTGGTGTGTTCTTTTCCTTGTTCGCAACTCCCCTTGTTCTAGATATTGGCCTCTGCCCTGTTCTTGATATTGAGATCTCCCTCTCTGCCCACCCCCTTTTCCTCTGCGGCCACCTCTGCCGAAAAAAGGTTGGGCAGTCGGGTATTGAGGTGCAGAATATGGTGCAGCCAAATGTTCTTGTTCTGAGTCGGAGGATGTGTCAGAGAACTTGATAAATCTTCGTCTTGACCTCGTTTGGAATTGTACATTTAAATTACTCGGATTATTGAATTTATAGAAATCTTCCTTAAAAAATGGATATACTTCCTCTAACTTAAAATTTTTGATGTCTCTGGCCACCTTTGTTGTTTTTTGATTCACTGTTAGAATTTTGAAGTCAGATATGATCTTATTGATTGACTCTAATAACTGCTTTACATCCTGTATTGTTTGATCTTGCGTGATTTCTAGCTCTAGTGTCTCCATCTCTTTTAGCTCAGCTTCACTTATTCTTAGCGCTGTTTCAGGGGAAAGGGCCAACCAATCACGTGAACATTTGGTACCTACGCCACTAAAGTGTAGTAGATACGTCTTATCTGAGATAAAAATCACTGGTATATTTTTAACACTTGGCAGTCATCTCGGGACTTGGCTTCAGCCAAGTCCCAGGAAAAAAAATGAGAAAAAATGAAAACCACTCTAACAAACAAGTGCCAAAACATTGAGAATGAGATTATTATTTTCTTGTTGATATGTCACCTAGATGGAGGAGTCTACATGATCAATCTTCTGGATCTGTGGGAGACGTTTGATGCAGTCGGCCATATGGCATTCTTTCCAAGGCAGAGCATGAGTGGTGGTCATCACAGTGTTGTAGTGACTTTTTTCTTTTCTCTCTGAGTGCTCACAATTTAATGTGTTTACACTCTAGAGTGCCTATGGAGCTGAATCTGGTTCTCATGTTTTCAACATCCAACTTGGTCTATTGAAGAAATGGGTGGATGCAGGGCTAATACAGCACCATCTACGAGTACATAGACCACTTTCATTTGTACCTTTAGATGTCATCTCATCCAGCTCTTGATGATCGTCGGTGTCTGTGACACTGAAAGCTGGATAGCCTGACACTCACTCATCTTAATTACATTAATACAGTTTATTTTTATTTTTTTCTCACCATTTGCAGTTTCTCACCGTCATGGTTCTCTGCTCTTTTCTTGTTTTTTCAACATTCTGTCTATTCTAGCTATTACCTTTATTATATTTTATTATATATTCCCCTCTCAAGTTTTCTCGCACATAACTGAAAGGACATTTAAATAAAAACTATCCACTTCATGTAATTTAAAACTTTTCTTGACATCTATTCCCTGGAACAATGCCTGTTATAGTTAAGCTGAGTTGTATTTACATCATGATTCCCGAACTGTCTTTCTGATTTGGCCTCTGAAGCACAGTCTTTGAATTGGTATTCTTACAATCTGATTTGATCACATAACCCCTAATTGTGTTACGTTTGCCATGTTTGCCTCTTAATTTCAGATTCTATTCAAGTTCTGTTTTATAATTTTAAAGGAAGATATTCTTATGGCTACTACTCAGACTGAAGAATAGTCGAAGATTACAGGTTACATAGCTGCTATTATAAAAGGCCAGGTCAATCTAACATTGAAAACAACCACATTTACTATTAGCTCCTTTTAGCTACTCCATACCTATAACACTCCATTTTGTTGAACATACATATAAGCACTTACCTTGAAGAAGCCCTTGAATATCAGTTTATTGTGCCAAGAATTCCATTTGCAATTAGCTTTTTAATGCTCGTGTTAATGTTTCTTTTTCTGCTGCCTCTTTCAGTGGCATTTTCCGCCCTCGTTTTTCCTCCTCTGTAGACATGTTTATTTTTAGATTTCACTTTCACTCCCTTGCGCTTTAACTTATTTATACTGTGACTGTATTTGATGCTGTGGTATTGTCTCCATAGTCCTCCGGCATATGTCTACGCTTTATAAATAGTTTTGAAAAAGAAACTAAAATTACTGTATTCCGAAATCGTAGGTACATTTTGAGCAATATGGCCCACTGGCTAATCATAGTTCATATACGCTTGTGCCTTGCTGTCCACCCACACAAATCTTCAGTGCATTATTTTGCACCCGGAAGATAAAATGATAATTATGCTTTTTTCAAGACTATGTAACAACGTTTAAGTATTTTACCGAATCATAAGCATGGTACTGATTTGAGAACTTGTACTAACTGGCGATGGACTCACAATGGGGCAAGCTTTACTTGGGTGGAGGCACATTTAAATATGGACATTGTCATACCCAACAGGTCTCACCTTTGGAGCCTATTGGCTTTATCAATGATTTTAGCAATATATTACTGTATGTACATTGCGTATTTTTTGTCAGTGAAGACTCTGAATGTGTTAACATTTGTAAACTATCTTTGCTCTTACTTTTTTATTGTAATTGTAATTAACTTTAATAACTATTTGCAAAACCCTGACTTATTGAACTTTCAAATGCGTGTGTGGAACATGTGATCTGAGTTGCATTTGGGGGTCCAGATGTGTTTTGGTTGTGGGTAGATGTTCATAATATAGCACACTTGAGAGCTCTGGAGCTGAGGCTGAAGGCAGTATGAGTTAGTGGGCCATGACTGTTCAGATTACATGCTCATCCAATTCTTGGCCTCTATGAAGTGCATGCATAGTGATGGTTACATATTCACCTTTAGAAAATACCAATTCTAATTATTTATAACAAAATATTTGTTGTTACTCATGTATATCAAACTGCTAACAAGGACTCATAAAGCCAATAGATCTGGCTTGTTTTATTCATATTTTTGTTGTGTGATACATCTGAATGCAATATAGGGCTGGGTGAAAATTCCGCTCCACCAATGGAGTTGATGGAATTTGGCCCCTCTGCATTATGTTTGCAACACGGAGTTCTGGCCAAATTCCGCCAACCACTACATAGCTGAGTTTTTTCTTGTGTGTGAGTCATCAACAGTAAGTTGGAAAGCACAAGTGAGAATTCACGCTAGGAGGGCACCCAGAGATATTTTCCCAATACGAGTTGTTGCAGGAGGCTGTGACCATTTGCGGTGAGAAAGCTGCCACTTGAGTAGAAAATCAACTCAACCATCAGCAAAGCAACTCAAGAAGCAGCACCCTCTGGTGCGCCGCCTGGTGCCTTTGCACTGACTTTTCAGCAGGAAGTGAGCTCCTGGTGCTAGAAATTAGTGCAAGCAGGGTGATGTGCTGATTTTCACCTGTTTGCGGAGCTCCACAGAATCTCGCAGAGTTTTCATGTAACTACGCAGAATCCCACGGAGTAAAACTCTGTGAGTTCTGCCCACTCCTCATACAATAGTAGAAAACTCACAAAGAGGCACCTAAATGCTAGTCAGGCAACATGCTGTGTAAAGCACAAGATTGCAATTCTCATGGTATAAGCCACATTGTTAATTAATTAGGCCACTCTTGTTTTAGAGAGCACCCTCACTGTTTTCATCTTTCTTAAACCACTGTGGTCCACAATGGGCTTTTGCCTATGGACAGCTAAAAACTGTGTCAAATTTTTTAATTGTGTGGCGTAGAAACAAGGAATCATTGCTTTGCTTCTCTGTGGTACACACTGCAGTAGCTTGAGAGGGCAGGAGCAAAGCTAGTGTTACTTTTTTAAAGGTGGGAGTCATTTCTTTCACTGTGACACCCCACACCGGGACTGTGGTTCCTGGGGATCTTGAAGCCACTGCACCGTCTTGAAGTAGAGATACATTATTGTTTCCCAGAGGAGTTGGTCTAAAAGTCTTGCAGATCATTTGCTCTCTGGCGAAGCAGACCCAAGTAGCCTCATCTTTTCTTGGAGTCAAGTGCAGAGGGAGAAACATGGTTGAAAAGCAGCAGCATGGAGTGCAGAGGTGTGGTCAGAAGCAATATGGAGGGTGTCAGTGGGGTCAACCAAGATGTGAGTGGGAAAACAAAAGGAACGTGGGAGTGAAGTAACATGTGGGGCATGAGTGGGAGGAATCAACTCAAAGGTTGAGGAGAGGGAGCGTGAAG
This sequence comes from Pleurodeles waltl, assembly GCF_031143425.1. Classification (NCBI taxonomy): domain Eukaryota; kingdom Metazoa; phylum Chordata; class Amphibia; order Caudata; family Salamandridae; genus Pleurodeles; species Pleurodeles waltl. The sequence goes on from NC_090445.1 coordinate 498,406,280, forward strand.
GAAGCAAACAAATGGGGAGAGAGAGCAACATGGAGCGAGGTGGAAAGCAAATGGTAGAGAAAACAATGGCAGTGGGATGGGGAGAAGCACATCAGCAAGAGAAGAAGCACAACAGGGTGCCCGGGGAGGAAGAGAAGCACATGAATGAGACAGAAAGTAAAAAAGGAGCTCCCAAAAAATGAGCAGTCTCAAGGTCGCCATCCGTAAACACCACCAGCTGATCCGCTCCACCAAAAGAACATCATTCAAAGAGCGACTAGACAACAATACCAACAGCAGCAAAGAATTCTTCAACATTGTCAAAGAGCTCTCCAACCCCAACGCCAGCTCCAACGTCATCACACCATCACAAGAACTCTGCAACTCCCTCGCTACATTCTTCCACCGTAAGATCGTAGACCTACACGACAGCTTCGGACCCCAGACCCCGCACCCCACCACCGAACCTACTGCCCCCACCACTACTCTCAACGCCTGGACCCCCATCAGCTCAGAAGAGACCAGAAGCATCATGAACACCATCCAATCCGGCTCCCCCTCTGACCCTTGCCCCCATCACATTTTCAACAAAGCTGACTCCGTCATCACCCCCCATCTCCAGAACATCATGAACAGATCGTTCTCTTCAGCCATCTTCCCCGAGAGCTGGAAACACGCTTAAGTCAACGCCCTCCTGAAAAAACCCACGGCTGACCCCAACGACCTGAAGAACTTCCGCCCCCATCTCCCTCCTCCCCTTCCCGGCCAAGGTCATTGAGAAGACTGTCAACAAGCAGCTGACCGCTTTTCTGGAAGCCAACAACTCGCTCGACCCTTCCCAATCTGGATTTTGGGCCAACCACAGCACAGAAACCTCCCTCATCGCAGTCACCGACGACATCAGAACCCTGATGGACAACGGAGAAACATCTGCCCTCATCCTCCTGGACCTCTCGGCTGCCGTCGACACCATGTGCCATCGCATCCTAACATCCCGCTTCCGCACCACTGGTATCCTTGGACAGGCCCTTGACTGGATCATCTTGTTCATCTCCAACAGAACACAGAGAGTGCACCTTCCTCCCTTCCGCTCAGAACCCACCGAGATCATCTGCGGCGTACCCCAAGGTTCCTCGCTCAGCCCAACCCTCTTCAATATCTACATGAGCCCGCTCGCCGCCATCGCACGCAAACATAATATCAACATCATCTCCTATGCCAACGAAACACAGCTGATACTCTCACTCACCAAAGACCCAACAACCACCAAAACCAACCTACAGGAAGGAATGCAAGATGTCGCAGAATGGCTGAAGCTCAGCCGCCTAAAACTGAACTCAGACAAAACGGAAGTCCTCATCCTCGGACAATCCTCGTCCGCCTGGGACGACTCCTGGTGTCCCACGGCTCTGGGCACTGCACCAACCCCTTCGAACCACGCACGCAACCTCAGATTCATCCTGGACCCCCTCCTCACAATGACCAAGCAAGTCAACGCCGTCTCCTTGTCTTGCTTCAACACCCTACGCATGCTCCGAAAAATCTTCTGATGGATCCCCGCCGAAACCAGAAAGACAGTTACCCACGCCCTCGTCACAAGCCGTCTGGACTACGAAAACACCCTCTACGCAGGCACCACCGCAAAGCTTCAGAAACGTCTACAATGCATACAGAATGCTTCCGCACGCCTCATCCTCGACATCCCTCGCCACAGCAATATATCCACCCACCTGAAAACACCTACACTGGCTCCCCGTCAACAAGAGGATCACCTTCAGGCTCCTCACCCACACACACAAAGCACTCCACAACATGGGCCCCGAATACCTCAACAGACACCTCTCGTTCTACACACCCACCCGTCAGCTCCGCTCAGCTAGCCTCGCCCTCCCCACCGTACCACGCATCCGCAGAACCACTGCCGGAGGAAGATCATTCACCTACCTGGCAGCCAAAGCATGGAACTCCCTCCCTGCACACCTAAGAACTACCCAGGACCTCCTCACCTTCAGGAAGCGCCTCAAGACCTGGCTCTTAGAGCAGCAGTAACCCTCCCCCCCCTCTCAGCGCCTTGAGACCCTCACGGGTGAGTAGCGCGCTCTACAAATGCATTGATTGATTGATTGATTGAGCAGTCGAAGGACACCAGTAATGTGTTCATTCTCTTTGGGAGGGAAAGAGACATAAACAAGAAGTGGAAGGAAAACCCACACAAGCTAACAAAGAAGCCGATGATGAGGCCAACCAATGGTAAGAAATGGACAGACTTTAAGCCCATTGTAACCTAACAATATACCTTGCAACAAACAGCTCATGCTTTGTCTAGTGCGTGAGACCTAAATGATACTGTAACATCCACTTTGGAGCAAGTTTTGTAAGTACTGTGTATCGAATTAATTGAATTACCTTGTCCAAGTTATTAAGTAAAGCTTATAATTTCATGTAGTACTTCAAGACTCCTTTGAATTTATATAGGTTTACGCAGGTGATACTACAATGTGAAAGGAGCAATGCATAAACAATTATTTTTCTAAACTATTGTTTATGCAAACAACCTGTATAAAACTGATTGTTTATACTTGTATGCAGGTAGATTATTAATTGAAGTTATATTTTACACAAAAGAAAAACAAATCCCCAAGTAGGTCAAAGTGTCTCACTTTCTTATTTTTTTATTTTATTTTTCAATTACTCTTCAGAAGTAAATATGTGCATTCTTCATCAAGAAATATATTCCTATCAATAACATGTTGTCCCCCGGTAGAACAACTAGATACCCAACACTGTGTGGTGCCATCTGCAGCCTTGGGAGAATAATGCCTAGCTTATAAAGTACTGGGAAATCATTGTGCATGAAGTAATTCCCTGGCAGTAGGTATAACTGTAAGCAGACATACTGTCGTTTTATACAAATAGTCCAATAAGAACGGATGCACACTTGGAATATTGTGAAATAAAAAATATATTACTCGAATTCTGCGCTATGGAATAATACCCCAGAAATCCATGTCATGGAGTTACCATTCTCCTAACAACAAACATGGAATGAAGTCACTCTGAATAAAGTGACATTGAATAATCCCCTTTTAGAAAAATGTAGTGTATGGCTCTTCAGACTAATGACACCGCGAATATTGTAATTTAGAACACTGTGACATTTAACTATGACATTCAGGATAGGATAACACACCCCATAATACTCTGGTATCCACCAGCACCACTTGTAGTAAAGAGACATTTAGCAATGCCTCAAATAAATAGAGTAATATCGAGCCCTGCCGATCCCTGGAGTTTACAAGACTGTGCAAAAATAAAGAGATTTTCTGCAACACTGCAGACTTCATAATTTTGATGAGGCCGGTAACTCCTGCTAATGGCCCCATCAGATTTAAGAGACCAATGGTAATGAAGGCCTAAGAATACTGTGGTAATGAGCAATGTACATTTGAATACTGTGTTTTTGAGCATTGCTAGTCAGAACAAAGTGACATTTAACAATTGTAGCTAAGAAAACAGTGATATCGAGCAATGCCTTTTTGAATACTGTGGTTTTGAGCTTTGCCACTCAGAATAAAGTGACATTTAACAATTGTGTCTAAGAATTCAGTGATATTGAGCAGAGCACCGCAGAGCATTGTGGCATTAAACAAGGTCGCTGAGAATGACGGGGCATTTAACAGTGCCACTCTGACTACTGTAGGTATTCCTGAGAATTCTGTGACACTGAACAATACTGCTCAGACTAATCTAACATTTTAACAATGCTGTGAGGCTTTGGGTGTAATGTATCATATGGCTGTGGGGCCTTATCATGCAGCACACTCACAGATGCCATCTTGGGTCCAATCAGGTACATTGATTGAACCTTAAGCTCAACCCTGGATAGCTGCAGCTGCAAGTAATAAGATTTAACAAAGAAACAATGTGTAAAGCATTTAACAGCAACAAAAATAGGAAAGCAATAAAACACAAAAGAAAGAAGACACCCATTTACAAAAATAGATTGTATTTTTATGAGTTGTTTGATACCTTAATGAACAAAATCCACCAGATGGTTACAGAGTTACAGATTTTTGAAGATATTATCACTTTTAAATGCAACTGCAAACAAGCAATGGTGAACAAAATTTTTTGAAACTTTTGAAAAGTTTGAAACAGTGAGTTTGACTACTCCAGTCCTGATTGGGTGACCAATTCTGGCACGACAGAGGACTAGGGGGCCAGAGTGGATACTTTTGGCAGTAAAATGTAAACTTTACAGGACAACCATTATGGATGACAATGGAGTGGTTTTGATACTGAGGGATGCAGGCAAAAGATGCTCAAAGGTTGCTGTGGTTGTGGTGCTATGGATGGGGATGTCCTTTTGGGTGCTCCTCGGTCCACGGGTGAAGTACTTACTCCATAATCTAAAGGTTTTTGTTTTTTTAATTTTACATTTTTGTTAAAGAATAATGAGAGGAACAAGAGTTAAGATTACAACCATCACAAGCAGTCCACCAAAGACAATCAGATTGCAAACAGGAATACAAAATGAGTTGTAGAATACATGGGGATGTTTTGAAGACTCCTTGAGATAACTGATTGGCTTCTGTCATCTTTCTGTCTTGTTCTGCTTTGTTTTGTAGTGTCTGTTTTATATTTTTGTGTGTAAGTGTGTGCACGTTGAGTGGATCATGTGGGTGTGTTGCAAGCCAAATAATCATAGGTTATTTTGCTCCAAGTTTGGCCTTCATTACAGCAATCAATGTCAGCATACCCCTAAATCTTATCTTTCCCCAGAATCTATATTCCTGCTGAGTAATAAGGGCCGCTCATCAATTTGAACACTAGGGGGCATATTTACAAAGAAATTCAGGGATGCACGGTATTTACAAAAATACGGCGCACCGTTGTGTTTCCCCTATTGCTGGCGATAAATTTAACTGCCTAGCGCCAACGCAGGCACCCTTGCACCATAGTGCAAGAGTGCCTCCATTTCAGGAATGATTGTCTATGTGCAGGAAGGTGACCCTTACTGCACATAGACAATCAATAATGGCAATTTGTTACTCCTAGTTCTGCTGCAGAATGCAGCACACATAGAAGTAGCAAATCGTCATTATTTAATGACTGTTTATGTGCAGGAAGGGGCACCTTCCTGCACAGACAGTTATTCATGCAGAATGCAGCACAGATAGAAACACCAAACACAAGGAGATATAAAAGTATTTCTCGTTTTTGCGTTATGCTGACGCCACTTCTGGCGTTGGGTTTGTTTTTAGCGCTGCCTCAGATTTACATTTCCTTGTAAATCTGGGGCAGTGTCAAAAAGCAATGGGTGTTGAGTGGGTATGCCCACAGCAACATCCATTGCATGATCCACTGGTGTAGAAAACTGCATTGGGGGGCCCATATTTACAAGTCAGCATTAAGCCACAAAAAGTGGCCTAATGTTGCCCTGTAAATATGGCGCAGAGCACAGAGCCAAAGGAGCATCCCAAAAAGTGGCGGCGCTAGGGGCTTGTAAATATGCCCCTAAATTAGGAATTTATTACACAACTTAGAAGCATGCCCTCTTCCTCACAGGTGTACATTATTGACATCCAGTATCTGAATATTTTGGTAGATTATCCATAAATCCTTCATGAGGACAGTATATATTAGGTTCCTTCGCTTCGGATAGTTATTAATCTTAGAATCATTTGGTGAATTATTTTTTAGAAACCCTTGTTTTATTGCCGTGTGCTGCCCTGCTAAAATTATATTTTGAAGGTCGACACGTATGTTTAGCAAGCACAGTTGGAATAATCAGGATATGGCGTTCATGAATTGTGTCTCCCTGAAAATCTGTCAAACAGAGTTTTGAATGATTAATGTGTCTTTATGTAAGTGATGGTGGTGGCTGGTATATCATAATAATTATTTTCTCTCTTTCATTCTACCTCTGCCTCTGAATTAAGTCACTTTTATTTAGGACCTCAAAGCGACATCTTTCAATGCTAGGACTATTGGATACACAGTTCGGAATGATGCAGGCCGAGTTATCGTCCTGACTTTCTTATTTGTCTTACAGGTATCTGTGCCTGTAGCTCTTACTAAAAGTGTTTCTTAGGTTCATAGGTTCTCTTTAAGGCCAAATTCGCTCTCACTTTGTCAGCCACTGAAATTAGTTGCCAGCTCCCGTGTGCATCTCACATCCAAACCAGGAGACACTATCCCTCAAGGATGTCAATGTCGCATTCACAAATATTCCAGAGACCATCTTAAAAATATTACACCCACATCTTTCATTCTTCATATATCTGTACCCTCTAAAAATGAAGGGACTATAAACCAGACCAGCCTTTATGTGGACAGAGCAGGTAATAGCAGAAGTCAAAGGGATCATTCAGAGCACATGAGTTAGTAAACAAGGACAAATGCTGTGCTTAATTTGTGCTAGTGTTTTCCAGTGCTCGGCACAGGCACTTATTTGTAAACATTGGCACCTATTAATTAGTACCCACCACATGGTGGCACTGTTGGGTGTAATTTTTAAGAAAAAATCATTAGTATATCATTTAATTTTAGTTTATCTTAAGAAATTAGAAAACTCGGACTTAAACCTGAAGTTTAAAGTGCCATGTGGTTTGCCCCAACTGCAGTGTACCTATTCAAAATATCTTGGGCCCTAGCACGTAATTTTTTGCACATTAAGCACTGGACAAATGCAGGTATTTTGTAATGGTCTAAGCCCACGAAGCAACAGTGTTTTGGTAAAATATTATTCCACTAAAGTGAGTTTCCTTCAATAAAAGTCCTACGTGGTGTAATGTCTCAGAGATGAGGAAGACATCCTGTACTGCCGCTTTTTGAGAAAACCCCAAACTCAGTTGTGTATTTTTTGTGGCTTTCAGGACTGTGCGGCAGGAATTAGTCCGATCCTGCACCCACTGAAGATTATTCGCATCTCGCTTGATTTTATGATACCCAGACATTAGCTGCGTGCATTAATATTTTTTTTCTTAATGCTAGGTTTTAAAATGCACCTTCTTTTGGATGTCCTCGAAGAACAATCAATTAACCCTTATGAATTATCAGACAATATTAAATACATATATTTTAATCAGCAATCCTAAACATCTCTCAGATATACTATTTGTACTGAAATATTCCTCCCACCTATAATCTGCATTTGTCATAGAATGTAATAGGCACAATTAGGCCTCCTGAGACATTAAGTATGACTGTATTCTTTTAACCTGGAGAGGTGTCGCTAATGCGTCAGTGAAACACACTTGATTGCTGTTATTTACGAGGCAATTTAGCCATAATAAACGGTGCCTGGGTGACATTCGGTCTACTGGGCTGCACGGTGTATCCAGCAATAATTGCCTTGGTGCAACGAGGGATGTTCCCAGAGGCTTTCAGCTCTCCAAAGCACCCTGGTTGGTGGCAGTAGGCAAGGAAGAGGTGCAGAGGGATGAAGATTTAATAAATGTCCCCGCACTTAGTTTCCACTGTCCCCTGGGTGGCAACCGCCATCCTCGTCGACTACGGCGACTTTACCTATCGACTGGCAGTTTTAGAACTGCACACGCTCTGCGCGGGGAATTGAATGCATGCAGATCAGCAGAGAGCGCACAGGTGTTGATCTGGGACTTCTTAAAAAAAGCTAAAAAAAACAAACAGAGCTGCGTTGGCATTTGTTTTTCTCCCGCATTCTACGTCAGTTTTCTTGAGGTGTCTGAACTCGAGCAGGATTATATTTGAGCAAAATTTCCTGCGTGATGATATTCGTGAAAAAATGGTATCTGACGGGGAATATAATGATAAACCTGAAATGAAATAAACAAATGACCCAACGCGTGTGTACACTCCCACCTATTCCTGTCAACTTGGAACTATTTTCTCAAGGAACAGCAACACCTTTAGATATGCAGTGTGCTATCTCCACAACTGAGTAAGGTGCTTTCATGTAGAACCGCATGCTGGACTGTGCTGCATCTATTCTCTGGTTTCCCTGGAGTTGTCTGTGATTGGTGGCTTATGATATGGTAGATGAATGGGACTGTATTCCAATTTTTCTAATCAGTTTTATCCTGGTTCTTGAGTGCCACACAAGAGTTTATGTCGATTTGTTCGTTGTGAAAACGCTCAGATTTACAGCCTGGGAAAGATAAATCCTCCATATTGCCATGCACCTGATCCAGCATGTTCTGTAACAGTAAATCCTTCGCCAGAGTGGTTACGAGTTTTCTCCCTGTCTGCTCAAGAGGTCAGATTGTGATTGAATGGAGTAGTATTTGTTAAGTGATGAGCTTTTAAAGACTGCACGTCACTGGCCCTCCAAATATAGCATGTGTGCCCCAAACCAACTTCTGACTAAGCCTTCCTGTAGCAGACGCCACAAACTCCTTGTACGTAGACCAATTAAATTACCTAATGTCTGATGCCTTTAATGTAAGTTTAAACAAGAGTGATATATTTGAAAGGTTGCAAAGGTGTGTGGAACAGTAGATGCCATGCATATTAAAATGTGTTTTTTCAACACAATACATAATAATAAAGTATTATTTTCAGGATCCAGGTTGGAGTGTCCCATGGATAGACAGGGAGACTGGGTCCCATTTGTAAAACCGGGGGAATCTTGCCATTGGTGTGCTCAGACCCCCATCTATGGAGCCCTTAACTGGGAATCAAGTAATCCTTCCTTGTACATAACTCTCAGGGTAACAGAGTAGTCCAAGGATGCCTCAAGGATGGAAGGGGAATGGGGTGCTTTCAGCTAGAGACTAAACACTCAGCAACACAACAAAAATCACTTAATAAATTACTGTCCAGTCAGGGCTTTTTCTTTAAAAAATAGGAACAGTAGTTTATTACACACCCTACTAAATGCTGCACACAAATGTACAAATATCTACGAAACGGGCAGGTGGCAATGCCTATGGTCACACACTCTAAAGGGAACACAACCAATAGGGGGCACAAACTAAAGAAAGTCTATTAAAAGATGTAACCCTAAATGTATCCCATAACCCCTACGTTGGAGGTACCTCTAGCAGTCTACACACAGTGCCTAACACATTATAGCTGATGCAGTTAATATCTGGCCTACTGGTGTCATAAGGATGTCACTGCAATACTTAAGACAAAGTTAAAAAGGTATCACATTTCAATAACATTCACCAGCATGTGCCCTGATTCAATGTTATTACTATTAATGTCAAAATGGATGCCAGTGTTTAATACTTTTCTGTGTGAGTTTTTTCCTGACGTTATACTTATGGCAAAATAACCACAGGATCTAGAAACAAAGATGTCAGCAACCCATTACCATAAGACAACGTTCAGCCACTAGAATGCCTTGAAAATAGTTCAGAATTCCCTTTTCGCTGACATCACAACTGGGCTGCTGTTGGAGATTTGGGGGACCCAAAGATGCTCCTCCATGGTGGCCAACACAAAGCAATCCGAGTTGTGGCAACCCTACCCTCCCAGGGAACCACATACTAAAATATGAACATTTTAATAGGTGCACCAGAGAGCAGCACTCGGTGGCTCCCAAGGCAGTTTATCCTTCCTGTGTGCACTATCCAGACCCCAAGGCCTCCTGGCCACTTGCTGGATGTCTATGTTTCCAACAGGATTCGGGGGTCCTCTTTCAGGGTTGCTTCCACAGGACCAGTTCACAGAAGTCCAGAGGAACTCTCTTCTCTAGGATCCCAAGCTAAATAACCTCTCTACTGCCCCCTCAGAAGGATTGTAGAGGCCAGTGCCATTCCAAGTCCAATTCAGTACAAGTTCAGAATGTCCAACCACTCTAGACAGAGGTTACTCCACGAGGGATTCACCCATGTTGTTCCTTCTGCCCTTCGGTCCTGCAGATTTCACTGCTTCTCAATCATTCTCCATTGTATGTTCCATCAGTCCTGCACAGCATCTTTGGATTCAAAATGTTGACTTATAGTGGTCAGCGGTCAGAGTTCTTAGAGGTCTAAGCCCTGCTCTCAATTGCCACTGCCCACTTGGTTTCTTTAAACCAAACCTTCGAGGGTCCTCCTGGAGAGACAGGAGAGGAATGTCTGGCTGCTCCCCTGTAGATCCTTTGCGAAGACATAGGGCAGGCTTTTCAGGCAAAGTGAATGCAATTCCCACTTGTGGATTCTGCCCCCACACTCTTCCTCACCTACGAATATGATTAGTCGTCTCCAGGTGGGCCTAACACTTATGAAAGGCCTCGATCTACATGCTGGCAAGGAGAGAACTTAACGTGGAATAACAGAGTAGTTCAAAGCCTCAATCTAAATAGGAGCTACCTAGAGGTTACCAAGGATTATAACCAAGCTCCAAGTACACTAAAGTGTGCACTGTAAATATGGTCTAAATAACATCACACTGGCACTCATGATTTCTATTTACTGTGTGTGGTGTCTATGAGTGTCTTTCTCTAACAAAATATAATATATCTTGTTAGTCTAGTTTGGGATTTAGAATGGCTTTAGATAATTTACTGGCTACATCTTTTGGGTGATGGTTCGGTTAATGCTGTAGGGTAGGTTTGGCTGAAGATCAAATTATGTGAGCATAATAGCATAATTTATTATATTTTGGGAATTTGACATTATGCTTGTTGCCGAAAATTCCCAAAATTATGCCCTACTCAATTTCACATAATTACGCTTCATATGTGGTAAAATTTACCATGAAATGTGCCATTTGTGAGCAAACACAAAAAAACAAAACGGCAGCGGTGGTTGTTTACCGTACTTTTGTTTAAATGCATGCTTATGCCAAACATTATCACAAAGATGCATTTTTCATTAAAATATAGGGGGAATGACGAATTAGTATTTTATATTTTGCTCAATTTTGCCCTTACACCCCGTAATTATGAGAAAGTCTTAATTTGAAACAAAGTTTTTCTACCTGTAATAATCACCATACAGACTTCATCTAGGCCCTTATGCATCCTTAGTCAGCCAAAATGCACCCTCAAACCACAAGACCCCAACTATCACTCCTCACTGAGTAAAGCATTGCATAACAGTGATAGGCCGGTCAGGAGGACATGAATGAAAACAGAGCTCGACCTTCCCTATGACAGAGACACTCAAAACATATAGAGCAATTCCTACAACTCCTACAACTGGGAAGCGTCATCTTTTACATCTCTGCTTATTTACTCCAAGTCTGTAATACAATGACTGCCATGCACGCCACTCAATGTTTCTAGGTCAGTGGAATTCATAGGCAAAAGGACATTGTTTTGCTATGTTCTGCCACTAAAAACATTCTGTAGGCAGTTATGTTAAATAGGTTAGGACCAAAATAATACCTCTTTTAATGTTTGAAATGTGATCTGTTGGCTTGCAACATGAATTCTTACCCTCGACATTTAGGTACCCCATCATCACTTCTTCAAGCTGCTTAGTGGACTGTTAACTTGGCGTCTGAAGAATTCAAGAGAAAACTCAGTTGCATGGTGGAGGCAGGTTTTTGTGCCAGGGGGTGGGGGGCATAATATGCTTTGAGGGCACCATGGTCAGTTATTGCTGTAGAAGTGTTCCAAGTCTAAGTGACAGGGACTGGTAAAGTTACAAGCATTGGCAGTATAAGAGGAAATGGGAGGGTAATGTGGATGGGTTGGGTGACAGAGACTGAGAGGGTCACAGGGACCAGAAGTACTACAGTAGTAGAATGACAGGGACAAGGAGGGTGTCAGGGAAGGAAATGAGCCAGTGACGGGGAGGGTGGCAAGGAAGGTGATAGATCTAGAGAGAGGGACTGAGCTGGGGACGCTGACAGCCTATTAGGAGTAAGCCATTGGGAGGGCGGCAGGAATGAGGAGGTGTGAAGAAATTTGAAAGGGAGACAGGAATGTGGAGGGTGACAGGGACTGGAAAAGTAGCAAGGATGTGATTGTCATTTGGTTTGGGAGTGTTTGTGGATTTGGGTTGTGACAAGGACTGGTAAACTGGCAGGGACTTGGAGTGTGACAGGGAGTGCAATGTGAAACTGATGAGAAGTGAAACAGCGATAGGGAGGCTGACATTGATAGGGAGGGTGACAGTGGTTAAAACAGTGAAAGGGAAGGGGATGGTGGCAGTGACTGGGATGGGCAGGAGTGTGGGAGTTACAGAGCGAGTGAGAGGGACAGTAATGGGGTGGCATGAATGCGTACTGTGACCAGGATGAGGTGTTTATTAGGGATCCGGTCGGAGATGGACTGGCCTAGTGGCTGGGATTAAAAGAGTAGATTGCATCTGCCCCTCCATCTCTTCCCACACATTCAGTTCCCAATAGCTCCTATACCACAGGCCCCACGTCAACAGCTACCCCCCTGCCCCCACTCTGCGGCTCTGAACCCTGTTTATCCACCCATCTACATCTCTTTTGCATCATTTTTACTACTCAGCTACATCCTGTGCCTCTGCCCCCACCTTTACCGCTTCTCACCGCCCCCCACCACTATTACTAACCATGGCCCCCTCGTGCACAACTCTATCCCAATCATCACTGCCTGTCTGACTGCTACACCCTTACTCACACCCCAGACACTACCCATCCCACAATTCTGTGTATGTCTCATTCATTAACCAACTGCTCTTTGCACTACTGAAGACATCATAGCTGTTCAGCTGTTCCACCATTTCCTACCCTCTTCCCTACCTATTTCACTCCCCACCTGCCCCCCCAAACACACATGCCTATTTGAAACAGTCTGACAGCAACACCCCTGAATACATTCAAGACACTACCTGCCAGTCCCACCTCATTCAATAAACACCTGCTTATGACTCCATCTTAGTCACTGCTTGCCTTCCTCACCTGCCCACCTCGGCTACACCCCACCAGCTCCCACATTCCTGATCCAAACTTCCTTACCATCCTGTCCACTACACTCTGCCTCACCTCAGTCAATATCTATTTGGCCCCATCTCAGTCACTATCAACCTATGCCAACACATATCCCTACCTAATCCTCCACTAGCCACCTGACCGCTACATCCCTGTACCCACTTAAGTCACTACCTGGCTGCTCCTACAACCCTGCCCCCACCTCACTAACTAGCCAACTGCACTCACACCCTTCCTTCCTCCTTAGACACAACCTTCTAGACCCCACATCCCTACTGAGCTTCACCCACCACCACGTGCATGACTGCCACATCCCTGCCACCATAGCAACTACAATTGCACCCCAAACTCCTGTCCCCACAGCTACAAAATACCTCAACACCACTGGGAAAACCAAAGTGAAATAGCTAGCTTCAGTCCGGCCAGACCCAGGCAACACGCAGTGCAGTCCATCCTTATGGACTATTATAACTTACATGAGAGCATATTTCCCTGACTCCTCTTCTGAGGTTCTCTTTTAGTGGTTTTACAATAGTCTGGTCCCAGAGACACTCTGTTCTCCCTGACTGTACTGACCACCGGTATCGACTGCCACAACATGACCATCCCTGGGCCCTACATGCACTTATAAACAAGAAACACAATGAATTGCAGAACACTTACTTTACCTTACACAGCAATTAATACATTTGCAAAATGTAAGTCACTAGTATCCAGACTAGACCTTCATTTGCTAACATATACCTTGAGTTTTAATTTTTTGCAACTTATTTTTGGTTTGTTACCTGCAGACTAGCGCAGGAGCTCACGGGAAGATTATTGAAACAAAATAACAAGCCAATTGTTAGAAGAGGGGTTTGCACACTTGGACCCCAATCAAGTCTTCCACGGAGTCTGTTGCCAAGCGTATAGGAACCACGGGACTAATGATATATCTTAACATTGTCAGCAAAAAGTTCCCAACATGAATCAATGTATAACAACAACTAAACACCCTTTGTGAGTGTTTTGTAGAAATGCATAATACGTCCACGGGTGTCACGTGAACGAAAGAGACTGCATTTCTGTTGTCTCACCAGCTTTGCCTGTTCATTCATCCTCCAAACTCGAGTTCAGAATTCCACCGAGCCCACTTCTGTAAACAGGATCACAACCAAACAAGTAAGTTGAAGATTGTCCTGTCAATTCCGCTCCAGCGTGCGTTGTTCCTTTTTGTGTAGGGTCCATTCCCAGTCCAGGGAGGCAGCCAGTCCATCTGAAATGTCAAGGCACGCTGGCTGCTTGTTTATTCAGAGCACAGGTAGGCCACCGAAAGATCTGGGCTTTATTGATCCCACTTCGGTGCTGTCTAGACATGTCAGGCCTCTCACAGTTGGGGACCCGCTTTAACATTACAGAAAGCATTAGAACTTGCCGTTTTCTATGGCTTCTGGCACATCATCATTTACGTGAAAAAGGCGGCAAGCGGCCCCTCTCTGAAGTGCAATCAGCATAGACTAAGTACATTGTCTAATCGTGCAGAACCCGCACAAGGCACCGCCAGTTGAGCGAAGATGAGCACAGAAAGAGCCAGTTAATGCCTTGATGTTCTTTTGTCAGTCCGCCATTCACACGGCGACAGCGGCTGCACAGAGCTCACCTCCTCCGCAGGCCTCGCCTTAGAAAGGATAAGCATGCCCACAGTAGCAGGCACACTGCCACACAACTGATAGATGGAACGGAGAGGTACGGTTCAGATTTCAATATTCCTTATGAGTACCCGTTTCATTTTTGCACATCTGTAATATTTGTCCAGCGCCCGATCCCATCTGATGTTTTTGTATTCCTTGCAATTGTCACAGAGACCTCTATTGTACTAGTTTTTAGAATAATACCTGATAAAAGGCCGGTGCTTTCTGGTGTGCCAGTAGGAGCCCATTCTGCATAGACGCCGGCAGAGCACTGTCAGAATAACAAAACTACCTTCTAGCTCAAATATAATGTACTAAATCTTGTTTACAAAAATATCGTCCCATTGGGTGTAGGTTGTTTAATGATGTTTGCCAATGAGGTGAACGTTTGTAAATGATATTTAATGCATGATATTTTAGTTCGACCATACTTTGGTTATGATATTCGTGTGCCATACTGTAGAGAAGTGTAGATTCTTTTCTTAAATTGGTCTCTTAAGTCTTAGGTGATGAAATAGGTAGCTCACTTTAAGCCCTTCTTACCTATCCATATAGTACCCACTTCAAAATCTAATGAACGTGATATATGGGAGCTGGTGGGTGTCTAATGAGAAACAAGTTTGGGATGCCAGGAAAGTTTTTAATATACTGTACAACATCTGCATGCTTTTAACGTAGGGCTGGTCCAGGATGATAGCATCTAATTGTGAAACTTTGCATTGCAAACACTATGGCTAGTCCAGGTATAACCGAACGATTTCAGTTAACTTTTCACAATACACTTAGGAGTCTCTAGAGGTAAACCCTGTGCTACGTGAAAACTCATTTTTAATTTTTGTATTCACTAATGTTACGCATTTTACTCGTTTGCTTTAAATATCTTGATTTACTTTGTTCAATTTGGCCTTTTCCAGTTTCTTACTCGCCAATCAGCCTAGTATAAAAAAGAAAATATTTTCAAAAAATAATCCTGGAACATATGAACAATTTGCTTGAAGAAAATACCACCTAAAACCACACCCAGTGTGGTCTTTCGACCACAGACGAGATCTTTAAACTCTAACATATAATTCATGATTTTTCCATCAAAAGATAGACGCTGCTGTTTGCCACCTTTCTAAATTTCTCCTAAACCTTTGGTCTGGTAATAGGCAGCTAGTTCAAAGCAAAGTGGAAAGAGGTTGACCTCTATTGGGCTGCTTAAGGGCTCAAAGCAGATTCAAAAGCACAAGTCAGGATGGACCTTAATTGAGCAAGAGTTAAAAGGTTCACTCCAAGTAAAGGAGTCAAGTAAGGCTGCATTTTGGTCCCCACCTTGTTTAATCTTTACACGAATTACGTGTACAACATACCATGTGCAGCCTGCTCCGATGTTCAGAGAATAAACAACACGAGTATCCCAGTGCTCTAGTAGGCTGATGATTTCATCGTGTTAGCGCAAACATACATTGATCTGCAGCTCCAGCTAGTCACAATGGAAAACTATTCTGCCAAGAATGTTCTAGAAATCAGTCCATTACAATCTAGAGTCATGATCTAGGGCTCCAGATCAAAAAAGGACAATGAGTAAAGCATTCCAACTTGACAACAAAAACATTAGAAATAACAAGCACCTTCAAATTCTTAGGTGTGAGTGACTAAGCAACTGTCTTGGAGAAATTGGTTTGATGATAACCTAGGAAAGCCACAACACAAATAGCAGCGAAAAGCTTTATACAATCTGCAAGGAGACACGGCACTGTGGAAGCAAAAAGCCTAGAAACAATGCCAAGAACTAGAGCAAAAAGTATTCTGCTTTATGGCTCAGAAATCTGGGGAGCTGGTCGCCATCAACCTGTTAGCAATAGTCTAAATCGAAAGGAGGGTATGGAAGAAAACACAGGAACACTGGGAAAAGCCCTAGGGTATGCATCCATTGAAGTACGAGCTATTCCTCTCTTCTTTTCTTCTGACTCCTCTCCTCCTCTGTAATCCTCCCTTCCCTATCTTCTTTCCCTTCCCCTCTATCTGACCCCCGCCCTCTGCTTTCCTGCCGCCACCTCCCGCTCAGCCCCGCCCCCACGCTCCGATTCGTCGCCCCCCCTCCCGCCTCCCGCCCCCAGCTGACCCCTCCACCCCCCCTCCTCCTTCTTATGGCGGCCGCTGGCACGTCAAAGGCAAGGCCGTCTGCGCCCGTCTGCGCCCGTCCGCGCCTGGACCGCACCCAGCGCCACGACCCCTGGCCACCAGCACTCCCAAACCCCGCAGCACCGCTACGACCCCACCTCCCTCACGCACTCAACCCGGGACGCTCCAGAACCTGCTTCCAAGCCAACCCGAAACGCACTCATGGACCCTTCGCATGCCTTACCTGCAAACACACCTTCCACCGCGACTGCACCCCGCCCGCCAGCCCACGCGCCAATAACCATCTCAAATGCATCCTCATCAGTGCACGCTCCGTCCACAAGCACGCCATTGAACTATGGGACCTCCTGGACTCCACCGCACCGGACGTCGCCTTCATCACTGAGACCTGGATGAACGCCTCCTCGGCCCCCGACATCGCCATAGCCATCCCCAACGGCTACAAGATCACCAGGAGAGACCGCACCAACCAAGTCGGAGGAGGAATCGCCATCGTATTCAAGAACTCCATCAACGTCACCACCTCCACCGAAGACACCCCCCTCGCCGCCGAACACATGCACTTCCAGATCCACACCGACCCCAGGACCACCCTCAGAGGAACTCTCATCTACAGAACCCCTGGACCACGCGCCCTCTTCAGCGAATCTATCGCTGACTTCATCTCCCCGCACGCCCTAGCCTCGCCGGACTACATCCTCCTCGGAGACCTCAACTTCCACCTGGAGCAGAACAACGACCCCAACACCACCACCCTGCTCGCCAACCTCGCCAACCTCGGTCTCAAGCAACTGGTGAACACCCCCACCCACATCGCCGGACACACGCTCGACCCCATCTTCTCCGCCAGCAATCACGTATCCTTCAGCCACTCCTCCGTAATACAGTGGACCGACCACAGATGTGTCCACTTCACCTTCCGACGCAAGACTCTCCACCTCCGCACACAACCCATCCCACGCAGACATTGGAACAAAATCTCCACGGAACAGCTACTCTCCACTCTCAGCGACAACCAACCCACCTTCTCCACCGACCCCAACAACGCAGCCCTCAGCCTCACTCATTGGATCACCAACTGCGCGGACAACCTCGCACCCCTCAGACGCCTCCCAAGACAGACCAGCACCAGGAAACCTCAATGGTTCACAGACACCCTCAAGGAATCCCAAAAAAAATGTCGTACGCTCGAGAAAGCCTGGCGCAAAGACCACACCGTAGAAAACATGTCTGCCCTCAAAAACGCCACCCGCGAACACCTTCAGCTGATCCGCTCACCAAAAGAACTTCCTTCACAGACAGACTGGACAAGAACATTCACAACAGCAAAGAACTCTTCAACATCGTCAAAGAGCTCTCCAATCCTAACGCCAACTCCAACTCCATCACGCCCTCACAAGACCTCTGCAACTCCCTCGCTACCTTCTTCCATCGTAAGATCACCGACCTACACGGCAGCTTCGGACACCAGACCCAGCCAACCACCACAGAACCTACAACCCCAGCCATCACCCTCAACGCCTGGACTCACATCAGCGCGGAGGAGACCAAAGCTACCATGAACACCATCCACTCCGGTGCCCCCTCGGACCCCTGCCCCCACTTCATCTTCAACAAAGCCGACGACATCATTCACCCCTCATCTCCAGACCATCATCAACAGCTCGTTTGCTTCTGCCACCTTCCCCGAGAGCTGGAAACACGCGGAAGTCAACGCCCTCCTGAAGAAACCTACGGCGGACCCCAGCGACATGAAGAACTTACGCCCCATCTTGCTCCTCCCCTTCCCTGCCAAAGTCATCGAGAAGACCGTCAACAAGCAACTGACCAATTTACTTGAAGACAACAACCTACTCGACCCCTCCCAGTCCGGATTCCGAGCCAACCACAGCACAGAAACCGCCCTCATCGCAGTCACAGACGACATCAGAACTCTGATGGACAACGGAAAAACAGTCGCCCTCATCCTCCTCGACCTCTCGGCTGCCTTCGACACCGTCTGCCACCGAACCTTAATATCCCGCCTCCGCTCCACCGGTATCCAAGGACAGGCCCTGGACTGGATCACTTCTTTCCTCTCTAACCGCTCCCAAAGAGTCTACCTCCCTCCGTTCTGCTCAGACCCCACCGAGATCATCTGCGGCGTCCCACAAGGCTCCTCGCTCAGCCCGACTCTCTTCAATGTCTACATGAGCCCCCTCGCCGACATCGTACGCAAACACAACATCAACATCACCTCCTACGCCGACGACACTCAGCTGATACTTTCCCTCACCAAGGACCCCACCAGCGCCAAGACTAACCTGCAAGATGGAATGAAAGACGTCGCAGAATGGATGAAACTGAGCCGTCTGAAACTGATCTCAGACAAAACGGAAGTCCTCATCCTCGGAAACACCCCGTCCGCCTGGGACAACTCTTCGTGGCCCACGGCCCTTGGCACCGCACCAACCCCCTCAGACCACGCACGCAACCTCGGATTCATCCTGGACCCACTTCTCACCATGACCAAACAAGTCAACGCCATATCATCTTCCTGCTTCCTCACTCTCCGCATGCTCCGAAAGATCTTCCGCTGGATCCCCGCCGACACCAGAAAAACTGTGACCCACACCCTCGTCACAAGCCGCCTGGACTAAGGAAACACCCTATACGCAGGAACCACCGCTAAACTCCAGAAACGTCTTCAGCGAATACAAAACGCCTCCGCCCGCCTCATCCTCGACATACCCCGCAACAGCCACATCTCCGCCCACCTGAGACACCTGCACTTGCTTCCCGTCAACAAAAGGATCACCTTCCGGCTCCTCACCCACGCACACAAAGCCCTCCACAACAAAGGTCCTGAATACCTCAACCGTCGCCTCAGTTTCTACACACCCACTCGTCAACTTCACTCCACCAACCTCGCACTCGCCGCCGTCCCTCGCATCCGCCGCACTACGGCAGGTGGGAAATCCTTCTCCTACCTGGCGGCCAAGACCTGGAACTCCCTCCCCGCCAACCTCAGGACCACCCAGGACCACCCCGCATTCCGGAGGCAGCTCAAAACCTGGCTCTTCGAGCAGCAGTAACACCCCTCCCCTAGCGCCTTGAGACCCTCACGGGTGAGTAGCGCGCTTTATAAATGTTTTTGATTTGATTTGATTTGATTCATCCCCCCTCCTTATGCTATCGAGAAACAGTCTGGTACATGAGAGAAAAGCTGCAAACGTAAGTCTAGCCATGTAATTGGAGAAAATCTGTTATGAACTTTCAGTTCAACACCCTGGGAGTCAGTTCTATTACCTGAACATCCTTTTATCACAGAAAAGATTGCTCTTCATGACTCAAAGGTATACTGTCCCCACTCATTGGCCAGGAGGCATCAAACCAATTCATGTGATTGTGCTTGCTTTGGGTACAGTTCAGGATCTCTAATCCTCTGCCAGCTTTTATGCCGAACATCCTATCCTGCCTGTAAAATATCTATATGGTCAATGGTAAAGACCCCTGGCCTCCAAAATACCAAACTAGCAATATCTGAGAAATCAGGGGGAGATATCTTACACAAGCCACTTCTTGAACAAAGAAGTGGATCAGTGTGAGCAAAAATTCAAAATGTTTACAGTGAATACAAACTTTATCCATGTATTCTCTACATTTATTTGACTTGAACTAATTCTGAATGCTTTAACCAATTTGTATGATAATTAAAGCAGTGAACGATTACTCGGCCTGCTATAACAAGCATAAATTTATTAAGATGCACTCTCTTTTTTCTTTCTTCTGCGGAAAGTATCAAAACTTTGAGAAACATTTGAAATGTCAGCACTGCATGTGTCCTATAGACAGGTAAACCTTATTGATGCATGCTATTTGGCTCTAATAAATTAAGTTTGGTCTAACTAACCTGTAAGACGTAATTAGCAGGGTATAATTATTCAGGTCAAACAAAAAGGTACAACTCAACTACAGCACACTCTACCTTTTTATGCCTTCCTGAACTTTTAGAGTGTGTCAGCAGCTTGTTATTCTCCAAATTCACCATCACTTTCTACTATTCTTTAACCAAACCTATATGTGTGATTCCAGCAAGGTAGCTCCTTACAGTGAGCCAACAATTTGTTACCATGTACAACACCATAAATTTCAATGCATCTGTAAATACTTTTATACTTGGTTTATTTATGGAACTTTTTAAATCTAAGCTTTATTTCAAATTCTGACTCATGAAAGGCGAAAGGAGAAAGTGTTAAGTACATTTGAACTTGATATGGTCTAGTGTGGAACCAGAATATTGTTGTCAGATTATTGCTTGACAAAAGTATCACGTCCTGAATATCATCTACACAAATATCAACACAGTGGAGTTAGAACATCTGCAAACAATAGGATGATCTGTAAACTACGTTTAGGGCACATTAATTATGATGAACAATACTTTGTGTATAATATTGTGACATATCAGCTTACCCACCAGAGCCTAAATTAGTTCCTTAACGTTTTCTGCATCTGGATTTTTTCCTGTAATGTCAAGACTTGTAAACTAGAACCTATGTTTAGTGTAGTTTGGTGTTGCAACATATGAGGAGCCTCCTTACAAATTTCCCAGAGATGTATCCGAATGGATGCTATTCTGTGCAACTACAAGTAGCCTTGTGTTTTTTCAGACGTGATAATCCTCAACCTCAAAACATCTATTGTCATGAATTCTGGGAGAGGCTGTTGCCTGGGTCTAAGACAGCCCAGGCCTGTCCCCTACTCCTCTACCACGAGGGAAGAAGTACGATCCCCTGTCCATTGCCCTGTCCTGTAGTTTCTTCTGCCTTCGCCCTGACCACCCCGCCCCCACCTATAGCACTCCACGCACTGCTATTTACCACCTTCTCAAAGGTAAAAAGCTGCTATCAAAGTCCAGTTATTGGGCCCGGAAGTAGAAAAGACATGAGGAAACTGACTCAGTATTCCTGGGTCTGCATTTTATTTTACATTCTAGTGTCAATAACTTCTATAGCCCGTTGTTTGGTGACTCTGACTCTGACCAAATAATAGACTACTCGTAATAAGGCCCAGAAGTGAACAATAATACAACATAGGAGCATTCATGAACACAACTATCAAGAGTACATTTTTACAGTTCAGTTCTCCATGATAAAGAGTGCATTTTGGGCTCTCCTTCCCTATGCCCATTAGATATCACTAACATAACCCCACGTATTTGGGTCTCCAAGACATTTTTATTTAGATATGTTTTTCTGTAGATTGTGGTGCATATTTCTTTATTTTTTCTTTGGTAGCCCCATGGACCCGTCTCAAAGCCCAGTCCTTCAAAATACATTTCATTCAAATTTTTAATCAGTGGTTTTCCTCTGTGCCTACACAAACAAATGGAATCAAGTTTGATTTACAGAGACTATCTCTGGTGGAGTCGACTATGTTGTCTTTAGTAATTAATATAAAGTAACAGTCACATGCAGGAGGGATAGAGGGTGATGAGTGGGTAAACAGAGAATGTAGATGAACAGAAGTTGTGACAATGGAGGAGAGAGAGCAGAGAGGGCTGAAGACGAACATATGCATTGCCCATTACAGAGCACAGTAAACCAGTTTAATCTCAGACAGGAGATGTTGAGAGAGGGTCTTAGAGTTCTACAAGAGGAATAACAGAGTAGGTTGTGTAGGTGAGTTAGGAGGAGGCCATTATACTGAAACTGTGGAATCAGAGAAGGAATGGCTGGGAGTCTATTTTGTTCTAAGTTTCAAAGTTTCCAGTCTGGTAGGACTGTGGATCCTGCATCTGCTCAAGCCTTTTGACATATTTAGAAGTTTGGCAAGGCTCAGTTACAGTAGACTATCACAAAGCGTAGTATAGAACACCGTCAATAATGTTTGTTCCTGGCTTGGTGGTTTAGCAAGTTAAGGAACAACGTAGGTCTGGCTGGTCAGGTTGTCAGAGACGTAAAAATACCGATCTTCATGCAGGAGGAGAAAATAGACAACCACCAGTATTCATGACCTACAGTTATGTTTACAGATAGGTGAATGATTGCCATCCACGGGCAGTAGTTGAATGAAATGAAAGCCTGATACCCAAGTAATTTCTCATTCATATCAAATAAGGAGAGCCCCAAACACACAGAAAGGAGGAAAGAAGGAGGAAATATCATGGTGTTTCCCATCTGCCTTTTTGAATATTTAGGCAATAATTTTCCACAGGAATATAAGGCAGAAAAGCTTTTGAACTTAATCAAATAATTCTTACTTACATGTTAAACGGTGCTGATGTTGCCAATAACTTTCTATAGGCTTAAAAAAAACAAGTGATTTAACATTTAGACAGATGATCCCCTTAAAGGTATAAAGGTAGGTGAAATTGCTTCTGATCGAAGTAAAGAAGACATGACCTAGCAATTCAAGATGGACCGTTCTTTTTGGATTGGATTCTTTGCGGCTTACGGGTGGTTACTCCGACCCTGCCTTTTTCTTCTCCCAAAAGGACAAAAAGGTGCATAAAAGGAGTAATGGAAGGGAGGTAGAAGATAAATCCCTTGTAGCAAGGCATGTCTAGTGGGCTGTAAAGTCACAGTCAAGCCTACCACAAGCATATATTTAACTAGGTAATAAACCTGCCCTTGCGTTGACTACATCTCCTAATACATTTTAATACATACACCACTGACGCATGCCTAAAGCAAACTTCAGCACGGATGAAGGCAAATAGTTGTACATTCAACACTGCAAAGACTAGCAATGGGAAACAAGGTTAACATCAGTAACTTTACTCACTGACATCCGTCAGATCTCCACCCCTGACAGTACACAAAAGCAGGAATTTAATGGACATATTTTATACCAGTCTTTACCTTTGCACCTCAAGTAGACAACATAATAAAACACCAGGGAAAATACATCTCTACCCATCTTACACTCACCCAAAGCAAACTACTAGCACAATTACTGCCGTTGAAATGGGTGACTGTAATGCACTTTACTGAGAAATGCCCAAAAGGCTGATAAATACATTGAAGTTAGTAAAAGTAAAACCCATTGCAGCTTTAACCAGCATTGGTGCAGAAAAAGAAAACACTTCACCCCTATATGTACCTTCCTCAGGGAGAAATGACGTCAATGTCGTATGGTTATGAATTGTGGTATATTGAAACATGACCCTTTGTACTCTCATCACACAATCATCCACTGCCAACTCAGCAACTAGCATTGCTCAAATGAATATTTCAGACCCCAAAACCCTTAGACAGGAGGAAATCCTCAATTTCTTTAGAAGCAAAGTGTTGCAGCACACTTTCCGAGAGCTTCCCCAACCTCTCTGTAACTGAAGAGAAATCTGGCAAAACCCTTTTTAAGAAATACCTGACTGTTAACAATTAACAGAGCCACATTGTTCTCCCACTATTGTGACCTTGTAGTAATCTTTCTCTGTCTTCTGCTATCTCATCTCCAACACCCTAACCCACTCTCCTTCTTCAAGCCTGGGTATTTTGCAAGTGCTGGAAGGAGGTTAGTTTAGTGTTAGAGCTATTCAATTAATGGATATATGGATCAGAGTCATAAGGCAGTGCCTTCATAAAAGTATTGAAAGTACGTGTACATACTGTACATAACATGTGACGGCACAACACAATACAGAGCAATATGTACTCATTTCATACAATAATTTTAGAAGTAGTATATTTCATTCAGTGCCACGATGAGCTGGCATGCCTCTGAACTTTAAACATGGTAACGAAAATGACCATTGCTGCAATGACATTAACAATACAACATGATATCAACCTGAAATGACAGGTGCATAGTCGACTTGTGAAGATTGCAATATGATTAGTCAAGTGAACAATGTTAAGAACGCCAGAGCCTATTCAATAAAAGAAAATTGATTTTAGTGCACCTTATCCCATAAATATACCTCAAACCTCAGGTAGAACAGAGTAGAGGTAATGAGGCATGGTGGAGTCATAAGTGTTCCACCCCACAGCAAGCAGATATCAAGAACCTGAACACAGACCTGACAAGGAATTCATTTATTTCATCATTTATATGGCTTCTAGGTTAATCACCGTGCCTCAGGAGCAACTCCTTACTTGGAATACACAAAAAAGACATATATAGGAAAATATGTACAACTTAGATTCAAATATGGTTGGGGTGAAGTAGTCGAAGGTCAGATGGGTGGAAGATAGAGGAAGTCATAAAATGATTCCTAAGTCATACTACTTCTCAGAAAGTGAGGAAATGTTTTTTTTAAACTCAGAATTTGTGTTTTAATTTCCTCCCAAGCATTTTAACTTCCTTTTGCTTATTTAGGGCGTGCAGAGCAGGAGCAACATTGTAAATAAGCAGGACACCCACTCACCCAGCCCATGGTTCTGCTACATCATTTACAAGTGTGGGAACCACCTGGTTTCGAACAGCCCAGTTGCAGAAGCATAGCAGTTTGAGGCAGAAAAATTGCAAAAGGTCTTTTGTCATGCAGAAAGAAAACTCCCTGAGCATAAGGGACCTTTTTTTTTTGACTTCTCAAAAATCTTTCCTCTTGAAAAACAAAGCTGCACAGGCCGCAACAACATGGCAGGTCTCGCAGCATTCCGCTTTCCTGAAAGTGCACCTGTTGCACCAGCAGATGCACTTTTGCTAAAGCAATCCTAGACTGGTGGGAGTTGAGTGGATCAATCTCTCAGTGTGGCAGGCCAGCTGACGTCAGCACTGGAGATTAGGTCCTCTACTAGCCTGTAAAGCTGGTGCACTTCCTGCCCGTATCTAAATAAATTCGGTGCTATTCCCCCCAGACGATTTAGAATGTAACACTGCCAATGACTGGATGTTCCTCCCTGAACAAAACTCCAAATCTCCCTATGGCCCTATGTTATGATAATGCTCAATATAAGGCCCAGTTGCATGGTAGCTCAATGCATCTACTGCTGAGATCTGTGTGTGATGAAACAGTAAGGGGGGCTGGGGTGCAATACTGACCTGTCTGTGGACCTCTCATTCTCGCATGTTTGAGAACATCAGCACCATTGTGATAGCTAAAAGTAGCTTTAGTTGACTGCTCCTTGAAAAAGTTCAGTTTTTAGCATGTGCTCTGTAAGAGTTATAGTAACCAACGTTCATGTTTAGAGGCAACTGCACAAACCGCCCTTTTTACAAGCCTCCTGTTTGGCACATTTATTAAGTCAATATTTCTTACCAGAGTCAATTATAGTGTGTGAAGTACATTATTTTTTCAGTTAGCAACAAGTAGAAACAAGCATTTGCAATGCAATGGGTCTCGCGTTTGCTCGAGTTAAAGTTATTATTGTTTTAAACTCCTAAATGGACTTTTCTTGCCATATAAACTGAAAAGTAAAATAGCTTCACATAAGTGAGCCGATGGCCGCCATGAGCTCAAAGCAAACACACAAAAGGAAACAGAAGTTCGCTCACAGGGAAACGTATCAGCAAAAGTGCAATTCTCTGTGTATTAATGGTAAAAGTATAAATATCCATGTAACAGGGTCGATGTCATGCAGAGCGCTCTACTACTGCCCAGCAAAATCACGCTGCCTACGAAATAAAGAGAAAAAGTAGTCTGGAAACGAATACGTAAAAACATAGAGAATCATATGTTTTCAGTAGTTGGCCAGTGCGCTCGAGGTATGCATGCCTTTCACTAATTAAATCAAGCTAATTAAAAAAAGTAAGCCCACGAATCAACCAAACTGATGGGCTTGGCATGGGTGTGGTTAAAAGCCCACAGAAAGATTACACCAGGGACAGAGCGCTTTGCGCTCAACCATAAAGAGCACCCTTAACAATGGTGCTATCACTGTATTGTGTAACCCGCTGCACTAGAAGTCATCAAGGTTAACAGTTTAGCAACGATTGGCACTTTCAGGCCGATCCTAAACCTGGCACAATACAATCCTAAATGCCTGTCAAACCTTCAGCTCATGGTATAATTATTTTAATAAATATGTATTTTGGGACTCCAGCCTGGAAGTGTAGTAGAAATCTAATTTTTTACAACTGATTGGCAGAAGTGCAGCTGAACCAAGTTAATTGTGTACACACCAAACATATGGCAATGTACTCCCAGAACAACTGGAACAGGTATATCTTGGATGAGATTCACATTGGGGCTTGCATAGAAACGAGTCACATACGTAAGGCAAAAGCATCAAAGAAGCCATTTGAAAGCAAATACATTTTCAATAATGTTGCAAATTCCCTATCAAAAGTAAATTCGTTATTTAAGAGAGCACTGCAGTATAACAGCTGCCAGAGGGAACCCAGATAAGACGGGTAAATTAGGATAATCGTGTGTAATACCGGAAGCCGATTTTGAATGGCCAATTAGATTCCATTTAAAAACATTAGTAGCAGCTAATCCACTGCTGAAGAGTTTGTAGCTAGAAATAATTGGTAGGTAATTACGCTTCTCCCAATAGAAAGTGAGATTACAGAGATTCACCAATCAACCAATGAAGAGCGTCAGAGCTGGGGATTGTCTCTTCTGTCCCTTCATCAAGGGATTCCACTGCTGGCACGGCTCTTAATGCAGCCAGGCTGACCTTCATTTACACCTCGACAATGCCCTTAGGGTTTTGGAATGCTTCTGTTCACCTCATTCCCATTCCTTGTTTAGATCGCGTTACCATTACCATGTGGCTTTTCATATTCATACAGAAAGAAGTGTCACCCTCTTCCTAACAGGTTTGGACAGCAGCCTGCCCTAAAGGCATCTATTTATAATGTACTCAGAGGCCCCTGTCTGCAGGTGGTTATAGGGAATAGAGTATAGAGTATAGGGAACCAGAACATCAGGTTATGGACATAAGACAGTATCAAATGGATTAATTTGTGGGAAACATACTTAGAAGTTGAATTTATAACTTGTCTGTTGTCAATTGAACCTATATATTGTCTCAACCATATACTGTATAGGAAATAAGTCATTTCCATTCTCAGTTTTTCCAGAAATGTGAGAAATAAAGTTTACCATAACGCAATGAGATATGTTTGCATACAAATACGTTGTATTTGGGACATATATGAAGTCTACAATGGAGCTATATAGTGTTCAGTGGTGACTCAGTGCTCAAACGTATGAGCACGTGAAAAAGCACAAGGTGAATGAACCAGTGCTGCAACATGGTTAAAAAATAGTTTGGTTGTGCAACAACTTGTTTCTATACCATGTTACAATGTTCCATGGGCAATGTGTCCAGCAGTAGTGAAAATGCAGTCTACATAGAGGAAACATTATTATATACAGTACCACACTATATGAAAGAGTGGTGCAAAGTATCCGGTGCAAGAAGAACCCAGCTCCCCAAATTCTTATCAAACTAGCTTTGTTCTCGATGAAGCAAAGCGGACCTGGGAGTTGGTTCCAGACTAAGACCATAAATGATTTGACTCGGGATTTAAGCCTAAAAAAAAAGGAGGTTTTAATTTGCATTAGGAGATCTGATTGTCCTCTCAGTTTTGTAATGGCAAAATGGCAGTTAGATATCTTGGACCTGTGGCATGAGAAGCTCTGAAAACCAAGACGAG
Source organism: Pleurodeles waltl (assembly GCF_031143425.1). Taxonomy (NCBI): domain Eukaryota; kingdom Metazoa; phylum Chordata; class Amphibia; order Caudata; family Salamandridae; genus Pleurodeles; species Pleurodeles waltl. The sequence continues at coordinate 498,434,416 of NC_090445.1, forward strand.
AATCTTGAATAGGACCGTCTTATGAATCGGTAGCCAATCCAACTCAATGAGTGCTTTAGACATGGAGCTGTATTTGGGGAGTTTAAGCAGCAGTCTAGCAGCTGAATGTTGAACCATCTGGAGTTTATGAAACAGTTGCTTTGAGCTCCCGGTATAAAGGCCATTATAATAGGAGATTAGGATGAGAAAACGTGTGAAATGCTACAGATGGATCCAATGGGATAAAAACTGCATTAATACCAGTGCCAGGCATCATCTTAATGGTCTCTGAAGCTACTAGCAGGACAAGCTCTGTAGCATGCCTAGGTCTGAAGCCGGATTGACAGGAATGTAATGCTTTGGAAATTCCAAATAGGTGGCCAGTTAAGAATTCACTGTCTTTTCTAAGATTTTATCTAGTACCGGAAGTAATGAAGTAGGCCTAAAATTGGCCAAAATCGAGGAGTCTGCTAAAGATGTTTTTAAAAGCGATTTGACCACTTACACTTTCCAAGGCTCTTGGACTTCCATCAAAGAAAGGGAAGCATTTAGCATCTGATTTATAACAGGATTCACAGTATCAATGGCCTTGTGTAGAATAACTACCTGGCATGGATCTTGAGGAGAGCTAGCTTACACAAGAGGATTGCCATGATTGTTGTTAGATCACGTTTCCTCTGACCTTTTGCTTTGTGGCCTCCTATTTTGACTGTGTGCTGAATTTCGTCTTTGTTGGCCTTATGACTGCACACTTTACCATTGCTATCCAGTGCTACAGTGCATGTGCTCTTTGTCTAAATCATGGTAACCTTGGCTTATCAATGATTGGCTTATTTGATTTACAAGTAGGTCCCTTATAAAGTGCACAGGGACTGTATGTCACATGCTACTAGTGGGCCTGCAGCACTGATTGTGCCAGCCACTACTGTAGCCTTTCAAACATGTCTCAGACCTGCCACTGCAGAGCCTGTGTGCGCAGTGTAAACTACCATTTCGACCTGGCAAGTATACCCACATGCCAGGCCCAAAGCCTTCTTTTTTATTACATGTAAGACACTCTTAGGGTAGGTCAGGCTAGTCCCAAGGGCATGGTGCAGTGTACTTAAAAAAGTTGGACATGTACCTTTAAGTTTAACTTGTCCAGGTAGTAAAAAACTCCGAATTTTGTTTTGTACTATTGGAAGGACTGTCTCTCCCATTGACTTGCATGGGGTTGCCTTAAAACATCTTTTTAAGTGTAATTTGCAATTGGGAAAAGATAGAGAAATTGAGTTTAGTGTCTCTGACCCACTATTTAAAAACACTTATTTTTCTAAAGGTGGTTTTTAAATTGCTGGTCTAAAAATTCCACTTTTAGAAAGTTGGCATTTTTGTACTTTAATCATTCTGTGCCTCAGCCTGCCTCCAATCCATGTCTGGTCTTTGTGGGTTTAGGTGACAGCTACATCTGTGCATTCCATCCAGACAGCCATAAAACACAGGACACTACACTGCCCCCTGCATTCCATCTGCATACCGGTCTATCTTCCTGGGCAGGAAGGGTGGAGGGTCTCTCAAACTTCCAAGGATAGTGATTTGACCCCACAAATAGAACTGATGACCCCCCACAGATGTCCTGGCAGACAAAAAGTGGGCTGAACGGAAATTGGACACTTCAAAACCACTCTTCAAAGTCTCCTCAACTTCAACACTTCAAAGGCACATTTGGGTATATGTACTGCACCTCTGACACCATATACTAGGAACACTTATGGACTGAGGACATTCTATCGGGAAGAAGGATTGCAAAAGCAAGGTTGTCAAGAGAAACTACCACTTTACTGTTTATTCTGCTGTGTTGGTCTGCTTCCTGCTACTTTTTGCCTGTGAGTGAGAGGACTGGACCTAACGCTCTACACCCTGCAATCTAAAGTTTCTCCAAGGGCCTGACTGAGCTTGCCTCCTTTTTCTAAAGTCTCAGACTCTGTTGAGAGTCCTGCTCTGCCAAGTGGTGCCAAATCCAGTCCTGGACCCTTGGAGGTAACTGTGGTGCTGAAACATAATAACTGATGCAACAACACCAACGCGTCTCTTGGACCTGACACATTCCGCTGCAGAAACGCCACTTTTGTTGCTGCGTGCACCAAAGCTAGTCTGTAAGAGTGATGCATACCCCCTTGGAACAATACATCATCACCCAGTCCCGTTGCAACCAATGTACTGTCATCGGGTCTGAGTGACTCCAGTACCCGGCCCGCTCCATTGTGGTTGGACCGGACTTTTTGATATATCCTGGTCCAGTGCAACCAAATAGCCCTGGCTGGAAGCTATTGTCTTCTAAACACTGCGATTTGATTTAATCTTTCAAAATTCATAACCTGGCTTGTGTATGTTGGATGTTTGTTCTTGTTTGACTCAGAAAAATATTGGCTATTCATCTGAGTGGAGCCCTTTTGTGGTGTTTACACAGTGTTATTGTGTGTGTGCACACATACTTTACACATTGCCTCTTTAATTTAGCCTGACTGCTCTTTGCCAAGCTACCAGAAGTTGAGCACAGGTATACTTTTAGAGTATTTTACTTGTCTTGAATGGGATTATGGTCCCTACTTGGACAGAGTGCAAATCTGTGCCAATTAGAGACCCAATTTCCAACAATTGTGATAAAGAAATCAACTGAAAGGTGGATAGGGTAATTAAAGGGATTAAATAGATAATCATTAATTAATACTAAGGGATTAAAAAAAGAATAATTAATTATCACTAGTCACTGTTAATGGAAAATGTGTGAAAGAAATGTCAGTGTGATGTTGTAAACAATGTCCAAAATAAGAAAATTATTGGAAATGAGCACAAATAGTTTAAAACTAATGTAAAGTTAAATTCTAATTAGTGAGCCAATCCATGCTTCCTCACACCCTGAAGGAGGACTTACATCATGTTGAGCTTACCCAAAAGATTAGAGAAATGGGATGTTGAGCTAGAGTACCGGCTTGAATAACATACATGGCCAACTTAAACTGGTTTCAACCGTGATAAACTTCATTCAAGGCACTGTTGAATGAATTGTGAACTCCAGAGGGGCTACTAGTTGAAGCAAGATCAAACCCAAGTGGTTTAACATTTTGGGCTCCAAACAGTGCTGTGCAGAGGTTATTCATCTAGAATATTAAAGTACTTTACCTTTGTCTCCCTGAGTACTTTGTTACTCAAAATGCGATAGCCCGCCTGCTAACACATGTAAAAAGAACTGACAAGATCAATATTCCATGCCACTGGCTCTGTGTGTACCAAGAAGACTGACTATGCGACTATACCCATAGCTGATATAGTGATATGCCATCAGGGATCCCCACCTGCAACACCAAGAAAATCATCACTGATTGGTAGGAGGCAATGTGAAACCACACCAGGTTTATAGAAATAAATTGTATGGAGCATTACCAAACAATGACACCCACAGGCTCCGATGTACAGAATGTTAACCATTCCATGATCTAGAATTGTGGCAGGTTTTTAGGTAGTTTTTTTTATTGCAGTTTTATATAACATGGATGTAACCCAAGGATATTGGAGCACCTTACATAACCCGTAGTTACATTACACAAGGTCACATTCCGGGAGATTAAGGGATATGCCCAGATTCACAGGATATTGAGCCAGTGCTGAGACTTGATCCTAGTTCTCCACATCCAAAGTGACCAGGTCTGGCCAAATGCTACACCCTCTCCTTAATTTGTGCTTAATTTATGAAACAAGTTTGAGGACCCTTCTCAGGAGGCCACTGCAGCTTTCACCACCTACTGCCCCTGCCAGCACTGCCAATGACAATACCAACACAACTACTAACCATCTCACTCCTACATGTGTGTCAATTCAGGCGACTCCAAGCCACTCAAAGCTATATGAATGGCATGGGCAGCAGGTATTATTAATTTTTAGTACTGACTAAAATATTAATACTGGTTTTCATCTCAAACTTCTACATTCGACATTTGAAGATTACTTGCACATCCTCTTCCAGCTGCCTTTTAACAAAACGTTCACAAATAACTCGGGATCTCCAGTAGATGGTTATTCTCAATACTGTGAATACCCGAATGAATTTGAAAGTACACTCCCAAAAATCTGGCATATCGATGTGGGATTCTTAGAAGGCACTACATGATGCACATTTTACTCTAGCATTCAGAACAAAGAAGATATAGTTTAAATTGTTTTTTAGAACTAACTTGAAGAGACTCAAGAGGCATGCTTGATAAGGGTACATATTTCACAGCGAATGCTGCTAGAAATAGCTACTCTAGCATTTGCTGCAAAAGAGAAAGATATCACCTAATAAAGAGGACTGTTAGCGAGATGTCGCCTATCCCTGCTCTGACTTAGCAGCCCATAATTACTTTCCGACCCTCAATTGTGCTTTGAAATGCTACATGCTGTCCCCTTAACAGTTTAACAAACTGCGGTTAGCTGTTCAACTCTGAAAGGCATCAGCACCAGAGGCTGTTTTGCCACTGAGAAGTCTATTTCTGAGCATGTGGCACAAACAACATATTTTTAAATTTTAAAGTGGTTATAACTTGTGAGTGTATGTATGTATATATATATATATATATATATATATATACATATATATTTATATATATATACATATATATATTTATATATCATTATAAACACCTATACACACACACACACATGTCTCTCTCTCTCTCTCTCTCTCTCTCTCTATATATATATATATATATATATATATATATATATATATATATATATATATATCCACTCCAAAAATATTATATATATAAATCAAAGTCTGGCACTCCTTACAAAAATATAATGGCCTTCATTTATTCCAAAATTCCATAAAGCAGAAACATAGGGCAACGCGTTTCAACCTTCACGGTCTTCTTCCTTGGCCCTTCTTACAATACATATCTAACAAAAGGAAATTCCTTTGTAAGGAGTGCCAGACTTTGATTTATATATATAATATTTTTGGAGTGGATTAGAAAATGGGTCCTGTGCCCATTAACTGAGCCCCAACCTCGACAGGCAAGCGCTGGAAGGAACACAGGATTACCTTTGGCTGATATATATATATATATATATATATATATATATATATATATATATACACGTTATAGTTAGGCTCACATTTTAAACGTAAACCATAGAAAGTCACCTGTTATAGTTATCTCAAGTAACTATAACTCATGCCCTAAGATAACTATAACTCCCACCCCCATCCAACATTACAATTTGCCCTGGGGAGATGGTGGTCCCCAGGGCTGGGGTCTGCAACTGAGCCCCCCTCTTAGTTAACTGTTAACCAGTCCCAGGGCCTGTGCTCTGTATAAAATAAGTGTGAAAATTAGGCTAATTATAATTGGCATCGTCAACCTATCTATTAGTCCTTAGTATATGGTAGGGCATGTAGGTTCAGGGACCAGAGTATAGATAGTGCACCCCTAGGTGCACTGCTGAGGTGCCCGGGGTCATTTTAAAGGCAGACCTGCCTTGCTGGCTGCTTTTAAATTAAAGTTACATGCAAATTCGACTTTGGAATTAAAAGTACTTCCAAAGTCTTAAACTACCTTATTTTTACATATAAGTCACCCCTAAGGTGTGCCCTATGTTCCCCTGGAGCTGAGTGCCACGTAACTATAAGCAGGGACCTTATAAAAATAGTTTTATAAGCCCTGCTGAGGTAAAACAGCCAAATTCGTTTTAACCTCATTGTAGTGAATGGCCTCCATAGGCTAGAATGGGGAGACTTTATTTTAATTTATAAAGTGTCAGATACCTCAAGTTTGGTATCACATAAATTGCTATATTAAATCCCACAACTTACAATTGTTGGATTTAATATAACCCGTTCAGGTAAAGACTTTAAACTCTACCTAAAAAGTTGCCAACTTCAGCTCTGTAGTGCTCTACTCTGATTGGTGAGTCTCTGGCAGCCCGGCCAGGCTGCCTTGATGAGGTGTGAAGTGGCCTGGGCTGAACACAAAGGAATGTGCCTGGGGAAGTAGATCTTCCCTCAGCAGAAGGGGAAGCATGAAGTGGGGGCTGCCAAACTGGTCTTCATAGTCAGGGAAAGACATTGGGAGCAACTGAGATCCTGAAAACCCAGACAATTAGGTGCCCCCCGGATTAGATTAGAAGAGGACAGGAGAGGGGTGTGTTTAGGATTTTTAGCCACACAAGTGGGTGGGCTCAACCACATGTAACCTCCAAAAATCAGTTTCAGCCATGATGGATTTTTAAGGAATGTTGCTCCTTGGGATTGATTTTTGCCACACTTCCCAGGAAGAGGTCATCACAGGGGGAAAGACCCTGCACCTGATTGGAGAACCAGGACTCCCCTATTTTTCACCAAGGAGTAAGGATAAAGATGGCAGAGCTGCACCCCAATCTCAGATCCCTACTAGATCCCTACAAGGAAGAACATCAGAAGAAGAAGGACTGCCCTGACCTGCACCTGGACACTGCACTCTGAAGGACTGCACCAGCTGCACCCCTGGGCTTCACCACAAGAAGGATTTTGCCTGGCTTCAACTGGTTCAAGGAGGGAATCCCTGTTTGCTACAGGTACAAATGAGCTTCACAGAGTCCCCTGCATCAAGTCCTGCAAGCAGTGCCCACCTGACCAGCGTCCAGTGGCCATTTGAGGTTTCTGACCAGGTGCATTCTGGGAATTGTAGTCCCAACTCCACAGGAACAAATCAGAGCTTCTGGAACCTTGGATCAAGTTATGGACACTTCAAGGACAGAAAAAGGACTGCTGGAAGAAGATCCAGATGTTTGCAGATGTTTGGAGCAACTCCATAAGTGGAAGAGGTGCATTGTGGGAGTTGTAGTCCCAGACCCCAAGAGGCAAACCAGAGACTCTGAACCCTTGGCTGGTGCTGTGGACACCTTTCCTTAATCAAGAAACACTTCTGAAAGTAAGTGTGACAGTGTTACCTCCTGGGTGGCCTGAACAATGGACTTTGTCCCTTGAAGTGTGACCTTTTTTAACCCTTTGAGCGATAGTTGCTTCTATGTTCTAGAAAACATTATTTGTTTTAAAATTCACATCTCCTGTTCTCCTTATCCGATTTTAGTCATGTTGGTGTCATTATAAAGAAAATAATATAATCTATTTTTATAAATTGATCTTGCATTTTTATTGTGTTTTGTGTTTTACTTATTTACGGTTTTGTGATTTTTAAATGCTTTACACATTTGCCTTGTCGCTTGTTGCCAAGCCACCAAGCCACCAAGGGTTGAGCTGGGTTTAATTTATTGAGACCTAATTGGACCTAAGTGGAGGTTAGTGGCCTATTGCTAAGTGTAGGTACTTATCTGCCCTTACCAATAATCAATTTTCCAACATATACAATCATACACACACACACACAAATATATATATATATATATATATATATATATATATATATATATATATACACACACACATATTTGTTTTCCTCCATTCTTTCACTTACTCTCCTCGCATAACATTGTGAGTGAACTCAAATGAAACTGCAGATTGATATTTGTTGGCAAATGGTTCAAAACAGCCAGTGGGAAATGAGCACGCTACGGAAGATGGGCAGAACCCAGATGTTGTATGAGGTGCTTTTCTCTTATTTTACCTTGACTTTCTCTCATGTTCCCCATACAGGTTCTGACATTCCACTATAACACACACATTGGACCTGGTCATTTTTGCTGGGTCATCCCCAAACATTTTGCATTCTTCTTCTCATTTTTGCTGAATTCATTTTTCTTGGCTTTAGGATTCTGGGCATTTTACTACTGCTGACAGTGCTAAAGTGCATGTGCTCTTTCCCTAAAACATGGTAACAATTACCTATCCACAACTGGTATATTTAATTTACTTATCCGTCCCTAGTAAAGTGCATTATATTTGCCCCAGGCCTGTACATTAAATGCTACCAGTGGGCATGCAGCACTGATTGTGTCACCCACGTAAGTAGCCCTTTAAACATGGCTCGGGCCTGACATTTGAGAGCCTGTGGGGGCAGTTTCAAACTGCCATGTCGACATGGCAAGTTAACCCTCTTGCCAGGCCCAAACCTTCCATTTTTAATACTGTTAGAAATGGGGTCTCTAGTTGTCAGTCAGTTTACACCCTGTCCAAGTAGGGACCCTCAGTCTAGTCAGGGTAAGGGAGATACACAGCTCACATAACCCCTGCTCACCTCCTTGGTAGCTTGGCACAAGCAGTCAGGCTTATCTCAGAGGCACTCTGTAAAGTATTAGTACACACACACACACACACAGTAACACAGTGAAAACACTGCAACAGTACTGAACATCAGTTTAGAGAATTAGTCAATATTTATTTGAGTAAACCAAGATCAAAACAACAAAAATCCAACATACACAAATAAAGTTATCACTTCTTATAGGGTTGAATGAGTCATAATCCTGAAAAATCAGTGGTTGTATCCTTATAACACACAGTACCTTGAATGCTTCAAAAGCAAAGATGATGCGGGCCGCAAAAGAGGTGATGCATCGGAGAAGCAAGCAATTCATCGATTATTTTCCAGCTGGACAATCGATGCATGGATTCTTTTCCCACCGGGTTTGTGATGCATTGATCCTTTTTCGCTGGGCTTGTGATTCATTTGATTAATTGATTCCTTACTGTAGTGAAGAAGAAAATGATGCCCAGGGAAGATGCATGGAAAATCCAGATGCACAGCAACTATGAATCTGCTCTAAAGCAGGTGATGCGTCAATTTTGCTGTTGCGAGACAGGCGCTGTTTTGATTTTTCAGCTGTGGTGCAGGGTCCGCATCGCTTTTTCTGCTGCAATGGCCTTGGTGCGTGGATTTTACTTCAGGTCCCAGCTTTCACTGCCAAGGGCCCAGGGACTGGATTTGGCACCACGTGCAAAGTCAGGACCCCCAGCAGAAGAGACCAGGCACTGGCAGATAAATTTGTTGATGTCCCTGAGACTTAACAGCAGGAGGCAAGCTTAGTTTAAGGCCTTGGAGAAAGCAGGATGTTAGACCTGACAGATTGAGGGTGGTCACCCCTAACTTTTTGCCTGCCTCCCTCCAATTTTGAGATACTGTTTTTGCTGGTTTTTAGACTCTGTGCGCTAAACAACTGCTAACCAGTGCTAAAGTGCATATGCTCTCTCCCTTTAAACATGGTAACATTGGATCACACCCAATTGGGCTATTTAATTTACTTAGAAGTCCCTAGTAGAGTGCACTATATGTGCCCAGGGCTGTAGATTAAAAGCTACTAGTGGGCCTGCAACACTGATTTTGCCACCCACTTAAGTAGCCCCTTAACCCTGTCTCAGGCGTGCCATTGCAAGGCCTGTGTCTGCAGTTTCACTGCCAATTAGACTTGGCATTTAAAAGTACTTGCCAAGCCTAAAAATCTCCTTTTTCTACATATAAGTCACCCCTAAGTCCTGGTAGTGTAATACTACTAAATTCGTTTTTACACTGCTGGGAGGCCTGATCCCTTCATAGGCTAATAATGGGGCTGCCCTCATACATTGTTTAAGTGGTAGCTGATGATCTGAAAGGAGTAGGAATGTCATATTTAGTATGGCCAGAATGGTAATAAAAAATCCAGCTGACTGGTGAAGTTGGATTTAATATTACTATTTTAGAAATGCCACTTTTAGAAAGTGAGCATTTCTCTGCACTTAAATCTTTCTGTGCCTTACAATCCATGTCTGGCTGGGTTTAGTTGACAGCTCCTTCTGCATTCACTCAGACACACCCCAAACACAGGATACTGAGCCTCACTTGCATACATCTGCATTTTGAATGGGTCTTCCTGGGCTGGGAGGGTGGAGGGCCTGCTCTCACACAAAGGACTGCCACACCCCCTACTGGGACCCTGGCAGACAGGATTGAACTGAAAGGGGACCTGGTGCACTTCTAAGCCATTCTTTGAAGTCTTCCCCACTTCAAAGGCACATTTGGGTATAAAAATAGGGCCTCTGCCATACCACCTCAGACACTTCCTGGAGGAGATACCTGAACCAGAACCTGCACCATGACAAGAAGAACTGCCTGGCGGCCCAAAGGACTCTCCTGACTGCTTTCTGAAGAGGACTGCTGCCTTGCTGTTTCCCTGCTGTCTCGCTGCTCTCTTGCTGTGCTTCAAAAGTGTTCTCCAATGGCTTGGATAGAGCTTACCTCCTGTTCCCTGAAGTCTCAGGACCAAAAAGACTTCTCTCCTAGAGCTGAAATCCCCGTGCGGTCAAAAGTCGACACACCGCCTGCCAAGAACGACACACAGCCTGCTTGCGGTGAAAAATTCACTGCACGCCCAGACCGGAACGACGCAACCCCAACTTCGCAACAGAAGATTGATGCAGCGCCAGCGACGTGACTGGAACTTTGACGCATGGCCCTACTGGATCGACGCAAGCCGACTCAGAACGATGCCGCCCAACTTCCTGAGAGGAATCGATGAAGCGCCTGCCGTGCGGAAGAAAATTCCAGGTACTGTTTACCGGAATCGACGCAGCCCCTGTGACTTCGCTCCGCAAGACCAGGATTCCACGCATCGTCCCGGGATGTTTAAAAACCCCGCAACCCGAAGAAGATCCAAGTCCTCACGCCGGAAATAGATGCAACATCTTCCCCGCATGGAAAATAACGATGCAAGTCCGTGTGTGAAGGGGCGAAACTGATGCACACTAACTGTTTTCCATGCACCTCCTCCTCTGCGGTCCCTTGCGAGGATTTTTCAATGCAAACCAAGTACTTTGCCCTGCAAGAGACACTTGTTTTTTCTAGGAGAACTTAAGAGACTTTTTATTGCTTTTACAGTAATATTTCAATTCTAAGACACTTTATATCACTTTCAGTGATATCCCTACATTTGCTTATTTCATCTTTAATCGTTTTGACCTGCATTATCCAGATAAATATTATATATTTTTCTAAACACTGCGTGGTGTATTTTTGTGGTGCTATATTGTGGTATTGTATGATTTATTGCACAAATACTTTACACATTGCCTTCTAAGTTAAGCCTGACTGCTCAGTGCCAAGCTACCAGAGGGTGGGCACAGGATAATTTGGATTGTGTGTGACTTACCCTGACTAGAGTGAGGGTCCTTGCTTGGACTGGGGGTAACCTGACTGCCAACCAAAGACCCCATTTCTAAAACCAGTCCTTTCACTGCCAGGACTGAAGCAGCAAACAGCATGCAAGCACAGCAAAGCAACAGGCAGAGTGCCAGTTCCTCCTACAGCATCCAGCTCTTCTTCCTGGCAGAGTGTCCTCAGTTCAGAAGTGTTCTGAAGTACTTATACTCATCTCTGCCTTTGAAGTAGGCAAACTTAAAAGGCAAGTCTTTGTAGTGCACAAGACCCTGCCTCTCCCTGTCCAGGCTCCAGACACACTCTTGGGAGTTGGAGACTGCCTTGTGTCAGGGCAGGCACAGCCCTATTAAGGTGAAAGTGTCAGCTCCTCCCTCCACTCTAGCCAAGGAAGACTTAACAGGATATGCAGGACACACCTCAGCGCCCTTCCTGTGATTGTCTGGAGTGAATTCACAAAGAGCCCAACTGTCAGTCTGACCCAGAAGTGTATTCAGCAGCCAGGCAGAGACACAGAATGGTTAAGCAAGAAAATGCCCACTTTCTAAAAGTACAATTTTCAAACTTACAATCTAAAAACCAACTTTGCCAAAATATGTATTTTTAAATTGTGAGTTCAGAGACCCCAAACTCCACATCTCAATGTGCTCCCCATGGGAAACTACATTCAAATGATGTTTCAAAACAGTGCCCATGTTAACCTGTGGGATAGATAGACCTTCCAATAGTGAAAACTGAATTTAGCAGTATTTCACTATTTGGACATGTAAAACCTGGCAGTACATGTACATGTCCTATCTTTGACATCCAGTGCACCCTGCCCATGGGGCTGCCTTGGGCCTACCTTAGGGATGGGTTACATGTAGAAAAAGGGAAGGTTTGGGCCTGTCAAGTGGATACACTTGCCAGGTCGAATTGGCAGTTCAAAACTGCACACACAGACACAGCATTGGCAGGTCTGAGACATGTTTCTTAGGCTACTCATGGGGGTGGCACAATGAGTGTTGCGGGCCTCTAGTAGCATTTGATTTACAGGCCCTGAACACACACAGTGCACTTTATTATGGGCTTACTAGTAAATCAAATACACCCATCATGGAAAAAAACAATCACCAATCTAAGTTAGACAGAGAGCACTTGCACTCTAGCACTGGTCAGCAGTGGTAAAGTGCCCAGAGTCCTAAAGCTAGCAAAAATTAAATTCAGCACAAAATCAAACAAATACTTATATGCCACCTCTAAGGCAGGTCTTGAACAGCCCCCAGGGCAGGGTACATAATATTTAAAAAGTTTGGCATGTACATTTAAGTTTTACATGACCAAAGTGGTGCCAATCCAGTCCTGGGAAGTGGGTTCTGCAGCTGTGTTCTGAGAAAATCCATGCATTGCTTTCACTGAGCCGATTGGAACCACTGCATCTTTCCTCAATGCCAACACATCACTGCCACCGCTGAGGATGAGGGCTTTGCATCGCCGATTGCGAGGCTCAGGCTTAATGCATCACCATCAGCCTCGGCACATCACCTACACATATGTGGTTCGACGACAACACATCAGCTTTATGGCAAGGGGTTCAACACCACATCCCTGCTCAGACGTTGACGACTGCCTGGCTTGACAACAATGCATTCTCTGACTGTGCGGATTGTAAATGTTGAATCACCGTTGCATCGTCTCCTCTGCTCCTTGCATCGGATCATTGACAGTGACGCAGTCCTCCACACAAGGTACTGTTTCAATGGAATGAAGTTGGTGTCTGTAGCTGATCCCAGCTCCATCACCATCAGAATTTTGGATTTTCCCTAGTCTAGCATGACCAGGGAGGCCTGGTTGGCACTTAAAGCTTTTAAGCACTACACTTGCAGATTTTGTGTGACAATTGATATCTCGACTTCTTCTGGTTTTGATCCTTAAATCGAGATCTAGTTTTTCTAACTTGGTGCGGATTATTTTTGTGTGGTGTTTGCACGGTTTCAAATGTTGCACAAATCATTTACACATTGCCTCCTAAGTTAAGCCTGCCTCCTCTGTGCCCAGCTACCAAAGAGTGAGCACATTTTAATTTACGGTGTGAATCTGACTTACCTTGACTAGGATTGTGGTTCCTGCTTGGACAGGGTGCATACCTCTGCCAACAAGAAACCCAATATCTATCAAAACATAATATCTGCTCAATTGCACAATTGAAAGGGAGCGGGTATGTTTCCAGATAGCAGCATAATTTCTCAGAAAGTCTCCAAACGTACCTAGAGTAACTCTTATTAGCTACTTACAGTCAGTAGTCTCCCTTATCACAGCAGAAGGAATGGGGAGGGTTGAGGACTAAAGTGTACATCAACTTTGCGGCTCAGCAAACATTTCTGGGTTCAGATTCTCCTTTGTCATAGTAGATTGTATCACAGAAACTTTCAAACCTTGTTGACACGTGTCACTAAGTTTTTGTCACAAGGGGCGTCGGACTGGCCTATGGAGAAATCAGACAAGGATCATAGGCTGGTCTAACAGATCAGTATGTGTGCTGTTTATAGGTTAATTGTGGTCCTTTTTGATAGTCTGCTTGGCCGGTTTTAGTGTTGTTTTCCCTGATATTAAAACAAATATTGCCAGCAGCTAGCACAAATAGTGTTCGATAGCTTGCAAAATAGCGTCCGATACCTTGCAAAACACGATGTCTTAAAAGGTCATAAAAGTCCTACTTTTAACCGTGACATTCTTTTTTAGCTATGAAATTCACTAATTTGGGGACACTTTTATTTCGGTGCGGGCCTATTTTCTGTCCCTGCCAGACCCTGATCACAATGCAATTTTGAAATAGAAGGACTACGGTTGCTACAAAGCAATCCGAAGAGATATTGGCATTGTTCAATAAACATGCAGGTAAAATGCCAACATGTATAAAAATAAAAGGTGAAATATTGGCATAGCCTTCGTTTTAACCAATTTGCAGTTTTCAATAGGATCTCTTTTGGTCTGGTTTTCTTTTCGCTATCATGCAGATAATTTGAATTCAAGGTGGAGATCACTTTAAAAAGCTGTAAGATGTTGTCTTGAAAGCACATAGTTATTAGGATATAACCCTTCATTGTCAAATCCAATCCCATGCAGCACGTTCTTGACCCAGCGAACTTTGCAAAAGCAAGCAATTAAGGCGTGCACTTTCTCAAAAGATGGCAATCATCTTTCGATGCAAATATTACCATAAGCCATCTACATGCTCTACTGAAGACTGCTTTGTTTGGAAACAAAGATCTCTGGTCTATACTGTTTTTTTATTACTTTTTTCCTGCAATTAAACTGTTAGCAATTGATTTGCTTTCCAGAAGCAGTTTAATTCCAGTCGAATCGTGTACTATTGTAGATTTTTTAAGGCTTAGACATCATTAACTAAATATATGCATAATACGATAATACGATACATAAGGAATTATGTATAGAATAGTGACATAATTACCTTTAATGCACCAGAAAATGGGCATGCTACAATTTGCTTTCTAGTAGCAACTGATCACCTCCACTGCCACGTGGTGCCAATCCAGTCCTGGGGTCCAGTCTACCTCAAATGCCAAATTGCAAACATTTTATGAAAAATGAATCTCTTAACATGGAACATTTGTTTAAACCATTTCGGCATGGTCTGTGTAAGGATGCCATCTAGCTTACACAACCCCTCAACATTTGGGTTTCCAGTAGCCTTTGTTCAATGTAAACTGAGGATTGAAGCTTGTATTTTATGTCTCGATCTTTATATGAATGTGATAAAACTTATAAAAACAAGTAAAACCATACCGTGAGCAATACCCAATAGTAGTGATTCATGCGAGTCTCTACACGTGGATAGTAGCAGTCTTTTCTGTTTTTAAGAAGAAGGTTAATTTCTCCCTGTTATACCATTTGTTAAATCCTACTAGAATGAGTACTGAGAAATACCTTCAGGATAAACTGTCTTACGACCTCTAAAATGGAAGAAAAATCTGGGATTTACAGAAATGTATAGTGAACTAAATAAAGCGTTCGATACATTATAGCACTGTACGAGGGGACTTTTGGGTGCTGATCTTATTTTAGCATTGGCTATATTTCTTGATTTGTTGGCATGCAAGGATATTTATTTAAAAATGTCTGAGGCAGCTTTGCTTCAATATTCAGTTCTTGAACTAGGGAAAAAAAAGGGGGAAATATTCCAGAAACACCTTTGAAAGAAACACTTGCCATGTTGCATGCAAATCATTTGTTAGTTCAACTGCTTGAATTTTCTTGCTGGAAAGAATGTTGGTAAAGGCTGTTTCCAAATTTAGGATCAGTGCTTATAAATGGTTATTGAAACAGAGTTTTTCTTTAGAAAGTTTGCTTTGTTTCTACGTGACTCTTTTCTGCTTCTGGAAGCTCTAGTTTGGAGACAGAAAATTGTTTCCAGAGGAGGCTGCTGACCTGTGCTGGATGTACACTTAACTTTTTTATCCTGGAAAAATAAAGCATATTTTCTGTTGTTGTGAATGGCCTGCATCAGCTTGTTTTCTGTTGTGTGACACCCCTTCAGCCTTTTCCATAGGTGAAGAGTGTCACTGGTAAAGAACGAGACCATGTGATTCCTTTTAAAATATGAAGTTAATTTTAAATTTCCGTATCCAGTGTAATACAAATGTCAAGCTGATCCATCTTACTGCATTACATTTGACTTGGATCCACCTAGAACTTATTAAACCACTAGCCTTGGCTGATCTGTTTCTTCTGCTTATATTAGAGCTTTGTGAGCCCAAACCTGGCCATGCCTTCCAAGTTTGGCTAAGTCATAACTGTTTCATTTAGTGTTTTTCAACTGACTAAGAGCGTGCACTAGAGATAGTCAACCTTGTTTAGCTCAAATTTAACACATTTCCAAGTTGGTCAAAAACAGCAATTTGTAATTCATTACTTGTTTCTAAATTTAAAGGACAACCTCTTCAGTTGAAAAATTCCCAAACGTGTATCTATGCTAGTGCTTGACTGTTGGTCACAATGTGTACTTAAGTCTTGGCCAACTTTATGGAAGTCCTTACATAAAGTTTATAGTTGTTAGACCTAGAAGCCTTAGGTTGGTCTTCCCAAAACCTTTTGCTTGCTTGCCTTCACCTTGTCTGGATTTGTGCAATTGCTAAAATGCATGCGCTCTCTCTCTAAAAACATGGTTTGATTGGCATATACCAGATTGGCATATTTAATTTACATGCAAGTCCCTTGTAAGGTGGTATACGATATACTCAGGGCCTGTAAATAAAATGCTACCAGTGGGCCTGCAGCACTTACTGTGCACCTAAGTAGCACCTTAAAATGTATCCAAGGCCTGCCATTACAGCCTGAAGGCAGTGTCCCACTGCCATGTCGAGTTGGCATTTAAAACTCCTTGCCAAGCCTTAAACACTCCTTTTATTACACATAGGTCACCCCTAGGGTAAGCCCTAGGTAGCCGATAGAGCAGGATGCTGTGTAATTAAAAGGTTGGACACGTACCTTTTAGTTATATATGTCTTAGAAGTGAAACCTTTCACATTTAGTTTTTTCACTTCTGTGAGGTCTATCTCTCTCCCTCCTATAGTATAGCTTTGGGGATTCCTTATTACACTTAATAAGCTGTAATTCCTAAACCAGAAGTGGTAGATATATTGTGTTTGCTATCTATGAACTTGCGATGATAAATCCTTTTTAATAGTAAAATCAGATGTATTATTACAAGTTTGAAAATGTCACTTTTAGAAAGTTGGCATTTTCCTGCCCTCCGTCTTCTGTACTTGCAGCCTGCCTTAGGTCACATGACTGGGTGTAACTACAGTTGAGACTTTGTGAATTCACCCCAGACAGTCACACAATCGTGGGATTAGCAGAGCCTAAATGGGCCACTAACTGAGTTGATGGGGGCGGAGCTAAGCACAGCCTCACTTGCAGCTGACCAGGCTGGGCTCTTGTACCACACAATAGGCATAACAGCCCTATATTATCAGTGCAGCCAGCTAGGAGCCAAGGGAGGCAGGACATTTCTGGAACTTCAGAGAACCCTTCTAGAAACGTCATCCAAATTGCAGGAGCAGAGCACCAGGGTTTAAAAATAGGGCTCTCGGTCCTGCTCCTCAGTTCACTACTGGACCTGTGAAAGGACTCTCAAAGGAATGCCTGCTACTGTGATCTGCTGTGCATTCCACCAGACTGCTGCTGTACCTGGGAAGAATGCTTAGCTGCCTGGAGCCTGCCTTGAACCTTTGGAGGCCAGCCCTGTTGTGGTGCCCTGCATTTTCACCTGCACCTAGGACTTTAGAAGTGACTCCAAGGGCTAGTTTAGCTGGTCTCCTGTTCAGAGCTACAGGGACATAACAGGCTCCCATCATCTTGAAACCGCATGTGGACCCAGCCGGAGTGAGCTTTGAACCCCCAAGAGGTCTCCATCCACTCCTGGACCATTGGCTGTGGTGTTAAAGGTGACCATGTGGCCATTTTCTAGAAGTGAGGACTTGCTATTTTGAACCTTAAACTTTAAAAATTCATAACTCAGTTTCTACTAATTGGATTCTGATGGTTTTGGTGTCAAATAATTTATTTCTCTAGTTTTTTTAATTGGTTTGGTATTTTTGTTGTGTTGTGTTTCCACTGTTTTGTTGTTTCTGAACTGCATAAATACTTAACACATTGCCTCTAAGTCTAGCCTGACTGCTTTTTCTTCATGTAGTGTGCATAGGATTTACCTCTCTAGTTTGTTTGAGTTCCTGCAAGGGTGTGATAGAAGGTGCGGACATGCACCAATGGCATAGAAGTGAATGTCATATGTGGGTCGCAGTGTGCATTAATGGCACACAGATATACTCGAAAACTATATAGCTGTCAGGAACACCATATGTGCTCTGGATAGACACTGTAGTGTCAAATAAAAAAAATGCCTTAGACAAGTAGAAAACCCTAGTTTTCAATATTTTTAAATACCCCTTAAAGGTGCCTTTTAAGTCTAATGGCCTCCGTTTTTAGTATTTGAAAAATGAAATATTGCATATTTGCAAAATGTGTGCTCCCTAGGGACTAAATGTTAAAAAGTTGTTCTCACTTTGTAGATTCATCTACATTATCAATGAAAGGGTCTAGAAACAATTAAAATCCATAAAAGTGATTTAAAGCTATTTTCTATTTAGCATTGTAACCTCATGGTCAAATCATGATTGTAGTG
Source organism: Pleurodeles waltl (assembly GCF_031143425.1). NCBI lineage: Eukaryota > Metazoa > Chordata > Amphibia > Caudata > Salamandridae > Pleurodeles > Pleurodeles waltl. Next base: position 498,452,659 of record NC_090445.1, read on the forward strand.
GGAAAATTGTACTCTGTGAAGTAGAGTCAAAAAGGGCTTAAAGCCACTTTTGCCACTCATATGTTTTCCAGAGGTTCAATGCATGTTCCCACCTGAAGTTAATGATCTTGTTCTTCTGGAAACAATAGCCTGGGCTCAGTAAGACAGGGATATTATCAACAACAAGCCACATAACAGGTATTAGCCATCTGAAACAGCACCAGAAAAGTTAGGAAAACAAAGGAGAGCCTTTACACACCTCTTCTGACAAGGAAATTCCAAATTGGTCTCACAGGATCTGCTCCCATTCATTCCCATGGCCCTTCTATACATTCTGGCTCTAGTTGAAGCTAGTAGAACAATTTTGGCAGTGAAAGAAGAAGTGGATTCAGTCTAATTAGAGGAGTGGTTTAGTGAGTGTAAGAGCTCAGTCTAATAAAAGAAGGATTTAGCCATTTTGGATGTATGCTCTCTTGAAATTTGTACAGTAAAGTGAATAAGAGTTTCTACAAAAAGAGGTGAGCATCGGGTAAAAATCATGGGGTTTATTTTTCGATGGATAAGATATCTGCCACCTTTGTGATGGAGTAACCCTTCCATTGAAATCTAAATCAGGCCCTAAATCAGAAGATAAAAACTTTTAACTGGATGATCCAGTTTGTGTATCCGACCTCTGCTCTATCGCAGTCAACCTGAAATCATGTCTGTGCTCTAGTCAACCGCAAACTGCTATATTTTAATCGTGCTTTACTTTTTCTAGTCATGTTTTGCATTAAAACCATAACAATTTGTATCTTTCGTTCCGCTTAGCTGTTTTTTAAGTTATTTTGGTGTATTTTTTCTCTATAAATGTTTCTCTAATTTTCTAACTTGTATTGCGAATTTTATTGTGCTGTTTTTTACTTTCAAACTGTTGGTACTGCTTGAACTTAATGCTCATTAATTTGGAAAATTTTCTTGTACTTGTCGCAGAGCTACCAAGTGTTGAACAGAGTTACACTCTGGCTTGTGCTAAACTTAAGCTGATAAGGATCCCTTCTTCTCAAATTCATAGCAAATTATCCATTCGTTTTTCATTGTTACACATAGGAATGAATTTGGTATGATCAACCCATCCTTTTTCCACCTGGCTTTGCAGTTCTTTTTGATTCTCAGCATGATTGAATGCTAAATACTGCAGAATACGTGTGTTCCATCCGTTAAACATGCTAGCACTGATAAATGCAGTACTAATTACCATATTATACTCTTTATTAACAACTCTGTAATACAGTGCAAAAGAACCAGTGTGAAAAGAATAGATTTCAATTGTGTGATGCAGTGTGCCCTTACCACTAATATGTGTATAATAACGAGGCTTCAAGACAACTATTTCAGGCCTCAACTATTTTAGCCCCAAAAGCTGCAGCCAGCACTTTTCATTTTTCAATGTAAACTACGTTTGGCATGTTGGCAAGCATATGTTTGACATTTAACTTAGTTCCTGCAAGTGGTGCCTTTGTGTCCACAATGCCAGGGTGTGTAATTTGTAAATATGAGACACAGTAAATATGGAATGAATATGCTTTCAAAGTGACAATATTTAAATTATTATCTCACTGTCGGCTCTCCAGTAGCATTTTCCAATTGTAAACTCCAACCTAGGAATAAAAGACAGGATGCAGATAGCTTGCTTCCAGAATTCAGGTTACTATTCCTGAGCGTGGGGATGAAAGTAATCGGCCTTCAGGTTAGAGAATACATGGCTAGTTGGATGGCAGACAGACCGGTATATTAATGAATGTATGTGTGGGGTAGGTGTATGAAAGGATAGGTGCATGACCAAATGAATGCAAGATAGGTGGATAGACAAAGAGACTGATGGATCGATATAAGCATGTTAGATGGATGTCAATTTAAATAGGCAGCAGAATAGATGAATGGTTTGATATACAGGCTTGTGGGTAAATGGACCACCTACCCATCCATTCTTTTCCCCACCTACACATACATTAATACATCTGTCTGTCTTCAATCCAACCATTAGTGCCTCCTCTAATTTGTAGGGCATTTACTTTCATCCTAGAGACCTACTATATCCTCTACCAAATTTTCAGGAAAATTAGCCTGAATTCTGGGAGCCAGTCCCTTGCATCCTGAGGTCCATTTCCCTGTATTCTGAGAGACAGTTATCTGCATATTGAGAATCAGTAATCTGTATCCCGAAGAGAAGAGAAGAAAAGACACATAAATAGCATTGTAGCAACTCCATATCTGCGTCTTGAGTATTACTTACCTGCATTCTTCGGTTGTAGAACCAGCATCCCAATAAACAGTTTACTAAATCTTGAGTCCATGTTAACTCCATTCTAAGAGAGATTGGTGGTCATTCTGACCCTGGCGGTCTTTGACCGCCAGGGCGGAGGACCGCGGGAGCACCGCCGACAGGCCGGCGGTGCTCCAATGGGGATTCCGACCACGGCGGTAAAGCCGCGGTCGGACCGGCACCACTGGCGGGGTCCCGCCAGTGTACCGCCGCCCCATTGAATCCTCCGCGGCGGCGCAGCTTGCTGCACCGCCGCGGGGATTCCGACCCCCCCTACCGCCATCCAGATCCCGGCGGTCGGACCGCCGAGATCCGGATGGCGGTAGGGGGGGTCGCGGGGCCCCTGGGGGCCCCTGCAGTGCCCATGCCACTGGCATGGGCATTGCAGGGGCCCCCATAAGAGGGCCCCTACATGTATTTCACTGTCTGCTGCGCAGACAGTGAAATACGCGACGGGTGCGACTGCACCCGTCGCACAGCTTCCACTCCGCCGGCTCGATTCCGAGCCGGCTTCATCGTGGAAGCCTCTTTCCCGCTGGGCTGGCTGGCGGTCTGAAGGCGACCGCCCGCCAGCCCAGCGGGAAAGTCAGAATTACCGCCGCGGTCTTTCGACCGCGGAACGGTAACCTGACGGCGGGACTTTGGCGGGCGGCCTCCGCCGCCCGCCAAGGTCAGAATGAGGGCCATTATGTCCATTCTGAGGATTCACTAATTGCATCCAAAAGAGCAGTTTGGTGATTGCATTAGGAGGTACAGTTAACTATTACCTGCTTCCCAGAGAAGCAGGCACGGGCATCACGAGGTCGAGTAACACCCATCGTGAGGACTATATACCTGCATTGTAAGGTTCAGTTTTATGCAACCTGCGATCTAACTCTCTGATCCTAAAGAACAATGCTCGCATTCCAGTGAGCAGTTACCTGCATCCTAGTTACCAGCTGCTTGCATCTTGGCATTACTGAAATACATGCAGGAGGCCAGATCTACCAGCTATTTTATAATCGAGCATGTACAATTTAATTACACATCTACTGCGTTTCTAAATCTTTATCGTTTATCAGCTGGAGTTATTTGAACTGAGCTGTCAGCTGGAACCAAGCGTTTTTTTTGCTTGGCTCTGCCTGAATTTTAAAAAATGCTCATGTTTGATCGATGTTGTTGTGAAAGTAACACACCAGAGTACCTAGCCAGCTGGCATCCTCCTGCTTTGCAGAATGTGTGGCCTAAGATGGTGGGCCTCATTATGACTTTGGCGTCCTTTCACAGGACTGCTGAAGCTGCTGCAGGCAAAAGACCGCCAGTAATGGAGGTCTTTTGCCTGCCATATTAGGAGTGTTCTGCTGGCTGCGCGGAACACTCACCACAACATTGTTGTTGGCTCGTAATTGAGCCAGTGGCAATGTTGTGGTGCGTCAGGTACAGCAGCCCCTGTTGCGCATTTCACTGCCCGTAATTCGGACAGTGAAATGCGTGATGGGGCTGTGCATGTGGGCCCGACACCCCCATTCCACCAGCCTTTCCATGGCGATGTTTACTGCCATGGAAAGGCTGACGGATCGGGACTCATAATCCCCAGGGCAGCGCTTCTTGCATCTCTGCCCTGATGGATTACAACCGCTGGGACCACCAGGTGGCGGTTTGACTGTGGTGGCTTTGTCACGGTCATAATGGGGCAGTCGGACTGCCCTGTTGGCGGCTGTCTGACCGCTTTCGCAAGGCTGGCGGTCGTGATGAGGCACTGTGTCATCACAACTCTTTCTGAATAGGAAATAGGAAAAACACTGCAAAATGACAATAGCCACAAAATATGGGCCTGAAGATGCCAGGAGATCCACACGTGCATTTGTGGACTGTCAAAACATAGTGTTACTTGAAGTGTGTGAGATGCTTTGAAGCATAAAGGAGACAAAACGGATCCACAAGGAATCCCATAACTGGCAATGACATAGTGTGCTGCTCAGTAATCAGCAGCCCCCACTGCACACTGTGTGCAAGCTAGAGCTGGGCAGAACTCGCAGTCTCAATCCAAGAAATTTCCTGGAGTTACACAAAAACCACGTGAGATTCCACAGAATTCGGCAAATGAGTGTAAATTATTTATGTTGCGCTGCTCAGGCTACAATTTAGTGTCAGTATTGTGAATAGCGCTGATAATGAAATGGCCCCACACCTTTATACTTTATTGAAAAAATGAGCGTGGTGCTTAAATGAGGCCTCACAGCAGCTTATGTCCACAGAAGTAAATCATACTCACAACTGCCTTCAACCGCACCCTCGTCCTGGTCAAGTCATCTCTCAGGCTGCAGCAAGAACAACTGTTTCAAGTAGCAGCATGTTCCTCTTAAAACAGACCCACGAGAATTGTGTTGGCACCAGGCCCTGTGCAGGGGTGTGGTTTGGTAGACTGGGGGTTTTGAGCTTCAGATTTTCCAACAATCACAATGTCCTATAATGTTAAAATGTATCATAGGGCAAGCAGGGCACATGGGTGTGGATAAAGGGGCAGTAAAAAGGGAGATTAATGCGGATTCAAAGGATACTAAGTGAGAGAAGATAACATTTTGTAAAATAATCAATAGTTTAAGAGTTTCAAAGCAGAGATAGAGAGTGTGTGTCTGTGCACATATTTGTCATTTTATGTGAAAACTCTTAGTGAAATCCGACAGACACCCCACCAAATCTAACTGGAAGCACCCCATCTCAACTTTTTACCAGAAAATTAATTTATTGGGGGGATGTAACACCCTAAACAGCCCCCTGTAGCTACGTGCCTGATCCTGTGCAATGGGCATAATACTCTGCTTTGTGTTAAGGGAGTGAATGCTTAGCTCATACAGTTATCAAAGCCCTGTCTTCTGAGTACCTCCCGTGTTTGCTGTACTCCATCTTTTTCAGCCCTGAAGTACCAGAATGCTGGTGGTGTACTCACGGATTCTTAAAGCCAGGTGATAATCTTGTCAAACACAAGCATGCTCATTTACTTTATCTTGGTTTCTGATTTACGGTCACGACTTCGAGCATAGATTTTTGCCTCGAGTTCATAAGCCCACTAAAATACCTAACAAAAACGAGTGGTAAAATACACACAGGGTACTTGAGGAAAAAACATGTTAGAATTTTGTTCGAGTGGTAAAAATAAGAGTGGAACACCTTGAATTTTGATAGAGATGTATTCCTTCATATAGAAGATAGAGCAAGTCTACAGGCTAGTGCCAAGAGAAACAATAACTTCACCCAAAGGAAGTACGATTCTAAAGAACATACAGTGAAAGTACTGTAAAATTTCCTATAGACAAAATGGCTGCTTTAACATTTTTGCTACCGTCACAAAAACAATATATCCCAGCAAACTCTCGGGGCTCCAATTATTGTAGATTTTTGTACCTGTTCCCAGAGAGCTTTTTCACCGCAAATAATTGGCCATTGCATGTGTTACGGCACCAGAAGCGCTACATGCTGAAGTGCCTAAGCAGTGCAAGGCAGGCCTTCAGCGGGGCTAATGATGAGATAGCTTCACGCGTGAGCCATTATCACAACCTCACAGCAGCTTAGGACGCCACTGGAGCTCCATTTAATAATGCAAGCCCTCTAATCTCCGCTCTGCTGCAAACAAAGCCTCTAGGAGAAAAAAGAGTCTTTCAGAATATAAAGTCAGGACGCAAGAGAGCAGAAGCAGTATGTAAAAGGCATCTTTGGTGCCTTGAGATTCATTACAATAGAATTTCTATCTATTGTCATAGTTTAGTAAGCTGTTCAAATAGTGTCAGGGACCAGGGCACAGTTCGTCCATATTACTTCCACTGCTGTACATGCCAAGATTAGAGACGTTTGTTTCCAGTGAGCCACACATTTGAGTTTTTCTGCAGCTGACTGCAGAATGCCCAGGTCCTATTTCTCAAGTTCTCCATGACTTCAAACATGAATACATGAACTGCTCTCTACGTGTAACTTGCTACCATACTAATGCCTACCTCACTGGTGGAATGTGAGTTTCAAGGAAGTGTTGCTGAGTCTTCAGATCAGCCTGCAGCACAGGAACCTCTACCTTAGACATAGAAAAATCCCTCTTGACCACTGATGAAGATGACTCCTGTGTCCTGATATTGTTTCCTTCAACACAGTCACCCATCCCACCCTCATACACACCCTTGAATCTCAAATGGAATTCACTGACATTGTCCTTTACTGGTTCTCCTCCTACTTTTCCAAATGAAACCAGTTTGTTCAGGTGGGCACCTTGACGTCACATAAAAATCCCTATCATGCATGGAGTACATCAGGGTCCCATACTGTCTATTGTCATTGTCAGCCTTTATGTGGAGCTGCTTGGTGCTCTATACACCAATATGCCTAAAATACAGAACTCTACTTGAAAGTCTCCTCTGCTTTAGACATCTAACGCCTCAAACACTGCTTGCACATCACCAAGGCCTGGATGTTCAGTGCCTACCTGAAGCTCAGCTCAACTAAGACAGGATTCCATTTGCCAAGAACAACAAACAAGATACAAAACCGTGCCCAAAGACATGACCCTTAATGGCTTTGAACTCTAGTTCTTACCGAATAACTATCATAACTATCATAGCTATCATAACTATGTTGATTTCAATTTTTCAAGAATTAAATGACACATTTTACATCTTTTAAGAAATACGTTAATTTCCATTTTAGGACATAAATCCATCCAAATAACAGTTGATTAACAGAGATGCTGTCAAAAGATGCTTTTGCGCAAGGTGTAGACTTGTGAATTGTGTTAGAAATTGGGTTACTGGTTCACTATGGTGTGAGTCCTGGTCAAGCAGCAACAATAATCCTGGCTCCCTCTCCAGGCTAGAAAAATAAGAGCTTAGTTTAATAAATAAACCAAACCAAAATGACAAACATTCAGTCAGTAGAACCGGAGTTATGAATTTTTAATGCATAAACTGCCATATAGCACATAAAAACATAAAACACCAACTGAGGCTATCTGGTTGCTCTGGACTAGTGCAAAGCCAAAAGTTCAAGCCAACTGCGATGGAGCACCAGTCAGTTATACTCCCAAATTAGTCCCCAGAAGGTTTATCTTCATAAGGTTTGTGCCAAGAGTCCCGTTCATGTAGAAGAAAGTCACTTAGAACAAGGAGAGCACTGCTGGCAGTGGTTGGTGGGGTGTGAAGAGCTGGCTGGGTATTATGGACAGGCAGGCTGGAGCTTGAGTTCCCGATCCATTTGGGTGAAACATGCTGTGAAGAGACAGACTTGCAGCGGCTTGCGCTGATTGAAAACGGGCCATTTGTGATCACTAAGAGCCCAAAATCTTGCATTTACGAGCTCCAGAGCCACACCAACGGTCCAGGATCTGAGAGGCCCCTCTTGGGGGTCCAGAACTCATTGAAGACGGGTCCAGGAGGTTTTGGGGAGCCTATTATGTCCCTAACGCCCAGATGAGGAGGCAGCAGTCTTCAATGAGTTCTGAACCCCCAAGAGGGGCCTCCCAGCCCCTGGACCATTGGTGTGGCTCTGGAGCTCGTAAATGCAAGATTTTGGGCTCTTTGTGATCACAAAAGGGCCCGTTCTCAATCAGTGCAAGCCGCCTTTTTAAGTCACTCTGGGGTCCTGGGTTCACCATGCATTCCAGGTCCAATACTTCCTTACCAAGCAAGAGGGCAGCAAGTCAGCACAGCAAGGCAGCAGACCCTTCAGAGTAGCAGTCCAGCAGAGTGGCAGCCCTTTCAGTAGCACAGCAGTCCTTTTTCCTGGCAGAGTATCCACAGGTCCAGAAGTGTACTGAAGTGATGGTGTCTGAGTTCCTTCTTGTATAAACTGATGTCCTGGTTCTGGAAGGTGGGAGAAGCTTCTAGGCAGTGTCTTTGAAGTGCATGGAATTCCGTACCTCCCCTGTCTCCACTTCAAGCTGGCAGAAGTAAGAATGCATGGTTGTTAAGCCCTTTGAGTGGAGATAGGACACATCTGTAAGTGAGGCTAGGCCCAGTTCCTCCATCCCATTCTGCCACTGATGGCCCATCCAGTCACACTTGAGCTCCCATTGTGTGTGGCTGTCTAGAAAGAGTACACAAAGCCCAACTGCCAACTACACCCAGTCATGTGAACAGAGACAGGCTGCATGCACCAAATAGCTAAGGCAAGAAAATGCCAACCTTCTAAAAGTGGCAATTTCAGAACTGTAATTTAAAATCTGACTCACTGTGTTAGGATTTTAAGTTAGGATTCCACAGACACCAAATATGAAACAGTGAGCTCTACTCGTTTAGAAATTACAAATATAAAATGCAATTAGTCAACTCCAATGTTATCTAATGGGAGAGACAGTCCTTGCAGGAGTGAAAAATGAATTTAAGAGTTTTCACCACCAGGACATGTGAAACTTAAATGTACATGTTCTATGTTGTAACTATACTACGTGATATCGTCTGGGCTGTCCTGGGCCTACCCTAGGGGTGATTTATATATATATATATAAAAAGGGACGGTTTGGGCCTGGCAAAAGATTTGTTTTGCCAGTTCAAAATAGCAGTTTAAAACTACACACACAGGCTTTGCAATTGCAGGTCTTAGACATGTTTCAATGGCTACTTAAGTGGGTGGCACAGTCAGTGCTGCAGGGCCACTAGTAGCATTTAATTTAACAGGCCCTGGGCAATTACAGTGCACTTTACCAGTAATTTATAAGTAAATAAATTAAATATGCCAATTGAGTATAAGCCAATTTTATCATTTTTTGAGCAGAAAGCACAAGCACTATAACACTGGTTAGCAGCGGTAAAGTGCACGGAGTACTAAGGCCAACAAAAACATATTCAGTCAAACTAGGAGGAGAAAGACAAAATGTTTGGGACGACCCTGCAGAAAGTTCAATGTCCAACAAATTGAAATTTAGAATTTTAATCAGATACCCTTGTTTCCATTTGGCCACAGCTTCTGTCATTACATTATTTCCACTGATTCAGACCTTCTTCCATAAAACCCCTTGTGTATGACTCATTCAGAGCCATTGCCTTGTACACTGGTTTCAGAATCCAGTTATTCAATACACTGATGTTAAAGCAGCGAGAAAATAAGTGTTGTTTTTTACTGCTGTGACATCAGACCAGTGTAACACAGCGCTCCAATTTGGTGCACTGATAAACAGTTATTTGCCTCCTCCCATGGGTCTCCCCTGACCCAAAGGAGGCTGGGGCTAGAAGGTGGTGCTATTGTGTCACCAACAACTAGCTGGGGGTAGCAAAGAGACAGTACTTCTTACAGCTCTTCAGCTCTTCTACTTGGCATTCTCCTCTTGATCTAGAAGTGTTCTAAAAGTCTGGGGTTTGGGTCCAATACTTATACTAATTTCTGACTTTAAAGTAGGCACATTGCAAAGAAAAGTCTTTATAGTGCACATGACCCTGCCTTTCCTGCCTTGATCCCAGATACACTCTAGGGGGTTGGAGATTGCATTGTGTAAGGACAGGCATAGCCCTATTCAGGTGCAAGTGTCAGCTCCTCCCACCACTCTAGCCCAGGACGACCCATCAGGATAAGCAGGGCAGACCTCTGCTCCCTTTGTCTGACTGTCTATAGTGAATTCACAACCAGTTCAACTGTGATCCTGACCCAGACATGTATTCCACATCAAGGCAGAGATACAGAATAGATAAGCAAGAAAATACTCACATTCTAAAAGTGACATTTTCAAGCATGCAATGTAATAATCACCTTCACTAAAAGATGAATTGTTAAATTGTGAGTTCAGAGACCCCAAACCCCACATCTCTATCTGCTCCCAATTGGAAATTACACTTAAGAGATACTTCAAGGCAATCCCCACGTTAGTTATGGGAGAGACTGGCCTTGCAATAGTGAAAACATAATTTGGCAGTATTTCACTGTCAGGACATGTAAAACACACCAGTACATGTCTTAACTTTTAACTACACTACACTCTGCCCATGGGGCAACCTTCGGTCTACCTTAGGGGTGCTTTACATGTACTAAAAGGGAAGTCTTGGGCCTTCAAAGTGGGTGCACTTGCCAGGTGGACATGGTAGTTTAAAAGTGCATGCACAGACAATGCAATGGCAGGTCTGAGACATGTTTACAGGGCTACTCCTGCGGGTGGCACAATCAGTGCTACAGGCCCACTAGAAGCATTGGATGTACAGGCCCTGGTCACTTTAGCACTGATCAGCAGTAGTAAAATGCCTAGTGTACAAAAACCTACAAAAACAAAATCCAGCACACAGACAAAAACTACAGGAGGCAGAGGCAAAAAAGACAGGGGAGAACCACGCCAAGGATACCAGGTTAAACATCCTTACAGCAGTGTAATTTGTGCAACTTCACATTACACTAACTACTAAAAATCTACTTTTTCACACTTTTTTCTCTAGGGACTTGTTTCAGTAGAAAATTCTCTCAGAGGACTCATTCGAGAAGAAAATGTGTTGCACAAGACATTTTCTCCTCAAAACTGTCTGTCTCTTTACCCATGTCTCGAGTGACTTTCGAGTCTGAGGTGCTTTCAATTTTCGCTCAAAATACTTTGAAGTCCATTTTGCATAATTTACTTGTCGTTTTTTCGCAGTTTTCCCCAAATATTATTTTTGGGGAAAAACAATATTATCCAATTTTGCACACCTCCAGTGACAACACATGGTGCACTTTTAAAAGGGGAAGGCGCTAAGGAGATTGGTCAGATTCATGTCCTTCAGAAGGCACAGAATGCAGGTGTTTATCTTGTTTTGTAGTTGAGGGGAAAAGACCACATCAGCGAAGCAAGACGAGATAAGATATACTGCTTGGTTTTTAAATGCCTCCATGGTTTATCTCTTGCACTGTGTCTAGGATCCTGCGTCTAAAGCAAATCCAAGATAAGAAGTATAGGTGTTGTTTTCTTTTAAAGAATGGATTTTAGGAATGTTAGTGTAAGAACCTGGGGTGAGGTTCTACGTGGAAGTTCCACACCTAGTTAGTTGAAATGGCTGGCTGGTGAGGGAGGACTGCGTGGAGCCCCCTCATTACCAATAAACTCTTCTGCCACTGAATGAGGAGTTTTGGAATTTGTGATACGCTACAACACGTTACCTGCACCAAGAGACCAACAGTTAATGTGCACGTCAGATATACTCTGAGTGTTGCAGTATCAGTACAAACCTTGTGTAATCCTAAAACCCCTCCTCCAATAAGGCTACAATTCTTTCTATTGACCACACTCCTTCCAGTGAGACGTCACACCCATCTCCTAGAGCGTGTGCCTGCCATATGAACCCTCCATCTCTTGACTCGTGCATGCTGAGCTCTGAAAAGAGGTATGCATTTGCAAATGGAAACTTATTTTTAAGTATCACTTTTAGAATAAAAAAAAACATTAAATTAAATTTCGGTAAATGTATACTTACACTGATGAGATTTGTCTGTTCTAACAAGTTCCTTTATTCATGAAAAGTTAAAGAAAAGAGGTTTATGTAACACTACGGGGAAAACATGTCCCTGTCATAGCGTATTCCCTGGAGAATGAAACAATTTCTCCCACAGAGACTCTCGATGTGCTGTGTAAGGATTCAACTTGACATTGAAGAATCTCTCCTTCCAATGCGGCAAAAGGGAGTCTGATCATCAGACTTGCAGCACTGCATGGACATTGAGAACAAGACACACATACCACTGCAGGGCGGTAAGAACGCGGGCTTACTTCACCAGAAGAGAAGCAGCCATTTCTGACCGTGGCGTAGATGATGTGTTTAGCACATTAACACGAGTGAGACAGGTGTACGTCTGCATTGCAAGGTTAACAGATGTAATGGTACTCGAGCCTGAAAACGTGACAGCTTCGATTAAACAAACGGTGACATGAAAAACGTAAGCAGTATAGCACTCTAAATTTAAATTTAGTAGCATGTATCTTTACACTTCAACATTTCAATGTACTTAAAGCATATAAATATACACATAAATAATGTAACTAAATTAAAAAAAATTAGCACTCAACTTTAAATTTTGTGAAATTTCCATGCATTTAAAATACCTGTATGGATTCATAACAATGATGTTAAAACGGAAACCTGTAATGCAGGGGTCTCATGAGACCGAATGAACATAGCTTAGTGGATGAAAAGTCTAAGCAAAGCCCTTCAAGAAAAAATGCTTTTATTTATAGGTAGTCCAATCAGTCCGTCATCCTTCTAAGGCCGGTAAAAACTAAAAGCTAAGCAGTATTGCTATTTATCAGACAACTGCATATCTGAGGGCATCTGTATAGCGTGCCATTTATAAAGGTGTAATTCTATAATTTATGTGTAGATTGGGAGTCCGAGTCAAAATATGAAAATGCCACTGATTCTGAAGAATTAATAGACTTTTGCAAATGAATATACAAAGGATTAGCCCCCTGAATGCCCAGGCAGGTGAAATCTAACTTTCTAAAAGTTTTTTCACTTGAATAATTATTACAAATTGGACTTTTGAATTTGCTTTTAAAAACATATCAAATAGCGGTTTCATTATTTTTGTAGCTGGCCCCATTTTGGAGAAATTGCATTTTATTTAATCTATCTGATTTTCGACATAGGACAGGTAGGCCTTCCACAGTGAAAATAGCATTTAGGGCCTCATCACTGTAGGGACATAGTAACATTAATTTTCTGCATGTCACATGTTTAAATAGCATGCCACCCAATGTGTTGGCTAGGAACCCTGCAAAGAGATGTCTTAGTAACATTTAAAAGGGAGGGTTTTTACCTGTCAAAAAAACATGGATGTATTTTAGGTTTCACACTGCAGCAGTCAGGCTGCAATGGTAGGCCTGAAGTCATGTTTCGTTTGTCACACTAGTGGATGGAACTAGAAGTGCTGCACTCCCCAGGTTACACTTTACCTTTCAAGCAAAAGTTAAACACGCCAATTAAGATTTATTCTAATTTTTCAGGTTTTAATGTTCAGAGCACCTACACGAGGGCCTTATTATCAATGTTCCAAAGTAAAAAGAACATCAGCCTCAGACTAGAAAAGAATTGGGGTAATCACACCAAAAATGGCATCTGCCTACAGCTACACTTTTCTGGGGACACATGCACACATCCATTTTAAATACTAAAGCTGGAACCTGGTAATGCCAATCACCAGTTGATTGAGGTTGACTGAGCGCGTGTGCTTGTTTCTATCAACTAATATACATTTTAAATTTTTTGTTGATTCTCATTGGACTCTTGTTAAAGCAAGATTCCAATTTAAGCAGATAAATAGGCTGTTCGCTAGCTCAAAATAAGAGCTAGAATTAGAAAGTGTGAAGCTGCTTATATTGATTTTAGGTCTCTACAAACAAACCTTGCTTAATATATTCTGTGACATTTAACTAAACCGATGAATGTACTGCTGTGCTCTACTACCAGGATTGCATGTTACCTACTACATTCTCTCAAGATGAGAATATTTAATGTTGATGTCATCTCTGAGCTACACTACTCTCCCGCTTGTTCTCAGAAGGGGTGTGAGGATTTGGGTGCACTATATGATATGGCTGTGAGGCCCTATCACACAGTACTCTCTCAACTACCAACTGGGGTCCAGTCAGGCTTGCTTACTTAACCTCAAGCACAGCCGTGGGTAGGTTTGATTGTGAGCAGTAGGGCTTAGCAAAGGAACTATGTGAAAAAAATGTAAGAGTACCAAACAAGGGAATAAGAAAGTCGCACAAGAAAGAAACACACCAATTTATAAAAATAGAGCATATTTTCATGACTGTTTAGAGATCTTGATCATCAAAATCAATCCGAGGGCGCAAGAGATATGAATTTTTAAAGAATTAAATAGTTTTCATATCAATCACAAACAATCATTGGCCCAAAAAAGTTTTGCAAACTTTTGAAAAAGTTTGTTCAGCAACTCTGATCTAAGTTGTCAACCAGTTCCAGCGGGGCAGAGGTCTAGGAGGCCAGTAAGGATACTTTAGACAGTTATCTGCCCACCAGAGTCTTTTCTAGTCTAGTTCCATCCCTTGGGAGATGACCGCCATAGATGACAATGAAGTGGTCCTGTTGCTAGAGATGCAGGAGGAAAAGATGCTGAAAGATACTTAAAGGTGCTCCTGATGCTGTGTGGTCGATGGAGGTAAGTTCTGGGTGACCCTTTGGTCCATGGGTGAGGTTAGGCAACTTTGGCCACTGAGCCTGGGGTCCAAAACATTACTCTTTATGGCGATACAATTGGAGCTGCGGCATACCTTCTCTTGACACAGAGGTCAAGTTCCTCTTGTGTGACGAATCCAAGAACAGACGACACCCACAGATCCAGCAGACACAGGTGTAACTTTTGGCTATCTTGAATACGTCTCATGAAGTGCCTGGCAGCAGGGAGCAGCAAAACATCTGCAGTGACTACCAACTTTGTGATTTGGACTTGTCCTGGTTTAATGCCTCTGGTGTTTTTCCAAGGAGCCAGCCAACTGACCCTTGGAGTCATTTCTCTGATCTGGGGCTGAGGATCAACTTTTCCCAAGTCAACAACTCCAGACAGGGTCCAGACTCTACTAGCCCAAAGTGCAGCTGGCACAGTCATGACAACGTTGCAGCCTCTCTTTATGAGTTTACAGTGGTTGTAAGATGCTCATCTTTTTGTCCTATCCCCAGATCCATAGTCCACTGAAGTCTAGGGTGTCAGGGCTGCCATATTTATCCCAGGAAAGAGTCCTAAGGGAACAACATGATCACTAGTCAGTTGGCTAGTAAGTCTCATCCTCTTGGGTGACGAAGATCCTGTCTGATGTATCATCTGGCTTTCACAAAGTGAAACATTCTTGCTCCTTCCAAGATGGCACATCACTTCCTTGGTCATCAGGAGCATAGTAGCCCACCTGAGAGGTGTAGCTACATAAGGAGTACACACCCAAGGGAAAACCAGTTCTGGCACTGGTTTTCACTCTCTGTCTCCAACCTGTCAACAGGAACAAAAGGCAGACTGCTCTGGAGTTTTATCACCATTTGCCCTTCAAAGGTGGCTTCCTCTTTGAAGCTCACCTTTTGGGGTAAAGCCATGAGTGGCCATCCTGGGGGAGGAGGTCACACCTCACTCTATGGTAATTGCCTTTGTCCCTGAGCCTGGGAGTTGTTCAAATGTCTCCTCAGGTGGTCAGAAAGCTGTCTGTCTGCCAGGGCCTTTGTGACACCACTGGAAGAGCTGGGGCTCAGGGTGGCACCTTTCTAAAAGTTGCTTAACTTAAATGTGACAGAAATATTGATGTGACCATCAAGTCATATTTAATGCCATGATTCATTTGATACCTTACAGTACCCTGTTAGGTTGTCCCATTCAGAAGTTAGCCAGGCTTGGATGCCAGCCGGTAACTCTATGTTAGCCAATGGTGCTAATAATTGTCCTCATTAAGATGACAACTTTTAGGGTTTCGCTGCTGAGAACTATATGAAACTATATTTCTTGCTTAATAATATACAGCTCTTTGCTATAGGACTCTATAGGCCTGCCTTAGAGGAGACTTATACATATCATTAAGGGACTACTGGACATTGTCATTAATGGTAATGGCAAGGTTGATCTGGCTGTGTGACACTGCCTTTCCGAAGCCATGTTGTCACTTTGTCATACACAGGGTGGCACAACCACTGCTGCTGCCTTGTGTGGACACTCTGCCTTACATGCCTTGGGTACCATATATTAGGGACTTATAAGTAAGTAGAGTGTCATAGAGTGGTACAGAATGTAGTAGAGCGAAGTTCCATGCAGGAGTATAGTACAGTGACGTAGAGTGGGATCAAGTGTAGTAGACTGCACTGGAGTAGGGTAACGTAGAGTAGAGAAAGCATCATAGAGTGGAGTGGCATAGCATGCAGATGAGTAAAGTGTCATGAATTGGTGTACAGTGTAGTACAGTAGACTGTAGTGGGGTGTGCTACAGAGTTGGAAAGTGATGTAGACTACAGTAGACTAGAGAGGCATACAGTTGAACTGATTTCTGCAGAGTGAAGCAGTGTACAGTACAGCACAATGATGCATAGATTGGAATACAATGTTATAGAATACAATGGGATTAAGTGGCATAGAATGGAATGGCGTACAGAGGAGTAGTGGAGTAGAGTGGAGTACTATGTCAGAGTAGTAAAGTGGGATGCAGTTGCATACAAAGAGTTGCATACAGTGTTGTGTAGCAGACTAGAGTATCGTAAAGTGGAGTAGTGTGTTGTACAGTGGCATAGAGTATAGTACAGTGTTGTACAGTGGAGTGAAGGGGTATAGATATGAGTAAAGTGTCAGAAAGGTGCATAAAGTGCAGTAGAGTGTTGTGGAGCAGAGTTGCACGGAGTACAGTAGTGTGTGAAACAGCGGACCTGCGAAGAGTGGATTGGTGTATAGTATTGTAGAGTGAGGAAAAGTCTTATACAGTGGAGTAGAGTCAAGTGGATGATGAAACGTAATATAGAGTAAAGTACAACAGAGTGTATTGGTGTGTCATAGAGTAGAGTGGCATGGAATAGAGTGTACTGGTGTAGCGTAGGTTGTAAACTGTTAGAAAAGTGTTGCATTGTGGAATAGAGTGTTATACATTGGAGTATGTGGGCATTGATCGAGTATATAGTTGGACAGTGGGATAAAGTGGAGTGGAATGTCGTAGAGTGCCATGAAGTGTAGTATACTTTTATAAAGTGGAGTTATATAGAGTTGAGGAGAGGGTCATACAATGGAGCAGCGTAGAGTGGAGTGGCAAACACTGTAGGTGGCATAATGTGGATTGCTAAAACATGGAGTAGCGTACAGTGGAATACTGTACAGTGAAGTTTAGAAGAGTGGAAGGCTTAGAGTGGATTAGTGTAGAGTGGAATAGGGTACAGTGGAGTGGAATGGAGTAGGGTGCAGTGGATTTTTCAAATAGTGGAGTGGCATACATTGAAGTGGCACAGTGTAGAATCGAAGAAACTATTATTAATTAGAGTGGTGTCTCATACAGTAGAGTGAAGTGCTGTGTCATGTGGTGTTCAAGCCTGTTGTAGAGTGGAGTAAAGTGTACAAGCATAGAGTTGTGTGGAAATTTAGTGTACTTGGACAGAGTGGAGTAAAGTCCAGTAGAGTGACACAGAGTGGAGTAGCGTTTCATAGTGCAAAGTTATATAGAGTGGACGAGAGTACACTGGAGTGGCATAAAGTGGAATAGCATACAGTGGAGTAGTGTAGACTGATATGGCATACAGTGGAGTACCATAGAGTGTAATAGCACATAGGTTAGTAGCGTACAGTGGAGTGGCGTAAAGTGTGATACTGCATAGTGCGGTAGCATACAGTGGAGTGGTGTACAGTGAAGTGGTTTCGACTGGAGTGGTGTATTGTGGGGGTATAGTGTAATCGCATATGGTGGAGTGGGGTACAGTGGAATTCCATACAATAAAGGGGCAAAGATGTAGCTGAGTACAGCGTACTAGCATAATAGCATAGAATGGAGTGGTGTACAATGGAGTACCATTGAGTGGAGTACAAAGAAGTGAAGTATAGTAGAATTGTGTAGAGTGGAATAGTGTAGAGTACAATAGCGCAGGGTGGAGTGGCATACACTGGAGTGGTGTGGACTGCAGTAGTGTACAGTGGAGCAGGTTAGAGTGAAGTAGCATATAGTAGAGTGCCATTGATAGAAGTGGTGTAGAGTAGAGTGGTGTCCAATGGACTAGCGAAGTGTAGAGCAGTGTATAGTGGAGCTGAATACAGTGGAATAGCATAGAGTGGAGAAGTGTACAAAAGAGTGGCATAGACTAGAATAGAGTATAGTGGAGTAGCATACAGTGCAATGGCATAAAGTGTAGTGATGTAGATTGGAGTGTTGTACACTGGAATGGGGTAGAGTGTAACAGCATACAGTGTAGTGGCGTACAGTGGAGTGGTGCACAATGGAATTGCGTAGAATGGAGTTGGGTACAGTGGTAAACATTGGAGTGGCATAGAGTGGAGTAGCATACAGTGGTGGGCATACAGTGAAATAGCCTGCAGTAGAGTAGCATACAGTGGAATAGGGTAGAGTGGAATAGCATATACTAGAGTAGTGTATAGAGAAGTGGCATACAGTGGAGTGGCATTCACTGAAGAGTGGAGTTGCATACAGTGTGCATACAGTGTAATAGCATAGAGTGGACTGGTGTGGAGGAAGTGGAGTTTTATACAGTGTAATAATGTAGAGTTAGAGTGGAGTAGACTGGAGTGTTGTACAGTGCAGTGACATAGAGTGTAATATTGTGTAATGAAGTAGCCTATAATGCAGTGGTCTAGACTGAAGTGCCATACAGTAGGGTAGAGCAGTGGTTCCCAACCTTTTTTACTTCTGTGGACCCCTACTTTATCATTACTGGAAACTGGGGACCCCCACTGAATCGCTACTGGAATCTGGGGTCCCCTCAATGTGCCATTATTGAAAGCTGGGGGCCAAATCTGTTAATATTATATACATTTTTAAGCAGTCGCGGACCCCCTGAGGAGGCTTTGCGGACCCCCAGGGGTTCCCGGACCACAGATTGGGAACCACTGTGGTAGAGTATATTAGCATTCAGTGGAGTGACATACATTGGACTAGGGTGCAATCAAATATAGAATGAAGTGGCATAGAGTGGAGTGCAGTGCACTGGAGTCAGGTAGAGTTGAGTAACGTACAGTGGAGAGGCATTCAGTTGGATAGCGTAGCGTGGAGTATTGTAGAATGGACTGACATACAGTGCAATAGAGTAAAGTGGAGTGGGAAACTGATGAATAGCATAGAATGGAATCCCGTATAGTGAAGTAGCGTACAGTAGATTGGTGATCAGTGGCGTTATGTAGAGTGGAGTGACATACAGTGGACTAGCATACAGTGTAATTGCATAGAATGGAATGGCTTTGAGTGGAGTCTTGTACAGTGGAGAGGTGTAGAGTGGAGTGGTTATACTGGGATGGCATACGGATGTATGTGAAATTTAGCAGCAATGCAGGTTAGGTTGTGCAGAGTAAAGCAAAACTGTGTTGCCTTGCATTTTCACAGATTTACCAATGAAAGCAGTGCCACTCATTACTCATGAGACACTATGAGTGACACAAGGGTATTGTAATCCAAAAATACACCTAGGCCTTAGTTATATTTTGAGCCATGGTATACTCTTATAATTTCGCAGCATACCATGGTCCATGGTGATAACAGGGCAGTATATAATTGGGTAATGGCTGTTTTAGAGAATGGAAAGACAGCCATATTGTTTTTAGTACACTTTGGTGTGTTCAGTGTTAGGGCCTTAGATGTAGGTAAGTAATAAGACCCTTCCTATTACCAGTTTATTTAAGTAGTACTAGGTAGGTAAATGTATTTATATATATTTTTAAATAGGTTTAGGGCCATGTACTACAGTAGTTTCAAAAACTTTTGTTAAATTCTGTGAAAATATTACAGTGGAAGATATCACTATGTTTAATTGCCTTGTAACTTAAAAAAAAATACTTAGCTACTTAACTGCAGTACCCAAAATGCATAATCTCTGCACCTAATTGTATACTCCTGCCAAATTTCATTAACATCCATTTAGCCATTTTCAATTTAAATATAATAGCCTATGGAAAATGCATTGGTGGAAACATTTATTTTGGGTCCCCTTTTATCTTTGCACTTTCCTAAGGATTCACCACAAAAATGTACATCTTTTCACAATATAGAAAATATATATATCACAATATAGTAAATGATATAAATACAGAAAGGTTTTGTGGTGATTCTTTAAATGGGTGGAAAGTTACTAGGTAGCTAATATCCAAGGAATTCCTATCTGTGGGAATACTAACTATAACTACTGGGTGGCAATCAGTTTTAATGTGTTTCCTTTCTTTTTATCTATTGTATTTGTTACATATTTGCTAGTTAGTTTACACAACCATGTAAGATACAGTATATAAATATAATATAATATAAACATAATAAATGTGTATTTCATTTGTTCATGTAGTAATTCTGAAACATACATATGTAGTCTAGTTTATTTTTTTAGCTTCCTTGCTACTTTTGGTAGGATTGTGCTACATATGAAGCCCAAAGTGAGTGAAAGCCAATCATTGTTGTTTTAAAAATTAAGATTAGTATTGTTTTCATGTGCTCCATATAGTAGTTTGTGTAGCTTACTCCTAGGTCACTTTTCCATTTTGGTGCTCAGGAGTACATAAGGAAGATGACTTTTTTGTTTGGCTTACTGGGCACAGTTTTATTTTGGGAGTCAGAGAGCATGCAAATAAAACTTATGTAGAGTAAGATGTATTCTATTTGTCATGTATTTGTTTATAGATTTCAGTTAGCATAAATGGGCCTTTTAGTTGTTCACATAGTAAATATACAACTTTACATATACAGTCTAGCTTATTCTTTGGGCTTCTGTGCTACTTTTAGTAGAATTGTGCTACACATGAAGACCAAAATCAATAAAAGACAATCATTGTTATTGTTATAAGATTTGAGAGTATTATTGTTTTCCTAGTGCTCAATTATCATGTCTTCCAAATAGTAGTTTATGTGGCTCACTGCTAAGACAATTTTTCATTTTGTTACAAAGATGTAGACACGAAAGACAACTTTTGTTTGGTTTGTTGGGCCACTTCTATTTTGTAAGCCAGAGTGCATGCTAAGAAAACCTATGTAGATCAAAATACATATTACTGTTAAGATATTTATTTAAAGGTTTCCTTAAGCATTGGACCAATAATGGGTCTTTCAGTTGTTCATGTAATAAATCTGAAACTTTACATATGCTGCATAGTTTATTTTTGGGGCTTTCTTGCTACTTTTAGAAGGATTGTGCTACACATGAGGGCCAAAGTGAATGAAAGTCAATCATTGTTATTGTTATGGAACTTGAGATTATTATTTGTGTGGCTCACTGCTAGGTCAATTTTTCATTTTATTGCATGGGGTGCATAAGAACAATGTTTTTTGTTTATCCTGTTGGGCCAGTTTTATTTTGTGAGCCAGAGGGTATGCAAAGAAAAATTATCTAGATTAAGATGTACGATGTAAGCTTAAATGGGTCTCTCAGTTGTTTATGTAGTAAATCTAAAACGTTACGTCTGCCACCTTGTTTTAACCTTTATGGGCTTTCATGCTACTTTTAGTAGGATTGTGCTACATATGAAGGCCAAAGTTAATGAAAGACAGACATTGTTGCTGTTATGAAAACTGAGATTATTATATTTTCCTAGTGGACAAATATTATGTCCTCCAAATAGCAGTTTGTGTAGTTCACTGCTAGGTCAATTCTTTTTTTGTTTCACGTGGGTGCATAAGAAAAAATTTTTTTTTAGCTTGTTGAGTCAGCTTTAGTTTGTTAGCCAGAGGGCATGCAAAGAAAAGTTATGTAGATTAAGATGTAAGACGTGATCTTAAATGGGTCTTTCAGTTGTTTATGTAGTGAATCTGAAACTTTACAAATGCTGTCTTGTTTATTTTTTGGGCTTCCTTGCTACGTTCAATAGTATTGTGCCTTAAGATATCACTAAATTAATAAAAACCTTTAAACTTAAGAAATACTTACTCTACTTAACTGCAGTGCCCCAAAGAATATATTTCACACCCTAATATGTAATGCTGCCAAATGTCAGCAAAATCAATTATATTTATATATATTTTTATTTATTTACTCGTGGAGTGCTGTCTGCCTTAATTATTTTACGGAAGTGTTGGATACACATAGATGTATAGATGAACGTCTGTGAAAACTTTGCAGATCTGCTGCCCCTGTTTCATTGTCAGAGTACTCAAACTTTCATGGTGTTTGGTCAAGGGATTGCAAAGAAAGAAGAACAGCCTTTTAATCTACTGCATTTTACATGGACTTTTCTATTTCATGTACAGTGAAAATGGTCAGTTGCATTTTGCAGAAATTTGGCAGCAACAGATATTAGGGTGTGCAGATGATACTTTTAGGCACTGCAATTATTGAATTAAAAAAGATTGGTATCTTTTCAAAGAAAAGCTTGCATCAGTCATTACCCAAAACTGTGTGATGATATGCGGTCTGACTGTTCGGGCTACTGAATCTTGGCATTGACTCACATCAGATGTGTTACAGGAGAAATATTCGTAAAAAGTGACAGATGTGTTTCGAACATAGGATGAATAATGACATAAGTCCATCAAAATATTGCCTGTAGCAAGAAGAAGGTGTTTTGAGCATTCAATGCTAGATGACATAGGTATGCCAAAGTCTGGTCTGTAGCACTAAAATTCAAGTTCTCTATATTGAAGGAAGGGGAAGTCCTTATCAATGTGATGTGGGAAATGTTTATCAATCGCATTCAAATTTTTATGAAATATGGGATCACAGTGCATTATTAGTGAGATAGATGGAAGGGAGATTCATAAATGTACTTTTGAGTGTTTTTATGTGTGCTGGAAGGTCTGGGGCAGAACTACGTGCCCCGGAAGCCCCACTTCGAAGCTGAGGAGAGCAGCGCCGGTCCAGTGCTTTAAATTGCCTATATTTCCCCTGCAGGGCAGGACATGTAAGGGATGCGCCCTAGCAAAGACCAGACCAAAAGTGGACCTATCTGCACCCCTCCACTGCAGGAAGAGGATGGGCTGGGTCACCCCTCTTTCTTCAAGCCTTTGTAGGTGAAACCTTACAGCAAGAGGCTGTTCAATCAGCGACCTTGAATGTTTTAACTTTGTTTAACCCCCCCAACCATAGTATTGAAGACCATGGGAAAATGGAAAACACAGGGATCTGGTGGAGCAAAAGCCCCCTCAATAGTAAACACCCCTTTATTGCAAACTGCCTGTTATCAGTAATGGGAATTTTAAATTCAGAAATCGTAAGCCCTGCATCAGTCAATGTCTCGATCTACCGCCCCTGAGCCACAGACACCTGGGAACTGTAGCTATATAACTACCTCAAACAGAGACTCTTCAGAGCCCAGAATAGAGCTGGAAGAGGAGGCCAGTAAGAGTAATCGTCCACCTAGTATTACGATTATTGAGTCTAGTGAGAAAAGTAGAGAAGCACAGGACTGTGGTCACTTAGATGGGTCACATGAGGTGGCTATTCCCTCCTTGGACTTGCTGATCGATGATGCAGAACCTTCCTCTTATTCAAACTATCCACCTCCCCAAAAAAGTAGACGAAGTAAGCAGATACATTCAAAAAGTGCCCATTCGCTGTCTGAAACCATATTGGGTGTCTGAGAGAATATTATTGAACTTGCCCACCACTCCAATCAGGCCAGGAGGACCCTGCCCAAAGTCTTGGCTGTGGAAACTAATAAGGGAATTGGTCTACAGCACGCCAGGTCGGTTTTATCACCTCATTTAAAAATCCCAACCACAGTGCCCTCTTTCCACATTGAAGGGAGTGGACCAATGATGTCAGCTCAAAACATGTTAGTAAACATAGGAGCCCAGAGATCAGGATTATCTTTAAACAAGTCCACTGAAACACCATCTGGTCCTGGAACTTTTCATCAACCTCCACTTCCCTCACTGTGATAGACTGGCTAAGCTGTAGGGTTGATTCCCTGTCTCCCACCATATAAGACACCATTTCTTGTTGGTTGACCTCCTTGTTAGGAGGGATACAAATGCATAACCCAGGCCGTCTCTGAAATCACTCTATATTGGGTGATGGTCCTTCCAGAAAAAGTGGAGAATTCACAACCTCCTGAAATTTCCTCATGGCCCCTAACCTCCACTCCCACAACCAATCTTTGTTTCTAACTTTGCCCTTCCAAGCTCCAGATGGTGGCTTTGTATGCTTTTTGTGCAACAACATTAATTTCCCTATTATTTAGGACAGAGTTAAGAGCCCCTTTTAATTGCTTGTGCACTTCTGTGCAGACATGTTGAGCCATCGAGAAGGAGGAGGGGGGAAAGAGGGATGTTTTACTATTAGAGCTTAAGCTATAGCTGGACAAATGCTCTCAAAATCCTTAATTAAACAATCAAGGAGAGCCTCTACAGACAATTTTTTCCTCAAAGAGTTTTGGATCAACCTGATCCAATTTAATTCTAAGCCCTTTGTTTAGGATGAATGTAATGGGAGCAACAGTCTACTTAGGCTCAACTATCACACAATCTAAAATTAAGGAGAGTGCTAGGGGTTATGGTCACTGGCACACTTTGGATTGATTTTAAAATCAGCCATTGAGTGGTTAAAATCATTTGTAATTTACCTAAAATCTTTGGTGCTAAATATGTACCCTCCTCACACAGTCATTCAAACTTTTGTTCCTGAGTTAGAGTGCTGGGAGAAGCTGAACCTTGCACCTGAATAGGGCTGTGCCTGTCCTCACACAAAGCAGTCGCCAACCCCTTAGAGTGTTTCTGGGGCAAAGGCAGGGAAAGGCAGGGTCTTGTGTACTTCAGAGACTTTGCTTTGATGTTTGCCTACTTCAAAGACAGAAATAGGTATAACTACTGGACCTCTGATCTCACACAGTTAGAACACTTCTGGGCTGAGGAAATTCTGCAGGAAGAATACCTGAATGCTGTAGGAGGGACTGCCACTCTGTCTCTTTCTTTGTTGTGCTGGACTGCTGCTTTCTGCTTCTGTCCTGTGAGTGAAAGGACTTGGCTTTCTACATCCTGCTTCCAAAGGTTCTCTCTGGACTTGGCGCTGAGCTTGCCTCCTGCTACGAAGTCTCAGGGACATCAAAGACTTCACCTGCCAGTGCCTGGGTTCTCTTGCCAAGCGGTGCCAAATTCAGTTCCTTGGCCCTTGGAAGTGAGCTCTGGTGCAAATAAGCAGAAACTAAGCACATCGACATCAGAACGACTTTGAAACCAGTGCTGCTCTCCAACACTGTGCCACTGCCTGGAACGGAGCAGTGGTCCCAACTGAGTGCAATGACCACGACCTGCAGCACAGGCCCGACACTGTTGCAGCGCCTCCGAAGTCCCACCACACGATGCGTCCCGAGTGCTCTGTCCCTGATGTTTGGGACACCCAACTCCGCCGCAGCACCTGTGGCCCTCTGGTGTGATCGCACACCACAAACTTGATACCTCGCATCTTGACTTGCTTTAATCATCATCCCACCTCGTCATAAGGAACCGATGTGTTGCCAGCGATCTGCATCACCTCCACTGCAACTGTAAGGAACCAACACCTCACCACCCCTGCCTAGCAGTAAAGAACTGACTCCTCACCTCCCCAGTAGCAGTAAAGAACCGACGCCGCACCAGCTCCTGTGATGCCTCACCTCCTTGACTCCATGCAACGTCTTTGTTTCCTCATTGTTTTACAAGGTACTCTACCTGAGGTCCGTGTGATGATGTGACCAGCCCACACTCTCTCACGAGTGTCATCAGACTGTTGGGAACGACTCTGTCCAGTTGCCATATTAGCCCCAATTGGAGCTATTGTGTTTCTAAGCACTGTACTAAGATTTAATCTTTGAAAATATGTATCTTTACTTGTGTAGGTTATTTTTTGTCATTTTAGACTTACTCAGATAAATATTGGTCATTTTTCTACTTTATTGTGTTTTCACTGTTTTACTGTATATGTGTGTACAAACACTTTGCCTCTGAGATAAGCCTAGGCTTGAGCCAAGCTACCAAGGAGGTGAGCAGACGTTATCTTAGATATGTGACTCTCTTACTGGTACTTATTTTTATTAAAATAAAATATTGAAATGAATTGTATGCAAATTGTGGCCTTCTGCTATGCTCTTTTATGGCTTCTTTTAGTAGAATTTTTTTTATGATTGATTGAATGTACTTGCACTTTAAATGTACAACAGTTTTTTACTCATTTGTAGCAGCTATAAAAAAAGGGAACCATTCTTTGCCTTTTCTTGCATGCATAATGCCTGCAAGACTTGCGAAGAGCTACATTTTTTGGAAGCCAAAGGTTAAGGAACAGCTTTTTTGTTGATGTCATACAATGGTATGTATATTAGATTCTTATTTATAAAAATGTGCATAACAGCAGGATGGAGTTTCTACATGTCAGGATGGAGTTTCTACATTGTTCACCTTTGTGTTTTGCAGTTATTAGATCACGGTGTTTTCAATATTACATTAGATAGATCTTCTTACACAAATAAGGACCCTCACTGTACACCATTTGGATGTTTACCTTTTTCCTTTACCTACTGTCAAAAACTGCTGGCAATATATAATCTATTCAAATTATAAAGTGGCCTGAAACAGAAATAATTCATTATTACAGTGGTATAGTGTTCATGTCTACAGACGTTTCTTCCAGAGTGTTTACTAATAGCGTGTTTTAAGCGCAGTGACCAAAACTGAAATGATTTATTTTCAACAAAATTTATCGGAGTCTGAGACAGAATGAATTCCTTAGTACATTAATAAAGTTTGCGTGTGTATAGAAGTTTTTTGCATAGTGTTTCGAGTACCTGCACACTTTCACTTTGGTGGTATCGACATATATTGTCAATCTATAGATCAATCAGTTGTAAGAGGTATTGGGTGTCACTTTATATGATTTTCTGTGAAATAGACTAGTTTTAAAAGGTATTCATTGCTGCTACCATTTTGTCTTTATAGCCTATTCAGTGTCAGGTTTCTGATTCAAAATTTATTAAGATATTTTGTAGGATTGTGTCAAAGTTGCATAATTTGCCTTTGAAAAATTACACAAAATTACTTGCAGCCATGAGAAATGCAAAAGTAGCATTTGACACTGTATTTTAGTGTGAAAAATATTGTGGAAAACAACAAAAGCAACATGAAACATAGCCGCTGGCGTCCTGTTTTTCCCAGGCATTTTCAATAATTGTTTTATCACAGCTATGTGGTAAATGCTTGCAGTGAATTGCACATAATAACATGGTGTAGAGTATGAATGTAATGTTGGGAATTTCATGTAACAAGAGTAATGCAAAATTATACAAATTGTGCTACATTAAACCAGCATAATGTAAATCTCACCCAAGCCTAGTATTTTGGTGTTGTGTTCCGGTAACTTCAGTTTAGCATCCTAGTTCAGGCCATGTTTTATATTTTACAAAAAACATGATCCATTAGTTTCCTTTCTTCCAGAGTAATGCTTCCTCATTAGCATTGATTGAGAGTTTATTAAAATGATTAACATGCGTGATTTTCGAAGAGATCAAAAGTGCAATCATGTTCCTGAAATTTGGACCATAGTGCTGACGGCGGCCTCAGTTTGTTGATATTTCAGCAATGCTCTTGTATGCCTAATTTTTAATGTATGGACTGTACTTCCTACACATAGTTCATTTCAGGGAAAAGGTTTTAAGTAAATTACAGTGATACTTGTTCAGGCTAACCACTGTTTTATTTGGTATTCTTTCAATTTACTTTTGAATTGCTGCCTTGTGTGAATTTCGAGTAATTGTAGCATATGTGTAAAGCTAGAGGTCTTGAAAGGACATCAATTGGTCCTTGTTCTCATTGGCCTTTGAACTATGATTTGCACACATAGAGCCTCATTTACTACAAACTGGTGCATCTGCATCAATGCGCCAGTTTTCTTGCTCCAGCCCCAGACCCATAAAGGACATCATGGTAGCGCTGTATTTATGATATAGCACTCCATGGCGTACGATTTGCAGCAGAAATTCTGGTTCATCTGTTGGTGCAAAAGTAGCGCAGTGCTGGAGTAGCTTCGGTAAGCTAACGCTACTCCAGCAATGTGAGGAGGGTCCCAAGCTATAAAGCCCAGCATCACTTTAACACCTGCTCTGAACAGGCTTTAAAAAAGTGATGCTGTGAAGGCGCAGAATGGCGCGGCGAATGTAGTAAATTTCACTGCACCAGTTCTGCATGGCTTTTGATGTGGAAATGCCCACTTTGCAAACATTATACATGGTGCAGGTATAAGCAGCAACAGTATTTACAAACTGGTGCAATGGTCCCATTGTGGAAAGTTGCAAATGTGAAGCAGTGTAGGGGACTGCCTGTGCCGCCGCAGCGTCACAAAAAAGTAACGCTACATCAGCGCAAGGGGCTCATAAATAAGCCCCATACATTTTTCACATTTCTTGCGTTTTTAAAACTACCCATTGATAGTTGGTGTAGGATGACACCCTGCAAAGAAGAGTTGTTAATCGAAAGGACCTAGGCCCTGATTGTGAGCCTGGTGGTCCTAGGATCACCAGCCTCACGGTGGCGGTCAGACCGCCACCAAAGTGGCAGTCTGATAGCCACATTATGACTGTGGCGAATTACAGGCAGTGAAAAGTGTGACGGGTGCACCCAACGCACCGCAGCATTGCCGCCCGCTCGATTACAAGCCGGCGTCAGTGTAGTGAGTAGTTTCCCATTGGGTCAGCGGGAAACTCATAATATGGCCAGCGGGCAGAAGACTGGAGTGGCGGACTTCTGACCCAAAGACTTTGGCTGGTGGCTTCCATCGCCTGCCAAACTCGGAATGAGGCCCCTAGTGTTTTGTGGGGATTCTAACTTTTGTTTGTCCTCTAGTATTACAGATCTGTTAATACTTCTGACATTTAGTGCTATATTTGTTAGTGTGTTCTTGTGATTTGAAACAGTTCTTGTAGGTTGGTTAGATGTTGAATTGGTTCCATAATTCTTTGAGCATATCACTACAGAACCTTTTAGTACACATACATTCTCTTTTTGTCATACTGGACACCGTGGATTTAGGATGTCAACCATCAGTATCAATGGATTATAATTTCCATTATTGTGACTAAATGAATAAATATCATTGTTGACAAATCAAACTGCTATGCTCTATAATCCCATTCGCCATCATGGCCAGGCAATAATTGCTGCTAACACCTGGTCTCCCGTACCTATTGCAATACATTGAATCCTGTGGCAATTTTTTACTTTTAACGTTCACAAAGTGATATAATCTTGTCTGTATAGCTGATACCAACAATTTTGGAGTCGTTTTTCCTGTTTTTACTATAATGTTGTTTTACGCTGCTTTACTAATTCACCTATTTTCTGCAAGGTAGGTTTATTGCTTGAGCCATAAGTAGCAGGGGTGAGTCTAGGGTTCCTTGTAGACACCTGTGTTTTTATTTAAAATGAGGCACTAAATTACAAATGTAATGTGAGATTTCTCCCAAATTAATAATCCTGTATCTATGATGCTGTATTTTCTTAAAATAAATAGTCCCATAGTGCCCAATTGTTCTGATCCATGACCCACAGTTGTTGTGTTGTCCTCCATCACATTAAGCACCTTTCTAATCTCCGGTCATTCTGAAGGAGACCTACATCATTCACTTGCCTCCTTCATCTACTGATATCTACCGTGAAATGTGTACATGAATGGATTTTGTATGCAATGACCTCATAAGTTGAATGCTAACAAATATTCCTCTTTTGACTATTGAATACGAGCCAAATTGTAGAATGAAAGGAGAAACCAGTTAGTGAAGTGTGACAGTTTAAGCTTTGTGAAACATTTCAAAGAAGTCTTCCTTTTAATTTCTTTTTAGTTGAAGAAAACAATGAAAGAGAAAAATATATAAACATTGTTAAATGGGCAAGTGCAGAAATATGTGTTAGTCTTTTCATAAATATTAAATTTTATCTAAATCGTGCCCTAATCTTTCTCCTGGCAAACAGGAACTGGATGTTTACATTTTAAAATACCAACACAAAGACAATATTCCTCATCTGCAATCTCTAAAGTTCTCTGTTGAATTTGCATTCTGAGACATAGCTTACTTGGTGCCTCTACATCTTATATACTGTACCTTTTTCCAAAGCTGGGCCTTAATGCTATTGGCTCTGGGCATTTCTGATATAAATCGTAGAGATAAGGCAGGAGAAGGGTCGAGAATAATTTTCATATTTTAATCCCAATCTTGGAGCTGAGGGCAGGTGGCATAATTCTTGTTTTCCGTTAGTTTACAGGGATCACTTAGCTTTATTTTAAGGGGAGGTGGGATGTAGCAGAAATGTCTAGAAACAGTGGAAGGCCTCAAGGTGAATATATGCAGGATCATTTATTTTCGGGAACAAATGTGGAAAATAGGGATCTCAATAAAATTGCAAAATTTCAGATTTGTTTTACAGACAGCACCTCCCACATAATACTCCTAATTTCAGTAGTTCCTGTGAGAATAATTGATGCTACACAAGAAACAACTAAGCATATTTGCCTACCTCATGTTTCCTAGTAAAAATAAACAGAGCCAAATGTACTAAGCTTTTTTGTGTTCACACAAGGGCCACTATATGGAATCAACCCATTTGTGAAACAGCAAAAATGCATTTTGATATATATGAAACCCAAACTGCAATTCAGTAACAGATCACAAATCAAAATTTGGGTTTACGATCAAATACTGATTTGGTATTTGGAATGAGCATATTTAGGGCACCCCTTCCAAATACCGAATCAGAATAGTATGTATTAATGTTTTGCGACTGGATTCCATTTGCAAAACATTAAAACTTTGCAAACTGTACACATGTAGTGGTAACCCATTCGCAAATGGAAGAGGGACCCGTTTCACTTTGCAAATGTAAAAAAGCAGTTTGTTTAAATGGAAGAAATGGTCTACAGTACCATTGAGTCTTCTTAGGCAAATGAAATAAAAAATGTAGAAAGTTTTCTTTTTAAACATCGTCCCATTTTAATTGAAGGGAAATAGGCTGATTTTCAAAAATAGAAGATTGTTCTATTAAAAACCAATCAGAGACATGATGGTCTGCTGGAAGTTCGACTTCACCCTTAATGTGGCAGTCTTCGGACCGCAAACACTGCTGGTCTTCTGGTGCCCATGGCTTCAGCGATCTTGTGTAAACACCGCCGAAATCACGAGAGCCTTAGTATACTATGCAGTTATATTTCACTTTCATATCTTTTTTCTATTTTTCTTTGTAGTGTGTTTTTGTTTTTGAAAGCATTGATGTGTGCTTATTTTCCTAAATTGATAATGGCCATTGAAGACAAGAAATACAGTTTATGCATGTGCCCATGTGCCTTTACCTTTGAAAAAGAATCTATATTAATATATACCAAAGTTATCAAATCTTTTGAAACCGCCATGTTAGGAGAATGCACATTTTATTGTAGGAATATTCGTGGTGAAAAAACAAGTGGTAAAGTTTACGTTCCACACTAGACAAGCATTGGCAATGCCAATAGGTCTGGCTTTACCCCTGAAAGTTCTAGCTCAGGCAGTTGGATAAGTAAACAAACTGATCATAGCTGCGTGGAGGGCGAGCACTTTATTTGTGGAAGCACCCAACTTCTTCCCAATAAAAACATGTTCTCCTGGCTCCCAATGTGTGGGCAGAGCCAAAGACCCTTTTTAGTAATGCTCAAATATTTGTCTGGTGACAGGTGATCTGCCAAGTCAGACGTAAAAAGGATATATGGGATTTGTCATGGTTGGCTTCCGGCAGCTTGATGTATCCCTCTGTTTCAAAAGTGAGTATACTTTGAGCAGTCATTGTTCCGACTTGTAAGAATTGTTGGTGAGTCTGTCAGTCTGCATTCTGTCCAGGTAGAATGAGGGCTAACCTGGATTGTTGCCACCTAAAGATGTGGCCTGTCTCTGCAGAATGGACTACCCATCTCATTTGTTTCTCAGTTCTCATCGTTATTCTTCACTACAAGAAAAAAGCAATACACATATAGTATGTTGGGGGCATGTCAATCACACAAAAATTGAATGTTTGCAAAGATGTCTTCAATAAAACCTAAAACATATTACTTGTAACATGTGAATTCGAAGTCACATATTAAAAGAAAACAATAGTACATCTAAAAATCCATTTTTAAAATTAATGTACGTCTCTTACCCTATTGAGTCTGTACATGTATGTTTCTGAGACATTTGCATACCTAGAGACATAGAAGCAGGAGAATAAACAATACTAGTGTCACTGTCAGATTTAATTTTTTATATGGTATGTAAGCTGTACAAATGTTCACAATAAAATATGTAGTAGGTAAGTTTCACATTTAAGATTTCTCCATGGATATTAAGTGAATGGAAAAGCTATTAATATTTCATTAGCCCTAAAAAGAATATGCTAGATTTTGAGTGACACCTATATTTTCAAATGTGCAAACTTTTAGGAATTTAAATTTAGTGATTTGTTTCTGGAATTACTAATGTAACAACACTCAAAATGACAGAAATGTATGTATGAACTTTCTTCAAAAATGCACATGTATACTAAAATCCATCAAAATCTGTGTATATCTGCTCCCTTGATTTGTGAATGCTTCACTTTGAGAAGTGAGTTGAGTGTTCATTTGTAAAGAATTGAAGGTATGCTAGTGAAGCATTTAGTGTTTGGAGAGCTGAGTTAAAAGATCATTTGAAGGGATCAGTTAGTTTAAGGTTAATGCAGAAGGATAAGTGAGTGAAGAGTTTGTTTTAAACAATGAGTCAGTTAAGAATTTATCTAGAAGGATAATGACTTGATTTCATTTGAAATATACTGTGCAAAGTTCAGATATAACGAATGGTTATACAAACCTTTGCAACAGAGGATAGATTGATTAACAGTTCCACTTACAGTACCACTTGATAGGTAGCTAAGACGAGATGTTACCCTCAAGGAATGGCGATTCAAAAGGTCAACCTCAAGGACAATGAACAGTGAACTCACCGAGAATTCACTTTGGAAAGTTGCTAATTCAAGGGGTATCCTTTAATAAAAGCTGAATGAAGAGGCCATCTCTAAATATTTATGCTTAGAAAGGTGAATCGAACATTTAACTTGAACGATCGTTGAACCAGGGAAAAAAAGAGTACGTGTTCATCTTCAAATGTAAGAGATATAGATCAAGAACCCATCTGTAAGAGTACATCGGTAAAAGCTTCAACTTAAACGATAGATAAGCCAGTCTATTAATTTAAAGGCAAGTTGAAGAAATCCTTCATCATGTGACTAAGACACCTATAATTTCACTGTATAGAATACTGTAGTCAGGATTAAAACATCATGGCAAGTAGGATTTCCCTTTGAACAATTGGCATGAGTTCACTTTGAAGGATAGTTTTGTCAGGATTTCACCTTGAATTCTAAATGAGTCATCAGAATGGCTTGAACTCTAGGTGTTTCAATTGTTCGTCCTGAAGAAACAGAGTCACAAATCATTATAGGTTTGAGTGATGCAAAAACAAACACTGAAAATAATTTGAATTTGAGTGTTTGCCTTACAGGATAGGTGAGTGAAGTGTTCATATTGAAGGATAATGAGTGAAAATTATAAATTATACCCATAAATTTTTTATTGAAATGTCCCACCAAGCAGATACAGGGAAGTACTAGCCTTTTCTGTATTTATAGATTTTAGGGGCTTCACATTCATATAGGAAGCTAGTTAAGTCATGATGTTGTCTTAATTGGTAAGTGGGAGAAAATGTTTGCTTGAATTGTAAAGAATTCAAGAGATTGCCATGAAGAATAAGTTAGCCAAGCGTTACTCTGTGAATATACGTGACTCAAGTATTCACCTAGATAGGTAAGTGAGTTAAGACGTTCACCTTAGGAAAGCCGAGCATAGATTTTCCTTAACAGACATGGCTGATTGATTATGATTTTGACAACACCTAAATGAGTGATGTTAGAAGAATATACCTGTATATAGTTCCCCTTGAATGATGGGTGAGCAAAAAGTGCCCATTTGAGAATTTTCAAGAAAATACACGAGATAAAAAAGCTTTCAATTAAATAAAATGGAGTTAAGAGTTGAACCTGAAGGTTACATATGTCAAGAATTCAAGCAGACTTAAATCAAGAGTTTGCTTATAAGAGTAAGTAGGTCCACCTTGTGCCATTTGTGACTTAGGAGTTCACCTTGAAGCATATATAATTAAGGCCCTCACCATGAATCATATGTGAATCAAGAGTTCAGCTCAAAGCACATGTGCATCAAAAGCTAACCTTAGCGACCTTGAAGCACATGTGCATTTGAAGTTCACCTCAAGATATGCAATTTAAATTTCACCATGAAACATGAATGATTCATGAGTGCACTGTGAAGCATATGTGAATCAAGAGTTCACCTTGAAAGAAAGATACATTAAATGTTCAAATTAAAGAAAAGGATAGCAAATTGTTCTCATTAATAGAACATTGAATGAGAATATGTCAATGAAGGCTTATGAATAAAGATAAGCAATTAGACATGGGTGTGTTACTAATATTTATCAATGTATAAGTTGGACAAAAATGCATCTCTATAAAGAATAAGCCACCCTGTATATGATAATGCTAGAATTCTATTTGCAGAAGAAGTCATTCAGTATTTTACCTCAAACAATAAGTGAACCAAATGTATCTTCAAATGGCACAAAGGACAAAAATCATATTGATGTGTACATGTTTCAAACAGTTACGTTGAAGTATATTCCAGAAATACACCACTTTAAAAAATGTGCAAGCCAAGAGTGCAGATCACACTACAATTTACTGCTGGTAGACTGAGCTGACAGAGAGCATTGAAAAATCAGAGCAAATGCACCATTCAAAAAGTCCAGGGAAAATCTACTCGAGCAGCAGCAAATCTATTTGCACAGTAGACATCTGACCATGACCACCTGCATTAGAAAATCACACTTGGGACCTCCAAATCTCGCATGCCAGTTTGTCTTTTCTCGAGCATCACCAGAGAAAAATTCGACCATGTGGTGAAGGTCAGAATTTGGCCATAACTCTGGTTTAAGGAGTCACGTGGAGTGACCAAAATTCCACCAGGTGCATGGGCAGAACAAAACATTCCTCCAACCCCTATACAGTGTATCGATGTAAATGTAGCTTTCTCACTGTTCATGCTAAGTGAATCCAAATACACACAATTTCTTTCCTTATAGATCTGGCTCCTTATCTCAATTTGCTGCTTCTTGTCACTCTGGTCCCTGGTGTATTTATTGTAATGAATGTGCTAAATTTACATTTTCCCATGCAGGAAGGGATCTATTTGACTAGGCACAACCCTTAAAGTAATCTATTAAATCGAAAAAAATTCCAATGAGATTTCAGATATCTTGGCACTTTGTGTGAGCATAAACAAAGGGGATGATAGCTGCAGTGCCATATCTTTGTAGATCTAGCTGCATAGTGCTTTTTGCCATTTTGCATTAGAGCAACAACTTTGGTTGCTATTCCTGATTCCAAATTTTTTAAATATATTCTGCTCATTAATTTCTATCAATAAGGTAATTTTGATGAATGGGCGGGTTAACGCATTTGCTGAATTGATCTAAGATTAAAGTAATGGTATTATGCTTGAAAGCTGATGGGACCATTCATGTTTCTTATTACCGACTTCATGGGCTTGAGAGCAATGACAATATAAAAAGTTTATTATGATTACTTTGTTGACCTGGGGTTATATTACACAAAATGTATTTTAGAGGTGGGGGGGTGCGGTTGTGCAATAGTGCAAAAAGGCCCCATGTTGGTCACTTCCATCACATTTTGGTATATGAGAAGGAACCCTCATTAAGGGTCTCACAGCCCTCTACTCTCTTCAAACCCTAAGTGCACCACAGACACAATCTAAGAGAGCAGGGCACGAGATTGGAAAACTTTCAGTGTCCTACCCAATACTGGGCATCCACAAGTGCACACTTGGAAGGTGTACGCATGCGTCCCACTGTGGGAGGTATGTTCTGTAATATTGTCATCTCAGATAGTGTGCATTGACTCAAAGCCTGGCTCGCAGCACACCAGGACATGTACGACATAACAGCTTCATCATTCAGCCACGCTTGAATGAAGTACTTCACAGAGCTACAGGTGTGGCTCATATGAAGGAAAAGGGGCAAGGCATCGCGTGGCAGGGGAGAAAGTAAAAAATAAAAAAATAAAAATGACGCTTACCTTTTTCCCCACACTGCACCACTCCATCCGCTCTACTCTCCTCCATCTTGCTGCAGGCACAGGTGCCCTACCTGCCTTGCAGCCAATCCTGACGCTGCTAAAACCTGAGTCAGGATTGGCTGGGTGTGCCCAGCCAGGGTGCTCCCAGGAAGACTGTGAGCCTGTGCAGGCTCTCTCCAGCCCGGTAACACAGTGCTACTGCGCATGTGTGTTTGGCCGTACTGATACAGCTGGCCAAACACACATGCGTTCTGAGGGGAGGGCTCTGTGCACTCCCCTCAAGTGCTTGTCACCCCAATGCCCCACCCATTTTCAAGAAAATGATAGTAAATAGAGTTTATCATTGTTTTCTTGCAAATGTTTTGCAGCTGCTGCAGCTGGAGGAGGTGGGGGGGTTGACGCTCCTCCGCCCTAATGGAGCAGTCGCCCCGGCAAAGCTAGTCTTCATGGTCCTCATTTTGAAACTGAATATGCAGTTTCTGTAAAATAATACTGTAGTGATTCTCTTCACCCAGTTGAAACTTCATCATATTTACTGCATATGCATAATGTACAGCTGGGCACATGATAAATGTAACATTAACATTATCATTATCATTATTATTATTATTATTATTATTGCTGTTGTTGCTGTTATTATTATTGTTATCGTTGTTGTTATTATTAACAACGCCTCTTGCTGCTGCATCACGTTTCTAGGAGCCACTGTGTTTGCATATCTTTCCACAAAGCCTTCTTTAACTCAATTCCTGTATTTTTTTTTTAATTCTCTTAATGTGTGCCCTGCAGGTAGCCAGGCAACCAGACAGCCATAAATTATGAATACACGATACATTGCCTCACAGAAAACATCGCCAGTGCTTTCAAAATGAGACCCTATAAAGTATGTCTGCTTTTAGTGCCTGGAACACCTTCTTTTGCTAAATTTATCACATCGAAGCAGATGTTTCGGGAGCTTACTTTGTGAGCAGCCGCTGCACAGTTTTGCCATGAAGTACTGAAGCAGGTGTAGATACCCCTCCCGCCCCCTCATCAGTTATGTAAACAAATGAAACAGCTGTCTGCTACTGCTACATGCATTCTGGGAGAATTCGACACATAGAAGCGTGAGGACTCTGTAGGTAGGGTGACCACCTGGCACGAAAGCAAATTCTGGACAGTGACAGTAAACATTCAGGTCATATGGTCAAAACTCAGGACACAAATTCAGGACACAGGGTCAAAATTCATGAAAAAAATTAAGGACAAATAGTTAATTTTACAGACACATATAAGGGAGTTGCATTATTATAAAACAGACAGTTGACAGAAGTACAAGCTAAAATAGGTTAATGTTCTTCAGGTGTATTAAACATTGAAGTATTGAACAGACATTTACATAAAGATGAAAAAACTGGCAAACATATACACTCCAAAAAGAATTTACAGCCGACCATAAATGATAGTGCCAGAAACAGAGCTGTGCCACTAAACGTAGACTTAAAGTTCACAGGCAGTAGCACTACTAGAAAGTGTGAAACTGGGAGAAAAAGTATGGTGAGAAAGGAGGAGAGAAGGATATATATTCAGAGACAGAAACGCAGAAGTTTGCAACTGTGAAAGTGAACAGTGAGAGA
Source organism: Pleurodeles waltl (assembly GCF_031143425.1). Taxonomy (NCBI): domain Eukaryota; kingdom Metazoa; phylum Chordata; class Amphibia; order Caudata; family Salamandridae; genus Pleurodeles; species Pleurodeles waltl. The sequence continues at coordinate 498,490,295 of NC_090445.1, forward strand.
AGAGAGTAAGTGAGGGTCGCTCAGATGAGAGGACGAACGGATGATGGAAAAAAAGAGGATCACAGAAGAAGATAGAGCAGAGAAAGTAGCAGCAAACATATACAGAAAGAGGCTGAGGGTGACAGAGAGAAGGGTGAAAGGAGAAAAAAGGTAGAGGTGCATATGAATGATGAGGCAGAGGGAATAGAGAGAAAGCATGTGGGAGAATGAGAGCGGTAGAGACGAACTACAAGGTACGAGATATGAGGGAACAGATAGAGAAAAGGGAAAAGAGAGAGAAATGGGTTGAACAGAGAGTGAGCAGAGAGAGTAAGTGAGAGTTCAATTTGTAACTTGCATGTCAGAGCTTTCAATCCGAATATTATTCTTTGCGAGGGCAGATGAGAGAACTAATACACATGTTGCTGATATCTGTGTAGAGATCTGCGTGAGGTTGGGCAGTATGTACTGGGAGTGACATTCACAAGTTTTCTTAATTTTAACAAAACAGATCCCATAATTTCTGTTAAAAACAACCACTCCTGAACAGATAACCCTGATCTTCTGGAGCCTCAGTTTGAAAAGGAATGAGAGGGTCTCCTATGGTGTGAAGCAAGAGAAGGGGCAGACAGCTAGAGAAGAAACAAGCCTTCTCTCTGGGGTGACTGTTACCTGAATAAAATGTAAAAATATGCAATTCGTTCATCAGCAAGACTAAATGCTATTAGGGAACCTGTCACTTCAAGAACTTACAGAGTCTTAAAGCCCCTGGCTGCTTACCTTTGGTTGCCTTAATTGTCAGTCCCATTTGCTTGCTTCTATTTCATTGTCTTTCATTGTTCCAGCTGGTCCATTTTGTGACTGTCCTTCCTTTGGAGCATAGCCTGCTCACCACATCTCTTATTGTCTGGCTTCTATCCTTCCTCTGATCACTTTTAGCACACTGTTTTTCTTTGGGTTAAGCACTAAATGAGAGTGCATGTGTTTATTAGCTCCTTCATTCTCCCCTCTGTGTGCTTGACCCAAATGCCACCCCTGTGCTGTGTTTCTCTCTTGTGTATTTCTCACTCACTCAGAATTGTTCTTGCTCTTGAGGGCATCTCTGCACCTGCTTTTGATGCTGTTATTTTTGGGTGCTTCCTGCTTTTTTATTTGCTTCCCCCACCTGTGTTCTGGGTTATTCTCTCCCATGTCTCCCTGTGCTGTGTTTTTCACTCCTTGTTTTTATCTCCTGCGACTCCCAGTGTTACTCACTGTGTGATGTGTCCCCTTCCTCATTCCTATTCTCTCCTCTGTTTCACCAACCCCCTGAAATCAATTTATAAGCACTCCCAAAAAATGTGTCCCTTATTTGCGAATTACATCCTTTTGTGAAGCATTCCTTGGTTAGTGTTGATTGATTCATTTTGGGAGAGCTTTGTGGTTACAAAAAGCCTTTTATAACCTGTATGGCAGTTACATTGGCTAGGAATGAAAACTCAATTTTCCACTGTATCCTACATGCTGGACTACTGACACTCATTTTCAGTACCATGAATCTCCCTTTGATCTTCTTCACCTTCGTATCCCTGTATGTTCTGTCTGTTCTTAGGCCATGAAAATCCTGCTCGTTCATGGGGATCCCCACTGTCCACTAACCTACAGGTCCCCAGAAGGTCATGTTCACCCTTAGGTCTGACTTCTATTCACTATAAAGGACCTAAGACTTTGAGGTTCTGGCTCATCATCAGTTGGTCCTAAAACTACCCACTGATCCTGAGGACCCTTAAACTCATTTCCCCTCTCTGGTCCTCAGAGACTCCTGCTCAGAGACTTCCCTTAGGATTCTACTCACACAAAGACCCCAAGAGGCTTCTGCTCAGTTTTAGGGGTCTTTGCAATTGTGTTCGCTACATGGTGTCTTGGAATCCTGCTCAAAATTAGTTCCACTTAGATCCCTGTTCACCATTAGACACTGTATCTCTTGCTCACTTTTACCTGGAAGCTCCTACTAGGTTTCCAAAGCTTCTGTGGACCCTTGAACCACAAAGTCTCACTCTTAAGTTCCCAGCTAATGTCATACCTAATATAGGAACTAAGGCGTCAGCTTATGAACAGGCCTCCTAACTGTGGTCTCAATCTTAGCTCCCAGAGGCTCCTGATAACCCTTAGTTCCAAAACGGTCATGCTCACTGTGCTTAGTTTACGTTCCTGAATCTTCTCTTCACCTTCACCCCCTTAGCCTACTGCTCACATGCAGGTCATTCATACTGCAGAATATTGAACTTCCTGGACACTTACATGTCCTCAAACTCCATGCGGACACCGTTTACTCAAAGTAGCTACATAGTCTCCAGGTTTATCTCTACTGTCTTCCCAGGTATTGACTGAAATAAATAAATCTGTACTGAATCTAGGACTGTCCTTAAATTAAATCTGCTAAATCAGCAAGTTTTTTAACCATGTTAGTTTACGTGATCTTGTTCAAATCTCACTGGGTAAATTGGATTTCCTTATATATTCTCTTCAAGGCGACGTGCGAAATGAACAAGGCCAGTCCTATATGTTGAGAGCTGGTTGGGGCTGAGGACATAGCATGAGGTAAACGAGAGTCCAGGATATTGGTGGTAAATAAACCATTTCTGCCTCGTGTGCTGCACTTGAAATGACTCTGTATAGCAGAGCTCAGACCTAAAAATATACATACGATATATGTATGCCTCATCACGCTCTGTGGGGGGGGATCTCTGCGTTGAACTCAGAGCAGAACAATTACAGTGACAGGTAGTCAGGCAGAAGAGCCGGTGGGATGAACACTATTTCATGACATCTCCCTGCGAATAGTCCATGCTACTAATAAAAGAGAAGATGACAGCTCTTCTGTTTCAATGTCAGCCATCTTGCACCGGTATTACTTACAAGGGATGCAAGGATTAAACGAAAACAAGCAAAGGACCATGTTTTGCAAACAAATAAGACGTTTTAAATGAGTGAGCGTGAGCTGCAACTGAAGATTTTTGTTGTCCATTAATAAATAGAACAAGAACATGCCTGAAGCTGGATATCTTTGGAACCCGACGGCTTTACGCTGCTTCGTTTCTGTTCATCAGTAAGTGGCAGCTTTTTGGTGGATATCTGTTCTGGGAAACGAGTTTCTTGCTTGGCATTTGAAGCCCCAGCTAATCACCTGAGCCAGGTGCTCAACTAGGTAAAGAGTATTGTTCTCTTTTTGAAAAATGAAACACAAACTCCCAACTTGAGTTATTTCAGATTCTTAAATATTTATTAGAAATTAGTAGCACCATCACCTTTGATTAAATTGCATTCATGTAGTTGGGAGATGTCATTATATTTAACACATTCTCACTTATTTTTTCTATGTGTCCTCTGGGTTGCCAGGTAACCATGGATAAATGACAATGTGAATAGTGCTACATAGGCAAACCAAAAATACCAAATAAACTGCATTTAACTTATTTTGCAAGCAACCATGCGGAAATCACACTTCTTTTTTAAAACTGCATTGAGGTCTTCAACATATGGTAGCCTAGAGGCGGTGATGATTAAACAATGTCAATAAATAAAGGTCCACCCACACACAAAGTACCACCCTAACCGAAGCATGACACGTGCTCATTACAAACCATTAAACACTCTGCATACGAATACAGAGTGAGATGAGGGAATGAAGTGAGTGACTATACGTATTTAGCATGCTCTTCGAACTAAGCTAACTGTAAGTACACCCATCACAATAAGACTGTCAACAGTGGTAGGGACAAGCCCATGAATTCTCTTTTAAATGCATGTAAAGGTATGTTTTATTAAAATAATATGTATGTAGTATATGTATACATCTAATTTAACCTGTATGCACATCTGGGGAATGACAAAGAGATATGCATTTGTACAGGATTCAAACAGGGCACCAGAGACACTGAACAAATAAAAAGCAAGCTTAGAGCTCCTTTACGAACTTCAAGGCGTTGCCATTGAATATTGAACAACAGAAGTGAGATTCACTAACCACAAAACAACTTTGTAGCATCATGCTGGTCCTGTGTGTGTGTATGTATGTATCTATCTATATATATATAATATATCAATCAGGAAGTCTTGGCAGCCATTTTGAGATTTGGCTTCAGCTGAGTCTCAAAATAAAATGAAAAAAATATATAAAGGGGGTAGGGTACTGTTACCCAGGGACCCCACCCCCCAAGGCTTAAAAGTATTTTTTTTAAATCAGAGCGAAAATTGCAGTGGATCAGCTAATATTGTTGTGATATGATAAAAAGTGAGTGTGGTTGCTTTTATTTTTGCCTCTGGGTGGGCCAGGTCATGGGGACATCGCTATAAAATAGGAGGGGTGGCGAAGGGGGCCCCCCCTCCTAAGGCTTATTGAAACCAAGGGACCACCACCTCCCGGGTGCACTGGTGAGTAAGTATGGGGGGGGGTGCCAGCACAGCACCCCCCTTGCCTGAGGACCACCATCTACCCAGGGCCATTGTATATAAATTAATCTAAATCAAAAACCAAGTGCAGTAAGCCCAAAGGAGGAACGCATCAATCCCTAGTAGTTTCTAAATATTCAAAGTGTACATAAATGACATATAGTACAGTAGAATGTGGTGTGCACTACCAGCAAAGTTCCTACTGCACAAAGGAACCAAAGGGGTGAAGGAAAAACACCCCAAATGTTAAAGAACAATAAAGTGGGTTGTGCACCACCGTCAATTGTAAAAACATATAAATAATATTTCAGGAAAGTCGTAGAGTTTCATAGATTTCTTCCAAAAGGTTCATTTGATGCCACAGTAGATTTATGAAGAGAAACAAAACAGCAGCCAACACGTTTCGCCCTATATACTTGGGCTTCTTCAGAGCTGCAAAAGTTAACAGATAACCATAAGACAGAAGTAAACTAACAATAGTATTTCTAACATTGCAAAAACAAAACATATAAATCAAAACCAACAATTGCATAGTATAATGCACAAAAACACCAATTACATCCCGTATAAGTTTTGTTTCAAAAGTAGAAAATAATTTCTTCAAAACTATCATACTAATTGTGAGTCAGTCTTAAGTTGTAATTAGTAAGTGGAACCGACAAGGGAGAAGAATAAGAGGAAAAATAATTAAAAAGATCCAAGATGTGAATTCAAAAAATTGCATAGATCACGGAAAAGTGCACAATAGCAACATGCCATAACAGTTATACTGAGTGAAGTAATTAAACTAATCCGTAAACCAAGGTGCTACCAACATTGCCATAACACAAGATCAAGTGATCCATCACCAAAAAGTATAATTAACTGAAGCTCAAAATGAAGACTCGAGAGGAGGAGTAAACAAGTAGAATTAAACTAAATATACGCAAAAAGTGAGAGCAAGTACAGGAAAGCGAATAAAGAGAAGAACAGTTCACTAAGGAGAAACTCATACCGTGTAGTATGTTCCAATAATGGGTCAAAAGGTCGTTTGTAAAATGAGTATATAAGATGCCAACGAAGGTTCAAAGAACTGAAAATAAAATAACAAAAGCAAAGATAAAGAAGAGCGATTCATATGCTAAAACATAAAAAAGTAATAGAGTGGGGGCCGTAACCCACTAGTGTTGCTTTAAATGGATTAACATTGCTCCAAATGTAGATAAAGTGCTGTTGTTCAGCCTTACCGTAAATAATACTTTTGCAGAGTATTGTATTACCGGCCGGATTTTCCAAGTTAGAGAAAAAGGTGTAAAAGGACGGGTCCGGTCGCGTTGCCGCCCGTCATGTAGGTAGAGTACGCGGCACGTTCAAGTATTGACAGGATTCCGGCATAGAACGCCGAGAATTTATAAAAAACGCTGTACGTTGAATACAGAAGAATAGTGTGGAAACAGTAAAGGGACAAAGCCCAGGAAGCGCCGTAACGCGAGTGATTTGAGCGGCGGCCATTTTAAAATAGTCTATGGGAGTTCTTAGAATAAAAGTAAATGGAATCAGATGCCGTAGTTTCAAGCATGATATCATGTTTAGTAGTGGGATTTGTTGCAGTAATAGAAGTATATTTCCTGAAATAGCGAAACTTCCACATCATTGACTATTGACACCACTGCTACCAATACTGGAGCAGTGACTGAATCCATATCGGACTTGCATGATATACAACTGTTGATGTCTTTACAGAATGGCAGTGAGATTGACATTGAAAATATTAGGACAGATTTAGGAATCATGGAGGATGTTAATATAACTAGTGGTCTCGGACCATGTTCTAAATTTATACCCACTGTTGCACACAGTAATATTGATCTATTTGCGGACAAAGTATCATCTGACCTTTACAAATTTTTAGGCAATCCTCACACTAACTGGCGCAAAATTGATAATTTGTCTATTGGTGAACGGAAGGCTCTTACTAACCTTAGGACAGATCGATCAATTGTTATCGGAGAGGCTGATAAAGGTGGGAATGTAGTCATTATGAACACACATGACTACATGCAGGAAATTGATAGACAATTATCAGACACAACATGTTACAAATGTCTCAACAGCAATCCTATTTTTGAACTGACTGAATATATTAATAATAAACTATGGGGATGGCACGAACAAGGTTTATTATCAGTTCATGAGTATAAATACCTAGTTGTCAAATATCCTAGATATCCCTGCATTTATATTCTTCCAAAAATTCACAAGGAAGGCATATTCCCTCCTGGCAGACCGATCATATCTGGGATTGATTCCCCTACTGAGAGATTATCGGAATTCGTGGACATTTTTTTACAGAAATTTGTTTGCAACCTTCCGTCTTTTATACAGGACAGCAAGGACATTTTGAACAAATCTGAAGATTTTCCTTGGTCTAATGACCTTCTATTTGTTACAATGGATGCAAATAGCCTCTACACCTGTATTCAAAAACCATTTGGCCTACTGGCAGTTACTTCATTTCTCAACACCCGTTCTGCTGACCATTATGATCATAATCAAATGCTTTTGGACATGATTGATATCATCTTATCAAAAAATTATTTTATACATAACACTAGATGGTATCAACAAACACAAGGGACAGCGATGGGTTCCAAATTTGCCCCTTCATATGCCTGTCTTTTTATGGGCTGGTTCGAAAAAATACATGCTTGGGGTAGACATGCCTCCCCCTGGACTGAATTCATTGTATTTTGGGGGAGGTACATTGATGATATCATTTTGATCTGGAATGGATCCATAGAGCAATTAATTCTATACCATGCATTTCTTAACGAGAATCCTTATAATGTAAGACTTTGGGGTTTATTCTAACTTTGGAGGAGGTGTTAATCCGTCCCAAAAGTGACGGAAAAGTGACGGATTTACCACCAGCCGTATTACGAGTCCATTATATCCTATGGAACTCGTAATACGGCTGGTGGTATATCCGTCACTTTACCGTCACTTTTGGGACGGATTACCACTCCTCCAAAGTTAGAATAACCCCCTAAGTCTCCATTACAGTAGGGACAGTATTGAATTTTTGGATATCAGATTTTTCATTCTGAATAACACTATACAGAGTGTTTTGTACAGGAAATCCACGTCTTGTAACAGACTTTTACATGCAACAAGTGCACATCCCCCCTCCACCATTAACAATATTCCCTTTGGTGAGATGATACGCATGCGCAGAAATTGTAGCACTGAAGACCTTTTTCATTAACAAATTAGACTTGTTAAACAGAGATTTATTAATAGAGGTTACAACTATCAGACTCTATGTAATGCAGAACAACGTATCATGAAAACATCCAGAAAGGACACGTTGTTATTGAAATCAAAAAGAAAAAAGAAGATACTCAATGAACGCTTGTCCTTTGTAACTAGATACACGATGCTTAGCCAGGGTATATATAAAATACTCAAACGTCATTGGTATTTACTTACTGATCTACACAGACTTAAGGGGTCCCTTCCCGCAACACCTCGAATCACTTACCGAAGAGGTAAGACATTACGAGACTTTCTTTGTCCAAGCTATGTGTCTGTACCCAATGTATCTTCTTGGCTTCCAGCGAAGCCTCTGGGCTTTTATACATGTCGTGAATGTAATGTGTGTTCCTTCGGCTTGGATAAAACTAGGACTTTCTGTTACAATAACACAGGGGTCTTTTCTATTAAGAGTTTTATTAATTGCAACACCAAATTTGTAATCTATATTCTTAAATGTACATGTAACAAAATATATGTGGGAAGTACCATAAGACAATTGAAACATCGAATACAGGAGCACATACGTGCCATCAGGAATAATGACAATAGATATCCATTATCGTTACATATGATGTCGACACATCAACATGATGATGTAATTTCATTCCATGGGATTGACCATATTCCACCGAACCCCAGGGGGGGTGACAGAGAATTACAATTACGCAAAAGAGAAGCGGCATGGATTTGTCGCTTACGTACGGTTGAGTTGGGGCACAACAGTGACCATGAACTCCACTATTATCTATAATGGCATTACTAGTGCCACAGTGGAGTACTGATTATTAATAGTTATTTCTCAAAAACGTTGTACACAATAGGAATTTAAAGACGATGTATACACATGTAAAACACTAATATTTTTCATATACTATCTGAGATTGTACTAGGGTTTAAGACATGTCTTGCTATCAGTGTTGATAATATCTGCTTGTATACATGTATGCTTATTGTACATTAATAGACTTAATTTTCTGTTATACTGAGATCTTACTATAATAGAAATCATAGCCCCCCCCCTTTCTGTTATATATTTTACTATACATTATTATTATATATATTTCTTATGACATTATTTTCCTATTGGGATCTTGATAGTCTTTCACTGTTTTAACTCTGCACTGAGGATTGCTTGCTTCACTTGCTCTGTTTTATTCTATTTCTATTTTTGCTTTTACTCCTTTTCTTCATGTCTTACACACATTTCAGGAAATATACTTCTATTACTGCAACAAATCCCACTACTAAACATGATATCATGCTTGAAACTACGGCATCTGATTCCATTTACTTTTATTCTAAGAACTCCCATAGACTATTTTAAAATGGCCTCCGCTCAAATCACTCGCGTTACGGCGCTTCCTGGGCTTTGTCCCTTTACTGTTTCCACACTATTCTTCTGTATTCAACGTATGGCGGTTTTTATAAATTCTCGGCGTTCTATGCCAAAATACTGTCAATACTTGAACGTGCCGCGTACTCTACCTACATGACGGGCGGCAACGCGACCGGGCCCGTCCTTTTACACCTTTTTCTCTAACTTGGAAAATCCGGCCGGTAATACAATACTCTGCAAAAGTATTATTTACGGTAAGGCTGAACAACAGCACTTTATCTACATTTGGAGCGATGTTAATCCATTTAAAGCAACACTAGTGGGTTACGGCCCCCACTCTATTACTTTTTTATGTTTTAGCATATGAATCGATCTTCTTTATCTTTGCTTTTGTTATTTTATTTTCAGTTCTTTGAACCTTCGTTGGCATCTTATATACTCATTTTACAAACAACCTTTTGACCCATTATTGGAACATACTACACGGTATGAGTTTCTCCTTAGTGAACTGTTCTTCTCTTTATTCGCTTTCCTGTACTTACTCTCACTTTTTGCCTATATTTAGTTTAATTCTACTTGTTTACTCCTCCTCTCGAGTCTTCATTTTGAGCTTCAGTTAATTATACTTTTTGGTGATGGATCACTTGATCTTGTGTTATGGCAATGTTGGTAGCACCTTGGTTTACGGATTAGTTTAATTACTTCACTCAGTATAACTGTTATGGCATGTTGCTATTGTGCACTTTTCCGTGATCTATGCAATTTTTTGAATTCACATCTTGGATCTTTTTGATTATTTTTCCTCTTATTCTTCTCCCTTGTCGGTTCCACTTACTAATTACAACTTAAGACTGACTCACAATTAGTATGATAGTTTTGAAGAAATTATTTTTCTACTTTTGAAACAAAACTTATACGGGATGTAATTGGTGTTTTTGTGCATTATACTATGCAATTGTTGGTTTTGCTTTATATGTTTTGGTTTTGCAATGTTAGAAATACTATTGTTAGTTTACTTCTGTCTTATGGTTATCTGTTAACTTTTGCAGCCCTGAAGAAGCCCAAGTATATAGGGCGAAACGCGTTGGCTGCTGTTTTGTTTCTCTTCATAAATCTACTGTGGCATCAAATAAACCTTTTGGAAGAAATCTATGAAACTCTACGACTTTCCTGAAATATCATTTATATGTTTTTACAATTGACGGTGGTGCACAACCCACTTTATTGTATATAAATTAATGCCAGGGGCCACATGGGCCTCCCAAGCCCTGGGGACCGCCACCTCCTCAGAGCAAAACATTTACTATTAATGCAGGGGGTGTACGGCCTTTTCAACAGCCCCAGGACCTGAGGGGTTGGTTGCAGTAACTATTTGTTATATACATTACATACGTAACTATAAGTTAATCCAACCACCACTGTGGTGCGCCTTGAGGTAACTATAACTTGTGCCCTTGTCATGCACTGCTAATTCTCCTCGATATTACAGCATTCATGACAACTTGTATAACCTCATTAAAAATATAAATGAAACATTAGCAGTCAAATTATTGAGGAACAAACTGTGCATGGCTGGAGCGCAAGTTATAGTTACCTTAGAGCGCAAGTTATAGTTACTTGAAATAACTCTATAACTGCTGCTTTTCTATGGTTTTGTGTGAGTAAATTCAGAACCTAACTATTACTTCCCTGTAACCTTTGTTTTGTTATGTGAATTTTATATATATATATATATATATATATATATATATATATATATATATATATATATATATATATATATATACACACATTCACATAAAAAAAACAAAGGTTACACGGACGTAATTTTATATATATATATATATATATATATATATATATATATATATATATATATATATATTCCAAGCTGTCGGTCCTCAACAGCGATGTGCCGAACTGCCGGTGCTGCATTAGGGTAAAGGACCAAACCCTAAATATAACACGAAGAAACAAAATGCTGCGCTCCCGGAGATGATGATCAACTGCACATTTAGTCCTCTTGTTACTAGTTGAGGCTCAACTAGTAACAAGAGGAATAAATGTGCAGTTGATCATCATCTCCGGGAGTGCAGCGTTTTGTTTCTTCGTGGTATATATATATAAATATATATATATATATATATATATATATACACACATTCACATAAAAAACACAAAGGTTACAGGGACATAATAGATAGGTTCTGAATATACAATCATGATATTGTGGTGTTTGATATTCCACAGAAAGTAGGCCCATGGTGACCCATGATAGCCCAGTGCTATCCTGTCTAACCTTGTGCCCCAGAGAGGTATGTCACATTTCCAGGAGTGGAAACTTCAAGGTGCATTCACATCCAACTTCTTTCCCACAGGTCTGTCAGGAACAGAAGCTCCTCAAACCGTGAACTATTAATTCTGAAACCTTTTATCATCTATCATACTCAGTTTCATTCATGCAAACGTAAAACTAATCAATCACTTAGACTTAGCCTATTCACACATCGGTCACATCTCATGTTACTCACAAAAGTAATGATAGCCATCCCTTTGCTTGGGAGCATTAGCAGTGCCCTCCTTTAGATGGCTTGCATGAGCCATGCAGATATAAGAAACATGGTCATCATATACATTCTTGCTTGCAGCTGTATGAAAGATCAATGGATTGCAAAAAACTGAAAAAATAGGTTTTGTAAACATTTGCTTACATGTGATTACATTTTGTTCTTCTAGATCTATGTTACAATACTAATAGTTATGAGTAGGCAACAGTGCTGCATTTGTCAAAAAGATATCTTTTTAGCATATTAACCTTAACATTGCCTCCCCTTACTTGCAAAATGTGAATGTTTTCTTTGATTTCATAATTTGGTCAAATGTTGCCTGCTAGGCTCTTAGGCACAGTAGAGGATTTCTTGTATATGCAGAAAATGCTGCAACAAGAAAACACTAGTTGTGGTTGTACACACTAATTATTTTGCAAAGGCAGGGTTCCACAATATGCTGCAATTGAACATTAATATAAAAAATATCCCACATGTTGTCAAATTTGAAGGAGGACAACTCTATTTCAGTGCAACCCTTTCTGTCTGTAGTCACACATTTTGGCTGGTACAGAAACAGACAAGTTACTTAAACTCACAGAACCGTTCCATAAGCATATTTGTAAATAAATATGTGACCGTCAAGTTGTTACCCAGTTTATGTTTCTTCTTAGTGAAACCTTGTAGGAAATTGAGTAACAGGTTGAAGTGGGTAAAACCCCACTCAAGCAGAAACCACAATTCTTGGCAGGGTGTAACACAAGCAAACCCAATTAACCTGTGTGCATTTACCCTCTGGTAGCTTGGCACAAAAGCAGGCAGGCTTAACTTAGAGGCAATGTGTAATGTATACAGCAAACAAACAGTGATTAAGTGAACACACAACACATAAAAAATCCCACCCAATTCAGAAAAATATAATACATTATTTTGCACCAGAATACCAAAAATCCAATTAGTAGAACCAGAGATATGCAGTTTTAAAGATGTAAATAAAAATAGTGCTTAAAAGCATAAAGCACCCACTGAAGTTATCTGGTTGTGCTAGGCCAAAATAAAGTCAGATGTTCAGGCCGATCGCAATTGAGTGTAGGTCATACATTGGGGCCTAGTTAAGTCTGCAGAGCAAAGTCCCTTAAATCCTGTTTGCAGAGCATTGTGTCATTTTTTGACCTAAAAGCAGTGCAAATTTACAAAATATAATTGTATTTTCTCAATTTGCACCTCTTTTATGTCAAAAAATGACGCAAAGGCGGCACAAACCTTTCATAAATCAGGCCCTAACTTTTTTTAAAGCAGTGAAATACACCAGCTATATGTAACTGACCTAAATATAACTTTCACCACCATAGATTTCAGATGTCATCGGCTAGGTAATAGGTGAGGGCATAAGCTGTGCATCATAGCAGTGCACATTATACCTTGGTCAGTTATGCATAACTGGTGAAATTCGTTGTTCTTTTGGTTTTTTAGAGGACTTTTTTTAGGGACTGCACACACACACACACCCACACACACACACACACACCAACTCTCTCTCTCTCTATCTCTCTTTCTCTCTTTCTCTCTCTCTTTCACTAAAGTGTACAGAGCATGCAAACGTTATAAGAAAAATGTGGAAAGGCACCAGGAAAACTGATCGAGTCAAAAAAACATGTGCACTAAAGACTGCTTTTATGTCAGGTTCCCAAGGAGGCTTTTTACTCTTCATTATTCCTAGTAATTGGCATGATACTTATTAACTCTATGTATTGTACATCTATTAGCCTTTATTAATCGAATGCCCTCTAATATATCCCAATGGTTATACCGACTAAATATTGACGATTTTTCTTTCAGTTATAGCCCTAATGGGTGTTGCTATAATGAACCATTCTGTTTTCCCTACAAGTAAAACAACTAGCCGAAGGGAGCACGATGAATATAATTCTGTTTTGGAGTCCAAGGAAATGGATTAGCAAACTCAGCACCCACATTAAAGGTGTCTTTAAAAGTGGAGGGAAAAATCACCTAGCAGCCATTTCTCACAAGCTGACACTGTCAGTTACCGTTTACAAGGTGTCAGAGCGTTTTCTTGCAGAATCATGTCACCTTGAGCCTTCTAGCCCTGACTTCTCCAGCTTTCCCTCTTCATTGAGTCAGGCACCATGTAATCATATTATATGGCTGAAATACGTATCTACTGACTGTTTATGCGATTAGCGAACTATTTTTGGCAACAGGTTGCTTTTACTGTTGCTATTTTGGTGCCGAGATGCATTTAAGGTTGCAGAAGTGTAACTGCCAAGTGATCTGTCTCGGTCTGTCTACTTTTTGGCGTGCTCTGTGCATACAAGCTCAGTCGCGAGCGCGGTTCGTCTTTTTTAATTGCATGCAGGCCTCTTCAAATTTATTAGGAAAATAAAATATGGCAGACGTTTATCCTTTGCAAAAGCAGCAGAAAAACAAACAGTTCTGGCTCCTCGCTGAAGGAGAGTATGCCACAGGTATCTGATTATCTTTAAAGTAGAAAAGGAAGGTTCCATGCCCTCTGGTTTATTTTTGCGTCCTCGTGAAGCAGAACTTTATTGAGCATTTCTGCATGATTTTTACTTTCTTTGTGCAGTCCATCTGTGGTCAGGGAAACTGTGGGAAGAGGTCCTCAGCATAGAGAATTCTTATGTGCATGAAAGAATAACAGCTTATTGTTTATATAGCACTTCGAACCACACTTCTGCCACTTAAAACCGTTTTCAAAAATATTCAAATCAATGATAGTCAAATTGCCGACCTCAGACAATTTCATGATCTGCAGATCACCACGAATCTCAGTGTTATTGAAACATTGATGCAATGTAAGGATGGCAGAGGTGAGAGTGTGCTCTGTGACAGAAGACGTATTTCAATGTGACAAAGAGCAGCCTTCATGTAAATGAAAAGATTATGCCCCTAACCGCTATGCACTTGGCCTCCAGTCATCCGGATTGTAGGCATTTCAACGGCACGTGCGGAGGAACGAACCATTTCTTGGCGCTGTTCACCTGTTGTCAGTATAACCAGTGCTTTAAATGGGCCGGTACTGTCCGGTATGCAGTACCGGCACTTTTTTATTTTTAGAGGGAGAGTATCTTCACTTCTCAAGAAAAGCGTAATACTGCTAATTGCAGAGTATCGCACTACTCAGAAATAAGCAGGTACTCACGTACAGAGTACCTACACTTCTATTTTTCCATTTCAAGCAATGAGTATAACCATCTGCATGGCAAGCATCATAGAAAGGACAACATATAACGACAGAAAGAAGTCTATGCCTATTGTGAATTTTACCTCCAGAGTCATGTGGAGCGTAGGCACTGAAACAGCATGTTCCTTGGATGACCCACTTCTTGGCACTGTTCACTTATTGTCAGTAGGACCATATTAAGGCTGGGCGGGGAGCCCTGCTCCGCTGGTGGAGCTACTGGAGTTTTTGGCACTCTGTACTCCGCTTGGAGCGCAGAGTTCACCCAAAAATTCCGCAAGCCCCGCCAGTGGAGCAGAGCTCACCTGGTGCGCACTGCAGCCCAGTTATGTGCTACACAGCGCAAGCGCAGCCAGTGTGCACTGTGTAGCCCATAACTGGGCTGCAGTGTGCACCGGTGACAGATCCAGGGGCAGGCCTCCCCCTGTCAGCAGCGAGTGAGCAGGGGGCAGAGGGAGGCAGAGCGCCAGGCCGCTGGGAAGGATGACGAGGACTCCCTGGAAGACCAGGTAAGTCCTTGTCAATTCTCCTTTTTTTCCTTGTTTGTGCACACACGGACACAAACAAGGACTGAAACAGCAGCATTCACTGGCTACGGCCCTTGCCTGAATTCAGACCAGGGCGTAGGCAGTGAAAGCTGCTGTTTCAGGCCTCTTGTGCACCAGCCAGTCTTGTGTGCAGTGCACGTGGGGCAGGCCGGTGCACAAGAGGCCTGGTAGGTTTTGTTGCCTACGACCCTGACCTGAATACAGGCTAGGGCCGTAGGCAGTGAAAGAAAGCTGCAGTTTCAGGCCTCTTGTGCTCCAGCCTGCTCTGTGTGCAGTACACCCGGGACAGGCCGGTGCACAAGAGGCCTGAAACAGCAGCTGTCATTGCCTATGGGCCTCTCCTGAATGTGCCCAATATCGGAAGCGCTAAGCAGGTTCAGGCCTGGCTCACCAGACCCAACCCTGCTTAGCACTTCCGAGATCGGGTGCATTGAGGATTCTGGGGGTCACGAGACTCTACCTCCGCAGAATTTCACAGAGTTTTTAATCAACTACATGGAATTCGGCAGAGTGGAACTCCATGAACTCCGCCCAGGCCTAGACCATATACACTACCTTCTGCTTGGCCTACATCTTGAATAGGTTAAACTCAGTTTTCTGCTTGAAGAGGAAGGAATTACTGACCCATAACATGCCAATAATGGCAAGCTAAGGAGCTTGCAGGTCACAAGACTCAACACCACCAGATATTTGCTTTTTGAGGTTAACAGGATGAGTAAAAGCAAACTGGGTAATAATAACACCTTGTACTTAAGTGTTGGAAAAATGCATATGTTAGCTCCATGTTCATAAGTAGTCCTTATAATTTCTCAAAATGAAGGTAGAGATATTTGTGGAGCCCTGCATTGATAGGTGAGACCACCAGTAGTCATTTGTTGCAAGGCTCCTTGAGCGAAAGGCATCATATTTGCTAATTTTATCAGCAACAGAGACAAGATCTAAGGTGGAGAGTTCAAGTAACAAAATCAAGTGTCTAGAACGTGTTGCTGGTGGCAACAAGCAGCCAATATGAAGCTCTCGGTTTCTGATGGTCTTTCGAGAAAAGGTATATAAAAGAATTCTTGCAGGATGAGATCCCAACGCATCGTTCTTTTGCTCACCATGCCACCTCAGTTTAGAACCACTCATATGCAAGTCAGAATTAACCCTCTTCCTCATGGGAACAGTCCAGCCTGAATGACCAGGTCCTAACCGAACAGGAAACAAGCAATCTAAATGGGTTTTGATATGATAAAGGTTTATCAGCCAGATATAGCTTGGTTCCATTGGCACAGTGAGCACAGGACCTATGTCTGGGCATAACCTTGTCACGCAGGGAGGTATATAAAACACACAAATTGTGATGGGAGGAATGCTTGCAATTTGTCGAACCACTGGCAATTGCTTTGTAGGAAAGGTTCTGTTTCTGCAAATGCTGAATGTTTGGAAAGGTAGCACATCTACATTGAGATTAAACCTTTACCTGCTACTTCTCTATCACTAGATAACACAAAGAAACGAATATCACAATAGAAGGAATGTTGAAATAGTGTACATTTGCAAGCTTTGGTAGCAAGTGCTTTTTTGTTCAACATTGTAATGTTCTTATGTGTTACTCATCATCCACACAGCAGAAACTAGACTCCCATAATCTAACCTATATCAAGTAATCTAGCAAATAGATGGTTGTTTCAGATGAATTTCTATCTCTGTAAATATGTCTCGCCCTGACTTGTGCCAATGAATGGTGCTTTAATACGTGTTAAAACATGCATAATCATCTTGTTCTCTGAACTCGTTTACATTACAATAGAGAGATGTTTATAATTTGGCTGCTGCAGCTCGCCGACCAGTGGTTGCATTTGCAGGTGGAGGCCTACGCCTTTCTTAGCCGTAGGGCAGGCCACAGTGCTGCAAGCAATGAGATCACCATAATCTGGACCATGCAGAGCTAACGCGGCTCACGTGGCCTGCCTCCTACATGCAGCACAGGGGGTGAAGAATCATGCCCCTCCGGCCTCTCTGCAGCCCTGAAATATGATGCCCTTTGCTGCTCCCGGAATTCCCGCTGCTGCACTGGGCCTACTGCTATGGCCCCAGAGAGACAACTGGAATTAAGACACGGCCAAGGGCTGTGGTGCTGCCTCATCACCACCCTGTAGGTCACCCAGATTGGGGGAGTCACTGGGGACATCTGTCACCACCTGTGGACCACCAGTGGACACCCAGGGGTCTCTTGCCCCCTGCTGGACTGGGGGGCGGAGTGGCCCAGGTGAGGCTCACACAGTGCAGATACTGGACTCACGCCCAGCAGAGGCCACCCCAACCCCACTGGACACATGGGTATATTGCACCAGGACCACTGGACAGCAGATGCCACTACCCTGCTGGCCCACAAGTGAGTTATAAACCCTACAGTGCTGCGCCATATGCCAGGCCACGGCCTCCTCCACAGATAGTGCTGGAGTGCCCACTCTTTTCTCTCTTTCTGCCTCCCAACCCTGCCAGAGCCTGCCTGTGCCTTCCTTGAGTGACTCAGAGGAACTCGGACTAGCACTGCATGCTGTTTCAGCCTACGGGGGCCACCTTCATGTTGCATAAACCCCTCTTCCCCATTTCTAGACCCCCCTGCATCCCTGGGTGCATGCCACACCACAGGCTCCCCCATGGTGAGTGTAAGTCACTGCCCAGTGCTACTCCCCACCTCCCTGCCCTGCACTAGGGAACACCACCTGCCAGGAGGCCTACCCTCCTGCCTTCCCACTTGACGCCATAGCTATGCTCTCTAGCAAGTTCACTTGCCAGCTTTTCTTTACGGAAGTTGTCTCCCAAGGTCTCCCGTGGTTGCACACCTGGAGATGTGTGCCACGCAGGCTGCTGCACCTCCTTCATCTAGCCCACCAGCGGACCCTCAGAACAAGCTCACAGATCTGGAAGACAGGAGCTGCAAGGACAATATATTTTTCTTTGGCTTTCCTGAACATGCAGAGGGTTTCCTTTGGGGCCTTCTGTCCACACTCACAAGGCTGGCCTTGTCTCCTCTCCTAGAGATTCAGGGAACTCGTGGTCTGGATCCACGCCGCACGACTCCCTTGGGGTGGGTGCACCCTCTTATTTTCTGCTTCCCCTGTCATGAACAGATGTGACAACTCTTGACCGCAGTCCGCTCCCGTGGCCCATATGCCTACGAGGGGCATGACATCCTCATTGCCTCTGACTTCTCCCAGGAGACCAACAACAATAGAAAGGCCTTCTTGGCCCAGCACCCCCAGTTGCACCAACTGGACATCAAATTTGGCCTATTTAAACTGTCATGAACGTGGACCACACAGGACGGCAGGTTCAAGGACCTTCTTCAGCGAAGGGACCTGCGCTAGTTTCTTGACAGCCTTTCTGAGCACAGGAGGAACGTTGCATCTGTTGTATAGCCGAATGAGCCCCACCCTTTGGACAATTTCCACCCAGCAAACAGTGGCTTCCACTTTGATTGAGGCCATAGGGTCAAGGATTGGGCACAGGACTGCCTTGTCTGGTCCCGGAACGGAAAAGACACGACCCTCACTTAGGTCCGAGACGGAGATAAATCTCATTCCCCACTGAAGCCTTGCCAGCTGGAGGCCTGAGATGTCTTCCTCCTTGCCTTGCCTGCTGCTTTCCTGTGCAACTACTGCCCCAGAGGGAGTCCAGTGCCCTCCGGATGGAAGGCTGAGTATACTTGCACTGATTGCTTGCCTGTTTTTTGCAATGTGTTTAGATATGACCTGGTTTGCCATGTATTGCCCTGTTCTTATTATGCCTTGTTTTGATATGTTTTGATGACTAGATTTATTGTCTTGCTTACCACAGGCACAAAAACCCAACAACCGACCCTCCCCACCCAGGCCACATACTGCAGGCACTGCCTACCTGATGGTGGGGGGGGGGCTTGGCTCCCTGATAATATTGTCCACCCTGACCCCCCCCTTCCTCTGGCACCTCCTTCTCCTGAGCGCCCCAGCCTGCGTATTCATACCCTGGGTGCACAGCCCTCCTACTACCACTCTTCCTACCCGACCACCTCAGCCCTCTCACACTTCCACCCATTGCTTGGCCCTCCTTGGGTCTGGTGGGTAACCAGGCTCAGTCTCAGCCACCCTCCAGCCCACGGCTCTGCCTCTACCATTGCCTTGGCTTCTCATTTCCTGTTTCTTCCGTCCTGCTTCTGGGGTCCATAGGAAATCCCAGACTCTCCGTTTTTGACACGCAGTTTACAGTTCCCGGCTCTCACTGAGGCCCTTGCTCTCAGCTCTGAGCTGGCTTAGTTCATTTCTCCTCCCTCTCCTTGCCCCTCTCCCTCCCCCTCTTGTCTGCCTGGTTCCCTTCCTGCTTCAGAGACTTTGCCTCAGCCTTCACCACTTGTCTGAATCTCCTATTCCCCCCTCATACCCTGATGTCCCCCACCCCCTCAGCCCGTGGCTCCCTTTCTCTGCAACAAAAGGAGTCATTCAGGCTCTAATTACATCAAGATTAGATTACAGCAATGTGCTTTAATTTGGCCTGCTGGAATACATTCTAGAGAGATTGTAGGTGGTGCAGAACACGGCAGCTTGCCTCCTTCTGAGACTGCCTGTGAGAATGCATATATCCCCACATCTGTGTGAACTGCACTGATTCCGATTAGGAGAAGAATTGTGTTTAAGGCACTTGGGGCCTTACGTCAATCCAGGGAGGCATAACTTAGTGCCAGAATCAGTTTTCATTCTCCAACCTGGAGTCTGAGGTCTGCCAATACATTTTTGGCAGCGATCCCTAGAGTGCGGGAGTCTAGAACAGGAGGTAGATTGTTGGCTTTTCTGGTGCATGTGCTTGGAACAAGCTCCCGTTAGAATTGCACTCTGTTTCCAATCAAGCAGCTTTTAGAAAGAAGCTGACAACATGGCTTTTTAACCAGGTTTGAATATTGGTTACTTAATGTTTGACCTTTGGCTGTTGCTCCAGGACAATCCACTGAGTAGCTGTGCACATTATATTCTAATCTAATCTAATTTAATTAATTATTCATTCCTCTCTTCTCTTTCTCTCTTTCCCTCTCTCTATCTCTCTCTCGCCTCTCCTCTCTCTCCCCCGCCTCACTCTTCATCCCTCCGTCTCCCCCCCCAGCTTCTATCCCCGCCTTCCTGCCTCTGCGCTACAATGGCCGCAAATGTCCCCCAGCCCCACTTGCCCTTGCACACCGTCTCCTAGAACTTCAACGGTCTCATGCACTTCATCAAACGAAAGAAAGTCATATCCTACCTGCAGCCTAAGTGTGTCTATGTAGCCCTAATACAGGAGACCCAACTTTACCAAGAGGAATCAGAGAAGCTGCACCACAACTGGATGGGGCAGGTGATCTATAGCAGCTGCTCGGCCGTGGCAATTGATGGGACCAGACAGACTAGAAATGTGGTGTGTCAATTCTTTTATGCAGGTTCCTCCCTTTTACCCTTCTCCGAACATGGAACGATCCTGATGGATGCTATCTTTTCACCAAACTCCATCTCGGATATCAGACACTCTGTTTTGAGTTGGTGTACGCACCTACAGGACCCAAACGCTAGTTTTTAATTTTAACTCAACTGCCTCCTCACGGGCCAACCACTGGCTTACTGGGAGAGACTGCAATCTCTCCAAGGAGGCAATCCTTGACATCATCGGTCCCTTGGATGTGTGCAATAATGCAGACCGAGCCCTCTTGGAGGACATCATGTTAGACAATGGCCTTGTCAATGTCTGCTGCCTTTTGCACACAGAGGAACAGGAATACACCTTCCTGTCGGCAGTCCATGGCACTCAGTCCTGCTTGGACTACTTCTTGGTCTTCCACTTGGTGGTCGCCCTGTCCGGGTACTCCTGCATCCTGAAGGGTGCTCTCTTGGATTACTGTCTGACCCGCCTCTCCCTGGATTTAGGGCTCTCCACCCCTGGCCGCAAGCCCTCACAGCTTAACATCTTGTGCTGTCACACCCTACACAGCCAGTCCCAGCTGCGGTCCCATGTCACCACATTCCTGGAGTTCAATAAGTGTTCTGACACTTCCCCCTGCACACTATGAGTGGCCATCAAAGCAACTATCTGTGGCCAGTTGATGAGGCATGCTGCCCTCCCCAGCACCCAGAGGGTGGCTCAGCAGGAGGCCCTTGAGTACGATATTGTGTCCCTCACCCACCTATACATGGTCGACCCCTTGTCTTGTCTCTGCTGCCACCTGAATAAGGGCTGCATGTACCTTAATTCGATATATACTTCTAAGGCTAAATATGCACTCCAGCGTCCAAGAGGTCATCATTGCAAGAAGGATGAGAAGGCAGGGAGACTGCTCACTACTCAACTGCGTCAGAAGGAGGTTGCACTGGCCATTCCGGCCATTAAGTCTGTGACTGGCTCAATCCTTGCCCTACCGCAAGACATCATCAATGAATTTGCATCCTTCTATCAGACCGTGCATACCCCAGAAGTGGAGGATGACCCTTACCGCCTAGAGGCCTTCTTCACCAATTTGCGCCTCCCTAGTCTCAACGATTCTGGCAGAGACCTGCTCACAGGCAAAATTACTAAGGGGGAAATTGTGCAGGTTATTTCCAGACTCCAGTACCACAAATCTCTGGGAGAGGATGGCTTCCCTGTGGAATTTTATAATGGGCTTGTGAGGAGGTTGCAGACTCCCTCACTGATGATTTTCATGAGGTGGAATGCTTTGGTGCCCTCGGCCCTATCTGCAACAGAGCAGGGATTGCAGTTCTTCCTAAGAAGACAAAGGACTTCCAACTCTGTGTGAGCTACAAACCCATCTCCATTCTTCATGGAGGCATCAGAATCCTTGTTGGAGTCCTTGCGGCCTGCCCTTAGGCCGTTATCCCATCCCTGGTTTACCAAACAGAAAAGGGTTTGTCCCCAGTTTCTCCGCCGCAAATCACCCTTGTTTATACCCTCCAGTATGCTAAGAACCTGGACGATGATGCACTCTTTCTGGAAGTTGAGAAGGCTTTTGACTGGATTGAGTGGGACACTTATTTGCGGCCCTCCTGAAGTTTGGCCTTGGCGAGTATTTTGTATCTAAGGTCTGCTGGCTCTATGACTCACCTTCTGCTCGGGTTAATAGCAGGAGCTTTCTTTCGGGTCCACTTTGCAGTCTGTAAGGGGACACAACAGGGATGCCCATTGTCTCCCCTCTTGTTACTCCTCGCCATGGAATCTCTTGCAGCCTCCCTCCAACAATTCTCACACTTGACAGCATTTCTATACCCAGCCGGATATCAACCATTTATCTTTATGAGGATTACATCCTGCTTATGCTTTTGAACCTACCCCACTCTCTTTCAGCCCTCCTGGAAATCATCTCTGGCTTTCGGGCTGCCGGGTCAACTGGAACAAAGGCAAGGTGCTGCCCATGTCCCAGGCAACCACTCTACGCCGTGATATATGCTTAACACTTCCAATGGAAGCCCTCACTTCTAAAATACCTAGGAGTTGATATTAACCAAGGTTCAGACCGCATCGTGGAGAACAACCTCGAACCCCTGGTTGTTCACAAGAAGCTGGACTCTGAAAAATTGTCTCATTTCAGCATTTTGCTGTGGGGCACAGTATAGGCTGTCTGTTAGAAATGGGGTCTTTGGTTGACAGTCTGGTTACCCCCTGTTCAAGCAAGGACCCTCACTCTAGTTAGGATAAAAGAGAATCACCCTCAGCTAACCCCTGCTTACCCCCTTGGTAGCTTGGCAGAGCAGTAGGCTTAACCTCAGAGTGCTAGGTGTAAAGTATTTGTACCAACACACACAGTAACTTAATGAAAACACTACAAAATGACACAACACCAGGTTAGAAAAATAGGGAATATTTATCTAGACAAAACAAGACCAAAACGACAAAAATCCAACATACACAAGTCAAGTTATGATTTTTTAAAGGTTTAAAATAAAAAGAGTCTTTAGGTAGTTGTAACACCACACTAGCGCTGCTAGCGTGAAAATGTACCTGGTTTGCGTCAAAAATAACCCCGCACGGGCGGTGGGCGTCGAAAGTAACCCTGCACGGCTGTGTGCGTCGAAAACAACTCGGCACGGCGGTGCGCGTTGAAAAAGCCAGCCACACGACGATCCGAAAGTCCCGCGGCGCAGGGTGCGATCTCTCAGCCTCCGTCAGCGATGCTGCGCGTCGTTTCTCCTGCTCCGGGCGTCGGTTTTTCGGTCGCGTTTCCTGCGGCGTCGTTTCTCAGCTGTGGAACCGGCGTCGCGTCGTTTTCTCAGCTGCGATCGGATTCGCGTCGATCTTTTCTCCGCATGGCGCTCGGTGCGTGTATTTTTGTCCTTAGGCTGCCAGCCTCTCCTTTCAGGGTCCCAGGAACTGGAAGGGCACCACAGAGCAGAGTAGGGGTCTCTCCAGAGACTCCAGGTGCTGGCAGGAAGAAGTCTTTGCTATCCCTGAGACTTCAACAACAGGAGGCAAGCTCTACATAAAGCCCTTGGAGATTTCTTCTTCAAGATGGAAGGCACACAAAGTCCAGTCTTTGCCCTCTTACTCTGGCAGAAGCAGCACTGCAGGAAAGCTCCACAAAGCACAGTCACAGGCAGGGCAGCACTTGTTCCTCAGCTATCAGCTCTTCCCCAGGCAGAGGTTCCTCTTGGTTCCAGAAGTGTTTCTGAAGTTTGTAAGTTTGGGTGCCCTTCTTATACCCATTTTAGTCTTTGAAGTCACCTTTCTTCAAAGGGGACTCACACCTTCTGGTGAAATCCTGCCTTGCCCAGGCAAGGCCTCAGACACACACCAGGGGGTTGGAGACAGCATTGTCAGAGGCAGGCACAGTCCTTTCAGATGAGAGTGACCACTCCACCCCTCCCTCCTAGCAGAGATGGCTAATCAGGAAATGCAGATTACACCCCAGCTCCCTTTGTGTCACTGTCTGGTAGGAGGTGAAAAACAACCCAACTGTCAAACTGACCCAGACAGGGAATCCACAAACAAGGCAGAGTCACAGAATGGTTTAAGCAAGAAAATGCTCACTTTCTAAAAGTGGCATTTCCAAACGCACAATCTTAAAATCAACTTTACTAAAAGATGTATTTTTAAATTGTGAGTTCAGGGATCCCAAACTCCACATGTCCATCTACTCTCTAGGGGAATCTACACTTTAATCATATTTAAAGGTAGCTCCCATTTTATCCTATGAGAGAGAGACAGACCTTGCAACAGTGAAAACGAAATTGGCAGTATTTCACTGTCAGGACATATAAACCACATTACTATATGTCCTACCTTATCCATACACTGCACCCTGCCCTTGGGGCTACCTAGGGCCTACCTTAGGGGTGCCTTACATGTAAGAAAAGGGAAGGTTTAGGCCTGGCAAGTGGGTACACTTGCCAAGTCGAATTTACAGTGTAAGAATACACACACAGACACTGCAGTGGCAGGTCTGAGACATGATTACAGAGCTACTTATGTGGGTGGCACAACCAGTGCTGCAGGCCCACTAGTAGCATTTGATTTACAGGCCCTGGCACCTCTAGTGCACCTTACTAGGGACTTACTAGTAAATCAAATATGCCAATCATGGATAAACCACTTACATACAATTTAAACAGGAGAGCATATGCACTTTAGCACTGGTTAGCAGTGGTAAAGTGCTCAGAGTTGAAAAGCCAACAGCAACATGTCAGAAAAGAATAGGAGGCAGGAGGCGAAAAAGACTGGGGATGACCCTGCATAAGCAAAAGTCCAACACGACCCCCTACCAGCCTAAAGCCAGGGGAGAACAATCAATACCTTGATGTACTTCCCTGATTGGGGCGATAGAACAGGGACCCAGGCCCACAACAGCAGGGGCATGTTCCAGTTCTACGCCTTCCTGACTCCAGTTGGATCCCTCTGTCCATACTCTCAGGG
This sequence comes from Pleurodeles waltl, assembly GCF_031143425.1. Taxonomy (NCBI): domain Eukaryota; kingdom Metazoa; phylum Chordata; class Amphibia; order Caudata; family Salamandridae; genus Pleurodeles; species Pleurodeles waltl. Next base: position 498,515,531 of record NC_090445.1, read on the forward strand.
CCCACTAAGCTAACCCATGGGGAACCCTTCTCCACATCTACAGACACCATCTGTGCAACACCTAACTTTACTTTGCTCACAGATGTATTGCAATGGGCAGATAGTACCACCAGGGCCAACACAGTGGTGTTGCCCACTCCACCCCCGGGGTGTGACTCTCGTCCTCCCCCCCCCAGGGCCAACTCTGTCCACCAGGACAGCAAGCCACAGTGGCCCCAGACAACTGTCAGGGATGAGAGCCCGACCTCAGGCCTCTCTAACCACTGTGACTGTGGAGAGTGGGGGGAGGTAGCCCCAGGTGCCTGGCACCCTTTGACCACTCTCTCTTCCACCAGGTCAGGGATGACAACCTGACCCTGGTCCTCCCCTCTGGGGCTCTGTAACCTCCCTGCAGAAGCGGCACCCCCAGAGTCAAAAACTGTCAGGGTGCTTGTAGAAGCAGTCCTGCACAATTCTTCCACCAGTGCAGGGATGTTAACCTGCAACTGATCCTCCAACCTGGGGTCTGTACCTTCAGGTTGGACCAGGGCCAGGGGTGAGGCTTCCCTCCCCCTGCCCTCTCTTCTGGGGTCCTGAACCACCCAACTAGGAGTGGCCCCCCCAGAAGACAACATGGTAGGGGCACTGTTAGCAGTAGCCCCTTCCTCCAGGTCAGGGGGGACACCCTTAACCTGGCCTCCCAATCCAGGGTCTGTACCCACAGACTGGATCACTGCCTGGCAAACCAGGACTTCCTGGGGGGCATACCTACCCCCTACCAGGTCAGAGTTTACCCTCTGAACCTGGTCATCCAACCCAGGGTCACCACCCTGCGGTTGAACCACTGCCTGGCACACCAGGACTTCCTTGGGAGCACACTTACCCCCCATCAGGTCAGAGTTTACCCCCTGAACCTGATCATTCAACCCAGAGTCACCACCCTGCGGTTGAACCATTGCCTGGCACACCAGGACTTCCAGGGGGGCACACTTACCCCCCTCAAGGGACACACTGTCCCGAAGGGCCACACAAGAGTCTGGCTGGCGCAGGTCTCCTGACCTCTGCCCATCTGACAGAGTCTGGATTCCCCCCAACCCAGAAATGGTCTTACCAAGGTCATTCATGGGGGGCTCTGCTCTCAGAGCTGACCCCTGACCCTCCAGGTTCTCCACTGGGGTCCGCAACCCCCTCTCAACCCTCTGTCGGGACTTCTGCACCCCCTCACTAAGAGTGGTACTGCCAGACACCAGAACTGGTGGGACGCTGGCTACAGCCGCCCCCCCAAGTTCTCCTGACACTGTGGGGTCTCCCTCAACAGATGGCCCTATGGTACAGGCTAGGCTCCCCTCCTGGTGTTCCCGCAGGGAACCCTCCAGGACCTGGGACCGGATCTCGGGCACCTTGGGCCTCAACCCATTCCCATTCCCTCTCCTCTGAGACTGGACATGGGGTCCCTCACCCATCCCACTACACTGGGACCTACCTGGGACACTACAATCCTTCCCTACCTCACCTGGTTGGGAACTACCTAGACCACTCCTCTCAGGAGCACCCCCACATGCCTCTTCAGACTCTCTGGTACTCACCCAGAAGTCTGCCTCCATTGTAAGCTCCCTGGGGTCAGAGAACTCACACTCCACCTGGTGTTGGCATAGCTCTGGAAAATAAGGACTAGACATATGCTCTCCAGCAATTACATCACTCAGCCCCTCACATGAATTAACCAAAGTACCCTTCACCCAACCATCCAGTGACTCTGCTTTGAAAAAGCACCCCACATCACCCTCCTGAGACTGGTGAGACAGTACCTGACTGTCCCTGACACTCAACCCACACTCTTCTGGGATGTTTTCACACTCCCTAACCAGGACTTCTACCTGGGGGGAACCCCTCTCCCTGTCACTCTCACCTAGAGTCAGTAGAGTGTCCCTCCCACCAGTAGGAATATGACTCCCCATGCCAGTTCCCCAATCCACCTCAGGGACCCTGTGCATCACTGGAGCTACCTCATACCCCTGAACCTCCTGGCGTGTGTTAACTCCCTCCTTCAAGTAGGGCACCACCTCTCTGGGCATGTGCACTTCTGCAGCATCACTGGATATACAATTGTTGCTGCCACCATTCCAGCTGGACTCAGCCCTCATGACTTCCAGCTCTTTCAATTTAAGCTCGTAAGCATAAATCATTTTTTTAATCTCTAAGTTCCTCCTCCTTTCTTCCAACTCCCAATCGAGCTTTTTCAGCTCCCATTGGTACTCCCTCTCTGCCTGTCTGTCCTGTAACTCTTCAGGAGTCAGACCCTTGGGTGACACCCTGCCACCCCTCCTGGGGACCCTCCCCCCAGGCGTAACAGGTTCCTCCACTACACCACTGTGTATCCTCTGCACTTCCCCCCCCATATTCTCCTCCTCTGTGTGCCTTCCAGCCTTCTTGATTGTCACCCAGGCCCTCTGTGCCTGTTGCAGCTCCCCCTCCCTGGTGGAGCTCTCAGTGGGACAGTCAAGATCTTTAAGGAACTGTTTCAATTGAGCAACTGAGTACTCCTTCAGTTTCTCCACTTCAAACACAGCTCCAGCTGTTGCATCTCCAGATTGAGACATGATGGTCACAAGTGCAAAGTTCCAAAAGGCAGAAAAAAATAATTTCCCAATGAAGTAAAAAGAATCAGTCAAGGGATCAGCAAAATCATGGAAGTAGAATAAAAAGAGTCCTTAAGAGAAAAATCAAAAGATCACCAAACAAGTAGTATGTGGTCACGTAGTGGTCTGAGATCAAAACAGTAGTGTACACTTAATTACTGTATGTCAAGTACAAATACAAGTCCAAATCCCGACCGCTGGTCACCAATGTTAGAAATGGGGTCTTTGGTTGACAGTCTGGTTACCCCCTGTTCAAGCAAGGACCCTCACTCTAGTTAGGATAAAAGAGAATCACCCTCAGCTAACCCCTGCTTACCCCCTTGGTAGCTTGGCAGAGCAGTAGGCTTAACCTCAGAGTGCTAGGTGTAAAGTATTTGTACCAACACACACAGTAACTTAATGAAAACACTACAAAATGACACAACACCAGGTTAGAAAAATAGGGAATATTTATCTAGACAAAACAAGACCAAAACGACAAAAATCCAACATACACAAGTCAAGTTATGATTTTTTAAAGGTTTAAAATAAAAAGAGTCTTTAGGTAGTTGTAACACCACACTAGCGCTGCTAGCGTGAAAATGTACCTGGTTTGCGTCAAAAATAACCCCGCACGGGCGGTGGGCGTCGAAAGTAACCCTGCACGGCTGTGTGCGTCGAAAACAACTCGGCACGGCGGTGCGCGTTGAAAAAGCCAGCCACACGACGATCCGAAAGTCCCGCGGCGCAGGGTGCGATCTCTCAGCCTCCGTCAGCGATGCTGCGCGTCGTTTCTCCTGCTCCGGGCGTCGGTTTTTCGGTCGCGTTTCCTGCGGCGTCGTTTCTCAGCTGTGGAACCGGCGTCGCGTCGTTTTCTCAGCTGCGATCGGATTCGCGTCGATCTTTTCTCCGCATGGCGCTCGGTGCGTGTATTTTTGTCCTTAGGCTGCCAGCCTCTCCTTTCAGGGTCCCAGGAACTGGAAGGGCACCACAGAGCAGAGTAGGGGTCTCTCCAGAGACTCCAGGTGCTGGCAGGAAGAAGTCTTTGCTATCCCTGAGACTTCAACAACAGGAGGCAAGCTCTACATAAAGCCCTTGGAGATTTCTTCTTCAAGATGGAAGGCACACAAAGTCCAGTCTTTGCCCTCTTACTCTGGCAGAAGCAGCACTGCAGGAAAGCTCCACAAAGCACAGTCACAGGCAGGGCAGCACTTGTTCCTCAGCTATCAGCTCTTCCCCAGGCAGAGGTTCCTCTTGGTTCCAGAAGTGTTTCTGAAGTTTGTAAGTTTGGGTGCCCTTCTTATACCCATTTTAGTCTTTGAAGTCACCTTTCTTCAAAGGGGACTCACACCTTCTGGTGAAATCCTGCCTTGCCCAGGCAAGGCCTCAGACACACACCAGGGGGTTGGAGACAGCATTGTCAGAGGCAGGCACAGTCCTTTCAGATGAGAGTGACCACTCCACCCCTCCCTCCTAGCAGAGATGGCTAATCAGGAAATGCAGATTACACCCCAGCTCCCTTTGTGTCACTGTCTGGTAGGAGGTGAAAAACAACCCAACTGTCAAACTGACCCAGACAGGGAATCCACAAACAAGGCAGAGTCACAGAATGGTTTAAGCAAGAAAATGCTCACTTTCTAAAAGTGGCATTTCCAAACGCACAATCTTAAAATCAACTTTACTAAAAGATGTATTTTTAAATTGTGAGTTCAGGGATCCCAAACTCCACATGTCCATCTACTCTCTAGGGGAATCTACACTTTAATCATATTTAAAGGTAGCTCCCATTTTATCCTATGAGAGAGAGACAGACCTTGCAACAGTGAAAACGAAATTGGCAGTATTTCACTGTCAGGACATATAAACCACATTACTATATGTCCTACCTTATCCATACACTGCACCCTGCCCTTGGGGCTACCTAGGGCCTACCTTAGGGGTGCCTTACATGTAAGAAAAGGGAAGGTTTAGGCCTGGCAAGTGGGTACACTTGCCAAGTCGAATTTACAGTGTAAGAATACACACACAGACACTGCAGTGGCAGGTCTGAGACATGATTACAGAGCTACTTATGTGGGTGGCACAACCAGTGCTGCAGGCCCACTAGTAGCATTTGATTTACAGGCCCTGGCACCTCTAGTGCACCTTACTAGGGACTTACTAGTAAATCAAATATGCCAATCATGGATAAACCACTTACATACAATTTAAACAGGAGAGCATATGCACTTTAGCACTGGTTAGCAGTGGTAAAGTGCTCAGAGTTGAAAAGCCAACAGCAACATGTCAGAAAAGAATAGGAGGCAGGAGGCGAAAAAGACTGGGGATGACCCTGCATAAGCAAAAGTCCAACACTGTCCTAATGGAGACTCTACCACTGGAGATTTACATCCTAGGTATGCTTCCCTTGTTGATACCCTTCTCCCTTTTGCAGTCTTTGGACAAGGGCATATGGTCCTTTAACTGGGGGTGGCTGGTAGTAAAAGGCTGGCTCGTCGGTCCTGTGGAGGCCTGCGTCTCGGTTAAGCACTACGCACTGGCGGCCCTCCACAGACCTATATATATATATATATATATATATATATATATATATATATATATATATATATATTTGATTTGATTGTGGGTAACAATATGATACATTTCTTGTTATTTTATAGGACGTATTGTCATTATTTTGCATTATCAATGTGCACTGGAGCGATGTATCCATGAACAAGAAACTTTTCTTTGTTGATTAAAACATGGTATTGGGGATTTTTTATGTCATGGAGATATCTTTTTTACATATATATCCATGTAAATTGGATGTGGGTAATCATGGCCGCTTTGTTGCAATATATGATGAGTTTATTGTTATGTATTTTATTTTATAAGATACATTATTAATATAAATATGTTTGAATTGCAGATATGCATTGGAGCCGTGTACCCATAAGCAAGAAGCTTTTCTTATCACGCGGTATTCATTTCGAATGGTGGTGAGGCTTGTCACCTTGACAAAGGTTGATAGGAGCCGAAGTGCGTCGGAGCCATTGTTGCTGTAAATGAAGTCCCTGGCATGGATTCCACTCTGGAGGGCCAGTGTATCTTTGGTTGCCAAAGTTTCGTTCAGCATATTTAATGCAACAATTTATAAGCAGTAACTAATAATGCTGTGTTAATAGCAAACATAGCAAAGCTATCAGCTTGTCTTCTCTTAATAAAAGAAACACCTCCTCTTTGCTGTGTGGTGAGAGTTGAATATTATTCTGAGACAGCCACAAATAATTAAAAAGACGAATAAGTAGGTTAAGCGTACACACTTCATGAAATATAAATAAACCAGTCTAGGTTTATTTTAGGATTTGGGTCATTTTGATAGCTTTTCAGAAGCCCCGTTACCAGGCAGCATTTATGGAATTCCTCAAAAGTATAGCTCACCTACTTCCTAGCTGCCCTGAGAATAGAAAGAAAAGCTCTGCAGCGGGCAATTAACTCTCTCCTAGACTGTAATTGGTACTGCCATAAGGGGTTACTTTGTGGATGCGAAACAGGGGCGGGGGAAGCAGACACTGCCAAGAGACATCGTTATTCAATTACATGCAGAGTGAGACTCAATAGAACAGGATTTCAATTATTTGCTCGATTGATTCATGGCAAATGAATTAAAGGAACATAGGATCCATTCTTGTCATGTAAATGTAACAAATACATTTTAAGGCCAAAGGCCATTTCTAGCCTCCTCTATGTTTCTTTGTACACTACTAACAGGCCATAGCCACAGATCATGCACCACACGGTCTGGAAATTCTCTATGTAGAATGCACAGAGCATGGCCAGAGGCAGCTGTGTATGTTATGTGTTTACATCATGACCATGGATCTTTCTTAGTGTGCAGAGAAAACGTGGTCTAAAGAGTATACAGCACGACCAACATTAATGCCAACTGCACAGCAGGAGAGGGGTATAGGCCTCAGCAGACCCTTGAGACTGCTATGCCAGGGCAGATAGGCTTTAGGCTGTAGTTACGCCTTCTAGAATGCAGAAAGTATTATCCTTGGCCATGCTCGTTATGCTCCATTCAGAATAACAAAGAAAACCAGGGCATAAGGACCATTGGGCATGGTCTAAGGCCATGTCTTATGGGCACAGCACGCCTGGCATGCCATGGTTATATCCTTTTTGTGCATGCACTATATATGTAATGAGATGTTTTTGAAATGTGGTAGGTGCATCTGGTTATCGCAAATTAGTAACAGTTCACGTCCACTCACAAAACCAAAGTCCCTCTCCAATCACTTGTTCACTGTATCTTTGCCTTTAATATATATATATATATATATATGTATGCACAATTTGAAACTTGCTAACTGATTTCTCAAGCTGCAGGAGGTGTTAGAATGGCATTGGCGGCGTTATTGTGCTTTCCTGATGCCATTAAATTCATTTTATTTCTGAAGACCCTGGGAGTGCAGTGTTTTTGGTGTTTTGCTTAAAATATACTGAGGATACTGGTCATATCCTAACACATGCACCGGCAGCTAGAGCGTGCCACCTTTTGGCATTGTGTTTTCGTATATATATTTTATATATGTACTGTGTTTATATATATATATATATATATTTATATATATATATATTTAGAGAGAGAGAGAGAGAGAGAGAGAGAGAGAGAAAGATTTGGTCCCAAAGATCAGAGCTTGGGTCCACAAACTCCTACAAACTCCTTAAACAACCACCTCTATATGATGTGCTCACTCCAATCCTGGTGCTTGGCTATGCATTCTGCATTCCTACCAAATTATAATTTTACACCCGGAAATTGTACCTAAAAAAACCAAGAGGGTGAGAAATAAAAAATGCTGAAGGGATTTATCCCAAACCAAAAGAGGATTGCGAGTTGGCAAGACCACTGGTTTTTACCGAAACAAGGACCACATCTACTTAGCAGTTTTTGGCTGTTTTGCATCCTAAAAATTAAATACAACTATTTGTAGGGAAAATACAATATTTCAACCACCTGTATAACTATCCCCCCCCTTTTTGTCAATTGGCAACAATCTATGGATGACTGTGTGCAGATTAGTCAAAAAGTGGACATGGTATAAACAATTAAACACACTTGTCCTAATGACTAGACTAAGGTATTGAATCATATCTGCAGGGAAGCTTTCTCCAGCTATGTAGCATATGTGACCTTTTTTGACTTCTATGTATAATTCCTATAACCCAGGCAAAACAGCGCAGTGAGCTAAGAACTTTTTTGATTATTACATTTCTTGAGCACTATCTTCAACCATGTCCTAGTGCAGAAAATAAAAAGATGCACCAAGTGGGACAAAGAACAGAAGGTAAAGAGGTGGGGTGTGAATAGTTTTCAGAAGTCACCAAGGCTTTGAGACAGCCTACGTTTAAGGGGAAGTTTATTCAAATGCACCTTTGCTAACATGTAGAAAGCCCTTTGTTAGATCTGCCAATCTTAAGTGGTCTTTACCGTCCCCATTTTTTGCTGATCTTGTTTTTGTTGACTTGAGGACTCTGTGCAATTTACCCCTGTTAACCAGTGCTAAATTGTGTGTACTTTCTTCTTTAAACATGGTGAAATTGACTTACACCTGATTGGCACACTTATTTTACTTGTAAGTCCCTAGTGAAATGGCACTACATGTACATCAGCCTTGTAAATTGAATGCTACTACTTGGCCTGCCGCACTGATGGTGCCCTTTAAACATGTCTTTGGACTGCCATTGTAGCCTATGTGTGCAGTTTCAAACTTGCATTTGGGCCTGGCACAATAAACCCTTTGCCAAGCCTAAACCTTCCTTTTTGCTACAAATAGGTCATCGCTAGGGGAGGCCCTAAACTGTCTGTAAGGCAGGGTGCAGTGTATTTAAAACGTTGTACATATACTTTTACATGTCCTGGTAGTGAAAAACTCTTCCTCACTCATTTGATAACATTGTGTTAACTTATTACATTTAATTAGGGGCAGGTAGGAATGTCGAGTTTTGGTTTCTAAAGAATTGTAATTTAAAATGCTCTTTCATGGTAAAGTTGGATTTTAAGTCACAATTCAGAAAATGCTACTTTTAGAAAGTTGGCATTTTCTTGGCCCAATCATTTAGTGCTTACACTCTGTTTGCTGGGTCTCATGACTTGGTGTAACTGGTAGTCAGTTTTTTATATTGCTCCCAGACAGTGAGACATGTCTGAATTGATGAGGGGGATGAGCTATCATCTACCACACTTGTACATCACAAAGTCTCTGCTTGAGCACATTCAGAAACAGTTTAACACTAGTCTATTGAGACCCCAGAGAAGCTGGGGACCGGAAAGGGAGGCAGCAAGTACGAAACACCTCTAGGGGTGAAAACCTACAGAACCTTGTCCTACTTCAAAGTGGGCACCAGCTATAAATAATGGACCCTTAGACCCAACTTTTCGGTACACCTCTGGACTTGTGAAAGTCTCAGGAGGACTCATGTGCTGCTCTGCTGCAGGAAGGACTGCTACTCTGCTACCCTGCTGCCTGATTGAAAGGAATGGATGTGTGTCTTGAAGCCGGGACCTCGAGAGTGACTCCAAGGGTTAGGTGGCTGGCAGCCTGATCAGAGCTTCAGGGACAGAAAAGATTAAAAACATCTTGAACCCAGCATCTGGACTCAGTGTGCTGTGAGTATTGCCCCTAAGTGCCACCACCCAAGTCCGGTACCCTTAAACGTGGGTCTAAAGGTGCTCTGACAGTTTAGCTGTGGTCCTGTTGGCAGAACTGCTGCAGAGCGATGCATCTCCTTGCAGTTACGCTTCGGAATCACCACTGTTCAACTAATCTTCTACACAGGACTTTGCATCATAAGCCCCTCATCAACTGCATCCTTGATGATGACAAAGACCTCTCATCACAGCCACACAGCTCATTGGGACCGCTGCACACTGCATCCTTAATGTGGGATCTCTCAACGTTCTGCCACCAGGATTTAAGGTTCTTTGTTTAGCGGGCCAACATGGTCCCTCCATCTAGCCCACTCTCCGTGGAGGTGACTTTGTCCTCGTCCGGTGCTAAAAGATAACCACAGTTGGCGCTTTGAGCTTTTAGGCATTATTTTTACTTAAAATTTTGAAACTTAATTTCTCCGGTGCTACTAATTAGATTTTTGTCATTTTGGTTTCCAATAATTTGTTTATGTTAATCTTCTTTCCAAAGTGGTGTGAGATTTTTCTTGTATTTTCACTTTACTACTGTTTGAAGTACTACATAAATGCTTTACACCTTGCCTTTAAGTTAAGACAAACTGCTTTGTGGCAAGCTACTAGGGGGTAAAGCACAGGTTAATTTGGGTTTTGCTTGTGTTTCACCCATCCAGAGATTGGAGTTGCTGCTTGAGTAAGGTTTCACCGCACTAAACCAGTAACCACCCAATTTCCAACACACTTCCACAAAAATATGCTATTTTGATTCTGGAGATAACTAACAATGCTTGACCGAATTAGCACAAAATAAGGGAGTATTGTTTAAATCTTTCATGACTGTACACTGGCAGAAAAAATATAGTGCTCAATGAACTATTAGAAGTGTTGTGAACAATGATCTTTTAAACACTTAGGGGCATATTTATACTCTGCGCTGAATTAGCAGCAATTGTTTTTACGCTTATCCAGCGCAAACTTAACTCTATATTTATATTTTGGCGCTAGACATGTCTAGCGCCAAAATATTGGAGTTAAAGTCACTTTTGCCTATGGAAAACTACTTTGCATCAAGGAGATGCAAGGTAGGCGTTCCTTGGCAAAACATGATGATATGGCTTTAGCGTCATATTTATACCCCCGTGCTAACATCAAGCACAGGGGGATGGGGGCCTTAAATAATGGCACTAAGCTTGCTTAGCACCATTATTTAACGCCCGGGCCAGGGTAGGCGTTAGGGGACCCGTGGGCCTTTTTCCGTGGTCAGAGACCATGTAAAGAGCCCACAGGTGCCCTTCCCTAGCCCCACTGTCAACCCTACCCACACCAGAGGGACAGTGGAGGATGAGGGACCCCATCCCAGGTAAGTATAGGTGATTAGAGATAAGTATTTCATTTTATTTTTTGTAGTGCCATGGGGGGGGCCTAACTTGGGCCCCCTACATGGCACTGGGCCCAATAGCCATGCCCAGGGGACATATGTCCCCTTGGCATGACCATTGTGGTGGTGGGCATGACTCCTGTCTTAACTAAGAAAGGAGTCATGTCCATGGTGTTTTAACGTCAGAAAATGACGCTAGTCTGGTCTGAGGCATTATTTATGCCTCCGCCCATACTAGTGTCATCCTTTGACACTAAACCACCTGTTCCCCCTACCCCTCCCTCAACCAGGTAGCATCTTTTTTTATGACACTAGCCGGGCCTTATCGCTGGCTACCGTCATTCCATAAATATGATGCCCGGCTGGCGTCTTGGTATGGTGCTAGCCAGCGGTATACTTTTTGACGCTAAACTGCGTTAGCGTCAAAAAGTATACATCAGGGCATTAAAGCCTATGCATTTTTTACCAGGAGGTAATATAGGTGCTAATTTTTGCATAGGCCTAGCCAAGGATGGGGTACTGAGATGTGGGCGATCAATTTACAAAATACTTTAGCAAATTATAATATATGATATTACTATAATCATGGTTAAAAGACAAAACTGCTTGTTTTAGAAGCCTTTTGCAAGCACTTTTTTTTAAAAAGGCTAAAAGAGGAAGCCTTTTCTCAATATTTTGTTAAGTAGGAAACAGGTGCATTTATTTATGTGCAGAACATGGGTTAGGTATTTATCAAAATTCATACCTAAGTTAAGGCCAGAAACAACCAGAAGAAAAGTAGCTTGAACCTAGGCAAAGGCCCATACTGAAGAAGTACCACCTAATACATTTTTTTCCGCAGTTTAACTTCAGGGTGTTAGTGGTCGTCCAATTAGCCTCTGTTAATAAACATTTCTGAAAGCTATCGGAGGAGGTAGCACAAGAATATATTATGTGCATTACTGTTAGCACAAAGATTATTAAGAGAGATACTCAATGAGCATTAAAGATAATAAATAAGAGTGGAGGTATATCACGGTTAACTTTCTTAAGTTAGAGAACTAGGGTGGCAATGCTTATGTGATTTATGTGATTTCTGAATGAAAGGGCACGCACCACCAAAGAGACTGCAAAGAATGCTAATGCCGTGGAGTCTATACATCAGTACTGGGCAGTCGAACCATTTCAGTAGCCTGTAGTAGGATCTAATAATATATGATCTGTGCCACTTGCAATATATAGCAAAAACAGCAGTCATCCAGGGCAGCCCTCACACCAAATTGGAAGATTAAAAATGATTGCACGATATTTGCTCTTTTTGTTGGCTTTAAATTGTCCATCCAGTGAATGGTGTTACAAGACATTTCTAAATTCAAGGAGACATTAAAAGAAAGCAATACTCTAGTGTGCGTAGGGTTGGCGATCGTTAGCGAAACCGGATTGAATAAAAATAATTTGTTTCTCTAGAATGATGGCTTCATTACATTTAATCTCAGGCAAGTCTGATTCTTTTGAATATGCTTTATAATGAATATAACCCAAACAGAAAACAGTTCTTGCTATCCTTACATAAACCAAAGCTACACTTTTGTATTTATTGCTCCTGCAATAGTGAAAGTATTACATTTGAACGCCAGGCACAGAATTGTGCACTGGGGAGGGGAAGCAAATAGTTAAGACAGAGACATTCTCAACAAGTGCCGTGCCTGCCATTTTTACATTAAGATTCACGAATCGCACAAGCGAATCCATGTTTTCTTAAATTAAAGTGTATTTTTTAACAATGTGTACATAAATGTTTGTGTCCCCCTCGAGCCCCACTTATGTTGTGCAGGCAAAATTTAATAAACATAATTATAAAAAGTTAAATAAAAAGGCATAAGTAATTGGTCCCATGTCGCACTTGCACTCTCTAGTGGAAACTCAATGCTCTAATATTAAGAATGCAGCAGGCAGCGAGCTGCAAAAACGCAATATTTGCCCAGATGTATTGATTCTGCTGCTTGCCACCAGACGCGCCTCTGGCGCTTTCTGGCACATTCCAAACCCACCCCTTGTTGCTGCTCCCCACCAATTCTCTCGCTTCACCTTTTCACTCTTACAGCAATTTGCTTCATTGTTGACATCACTCTGTGCCTTACCTTGGACATGTGGCTTGCAAGCAAAATACAACTCAAAGCTAGCATAAAGAATATGGGCATTTGTTCCTACCAATGTAATATATTCTTTACAGGTCTTTGAAGTGACTGGGGCAAAGTGTCTGTGTTATACCAATCCTAAATAAATAAATACATAAATAAATAAATCCATTATTAAATAAATAAACAAATAGATAAGGATATCCAATAGGCCGAAGGAAGTGTTTTGCAGTAAATTCAGTGTGGGTCTGGAAGGCAAACATAAGTCCTCATTAGAGGTTTCAGTCATTATTCCAGGCACGGCTCCTCCTTTAGGGCAGAGGAGCGTCACTCCCCCAACCAGCAGCAGCCACTGAAAATCACCTTTAACATTTATTTATTATCGTTTTGTTTGTAAAGGGGTGGGGCATTGGGGTTGATGATGATGAGGGGACTGCACTGTGCAGTCCCCTCACTGCGCATGTGTGTTTTGCCGGCCGTTTTGGGCCGGCCAAACATACACGCGCAGTAGGCTCTCTGCAGCTCAGCAACACAGTTGCCGGGCAGGAGAGGGCCTGCACAGGCTGCCAGTCTGCCTGGAAGCACCCAGACTGGGCACTCCCAGCCAATCCTGATGCTACTTTGAGCAGGGTCAGGATTGGCCGCAGGCTGGGAGTCTTTGCCTGCAGTGCAGCAGAGGAGCAGCACGGCGGCCGTGGAGAAGCAGGTAAGTTATTATTATTATTTTTTATTAATTCACCTTGCCATCCCTATGCTCACCCGCGCGCCACCCTGCCCCGCCCCAACGAAGACCCGCAAGTCGCTCCTGCATTATTGCTGTAGATGTTATGTGAAACTAGCTGCTATTGTGCATAGTGCTAGAGACCTCAGAAAGATTACTTTAAAGCTACATTAGTTGTATAATGTCTTATGCCACCCACAGTTCGCCGCAAATAAGAACTTTACCCAAGATCACAATAGAAATCAGTGACTGATCAGATTTTAAGGGCTCATCTAGAGAAATCAAAAACTATCAAACTGTTTCAGTGCTTAATTTGAGCCAGTGGATTCCGGTGCAGGCCACCGGCACTTATGTTTGAGGACGGGCACTTATCTTCTGCCTCAAGTGTTTACTGCATGCAAAAGGCACATATGGGGAAGACGAAGGAAGAGAAAAATGAAAAATTGTCACAAAGGGCGAAAACAGAAAGCTGCAAGAGTGAGCTGAAGGGGCAGGATGTGGATATACATGGATTAAAGAGGCCCGAAAAGGCATCAGGATTACTCTACCACAGTATTCCAGGTTAGCACATTTAATTTCAGCTGCTGTGTGTTTCAGAGAAGAGCTTTGGGCACCCTCACATTTGTATTTACAAATTAAGCACTGAACTGTCTTTACATAATCATGCAGCGTCAATCATAACTAACAATAACATTTCCCAAAATTACCTTTCCTCTCTGATGTATGTTTGGGTTCTTTAACAGCTCAAACGTGTTATCATATGTATGTGCGGTGTCAGGGTTTGTTAATTTTATAAAACAACCATAGAACACCCAAACACCAATAATGGGTTATAAGTACTAGCTAGAGACATGCAATTTACAGAATAAACTTAAACAAAAAGCCTAAGACAGTGGTTCATAACCTGCGGTCCACTTATCCGTAAGGGTTAGCGACACATATTCAGGAGGTCCACAGCTAGTCATTAAATTAAATAATGTTAGCTGATTAATAAAGTATACATAGATGCTTTAAAACGTTCTGTATATGTGAAGAAATGTTAAAGTGGAACCTAAAAATTAAGTTGGTATCATTATCACTGCACGTACTTTGTTTCAAATGAATTAATTTCCTTAATTTGTTAATGTGTTTGATATGTATGTGTTTTGGCATAGCGTTTTCATGTTCAAATCATATAAATTTCTTATGCTTGGGTCCCCGGCTTCCAGCAGTGATTTCCAAATGGGTCCACGGAAGTCAAAAGGTTAAAAACTGCAGGCCTAGGCCCTAGGACATAGTAGAGCTGGGAAGCAGCCATGCAAACGAGTCCGATGATTAGCAGAGATTTAGCCAGGGCGTCCCAGGTTTTTATTACTGGAAGAGGAAAAAACACTCTGTCTTTCGCAACCTGGCGATTTGCACATAAAGGAAAGATACACAAGTGGGCATGCACTCATTGAGTCCTTCAGTAAGGCACAGGTCTAAGCTAAAAAATGATTCCTGCACACAGGGGAAAAGGGTGACCCAGAGGCATGGAGACACTGGTTTGGCTGCCTCCCATGGAAAAGTAGGGAACATATTCCACTGTTGATTAGATCTGTTGCAGTAGAGGGTGGATTACCTCATATGCAGTGAGGACTCGTCTATTTGACGCCGATATCTAGAGGCCCCACTGCTCTGTGTGCTGTTTTTCTCTGAAATTAAACAGCCTTGTCTTTTCTAGAATCAATGTTCAGACTTGCATACCAGGTCCCAGCTTGTGGGTGGTTTCATAGTGACTGAAGGTGTGAGTTGAAAGTTCTTAGCCGACTTTTCTACACTAAAATAGTAGCAAGAAAGAGAAAATAATTTCTAGTTTAAAAGCTCAAATCTCTGATTTAGTATTGGTACTACTGATAATATATTCCCAGTAGTACCCCAGCATATTGTGGCACATGTTGCGCGTTTGGATTGGGAGAGATTTCTAGGTTGCTTTAATATTTAGACAGAGATTGGCGTGTTTCTTAAACAGGCATGAGCTAAATTTACAGTCTCAAAGTAAAAAGAGATATTCATGATACGAAGGGCCTAATGTATGAAGAGTTAGCGCCGCTTTTGCGTTATTTTTTGATGCAAAGACAGCGCTAACTTTTCATAAATCAGGCCCGAAATGTGTGTGTATGTGTGGTTCTGTGTAAGTGCGCGCGTGTGTGTGCAAGCATGAACATGTTTATAGATATCAGGATGTGTATATGTGTTTGTGTATGTGACACGCATATGGACTTTCAATAGCTAATAAACATATCTCCATATTTATAACCCTGCACATGAGTTACATTTTTTACTCAGTACAGTGTTATATAAAACAATCGATCATGCTAAAATTAATATATTAAGACACAGCTTAAGTGCCAGGTGCCAAGGCGTGTGTTTAGGCCGAAGGACAAAAAGCAGAATCCTGGGCAGCTGATGAACATAATGATGCCATCCAGTTTGAAGTGTAGGAATATAAGAGTGCACTGCACACTCATGAATTCTTCACCAAAAAGAAAAAAAGTAGTGCTTGAAAAGCAAACAGTGGGAGCATAGAAGTCAGCCAATCAAAAGCAGTGACAAAAAGGCTATGTTCCATGGGAGAAAAGGACACAAATAAGAAGCAGACAATTGAGAGTGACAAGAAAAAATAACCATTGGTAATCAATGAACAATGAGTGGGGTCCAACCCCCTGCTTGTTCTTGGTAAGCCCTCAATGTGTCTTTCACAAGCAGACAGCTGTGCTGTCTGGAAGCTAGATATAAAAATTACACCACCCACATTTAAAGGGCTCAGAAGAGGTCTGTAGTTTGTGTTGCTAAAATATCTCATTAATCCTATCATTCCCTATTAGTTTATGCAATGAATATGCTTAATATTTACCTCAAGCGCTGTTTCTAATTAACACTTTAAAGCGGTTCATTTCAAAGTACTGCCATCAAACAGTGATCAAACAATGTGGTCAAGTAAGAAAAGCAGGTGCACAGGGTACACAGTTGACAAATAAAGAACAATCTTGTTTCTCTCCTCAAATCTCAGAAGAATGAAAAGAAGAGGCTGCAATGTAGGGGTTAAGATCTATGAGTTGTGAGGTGTAATCTGATCTCTTTTACTGATACTAAGGCCCTCATTCTGACCTTGGCGGTCTTTTCGCAAGACCGCCGAGTTACCGCCGCGGTAAAGACCGCCGACCGCGGCGGTATGCCGCTGCGCGTATTCCGACCGCTGGGAGCGTTCCGCCGGAATACCGCCAGCAGCCACACTGGCGGTCGGCGGGAAAGTGGAGACTGGTCAACCTCCACCGCCACGCCAGCAGAACACCGCCCCCAGAATTACGACCCACATTTCTGTGTGGCGGTCTTCTGTTGGCGGTCTTCTGTTGGCGGTCACGTCCCTATGGCTCCCGTCGCCTCCCGGAGGACCAACGCACAAGGTAAGTTGATCGTCCGTGAGGGGAGGGGGTGGGGGGGTGTTGTGTGATGTGTGCGTGCATGGGGGTGTGCGTGTGAGTGTGTAGAGGGGGTGTGTGAGTGCGTGCATGCGGGCGGGGAGTGCTGCTGTGCCTATGGGCAATGTGTTTAGTTCGGCGGGTGTGCATGTCGGCATGTATGTGTGCGGGTATGTGTCCCCGTTGTGTATGTGTGTGTAGGGGGTGTGTATATGTGCATGTTGGGGGTGTGTGCATGTCGGGGTGCATGTATGTGCATGTCGGGGTGGGGGTGGGGAGGGGGTTCGTACCACCTCTGGGGGGTGGCAGGGGGGTGGAGGGTGTGGGGGGAGGACTCGGGTGGGTAGTGGGGGGTGGGGGAGACCCCTATCAGTGCCAGGGAAGGAATTCCCTGGCCCCGATAGTGCTTACCGCCATGGTTCGCACGGCGGTTCCCGCCCGCAAGAAACCGCGGCGGTAGGCAGGGTCATAATACCCTTGGCGGTCTTGGGACGACCGCCGGGCCGGAGTGCGCAAACTCCAGCCCCGCGGTCATGACCGCCGCGGCGGTCGGAGTGGAGAAGTGGCGGTCGGTCAGAATGCCATTTTTAATACCGCCGGTCTGTTCGCGGTCCGACCGCCGTCTCTCCGCCGACCGCCAGGGTCAGAATGAGGGCCTAAGTCTACTGAGCTTTGTTAGAGGATCATCCCTGTTAAGTGAAGGGCGATTCTTTCCATAAAAATGTAAAGGGGTGGTGATATGAAAAGTAATTGCTGGTTGTTGGAGGGGGCATGTTCTGGTTGGCTGAGGCAAGGCCCTAGCCAGGCGGAACCTACCACTCCCATCAGGGTGGGTGATTATATGCACTGTATAACCTGCACTCACCCTTGGGCAGCTTGGCACAGAGCTGTTAGGCTTATCATAGGGACAATATATATAGCATTGGCACAGCACTACCACACAGCAATTAAACTGAACATCACAAAAGAGACTTCACACGAGGTGTATGTAAATAAGGTTTGCAATCAATGCACACATTAATTAATACAACAGGAACATCATGAGGCATCAATTATATTTAGAAATATAACTAATAGTACTAGGCCTAGCTGTGTTAATAGAGTATTAGCAGTTTGTACACATGAGAAGAAATAATACTTTCCCTCCCAGTACCCTCATGCAGTGCAATGATGTTAGCAACACAAGATACACCCTAGCGATCACCGCAATTCAATATCACACAGTTATAGGATGCATCCCAGTTCCCAACAACAGCAGCAAGGTGATCAAGCACCAGTTGACAAAAGGATGTTTGGCCACAACTCTGGAAGTTCACTCAGGGGTCTCCACACCAACCTTCTGGGGTGGGACCTAGTCTGCAAAGCAAAGGGGAGGGTCACCTTCGGACACATGCTGTTTGTGATGCTGCCAAGCCAAACACTGTAATTCACAAATAGTTGTCAATAACTCTTCTCCCATGAACGAAGGCACAATGATTTGGGCGCAATGACTTGGGCCACCCCATACATCCCGTTTCCACATGAAGAGTTACCAAATCTGCACCTCCCTGAAAGGAAGCACAACGTCAGGTGCACAATGACTTGAGTCGCACCAGAAAATTCTGCTTTCACACAAAAAGTTACCAATGCAGCGCCTCCCTGGAATGAGGCACAATATCTGATGCAAAATGACGAGTTGCACCAGACAATTCTGCTTGCACACCAAAAGTTATCAATGCAACGCCTCCATGGAATGAGGCACAATGCCTGATGCATGATGACGTGAGCTGCACCAGACAAATCCGGTCACAAACACACAGAAGCAAGTTCAGAGGTGCCACACAAGATAGAATGGGGCACTGCTTCGGGTATACCCCTACCTCTAAAATTCGCAATCTGTGACATGGACACCGCACACAAGGAGCATGCAGTCGGGTGTTGCATGAAGGAAATGCAGCATACTCAACAAAAGTGGGCCATGCAGGGTCTCGCAACCAGTGAGCGCGCTCTCTACCAACCAGATACTTATGCGTGTTGTGGCCCTACGATGAAGAGCCACACTCCTTGAATGCAGGCAGTACTTTGAAGGCTCTGCACCAAGCAAATCCGGTCCCAGGTGCAATACTTAGTTCAACGCTCACACCGCTGCTACCCTGTGGAATCCAGCAGATGACATAGATGCGTAGTAGGGCACCACTTTCTAGACGATACAGGTAGAAGGTGTAGGTCCCTTCATGAGTTCTTTGATGTCCCTGAGACCTCCACAAAGAGCAGGGAGCAAGCCAACAGCCCTTGGAGAAGACACTTTAGAGTGTCACACTGAAGCAAGCAGTTTGCTACAGTCAGCCACAATGCAGGAAGGTTGCGCAGTCCCATCTCAGGGCAGTAAGTATTCCTGTGCACTACAGCTTCCTCTGGTAGTGTGCCCCAGGGAGTTTAGGGTCTCCGTCCATTGTTCCTGCAACGTTATCTCTAAGTTTCTGAAGTGTGGGACCCCTAGTTATACTAAAGTGTGCCTTTAAAATTTGGGGTGGTTCAAAGAGTTCCCCTTTGATCCACAGATGTCTCCCCTAAGCCAGGGGCCCCTGAATGCCGATCTTAATCTGTAGTGGGGACATCATCTGGCTCCGAGAGGCCAAGTGTCAAAACCTCTCCCTCCAATCTATCCAGCCAGGCCCTCAAATTGCAGAGGTCTGTTGTTCCAGTTGCCCATGTTTTATAGCTGTCACTAGGACATTCACAAATGTGTTTCCCCCAGCCTTCAGAGGAATGAAGCTGAATTAAAAAAGGCACACAAAAGGAGTTTTAGAACATAGAAATACCCACTTTCTAGAAGTGCATTTCCGAAGCATTCCTGGCAAAGCCTCCTTTATCACTGGAAAGTGTTTGTCTGCTCCACTGAAATCAACTATTGCAGCTAAGAATAACTGTAGATGTTCCTCCATATTAACCTATGGGCAAAGCAGGTTTCAATTGTAGTGAAAACCCACATGGGTATCCTTTACTTCCTGGGCACATGTGCCCTGGTGCATGCACAAGCTTACGGGGGCAGGTTGGACAGAAGGTTTAAGAACACCACAAAGGTACAAGTATGCTCATAGGGGTCTGCTGTGACAGGCTCAGTATTTATAAGAAAACATCACTGTGCAAGTGTGCATATGCTGGCAAGCTGTGCCAGGCTCAGTATATATATGAAAACACCAATATGCAAAGTGCACATGCTGACAAGTGCCACTTCCTAGCAGATATAGGAAGGGCTTGTGAACTTTCACACTGTACTTACAGTGGCTAAGTGCTCAGAGCCCGAGGACCACTCAAAGAAAATCAGCAAGGCCTCCCAAAAAAAAAGCAAAACATTTTGGGGAACCACCACCCCGGCATATCTTGTCTAACACTGGTTCTACAAATTACACCCTAGAAGTAAGTCTTATTCACACCGGCATGCACAGGTGGAGTGGTGCAGAGTGAGCTGCCACCTCAAGGTTGCTGGGGACAACCTCCCTGCCATTGCCTGCCCAAGTGACAGGGAATCACAGAACCTCATTAATTCTCATGGAGTTTTGCAAGGATAGGTCGGGAGGGCTTTGCTCTCCTTCTACCAATGTCAGATCATTGTAGGACACCTCTAGATCCATTTAGTAATATCTAGTAGTGGTTCGTGAGGTTTGTAGTCTGATGGTGGGTTGGGACTGAGCGTTCATCATCACAGGCTGGAAATTAGCAAACCTCTGCAACTGATGCCTTTTTCCACCATGGTCAAGACTGCTCTGTGTCAAAAATCCAAAAGCCAAGCTCTTCATGCTAAGGGTAACAGATTAGGGCTCATTTAGGGATGATACAGTAATATGATGCACCAGCCTAAACTATGATCAGCTTTTGTACTAAATGCAAAAAGAAGTAGATGTGATAATAAATCTGCTGCATTGTCACAACTCTTTCCCCCAGTCAGTCACATTTATGTGTTATATACTCTGACGTCTCTTTCTCTCTCTGTATATATGTGTGTGCATGTGTGTGTGTGTGTGTGTGTATATGCATACACACATATACACACATACATGTGTATGTGTCCATACAGCTGCTTCTTATGTGCCTTTGACCCTACGGAGGTGTCACAGTGCTGGTGGAGCACGTCAGCAATGCAATAATTTGCTCAAATCGTCGTTTTCAAAAGACTGCTCACTCAGGACACAGCGACAAGTGCAGAAAAGTTTATTGTGCAAACCCCCAACTAACAATGTATTTTTGAAGGGGCTAAAATTAGAAAAAGAAAGAGACGTCCGCATAGGTACATCATCCTCTTTTCACATCTGGTTATTTAGCCTACTCATCAGTTGCTTCACAGCTCCCTTAATGTGAAATAGTAATGGTATGGTAGAAAAATATATACTCATTTCACTGAGCATGGTAGGAGTGATTTAATATGTGAGGTCACAAGCAGTCCGTTGGGTTGGAAATGATAGTCAAATCAGTAAACCATAACTGGTAAATTTCAGGCTTTTTGTTTTTTAAACATTAGTTTTAAAGTTACTTCAATGACTAAACAAAACATCACATTAAACTTTGTTTTTTCAGTATTTATGAATTTATGTACGACTATATTTAGAAATTGATAATCTTACCTAATCAACGGTGGTCACCACAGCTGTAAAGGTTTAGGGTAAATCTGATTTCTAAACTAATGGGAGTTATCTGGCTCTCATTATGGACAATTAAAACTCCTTGTCAAAGACAAAAACTAGCAAGTGTGGCACTTTAAAGAGCTATAACCCCAAGACTGCACAACATATTCATTCCAAAATACAGTAGACAAACAGAAAAAACAGAGGCTCTTTAAGAAAAAGAAATGCTCTCACTCTCTCAAACGAAAGAAACTGTGCGCTGAGCAGTGCCTTAATTTGAGGCGGCTGTTTCTGGTGCTTGCACCAGCACTGATAACAGCCCAGCACAAGGTGGCATTGTCTGAGATGAGCACAATAACCATGCTTAATAATTCAATGTTCATTTAACAGGAATAATAACTGTCACCCACGCCATTTGTAGAGCTTTGGGGAGCCTGGATTAGAATGAGTTGTCTCACTTGCAGGAATTCGATGGGTAGTTGTGTTGATAGTCATCGGGTGCAATGGATGATGTAAGCTACAGTGGCCTCCTGGCGAGGGCCCTGACTCTTACTTTTGTTTTTACTGCTAAGCACAGGCTCTAGGGTTAATTGTGCGAAAGAGGGTCCGCTCTGACCTGAGCTTATAGGTGTTAAGTTGAAACAGAGTCCACATTTAGACCGCACCACCTTTCTGGGGGAACATACAGCACTGAGGCAAAATTAACACTTTTGTTTTTGCTCGCTGAAAAGACTCGAGTACCTCATATCATTCTCTAATACTCTCACAAACCTCTTGAACATTCCTTTGAATCTCTTGACTGTAGCACTTCTTTCAGTGACCCTGGTGCAGGATGTGCATTGTGTACCTAAGCTTAACGAGAACAAGCACTGTACACTTAGCAACGAGGAGAAAGGGGGAGCCCTCCCTTGGCAATAGGATTCCACCTTTTATAATTAGAGTATTGATCCAAAGTCTTCCTTTAAGGTAAACAGCAGGCAGGGAGACAAGGGGAGACGCCGCACGGTCCCCGAGACATCTTTGGAATTACAAGTGCGTGGTGCCTTCATTTTAGCACATTTCAGGGCTCACGAGCTGTTAAATAGCTTAGATCACAAATGAAAGATTGTCATGGAAACTTATCTGTGGGATCTGTGCACAGGACGCATTAGCATAAAACGACAGAAGGGCATTTTATGACATATGACAGATAATCTCCCGTCAAATCCGAAGAGGAAAGATTACCGTGCATGCAGGTCACCGGGAATCATGTTGGCGACCTGTCGCCATGCTTTAAATCCCATCTCCCTCGCAGACTATGTGTTCTTATTTCCGATTCCCCCCGAGGCAGGGGAAATCACTTTACTTATCAAGAATAATGGGTTTAGCCGCAGAACAGAGGTCTGGGATAAAAGATGGGCTTACATATATTTCTTAGAGCCGAAGGATAAATAAGGCGATTTTGGCCACCACCTTTTGTTTGCTGACCCGGAAAACATTTCTCATCGAGTTATGAAGGGCGAGGATACTCTTCTGAGAGACTCTTTGCATTTATGGCGAGTCCTCGGACCCGCTCTGCTGGATTTTCCGATCACGGTTCAGAGGCGCTGGCTCCAGGGACAGCCGGAGCTTGGAATCATGTGAGGAATGCACGCGCACATATAGCGGCATGCGCAAGAAGGCTAATGATCATTAATATATATTAATAACTTGTGCAAAACCAGCCTCTCTGGCAGATGCTTCAATAAACGCAAAGAACGAAAAAAACATTCTTACTTTAAATGGAACACTAAAGTCAACAGAACATGGCAAGGTCACAGAAAAGAATAGAAGATGTCATTACTTGTTCTAATATCCTCAGAGCAAAATAATAATAACACTAATAATAATGATATTCTCAAGCGTACTCATAATAAAACCTCACCATCATTGTTATCAATATTTTTATTAGAGTTATTATTTTGGGCAATTTTAACATCTGTCGCTTACTCTGCTTAGAAGTGGCATCCACTCTGTACGAAGTGATTTATGAAAAATGAGCTATTATTATTATTTTTATATTTTTTTGTATTATTAGTGGTAGTAGTATCATAGTCGTAGCGCAGTGTCGTTGTAGAGCAACAGTAACACATAGGGGGTTATTCTAACTTTGGAGGAGGTGTTAATCCGTCCCAAAAGTGACGGAAAAGTGACGGATTTACCACCAGCCGTATTACGAGTCCATTATATCCTATGGAACTCGTAATACGGCTGGTGGTATATCCGTCACTTTACTGTCACTTTTGGGACGGATTAACACTCCTCCAAAGTTAGAATAACCCCCATCTATGATAAGATAGGCTGAGAACAGTGCTGTGAAATCGATTTTTCAGACTGTTAGAAATGGGGTCTCTAGTTGGCAGTCAGTTTATACCCTGTCCAAGTAGGGACCCACACTCCAGTCAGGGTAAGGGAGTCACACTCCTAAGATAACCCCTGCTCAACCCCTTGGTAGCGTGACACGAGCAGTCAGGCTTATCTCAGAGGAAATGTGTTAAGTATTTGTACTGACACACAGTAACACAGAGAAGACCCTACAAATGGACACCACACCAGTTTAGAAACATAGCTAGTATTTATCTAAGTAAAACAAGACCAATGCAACAAAAATCCAAAATACACAAGCAAAGATATGACTTGTAATAGCTTAAATACCAATAAAGTGCTTAGGAACACAATTGCTCCACCTGGGGCTTTCACAAGTCATTCCCAACAGTCTGACGCCATTCGGAAGGCAGTACGGTGCAGGTCAGGGAGTTGCACGGACCACAGGTATTGTACCGTAGAAACGAGGCAGCGTCAAAGATGTGACACTGAGTCGGGGAGGTGAGGTGTCACTGGAGCCAGTGCGGTGTTGATTCTATGCTCTTGCGCTGGAGGTGAAGTGTTGGTTACTTACTGCTACTCATGGGAGGTGAGGCGTTGGTTTCTTATGGAGGCAGTTGAGGTGATGCAGCGGCAAGGAATCCATTCCTTATGATCTGGCGGGGTTGATCAGTCAAGCGGGTCAAGACATGATGGGGCGATCTCGTAGGGTTGCGGTCACTCCATGGGGCCACAGTCACTGCTGCAGTCAGGTGTCACAGACGTCTGTGACATGGCACTAGAGACTCACAATGTTGTGGGACTTCAGAGGTGCTGTGGCGGCATTGGTCACGGTTGTTGCACTTCAGTGGGAACCACAGCTTCGGGTGCAGGCAGGAGCATGATGTCAGGCAGCGGCACTGGTTCTGGACTTGTCCGGAGTTGGTGTGCCTGGTTATTCTTGTTTTATGCCAGACTTCACTCACAAGGGCCCAGGAACTGATGCAGGCAAGTCTTGGCAAGTCAACGTCCTCAGCAAGGGAACCCAGAGGCTGGCAGGGGAAGTCTTTGATTTCCCTGACACTTCTTAACAGAGGCAAGCTGAGTCCAAGTTCTTGGAGAAACTTCAAAAGCAAGACACGCAGCAAAGTCCAGTCTTTGCCATCTATAGAGCAGAAGCAGCAGCTACAGGCCAACCCAACAAAGCACGCACAGCAAAAGGGCAGCACTCCTTCTCACAGCTCTTCAGCTCTTCTCCTTGGCAGAGTCTCCTCTCGATCCAGAGTTGTTCGAAAAGTCTAGGTTTTGGGTCTAATGATTATACTAATTTCTGCCTTTGAAGAAGGCAAACTTCAAAGGAAAGTCTTTGTAGTGCACAAGATCCTGCCTTTCCTGCCCTGGTCCCAGACACACTCTAGGGAGTTGTAGACTGCATTGTGCAAGGACAGGCACAGCCCTATTTAGGTGCAAGTGCCAGCTACCGCCCACCATTCTAGCCCAGGTAGACCCATCAGGATATGCAGGGCACACCTCAGCTCCCTTTGTGTGACTGTCTAGAGTGAATTCACAAACAGCTCAAATGTCATACAGACCCAGACATGTATTCCACAGCCAGGCAGAGGCACAGAATGGTTAAGCAAGAAAATGCTCACTTTCTATAAGTGGCATTTTTAAACACTCAGTTTAAAAACTACTTTCACTAAAAGATGTATTTTTCAATTGTGAGTTTAGAGACCCCAAACTCCATATCTCTCATCTGCTCCCAATGGGAAATTACACTTAAGAGATATTTCAACTCAATACCCATGTTAACCTATTGGAGAGATAGGCCTTGCAATAGTGAAGACCAATTTTAGCAGTATTTCACTATCAGGGCATGTAAAACACACCAGTACATGTCCTACCTTTTAATTACACTGCACCCTGCCCATGGGGCTATCCTTAAGCCTACCTTAGGGATGCCTTGCATGTAGTAAAAGGGCAGGTTTGGGCCTGGCAAGTGGGTGCACTTGCTAGGTTGACATGGCAGTTTAAAACTGCACACACAGACACTGCAGTGGCAGGTCTGAGATATGTTACAGGGCTACACATGTGGGTGGCACAATCAGTGCTGCTGGACCACTAGCAACATTTGCAGGAGGCAGAGGCAAAAGGACAGGAGGAAACCACGCCAAGGATGCCAGGTTTATCAGATACACTAGAAAAAAAGCTATGAATCATTATCAGGACGTGATGGTGAATAATGAATGGTCATGAGGCGATCTACCCAGACATAAAAATGAAAAAAACATTTTGACCAAGCAGAGGACAGAGATCTTGAGTAGGGAACAGCAATCAGCTTAATTATTTGTCAAAAACAGAATGAAGCATGAATTGAAAGAAGTGAAGGGATGGAAGGCAGGTTTGGAGAGTATGATGTGGAGTGTGCTTACAAGTGCAGGAGACATGTGAGAAATAAGAAAAGATGGACCATAAGTCACACAAATATGTTTTTAGAGGATGATGTCTAAGAAACAATCAGTCGTAACATGTAAATTAACTTATAGAGTCAAGATCGAGTTCAGACAAGAAAGTCAGAAGAGGAGCAGGGGTCACTGCAGTCAACAGGCAGGAGTCAATGTGGGTAAGAATTGAGAGTCATAAATACAAAAGCAAAGAATAGTCGCATGAGTGGAGGTATGGCTGTGGAGCTAGTCATGTCCCCAGTCATTGAAGAAGAGCAGAGTTAGGATTGTGGAGTTCATGGAGTTAGGACAGCAGAGTTCAATGTTCTTGGAGTTAGAATCAGTGTGCTGAGCAGAGTCATGCCCTGGAGCAGTGGAGGCTGGAGATAGTGGAGTCAAGGCAGTGGGGTAATTGCAGTGGAGTCTAGACTCAGTAGTGTCTGGAGAATACAGTAAAATACCAGAGGAGTTAGGAGTGAGCGGAGTCAGAAGTTTATGGAAGCATATGTGAAATTCTCCTCAGAATAAAATTTACTTTACGACTCTATGGCCCCCAATCCTCTCTTCTGGCCTGAGAGAGTTGCATCACCAGCCCACTGGTTTTATTAGAGTTTACAGAACCAGATATGCCCATTATATCCTTTCTGAAGATAGTCTCTTCCATGAACATCAATTCACCAACAGGCCAGAGGTAGCGGGCGTGACATCACACGTCATTTAAACTTTACATTAGCTCACACACACATGCTTTCACATACACATACAATCACATATACACACACACTCTCACATAAACACACTCTCACCTGCACACATGCATGCAACATACATTTAAAAGCATTTTTCCTTACCTCAACTGCTAAGGAGGGCCACATTCCAGGTAACTGTACTCCATCTTGATTATCCTAATATGAAAAATATGTTATTATTCACTATTAGCATAATAAAAATTGACAAACACCATGGAGATTGAAGCCCCAACTGGTGTTCATTGGGACGAGCTGCTCCTGTGTTTCTGGCACTGATTTTGCCACCTCTAAGGTCAGAGGTTGCAAATGGAGTGCCAGGGGTCGCAAGGGGCAAGCCAGGGGCCTCATCTGCGACTCATGGATACCCCCAGTTGACCTCCATAGTATCCTCCCTTCCTCCTCCTAATGAATCTTTATTGAAGTTTCTTTACGACTTGGGCAAGTGAGTGGCATCACGCATTACAGCATGCTCTACAGGTAGGCCCTGTCTATGGATAAGTTCATGACCAGCGATTTGTAGGATTTTGGGTGGCTTTAATGACCACAGCATCAGGACCAATCTATTTTCGGCAGCTATCTCATAAAAAGAGACAGCCCTCAAAAGTGACCGGAATGGAAACAGAAAAGAGACATGGAATGAACCTCATGCAATAACAAACAGTTAGTATCTAATGTACTGGCCTGCCTGGAGATGGAGCTATTCGCTCATCGGACAACAGTGGAGATTTGCAGTTTTGTTTGGTGCGAACTCCCCCCAAAAGCATTAGAACGCTTTACACGAGGGCCCAGATTACATTACACAAGGTCATCTGCTTTTGCCTCAAATTATAGGAAAGTAAACCGCCGCCGGAGCTTGAACCCGCTTTTCCAGCGCCAAAGTCGGCAGCTCTAGTTGTTAATACAGCTCCCATCACGTAGAGATATTGCATATCCCAGTCCTGGAACATCAATTACTAGCAGCATCTTGCTCAAAGCGAAAAGAAAGACTGTTTCAGAATACCGTAACTAGCAGCTGCACAAACCAAGATAGATCTACAATTACCCTGTGTTCTTGTCTCATTCTGTAGCAGCAGCACGTGCGGAAGCGGAGTCAGGGGGGATTTAATTAAAATGAACTCAGCTCGACTGCCGCAAATGTACCCAGTTTTCGGCAGAATGCTGTGCTTTCAGTCCATCAGACCTCTGTTTTCCCCCCTTCAAGACTATTATGTAACACAGGCCGCATAAATAATAAAGGAGCTATTTATAACAGGAATGAATGCGACCGGAAACATAAACAGCCATGGAGGGAGGGGTGTACTCATTACTTGTTAGCATGTAGCGGTAAATGCCAGCCCCCCTGTGGCACTATCTAGTAAACCGCTCCAACGCTTCACTAGTTTGACGTATCATTAGGTGGCACTCCTACTGCTCCGTCATCGAAGGCACGCGAGCCCCGGTGGAGCTGGGAAAGCACAGAGTACCACACTGCCAGGGAGGCGCGGTTCACCAGTGCCTCCCCCAGGCCAGAAGATGTTTGCAGCAGGATATCCCGCTGACATTGTCACAACAGCACCCTTACTAAACCCCGGAATCCCAGACCCTGGTCTCATAGACAGGCCTTCTCTGTTAAGAAAACGAGTCTTAGTAGACTTTGACAGCAGGAAAGACTACCGCTTTCATCAGAGTCCCTTAACTGGCAGCAGGTTCGTATCTAATGAATCTCCGCTGTCACCAAACTTGAAGGCTGCAGACATTGGCAGGATGCCAAACCTACGCTGTCATTATAAGTGAGGAAATTAGACACTGGCAGGATGCCAAACCCCTACTGCTATCGAAACTGAGGGCCGCAGACACCGACAGCGTTCCATGTCAGTGCTGCCGTCAAATCGACGACTTCATAGTAACAAGCAGCCAAAACCCAGCCGGCGGCAAATAGTAGGAGCCGACTCAACCAGCACGGCAGAGCCTCTTTTCAGTCACATTTAGGATCTCAGACTCTGACAGGAGGACCCTCACTTTCATATTACTAACAAAAGCATTGGCAGTAGGGTCGAGGCACTTTGGCCCAGATGTAGCAAAGGGTTTTACCCATTCTGTCTCTATGGGAAAATGTGTTCGTACATATGGCCCAAAAGAAGCATCAAAAAGGGTGCACAGGCTACAAACATATTTATCCATACATGATCCATATGGTCAAGTATTGTCAGGGAGAGGTTCTTTATTTTGGGGTAGGTAGTTGGCAAAAATCTGTTTTATTTAAAGTGCAGCTAACCATGGGCACTTGTTGGAATTAGAATGTTTAAGTCATGATTACCTTTCCTGAATAAATTGTCAAAAATAAAACACTTTAAAATCAAAACAACCATAGGCAAAGGCAATAAAAGATAAGTATCTATCTATCTATCTATCTATCTATCTATCTATCTATCTATCTATCTATCTATCTACGTGCACATACATATGTGTGTGTGTGTGTACATAGATAGATAGATATACAGACAGATAGATATCTTTTTTTTTGCTTTTGCTTTGAGCAGGTGTAGATCTGTGACAAATGTTTAGGCAAATTCTGAACTTAACCACATTTTTGATCTTAGTAAAATTGATGCATTTCTTAATTAATGTGCCAAAATATGGTGGGCTTACAAAAAGAGAAAAGATAGTATTAACAGATAATTAAAAAAATATTGGGTGAAACAATAATTTCCAATGAGGTTCATACTGAGCCTTCAGATGTTGCTTTCCTGGTTTCACTGCCATTCGATTGAATACTTTTTTGTCATGTGTGTCACTTGTAGGAGGTAATGGCTTTACAAGATTTTTTAAGTAAATACCACACATTGCATATACTGGATTACCTTTATCTAAGGGAGAATAATATATAGAATTATAGAAGAGTAACGATGAAAAAGAGGAATGTTATTCACTGAGGGGTTCTGACTGACATCAGATAGACAACGAGAGAGAAGCTTGAGTTGTCAATGATATCACCCAGAATTTCAAAGTGAGAATTATTCCTGTTACCCATTGGTTTTATTTTGTATATGCCCGTGTAAAATCATCTGTCTCAAATTACTTTGTGGGCAGAAAAATAATGGCAGAGCCATAAGGTAAAACAATTCTAGCCTCCTGCCACCCACCTCCACCAAACATCACATCTAACTTCCTCATCCCCAAATTTAAAAAAAGTTTGGCTTTCTGCCACCCACTACACCTCACTGCAGAAGAAACCTTGCCCGCCCATCTGCAAACCTCAAAACAATACCTAGAATTTTGGCATCTACCCACACCACCCTCTGCTCATGCCCACCCCCTCCTAGGCTATAACTTCACTCTCCACTCTCACACAGAGTTGACAGAACACTGACAGTGGCTTTGCGAGAGCCACTTTTCAGTGCAGCTTCAGATCTCCTCTCAGTGGCTGTCTGCCGAGACCCACATTAATAGGGGAGAAGGCAGTTGGCACAGGCACACTGGCACTCTTATTCTTCTATTTCCATCAGATCTGTGGAGACCCAGCAGAGGCTGGAGAAGGTAGGATAGACCATCAGTTTCCCTTCTGCCCTTTTACTCAGGTCCCTGGAAATCTAGGCCTGGTATCAAAATAAAGGGTAAGACAGTGCTTCCCCTAGGGATGTAACAGCAGTATCTTACCACTTGGGTAACCACTGTTACAACGTCACTCCAAGGAATAGCCATATTCTGATTCAGTTACTCATGATTAAGTTTTCCCATGGAATCCATATACAACAAATGCATTTCAACTGATATCACCCTTAGGTGGCTCAGGTCTTCACAGATCAACTTGTTACATATGTGTACTTTATGACTCCATTTGTTAGGCTTTTACTTGCTCATAAAATTGCTTCTAGCCCAAATGGAGCAAAAATGATTAAAACTGCTGCACAAGGAGTGTAACACTGTGTACGCTGTAATGCTATTTTTTATTTCACTTTTAACATATATTAATGTTTACAGCAGAGACACGATTCTGAAACCTGCTGTTATTGCTACAGGGCACTCTGATTTTAGAAGAATCACACATATGATGTATCACTCAGTCACAAACATGGCGGTTATCCAGTAAACCACATTATAAGTGCATTATATACTATGTCTTTTGTAATCCAGAGGACACTCCTCTGCCAAAGTCTAAATCATACCCTAAATCTTGAATCACACAATTCTGCTTTGTGAGACATCTACATAATAAATATGAAATGTATCATACAGTTATGCAGAGATTATGTTTAACAAAAAGGGTTTGCAGTATAATTGCTGCATAATTTCTCTTTCCCTGGCACATAACTTAGTCAACTCTATCACATAATTTTGTCCTCCGCTGCATCATTATTTCAGAGGCACTGTTAGCTTTTAGTTAGCATCTCACAATCCATGCATGTCTCCAATTATACTACTCACTAACCCTGATTTGTTCCATGTTCTGAGACCTGTCTACAGGGCTATTCATGTGGGTGGCACTATCAGTGCTGCAGGCCGCCTGCTAGTAGCATTGGATTTACAGACCCTGAGCACTCATTGTGCACTGTAGTAGGGACTTACTAGTAAACCAAATATGCCAATCATGGACAAAACACTTAAGCACTGGTCAGCGGTGGTAACGTGCCCAGAGTCCTAAAGCCAGTAAAAACAGGTCAGTAAAAATAGGAGGAAGGGGGCAAAAAGTTTGGGGATGACCCTGCAAAAAGGGCCAGGTCCAACAATCACTTACAGGAGGAGCACCAGAGATTCATATATAAATAAACTATAAATAGCTTTAGCTTTAAATGGATTTCCTCTACCTTTTACTCAGCACAAGTTTTTGCTAACTATCAGACTCACAAACGTAAACAGCAGCAGGATATCCTTGAAGCAAGGTCTGGAAAGGCTGATTTTCAGAGCTTGTTGAAGAAGTGGCTGTACATTATGTACCGCAGCTGACATATAGTCCATTTGAACTAAATGTTCTCTGAGTGTTGATTGAGTCCACTGACCTTGCATCCTAAGATTGCCTTTTCTTGCCTGCTTACGAGCCTTTCATGAAATGTGTTTGTAACGCTGCCAACCAACCAGACACACTGAATCCTTGAATTATGGCTGGTGAGCATCCTTGTCCAGGCAAAGAAGAGAAAATGGACTACAGCCTGGAGTGCAGAGGTCAGGGCTTTGTAAAGGAATTCTCAGACATAATCTGCTTCTTGAACATCTGAGAGTATGTAAGAGATAGAATACTTATTCAGACTATTGCCCTTATGTTGGACCTGGCTTTTTGACAGGGACATCCCCAAACTTTTTGCCTCCTTCCTCCTATTTTTTCTGACCTGTTGTTGTTGGCTTTTGACCTCTGAGCACTTTACCACTGCTAACCAGTGCTAAAGTGCATATGCTCTCTGTGTAAATTGTACTATTGATTGGTTTATCCATGATGGACTATTTAATTTACCTGTAAGTCCCTATTAGAGTGCACTACATGTGCCTAGGGCATGTAGATTAAATGCTACTAGTGGGCCTGCAGCACTGGTTGTGCCACCCACCTCAGTAGCCCCTTAACCTTGTCTCAGGCCTGCCATTGCAAGGCCTGTGTGTGCAGTTTCACTGCCACTTCGACTTGGCATTTAAAAGTACTTGCCAAGCCTAGAACTCCCCTTTTTCTACATATAAGTCATCCCTAATGTGTGCCCTAGGTAACCCCTAGAGCAGGGTGCTGTGTAGGTAAAAGGCAGGACATGTACCTGTGTAGTTATATGTCCTGGTAGTGTAAAACTCCTAAAATCGTTTTTACACTACTGTGAGGCCTGCTCCCTTCATAGGCTAACATTGGGGCTGCCCTCATACACTGTTGAAGTGGCAGCTGCTGATCTGAAAGGAGCAGGAAGGTCATATTTAGTATGGCCAGAATGGTAATATAAAATCCTGCTGACTGGTGAAGTCGGATTTAATATTACTATTCTAGAAATGCCACTTTTAGAAAGTTAGCATTTCTTTGCACTAAAAACTTGTTGTGCCCTTCAATCCACGTCTGGCTAGGTTTACTTGACAGCTCCTTGTGCATTCACTCAGACACACCCCAAACACAGGGTACTCAGCCTCACTTGCATACATCTGCATTTTGAATGGGTCTTCCTGGGCTGGGAGGGTGGAGGGCCTGCCCTCACACAAAGGACTGCCACACCC
Source organism: Pleurodeles waltl (assembly GCF_031143425.1). Classification (NCBI taxonomy): domain Eukaryota; kingdom Metazoa; phylum Chordata; class Amphibia; order Caudata; family Salamandridae; genus Pleurodeles; species Pleurodeles waltl. The sequence goes on from NC_090445.1 coordinate 498,548,729, forward strand.
CCTACTGGGACTCTGGCAGACAGGATTGAGCTGAAAGGGAACTTGGTGCATTTCTTAGAGACTCTTTGAAATCACCCCCACTTCAAAGGCACAACTTAGTATAAAACAGGGCCTCTGCCCTACCTCATCAGACACTTGCTGGAGAAGAAACCGGAACCAGAAACTACATCCTGCCAAGAAGAACTGCCTGGCTGCTCAAAGGACTCACCTGTCTGCTTTCTCCAAAGGACTGCTGTCTTGCTGTTGCCCTGCTGCCTTGCTGAACTCTTGTCTGGCTGTGAAAGTGCTCTCCAAGGGCTTGGATAGAGCTTGCCTCCTGTTCCTTGAAGTCTCAGGACCAAAAAGACTTCTGCCTTTCACGTGGACGCTCTGTGCGCCGAAAATTTCGACGCACAGCTTGTTTCGCGGCGAGAAAAACGCCGCACACCGACGCTGATCAACGCGACGCCCTCGGGACGATCGAGACTTCGACGCACAACCTCGCAAGGACAAAGCCGCCCGACTTCCAAGGAGAAATCGACGCGACGCCTACCGTGAGTGCGAAACTTTGACGCACGGCCTCGCAAGGACAACGCCGCCCGACTTCCAAGGAGAAATCAACGCGACGCCTGCCGTGAGACCAAAATTTCGACGCACGGCCTCGCAAGGACAACGCCGCCCGACTTCCAAGGAGAAATCGACGCGACGCCTACCGTGAGATCGAAACTTCGACGCGCAGCCCCGCAGAACGACGCGCAGCCGAAAAATAAGCAGGAGAATCCACGCACAGACCCGGGACATCTGGTAATCCCCGCGATCCACAAAAAGAGACTGTCTGCGCGCCGGAAAACGACGCCCGACTTCCCCGCGTGGAAAAGAACGACGCAAGTCTGTGTGTGCTGAGCGGAAAACGACGCACACACCCCTTTTTCCACGCATCTCTTCTCCTGTGGCCCTCTGAGGAGATTTCCCACCAGAAACCAGGTACTCTGTGCTTGAAAGACACTTTATTGCTTTTTAAAGACCTAAAGACTCTTAATATCACTTTTCAGTGATATCTTTACAAATTCGTATTGCAACTTTGATCGTTTTGACCTACAATTATCCAGATAAATATTCTATATTTTTCTAAACACTGTGTGGTGTATTTTTGTGGTGTTATGCTATGGTGTTGTATGATTTATTGCACAAATGCTTTACACATTGCCTTCTAAGTTAAGCCTGACTGCTCGTGCCAAGCTACCGGAGGGTGAGCACAGGCTGATTTTGGATTGTGTGTGACTTACCCTGACTAGAGTGAGGGTTCTTGCTTGGACAGAGGGCAACCTATCTGCCAACCAAAAACCCAATTTCTAACATTGGTGGCAGCGGTGGGATAGGACTTGTGTTTGTGCAGTGACATACAGTAGCTAAGTATTTCACTACCTACCCACAGTTGAAGGTCAACTTGATTTTTTATCTCTTTTTTGACTTTTGGTCTCTGATGTCCTCCTGGATATACTATTGATATTTTGGACTTTGGATTTTGGTTTTTGCTGGTAAGATCCTATCAGAATGGGATCGCTTACCTACTTATTCTTTTTGCCTACTGACCACCTCACTAAGGCTGACCTAAGGAAGCTTTGCAGAGAATGTGGCCTTCCTGTAGCAAAGAGATCTACTAAAGCAGAGATGCTACATGCCTACATAGTCTGGGAGGAAGACAGATGGGCAGAGAGAGAGGCAGCAAGAAACCAAATGACTAAGTACCCCTCAGAGGAGGAGGAGGACGACTCAGATGAGGAAAGAGACCCAGTGAAAAAAGAATGGCTCATGGCTCTAGAGCGGTGTTTTGAAGAGCTAGATGAGCAGCTTGAAAGGGCTGAGGCAGCAAGTCTCTTAGCCCTGGAAGAAGAAAAGATTGCAGCTCAAGAGCTGAGCTGTAAAGAGCTGAAACTGGAGGCCGGAAGGGCTGAGTCCAGTTCAGATGGTGGCAGCAAAAATCTTGCATCTAGTACTGCTGAAGAAGGGCACAAGCCCAGAGATGTGGTACCCAACTTGAAGAAGAGAGTTGACACACCCCAGGCGGTTCAAGGGTATGAGGTAGTTCCCGTTATGCACAGGGTCCCTGAGAAGGATTGGGGAACTGGCACAGGGAGTCATATTCCTACTGGGGGGAGGGACACTTTACTGACTCTAGCAGAGAGTGACAGAGAAAAGGGTTCCCCCCTGGTGGACGTCCTGGATATAGAGTGTCGAGACATCCCAGAAGAGTTTGGGTTGAGTGTCAGGGACAGACAGAAACTGTCTCACCAGTCTCAAGAGGGTGATATAGAGTGCTTTTCCAAGGCTGAGTTACTAGGTGGTTGGGTGAAGGGTACTGTGGTTAATACATGTGAAGGGCAGAGTGATGTAATTGCTGGAGAGCATATGTCTGGTCCTTATTTTCCAGAGCTACGCCAACACCAGGTGGAGTGTGAGTTCTCTGACCCCAGGGAACTTACAGTGGAGGCAGACTTTTGGGTGAGTACCAGAGAGTCTGAAGAGGCATTTGGGGGTGCTCCTGAAGGGAGTGGTCTAGGTGATTCCCGACCAAGTGAGGTGGGAGAGGATTGTAGTGTCCCAGGTAGGTCTCAGAGCCTAACCTGTACCGTAGGGCCACCTTTTGAGGGAAGCCCCGCAGTGTCAGAAGAACTTGGGGGGATGACTGTAGACAGCATCCCAACAGTTCTGGTGTCTGGCAGTACCACTCCTAGTGGGGGGGTGCAGAAGTCCAGACATAGGGTTGAGAGGGGGTGGCAGACCCCAGTGGAGGATCTTGAAAGTCAGGGGTCAGCTCTGAGAGCAGAGCCCCCCAGGAATGACCCAGTTGAGACCGTTTCTGGTTTGAGGGAAACCCAGACTCTGCCGGATGGGCAGAGGTCGGGAGACCTGCGCCAACCAGACTCTTGTGTGGCCCTTGGGGACGGCGTGTCCCTTGTGGGGGGTGAGAGTGCCCCCCAGGAAGTCCTGGCATGCCAGGCAAAGATTCAACCTCAGGGTGGTGACTCTGGGTTGGATAACCGGGTTCAGAGGTTAAACTTTGACCTGGTGGGGGGTAGATGTGCCCCCCAGAAAGTCCTGGGATGCCAGGCAATGGCTCAACCTCAGGGTGGTGACTCTGGGTTGGCTTACCAGGTGAAGAGGTCAAACTCTGACCTGGTGGGGGGTAGGTGTGCCCCCCAGAAAGTCCTGGCGTGCCAGGCAGTTGTCCAACCTCAGGGTGTCGACTCTGGGTTGGATGGCCAGGTTCAGAGGTTAAACTCTGACCTGGTGGGAGGTAGGTGTGCCTCCCAGAAAGTCCTGGGGTGCCAGGCAATTGCCCAACCTCAGGGTGGTGACTCTGGGTTGGCTAACCCGGTTCAGAGGTCAAACTCTGACCTGGTGGGGGGTAGGTGTGCCCCCCAGAAAGTCCTGGTATACCAGGCAATGGTTCAACCTCAGGGTGGTGACCCTGGGTTGGAGAACCAGGCTCAGAGGTTAAACTCTGACCTGGTGGGAGGTAGGTGTGCCTCCCTGAAAGTCCTGGCCTGCCAGGCAATGGTTCAACCTCAGGGTGGTGACTCTGGGTTGGATATCCAGGTTCAGAGGTTAACCTCTGACCTGGTGGGGGGTAGGTGTGCCCCCCAGAAAGCCCTGGTGTGCCAGGCAGTTGTCCAACCTCAGGATGGTGACCCTAGGTTGGAGAACCAGGTTCCGAGGTTAAACTCTGACCTGGTGGAGGGTCAGTGTGCCCTCCAGGAAGTCCTGGCGTGCCAGGCGATTGTTCTACTTCAGGGTGGTAACTCTGAGTTGAATGGCCCAGTTCAGAGGTTAAACTCTGACCTGGTGGAGGGTCAGTGTGCCCTCCAGAAAGTCCTGGCGTGCCAGGCAATTGTTCAACCTCAGAGTGCTGACTCTGGGTTGGATACCCAGGTTCAGAGGTTAAACTCTGACCTGGTGGGAGGTAGGTGTGCCTCCCAAGAAGCCCTGCTGTGCCAGGCAATTGTCCAACCTCAGGGTGGTGACCCTGGGTTGGGGAACCAGGCGCAGAGGTTAAACTCTGACCTGGTGGGAGGTAGGTGTGCCTCCCAGAAAGTCCTGGTGCGCCAGGCAATTGTCCAACCTCAGGGTGTTGACTCTGGGTTGGATGACCAGGTTCAGAGGTTAAACTCTGACCTGGTGAGGGGTAGGTGTGCCCCCCAGAAAGTCCTGGCGTGCCAGGCAATTGCCCAACCTCAGGGTGGTGACCCTGGGTTGGGGAACCAGGCGCAGAGGTTAAACTCTGACCTGGTGGGAGGTAGGTGTGCCTCCCAGAAAGTCCTGGTGCGCCAGGCAATTGTTCAACTTCAGGGTGGTGACTCTGAGTTGAATGGTCAGGTGCAGAGGTTAAACTCTGACCTGGTGGAGGGTCAGTGTGCCCTCCAGGAAGTCCTGGTGTGCCAGGCAATTGTTCAACTTCAGGGTGGTGACTCTGAGTTGAACGGTCAGGTGCAGAGGCTAAGCTCTGACCTGGTGGAGGGTCAGTGTGCCCTCCAGGAAGTCCTGGCGTGCCAGGCAATTGTTCAACTTCAGGGTGGTGACTCTGAGTTGAATGGGCAGGTGCAGAGGTTAAACTCTGACCTGGTGGGGGGTAGGTGTGCCTCCCAGGAAGTCCTGGTTTGCCAGGCGGTGATCCAGTCTGAGGGTACAGACCCTGGGCTGGAAGACCAGGTTCAGGGTGTCCCCCCGGACCTGGAGGGAGGGGCTACTGACAACAGTGCCCCTACCATGTTGTCTTCTGAGGAGGCCACTCCTAGTTGGAGGGTGCTGGACCCCAGAAGGGAGGGCAGGGGGAGGGAAGCCTCACCCCGGGCCCTAGTCCAACCTGAAGGTACAGACCCCAGGTTGGAGGGCCAGTGGCAGGTTAACAGCCCTGCACTGGTGGAGGAATGGGACAGGGCGACTTCTGTAAGCCCCCTGGCCATGTTGGACTCTGGGGGTACCGCTCCAGGAGGGAGGGTACAAAGCCCCAGAGGGGAGGACCAGGTTCAGGCTGTCATCCCTGACCTGGTGGAAGGGAGAGTGGTTAAAGGGTGCCCAGCACCTGGGGCTACCGCCCCCCACTCTCCACAGCCACAGTGGTTGGAGAGCTTTGAGAGGCCTGGGGCCTGGCTCTCATCCCTGGCAGCTGTCAGTAATCACTGTGGCTTGCTGTCCGGGTGGACAGAGTTATCCCTGGGGAGGGGACAAGTGTCACACCCCAGGGGTAGAGTGGGCAACACCACTATGTTGGTCATGGGGGTACTATCCTGCTCCTGGGATACATCTGTGAGCAAAGTAAGGTTAGGTGCTGCACAGATGGGATCCGCAGGAAAGGAGAAAGGTTCCCCATGGATGGGCTTAGTGGGCCCTGAGAGTATGGACAGAGGGATCCAATGGGAGTCAGGAAGGCGAAGAACTGGAGCATGCCCCTGCTGTTGTGGGCCTGGGTCCTTGTTCTGTCGCCTCAAACAGGGAAGTACATCAGGATAGTGATTGTTCTCCCCTGGCTTTAGGCTGGTGGGGGGTCATGTTGGACCTGGCTTTTTGACAGGGACATCCCCAAACTTTTTGCCTCCTTCCTCCTATTTTTTCTGACCTGTTGTTGTTGGCTTTTGACCTCTGAGCACTTTACCACTGCTAACCAGTGCTAAAGTGCATATGCTCTCTGTGTAAATTGTACTATTGATTGGTTTATCCATGATGGACTATTTAATTTACCTGTAAGTCCCTATTAGAGTGCACTACATGTGCCTAGGGCATGTAGATTAAATGCTACTAGTGGGCCTGCAGCACTGGTTGTGCCACCCACCTCAGTAGCCCCTTAACCTTGTCTCAGGCCTGCCATTGCAAGGCCTGTGTGTGCAGTTTCACTGCCACTTCGACTTGGCATTTAAAAGTACTTGCCAAGCCTAGAACTCCCCTTTTTCTACATATAAGTCATCCCTAATGTGTGCCCTAGGTAACCCCTAGAGCAGGGTGCTGTGTAGGTAAAAGGCAGGACATGTACCTGTGTAGTTATATGTCCTGGTAGTGTAAAACTCCTAAAATCGTTTTTACACTACTGTGAGGCCTGCTCCCTTCATAGGCTAACATTGGGGCTGCCCTCATACACTGTTGAAGTGGCAGCTGCTGATCTGAAAGGAGCAGGAAGGTCATATTTAGTATGGCCAGAATGGTAATATAAAATCCTGCTGACTGGTGAAGTCGGATTTAATATTACTATTCTAGAAATGCCACTTTTAGAAAGTTAGCATTTCTTTGCACTAAAAACTTGTTGTGCCCTTCAATCCACGTCTGGCTAGGTTTAGTTGACAGCTCCTTGTGCATTCACTCAGACACACCCCAAACACAGGGTACTCAGCCTCACTTGCATACATCTGCATTTTGAATGGGTCTTCCTGGGCTGGGAGGGTGGAGGGCCTGCCCTCACACAAAGGACTGCCACACCCCCTACTGGGACTCTGGCAGACAGGATTGAGCTGAAAGGGAACTTGGTGCATTTCTTAGAGACTCTTTGAAATCACCCCCACTTCAAAGGCACAACTTAGTATAAAACAGGGCCTCTGCCCTACCTCATCAGACACTTGCTGGAGAAGAAACCGGAACCAGAAACTACATCCTGCCAAGAAGAACTGCCTGGCTGCTCAAAGGACTCACCTGTCTGCTTTCTCCAAAGGACTGCTGTCTTGCTGTTGCCCTGCTGCCTTGCTGAACTCTTGTCTGGCTGTGAAAGTGCTCTCCAAGGGCTTGGATAGAGCTTGCCTCCTGTTCCTTGAAGTCTCAGGACCAAAAAGACTTCTGCCTTTCACGTGGACGCTCCGTGCGCCGAAAATTTCGACGCACAGCTTGTTTCGCGGCGAGAAAAACGCCGCACACCGACGCTGATCAACGCGACGCCCTCGGGACGATCGAGACTTCGACGCACAACCTCGCAAGGACAAAGCCGCCCGACTTCCAAGGAGAAATCGACGCGACGCCTACCGTGAGTGCGAAACTTTGACGCACGGCCTCGCAAGGACAACGCCGCCCGACTTCCAAGGAGAAATCAACGCGACGCCTGCCGTGAGACCAAAATTTCGACGCACGGCCTCGCAAGGACAACGCCGCCCGACTTCCAAGGAGAAATCGACGCGACGCCTACCGTGAGATCGAAACTTCGACGCGCAGCCCCGCAGAACGACGCGCAGCCGAAAAATAAGCAGGAGAATCCACGCACAGACCCGGGACATCTGGTAATCCCCGCGATCCACAAAAAGAGACTGTCTGCGCGCCGGAAAACGACGCCCGACTTCCCCGCGTGGAAAAGAACGACGCAAGTCTGTGTGTGCTGAGCGGAAAACGACGCACACACCCCTTTTTCCACGCATCTCTTCTCCTGTGGCCCTCTGAGGAGATTTCCCACCAGAAACCAGGTACTCTGTGCTTGAAAGACACTTTATTGCTTTTTAAAGACCTAAAGACTCTTAATATCACTTTTCAGTGATATCTTTACAAATTCGTATTGCAACTTTGATCGTTTTGACCTACAATTATCCAGATAAATATTCTATATTTTTCTAAACACTGTGTGGTGTATTTTTGTGGTGTTATGCTATGGTGTTGTATGATTTATTGCACAAATGCTTTACACATTGCCTTCTAAGTTAAGCCTGACTGCTCGTGCCAAGCTACCGGAGGGTGAGCACAGGCTGATTTTGGATTGTGTGTGACTTACCCTGACTAGAGTGAGGGTTCTTGCTTGGACAGAGGGCAACCTATCTGCCAACCAAAAACCCCATTTCTAACACCTTACTTCTGGTAACTGATTTTCTGGAGTCCCATTTGAGTGACAAACGTATTTAGATGCTAAGAAGTTTTTTTTTTTTGTTAACCTTTGCCAGGAAATGTTTGCCTTTACCTCAGGGCCTGTGCTGCCGCTGATGCCTCTCCGTGATGTTTAACTATAGCTTCAAAAAGACTGTAAATATGTTTAGAAGGCACTGCACTTTGATAAATAATTATTTTAAAATTCTAGGAAGGGTAATTTTATCTAAACTCGAAGAATGGGTGCACGAGAACAGGGCACTGTCTGACGTGCAGCTTGGGTTACGCACTAGAATTAGAACAGCGGATCAAAGACTCAATCTATATCTTATTACTCAAAAATATGTTAGAGCTAAGAAAGAAACCATGCACTTAGCACTTATGGATCTCACATGTGCTTTCAACACTGTGCAACGATCCAGGTTTTGAGACATCATGGAAGATACAGGGATAGATAGGGCCATAGTTGACTTGCTCCGCCGGCTACACTGACAAACATGCCCAGATACAATATAGAACAGAGGGATTTCTATCATCCAAAATAAAGTTCACAGTTGGGGGTCTGCCAGGGCTATGTAATGACCCCTTTGCTTATTTTTGTTCTATAGTAATTACCTTGAACAGTTTCTATGCAAAAGAGGCAGAGATCTGGTACTACTGTAAGAAAATAATGCAGTTTTATTAGCTAGAAGTGCCAATGGACTGCAGACCCTCCTGGATGCTTTCAACACTTTCGTGAATAATCTTGGGTTGAAGGCAAATCCCTCCAAGTCTTTTACAATGAAATGAAGACCTAGATTCTCTAAATCTCAGAAATTTACAATTTCGGTGAAGAGGTGGTCAAAGTTCAAAAATTGACCTCGGTGAGTATCCCAATAGATGCAGCTTTTAATTGATTTTTTTATTAAAAATAAGAGCAGTTAAATTTCAAAGGTCTGTTGATTCTACATTTTGGTTTGCCAAAAGGTTGTGCATTAACCTGTAAAGAAGATTCTCCATATTTGTAAAAGTAAATGTCTGTCACTTGGAACATTTGGTGCGCGAGTGGTGGGGGGTAAGTAGATGTCAGTCCTATACAAAAAATTGAAAATAAATTCATATCTAGACTTCTCGCCGGTCCAAAATCTTCACCCACCATTTCTTGTTGTGCCGAGGTGGGTCTTGGCTATGTAGGAGACTATACTGAATTGCAACCATTGTTATTATGGTCAAGACCATGGAGGAAACCAAAAGCCCTTTTTCCTAGAGTTGTATTATTGGATTGCCTCAGTCTTGTTAATGCTGCGAAAATACCCTGACTGACATATGTTAAGAAAAGTTTCAGTGAGTGGGGGGTCCCAGAGCTGCACTGAAATCCCGAGGTTTCTTTGCACTTACACCTGAGTTGGTAAAAGATCTGCATTTTAAATTATGTCATAATGCACATAAGGGGAAATTACATGTCAGGGATGTAGGTATATCTCTCTGGAACTCTATTCTGAGCCCTGTTCCAGAGGTTTATCTCCAATTAATGTTAAGCAAATGGAATAGGTTCCTCCTTACAAGGTTGCGTTGTATCCTTGTCCATTTTTTGCTGGCCTTTCCCATACAAAGCCCGGGTTTACATCACTTCCCACATGCCCATGTGATGGTGGGTCCAAATGAAGCATGAGGCACTTTATTTTATCCTGCGAGCTTTATACCACCCTTAGGAAACGTTTCAGTGCTTAATTTGTCAATAAAAACATGCCGGTGCCCAAAGCTCTCCTATGAAACACTCCGCTGCTGCAATTAAATGTGCGAGGACAGAATACAGAGCCGGGTCTCTTTAATCCATTTATGGCCACTCCCTGCCTGTTACAGCTTTCTGCTTGCTACCTTTGTGACGCTTTTTCGTTTTTCTCTTCCTCCATCTTTCCCATGTCTTTTGCTCACAGTAAATGCCTGAGGCAGAAAAATATTTAATTAATAATAATTAAAACAATTAATGATTCATTTTATTAAATGCTCTTTGTTAACATGAAAGATATAATGATACAGAAGTTTTGATACTTTATTACTTTAATTATCAAGCAATAATTGTTGTTTTTGTATAGCACATTTTAATCTTTTTTCTCTTTGTATACCAATGTATTATGACTGTTGTGGCTGTTATTACAGCTGAATATCTTTTTGATTGATAGTCAAAGTCTATGTAGATACACTGCAGACTCATCCTAGTTGTAAAATTTAACAAAAGTATACACAGCAAATTGTGTGATTTGTTCATCAGCCTAAAACTTTTCTGTTTGTGCTTGCAGCTATTCATCAGTAATCCCTGTTTACACCTACACATCCTAGCTGTAAAATTTACCAAAAGTATACACAGCAAAACGTGTGATCTTTTTATCAGCCCACAACTTTTCTGTCTGTGCTTGCAGCTATTCATCAGCAATCCCTGTTTACACCTACACTAACCTAACGTAATTGGAGCAAGTGGTGATTATATATAGTTCTTGGAAATAAACTATGATTTCTGAAGGAAATAATTGTTCTACATTTTTGAGCTCTAATAGAAGACAAATACCTATTGTCATGTGTGCCAGATATACTAGTGGGAATAGGAAATTAAAAAAGTGAATGTTAATGAGGCGTTCATGAGGACGAATTTGGTCTAGATTAAAAACATCGTAATTTATTTTTCTTCATTCTTGACTCTGTCCAACCATTGCCAGCTTTATTTTGTGTAACATTTTAACTGTAGCTAAGATGGATGCGCCTCTGACTTCACCAGTCTCTGTTCACAAGTGCATTGCATCAGTATGAAGATGACTTTGGAATCCATCTACCAATAATACCTCATTAGTTAAACAGGTGGATCTAGTTTTCTCTGACGAATGGCAGTTTGTTATTCTTTGCATGTCATTAGATCTTCCAAAATCATGGATTCCATTTTCAGGAAATATTCTTGCTGAGAGCAATAATGGTTCTTTGGACGTTGTAGCAAGTTCGTCTTTTGTTCATCATAGAGCTGCAGGTATAAGCGTTTTAGAAAATAAAATGGCAATCATATAACCATGGGGACCTGGGTCAGTAAATGCGTAATGAAACAGTGGATCCTGTGTGGAAAGTCACAAACCCTAGACTTCCTAGGATGGAGAAAATATTACTTTGCAAATTCAAGATTGAATCATCTGAATTCCAACAGAAATTCAATAGAGTATATCAAATAGGAAATTCAATTATATCAAATGATTAAATAGCATTAAAGCAGGTACTACAAAATCAGCGCTGGTAAGGTGCAAAGTTACACACGTGCAATGCATGTGAATAAGTGCTGTACACAAAAATTCTAAGAACAGTAGACTAGGGGCTCACAACTGTTGATGTTTCGACCTTATGTGACTTATTTAATCAGGGTCATCATCAGGACAAACAAGAATTACAAAGCAACTAAGGCGGAAATAAAACCACGCAGAAGGCCATTACTTGTAGATGATAGCAATGTGAGAACTTGTCCATAGTGTTAGAGAAGGCAGTTATGAAGTGAAACATCAACAATTGGACTAGTGGACTGTTAATATTGTATAAATTAATCCCCATGTGCTCGCATTTGGAGTCTGATAAAGATTAAGGCATTCAGCCCCTTGTGTCTCTGTATACTTGTCTATTGTTCCAAGAAGATTTGTGTCCAATACTCATTCACATGCATTGCACTTTTGTCACTTTGCATCTTTACCTCTCTGATTTTGGAGCACCTGTTTTAATACTGTTACCTTCAATCATTTGATAAACTTGAATTTACTATTTGATATATGCCATTAAACGTTTGTGGGGATTCAGATGATGCAATCTTGAATTTGCAAAATAATATTTTCTCCAGCCTAGGAATTCTAGGCTTTGTGAATTCCCCTGCGGGAACCACTGTTCCATTCCTCAGGATAGAAGTATAGCCCTTCCTTGGGCTCTTTCTTCTATCGGGAGAAAGGGTTGTCTATCTGACAAATGTGACCAGTTAAAATGCCTCTCTGAAAAGATTTGTTTTCAGATTTCTATGTAATGTTGCCAAGACTGGTTGGTTTCTCATATCTGGGTTTACCAAGTATGAATGCTGACAGTCTGTGGTTTTGATTGTTCATCCTCTAAGTCTTTGAGAAGTGATTCTGGATTGAAAAATAAGATTTGCTTGCTGAAGCAGATGCTGAGGCTGAACCTATGTGTTGGAGTTAACTTTTGGGTTCTGGCACCATCATGACTTGTACAGAGAAGTTTGAATGTAATTCACTTACCCAGGTGAAGCCAATGAGGCTCTTTGAGAACTTGACTGAGTTTGGCTTTCTCTGTGGCTCGATCATGGCATTCTTGTATGACACTACATAAATTATGCTGCAGTAGCACAGCCATGTTAGTACCACAGCCCTGCTAAATTTAAGCTGATGTCTTAATGAGAACAGGGAGAGGATCATTCTAACCATTAATAAATGGTGACTGCTGTTTTTGACGATGACTGCAGTTTGAATTGCCAATCACAGTACTTTATCAAACCAAACACTGAGCTTTTTACTGATTGGGCTGGTTCTGGGACAGTTCCTAGTCCCCTCAGCTATTCAGTGGTAGGCTATTTGTTAGAGTATTGCTGGGAATCACTATTTCGATTTTCTTCCATTCAAGTAAAACAAAATTTCCTTTACCAATTGGTGTATGTTTTTCAGGCAATTTGTTATGTTTCTCTCCTGATCTGTGAATATGTGCCCACTTGAAGATGAATTTGAATATTGGCTGTATACTCTTGGAAGTAAAGATGGTAGTAGGGCTTGACCTGACATGTAATTGTAAAATAGGAAGTGGAATTGAGATGAGAGACCTTGCATACAAGATGCTTCAGAACCAATGATGAAAGTCCTATTTCTGTTTATTGACTATGGCCTTTGAGGAATGAATGGCACACCTGGAGCACTATTCCAACTACAATGACTCATTTTTCTAATTGGCCGAGGACAGTGTAGGCTTCAGAAAGTTCAACTAAGATCATAATCTTCATTTTGCGGTCATCAAGGGAGGATAACTGATCACTCGTGTCAGCAATTGTGGCTTTTCATGAGTGTTAGAAATGGGGTCTCTGGTTGGCAGTCAGTTTGCACTCTGTCTAAGCAAGGACCCTCACCCTAGTCAGGACACAGGAGATACACACTTGGGTAACACCTGCTCACCCCCTTGGTAGCTTGGCACAAGCAGTCAGGCTTATCCCTAAGGCAATGTGTAAAGTATTTGTACCAAAACACACAATAGTACAGTGAAAACATCATAAAAGGACTCACCACCCAGTTAGAAAAGTAGCCAATATTTAACTGAGTAAAACAAGACCAAAACGACAAAAATTCAACATGCACAAGCAAAGTTATGATTTTTTAAAGATTAAATTTCAATGTAGTGCTTAGAAACACAAGTGTTTCGATTTGGTGATATCACAGCATTGTGACGGAGTCCTTCCCAACAAGTCGGCATTAATTGCGCCGGTCATGGAGTCACATGGACCCCCCCAGGTACAGTACCCTGTGTAAATGAGGAAACAATCCGGTGCGCGGAGTCGGGGATCGAGGCGTCGCTGGAATCAGTGCGGCATTGGTTCTGGTGCTGCAAAGCGAAGGAGTGGAGGTGTTGGTGAGAGGCATCCAGTCCTTGCTGCAGAGCTGTGGAGGTGAGGCGGTGTCGGTGCGAAGCGGTGGATCTGCGCACTTCCAGCGGGGTCGATATCCGGCAGTTATGGCGTGTGGCGGCGAAGTCAGGAGTCACGGACATCTGTGACACAGCACTTCGGGACTCACGGAGTCGTGGACTTCAGCGATGCAGTGTCGGGCCTGCAGGGTCGTTGCACTCCAGTGAGGATCATGGCATCAGTTGCAGGTGGCGTCGTAGAATCCGGCAGCGGCATAATTCTGGAGTCTTCCGAAGTCGGTGCACCTGGTTCTTCTTGGTTATTCACCAGCTTCTCCTTTCAAGGGCCCAGGGACTGGATTAGGCACCACATGGCAGGGTAGGAGTCTCAGCAGAGAGTCCAGGTGCTGGCAGAGGAAGTCTTTGATGTCCCTGAGACTTCAGATCAGGGGGCAATCTCAGTCCAAGCCCTTGGAGATACCTCTTAAGCAGTAATATACCACAAAGTCCAGTTTTTGACCCCTTTCTCATGATAGCCCAACAAAGCACAGTCACAGGCAGGGACAGCACTTCTCCTTCATCTCTTTAGCTCTTCTCATGGCAGAGGTTCCTCTTGAATTCTTGAAGTGATCTAAAGTCTGGGGTTTTGGGTCCAATACTTTTACCCCTTTCTGGATTTGAAGTTGCCCAACTTCAAAGAAAAGGCTCTGTTGTTTACAGGATCCTGCCTTGTCCAGGCCTGGCTCCAGACACACACCAAGGGATTGGAGGCTGCATTGTGTGAGGGCAGGGACAACCCTTTCAGGTGTAAGTGTCCACTCCTCCCTCCAACCAAGCCCAGATGGCCCATCGGGATATGCATGTTACACCCCAACACCCTTTGTGCCACTGTCTAGTGGAGATGCACAAACAGACCAACTGTCAGTCTGACCCAGTCGAGGAGTTCACAAATAGGCAGAGTCTCAGAAAGGTTTAAGCAAGAAAATGCCCACTTTCTAAAAGTGGCATGTTTAAACTAACAATCTAAAAACCACCTTCGCTAAAGGATGTATTTTTAAGTTGTGAGTTTAGAGACCCCAAAATCCACATTTCTATTTGCTCTCAAAGAGAAACTGCACTTTAAGGATATTTAAAGGCAGCCCCATGTTAACCCGTGAGAGAGACAGGCCTTGCAACAGTGAAAACCGAATTTGGCAGTATTTCACTGTCAGGACATGAAAAACACATCAATACATGTCCTACCTTTAAAATACACTGCGCCCTACCCATGGGGCTACCCAGGGCCTACCTTAGGGGTGCCTTATATAAAAAGGGAAGGTTTGGGCCTGGCAAGTGGGTACACTTGCCAAGTCGACTTGGAAGTTTAAAAACTGTACACACAGACACTGCAGTGGCAGGCCTGGGCCATGTCTTCAGGGCTAATCATGTGGGTGGCACAATCAGTGCTGCAGGCCCACTAGTAGCATATGATTTACAGGCCCTAGGCACCTGTAGTGCACCTTATTAGGGCTTACTAGTAAATTAAATATGCCTATTATGGAAAAGCCAACTATGCATGCAATTTCACATACGGAGCACTGGCACCTTGGCACTGGTCAGCAGTTGTGAAGGGCCCAGGGTAACAAAAGCAGCAAAAATGGAGTCCAAAACACAGCAACAACCTGGAAAGCAGAGGCAAAAAGTTAGGGGAGTCCATGCTAAGGATGCCAGGTCTAACAATGACCTATTCAGGAGGTCTGAAATCAGATTATCATCAAAGTAATAAATGACTGGATTAAATAAATTATTTTAAATTTGCTTGGGAAAGAGAGGGTCTAGTGTGGTCAGAATCACATCTATTCCACTGGTTTGGCATTTAGCTTCTCCAGTGCTGCAGTATTTAGCTGTTGTTAGGTGCTGGGCAACTATGATCTTAATTGTGGAGGTTGGATTGGGTTATCTGAGAGGTAACCTGCTTTTAGTCTAATCCCAGCTTACTTTCTTGAGACTCATTGCATGGAGAAGGAACAGAGATGAGATTGACAAACGGGTACCTCAGCTCTTTTGGGTTAAAAAATACAAGGCTCCTGTTTATTTGTGGATTTCAGTTTGAATCTTTAGAATCGTGTTATGTGAGAAAGTGAGTAGTTCTTCACAGAGTATACAATGAAAGCCTTCTTCATTGGATATTGACCAGAAATGTTGCATAAATCAATTGAAAGCTTAGTTGGCTGTATTGACTTTCTGGTGTACATCACATCTAATCAATGTAACCCAGCTAGTTTCAGATATCCTACAGCAACCCTTTCATAAAAATATTAATCTATTAGTTTCACCACTGCTGAGGTCATGCTAATAGGTTTACAGATTATTGTGCCCTAACATTTGTGAACTGCCTATGTGCAATACAGCAAGGCTCCACGTTTTGTTTACAGTAAGTTGCAGGAGGTTCTACGTAGTAATGACACCAACTCCCTTTGGCACTTTTTTTTACTCCTAGGACTTGTCTACTGTAGTTCTTGTTGGTCTACTGAATTGTCAAGTGGTGTTCAGCTTTAGATATAGCAGGCAGTTAGGCAGCAATCAGAGTATGATTTGGTTTTCACCCCAGGTGCTAATTCAAGTATTGTTTTTCATGTCTTTTGATATCTTTAATAAGTTTAATGTTATAGTATGCTACTGTTTTAGTATTGTTAGAAAATGGGGTCTCTAGTTGGCAGTCAGTTTACACCCTGTCCAAGTAGGGGCCCTCTCTTTAGTCGTGGTAAGGGGGATACCCAGCTCATATAACCCCTGTTCACCCCGTGGTAGCTTAGCATGAGCAGTCAGGTTTATCTCAGAAGCAATGTGTAAAGCATTTGCACATAACACACAATAATACAGGGAAAACACTACAAAAGGACACCACACCAGTGTTAGAAAAATAGCTGATATTTATCAATGTAAAATAAGACCAGAAGAAGAAAAATCCAACATACAGTAATAAAGATATGCATTTTGCAAGAATTAACTTAAAAATACAGTTCCTTGAAGTCAATAGCTCCGTATGGGGCAATCACTGTGTCTTGAAAACCAAATACAACAGTTTAGGCTGACCGCAGGGTCACGGGCCGGCTACAGTGTCAGGAAGACCCGCGAACAATACCTTGGATATGTAGGGAGTCATTGTCCTTGTGATAAGATCTGGAGTGCGGCGTCGCTGGTGTTGGCGGGTGTCAATTGAGGAGGTCGGTGAAGGGTTCATTGGGCCCTTGAAGTCACATGTGTTGCAGATCGAACGCCAGGCTGATGATGAAGTCAGGAGCACTAGCGTTGATGTCGTCGGAGCTGCGATGCGAAGCGGGACGATGCGACGTGTGGTGCCCAAATGTCACTGTGCAGGCAGCAGCTCGATGATGGAGTCCTACAGTGTCAGTGAGACCAGGGCTGCAGTGTGAAGTGGGGCGGTGTGACATGCAGTGTCTCCAAGTCGCGGTGCAGGCAGCATCGTCGTCGTTGCTGAAGCACTGTCGTAGGTAGGCCCAAGACAGTGGTACGATGTGGGGTGGACTCCGGGCAGTGCCCGCGGGTCGCGGTGCAGGCTGGGGCGTCTGTTAAGGATGCTGGAGTCATTAGTGCTGGCATCGATGGACCCAGGCTGTGGTGCAGGTTGGGATGGTGCTTCCTGTACCTCACGAGCAGTATCCTCAGGCCACGGTGCAGGCAGCAGTGTTGGTGTCACCATAGAGCGTCGTCGTCAGGGATACCATGGTTGCGGTGTGAGATAGGCGATGCAGAGTACAGGGCACACAGGTCACGATGCAGAAGCGGCTCGGTGACGGTGTGAGGTAGTGGCATCGGTGAGACCAGGGTTGTGGTGCAAAGCAGGGCACGGCTCTGTACGCCGTCGTCAGGTCACGGTGCAGGCAGAGACATTGTGGTGTTTTTTTTTCTATTGCAGCACAAAACACTCAGATCCCAGTGCCATAGGGAAATGAACCTGAAGTCTTTGATAACCCTGAGAATTCCAACAGGAGGCAAGCTCTACTTCAAGCCCCTGGACAAACTTCACAAGCAGGATGCACAACAAGTCCAGTCTTTGTCCTCTTTAAAGCAAAAGCAGCAACTGCAGGCCAAACCAG
Organism: Pleurodeles waltl; assembly: GCF_031143425.1. Classification (NCBI taxonomy): domain Eukaryota; kingdom Metazoa; phylum Chordata; class Amphibia; order Caudata; family Salamandridae; genus Pleurodeles; species Pleurodeles waltl. The sequence continues at coordinate 498,566,245 of NC_090445.1, forward strand.
CAAAGCACACACAGCAAAGAGGTAGTGCTCCTCCTCCAGCTCTTCATCTCTTCTCCTTGGCAGAGGTTCTTCTTGATCCAGAAGTGTTCTAAAAGTCTGGGGTTTGGGGTCCACTACTTATACTGATTTCCACCTTTGAAGTAAGCAAACCTCAAAGGAAAGTCTCTGTTGTTCACAACATCCTGCATTGCCCAGGCCTGGCCCCAGACACACTCAAGGGGGCTTGAGATTGCATTGTGTGAGGGCAGGCACAGCCCTTCCTTTCAGGTGCAGCTGTCAGCTCCTCCCTCCCCACTCAAGCTCAGGAAGACTCATCAGGATATGCAGGACACACCTCAGCTCCCTTTGTGGCACCTACTAGAGGGAATTCACAAGCAGCCTAACTGTCAGTATGATCTAGATGTGGATTCCACAGGCAGGCAGAGACACAGAATGGTTAAGCAAGAAAATGGTCACTTTCTAAAAGTGGCATTGTCAAACAGACAATCTAAAAACTAACTCTACCAAAAGAGTTAAATTGTGATTTCAGAGACCTCGAACTCCATATTTCTATCTGCTCCCAATAGAAAACTACACTTAAAGGATATTTAAAGGCAGTCCCCATGTTACCCTATAGGAGAGATAGGCCTTGCAATAGTGAAAAACGAATTTGTCAGTATTTCACTATAAGGACATGTAGAAAACACACCAGTACATGTCCTACCTCTTAATTACACTGCACCCTGCCCGGGGGCTACCTAGGGCCTTACCTTAGGGTGACGTACATATAGTAAAAGCGAAGATTTGGGCCTGGCTACTGGGTACACTTGCCAGGTCGAATTGGCAGTATAGGACTGCACACACAGACACTGCAGTGGCAGGTCTGGATCATGTCTTCAGGGCTACTCATGTGGGTGGCACATCAATGCTGCAGGTCCACTAGTAGCATTTGATTTACAGGCCCTGGGCCCCTCTAGTGTACTTTACTAGGGACTTATCAGGAAATCAAATATGCCAATCATGGATAAAACAATCGCCAATACAATTTAGACAGAGAGCATATGCACTTTCACACTGGTTAGCAGTGGTAAAGTGCCCAGAGTCCTAAAGCCAACAAAACCTGGTCAGAAAAAATTGGAGGAAAGAGGCAAAAGGCTTGGGGTGACCCTTTCAAAAGGGCCAGGTCCAAAAGGTATTTATATCATGTACATTTGATATTAAAATGTTATTACTAGTATAGGGAAGAGAGCCATTGCATCAAGTTCAAAAAGGTCTCTCATTACCTTCAACTGGCTCTATGTGAGTAGTGATACCCCCTGCCTTCACTTGGGTACCTTTAGTACGTCTCTTACTACCTAAGGAAAAAGTATCGGCCGTGAAGGCAGCAGCAAGAACAAAGCACCTTGTTTACATTCTGTATTCCTGTGATATAGCCTTAATCTAGTTGTACAACTGAGGCAGAAGAGAGACTAAGGATGAGTAATGGGGTGCACATGTGATATCTTTTGAATTCAAAGCATGAATAATATCACCTCTGCTACCCCAGACATTTTAGTTACTTGAAGTCCATGCTCTCCCTTTAAATCTCTGCTGTAACTACAGATCAAAGATTGGCTTAAAAGTTACATGATAAACATCCAGTCTAAATTTTCCTCTTATGTGGAAATAGCAATATGATGGGGTCGTTCTTGAAGTGATAGCAGAGAAAGTTAATCTTAACGGAGGATGATGCTGATAGGGCAGACATTGAGCTTAACAATGAATGGGAAATTGCTGAATTAAGTGTGCAAATTCCTAAGTACTTTCCTTACTTCTGATTTCTTTAAGAGCTATGGTCTCCTGGTATGCTTCAGAATTTCTGAACAGAGCTTATGATCAACAACCATTGCTTGATTTAAAGTCTTAAGGCTGATAAGATTGTTTTAGTGGACTAAATCATCCTCTGCAAAGTTCTAAGTGTAAATCCTGGTAGCTCCACTTAGCCTCTCATCCTATCCAAGTCGAAGTAATAAATGTGATGAAACACGCACTGCCAGTGTTTAGAACAATTCAATACATATTGTGCACTATATAAAATATGAGTGTCTAGTGTACGTCCAAAATAACCGGATCCAAACCAGATTTGCAGGTTCTCAGCATAAGTTAAATTTACATACACTGAACACCAAAGCAGCTCATTTACATAGTAAGTGTTTATGTTAAGAGGGAAGTACTGATCTGGCTGAGTCTAGGTTGGACATCATGATACAGAGAGCATTACAATTAAAATGTACAATTAGTCCACCATAGAGACATGCAATGCCGCTTTTTCGCAGACAGATATTTAATATACTCTGATTACCACCCTAAATGTAACTGAGATAACTACAATGCCCAGTGGTAAATGATATGCTCAGAGGGGGAGGCTATATTTAGCCTCCGGTCACGCCCTGTAACTACCAGACTGCTTGCTCCAGCCAGATTTGATGTGCCATTGTGGCATTGTTTGTCTCATCATATAACTGTAAGGCGCAAGTCTAATGAAGTCTGAGCTCATTTCCAAAAAGTGTTTTGTTGTTTTAATTGCTATAATTAAATGTGATTAGAAAGAAGCAGAGGTAACTGTAAGGGGTGATAATTAAAGCAAAAATCCGGGATTATATTAGACATTCAGATAGCTCTGAGGGATGAGATGCTGTGAATGTTTCAGAGATGCAAAGATGCTAATAGAATAATAAATCTGGGAAGAGTGTAGTGCTGTTCTCACTTGTCTCATGCATGTGCCTATTTAAATGGCGGTCACGTCCGCAAAGGGTTGGGTGCAGTGTTCCAAGGCAATATTAACAGATCTCAATCAGGGAGAGTTGGAAAGCATCGGCTTCTACGTGGATGAGAGGTGAAAGGTGTCCTCCATCAGGATCCTGGGAAAGCTTTTCTCCTCTCAATGCATTCATTATAGAGTTTTATTAGGCAGCTCTGCAGACACTTGGTAGGAGGCCGACTGTGACATGCTCCAGAAAGCAGTAAAAAGCATAGCAAGATATATCAAAGTTGACTTAAATACCACAGGGGGATGTGTTCAACACAGTGAAAATGTGAAATAACGGGAAAATGAAATCTTTTTTGCCAATTTTTTTAGCCTCCAATTAGACATTGATTGGGACTTTTGGTTGCTGCTTGTTCCACGCAGATTTACCATGACAGTCTGCATTTTTATTGCTACAGGAATCATACGATAACATTAGCAGCTACAACTTTCCTAATGACAAAAGGACATTGGTGGGGGTGTTTCACCTGGGTTCTGGTTGTCAGAACATCCTGATGTCTGGTTTTAAACACGTTCCCACTTCATCCAATAAATCCTGATGGTGTGGCGAAGCTGCAGCACAATAAAACGCAATGGAATTAAAATTACCTTTAAAAATGTCATTATCACATATTTCTACCATTTGAAACTAGCTGTGACTTTTTTTTGGATTTACTTGAATATGACAATATTTATAATCCAAAACTTAGGGGCACATGGTGTCTCTCAACAGGAAAGTTTGACTGTACTAAGGTTTAGGTTTTAAGATCGAAGTCTCATTTAGGTTATGGAGGCAATTACTAAATTTGGCAGACTTGGAATCACTACAAGAAATAATACAATGCTGCATTTTATATTTGATGTTGGAGGCGGGTAGACCTGGCATCCTTAGAATGGTCTTATCCCAGACTTTTTGCCTTTCACCTCCTGTTTTTGCTGTATCTTTTTGTTGCCTTTAGGATTCTGAGGACTTTACCACTGCTGACAGTGGTAAAGTGCACGTGCTTCTCCCCTCAAACACTGTAACATCAGTGTATACACAGTTGGCATATTTAATTTACTAGCAGGTCCCTTGTAAAGTGGCATACCATATACCATGGACCTGTAAATTAAATGCTACTAGTGTGCCTGCATCACTGATTGTGCTATCCTCATCAGTAGCCTTTCAAACCTGTCTCAGGCTTGGCATTGCAGAGCCTATGTATACAGTTTCACTACCACTTCGACTTGGCATTTATAACCTCTTGCCAGGCCTTAACCTCCTCTTTTATTACATATAACTCATCCCTAAGGTAGGCCGTAGGTAGCCGGTGCCATGTAAGTAAAAGGCAGGACATCTACTTCTAAGTTTTACATGTCCTGGTAATGAAAAGCTCCCAAAGTCGTTTTCCACTACTGTGAAGCCTACTCCACTCATAAGCCAGCATCGGAAATTCCTTAATATACTTTTAAGCTGTAATTCCTGATCAGAAAGGAGTAGCTACTTTGTGGGTCATACCATTGGAATGGTAATGATAAATCCTCTATACTGGTAAAGTCGATTTAACATTACTATTTTAGAAATACCACTTTTAGAAAGTGGGCATTTCTCTGCTCTTACTGCTCTGTGTGCCTTGCAGATTGTCTCTAAATACACGCCTGGGCTAGGTGACAGCTTCACTTTGTGCTTTCCCTCTACACAGCCACAAACACAGGAAGGGTGGGTGTGACGAAGGAATCTCCGGCATTCATCTGCATTCTGATGGGCCTTCCCTGGCTGGAAGGGTGGAGGGGACCTCACACTCGCACGTCAATAGGAAAGTGCATGTTCGCACACAAAATGCTGATGACCCCTACTGATAGTTTAGAGCCAGGGCTGGGATGAAATGGGGACTTGTGCACATCAAGGATCTGCTTTGAAGTCACCCCCTCTTCAAATGCACTTTTTGGTACTAGGGCTCTGACTCTAGCAAATCAGTAAATTTCTGGACTTTGGATAAGAACTCTGCTGGAGTAAAGACTGCTGTCCTATAAGGATTGACACTTTGCCTGGACTGACTGTTCCAAGGAGCAACTTCTCTGCTGTGCTTACTCCAAAGGCTTGCTGGCTTGCCCCCTGTTCTTCTGTAGTCTTAGGGACATCAAAGACTGCTTGCAACTCTGGTGTGCTGCTGGACTCTGCCATCTGTGAGTCCTTCCCTTACCTAAGGTGCACTCTCCCGTTCAGATACTCAGAACCGGGTCCTGCAGTTGATTTCTGCAAAAAACAATGCATTGCCTAGGGTGCGTGAGAAATTTGCCACATCACTGCTTTGATGCAGAAGCAGAGGTTGTTTGATGACAGTGTATTCACAGTCTCAGTGGCCTGACAACGACACTCTTTGCGGCTCAATGATGACGCAGCACATTCATTTCAGTGGAGCCCGATGACAACGCAGTTTCTGACTGCATGGGAAATACCGCTTTATCGAGCCCTCGACGTCGATATTTTGTTCCATCAAAGGTACTGTTTCAGCGGACCCTGCATGGATTCTGTAGCTGTCCTATCTTCCATCGTGGTCAACCTGAAACTTGGAATTGCACTCGTCAATCACGACCTCAAGTAACATTTTGGGACTTCTAAGCACTATTTAGAATCAATCTTCAAAAATTCATATCTTGATTTCTACTGATTGGAGCTTTGTCATTTTCACTATTTTTCTAAACTAGTGTGTAGATTTTTTGTGGTGTTTTCATTGTGTTAAAGTTTGTGTGTTGCACAAATACTTTACACATTGCCTCTTCAGTTAAGTCTGACTTCTCTGTGCCAAGCACAGGTTAATTTAAGGTGTGTATCTGATTTACCATGACTAGGATTGTGGTCCCTACTTAGACAGGGTGCATACCTCTGCCAACTAGAGACCCAATTTCTAACAGAAGCCTGTGCATTAAATCTGGCAAAAGTACCAAACCAACAACTAAAAAACATATAATGCACCCTTAAAATTCCTTGCCCAAAAACAAATGGTAAGCACTATCCATACTTGAAAGTTTCAAAAAACTTATATTCATTAACATGTTGATATGAGTAAAAACCACATCCAGTGTTGTTAAGTAAGATTGTTGGATGAAATAAACCATGCAACACCTACATTCATTTTGGAGATTTGGGATTTCAAACCAACTCAATTTGATTGGTGACTGCTAGTGAGCCCTTCCCCATCTCCTTTTCAAAATGTTTGAGAACACAGAAGCAAATATTTACTGATCTCAATCATTTAAAATGTGACTAAAAATTACTTACACCTGTTATGTTTGTTACTTATAGTCCTTATTTATATAGATCTCATCTATAGGATTAGACACTGTAAATGAAATAATCACAGACTAATGGCCCGGCTGACGTTAAGCTGAAAAATGTTCAAAACTATTCTGTCCATCTCATTCTTGTGCTGCAGTGTCGTGACCACATCTCCACCTCACAAATGTCACTCAAATAGCAGCTGACAAAGGAGTAGACCAAAAGTAAAAACAACATACCTACCAAGGCCGGACCGGGCATCGAGCATGTCCCCAGGAGGCTGGAAAGGTGGGTGGGGGGGCTCTTTTGTTACTGGGGTACCAGGTATGTAGCAGTGCAGCAGTTTAAAAAGCACTGCAGATTCCTTGTAAATCCAAAAGTTTTCAGGCAATAATAAAAATGCCAAGATAACTGTGGGGATTAATGTACCTGCTGGAGAGAGATGGGTTTTGTCTAGTGGCAGTTTTGACTCATCTTAGGTAGCGCAGAAGGTTAATATGCCTGCTGCAAAGAAGTACTATGCAGATCACAGAGCAGTATTTAATGTGCAATAGTTCAGTGGGATACTGCTTTTGTCAAAGAGCTCCTTTTGTTACTGTGCAGTTCATAAGTTACAATCATAATCTAGAACAGTGAGCTATGAACTGCCACCAAAGAGTTACATTCAAACTGTATGGTACAGGTTAGAAAGTTATCTTTTTTCCCCAGTCCTTGACTAACCTAATTTTGCTAAAAAGGGTTTGTTTGGGTAGAAATAAATTGTTATTAGTAAAGTCAACCCTACCTACTGTCTTCTGTTCTGAATCCTGAGTGTATGCTCCCCCAGACCAAACATTTTTTTTAAAGAAAATATCTCCCAGTATGGATCACATGTGAATCCTACACTTTGTAGTCCCCTTTGTCAACATTTTTTATACACTGATTTACACATGTATGAGTCCTACACTGATTTACACAAGTATGATTCATTGTCTCTGTATGTGTGTGTGTGTGATGTAAAGTGCTCTAACACCCTACGTTTGTAGGAGTTATAAAACAAATTATATACATGTGAGAGAGCAAAGATTGAGAGATTGAAGGACCCCAATAAAGAATGCCTTATCCTGATGCACTTTAAGGTCATCGATTACTATGCTTTAGAAACAAAGACAATTGAATATATGATGAAAAATGTGTTGTAGAATACACTGTTTATGCAGTTTGTTCCCAAATTTTCTTGGGGTCTGGAGTACCAGCCCAAACCCCATTGTAGTGGTCAGTCTTGTTCACAATGTACTCTATGGGGGCTGGTCTGACAAAGTTTTCCAGGGCTGCTTTGGGTTCCCAGTCCGGCCCTCATGCCTCCTGAATAAAAACCTTCAGTGATCGGGGACACTTATTCCTATAGAACATTCACCCTATAAGATGTAATCATTTTAGGAGCAGAAAACAATGCAGTCAGGGCTCATTATTCTGAAGCTTGCTTCTTCTATTCCTCCATCTCGACAACAGACCTCTTTAGCATCTGGGAAGCCTTGCAAATGCATTTTTGTCTGGCAGTCCTTTGGGCTGCATCTCAAATGATATTCCATAAGCAGCAAAAAGCCGACCAGAATTTATGAATGGTAGATCATGTGATGATTCAACATGACCAACTTGTTTGAAGCAGCATACTGCACAATCCTCTCAATCAGAAAACCAAGCCTTTGATGAACGTTGATTTAAGGAGGTCATATTGCCAAAAATCCAGAACTCCATTTTAGGTGAAATTCTGCACAGCTTTTACTCATAAGAGACTGGTTAAGCTGCTATCTCAAATTAATTTTACTCATGGAGCAGGCCTCCGTACAAAAGTCACATCAGAAACTGGCACGGTATCAAGTAATTTCTCAAAATTTTGCAAACAAAATTGCACACTTTTGCACACTTTTAAATAAAGCAATTAATAAAATAAAGCATCAAATAAGGTTTATCATTGCTAGATAGAATGCAACTCTCCAAGCACTATAAAACATTTTGCTACACGGGAGTAAGAAAAGATTGAGTTGGATTCCTTGGCTCATCTTGAACTGCACGGTGGCCTATGCTGCAGTGCTTCACGTATGCTGGGCTGCTGAACTGTTCCATCTTTATTAGACTTTGTCACCCGTGTTAGACTATACCACCTATGCTTGAATGCATCACTCTTGAATGACAGGCCTGTAGGACTACTTAACCTCTGTTGGGCTGCCTCAACCCTGTTGGATGAGGCACAGAGGGCGATCCCTGGGAGTGGTGCACACAAATTACTGCTTCGGAGTTGCCCCGGGCTCGGAGCTGAAGTTAATTACCCCCAGTTGACGAAATTCCTTCAACTAAGCTCTTTAGGAAAGCATTTGTTGTAACGAGCACTTGGTTTGCAATCAAAGAAGGTTGAGTATGATGGTCGTGCACATCTGATTGAATTATATAATGACTTCGTCATTACATCATTTGTACTGCACGTGTATATTTCCAGTGCCTACCTCTAATCAAAACGCTCCAAAGTTATCACAATAAGACAATAGGCATCTTTTAAAACACCAAAATAAACACATAATAAATAAATAAATAAATACATGTATTTAGATGGTCACAGCAAGCACATATTCCAAAGTTTATCTAAATTCCATCTTAAACTATTCAAAATCCTATTCAACGATCAGCTCCGGTGTTGCCTTCAAATGTCTCCTTCAGCAAGGATGATATGTGCCCCCACTGTGCACAAATCGCAATGACACTACTGATTCATTGCGATGACATTACTGATTCATCATGATGACATTACTGATTCATGCTTGTGCTTTGGAGTCAGAAGTGTTTACAAAATTCTTCTCTGGGCTTTAAGATAGGGTTGGATGTGTTTCTCCAGCGTTCGTGCTGATTATTCACAACCTGGCATTTAAGCCCCTTAGGCTGCTTTTGTGTAAATTACTGTGGGTAGTTCTCGGTAAAGTAATTAATAATGTATTATGTCCCTCCCTTATTCACTCTTTATGAATCCCATCAAAAGGATAACAGAGTGGAATATTGCTCTTGGGAATCCATGCAGCCTAAAGAAGCACATGTTGTTTTTATTATCGAACATTTCCGTACAAGCTAAGACATTGAAAGGGTTTTCGTCACATTTTGTGGATCATTTTCTTAAGAAATCATTATACATGCTACACCTGAGTCAACACCACCTGTCAACAAAATATCAAAATATTCGCGCTTAATAGTGGCCCTTTCCAGGACACATCAATCACTTATAAAAAAATTAAAAAAAACATTGCATGCTCTGCAAATCCCGAGAAACAAATCAGTTGACCAGTTACATATGGTTTCTAATGCTGCTGCCTTATTTTAAACTTCTCACTAACTACTTTGGAAGAACACCCATTCTGGTTAGTTGTATCTCATAACTGCTATGAAGGTCAACCTTTGATTAGTCATCTTAGAGGGACGTTATTCAATTAGTAGAACTCCCTAGACTGTTTAGCTGAACCTACACAATCCTCGATTAGAAAACACAAAGGCTGCCACTGGATCCACCAAATCTAATATAATTGGCCCAATAAAACGCTCAAATTTGAAATAGCTGTTTTGGTGTGTGACATGCCAAATCTACAAAACATGCAAAAATTGGGCGAGAAAGATTGCTCAGTTGGGCGACTCAGAAGAAATGGGAGATCTTCCCAGCCTTTCATGTGCGAGGCGAGTAAGGCGAGTTTCATGGCCCTTTCTAGCAAAACCCTGTTATTTCTAGGCCTGCACAACAAGTGATTTATTGTGGAACTATTTTATGATTATCATGTTGTCTAACATTAACACTGACCTTGTTATAGGGCACGCTGAAAACCCCAAAGGGCGATAAATAGCCAGAGTCTGACTACTGGCTCGTTTTGGAGGAAATATAGAGCAAGACTTCACTATAATCATGTATAAACATATGATATTTTAAGATTATGAAGGACAAAGAAATGTAATAAGCTTCCACAAAAAATACAAGCTAGACTGCAAGTATAATGAAATGTATATGATTAGATAAAGGAATAAAAGGAAGACATTAATAGGAAAAGATTTGCAAGAAAAGAAGCAATAAACAGAAAACAGATGCAGAAAGGATGAAAAGAATGTAATTGGAGAAAATATTTAAAAAGGTTTAAAAGGGAGGACAATGTGAAGAAGTAACGGCTAGGAAAAGAACAAAGAAAAAACAGTGAGAAACGTGAGCTGCACAAAGAGACATGAAACAGCTATTCCCATTTTGACAGTGATTACACATACACGCACATGTATATAGAGAGCAACACAAATATAGAAACAAATCTACATACACAGAGCAACACACCATGAGACCTGCCATCACATACACACTGACACAGTCGACAGTGACATAAATAGACAACCAAAGATACATGTTCCATAATAGACACATGAACAAATGAGATGCTCTCTTTCACATCGAAACACAGCCACAAAAAATGCATGTGAGACACACATACAGTTCCACACAACGCAAATAAACTCAAAACATGATCCTGTTCACAAATACGGACAGACAGTGAGATACACAGGTGGATAAATTCTAGTCCTCCTTCAGATGTAATACAACATGGGGGGTCTCTTACAATACATGGCCTGGTTTTGTGTGATGTGTGATGACCTACTTCAGCTGCCTTGCTCATCCAGTGAAACTATGGACATCAAGTCTTAGGGTTACTGCGCTATCCTTGGAACCTTCGAGCAGTCACCGAGGATTGCTGAGTGGGGGAGCACATCAGGGCAGACACTGATGATAATTGCAGACAACAGAATGGAAGGCTGTGGTTATACTATACATGTACTCCTAGCGCTAGAAGGCACAATATGGAACATTTGAGGAGAGCCTCAGGAGTAACAGTAGAGTTTATCTTTGTGGCAAAGTTGATGAATGGTTTGGCAGCAGAAGTGGTAGAAAACAGGAACAAATTAAGCTGTTTCAAAAAGAGAGTATAACGAAACATGGAAAGAAAAGCATAAAACGACAAGAGAAGAGCTTTAGACCGTGTAGTGCTACTGTGACATGAGCAGGCAGGAAAACGAAAGCCCATCTGGAATTAAAGGCCTTCAGTCGATTATTTTAGAAGCGTCCTTTACAAAAAAAGGATAACATGCCTGCCATAAAGGCAGACCAACTATGATTAAACAGGAAATGGGCAAAATAATGTCTTACATCTGCAAGCCTGAGTTACACCCACCGAAAGGAGGAAGAGAGGAGCATGAAAATGAAGGGCGTAGGGGAGGATCGAACAGAGAGGATGGTGAGTGAAGAATGGGAGAGGCTGAACATGACAACCTAAGCAGGACAGAGCAGAAAGAGAAGAGGGGGGGCAAGCGGAGCAAAAGGAAGGGGTCAGTGACGGAGATATGTTGAGCCAGAAGGGCATTGCAAAAAGAGGGGATTTTATAGGAAAGGAATTAGGAGGTTCTTCTCAACAAAGAAAACTGTGATGTTGACTGAACAAAAGAAAATGAAACAGAAGGTATGTCTGACTGGCGTACCTACTTTTATAGAGGAAACATCTTTACAATACCAATAGAAAATGTGTATGCCAAACGTATCAGCATAGGCAGCACAAACTACCATCTTCATAAATTTGCATTCTTCAGCTTAGATTAGGCACTTGAGTGGTTGCATTAAAATACATTGAACTTTGAAAGCATGACCTGTTAAGGCAAATTCATCAATCAACAGACAAGGAAAACCTGGGCCAAAAGATATAGAAGTTTGTACACAAAGTCATGTTACATTATGTGAGGTGAATTTTCTACCCATGCCAAATGTACTTTGAATCGTGGTAATGATGTCAGCTGCAGAGAAGCTATGAAAATTGTGCAGCACAGTCTGTCACGTAACTGGAAGCAGCATTGTGAAGTCACGCCAGGTACGGAAAAATGTTGAAATGTGCTCGAAAGTATTGGAAAATGGAAATTGGCCAGGAGCCTCCAAATATGTCTGATCCGGACAGGAGGTAGTAGGAGGCCAATGCAGGAGTATGTCAGTAACTGCAGAATACTGATGGGAGAAAGGGAAAATTGTAATTCATGAGAGGAGGTAGAAATCCTCAGCAGTGAGATAGCAAAGAAATCTGAAAAAACATTTTCTATCCTCAAAACTTCTTGCTACAAACCAAGCTGCCCTCAGCAAAAACATTCTGGGGAGGGTAAACATGGTGACATCCATGAGGACAGCTGTGGGAGAACTGAAGAAGCACTGGCATGACATTACACAACATGAAGTGGCAAAATAAAGCAAAGCAGTTGCACAACCACAAGGTAGCCCTGGAAAAAGGTAGTGGACATGAGGATTGGGAACAGCTCGTTGCCAGAAAAGAGCAGATGGCTACTGTGATTGCCTCAGAGATGCTGTGTGGAATCAGGGCCAGGCCACAACAGACCTTGAAGAAAAGCCAAATTCAGATAAGCAATGCAAGTATGAGCCTACATTAGGAGATGCATAAATGGGACCTTCTGTCCATGTCCATTTCTGAACACACTGGCATAACTGCAATAACCGAGGGTACAGCTTCAAAGACCCTGTGTCTTATGATTGCACCAGATAAGGAGAATGTGATCCTGAGGTTAATAAAAAGATAATATATTTTTACAATCATAAAAATATTGTAGTGGAGGATGCTCTAGCAGCCATAAACGAACCTCCAGGGCAAGTAGGTAAACCTTGAGCTCTTAAATGGCAAAGCAGAGCATACAATTGCAAAGCTGAGCTCATAAAATATATGGATGGGTGCCACGTCGATGAACAAAAGAAAGATCCTTTAGGAAAACCTGTCCAACAAGCCTGAGGGGCTGATAGCTTTTAAGGATGCCACTGAGGTTCTGTCTAGTGATGTGCAGGACTCTCTCTGAGCACTGGATGAGAAGATAAGTGTGCTCAAAAGTTTTATTTATGTGACCTACCTGTAGCTGTCTCAAAGGAAGGTGTAATTCCATTTGAGAGCCTCTATATAATGTACTTGCTTAGCTTATACTTTCAGTTTATCTACTCCAGAGAGTTCTCAAACAGCAGCCTTCGCCTGTTGTCTTTCCAGGCCATTTGCGGCTGTGGATTTTCTGGTGAGAGGTGATCTCTGGTGACTTTTACAATATTTAAGGAATTGTGTGTTTTGATTTTGTGCAATTATTAATATAATTGTATTTTAATAGGTTTGGGTTAGCATTGGTGACAATGGATGATTGTGTTCTTCCCACGCAAAACAACTACTCTACACGTATCATGGAGGATTTTGCACTATGTGGCACAAAGCGTTTTAGTGCTGTGGTTGTATCATCTTTTGTGGGTGAAAGTTGATCCATGCTGCCATTTGGTCACTTTGTATGGTGATGACATGGTAAACCCTGACATTGGGTTCGGCCAGCGCCAGGCCAATGCACACAGCAAATGCAATTTGAACAATTGTGTGGATGGACCGAACTTCAGTAGTGAAGCATGAGGAGTATCTCTCACTCAACCAATAGCAAAGCCTGAAGTAGTATTTTTTGTGAATATTCTGTACTGTATTTATTATATTTTGGCACAGGAATATCCTTTGCAGCATTTAATATTTCTGTTTATCTTTAGTCATGTTCGTTCGTCCTTTATTCCGTTTCCTTGTTTCAGTGTGTCCAGACAAAATGGAGAATGATTATGGAGACAGAAAATAAAAAACAGGCAAGAAAAGAAAGGAAGGCATAATTGATGAAAATGGGAGTACATAAAGGCCTAAGCGGGTGTGACTTAAGGCCCTTAGAGGTGTTTAAAAAACATGGCTGCAGGCACATTTGGTCTGGCATTTGCACGAACCGACAAGCTTAAAATTTATGTTTTTTTTGCACTGCCCAACAGGTGCAATTTTTTTTTTTACATTTGTGGATCACTACACATACCCCTAAATCAGAGCACTATTGCTTTGCACGGTTGCTATTTGCATAATATATCCTTGCTATGTATTATAACCACTGGTAGCGCCGTTCCTCTTTATGTACTATGCATGGAATATTCCATCTTCATGCCTGCGTGTTCATTATAAGCACTGTTCAATGCATTCTAACTGAAGTAGCTCTCTGCCAGGATATAAAAGAATTCAGCACGACTGAGCGGGTGTGAACCGAGATATATATAGCTGTTTTCTTGATTATCTTCCCACAAGCACTTATGTCGACGTTGACATACCTGCACCAGACTAGAGGGGCTGAATAGGAAGGCACAATTACGGCGGGAAGCGCTTCAGGCATCATTAAAGCTCTAGAAGATGCTCAAACGCAGACAAGATACATTTAGCTATCTTGTCCGACGGCACTAGTGGCTAACGCAAAATGACGTCCCGGTGAGTGCAGCAGAAATGTGTGAATGTAAACTAAAGTTTACGTGGAGGAAGGGCAGGGTGATAAAATAAAACAGATTATTCGAGGGGACCACGGTCGCTCTAGTAAATACCAGGTGTTCATGCCCTTGTCGCTCAGGCTGCACGTCTGCTGCTAGAAAGAACAAAACAAAGCCCTTTATCTTTTTCTGAGAGTCGCGGTGTTGACTTCCTGCTTGGCAGCCGCCAGCTGCCTAGCACGAGGAGCTCTGTGAGGCCTCTGCCAAAGAGACGCCGAGTAATTGAATGACACGTCTGAGGTCTGCGCAGGAGGCGAGCACGTACCTACAGGTCCGTTTCATTAGATCGTCTCATTTTTTGCGAACCCTGCTGTTGTATTGTCAGGAATATTCTCTGTTGGATGCGGCTTTTCGTGATAGTGCGATGACAGGTGCTGGAGAAAAAGGTCTGGGCACGCATGGCGTTCAGCGGCCTGTTGCTGGAGTCCAAGGTGTGTGAATGTCTGTGAAACTGGGCTGAAAGGCGCCCAAATTACACGTGCGATTCCCTGTTGTGTCATTGCTTAGCTCACTTGCTCATGTTAACCAGGGGGTCGTACCATGAAGAAGTGCTTTCTGGCACGGCACAGCTGCGTCCCTGCTTCTATGGAACTGCACTTTCTAAAGCGCTTGCAGTGAACTTGGAATTTCTTCGAGTTAATGTCGGACCTGCCAACTCTGCGATAAATCTCACTCTTGGAGGAGAGGTGGAGCAAAAAGGGCTATCTATTCTGTGGAAGAGAGAACACCATGAGTCTATTACTTTTCAAAGAGGCACAAATGGGTGGGGCATTTGTGGGAGGGGCAGGTTTCTGTGCCTTGCACGAACCTCGCCCCCTAAAACAGCTTCCGAGGAAGCCACTGTCAGTTATGTGGAGCCGCCAAACACAAGCCGTGAACACACGCTGCACAGGGTTTCCAGCGCACGTTATCTCCCCCACTGTGTGAAAGAGGCTCCTCACCAAGAGACAATGTGAGCAAAGGCGCTATCAGGTAGCGCACTGTGGCACCTTTGGCTGGTCTAAAATGTATGCACTGAAGACAGCAGAACTTAGAATGATAAACTAAAAGTGAAAGAATATATATATGTCTGCTGCAGCGTCATGATGCATTTGTGTCCGCGTGCCCGGTGATGTATGTCTGAGAAAACATCATTACTCTGGGGCCAGTCCTTCTTTTCTTGATTCTGTCTAGCATCAGCAATACGAATTTAAAATCCCAAATGCCAGCTAATGTCTTTCAAAGGAAAACAAAAAAAAACCTGTCTTTGGCAGTGCTTGTTACTCCAGTATCTGTGGCACTCAGTGAAATCCCCATAAAGTAACCCAAACCAGGGGAACCACCCTCCGTATTTGGCTAGACGGATGCAGTTTCAAGGCTCTTGGAGGAAAGTACCATGACCGATTAGGATAGAGGAGTGCGATTGCAGCCAGACTGAGAAGACTGGCAACTTCTCCTTCATAGGACTGCAGTAAAATACATTTATTCTATTGGGGTTTTCGTTTCCCATGTAATGATTGTGTGTGGGTCTGCATACTGCGTCAAGATATCACCTAGAGGCAGTAACGGACAACATTTTCATGCACCAACATACAGAAAGCCGTCTAACCATAGGCTGCTTTGTCGAGTGAGAACGAAATTTCATCTCCGTCTCAGATGAACTGCCACCGCCTTCAAAAATATGATCAGGTACTTTTGTATTTCATTTTGAGAGGCGGATGTAAGCCTATTACCTGCAGCCGCATGACATATGGCATCACAAATCGTCTCTGAAGCTCACTCTGTACATTGCCGCTTATTACCACATCCCAAGGGCCCGGCTGCAGAAATGCAATATACTAAAGCCTTCCTTCTGAACGTTTTCTGACACAATGTTCCGATCTCTGTGAAATATTTCCATATTACACCCAGGGTTTTATTCAGCACTATATTACAGCTTATGAAAGCCTGTCCAATGACAACATTCTGCACTTTTACTTTAACAGATCTAATATTCTTCTGGGATCATGGATGTTGATAAAATGATTTGAGCCAGTGAGAGACAATGGGCTTTGGAGAGTAGTGCACACACTTTAGTCATTGTTTGAGGGACCTGATTGAAGGGCATCATTTTGACGTGTGCTTTGTGTAAGGCCGGACTAAGGACCCAAAAAATGTTCTGGCAAAATGCTAAAAATGCTCAAACTAGCCCTAATCTCTTTTGTCTTCTCACATAATCTCTGCCACTCCTTGTATCCATTCTCTCTCTTCTTCTCACCTCCCTCACTTTTCCCACTGTGATTGATTTCTCTTTACCACTCCTCTCCCTCCTTCTCTTTCTATCTCTCTCCTTGGGCTTTCCAATCTAGCTTCCAAGAGCTCCAGCCCACTGGGAAAACACCAGGTGGAATAAAAAGGCCTGTCCAGCCCTAGCTGTGTGCAACAGTGCATAACCTTTCATGCCACAACATTCACACTGAGCGGTCAGGTATTGAGTTGAGACCAGAGTTGGTGAAAATAACTGAAGGCATCATTTGAAGTTTGCTGGAGCGAAAGCATCACTGTAAATCAGCCATGATCCCATATTGCGAAACATGTGGCATCCCCCCCATTTAGAGGTGGGTGGGGGCACTGCAGGATTTCCGATGGCAGAACCTAAGCTCACTCTGTTGTTTGAAATATGTGACCTGACAGCCTGTCCTACAATAATCGTCAGGATATAAAGCACTAGGCCTACCCTATTTAGGCGGTGACCATCACTAAAATTTCCTAGTTAGGATCTCCAACAATCACTGACAGCTACTGAGTGCATAAATAATACATATATTTTCTGTCAGAGTCATGCAAAGCATCAGCTTTGTCAAATATATTTATTTTTACATATTTGAAATTATTTAGAACATTGTTACACTTCTATAATCCTAGAGTATTTAGTCATTCTGCAAGCAATAGCCTTCTGAGGCAAAAACACTACAATCGATTTAGTGAAGCAAGTATTTGAAAAACGGTGTTTTATGATTTGCACATTCTTCACCTCTCTAAGGTTTTATCTGTGCTACTGTGAAAATGCAAAGGTCTTTCACCATTTTTATTTTGTTTAGAGTAGGAATTTCTAAGTCTCTTGTAAGATGTCATTTGAGGATTTCTGATACCTAATAGTTGGAGGTGTTGCCATGTGTATTTTGTTTTCTTGATTGTGAAAAGCTTAAATACATTCTAAGACACAGTCTTCATGATCTTCGTTGGAGAAAGAAAAGACCATTATGCAAATTAGTTTTTTGATGTTTAAGAGATAGTTCATAAATATTCTGGTACTCCGAAACAAGGACTGGTGCAGAAGTGGTTGTTTGTCAGTATTTTGACTAGAAGAAAAAACGCCTAGAAAAAGATTTTAGCAAAAATATTGAAAACCAAAATATCAAGTCGGTAAGTATATATCCATAAGCATAGTTTACTTTTCTTAACTCTATATCTATGTACCTTGAAGGTATATTTATCGTCAAAGTACCTATATGTGGAGTTAGATATACCCATCATACTTACCTATACATACTTACCTTGTAAATATATTGGTTGTAGATAGTTTTGTAACACAGTATATGAAACGCGATCTTTGGATCCATACAATGGAAGTCAAGTTCAACAGTTGGAAAGGGTTGGCGACCAAGGGTTTTATGTTCGGATGGGTTGAACTTTCTAAATAGTTTCTGGAAGCACTGATTGAACAAGAATGCCTTGTTATTTTGTTGACAAGATTTTGTTTTAGTAGCATACTAGTGTTTTGTTTCACATTATTGTGTAGTTAAATGTAGATCCATCCAAGATGATAGGGGTTTCATCTGGGTGAAACTTTTTTAAATTTCTGTGCCAAATCTAAAACCTGTCTTTTGCACATTTAATGTCATGGAATCGTTAGAAACAAACTTTACAAGTTCCAAGTTATACCTAAATTATAACTATTATTGAGCAGAGCAGGCACGTTTAATTTAACAGTTTTAGATTGAATTGAATCTAGGTGTTTGATAAATAAATTGTCTGCATAGTTCTTTGAATGCTCCACTCAATCACAATCATGTTTTGCAGGAGGTTTTGATATAGTGGTACACCAATTTCCAGCCACCTTAGAACTACTTCTATGGTGATAGAAACTATATTGTTGTCAACGATTCCTCTCTCTATGCGCAGATACACAACTAACATCCAGCCTTTCCCTCTTGAAAAAAGGTGAATCTGCTCATGGTACAAGGATATTTCATGATCACAAACATATGCAGGCTTTCTCCCCATTTTGCATGAGATTGTTACATTCAACGTCCACCACAGACAGTCACTTCTTTACTTATAAAGGAGTAAAGGTGGGAATAAATGTGACAGTGCGGACTCCAAAAGCAAACCTAGCTGATGTCATGACAACCCCTGTGTGGCCAGTGGCTCACTGCATATGGATCACTAAAGAAGCTGGTCGGCATTACAGTGAGAGGGAAAAATGAAACCAACTACACTTACAGAAAACTAAGAGCCTGATTTAGACCCTGGTAAAAATGTGACGAATATTCCATCTGCCATATTACGATCCACATAGGCTATAATGTTATTGTAATAGAGCGGATGGGATATTCGTCACATTTGTGATGGAGTAACTCCCTCCACAAGGATCCAAATCAGACCCTAAATCAATAACATCTTGAGAGAATGGGAGGTGAGGAGGAGATATCTCGCTGCACTTGGAAATGCTGAGGCGAGCCGAAGCCGACCAGCCTGAGACATAGAGAGCTGCAATCCTGGAATACATGTTCCATGGGCCTAAATTGATAATTAATGCCCACTAAGGAAACATCCTGATTGGCTGACCAGATTCTAATGTTAATGTCCATGTGCTAGTCAAGGCTGGAGTATATGTCAATGTTCAGTGCATAATTTGAGCCCATGGTTGCTGGTGAGGCCCACCGGCAAATATTTCTGGGGACCGGCTCTTATGATTCCGAATCAGGCATTACTAAGTGCAAGACAGAGAAGAACACACATAGCGGAAAGATGGAGGACGTGAAACACTGAAAGAAAAACATCACAAAGGGAGAATGCAGAAACCTGCAAGAGGCAGATAAAGTGGCAGGCTGTATCTGGTAGTGGAATAAAGAGGCATAAGTTGGATTTAAGACCCCAGAACTTTCTCATTTGGCACACTGACTTTTAGTAGCACCCGAAGAAGCCTCCTCAGAACATTGGGCACCAGCACTCATCCTTTCACAAATTAAGCACTGTAAATGTTTAAAATCAACCTCTACAGACAGTTAGAGTCCAAATTGAAGATTAAGGAGATAATCAGATTGCCCTCTTCATGCTTTTGTTTGTTGAATGCTTCTCAGTGTAGCATATTTTCAATACTTTTGATCATGTTTTCTGGTTACAGATTCCAGATTTCCCTCCCTATCAACATTTTTATTTTGCTTACCCCTTTTAGGTTTAGCTTACTACTGTGGACACTTGTGGTTATTTGAATCCGTGTTGACCCTCTACAGTATGTCATCATTCCTAGATGAGTGGATGGACTGCGTGTCATCAGTTGTGGTCAGTTAGGCTGCTTCTAGTACATTAGGTTCTCTTTTTAAACTGTTTCCTCACTTCAGAGAAAGATGTATTCTGCTCTAGGTCACGAACTGCAACTTGTCTGGAATTTTAGATCATGCAGTCATAGTGATCTGCCCACATGCCTCGTCTGTTTATTTAATTTTCTCAGTGCTGACCCCACAAGTTAATGTCTTCAATCACATTCAGACACCAGTTATTGGAGGTATTCAGGACCTTCCCTTCAGGAGACTTTCTGCATGGTGCACAAGATTTTGACGTTCACCCATGTTTTCACTGGAAGCCAACAGAGGGTATTTGTAGACGGTTTACTTAGGTTTTGAATTTAGATATGCAGATATAATCTGACGCCTTCCCTTGAACTTATTGAATCCTCTTAGGGATTCTTGTGGGAAATTCTGCAATATGTGTTAGTAGTCCAAACCCAACATCGTCAGTGTTCTGGTGAGTTGTATGCAATAGTCTGTTGCCAGTATATGTTTTTATTAAATCTATAATTTGGTGTTTTCTTTAGACCACTTGATGAAGGCCAGATTATGACTTTCTGTTCTGAATTTGAAACATGTCTGAATTAATTCGAAAGGAAGCACTAAACTTCTGGTACCTGTTGTGAACAACTCTGGTGTGGCTCCTTTAATTCATTCTTTTTCCAGACAAAAATAAACCTGTGTGTTTTCAATGCCCCTCTGAAGTATTATTTTGTCAACTCAGGAACACCTACACTAACTGGCACATGTATGACTTAAACATATGTAGCTCACTTTTTTTTGCCTTGTCAAGTATCATGTGTGACTCACCCATAGATAGTTCCATGTTCGATTGTCCACAGGGAAGGAGAACGACCTGGCCTATTCCTGTGTTACAAGAGAAATCCCCAAAAACAGCTTTATCTTTAAGATCAGAGCTTTGTGGTATATGTATTGCTGGCTGCTAATGGGTGAAGCAACATCAGTACAGCATGAACTCATTCACTGGGAAGAGGAAGTGATCCATTTTGTAAGCAAAAACAGTCCTGGTAGCATAATTCCACATCATTCAGACACTGTCCCATCACCTTTCAGGATCATCCTAGTGGGACAACTTTTTTGAGATAGGTGTGCGACTGGCTAGCACTTTTGTGTCCCCTCTGGCATTCAAGAAGTGGCTGAAGATGACACACTTCAGGGAACGTTTTCTATGTACATAAAGACAAATAAAAGTATTTACTGGTTTGTGGCGGCAGGGATAAGGGTAAACCTTAGGTTGGTGCAAAATTCATATAACTAGCTTTTGCAAAAAAAAGCCCCAAAAACACCAGTCTCATGAACTACAGCTGCTCGCATTATGGTTGCTTGCATTCCTGTGCTTTGCTTTTTACAAACGCGGGGCCATTGGTGACTTAGCATAATTTCGAGAATTTTGTGGAATAAACATAATTTGAAATTCTCAAAATTATGCAAATTACATCAGCGTAATGTAAATTTTGCCCAGGCCAAGTGGGTCTCCTTGATTAAAACAGCAGGGCACTATCTGAGAGGTATAACATATGCTTTGATTTTGAGAGCTAATTTGGCAACTTCTGAATTATATATTGGCTGAAATTACACGTTATCTGCAGCTTGAGTGGTGGTAGCCGTGGATATGATGACATTTAATGTTTTTGTAATGGTTTTGCTGATTTTGTTAATGTTAAGCTTGAGGAAAAGATGTAGCTTGTTGAAAAGCTTCTGGATTCTGTCAGGGGTTTGCTGAAGCAATGTAGTGCTAGACAGTTCGAAAATATGTTAAACATTTCACACATGTGGTTGGAGCCTTCAGTGATGTATTTGGAATAAAATGATTTTCCACTTAATTGATGACTTTGTGGATTCCCTTTCTATGGTTTTAGGAATTGTACTTAGGTCTAGGTTCACCTCTTCATTGATTGTTGTGACTGACATCATAACTGTTTGTAGTTTCTCTTCAGTTTTACCAGATTTTCATTGCACACTTTGGACCAGTAATACTTTAGGCATTAATGAAGTTGAAAATGTTGTGTGTGTAAGACACATTGACAGGCCAAACAACAATGGGCAATGGAATTTGTGTAGAACAATCAATTAAATCCAATGATTAATAAATCGCTATGCTGCTGCGAAAGTCTCCTCACTTTCAGAAACACTTATTTATCAAAAACAGATAAATTGCCTGAGAGTAAGTAAATTGAGTCCACGACCTACACATAAGTGCTAGGAATAAAAGTAGGGTTTCCCTGAACTGTGAAGGTCAGAGAGACATAGAGAAAATCTAGCGAAATGAACTGGCAGGATAATGGTAGGCATCCAAGCACCTTACATTCCGCAACAAATTAAATCAGTGAGCCGTCTTTGCTCGCTCTAAGGTCAACAATCATCTAGTTCTCTTCGAGAGAATACTTATACCATCAGTGTTACGTTTTCATTCCAATTCAAACTTCAAACTCCGAGACAAGAAGGTTACCTGAGAAAGAATTTTGTTGAATTGGTTCTCTCAAGCATGCATTTGTTACTCTGTTCTCCAGTCACTAAGGAATCAGCACTCTGCTGTTTGTGATTTTTAGTTCTAACAGAAACATTTTATGTCTATTGTGTTTGAGGATAGAGGTGAATATATTCATTTAACCTTCACCATCAAAATGAAATAACAGTTAAAACTGTAAACTTTGTACTTGTATAGCACTCTTTTACACTGAGGGCATCTTGGCTCTTTTACACATACCACTGTGGAACCCATCCTGGCTTTCCCTGTGAAGTGCCCACTCCTGGGCAACCCCAAGGTGAAGCCAGGCATCCCTAGCACTGTTGGGGCGATTAAGCAAGCTATTGCCCAGAGTTACAAAGTGGGACCCCATGATTAGATTGGCACCGACGCAAGAGTTATCAGGTCTGAGGAAATTGAGACCAAGACCCGCTGAGGCAGGAATTGAACCCTGGTCCCAGGCCACACCTCTGCATCGGGGTCTGTCGCTCTAACCATTGAGCCACACTTCTCCTTCTATTAGCTAGCCAATCAAACATCAGGAAAATACATCAGTGTAAAGGAAGAAATGTCCCTAAAAGTTAAGTTACAAATGTAAACAAAAATGCTTAGTACATGCTATCTTAAACATTTTGCGTAATAAAATTTGCTTTGGAAAAAAAATTAAATGTATGTGTTTTACAACCCAATAAAGTTGAGTAATTTTGTTTCAAAACGCCTGGCTTTTCAAGTCTAGCAGTTTAATACATAGACATTTTTGTGGCTAGAATATGTATTGGACATATTATTGAAATATTTTGATCATTTTTTAAACAAATAGTTATTCTATTTAAGGTTTGCATTAATATAACACCATTGCCTGTTCCAGTATAGACATGTTCTGAAGCCAGACAAATCAGTACGAGTAGGCCTATTTAAGTAGAAAGATTAAATGCATAAATTGAGGTAAGGAAGAGTGTCATGTTAGACACCTATTCTTTTCTCAAGGACATTATCTCTGACAGTAGGCATTATACAGCAGGTTGTTGAGGGTCGGGGTAATAAGTGCTATATACATGTTAGAATGCAAGCCACTGAAATGTTACCCTGAGCTATATGTGAAGGCTGTTAAGAAGGGGGAGGATACAAAATAAGTACATGATCTTATTGGAGCGCATAATGATTAGAGGGATTTTAACAACTGTTAGCACCCAATAGAAAATGGACAATAAGACTATTAGCACCTCTCCTTCCATGTCACCCAGCACATGCAAATTTACATGTCTAATTTCTCCTTCATGACCTCGACACTGTACCTAGAAGGCAGTGAAGCAGGGATCAGGTTGTCTACATTCATTGGATTAGCCAATCTCAACAATCCCTCATGGATGTGGAAAAGGGCATAGATCAATCATCTATGAGCATCTACTGCACCACTAACCTCAGTGCAGTTCTCATTTTTCCGACATTTTAAAATCTTTCTTAGTACTATCATTGGAATGGTAACAATTGCACAGCAAATCAAGTTGCTCACAATGCAGTTTGTAGGTACTAACAAAGGCCCTCAGTTGAAGCAGTCATATAATAGACAGGAGACTGGTAAATGGACTGAAGGAAAGTAGTCCTTGCAAGTGGTGTTCTTGCAGCATTACTCCAAAACACTGTCCTCACCGTCATAGTCCACACTTAATGAGATGCCCTGCCTTGTGGATAGAACATGCTACACTCTCAGAGTCTTTTTTTCCGGGTAATGAAGATCACTGGTAAGTAATATATACATTATTTACCATTGAGCAGAATAACTATGTTAGTTGTTTACTTATGTCTACTTGTGCTGCCTTGCTTCGTACTTGGCCTTATAAATCAGGGAAAGGTCAATGATGAGCATTGTTGACCAGCTTTGAACCTAATAAAGTTAGAGTAGAATAGTAATCCTTGAATTTTAGACCGTCATGTCAGCCGAAAATGGTTCTGGGATTAGATTCTTAATATTAATGCAAGAATGAAGAGACCTTTTTTTATTTTATGGTGAGAATAGTGGTTGGTCAATATACAGACCTGGTTGAAAATAGCATGATTTTCTACCTGGCAGATGTTATTGTTGGAGAGATTGAGTCCATGTATCACTCATCTGTTCCTGCAGGTCGATGCTCGGAAATAAGCCAACATCAATATAGGGAAACTTAATATGACAAGTCTATTTTTTAGAACCACAGGTTACCAGAAAACTGATTTGCAGCTTAAACGTTTACAATTGTATGAGGTTTTGGTAGACACTTTTCTTTGGTACTTACTAGGGAATTCAGAAAAACAGGACCCAATACAGACAATATTATTAAAATCCTAATGTGAAAGTCATAGCTACACATTTGTATGATACTGGCAAGTTACTAGGCATGGAGCAGCAATTCGAAAGGTTTTAGACATTCATTCCAAAAGCTTACTGCAGTACAACATTTTAAGGAGGAAATATGCGCTGAAGCAAAACTTTAAAGAATTCTGGCAGTTTCACCTCTAAAAATGACATGATTTTTTTATATTGTAAATGAATTCTTGAACGTGATGTTTTGTCATAATATGTGCCACTAGAATATGTATTTTAATACGTAGCCATATTTACGAACCAGGCCAAATAACTTGTAGAAAAGTTTTTTTTTTTTATGGCAGCTCCAAGCAGTGTTTCCAAAGCTATTTAACTGGCCAAGCTAACATTTTGCCTCAGATTCTCTGTGTTCGTTGATACCTTTAAGAATTTTAAGGTTATGCAAATACGCATTTGTTCCACTAAAGAATAAAAAGAATCATGAGGGAGTTAAGCTAATGAGGGTCAGGAGAACAGCTCCACACTTGGTGGAAACATGTCACTACAGTTAGTTTGGGACAAAGGGGGTCATTCTGACCCTGGCGGTCGACTACAGCCAGGCCAACGACCGCGGATGCACCGCCAACAGGCTGGCGGTGCATCCATGGGCATTCTGACCGCGGCGGTACCGCCGCGTTCAGAAACGGAAAACCGGCGGTGTCCCGCCGGTTTCCCGCTGCCCTGGGGAATCCTCCATGGCGGCGCTGCAGGCAGTGCCGCCATGGGGATTCCGACCCCCTTACCGCCAGCCTGGCTCTGGCGGTTTTGACCGCCAGAACCTGGCTGGCGGTAACGGGTGTCGCGGGGCCCCTGGAGGCCCCTGCAGTGCCCATGCCACTGGCATGGGCACTGCAGGGGCCCCCTAACAGGGCCCCACCAAGATTTTCAGTGTCTGCCAAGCAGACACTGAAAATCGCGACGGGTGCAACTGCACCCGTCGCACCCCTTCCACTCCGCCGGCTCCATTCGGAGCCGGCATCCTCATGGAAAGGGGTTTCCCGCTGGGCTGGCGGGCGGCCTTCTGGCGGTCGCCCGCCAGCCCAGCGGGAAACTCAGAATTACCACGGCGGTCTTTTGACCGTGCAGCGGTATTCTGACGGCGGTACTTTGGCGGGCGGCCTCCGCCGCCCGCCAAGGTCAGAATGAGGCCCAAAGTCTCTGAAGCCTGTTCACCCGCAGAGGCAGTAGCTGTTGTAATTTGATCGGGGACATTGGGCCATGGAATAATGGCATATCCCTTAGTGTGCACAGGATGTGCTATTGTTGATCCAGATAATGTCTAACAAAAGGTCATTTTGTTAGCAACACTCCTTCAGGTGAATATATTTGAAGGATTCTAGTGCTCTGTGGTGCTTTTTTGATTTTTGCAAGTGCAACTCATATTTGAGGTTCATGCTTCCTTAGCAAATGCATCTTGTTATGTAGTGTGCAAACACTATAATCTTTAATCTCAATTTTTAATCCTATAATTTAGATTAATTGACAAATTGATGTGTTTTTGTGAGTATTTTTTTGTGGTCCAAATTGCATTTAGTCTAGAGCTGGAATATCTAATGGAGATCCAGGAGGACCAGTTCCATGCAAGGTTTTAGGGCACACAGATAGGATAAATTTACATATCATGAATCTAAAATTCAACTAATTCCTGTAGGCAGTGATAATCCTTTAAATGTAAGATGCATCTGGTTCTCTTGGACTTAAGCAAACCTTTATTGTACGAGTTTATTTGTGTGATCTCAGGGCCTGGGAGGATAAGTCTAAAACACAAAGGATTATCATTAAATGGGGTACGCTCCTACACTGCCCACCATTGTGCATAGTACATGCCCTTACTTATGGGGGAGTAGTTTATACTTCTGTGCCCATTCGCCCACTGAGTTTGCTGTCAAACTGCTGATATGTGTATTGAATGAGTGCCCATCAGGGAAAGACGAAGACCATCAGTGGCATTGCCTGCAGATGGTTCATTTTAAGCTGCTGCGCTGTGTAAGATTCACAACTCATTTATTTGCCAAATACCTTTAAAGTACACAATAAAATGTATCAGTGTTTCATGGGTTATGGCCAGTCCTGGTCATGATCAAGAATAAGTACTCTATTGACCAACTCATAGGTTTAGCACAAGTTATAATATATTGTATGTGGCAACATGTTTAGTACAGAATATTTACAGTATGACCCCGTTAAAAAAATGAGCCATAAAATTCCAATGGCTGCATAAACCCCTGTTTGCACTAATTTGGGAATTTGAAATAATGCAGAGTTAACAGCATCTGATAATGCGTGATAAACTATACACCCCACTATCTTTTCCAGGTCAATTTACTGGAGGAAAATGTTCAACACGTGTGAGACAAGAAGAAATTGATGCTGAAGACACCGAATCCCACATGCTATGCTATGCTATGCTCTGTTTCTGAGTTTGACCTCATGATAGGTGACATTTAGTGAACACAGTATTTATCAAACCCCATTTCGCCCAGTGACTAAATCTACGGGCTGCCCAGTACTGATGGTGGGGGACAGCGTTGCGGCATGTGATGTGATGTAGTGTTTAACTGTGTGGGCCAATGATGAAGCAGAAATCTCACATCTTTGTGTTTGACCAAAAGTTCTCTATACAGAAGAGAATTCTTCATTAATAGGGTGGGGTCAGTGCAGTGAGCAGAAGCAATTTTCTTGCAAGTTCTCCTTCCGGAGAAAGTTGACATCCATATTTAACTACTTCTTCGGCAATGATTAAATGCAGAGCAAACATAGGGGGTCATTCCGACCCTGGCGGTCCATGACCGCCATGGCGGAGGGCAGCGGAAGCACCGCCAACAGGCTGGCGGTGCTTCCTGGGCTATTCTGACCGCGGCGGTAAAGCCGCGGTCAGAAAAGGGGAACCGGCGGTTTCCCGCCGGTTTTCCCCTGGCCGCCACGGGGATTCTGACCCCCTTCCCGCCAGCCTGTTTCGGCGGTCATTCGGCGGTAACCGCATGGCGGGCGGCGACTGCTGCCTGCCGCGGTCAGAATGACCGCCATAGTAGTTTCTAGGTTCAGTGGTAGCAGGGTGCAGTGACAGATTGTGCAACAAAGAGTCCTGAAGTGATAATATTGTATAGAGTGGAACACTGTCATCATGTGCAGAAGAGATCCCCCTGCCTTCCATTTAATTGGCAAAAAAGAGACCACGAGGCAAAATGTGGAGGGAACAATACATGATTAAATGCCCGATGTGGGGCACCCTGCAAGGTCCTATGATCTCTTTGACTTTCTGCCAACCCACTTGATTCCCTCATTGAAGTGGCTTATGCTGTTTCTGAGCCACCTCCCCAGTGAGGTACATTCAACACTTTCCCCCCAGATCCCTTCAGCCTGATCACTTGCTGGGCTACATTAATCAGACACTCATTTGCACAGTGGCCCCCAGTGCTAGTGTTGGGCCGAGTGACTGAATGCACAGCAGAGAGGCCTAGTGTTGTTGTGTGCAGAGAGTCCTTCCGTGAAAGTTTAGGAGGTGTAAGTACAGTGATGAAAAATCCTCAGCAGTGAGACAATCCGACCTACAGCCTCTTCAAGACTTTGACATTTATTTAAAGTGCTGCGTGATTATGTTTTTTTTTACCCTTTACTAAAGGGTTAAGCAAGCCGTGCTCGGGGCTCTAATACGGAATTTCTCCTTTCATGCACAAGTCTGTGCTTCGGATGTCATCAAGAAGCGCGGGCGTGGGAGGCGAGAGTGAGAGCTAGCACACGTCTAATGATAACATGTGGGCTGCACTTGACTTTAATGCCCATTCCGAGCGGTTCTAAATGCCACGAGCTAGAGATTTATTAATGGCGGACCCGCATCTTGCAGAATACTTCATCCATAACGCTGCCTGCATTATAAAGCGATCTTTCTTCCCTTTCTACACGCGGGAATGTTGGGATGCCACAAACCGTGGGAGGGCCATTACTCATGGTACCACGGCACATACAGAGACCGCAGCCCGCGGTCCCACACTGCCGCAGAGCTTTGTCACACTTGCCGGCCTCTGACAACGGCAAAATGCCCTTACAGAAGGGCAGACTCCGGGATGTTCATGAAACACAAAGGAAGATTTAGACCCCCCGAGGCCGCACCACCGTTTAATGATGCATCGCCGGTCATTACAGCATGATTGGTCGCGTGGTAAAGCGCGTGCACACCCGTAGTCGCATTTAGGCGCTAAAACAGGCAATCCATTAGACAAGGCACTGGGAAAGGGCATAGGTGGCTGTAAAGTCTCCGCTGCCCTGGATCATGACGATAATAGTGCATGAGAGCCGAGTGAGTCATCCTGCTGGAGCCGGAGGAGGCGGACCGAACTGAGAGCAGTAACAGCAGATGGTCAACACATCTAATATGGTTAAAGTCGATCAATTTTTTTTTTCATAAAACACACTTTACACTGTTATTCATCCTGATACAAATCAAAAATAAAGGCTAGACGCAGAAACCTTTCTCAAAAAGAGAACATATCAGTGTCTTATCTCAGAGAGGACATCTTTATGTGTGATGCAATGGATCGGGGAGGACCTTACGGTTTATATCCATGACCACAGCAATTGTGTAGAAATAGAGAGAAAACATATGTGGCAAGGTTGACTAGATTGTGAATAAAGAAAATACAAATTATAAGGAAAGGAAAATAAAATGATGTGGTATACAATGCGATTACGCACAAATGATGTGGCATATAGGGGGTCATTACGACCTTGGGGTTGGTGTAATAGTGGCAGTAGTACCACCAACAGGCTGGCGGTACATACCGCCACTAAAATGACATTGGCGGTTTGGCCAAAGCCAAACTACCAATTTAACACACCGACCCCAATGGCAGTAACGACCACCCATGTCATTATGAACCACCCACTGCCATGGTTTCTGTGGCTTCTGTACTGCCACGAAAACCATGGCGGTAGGCACTATCAGTGCCAGGGGGGGTCTCCCCTGCCCCTCCCAAGAGTCCTCCCCTCACCCCCGCACATCCCCCCAACATAAACTCACATCACATACGGCAAAACACACGCATACACACACGCATACTCACATTCACCCATACATGCATACATTCATACATACACACAGCAACACTCACAATCATACATACTAGCACACACGCAATCACACAACACAACATACACGTACATTCACACCCATTCATGCACACATGCGTTACACACGCCTCACACCCGCATGCGCACACACAAACACAGTCACACACACACACACACCCACACACACACAACACCCCCCACTGCCTTTGGAGAACCTGACTTACCTGCTTGCAAGGGGTTCTCCGGCAGCAGATGGGACACGGCGCTGCTGCCAGCAGCAGCGTCCGCCAGCAGAACACTGCCAGGCCGTTATCATGGCTCATGATACGGTCGGCGGCATTTTGCTGGCATGGCACTGCTGCTGGCAACAGCGCCACCTTACCTCCGTCCACCGCCATGACCGTAGCCGAAATGCTGCCAGCTTCCTGGCAGAATTCCGTCTACGGTCATATTTTGGTGGATGGTTGGTAGCCATGGCGACGGTATGTTGGCAGCCGTGGCGGTAGGTTGCATTTGCCGCCAATGTTATAATGAGGGCCATAGTATGTTTGAAGGAAAATTACATCACACTTTAAATGGCCTCATTATTAAGGTATTTGGACATTTTAACTCAAATTGTAATGAACATTATTTGAGTGTGATAGGAAATACACAGACCATTTGAGAAGAAAAGATACACATATTCAATGACCCTTTTCAATACGCTGTTCACCATTATTTGATGTTTTTTCTTCAATAGAAATACAGAAAACCATTTTATTAGCGTCGCTCTCTCTATTTCACAGGATACTAGTTTGTGTAAAACCTAGACAAAGCTACCCTTAGAAAAGCATGAATATATAATCAAGATTTAAGTAATTTGAAGTGTGCCACTTTTATTCTGCAAGCCTTGGTTATGTTTCAAAACCTCAGCTTAAGGTCTACCCAGTAGATACACTATAGAACTTTTGGGAACTACCCTTCCATTAAGAAACAGTCCTAATCCCCACCTAGTGTTAATGTTGATGTTAGCAACTTAGCACCGACTGCCAAGTGTGACCATGAGCCCTGCTCCCCCCACCCTGAATGTTTCTGTGTTTCTGCTTGGGGTCAGAAGCATTTTTTCCTGCTCACCCTCATGCTGCGGTTGGTCATGGTAAGGTAAGGTTTACCTTAGGAAACTATAGTTCATTTTGTTGGGGGGTGGTGGGTATGACTTCGGCAGGCTAGTTTGTCCTAGTAGTCTTTCCTTATGCAGACACACTTACAAGTGTAAGCTGGGCCTTCTCCTGCCAATGTTTCCTTGCAACAACAGCAGACAGATCTGAGAGAAAAGGGGGAGTAGGACTGCAGCAGTGCCTGCATATGCATAACGGTGATTGCCTTCACAACTAAGCATTGGAAGGTATGGTGATTTCTACTTAAAACTAAAAACTATGATGTTCCTTCCAGTTAATCTTTTCTTCCAATACTTACGATTAAACCAAAAAACAGGACTGGGTTGTCATATTATTGTGAGTTATTTCATGTTATTTTTATTTCTTCTTCAGTTGCTTCAAAGCAGTAAAAGAATGAGTGGAGAGAGACAAATAAGTAAAATCATGTTCCATTTAATTTAACTGGCAGTAGAGGTAGGTTTTCAAAGTTTTCAGCATTACAGGGATATTCTGATGTCTGCTTCGATGTGAAGAAGCATGTGAATATATTCATATGGAAAAAGCAACAGCAGAGCCTATACTGTTCTAAGAAAGTATTTAGGTCTAGAAGGCATGAGCAATTACCAGTTTTGGGAAGAGGACCTTGAGAATCTGATTTGGTGACATGGATGAAGCAATTTGGAAATGTCGGATGCATTCCTTTGCTGTCCAAGTGTATAAGGCATCAGCTTTTCAATACGACCCTTTGCTTGACCAGTCATTCATGGAAAGGAATATGTATGAGAGATGTTTTAATATCTTTTTAAGCCAAGGCTGAGGTGGGTAAGAAGCATTTGTGCTCTTTTTAACTTGCTCACTGCATTGGCATGAACACTGCCATAGACTCCTTTGCAGTAGTTAATTCATGAAAGCAGCAGTTCGAGGACAAGAGGAATATGGTGGGAATAAATATGATGTGGTAAGATAATTTGACGACATAGTGGTAAACATATTCTAGTCCATGTTATTTAATTCCAGGATTATTTAAAGCTCAGATTCAAAGAGAGTAACCTGGGTCTGAATTATACAAAAAGCCTTTTGTGTACAATGGGTGTTAGCACCCTCTTTCTATGCCCGAGACACTTTGGTATTGCAGAAGAGCTGTATTAGGTGCATCTTGAAGATGGCTTGGTGATAAGAAGGACACAACAGGCTTGCAACACCTTACTATAGAAGCTTTCAAGAAGAAAAGATCTATTTTACCTGTTGACTGTCTTCTAGTAGGAATGACCAGAACTACTTCAAAACCATGACCTTTCTCAGACATTATTAAAGAACACCATTGGCCCACCATCTAAATGGCTGTTGTTATTCAAGGAAGATTAAGGCACATTTGTACCACTGATCCTATTGGTTCAGCAGTTCTACCCTATCTTTAATTAGAGTAGTTATCCATTCGAAGAGATTGTTCGTTTCAAAGTAAACTGAGTTTTGTAAGATTACCAACATTTTTAAGAACCACTGCTAGTCAAGGAAGGAGAGATCATCTATATTTTGTCAGGACTTCTCAAGTAATAGTAATTGTTTCAGGAGCTTGGTTGTAACGGCATCCTTCGTTTCCGGGAAACAGATTCTGATATTAAGGATACACTGACATTCATTGTGGTAGACATGATAGTGAACTGCATTTCTAAGATCTGAGTGTGGGGCTGATGATTTTCAGGTTGGTAATCACCTCGGTGATGTTATTCTCTTATACAAGCCCATTCAGGATATGTAGATTGACAGTTGAAGACCTGAAGTGAAGATGAAGTGCGGTTCGGGTGAGAGTGAGCCAGAGTGAAGAATATTTCTCACTAGAGAAAAAGGCCATTGGGGTGGTGCATAAATAATGTAACTGTCTTGCTTGTGGTATATCATGAGGTGTTGTAATCATTTCTTGTTAGGTCACTAAGATGATTTAATGGATCACATGGTTCATAGATGTAGCATGGAAATACGTTTTTTAATCTGTGGCTGGCCAACATGGTTATGGTTAGATGTTCTGATGGAAGGTAGGTCTGATGTCTCTTAATGCCGTTCAGGGCTCCTTTTTCTTTTCATGTGTTGAAGCTCCCCATAGAACCATTTATTCTTTAATTCCTCCCATTATATATCTTTTTTTCCAAAGGGAACCGAGTAATCAAGAGCTGCAATCATACTTTTGTGAAAGTGGTCTCAGATGCTTGAGGTCGCTCCAGTGGAGGTGCTGGGCTACCATTGTAGATCCCCAGTTGTTTTTGCATCTTTTGAGACTCCATTACATTTGTGCTGGAAGTCTATAAAGCTGAGTGCCTTTTTTGAAGAGAAAATAAAAAAAAATCAGAAGACTCTCTTAGATTCATGGGACAGTAAGTCCATTGATGATGCCTACACTACATGTATGCCCCCAGTCCAGTGCAAGCTGTCTTAGTTCATATCGCCGAATGACACTGCATAATAGACTTCTTTGCGAATTGCAAATCAGGCTTCCCTATTGATCCTTTCCCTCCTCAGATTGTCAGACAATTAGGGATAAGACTACAGCGAGTCTATCAGGGCCTTTTCACTACCTTACTCAATTCTGGGATAGTTACCAGTTTGTGGAAAAGGGCAAATGTTATCCCCCTTCTCAAGAAGCCTAATGCAGATCCTGAAAACCCTGCCAATTTTAGACCAACTTCTCTGCTGCCTGGGGTCTTGAAGATCATTAAGAAGAATATTAATAGTCAATTGTCGGCCTACTTGAACATCTTTAACCTCCTCCACCCATCAGTCGGTCTTTAGGGCCCTCAACAGCATAGAGACAGTGCTTATGAGAATAACTGACTCCATTACATTTGTGCTGGAAGTCGGTTAAAACATGAATCTAATCTTATTAGATCTCTTCATGGCATTCAACAAAATCTCCCCTGAGATTTTGTTGTAGCACTTGACCACCATCGGGGTGAAGGGGATAGTGCTTGCCTGATTGAGATCCTACTTTGAGCAGTGGTGTACAAAGGCCCCCTCTGCCCCCACAGTGCGGGAGACCCCTGACATCCAGGGGGCTCCCTCAACACAGCACCTGGCCTGAGTGAGTCCAGAGGGACCCCACTCCATGTTCTTTGCGGGGGCTCCAACTTCGTTACACCACTGACTTGAAGCACAGAGAACAGGCAGTGTGGCTGAAACCATTCTATTCTGAGAATAAAATCTTTAAGTGCGGAGTGCCTCAGGGCTCGGCCCTTAGCCCATGCTTTTTTAATATTTACATGACACCACTGTCTTACCTCATTGATTCTTTTGATATCCAAGTTGCAGGTTAAATCCCCACTTCTGTTGTTCTATGACAATTGCACGTCAGAACCAAAGTTGATATTGGCACCTATGTAATGGCCTACATGGGCCTAATATTGAACCAGAATCAGTTTCTGCTCTTCCTGCTAAATTTCCTCAGTCCACACATGTGGCGCTCATGATCTTGTTAGATAACCATTGCTGCAAGTTAAAAAAAAAAACAGGTATGATTCAGACCTGCGCCTGGCCCCGCAAGCAATCTCCAGCAGTCTGAAACACTGGGAAGTTCTGGTGCATCAAAACAATGCATCCCAACACTATTTTCACACAGCAACACTTTTCCTGAATTCAAAATTAACATTGTACCTGCCTTTTACCAGTAGGTGGTCAACAGCATTCGTCTTATAGCTTGCTGAAATACTAAGGAATGAAGAGGATGCTTAGCATACACTGACGTTCAAATGTGTGGCTTAACCTCAAGAGGAGCCATCTGCTTATGGTTTCTAGGTAACATCGGCTAAACTTTATTTGCTTGGTTTTAACTGTGGGGAACTGTAGTCTATTTCACTGAGCCACTTTCTTTCTTCTCTAATGCGCATGGTAGACCCATCAGACAAATATCACATTACTGGACCAATAAAATTAGCACTACAGTGTGTCACAATATTTTAGGACTCTTTGATTCTATTAAAATTCTATCTATAAAACATGGGCTTTCAGTCTGTCCTCTTCATCCACTGTTCTGTGACATTTATATTATTCATCTTCCAACTACTGCATTCATTTACAGGCATTGGGTCAGTCCACTACAGCCATTGGTTAATTTCACTGTTATTGACAGCATTCTTCTATTTGTCAGGGGGCACATCAATACACAAAGCAGTGCATTTGAAGGCCTGAGACAACTATGGCAATATGTGCTTTCTGAGATCCAAAATGTTTTGGATTTTAGCCAGTGTTTTTCTTATGGATTGATAAGGGTCCAGCAGCATACTTAACAACAACTTTTTGTAAAAACAATTAAAAAAAATAACCAAGCATTGACAAAGCCAAAAAAACGTGGCTTGCTGCCAGCACCAGACCTATTGGCTTTGCCATGGCTTATTGTGGTTGTGTCACAGGACCCACCCTGATGCAGAGGACACACGTGATTGCCACAACTATGATAATTTAAGCTGAGCAGCAAGATTTGTATATTTTACCTCAAACAGATTAAGATCTTTACTCTTTACCCTTCTCCCGTCTTGTATTATATATTTTACATGTGTGATTATTCTTAATGTCAGAACTGCTCCTCACGCTACACACGATTTCCTCCTCTCAACCAGTTTGCCTTTATTTTTCCAAAAACACGTCTCGCTCCACATTGTTTTTCTCCCTCATGTAAATGTCTCAATCTCAGTGTTTTACGCGGTTGTCTATAAGACTATTAGCATATAAACTCATCTATTCTATTAGCAGCAAGCCCATATCACGCAAAGTGTGTCCTTTTCCCATCTTTCCTTATCCGATCTCTACTATGGGACAACTGAGAAGCAGCTCCCATTAACAGTGCACACGCACTGCACTCCAGTGGCTAAATATAGATCTGACAGGGTCCTCCCCTGGGCAGCCATGGCAAAGGGACACAATCACTCTCACCGCTGACATACTTGCTTGACAGACATCTGCTAGAAAATACTTATTTGCATCCACCGCTGATTGGCTAGACGTGTCTTCACATCATGCTAAAGAGCACATCACCATGACTACCTGCAGCAAACAGGATAAATGACATCCAGCGGTGCAGGAATATGCGCATAAGGACAAGGCAAGAAATTCATGTTCTGCCAACAAATGACCTTTATTTCAACCTGGAGCAACAATAAAAGCTATAATGTTCTAAATACTACATTGAAATGAATTGTTATTGAGACATTTAAGTTATCAAAGCCAACTAGGCCCCTTCAAACCAATGTTCTCTGTTTCACTCTTAAAAATCTAAGAGTAATTTCATGCCCTGTTAGAGTGTGTGATCATGCTGCGCTGTGATGCTTCAAGAGTGGTCGATGCCTGGATGCTCTGCATGCCTTGCCATAGCTGACAGCCAAGGGCTTTGGTGGACGGGTACTAACACCTGGAGGGCCAGGCATGTATCTTTTGCAGTAATCTGTAACAACATTGACATGTCACTTGTAGGTTGATACGGTGGTAGGTTGCAAGAAATACTTACTGGTGCATTGTCTGCACACCACAATTGGTACACCGAGGCCTGCCATCAGGAAACCTCCTCCAGCCACAAGGAAGTCTATGCTAGTAAACAGGAAGTCTATATCAGTTACCTGAGGTGCTGTCCCCCAAAAAACAGCCTATTATGACAAAGGCGATGGAAACCCTTTTAGTGCTGAGAAGAACCTGTTTGCTGATGTCTACGAAAGCTAGATGGAGCTAAGGCCACACTTGCTGTTGAGGACAACATGCTGAAAAAGATAGCAAGGTGCCAATGAGCCTTATAGTTTGATTGCTCGTCTACTTAATGGGGAGGGAAGTACTGACAATAATGGGGAATTAAATTTAAACTGCTGTTGAAAATTTGGGAGAGATTTTGAGGTTTTGAGCGATACTTGTGCACTGGACATTATTTGGCTTGTGGTAATACTGAATCTTCCTGGAACTGCATCCAAATCTTGGCGTATATATGATGACTAATATGGAATTGTTAGTATTTTTTCCAGATTTAAGCAGGATAGCATCCACCATGCACTTATAATGAACTGACTTGGTTTTATCAGCACTTCTCCAGTAGTGTCTGCAGTGTGCAGCAACTAGCTATACATCATACCGGGAGACATCATAAAAGTGTGCCATGTGCAACCAAGTATGAAGAACACTTTATTCACAGGTCTTTGACCATGTGCTTTAGAAGATGGTGTCTTGATTATTTGAGATAAATAGCTTTATGCTGTGTGTTATGGGGTAATTCTGAAGTATAAACATGGCATCAGACTTCTTAAAATATTGACATACGTATAATATGGGTGTGTACCAAATCCACCTTTCCTGCATGGGCCATTCCTGATTTTTAGCCTTTTTCTGGACCCTTTGTTTCTGACTTTGAGACGTTGTACATTGCATTCCTATTAAATACTAGTAAGTTTCCTGTGCTTCGCCTCTAAAATGTGTTGTACATTAACATTTCCTTTTTAGCCTCCATATAAATCTATTGCATATGGTGCCTAAAGCGCACCTATGACATAGTTAGATATTATATGTAGGCTGCAGTGAAAAAAAAATACGTCTGAAACACCACTGTGCTGTGGCGAGGCAGCAGTTTTAATGTATTGCAGTGACACTTTATATACAAAAACGCTTCTGCCATATAGGAAAAGCCTATTTGTATATTTTCATAAACCTTCCCTAAAGAGTCCTTGTAAGCCAAGAGGCCAGGGTGCTCATATACAAAAACAGGGCACACTACATATTGGAGTTTGGTGCACTCTCCCAGTACAATGAAGGCGAAAAGCTGTTTTAATGTGTAAGCCTTTCTTGAGTTTACCCTAAATAAGATTAGATGGGATTAAAATCCTAATTCCCTAGCTCTGCATAAAAAGGCTAAAAAATGCTTCAAAATGATTTCCTGCATGATTTTTACAATCGGATTTAATGGTCAAATCAGAGTTTTGAGGGAGCCTCCACCCACTAAACTGTGACTAGGACTCTAGCTTCAAATGCAAAATCTTTGGCCAGGGTGAGATGGTAAATCTATTCCACCAACAAAGCACCCTCACTGGCCAAGAAATTGAGGTTTGTCCTGCCTGCTTTGACACCAAAACAAGCTGCTGTCATGCCAGCTCAACAAAGATGCATTTTACTTTGAGGGACCCCTACTGGCAACCACAGTTAAACTTACCCCACTGCAAAATTTCGAATTCCATTTCAGAGGCTAAGTCAGAAGATAAAATCTTCGATTGTGTCAACCGGCATGGTGTTTCTGACCTCTGCTCCACGTGGTTGGCCTGAAATAGGTCCCAGTCAACTGCAAATGGTGACTTCTGATTGGCATTTCACTTCTTCTTGGTGCTTTTTGCCCGGAAGTTTAAAAAAATCACATCTCTGGTTCCAATTATATTTTGCAGACATTTGTAAGTTTTTTCTCAATAGAATTGTATCTTGTTTCTAAATTGGTTTGGGAAGTTTATTATGTTGTGTGCTTTACCTTAAAATTGTTGCTAATGCTTGAACATAGTACGCACTTCTTTGAAGATTGCCTGCTGCTTTTGCACTAGCTATCAGGAGGTGAGCAGGAGTTCTCTCAGAATTGTGTTTGGCCTCACTAGAGTGGGTTAATTGAGTTGGTAAGGTACTCCTTTCCCAAATTAATAAACCTATTGCTGGAAGCCTGTGACAGCTGGTTAGATTGCCAGTGTACGGTTTGGTATTTTGCACTGATGGTTAAAGAGGCTAGACATTTTGCACTATTCAATGCGCAAATGTACAAGCCTTCAAGATCCTTTTAAAAGTGAAGGTCAAAGATTACTAGGTACAGTGAACTGAAAGTTTTCACTGAATGTTTTCAACGCTCAAGGTGTGCACTGCATATGAATCTTAACAATCTAAAAGGTATTGGATAAACAGAATCCAATTATCAACAGAGAATGCAACATTTCAAGGAACTAAACTAAAGAGAAGAACTGGATTACAAGGTTGTGCAGTCAAGAACAGTAGGGTAGGGTGCAAGTTCCATTCTGATCTAAAAAGCATTGTTTTCACCTTCAACATTAATGTTGTTAAAAGCAAGAGAGGAAAGGGGTGATTCACCTGCTGCTGAACTACAAACAGTGCCTTTAGGTATATTTTCTCTTTCTTAAAAATTAAATTCTTGTGTCAAAAACCTTGCAGACTGTCTCTTGCGCCATCTCTCGGTTTGGAATGACCTACCCAGTGAAGCCTTTGTTGAATACAGATAAAAAACAGAATTAAATATTGCTGTGTGGTTCTTCATGAAAACGCTGTTGACAAAATGAAACCACGTCCCTCTCTTTTAAAGGTTCTTAGGGCCAATTCTGCCAAATTTGTCAATCCCATTTCTAGATTTTAACAAGCAGGGGTGGCTCCTTCGCAATGGCGAAGGAGCATCACCCCCCTGGATGAGCCAGGAGCTGGAAGTAAAATGATATTTAATTATCGTTTTATCTTTCAGTTGTTGGCTTAGCCAGCAACCTTTTCAGGGAGGGGAGGGAGTGGGACACAGAACAGGGGAGAGGGGAGGAGGGGGAGGAGGAGAGAGTGTTCACCTAAGTGCACATGTGTGTTTGGCCAGCCATATTAGGCTGGCCAAACACACATGCACCCTTAAGTTTCTCCAGCCCGGCTGTGTTGAACAGCCATACTGGGAAAACTGCACAGACCCCAGGGCAGTGTCTGAGTGGCAGTCCAAGCCACTTAGACCAATCCCGACATTGCTTTCATGCTAGGTTTAACATAAAAGTAGCGCCAGGATTGCTGGTGAGCCTATGTTGGATTTCCAGAGAATTCTGGAACACCAGAAGAAGAGGAGTGAGATGTCAGGAGATGGCGGCAATGGGAATAGGGACGTTTTTTATTTTTTTTATTTCCCCACTCCCTGTCCCTTCTTCCACCCGCCCCTCCCCTTGAGATTTGTGACGGCCACCGTTGCTAAAAAGTCAAGCGTTTCTCACACAAACCATAAAAAGAAACACTTCAACATGTGTGTAAGTAAATCATTGATTTTATAGTGCTCAGGACAATATTATGTTGCTTTTAATTGGACTTTTGGATAGAAATCTGTTTTGCATCGGTGGTTTTATTTTTATCATTTAAGAGGATCATGTTAGTTGGATAATGGCAACACCTGTCATTTGCAGCACCAATAAATGGGAAATATGTGCTAATCCCCTGTACATAAAACAAAAGTTGTCATTGTCCTTAGCTCCATTACTGAAAGTGAGCAACTTCTCAGCAATTACTCCTCTGCTCACAAGAAACACTGCAGAGCCTGGCTGTGGTTTGCCAGTCAGCGAGTTGGGCATTACCAAACAGCAGGGGTAGTTTTTTGTGACCTGGTTCGTCAGATTTGCGACAGTCACAAGCTGACAATTGACATTATGAGAAGTAATGCATTGACTATCCCCCTTGGTGTCAGGTTTACTGTACCACAGCTTTCTGCCTGTCTGTGTCTGCCTGTGGGTGTCTCTGACTGTTCTTACCTCCAATGTCTAGAGAGGAAGGTGGGAGACAAGTCAATGCTGCTGTATTGCTGCCTCCTCCAATCCTCCTCTGCATGCCTGCCACTAGTCTTCTGCCTCATAGACACTAGAATGCAATATCAGATTCCTAGGGCCAAACTAGGGCATCAAAGTAAAAGTGTCTCCCATTAGCAAGTCACATAGCAAAAAAAAAGTAGTTCACGTTTTCAAGTCAGGACAGTTTTGAACTTGTAAGGACACACTGAGGATATGCTTTGCAAGATATGGGTGACTGCATGCATTTGTGTTTGCTGTATGCAACGTTTCTGGTAATACACGAACACATCAGACAATAAAACAGGTCCACAAAGAGTGATGAAAATGGGCCACACTCTGATCTGTCAGATCAGCCCTTTGGGCTCTGCCACATTGCCTACAGGCTAGTCCAACCCTCCAGATTCAAACTGCACAGCCACTTCACCGCAAGAGCTTAGTGCTGCGAGAGGGGTGGGAGAGGAAGGGCCCAGAGGAAGGAGAGTTTATTTATTTGTGTGTTGCGTGCATGTTTTTTTTCTTGTAAGCATTTACTTTGAGTTATGTTATTTTAAAGCACTTTTTCGAATTGATTTCCCCAGAAATGGCTAGTTAACTTTGAATCTACCATCAGAATGCTAATAGGCAGTGCCCAGACTAAAGGTACGTGAGAAAAACCTTACAAGCAATAAGATAAACATTATTCTCAAGAATAGAATGTTATGAGATATACCGGAGACCAGGAGACCATGAGGAGACCAGTAGTGGCAGATAGCAATGAAGAGCGGAAAGTTACTGAAATAACTGGGCTTGGTAAAATAGAATGGGAGTCATTATGACCCCAACGGTGAGTGTTAATATGGCGGTAGTACCGCCAACAGGATGGCTTAACATACCGCCACATTATGAGAATGGCAGGTTGGCTGCAGCCAACTCCTGCTTCTCCACTCATACCGCCATGGTGGTATGAGCCACCAGGTCAGGTATGTCAATCTCCAGCCCAGCGGCCGACAAAAAAACCCCATCCCCCCAACACTCACCAGACATTCCCCATCCCTCTCCATCCAAAATCCCCTCCACCTTCTCCGATCAACACACACACACCCCAGCCCCTCCAATCCACAAACACACCCCCACCCCCATACACACACACACCCGCAGACACACACACACCACACAACTGACCGCACAGCCAAACATGCACACATCACCCCCCACTCCCACCAGTCACAGCCCCCTCACCCCACACCTCCCTCCCCGCATACACACACACAGACACTCACATGCACCACGCATACACACATTCACTAACACTGCCATACACGCCTTCATACACACAATGCATACATGCATACTTACAGACATACTGACACCTTACACACAAACATGCACTCACTTCACCATTCTTACACACATTCACTCACATGCATACAAACATGCAAACTACACAACACACACAGACGCATTCACACACGCACTCACGCCCCCCTCCCCTGTCGGACACCTGACTTACCTTGTCCGGCGAGGAGGTCGTCCTGCAGGGAACGGAAAAGGGCACTGCTACCGCCGGCAATGCCCCGCCGGAACAACACCGCCAGGCTGTATGAATTGTCATAATATGGCTGGTGGCGTATATGGGATAAACGTTGTTGGTTGAATCTTAAAATCCCTTCATATATAGATTAATAGTTCTATTATACTAATTCCCTTTTATTCATAGAATTAGAGAAAAATTTACATTGAGTGACTGCTAATGGAGACTCATATAGTACAGTCCAGGCAGAACAGAATGATATTTTTTATAACACAAGTAATACTACTGTACAGACTTTCTTGCCACGTCCTAATTGGGCAATGAGGGGAACAGTGACAATTGAAAATGACTTGATTTACTCAGATTCACCCAATTGTGTCCAAGAGCGGAGCTGTGATTAGAACTCGGACTTCGTCATTCCAGAAATGGCAAGTGGGCTACCATTTCATTCCTCTTTTCAACTCTGAATGTGATTATTATTTTGCTGTTACTAGCCATAAGGAGATAGGGTAAGTATGTATAATTAAGATATGCAAAATATACTCTGTTTTCATTGTCAGTAGCAAATTCAGAAACTATATTATTTTCAGGATATATATTTATCTCTGTCAAAGTGACACCGGAAATAGGTATTATTTATGTACTTATTTATTTAATGTTAGCATTTATAAAGCATGAAGAGTAGGCAAGACCAAAACAATCCAGAGTTGCTGGTTAGTCCTTGAATCCTGGGAGCAAACTGACTATAGCAAGGCATGTAACTGCTATGCAGCTGCCACAATTAGACCACAATTCACAGGGAAGGAATTCTGAAACTGTGGTATCGACACTAGAGATTCCTTCTTGAATCTAAAATCTATGCTG
This sequence comes from Pleurodeles waltl, assembly GCF_031143425.1. Lineage (NCBI taxonomy): Eukaryota > Metazoa > Chordata > Amphibia > Caudata > Salamandridae > Pleurodeles > Pleurodeles waltl. The sequence continues at coordinate 498,609,124 of NC_090445.1, forward strand.
GGTATATATCGCACAAATTTCAAAGATATAAGATTTTGCTACAGGTCGACTTCGGCCTTGTGGACAAAACAAATGGGTTTCAACTAAACTTTATTTTTAATCAGAAGCCAATGAAGGAGCATGACATCTGGAGAAACCGAAATGGCTCTACTCAGGTTTAGGCAGTCGCATTTTGTGCAAACTGCAATATTTAAAAAAAAACTTGTCATGGAAATTCAGATAAATGAAAGTGCAATAGTCCAACCTAGCTGCAATATATGCATTTACAATTTGGACTTTAAGTGTATATTTAAACAAGTGAAGAATGAGCTTTAGTTGGAATAATTGTACATAAATGATCAGACAATGCAGTTAGTCTAGTTTTGGAAAGTTAGGCCTGCATACAACCTGAGACAGAGGTACCTTACACGTTTGCAGGGGGTGCATTTTCTCTGAGGCGTGATGACAAAAAAGGCAGATCTAGACCAATGAAGGTCTAAAAGTGGGCAACATTTCAGTTTTGTTCCCATTCAGCTTTAATTAATTCTTGTGCATCCGGACATTCATGTTTTCAGACAATCTGCGAACAATTTCCCTATGGATGGGATCACCACTGATTTTGAAAATAATCTTTGTATTATTGGCGTACATTATCACTGATAAAATGGCAAGAAATCTAAGGGGGGGGTACAAAAATGAAAACACATTGGGACAACACAGAACCTTGTAGGACCCCAAACATCAAAGACTTCGCCTATGATAAAAAACGATAAAGATAAACCTGGCCTGATTTCTTAAATACATATGTTTGAACCACAAACACTATGTATCAAAGATTGCAGAATTCTCTAGCTGACGTAGTAAAATCAAATGGTCTACCACATGACGTGACAGGTCCAGTACGACTAGAGTAGCAGGCACAGTCTGGTCCACCCAACATTGAAGCTTGTCTAAAAGAGATGTTACCACAATTTCTATACTACATTCTTGTTCGAAACCAGTGCAAACCGGCTTGCAAAAGATGTAGCAAGTTGTGTGAACATATAAATTGAGTAAACCGATTGGAAACTACACATTCAAGCAGTTTAGCCAGATATGGCATGTGCAAAATTGACCTGTAATTATTTCAGATGGATAAGACAAATTGAGTTTGGAAACCATATCTGATCCATGTATGTCTTTAGTTTAACAGTTTAACAATTGTTTTAACTAACAAACATTTGGCCAGTATCCAAATAGTTTGCAATCATTTTTTTTAAACTTCTGGCTGATTTGAAGGGAGAAGAAAACTATCGAGCCAGGAGTAGCCTGAACTGAAACCTAAATACAGTATTACACTGAAACAAATAAGAAAATTAAAATTCTTAATGGACCTTTGAGAGCTAGAACTGCATTCTTTGGGAAGGTAGTGGGAAGTATGCATAGAGTAAAAAGGCGCAGTGCACTGAATGCTACCATCCTGGAACAGCGTGAACTCTAAATGCTAATAAATCAGACCAGCCTCCGCAATACCCTCTTTAGTCTAAAGTTGAAAACAAGCGTACTAGTAAGCGAGCCTTTGAAAAGCACCCACAAGCGATCTGGGCCTATTTTTAACCACGCTCACATAACTGGCTCCTTTCATGTGTAGTTTCCTTTCACCTGCTGCGGATTCCGCACTTGCTTTATTGATCCCAATGCTCCCATTCCAGTGAACCAAACTACATAAATAATCCTTAAAACAACAAGCAGAAAAAATACAATTACCAGAGTTGGTTGCACTGTAAAAATACCTCTCGTGTACTCGATAGTTAGCCTAGGTTCCCACGCAAGGGGGAAAAGGTGCCGTTTCCATAACGACCCAAGAAAAAAATCAACCGCAGATGCTTGTCATCGGTTACCTACAGTCACGTGTTCTATGAATTAGGATGCAGCAACACTAACTGATATGACGACTTACACTGGTCAGTAAATTATCATTTTTTAATTACTGAGAACCTCGTGCTCAGTTGGAAGGCTTATTTTGGGCAGCCTGTTGATGACGGAACAGCACCAAATTACTTTGTGTTGATAATTTGAAATTGACTTTTGCATCTACAGGAGGAACCATGCATGGCTACCACATGTGCTGTAGCTTTTGCTACGCGAAAGATGGTTTACATGTACAGTCCTTGGTGAAAGTAAACCCAGGTAACATTTCCCGTTACGGTTGCGTAATTTAACCTCATGAAACGTAAATTATGCAAAATGTGAAAAACGTCAGGGAGTAACTATGCACATTTTTTCACTGTGTTGGACTAGTTCCAGCAGAATATATCTTGCAGGGTCATAACATTTTCCCTACAGATACCCCAAAGTGCATTTCATATGTTGTGCACGATTTCATGTAATTTTCCATATATTTTGCCTAATTTCAGAAATAAAACAACAGGTTCCCACACCCTGAAAGCTGAAAGCTGTGAACTTGTGAATTCTAACTAACTAGGGCGTTAATAAGAAGTATATGTGATATTACGCACATGTCATTGAATATAACAATTCCTCCTATTAGTAGCTATTTTTAACATGGTGCTTGCCTCTACAGTTTTATCATTTCATAGCGTGGTAAATATTAGAGTGATTCCTGTTACACAAATCAACATTAGTTGCTTTGATACCTTAGTAGAAGATGTGTGCCCTGCTGGGAGTTGAACCTGAGACCGCAGTTTTCACAGAGATCAATACAGCAAGCTCTTAGCTCCTTGATGTATCTTACTAGTTTAGGTGCCATTCACATGCCTGTCAGACAGACTCATAAATGAAAGTAGATGTGCCTCTGACCATGCTCACCCAGGCCTCGAGTCACAGAAAACAATGTACAACTACACCTCTTGGCTTACACCTAGCTTCATGCCTATAATTTTTGTGAAATTTCACAAGAATTCCAGGAGTAATGCTGGGAAGCTGCCACAGTGTCAGCATTGTAGCAGTATCTGCATGCATACAAATTTGCACATCCTTAATGGATGCAGTCAGTTTACTTTTATACAGTTTAAATGCTATCTTTTTTTCTTCATGGGAAAAATATTTTTACTTGTGGAGATACCCACTGCAAAATAACCTCACTAATTTTGAGGACATTTTCTTCCTATTCCCAGTTGGATAGGATATTCTTCTGCCTGTAGAAAAGGAAATCTCTGAGCATACCCCATGGGGGACTGGGTAAAAACACCTGTGAAGACCCATAAACTCCCACCTTTGCAGGTGTTCATCAACTCTGCAAGTTAGTTTTACCCTAGAACACCGTTCTCCACACAGGAAAATATTAACTCCTTACTAACATAACTTCACACATGTGCCAAATCACATGCAATTAAGTTAATTTTGCTGTATAAATTAAAAGAACATGCATTGTCACTCATAAATAATGCCTTTACACACGTATATTGGCATTAGGTGAGCAAATGGCAATAGGCGAGCCTTAGGAACTAATACGTGTCTCATAAGTGGATTCCGGGAAATATGTTAGTTCCCAGAATGTATGACACGTTTGGGTAGCTTGTGAAAACATTGAGATCTCTGTTCCAGCACACAAATGAATTCCTCGGGAGTGCGGTACCTATGTGCCAGTTTTTATGTTACGATCTTAGAGAACCTCATGAGCTTCAGTTCTCCCTACTTTGGTAATGCAGCACGGGCACCCAGTCAAAGGTGTTCAAGCGTTTGCTTGGGTCGGAACTCTGAAGCGACAGAGGAAATTCTCTTGATCATTAATCCAGAATGGTCCACCCAGGCATCTGCTACCTCTACTTTAATGTCAAAGGTTCTGGGTGTGGAAGAGTGGTAGCGTGCACAACTGCCTGCTGAGCAACCAGAGAACTCCTGTAACACAGTCCCTGGTACCAGCATCGTACAATAGAAGGGTACTCACTTTCAACTTCAGAGTAATGAAAAACCGAGTTGGCCTCGGTTTGATCTTCTGGCCTGTCGGGGTGAGGCAGGTATCCGCAGTCAGTAGCATCTGGCGCAAATGGACGAAAATATTACCTGATCTTAGAGCATAATTAATACGTGGGAATGTAGACTTTCCTACTTGTTAAAGGGGAATCTTAATTCCTCTTTTTTAGCAGTCGCCTTTCAGAAAGTGGGTGGAAATGATAAAAGCCTGTAGTGTGGCTGTAATTCAGATGCGCAGCAGCCCAGGCGTTTGTCATTTTTCGTGTTCAGTGCACGGTAAATAATGATTGCTCCAAAGTGGCGTCCGGTAGGTCCCCGGTGATCCACTTCCAGCATGTGTCAATTACTTTATGTAGGGCGGTCTGGTTTGTCATATAATTAGAAGCCAAGTGAACAAGACAGGTCTACAAACAGCGTCGTATTCCCCAACACATCAATACTTACTGTGCTTGTCTCCTCTCCTTGACACATTTGTGAGCTGCCTAAAGAGATTGCGCACATTTTTCAAGACCAACTTTCTAACGACGCATGCTGTAAACTTTTCAATTCTGTGTCACATCTCCTGAATGCATATATTCAAACGTAGATGTTGTAGATTTTATATGGTTTGATAATAGCTGTAGAACTATTTGAGAGTAAACCGTTTTAACAAAAAATAAATATAATATAGCTAACAGAAACTGGATATCATGTTATGATAGCACGTGAACTGCTCTATCTTCATCTACAGCCCTTTGTGAAATATATCGGATATCAGTGTTTGAAATGTAGTCAAACGATTCAGGCAGTAATTGTGAAAAGGAATTTTGAAAATGTTTGCTTGCAGAATTAACAGCCCAGGCAAGAATTCAGCACCCTTTGCACAGCAATACTCTATGTCAAAACTAATCTTCCTTGTTAGTATTAAATATATTTGTCTGTACTTAGTCTAGCATTTCTACTATTTAACCTTCCAATTTAATTTGGAAGGAAATTATTCATATCAGTTAAGTATACTTAGTTTAGTCAATATTTTAAAAGCTTATTTTATATTTTAGATGAAGGGTATACCATCATTGACACCGGAGGAATTGTAAAGAGGAATATTGAGATAGGAATCTAGAGAGCATGAAAATTGGTACCAGAATATCAAGGCGACATATTTAAAAATAAGTACACAGAGATTTTATATGTGGAGTCCAAAATATATGTACCAAGACACAGATGTGGAGTTAAGAATGGTAAAGCTATAGTTCCTCGATATGCACTTACCTTTCTATAGTTTGTCCGTGGATATTCTGTCCACAATGTTCTGAAACCACAATATTCAGTTGCTTGATATTCTGTAGTACTATCAGAAAGTTTCATAGACCATTCATGGCAATATATTAGGGGGCACATCAAATTTGTCTCTTTAATTGGTGTTGTAGGTAGATATTTTTAGTTTCACTTGTGTGGCCATTCTTAATGATCATGACCAGGCTGAAAAAATGTTTGTAACCATTTTTTATGCATGGAGTTTGCTTCAAAAATGAGATTAATGGTAACCTCATGGTCAGGGCCTATGCATTGGAAACTAAATGTAAAAACAAAAAAAAACATTTTTAACCTGATGGCACTTAGACCAGTTTTTTTATTTGCTGGAAATTAGGTCAAGGCTTGCATTATTGACATTTTGTTAAGCTTTGAAATATATGTTGGCAGTTGGTGGATCAGTTGAATTGCTCTTGGTTCAATATGTAACATCAATATTAGTGTAAGACAGGCCAGAATCATATTTGATTTCCCCCATCTTAACTGCTAAAGTCTATCTTACTTTACTTGAACAGATGAGAACTCTTGCCTCCTGTTCTTTGCATATGAGCTTAATTATTTAAAAGAATTTGGATGGAGGAATACCCCACTTAACATCATCCTTTGCTCCAGTTGTGCCTTACATCAAATGTTTAGTTAGAGGATTCTTCAAGAAAGAGAACATGTGTGCATCACTTCCATTGGACTCCGGGAGAGCTAGCTGTAGCCCTAATAGAAATATTCCAAAGGCCATTGCATGAAAAGTCCAGTACTGCTGAAGGATCCTCCACGGTTAAGACCTCTTTTACCTAACCCACACTCTGCCAACCAGGAAGCTAGCTCCACTTCAAAATGTGCAATCACTACATTAGCACAGTTCTACTCCATATGTTGTTTGGTGGTCTCCTCTAGCAGAATAGAAGAAGATGAGAGCAGGGTTAAAAAATATTCCAAAGGCCATTGCATGAAAAGTCCAGTACTGCTGAAGGATTCCTCCAGGGGTAAGAACTCTTTTACCTAACCCACACTCTGCCAACCAGAAAGCTCACTCCACTTCAAAATGTGGCATCACTCCATTATCACAGTTCCTACACCATATGTTGTTTGGTGGTCTCCTCTAGCGGGACAGAAGTAGATGAGAGCAGGGCTATAAACTTATCATGGCGGGGGGGGGCACCCTGGGCAATTTCTTCTATCTATTTCCTAGTTACAGTGTTTAAACTCTTTGACAGGTTTCCATATTCCTCAAATCTTGAAATGTAAAATAGACAATCACACTCTATCTTTAAATTTGGGATTTCCAGGAGCAACTACATAAATCATGAAATGTTGGTATCAAAAGACACCACCAGGCTAATTTTAATGACAGACAAATTTGTGAGCTTGTACAAACCATATAAACATTTCTAAGAGGAGGTAAAAAATGTTATTTTGCCCACACAAATGAACATTTCCGTAATTGGTGCGGGGGTCTAGATATCCTAGCTTACAGTGTGTCAGTTATTAATATATTATAGCTCCCAGTTGTCTGCCTGATGTCTGGATGACTCAGAGCCATGATTGTGCCAAAATATCTGGGATTGCTCTAAAAAATGAAGGGCAATCATAAGAGAGCAAAGGTGCCTAGGGCCGGTTTTTCAAGTGTGTGTCCAGAATATACATCAACAATCCAGGAGTCCAAAAGGAGAACAACAGGAGAAGCTGATCTTGACTATTTTGTTATGGAAGGGTAGCAATTGCTCTCTGAGATAATGATTAGCTTGTCGTGAGCTTCGTGGTACAATCCTTGGGCTTGTATCAGCATCTTCCTTGTAATTTAGTCCTTAAGTTAGTGAACAGCCTGTGTGTTAACCACCACCTTGGATCTTCACAAAGCCCGATTAGAACTTTTGGGAGCAAATCACATCTACTAACAAAACAATATTGTTATTGCGGTCCTCTGTACATAGACTGGTTGTTTGAGCATTTCTTTTAATGAACAGTTGAATGCTAAGCATAAATTACATAACAATATTATGCTGGGAGAGAAACTGTGTAAAAAAGAATTCCAAAGTCGATACACATGTTTACATCTAAAATTTCAAAGCAGAAACAGATTGAAGATATGTTGGCTATTATTATCATGCATACTTTAATTGTAATAATTACTATGATGATTATTATTTTTGTTATCATTACCTCTGTTATGAATACATATAAAATCAATAACAAAGTGACTACCGATAATAGCAAATTAACCACAAAAGTAATGATTATGATTATAGTATCAATAAATAATAATGCTCATAGCAAGTACTACTATTACTTCTACAGAGTCTTTTATTTTCACCCGTATACAAGGGTGTAACACAGCCCCTTGTAGCTCCTGCGGTGCAGGGAGACCCACCTATTCGGAACCCCCAAAACCTTCAGAGGGGCCCAATTCCACCCAAGGCCAATTAATATTTGTGAAATGTGGTAGACTCAATGGCTCCTCTTAACTATTTTACACTACGTTACAGCCCATATATCGCACTTCATTCAAACTGAGGTTGTAGACCATTGGGTGCTAGATGTGGCAATTAATGGAAGACCCAGACTTCAACAAGCCACCTGAAACTAAACTTAGCAAAAGTGTAACTCTTTTAAAACATTAGCTAGAAGTGTTGTCAAAAGAGGTGACCAGCATGGTAAGCAGAGGCAGAAGTGTTGCTATCGTTTGCAGTAGCTGCTTCTAAATGTCTCCTCTGGTTAAAAAACATCCTACCCTAGGCTTTCGATGGTAGCCATGATTAGATAAACCCGTTCATTTCTATTCCATGCGCCATCTATTAAGCATGAGTCACAGAAAGCAGGTCCTGTGATTTTTATGCGTATTAGGTTAATTGTGCATTACCATGCGAACACTGACCTGGGTATGGAGTGGAAGGAGATGAAACAGAAAGACAAACAAATGCAAAACAGAGTGAAGTGATTAGTCACCAAGTGGCTAACCCAGCTGGAATCAATTCCACAGTGCAACTACATCAGGAGAATTATTAAAATTAATGCACTTCAGAGAAACTCTTGCCTTACATGAAATACATTGCCCAATAGTCAAAAGATGAACGTTTTAATTTTATTTGAAAACTGAGGTGATTTTGTTAAGTTGGGAAGATAGCTCGGTGGATTCACTTCATCCACTGAGCTATCTGTCACTTATACATCCAAACCCTCGTGGGCTAAGATGAGGGGAACTGAAAGATTATCACCGAGTTCAGTAATAATATCATCTGATATAGCACAGATGAGTGACCTGAGAGTTTGATCACCATCTAAACACACTATTGTTTGTATTCCTATTCCTATATTATTTTAAGTTCTGGGAACAAAGGGCCAGATTTAGAATTTGGAAGAGGACATAAACTCCTCCATCCTGACTGACTACCGCCGGTCAGATTTAGAGGTGACCACAGCTCACAGGTCATCTGTGTACATTGAAAAGAGCCATAGTCATGGTGGTTCCTTACAATGTACAAATTGTTTGATGGACGTCTACTATCGGTTTTGATGGTTATTCACCAAACTATCAGGATTTTTTTTTTTGCTTCAGAAATAAACTCCCAAAGGAAACTAATCCCCCCTACTCCCTGGCAGTTTCTCTCATAATGTGGGGTACATTATCTTTTTTATCTGTCTCCCACCACCAGGATTTTCCTGGCAGCGATGGCAGGAAGGAAAAGACATGACACCACCTACCTGAAACAGGGCAGGCAGTGCAATGATCCTTCTCCTCTGGCTCCCACTTGTTGGGCAAGCAAAGGAAGCTTTCCATCGATGGAGCCACCAGTGGCTCTGTCAATGGAAAACTCTCTAACGAGACGCGCTGACCTATGTTTTTTCAGGGGGAACACCATCACATTAGCAATGGAGTACCCTGTCTGCCAAACTCTAATTTGAGGTCCTCATAATATATATTTTGTGTGTTTCACATAGTGCAACTATGTCATCTGGGCTATGCTTCTAAGCACTTTGAAGGTTCGGACAGAGGGCGAGAGAAAGTGAAGTAAAAGGGGCTGAGAGGTGGAAGTGAACACGGCAAATAGACGGGAATAAAACAAGGTAGAGCATCATTGTCATTTCAGATAGAGGAGGGACAGGTAAGGAGCACTGAAGAGTTTGAGATCCAGACTGGTGACCAGTGAACGTCAAGATGAGGGTCACTGGAGCAGAAAGCTCGAGAGGTTTGGAAACACAGCTGGTAGGACTGAGAGAAGGGGATGGGGACGTGGCAGTATATAAGACTGCATGCTAAGGGGATAGTCTCTCACGAGTCAAATTAGAGTTTTATTTGATAATCTTTACAGCGCCAGTGGTTTAGGCTACAGCACGCCTGCATCTGAAAGTAAATGTATCTCATCCCTGACCGATGTTTTCAAGAGCAGCGGCCGTGAAGGTGACCCCCCTCGATGAACAGCGGACTTGTGCGTTACTGTATCACAAATTGCTTTCTTCGCACTTTCCTTTATTTTCCAGTAACACAGCACAGGTGTCTCCGCTTCTCAACTTCTTTACGGCAGGGTCCCTATTGATTGCACATCTTTTAGTAGACAGTTCTTGCTCTCTGTAGGGGGTGTCCACAGAAGCTATTGAACACGTCTCAGAACTCAGACCAGCATCTCAGCGATCGAACCAACCAAACAGAAAGCGCCAGAGATGGACAAAGGCGTCTGGGATATCTCACAAACCATGGAAACAAAGTTAATGGCTTTTCAGGTAGATAGGATCAAATGTTAGTTCTTTGTTCAAACCCAGTGAAACCCGAAGGCCCCTCTGCCATTTCATTTTGCATGTTGATTAGATTAGAGCGAGCAATCACCCAATTCTCGCAAGCCAATTGTAGCTAAATTCGACTGGTAGCAAAGTTATCCATTGTGCCATCAATCACGCACGTGGGAGCAGTGAAGAAGCAGTGATCGATGCAGACTTTAAAGAGATCGACAGAAAAGAGCTGAGTGATATGGCAGCTGATGCAGAAAACTCATCAGAACAATAGGGATGAGACATGCGCTTCGAGGTTCATTACATCATGTTTCAATTTATGTAATTTCTTAGCAAAAAACGGTAGAGATAGCTCCATGGGTTACATGCACACCACAGAGCTCTGAATGTCGTTTCCTTGAATATCTTAGTGGCCCTTTAGACCACATCTTTTGAGTAATTTAGAACGTGAGAGTGGGTCATGCTAGTGAGTTTTCATGTGCATAGCCATGTGAAACATGCATTATACATGCACACACATAAGACAGTTTTTAGCAATTGGGGCTCTAGTTGGCAGAGGTATGCACCCTGTCCAAGTAGGGACCACAATACTAGTCAGGGTGAGTCACAACACAATAGGCAATGTGTAAAGAATCTGTGCAATAACTCATACAGTAACACTGTGAAAACACCACAAAAAGTACTCCACACCAGTTTTGAAAAATAGCTAACATTTATCTGAATAAAACAAGACAAAAAATGGCAAAGTCCAATACACACAGGTCAAGATATAACTTTTTAGAGGTTTACGTAAGCCTTAATCCGTAGGAATCAATGGATGTATCTCTTTAGTACCTAAGATTCATCAAAAATAAAGACGATGTGGGCCACAATGGAGGTGAGGCACCGGAAAAGCAAAGTGATGCGTCAGTTCCTTACTGCACAGGGGAGGTGATGTGTTGATTCTTTCTTTGCAGGTGAGATGATGTGTCAGTTCCTTACTGACAGGGAAGGTGATGCATCAATTCTTTCCTCACAGGAAAGGTGATGCGTCGATTTTCCGGACACGCAGCCTCTCTTCCTTACTGCGGTGCTGGGTTGATGGCTAATTGACGCCCAGGGGTGATGCGTAACAAATCCAGGCATACTGTGATGATGGAACCACAGTGAAGCAGATGCTGCATTGATTCTGGAGGCGCTACGTTGATTTTTCAGCCACGACACAGCATCAGTGTCGATTCTGCAGGCGTTGCAATGATTTTTCCGGTGCAGCGGGTTGAGGCATGGATTTCCTATTTTAGGTGAAGTCTTTGATGGCTCTGAAACTTCTTAACAGGAGGCAAACTAACAAGCCCTTCGAGATCACTTGTGTTGGGAAGGCAAAGTCCTTCCAGCAGGGTCAGGGAGCAAAAAGCAGCAAGGCAACAAGCAGAAAAGCAGTCCTTCCAGAAAAGCAGTCCAGTGGAATCCTTTCAGCAACACTGCAGTTCCTCTCTTAGAGTTCAGTTGTAGATTCAGAAGTGTCTGATTCTTCGGGGGTCACAGATCCAGTATAGGTACTCAAAAGTGCCATTAAAGTGGAGGAGACTTCAAAGAGTAGTTTTGAAGTGCCCCACTCTTGAAAGTTCCCCTTTCAACTCAGCCCTCTCTGCCAGGAGATCTGTGGGGTGCTATCAGTCCTTTGTGTGAGGTCAAGCCATTACCCTTTGCAGTGTAAGTGAGGGCCCCTCCACCTTTCCTGTCCAGGCAGACCCATCAGTATGCAGATGAATGTAGATGCAGCCCAGTGTCCTGTGTTTATGGTTGTCTGGGTGGAATGCACAAGGGGAGCTGTCAACCAGTACAGACCAGAAGTGGATTGGAGACAGGCTGTAAGGCACAGAGAGCAGTAAGTGCAGAGAAAAGCGTACTTTGTAAAAGTTGAATTTCCAAAATAGAAATGTTAAATCCAACTTTACCAGTATGCAGGATTTCTCACTACCATTCCAACCATACCAAACATGACAACGCCACTCCTTTCAGATCAGAAATTACCACTTAAAAGTCTATAAAGGAATTTCTAATGCTCGCCTGTGAAAAGAGCATGCTTCACAATAGTGAAGAATAACTTTGGGAGTTTTTCACTACAAGGACATGTAAAACTTACAAGTATATGTCCTGTCTTTTACTTACATAGCACCCTGCCCTCTGGGCTACCTCGGGCCTACCCTAGGGGTGACTTGTATGTAATAAAAGGGGAGTTTAAGAATTGGCAATTAGTTTTAAATGCCAAGCCGAAGTGGCAATAAACTGCACACAGGCCCCCACAATGGCAGGCCTGAGACATGGTTAAGTGTCTACTTATGTGGGTGGCACAATCAGTGCTGCAGACCCACTAGTAGCATTTAATTTATAGTCCTTGGGCACATGTAGTGCACTGCATTAGGGACTTACAAGTAAATTAAATATGCTAAATGTTTTAGGTAGAGGGATAGGCATAGTGTTGGAGCTGGAAGGCAGGGTCTTTATACAGGAGTCTAGAGCCACTCAGGTAGGAGGTAAGTTCTTTATTTCATGTTGGCCCCTTGGGTTACATCAACAGCAGGTAGGTCCTCTCCAGGATCTACTCTCGCTCCAACTGCCCCAATCTACTAGCTTCCACTACAGACAATGCACCAACATTATATTACCTCATTCACTCTCAGCATTCCAGACATCAGTTCAGACAAACAGGGGATGGGGATACACAGGATACTACACGTAGGGCGTGCATTCCCAAACCCATGCAAATTTTATGAAGATTAGTGTTTAGTGAAAAACAATAGTATGCACAATTTGCATTACCCACAAATATAGAACATATTTACATGTGTACAGTACACTATTAATTTCTATGGTGAATCATGTACAATTTCACAATGCCTGCAATGTGACTTTTTCTGACATACAAAATATTACAACAGGAGAAAAAGTTTATTAATTGCATCTTTCTAATATATCACTGACGTTTAATAGACGAGCCAAGCTCTTCTATCATTGGTTTTTCGTTTTTCATGTCAGAGATATACATTGTGTGTTGGTGAAGGAGGAGGCTTTAATTCTTTAAAGGCCGGGGCACCCGTGGCTCTCAATATTGCAGCAGGAGCTCTGGCACTTGGACCAAAGGTTGTGAGTGTCCCTCTGCTCTCGAATGATAGCTGTATTTCACCACCTAACCAGGGACGGCTCCTCAAAAAGTTTCAAAGAAAACGATAATAAACTATGGTTATAATCGTTTTCTTTGAAAGGGGCGGGGCCACTGAGGTGATGTGCACTGAGGGGGAGGGCATAGCAGGGCAGACTGGGAGCCTGTGCCTGCAGCAAGAAGACAGAGGATCAGAGCAGAGCGAGGCAACATTGAGGAGGTGTTATTTTTCTTATTTAATTTCACTTTTATTCTGCCCCTCCACGTGCCGCCCGCCCCTTATGCACCCTGCGAACCGCCACTGCACCTAACTAGAGGTAAGAAGGCCTATTACTTGCTTGCACCAGTTTCCTTCTCACGACAGGGCGCATATAATGTTTGACTTCAGTAAATGATTGTCTCTTCCTATATTTCATTATGGCGTCCTCCTGTAACAAGAACAAGGAACTTTCCTTAAAAAAACACTGCACTCCATCCAGAATGCTCTTTACAGTCAGAGGGCCTTCTCTCGGAGGCAGGCCCACGTGGACCGAATCTCAACCACCGGCCTTGTTTGCAAAATTTTGCAGGCTTCCGACAACCAAAAGGCTCGAGGTTCTGACACAGTTGGAAATACGCCTCACTGCACCTGTTAGCTTTCTGCGCCCGTTGTCGAGGAGCCAGCACTTCTAAGCTCGCTGCCAGGTTTCATAGCAGGCCCCATTACTTGCGCATTTCCATTCACACGCTTAACCTAATCTCAATAGACATCGGCGCTTGTACAGCGCTCACCCCGATCCTTCCAAACCAGCAAATAAATTGTATTAGATCGTCGATATGCTGCTAGTTCCCCAATAGCAGTGCTTGCGGTGCTCGCTAGAGAGGCCTTTGATGCAGGCCTCGCCAGTGAAGCACCGTGAGCACTGCAGTCTTCCCATATCTCTGTATGTCCATCTCAGGGTCTGACGCTATCTCCGCTATTCCTGCTGCCAGATGGCTCAGCAGAAGGACATCCTCCAAGTGCCCTTCAGACAAGGCTAGTGAAAGCTCACGCCTGACCTTCGTTTTTTTGTTTCGAAAGAAGTTTGCCTGCAGAAGTAAATGCTTTATCAAAAAAGTCAGAAAACCTAAGATGAGGAATTTAAGGTAGGATTACTCTGTTTGTCCAAGTCATAACATGAGACTGCTGACAATAATCGCCAGAGTCAGGAAGGGTTAGATAGTTTAGCGTTTCTGTTTTTATCAATCGCCACAACTACTGTGTTTGTTATAAAGGGCCTGTAAAAGTGTTCGAAAATGCTATTTAGGAAGCCATCTATGCCATTCAATAAATGAAGGGGCGTACTTACCAATAATGCAGTATAAGCAGTGTCACCGGGCCTACTGGACTCCAAATACAATTGTGTTTTACCAACAACATAGTGCTTGAGAAGCCATTTTCCTTGCTTGGGTAAGAATCCATGGCACATTTGCCGCACCACTGCATAATGGGGATTATGTCATGGAGTTAAAGATAAGATATTTGTGATTGATAGGGAAGGGGTAAACAGAGTCAAGATAGTCTCCCACAATACTCTCAAACAACACTTATTTAAGGGAAAATAGGTGTATTTCCTTTTTCTGCCACATAACGCCAAGTTTTACATCTCTTTTCAAAGATCTTTCAGCTCTGATGACTCTCCAAGGATTTTAGCCCTCTGACCCCTGTGGCTTTATGTGCTTCCGGTGTTCCTGACGTTACCACCAGCTAAGAGGTCCTTCACCCCAGATACTAACCTTCCTTATCAGTGGTGGTGCCGGACCCCACAAAAGGCTCCTTCTGGTCTTGAATTGATCAGCCAACATGTGTTTTACTCAGGGAACACCTCTCCAACTCCTATCCTTAAATTACTCAGGAATGTGAGGCGAGCATAGGTAGATACAGCGTGGCAGGAACAAGAACAACAAAAATGGGAGCTTCCCCTCGAATTTGTTGAAAAGACTCTTGGGGTGAAGATGAAAATGATCCTGTCAGTGCCTGATCAAGTAGTCTGTATTTGTTCTATTCTTAACTTTATTTTTTCCTTGCCACTTCTTTCACTCTCTGTTATTAAGCTAAAGGGAACTGAATGTTAGGCTTTTGAAGTAAAAGTGTTATGACTCCTTTAACTATTAATGTTCATATGAAATTTTGGTCTGTATTGTGATTGCTCTTATCCTTAGTCTCTAGAAGGTTGTTTAAGTCCACGGTTTAAGTCCTGGCTCTTTGATGAAATAATGACAAGTACAAATGACTTTTAAGAGGGTCCTGATAACATCGGTCGAATCATCATGTTTTACATTATTTGGTCAAAAAGCGAGTGACTGCGTAGACTACCTTCATGACAGCATGGACACCACAGGAGATTAGAGAAAAATGTTATAGTCACAGACTTGAGTTACTGCTCATTATTTGTTCTTCCTTAAATGCATTATGCAGTGAGAGCTCAGTTGTGGAAAGGTGTTAGGTTCTATCCTTCCTCGCCCCCATAGTTATGGGCATTGCTTCCCTCGACTCAGAGTAACCCCTTGCCCACTGCATTGCACTCTTCCTCATAGCCATTTGAGCTTGATGGAAAGCGGTCAGACTGCACATCAAATAGTTTTACACCACGCCGGGGACCTCATAAAAAATGGAGTCACTGGTCATTCTTTATATTAAAGCTCTAATACAATGTTTTCTTCCAACACATGATTCCTCGGCTATATACTGTTGTCTTCCTTCTAGGAAGCTGGAAGTGTGCTTTTACAACCTTTGGAGCTTCGCTCATTCTTTGTCTGGCCAGTAATGCTCCTAATGCTGTTTTTCAGTGTTTCAGAATATCAAAGGCAGACAATTTGTACTACAAAAAGATAGTAGCCAGAATACTGAATACAAAACTATATTGAAGGCAAGTATGTATAGAGAGGTATACATAACCATTCGTAACACCACATCTACAGACCTAAAAGATATTTATATATATATATTTAATGGTTCACATGTGTGAAGATACGTATAGTAAATCTGTAATTACCGGTATTTTCTTACCTTCTCAAGATTTTGGCTGTCAGTTGCCTAACTACGTTTTTTTGTAGCTTAATATTTAAACATATTAATCTGGACTCTTTTCCTGGGCACAGCTCACAGACATCATGTAGTCATTTTAACACATTGTTTTGATCGTGCCAAAATACATGTGGAAGGACACTAGCGTTTGCATTATTTTGCAAAAAAATTTATGACCATCAGTGTTGAGGTAGGGGTCGTTAGGTGCACTGTAGTATGACGTTGTCGCTCTAATCAAAGGTCTTCTAAATGTAGGAATGGTTGCAGTCCAGTCCTTCTTTAAGATGGTATTCCATCTTCATTGCTTTCACATTCACTTATTGGTGTCTTGAAGTTGTGTGAATATAGAATCACAGCTATGTAGCTGTCAATAGAGGGGCTCTTCTCCACTGAGAGAATTCAAGTAAAGTCAAACAGGAGCATAAAGTGAGTTGTTTATGCTGTCATTTGGAAACCCGGGATGGACAACTACTTGGTATTGACAACCAACCACATCTAACCACCAAAGGTCCATATTAAGTATTGTTCCCTACATCCTCTCCACCTGCACAGCTGATCCTCTAGATCAGCTGCATAAAGGATCAGCTTTGCTGGGCAAATGTATAGGAAACTCATGCACAACATAGCCTTCCTTCCACCTTACTGGACTTTAACAATAATATTAATCTGGCACAATGTCACACACTCTCTATGCCCTTGTTATTGTCCTACAGCCCCGGTTATTCTTAGGATATATATGGCATCCTGCAACCATTTAACAACCACCTCACTAGTAATGACTCCACTTTAAAATACTTCAAATATATCTGACTTTCTGCTTCCCTCACCCATCATACTCTGCACATTGCCTTCATCACCACTATAATCACACTCTCTCCTCTCCATTGGAGAGAAGAGAGATTGTGACAATCTGACAGTGACTATGATAGAGGCCTTCTCGGCATGGCTAAGGAATTTCTTTCAGTGGGGGCCTATTTAGATCCATGCTGACACTTGAGATGTTAGTTGGCATCCTCCCACCTATCTCAGATTTCACAGAGACCTGTGAGAGGGAGGGGACATGGTGGACCAAATATTGCAACTCAACTGTCTCCCTCATCTCTCTGGAGAACACAGGGAGGTGGTGGATCAGCATCTGCACGAGTACCTGCTTGAGAGCTTAGTTCTATACATCTTTGGCATTCGATCATGGAATAAAAGGGGTAGCATTCCTCCACCAGCAGTTGTTTTCAGGAAAGTATGTTGCATGTTTCCTCTTCACCATTTAAGACTGCTGGAGTGCGACTGAACACTGCCCTGGGCCACCTAGTGCCACTACTGGGCTTCTGAAACATGAATTCCTCATCCTGCTTTGATCTTATCAGTATTAACACGTGTTATTTTACTCTTTACACAGACATTCTTTGTCCATTAGGAAATTGATATTCAAAGTCTTCAGAACCCAAATAATATAAGTAACACATGATTGGACGACGAAATGCACCTTTTAATTATATTCAACTCAACCTAGACTGTTTTGAAAATTGAAAATAATTGAAAATCAATGTCATAACATGAACAATTTAATGTGTATCCACTATCTAAGACAATTTTATATGGAAAAACATACTTTTTGTCTTAGTTTCCCTATTTTTTCCTGTTTTGTGTTACTGGCCTGTGACTTCCCGCTAAAACACATAGGGCCTGATTACAACTTCGGCGGAGGGGATTACTCTGTCCCAAATGTGAAGGATATGCAGCCCGCCAACTTACGAGTCCTTTATATCCTATGGAACTCGTAATACGGCAGGCAGGATATCTGTCACATTTGGGATGGAGTAATCCCCTCTGCAGAAGTTGTAATAAGGCCCGTACTGTCCAAAAGATTTGCGTAATTGACTTATTTAACTTTCCTGTAAGAAACCACAAACATGCCCCAGATTCATGAAAGTTAAATGCCATTGTTTGTGTATGCCACCCACACATATGACAATAAAGTATGGCTGCCAGGAGTACCATTGTGCTTTGAATAGACTGCAGTAGAAGAGCATTGCAGTGAACCTTGGCAGAAAAAGTAACTTAGCCAAGCAAGAAAACCTATTTTAATGTTTTAGATAGGTGTTTTCTAAAGTGTGCCTTATATGTACACAAGTCTGTCTGGCCTTTTGGGGAAGGGATAGATATTTACATTAGACCATAAAGTAAAAATACAATCTTCACTATGAAAGTTTAGTTCTTGTACTTGTAAATACTCCTCTATTTGTACCCTTATGTACTTTGCTTCTGTATACACATATACCACATTCTGTTGGATCAAATCTCCAGTGTTATGTCAGTGAGTTAACAAAATGCATAAAAGTGAAATGCGAAAAAATAAGCAAAATGAAAATGATTTGCAACCATACCAGCAGCGTTCCTACATACATACTGCCACCTGACTCTAGGAGCCCCCTCATACTACAGGCAATGTGTCTTATCTTTTCTCTCTTGCTTATCTGTTATGAGCACCACTGGAAGAACCAGTGCCTTGGGATAAATTGAGCAATGTGCCAATAGGCTGCAACATCCAGATGCCAAGGTCAGTCTTTTGAGAATGCCCGGACGGGCTTCTCGCTCTATTCCTCACTGCTGGCAAGCTCTGAAATAGCTTGGCTGTCTTTGTTGCTGGTTGCTGACAATCGTGTCAATGCTCAGGGAGATGGTGGAAGGTCAGACTGCTGATGCACACATTTATACAACTTGACATTTATTTGAGTCACCCTTCAATGTACTGTCATGAGGACAAGGTCTTGTAAAAGGGAGCTTCACGACTAACATGCGTGCCAATGATCTGCAAGCAAATCGTGTATAGGAACGAATGACATACAAAGACATCTGCTGATCTGTATGCCCTTATTTAACACGAAAATAAAACAATATAGTCAAGTAGTGAAAACACCCTGGCGACAGCTCTACTCTGAAACTGTACCTCCACTGGTCAAACATTTGCTCTGACTCGAAAATGTATATTTTTAAAAGCAAAGGTGTTCCAAATATATCTTACTGGGCATGCAGGTGTAATGTCGTGAAGGCAAAAAAATAAAATCTGGTTTCTCATGCAATTTACTGTGTCATGAGTGATGTGTATGTGATGTAAACTGGGGTGCAAAGTGTGGAGTTAGTTCACTAAACTATATATCACTTTACCTTTTCTTTTTTGCAATGAATTTCTTCTTTAAAATATGTTAAGATCTTTATTACCACTCCTAAATATTTTAATCCATATTTGTATTGGTGTTAACGTTGAGGATTCATATTAGAATCTTGGATATAGTCATGTAAAAGTATCACCTGTAATCACTGTTCATTCTGGTTCCATTATAGTATACTCGTAACTCATACAAGTGGAACTCTGGAATCACCTCATGTAGAGCTATGTAGCAGCATAAAATATGTTTTACATCTCGCTTGTGTACTGGTTTAACAGCATCCAATATGGATTGAACTGTACCACAAACTAGTAATATAACCAGCCAAACTAGGGACCTTCTCCAGGGTCATCCATTATCATTATCGCACGTTTTCTGTTCAATCTTTTTCAGAGGGCTTAATCTAATTATCACCTATCTGCAGCTAATGTGGTGGAGCGTGAGGGGGTCCCGGCGAAGGTGGAGGTCATACCCCCTGCCTATACTTAGCACCTGCTTTATCTACGAATTCCCTTAGAAATTCAGAAACTGAAAAATGCGTTCCAGGGCCTGTAGGTCTCAATTGCCAATATCGCCTACAAGGGGTTCTCTAGCTCTTATGTGATAGGGGCCTCTGTACTCGTGTCTGTACCAGTGTCTTCACCCTTGTGTTCCCAGGTGCCCAATACATCTGACCAAAGCCCCGCTAGTGGCCGCCTCCGTATCCCTCATTTGTCATTCCAAATCAAAGCTTGTTCCTCCACCATAGCCCGTACTGTCACTCCTTGTTTCCAGCCTGGTATTGCCGGACCCAACCCAGATTTCCATTGTTTCATTATACAAAGTTTGGCTACTCTCATGGCCAGCTCCACAAACCTATTGCCTACCTTTTTAGGTCGAAGCTTAAGATATAATCCCATCAAGCAGGTCTCTGGTACGCATTGAAGGTTACAGTTGAGGACCTCATTCAATTCGGCAATAACAGTTTCCCAGAGTCTATGAATTACAGGACAGCTCCATGTCATATAACCAAAGTCAGCCTCCAGGGATGGACATCTTCGGCACTGTCTAGGGTCCCACCCCATACCTGGGCTGTAGTCTGTGTGGTGTTAAATATATCATGTGCAAATAGTTGAATTGGGTATATCTCAATCTTGTATTCACAGAAACCTTACAGGTATATACCAACATATTTCTCCATTCTGGGTCCAATATATCCTTCCCCAACAATGTCTCACAAATTTGTTTGGCCTTTAATAGGGACATTTGGACAGTATGCAGTAGTGCCTGTTATAGCCACTTTACCAAATGTCTAGCCTTTCCCAGGGTCAATAAGCTTTGTAATACCATATGTGTTTCCGGTTCTTGGTCCGGGCTCAGCCACAAATCTTTAAAGGAATGTGTTAGAGCTTGATATGTTAAAATTGGCCCAGGGTAAATCATGCTGTTCTACTAGGTCTGCTAAAGGTATATGTGTCCACTGTTGAAAGCAGTCTTCCACCGTCGTTAGACCTACCTCTGTCCATGATGCAAGCTGCCTATGTATGAAAGTGGTTAAGGGGTCTCCGTGTGGGAGTTCCACCAAAGGCAGTGCCTGCGCATTAATGGGGGTCACTTTTGATCTACCAAGGTGCCTCTTCTAGCACTATGAAGCAACCTCCATCAGTATCCGCCACTAGGGGGTTGCCACCTGTTTATTAAGTAATTTTGCCAGAAGAGGCCACTGGTTATTCAACCCCCCTGGATGTCTCAGCTCATATAGGTTATCACCATCCAGCCACCCTGCTACCCATTGCAGCTTTGCTGCCGCATAATATAACTCCAGATCTGGTACACCCAACCCTCCTTCATCCAGGGGGTTGTGAAGGACCTCTAGGAAGACTCTATTCCGACCACCATTCCAGATTAGGTCACACCGTAGTGAGTCCATTTGTTTGAAACATGAGTACTGTATTTTAACCGAGAAATTTACAAAGTAATACAGTAGTTGGGGTAGCATTATCATTTTGGCTAGAGAGATCCTTGCCATTATCAACAGCTTCAAGGGGCTCCAGAATTATACACAGCATCTAAGCAACCTAAGAGTGGCACCTGAGTTAGCATCTTGCAATTCCGTCAGTGAGTGGAATATCTTAATACCAAAGTATTTAAAGGAGACAGTGGCCCAGACCAGTGCATGCAGAACAGTATGTGGCCGATGCATGTCCGCTATTAAAGGGAGTAGGTCAGTTTTAGTGGTATTTATATGCACACCAGAATAGGTGGCAAAGTCCCCCAACAAAGACAATGCGTTCTCCACTCCTCCGAAGCCTTCTTTCAGATAGAGGAGCAAATCATTGGCATAGAGGGATATGATATGTACTTTTCCATCCAAGGTAATACCATACAATGCCCCTCTTTGGTGGAATAGTGTCGCCAACGGTTCAATAGTGAGTGCAAACAGAAGGGGTGACAAGGGGAACCCCTGCCTGTTTCCTCTGTGAATTGTGTATTGAGATGAGGCCATACATACCTATCTACACCCTGGTCATCGGGGATGCGTAGAGAAGCTTAATCCACTTCACCCATGCCTCACCTAGCCCCCCCATTTGAAGCAAAACAGTGAATAAGAAATCCCTCGTATAGAGTCAAATGCTTTCTCAAGTTCGATAGACATTAGTATTGCATTTCCGGTGAAGGATTACTTCCTAAAGAAAACATGATATGATGTAGTCTGCATAAATTAAGGAAGGTACTTCTCGTCGGAATAAACCCATTCTGATGTGGGTGTATTAAAGTTTGCATATGTGGCACTAGTCTCATGGCCAGTACCTTGTTCAATATTTGGAAGTCCAGGTTAAGCATGGAGAGGGGGCGGAACACCAAAGCTGGGGCCCCGGGGTCTACCCACTTGGGGAACGGTATGACCAGTGTGCCCCTAGTAGATTCCAGCATCTGTCCTAATTTAAATGATTCTGCATAAAGTATCTCTAGTTTGAGAGCCAGTGTGGTGGAAAAAGCTGTATAAAATTTTTCCAACAGGCCGTCTGGACCAGAGGTTTTCCCATGCGCCATCTTTTTGATAGCTACCCAAATCTACTGTGCTCTCAGTGGCCCACCTAGTGCATTCCGTATGTCAGGGTCCACTGTTCTTAAAGATATAGGGCTCAGGTAGTCAGTCACTGCCGCCTCAGCAAGAGCTTCAGGGTGGCTGGAACGTTTTTTGTAATACTTTTGAAATATATTGTTGATGTCCCTTGGAGAATAAACAAGGAGACTATCATCACTCAACAGTAGCGTAATAGTTTTCCCACTAGTCGTAGAAGTAACCAACCATGCTAACAGTCTCCCTCCTCTGCCCTCCTCATCACGTGCTCTTGCTAAATAGTTTTTATAATTTAGGCAATGTAAGCAATCCAATTTGTTAAAGTAAGCTTCTCTAGTTTCTTTGTGGAATTCTCCCACTCCTTCTTCTAGCCCTATCCGATTTTCCAATTTGTGCAATTTTTCCTCCAGCCTCTTGAGTTCCCCTGCTAATACTTTCTTGGCCCCTACCTTATGACCTATGCAGTGTCCCCAGACCACCTTCAAGGGATCCTATTCGATTAATCTATTAGTTGCTGATCCTGATTATGGTAAAAAAAAGTCTGTGAGGGCCTTGTGTAGGGCCCTTATCTTTAAAGAGGATGTATTTGAGTACTAGGGGATTAAGACACCAAAAGGGTGTACCTGTCCTCTCTGGCAGAGGCCAGAATTTCAGTAATAAAGGGCTATGGTCCAACAAGGTGCATACCAGGTATTCTGTGTGTAGTGCAGAGTGGCCAAATGTGGGTGAGCACAGGAACATATCTAGTTGAGAATGCAGTTTGTTGACTGGTAAGTAATGAGTACTCTCAAACCTGAGCATATTGTGCCCTCCAAATCTCTAATAGGTCACAATGAGTAAGCCATTGTCTCAATCCCTCAGAGTGTTTACGTGCTGGGGCCCCTGATAGCAGAGAAGTAGACCTATCCAACTTCACATTCATTACACAATTGAAGGCGCCTCCTATGAGTAAACTTCCAGCTCCCATAGCAGCCAGGGGTTAGATAGCTCCCTCAAAAACATCACTTGGTCTTAATTTGTAGCATAAATAGATCCTAAGATTATCTCCTTACTCAGAAGCCTACCTTTAACCAGGACATAACACTCCTCCTTGTCTACCAGTGTATGCATGTGTTCAAACGGGACACCTGCCCTTATCCATATGAGTACTCCCTATGAGTAGGTCGTGTAGGAAGTTGCATGAATGTGACCGCGCCATCTACGGCGTAGTCGTTCTCTTTCACCATGAGTTAAGTGGGTTTCTTGCAACATTACTATTTGCACCCCTCAGCGTCATAAGCATCTATGAATACTAAGGCCCAGATTATGACAATGGCGGTCTAAGCCACCTACCGCCGTGGTGACAGCCTCCAAAAGACCGTCACCGCAGCTACCATCCATTCACCAGATTATGACCACAGCCGGACTTCCACCACAAGAAGGGCTGAAATCCGGCTGTGGCCATACTGGCAGATGGTGGTAAGGTGGGGCTGCTACCACCAGCACCGTCATGCCAGTAGACCACCGCCAGCTGTTTCATAACACATGAGACAGCCTGGTGGTGTTCTGCTGGCGGGTGCTGCTGGCAGTAGCAGCGCCCCGTCCCGTCCTGTTCCCTGCTGGAAGACCCCCTGGATGCAGGTAAGTTGGGCTTCCAACGGGGAGGGAACTGGGGGGGGTGTTGTGTGTGTTTGTGTGGGGTTGTGTGCATGAATGTGTGAATGTGTGCGTGAATGGGACTATGTGTGTAGTGTTGTTTGCGTGGGTATATGCATGTGTGAGAATGCATGTAAGAATGGAAATGTGAATGCGTGTCTGCATGTCAGTGTGAATGTGTGTGCGGATGTGTGTGAGAATGAATGGATGCTTGCATGTATGAATGTGTGTATGCCAGTGTGAGTGAGTATGTGTATGTGTAGTGCATGTCTGCTAGTGTGTGTGTGCATGGGGAATTGGGGGTTTGGAAGAGGGGAGCGTGGATGGAGGAGGCGTGTGGGGTGTCTGAGGAGTGTTTGGAGGGTGGGTGAGCCTCCTACCAGTGACAGGGGAGGAATTCCCTGTCACTAATAGGGCCTACCACCATGGTTATCGTGGCATTGCAAACGCCATGAAAACCATGGCGGTAGGCAGGCTCAAAATGCCGGTGGCAGTACAATAGCGGCTGCCGGGCTGGAGATTGTTATCTCCTGCCCGGCGGCTGCTACCGCCAGTGTCATAATGTGGCAGTATGTACCGCCAGCCTGTTGGCAGTACTATCGCCACATTATCACCTACCGCCGGGGTCATAATGACCCCCTATATCTCTTAGATGCTAACCCCATCCCCCTAATATTCCAAGTTATAAAGGATATTGTGGATTTTGGTTCATCCATTTGAATTAAAAGCATATGCGTGTTGAATATTCATTGACAGACCCCCCCAGCCTGCTCTCCACAGCCCTCTCAGATATCCGTGACCCCGAGGACCAATAAAACCAGTTCCCACTAAAAACTCCCTCACCCAAAGGCAGTCCAGCAACGGCTATCTGTCCAAACCTAGAAGACAAAAACATTATTATAAGACCACCACTCCCAGTTTGCTTAAATAAGCAATCTTTCTGATGGCATCAGAGAAGGATTTTAGTTCAGATTTGCACTCTGGCCTTATATATCACAAAGAACATATATCACAAACACTGTTCTTGTCTAATATCACATGAACCATGTTACCAGTAGTGCACCCCCATGCAGCCGGTGCGATATCAGTCGCCATCCCCTGCCATTCTTGGATGCAGCAGTGGCAAAAACCGAATTCCTCTGGGAGAGTTCCTCCAGTAATTCTAATGTCACATCATGTCTTCAGCTGTCTGCGGAGTCATAGCAGGGATGTCCTGATCCAACAGACATGAACCCTCTGATCCATACATGTTCGAGCCTGGCTCAGACGAACTGTCCGCTGTGTCGTCATCTCAGTGTGTTGATGTAATTTCTGCCACAGCCAACAGCGTAGCCTCCTTCTCAGGTTCCGTCTGAGAGGGAGAGGGTTTTTCAAGGAAGATTCCCTCTCGTCTGCCCTCGGTTTTTCTCCTAGGTCTCCGTCTAGATTCCCTAGATTTGGTTTTGGGCAGTGGGTGAGGTGCTCCTGTTTATAATCATCAAGCCAAGTCCAGGCTTCTTCAGGTGTGTTGCAGAAGTGGGTAGTTCCATCCTGAGTGCCGGGAATATCAGCGAATATTGCAATCCTTCTTCACGGAGGGCCTTCTTCACAGTTTGATAAGACGCCCTTTGGCCCTGCACTCTTGCAGTGTAATTCAGAAACACCAGCATGTTTCCATTCCCCAGTACATATGGAACATTGTTGCATGCCTTGTGGAGTATGGCATCCCTGTCTTTAAAAAGCAGCAGCCGTGCCACCACTGGGTGAGGAGGATGGCTCAGGGCCAACTGCCGTGCTGGCTCCCTGTGTGTGAGCCCTCTCTAATGTGAAGAAAGGTGTGAGACAGTCCAGTGTTGCTTCTGTTTGGATCCAGTGTTCCAGAAAGGCCACCATGTTAGTGCCCTCCAATTCCTCTGGCAGTCCTATCAGGTGTATATTGCTGCAACGATTGCAGCCTTCTGCATCCTCTGCCCTTTGTTCTAGTACTTTCAGTCTCTCAGCAAGGTCACACATCTTACGAGTCAGCGAGGCCTGGTCTGGTTTAATCTCTCCCACTGTGGTTTCCACAGTTTTGGCCCTTTCCGCCAGTTTGCGGTGTTCCGCCTGTAACAGGCCCACTGATACCGCACTAATGTCTTGTTGTAGCATCTGTATGGTATCTGCTATGGCGGCCAGTACTTTATCGAGGTGCACATGTATGGAGGTCTCACTAGTGTCCAGGTTTTCCTACTGCCCCTGCTGCATCAGGGTAGTGTCCTCTGGGTTCTGGGTAACCATGCTCGTTTTATTCCATGCTTTGCCAATGATGGCTCACTCAAGTTGTTCTCTCCCCGGAGGTCTGGCCCTGTCCCTGCGATTGCAGGTTGGCGCTTTATCAGGAGATTGGGGGGGATTGCAATCCACAACTCAGTTTCCGCTCAAGGGTTTACATTTCAGATCACACCCAACAGCCACAGAGGGGTGCCCCCCACTGCCAGCACTCTCTCATCAAGCCAATGAGAGACCAGAATACTCCACTAGCCAGTTAGCGACAGAACGGCATCCCACGGGAGCACAGGCCCCACACACTCCATTCCCCATAAAGCGTCTGTTGGAGGCCGTGATTTAAACTACGGCCCTATGTCAGTCCACCTCCACAGTCATTTGAGCCATTGAGATCTGATCCCTCTTCCTTACCGGCCCGCCAGTAATTACCACCGGCAGTAGATCGTCTAGTGGCATGGGGTCAGCTCTCACCTCCTGTGCAGGCGAAACAGTTCCATCAATGTAGGCCACTCAGCCTTCCAACCAATAGATGTAAGGGCCCAGGCCACCTGTCTGTCTCTATGCTGTTGTGAAGCACTGCTGCTCTTCGCAAGCCGCTCCACTAGTACCACTCTTGGGCGGGTGGTTTCACAGCACCCTTCATCCGATCTCCAATCACCACTGCGCCAGGGTGGCAACATCCATTACATGCCACTTCCACCATCTCACTGGCCTGGTTCTGCTCCTTCAGCTGCCCTACATGCTCACCTCCATCTTCAGCCTGGAGATAACGGCTCTAGGGTGCAGCAGAATGCCTTCACTGGGGTGCCCCCCAATCGTGCCTCAATATCGCTTTTTAAGGATAATTGCTTGGGATGGAGCGGAGCTCTTCACCCACGTGTCTGCCATTGTTGGCTTCCAAGCCATGCCCCTACCACACGTTTTTTATAATAGTCAAAGTTAGGGAAGCACCAGGTCTCCACGTCAATCAGTGCCCAACATTGTGTTGGTTCATCCTCCCCGTACGGTGCACTTCCTTTGGCCATGTGCAGTGATGGCATGGCTGTATTGCCTGGCCTGTGGCCAGCCCTGCACCCAGCCCTCCTGTAGGTGACCAACACCCAACCTTCAGCAGTTATCCAAACACCCTACTTGGAACAGTAAAGAGGATGGCTTTTTCTACTCAGATGTATGTGGTAAGCACATTTAAAGTAATAGTGCCAGATAATGATATTAAATGTAATTTCTCGCTGTAAGTTAAAAGACCAAGTTTAGTTGTGTCCTTCTGTTTTGCACATAATGAAATATGTGTGTGGGTGAGTGTTCCTGGGTATTATTTGTTTTACTTATTTTCACTGGTATTGATACGTTATTAAGCATATACACCAGCACACACATTTTGTACTTATTAACATTATTTACGTGTTTATTTAGGAGTAACATTTCTTTTGAAAAATAGATGTGCTCACAGTGTACAACTGTAAGCGTTCTTGGTTAAAAAATCGTTTCAGTATTATCTTTGTAAATACCACTTCAAAGTGCAGCTCCTAATCCATAATGAAATCGCTTGGAATGAATTCACACAGCAGAAGAAACACAGACCAGTTCCCAGAATTCTTTTGTCCCCTGTCACAGTAGTTTTACAGAGCAGAGGACAAGTTATGGATTAGGTTCTAGCTGAATATTCAGAGTTTAGATTAGTCCAGGCACAAAAGAGACTGGAAGGTCAATATGTCAGTTGATATTGATGTTTGTAATCATGAAAGATGACCATTTGTTTTTGCCTTCTAATTTCAATATCCTCTGTACATCTCTTAGAATTTCACACGCTCTTTTATGGTCTCAGTTGGAATGAGGAAAACTTCCTAATGCTTTCTGTTTCACAGTGGTTCTCTTTGCCTTTCCCTTTGCAGTCCCCGATATGTTTGGGGAAAGCATGAGTTACATGGCTACCCTGCAAGCATTAGTGATGTTGTGGTCTGGTAGCTCAGTGGAGCACATCCATTCCATCTGTTTGTGATTTACCTGATGGGCAAGGGTTTGAATCACTGGTCCGCTCATTCTTTTATCCTTCCAAGGTCAACATAAAGAGTACGCTTGACTTGGGTAACAATACACGTCTGCTATTCAGTGCCAAGATGCCCAAAGGGATGAATTTGCATTTTACAAACATGGTATGTTACATTCTTAAAAATATATTATCATGCATTTGACAAGATCTTATATCTGTACCGGCCCACAGCCAATGTCGGCGTCAATAATATGCATTGTTTTTATTTTGTTATAAACTGCTCACCAATAATTTCTACCACTACATATATTGTGCTGTAAAATCCTTGCTACCCCTCAGTATAATGGTGCTCAATCAGACCTGGAAGCACCAGGCAAGTTGGCAACAAAGTCCAATGCAGAGCAGAGAGGTCTGGAGATTGCACATTACGGCACCCTCCCTTTAATCATTTAAAATGTGAAATGCAAAGATTCTCATGTACAAAGATTATGTTGTGTTCTGGTTCTGTTATGCTAGGTGTATAAACTGAAACAAAGGCGACATAAGCATCTGCCCTGGGGCGATAGAGTTAGAATATCGTCCGATCAAATTAGAGGATCCACCCTTGTCTAGCGTGTTCAAAAATAGATCTTAAGGAAATAATTCTGGACATGCTTCCATCACTGCTATCCCCTCATCAAGTAAATAGGTCCAGCAGCACATGCTGCCAGAATCCCCTCTAGCTTCTGCCATCACCTTCCATGCAGTGCGCCTCCTCAGCTGTCGAAGGCAGTCCTTCTCCATGCAGAACAGGAGGAGCCAAGAGGTTCTACATTCAAGGATATAAGTGACAATCCAGCATAGCAGAAAACAAAAAATATACACATAAACTTAGAACACACGTTTGCATATGTGATGTTTTACTCAGGCATACCCTGACAGCATTTCAGAAAGAGTCTAAAAGTTTTAGCACTGAATTTATAAATAACACACAGTGCTCAACAACATCAGTGCTTAATAAATATGGGAGAAACTATATCGATAGCTGTTAATATGAAATGGGCACTTGTTGATTCACATACAAGACTACCCTAACTAGTAGCCTGATAAGACGATTTCTAAAGAAATCAAGATGTTTTTCATTTTTCAAAGTAATGCAGCCAGCATGATTTTGTCAAGGAATGATTGGGTGGAGATGATGCTCAGCCTTCCACGCAAGGCAAACAGTACACCCATTAGAGATTAGCAGTATCACTAGAATTCCTACTCCTGCTCCTAAATTCACCCAAGAAGTCTCAGTCACCAGAGTGAACATCGTCATAAGAATTATGCTGACAAAACGGGCATTTGTTAATACAAAGGCAGTCCGCTTTCACCAGTGTGATATTAAAGTGTCACCTATATGAATTGATTTCCACCTCAGTTCTTGCTTTGACTTGTGGTACTTGATTGATTTTTTAAATCTTAGTCGCAATCGTGTGAGGCTTCTTTGGATATAGTATAAACCATAATAAATAAAAGACTGCAAATATATAAATATATCAAACACCTATATGAATTTGAATGCTGTATTTGTGATATAATCTCAGGGTCCTGGTAGTATTGTGTGATGGCCCATCCGTCCATGTGTAGTGGTCGCCGGTGAAGATAAGTACATTGAATGGACATCATCAAACAAGAGTGGCGGCTCCAGCCAGCCCGGCCCCATTATCTCCCCAGCACACTTTGAAGATTGACTCGAGTGGAACAATCGCCCAGTGACCTATAGTACTGGACAGCGGGCTAGAGAAACACTCTGCGCTTCATAGTTCAGAGAGTGAATTTTAATCTGACCTTCGTAATTTCCCTTGGGCCGGTGGAGGTGGGTCATCGGCACACTGCATGCCTAGCTCTAAAGTTTGCGACTGCCAAATCGATTGCACTGCTCAGAGAGATTACCGGGTAATCATTGGAGAAGGGCGAACTTCCCAAGTTCCAGAGATGAAACAGGGAGGGGGCATGATGGCTGCATGGAAGAGCCTCGTAGAAAGGAGCTCTCCACGATGACACGAGGGCAATTTTCACAGGCAGAAAATAGTGTGCATTATTGCGCCGCTTATAAAGCACATGTGAAATATACCGGCGAGGGATGCGGTGCACGGAATCTCTTTGCATTGTAAACAGGTGCATTGAAAGGAATTGGCTGACGGTGGTAAAAGAAACTGGCAGGTGACATAGAGGCTGGGCAATGTTACAATCATTTTCCGCAGCATAAAGTCCACACTCTTGTTTGCTGAAGTACAAGAGTCGAAGAGCTGCCATTAGAGGCAGAGGCCGCTGCAGGGTTTCCTTGCAGACGAACGAGGGCGTGCTTGACGTCCTTGAAGGAGGTCTAGGTGGTGGGGAGGGGGTTTGAGAAATACGAACTGTAGTAAGAGAAAGACAAAGCCTCGGAATCTCCAGGTGGGAAATGTTATTTGGGGGCAGTGAGGTTAGGAAAGGGGTGGGATCTAAGGAAGCAGCTGGGAGAGAAAACATTTTAGGGCCTGAATTAGAGTTTCGCTGAGAAGTTGCTCCGTCGTAAGCAAGGCAGATATCACAAGTGCATTATTTGCTATGGCACTTGTAGTAAGGAGATCTGGATCTCCCTCGCATTTGCAGCAGACTAACCCAGTCAAAAAGCTCTAAACCAGGCCATTTGGCCTTTTGGCACAAAGGGCACGGCAACCTAAGGAATGTACCCTGGGATCTTGCGGATCACCGATTTTCCTTGTTTCTCGAAGTGAGGGCTCGGATTGGTAGATAGAAGTTTCAAACAGGGTGCCCTTAGGAAAGTTGCGATCTCGAGGGACAGGACACAGGAGTCCAAAGAAGTGAGTATAGTAGACAGGTTCACTGGGGGCTACAACCCTAGGAAGGGATTTGTCTGTAAAGAATGTTAGTAAAGTGCAGATTTTGATTTTTTTTAGTTGACCGTAGAAGGCAGAAGGGTCCCTCGAGGAAGTGCCGTTTACAGGCTCATTTTACTACTAACGTGCAGTATAAGAAGATAGGAGAAAAAGAACAGATAATTGAATCAGGAAAAAAGGGAACAAGGACTCAGGAGTGAGAGCATAGGCCATGCACTTGCAGTCAAAAGACCGCTCTCTTTGCAAACTTTGCTTATTGCACAGGAGCCAGACTGCCATCATGTCTCTCTTAGCTGCAAAACACCGTGGAATAAAAGGCTTTATATAATGTCGCTATGCTGAAAGATACAGCCCTGGAGGAGGACATTATGGCACCGCCTCTGCAGTGTTTTTCATAAGGCCACTGATCTCCTTTTCTCAGTTCTTAAGAAGAACTAGACTTCTGCAAACTGGCCAGTGACACACACTCCTGTTTTTGTTGTTTTGTCAGTAGCCATTGACAGGGTAGATTAAGGCACTGTTTTAACAGCGTATAGCTTCATGTCAAGCGCCTGACCAATGACCATCAGCTGCACTTAGAAAGCTAGTGTAGTTCCTTTTGTTCACCTCTGTCTCTTTTATTGTCTAATATTTATTCATGTCCTGTCAGTGAGCTTTCTCAAGAATCCAGGGTACGTGTACACTCTTATGCAGATGGTTCCCAGTTATACATTCATCTGCACAGAAATTCTGACTCTATCACAACTCTATCACTTTATTTGGGAAGATCTAATGTAACCTTGGCTTCACAAAATACATCTGTCCATAGTTGTTTTTTTCCTGCATGTGAAAAAAATCAGATCCAGCTGTTTCTGTTTCACAATAGACAGTTACTGGTGGGACCCATTATAATTTCTCATCTGGACTACTGAATTTCCTTGAACATAGGTCCTCGTCAATACTGATACACCAGCTACAGTTAGTTTAGAGCGCAGAAGCTAATGTGGTCCTTGGTCTGCATACATTTGATCCTGTCTCAGCTTGTCACAGATCACTTCATTTGCTCCCTGTGGCAGCCAGAATCCATTTCAGGATAAGCTCTCTGACCTTTAAATGCCTCCACTAATATGCCTCTATCTCTGGATGCCTAAGCCATATACACCTGTCAGAGGTTAATAACCCACACTGTCCATAGTGAATAAATAATCTCAAGGCAAAGTTCGGGAACCAGTAGGGAGGTTCAGATTTCAGAATAGAGACTTTTGTTATGTTAAGGGTATTCTAAAGCTCCGCACTACATTCACCTCCACGTGGCCTCTAATGCTGAAAGACCACACATTATGCCAAAGAGCGGTAAAGGTGGAAATTAAAAGGGTGTAAACGTTTGTCCAAGCAAAAGATGGCAACACAGTTTTCGTTGAGTATTTAATAGCTGAGCAGACAACACTGACACACTCAGCTACCAGAGAGGTGCCAATTGAAGTCAAATGTACCAAAGAATTGACACAGAGAAGAGTCTTAAGGGCATGTAGGTGACAAAGGCTTAATACAAAAAGGTCATTGTGAATGGCCTGATTAACTACACATAGTATCACAAACGTGGGCCCATATTTATACTTTTTTTTGGGCCGCCTTTACGTCATTTTTTGTGGCAAAAGCAGTGCAAACTTACAAAATATAATTGTATCTTGTAAGTTTGCACCGCTTTTGCGTCAGAAAGTGATGTAAATGCGGCACAAAAAAAGTATAAATATGGGCCTTAGTTTTTTTAGTAATCAGTGGCAAGTGCAGGACACTGCGGACTGGAATACTTGGTCACATAGTCCAATTTACAGGGACAAAAAAACTAGCGTCTGTGTCACACTAGGATATGAAACTATAGATGTTAGTATTCAAGACTTGATAATATTGAGATTATTAGTTCCTTTACTTTCTGGGCTGAAAAATAGAAATTCAAATCTCTTCTGGAGGACATGGAGGTGAAAGTAGCTGCTCCACATTCGTAATACGTGGAGCTATGGACTGATTTACTACCAGATTCTTTACTTTTGAGACTGACAGCAGAGCCACGCTCTATTCATTAGAGTGGCCTGATGGTTTTCAGGTTATGTTGCCCCGGACCTTCTTTAAGCATTATGGCCCTCATTCTGACCTTGGCGGTCTTTTCGCAAGACCGCTGAGTTACCGCCGCGGTGAAGACCGCCGACCGCGGCGGTGTGCCGCTGTGCGCATTCTGACCGCTGGGAGCGTTCCGCCGGAAAACCGCCAGCAGCCACACTGGCGGTCGGCGGGAAAGTGGAGACTGGTCAACCTCCACCGCCACGCCAGCAGAACACCGCCCACAGAATTACGACCCACATTTCTGTGTGGCGGTCTTCTGTTGGCGGTCTTCTGTTGGCGGTCACGTCCCTATGGCTCCCGTCGCCTCCCGGAGGACCAACGCACAAGGTAAGTTGATCGTCCGTGAGGGGAGGGGGTGGGGGGGTGTTGTGTGATGTGGGCGTGCATGGGGGTGTGCGTGTGAGTGTGTAGAGGGGGTGTGTGAGTGCGTGTATGCGGGCGGGGGGTGCTGCTGTGTCTATGGGTAATGTGTGCTGTTCGGCAGGTGCGCATGTCGGCATGTATGTGTGCGGGTATGTGTCCCCGTTGTGTATGTGTGTGTAGGGGGTGTGTATATGTGCATGTTGGGGGTGTGTGCATGTCGGGGTACATGTATGTGCATGTCGGGGTGGGGGTGGGGAGGGGGTTCGTACCACCTCTGGGGGGTGGCAGGGGGGTGGAGGGTGTGGGGGGAGGACTCGGGTGGGTAGTGGGGGGTGGGGGAGACCCCTATCAGTGCCAGGGAAGGAATTCCCTGGCCCCGATAGTGCTTACCGCCATGGTTCGCACGGCGGTTCCCGCCCGCAAGAAACCGCGGCGGTAGGCAGGGTCATAATACCCTTGGCGGTCTTGGGACGACCGCCGGGCCGGAGTGCGCAAACTCCAGCCCCGCGGTCATGACCGCCGCGGCGGTCGGAGTGGAGAAGTAGCGGTCAGAATGCCATTTTTAATACCGCCGGTCTGTTCGCGGTCCGACCGCCGTCTCTCCGCCGACCGCCAGGGTCAGAATGAGGGCCTATATCTGTTTCAGGACAAAGTAACATCTTCCAATTACAACACATACTTATGTCTATCCCCTAAACACATGGTGATAATTTCTTTTCATTTAGATCTGACAATAAACTAAACATGTGTTGAGTGTGGTCTGTATAGCTAAAAAATTGGCCAACAAAACACAAAACCATTAATCAACCTCATCAAAGGCTGTAGAAAGACAGCAGCACAAAACTACCAATGGCCAATCATTCTGAAGGATGGTCAAATATCACCTCTGCTATTCGGTCTTTTCAGAAGAAAACCCACATCTCTAAGCTAATTCATGGCCCTGGATTCTCAGGTAAGTGAGCCCTTCAATAAATATACATTGATTGATGGTGTAGATTGCTGATGATGCATGTCCTAAAGTTAGTTGAGTTAGAAAAAGAACGTTCATAATATACCTTTAAGGTTTGAAAAAAAGTTGTGGGAAGAAAGAGGTGGAATGAGGGAAATACCTAGTAATAATTTAGCTACATAAAAGAATAAAAAAATTAAAAAGCAGGCTGTGGATTTTATCAATTATATATGATTTTCCTCCAGGCAGTAGGACATCTCAGTAAACTAAGGAACTTGAGGGATCTGTGTGTGATCAGCAGGTCACGAGCTGAAATGTACTTAGGATAACACATCCTTTCATTCTTCTGAATTTGACAAATGGAGTTCTGTTGACATGGGCGAATGTAAGATTTGATGGCAAGCCTGTACTTGTGTGGGTCATGATCAGAGTACGTCTCATGTCAAGCGCGCATGGTGCTGTCTTTTATTTTGCAGAATTTGCTAAAATAAGTTCAATTGAGGAACACATTACAGTCTGGATGGGATTTAGGTCTCTTACTGGGCATAGGGCCACTTACCAGCCATGAGGGAAATGTACTTATTTCAATGTATGCATGCACTAGTGATAGATAGGTTAAAGAATATATTAACTCCACTTCACAAATGCCCATCATTTACAGCTAGACCTACTTTGAACCATCCTGTGTATTTTGTAAATACATATTCCTGCTTTGATCTCAAGAGAAGGACTAAGATGACATAAGGAGACCATTCCATGTCACAGCAATTCCTAGGGCTAGATTTAATATTTTGTTGGCGCAACATAGCACAGCAATCATAGTTGCTGCTCAACATGCTTAAGGGGGAGAAAGCAGTGTAGACTCATATCTATTAAGAAATTATGTGCTGCTGTTGATAACCCAATGCATTCCTTCATTAAAAAAAGCCGCCTTGCAAGAGGCACAGCCTCCCACGGCGGTGCAAAGGTGAATGTGCACTGTCCAGCATAAGATTTGTACTAGAAGCATACCCTTCCAGAATAAATTTCTATGCATAGGCAAATTTGAAGCCTCCCGCATCTTGAATGTGTGCTGTGCTCCGTAGAACACATGCAGTGTGTGAGCTACCTGAAGCATTAAAAGCATGTCTTCTTTTTAATACTACGCCAGGCTAAAATGTAAAGGGAGTAGATGGAGATTAGCAGTCAGAGCTACCTCCTTTGGAACCTGGGGACTCAGACTGGAAGCCCAGCCTTTGCATTTGACTCAACATCCTGTGTTTCTGGGCAAATCAATTAATCTCCCTTTTCTAAAAAAGTATGGGGAAAAATGTATTTGTGTAATCCCAGTTTGATGTACAAGATTTTGTAGTTGATATTCTAAACACTCATTTAATGTATAGCTCTACATTGTTTCCTAGCTAGGTTTGTATAAATACCAATACATATCTATGCCGGTGTAATTTAGGGAATTTTGTGTTATTCTTCTTATGCACAATTCACAAAAATTACACCATTATGCCACGTAGTATAATTATGCCTCCCATACTTGGTAAAACTATAGTGCGGGAACAATACATACAACTAGCATGAAAACATTTATTGGTCAGAGTAGTTGTGATTTTTTCACTAGTATTTAGTGTGAAATGCGTCCTCACACCAACATTTAGCACAGATTTTGCAGCAAAAGATCTTTCTAAATGATGGATTAGTATTTCACAGAATGATGCATAATTTCACACCATTCTTCTGAAATTTCACGTAACTATGCAAAAGTAAATCACACAAATTTAGCACATCACTTTTTCCCACCTGCTTCAAAACTGTTTTTTTTTTTTTTTTTTTTGGGAAAGCCCAGTCTGCCTATTATGGGAAGTCGGGCTTATTGTCAAAACTAGGTATGTTTTCCCGATCCTTCCAAGTTATACCCCTGTACTTCCTCTTTAATACCAAGTAATGCAAAGCCACCCAAAGCACCATCTGCACTGAGAAAAGGGAACCTTTCCAACACAAAATAAGTTCTGCTCTGGAAAGTATATATCCTTGTGAAAATTGTACATGGCCTTGCACCACTTTGCACCGGAGCAAACCTTTAACAAATTTGGACTATAGTGTAAACTCCTGCATAGCTCTAAGTTAGTATGAATTTAAATATGTTCCGGAATACACAATGAAAGTACTGCAATTGAATTTATTTCGGAGGAGGTTGTACAGCCCCATCTTAGACCTTCTAAAAAATCATACCAATATTTCAATATGAGGACTGATTGGTGTGGGCCAAAAAGCAATGAGTGGGTTGGTAAGCGCCTTTTCAAATTGTTCCACACATTTCTGTTAACCAAATATTGATGTAATTATTTCAAGATTTGACGTCTATGTTTGTGCAGACGTTTCACTTTTCTTTTTTTCTTCTTGAAAATGGGAAGGTGGCTCACAATTAGATGTGGGAAGGAAAGTGATATGAAAGTGAACAGTTGTTTTTTTTAGAGAGATTTAATTTAAAGGATTCTACTTTTTTATCTCATGTTACTGCATTCCACCAATTAAAGGAAGCAAACTGCTGGTGGCTGTAGGGACATTGTTTTGTGGTACTCGTTGAATTTAAGAGCACGCATTCTCTTTTCTCAGGGAACATTTGGTTTATAAAAATAATAATGTTGTCTTTCCATACATCTACAGAGCTCTCTGCCAGATAGGTATAGCATAAAACCCTTCAGTAGCCTTTTAATTTGGATTAGCTATGGTCGACTTACGTTGTTTTATGTTACACAACGCAAAAGCACTTTACAAGCCAAGTACACATTGCATTTCCAATTTTCAATTCACACTCATTTTATCTATGTCAGAAAGATAAATGGTTTTGTCAACATTGCACTGACATGAACTTGCAAACCTCAAGTTTGTACCGATGTAGTGAAAATAGACCTTACGCAGCATAGCTGTTTCTCGTCGCGGAGAGGCATACATCAGACATTAAGGGCCTCATTTATGAGCCCGTGGCACAGGGTGGAGCAGGCGGCGCAGCAAGGCACCCTGCGCCTCCAGGTAAGGGCAGAAATTCGCGGTATCTTGGAAATGCACTGTATCTACAAGATAGAGCGCGTTTCTGTCCTCTCCCCCTTCGCCGGCACACAAATTGTTGCCTAGCACCTACGCAGGCATCCTTGCACTATGGTGAAAGGATGCCTGCATTGTGGGGTTGATTGTTTCCATGTAGGAGGTGTTTTCCTCTTTCTGTGTGTGCTGCACAATGCAACACACACAGAAAGAGGAAAAAAGGGGGAGAAATAAAGATATTTCTCACCGTTGCATCATTCTTACGCCACCCCTGAGGTGGCGTAGGAATCTGATGCATTCCCAGACTTGTAAATCTGGGAATGCGTCAGATTCCTTCCGGTTCCATGGGTGTTGCATGGGAACACCCCAAGCAACACCCATGGAATGCCACTTTTACACAGTGTTATGCATGAAAGGAGGCCATATTTACAAGGCCATGAAAAGCCACGCAAGGTGGCTTTGTGGGGCCTTGTAAATATGGGCTGGTACACTGGCCAAGACAGCATCAAATTTAATGATGCTCCAGTGGCGCAGTGTGCCGCTATGGCCTCGTAAATTATGCCGTAAGTGGTCAGAATGCAAACGTTGAAAACTACTATTTTTATATTTAGATAAACAACCTAAGCTGGAATGGTGCAGTTCTGTGATCACCGCTTTGCACTTCATTTGACATGAGCACCGAAAACTTAACCTAGCAGCCCAACGTAATTGTACAATCTGAAATTTCACAGTTGATGGGCAATTTATTCAGGTTCTAAAATAGTGTCTTTGAGATGTGGGTTCTGGTGATGCAGAATCGAGAACCACTGGCAAGATACCATGGCGTTTTACAGAGTTATTGTTTTAAGGACAGGTGTATTTTTATCATCATAGTAGAAAAGGGCGTAAACCTCATTCTTCAGTCTGAGACAGTTGGGATAACTTACTTCATTCAAAACAGAATAGCATTATCTCCTTTAAACCTTTCTAAATTAATGGATGTGGAAAGTACCTTCTCTTACCGTGTGAGGAGGGCTGACTGCTTAAAGAACCCTTCACATAGGGGAGGTAGAAGAGGTAAAATGCGTTCACCCAGCCATATTTTAAAGCTAGGTGGTAAACCAGAAGTGTATACATACATGACTACCCATTGAAAATGGGTTCTGCTTTCAAATCAGAATTAAAATCAAGTGAGGCCCAGAATATGGCCAAACATTTGTTGTTCTAGTTCTGTTCTATTAAAATAAAGACTCAGGGCCAGATGTAGCAAGATACGAATTTGCGAATCGGAAATTGCGAGTCAGTGCGACTCACAATTTCCGATTTGCTAAATCGTATGCAGAATGGTGTCTCAGACACCTTCTGCGAATCGCAAGGGGGTCGCAAAGACCCACCTCATTAATATTAATGAGATGGATCGCAGTTTGCGACCCCCTTGCGATTCCCTGCACTCACAGGGATGGTGGCCTGTTGGAGACAGCAGACCTCCATGTCTGTGACTACTTTTTCAATAAAGCAGTTATTTTTTTTCGTATTGCAGCCCGTTTCCCTTAAAGGAAAACGTGTTGCAATACAAAATAAAAAATGAAACCATTTGGTTTAGTTTTTTCAGAGCAGGCAGTGGTCCATCGGACCACTGCCTGCTCTGAAAAAACATTTTGTGCGACATTCACAAAGGGGAAGGGATCCCATGGGGACCCCTTCCCCTTTGTGAATGAGTTAGCACCCTCTTCACGTGGGTGCTAACTGCGAATTGCTTTGTGACCGCTTTTGCAGTCACAAAGCAATTCTGCATCGCGGTGCAAGTCGCAAATAGGAAGGGAACACCCCTTCCTATTTGCGAGTCGCATTCCCATTTTGCGAGTCGGTACTGCGAAAATCGCAGTTTGCGCCATGCAAAACGGTTTGTACATCTGGCCCTCAATTCTTGACTGTTAGACCTGACATGCCTTAGGGTGGTCACCCCTAACTTTTTGTCTGCCTCCCTCCACTTTTTGGACCCTGTTTTGCTGGCTTTTAGACTCTGCGCACTTTACCACTGCTAACCAGTGCTAAAGTGCATATGCTCTCTCCCTTTTTAAACATGATAACTTTGGATCATACCTGATTGGACTATTTAATTTACTTATAAGTCCCTAGTAATGTGCACTATATGTACCTAGGGCCTGTAGATTAAATGCTACTAGTGGGCCTGCAGCACTGGTTGTGCCACCCACTTAAGAAGCCCCCTTAACCTTATCTCAGGCCTGCCATTGCAAGGCCTGTGTGTGCAGTTTCACTGCCACTTCGACTTGTCATTTAAAAGTACTTGCCAAGCCTAGAACTCCCCTTTTTCTACATATAAGTCACCCCTAATGTGTGCCCTAGGTAACCCCTAGAGCAGGGTGCTGTGTGGGTAAAAGGAAGGACATGTACCTGTGTAGGTATATGTCCTGGTAGTTTAAAACTCCTAAATTAGTTTTTACACTACTGTGAGGCCTGCTCCCTTCATAGGCTAACATTGGGGCTGCCCTCATACATTGTTGAAGTGGCAGCTGCTGATCTGAAAGGAGCAGGAAGGTCATATTTAGTATGGCCAGAATGGTATTACAAAATTCTGCTGACTGGTGAAGTCGGATTTAATGTTACTATTCTAGAAATGCCACTTTTAGAAAGTGAGCATTTCTTTGCACTTAAATCTTTCTGTGCCTTACAATCCACGTCTGGCTGGGCTTGGTTGACAGCTCCTTGTGCATTCACTCAGACACACCCCAAATACAGGGTACTCAGCCTCACTTGCATACATCTGCATTTTGAATGGGTCGTCCTGGGCTGGGAGGGTGGAGGGCCTGCTCTCACACAAAGGACTGCCACACCCCCTACTGGGACCCTGGCAGACAGGATTGAACTGAAAGGGGACCTGGTGCACTTCTTAGCCACTCTTTGAAGTCTCCCCCACTTCAAAGGCACATTTGGGTATAAAACAGGGCCTCTGCCCTACCTCATCAGACACTTGCTGGAGAAGAAACCTGAACCAGAAACTACATCCTGCCAAGATGAACTGCCTGGCTGCTCAAAGGACTCACCTGTCTGCTTTCTATAAAGGACTGCTGCCTTGCTGTTGACCTGCTGCCTTGCTGAACTCTTGTCTGGCTGTGAAAGTGCTCTCCAAGGGCTTGGATAGAGCTTGCCTCCTGTTCCCTGAAGTCTCAGGACCAAAAAGACTTCTCTTTTTCACTTGGACGCTTCGTGCGCCAACATTTTCAACGCACAGCTTGTTCCGCGGCGAGAAAAATGCCGCACACCGATGCTGATCCACGCGACGCCTTCAGGACGACCGGAACTTCGACACACGGCCTCGCAAGGACAACGCCTCCCGACCTCCAGAGGAGAAATCGATGCGACGCCTGACATGAGAGCGAAACTTCGACGCCCAGCCCCGCAGAACGACGTGCAGCCGGAAAACAAGCAGGAGAATCCACGCACAGACCCGGGACATCTGGTAATCCCCGCGATCCACAGAAAGAGACTGTCTGCGCGCCGGAAAACGACACACGACTTCCCCATGTGAAAAATAACGATGCAAGTCCATGTGTGCTGGGGAGAAATCGACGCACACATCATTTTTCCACGTATCTCTTCTTCTGCGGCCCTCTGTGGAGATTTTCCACTCCAAACCAGGTACTTTGTGCTTGAAAGAGACTTTGTTTGCTTTTTAAAGACTTAAGACACTTTGGGGGTGATTCTGATCGCGGCGGACGGCGGTCGCCGCCCGCCAAGCGGTTCCCGCCGAAAGACCGCTCCGCAGTCAAAAGACCGCGGCGGTCATTCTGGCTTTCCCACTGGGCCGGCGGGCGACCGCCGAAAGTCCGCCCGCCAGCCCAGCGGGAAACACCCTTCCCACGAGGACGCCGGCTCAGAATGGAGCCGGCGGAGTGGGAAGGTGCGACGGGTGCAGT
This sequence comes from Pleurodeles waltl, assembly GCF_031143425.1. NCBI lineage: Eukaryota > Metazoa > Chordata > Amphibia > Caudata > Salamandridae > Pleurodeles > Pleurodeles waltl. The sequence continues at coordinate 498,650,550 of NC_090445.1, forward strand.
TGCACCCGTCGCGAATTTCAGTGTCTGCAAAGCAGACACTGAAATTCTTCGTGGGGCCCTCTTACGGGGGCCCCTGCAGTGCCCATGCCGTTGGCATGGGCACTGCAGGGGCCCCCAGGGGCCCCGCGGCACCCCCTACCGCCATCCTGTTCCTGGCGGGAGAACCGCCGGGAACCGGATGGCGGTAGGGGGTGTCAGAATCCCCATGGCGGCGGAGCGCGCTCCGCCGCCATGGAGGATTCTCAAGGGCAGCGGGAAGTCGGCGGTACACCGCCGACTTTCCGTTTCTGGCCGCGGCTGAACCGCCGCGGTCAGAATGCCCAGCGGTGCACCGCCAGCCTGTTGGCGGTGCTACCGCCGACCTCCGCCATGGCGGTAATTACCGCCAGGGTCAGAATGACCCCCTTTATATCACTTTTCAGTGATATCTTTACAAATTCACATTGCAACTTTATTCGTTTTGACCTACAATTATCCTGATAAATATTATATATTTTTCTAAACACTGTGTGGTGTATTTTTGTGGTGCTATATGGTGGTATTGTATGATTTATTGCACAAATACTTTACACATTGCCTTCTAAGTTAAGCCTGACTGCTCGTGCCAAGCTACCAGAGGGTGGGCACAGGCTAATTTTGGATTGTGTGTGACTTACCCTGACTAGAGTGAGGGTTCTTGCTTGGACAGAGGGTAACCTGACTGCTAACCAAAAACCCAATTTCTAACATTGACCTTTAGTTTAATGTAGTCCAGATTTCTAAAATAAGGCAGAGCAAGTAAGTTGTTTTCATTGCCATGCCCCATCCTCTAAAGCGCTAATTCTTGGTTATTTACGGCAATTTGAAGTGCATAAGACTGTAACCTGCTCTGGAAGAAGCTGTGTCTGAATGTACCACGCTTCTTCAGGGAAAAACACATTTAATGGTCGAGATGATGTGGTTATAGCTTGAGTTTTTATAAGGTACATCCTGTCGATTAATGGCATGGGGTTATTGTGGAGTGTCCAGGCTCTGCTTTACCTGTGGTGAGGAATTGAGACCAAGATACACTATGGCTTTGTGCTATAGAAGACGTGCTAGCCAACGCATGAGTACTGCTTTGTTACAAGAATCATGTGAAAAGACATACTCCTGTGAGATGATCCTAGCAGCATAGACCAGCTAGCAGTAAGGAGTATACAACGTTGAACAGCTGCAAAAGAGATGCATGTACCTTTGCACTGTCCTTGGATAGGGCTGTGTTATCTTAAGTGGGTGAACCCCCATCTTTCACTCCTTAGCAGACAATGAAAGATGCTTCTATTAGCCAATATATTGGTTCATCTGTGTCCTCCCAAATCTCCATTGTATTCATCAGTTATGCCTCCATCTTCGTGTGCTATTTAACTCCCTATCGGATAGGAGAAAGTTTACCTACTCTGTACATACTTTCATCGGTTCAGAGCCAGAGCACTGTGTGTCTCTCTGAACCTTTTAGAATTAAAAAGTGATTTTAATATAGAGCAGGAAATCGAGATGGAAAACTTGTTGCACTACCACAACAAATGCAATGAGAAGGTGGATAGCTTCCTGAAGTACTCTGCTGAAAGCTCACAGAGCTGAGGTAAGGTATTTGAATTAGGGGTGGGTATTACTCACATAATTCAGTGTAGTGCATCACATAGAATTACCTAAGAATTACACAAAATTATTAATATTTAATCAAGAAGAGAAATTCTGTGTTTAGGACTATTTCTTACCGCACAAATACCCCCTCACTCTCAAAATAGGGGCACATGTGCTCTTCTGCTAGGTGTTTTTCCCTCAACTAACTCTTATTCACATAAGCAAGAGTAATTGTGTTATTATCAGTAATTCAGCATCAAGAAGTAATATGGAATTACCAAAATTGCTTTGATTACTGCGGCTTAATTGAAATTTCACCCTGGCCTAATATGAATATCTTGCACAGTGGCAGAACACAAAAATGGGCTCCTCTTCAAAATGTGATGAGGGGTACCTGAGTCTCCCGTATATAACAGATATTCATTGGCCTATTACTGATTGGGATGGGGCACCTAAAGGATTGGATGCCTCCTGAAGGTGCTGATGTAGGAGCCTGTGTTATGGCTCATAACTTGCAATGCATATTTAAGCTTTAGGGTGAGCATTATTTGCAAATTTCTGCCTACTCAGGTATACTTACTTGTATTTCAAACACAAAGTACACATTTCATTCTGAATGCATTTATATAGATATATTATTTATTTACAAGTGTGGCACTGGTATAGTATTAACCTGTAATGGCTAGCTACAATTGTCTAAACCATGCATGTGTGTAAAGTTTGTGTTCTGGAGTGGATCCCTCTGTAGTTACACCTAATAAAAGTTTTTAAAAAAACTAAAGTTTACACATATTCAAAAAACATTTTGGAAACATTGTGGAATTTTTGAATTTTAGCCTGTATTATTTGTACAATTTAGTGCTACATATATAAAAAAAATTATACATACACACCACTCAATGCTTTACACATCCATAAAAATACTTGATACCCATCCCCAAACTTTCTTAAAAGCTTATGTCAAATCCATCATGTTGTAAGTTAGATGCTCAGGTGAGTTTATGAAGTGTCTGGCTACATGAAGGCCCCAAAATGACAATACTCTGTCAGTAGTGCCTAATTCCAATGAATGCCCTTGAGAGTTTCCTCTGACCCTGTCCTGGGAACGCACACTTTTGCAATTAATTTGACTTTAGCTGTCAGCAAATCAGGCATCTCTCTTGTACATTACTCACACACATACATCTAAATTAAATGTTGATTTGACGTGCTTCAGGCATGTGCACACTATGGCTTTTTCTTGGTGTATGCACACTTTGCATCAGGAAAAATTGATCTTGCCCCTACAGGTTTAGTGAAAGCATCCTAAAAGAGGCACATCACACATTTCTATCACCTGCCATACATTAGAAGGATATTGCAAGTCACCAAAGAGTTCCTCCATAATATTAGGGAACTCTGAGGTCACTTGCACTATCTTTATTATATATGACAAGGAGTACTTTATTCCTTTTAATACATGGTCACACCAGTATTATTCTCTCAAACCACCTAAATCCTTGGTGCATAGCTCTTTCATATGAAAGAGAGAGGATGTTTGCAAAAATGAACAATAAAAATGGAATATATTGTGCAGAATTAATCTCATCAAGAAAGCTGTTAGATATTTGTTGCAAAAAGATAGCAGATTCAGTTTAATACAAGTACATTTTATAAAGGAACGGTGCGGTATGTGTTGAAGTATGCAGAACGATTCGAGCTTTTCTGTAATAACCTCAAGAATGCAATCAATTATACTTGTTGCCATAAATATCTCCATTCTGCTTTTCACTCTACAGCTAGAAGAACAATGCAGAATAAAGACAAGCCATGTTTCATTTTCATTCTTTAAACAGTGGCTTTAATTATTCTCCCTTACCTGACCTACCTTCCCCCTCGGCTGCTGGATGTGGCAGCAGGCATTGTGACATCAGAACTCAACTGTAATAGGCTATCACAGTTGAGTGGCTAAGTCATTTCTGTATAATGGGCGACTGGGTGCATCACAAGTCACCTATTATAAAGAAATGACAGATGGGATTTAATACAGGGATTGCAGAATCCCATGTATTGGAAAGGCAAAATCATTGAAGTCAGCTTTTCTTGATTCAATTTCATTGCATGCTTGGGAATTACCAATACACCTTATGTAGGTATCTAATAGCATACCCAAAATGTTCCCACTGTATTTGGCCCATCATTAGGATTTATGGTATAAATTCAGGTATGATTTACGGAGCATTCAAAACACAGTGTACTTAAAGGTATTCAATGCTTGGTACAGATTACATTGCATTTGTTGTGCTTTTCTGATTTGAATGTGTTGATTTAGCGTCCACATGGATATGTATAAAAAGATAAAGGTACCTCTCCTTCATGGCAGGTGTATCAGACATTTTTGCTGTGCCTCAGTCAACAGACTAAAGCGGGGTCACTTAGGATGTTTCAAAGTTAAAAAATGCCTTGCAAGGAAAGCATAAACACATCAGGACATTTCTATGGTGCGATATAGGTGTATCAGTAGTGACAGGTGCTTGGGTAGTCATAAATAGGACAGTTTTGACTTAAAATCTATAAATGAATGTTGCAGCATAAGGGAATTTAGCTCAAGGTGTGGGGCCAAAGGAAGAAACATGTCTGAAATGCTGAGTCAACCCTGTAATCTGCAGATCAGTCTGGAAACTGAAGTCAAATGCTGTGAAACCCAGCCTATCAATGAATCCTGTATGCCACGAGCAAAGCTTGGTTGTGAACATCCCCCAACTTCTGTTTATCCACGTGTTATCTGGAGGCGTAACAATTTGTTCAACTGATTTTGTCCCCTACATGTAGTGCAGACCACATGCTAGATCCTCTATTTTCTAACCTACCAAAGCTTGAAGTAGATCCTCCAGTTCCTGTGGTCAGGACAGACCATCATGAAGTTTTTTTTTAAATATATCCTCTAACTACAGACTGCATTCTAGTCAGCTCCAAGTTGTCCATTCCAGACTGTGGTTGAGGCTAGGCCCGGATGAACTTTTAATTACACTGGCGTAATTGGAGTAATTTCAGTAATTATGCACTACTCTTGTAATGTGAAATTATTATATTACGTAATTACACCACTTTGAGTAATTAAGAGTAATTTAAGGCAAAAATCCTACAGCAGGAACGCAGGACCAACACATTATGAGAGAGTGAGCTGCTGCTGGCTACTACTGTACATTTCCTATAGCATTTAATGTTACTTTCTTAATGTGAAATGCATTCTTTGACTTATTTTGGATGCAAAGGTGAATTTTGCACTAAGAAATTAGCACTAAATGCTGGATTACTATTTTCATGTAATAGTGCATAATTAATTCCTAGTAATTTTGTGGTAATAATGCTAGTGAGAATTACATCTGTTTCACCCACCACTACTTTAAACTTGATCCCGACACCTTTTGTGAGGCACTTCATTCACTCTTGCCCTCATCTGAGGATTTAGTGCTTACATTAGAGAAGAAGGTCACCCTCTCAATCCACATTGCTTTAGATAAGATTATTCCAGGTTCTAGCATCTCTAGTGGAAAGCTCCTTTCACAGGGCACTTGGAGTAGCCAGTAACTTCAGGTCAATAAACAGAATTGGCCCATTTCTTATGATTCCACCACCAAAGCACGCTATAAAGAGGTACTTAAGGAATATCACAAATTCATCAGGAAAGTTAAGTTACCCTTCCATGCTGAGAAAATTGACAGGTCCAACCATTCCAGCAAAGAAATCTTCCATAATATGAAATTCTTGACGGATCCAGGGCACCGGGCACCTAGCCCTTCTATCACTAAAGATAGATATAATAGGTAGCAGATTTTTTCTTTAAAAAAGTAGCTGTTAGGTCTTCTTCTTTCAAGGGAAATTCTACTGATGCTAGGCCCATTGCCATCTGTTCAAAATCACTTGACAAGGAGGCTATTATGCCTGTTCTTGATTTGTTGGATAAGGACAAGATAGAGCCCCTCTTAATGTTAACTAAATTCGTTTTCCAACTCAATCATATGCCTCCTTGGATATTGAAAAAGGCAGGCCCTGTTTTCCTTTCTATTTTCCTTGATCTTCTTAACCCCTCCCAAACAGAAGTCCATAGACAGGGCCCTGATCACCTCTCTTCTGGACTGCGACGATATGCTTTATCTGAAAATCAGTAAGGTTCTTCTCTGTAGACTTCAGATTATCCATAATTCTGCTGCTCACCTCCTAGGACATCTTCATAAGTGCTCTCACATCTCATTCCAGTTAATGGTCTTCTTTGGCTCCCTGATGAAATGGGATCCAGTTCAAAGATCTGTGTTTCATCCACAGTGCCTAGTCCAATCTGGTCTAGTTTATCTCAGACGCTTGATTAGCCCCTTTGGCCTTCCAGATCTCACACTTCTTACTGGCCCAGGTTTCTCCAGTTACCTGTGCCAGGATGGGCAGACACTGTTTCTGATACCTGTCTCCTAGTCTATGAAACTCTGTTCCTCTGCCGAGGAAAGAGAGCTTCCAAAAGCAACTGAAATGTTGGCTTTTCCAATTTTCGGTCTTCTTTGCTTACTGAGGCTCTGTGATTTTCGTTTAGCGCTGGGAAACCCTACGTGCAGCCATGCACTTTATAAATCAATGAAACAATTAAAACAACAAATAAGTGCTACTATACAGGGAGTGCAGAATTATTAGGCAAATGAGTATTTTGACCACATCATCCTCTTTATGCACGTTGTCTTACTCCAAGCTGTATAGGCTCGAAAACCTACTACCAATTAAGCATATTAGGTGATGTGCATCTCTGTAATGAGAAGGGGTGTGGTCTAATGACATCAACACCCTATATCAGGTGTGCATAATTATTAGGGAACTTCCTTTCCTTTGGCAAAATGGGTCAAAAGAAGGACTTGACAGGCTCAGAAAAGTCAAAAATAGTGAGATATCTTGCAGAGGGATGCAGCACTCTTAAAACTGCAAAGCTTCTGAAGCGTGATCATCGAACAATCAAGCGTTTCATTCAAAATAGTCAACAGGGTTGCAAGAAGCGTGTGGAAAAACCAAGGCGCAAAATAACTGCCCATGAACTGAGAAAAGTCAAGCGTGCAGCTGCCACGATGCCACTTGCCACCAGTTTGGCCATATTTCAGAGCTGCAACATCACTGGAGTGCCCAAAAGCACAAGGTGTGCAATACTCAGAGACATGGCCAAGGTAAGAAAGGCTGAAAGACGACCACCACTGAACAAGACACACAAGCTGAAACGTCAAGACTGGGCCAAGAAATATCTCAAGACTGATTTTTCTAAGGTTTTATGGACTGATGAAATGAGAGTGAGTCTTGATGGGCCAGATGGATGGGCCCGTGGCTGGATTGGTAAAGGGCAGAGAGCTCCAGTCCGACTCAGACGCCAGCAAGGTGGAGGTGGAGTACTGGTTTGGGCTGGTATCATCAAAGATGAGCTTGTGGGGCCTTTTCGGGTTGAGGATGGAGTCAAGCTCAACTCCCAGACCTACTGCCAGTTCCTGGAAGACACCTTCTTCAAGCAGTGGTACAGGAAGAAGTCTGCATCCTTCAAGAAAAACATGATTTTCATGCAGGACAATGCTCCATCACACGCGTCCAAGTACTCCACCGCGTGGCTGGCAAGAAAGGGTATAAAAGAAGGAAATCTAATGACATGGCCTCCTTGTTCACCTGATCTGAACCCCATTGAGAACCTGTGGTCCATCATCAAATGTGAGATTTACAAGGAGGGAAAACAGTACACCTCTCTGAACAGTGTCTGGGAGGCTGTGGTTGCTGCTGCACGCAATGTTGATGGTGAACAGATCAAAACACTGACAGAATCCATGGATGGCAGGCTTTTGAGTGTCCTTGCAAAGAAAGGTGGCTATATTGGTCACTGATTTGTTTTTGTTTTGTTTTTGAATGTCAGAAATGTATATTTGTGAATGTTGAGATGTTATATTGGTTTCACTGGTAATGATAAATAATTGAAATGGGTATATATTTTTTTTTGTTAAGTTGCCTAATAATTATGCACAGTGATAGTCACCTGCACACACAGATATCCCCCTAACATAGCTAAAACTAAAAACAAACTAAAACTACTTCTAAAAATATTCAGTTTTGATATTAATGAGTTTTTTGGGTTCATTGAGAACATGGTTGTTGTTCAATAATAAAATTAATCCTCAAAAATACAACTTGCCTAATAATTCTGCACTCCCTGTAGTGATTGTTTTTTGTAGGATCACTTAAACATACGTTTTAGTTACACCTCCACTAAGCATAAAACATTAGCTCTTTTATTTGTAATGCACTTTCAACACAGCATTGTATCAGGTATTAACCTCACCCAGGTGAATGGTTACTGGTTCATGTAGGTCGGAAGGATTAAAGGAGTATTCTCTGTTTCAGTTCACCCGGGTGACCTGCAGTTTGCACACAAACAAGATCTTAACTCGTTAAACATCTTTATTAAGCGCGTTTTCTACAGGCCCTGGAATGCATGCTTATTCGTTTCCCATCAGTGTTGTTATTTTTCCTTCAGTAAAATACTTTCATGTGTGCCACGCCGCCAGAAAGTAGACATTAATTAGAAAAAAATCATGTCAAGGGGAAACAGTCCCGTTTATTTCCACCGTCACTACACAAACACACAGCCTACTCATGTTATCAAACAGAAATGCAGGATTATGCGGCCTTTACAGCAGGTTTACACTGCTTTGGCAAGCCAGATGAGTTTTCTCTATGTTTGCCTTGAGGTAAACAGGAAAACAAAGAGTGCATTTGAATTAGTTTGTCTCGCTGAAATTTTATGCCAAGAGCAATATGCACATGTTCTCATCTCTTAGGTTGATAGGAGCAATAACTAGAGAGGTATTTGAAATGCACTGGAACTGGAGAGCAGATGTTTACGTGCATCCTGTGTCTAAGCCAGGGGCGTAAGGCAAGCTCCCACCCCATCCAAGGGCAGGGCCAGACGGGCCCTATTGGGCATCGGGCCCGGAGGCTGGAAGGGTGGGGGGCCGGTTTTGTTACTGGGGGTCGTTTTGGTTGCAGTGCAGCTGTTTTGAATGCACCTGCAGCAGAGTTCCTTGTATATCCAGTACTTTTCATGCAACAATAAAAGTGTCAAGATAACTGTGGTGATTAATGTACCTGCTGGAGAGAGAAAATAGTTTTTGGGGTTTTTTTTGTGGCAGTTTTGACTCATTGAAGGTAGCGCAGAGGGTTAATATACCTGCTGCAAAGGACGTGCTCTATGCATATCACAGAACATTATTTTATGGGCAGGTCTCAGTGACTTGCTGCTTTTCTCTCGGAGACCCTTCTGTTACAGTGAGCTATGAAATGTCATCAAAGAGCAGCATGCAAACTGCATGGGTCTGGTTAGAAAGTAATTTTAAAGTCTTCCATTACCTTAATGTCGCTAAAGAGGAGTTTTTTGGGTAGAAATAATTTCTTATTAGTGAAGCCAGCACCAAAACACTGTGTTACATTCTGAATCCTGTGTTTGTGCTTCTCCAGACCAAGTATTCTTAATAAAATTGCTTTTAATATGGATTGCACATGACTCCTACACCTTGTAGTCCCCTTTGTCTTATACAACATTTCCTGTACACTGATTTACACATGTATTATTCAATGTCTCTGTAACTGTTTGTGATATAAAGTGCTTCGACACCCTACACTGGTATGATAGCCTCTATAAAACAAACTAAATACATGTGAGAGAGGGGCTATAGAGAGATGAGGGACACTTTTGGATGGTGATAGTGAGAGAATCTTTTAAGAACCCCAATAAAGATTGTTGAGTCCTGGTGCACTGTAAGGTCATCATTTACTATGCTTTAAAAGCTAATACAATTAAATGTATAATTAAAAATGTGTTGCAAAATGGGTTAATTTTTGCTGACATTTTCTTAGAGGGAAGCACCCCAACCCTCCTTGTAGTGGTCTGGCTTGCTCACTGCACTCACTATGCACTGCATTGGGGCTGGTCTAACAAAATTTGCCAGGGATGCGTTGTGTTCCCAGTCCAGCCCTGTCCAAGGGGTCTCTCTTTCAACCTACGGTCTATGCATTTCTTTGTGTATCATGTATAGGAGTCTTGGGGGGGGGCCCTTGCCACATTCTGCTAGTGGAGGGTTCCATCACTTTAAGTTACACCATAAGATACTGCTGTGTGTGTGCTTTATTTAGCTACAGCATTGTCAGTCCTTTGCATTCTGCTGAAAGCAGGGGCAGTGTGACTTTTAACTCTGTGTGCCGGGCTACATCAAAGGCTATGGGGCTGCAACGCTGCTGTTTCAGGACCGATTTGTTGTGGGTCTTCATATTCTGACTCACTAGCATCACCAAAGGTAACAAGCATTGGCAAAGCCAATAGCTCTTGCCTATACAAGAGTTACTGGCTTTGGCAATGTGCTTTTACTATGTTGTACATCAGTGTGGCTGCTGTTCAGCATGGCTAAAAGCTAGTGGCTTGGAGTGTCATAGAGAGGAGTGGGGGAATACAGTGTTTAGTGGAGGAGAGTAGAGTGGAAAGGTTCAGTGGCAGAGAGTGTTGTGGAGTGGAGCGGCATGGGGTGGAATGGGGTGGAGTGAGTTTAGGTGGATTGAGGTATTGGGGTGGATTGGAGTAGAGTGGGGTGGATTGAACTGGAATAGAGTGGGGTGGATTAATTCTAGTGGGGTGGATTGGAGTGGGTGGATTGGAATGGGGTGAGGTGGATTGGAAAGGGGTAAATAGATTGGTTTGGGTGGGTGGATTGGACTGATGTGAAAGGACTAGAGTGGGGGATTAGATTGGGGTGGGGTGGATTAGATTGGGGTGTTTTGAGCCGATTGGGTGGATTGGAGTTCAGTGGGTTGGAGTTGACTGGATTGGTTTGGGGTGGTGTGCACTGGAGTGGGGTGGAGTGGAGTGGGATGGACTGGAGTGGGCAGATTGGAGTGGTGTAGATTGGATTGGGGTGGGCTTGGATTGGGGATGGTGGGGTGGAGTGGGTTGTGGTTGTTGAGGTTGTTGTGAATTGCACTGAGGTGATGTGTATTGCGATGGGTTGAATTGGACTGAGTGAGGTCAATTGGACTTGAATGAGGTGATTTGGACGGGGGTGGATTGGACCACAGTGTAATGGATTGGACTGGAGTGGAGTGGGGTGGGATGAAATTGTGTAGAGTGAAATGGAGTGGCATGGACTGATTGTGTGGGGTGGACTGGATTGGGATGGAGTGGCTTGGATTGGGTGGGGTGGGTGGATTGATTGAGGTGGATTGGATTGTGATGGAGTGGATTGGGGTGGGCTGGATTGGATTGGATTGGACTGGATTTGAGTAGGATGAATAGTGGTGGATTGGACTGAGCGGGATGGACTGGACTGGAGTAGGTTGGATTGGATTGAAATAGGGAGTATTGTAATGGTGCGGATTGGAATGTAATGGGGTGGACTGGAATGAGTGGGGTGGATTGGATTGGTGTGGATTTGATTGTGTGGGTGGATTTGCTTGGTGTGGGTTGGATTAAGGTGTGGTTTGGAGTGTGGTGGATTGGCCAGTAGAGAGGTGTATTAAGATGAACTGTATTGGACTAGAGTGGGGTGGGTTAAGGTGATTTGGATTGAAGTGGGATGATTGGAGTAGAGTCGAGTTGACTGGATTGGAGTGGGGTGCACTGAACTGGGGCGTAGTGGGAATTGGATTGGGGTAGAGTGGTGTGGGATGGTTTAGTTTGGATTGTAGTGGTGTGGGGTGCATTGGAATTGAATGAGGTGTGGATTGGAGTAGAGAGGGGTGGATTGGAGTAGAGTGGAGTGAGGTGGATTGGATGGGGCGATGTTGGTGGGGTAAATTGGATTGGAGTGGGGTGGATTGGAGTGGTGTGGATTGGATTGGTGCGGGTGGATATGCTTGGCGTCGGTTGGATAAAGGTGGTTTGGAGTGAGGTGGATTGGACAGTAGTGGGGTGGATTAAGATGGACTGTATTGGACTTGAGTGGGATGGGTTAAGGTTAATTGGATTACAGTGGGGTGGATTGAAGTGCAGTGGACTGGATTGAAGTGAGGTGGACTGAACTGGGGTGGGGTGGATTGGATTGGGGTGGATTGGGGTAGAGTGGAGTTTGGTAGTTTGGTTTGGATTGGATTGGAGTGGAGTGGGGTGCATTGGAGTAGAATGAGGTGGATTGAAGTAGAAAGGATAGGGTTGGATTAGAGTGTAGTGGATTGGAGTAGAGTGGGGTGAATTGGAGTAGAGTAGGGTGAGATGGATTGGATTGGGCTAGTGTGGATGGCATGGATTGGATTGGAGTCGGGTGGATTGAATTGGTCTGGAATGGAATGGAGTGGGGTGGACTAGAATGAGTAGGGCTGCTTGTATTTGGGGTGGATCAGAGTGGTGGAGGTGGGTTGGATTAAGGTGGTTTAGAGTGGGATGGATTATACAATAGTGGGGTGGCTGAAGATGGACAGTATTGGACTGGAGTGGAGTGTGTTTAGGTGAATTGGATTGGAGTGGGATGGATTTGAGTGAAGTCTACTGGATTGGGATGGGGTGGGCTGAACTGATGTTGGGCGGATTGAGGTAGAGTGGTGTGGATTGGATTGCAGTAGAGTGGAGTGGGTTGGATTGGAGTGGAGTGCAGTGCATTGGGGTAGATTGAGGTGGATTGAAGTAGAGTGAGAAGGATTGGATTGGGTAGATTGGGGTAGAGGGGGATTGGAATAGAGTGGGGAGAGGTGTATTGGCTTGGGGTAGACTGGATTGGAGTGGGGTGGATTTAGTTGGGGGACTGGATGGGTCGGTTTGGAGTGGGGTGTACTGGATTGCAGTGGGTTGGGTTGGGGTAGGTTTTGGTGGGTTGAAATGGATTGGATTGGATTGGGGTGTGGTAGGGTGATTTGGAGTGGGGCAGAATGCACTGACGTGGGGTGGATTGGATTGGCGTGGGGTGAGTTGGATTGAGTGCGGTGAACTGAATTGGAATGGGGTTGACTGGAGTGGGGTGGACAGGAATGGAGTGAGGTGATTTGGATTCAGGGGGTCGATTGGATTGGAGTGAGGTGGATTTGAGTGGGGTGGATTGGAGTGTGATGAATTGGATTTGAGTGGGGTGGATTAGAATGGTGTGAAGTGCAGTGGATTGGACTGGTGTGGAGTGGGGTGGATTGGATTGGATTGGAGTGAGGTGGATTAAGGGGGTATTGGGTGGATTAAGGTGAACTAGATTGGATTAGATAGGAGTGGATTGGAGTGGAAAGGACTAAAGTGAGGCAGGTGAATTGGAGTAGGGTAGCCTGAGTTAAATTGGATTGAGTGTGTTAGACTGGAGTGGGGTGGGGTGGCTTGGGTTGGTTTGGATTACGTTGGACTGCGTTGGATTGTAGTGGGGTGGGTTGGATTGGAAAGTGGTGGCATGGAGTGGGATGGGTTGGATTGGAGAGGGGTGGGTTGAATTGGAATGTGGTGGTTTGGAGTGGGATGGGTTGGATTGGAGTGGGGTGGGCTCGACTGGAGTGGGGTGGGTTGGACTGGAGTGGGTGGTTTGTAGTGGAGTGGAATGGATTTTGGTAAATTGGAGTGGGTAAGATTGAATTGAAGTGGGGTAGATGGACTGGGGTGGATTGGATTGGTCCGAATTGGGGTTGATTAAATTGGTGTGGATGTATTGCAATGGATTGGAGTGGGGTGAATTGGGATGGTGTAGGGTGAATTGGGATGGTATGGGGTGGATTGGAATGCATTGGCGTGAGGTGGACTGGAGTGGGGTGGGTTGGACTGTAGTGGGGTGGTTTGGAGTGGAGTGGATTGGATTGTGGTAAATTGGAGTGGGTAAGTGTTAGAAATGGGGGCTTTGGTTGGCAGTCAGGTTACGCCCTGTCCAAGCAAGGACCCTCACTCTAGTCAGGGTAAAAGAGAATCACCCTCAGCTAACCCCTGCTTATCCCCTTGGTAGCTTCGCACGAGCAGTAGGCTTACCTTCAGAGTGCTAGGTGTAAAGTATTTGAACCAACACACACAGTAACTTAATGAAAACACTACAAAATGACACAGCACAGGTTTAGAAAAATAGAAAATATTTATCTAAACAAAACAAGACCAAAATGACAAAACTCCACAATACACAAGTCAAGTTATCACAAGAAATGCAAAAAGAGTCTTCATGTAATTTTAAATGCACACTAACGCTGTTAGCCTGAAAATATACCTTGGGTGCGTCAAAAATAACTCCGCATGGGCGAGTGTGCAACAAAAAGAGCTTACGATATGTCGATTTCACTCATGAGTGTTTCTCCTTTAGTAGGGAAGGCCTGCGACATTTCTTCTCTCCGCAGGAGAGCGATGCGTCGGTCCGGTCAGCACTCTCAGGTCCGGGCAGGCCTTGCGTCATTTTTACACTACCAGCGGTGTTTGCGTCGGAAATCCAGCCGCACGATGATCCAAAAGCCATGCAGCGCGGGTTTCGATCTCACCAGCCTCCGCCAGCTATGCAGTGCGTCATTTCCCCAGTTCTGTGCGTCGATCTTTCGGTCGTCTTGCAGGGGAGCGTCGATTTTCAGCCGCTAAGCCGGCGGCGCATCGATTTTTCAGCTGCAGATCAGAGTTGCGTCTAACTTTTCCCCGCACGCGTTCTGTGCGTGGATTTCTTAATCTTGGGCTGCCAGCTTCTCCTTTCAGGGTCCCAGGAACTGGATGGGCACCACCTGGCAGAGTAGGAGTCACTCCAGCGACTCCAGGTGCAGGCAGAGAGAAGTCTTTGCTGTCCCTGAGACTTCAAACAACAGGAGGCAAGCTCTAAATCAAGCCCTTGGAGATCTTCACAAAAAGGAAGGCAACACAAAGTCAAGTCTATGTCCTCTAGCACAGGCTTGAACAGCAACTGCAGGATAACTCCACAAACCACAGTCACAGGCCGGGCAGCTCTTCTTCCTCAGCTCTTCTCCAGGCAGAGGTTCCTCTTGGTTTCCAGAAGTGTTCTAAAGTCTGTGGTTTTCGGTGCCCTTCCTTTACCCATTTTCTCCTTTGAAGTAGGCCTACTTCAAAGCAAAGTCTCTCTTGATTGTAAAATCCTGCCTTGCCCAGGCCAGGCGCCAGACACTCACCAGGGGGTTGGAGAATACATTGTGTGAGGGCAGGCACAGCCCTTTCAGGTGTGAGTGACCACTCCTCCCCTCCCCCCTAGCACAGATGGCTCATCAGGATATGCAGGCTACACCCCAGCTCCCTTTGTGTCACTGTCTAGTAAGAGGTGCAAACAGTCCAACTGTCAAACTGACCCAGACAGGGAATCCACAAACAGGCAGAGTCACAGATGGCTTAAGCACGAAAATGCTCACTTTCTTAAAGTGGCATTTTGAAATACACAGTCTCAAAATCAACTTTACTAAAAGATGTATTTTTAAATTGCGAGCTCAGAGGCCCCAAACTCCACATGTCTATCCGCTTCCAAAGGGAATCTACACTTTAATCTTATGTAAAGGTAGCCCCCATGTTAACCTATGAGAGGGACAGGCCTTGCAACAGTGAAAAACGAATTTAACAATATTTCACAGTCAGGACATATAAAACACATTACTATAGGTCCTACCTTACCCATACACTGCACCCTGCTCTGGGGGCTACCTAGGGCCTACCTTTGGGGTGCCTTACATGTAAGAAAAGGGAAGGTTTAGGCCTGGCAAGTGGGTACACTTGCCAAGTCGAATTTACAGTTTAAAACTGCACACACAGACACTGCAGTGGCAGGTCTGAGACACGATTACAGAGCTACTTTGGTAGGTGGCACATCCAGTGCTGCAGGCCCACTAGTAGCATTTCGTTTACAGACCTTGGGCTCCCCTAGAGCTCTTTACAAGGGACTTACTAGTAAATCAAATATGCCAATCATGGATCAACCAATTACATACACATTTTGTATAGGAGCACTTGCACCTTAGCACTGGTTAGCAGTTGTATAGTGCACAGAGTAACAAAAACAGCAAAAATAGAGTCCAGCACACATCAACAACCTGGGAAACAGAGGCAAAAAGTTACGGGAGACATCGCCAAGGATGAAAAGTCTAACAGTAAGATTGAATTGAAGTGCGGTAGATGGATTGGGGTGTATTGGATTGGTCTGAATTGGGGTAGATTAAATTGGTGTGGGTGTATTGTAGTGTATTGGAGTGGGATGAATTGGGATAGTGTAGGGTGAATTGGGTGGATTGGATTGGACTGGGGTGAGGTGGACTGGATTGGAGCGGGTGGTCTTGAGTGGCCAGACTGGAGTGGGGCAGACTGTTTTTAATTGGAATGGGGTACATTAGAGTGGGCAGATTGTTTAGGATTGATGTACAGCACATTGGAGTGGGATGGGTTGTTTTGGATTGGAGTGGGGCAGATTGTTTTTGATTGGAGTGGGGAATATTATTTTGGACTGAAGTGAGGGAGATTGTGGTGGGGCAGATTGTTTTGTATTGGAGTGGGACAGATTGTTTTGTATTGTAGTGGGGATGATTGGGGTATGGTATATTGTTTTGGTTTTCTCTGGGGCAGATTGGAGTGGTGCAGATTTCTTTGATTGGCGTGGGGCAGATTTTTTTTAATTAGAGTTGGGCAGATTGGAACTGGCAGAATATTTTGGATTGGAGTAGGCAGACTGGTTTGAATTGGAGTGGTGCAGATTGTTTTGGATTTTAAGTGGGACAGATTGTTTCGGTTAGCAGGGAACAGATTGTAATGGGGTTGATTGTTTTAGATTGGAATGGGGAAGAATGATTTTTATTGGAGTGGCATGGATTGGTTTGGGGCCGATTGTTTTTAATTAGAGTGAGGCCGACTGGAATTGGGTAGATTATTATGTTGCATAGGTTCTCATTATCCTAATGAGACAACTGGATTTGGGCGAAAGAATCACCTGTACAGCAGGGACTGAATTGGATCCCACACCATCTGACTCCTGTCGGCCTTATACAGGGTTTGTTCTGGCTAACTAGCAGTGCCTCATCTCCACCCAAGAGCAGGGATGATTGGGCTACCGGGCGCATGACATAAATGACTCCTCAGGGAAATTGTGGTCACTCAGATCTCATCCGTTTCTCTAAGTTACATTAGTTTTACGTATGCAAGGACAATCAGAGGAAGAGCATAGTTCAATAAGGTTTTATTGAAGTAACTGCATCTTAGATAATAAAGCATGTATTGCAATAACTAGGATGATAAACACAACAGGATTAAGATTGTGACAAGGAGAGTAAAACACTAAAATAACACTACCATAGTGTCACTAAATTGTTAAGGATAGTTCCTAACTAGGCTACGTTAGAGCACAGCATGTTAAGCTCTAATTCTGCCCTTTAGGTTTCCCCTGGAAAGACATCATCCCTCATAACTGAGCAAGAAGCCTGTAGTCTACATAAGCAGCTGCAGCAAATCAATCAGCATACAGTCGTGGTCATCTGGCTGAAATCTCCCTCTAACGTACAAGGGTCAAAGTAGTGTTTTTACAATAAAACATTTGATGTTCTAAGAATGGATCCCCATGTAAGAGTGTGTATGTTTCTGTGAAAATTGGAGACAAAGCATACTACTTTTGCCAGCAACCTATCTTACTGCAGCCTTGAGAAAAGTACAGAGAGAAAGAAATGTCTTGTGTGAGAACGCAGTGCTGACCCAGGCGAAGAACAGCTAGATAGAGAAAATAAAACAACCGCGAATGTGGCTAATGTTAAAATAATATAACAAAGCTAAAACAAAACATATCTAGGTTAAAGTGCACAGCGGCAGGTCGAGTTTGCTATAATAATGTGTATAAAACTATGGCTAAAATGGCTACACAACAATTATGGATTGAGTGGGGCAGATTGTTTTGGATTGGAGTGGGCAGATTGTTTTGGATTGGAGTGTGGCTGATTGTTTTGGAATGGAGTAGAGCAGATTGTTTTGGACTGAAGTGCGGCAGATTGTTTTGGATTGGAGTGCAGCAGATTGTTTTGGATTGAAGTGCTGCAGACTGGAGTGAGGCCAATTGTTTTGGATTGTACTGGGACAGATTGGAGTGGGGCAGATTGTTTGGGCCAGTAGTGGGACAGATTTTTTGGATTGTAATGGGGCAGACTGGAGTGGGGCAGATTGTTTTGAATTACAGTGGGGCAGATTGTTTTGGATTGGAATGGGGCAGATTCATTTGGATGAATGGAATGGGGCAGATTGGAGTGGGGCAGATTGTTTTGGACTGGAGTCAAGCATATTGTTTTGGATTGGAGTGGGGCAGATTGTTTTGAATTGCGTTGGGCAGAATGATGCAGATTGGTGAGGGGCTGATTGTTTTTGATTGTTGTATTGGAGTGGGGCAGACTATTTTGGATTGAAGTGGGCCAGATTGAAGTGTGGTGGACTGGATTGGAGTGTGAGGGGTTCGGCTGGAGTGGGGCTGATTGGAATGGGGTAGATTGTTTTTGATTGGGGTGGGGCAGATTGTTTTGGATTGGAGTAGGGCAAATTGTTTTAGGTTGGAGTGGGGCAGATTGTTTTGGATTTGTGTCAGGCATATTGATGTGGATTGGAGAGGGGCAGATTATTTTGCATTACTGTATTGGAGTGGGACAGATTGTTTTGGATTGTGGAGTGGAGTCTGGTGGATTAGGATGGAGATAGGTAGGTTGAATTAGAGTGTGGCTGATTGGACTGGAGCGGGGCTGATTGGAGTTGGACAGATTGTTTTGGATTAGAGTGGGGCACATTGTTTTGGATTGGAGCAGGGCAGATTGTTTTGGATTGGAGTGGGTCAGGTTGGAGTGGGGCAGATAGTTTTGGATTGATGTGGGGCAGATTGGAGTGGATGGGTTGGGAGTATTGTATTGCTGTGAGTTGGAGTGGATTGGGGTGAGTGATCTGGACTGGAGTGGGGCAGATTGGATTGGACTGGGGTGGATTGGGGCATACTGCATGATTATGTTTTAAAGCATAATTTCCAAAATTACACAAAAGAAAGAAACAATGTTGCATTGCAATATTTTGAATTGGATGGCAGTCATTTTTTGGGAAGAGCGCACACAAGCAAAAACAGAACAAAACATGAGTGCAAAGTTAGAAAAGAAGACTTGGAAAAATAAAACAATAAGTTAACTATAGAAAATACAACTTTGCAATTTTGTTTGTCCTGCTGAGCACATTTCTGACAGTTATGCACCTTCTGTTTGCAGAGCACTACAAGTTAAAAATAACAAAATAGGACCTCAGTCATGTTGGGAGCAGCTGACTGGTACTGACTAAATTGATTCAATCAGTGCTTAGTTCCTGCTCCGTGGACAGGAAAGGAAATGATGATATCCTAGCCATGACCAATTATGAGGCTGTAAAAATGAGTGCCATGAAATCCAACAAATGATAAGCAACAGGTGGGCTCCAGGCCCTTTTCCACATAAAACAGGTTCTCCTAAACTATTGCAGGCTCAATCCTAAAAACGAGTTCAGGATACCATTTTGCTCCTGTTTTTCTTTTAAACACACACTAACCTCTCACAAACTCCACCCGCTCCAGCCGACTGACCTCCTGGACCAGCATCAGCAACGACGAAACCCGCAAGACCATGAACTCCATCTACTCCGGATCACCATCAGACCCCTGCCCACACCACATCTTTAACAAAGCAGACACAGCCATCGCACCACACCTACGGAAAGCCATCAACATCTCCTTCGAAACTGCAAGATTCCCGGAAAGCTGGAAACACGCCAAAATCAACGCCCTTCTCAAGAAACCAAAGGCGGACCACAAGGACCTGAAAAACTTCCGGCCCATCTCTCTGCTCCCTTTACCGGCAAAGGTCATTGAGAAAATCATCAACACTCAGCTCACTCGGTACCTCGAAGACAACAACATCCTCGACCCCTCCCAGTCTGGCTTCAGGCGCAACCACAGCACCGAAACCACCCTCCTCGCCGCCACAGACGACATCGGAAGCCACCTCGACAATGGAGAAACATCAGCCCTCATCCTCCTAGACCTATCAGCCGCCTTTGACACCGCCTGTCACCACACCCTAAAATCCCGCCTCCACGCAGCAGGAATCCAGGACCAGACCCTCGAATGGACCGCATCCTTCCTCGCCGGTAGGACACAAAGAGTTCGCCTCCCCTGTACCAATCCAAAGCCTTCAACATCATCTGTGGCGTACCCCAGGGCTCATCCCTCAGCCCGATGCTGTTCAACATCTACATGGCCCCCCTCGCACAAGTGCCCCATCAGCACAACCTCAACATCATCTCCTACGCCGACGACACCCAACTCATCCTCTCCCTTTCCAAGGACATGCACACCGCCAAAACCAACCTCCACGAGGGATTAAAAGCCATTGCCGACTGGATGAGAGACAGCCAGCTAAAACTGATCTCGGACAAAACAGAGGTCCTCATCCTTGGGTGCACCCCCTCCGCCTGGGACAACTCATGGTGGCCGGCCATGCTGGGTCCCCCACCAACACCCACCGAGAGCGCACGAAACCTCGGCTTCACCCTCAACTCCTCACTCTCCATGTCAAAGAAGGTCAGCGCCATCTCCCCCTCCTGCTACAAAACCCTCTGCATGCTTCGCAGAGTTTACAAATGGATCCCAACAGAAACAAGAAAAACAGTAACCCAAGCCCTCGTCAGCAGCAGACTCGACTACGGCAATGCCCTCTACACCGGTATCCCATCCAAACTCCTACAACGCCTCCAATGCATCCAAAACGCCTCCGCCCGACTCATCCTCAACATCCCTCGCCACTGCCACATCACCCCCCACCTAAGTGACCTTCACTGGCTCCCCGTCAACAAGAGGATCACCTTCAAGCTCCTCACCCACGCACACAAGGCACTCCACAACACCGGACCAACATACCTGAACAATAGACTCAGCTTCTACACCCCCACCCGGCATCTCCGCTCCGCAGATCTCGCCCTCGCCTCCATCCCCCGCATCCGGCGCAAATCTTCCGCCGGCAGATCATTCTCGTACCTCGCCGCCAAGACCTGGAACACCCTCCCGTTGGATCTACGATAGACCCAGGACCTTCTTTCCTTCAGAAAACTCCTCAAGACATGGCTCTTCAAGCAGTAGCAGCAACTCCCCACACCCCCGCGCCTTGAAACCCTCACGGGTATGTAGCGCGCTTTACAAGTTTTCTGATTGATTGATTGATCTGCACCAGTGCACAACTAATGATCGCAGTGCACAGGGCTGCCAAGCGATATACACAAGGGCACTTCACTTGTCCAGCCCAGGCATTTTAGGGTGTCCAAGTGCACTCCTGGCTAGATCAGGGCAAAAGGACGTCGAGCAAAGGAGCCCACGTGCCAGTTCATGCACTACAACATTTGTTGACCCTTGCACAAATCAGAGCTAGAAATCGGTGAGTGAGGAACTGCTGCTCTTCTCACGAGAAAATCATCAGTAATTGTCACAAGTAATACAATGAATATCTGACGTTCATTAATCTTGAGAGTCAACTAGCAGGTAGAAGGACATATCAAATTTACACAAGTAAGACTTTGCTGATGAACTAAAAACTTAACACACCAAAAGAAAGAAGAAATGGACGAAGGAAAAGGAATGAAATACAACTGGGGCATATTTGTTTACATTTCGTGAAACGAATGTTGCCTGGGGAACCAGAAAGCATTCCAGAGAGGCAACTTTCCGATTCCCTATGGTCGGCACCCTCACTGGATACAGTAGGAGCGGTCCATCATAGGCCTCTTTCGTTTTGGAGAAAAATGCCCCTTACACTGGGTCGGTGTGTTATGAATGAATGCATGGCCACTTTTTAACTACCCACTTTCCCAATTTAAAATGACATCGTTCTTCATTGTGGCTAGAGATGTTGTACTCACAGATCCAGTGTCTTTGCTTCTCACATTCTTACCGAAAGCAAAGCAGTGGCATAAAGCAAAATAATGAGAGCATCAAGGCAGAATGTGATGAAGTCCTGATCCCACAAAACGCTCCCCACCCCCGAGTGTCCAGATCTCACGGATATTCATTAGTCTTGGGCAGAATTGAAACCCCTTGAATGGCCGGGGTCCCCTGGAGGTTTGGGGGGCATGAAGGGGGCTTCATTACGCCTCTGAAGAAAAGGCCGGTGGGACCGTCAACACGATCACAGAGAGACAATTAGCATAAAGCAAACCATTTTCCAATTTCAGAGATATTAAAATTCTGCATCGCAGAGTCCATTATCACACAGAAAAGCAGATACGTTTAAGAGCAATCATAAAAATATAATTACATAGGTATCATTGCATTCCATAGCCGGCATAATGTTAAAAAAGCTGAATACACATGTAGTCAGAAAAAATAAAGTGGCACAACCTCTCCTCCTCATTTCATCTAGGGCGGCTTTTTTCTTTTTTTTTAAACTAAACTGTTTTCTCTCATTTAATTTGCATATTTTCCACTATATGTTTATTTTATGCTGATTGCGACAGCCTCTGTTTCCAAGTTCAAAAGCACAAATGGTAGTGAGTATGTGAGTAATACGGTGTCTCCCTTTCACATCAATACCTCACATGAGTTAATGAAGTGACCCAGGAAGCCGTGTCGGGGTTGTTTAATTTACGTTGGGCCTTTTTTAGGGTCGAGTCTGCGTTGCATGCGCTCGCGCATGCGTATCGCAGCGAGACTCTTTAGTGTTCAGAAAAGGGCTCGGAGCCCTGTCAACGTCACGTCAGTGTTTTTTATTGGTTCGTGGGCTTGCCTAATAAAATCTGCTTGCTTTCATTAGTCGAAGGCACGCATACGTCATGCCTTTTTTCAGTGGCTAGCCCTCCTCGAGCGCAGCGACCAAGTACAGAAAACATGCGAGGCTCGCTGTTTTCCATCGGGCTCGTGGACTTCTTTTTCTCTAATTTACGAGCGTGATTTCGCTTGGCAGAAGTCGAGCGCTTTACATAGTTAATTGCACTTTTTCGGGTTACGTATGTAAATGCACTTTTGCCCGATAGGTGAAAAATCGGGTTAGGAGTTTACAATGCTATCAGCTGTAACATGAGCAGACGCGAGACCCGTTGCATTGCAAATGCTTGTTGTTACATGCAAGTGTCATTTCCTTTGAAACTTTTAACAAGTTATGAAAGTATGCTATTAAATATGGACTGGGCTATCAGCGCATGTTACACACAGTTCACAAAATTATGCTATAGCGCATCGTGCGATTACACACAATTCATGGCAAAACTTTAAAGCAACTGCAATCGAACAATGTAAACGAGCAAAACACAGGTGGCTGTTGTTTACAATGCTTGTTTTCTTAAGCTATGTTTTGCATGAAATGCATCCTAATGTCCAAAATGGATTCAAGGGTGCATGTTGAGCTAAACTATATTGCCAAATGTCAATTTTGCATTATATGTAATTTTTCAGACATTTCATGCAATTATACAGAAGCAAATTATGTAAACTGCACACACTCCAGGTGAAAAGATGTCATCTATTCTGTGTAAAAAGGAAGAAGAGGTAAAGCCATTGGATATCTAGCTAGACTGAATAGTGAGTGGAACAGTTACTAATGGGTGGTGAGTAAATCAAGGGACAGAAAGTGCAGGACTTCAAATTTGTGGTTTCTAAACAGCACTAGTCAGCACTTAATTTGTTAAAAAAAAGGAACATACAGGGGCCAGAGTGTTTCATAGCCACCCTAGCATAACCATACTAACACTGCTGAAAGCCAGGATTGCAAAATGCCAAGTTTCCTTCAACCTCATGCCTTTTTCTTACACCGACCTATACTTCCTACCCATTTATCCCACACTTTCAGGTTCCTTCTCATCCTACCCACTTATCCCACACATTCAAGTTCCTATTCATCTCTACTTTCGCCTTTTTTCACTGGTTTCCTATCTTTCTCTTCCTTTTCTGTGGGTCAAAGTCCAATGATGACGGCTTATTCTGATCTGGAAATACGAGTGTCATTGCCCACCACCTGCAATCACTGGCATAAATGAAGCAGTGTCACCGGGGTGTGCAAACACAGCAGTACAAATCTTGTCTCTGTTCCAACTTGTATGGGGCGTATGAAGTGCAAACATAGACACGCACCCCCACAAATGTCTGCTGTCAAGCTTTATTCAAGTTATGGAAAAAAGTAGATGTTAGAAATGGGGTCTCTAATTGGCAGGGCTGTGCACCTAATCCAAGTAGGGACCACCACTATAGTCAGAGTAAGTCAGACACATACTGAAAGTTAACCTGCACTCACCCTCTAGTAGCTTGGCACGGAGCAATGTGTAAAGTATTTGTGCAACACACACACACAACAGCACAATGAAAACACCACAAACAGACTCCACATCAGTTTAGAAAATAGGCAATCATTTTGTAGATATATTGAGAGAAAAACAACAAAAATTCAATGAGTAGAAGGTGAGGTATGAATTTTAGAAGAATAAAAGAGTTCTAGTGCTTAGAAGCAAATAGTGCTTTAGGTGTTAATTGAGGTTGCGCAGGACTGGGGAAAAGTCAACAGTTCAAGCCCACTGCGATGGAGCGTTGGCCGGATACAGGAGCCATGCAGGCCGGAGGAACAGAGTACCTTGATCCTGGTAGCAAACAAGAGGTGTGTGGCCATGGCATCTGTAGATATGCTGACCTCACTCCTGCAATTGAGGGATGGGTTGATTTTTCCCAAGAGTTAAGGGCAATGTATTTGGTTTGGGAAGATGAGTGTCGAAGCAGATGCTCTGGATTTCTCCACGATGTCGAAGGGATGCGTTAATCATCCTTCAGTGATGGCAGCAATGTAGTGGTTTCAGTGTTTCACTGATGCCGAGGCAGCAGGGGCCTCTTCCAGAAGACAGGGAATATGTCAGTTGATGCAGTGGTTCCGAAGATGCTGCTTGGGCCCCAAGTGTGATGCTCTGGTTTTACTACTACAACAGGGTCAATGCATTTGTTGCCACTTCCAGCAGGCAGGAGTTGTGTTGATTTCACTGGTGCAAGTATATGGGTCCCCTTCCAGTGAACTAGGCACAGGGACAGGGGTAGAGACTTTGATATCCTTGAGTTTCTACCAACAGGAGGCAAGCCAAAAAGCCCTTGGAGATCACTTTGGGGAGCAAGGCAGAGTCCAGCTCTCCCTCAGCAAGGTCAGGGAGCAGCAGGGCAGCACAGCAGAAAAGCAGTCCTTCAACATCAGCAGTGCAGAAGAGTGACAGTCTTGGATGCAGCAAAGCAGTTCTTCTGACAGATTCCAATTGAAGGTCCAGAAGTGTCTGATTTAGTGAGGTCAGAGACCCAGTACTTATACCTAAATGTGCCTTAGAAATGGGGGTGATGTCAAAGAATGGTCTTTGAAGTGCAAAAGTGTCCTTTCTTCTTCAGCCCTGGCTCCAGGCTATCATTAAGCAGTAATCGCCACTTTATGTGGGGACAGGGAATGCCTATTCAGGTGTAAGTGTCAGCCCCTCCTACCCTTCTTGCCCAGGAAGAGCCATCAGAATGCAGGTGAATGTAGATGAGCACCCAGACACACTGAACCTTCCTGTGTTTGTGGCTGTCTAGAGGGAATGCACAAAATGTAGCTGTCATCGACCACAGACATGTATTGGAGAAAGGCTGCAGGCTCACAGACCTGTAAGACCAGAGAAATGCCAACTTTCTAAAAGTGACATTTCTAAAATAGTAATGTTAAACCTGAAATTTCCAGTAAAAATAATTTATCATTACCATTCCAATGATATGACACATGATATGGCTACTCCTTATCAATCAGGAATTACATCTTAAAAGTGTAATAAGGGATTCCCAATGTTAACCTAAGACAGGGGTAGGCTTCACAGTAGTGAAAAGCAAATGTATGCATTTTTCACTACTAGAACATACAAAACCTTATATCGGCATGGCATACTTTTTACATACATAGCACCCTGCCCTATAGGCTACCTAGGGCCCACATTTGGGGTGATGTGTAATAAAAGGGGAGTTTAAAGGGTTTTAAATGCCAAGTCGAGGTGGCATGAAAACTGCCCACATAGGCTCTGAGGTGGCAGGCCTGAGGCATGTTTAAAGGGCTAATTGTATGGGTGACACAAACAGTACTGCAGGCCCACTAGTAGCATTTAATTTACAGGCCCTGGGTACATGCAATACGCTGTACAAGGGTCTTAAAGGTAGTTTAAATAGGTCAATTGGGTATGAATCAGTGTAACAATGCTTAAGGGATAACGCACATGCACTTTAGCACTGGTTAACAGTGGTAAAGTGCTCAGAGTCTTAAGGGCAACATAAATGAGGTCATAAAGAGAGAAGGAGGAAGGAAAAACATTTTGGGTGCCCCTTTACAGAGGGCCATTTTCCAACAGTGGATGAAGTACAAAAGTGCCACAAATGCCAGTGAAAGTGTGCTATTGTCTCTTACAAAGGCAACAGCAACACACCCTGCATTGGTTCACTATAATGAGGGACTGTTTTTTCTGTAATCCTGCTCCTTTGCTGTCTAAGATGTGCAGAGAGGTAATTGCCACAATAGTTTTTAATATATCTGCATACATTTCACATAACCTTGACAACAACAAGGAAAACAATTGTGACCCACGGATGTTTCAAACCAAAGTCCAATGAAAATGGTAGTCAGTTGGTGGTTCTAACCTGATTGTATTACTTGAAGATATGTTAAAGTGACAGTAGGGCCAGCGACAAGATAATTGTGATTGATCGTTCGCAGTGGTTGGTTTCTGTTTAATTTGCTTTCAGAGATGCTATTGACACAGAACGCCTACATATGCTGTACAGTATCCAGCGTCAATAACTGCTCAAATAATCACTGTTGAGCAGAAACGCACCAGAAGCCAAATATATCGAAAACCAATGTAAAAGGTTGAAAGGAAACACTAAGGTCAATCTTCCACTTACAAAATCTTCCTTGGATACTGCCTACTCGGTTAGCCACTGTACCCTTATACTTCTAGAAATGATGCAACATTGAAAATAGTTTGACCCATTGTTTCAGTTTCCACGTAGTCTTTGCAAAAAATATTGGCATCGATCCTTTAAAATAGAACATGATCCCAAAAGTTCTGACACGTTTTTATAGATGTTTGATTTGTGCACAAGCAGAAAGTTTCCGAATAAGATAGAGAATAGAAGAATAAGGCATAAAACCTGCTTGTGTGAGCTGCTTTGCTTGTAATGCTTCGCAACGATGTGCAACTTATGCAAGCTTCGGTTCTGAAGACTCCAAGGGCATTTGCAGGTTAGACATAAGCTTTCACCTTTCTAGTCACGTGGTACTCCATAGCATCTGCCGCGATCTCGCTTACTGACAGCTCCCACCCTTTATTCTCCATATACCTATATGATGTTTTTCATACTAGAAATGGTGGCCCAACACTTTCACCTTCACTGGGGTCTGTAGCCGAACCAATTAGTGTGTGAGACTCCACCTAGTAAATTATTGGAATATTCTGTAGTGACCGTATTCACAGTGGACCCTTACCATATTAGCGCTATACCAAACAGCACATACATACACACCTATGCCCACTTGGGAAAATCGTAATGTGCCCAAGCCCAGAAGAACCCTGCTATTATTCTTCCATATATAGCTATCCTATGACATGACCTTGTACAGAGTAAAAACCATGTGCTATTCATGATGGACAATATAAATTTTTTTAATGTATTTCTTATTTCAGTTAACAGACTGCAATCGTCCCCCTACCAATGCATTTCATACCCGGGAAGTCTTCATCCCCATAACATCTGCCTACACATGTGCATATCAGTTCATCAGCTAAATAAACGTCATTTGGAAAACACAGTGATTCATGTTGTCCGTTGTACTTTAAGGTCCAATTACTGACACACCCTCTTTGACGGACTGGTAGTAATATATCTTTAGGCGCTCTGTTTGACAGGGCACCTAGGGCTGTATTACAGCTGCGTGTGCTGTGTCGGGGATCGTGTGCCATTTAGAGAGCAGCAGTGTAATAAGAGATTAAGAATTAGCCGAATGTAATGGGGTCTGTGGAGTGTTATGTGATGACCACGAATACGGCAAACTAGTCCTCACTTCGAGGGTCAACCTCCGTAACTGTGAGTGCATCCTACATTCGGTAATTACCGTACCACAATGTATCAGTATTTACTGGGTACCGCATTTCCGTCATGGTCACCTCAACACCTACAGTGAAGGCCTTAGGCTCAGATACATAAAACAGTGCCACGTACATGCAAAGGGCAAATGCCCTCATATGTGCCTGGATTGTCCTACCCACATATCCCTGTTTGTGTTTAGGGCCTGCGAGGGCAGGAGAGCTACTGTGTGAGCAGAGCTTCTCTGACTACACCTACTGAGTGCGGGCCCCTGTGACGTCAGTAGATTTCCTTCGCAGACGTGGCCCATGGAACACTTTTTTTGCGAGAACAAGCCTAAAGTGGCACGTGTAAGCACACGAGGCCAATAACAGGCACTGCGCTCCTTATGTGTTTCTGTGAATCGGTGGTACAGTGGCGTTTACATCTGATATACTCCAGGCAGGGCCGGATTCAGGGCCGTGCGACTGGTGCACCAGGTGCTGACTGGGATGGAGGGGCGCTGTGTTAGCAATAACTTACACAACTTGCGATTTAAAAGCACCTGCTGAAAAGTTCCTTGTGTGTCCAACCTTCAGGAAGCAGTTAAAATGTCGAGATAACTCTTGTGATTAATGTTCTTGCTAGACAGCAAATCAGAGTTTTGTCCAGTGGCAGTTTTGACCCACCGTAAGGTAGCGCAAAAGGTTAATGTGCCTGCTGCAACGAACAGATATGTATTTTATGAGGATAGCTGAGTGGATTAGTAAAACCAGCCTTTACCAGGCTTTTAAACAAATAAAATGTATGTGAGAGTAAACTATGGAGAAATGGGGGGGCACTTTTGCAGCATGGTAGTGAGGGAATCTGAGGAGGGGGTGAAGGGGCGGCGGGTGCCAAAAAAGGATTGCTGCGCCTGGTACCACCAGCGCTAAGGCCAGCCCTGACTCCTCTACTAACCCACCACCAAAGTGTACGTTTTGCACTGGGGCGGGGGTGTTTGCAAGTGCTAGATGCAAAATGAAGACCTGCTGTGCAGTTTGCTCGGACACCTGACTTTTTGTCCATCTGCAATAGACGATCCTGTTTTTTACTTGCTCTGATTGATCTGAAGTAGGTCCTGCTCTCTCTCTCAGCTGGGTTTTCATATTTCGCTTGAAAAGCGCAATCACCATTATGAGGAAATGTCCTAACAGTATCCAGCGAAGACTCGGGTTGCATTTTATGAGGTTGCCGCCTGATGAGGAGTGGAGGCTTTTACACGGCGGAATCGAACGCGTGGAAGGCGATTTGCTAAATCGTGGTGTTATTGGGTTTTGTTATTGCCACCGCGTCTTTTTATTGAGCACAACAGAAAGGGGCACCCGAGACACCGAGCACAGGTGTGCTGTTAGTCGGTCCACACGATTCCCATCTTCTAGTGCTGTCCTTTGTCGTTCGGAATTTGGGGGCTCACACTAAAGCCGGTGCTGAGGGACGCACAACGATCCCCGCTTCCGCTCTTGTTCTTACCTCGGTCATCAAAGAGCGTTCGCCGTGCATACAATGCTTGTGAGCTGCCTGGGCGTGCAAGAATGCGGAGCCTGGCCTGGATGCTTTGTCTTCGGCAGCTCGGGCAGGGGGTGATGCTGGGCAGGTATGAATGTGTCCTGCGGCTCTGCACATTCCCGCCTTCAGCAGGGCAGACTGCACGTCTAGACGCCCTCACCCCGGCGTTTTGAGCCTACGTTTAGCTAAGAGTTCAGAACACAACGGTTTATCTGGATTAATTGTAAACTGCCAACATAAACCTATCATCAATAAATCCCAGTAATGAACCTGAAGTGCTTACTCATTTAACTGTTCTTATATAAAGCTTTCTGTCGCCCACGTGGCCCCAGTCCAACCTCCATAAAACTGCAACTAAATAAGTGGTTCCGGCCTTAGGGATCGAATAATGCAAAGTGTGAGGGCGGATGTTAATTGCACATTGTGCCATTTGCACACCAGGCTAAGCACGTTGCCTTTAAAAGACCACGTTTGCGTTCCAGGCCATGAGGACTATCGTCTCCTACAGTAGTTATCTGCTTTGAAAGTTCATTTTCCGGAAGAGCTGATATGTCACTGATTTCTAAGGTTAATCAGATTGACAAGAAGCTCAAACCGGTTGCGCTTATGTATTTTGCTGTTATAAAACCAGCACCTGCTATGTTAATGTAGATCATGGAATAACTGAGGTACGGCGCAGTCACCCCTCGGAGTTACTAATCAGAAATCATTCTCTAACAGAGCTATTTATAGCACACTTTTTCTACGCCTCCGGTAACGTTTAAGAGAAAAACTCTCCATATGCCTTTAATATGCAATCAGCGCAGGCATAGAGAAAAAAAAATAAGAGCCCATATCTCTTATTACAGGAAAGTAAACACCTGGCTGCGGCCTAAAACAATGCCACTTTTGAGCGAAGCCTCAGCACATCACAGGGAATAGAATTCTAGCGAAATACATACAGGTTTGACGTTTTTTTAAAAATTCACCCATGATAAGCCTCACTACCTTTCTCTGTCGTTTTGTTAATAACAGAGCGAGATGGTGCTTTTTATAACCAAAAGGACCGCATGGTCTGTTTAAAACATCCCACATGTCGAGGGGGATAATGTAGTCAAGTGGCTGGACCTGGGTTCTGGAAACCTCTTATAGCTGTATCACTCTGGCACATTACTTCCTGCGCCTCAAGCTCTGACTGTGCAAGAATAAAGGGCCAGATGTAGGAAAATTGCAAATTGCGACTTGCAATTTGCGAGTCCTTCCGACTCGCAATTTGCAAGTCGCAATTTGCAATGCAGAACGGTGTCTCAGACACCGTCTGCGAGTCGCTATGGGGTCGCAGAGACCCACCTCATTAATATTAATGAGGTGGGTCGCAAATTGCGGCCCCATACCGACTATAGGCACTCGCAAACATGGAGGCCTGCTGTAGTCAGCAGACCTTCATGTTCGTGACTGCTTTTAAATAAAGCTGCACTTAAAAAAAAAAACGAAACCTTTAGTTTCGGTTTTTTTTCAGGGCAGGGAGTGCTCCCTTGGACCACTACCTGCCCTGAAAAAATAGTTTTGGGTCCATTCACAAAGAGGAAGGGGTCCCATGGGATCCCCTTCCAATTTGGGAGTGGGTTACCATCCACTTCAAGTGGATGGTAACTGCGACACCATTTGCGATCGAATATGCGGTCGCAAATGGTATTGCATACCACTCCGAATCGCAAATAGGAAGGGAACACCCCTTTCCTATTTGCGATTCTGAAATGCATTTTGCGAGTCGGTCCCGACCCGCAATATGCATTTCTGAATAGGAAAATGCGATTTGCGAGTCGCAAACGGCAATTTTTGCCGTTTGCGACTCGCAAATGCTTTCCTACATCTGGCCCAAAATGTGCAGTGGGATTTTTAACACTATTCTAGTTGCAGCGACACAGCCTGGTTTCAGGACCTGCTCCCGAGCGCGCACAACACATGAAGAACTGTTGTCTGTACATCTCATGTTTGAGGCACCTCTGCTGCAATTAAAATGCCCCAGCACGGCTTGGAGTTAGGTTGGCACCATGTCAAGCACCTCAATTCAAGTCAGTGAAGGGGTCTCCTCGATGAGCCACAGGCCTTCCTGACGCCGAGTCCATGCAGTTGAGAAATTGAGGTAATTTTAGTTTTTGAAGAACCTTCCTCCTGTCTAGAGATCTCGGCTTCTTTCTAACTACAAAGATGCATTCACGATGCAAATTATAATGAAACAGGTTGCTGAACAGATACTGAGGACAGGCCTCTACCTTTTCCCCTCCGGGAGTCAAAGGTTACTCATCCATTGTAAAAAGTACTATGTCGAGAGAGCAGGTGCTCCGTGTACAGGTAAATGAGTCGCATCCCATAGGGTTAAAACAGCCCAAGTCCTTTTCAAGTGTGCCACGTGCAGCTTCTCCAGCTTCAGAGAGCTTGTTGGAAACGAAGAGTCATGCAAAGCATTCTTTAAGCTAGCAGACACCATCCACAGAAGTCCTGACAGCTTTTTCAACTTCTCCCCAGGGAAATCTTTGTGTGCTTTCGGTATGTCCAGGAAAGCTCGGTGATTCATATGGAAAGAGATATGGGTAAGGCCTTCCCATTCATACTTATAACACCGAGGCGTAACAGAAGCCTCTTCAGCCCCTGTTGCGCAGGCGGGCCCCAGCCCGTCAGGGGGTCCCAAAACCTTCATAGGGCCCCACTTAAGATGGGACCAATTGATGATTGTGAGAATGGGAGAATCAGGGGTCTCTCATCACATTCTAGGGTGTGGGGGTGGCGGAGGTTTCATTCTTTTGCTTTATGTCACTGCACAGCCATAATCCTTCAGTGCAATTGAACTGCCTTCCCTATGATAAATTACAATGCTGTCTCATTTCCACACTTTTGTGTCATCACTCGATAACTCTTCTGATGAGGCCCAAGTAAACAAAAGCAGTATTGTAATTGACGTAAAATTTGCCTTGTTTGAGGCAGGGCCAGCCAGCGAGGCATATGACACTTTACCTGACAGAAGCAAAAAGCTGTTTCCTTTCGGTTTGCAAAAAATACTTTTTAATTTGAGTTGTTGTACTGGTCTCATAAACAAATCAAGTTGTGGTTCAGTGAGACAAACACTTACCACTTAAATGTTCAGTGATCTGCAGGCTATGAATCTGAATGCCGACAAGGACAACTCAGTCTAAATTCAGTGGGGGGCATGCTTGTTATTTGTTAAGTTTAGACACTGAAAATGTATGGGATAAAATACTGCATAAAAAGCTATTGTTATTATTTAGGTAAAAATGTTTCATGCTTCAGTTGAAAATCAATTAGTTTGAATTGAAAAGCTTGTGCAAAAAATATATCAATTGTAACATATTTTTCTGCCTCCTCTTTGTTGCATATTAGGAAATGAAAGCCCCCAAGCCGTTAATTTCCAGTCAAGTACCTACAGGACAGGCTCTATTTCTGAGATACAGTAAGCTAATAATGACTCTGTTGTATGTTATTGTATTGTGAATTTATATAGCACTTGCTACCCCTGACGAGGTGTTGAAGCACTTTGTTGATGGGTAGGACACCTCTTTGTAGGGGCAGTGTTGGTTTCCAGTGCTAGTTGTAAGTATTTTGGTTAGATATATATGAATGTAAACTATTATAATTGGTAGACTGATTATTTTTCATGCTATAGTCTAGAGAAAGTAAATTGTTAAATGTATTCATGCAGATGTTTCAGTGTGGATCATTTGACATTCTTGAAGGTGTCTTTGCGATTTTGGTAATCAGGGAGCATGCAGTCAATTATGCGTGCCCTGTTATAGTACGTTGTCCTTGTGTACTGTTATGATTAAATGGGAGTAGTTTTGTTAGCATTTTATTTATAATTCATGTGTTTGGGACATGACTGTTCATCCAGGGTAATTATGAACTAGGAAGGAGTGTTCAACAAGGTTTAGCCAAGGAATTAAGAGTTATAGGACAGAGGCAGGTTCACAGTAATAGGTGCAGGAACAATACTGCTAGGTAATTCATGCAACTTTCGGAATGGTTCATATGGGGCATCATGCAATGAGTATAGGTATTAGAAGAAAGTATAGGACAGGGGGATGTGGCCCGGCTTGGATTTATTTAGTCAACGTTGAAACAAGCCTGGTATGTAATTCACATACATTTAGGGAAAGGTATCAAGCTGTGAGCACAAGCATTAGAAGAGATTTTTAATGAAGGAGGTCTCAGCTATATTAGTTTACTACTGATTTCCGATGGAACTTGGAATGTCATCATTGTTGATATTGTGCAAGATGTGCTATTTTGGGGTACCTTAATCAAGGGTCAAGGGATACGATTTTTCTAATTTCTTTGGGTTATATAATGCCCCCTTTCCTGGTGGGAGTGAGATCCCTACTTAATTTGTATGCAGTAACCACTTGTTCTGTCTAGACAGAATCTTAATTCAAAGGGGTGTATAATGCTCAATGGAAGTGATGCCAGAAGGAGGGCAGATGCATATTTATCATTTTCCAGGGTGGACAGATTTTTGCCGAACAGAGATAAGAAAAAGCGACTCCTGTTTCCACGCCAGTGGCGGCGAGATAATTGTTAATGTAATCAGTTAAGTTAGAATTAACGCGGCAATGCAGTGCTCTTAAACTTAAGCCCAGCAAATGATAAAGGCTGGGAAGAAAAGAGAGCCTGGGGCTCAACCATGATTCAGTCTGTGTCATGAACTAGATTACAGGATAGAGATCTTATGTTACCATACAGCTCTCTTGCTTGACCCGAACTGATAATGTAATATGGAATACACACAACAACTGTGAAGTAATCCTTGTCACACTACATTGATGGAATGGTATAAGCAAAGGCGGGTAGCCAATTTGCCTATGGCATGGAACAGTCAGGCATTCTTAGTAGCACAGCCAAGACTGCCCGCACAAAAGGAAGTTTTAGAAATCCATGTTATTGCCTATTGACTTCCCCTTTATAGGCCTGGAATCCGACATCAGATACTGCCCCATCCTGGACAAACACCTAATGTCTCCCTTAGAGAATGGTTAAAAACGTAAATCGACTGTACATTATTATCTTGTTGGCAAAACTTGAAAGGGACACTTCTCCTTTCATAATCAATCAATCAGTCATTTGTAGAGGATGTCAGCCCCGGGGGGTGGGAGGGTGGGGGTGTACTGGGGTGGGAGGGTATCTCGGCACTGGGGTGCAATGTCTGTCAAACAGCCAGGTCTTGAGTCTCTTCCCAAAGTCTGCCAGTGAAGGGTGCAGTTCAGAGGGGGAGGGGAGGTCGTTCCATGCCTTGACGGCGATGCAGGAAAAAGAGCAGGTGTGTCAGATTCTGGGTGTCTGTGTGAGAGCCAGTGAAGAAGAGTGCATGTGTCTGGTGAGTTGGTGGAAGTGTAGACAGTAGTTGATGTAGTCCGGTACTTGATCCTGTAGGGCTTTGTAGGCATGCATGAGGAGCTTGAAATGGCACCTCTTCTGCTCGGGAGCCAGTGGAGGTTTCAGAAGTGGGGGGTGATGTTGGTGTGCCTGGGAAGGTCCATGATGAGTCTGGCAGTGATGTTCTGTATTGTATGGAGTCACTTTAGGAGTTGGGAGGATATGCCGGCATAGAAAGTGTTGCCGTAGTAGAGGCAGCTTATGACAAGAGCCTGGGTGACCGTTTCCATACTGTTGGCTAGGAACCCATCAGAAGATTCTGTGGAGCATTCAGATGATGTGGAAGCAGGAGGAGGTGACTGCATTGATCTGCCACATCATGGTCAGCTAACAGTCGAGGGTGATGCCAAGGTTGTGAGCATGGTCTGTAGGCATGGTAATGTGTCTGAGTTTGGCTAGCCATCAGCTATGGTCCCAAATGGAGGTGTTTTTCTCAAAGATCAGAACTTCCATCTTGTTGGATTTGAACTTCAGGTAGTTGGTCTTCATCCAGTTGGTCATGGTGGTCATGGTGTTGCGGAAGATGGTTCTTGTGGTGGAGAGGTCTTTAGTAAGTGAGCGGATCAGTTGAGTATCGTCTGCGTGGGAGATGATGTTGAGTCCGTGGGATCTAATGACGTTGGCCAGTGAGGTCATGTAGGTATTGAACAAAGTGGGACTGAGAGTTGAACCTTGGGTTATGCCTCAAATGATGCTCTTGGGTGTTGAGGTAAAAGGGGGTAGTCAGATGCTCTGAGTGCATCCTGTCAGGAAAGAGGTGATCCATTTAATGGCGTTGTTTTGTGTTCCGATGCTGCAGAGTCTGTTGATTTGGATGTGGTAAGAGACAGTGTTGAATGTGGCTGATGGGTCAAGGAGGATCAGGGCGATGATTTCCTCGTCAGTTGTTGTGATGAGTGTGGTTCTGGTGCTGTGGTTGGAATTAAAATCTGATTAGCAGGTGTCCAGTAGGTTGTTTTCATCCAGGGAGCAGGTGAGCTGCTGATTGATGGCCTTCTGGAATACTTTGGCCGAGTAGGGGAGTTGAGAGATTGGTGGGCAATTCTTGTGTTCATTTGGGTTGGCGGAGGGTTTTTTCAGGAGGGGTTTGATTTCCACATGTTTCAGTTTGTCTGGGAAAACTGCTGAGGTGATGAAGGTGTTAGTGACGCTGGTGAATTCCGTGCTGAGGAAGTTGGTTCCAAGGTTGAATTGGTTGTGGGGGCATGAGTCGGTGGGTTCCCCAAAGTAAATGGATGACATGATGGTTGAGGTGGATTGAGTGGTGAGTGGTGCCCACGTGGAGCTCTGCTGTTGGTGTGCACTTGGGAGGTCAAGAGAGCTGAGGTTGGAGATTGTGGGTTGATGATCGAAGTTGTTGTAGATGGTGGGGATCTTGCTGTGTAACTAATCTGAGAGGGTGTTACAAAGTTGTTGGGAGTGATCTTGCTGTGGAAGTAATCTGAGAGAGTGTTGCAAAGTTCTTGGGAGGGGTGGATGGTGTTCTCTGTGGCTGCTAGGTTGGAGTATTCTTTAACTATTTTGAAAAGTTATTTTGTGCGGTTAGATGCTGAGTCATATGGGTCGTGAAAGTTGTTCTCTCGGCCTCCTTGAATTGTTGGTGATAGTTGCTGAGGGCTGCTTTGTGGGCTGCTCTATCAGAGGTATTCCTGGTGGACTACCATTGTTTCTCAAGTTTGTAGCAGCTGCACTGGTGGCTCTGAGCTCCGGAGTGTAGCAGTTGGCATTTGTAGAGGTTTTGTTGGTTCTGGGTGGTCTCAGTGGGGCAACTGAGTAAGTACATTCAGTGATCGGGGGAGAAGTTCAGGATGGCCTTGTTGAGGTTCGATTCAGCCTTGGGTTTGGATGAGCTGAGGGCCTGTATCCACTGTGATTCAGTTATTGGGCTCCAGTTGCGGTCATGTCTGTGGTTCCTGGTGGTGGTGTGTTGGGCGATGGCGATGGTGAAGAGGACGATGCTGTGGTCAGACCAGAAAAGTTCTATGACATGGCTGAATCTTACTCTGTAGCTTGAGGTGAAGAGAGGGTCTAGAATGTTTCTGACCATTTGTGTTGGTTTGTTGACTGGGTGAGGCCTATGTTGCTCAAGTTCTCAAGGAGGGTGGTGGAGTTGGCATTGTTGGGGTCATCAATGTGGAAATTAAGGTTGCCGAGTAGAATGTAGTGGTTGGAGTTGATGGCCGGTTGTGCAATGATGTTGGGGATGGCATTGCAGAAGGCTGGTCGGGCCCTGGGGGTCTGTATACGAGGGTGCCTCTTAGGATAGTTTTGGCATTGGTTTGTAGTTGGAAATTGAAATGCTCCATGAGGGGTGAGGTGTCCTCATTGGTGGAAATGCATCAAAAGGTGTTCTTGAATATGATGCCGATGCCCACACTGTGTTTGTTGCTGCAGTCTCA
Organism: Pleurodeles waltl; assembly: GCF_031143425.1. Lineage (NCBI taxonomy): Eukaryota > Metazoa > Chordata > Amphibia > Caudata > Salamandridae > Pleurodeles > Pleurodeles waltl. The sequence continues at coordinate 498,687,532 of NC_090445.1, forward strand.
GTGTATGATCTTGTAGCTATAGGGTGTTGTGGTGGTGATGCCAGGGTTTGAGGAGGGGTTTAGCCAGGTTTCGGTGAAGAAGGTAACGTCTTATGAGAGGGAGGTGATGGTGTCCCAGATTTCCGTGGCATGTTTGCAGAGGGATCAGGTTTTTTAGCAGGATACATCAGAGAGGTTCTGGGTTTACCATGGCCTTCTGGGTGGGTGTGGTGTTTAGGTCCTGTGTGGGCTGGTGGCTGTGTGCTGCAGGAGAAGTGGCAGTTTCAGCAGGTGAAGGGTCCTTTGGTAGCACAAGGGGATGTGGTGCAGCAGTTATTGTGGCATAGGATTCATGGGTCAGAGCTCCTTGGTCGAGTAGCGATGGGTGGCTGGAGGGCCAGAGTTCCTGGTGCTAGGTGCTGTCCAGGCATGGTACAGGAGCGGCCTGGTGCATAAGGGCTTGCCTTTGGCATGCCTTTGAAAAGGAGGGGAAAATGATGCAGAAAACAAGCAGATAAGAGGGGAAAGGAGTGTAGAAAATAAATAGGAGGAGTCTTCTGAAGCCGAGTAGGTCGTGGGTCCGTCGCAGGTGGGTTGGGAGAGTGTTCCATGTCTTGGCGGCGAGGTAGGAGAAGGATCTGCCGCCGGATGTCTTACGGTGGATTCGGGGGAAGGTGGCGAGTGCGAGGTCTACGGAGCGGAGCTGGTGGGTGGGAGTGTAGAAGCTGAGTCTATTGTTGAGGTAAGGAGGTCCGGTGTTGTGGAGTGCTTTGTGTGCGCGGGTGAGGAGCTTGAAGGTGATCCTCTTGTCAATGGGGAGCCAGTGGAGGTCTTTCAGGTGGGGTGTGATGTGGTTGCTGCGGGGTACGTTGAGAATCAGTCGGGCGGAGGCGTTTTGGATGCGTTGGAGTCGCCGCAGGTGTTTTGTAGGGATGCCTGTGTAGAGTGCGTTGCCGTAGCCTAGCCTGCTGCTGACGAGGGCCTGTGTCACAGTTTTTCTTGTGTCTGTTGGGATCCACTTGTAGATCCTGTGGAGCATGCGGAGAGTGTTGTAGCAGGAGGAGGAGACTGCGTTTACCTGTTTTGACATGGAGAGGGAGGAGTTGAGGATGAAGCCCAGATTGCGTGCGTGGTCGGTCGGTGTTGGTGGGGTTCCTAGAGATGTTGGCCACCAGGAGTCGTCCCAGGCGGAGGGGTTGGGTCCGAGGATGAGGACCTCCGTTTTGTCCGAGTTCAGTTTCAGGCGGCTGTTTCTCATCCATTCGGCAATGGCCTGCATTCCTTCGTGGAGGTTGGACTTGGCGGTGTGCGGGTCATTGGTGAGGGAGAGGATGAGCTGAGTGTCGTCGGCATAGGAGATGATGTTGAGGTTGTATTGGCGGGCTACTTGAGCGAGGGGTGCCATGTAGATATTGAATAATGTTGGGCTGAGGGATGAGCCCTGGGGTACGCCGCAGATGATTTTGGTGGCTTTGGAGCGGAAGGGAGGGAGGCGGACTCTCTAGGTTCTTTCGGAGAGGAAGGATGTAGTCCACTCGAGGGCTTTCTCTTGTATTCCGGCTTCGAAGAGGCGGGTTCTCAGAGTGTGATGGCATACCGTGTCGAAGGCAGCTGATAGGTCCAGGAGGATGAGGGCTGATGTTTCGCCGTTGTCCATTTGACGTCTGATGTCGTCTGTGGTGGCGAGGAGCGCGGTCTCGGTGCTGTGGTTTTGTCAGAAGCAGGACTGGGAGGGGTCCAGGATGTTGTTGTTTTCGAGGTGGCGAGTCAGTTGTGCGTTGACGATTTTCTCGATGACCTTCGCAGGGAACAGGAGTAGGGAGATGGGTCGGAAATTCTTAAGGTCCTGGGGGTCTGCTTTGGGCTTCTTAAGGAGGGCGTTGATTTCGGCGTGTTTCCAGCTTTCTGGGAATGTTGCTGTTTCGAAGGAGATGTTGATGACCTTCCGTAGTTGGGCAGCGATGGCTGCGTCTGCTTTGTTGTACACGTGGTGGGGGCATGGGTCTGACGGTGATCCGGAGTGGATGGAGTTCATGAATTTGCGTGTCTCTGTGTCGCTGACGTTGGCCCAGGAGGTTAGGCAATCGGAGCGGGTGGTGTTAGCGGGGGTGGTGTCTGGCGTGGTGGGGGCGACTGTGGTGTTGAAGCTGTTGTGGATGTCGGTGATCTTTTGGTGGAAGAATGTGGCCAGTGAGTTGCAGAGCTCTTGTGAGGGTGGAATGTCGTTGACGTTGGTGCTGGGGTTGGGGAGTTCTTTCACGATGCTGAAGAACTCTTTGCTGTCGTGTGCATTGTTATCTAGGCGGTCTTTGAAAGATGATCTTTTGGCTAGTCTGATTAGTTGGTGGTGTCTGCGGGTGGCGTCTTTGTGGGCCGTGACGCTGTCAGGTGTGTGTTCGGTGATCCATTTATTCTTAAGTTTACGGCAGGTGCGCTTGGAGATCTGGAGCTCTTCTGTGAACCAGGTGGCTTTCTTGGTGGCTTGGTTGTTGGAAGTCTTCTTTAGTGGTGCGAGTGAGTTGGCGCAGTCGTTGATCCACTGTCTGAGGTTGTGGGCGGTGGGAGGTTGTGGGCGGCGGCGTCTGGGTCAGTGGGGTCGTTGGGCGGATTCTGGGCAAGGGCGCTGGTCAGCTGGTCTTGGGTGACTTTGCTCCAGTGGCGGCGGGGTGGCTGTAGGGTACGGTGGTGCTTGACCTGTTTCTGGTAGGTGAAGTGGATGCAGTGGTGGTCGGTCCAATGGAGTTCGGTGGTGTGGTTGAAGGTGATGTGGGTGCTTGTGGAGAAGATGGGGTCAAGCGTGTGGCCGGCTGCGTGGGTGGGTGTGGTGACGAGTTGTCTGAGGCCGAGGTTGGCGAGGTTGTTGATCAGGGTGGTGGAGTTGACGTCGTTGTTGTTCTTGAGGTGGAAGTTAAGGTCCCTGAGGAGGATGTAGTCTGTAGAGGCGAGTGCGTGGGTGCTGGCGAGGTCTGAGATGGAGTCGCTGAAAGGTGCCTGTGGTCCGGGGGGGTCTGTAGATAAGCGTTCCTCTGAGGGTGGTGTTGGGGTCGGTGTGTATTTGGAAGTGCAGATGTTCGGGGGTTTTGAGGGTGTTGTCCGTGTGGGTGTGGACCTTGAGGGTGGCCTTGTGGGCGATGGCTGTAACAGGCAGAAAAAGGTAGAAAACAGGCAGCAGAGAGTGGCAGAGGTCAGTCTGGAAAATAGACTGTCACAGGGGAGCTGGCTTGAGGACCTGCTCAATAGGGTTGCGCTGCAGCCTCCATTAAGTAGGTCCTTGGGGGAGGGTGGGGTGCTGGGTCATGGGAGGCAGAAAATGGTGGGAGGAGGGAAATGGGGAAGAGAGGAGAAGGAGCAGATAGGGCAAGCAGGACAAAACAAGATGAAAAGAAGAGAAAAAGGTGCAGAAAATTAGCAGAAAAGGGGGAAAGAAGTGCTTAAAATAAGCAGAAAAGAGGGGGAAAGGTGCAGAAAACAAGGAGAAAAGAGGGGAAAGAAGTGCAGAAAATGAGCAGACAAGTGAAAAACAGAGCTACAATTAGCAGAAACACAGGAAAACGGAGCAGACAACAAGCAGAAATCAGGCAGTAGAGGGTGGCAGTAATCAGGGTGGAAAGGAGACTGTCACGGGGGAGTTGCATGAGGAAATGCTCAATAGGGTTGTGCTGCAGCCTCCATTAAGTAGGTCCTGGGGGAAGGCGGGGCACTGGGTGGCGGGAGCTGGAAAAAGGTAAGAGGAGGGAAATGGGGAAGAGAGGGGAAGGAGCAGATAAGGCAAGCTGGGCAAAATGAGCAGAAAAGAGGGGGAAAAGGTGCAGAAAGTGAGTAGAAAAGAGAGAGAAAATGTGCAGAAAATAAGCAGAAAAGAGGGGAAAGAAGTGCAGAATATGAACGCAAAATAGGGGGGGAAAGGTGCAGAAAATGAGCAGACAAGAGAGGATAAAGTTATAGAAAACAAGTAGGAACCAGGCAGCAGAGAGTGGCAGAGGTCAATCTGGACAGGAGCCTATCATTAAGGAGGTGGCCCCCTGTGACAGTCTCCTGTCCGGCTGTGCTTTCTCATGGGATAGAGAAGCTCTACTTCTCAGTCTCATCCTAGATCTCGCCAATCCAATCCTGAGTTAAACACCCTCAAGAAGCATTAACAAGATTGTAAAGAATCAATTCATTAAACATCAACTCGTAAAAAGACTTTCCACCGAGGCAACTTCAAACCAGCGGGCCTGTCTGGCCTCTTTGATGCTTCATAATATGCACAGCTATACCTTTCGATTTTAACAAACCCCAGAAAGAGGGGATTATTCTTTGGCAAAAAGCAAAGCTTTGCCATTAGGAACGCTCTTAAAGAAGAGAAACCAGGTCTCATCAGCCAACTGCACCTGCGGCCAGAGGAAGGATTTGCACCACTCCGCCATGAAAAATGTGCTGTTTATAATGCAATCAGAGGAACAATGTTCGTTTACGTCCTAACTAGAGAACATCTAGAAATGGATGGAAGAGAGTCTGTTTTTGCTGCTCAGTCACATTTGAAACACAACTAGACAATTAGGCAGATACCTGGCAAAAAGTAGGATCATCAGAAAAAAATGCATGAGGCAACAGAACTGAGAATTGATCAGTGTGAACATATAAAGTACCCCGTGATGGGATCTGGTTAGAATGATCACACATGGTGTAACCTAGAGTATGCGGTCTTTACGTGCTTTACGTTGTGAAGTACTTTTTTTTAATAGTTTTGCTTTCTCCACTTTATGCCGTTATTGTTTTTTTTTTTTTGTGGTCTGCTTTTACCTGTGTCAAAAAGAACTGTTATTGAAAGCAGTTTAATAAATATCACACTTTTCTCTTGCCATTGGCGGTGAAGTCGAGTCCTTGGCCGTTAAACTCCGACTCAAGGTCGTATGAAAGCAGACCAAACAGGACATGGCCGAATATGTCCTGAGCCAAGACTTTTTCCCATGTACTGGAACCCTATCTATTCCTTTAGTTGTAGTGTCATACATTTAACTCCAACTGATGGCGGATTTCCAAAACGTGCCTCCTATTCACAGTGTGGAGATGTTGAATGTCACTTCATATTTCTGTAATTCTAAAAGGTGTCATGCAGTGAATTATGTTGTAGTGCGTTTCTGAACTAAATCGGGCAACATCAGCGGATGGGGCATTTTGTAATCCTAATTGTTTGGATTTGTTGATATTGGTAAATTGTGTGAGGTTAAAAGACGTTATTTACGTCACTGGTTTCTTTACACTGGTATTGTGCATCAATATACAAATGAAGTCATGGTAGTATTTAGTGTAATATTGCAGATGCCTTTTGTGCAACAGCACGTGTGAAAGACAGCCCCGATTACAACACCCGGATGTAAATAGCGTCCAGTTATGCTGGGGATAATGTTCGTTTAATTGGATTGGGAAATGCATTTACTTCTTGGGTACAGATGTAGGGCCAGATGTAGGTAAGTATGGTTTTGCGAGTTGCAATTTGCGAGTCATAGAGACTCGCAAATTGCAACTCGCAAAACCACATGCAGAAAGGTGTCTCAGACACCTTCTGCGAGTCGGTATGGGGTCGCAATGACCCACCTCATTAATATTAATGAGGTGGGTCGCAAATTGCGGCCCCATACCGACTATGGGCACTCGCAAACATGGAGGCCTGCTGTCGTCAGCAGACCTCCATGTTTGCGACTGCTTTTCAATAAAGCAGGTTTTTTTTTTCAAAGTGCAACCCGTTTTCCTTAAAGGAAAACGAGCTGCACTTTGAAAAATAAACCGAAACCTTTTGTTTCGGTATTTTTCAGGGCAGGTAGTGGTCCATTGGACCACTGCCTGCTCTGAAAAATTATTTTTGTGATCATTCACAAAGGGGAAGGGGTCCCATGGGGACCCCTTCCCGTTTGCGAATGAGTTACCATCCACTTCAAGTGGATGGTAACTGCGAGTTGATTTGTGACTGCTTTTGCGGTCACAAATCAACTTACATCGCGGTGCGAGTTGCAAATAGGAAGGGAACACCCCTTCCTATTTGCGAGTCGGAAACGCATTTTGCGAGTCGGTTCCGACTCGCAAAATGTGTTTCTGCATCGCGCACAGGCATTAGCGCCTCGCAAACGGCGTTTTTCGCCGTTTGCGAGGCGCTAATGCCTTGCTACATCTGGCCCTTATTAGTTCCTTTGCGACATCTAGAACTGAGACCACTGAAAAGCACTTACCTTTATTTGTCTTGATCACAAATAAGCAAACTTCATCAAGCGCTGACCTGCCAAGTACTTTACCTCTGTTGTGCCTGGTCATTTGTGTGCAGATGAAATCAGATACGCCTTCCATTGTGCATTCTTTCTTTGTTACCTTTAGATTGACAACTTGGTGCTAATCGGAAGAAGTATTTCATAAAGTGAAAATTGCCCCCACCTTAAAGTCAGAGCAGTAAAGCCACAATGCAAAGTCATGGGAAAAAGCAGACTTTTAAATGTACACTTATTTGACCACTATGCAGGCAACTATAGAGAAAGGTTCCTCTCTGCTTCCGGATTGCTACCTGATACTTTGCAGCTATTGTATGCTCTGGAGACCAGACAAAGGGGGTCGCGTTGCCTCATATAAGTGACAACATGGAATGACTGGACATCTCTCCCCTTTGAACTGGTTTAATTTGGACCCCAGATCAGTCCACTAGTCCACCAGCATTATCACAGAAGGGAAGATACAGCAGCTGGGAGAGGAGGGAGGATGGAGTGGGGCAAACTGATGGGGCAATGCAGAGGTGAGACGGGCAGACCTACTTAAATATAGCAGAAGGACAGTGAATCCAGGGCAGAAACCTGTGGGTTTTATGTTTCCTTTGGCAAGAAATGGGTCCGTAGTCCTACTAGGCCAAATTATAAAGAAGTAATGATAATGTCACTGCCATGAAAGTCCAGTCAGCTCCAAGCTGCAATGACCGAAAAGAAGATTCTTCTGTTGCACAGCACTTTTCAATCTGCCTGCAACATACAAGCCAGTGGATCGTGGTATAAAGTGATATATACACAACACAACCCTCGACCCTGCGTGCTGACAAATAACACGTATTCCAATCCAGAGCTGTGCATGGCACATATATGGGTTAAGCTGCCGATATATCACCGGGGTGCACGGAATTCTGATCGTGTTAGTCCAGATCTTCCCTCCATCACCAGCATTTATCTATTACAATGAAATGCCTAGGAGCGGTAGAATGCGGGGTATCTACTCGAATAAACTATTGAAAGTTCAGTGCTCATTAAGCTCCTTGTCATACTACAGGGAAGCATGCAATAGACACATGTAGCCTATTTTCTTGTCGCAGTCTAGTTGCGAGTGTTTGCTTTCTGACTGAACCATTATTATTGGCCTAGATTTTATGCTTCAAATTTCAGAACGTCCCAGAATTGCTAGTGTTTGAGGAAAGGCGAATCTTCACATGTTTTATATTCTTCAAGATTCCTACATTTGAGTTTAAAGTGAATGTATGTGCTTATATAAGCGGCTGGCCTGCCTTGTGTTCCATGCTCTCCTTCGCTCCTGTCTCTGACGTCTCTGTGCTGACCCTCTAAACTCAGGTGGGTCTTCGACACTGGAGCTGCTTTTTCAAATGTGTAGGTTAAAGTAGTTACAACGAAGAAACAATTAAAAATACCAGGTGGCCAGGCAGAACTGATTCTCTTAAATGCTGCCCAGAGCTGCACTATTGTGGTTCTAGCTATCCTTTATGTGACCACTGCCCCACCTCGCCCCTTTGGAATGGAACTGACCTATGGCAGCTGAAATCGTCCTTTAGAGGGCCCAGCTTCCCAGAGGTTTACCCTATGGGGGAAATCATCGTTCTGGCCATGTGCCCCGTGGAAGGGTGCACGGCTGCGGAGAAGGTGCAGTGTGGCACAAATAGGGTCACCGTGCCATCGTTTTTTCATCTCTATCTTAATTTCCCTCAAAGAAGCAAAAACAAGTTCCTCGCACCATGTAAAATAATATTGACATTACTTGTGAGTAGAGGGATCAATACATTTTTTGTTGAACATGTGTTTCTAGTAATTATTTATATCTCAGTATTTAATTCATGAGTGAACATTGGTCTGGCTTTAATTGTTTGATTGTGCACATTTGTATTTTTAGGAAAGCCAAAATAAAATGCAAATCATTACGATGCTTGCAAGCAAACCGAAGGAGCAACAACGCAGTGTGACGAAATGTAAAGTAACGTGTTGGTCGAAAGGACGACTTTATTCGTGGATTCATAGTTTATGCAAATGTATGATGCAGAGGAGTGCGGAGGAAGCGCCTTGCATGAAAAGAGAGGCTCCATGCCTGTTTGCCCTTTGCCTATGCAGCTCACAGCTGCTTCCGCCGGTGCCTGCGCTCCAGCTGTTCCCGCCTGCACGACTGTCATCATTGCTGGGGTGTGACTGGACTGCACAAGTGCTCTCCTACGCAGCCGCCACGGAGCTTAATAAATGGCGCGTTACAAAATTCCTCTCAGAAGCGGAGCAGTATTCATTTCGAAGTCCCACAGAAGTAATGGGCTTACAGAAATCAGCTGGAAGCTGCGCCACAGCACCATTTATTCCATATCAGAATGTGTCTGTTACAAAATGCCCCCTTAATTAAAAAGCTGAGAGAACAAAGTACCACAGGGTGCTCTATGTTTCACGTATATAGCCGGATTGGTTGAGGTGAAATTACAAAATCGCTGAAGGAACTTAAACCTGCCCTAACGAAACAAGAAAAGCTGCTTACGAAACAAAGACGAAACATAGCTGTCCGTTTTCTTTACCCTCCAGCTTTTGGAAAATGGATTGTGAGGGAAAATGCCATTAGAACCCACAAGCTCTGAGGAAACCATTTCATTCTCATATGCATCATTTATGAGCTCGGAGTGATATTATGCCAATAGATTCATTCTGATCCATCTAGATGATAAACCGTTTGGGGAATGGCCGGATGCACTGATGATTTTTTAGTTTCCCCCAGGTCCTTACTTAATTATGACAAACACAGTGAATGAGAAATTGAGTTTTCAGGAAGACTCGAAAAAAAGAGAAAAAAATGACACCGCCGAGCACCTCTTGCTGGGCAGTTTATGCAGGAACCATGCAGTGTTCTCTGCCCTTCTTTGTGTGCCTTTATGTGAATCATAAACCTGTTGGTTAACCATATTTTACACAATGAAACACATTATCATTAGTCACTCCCGAACTCCATCTCCAGAGAAGGCCAGTCCATGCAAAGTAAGTAGTTTCTCCAAATGGTATGTAGGTCAAGTGGGATTCCTGGGAGTCTGCTGCCCGGGCATCTACTGCCAGTCACCACAGGGTGTAGCAAACACTGACACTGCACAGAAATAATCAATGGTCCTGAAATGAAACTAAAACTATGATATGCGATGTATAGGATTGGATCGATGCGCGTCCAAAAAGTACAATAAGTCTTAAATAGCTAAGGAACCGAGGAAAAAAGATTGGCAATGGCTGGCATACGCCAAGAGCTGAGCACCAAGGTGCAGAAAACAACGTAAACACAATCAATAAAAAAACGAATCTTTGGAATCAAGCAGGAGACCTTCATTTACCAGCATTGATTTCACTGTTTCAGTTTGCACATTTTTCTATGAGTGATAGGATGTGGGACAACCTTTTAACATACTTTCAAAAGTTCACTAATTATTAAGCATCACTTTTTTAATAGATGGGATTCTCTAATCCCTGTATAAACGGCAGTCTCTAATTCCTTCCTAATACATGGAATTCTGTAATTCCTGTATAAATGACCAGTTCTACTTTATTTATATTCGGTGACCATGGTCACTGATTATAAAGAAAAGCTGTCAGAACTTGACTATTATGTTATTACAATCGGGTTCTGACATTAAAATGCCTGCAGCCAGATTCAACAGTCCAAGTAAAAGGCTGATAAGGTCACAGCGCATAATTGAAGCAACTGTTTAAAACAACAAACACAGACATTGCTTTTCTTTAGTCAGCTTTATTTTAATAGCTTACAATGACAGGCAGAGAGAATATATTTTTTATTTTACCCACACACATTAACACAGTGAAACACTACAGAATGACACCGCACCAGTTTAGAAAAACATACAGTATTTATCTCAGTAAAACAAGACCAAAATGACAAAAATCCAACATACAGAAGCAAAGATATGAATTGTTAAAGATTAAATCCCAATAAAGTGCTTAGAAACACAATAGCTCCAACTGGTGCTATCACGGCTCTATGACAGAGTTGTCCCCAACAGTCTGACTCAAATCGTGTGGGAGGGCTGGTGTGGCATCGGTTTTATACTGCTGTGCAGGAGGTGAGGTGTTGGCTTCTTACTGCTATGCAGAGGAGGTGAGGCGTTGGTTCCTTATGGAGGCAGTGGAGGTGAGGTGACATAGATGTGGAGGTGTTGGTTTCTTACAATCTGGTGGGGTCGATGAGTCCAGTGGGTCAAGATGCGATGGGGGGACTTTGCGATATTGTGGTCATACCACAGGGCTACAGTGCAGCAGTGGAGTCGGGTGTCACGGACATCGGTGACACAGCACTCGAGACTCACAGTGTTGCAGGACTTCAGAGGCACTGCGGAGGCCTCAGGCCTGCGGTGTCAGTCGCTGTCATCACACTGCAGCAGGGACCACAGCTTCGGATGCAGGCAGCGGTGTGGAGTCGGGCAGCAGCGTTGGTTCTGGAATTGTCCGGAGCTGGTGTGCCTGGTTCTTCTTGTTTTATGCCAGGCTTCACTCCCAGTGGCCCAGGAACTGGAGTGGGCAAGTCAGTGACCTCCACAAGAGAACCCAAGGGCTGAGACTTCTTAACATGAGGCAAGCCCAGTCCAAGCCCTTGGAGAAACATCACAAGCAGGATACACAGCAAAGTCCAGTCTTTGCCCTCTCCAAAGCAGAAGCAGCAACTGCAGGCCGACCCAACAAAGCACACACAGCAAAGGGGCACTACATCTCCTCACAGCTCTTCAGGTCTTCTCCTTGGCAGAGTTTCCTCTTGATCCAAAAATGTTCTAAAAGTCTGGGATTTTGGGTCTGATACTTATGCTCATCTCTACCTTTGAAGTAGGCAAACTTCAAAGGAAAGTCTTTGTAGTGTGTGAGACCCTACCTTTTCTGCCCTGGTCCCAGACACACTCTAGGGGATTGAATACTACATTGTGTAAGAACTGACACAGCCCTATTCAGGTGCAAATGTCAGCTCCTCCCACCACTGTAGCCCTGGAAGACCCATAAAGATATGCAGGGCATACCTTATCTCCCTTTGTGTGACTGTCTAGAGTGAATTCACAACCAGCCCAACTGTCACCCTGACCCAGACATATATTCCACAGCCTTACATTTATTAAAAGGGAAGATTTGGGATTGGAAAAGGGGGTGAACTTGCCAGGTTGACATGTCAGTTTAAACCTGCACACACAGACACTGCAATGGCAGGTCTGAGACCTGTTTGCAGGGCTACTCATGTGGGTGGCACACTCAGAGCAGCAGGTGCACTAGCAGAATTTGAGTTACAGGTCCTGGGCACACCTGGTGCACTATACTAGGGACTTACTATTAAATCAAATATGCCAATCATGGATAACCAATAATAATCACAATTTACACAGGGAGCACTTGCACTTTAGCATCGATCAGCAGTGGTAAAAAGCCTAAAGTACCAAAACCTGCAAAAAAGAAATCCAGCACACAGTCAAAAATACAGGAGGCAGAGGCAAAAAGACATGGAGAAACCATGCCAAGAATGCCAGGTCCAACACTCGGTGACTTGCAATATCCTTATATTGTATGGCAAGGGGTACTTTATCCCTTATATAACCGGTGGCTAGAGACACACCCAGTCACCGATTATAAAGAAAAGACATCAGAAGTCGACTATTACAAGTTATTACAATCTAATTCTGACATCACAATGCCTGCAGCCAGAGCTAGCAGACAAAGTGAAAGGCAGGTCAGGTCATAGAGCATAACTGAAGCAGCTGTTCAAAGCAATGAAAATAGAAAATAGAACATTGCATTTCTTTCTTCTGCTCTAATAAAATAACTTACAATGACAAGCACAGAGAATATGTTTTTTTGCACTCCTAAGATAGAGAAAAGCTAGACACGTACTGCTTGTTTCTACACATTCCCACCTATTGCAGCTTTTTGCTTGAACTGTTTCCAATATCTGTTTGCAACAAATATCTAACAGGTTCGTGATGTGTTTAATTGTGCACTAGAGGTTTAATTTTTTGGTCTTCATGTTTGCAAATATGCTTGCTATTGTATATGTATAATCTGCCCACCAAGGTTTTACGTGTTTTGTGGGACAGAAGATGGTATGACAATGTATTAAATGGGATAAAGTACCCCCTGTCATGCATGATAAAGATATTGCAAGTCACCTTGGAGTTCCATAACCTTATAAAGAAACTCAGCCTTTGGCCTCATTTTTCTATATGGTTATGTAACTCCTCAGTGACCTGCAATATCCTTATATTGTATGGCTGAGGATGCTTTATTCCTTATATCACACCCAGGAACCCTCCAATAGATGCATAAAAGCCTACATCTAATTTCCTTATTACAGTCTAATTCAAACCTCGCTACTCACATGTAATATACATATTGCATCACTATTCAACATAAAAAATCTTTAAAGATGTATTGTTTGCAGTACAATGCCAGCACATAATCTGAAAAGCACTTTTCTCAGCAGACCACCAATAGCCACTTCAAGAACTAACAGTGTGCAAATTCTCACTTTTTTCCTGAAATCTAGTTTAATATTTTAAAAAATGACAACAGTTCACTTCAGAGTTGATTGATCTTATAAAAGTATCTGGGCTTCAATCTTGTTCTTCTGTTTGGTCATGCAACTCTCTAGGCGCTTGTGATACTCATAATGCATGCAGTTGGTAATTCTTTTCAGAAACATGTAGTGAGCAACCTGCCATAACATATAAAAGAGGGAATTCCACACTCTGAAATGGTTCTTGAATTGCATATTTTTAAAGCATCTGCATTTTTTAAAGACTGCAGCATGAACAATTGTGTTCTGGAAAAATAGAAACTATCTTGAAAAGTTGGACAACACGGCAAAGTCTGGGCAAACCATAGTGAAAGCAAATTATTATTAGGCACAAGCAAATCCAAGTTAACAAGTGGCTAGAAAGTCTGGAGTACAACATATTATCTAACAGGGCATGTCCATGTGCATATGAAACATCCAGGCTTGCACATGGTACACACACTACATGGTTAATAACCAGCTAGCAGGGCTAACCAGAAAACCTAATGAAACAAGAACAATATTACAGAGGTGCTTTAGAAAGCCTCAAACCAGTGACATATAGTGTAAAAAGTAATTAATATCTTCTGTGACCCTTAAACCATTAAATGTCAATAGCCATGAAGTAGCACTGTTTCTGTTCAACTCAAGAAAGGAAAGTCTCCAGACTTATAAAAAGGTGCTATTTAACAATGTTGTTAAATATTCCTTGGTAGGTCGGCTCTCTTATGTATGATTTATTTACCTCATTCCTTGGCTGCTTCGGTAGTTCATACATTAGCCCCTTACAAAATGCCCAACAAGAGATACATTAGTGTAAAGATAAAAGCAAACTATTGCTTTTTCAGATGAGTTACCTAGATGGTGCGCGAGGGCAGAGGGTTAGAAGCGTGGATTAATGTCATCCACTTTTGTGGCGTGGTATGTTTACAGCGCAGGTATACAGAAATATTTTGGTAGAAGTTTAACATTGCACTTGCAGTGTTATGTTTCCTTGCATAACAGACTGTTTATACAACCAACGTGAGGTTAGCAATTCCCTCTGGTATTTACTAGCCAGTATGTCTCGGGACTAATACCTTTCGAAAACATCACAATCCTTTACACACTTAAATAATGCTCTGAGATTGTTTGCTGCAATGTTATTTACGGCACACTTGTTAGTTTGGGTATTTTACTCTAAAGTAATGCTCACATTTATTCAGTAATACAGGAGCAGCTGGTATAGAAAACGGAAAGAAATTAAATAAGAATTTGAAGAAGGAGCACTGCTGTCATCTAGAACATATGTGTTTCAGCATTTATCAGAAGTATTTATTTCCCTGGTTTAGTTAAATTAAATGTTTTATATTATTTAAAATGATAATAAGTGAAATTTCCATCTTCCATTTATTTCTTTGGGGCTAGACCTGTACTTTGTAAAATTTCAACTCCTGACATGTCAGGGACCACTTGTATTGTCTAGCAATAGAAGCAAATTGTTATTGTTGGAAATGGCCCTTTCTGCAGGTTCATCCCCAAACATTTTGCCTTTTACCCTCCACTTTTTGCTGAATTTGTTTTTGTTGGCCTTAGGACTCTGAGCAATTTATCACTGCTGACCAATGTTAAAGTGCATGTGCTTCTCCCCTAAACACGGTAAAATTGGTGTATCCTCAATTGGCCTATTTAATGTATGTGTAAATCCCTTGTAAAGTGGTAAATCATATACCCAGGGCCCGTAAATTAAATTTTACTAGTGAGTCTGCAGCACAGGTTGTGTCACATTCTTAAGTAGCCTTTTAAATATGTCTCAGGCCTGCCACTGCAGAGCCTGTGTGTGAGGTTTCACTGCCACGTAGTCTTGCATTTAAAACCTCTTGCCAAACCTTAAACTCCCCTTTTATTACATATACGTCGCCCCTAAGGTAGGACCTAGATAGCCCGTAGGGCAGGGTGCTATTTAAGTAAAGGCAGGAGTGGACATTAAAGTTTTACATGTCCTGTTGGTAAAAAAAAAGTAATTTTTCACTACTGCGAGGCCTACTTTTTCATAGGACAGCATTGGAAAATCCTTAATATACATTTAAGCTGTAATTCCTAATCAGAAAGGAGAACCTTTCTTATGATTCATATCATTGGAATGAAATGATAAATCCTCTTCACAAGTAGCTTTGTCATGTTTCATATCACTGGAATGGTAATGATAAATCCTCTTTACTGGTAAAGTCGGAATTAACATTAATGCTTTAGAAATGCCACTTTTAGAAAGTGGGCATTTCTCTGTTCTTACTGCTGTGTGTCTTGCAGCCTGCCTCCGATACCCTTCTGGGCTAGGTGACTGCTACACTTTGTGCATTCCCTCTAGACAGCCATAAACACAGGAAGAGTGGCTGTGACAAAGGAATCATCTGCATTCACCTGCATTCTGATGGCCCTTCCTGGACAGGAAGGGTGGAGGGGAGCTGACACTTACATATGAATAGGGAAGTGCTTGTCTCCACACAAAGGGCTGATTACCCATTGCTGGTTGCATGGAGCCAGGGATAGGAAGAAAGGAATTCTGTGCACTTCAAAGAGATCCTCTTTGAAATCACAACCCACTTCAAAGGCACATATAGGTATAAGTACTGGGAGTCTGATCCTATTAAATCAGTACACTACCTGACTTGGGAAGAACTCTGCTGGAGTAAATACTGTTGTGCAGTAGGGATTGCCAGTCTGCCTGGACTGACTGTTCTGAGGAACTGCTTCTCTGCTTTGCTGAGCTGCCTTGCTGCCAGCTGATTTCTGCCCTGCTGAGGACATGACTGGGCCCATCTCACTTGAACCCAGAGTGACTGCAAGGACTTGCTAGATTCCCCCTATTCTCCTGCAGTCTCAGGGACAAAGACTGCCTGAAACTCTCCTGGTGCTGCTGGAGTTTTCCATCTGTGAGTCCTACCCTTGCCTGAGGTGCCCCTTCCACCAGTCCTGGGCCTCAGAAATGAGTTCTGAAGCTGCCTTTTGTAAAAACTAATGCATAGTCCCCACTACACCCCTCAGAACTGGCACATTACCCCTTCAACGCAACACAGAGGCTGTTCGATGACAGCAGATCCTTATCTTTGGATATACACCGGTCCCTCATGACCTCAATTAACCTTTTGACTGCTAGTCACTTCTAAGCACTATTTTTAGCTTAATCTTTACAAATTCATATCTTAGCTTCTACCGATTGGATTTTTGTCGGCTTGGTCTTGTTTTACTCTCATAAATATTCTCTACTTTTCTAAACCTAAACCTGTGTGAAGACACTCTTTGTGGGGTTTTTATTATGTAACTGTGTGTGGGTGTGTTGCACAAATACTTTACACATTTCCTCTAGATAATCCTGACTGTTCTGTGATTAGCTACCAGAGGGTGAGCACAGGCTATCTCTAAGTGTGTATCTAGCTTACCTAGATTAGAAGTGGTGGTTCCTACTTCTACATGGTGCATACTCTGAAACCCCAGTTCTAACAGGTATGTTCTGTTAAATTGATGTGTATAGCACACTAATCACCCAAGAGGGTATGCAGGCACTTGGGCAGGCGTGTGGTTTCCAAAGGTGCTTATATAATGGCCACATCTTCAGCTTCGTGAGGAACTGAAGTAGTGAAACGGAGGCTCCGATGTTGTAGAGGACGGTTGTTCCATGACTTTCGCACGATGTAGGACAATGAGCAACCTTCAGTTTTGCTTTTGGGGATGCAGGGAATGTGAGAGTGAGGTGAAGCATAGGTGTCTGGTAAGTTGTTGAAAGTGTCTGCGGCTGTTAAAGTATTCTGGTCCTGTTTTGTGTAGGACTTTGTATGTGTGCATGCCAAATTTGAAGTGGCTGTACTTGTGAATGGTGAGCTAGCGAAGCTTCCTTAGGTTTGGTTTAATGTGGATACAGTGAGGGTGGTTGAGTATGAGTCTTACAGCGATGTTCTGGATGGTCTGGAGTCTGTGTAGTAGTTCTAGTGCAGCCTTCTGGTGATAAGTGCGTGTGTGACAGTCGGTCTGGTTTTCTGAACAACTATTTAAAGATCTTTTGCCACAATTTGGCAAGATTTTGTTTACTTAGTACAACTTTTCTCTGGTTAGATGAAACTATTAAGAGGTAGAGTCTGCAGTCATGGACTGACACAATCGCTTCATTTAACAGCTTAATGTGCTGCTGAATTAATGAAGGCACTTATTTAGTGTGTCCAATACAATATTACCAGGGCCAAAAGAAAGCAATCATAAATATTCATGAGATGAATTTGCATACATTTAAACTCATTGTAGGTAAATTTCCCCTACGGTATCCTTGGCTGATATTCTGAAACAAGGCCATTTTTCGCTACTACTCAATGGGGGTGGTGAGGCGGAAGGTATAATGAAAATAAAACAACATTTTAAAAAAAAGTACCTTTTCCATCAGGAGAGATGGTTCCATCTCTCTTTCGTCCTCTTCTCTTCCCCGATTCTCAGAAGCACAGAGGCTCTCAGACTCCCATAAGCCAATCACGATGCTGCTGTCAACAGCATGACAGCAGCGCCGTGATTGGACTGAGTGGCCTGGTTCCACGCTCAGACAGGGAGGTGGAGCCTGGGCACTTTCTCCACCCGGCTGTGTAATACAGCCGGGTGGAGAAATTCTAAGCGTGCATGACCGTTTGGCCGGCCCAACACATACCACTGCTCCTCCAACACTCCTCCAGGCCCCTCCAGCTCAGCCCCTCCGCACTCTAACCTGGCTCCAGAGGAAAAATAAAATGATAATAACATTGCATTATTATCATTTTATTTTTTCTTCACTGCACAAAGCAATGGGGTGGCGCTCCTCCACCTTAGCGGAGGGGCCGCTGCAGCAAGTAAGGTTCATAACTGGAAAAGCCTGTACCACAGATCTCAGTAGCTAGATTTAGTTACCAATGGAAAAGTTAACTGGGGCATCACCCATGCCCTCTGGATGAAAATTTAACATCTTTTCCATCTGGATAAACACTTCCATTCCAAGATTTTAAATACACAACGGGAAATAATGGTTATTGTGCTGGCTTTCTCCTGTGGCGATCCAACACCAAATGCTGTACAGCACATGTAGTCTGTAGTTCAATTCACATCTGTTCTATTCAAACCATACTCATCACTTGATTACACACAGAGACATACTTTACCCCAACACTTTGAACATACCCCACAGTAAAACTCACGTTTTGCCCATTACAGATGGCAAAGTCAGAATCTAGCATTTTCATTTAATTACAATGTGCATTTCCTAACATTCCTATCATACCAAACTCTAAATTTCTCATGAAAATGTGCCAAATCGTTAATAAACTTCTGTTATCAGAGGCAGTGCTTAATTTGTGGCACTGTTTGTAGGCAGGGGGCACCAGCACCACTTTTTGGGAACAGGACTTGTTTTTTTAATTATCAGACTTCGACCCAGAGCAAGATGGAGAAAAGAAGGAAAGGGAGACAGTAAGAGGAAGCAAAACAGTGACACAGAAGAAAAAAAAAAGGGATCAAAGCATGAGTTATTACTGAGAAAACATTATAGGGCTAGTCACAAAGGTATCTCGGTGTATTTATAGTAACATTTATGTACACTTTTACACATGTTTACGTGGTTTTCTGAGGTCTTCTTTAACATATAAATGGGAATAACATAGGAATTGTTTGGGGAATATTGATATACATTTAGTACATACAGAAAGACTGTGCCCTCTGCTCTTTTACTTATAAAGGCTTGAATGTTTTGGGTCTGATTCACAAATACAAGTAAGAGTACGTAAAACAGTACTCTTCGAATACTAATTACTATTCTCATAAATTATTTTGTAAATAGTCCCCCGGCAGACCTATAGATGGCCATTAACCTCAGAGCCAAAATGACATTATTAGAAGTAACTATGAATTTGCATTTTACATGTCACCTGTATACTCTGATCATGAAAATGTTGATGTCAAAATGTATTGCTCATCAAAAGAGGAGATGAGAAACGTAGTATTGGAAATGAGTCTCCTTTGCACTGTGTTCCACCATATTTTTGCTTTCTTTTGCTGAATCTGGTTTTGTTAGCCAAATGGCTCTACACATTTTACTCTTGCTAACCAGTGGTAAATTTCATGTGTCCTCCTTTTTAAAATGAGTAAAATCGGCATATATCTAATGGGAACATTTGGTGTACTTATAAGCCCCTAGCATATAATACCCCATGCACCCATGGCCTATCAATTAAATGCTCCCAGTGGGCTGCAGCACTCATTGTGCCAATTTTGAGGTGGTACTATGAAACCTGTCTCAGGCCTGCCAATGGAGCCCAAGTGAGCAGTTGTAAAGTGCCATTCCAGCTGGCAAAATAAACCTTTTGTCTGGCCTAAACCTTCCTTTTTAATGCCTATACATAACACTTAAGGTAGGCCCTACATGTCCATGTGCAGGGTTTTTAAAAAGTAGGGCATGTGTAGTTAGTGGTTTACATAACCTGACAGTGAAAAAACTCCAAAGTCAGTTTTCACTGTGGCAAGTCTGGCTCTTCCACAGGAAAACATTGGGTTACATTTTAACAATATATAATGCTTAACTTTGGTTTGGGAGTAGCCAGAGAAATGATTCAATGGCTCATTTTAATAGTAATTTCACATTCAACTTAGTGGCCCTTGGATTTTAATTAACTATTTGGAAAATTGTTAGAAAGTTGCCATTTTCCAGCCTAAGCCAAAAGGGCATTTCTGATGGCTCCCCTGGGGTGAGATGTGTATTGCTCCCAGACAGTGGTGGAACAATGGCTTGGATGTGGTGAGAAGTTTTTTTTTCCTGAGCAGGGTAACCTGGGGGCTGGGTCTCGCCTGAGTTTCAAAGGATGCCTACCTGTCACAGACAGATACTTTGGGGGTTATTCTAACTTTGGAGGAGGTGTTAATCCGTCCCAAAAGTGACGGAAAAGTGACGGATTTACCACCAGCCGTATTACGAGTCCATTATATCCTATGGAACTCGTAATACGGCTGGTGGTATATCCGTCACTTTACCGTCACTTTTGGGACGGATTAACACTCCTCCAAAGTTAGAATAACCCCCTTTATCTCTTATAAAACACTCAGGAGCCCTCCAATAGATGCATAAAGGCCTACATCTAATTTCCTTATTACAGTCCAGTACCAACCTCGCTACTCACATGTAATATACATATTGCATCACACCAAGGCCTACCCCCTTTTGTCTTGCTAGTCAGCTTGGCTCAAACCCAGTGGGGGCAGAGGGGAGGGGGGTGGATTGTCCCAGAACCACTTTGAAGTGACCACAAGGGAGGGTTTGCCCATTGTCACTGCACTCCTATGGGTGGGCACAGGGAACTCTGACCAAAGGTAGAAACATTCTGCCATGGTGGATTGAGGCAGAATGGGGTATTGTGGGATAGTTTGCAGTAACACACACAGGAAGTGCTCTTAAAATGGGTAGACTCACCCTTGGTAACTCTCACCACAGTGTTGCCAGGTGTTCCCCCCACGCACAGGCTGGCAGGGGGTATACATGTGGTATCCCCAAATCCACAATGTCCTCTACAGAGCACTCCTGGACCTATGAAGAATCAGAAGAAGGATGTCTCTGCTGTCTGAAGAACCTGAAAAAAGACTAGACCTGCTTGCCTTGAACCTAGCCCCAGAAGTGGCTCCAAGGGCCAGCTGGTTGACCCCTGTTTGAACTACAGGGGCACAAGAAGCTTCCTGAGGCCCTTTTCCTGCAACTGCCCAGCTGACCAGTTCCAACTGGACCAGACAATGGCTCCTGTTGGAGTGAGTCCTAAACTAGAAATCGTATGCCCATGGTCCTGGGCTTTTGGCAGCTATTAGAGTGTACTCCGCCTGTCCTCAAACCGCAGGATCTGGGACCTAGAAATAGTTTAGCCAACTTCTGGCCTAGAGGACTCACAGAGACTGGGGTTACAGTCGTTGATGTCAAATCAGTGGTTGGCCTCAGCTTATTGGTTTGCCCATCTGAAGGAAATCTGAACTCCAGAAAAGTGTCAATGTAGAAAGCCTTCATTGGGATTGATGCCAAGCTGCATCTGACCAGCTTCAAGGCCTTCCTGGGCACAGACTTTGGGCTTCACCCACTTGGAGCTTTCTAGCCTTCGTTGAAGACTGCATCGGGACACTGCTCTGCAGCAACCCGCCATCATGAAGCCCCTCTTCATATCTAACTTGCAGCTTGTCTTAGAGTCGACTCATCAACAACCACTTTCTCTCCATAAAAGTTTCTAAGTCAAAAGATAAACTTTCCATTGGGATAAACCATTCCTTTGCATTTGTCCCTAACTTTGATGTTGACCTAGTCTAGTGTGACCAGATAACTATTGTTTATGCTTTGTGTTTTTTGGTGCTATTTTTAATTTAAACTTCAAAAATTCACATCTCCAGTTCTACTAATTGGATTTTTGTTGTTTTTATGCCATTTTATTTATTAAAGTTTACTCTATTTCTCTAAATGTTTTGGGAGATTTTTCTAGTGTTGTGTTTTCCCTTTATCAGACTTTGAATACTGCATAAATACTTAACACATCGCCAGCTACCAGAGGGTTAAGCACAAGTTTATTCAGTGAGAGGGAGTCTGATTATTTGAGGTGGGTCCACCCTCTCGTCTAATATTCCATTTCTTTCACTAAGACATGTAAAGTAAACTAATGCCCTGGCATCAATTTATGTGGTAGTGATTGTGTCATTTTTATATATATTTCAGTGTCAAATATAATTGACTCTCACTAGATGTTCCTTTTCAACAATCTCACTGTTATTATTCTATACCTAGAGTATGAAGCATGCAGGACACATGCTGCTCGAGATAATTTGTTGCCTATTAATGTCCTTATGTATACATAGATATATGCGCAAGTGAGAGTCAACGAAGAAGCATAAAGGAGATCTGTGATCACGTTGAGATCACTTTGAGATCATTAGGTTGAATTCTTTAGTTTGAACCTTCATCAACGATTAACAGTCTGTTTCTATTTCTATACTGGCTGGTTGCCACTGGAGCAAAGTTTTTAGTTCATGGATCAGATGGTGAGAATTGCACTGAATAAAATCTGGTTTGCTTAGTTACAATATACTCCAATTCAGCATCACTGAGTGTTATAGAGAGCCTTATCAGGAGATAACCATCTGCACCCATGTTATGCTGCCCGAGATGAGGTCATGCTGCTGAGAGGGAGGAGTACAAAAAGAGTAGATGGCAATAATCTCAAGTTACTTCTATGCATGGGCGTAGCTTACTATTTTTGATATTTCGTGTACATGCCTCTGGAGTAAAATACATATGGTATAATGTAAGTTAGCGTGGTGAAATAGTAAGTGATAAGAAATCAGCTAACAGGTGTAGAGCGATGGCGTTGCAGAAACTGAGTACCGGGGCAAGTGGTTGAAAGGCCACAAACACATATATCTGTGGTTATTCACAAACTTTTGCAAGATAAATTCCTACCATGGATGCCGTCGGAGTTTTACTCCTGTCAAGGCACGAAGTAAATCTGTACCAAAAGTGGGAATTGGTTGCATTTAGGAGAAAGGGTTTATACATGGTTACAATATTTTTTCTCATGGAGAAAATGTATGTTTGAAAGTGCCAAATAATTTTTTAAGAGTATTTAAACATTCATAAATATATGCCTACTACCCTGCTACATTTATGCATGTGATACATAGATAAGCATAGAAGAAGCTTGGAATTGACAAAAGAACTACAGAACTACTGCTGAGAAATTCGGACTGTCACAACTTCTCAGTAGCATTCATGGAATCCTTTGTGAATTCCAAATGAAAAGATGGAAGTCCGCAAGAGTAAGTGTTTGAATTTTTTTTAGAAGCAGGCTCATTGCATGTTACCTTATCATGTTTGAGGGGTTAATTAAGAGTGTGTCAACAAATAAAATGTGACTCAAAATAGTCCATGAAAGTGTGAACAAAACGTACTTAGATCAAAGTCCAAGTCTCTTTGGTCAGGTTTCTAAGTATGTTTAAAAAAACAGTTTACATATTTCTGGGATCCTGGGCCAGCACTTTTGCCACAGAGGAGCAGTACCACACTGGTACCATGCATTTAAATACAAGGACTCCATGTTCTCCTTGAGCAATGAGCAGTGACTCTGAATGGTTCAGTACTGAAACATGAAAATGAAGGGCCTGTTTTAGAGTTTGACAGCAGGGTTACTCTGTCACAAATGTGACGGATATCCTGTCTACCATATTATGCTTTCCATAGGATATTATGGAATTGTAATACAGCCGACGGGATATCTGTCACGTTTGTGACAGAGTAAGCCCCTACTCCAAACTCTAAATCAGGTCCTAATTTGTCCTAGAAGCTTCAGGGAATTGTCATATTAGCCTAAGGATATGATTTAGAGTTTGGCAGAGGGGTTACTCCGTCACAACAGTAACTGATATCCCGTCTGTCGAAATATAAATCCCAATATATACCATAGGATTTATCTTTCGGTGGATGGGATATCCATCACCGTTGTGACAGAGTAACCCCTTGGCCAAACTCTAAATCATGTCTTAAACCTGAAATAAAAACAGGGAGTGCCATTATTTGACCAAATTACTGAGGAACTTATTTATTGCTTTCATTATCAGAAAAAAATTAGAACCTTAAATAGAAATCATTTGTTCTATCTTAGTCATTGATCAGGGTTATCATAAATGAAAGAGTATTAAAATGCATAATCACTAGTGTTGACACCTGCATTAACTATTCTTGACACCTACATTAAAAGAAGTAACATTTTAACACATGTACATACTGATGAGCAAGCATAAAGATAGATTTACAAATAATAGTGGAATCATTTCATTAAATTGCCCTGGAATTGCAAGAGACTATGCATACCTTTAACTCGTATTTTTGGACAAGAAGGACATCACATAACGTTTCACTACACTTTAAAAAATATTTCTTGAGAAAATTTGACTCTACAGTATGTCAATGAACTCTGATTGGTGACAAACAAAATCATCAGGCTTCAAAACTATTGCTAGCTAAGACATATTTTAAAAAGCTGAATAGTCAGCTAGGATCTACCATTTCGGTGGCAAGCAGTAACATAAGGTTAACTGTTTCTAAGCCTAGCTACCAAACATAGTTTGAGTCCCATCTTGGTATTTCTAACAATCTTGCAGCATTGGTGTTATATGACACTCAGTAATGGAAAATGGAAGAAAACTCTGTGGCTTCACTGTCTCCAATATACCCTCCCTCCACTTTCTTGGACATCATCCTGGACTTATCTGATTGGCTTAAACAGCTCATGCAGGATTATTAATTTGTATACATTTAATTTATAATATGCAGTATATGACTACTTTTTTTCTAGGCACTTGCCAGAGAGCAGCTTCAGCAGGGAATTGTGTGTGTGTAGACGGTGGGGATGGTAAAACCAGGGCAGGGAGTCATGCAATTTAGAATAGGTAGGTTCTCAGCTGTTATTTCTACATGCAGAGCAGTAGTCGGAGTTGTGTATGTGTTATACAGTTAGTTTTTCAATAGAAGAGGGCCAGTTGTTTAAGGGACTGTGAGTATGTTTAGGATTTTTAAAGGAAGGGGCTTTATGGATTTATGCCCAGATGGTATTCTCTGGGCATGTTGGTACTGAGCCGTCAAAGCTTTAAATATTAGACAGAGTATTTTTGAATGAAACTTTCTTTCACTGCAGCCATTAGGGGGTTGCGTTTTACCCACCCATGAAATAAGGCAAGCTGCAGCATTCTGAGTCTTGATTAAGTAGGGTGGTAAATCATTGTTAAAGGCAGAGATGTAATTTAACTGTGAATTCACAAGGGCTTATACTGCTGAGGTGTGTTGGTCAGAGCGGAGTGAAATGTAAAAATGTTTAGGCAAGTTGGCTTGCCCACTGCACCTATTTCCAAGTTTTGACTGAAAATGTTTTAATTCAAAAGTATCTCTTAAGAAAGCAAGAAGAGGTACATTTAGACTCACCCCAGTTCAACTGATTATAATGCATTGAGAAGTGAACTTCTTCTCATATGAATCATGAAACAATGTGTGCATTGTCCACTTCAGAGAGGAATAGTAGGTTACCAAATTTAGGTGGCCATGAGAGGTTTTAAGTATATTTGTAATTGCAGAGTTGACTGGGGATGCTTGAAAGATCTTGCAGATCACTGGGAAAGAGTGGTGTGCACATTCGTCTAGCCTGACTTTTAATTTTGTTGTTAAGCTTCTTAAGGGATTTGACCTTTTTAGTGACTCATGAATGATTAAAGCAAGCCAATGTAGTCAGTGAAAAATAATGGCATGGTCAATCCTGCTCTAGAGTTAGTGTGATCTAAAACAACTGTTATTTTAGGTTAGGTTCGGTGACCATCGAGTGTTTTTGAAGAGTTGGGACTTCAGATTCCAAACATTTTTGAATAAATGATTTGATTGTTGGGGTGTTTCAGAATGTCTGTAGGCAATATTGGAGGAGTAGTGTTCCCATGAGTCCTTGCTTTGAATGAGACATTGAAGAGTTTTGGAAATGTTACCTTCCAGCACTTCATTAAAGCTGAGTCTCGGTTGGCATTTCTTTGAACTTTGTAGACTCAAGATCAGTGCCACAGGTAAGTGTATGCCAGTTTCGCATTCGATGATTTTAAATTTTTCAATACAAAAGTAGGTTCAGGGTGGAGGTAAGGAAAATATAAACTGTGGGATTTTCAGTTTGGTATGTGGAGGGCTTGGTAATATTTGATCAACTCTGCCTGAAGAGTTCATATGGACAGTTGGTTGCTTCCGTAACAGTTCTGAGAAGTGTTCTTTCCAAAAAAGAAATAACCTTTTGGAAGGTGTCCCTATCAAGTTTTAGGGATAGTTAGAAGGATCGACACAAGGGCAATTGTTTTTAAGTTGCTCCAGAGAGTCTGTGAACCAGAGATTGTGTGTTTTCTTGGTGAGGTTCACCAAAATGGCAATTGCTTTGATCAGAGATTCTGAGGGGTAATTAGGGTTTTTTAATGTACGCAGAGTGAGATTTTCCATCAGTTGGGACTGGAGATCCCTTAGTTATGTTTTATTTTGGACTGGATGATGGAACTGGTATTCTGGTTTTACCTAATGTTATGTATGGCACTGGGGAGAAATTTCTTGAAGGAAATGGAGGATGGGTTCCTTTAAAAAAGTGACGTAATCTTCAAAGAAGGTTTTAGCAGGGCTATAGGGGTTGTAGTGCATCTGTATCTTTAATGCATGATTTGCTAGAGTTTGACAGGGTATGCCCAGTGAGTCATAAGTTTTGTTAATTTGAAAGTCAGTTTGGTTAAAAGAAGGTTGTTCCTGGTTATTCTGCTTTCTCCACCCTGGTTGACTGTTGGTGTAGGAGAGTGTCATATTTTGACGGAATTAAATGTTCATGACAAGTGTGAGGGATCAACCATTTCTGTGACCAGGATGATGTGAAACTTCTTGTCTGATTAGGGCATAAGGGTCAAGCTCATATATGATGGCATGTCAAAAACATGAAGCTCACAATTATTACTTGTAGCAAGGATGAATCAGCGTTTATCTTTGAAATGTGGACATATTTGGAATAGATGTTTTGTAATGGCAGTTATCTATATTTTCATGTAAAGTCTGTTTTTGAAAATAAATAAAAGGTCTGATATACATGAATCTGCAAAATTTGGGTCAGGTCAAAGAATTCTTTATTCGTCTCAGAGCCATAACATATTAACATAAATATAGCAACACACAATACATACACATTTAAAATATGAGCAACATGTCAATATACATTTTATGGTCCTAGCATTTTTTCAACCTTACTGTAGACTGGATAAATGTATACACCGCAAAACAGACAGATTCAAAAGAACATAGCTAAAGATAAGACAGTGTCACTCTATATTGTCTTATATTGAGTGCGCTCAGTATGAGAACCAAAAAACAACTTCCTCTGTCTGTCAAACAGCTTAAAAAAAACAAAAGGCAGCATACACTGAATAGTAATTTTATCACATGGGCAAGGTGTAAGATCTAGGGCCTCATTATGAGTGTGGCATTGTTACAACCGCCACACTCACTGTGGCGGTCTGGACCGCCACCTATGCGGAAGTTTGACGGCCACATAACCTCCAGCTCCACCAGAATCTTGGATCCCGGCAGTCTGGCGATGGCGGAGATTCTATTCCACCAGGGCAGCAATACATGCAGCGCTGCCCTGTGGATTACAACCTTGTTCTCTGCCAGTCTTTTTATGGTGAACATGAACATTTTGGTGCAGAACAGGTGCAGAGGACCTGAGGGGGTGCCTGCATTGCCCATGCTCTTGGAATGGGCAGGCAAGGGCCCCCATCCCCAGCACCCTCGCAATGTTCACTGTCTGCTTTGCAATTAGTGAATATTGCGAGGGTGCTAGTGCACCCTGCTGGCCATAGCATTGCCGCTGGCTTGATTACCAGCTGGAGACAATGCTGTAGCCTGTTTCCCGCTAGGCCAGTGGGCGGAAACTAGGGCTTCTATTGCCAACCTAGCGGAAAACTTGTAATAACTATGGGGGGGAGGTCACCACCTAGGTAGCGACCATCCTATTGGGAGTTTGGCGGTCAGGCCATTTCATCTGCCAAACTTGAAATGAGGCCCTTAGTGTCCTACAAGCATCTTTGGGATAACCTACTAAGTAGTGTGACGTGTTAAAACAAACCTGTGTTAGATAACACCTAGGTGGGCAGTGGGGATAAAACTCAAGTAGGGTTCCATGTGAATTATAGTTGACGGTGATTGATAGTCTCTGATTGTCTTCTTCAGGAATTTGGGCAGTCCTGTTTTAGAATTATTATGGATGAGAAAGAAAATATTGATAAGTTATTTTGTAGGTGAAATAATTCAACCCGGATTATTGAAGAGTTCAAGGTTGCCTAGCTTGGTGAGTCCCTCTTTAACATATAGAACCAAGGAATCTGAAGTGCCATCTTCGTGAATCAGATAACCAGAGGTTACAGAATGGTTAAAACTGGCTACATGCTTTGACTAGATAGAAACTCAGAGCAACAAAAAGTGACGTTTTACAAAATCCTCTTAGTGGGACACTCCAAGTGCAGAATGGCAAATAAATGATGAGTAGGCAGTGGGAACTTCCAGTAACCTTTTTGGAATTTTTTGCACTTTCTTTTAAAAAGTTACATAATTAATCCCCCAATGCCTTCACCATGAGTTGCGATTGAAATGCACCTTGCTTTATAAATACTAGTCATGTCATCTAATGAGTGGGATTGTAACTTGGAAGAGAAACTTAGAAGAGAACTGCTTTGTTATTCTGCTCACACTGTCGTCTTCTTCCCTTCAGCAGATGCTCCAAATTGCAATCGACATTCACCAGTTATGTGAAGGTGGATACATGCGCAATCTTAACCCCTTTGACTAAATGGGTTTTCATCCTTATGTTCTTGGGCCCCCCTTCCACACGTTTGTTTTTCATCTACTTATGTGTGCACACATTGGCTACCAGGCGTGCAAACATATGGACCCACTTTTCCCCGTCAGGCTTGCTGTTACTGTAAATAAATTGTGAACTGTTCTGGACCAATTGGATAGTGAGGCTGCTACTCCAAAGATGCTTTGTGGTGGTTTAGGATCACCAAGAGATGCAGACAAGGGACCCTAATCAGAATATTTTTGTGTTGTGCAAATGCTCCTCCACAGATTAACAAAAATATAACACTTTTTGTGGAGTCTCCCACACCTAATAGATTGAAGTGTATAGTATAAGAGTGTAGTATGCAACTTCTTGACATGTATCTAGATTGAGTGCAGGGGATAGCTTTCGTGGCTAGGGTGATCTCCAGTCAGTGTTATTCATTTGTTTGGAAACGTCCATTATGCAATCTCCCCACTCATACTGGCAACTAGGTCAGTTGAGTCAAGTTAAGCCAACTTTACTGATGCAGCCCTCTCCCGGAGCCAACAATATATAAATATCACAATACAACAACATGCACCACTTAGTAGCTTTCTCTCTCACAGTGCCCTGTCTGCCTGTGGTTGTATATTTGAGGTGTCCCTTACAGTAAACACAGTCTGTCCTTTTAATATGCATATTTTACGCTGTTACTCTCCATCCACGTTCCCTCTAAAAGTGACGCTTTCGGGATTCACCGAGTGAGTAATAAGTCACCTCAGCTACTATCTGCGCCCCTGATTTGCACTTCTCTTAAGGTCAAGAAAATGGAACAAACACAGACAGCAGTGAAGTTTTTACAATGACGCTTTCCTAAAATAAATACATAAACAGTGTCGAGGCAGTAGCCAGCCGCGTCCACAGGGATTCACTACATTTCTTTGGTTGGTGCCTTTTATGCATTCTGTCCCTTTAAGAGCTATTCACTTAAGTGCCCGCCTTTGGGAATTTGCTCTAAAAGGTTTTTATCCTATTACACTGTATGTACTTTTCGCTCCCTGGCGGATCATGGACAATATTTGAAACTAATTTCAAGTAAAATGAAAAAAGCAAACCATGGTCCCAAGGAAACAGAGGACGCATTATAATTCTGGAATGTTCTCTATTGACTTGAGTGGTCTGATACTTTCTGAAAAGAAACCGTTAACATGTAACCTGCATTTCTTTAATTCCCTCCTTCACCACATGCATTTTATTCCCAGTAAAATGTGTTCCTATTTGCCAAGTCGATTCATAAAAAGGATGTAGAAAGAAATGTTATTGTCCTCTTCGTCTTTGATTATGGTAGTGCTTAGTGTTCGGTAACAGCCCGACCCAAGCAAAATGTTTTCAGGTGAAAATATAACAAGATTTGAGGGAAAAAAAAGAAGACCAACAAATCGTTTCAATTTGATTTGAAAATGCAAAGTGTTATGGATCAATGCTCAGTTCTACTCATTTCACGGAAAATCTTTCTAATGATGATGGCGAAATACAATGACAGTTTAATACAGCTGGAGAGTCAGAAGAACAAGGAGTTGTAAGTATGTGATAATACTAATATAAAATGTCAATATTTACTTCATAACAGTAGGTCAGCAGTAGTGCTCGGCATTCAGCCCTGTCCGCAATGTAGACGATGTTAAACTGCAGTTATGGTGATGCAGAGGTACCATCATGTAGTTGTGCTTTATGAAATGTTAATCTGTAACCCGCATAACAGCAGCACACATCATTACTACGTAGTTAATTCATCATTTACACATTATTTCGTATATTATCATATATGTTTTATATTTAGATTTAGTAAACTGAATGAATCATCATATATTGACAAGCTTTAGTTTCCCAATGTGCACTTTAACATTGTTGTGGGTAGGCCTAGGTGCTAAACATTGCATTTCTGCTTGTTGTGCATTACACTTTTTCGGTTTCAGGCATCAGAGTAATTCTGTGTTCATTTAGAATTTTTATTTATTTATTAGCTTATGGTTTGAAGGTTCTAGAGTAGCAAGCAATTAGTTGGTTTGGATGTTTATTTTGGCACTTTCATGGCATGAAAAACTAAGGCAGTGAATCCTCCTTTGTGAGATATCGTGAATGTCCTTAGGAGAAATGAAGTAGGCACTGTATTACGCGTGAGGAGGCTGACACCCAGTGCAGAGAGAACGTTGGGTTTTGATTGGTTCCTGGCTGATGGGAGCCTGAAGAAAGTATCAGCTGGATGGAACTCATGTTTTAACTGTGTGAAGCATGGTGTAATTTTTACTTATTGACTGTTTTGGTACTGATACATGTTTTACACTTGTTTTCCTTTGAGTTAAGCCTGTCTGCTCTGTGCTACACCTACCCAGGAATGAGATAAGCTTTTATTTAAAGAAACCTAACTTGATGGAATACAGAACAGTGACATTATTATTTGGGGTCGTCTCACAACCACCCCAACTAATAATCAATTTTCTCACAATTGGCATTAACTGATCCTACGTAAAGCTAACTTTATGATGACTTGATATTGGATCACATATTGCGTAGAACACTGGACATAGAAATAACAAAATGTAATGACTGAATTTGTTTTTATTAATTTACTCCGCTCTAAATACCATGGGCCACCTTGAACTCCATTGATGTTGCTAGTTTTTGCTACTCTCCAAGTGGCATTTTACTGCCTGGTTCAAGACGGAGCTAATATATTATCTAATCGTTTTCTTTGGAATATACAACCCTGGTCCATTCAGGTAGACATTGCCAAGTTTTTCGTGTTTAAGGAGGTCAGGTGTACACTGTCTGGGCACTACGTCATGGAACAAAGTGTGCACCAAGAGGCTATGATAAAGCCTCAGAGCTGCATTTTGTCAGCAATAAAGAAACATTAGAATTCACCAGCAGCTAATCCAGCTTTCAAACCAACTGAGAAAGAAACTAAAGACTCATTTTTTGCTGTTCCTATTTGGGGAATATTATCACCACACACGAAGAGCTGTTACCTGTCTCTGTGCAAGCAATCTTAAACTGTATCCTTGGCCTTCACCTATTGTTCAGCCCTCTATTGTTTCCTACTTAGTATGTGATGTACAGTACTGCTAGATGCACACTTACAGTAAGATAACTCTGGGGTTGGACTATGCTGCAAAGGTCTATGTCTACCATGCTGCTCAGCTGAGGGTTAGATTTTTGGAAGACTTTCCATTTTCCTTTGGTCAATTCAAATTAATTTGGTCCTGGCGACTTATTTGAGCACCAAGATGTTATTCAGTTTATTGTAAGCACTATATGAATTATTCACATTATAATACTATCAGAAAGAATAATGGTTTCCACTGATACAGTGTACCCTGAATATTGTGGCCCTTTTAGCTGACCTACGCTCTAACACTTCTGCCTCAGTACGTTTTTGACAGGATGCTGCATGTACACGGTCTTTTTCCGCTAGTAGCGGTGTTCTCCAGGTGTGTATTGTTGCTCCATTCCTTTTCACCTTGTATGTGAATGGGCTGGAGTCTGCCCTCCTCTCTGTCTATGCGGACTGCCCCGGGGTAGTTGCAAGATCCCTCCTAGTTCTGTTATACGCAGATGATGTAGTCCTCATGGCCCACACTGCTAGGGGGTTGGATCTCCTTTTGCATAAGTTTGTCTCATTTATGGGGGATCTGGACCTGTCGATCAATTTTCCAAAGTCTTATATTATGGTTGTCAGCCTGAAGTCCACCACCACCTATTTGGGGGTTCTATTTGATGCAAAAAAAACAACCGGAAGCCGTTGTGAGGGGTGGGGATATGCTAATTTAGCTAAGCTCCAAATTGTGGAGAATCAATTTTTACATCAAGTAGCGCAGGCACCTCAGTGCACCCCTGTGTTCTCAGAGCATGCGGAACATGGTCTTGGCCACGTGATAGAAACTGTGCTGTGCTGGATCAAGGGTTGGACCATGGACGACCTGAAGTTGAATCGATTGATCCTTTCTGAATGGATAGTCCCTGACCTGGCACACAAAATCCCCTGGATAGCATATGCAAAGGCAGCTTTTGCCTCCCTTCAGGAGATTAGACATTTTCATTGACCAAAATTTGCTGTCCTCTCATGACAACAATAAGAGATGGACTGTTCAGGACATGGTGCCTTTTCTAGCCCAGGTTCGCTGCCAGCAAGATAGGTTTTTGTTAGCTAGGTTCATGTTTAACTCACTTCATCGTTTATTGGCCTCTCCATCTGGTTGGGACTTGTCTGATTGTAGGCTGCCCTGCAGCTGCGACATTAGGGTTCCACAGGACACCCTACCTTGTGTTATGATTTGTTGTTATTTTAGTAGGCCAGGAAAGCAAATTTTAGTCCCCCTGTTGAAGTCTTTGAATTTCCCCCAATAAGGCCGGTTCTGGTTTGATACAGATGCTCCCCAATAAGTTTGTTATGTTCACTGTTTTATATTTTTTATGAGCTGCCTTGACATCCAGGAAATCAAGACCTGACTAGTTGTCTTGTGATTGTTGTTCTGGGATTTTCTTTCCTTTTCACTGATTGGCACTTTTATGTGTAAACGTTTTAGTGAGATGGTTATACATTTACATGTACTGTATTCTTTTATGGTTGTTTTTGCCAACTGAGTAAAGATTTTATGATGATGATACAGTGTATCAAAGCTTTAGTGATTCCTACAAAACAATATATTTATACACATTTCTATATGCATAATTGTTGCTAGAAAGACATCATTTAGATATAATAGACAAATGTTATCCTACCCTGTGAGTCAGTGTGACAATTTATAAACTGGAGCTATCTCTGTTGCATAACTAATTAATTTGTATTTAATTTTCATTGCTCCCACTGCAACCAAGGTTGCTGGTTGTGTAAACACATGCCAAGACAACGCAGATAAAACGGTAGAACAACTGGGCCAAGTATAATGCCAACTATTGAATAAATACAGAGACGGAAATTAGAAAAGTGTGGGGGCATGAATTTAGGAGAGTGGTGCCTAATCCCAAAACTCTGATTAAGATCAAAAGAGTGGAGTGTTCCTGCCATAGCAAACTTTATGCAGCGCTTTGAATATTTCCAATAGAACAGTTTCGTTCCACCATGTATTGGAATTTTCTGATATTTATAAGTTTGCTGATATTCCTTACATTCTTGAAGTAAATTACAATAGACCTCTTTTTCGCTGTAACATTCACGGCCCATAACTGAAGTTTTTTTCAGTCAATTCTTTTTTATGAAACCTCCCGGTGATTCATCTCATTCTCTTCAGGCATTGTGAGATCTCATTTTGAAGTTTATTTAGAAAGCCTGGCTGCCGCCTTATTAAACCTGTCATTTCTCCCCATGGAAAGAGGATTTGATCTTACTCTGAACATCTCTTTTTGAATGTGTTTGAAGGAGAATTGCCATTTAAGCCCTAACACTTTAGTGACAGATAATATGTGCAGAAAGGGGTTATCAGAAGGCTGTAGTGGCAAGAGCTATCACTTCTCAGTTAAGAATTCTGGCACAACTCAACTCCATTAATTTGACTCTACTTTACTTTCAAATACTGATTTTCTTGGGGTTAATTGAAAACTTAGAAGTGCAACTGTACAAACATAAAGGCAACTAAACATAATATTGTATCATGCTACAGTACTCTGTTGCTAAAAGATGTCAACGGTGCTGCAGTGACCCCAACCATCTTAACACAATCTGAGTTGTTCAAAACACAGTTTGATCAACCCCAGATAGCTATGGCACCAAAAGCTGGTAATTACAAGAGAAAGATGCTTTAGGTTCAAAAGGTACTAAAAGTTCAAAGTAAAGAAAAGAACACAATATTGGCCAAGATGTAAAAAGCATTTCAACAAACACAAATGCTCCAATTGGGTTTTTGTGACTTCTAAAATGCTGCTAAACTTACTTTACAAGTCGGAAATGTTTTTCCAACTCCTAAATGGGATTCTGATTCAGTGCCTGGAAGGGGTGTGTTGTAGGCGTCCTTTCCAAATACCAAATCAGTATTGTTAGAAATGGGGTTTTTGGTTGGCAGTCAGGTTACCCTCTGTCCAAGCAAAAGCCCTCACTCTAGTCAGGGTAAGTCACACACTATCCAAGATTATCCTGTGCCCACCCTCTGGTAGCTTGGCACGAGCAGTCAGGCTTAACTCAGAAGGCAATGTGTAAAGTATTTGTGCAATAAATCATACAATACCACCATATAGCACCACAAAAATACACCACACAGTGTTTAGAAAAATATATAATATTTATCAGGATAATTGTAGGTCAAAAAGAATAAAGTTGCAAATGGAAAATTGTAGAAATATCACAGGGAAGTGATACAAAGTGTCTTAAGTCTTTAGAATGCAATAAAGTGTCTTTCAAGCACAAAGTACCTGGTTTCTGGTGGGAAATCTCCTCAGAGGGCCACAGGAAAAGAGATGCGTGGAAAAAGGGTGTGTGCGTCGATTTCTCCTCAGCACACAAAGACTTGCGTCGTTCTTTTCCACGCGGGGAAGTCGGGCGTCGTTTTCCGGCGCGCAGACAGTCTCTTTTCGTGGATCGCGGGGATTACCAGATGTCCCGGGTCTGTGCGTGGATTCTCCTACTTGTTTTCCGGCTGCGCGTCGTTCTGCGGGACTGCGCGTCGAAGTTTCGATCTCACGGTAGGCGTCGCGTCGATTTCTCCTTGGAAGTCGGGCGGCGTTGTCCTTGCGAGGCCGTGCGTCGAAGTTTTGGTCTCACGGCAGGCGTTGCGTCGATTTCTCCTCGGAAGTCGGGCGGCGTTGTCCTTGCGAGGCCGTGCGTCAAAGTTTCGCGTTCACGGTAGGCGTTGCGTCGATTTCTCCTGGAAAGTCGGGCGGCGTTGTCCTTGCGAAGTTGTGCGTCGAAGTCTCGATCGTCCCGAGAGCGTCGCGTTGATCAGCGTCAGAGTGCGGCGTTTTTCTCGCCGCGAAACAAGCTGTGCGTCGAAATTTTCGGCGCAAGGAGCGTCCAAGTGAAAGGAAGAAGTCTTTTTGGTCCTGAGACTTCAAGGAACAGGAGGCAAGCTCTATCCAAGCCCTTGGAGAGCACTTTCACAGCCAGTCAAGAGTTCAGCAAGGCAGCAGGGCAACAGCAAGACAGCAGTCCTTTGTAGAAAGCAGACAGGTGAGTCCTTTGAGCAGCCAGGCAGTTCTTCTTGGCAGGATGTAGTTTCTGGTTCCGGTTTCTTCTCCAGCAAGTGTCTGATGAGGTAGGGCAGAGGCCCTGTTTTATACCCAAATGTGCCTTTGAAGTGGGGGAGACTTCAAAGAGTGGCTAAGAAGTGCACCAGGTCCCCTTTCAGTTCAATCCTGTCTGCCAGGGTCCCAGTAGGGGGTGTGGCAGTCCTTTGTGTGAGGGTAGGCCCTCCACCCTCCCAGCCCAGGAAGACCCATTCAAAATGCAGATGTATGCAAGTGAGGCTGAGTACCCTGTGTTTGGGGTGTGTCTGAGTGAATGCACAAGGAGCTGTCAACTAAACCTAGCCAGACGTGGATTGTAAGGCACAGAAGGATTTAAGTGCAAAGAAATGCTCACTTTCTAAAAGTGGCATTTCTAGAATAGTAATATTAAATCCGACTTCACCAGTCAGTAGGATTTTGTATTACCATTCTGGCCATACTAAATATGACCTCCCTGCTCCTTTCAGATCAGCAGCTGCCACTTCAACAGTGTATGAGGGCAGCCCCAATGTTAGCCTTTGAAGGGAGCAGGTCTCACAGCAGTGCAAAAATGAATTGAGGGTTTTTTACACTACCAGGACATATAACTACACAGGTACATGTCCTGCCTTTTACCTACACAGCACCCTGCTCTAGGGGATACCCAGGGCACACATTAAGGGTGACTTATATGTAGAAAAAGGGGAGCTCTATGCTTGGCAGGTACTTTTAAATGCCAAGTCGAGGTGGCAGTGAAACTGCCCACACAGGCCTAGCAATGGTAGGCCTGAGACAAGGAAAAGGGGCTACTTAAGTGGGTGGCACAATCCGTGCTGCAGGTCCACTAGTAGCATTTAATCTATAGGCCCTAGGCACCTGGAGTGCACATTACTGGGGACTTATAAGTAGATTAAATAGTTCAATCAGGTATGATCCAAAGTTACCATGTTTACAGAGAGAGAGCATATGCACTTTAGCACTGGTTAGCAGTGGTCAAGTGCGCAGAGTCTAAAAACCAGCAAAAACAGTATCCACAAAGTGGAGGGAGGCAGGCAAAAAGTTAGGGGTGACTACCCTAAGGCTGTCAGGTCTAACATGTGTCCCCCCCAGCTGAAAGTGGGGAGAGCTACCCGACCTCTTGGGAGCTCTCATCGCTAAGGCGGAAGTACCTGGAGAGACCATCAGCATTGGCGTGGTCAACCCCTGGGCGATGTTCCACCGTAAAGTCCATCCCCTGTAGGGAAATGGACCACCTCAAGAGTTTTGGATTCTCACCCCTCATCTGCATGAGCCATCTGAGGGGCCTGTGGTCTGTCTGAACTAGGAAGTGAGTCCCAAACAGGTAGGGTCTCAGCTTCTTCAGTGCCCAGACCACAGCAAAAGCTTCTCTTTCAATAGCACTCCACCTCTGTTCCCGTGGTAATAGTCTTCTGCTAATAAAGACTACCGGTTGATCTCTGCCCTCCTCATTTAGCTGTGCTAGAACTGCCCCTATGCCATGCTCTGAAGCGTCTGTCTGCACGATAAATTCCTGGGAGTAGTCAGGGGCCTTGAGCACGGGGGCCGTGCACATGGCTTCCTTCAGGGCGTCAAAGGCTTTCTGACAAGCCTCTGTCCAATTCACCAACCTAGGTTGCTTCTTGGACGTGAGTTCTGTCAAGGGGGACACAATGGTACCATAGCCCTTGACAAACCTGCGGTAGTATCCGGTGAGGCCTAAAAAGGCTCTCACCTCAGTCTGGGTTCGAGGTGGTTGCCAGGCCTTGATAGTTTCGATCTTGGCCTGGAGTGGCTGCACCTTGCCACCACCTACTAGGTGTCCCAAGTACACCACGGAACCCTGCCCAATCTGGCACTTACTAGCCTTGATGGTCAGGCCTGCCTGTTGCAGGGCCTGAAGCACCTCCTTGAGGTGGAGCAGGTGTTCCTCCCAGCTGGAACTGTAGACAGCTATGTCATCCAGGTAGGCTGCACAGAAGGCATCCTTGCCAGCCAGGACCCCGTTAACCAACCGTTGGAAGGTAGCGGGGGCATTTTTTAATCCAAACAGCATCACCCGGAACTGGTAATGGCCGTCAGGGGTGGAGAAGGCGGACCTTTCCTTAGCCCCCTCAGTCAGGGCGATCTGCCAGTACCCTGAAGTAAGATCAAACGTACTCAGGAACTGGGCAGCGCCTAGCCTGTCCACGAGCTCATCAGCTCGGGGGATGGGGTGAGCATCAGTCCGTGTGACTGAGTTGAGACCCCGGTAGTCCACGCAGAACCGGAGTTCTGGCTTCGCGCCTGGGGCAGTAGCCTTAGGGACCAACACCACTGGGCTGGCCCAGGGACTACTGGACTTTTCAATAACCCCTAGCGTCAACATCTTGGAGACCTCCTCCTTGATGCTGGCCTTCACCTTATCTGACAACCTGTAAATTTTGTTCTTCAGAGGGAGACTGTCACCGGTGTCAATATCATGAACACAGAGGTGGGTCAGTCCAGGAGTAAGGGAGAAGAGGGGGGAGAACTGCTCCAACAGCTCATAGCAGTCTCCTTTCTGGTTTAGGGTCAGGGAGTCAGACAGAATGACCCCGCTTACGGACCCATCACCTTCTTGGGCAGAGAGGAGGTCAGGGAGAGGTTCACTCTCCTCTTCCATTCCTTCATCTGTGACCAGAAGCATGTTGATCTCCGACCTCTCAAAATGAGCTTTTAGTCGGTTCACGTGGAGCACCCTTAGGGGGTTCCTAGGGGTTTGGAGGTCCACTAGGTAAGTGGCCTCCCCTTTCCGCTCCTTTATTTCAAATGGGCCAGACCAGCGGTCCTGGAGAGCTCTGGGCTCTACTGGCTCCATTACCCACACTTTGTCTCCAGGTTGAAACTCTACCAGAGTGGCCTTCTGGTCATACCATTGTTTCATCACCTCTTGACTGGCCTCCAGGTTACTTTGGGCCTCTTTCCAGAAGCGGGTCATCTGATTGCGGAGGGCCAACATGTAGCTGACCACGTCCTGAGGGGGTGTTTTTGGAGCGTTCTCCAATCCCTCCTTGACAATGCTTAAGGGTCCCCTGACGGGGTACCCATAGAGAAGCTCAAAGGGACTGAACCCTACCCCCCTCTGGGGGACCTCTCTGTAAGCAAAGAGAAGGCATGGTAAGAGGACGTCCCATTTACGCCTCATGGCCTCAGGGAGGCCACCAATCATGCCTTTCAGGGTCTTGTTGAATCTCTCCACAAGCCCATTAGACTGGGGGTGATAGGGTGTGGTGAACTTGTAGGTTACACCACACGCATCCCACAGATGCTTCATGTACGCGGACATGAAGTTAGTGCCTCTGTCAGACACTATCTCCTTGGGGAATCCCACACGGGTAAATATCCCCATCAGGGTTCTGGCTACCACTGATGCAGTTACGGTCCTCAGAGGGATGGCCTCTGGGTACCGGGAGGCATGGTCCACCAAAACCAGGATAAACCTGTTGCCTAAGGCAGTTTTGGGGTACAAGGGGCCAACAATGTCGACGCCCACCCTTTCAAAGGGGGTGCCAACGACCGGAAGTGGAATCAGGGGGGTTTTAACCCTCTTCCCTGCTTTACCACTAGCCTGGCAGGTAGGACAAGCCCTGCAGAATTTGTCTGAGTGTGTCCTCATTTTGGGCCAGTGAAAGTGGGTGACAAGCCTGTTGAAGGTCTTGTCTTGTCCCAAATGTCCTGCCAGGGGAATGTCGTGAGCCAGACCCAGGAGGAAGGCTCGGTAACATTGGGGGACCACCAGCACACGGGCTGCCCCAAAGACCGGAACCCTAGGCTCACTGTAGAGGAGATCATTCTCCCAATATAGGTGGTGATTGCCAGAGGCGTCACCTGCTGCCTGGTTTAAGGCTTGTTTCCTCAACCCTTCTAGAGTGGGACACTCTTTCTGCGCCTTGCAGAATTCCTCCCTGGTGGGTCCACCCTCAACTTGCCAACCAGCAAGCTCAGGTAAGTCACCTAGGGTGGCAATGTCTTCCCCAGTTGGCTCGGGAGTCTCCTCCTCAGGAGCCCCGTCAGCCACTGTGGGAACTTCTGGGGCCGGTTTCCCGCGCCCCTCGTCCCTTCTCTTGGCAGCTCTCTGGGCCATCGTTCCAGGCTCCAGATGCCCTTGACTTCCCTCTCGGTCAGCCATGGACCGGGTGGTCATGCAGACCCACTCAGGTAACCCTAACATCTCCAGGTGAGATCTGAGCTCTACTTCTTTCCAAGCAGTATGCTCTAGATCATTGCCTAACAGACAATCTACAGGCATGGCAGGACTCACAGCTACTTTCAGAGTACCAGAGACCCCCCCCCACTCAAAGGGAACCCGAGCCACCGGTAGGTGACTCTCGCGATTGTCAGCGACTATGACCTGGTGGAATGTATTAGGGATTATCTGCTCTGTGGACACCAGCTGACTCTTGATAGTAGTCATACTGGCTCCTGTGTCACGCAGAGCCTCCACCTTCTGCCCATCAATGAGGACCCACTGCCGGTACTTGGAAGTATTTTTAGGCATGTGGACCTTGGACATCATTTCTCCTTCTCCCAGGGACACTAGGGAAATCTCTACCTGTCCCCCACAGCTATCTGGGTCCATCTCCCCCCCGAGCGCTACACTAGTCAACCCAGGGACCTGTCCAGTAGTGGACGGTGCCCTCTTGGGGCACTGGGGATCGCCTTTATAGTGACCATACTGGTAACACTCCATGCATTTGGGGCTAGATTTTCCTGACCTGTCAAATGTCCCTGGCTTTTTCCCAAATTTGGAAAAGGAAGGGTTGCCACCCCCTCCCTGGGAATTCTTTTGGGGGCCTTTAGAGAGTTCCTTATCTGTAAGTTTATCTCCCCCCTCTTTCTTCTGTTGGGAACCCTGACCACCTTTGTGGGAGTCCCCCCCAGGTACCTTTTTGGACACTCTGGTGCTAACCCAGAGGTCCGCCTCCTCAGCAAGCTTCCTGGGATCAGTCAGCTTACTATCCACTAGGTGCTGGCGCAAATCGGTATAAGTAACATTAAGCATATGCTCTCTCAGGATCAAGTCATATAAACCTTTATAATCTGCTACTTTGTTGCCCCGCACCCATCCATTCAGTGCCTTACTAGAGAAATCAAAGAAATCTACCCATGTTTGTGTGGTTTGTTTGGTGCTGTCCCTGAACCTCTGACGGTATCCCTCAGGGGTCAGCCCAAACTTGGCAAGTAAAGTGGCTTTCTGGAGTGGGTATGTGTTTTGATCCGGTGGATCCAATGTGAGAAGTGTGTCCCTCCCCAATGGCGGCACATAACCCCACATAGCTACCCCCCATTGCCCTTCAGGAACCTCATGAGCCCTTAGTGCAACTTCATAAGCAGCTAACCATTTATCTATGTCATCTCCCACCACAAAACTGGGCACCACATTTTTGGGTATACGAACCTTCTTTTCTCCAGCAGGTCCTGTCTGTATGCTGCCACCATTATTGCTGGATTCAGACTGTCTTGCCTTGATCTCCAGCTCCTTGAGACTCAGTTCATGAGCCAACAATAGTTTCTTTTCAGCCAAAGCTCTTTCAGCTTCCACTTGTTTGGCTGTTCTTTCAGCTTCTGCTTGTTTGGCTGTTCTTTCAGCTTCAATCTGTTTGGCTGCTCTTTCAGCCTCAGCTTGTTTGGCTTCTCTTTCTGCCCTCCTCTCCTCCTGTTGTGCCTCAATTTTCAGTTTTGCCATTTGCAATTGGAACTCCCTTTCCTCTCTCCTTTCCTCTGCGGTCAGGCTTTGCATGGAGACACTGCTCCCTGGTCTGGAAGGGTGCACAATTGCAGTGGTAACACCATCCATAGATAGTGAAAATCCTTCTGAGGGGCCATTTTCTGGCTCCTCTTCCTCATCATCCTCTAAATGGGCTGCTGCCCAGGCCCTCAGCGCCACTTGAAAGTCCTCCTTTCTGGAGGCCCCTTGGGTGGGTACCCTTAATGCCCTGCAGAATCCTCTTAGTTGTTTGACCGTGTATGTATCCAACTGGACTAGGTCAAAGTCCCCTGTCTGAGACCCAGTCAGAGACATGTTGAGTGAGGATTTAGTTTTTGAAAATTGTCAGGAAAAAAACGGATTTTCAAAAAGAGATAAAAACCAAGTTGACCTTCAACTGTGGGTAGGTAGTGAAATACTTAGCTACTGTATGTCACTGCACAAATACAAGTCCTATCCTCACCGCTGATCACCAATGTTAGAAATGGGGTTTTTGGTTGGCAGTCAGGTTACCCTCTGTCCAAGCAAAAGCCCTCACTCTAGTCAGGGTAAGTCACACACTATCCAAGATTATCCTGTGCCCACCCTCTGGTAGCTTGGCACGAGCAGTCAGGCTTAACTCAGAAGGCAATGTGTAAAGTATTTGTGCAATAAATCATACAATACCACCATATAGCACCACAAAAATACACCACACAGTGTTTAGAAAAATATATAATATTTATCAGGATAATTGTAGGTCAAAAAGAATAAAGTTGCAAATGGAAAATTGTAGAAATATCACAGGGAAGTGATACAAAGTGTCTTAAGTCTTTAGAATGCAATAAAGTGTCTTTCAAGCACAAAGTACCTGGTTTCTGGTGGGAAATCTCCTCAGAGGGCCACAGGAAAAGAGATGCGTGGAAAAAGGGTGTGTGCGTCGATTTCTCCTCAGCACACAAAGACTTGCGTCGTTCTTTTCCACGCGGGGAAGTCGGGCGTCGTTTTCCGGCGCGCAGACAGTCTCTTTTCGTGGATCGCGGGGATTACCAGATGTCCCGGGTCTGTGCGTGGATTCTCCTACTTGTTTTCCGGCTGCGCGTCGTTCTGCGGGACTGCGCGTCGAAGTTTCGATCTCACGGTAG
This sequence comes from Pleurodeles waltl, assembly GCF_031143425.1. NCBI lineage: Eukaryota > Metazoa > Chordata > Amphibia > Caudata > Salamandridae > Pleurodeles > Pleurodeles waltl. The sequence continues at coordinate 498,729,711 of NC_090445.1, forward strand.
GCGTCGCGTCGATTTCTCCTTGGAAGTCGGGCGGCGTTGTCCTTGCGAGGCCGTGCGTCGAAGTTTTGGTCTCACGGCAGGCGTTGCGTCGATTTCTCCTCGGAAGTCGGGCGGCGTTGTCCTTGCGAGGCCGTGCGTCAAAGTTTCGCGTTCACGGTAGGCGTCGCGTCGATTTCTCCTGGAAAGTCGGGCGGCGTTGTCCTTGCGAAGTTGTGCGTCGAAGTCTCGATCGTCCCGAGAGCGTCGCGTTGATCAGCGTCGGAGTGCGGCGTTTTTCTCGCCGCGAAACAAGCTGTGCGTCGAAATTTTCGGCGCACGGAGCGTCCAAGTGAAAGGAAGAAGTCTTTTTGGTCCTGAGACTTCAAGGAACAGGAGGCAAGCTCTATCCAAGCCCTTGGAGAGCACTTTCACAGCCAGTCAAGAGTTCAGCAAGGCAGCAGGGCAACAGCAAGACAGCAGTCCTTTGTAGAAAGCAGACAGGTGAGTCCTTTGAGCAGCCAGGCAGTTCTTCTTGGCAGGATGTAGTTTCTGGTTCCGGTTTCTTCTCCAGCAAGTGTCTGATGAGGTAGGGCAGAGGCCCTGTTTTATACCCAAATGTGCCTTTGAAGTGGGGGAGACTTCAAAGAGTGGCTAAGAAGTGCACCAGGTCCCCTTTCAGTTCAATCCTGTCTGCCAGGGTCCCAGTAGGGGGTGTGGCAGTCCTTTGTGTGAGGGTAGGCCCTCCACCCTCCCAGCCCAGGAAGACCCATTCAAAATGCAGATGTATGCAAGTCAGGCTGAGTACCCTGTGTTTGGGGTGTGTCTGAGTGAATGCACAAGGAGCTGTCAACTAAACCTAGCCAGACGTGGATTGTAAGGCACAGAAGGATTTAAGTGCAAAGAAATGCTCACTTTCTAAAAGTGGCATTTCTAGAATAGTAATATTAAATCCGACTTCACCAGTCAGTAGGATTTTGTATTACCATTCTGGCCATACTAAATATGACCTCCCTGCTCCTTTCAGATCAGCAGCTGCCACTTCAACAGTGTATGAGGGCAGCCCCAATGTTAGCCTATGAAGGGAGCAGGTCTCACAGCAGTGCAAAAATGAATTGAGGGTTTTTTACACTACCAGGACATATAACTACACAGGTACATGTCCTGCCTTTTACCTACACAGCACCCTGCTCTAGGGGATACCCAGGGCACACATTAAGGGTGACTTATATGTAGAAAAAGGGGAGCTCTATGCTTGGCAGGTACTTTTAAATGCCAAGTCGAGGTGGCAGTGAAACTGCCCACACAGGCCTAGCAATGGTAGGCCTGAGACAAGGAAAAGGGGCTACTTAAGTGGGTGGCACAATCCGTGCTGCAGGTCCACTAGTAGCATTTAATCTATAGGCCCTAGGCACCTGGAGTGCACATTACTGGGGACTTATAAGTAGATTAAATAGTTCAATCAGGTATGATCCAAAGTTACCATGTTTACAGAGAGAGAGCATATGCACTTTAGCACTGGTTAGCAGTGGTCAAGTGCGCAGAGTCTAAAAACCAGCAAAAACAGTATCCACAAAGTGGAGGGAGGCAGGCAAAAAGTTAGGGGTGACTACCCTAAGGCTGTCAGGTCTAACAAGTATTTTATCTGTGAATATTTTCAGACAAAAATCCAGTTGCAAAACATCAATATTTTGTCGATACCACAAAGGAGGTTCTAATGTATTCACAAAAGGGAAGGGGTTCCTTTGAGGCACTTTCCCCATTGTAAATGTAAAAACAAATGTTTTTGAAGAGTGGGTGCTGGCCCAGGAGACCTCTTAAACAAACAGAAAAGGCAAACCTTTCTTTTTAAATACTTTCCTGTTTCCTTTAAGGAAAATGGGCTGTGTTTAAAAACTAATTTTGCTTCATTAAAAAGCAATCACAGACATAATGGTCTGCTGACCCCAGCAGGCCGCCATCCCAGTGACTTCCTCTAATTGTAGTGAGTCACAATTTGTGACCTACCTCATTATTATTCATGAGGTAAGTCAGATTCTGACTAACTACGTTTCAGATTTTTAAGTGACCTATTCATCTCGAACCCGTATCTGTCCTGCCCAAGCCATGGTGACTGACTCACTCTTGTCTAATGCCTCCACTCCCTTTTTGTGATAACCGGTAAGCCTGCTAAAGAGCTGAGCTTGTTACATGAAGCGCTGCCCTGAACCTGGCACTCACGGTCTGCTTCTGTAAGTAGATATCTCCTGTACTATTATTACCTGTAATTGAGACTGTGGATGGTAGAACTACTTCATGGCTTGATTACCTCACCATTCACTGAGCTTGATGATTCTCTGTTTAGCATCTATTCTAACATTGAATGGTTCAGCAAAGTTTCTGTTTTAAGAATGTTCCTATGGTTCTATGCTGTTCATACTTGATAAGGTCCAAATTACTACCAAGGACTGTTGTTACGGACACCTTGTTTTGCACAAATACACAATCTTGTGCTGGTTAACTGTATGAAAGGACTATAACTAATAAAATATAATATTACAAACAAAAAAAGAATCGACCTATTAATACATCAGTCGGTCCTTAACATTTTTTACTGGTCACAAAAACACTGGTCGCAGTTTGTGATCAGTGAATTGCTACCAGATATTCATACATCTGGTCTAAAATTTCCAAACCAGTTTAGCGTCAATGAAAAATAAGTTCATGGCTGACAGGGAGCAAACCACAGTTTCAGCCTAAGGAAGACAGAGTGTAGATCGAATGCAACAAGCAGGGTGTCTTAGTCAAAGATTTTACCTTTTTTTGAAGTTTTCTGTAGTGCTACCAGAGCCACCATACCCATCAGAGTGGTACAAGGGAAAAGTGGTGCAGTTGTGACAAAGAGGGTTCATGAAACCAGTTAACTAATGTTCTGAATTGAGTGAGGGTATGCAGACTCTAAGGCCACTTAAATAGGCTGTAGTTCACATGACCTTTGGAACAGGCGGCTTTCAAGTCTTTCTGAAATTTCACCAGGTCTGCTTTTGGTGAGGAAACTACAGCATATCAACAGAGTAAAGACAGTACAATTAATTGTAAAGACACCGTTTTAAAGGTTGCTTGTAATTACAGATGAGCCTTGAAACTGTGCAGTTTGCATTTCATTCATCTTTAAAGCTGGTATAGGGAGAATCAGAAGAAGTATCTTCTAATACATATCTTTTCTCTTGTAATAAAGTCCGACCCACCATAGGCAAGGTGAATGTCTGAGGCAATCCACCAATATCACGCCTTCTAAAGAGCCCCCTCTTTTTGCATTATGATACTTTTGTCCTTCCAGAAACCCTAGCATCTTTGGAAATGAAGCACGAGGCTCTGGTAGCCATCAACACTCCCTCCCTCCCCGTAATTCTTCAGCAGTATTAATACATGTAAATTCATTGACTAAGGAGTGGATGCAATAAAGTCCTGCCTTGAGACTTAGGGCCTGATTCTAACTTTGGAGGACGGTGTTAAACCGTCCCAAAAGTGGCGGATATACCACCTACCGTATTACGAGTCCATTATATCCTATGGACTCGTAATACGGTAGGTGGTATATCCGCCACTTTTGGGACGGTTTAACACCGTCCTCCAAAGTTAGAATCAGGCCCTTAGTTGTGTGCAGGCGATCTCCTACCTCCCATTGTCTTACTCCTACCTGCCCCAGAGCTTTTCCAGAAGTGTACTACTGGCTTTGAATTCTTTGACAGGCATGATCACTTTTACTGGGAACTCAACACTGTGATCCAACCTCCTTCTCCCTTACCCCAACATTTCCGTTCACGTAACAACCTTTCTTTTCTCTCATTCTTCCATTACTGACCAGGTCGTAACATAATATTTAATAAAATTAGTATGCTGAAGTAATTTGGTGTTCACTCATTGGACACTAATGCACAAACTGCCAGTTTTTACTGTAACACTGCTCGCATCCTATCGACTTATTTTTAATACACTGTAATGCTCCTTGGAAATATTAGCTCCATCATTTACCATTTGAGTTTACTGTTATTTTTTTGGTGGTTTATGGCTAGAGCTATACTGAGAGCTACCCTAAGATGTAAAAAAAGTGTATTTGCCTTTGCTACACATTACACTATAGCATTCGTTGCGTTCGTTTATATTATTCAAGACCGTAAAATGGAACCAAAACCTTCTAAGCATAGAACACATATGATTTTGAAAATCCATGTCTCACAAAACCATACAAAACATGTATGTTATTTCCAAGAGTCATTTTTACAACTCTATATCCATGTAAAGATGAAAGATGCATACACATTTATTTTGTGGCGCTTATCAGCATATCAGGCACTTCCTTTTAATGGACATCTTTCCAGTTCCCGACCTTTCTACTGGTCCATGCCTCCTCCTTGTCTCCTCTGCTACCTCCGTTTTTTCACCCTAGATCTACCTTCTCTAGCCCCCTCTCACTTCTTCCACCTCGCTGTACTATGTTCTCTATTTGTTCCCTCCCTCACTTATTCCTACGCATTTCTCAACACTTCCCCTCCCCCAGCATTCATTTATTCATCCTTCTTTTACCTTCTCCTTTTCCCTCTCCCCTTCTTCCTACCTCTCTTTCATTTTGGGGTTCGGCCTTCTTGGGGCCCTCCTCAATGTCTCTGCACTAACCATTGCCTCTAACTGATACCATCCAAATTCAGAGCAGCAAACGTCCCGGTGGTGCCAGTTGTGCTACCCCACAATTTCCAAGATGCACAGAGTGAGGCCACCACGGGACCTTCAGGCGGATCTATATTTCATTCACAGTGTGGGCTACAGCCCCACTAAAGGAAGGAATGACTCACTGGGCAGAATGCCAGGCTTCCAGAAACACTTGAAACTTCATTGGTGGAGTCTAGTACTCTATTTTCTTTTTTTTTTTGTCTGTGTTTTTGAGTTCTGAGTTTGATACACACCTCATCACAAGTTTAACTACGATTAGTTGAGGGTGATGTACTGGCTGATAGAAACCCTACGAGTGACTTGTTCAGTTGTAATGTTAAATAAACTGACAGCCTCAGGTCATAGATCAGTGGATTTACACCTACTAAATAAATGGTTCATCCAATCCATCTTTGCAAGCAGAGTTTTCCCCTATAGACTTACGGTTTTCACGCTGGTGGTCTGCCACCTGTGCTTACAGACATACTGAAAGGCTAAATGTGCGGATCTACCATCCATCAATCTTGTGCTGTTAACTATGAGCTGGATTGAACTAAAAAGTAAGACGCAGTAATCCTGCGAGGTGTTAACTTCATTTCTCTTTCTGCTGAGACTGATCCAAGCTGTAATCCACACACTGAATATGTCTGCTGCATAGTACCGAGTAAAGGGCACAAAACACTGATGCCGCAGAACTGGAAGTGCTGCCGGCTTCAATGGGAGAGATTTAGTGCTCGGGGCGGCTGCACAATCACAAAAATGCCTAAGTATTACCTAAAGTTAGCTCAGTGGGCTAATGGGGCTACAGAAGCTGCGAGCAACCTGTCTGTCGCAGACTTTGATGAGCAGAGTCATTTTACATTTCCAAAAGCTTCTTCTGCTCACTAAAAGCCATCCTGCAAAGCAGAGATGTGGGTGGGAGCGCCCGGAAAAGCTATGTAACCGGCCTTTGAACTGTGCCAGGACCCCAGGCTTTAAACCTTTCATAACGGTGGAGGGGCTTGTAATCACAGAATAGTTCAATGCATTACATTTATTAATGTATGTTTTTTTCCTTTTAATTTTGCTCACTCCATCGTTGTCCTTATTCCGTAAAAATGCATATGACTAAATACATTTATTTCTGAAAAACATTAGTTACCGTTGGTTTATGTGTCTTTCTCGAAGCACATTATGAATGAGAGCTAATGAGGCACTTTCCCCATTGTGAATGTAAAAACAAATGTTTTTGAAGAGTAGGTACTGGCCCGGGAGACCTCTTAAACAAACAGAAAAGGTAAACCTTTCTTTTTAAATACATTCCTAGACCTCTGGGCAGAGGGGAAAAATGGTGAGGAAGGTGCATGGGGGCATCCCTGTGTAATGGGGCAGATTCTGTAATCCACGTGTTCTACTGTTCTACTAGAAGCTTTCATTTAATGCAGATCTCCTGTGCAGCAAACAAACACTACTAATGCATGCACTGTGCACCCTCAGACTTAGAATTTGGGGAAAGATTTGTGATTAATGCAGTTTTGTTAAAGACTATTACGTTGGAATGCCTGTGCCCTGCATCTATTCTGCTCTGGAATACACCAGCCCCTTACGACTATGCCATGTTTTTGGAGCCTGCATTGTGACATCGCTGCAAAGGTCACAGTGCCTCCTCCTAGTGGTGCTAGAATCCCAAAATGGCCAGGAGATCCTCAGTCAAACGCTGCATGAGGGTATATCATATACACATTAGAAGGATAGCTAGTATTTTTATCAGGTGAGGCTCAATTATCAAAAGACCCATCTTTAGAATAGGCCAAACGTAGGCGTGGCATGAGTTTAAGTTTCTAGCTTAAGCTAGTGACACTGTGGATATCACCTTAAAGGAAGACATGTTATTGATTAGTTGCATTAAATTCCACCACACATCCTGATAGTGCTAAATTAGTTTTGATTTCTTAAATATATTTTGAAGGAGTATCTGATATTCTTTTTTTCCAAATACCAATGTGCATGTACCCCTCAATATTAATAAATTGAATTCTGAAAAGGATAAATGGCTATTCTTAATATCCTAGCGAATATTCATTTGTCAAGGCATGATATCACTTTTTCATTTAGAAAGAATGAAGATAAATGCTGCTAGCATGACTAATCTGATATGAATCAGAAACATGGACTTTATTTTACTATTAAAAGTAACAAGACAAAGGGGGCCTTAAATCAAGGTCAATAGATTGTATTCAGGAAACATCTCGTAATAAGGGGGATGCCATATATCTGTCTGCATTGTATTTCCTTTCTGTTCCCAGACCAAGACTCAGACTTCCCAAAAATTGCAAAAGATATTCCAGTCTGTCAATGTGCAGCAATCTAATGAAACTAATAACTTGCATGACTTGCATGTTTTGAAAAAGAGAACATAAAACATATTGTTAAATGTACTCTGCTATTTGATGAGGATGAATCATTTTGTTTTAAAATAAAGAAACACTGAACTTTACTCATTAGACATATTTATCGTTTGCAAAATGGGTGGAAATAATCATTGTACTCAATAACAATGCATAAGTACTTCTATACTATAGCGTGCATTATTAAGGTATGAAGCTCGTTTGACTGTAACAAACTAGTAAATTATGTAGCATGTGCCAGCATAACTTGTTAACGTGTGCACTACATAAATTAATACAGTAAGTTTGCTACAGTGTAATTGGCCTCTTTACGTAGAAGATCTGTGGCAACATGTACATATATAATGTATATGGTATTTGTATAGCGTCAACCTTGCCTAAAGTTCAACTGAGCGCTGTAGGGTCAACATGTGCAAACCGGCCTAGACACGAGCAACACGAAAACTGTTTCTCTGCAGCGTGCCTCTTTAACATACATGTCTATAAGGGAGGTCGTCAATGTGCAAAAAAAGGTGTGCACCTTGAGTGTCGTTTGGTTCCCTTATTGAGAACACAACGACACTAGTATAGAAAGGATGCACCATCATAAAGTGTGTCGGAGCATATTTTCTATAGTTGGTGCCACTTTAAGACGCACCTTATGAGGTGAGCTTTAAGGAATTGATCAGAGGTCTTGGTAGATGTCAATCCCCTTCACAGATGATGACGTTTGCAGGAGGCTGCTTGGACTGCTTCCCCTTCTGAATGTTAAGTGCTTGCTAACAGCGTGTACCATTCGTTCCCATACTTGTGACTGCTGGAGCAGTCACAAATATTTGCTGTATACACCGACCCCCCCGATCATGGAGGTTGACGTTTGCAAGGCTCATCTTCTATCAGCCTATCACAAACACTGTTTCTGGTTTGTGCACTGGGCTTGCACCTACCTTGTAGGCTTCTTGCCCTGGAAAGATTGTTCATTTTCACATTTTTTAGCATGATAGTATACACGGTCATTAAAACAAACTTATAATACACAAAAGTCTAATAGGATAAATATATATACTATATGTATATATATAGATATATATGTTTTTTTTTCAATAACTACTATACTTTCAAGTCATCTCAACAATTGACAGGCCACCTGGCCCCCTAGTGAGGTAGTACACACACATCTCTTTCTGAGTATAATTAAGTTCCTCTTAGACTGGCACTATAAATAGCTCTGCCCTATTGATTAGATCCGCATGCTTGTTAATAATAAATATACTCTCTTTTACAGTCACCCTGCAGCCTTCAGTGTTTACGCCCCCGATATAACGCTTTCCTCCTGCAAAGTAATTTAAATAATAGATTTGTAAAATAATTGTGCCATTCCTAAGGCTGGGGCAGGAGGGGCCAGGGGGTGCTAAACTCTAAATCATCTCATTGGAAGATGTCAAGTTATGCAGAGCTAATCCAATTAAAAGAAATTAGAAAACTGAAAGCAGTGATGTAACGCTCCAGCAGCAAACAGACAGTATACAAGATAAGAAAGGAACAGACAACAATACGTGCAGAAGGCAAGACGAACGGATTAAAGGGTTTCAACACACTGAAGTGTCGCGCAGAAACCCAGCATGGAAAAAAACGGCTAGCTTGCACTCTGTCCTGCAAATATATTCTTCTCTCACTAGAAATAGGAATGCAAATGTGTATCCCCGTGCACTAGTGTTTGTGGTTTGAGGTGGGCATGTAAAAGAATTCAAACTGATATAAATTGAAAAAATCCCAAAAGATGTATATTTAAAGATCAACTCAATACAGTAGCTTATAGGAGAAAAGCACACAGACATGGAAGCAAAGTGCTGTTACCTAATTGCTCTGATTTAGGCACATTGCAACGCCATTGCAAACGATCATTGGAAAGACAGGATTGCTCTACCTATAGAATGTGTGCTTTATTCCTTCAATTGTAGTTGCTGTGCTTAGGGGCATACTTTCAGGTGGGTGTTTGAGATGTTACATTCCCCTACTAAAGCTATTTTCTGGTAAGTAGTTGGGTACAGGTGCTTTCAGCCGGGCATGGTGATGTGTCTGTCAGATTCCACTACGGATTTTGACATGCACCCATACAAAAACACCCACACTCTCTCCCCCCTTGTCTGGAAAGTCTTAAAAATGTAGGTTCCTTTACAAAATGTTGTATTTTCCATCACTTAGTGCTCCACAAATCTGCATTCCCCTCCCTTTCCACTGCCCCTTAACTCTCTCATGCGTCCTGCTTGTTGTATAATGTATTTTAACAATATCTGCCTGTGTAATTGTTGGAAAATCTGAAGCTCACCCCTACTCCCCCCCCCGTCTTACTCACCAAGCTACACCCCGGGCTGTGCCGCTCTAGCAAAACACAGTGACCCTGAAGAATATTGTTCACTATGGAAGCAAATTCAGCTCTTGTTATACTTCTAAGCATTGCAGGAATGTGCAAGTGATACTCGAGAACTAATTGTGAACTGAAGCAATCTTTGCCTGCCCACTCACCGGTTGCAATTCAATACCATTGCAATTTGGAATGAAGGCACAAAGACCCATATCCTGTGTGAGGTTCAGCTCTTGTATCGTCTAGATCTTTCAGTGAGGTACTATTCTTGGTATAAGATGTAAGGTGAGCATGAACTATGAAAATCCAGGCATTGGTGGGACCTTCAGTGCCTATTATCCTACCCTGCTCACTACATTAAGCATGATCAGTATCAATGTACATATCTGAACCGATACTCTAGAATTAATAACTTACGGAAGAGTTTTTTTCCTGTTCACCAGGTGCAAATCAATAAACAATTTGCATTTACTACAATGCTTGTATTGTCACACTAACTTCTTGAACATCTATCTGCAAATCTACCTTAATGGGTATATTATCGTGCTCTGTAATTGCACGCTTCTATAGAACAGATATATACATCTGTATGACTAATTTTTGTTAATTAATATACTGTCTTACACACAACTATTATTGTTGCCCTTAGTGTGCAATTTTATTGGTTACGCTGCAATACACCAATCTAACTTTTCGAAATTTGGAATAGAAGAAAATATATTAGTGACCTTAGAGTGATGAAAACAAAAGATGATGAATCTCTATACTGCATAGATAACCCTGTACATATTCTGGCAGTAAACTGATCAACACATGAGATATCCCCAGGTGCTCAAGATATGCACTGTAGCTCTGTCTACCCTGCATCTAAGATCTCTCTGTAGCATATGGCCGTACCACAAGCAGACTAACTTTATATCCAAACTTCATAAGTGCTTTTTCTCCAAAGATATCACTATCTGAAAATGTCACCTTCGACAAAATAAAAAAATCTATGGTGTAGTCTTTGAATATTACAGCATCACAAGCACATTGTCCACTCCAGCTCACAATCTTCATTTCAGTACAATTCATTAGGCTGTCTTTACTAAGCCACTTGCATTGAATGTCACTGGGGGTCAGAAATATTATTTGGGGATGTTGCATGGGTGTAAAAGATTTGTTGATGACAATATTTCAGTGATAATCAAAACTCAATGACCACATACCACTAACTACGATCACAGATCAGTGATGATATTTGAGCAACTACAGCAGCAATTAATTTTCAACAGCAAAATACTATTCCAGTAAAAACAATACATAATTAATGACAGTAGATCAATGCCAGTAGTTCAAAGTCAGCGATTGTACCTCAAATATTCTCAAAAGGATTTAGAGTACAGAAATTGTTCTCTACTTTTATGTATTCTTTAATGTCTTTGTGACTCAGCCCTGAAAAATCCAACTTCACGTCAGTAAAGCTGAAAAGAGGGCACCTTGCATTTTTACCTGTACTAATTATATTTGAATATTCCCATTTGATCCTCATTTTATTATGGTTTAAAAAAAAACTTTTAGGGTCAATTCAGAAAGATTTACAAGACTATCTAAAAGAGTACTACAGGTATACCACTTTACGTACTACAAATGCCTTTGTGAATAGGCCCCTTTGCCATCAATACTGAGTCCTTTTAAATTGGCCCAATCCAGCACCAGTCAGTGAAAGAGGAAAAGCACAGATAATATCTCCCAGAATGTTTGCTCACTTTTGAAAGGAATTGCAAGTTTTAAAAAATTTAAAGAATTCAAATTACTCCTACTGTACTAAATGAGAAAAATTATCTCAGTTACAACGCCAAAATCTTTTGACTATTTTTCAGTAATTAGTAGAAGAAACAAGTGAAATTATTTCACTTCTGGAAAATTCCAGTAACCTCTATACGATGAAATATGATTGTACTTCATAACCACCCTCACCATTTTTACACTTCAACTATTGTTGGACTAAATCTAGGTATGTATGTGGGTGAAAATAACATTAACTTGGTATGTGAAGAATCTCAAAAATATAACTTCCAAATGACAATTCCAGGCCTTTCCATGGGAACGCTCATGCATACTTCTACTCTGATTCCCAAACTTCTAAACATAGTACTAAAAGTAATCTTTTAGTGGTGTATTTTTTGCTCTATTCTTCATTGATGTTGTAAATGTTTGCACATCCTAATTCCATAAAAGGTAATAGGAATTACATAAGTAGACGACTTTCCTACACAACTAAATTGAAATTGGATCACAAAAATTGTTAATAAACCCTTAAATGACCAGGAGAAATAATAACATCCTAAAGAAGATCAGTACTAATATGAGGCATTCCTATGTGATGACCAGTAGTGATTAATTCTAATATATATTTCATTGATGATTGCCAATAATTATTGAAAAATACCTGGACATGATCTTCATTCTCCAACAACAATGTCTCTTTGTTAAATCTATAGTCAGAACATTGTCACCGGCTCATCCTTCAGCAATGACAACATCAGCTTGAACCCATTGCCTGAGTAACAATCTCTCTGATCTCTTCCAGATCCTGCTTGAGGAAGGCGCTTGTGGGACATCTCACAGTGGGGGCAGAGGAGCAGCCTCTCTAGGCTCAGTAGTGTACATCTACGTTTGTAACTCTTATCAAACCCTTTCATTTTCAATAATGTTTTTGTCGTCACAGAGATGGGAGCTAGATGAGCACCACAGTTCTCCACGTCAAGGGAAACCACCACTCTGGAGAGTAATATCGAAACTAAATTAATTTTAACATGATAAAATTCACTTTGAGACACCAGTCATGGGACCAGTCAACAAGCCATAAACTCAGTAAAATCATAAATTATTATTGTAACATCTCAACCCGTTACACACCAGAATAACGTTATGTGGGGACAATATGCACATAGCACATGGTTTTGGGCGTTAGAAGACCCAGAGGCAGTGTGTGTATATAGTGACACAAAAACAGCAAGAGAGCTGTGTGTTTTCAAAATATACGCAAAGTTTTATTATTTTGTACATGTGAGATTCACCTGAAGAACCAACGTGACTAGTCAATTACGGGTATTGAAGCCCCTGGCTGGATATTCTTGTGTTTCTGCTACCAAGACCTAATGACAGGGGTGGCAGAGAGTTTCGCACAGCGTTCTTCACCATCCAGGAATTTTAACAGGATCTGTGTTGGCCACGCAAGCAGCATACCTGGGTAGTGTGGGTTGTGATGATGCTCGCATTCCAAAGTATCAGTTCACCGAAGTGAGTAGGGGCACTACTATCTTTCAGTCGTCATCATCTGGACATGAGCTGAATGATGCAGCCGTCCGTGCGACATGACGCAGTGCTTCTCTTATTGCCCTGACAACCCTCTGCCACTGGTCTCCATGTCCAAGAGGAGCATTTAATGCGTTTAAAATACCATAAAATAACAATATATGAGCCTGTGAGGCAGAAATTTTATTTTCTACTGCAGAGGCAGCATTTGTGAATGTGTAAGTAAAAACTGTCAAGGATTATAAAAGAAGAGGGGTTTGTTTCATGTTAAATTTGGATGGGGTTGGAAATGCAGACTTGTGACGCTCATGCTTATTTTAGCCCAACACAGATTCAACTACTGGTTTAGGTGTAGGCGTAAGGATCTCACTGTTTGCTAATACACTTGCAAAAGCACTGCATCCGCATCTTATTTTTCATTCAGCATGTACGTTCCAAAGGTGTGCAGCATTCATTTCTTCTCACGCACTTTTTTGCCTGCACTCTTTTAAAAAAAGTAAATTACATTTTTTGAAATGTTCTTTTTAATTGTGTCCCTGATCTTATTTTAATTTCTCATCTTTTGAATGAGATTGTTGAGAGTTTATTTTGTCGCTTCCATGAACCAAATGCTCACTATCTGCTCAATATTGAAGGCCAATTCTACTTTTACATCTGTTTGCATTAATTTTGCCTTTTTATCTACCACTTTAATGTTTTTTTCACAAATGTGGTCTTTGTCTCGAGACAATATTAATGAGCCTATTAATTAGAGAAAAACCGTGTAAGTAACTTATGTCAAATGATTCCCTTTTTTGTCCTAAACGTTTTATTGATTTTCAAACTCTTTAGCAAACGCAACACAAACAATACAAAAAATAACATATAATATGCGAAAAATGAGACTCAAATATCAGTAACATCAGATATAGTAAAAAACAACAACACATGCTACTGGTTATATCCCTAATCTCTTAACCATTTAAGAATGTCTCCTTAGGTCCAGATTTTTCAGGAATAGAAGTATGATCATATGACCAAACTTCCAATGTATTCGTTTCCATAGCAGCACGCTGAAAATTGCATAAGGGACGCACAATTATGAACACATTTAGAAAAGCATCATTTTTGAAATGTGAAATGTTTTTCTTACACAAGGTGCGTAACTGAACGAAACGATGGAAAACTCTCGACAATTAAAGTTACAACGAACTTGATTCAGGGCTTCGAACCGTTAGGATATTTTCATAATCAATAAAGATGGGCCCCGCCAGCCTGCAGGAGCATCATCATATATATCGACATCTCTTAAAAAAAGACACAGACCACACCGTTCGCTGTCGCTTTTCGGGGAGGTAAGAACGTTGGCAACATTGCGTACGTTGTTACGCCCATTGAATTTCATAACGTTTCCTTTCTTTTGCTCTTTTCCACACACTTGCTACCCAAGAGAACATCCGGGCATTGAACAAGTATTAAGTCAAAAACCGCACGTGCCCTACAGCAACCCTGTTAGTGCCTCCACACGTACCTTCCCCCGCTATATATGGTAAATGTTAGTCTGTTTGTTATACATTACATTTTTCCGGCGGCTGCGCCTCGCGATTTATGCTACCTTGACTCGACTTTATGGATTGGGGCTGCCGCGTGCGACTTCCCATTTTTCAGGCTGTTTATTCTTCAGTAGAAACCGCTCTCCCCTTTCCCTGAGAAAGCGCCTCGGGGCCTTGTGTTTGTGTTCACCGGCTCTGCCATTACGCATCGCGCCTGTAATTGCTTTAGAATAGCCGTCATCATCCTTTATTTTATCACCCAGTGACAGGTCCATAGAAAAAAAGAAATGCATTGAATGATGATTAGGCAGAGTGATGGCTTCAAAACGCCAGGCTGGACTCTGTCCACGGCGTAAATAGATCTTTCGTTTCTTGCGCTGCTCCCTTCTCTGAATACTAAATAGGCGCGAGCCACGCTTGAAAATTCGCCAGGCGAAATAATAACAGGCAGATTTAAAAACATTTTCCAATTGAACATCGACACCTCTTGAATTAATTCATGGCGCATTTCAGTTGGTGGTTTTAGAAACATTGTAAGCAACATAATTGTATTTCCTGCTTTGAGCAACGGTCCAGGGGCCACAGAATCCGATTTTCCGGCGTTTTTCATGCATCTTCCAGCAAACCAGTCAAATGAAAGGATGCAGGTGCCGCTTGGGCCTGTCGTGGGTGCGCACGTCTTCTTTGATATTTCATGGTGTGCGTTCTCTTGTTTTGTTGAATGACACAGAGTGGGATGAACGGGAGAAAAAGCGTATGACACCGTAATAACACGAGACTGGCAGTTTGATGCTTTAAGAGGGCATCCAGCGAAAGGAGAAGCTTTTGCTGTACCCTAGCCTTACAAACTGTGCCTAATTTGTAAAACAAGTGTGCAGGCCTGACATTTTGCTCAGAAGCCCACAGCTGACTGTCGAATGTCAGTTTGCCAATCCTCAATGCCTCCTTAATCCATCACCAGACACTCCTTGCCTCTGTAGCTCACTTTCTCCCTTTGTCACTGTTTTTCCGTCCTTACCTTCTTACTTCTTTCCTTTGTGAGTTTTTTTCTCTCTCTTGATCTGGGTGAAAGTCTGATGTGAAAACATAAGTGCGGGGCCGCACTTGCATCTGTGACTTACTTCACCGACAAAAACGTTTCTGGAAGATCTCGTCCTTTGATGGTGTGTGGTCGGATTGTGAAGTCTGTTATGACACCCTTTATTGGTTATTTTCCGCACACATGCACACACAAAAATGAATCACTGCTAAACACTTGCATGAAATAAAGTGCAGATGTAGGCGATACAAAGATGGAAGATTGGGATCACTTCAGAATAATAGACCCAGGTCAGTAAACTATTAGCACACTTAACATGTCTGAAGGGTACATCTACTGTTATTGAAATGCAATAAAATGGCACTTGTAACTTGATTTACTCACATTCTAGATCATACCAATGTGGTGTAGTTTTAAATGTGAGTAAACCTCTTCTGCTGAGAGGATTGTATTTCAGCGTTGGGACACCTGCAGATGTTGGTGAATGTTGGACTTTTGCTTATGCAGGGTCATCCCCAGTCTTTTTGCCTCCTGCCTCCTATTTTTTTCTGACCTGTCGCTGTTGGCTTTTGAACTCTGAGCACTTTCCCACTGCTAACCAGTGCTAAAGTGCATATGCTCTCTGTGTGAAATTGTATGTGATTGGTTTATCCATGATTGGCATATTTGATTTACTAGTAAGTCCCTAGTAAGGTGCACTAGAGGTGCCCAGGGCCTGTAAATCAAATGCTACTAGTGGGCCTGCAGCACTGGTTGTGCCACCCACATAAGTAGCTCTGTAATCATGTCTCAGACCTGCCACTGCAGTGTCTGTGTGTGTATTTTTACACTGTAAATTCGACTTGGCAAGTGTACCCACTTGCCAGGCCTAAACCTTCCCTTTTCTTACATGTAAGGCACCCCTAAGGTAGGCCCTAGGAAGCCCCAAGGGCAGGGTGCAGTGTATGGATAAGGTAGGACATATAGTAATGTGGTTTATATGTCCTGACAGTGAAATACTGCTAAATTCGTTTTTCACTGTTGCAAGGACTGTCTCTCTCATAGGATAATATGGGGGCTACCTTTAAATATGATTAAAGCGTAGATTCCCCTAGAGAGTAGATGGACATGTGGAGTTTGGGGTCCCTGAGCTCACAATTTAAAAATACATCTTTTAGTAAAGTTGATTTTAAGATTGTGCGTTTGAAAATGCCACTTTTAGAAAGTGAGCATTTTCTTGCTTAAACCATTCTGTGACTCTGCCTTGTTTGTGGATTCCCTGTCTGGGTCAGTTTGACAGTTGGGTTGTTTTTCACCTCACACCAGACAGTGACACAAAGGGAGCTGGGGTGTAACCTGCATTTCCTGATTAACCATCTCTGCTAGGAGGGAGGGGTGGAGTGGTCACTCTCATCTGAAAGGACTGTGCCTGCCTCTAACAATGCCGGCTCCAACCCCCTGGTGTGTGTCTGAGGCCTTGCCTGGGCAAGGCAGGATTTCACAAGTAGGTGTGAGTCCCCTTTGAAGAAAGGTGACTTCAAAGACTAAAATGGGTATAAGAAGGGCACCCAAATCTACAGACTTCAGAAACACTTCTGGAATCAAGAGGAACCTCTGCCTGGAGAAGAGCTGTTAGCTGAGGAGGAAGTGCTGCCCTGCCTGTGACTGTGCTTTGTGGAGCTTTCCTGCAGTGCTGCTTCTGCCAGAGTAAGAGGGCAAAGACTGGACTTTGTGTGCCTTCCATCTTGAGAAGAAATCTCCAAGGGCTTGATCTAGAGCTTGCCTCCTGTTGTTTGAAGTCTCAGGGACAGCAAAGACTTCTCTCTGCCAGCACCTGGAGCCTCTGGAGAGACTCCTACTCTGCCCTGTGGTGCCCATCCAGTTCCTGGGACCCTGAAAGGAGAAGCTGGCAGCCTAAAGACAAGAAAATCCACGCACAGAGCGCCTTGAGGGGAAAAGATCGACGCAAATCCGATCTGCGGCTGAAAAACGACGCGCCGCCCGCTCCGCAGCTGAGAAACGACGCTCGCAGGAAATGCGACCGAAGAATCGACGCACGGAGCAGGAGAAACGACGCGCAGCATCGCTGACGGAGGCTGGGAGATCGCAACCTGCGCGGCTGGACCTTCGACTCATTGTGCGGCTGGATTTTTGACTCGAGTACCGCCGTGCGGAGTTATTTTCGACGCACGCCCGCCCGTGCGGGGTTATTTTTGACGCACACCAGGTACATTTTCACTCTAGCAGTGCTAGTGTGTTTTTAAAACTACTTAAAGACTCTTTTTGATTTTTAATTAATAACTTGACTTGTGTATGGTGGATTTTTGTCGTTTTGGTCTTGTTTTGTTTAGATAAATATTTCCTATTTTTCTAAACCTGTGTTGTGTCATTTTGTAGTGTTTTCATTGAGTTACTGTGTGTGTTGGTACAAATACTTTACGCCTAGCACTCTGAGGTTAAGCCTACTGCTCTGCCAAGCTACCAAGGGGGTAAGCAGGGGTTAGCTGAGGGTGATTCTCTTTTACCCTGACTAGAGTGAGGGTCTTTGCTTGAACAGGGGGTAACCTGACTGTCAACCAAGGACCCCATTTCTAACAGTGAATATTTACAACCATGTGGGTATTCATGAAAGCTTCAGTAGGTAGTATTTCGCTCAGAAAGATCGAATACGTACACCTCTTAATAACAGGAGAGCATCCATTGTCACTACAGGAAAGGGGAGGGAACAAACACAAAAAAGACAATAGATGGAAGAAGCTTTTATTCTGGGAAAATGCTTTTCTTCATGGAGGAAAAGAGATGCCAACAAATACACTCATAAATTACAATTTCCATTTTGGAAATGTACACCTGTTGTTTTTCAAAATGATTTAGTGTTTACATACTTTGGGACTTTCGATAATCTTTCTGAATTAAAGGAAGGAGCCAGAGGGAGAAAAATTCCTTTTTTGAGATGAGGCTTGCATGCAGTGTTTCTGAAATAATGGTTTTTTTTTTTCATCACAGTCGGGTCTGCAGAACATTGTGAAGGGGCACTTGGTGAGGTTAGAGCTATCAGAAATACGCCAACCAATTCAGAAATCCTCATAATACAGGTATGGGGTCACTACAATCTTGAATGGGGGTGACCAAAGGAAAACTATGAGCTACTTCACGTTCATGCAACACTTGGATTTTGTACATAGATTTAATCGAAGGGCATCTCGTTGTCATTCAGTAGCAACATGGATCTAATGCATGTTGTTTTTCTTCGTGTTGTCTGCCACACTGAGGAGCAATTCATCAGATGACATTCATATTGATCACCACTGTTTGATAACTGGAGAGTTGTATAACCGCCAGCAAAAAATGTTGAGAACTTGTAATATATTTGAAATAAAATATTCTAAGTTTCTTTATAAAATAATTATGATTGTACATTCATGATTGATAACACAGTGCTGACTCTATGGAAGAACTACAGCAGGGCAATTTGTGATATGCATTCTACTTAGACTAATTTGTTTTCTATGCCCTTTAAGAATGTTCATTTTAGGTGATTTCAATGTCTGGGCCAAAACATTGGCTGTTGTCTTAGCCATGAAATTGCTTAGTTGTACTGCTGCAATTGGTCTTAAGCAAGTGGCGTCAGAACTTACACATAAAGACGGTCACATATTAGTCTTAATTTATGCAACTCGTGGACTCTGAGGTGTTGGTGAATGTAAGCAAGAGGCTTGGTTTTCCTACTGTCTACTGTGGGTCATTCTGCTCAGAATATTTTCTCTACCTTTTCACTTTTATTTGGGCTTGCCCGGTCTAAATTAAACCATAGCAATTTCTCCAGCACACTAGTAAATGTCCAGCAGCTTTGACATAGTCGTCCATATAAGCCAATTAGAGCGCCTACAACAACTGGGTAAAGTCAGACTTATACGCTGTTTCACCTGAAAGGACACTTCATCTACTACTTCAGCCATACGCTCCTTGGTACAAAGAACCTCTGAGAGCTGCAAAGCTTGATTGCAAAAGGTGTGACATAATTGCTGGTTAAACTACTCATCTGATCTCAAGCTCAAACTTCATATAGTGCAGACAGTATATCGAAACTTATTAGTACTGCTAGGTCAGACTACTATGGCAAGGAAATTTCAGATGCCCCAATCTCAGCTGAGACTTTTGTCTCTATCGCAAGCTCCTTGGCAAATCCCATCTGTGTGTCACATACACCTCAACACACTCCATCTTTGTGCAACAACCTTGGCTCCTTCAATGAGAAGAAGATCATTAGTATTATAACTAGTCTAAACCCACCTAGATAAAACTTAGGCCCGTATTTATACTTTTTTTGCGCCGCATTTGCGTCGTTTTTTGACGCAAAAACGGCGCAAACTTGCAAAATACCATTGTATTTTGTAGGTTTGCGCCGTTTTGCGTCAAAAAGCGGCGCAAATGCGGCGCTAAAAAAAGTATAAATACGGGCCTTAGTTCCTTGTGCCTTGTCTACACCAGCACCTGATACATCTTTAAGTATTTGGAACTGATTGACTCATAGTTTTTTTAAAGTTAGCAAAATCCATTTCCTCTGAATGTTCCCTTGATCCTTTACAGAAGACGATCTGGAAAGAAATGGCATCTTCACTGGTGCAGCCTTTGTAAGCCATCTGTAATTGCCCAGTATTCACAAATGCAGTACTCAGCCAGTCGAAAAAAAGCCCTGGTGGTCCCTTTTTGAAAAAACTCACAGCCGATCCCTTGAACCTCAGCAATTTGCAACTCATCTCTTTTTTTGTCACCTGTTTTAAAAATTATTGGAGCTCTTAGAACAAAATCACCAATTGGCTGGTGTTTATTCCAATTGGTGCCCTGGCCATGGCAACAGTAACATTACTAAAAGTATTAGTGGGGCAAGGTATCATGGTGACTATAGTAGTGCTTGTAAGACCATCAGTTGTCGCTACCAGAAGATTAGTGCTATTAGCAGTACATGTAGTTGCTGTTCTTGTAACAGTTTCAACACTACTTGTGCAATTAGAAGTACTTATAATAGCAATAATATTGCTAGTTGTATGAACAGTGTTAACAATATGGTATTAAGATTGAAAGTAGCTATACTAATAGTTTCTGTCTTATTATAATTAGTAGTATTGCAAGCAGTAATACTACTGTACTACATTTAGTAGTAATACTTGCAGTATTGGTACGAGTAGTAGTGTTGTCACAACGTTTTAGGCAATATAGTGTCCATCTTGAAAGATGAGATAATAATGTTTTCATCCTTTCAAGATGGCCACTGAGTTGCGTCATTGTGTTGTGTCACAGAACATGTCAGTCTTCTTTAAAGTATGAAAACACAGTTTTCCGTAATTTTAAGATAGGAGGTCACCATTATTGGCATAACCACTGCTAGCGAAAGCTGAAAGGGTGCAAAGCAATGGAGCAGGAGAGAGGTGGCACAAGGGGTTGTGGCAGGAAGAGAAACCTCAAGGAAGGGAATCATCAAGTCATGCAGAGAAATACAATATGACAGTATCAAAGTCATTATCAAACACACAATTCGGCTCCTGGAATGCTGTGAAGAAGTCAAACATATCTCTAGCGTCATGTATGCAGAAAGGAGTGGGGAAGAGAGCATTGGCATCTTTTTTTGACGCAACAGCTGAGCTATCAGTACACTATACTGCTACATATTTACAAACTGACGCATTGGGCCCAATGTGTCAGTTTGTAAAGCCCTGCGTCATATTATACCTGCACCGGGTCTAAAGTATGGGGAGCAGGAGTCCCCATGGAAAAAGAACTGATGCAATAATATTTACAATTTTCTACTGCGTCACTCTGTGACTTCACTGCATCAAAATTTGACTGCCTGCTCAGACCAGGCGTAAAACTGACACAGGGCCTTTTTTCAATGGGACTCTCCTCGCATTGCTGGAATTGCATCAGTTTAACAACGCAACTCCAGCAATGCGTGACTTTAGCGCCAACAGATACATCACAATTTCTGACACTTCTGTGAAAAGGTGCACTATGTAGCTCTATATTGTAAATACTATGCCTCTATGACATATTTAAGGGATGTGCAGCAGGTGCATGAAATCTGATGCATCAATAATGATGCATCAGTTTCCTGTAAATGTGACCCTTAGAGCTCAGAGGGAACACAAAGCTCTGAAAAAACATACTCCATGAAAGGACATTTTCCGATTAAAGCTTTGATGAGTGTCAGATAATCTTGCACTGCGCCTTTGTTATGGATAGTCCGACATAGTAGAAAAGGGGCATGGCATTTAATTATTTTGTTTTAATGTACTGCAAATGTAGAACCATGGACGTCATTTAGGGGTTGCCAGGGGTCCCAGCTGCAATCCCCAGCTTGCCCCTTGCCACCCCTGACACTGCCTCTGCGACCCCTGGCCTCAAAGGTGGCAAAATCAGTGCAAGGAACATTGGGGTAGCTCGTCATTATGGACATTGCTTGGGATTCCAATTCCTTGTTTTCAATCAGTTTTTTATTACACTAAAAGTGAATCATTTATTATTCACTATTAGTTAAATAAAAAATGGAGTACAGTTAGGTGGAATATGACCCTCCTTGTCAGCTGAGGTAAGTAAAAACACGTTTAAGTGTATGTTGTGTGCATGCTTGCGGGTGAGAGTGTGCTTATGTAAGAGTGTGTGTATTAGTGAATGTATGTGTGCGAGTGAAAGTGAAGATGAAAAGCGTGTGATGTCACTTCCGCTACCCCTGGCATTTTGGTGAATTGACGTCCATGCGTTGAACCTGTTAAGGTGCGAGTGGGCGGCCGTATGATAAGCAGATGCTTGCAATGACATTCTTCTAGGAGGCAAGAGAGAAAGGAGTAGAGTGGGACACCGGAAGCTCTGGCACACTTCTAAAGAAGCAAAGAGGACCTCGGCGGCAACTTGCCTCACTGAAAGCCGCCAGACGTCTGAAAACGTCAACCAGCACCACGCTAAAAGCTCACTTCACAGAGCAGTTTATCTCATGCAGCGTGTGGTGGACTCCCGTGACAGTGCAGTTTACACGTCTCACGGCCTACGCAGCCTTTTAATGCTGTCTTGCTGGGACTGTTAGCTACTAAAATAGCCAGGCTTTGCACACATGAAGACCCGGCCCAATTGCTATATTGACTAAACAAGAGTGTAAAACCCTGTGACACTCAACGAACCTGACTGCCTGCCGCCCTGTCTTCACCCTATCTATCCGTCTTTGTTTCCCGCTCAGTCCTCGCTTTATGGCACTACGTGTCAAGGCACTGCACACCTAGCAGACACAATGAAAACAGAGGGGCCGTCAGTTAATGTACACATTCACGGCCATGCGCAGACCATAATTTCACATCGCGTTGCTTGACGATTTCCAGGAATCACATTGTTAAGGAACAATATACCATCAAAAAATGAAACTGAAACAACGCGCTGCCTCGGGTCTGTTTCATTACAAAATGTGCAATCTTTGTTTTCCGAGGTTGCTCTAGAATGAAAAGCTTTTGATTGCCTCGGGCAAGACACCGCAACACGTTTCTCATTTGCATTTTATAAGTCCGGAGACGAATCCTTGAGCCGGTCCTCACAATAGATATTTATTTGGCTATGCTCTGTGGTCTCCAAATCATTCCCCATCATTGCCAATTGTCCCTTTTAAGGATGAGAAATACTTATGCGCATCATCAGCCGCTCGTTTTGCATCCATCAAATCGCAGCTGTCAGTGTGCTAAACCGGACTAGATGGGAGAATAAAATCTTGATCCACAGTCATGCATACTTTACAACGTGGCATGCATTGCAAGGGAAATAGATTGTGTAAACTCAAAGTGCCGGATGTAGTGGTTCCTTTGCCTTTGTGGGAGGCCACCAGACCCTGCTGCAGGAAGTGAATCGGTCACCTTGAAGAAGTTATACATGCCCTTTGTGTTTGAATGGAGTGAGATTGCCCACTCGTCTGGCACTGCCAGTCCAAGTGAGAAGACTGAAGTTGAAATATTGATGGTGATCTGGAAAAAATGATGTAGTCTGATTAAGGTGCGGAGAGAAAAGTGTCACTGGTAGAAACAACCGATAACTCAGAGGCGCAATGAAATCATATCTCTCTTCAAAGATAGTGAATAAACTCAGAACTCGTATGCAGAAAATATCCATGAGTCCTTTCTATTATAAAGATGTCTTGTAGGAATGTGGGAGACAGCCTAAGAGGTAAAGCAGGTCAGGATTTATCTTAACAAAGATACTGCGCAGCAAGAAAGTTGACAAAACATGAGAATGCCATGATTGTGTCCATGCTTAAAGGACTTCAATTCTGATCTGAATTTTTAATCTGATTGTGCGGAACCATCTGGAATAGATTTCACAAGTTTATTAGAACTTGGACACTTTAGATGAAAGTTTGAGTGGTGATATCCCAGAGGAACGTTTGGGGTTTTCTAGGCCAGGTTCCTTCATGTTCAACTACATTTTAATTTTGATCAAGCACTTTAAAGGTTTGCCTATTTTACTTCAACCCAGCAAGAGGACACCAAACAAATTGGTAAGTGTTCTTGATATGGTTTGAACGACAATGAGATCTGTTATAGCCTGTGGCTACCCAAGTTATCTCTGGCCTGTGTCTTATTTCCTGTAGTTCTGACCTGCGTTCCAATGAATGTTCTGTTGCTGCCCTCAGAGCTGTGAGTGAACCGAGGATGGCAATCTCTAGCTCTGCTTAAAGAGTTACAAGAACTTATCTTCTTACTATCGACTTTCACAGTTTCTCTGACCGATCCTCCTGGCTCCGGTCTTCAAGGTATACATAATGCCAGAATGACTGTAAGCGGAACTTCAGCACCTAGATAGTCTTTACTGTAACTCCAGGGTAAAGACAGAAGCAATAAAGATAAAGAAGCACACACAAGTAGCACCATGTCACGAGGTGCTCCCATGCAATGGGGAGATTCCATGTCTTTAAATTCGAAACTTTTAATCAGCAATTGTAAAACATAGAGAGAAGGTGCATTATCCATTGTAAACAGAGACAGAGAATATTGGTAGATACAAAAATAAAGTGCAAAGTAAGCGATATAAAACTTTGGGTCCTGAAATAAAGAGTTCTTTGCCTAAACCTGCAGAGCATATGAGCGATGAGAAGTCAACAGCTGAATGACTATTAACGCTGGATTGTATCTGTAGAAAAACTATAGGTATAGTAAGTAGCTCGTGACTCCCTGTAGAAGGAGCTTAAACTATTTGAAGCAGATAATGCAAAAAATGCTATGCAGCAGGAAGGAAGGAAGTGTGGTAAAGCGAGAAATTGATGGTAGTATTGGAGGGGGAAGGTAAGGCCTAAAATATAAAGGTAGGAGTGAATTAACATATACTTAAAGCCTTCCCAAGACTCTTGCTATTGCCCAGCTTAAAGGTGAAGAAGGCAGGTGTATGGTTTTAACATTGTGAATCAGACCAGCGGCTGTTTCCTTGTCTGAATATCCATATTGTGCAGAGACCAGTGCTACTGGACAAAAATCTGGAAATGTGGAGTGGGATTATTATGGGATTATTAGTGCACATGCCTAAAGAGGGTTCTAGTGCCATTTCTGGATATTTCATACTGTTGGCTAACTGAAAAGGCTCAAGAGTGCCAATGAGAGATGAGGCTTGTTTGTTCTGTAAACTGTAGATGTTCGACAGTTTCAGGTGTCTTGCAGCACTCCTGAGGATTGCTAAACCTCCTGCAGTTGCTGTAGATGCTATGTGAGAGACTGATGTGGCATGCACACACGCTCTATCTGAATCAGAGAAGATTGAGAAGAGAGAAATTTACTAATCTCAAATAGCTATTTACATTTCAATCCAATTAGTGCAAGTGATTAATTATGTTACGTTCTCTCAGGCAGCTGTTCCTGTTGGAAGAGCCAATCATGGCATTTTGAAAACTCTGTATTGGTGAGAATTAGTTATTTTTCAGTTGTTCAAACAATTGGGAAAGTAAGCAAATTTAATTTTGCATCAAACGGAAAATTTTGCTTCACATTTTTAAGAAAGGTGTTTGCCCTGATCTTTCAAGTTTTTAGCTGATTGTCATGTTTAACCCATGGCGAAAATATGCTACTATACGTTTATGAAAGCAATGCTAGAGGACAGCTACAATGTGCTGACCCTGTAAACGAGGTTAGACAAAGAGATTCAATGAGGTAGTTTCATGGTGATGGTAACCTTGCCAGACGTTTCTTGTGTATTCTGTCAATTCTCAAATCTCATTCACATTGACAGGACTCATTCACTGATCAAGGAGGAGTAGGGGAATCCAGTCCCTGTGAGAATGATGCTTCAGGCTCTGAATATGTGGGTGCAGGTAGGGAAAAGAACCTGGAAAATATCTCTTTATGCTCTCAAGTAGAGATGTTTCAGCCCTTGAACAGCTTACTTTCTGGATGGGTTATTTAAACAAATGTCTCTTTTTGTCTGCTCACCCCCATTTTTTTGTAAATTGGTGCTGCAGATTTTGTTTACTCTGTGCATTGGGACTCTGCTAACCAGGCCCCAGTAAATATGCTCCAACCCCTAAAACATGTAAAATGTGCTTATAGTCCTAATTGTTATAGTTAACATAGTTATAAGTCCCTAGGATCTGTAGGTTAACTTGAGTGGTGGACTGCAGCCCCTACTGTTCAATCCAATACAGTGACAGTGTAAATATTGCTTCAGGCCTATCACTGTAGCCTGAATGTGGAAGTTTAAAAACTGCAATTTGATCTGTCAAAATTAACCCTTTTGACAGGTCAAATCCTTCCTTTTAAATATTGATACATCACCCCGAGTTAGGCTTTACTGTCCATGAGGCAGGGTGCATGGTGTTTAAAAGTAGGACAGATAGAAATTTTATGTTACACATTTCCTAACAGTGAAAAAGTTGTACAAATCTGTTTTTGTTGTAGCAAGGCTGGTTTCTACTTCTACCCAGGACAAAGAAGTGGACTCTAAGGGCCAGTTGGATAACTTCCTCTAAGATACATGGGCACAAAATCTTCCATAAGCCCATTTTCAAAAGAGCCCAGCCGACCAATTCCAATTGGACCTGCCTTGGACCCTGCTGGTGGACTCCTCTGGAGTGAGTCTTTACCCTCAAGTGTTGTTCCAGGCATCCTGGCACTAATAGATGTGTTAAAATATACTTCTCCTTACTTCCTGATAAACTTGGCACTAAAAACGTTTTGGCTTGAGAGGCCTCCAGAAGACTGGGACAAATCTGTTAAGTCAATCCAACCAGGGTGCATTGCTGCTAGGCTGAGATTCATGGTTCTCCCACTTGTAGGTTTCCACAGCAGCTAGTCCATTTGTGACAGTCCTTGCAGAGAAGGTATCTTTCCTCGTAGAGCCCTCTTTGGCTACAGCTTGCAGCCTTGCTCTGCTGGTGGAACACAAGCTCCATTTAACTGACTAAAGGTCTGATTTACAGTTTGGCACAGAGGTTACTTCGTCACAAATATGACAGATATCTCGTCCGCCATATCACGGTTTCCATAGGATATTATGGAATCGTAATACGGTGAAAAGGATATCTGGCAAGTTTGTGACAGAGTAACTTCATCTGTCAAACTCTAAATCAGGCCCTAAGTCAGAATGTAGACAACTTGACCAGGCAAAGGCACCAAAAGTATACGGCAAGTGAGAGGGCTTCCCTGGGCGTGAATTCTGTTTTCTGTTTCCCCACTTGGAGCTTTTTGCCACCTAAAGCAACAGCTTCACTGAGAACTCATCCCACACCTATACAAAATTGTGGAGAATTTCTTGGATTCAGCCTGCTGCAGGTCTTTGACTTCCAGAAAAGAGACTAAGGGGCTCATTATGCGTTTGGCAGTCTGACCACCTTCCCGCCATGGTGGCAGTCTTTCGGACCAGATTATGAGTTCCCCATGGGGCTGGTGTGACTGGTGGGGGGAAAGCAGGTGGCAATATAACGGAGCTACTGCTGCCCTTAAGCACGACTGCGGGCTGTGCCCATGCACCACATCATGCGTGGGACACAGTGCACCCCTGAATCCCAAATATTTAGGGGGGCCCACACTGCCCATCACCTCACCCTGGGGCTCCCCATTTCAGGTTCCTTACCTGCCTGTCCACCAAGCTTTCCATGATAGTTGGATCTGCCATGAAAAGCTTGGCGGTCCTGCAGGTTGTAATGGCCATGGTGGTCCCAATGCCGGGATCTCCAACATTGGCCACTGCGGTCAGAACTGCTGCAGTCCCCGGCCCACTGATTATGGCAGTGCCGGTGGTCCACTGGAGGTCTTCTGGTTATCCAGCTGCCAAATTCGTAATCCAGCAGTCCGACCACCAAAGTTGTGGCGGTCGGACTGCGACCACTACCATGGCGGTCCACAGACCACCAAACTCGTAATGGGGCCCAAGTCCCAAGGTAAGATCACTGGGCAGGTCTAATCTGGTTGATGTATTCTACCTCTGCTCCATCACAGTCATCCTTAAATCACACTTACATCCTGCAACCAGTTGACCATGGTTAGTGCTTAACACTTTTTGGTGCTATTTTAATTTAAAATTCATATATCAAGTTCCTGTTATTGGAGTTTGCTAATTTTTATGTCAATTTGCTCATTAAATTATTTTCTAGTTTTAGAAATTGGAGTGGGAAATTTATTGTGTTATGTTTTCAACTGGTTAACTGTTTTGGCACTTGTAAATGTTTTATACATTTTCTTAAGTTAAGCATGTCTGTTCTGTGGCATAGGTACCAGGGATTGAGCCCAGGAGCCCAGGTTTATATTACTGAAACCTTTACTGGACCAAACAGGAATAGCGTTCATATTACTTGTGGTGGACTACCATCACCCCAACTAGTACTCCACTTTCTAAAAGTTACAACAGGATAAAGTACTACCCACAGCCATTCAAACCCTCCTCTGCTTTATACAGAGGACCCTGTATTGCAAGACAACACATGGCTAATCTACTTTGTACTAGAAGCTGTTTGGATTTTGATCATTTAAAGATTAGGATGATGGTCTTTACAGGAATGCTCATCCCATTGAGCCCTTTTGAATCAATACACTGGTGTCTAATTTTATGTATTTGGTTCAGAGTAGAAATGTTCAGTACAGTTTTTTTTAAACCCCCATGTGGGTTAAAACATAAAATTATTTGGACATGAGTCCCTAAAACCAACACAAAACAACACCACATTTTTGAATCACATACAATAGAATACCCATTTAGTTTCTTGTGGGTTTAATCAATTGACTGTCCATATTTCACATAAAACATAGAAGCCATCCTAAATCCATAATTTCTTTGTAAAAACAAGTACAAGTAAAAACATAAAATTACTAAAAAACAAAAACATAAAATCCATGAAAATATTAATCCATGGTAATTCATTTTTCTCAATGTTTGTAAAAAATGCCCCAAAACCTACACTTTTATCTAAAAAGTGATTACTCACTAAAGCATCAACTGCAAGAAGGGGAGACAGTGATCCATATTTTAAAAATAATGGTCTTAAAAGTTTCCAATGCATCATTAAAAGAAGGAGGCAATCAATTAGTACACAAGTAAAAGTACATTTTCTTTGTAAAGTGCATTTGCAGTATTCTTTGTTTTCCCTATTTGTTTCAGCCAAAATGGGGATTCAAATGATTAAGACCTATTCTAATTTGTAAAATCTCTAACAAAACCCACATTTGGAGTTTATTCAATTACTCAGCTACTTATAGGAGGTAGTTATAACTATAATAATGGAGGTCCACCCGACCCCAGGACCACACTCAGAGGAACTCTCATCTACCGACCCCCTGGACCACGCGCCCTCTTCAGCGACTCCCTCACTGACTTCATCTCCCCGCACGCCCTTGCCTCGCCGGACTACATCCTCCTCGGTGACCTCAACTTCCACCTGGAACAG
Source organism: Pleurodeles waltl (assembly GCF_031143425.1). Classification (NCBI taxonomy): domain Eukaryota; kingdom Metazoa; phylum Chordata; class Amphibia; order Caudata; family Salamandridae; genus Pleurodeles; species Pleurodeles waltl. The sequence continues at coordinate 498,758,848 of NC_090445.1, forward strand.
AACAACGACCCCAACACCACCGCCCTGCTCAACAACCTCGCCAACCTTGGCCTCAAGCAACTGGTGAACACCCCCACCCACATCGCCGGACACACGCTAGACCCCATCTTCTCCGCCAGCAACCACATATCCTTTAGCCACTCCTCAGCTATGCACTGGACCGACCACAGATGTGTCCACTTCACCTTCCGACGCGAGACTCGCCACCTCCGCACACAACCCATCCCACGTCGACAGTGGAACAAAATCCCCGAGGAACAGCTTCTCTCCACTCTCAACGACAACCAACCCACCTTCTCCTCCGACCCCAACGACGCAGCCCTCAGCCTCACGAATTGTATCACCAACTGCGCAGACAACCTCGCTCCCCTCAGACGCCTCCCAAGACAGACCAACACCAAAAAACCTCTCTGGTTCACCGACACCCTTAAGGAATCAAAGAAAACCTGCTGCACCCTCGAGAGAGCCTGGCGCAAGGACCACACCGCAGACAACATGACTGCCCTCAAGAACGCTACCCGCGAACACCACCAACTGATCCGCACCGCCAAAAGAAATTTCTTCACAGAAAGACTGGACAAAAACAGCCACAACAGCAGAGAACTCTTCAACATTGTCAAAGAGCTCTCCAACCCTAACGCCAACGCCATCACGCCCTCACAAGACCTCTGCAACTCCCTCGCCACCTTCTTCCATCGTAAGATCACCGACCTACACGACAGCTTCGGACACCAGACCCAGCCAACCAGCACAGAACCTACAACCTCAGCCATCACCCTCAACGCCTGGACTCACATCAACACGGAAGAGACCAAAGCCACCATGAACTCCATCCACTCCGGTGCCCCCTCGGACCCCTGCCCACACTTCATCTTCAACAAAGCCGACGACATCATCGCCCGCACCTCCAGACCATCATCAACAGCTCGTTTTCGTCTGCTACCTTCCCCGAGAGCTGGAAACACGCTGAAGTTAACGCCCTACTGAAAAAACCTACGGCGGACCCAAGTGACCTGAAGAACTTCCGCCCCATCTCGCTCCTCCAATTCCCCACCAAAGTCATAGAGAAGACCGTCAACAAGCAACTTACCAACTTCCTTGAAGACAACAGCCTACTCGACCCCTCTCAGTCCGGATTCCGAGCCAATCACAGCACAGAAACCGCCCTCATCCCAGTCACAGACGACATCAGAACCCTGATGGACAACGGAGAAACAGTCGCCCTCATCCGCCTCGACCTCTCGGCTGCCTTCGACACCGTCTGCCACTGAACCCTAATATCCCGCCTCCGCTCCACCGGGATCCAAGGACAGGCCCTGGACTGGATCACCTCCTTCCTCTCCAACCGCTCCCAAAGAGTCTACCTCCCACCTTTTCGCTCAGACCCCACCAAGATCATCTGCGGCGTCCCACAAGGCTCCTCGCTCAGCCCGACACTCTTCAATGTCTACATGAGCCCCCTCGCCGACATCGTACGCAAACACAGCATCATCATCACCTCCTACGCCGACGACACTCAACTGATACTTTCCCTCACCAAGGACCCCACCAGCGCCAAGACCAACCTGCAAGATGGAATGAAAGACGTCGCAGATTGGATGAAACTCAGCCGTCTGAAACTGAACTCAGACAAAACAGAAGTCCTCATCCTCGGAAACACCCTGACCGCCTGGGACGACTCCTGGTGGCCCACGGCCCTTGGCACCGCACCGACCCCCTCAGACCACGCACGCAACCTCGGTTTCATCTTGGACCCACTTCTCACCATGACCAAACAAGTCAACGCCGTATCATCCTCCTGCTTCCTCACCCTCCGCATGCTCCGAAAGATCTTCTGTTGGATCCCCGCCGACACCAGAAAGACCGTGACCCACGCCCTTGTCACGAGCCGCCTGGACTTCGGCAACACATTATACGCAGGAACCACCGCTAAACTCCAGAAATGTCTGCAACGAATTCAAAACGCCTCCGCCCGCCTCATCCTCAACATACCGCACAACAGCCACATCTCCGCCCACCTGAGACACCTGCACTGGCTTCCCGTCAACAAAAGGATCACCTTCCGACTCCTCACCCACGCACCCAAAGCCCTCCACAACAAGGGACCCGAACTCCTTAACCGCCGCCTCAGCTTCTACACTCCTACCCGTCCTCTTCGCTCCGCCAACCTCGCTCTCGCCGCCGTCCCTCGCATCCGCCGCACCACGGCGGGTGGGAGGTCCTTCCCCTACCTGGCAGCCAAGACATGGAACTCCCTCCCCACCATCCTCAGGACCACCCAGGACCACTCCGCTTTCCGGAGACTACTCAAGACCTGGCTCTTCGAGCAGCAGTAACCCCTTCCCCCTAGCGCCTTGAGACCCGCACGGGTGAGTAGCGCGCTTTATAAATATTTATGATTTGATTTGATGGAGGTACACAATCAATGCATATTGGATAATCTCCATTGGGATATGAATATGGACACCATGACCGACTCCATGCAACTGAACAAAGTAAAATTGCTTCATCAAAGACCGAGCCTCTCATAGAAAGACAACAAATTACTGTATGTACCATGAATCTGGGTTCACAAAATCTTTCTCAGTGCCTGAGCCTGACAGATATCATCTTCTTAAACGTTCTTCAGATGTGTCCTATGAGCCCGAAATTGCAGATCAATTTCATGTATTTGAGATACTTTAGGATGCAAACTCCAGTGCATCCTCATACAGTGTCCATGGTTCTTTTGTATGGGGAAGCAAAATACAAATTCTCTTCATGGGTTCTCTTCAGTTTCTGAGTTGACAGGTTTAATACGTTAATGGATTGGAAATGGAAACCGTGGAGACACTGCTTTTTTAAATAGCTCACATATCACCATCAGAGGCTTCAAAACACAGCCAGACCACCTTATCTGTCACACATCTTAAAGACCGTATTTCTCCAACACATTACGTCACTTTAGCAGCTCCATTTTCTGAAACTTATAGAAATTAAGATTGTGGGTCATACAAACAATCCCACAAGTAACAGGGACCTGTCTTCTTACAAAAGACAATTTGTAAGGTAGTGGTAGTTTTGTTTCTCCCTATCTTTTGAAAAATCACCTGTAAAACCCATATCAGAAGTAACTTTGCCATGGGTACAACTAAAAATTCTCTACTAGGCTACCTCAAAAACATCTCAACTAAGATGAAGTTTTGGTTTGTCCCAAAAATATACTTCTTCCTTGAGCAAATACCCATTTGCTTAGCTAATTGGATGGTTTCTTTTAAAATACTATTGAACCGATCAACCATACAGTTGGATTCAGGATGATATAAAGTGCTGGCGTTTGTCAGCAATTTTACATGGTACACAGTCTCTGACTTTTCTTTCCAAAACCAAATCCATACCAGGCCACCAATATGTACTTCTGAATCTTTCCTTGGTTTTACAGATACCTTGAGGACCTGAATGTGCTAAAGTTATAAGATGATCATGTAAATTAGTAGGAGTCTCCACTGATAACTCATTCCAAATCTTCTTATATAACTGTAAATCTTTTTCCTAACTCATTAAATATTACCTGACATTACTAAGTCCATAATTTTCATCAATTTCATCTTTCCTTAGTTCTTCAATCCACTCTTTTTCAGAAATACATCCATCAGTTATACTATACTACACTTTAATTTAATCTCCAACCCACCATGACGTTTTTTCGTCCTCAACTTCAGGACATTCCCTCTGCATCCTAGATAAACAATCAGCAGTTCTATTTTCACAGCCAGGAATATAACTTACCACAAATTGAAATCCTGTAGACCTACTATCCATTTGCATATACGAGAAGATACACAATGTAAAACATTCTTCTCAAATACTTTTTGCAATGGTTTATGATCAGATTGCACAACAACACGTACCCCCCACAAAAAAATGTTTAAATTTGTTGATGGTCCAATAAACCGCTAAGGCCTCTTTTTCAATGGTAGAATACCTGACTTCTGCTCCCCTAAGTGCCCTTGAAGCAAAAACAATGATAATCTCTTTTCCATTATTTATCTGTTTCAAAACTCAACCCAATCCTTTGTCGCAAGCATCAGTTATAATACTACAAGGTAGCCCTGGTTGAAAACTGTTGAATGATTGAGCAGAGGACAAAGCATGTTTTATATCATTAAACTCCTGTTGACACTCTTCTGACCAATAAAAATCGACTATTTTTTTGAGTAATTCCTTGATGGAACTAGACCTTTTAGCAAAGTTTGGAACATATCTCGCATAAAACTCCACCATTCCCAAAAAGGCTTGAACCTCCTCCTTTTTCTTGGGATTAGTAAGGTTAACTGTGGATTTCACTAAGTCGTCCTTGGGTTTGACACCCTCAGCCGATATGGTGTGACCCAAATAAGTTATTTCTGTCTTATTGAACTTACACTTTTCTACTTTTAAAGTAATGGCCTTCAACCTAAAGATTTTCAACACCTCTCTTATTTTCAAAATATGACTTTCCAATATATTTGTGAAGATTAGAACATCATCCTGAAAAAAACTTGATTCCCTCAATTTCTCCAAGCATCTCAATTATTAGTCTTTGAAAAACCGAAGCTGCGGAACAAAGGGCAAATGGCATCTGTTAAATTTGTAAACTCCAAACGGAGTTACAAAAGAAGTCAATAGTTTCGATTTATCACATAATTGAACTTGATGGTATGCTGAACTCAGATCCAACGTAGTAAAATATTTCACATTACCCAAAGCGCTGACCATTTCAGCAATATTAGGCAATGGGAACTTATCCTCAACTATGGCCTTGTTAGGGTGCCTAAGATCAATGCAAAGTCTGATGTCACCTAAACTTTTCATGGCTACTACAACTGGAGCAATCCATTGGGTTGCCTCCACTTCTTCTATGATGCCTTCGGATTGTGATCTTTTGAGTTTCAACTTTACTTTCTCTTGCAAACTAAAAAGAATGTTTCTAACTTTACAAGCAATAGGCTGTACTCTATCTTTCAAACAAATACGGAGCTTTTAACCCTTAATGCATCAGACTTTGGCGTTAAATACATCAGAAAACTCATTCATCAGATCATCTCTTATATTGTTAATTTGTTGAATCTGCACCTGTGGTTCTGAATTTGGATTCAGAATCATCCCCAACAATTTTTGATGAGGCCAACTCAAAATGGTATCACCTATTACTGGTACATACACTTTTCCTAACATCTTATTTCCCTTAAACACAATAGTAACATCAAAATATCCTCTCAATTCAATTGGGTTCCCACCATAACTGTAAAGAGTAACATCAGGATCATAAAGTGCTACATTTCCTTCAAAATGTTTAAGAAAATCAGACTCAGAAACAAGGGACAGTTTTGTTCTGAGTCCATCATCATGGATAACTTTACACCATTTACTTCAACAGTGTCAGACGGATACTCACAATGAACACTAGATAGGCAGTTGACATCATTCACCACTTGGAGAATTAGATAGCGCTCCTCCTCACACACAACTTCATTAATTTTTGTTTTAGGTTTTACAGAAGATTTACAGAATTTGGCAAACTGTCCTTTCTTCCCACATCTGTTACAAATAATGTTCAGAGCAGGACAATCTTTGTTATTTGCTAGATGAGAGAAAGATCCACATCTAAAGCACAGCAATTTTGCTTTAGTGGTCACCTGATTCTTATTCTTAGATTTCACATCAAGTGCCTGCACATTAAGGGGATTATCTTTTGATTTTTTTAAATTCATCAATTCATGTCAAGGAGTTCTCCACTTGTTTGGCTATCAATAATACCTCATATAACTTGGGATCACTTTTAGACTAAAGTGTTTCTCTAATTTTGTCCCTTTTTCACTCAAGCATGAATTGTTCATGAATCCGTTCACCTACAGTGTCACCGAAATTGCATAACGCAGCTAGTTTGCATAATGCTCTTACAAAGTCTTCAACTGATTCATTTTCATTTTGTTTACGTTTACCCAAGTAATATCTTTGAAGAATAATTGACATTTTCAGTAAATAATGTTTGTCTAATTTAAGTATTGTAATTTCAAATTCGTTTAAGGAAGTATCTCCTTCTCCGCTCTCAGGATTAGTAATAGATGGTAAAGTTTCTAAAATGTCCTGCCCTTCTGCCCCAAGACAATGTTGTAACAGTGAAGTTTTCTTTTCAACAGATAAAGTACTACCACAAACTCGTAAGTAATTAAAAAAAACTTTTTTCCATTGAGGCCATGGAATTGGTGGATCCCCAGGGATGGGGAAAAAGAATGGTGGTGGTGAAAAATTGTAGTGTCACTCAGCCAGTAGAAATTAGAAGAAACTTGAACCATGACTATTAGTGAGGCAGGTCCCTTGGGACCCATTTGGGAATCGCTAATAGTGTCTCAGACACTGTTGTACATTTTGTTTCACGACTCGCAATTAGCAATTTACAAAAAATCGTAAATTGAGAGTCACAAGAAAATGGTTGTACATCTGGCCCTTAGAGGTTTGTATCCAACCACAGGAGTGGGTCACACATTTTGGCAGTATGTACTCTTTTCATGAATAGCCGGGTAGTGAAGGGAATGACTCCCCTGATGTTCGTAAATCCAGTGAATCAAGCCAACTGGAATTTGACTGAAGTGAAACTGTGAGGGCTATAAAATCCTGCCATGCATCTAAAACCCAAGGCTCAGACATGATCCCAAATGATAGCTATATGGCCCACCTGGAGGTTTGGGGTCCATATATAAATGTAATAATACCTAATGCAGTTCTACAGGGAATGGAGATTCCTCCTCTTGGAAGTTGGCCAAGATTATTCCAATATATAAATGGGACACTACAACAATGTAGCCAACTACAGACCGATTAGTCTGACTGATGCCTTGAACAAATCTTTTGCAAGCAGGTACTGGTTTATTTGCAAGACCGGATGCAAACTAATAATGTTTTATCGGATCTGCAGGCTGGCTTGGAGTAATAGCACAAAGAATCAGGTGTTCCTGTTCAGTTCATTTACTGGAACAACGCTATGTTGCCTTTGTTGACTTGGTGCTGCTTTCGACCTAGTATAAAGGGGTAAGCTGTGGAGGGTATCAGGAGGGATGGGCATACCTGCAAACCTGCTGGATATTTTAATATGGCTGCACTCAGAAAATTGTGCCAGAGTCAAAGATGGGGTAGCAAGACCAGTTAACAGATCCCTTCAAGATAGGCTGTGAGGAGTTAAACAGGGCTGTGTCCTTGCTCCATTTCTGTTCTCCTTGTATATTAATGGAGTGTTCGATCAATTGGGCAGAGATTTGTGTGATTCACCAAAATTGAGTGGTCACTGACTGCCCGCCTTACTCTTTGTGGGCGAAACACGTTTCCTATCAGAATCTTTCCAGGATTTGCAGCACCTGTTAAATTACTTCAGTGCCTTGTGTGAAAGGAAGGTGGAATGGACTAAATGGGTCAAAGATTACATTTATGGTATTCAGCTACTCAACCCATAAGAAAAAAATGAAAGTACAAATGTATGTAGAAGATAACGTAAATGAAGAGGTGTCTAGTTTCAACTACTTGGGGATAAGACTAATGCACAGCCCTAGGGATATATAATGTGAAGATCTTGGGAGCTACTATGTATGGCTCAGAAATCTGGGGAAGTGGGATCATTCAACTCCTGTCAACAGTCGAAAACAATATCCTAGGATCACTTTTGGGACTCCCTGCATGTACTCCAATGGCCCACTGTTTTTTGGACCTGGCCCAAAGGAGAATAGTAGAAAAGGTACAATATAGAATCTTGACTTATTGGCATAGGCTCTGGTCCTATCCAGCCCATGAATCCTACCGATTGGGATTAAGAGATCTTATGTTGCCAGGAAGGGCTTCCAAAATTCGATGGCTGTAATTCATGCAAAATCTGCTGAGTAGACTGGAACTTGAAAGACTTTGGTTTTCAGCCGGCTTGAAGAGTGCCTATTGGGATACTGTGGCAGTTCAAAATGTAGCCAGTTGCAAGGGTACACTAACCAATGAGTTTTAGAATGTAAAACTTTCCTGTGGTACAAGTCTTCAATTGATGAAATAATGCTATCCCTTCCACGTAAATTGAACATCCAGTTTAGGTACAAATCATTACCAAGAAAGATGTTTTGTAGTAACTGGTTGAATCCAGCAGTAAGGGACGACTTATAGTCTTGGCGCCTTGATATAGCTCCATAAAAAAATAGATGTCCAGAGATTTTCATTTTTGATTTGTGTTTTCGTATCATTAGAGAAGTAATTTAGCTTGTTTAGCCATTGCTACTTCAGGCCCTTTTTTTCTGGACAACATTTTTAAAAATCTCAGATGTGTTGCAGTGATGATGTAATATTTCAGGAACCATAAGACCTATAGTCTTCATTTTGAAAAATGTGTCATGTGCCAAACTAATTTGAAAGAAAAGCTAACATCAACTGTGGCTGGACCGAAGAGAGTTTGAGATGCTGCAGAAATACGGCAAGACAAAGTTCACTAAATATTGAAACTGAGGGGTTTAAGAGGATCACATATTTTATCATTGTAAAAACAAGTGCTACAAGTCTTATAAAATGGAAAAAAGCCTGGAAACAAATTGTCAAAAAGTAGCAGAAGTCAGTGTATCACAACAAGAAGGATAGTCTTCTGAGAAAGCAATGACAACCAAACAAAATTCCCATCCACTTAGAAGATTGATGGCTACCCCTCATCCACCTTCAACAAGTGATCAGAAAGCAGAGACTTTTCAGTGTGCTATCTGTGGTTTAGCCGGAACAAGGGCCAAAGAGATTTATGAAAGAACAAAGTACAGAGTATTTGAGTCTTGAAGGGCAAACAAATTTTCATCTGCAGTTGTTTCTTCCAATATTTCAGCTGAGTAGCTGATCTAAACAGCAAGGTGAATGTATTTAGATCAGGTTTGTATGCCCACCCAAACTGCATGCATCCATACATTCAAAAACATGAATGTACAATGAGCTCCCAGCAGCAACGTAACCACCAGCCTTCAGTTATGTTTGCACTCTTTGAAAAACCAAATGAAATTTTAAAGCCACTCTTGAGTGCTGCTAGGGGTTCACAAATCAGTGAGATCAGAGAAATAATGGCCAACATTGATGAAACTGTATTGGTCCATAATAGTGAAATTGAGATTTTTCTGGTGAAAGAATGTGTCTTTGTCAGTCTAACAAAAAGAATGTGCCACTTATGGTGTTCTCAGCTGATGTGATTCCAGAAGTTCTTGATGCCAAATAAGATCACAGGATGCAGTAAAATCAGCAGGAACCATTTTAAGAAATGCCGTTAAAGATTTAGATTTTGGACTTTATGACAAATTTTGGGATACCCCAGAGCTCCACAAATCACGGGAGTCAACAAGAATGCCTGATGTTGTCTTAGAAGATTTTCACTTCATTGTTTAATATCAGCAAGGAAAAACTGTTACAAAGTAAAGTTCTTGAGTTAGGAACAGAAGCTGACAACATTGATGATGATATTGAGGATAAAAGCAAAGAAGTGTAAGACAATGCCATGAACCCACATGCTTATGCTGTGAAATGTACTGTCTATTCCAAATCATGTTCGGAACAGCATTGTCTACTCAAGCTAAATTACTTCTCTAATGAACTAAAAAGACAAATCAAAAATCTAAATCTCTTTACAGCAATTTTATCAGGTATATCAGGGGGCCAGGATTATTATACCAGGCCTGTGTGGGAGCACCGGAGTTGATTAATTACATATTTATTTTTGCCTTCCGTATGTTTCTCAGAGAGCTAAATGGATAGCTACTCTTTGCAGGAATCTGGGAACTAGAAGGTATTTGGAGGCCTTTAGAATTATCACGGACACCAGCATGGTTTTTGCCATTTCCAAATATCTTATGCCTGTATGGATTTGGCACACCAAGTGCCTTCAAGGCAAGGGATAGTAAAAGCATCTTTACTATAAGGGACGAGGTTCTGTCCCTCCTTTATTCCTGAGGAAAATACTTAGGAACCAACCCGTTAAGGCATAAAGAATCACTGTAAGTGTTGGGTTCTCACTAGTGTGGGTTTGGTCTAACTTTTTTAACTGATTTGTGGAGTGTTGTCTCTTTGTTATGCCATGCTTTTTATTGTATTTTATTTTATCTTTTCATAGTAGCTTTATATAGTACCTAATGCTACTGTGACAGAGATGTTTTTCATGTTGGATTCATTGAAGAATCCAATTAGAAGTTTATAAAGAGTTTTGGTTTGCTGTTTTTACTTTAGCTTTAAAGTGACGAAACACTGACCGCTGCACTAAATTTAAAATTCAAACTAATGTGTTATCTAATAAGTCTATCATGTTCTTTTATTACTTTGTTGTTGTATCCATGTCTTTTTAAAATTATGCCTTTATGATCCTGGAGATTGAAATAAAGCTTTCACAAACAATGAATTCTTCAACAAGTCCTTGCTCTCTGTGAACAGGCCTTTAAATGTTGTTCTTATTTTGTCACATTTGCTGTGTGATCAAAGACAGAGGTCAAATCTCAAGCTGTCTTCTGAGGAATCTTGGTGTTTACTTTTCTTTCTTTGACTTCAAATTTAGAGGATTTATGAGACAATCTTATCGGGTACTGGGAAAGAAAAGTTTTTCTTCTAGCACCAAACAAAATGTAAGGGTCTGTTAATTCACTGTGCAAATATTTCAGAATACATCAGAATTATGAAAGCACAAATAAAACATTTATTGTAATTCAGAAGTGTGGTGGAAACAAATATTTTAATACAATGAAAACAAATCAGTACAATAGGTGATGCCATTTCTACACCCTTTCATTTTTGTGCTGTATAGGTTTACCAGTAAAACTGTATGTGCATATGTAATTATCATTTCAATTGAAAATGCTTTGTCTGCAATAGCAGTGTGCTACCACTCCATGCATACTCCACACTACTCTACTCCACTCTACACCCCTCCATTCTAGAACACTCTACTCCACTCTATGCACCTCCACTTTAAGCCACTCAGCTCTATGACACTCTACGATACGCTAATCCATAACATGATACTTCACTCCACCACACTCCACTCCACTCTATGCCACTTCATACTAGACCACTCTACTCCACTCTATGAAACTCCATGCCATTCCACTCTACAGCACTTCATGCCTATTTACTCCACTCTATGCCACTTTACTTTACAGCAGTCCACTCTATGCCACCCCACTTTACAAGACTTTACTCCACTCTATGCCCCTCACCTCTATGCCCCTCAACTCTAGAACACCCTACTTTAGTCCACTCTACTCCTCTGACACTCTGTGCTACTCTGCTCTATGGCACTCTACTTCACTCTAGGCCACTATACACCACTTCACTCTAGCCTGTGTCACTCCAGTTTATGACTCTACTCCACTCTATGACTCTGCTCCACCCTAACCCACTGCAATCTACGTCACAATTCTGTTCAACTCCACATCACTCCACAACACTTCACTCTATGACACTCTACTTTATCATACTTTATTTCACTCTATGCTCTTCCACAACACTCTGCTCCATACTCCACAGCACTCCAATCTTCATGACTCTACTCCACTCTTCACAACTCCACTCTACACTACTTCACTCTATGCCACTAACTTCCAGCCATGCTATGCAACAGCCATGCTAGTATACAATATGGCTAAAATACATTAGCAAAACCAATATCTCTTGAAAAAGCAAGAGCTATTGACTTTGGTAATGACTGAAATACAATGATAAAGAAGGTCTGAGCACAATCTCCATCTACTCTTAAGACCCATCTTTCTAAACCAATGTCATGTCACCCTCTAAGTCTTGCTCTAACACATCTTATTAAAAAGACAGCAGATTAAAACATTTTGAAATTTAATTAAGCAATGAATATGATTAGAAAGGCAGAAGTTATTATACAATTAAGTTGTGTTATCAGCACCTAAATCACTGTGCAACACCATAAAGATAAGGTGGCTGCATAAACATTGATGGATATATCAGTGCAACCTCAGAAACTCCCCCAGATCTGTTCATATGTGCTCCAGAGGTTTGCCAGTCTCCTTAGAACACTCTCAATTCTAAATAAACAAAAAACACGTTGACAAAGCACAAGCTAGTAAATAAACCACTGTAAATTCTTCAAAGCAGCATTTTCCATAATATTATATCTTGTCTGTGCAATTGCAATTGAATACCACCCATACACAAGACACTACAACACTTGTATCAAAAAAGTTTCTACATCTACTCTGTAGTTCATAGGAGGCAATCTAAGACAGGCTTCAGCCTTCTTGAGGCTCATCATTGAGGTTTAGCTTAAGTCTCTAACACAGAGGGTGTTTAGACAAAATATAGATTTAAAAAGAGAGACAAAAATATCAGAAGTTATGTATCGTGACACACAAATATTGTGATTCACAAATATCATTGACAAGAATATAATTTTTTGAGGTAAGTAATATCGTTGTGAATAATAGTGATGGTTTTAATATCGTTTTCATGAATAAAGTGTTTAAAATATTGTTTTCAAATTATTTTATTTATATTAATTGTATGTGTTACTATTGTTTGTATAAAAGTTATTATTTTTTTTTTAAATATAGCTTTTAACTTTAAGTGATTTAAAATTTTATATTTTAATAGTAATTTATAGTGTCATAGCGGGTTGTTCGGTTTTTAAAGAGATAGGGTGGGAAGTTAATTGGAAAATAATTGATTAAAATTATTTAAGACACTTTATTTAATTATGATTAATATTTGTTATGGAATTGATACAATACTGATTTATTTCTGTTACATGTTATTTACGGGCTGTTGGGTTTGTGGGGGTGGAGGGTGGGAAATAGATTGAGTAATAATTAATTAACAATTAGATATTAGCTGTTAGTTAGTAATTTAATGGATTTTTAATTATGTAGTTTATGGAATACTGATTTATTTTACTTATATTTTAGTAGTGGAATGGCAGGGTGAAGGGGTGTAGGAAGTAAATGTAATTAATAATGAATTAACTATTAAATATTCATTGTTAACTGGGGTTCAGCAGGTCAGTCCTTCTTCTTCTGATCTTCTCACAGCAGGGCTCTGAGTTGCTGGGCAGCTCTCCCATGTTTATCCATGCTTCTGGGTTGAGGAGCAGGGGAGCAACCCTGACCAATGGGGTGCATGGTGCCACCCTCTGGGCTACCACTCCCTGCAAAGTTTGGTAAAAATCAATACCAGAAAGCAACATTCTTCAAAAGTCCAAGATGGAGAAAGTCTCTCTTTGGAGGTTAGGTCTGGCTGAGCCCACCCACTGGTGTGGCTAAGTTTCCCTAACTCACCCCTCATCAGCCTCTCTCCTAATCTAATTACTGTGGCTCCCATCTTGCTGGGGAAGCAGGGAATGGGGGAGGTCTATTTTATGCCCAAAAAGGTTTTCCCTCCTTTGAAAACCAGTTTGGCTTCCCTACCCAGTTCCTGCTATGCCATCTGCTACAGCAGTTCTCCTCCAACAAAATGCTTTTTTTGTTTCAGCCCGGCCATTTCACACCTCATTAAGGTAGCTTAGCTCAGGGTGCCAGAGGCTGACATATCAGGAAAGGGCACTACAGGGCTGATTATGTTAACTTTCATAAAGAGTCCTAAAACTCTTTACATGTAATAGTTATAATAAGTATAACATTGGCAAGTTGTTGGATGTATTCTAACTAGTAATGTGATATAAAAACATGACATATTAAGCTCTTTCCTAGCGGAAATAAGACTTTTTAAAATATAGCCTCCCAATGTTAGCCTATGGAGCTAATGCACTACAATGGGGAAAACAAATGTGGCAGTTTGTCCCTCACCAGGGCTTATGCAACATGTTTTAAAATGTATTTCAACATTTTATATCAACACTGGACACAACCCTTGAGACACCTGGGGCAGACCATAGGGTGACATATGTAAAAATAAGGTAGATTAAGACTTTAGGAGTACTGTTAATTCTAAAGTCGAATTTGGTGGTCAATTGTATTTTAAAAGCAGCCAACAAGGCAGGCCTACCTTTACAATGACACCAGACACCACAGCAGTGCACCCATGTGTGCCCTAACTCCACTGGGGTCCCTAAACCTACATGCCCTACCAATTAGAATTATGCCTGATTTGCACATACATTTTAAAGAGACCACTGGTCCTGGGACTGGTTAGCAGTGGCCAGGTCACAGTCAGAGTCAGTAAGTACCAGTATCAATCAAAAAATGCGAGTGATCAAGCCCAAAGGGATGACTTTCTCATATATATATATATATATATATATACATATATATATATATATATATGTATATATATATATATATATATATATATATATGTATATATATATATATATATATATATATTTTCAAAGCAAAGGTTATAGGGAGGGAATAGTTATGCTCTGAATTTACTGGCACAGAGCCATAGAAATACTGACAGTTATAGTTAGAGTTATTTCAAGTAACTGTAACTCACACCCTACAGTAACTATAACTCATACACCTTCGCCTCTCAGTGAAAATTTTTAAAAAAATGCTTTTCTGCTGTGGTAGGGACTCCAGCAGCAGAGGTAGGGAGTCAGAGTGTCCCTACCCTCATCCCCTTTCTTTTTTTTTACTCTTTTTTTCAGGGACTTAGCTAAAGCCTAGTCCCAAGATGGCTGCCAGCACTTCCTTTTTGAAGTGTTGGCAGCCAATCAGATCTCAGCTTGAGATCAGGATGGTTCATGGGGCCTTTGCGTCCCTATATACACAAATGTGAATTTTCTTTAATATCTCAAAAACTACTGAACGGATTAACAAAAGTGTCACTTTCTGGACTAAGAGCAACCTTTCTGCCAAATCTGGTGTAAAACCCTATTTTTCAACACAATTTTGGCATTTTACTGGGACATACCCAATTTTTACTTTTTTTGTGCTTTCTGCCTCCTTCCAGTTAGTGACAGAAATGGGTGTGAAACCAATGCTGGATCCCATAAAGCTTAACATTTCTGAAAAGTAGACACAATTCTAAATTCAGCAAGGGATAATTTGTGTAGACCCTATAAGAGTTTCCTACAGAAAATAACAGCTGAAATAAAAAATATTGAAAGTTAAGTGAAAAAAACAGCCATTTTTCTCCACTTATCCCTGCAATGTCAGACTTTTTAAAGCAATATACCGTTACGTCTGCTAGTGTCTTCTGGTTGCCGGGATATATAGGGCTTGTAGGTTAATCAAGACCCCTAGGTAACCAGAGCCTATAAATGAGCTGCACCTTGCAATGGGTTTTCATTCTACACCGGGTATGTGTATACAGCAATTCATTTGCTGAAATATAAAGAGTGACAAATAGGTATCAAGAAAACCTTTGTATTTCCAAAATGGGCACAAGATAAGGTGTTGAGAAGCAGTGGTTATTTGCACATCTCTGAATTCCGGGGTGCCGCTACTAGCATGTGAATTACAGGGCATTTCTCAAATAGATGTCTTTTTTACATACTGTCTTACATTTGGAAGCAAAAATGTAGAGAAAGACAACGGACAATAACACTTGTTTTGCTATTCTGTAGTTCCCCAAGTCTCCCGATAAAAATGGTACCTAATGGCCTAATGCTCGCAACAGGAAACGCAACATGGACACATCACATTTTTACATTGAAATCTGATGTGTTTTTTGCAAAGTGCCTAGCTGTAGATTTTGGCCTCTAGCTCAGCCGGCACCTAGGGAATCCTACCAAACCTGGGCATTTTTGAAAACTAGACACCTAGGGGAATCCAAGATGGGGTGACTTGTGGGGCTCTCACCAGGATGTGTTACCCTGAATCCTTTGCAAACCTCAAAATTTGGCCAAACAAACACTTTTTCCTCACATTTCGGTGACAGAAAGTTCTGGAATCTGAGAGAAGCCACACATTTCCTTCCACCCAGTGTTACCCCAAGTCTCCCAATAAAAATGATACCTCACTTGTGTGAGTAGGTCTAGCGACCACGACTGGAAGTGCCCCAAAACACAATGTGGACACATCACATTTTCCGAAAGAAAACAGACCTGTTTTTTACAAAGTGCCAAGCTGTGGATTTTGGCCTCTCACTCACCCGGCACCTAGGAAAACCTACCAGACCTGTGCATTTTTTACAACTAGACACCTAGGGGAATCCAAGATGTGGTGACTTGTGGGGCTCTCGCCAAGTTCTGTTACCCAGAATCCTTTGCAAACCTCAAAATTAGGCAAAAAAAACACTTTTTCCTCAAATTTCGGTGACAGAAAGTTTTGGAATCTGAGAGGAGCCACAAATTTCCTTCCACCCAGCATTCCCCCAAGTCTCAGGATAAAAATGGTACCTCACTTGTGTGGGTAGGCCTAGTGCCCGCGAAAGGAAAGGCCCCAAAACACTATCTGGACACATCAAAATTATCAAATACAAAACTACCTGTTTTTGCGGGGGGAGGTGGGGTGCACCTGCGTTTTTGGTCCTGGGCTCAGCAGCTATCTAGGGAAACCTACCAAACCCAGACATTTCTGAAAACTAGACACCCGAGTGAGTCCAGGGAGGTGTGACTTGCGTGAATCCCCCTGTGATTTCTTACCCAGAATCCTCAGCAAACCTCAAATTTATCTAAAAAATCACATTTTCCCCCATTTCTGTGTGGGGTCACCTCACCGGGACAGATTTCCTACCAGCCAACCTTCCCCTCAGTCTCCCAGTAAAAATGATACCTCACTTGTGTAGGTGGGCCCAGTGCCTGTGACAGGGAAGAGCCGCCAAAAACATGTTGAAATTGAGGGGAAACCAGAGAGGGTCATAAAGGGCAGTTTGAAAAAAAAACATTTTTAGGCTGACAAGTGCAGCAGAATTTTTATCAGTATAGATGAGACAATGCTGAGTGGTGGGAATTTTGTGGATTCCTGCAGATTCCAGAAGGTTCCATCACAGAAATGTGGGAAAAATGTGTGATTTCCATCAAAGTTGGAGGTTTGCCCTGCATTGTGGGTAAGAAAATGGAGTGGGGTGCATGTGAAGCACACCACCCTGGAATCACCCAAATGTTTAGTTTTCAGTTGTGTCTAGGTCTTGTGGATTTTTCTACATGGCAACGTCCCAAAGTCCAAAAGGTGCAGCCCTCACCATTCCAAGTGGGACAATTTTGAGAGTTAGCCAAGCTCTCGTGGCCCAAACGTAAAACCAAAACCCAAAATAATCAAATGTCCTCTTGCTTGCCGTGGGATAAGATGTTTTAGTGTGCGGGGGGAGAGCTGAAAGACTGTTAGCCCTTTCAGTTGGGGTGGGGGCATAACCAGGCCCATGCTGGTTTATAGCCACCACCCCATTTTTTGTTTTTTTAATTCCCTGGCATCTAGTAGACTTTCTGCCCCCCCCCCCAGGGTGGGGATCAGGTGTAGTTGTCCCATCTTCCCACTAGTGGGCAGAACACCTTTGGCCCCATTGTTTTGGGGTGGGGTTATGGCCACCCTCTCACTTTGGAAAGAAATCTTCCCTTGTCTCTGGTGGACTTTCTTCCCCCTTTGAGGGCAGATGGGCCTTCCAAAAATAGGCAGATCTGCCCCCAAGTGGGGCAGATATTGCCAACAGTCATGTGCTCCCATGGGGAGTGACACTTGCCCAAGGGGCTATCCCCCCAAACAAAACACACACATACACACACCAATCCTTGGTGCCTAAGAGGTTTCTGCCTCCCCCAGGGGCAGATCAGCCTAATAGAAATAGTGCGATCTGCCCTCAAGGGGAGCAGAAATGGCCTAAAATAAATTTGCCCCCTCCCCCACAGAGGAGCGACCCTTGCCTAAGGGGTCGCTCCCCTTGTGTGAAATTGATGCAAACAAATAAAAATCCCTGGTGTCTAGTGGTTTCTGCCCCCTTTGGGGGCAGATTGGACTAAAAAGAATAGGCCAATCTGCCCCCAGGGGGGGCGGAAATGGCCTCAAGGCAATTTGCCCCCCAGGGGAGTGACCCTTTCCTAATGGTTTCTGCCCCGTTTGGGGGCAGATTGGCCTAATAAAAATAGGCCGATCTGCCCTTAAGGGGGGCAGAAATGGCCTAAAAGTAATTTTGCCACCCGGGGAGCGACCCTTACCTAAGGGGTTGCTCCCCATATATAAAAAACAAAATAAACATTTAAAAAAACGATCCCTGGTGTCTAGGGGTGTTGTGCCCCCCTTGGGGCAGAGCAGCCTAATTATAGTAGGCTGATCAGCCCCCCTTTGCCCTCTGGGGAGCAGCCCTTGCCCAAGGGGCTGCTCCCCTCATGTCATGTCTAGTGGGCATTACTGCTGCCCGATCGCATCGTGATCGGGCAGCAGAAATGCTGAGAAAGACATCAAAGGAAAGGAAAGGTCTTTCTTTTCCTTTGTTGCCTTTCTCAGCCGCTCCACGTGATCGGAGGAGAAATGAAAAAGCATTTCTCCTCCGATCGGTGCTGGAAGCTGAGCTTCCAGCGCAGAGGGGCAGGACTCTGATGAGGTCAGTGCGCGATTGCACGCTGACGTCATCAGACGCCACGGGGGCGGGTTGGAAGGGGAAGCGATTCTCCTTCCATCCCTGCAATGGGGGCGCTGAGGCGAGGCTCATGGGGGAGCACTAGCGCTCTCCCCATGAGCCAATCCAAGGATGTAACCGTTACGTCCTTGGCTGCCAAGGGGTTAAAATATTTAACAATTGCTACTTTAAACTCTAAATTACAAAATCGATATTTTGTCTATTTTTGGATGGTATTGGTGTCAGCAATATTTTTTTATGATATTTTGACCTTACATTTATAGTTGCAGGAGAATTATATTGTGATAAACGATATTTTTGACACAATATTTTTTTCAACCATATCGTTTACCACAATATTGTGTCAGTGATCCGATACAGAGAGCAAGAGGTGTGCATCTGACCGTCCAACTGAACTGAAGGAGAGCAGCAGAGATATATCTGAGTCATTTCCATCTTATTTTTTATTCGGCATTTAGTGTATACTATTAACTATCAGTTTTATTACAAGATTGCAATGATCAGCGAATATCATGCTATTTTGCAGTGCACAAAGTCTGACGCCCCAGTGACAAAAGACTGCAGAAGAACACTAGCACTGGTGGTGATACAGCATGACACTTGCGCTACTCTTCCCACACCTAAGCCAGAAGCTTTGTGTATTTGTGAAATAAATAGCCATTCTTCATCTATTCTCTCACTTAATTTCACTCAAAAGTCCAAAAGGCAGGATGCCTTTGTCCACACTATTAATTTGCTAAATGTTCACCCAGAGTAATTGTACATGGCGTAGGGCTCTATTGGACTCATTAGTGACATATAAAAGGTTGTTGAAATCTAAAGAAACACGGCCTTTCTAGGAGTGGGGTAGTGCTAAGCCGAGCTTTGCATACACCATGCATTCCCGCTTATCAATAGAAGTCTATAGACCTCTCATTTTGTTCCGTGACTCACAGGCACTTACACAAATCCTCTCATTAGCAGCTCTAAAAATACATGATCTACATAAAGGCTATCATTTCTTTCAGCAAGGACTTGCAAATAACACTTAATTACCCTTCGTCATGTCTCATTTCTGCAAAGAGTGGGCAGGGAGTTTTTCTCCCCTCTTGTTTGTACTTGAAAGGGGTTTACAGAACTGCTCAATCAACAATCCCTTAAACAATTTTCTTACGACTGAAAGGTAAGTTTGAGTCTTTTGCAGGTCTGTAGTACAAAGGTGCCTTGTAAACGCTTCAGACTGGCGTATGGCTGCTGCATGCTAACCTATTTCCGTGCCTAATTTAAAATAAGTATTGTATATGCTATCCTATGCTGATTATTTGTACCTTATTTCTTTTCTTCTACTACAAGCTTTTAGATGGCAACTTCGGGGCACTACCACAGTCAAAGCTGAAAAGAAAACTGAAGGGGAGGTAGAGAAGAGGAGCTAATGGGATTTATTGAACACGAATATTAGTCTTTGATTGATAAGCCAAGCTGAATGGCACAGTCTTCAGTACACACTGGAAAATCGCACAATCAGGTTGAGGGACATAGGTAGTTGTACAGTTAGTCTTGGTAATGAATGGCATTGCCCATAAAAAGCTGGACCTTCAGTTGTGAATTGCCTTCTTCTGATTTATAATGTCTTTTTGAGCAACAAGTAGAATTGGATGGCATTTATAAGATTTTGTGGGACAGCCATGTGGCCTTACAATTAACCTGCTGTTTAACTGACTGCCAGTGTAAGGAACTCTTACTTTGGAAATGAGGGGCTTTGTTTACAATGCCCCAGCACCACCAGAGCTTTTCTTTTTGGGACGCTCTGGTGGCGATGTGGAGTGCACCATATCTACAAGGCAGCATTGTCACTTTCATTGGCTCAATGCAGCCTTGTAGATCTGGGCTGCCCGACACAGTTTTCTGCGGCTAAGAGGCATGCAATGGGTATTGCTGTGGGCGTACCTATGCAACACCCATTGCTTTTTGATACTGCCTGAGATTTACAAGAGGGAGTGGCACAATGATGAGAAATATTTTTAGTTCTCCTCATTTGTTGCTATTTTTATGTGTGCTGCATTCTGCAGCACGCATAGAAGAACTAAATCGCCATTAAAGATTGTTCTTGTGCAGGAAGGTATCCCTTCCTGCACAAAAACAATTTGCCCCCCCAACACAGCCATCCTTGCCCCATGGTGCAAGGGTGACTGCATTGGCGCTAGGCAGCTAATATAGTGCATTCACAGGAAAACACAGGGATGCGCCGTATTCTTTTAAATAAGAAGAAGAGACAGACACAGTACTATGCTTTTGTAACAAGATTGAGGAAGGCAATGGTCCATCCACAGACCCCAAACCAATAGCTAGTTTTACAGTGAGGGAGAGAGTCATTCAGTTAATGGTGGATTTATGGTCATTATATACTATTAGACCCCAAAAAAATGTTTTGACGAGAATGGCGCCATGTACGTCTGTTGCCGAAGGATATTAATCCAGGTGGTTATCAGGGAAGGAAGATAGACATAATTGGTTACATGTTAGCAAAGATTAGATTTCAACAAAGACAGGTAGAAGGAACGGTTTATGTGGCAGTGACTGGTCTGCCTATTTTAGGTTGGCACCACCAATATAATTTACATATTAGGGTAGACCGAAGGGCAGAGAATCATAGTATGATAGTTGATGATATGACTCTTGAAGACATTTTAGAAGAAAATAAAGAGGTTTTCACTAATAGACTAGGAGAACTCAAGGGATATGTGCATAAGATTGTGGTTAAAATCGGTGCGGTTCCTGATAGGCACAGGTTGAGGAAAGTACCGATTTTGGCACGTGAGGAGGTCCACAAAATGATAAGCGACATGGAGCTCCCTCGTCAGTCTCAGGGTAACTATAAAAACAGTACTCTCAGCTGGTCATTCTATTTATTGAAATATCCATTCCCTTTATATAAATGAAGTACACAATGTCCAAAATTAGAATACAAAACATGTGACTCCCAGTATATAATTATGATATATTTACAATAAAACTGAGATAAAACATACTACAGCATATTTTGTAGAACTGTACGAACTATAACTGTGCACTTAAATATAAGACATTTTGAAATAATATCCTGTTAATGCTCTTCACAAAACATTGTCATGCACATATTTTGGAGGTCCCTGACACCTTGGATTCGTTTTTCTTGTTTGAATTACACAACTAGTATCCTGTGTCTGATCACAGTTCTCTTCCCACTGTTTAACTCCATTTGGATATCACCTTTCACCATTCAATTACATCTCTCAACATTCCGTTTGCCTGTGAAATGTATAAAGTCGTTTGTGTGTGGCTTATTTTACATAATTTTAAACATTTTCCCATCTCAGCTAAAACTAATTGTGCACCATTATCTGTAATCAGACTTACAGGAAAACCCTTCTCCCTAAAAAATGTCCTGCAATGTGTTAATTTCCAGTAGTGATTTGTTTCAAGAACTTGACAATCAACCACTTCGAGTGGAAATCCACCATTTCTAGTGCACATCCCACATCTGTTCCAACGACTCTTAATGGACCAATAAAGTCCATGCATACACTATGCCACGCCTTTTCAAGCTCTGGAATTCTTGGTATACAATGCATACTGAGAATTCCACTGAAAAGGACGACCAGCTGAGAGTTCTGTATTGATAGTTACCCAGAGACTGGAGAAGGAGCTCCATGTCTCCTGTGTTCATTAAGGAATAAAGCTCATCTTTAATGTACTATGTGCTGTGCAACAGCGTCTCTTTGCAACAGGTGCGGTCCTATAAATATCTGCAGGATATAGTCAATAATCAATTAAAAGGTTTACATTAAACAGAAATGTAAAAGTGAAAGGAGGTGATGAAGCAGAAAATGAAAGTTTTGATTTATTAACGCATAAACGTAGTGTGAAATAATCATGTGTGACTTTAACCGAACTAATAAAGATTGTATGGGGACAAAATGTGCCCTCAGAGTAGTTTGCCAACATTATACGTGTGCTTTATATATAACGTGGTGTATTAGAATTGCACTAATCTGACATAATCATAAACGTGTGCTTCGATTTGCTTGTTTGAACTACGTTAGCTTAGCATTACTTTAGAGGAGGCTTTGGCCTAGTGGCCTGGTCTCACGGTTTAGATGTTCGTATTTTTCCAATGTGCTATTAAACGTGTATTTCTGCTTGAAGCTGTACTTTTCCACAGAAACTGTTCACATGCTTATCTTAAAGTTTCGTGCCAGCATGGCATATTTTCTCTTTAATTCAAGGTCGACTTGCAGGTGCGGACAATGGAGGCTCTGAAAGTGAGCTAATTGGTAGACAATGTTGCGATTTGCGTACCCATCTCCAAGGATAATGTATGCTTAAGTAAAAGCTTGAGAACTGTCGTTTTTGATTGGACAATTTGAAGCTAACCTATGAACCCTCCAATGGAGACCCTACTGGACTCGAACTGTTGTCTATAAAACCCAGGTGCACGAGAGGAAAGCTCTCTCTCCATTATTGGACATCCCGCCATTTTGCAGACTTCGTAGCTATTATGGCCCACTTTGCTGCGACGCCATTTTGAGAGACTTTGATGCTTTCTCTAGTCGAGAGAAAGAGACTTTAATGATTCTTTTTTTGCCCTAGAGACTTTAATTTTGATTTGTCCCTTTGCATGAAGTAGTAGTCTTAACTTGCCGCCGTGAGGCGATTGCCCCGTTCACCCCTGCCCCTTTGTCCCGTCCCATGCTGATCGAGAAACGGTACCTGTGAGACGAAGACTTCCTTGTATGCTGATCGTAATTGGTAAATATGAAAGGAAATTGTAAAATTGCATTGTGTTTCTTTTAGGTAACCAACTGCTGATTTTGATAAGAGCCCTAGCTAGGAGATTTTCTAAATTTATGTTGCTAAATTGTTTTTGCATGAAGACCCACATGCCGATGCTAATTTGAGGTTAGATGAGAATTCCATATGTCGCACGATGCAATTTGAGATCTTGTTATGCTGACTAAATGGACGCAATTAGCCCATTACAGATTATCGTACTAGTGCTTTGCATTGCCATTATCGAATGCCTTGTGATTCAAATGCTACATAGATTACACTTGTTTCGACGATATGGACAGCTATTAATGTTCATTTATGTTTATCATTTGGTGTTGAGACACATCTATATCGTGCTAGCTCTGTTAATATAGGGAAATAAATTCACTAACTTTGCAATAAACTGGTGTGGTTATTCCTGACTGAAAGGTCAGGGTTCGCCGAAATGTATTCTGGATTAATCATTAAGTGTTATGTTGATCAAGGTATTGCTTATGTACGTTATTGATTATTGATTTGATGCGACTGATCGATTAAGAGTACAGAGAGTTCCCACTTAGTCAAAAGATTCATCGGCCTAAAGAGCGTCCGAACACAGGTAAATTGTTACTACGGTTCGCTCTATCAGAGGTACAACGTGAAAAACCTGGAAATGTGGTCATTCTCCCAGAATTGATATCACTGGAAACAGGCACACCTGCTTATTGGGCTCTACGAATATTAATATGGGTTTGCAAAAGTTCACAGTCAGAAAAAATTCCCCGTGCAAATTAAGTGGGTTTGAAAAACATGCACTAGGAACTATTTTGCCTTTTCCTTCCCTTTAGGTGTTTGTTGGGGTTTTCCTGAGAATCTGCACGGTATAGGAAGCCTGCGTTCACCCATGTCACCCATGTTTGCTTCCAGGTTAAATTCTGACCCGTCTATTTACAAATTCTACACTCTGTGTAAGGGTAGAAACAAAAATAATATGCACATTCCACTGCACGGCTGTGTGACTCCTTCCAGTGCCACAGTACTGTAATGCTAACAGGAGGCGCTAGAGTGATAGGAGTTTGGTACCTCTTCCTCTCTTGACTGGCAGTTATTTCAGGACCTTTGCATGCCCAGCACGGTGTAGCTATATGTGGCTGGTCTTATTCTTGACCATAGGTCCCTTTCTCATCAGATTTTGTAGTCCTCAAGGGATTACTCCAATGGCACTGCCGGGAACATTTTGTGAATTTTTGCCTGTTGCACACCCTTTAGAAATTATTCCCTACCTTATGGGTATGCTCTCTTGACACGATTTCTCAGAAATCCCATAAATGTGTAATGGGCAGTAAAGCAGTGCTTGATGCACAGTAGCACGTAATAAGCTGTAATGGACTGAGACACAAATTTTAGAGAGCCTAGCGCTTCCTGGCACCTCATTAACATCATCTTTTATGATGCTAATGTGACCCAATAAGGCCAAATGTGCTGTGCCATATTTACAAAGTGGCACAGTGCATGCATTGCGCCAATTGTGCCACATTATGCCTGCGCCAGGCATAATATATGCAGGAGGGGCGTTCCCCCATTAGGGGGACTGCAAAAATGGTGCAGTGGAATCTATAAGATTGCACTGTGTCAATTTTAGTGGCTGTTTTTAACGCCTACACAGAGCAGGCATCAAAAGGGGGCATACCATTGTTTTCAGTGGGCCCCTATGTATTCTGCAGGATTTGCACCAAAATTATGTACTCATCAATAGCGTCAAAAATTGTGGCGCTTTTGCCCCTACCCTGTGCCATGGTGCGTAGTATATTAAATACGGTACAGACATGGTGGCAGTAGGGGGGCACTAAGGGCTGCGACAAATGTAGGGCTTCATTGCATGTAGCGCCACTTTTCTTAAATTCGGGTCTAAAAGTCATATTTTGGAGGCTTTAATGTTATAACGTAAATTAAACCTGTGCTTTCTCTACAACATGGCAAAAAATGCCTTACAATAATAGCAGACATTGTTAGACATACATCATTTTGCAAATCAATAAAAATAATATGTTCCTAGGCAAATATTAGGCAAACATTAAAACGTGGCTTACCTATCCACATCTTTTACTTTTATTCATATTGATATTATCATTCGTTTTACATAATTCGTGGTTTAATAAGACATTAGTTACTTATCAGTATTGTCATCTGCTTTACATATGGTGTAAAATAGATACTGCTTGTACTGAAAATGTTAATTTCAAAATACCTGTATCCCAAATGAACAACTAAACTTATTTATTCGTGTAAAATTAAATTTAAAAAGCCAGCTTTACAGTAATCACGTCCATCTCCGGGAATATTACGCTGAATATCTAGCTGCCGAGCGAAAAATCAAACATTAGCTTGAACGTTTATTTTTCAAACATTCATAGACAACATGAGAGCAACGTTCCTTCATAATAAAACATAATGTACACAAAGACTGCTTTAAATGTAAATGTTATGAATTAAATTACTTTTTAATATGTAAAGCAATTGAGAATATAGGTTAAAATAGTTAAATTATGCTATACCTGAGGCCGCAATTGCAACACAGCAATAAAATGTGTATATATTTTTACTTAAGATCAACTATGCAATCAGAAATAATTGATGTTTTCTATTTTAATTTCCTTATAGCAGCCCATACTGTTTATCAATATATTTTGGTAAGCATCTGTACCAGAAAGCTATACAAGGAACCAGTGCCAGGCTGTTCGTTTATTCCCTGGGCATTTTCACTGGGGCAGGAGCCCTTGGAGGGCGATGTTTTAAGGCACATGGAGCTCCTGGTGCCTCTGTCAGTTTCTCCCCCTCCTCAGGATTAACTGCAGGAGGCACAGCGAGGGCTTCAGAGAGAAGAGAGACATCAGGAACAAGCGAGAAAGAGGTAGAGAAGAGAATCTATGTAGAGCTGAGAGGGGGTGAGGAACGAAGTGGGGCTAGTATGCCTATTTGCCGGGGCTGCTTTTGTTGCCAGTCTCTTCCTGTCAGGGTAAAGTTGTGTCTGAGAGTATGCCAAATGGTAACACAAACTCTGTGCAGGACTGTACTTGTAGAGGTAGAGTGCCATTTTGAGACTTTTGTTCTCTAGTCATGATATTTTTGACACAATATTTTTTTCAACCATATTGTTTACCACAATATTGTGTCAGTGATCCGATACAGAGAGCAAGAGGTGTGCATCTGACCGTCCAACTGAACTGAAGGAGACCAGCAGAGATTATCTGAGTCATTTCCATCTTATTTTTTATTCGTCATTTAGTGTATACTATAACTATCAGTTTTATTACAAGATTGCAATGATCAGCGAATATCATATCAAGGCAATCTGGCAACTCTCTTCTAGGCAGCTGCCTATCTCCCCGAAGTGTCCATTCCACTGCGGTGGGAGTCAGTGGTGCCCACATAGTGGTCAGTGTATGCATTGTTGGAAGTTAATACAGCTCTGCAGCAGGCTGAGTGCTGGCTGCGAGGTCCTGTACCTTTTAAATTCCTGCTGTTACTGAAAAGAAAGTTGTAGCTGCTTCAGATATGGACTAACTCACCATTCTTCCGGTGTAGGTTAATACCAGACCATTGAGGAGACTTTTCAGAACACATATATCCCTCCCGCAGCTGAAACTACTTGAGTTTATTGATCATTTTCTATATAGTGTTTTGAGATATTCTGTGGACTCCTCGTGTTTCATGGAAAACATATAAGATGAACTTCATTTACAGAGCTTTGCAGTAATGTGAAGCGGGACTCACAATCTAGTATTTCCAGTTTATGACAACTAAATAAACTGCAGGTTCTCCAAAATAATCTAGCATGTTAGTATTTACAACAGAATGATTGCAATATATGGCTCCCTTGTGGGAGTGACTATGTTGCTGGTGTACAACATTTGATTTGATGGACATGACTGTGTTTATAAAAGCACCCTCCTACCTGGAACAGATATTTGTCTCAAACATGAATCAGATATTCCAAAAAAAGAGACACTCAAGAACACGCCTTCAAAGGCATAAACAACAAAGGTTAATCTCGGTCAGCCTGTGGCCTGGGAAAATGTAATGGCATTGCTTCATGGAGCCGCAGTGAGTGAAATGTTCCCCGTTCAGACATGGGTTGTTCGGAAAATATCGAGATGCAAACCCATGAGAGCCTGTTCAGCTTTCCACTCTACAGAAGCTGTTAAACTGAGTGAGTTGTATAGTAGCCACGCCTACTAATTACAGGTCTTAGAAATGGCAGGAGTAGAGTATGACCTGTTGTATAAAAACATTATTATTCCTTAGAACATGCAAAGGATTCCAGCCCAGCTCCCTTTTGGAAAGATGGTGCAACCAAGGCTACTAAAAAGCCATTGAGCAGTAAAATTACTAAAAGAATTAGTATATGGTTATCAAATACCTCCACGTCACCATGTCACCATAACGTTTAATAAATTTGTAGTTTTTGGAGCTTATCTTTCTTCAATCGAATTAACCATTTAGTCTAATATACTTTAAATAAATAATAAAGGAAAAGTAAAGCCTATGGATAACATCAGTTATGTTCCATTCACATGTATTTTGCTGGTAACCTTAGATTACTGACTTTGCTATTTGTTGCAGCCACACAAAGACCTTATTGAATGCCTATCATACTATCATATATAGATCTAGAAATGTTGATTAGGAGTACGGGTGTTCGCTCTGAGACTATAAAATAGGTGAATGATATGTTAGATGGTGTGAGAGGCCTTATCTCGCTCTGTTAGAGTGAGTGGAGGGGAAGAATGAAGAACTGCTTTGGCACAGGGTGGTGTCTATATTGGCCATCCTGAACTACATACTCATGCAGAAATTGGAAAGAGTTTTTATACTCTACTTGAGCGCAGAAAAAGAGAATTCCAAGAAGAGGCATCTTTAAGATGATAGCCTCATCATGTGCCAGGTGTCTCCAATGAATTGATTGTAAAGTCCCACTGATGGTAAGCTGCCAATGCTGCTATTAAAGCCTTTTTTTAAATGAAATTGTCTGACTACAGCATTCTCGCGGTGGCAAGGCTCCAGGAGTGATTGTGTCTGCATCGTGACAGCCTGTACAGATGATGGATGCTTGGTTTTTAATGCCCAACATTTAATTTATTTTTTAATAGACTACATGTCCCACAATGCACTAATAGGGGTCATAGGAGAGACACTATAAATAGGGGACATGGAGATAGGACTAAGTTACTGTGATCAAGACCAGTAGGTCGAAACGCGTCAGTGGTGAAGGATGGTGATTTAATCCTGACTGCAATAAAAATAAATAATTTCCTCCTGGAGTGCGGTGGTGAAGTTGCTTGCAACTGTTTGTTTTTGGATTCATGAGAGGAAATGGTCCATTCCTCACACCTGCACCAACATGAAAGAGCGCGCCAGAAGCAGGACAAGTTTGTTTTCTCAAATATATATATATATATATATATATATATATATATATGGTACTAACCTTCATGCTATTCCTGTAGTCAGCACTCTGTTGGCAGTGGTATATATTTAGCACCCCATTTAAGACTCAATATTCTAGAAGACTACTACTTGTACTTTCCAATGCTTCATTACTTGCACCTGCATACTAACACCTACCTTTACCTAGTTGTATCCATCTGTAATACATGTACCTGTTTGTCAGCACTACACTGTAATTGTTTATACTTGACTATCAACACCAGTCTGCATTTATCAGAATCTGCTTTCACTCATGTGCACCTACATATCAATCAACACCTGTTTACAGATATTCCTATTAGGTGTGAAAGGAGTTATTTAAAGGTAATTTAAGTTTTGACATAGAGCGAAGACCACTGTAAATTACTGGTGCTCCCATACTACAAAACACACTACAAAACATTAAGTGCCCGCACTGTCTTTAGAGTATGGATGAGTGAAATTTGCGTAATTTGCATTTGCAAAATTGTCCAAAATTTCGGAACAAAATACACAAAATTATATATAATAACAACAAATGTCAATCCCTCACTTAGCATTATATTTGTGTGCAAAATACACCCTTGTCTCGATTTTTGCAGCAAAGATACATTTTGCTGTAAAATGAATAGCAAGAAAAAAAGGTGCAACCAACAACTGCTAGCCCTTTGCCAGTTTGCATTATTCCTGAGTGCTTGCGGTAAAGTTTTGCTTTAAACAGTGTGTAATAGCACTCTGTGGTGTGATTTTGGGAATTTAACATAACAAGCATAACTTGGAATTCCCAGAATTATGTCAATTACAAGGGCATAATTTAAAATTTCAACAGTGACTGATTTAGAATCAGAAGAAGCAATGAGTTTTCAACAGTGAACACTCTGTTGGCTCTGTTGATGGAAAGCTTTGAGTAATGATCCGTCTACCACATGGTCAACAGATCATAGTGACAGCCAGACACTCCAATTTAGGGCAGAATGATCATCAATAGATTTCCATTCCCAGGACTTCGATGCAAAACATGCTGGTCCTGGACAGCGGAATCTCCCATTGGCCATTGGTCCAGGGAGAAATTTGCTTGTGCATCTGGTTCATTATTTTTTTTTTGGGTCAAGAATAAACTCCCACTTTGGGAGTTTACTCTTGAAAAACAAAAAATCTTTTTGCCTGGATGCATCAAACAAGGCATCTGCTCAGCAACACTTTACTTCTTACAATGGAGACTCCGCAGCAGGAGCTCCACTGATGATAAAAGGATCCCTTACTGCCTTCTTGACAAGTATAGCAGATGCCAGCTGGGAGGTGCAATCTCTCCTTTGAAAAATTCCGAATTGTTCCAAGCAGTAGCTCATGTAACAGACAGCCTGCCCCACTTTAAGTAAGAATCTAATGAGCGGAACAGTTGCTCTGAAGTTATTGCCTAGCAATATTGCTGGTTTAGTGCAGAAAATATAGGACCCTGAACGGTGGAAATTCATTGAAGACCATTAAATCTGTATATTTCAAGAATCATGGGCTATGACCTGTCATCATAGACCATGTTTTACTTCTATTAACACTCCAGCAGTGAAACCAGCAAAAGGCAGATTTGTACATGGCTTGACTACATGAGTATATACTTCATTAAACTGCAAGAATAAAGTATTTGATCCGATCCATCCTGACAGTCAGCCGCTACTGCTAACATTTTGTTCTGGTATTTACATTATGTTATTTACTGTTTATGATAGATGGCAACTCCATGAAGAAGCCTCATCCATCTTTGGTCTACTTGATATCAGACTTTAGAAGTCTAGGAGCTATATTAGGAACAAACAGAAGCCAACTGGAATAGTGTCTGGCAATTTTAACATCTCCTTTGAGCACAATGATGACTACTTAGTTGGAACAGAGAAGAAAGTCCTGCTTGGGGCATTCTGACTTTAGCCTAGAGAAAAATGAAACCGCAGTGGAAAATTTCTTAGCAACTTGCATCAGTAACTTTATTCCAAAGGTTCAGGGTTTGCAACAGAAAATTCATATCATATTTATATCATATCTGCTTTCAATAATGGCTTTCATATTTCTGGATATCATGCTTTGGGCAAGATATTAAGCAGGAAAGTTGAAAATCACCCTGAAAGCGATTGAAGTCCCTTGATAGTCCCTTTAGAACATTTTTGCAGCTGTGGGGAGCCCAACAATAGGTTATCATATAGTAATCATCAGGTAGCAATCAGCCATAGGAGATTGAAATAGGGGGAGGAGGAATCTAGTTCCATTATCCAGATGTTAAAGAATTATTTCTATAAATTTGTAGGTTGAGGAGAATGTAACGCGATAGAATGCTACCAACCCCCATATACATAATGCAGAATTTTTTCCTAAGTTTATATTGGCTAAAAGATGGCTTTTCCACTCAAAAGCTTAGTGGCGGCTAAATCAAGGTTGCAAAACTTCTAGGTCGTTGTAGCAAAAAAGCTTAATCTGCTGAAATTAAAACATCAAGATATTGCTACAAGGCTATATTATCCCCAGGAAAATGACAGAGCAGGGAAAAACTAGAGGGCAGGAATTAATTACAGCAGAGAGAGCCAGGACCACCGGTTATTCTGGCATATTATCTCCAAAAAGGCAAACATCATAGCAGCGCAAGTTCTGAATGCCATATTACAGAGTCTACCTGAATTATACATTTTTCTTCACCTTGCTTCTCCCAGAACGTGGCTCCTAGCCAGCTGATACTGTTTAGCAAGCCTGAACATCTTTTGTCCCTTTTCTTGAAAAAAAAAAATAGCTTGCTGTAAGTGGAAGGTGTATACCTGGATAAAATAAAGGTTCATCTGAATAAATGTGATCCCATATTGTGGGGCTGCTATTGCATGGTCCTGTGCAATGCGATCTTAAATGGCGCACCTGTTCCTATCTCATGGTTGGCAGCCAAAATAGTTCTTTGAATGGGAGACTAATAACAGAAATCCTGACTAGAAAATCAGGACCAAAGTGTGAATATTTTCTTTCCTAAAAGGGAGCGACATTGGCTAAAGGTCTGCACGTTGAAGTTACGTTAGGAAGTTAACCCTTTAATAATCTCAGGCACATTTGAGGACTAGCTTAAGTACATCAAACTATTTTTATGTGTGACCTGCACAGGTCGAGGATGAACCCTATTTTTGGCTCTTTTTCCAAACCTATGCTAGTCCCATGATTAAGTGGTTAAAGCACATGCTGGTAACCAAGGGTATTCCGAGGAGGAAGGACGCCTTAGAGGTTTTCAAAACTTATCCAAAAAGTCCAGTAGCATTCGCCCTCTCATCTGCTCGTGTCCTGCAATTTAAGTGGACATTTTGATGTTGTCAAAAAGTAATTTATGAACTGCGTTGCAGGGCCTTGTTGAGAAAATGGTTGCTGTTTACTTCTCTAGAGATAGTGTTAACACATTGTATTTTGCCATTCTTTTTATATTTTGACTGTATTGTATTGTATTTGTGTTTTAAATGTTTTGGGCTTTGACCTGAACCAAACTTGAATGATTGATTGGTACACTTTTTTTAAAATTTACAAATAATAAAATATATCACATATATCTTAGAAAGAAAGATTATTATATTCATAAAAAATATTCCGAAATACCACTTTTTCAGTTTTAGTAATAAACATGTAGAGTCCAATCATCAAAGTATCATTTTTATACAGTATTCACGTATACTTCCTACTAAACAGGGGTAGAATCTATAGCGCATGCAATTGTATCACTATAACATACAGTGGAAGTCTCCAGTGTGCCAAGAATTACCACTATTGCACTAGGGGCTGTATGGTGGGCTTCATCATACCATGTTATCCTTAATATTACCATTAATATGCCAGGGCCAGCGTGTTTACCATTGTTGACACCATCATGCCATAAATTGACTTGATATGCCACGAATTTCCATCAACCTGCCAGAGACAGCGTTTTAGCCAAGTTGACATCATAATGCCATGAACTTCCCGACTTTAGCAAGAATTAGTAACCAAATATCATACAAAGTGTTTCAATCAGGATGGGAGTCATGGGCCCCAGCACGGCAAGAGTTGCTGTCAATATGCCAGCTCAATTATTTTGCCAAGGGTGAGTACCATCAAGCCATTGAGCTACCACGATGCCAAGAATTACTGTCAATATGCATGGAAGCATTTCGCCATTTACCTCTTGGTATTTTCGTTCCTTGTTTATTTTTAGGATAACATTTTAACGTTTGTTTTGCCAACTGATTTTGAGAATGTGTCACCAACTCAGTGTCAGATCCATTGCCATTTTTGGAGCTTGTAGCACATCTTTGTGCTTACTGTTCCTGTAGTTAACAAGATGTCTTTTCAGTCCACTGCTGAAATTCTTAGTCAATCTAAGTACATTTCATTGACAAACTAGTCCCTTCCTGTGATGATCCTCTTTATTTTGTTCACAGTTTTTGCCCTGGGAGTACTGTTAAACATATAGAGATGTTCGTCATGCCATGGAGGTTCTAACCATGCAATGAATGACCACCAGTATGTCTAGTCTTCAAACTTCCACTCACTAAAGGCAATATTTTAGAATGACAATGTTAATAGTTATTTGTTTTCTGCTACAGTATCACAGGCCAGCCCCTACTCTACATGATTGAGGCTATGCAGACTCCACCACTCTTCCTGGATGGTCATGGAACTACAGATTATAATTAAAATGACACCTCAGCATGCTTCATGGGCATTGTCCTTACTATTAACATTTGAAGGTTAGCATCAATATCCCATTACAAAGACCACTACTGTGCCATCAGGACAAGGTCCCCAACTTTATTAAGACTAGCGTGTGCAGAAGATGAGACAAACTATGAATGTGGAGCTCCAACACCAGTGTAACGCACGTGCAGGAACTGTAACTTGTGTCACTTGTGATTGGCCCATACTATTCTCCAGATAGACCACCATATGTCGTAGAAGGTTCACCTTCTGCATTGTATTTGCTGAACAGCGGCTGAGTAAAAAGCAGACATCATGAGTGTATTTGGTTTAGAGGCTAGGTAAAGAATGTGCACTAGAAGGGTCTGGGTGGTTACCGGTCATCAAATTTTGTGTCCAGCAACATCTAAAACCCTATTCGTCTTTCAAGAACATTTGATTGTTGTGCCCAACACAGCAACATTTGTTTGATATAAACTTCCAAAACCCGGGCTTGTTATTGTTTCTTCAAGACAGCTTATTTGGTGTGCCAGAAGCCTGGCTTTGGGAAATGGGCATTTCCACTGTGATTGACTCCACATTGGCTTGAGACGCTACCACCAATGGAGGAGTGTGGCAAAGAATACACTGCATGACTTGTAGGCAGGGGATTCTCCCATTGCAGGGAAAGGAAGAAAAAATTATTATACGAAAACATGATGAATGGATGTTCTTAGAAAAAATAATAATAGTTTATCCAAAGTGATTATTATCATGAACATAGTGGCGTAACAAAACACGAGAGGTACCCCTGCAAGGTATGCCGAAGGGGCCTCTCATGCCTCCACATCAACAGGGGCTGAGGGGCCCACCTCCAGTATCGGTACGTTTGGGGGCTACCCTGCACCCCGGAGGCTGTGGGGGCCTCTGTTATGCCCCTGCATGTATGTGGTGGTTGAACGAAATTATGTTGTTTACCTGGTGAAGAGTACTCATGATGTAGGGACAGAAAAGATACAATGACACATATGCAGATGTTAGCTAAGGCAGGGATACCCTTCTTTACCACAGGAGCATGTTTAAGCAATCTTACAAAGGATTATGGTGCCACCATCATGGATTCACATAAGCATGTGGCCTAGGACCACTTAAACAGCACTGTTTTCCATATGCTTCATGTAGTTAATCTGGACTTTGAGTAAAATCGAAAATCTACTATTGAAAGCTCAGTCAATTTCAAGTTTCATAGAAGGAGTGTGTTGACGAAAGTAATCAAACAAACTCAGGCCTTCTCTTTACTGTCACTGTCCTGATGGCTATGGGCCTCACTGCTATCATCAATAAGGAAGAACTCCTTATTGATTGGTTGAGTTTAGTTTGAGATGTCTGTCTTTAATGGATAGATCTCAATTATTCAGCCTGTCAATGTTCTAGTCAGATGACATGGTCGGGTAGAGTTCTGAAGCACCCATTCAATTATTTGTAGTTATTTTAGGAATAGTCGTTTCTACATACCAACTGAAAGATGATAATTTTTTCATGAATGGAGGATGTCCCACTAAGGTTCAGTCCTGTGGCCCACAGTGGATGAACCTTTGCTATTTTCCTGCCAAAAATTAGACTGTCGGGGGAAAAGACAGTACCTTTGCCCTTAGATGTAAGAATAGTCATTCATTCATGTTGGCAAAAGAAGAAGACTGACATGGAATGAAGATTTAATGCTGCCTCTTGCATCCCCAGGTTCCTGCTCGCTCAGTCAGAAATGTGTTGGCCCACAGTCATCAAAATGCTGATTCTAAAATAGCAGACTGAGTATATTCACACCAAAATTAGGTGACTTTTTAGTTTTGGGCCAGATTTACGTTTTCAGAAATAAGTTCCATGCTGTTATCAAATATCAATAGGGCTGGATTTAATTTTCTTTGCGCAAGCAAAATCGTACTTATTCACCCACTGTTGGGTTTATGTATTTCAAGTAATTTTTGTTTTTCTTCAGGGGACCGCCGTCATGTAATTTCCTCCCACAAGAGACTGGGTCGAGCACGTGAACTGATGGATGAGGGCAGCTGCCAGGCATTTCCTGCTATTGCACGGCCCCGAGGTACGCTTAGCCTACAGTTTTCAAGCAGATGACTAGAGAAACGGCTATATGTATAATTTTCATGAAAATAATGCTTATTACGCTACCAGAATAATCTGCAATTTCTCCTGTCTACAACAGTTTACGTATCCGATATAACCGATTTAGCGCCTTCCTCGTGGGTGGAATAGCACTCTAGTTTTCATAAAGCTCAGGTGCGGCTCACGCCAGCCATGCTGCCACTGAGCTTGCACTGAGCATTAGGACTAATTTACATTGCCATACCCAAAATCATACCCGAAAGGGACTACCATGCTATATGACCTAAAATATTACTGAGAATGCAATAAATCTGGCACAAAGAGACATAAACATGCACAGAGGAAAATGCCGAACGGCAGCAGCTGCGCTCACTTTTTTTTAAAGTTACTTGCTTATTTTTTAGGTTCTAATTTTAACATGGTCGCTTGGCCAGCTCTGATTTTAAGAATGTGTGTCACCGTCTCTTTGTCAGATCCGTTGACATTTCTGGAACCAGTAGCGCGTCTTTGTGCCGGCAGTTCTCGGATTTAACAAGGTGTCTTTTCAATCCACTGCTGCAAACCTTGGCTCGTCAGAGTACAGTTCGGTGACACAGTAGACCCTGCTTATGCTGATCCTATTTATTTTGTTTGCAGCTTTTGTCCTGAGGGATATCGCTAAAATGATCCAGATAAATTGCTGCCTCCTCAGGTCTGAACCCAGTGCTCTGGGCACGTATTTACTCAAGATCACAAGGCGTGCCACTTTTTAAGTCCACGTGGCCGCTTGCAGACCTAATGTATTGTCCTGAATTTGGCAGGAGTTATTAACAGTATAACAACGTAGGCAACAGCCTACAACAAACAAGATGTAACACCACTGCAAGTTTTCTGCGCCTTCACAGACCAATATACAGTCATGGTGCAGCTTTCACTTTCAGTATCCTAATTGACATTAATATCTATAGGATAGTTTTCCACCCAAGAACACGTTAGTAGATTAGTTATGCTTAATAATCCGCTGTTTCTAAAAAAGTAACTAGGCCTCGTTTGTACATAATCGCTAACTCAGTTGCCTCAAAATTTTCAAGCTGTTTTTTTTCCTGGATGAAATCCCGACTACGTCAACTTTTTCCCTCCTTACCTGAAACATAAACATGGGGGACATTTATAAGGATAGTCTGGAAATATGGCAGGAAAGGCAAAGCCATAATTAACATAGTTGGCAGCCATTTCCTCTGTATTTAGATGTATGCCTGCGTTAAAGGGTAATAACCTGTGGTGTTTATCACACATCAGTTCTGGCAGCAAAGAGCTGTCACTGAGATTACCAGGACATGAGTATTGTTACTAGGTTAACTCGCAGTATAAATCTACCTCTCTAAGACATTGGTGATGCCTCTTAATGACGTCAAGGGTAAAAATGATCTTGCAACTCTGTAACAGGTACTCCCCACCAGTGCTTAATTTGAGCTGGTAGTTTCTGGTGATCGGCACCAGCACTTAATTGTCAACACCGGCACTTATGACAATCTGCCACATGGTAGCGCTGTTCTTGTAATTTAGAAATAAACATATCAACAGTTTTTTACTAATTCAATATACGTTAAAATTACTAATACCTGCTGCCAAAGCCATTCTTAAAGCCTTAGGGTCCCGGAATAGTCACAGTTGTCAGACTGTGTTGTTCCTGGACTTGTTCCTGTATTGGCAGCTCTGACAATGGGCAGTGCAAGCGGAAGTGGCTACCTAATGAGGGCCCTGGCAATTATTTTTATACAAACTAAGCACTGCTTCCAATGCTGGTAGATAAGAATATTCTCATCCTTATTCCTTCTTTCAGCCTCCTGGATCAACACTCCCCTTTCATTACTAATTCTTTACAGCTGCATCCACAGTCATAATCATTATGTGGGCGTGCTACTCACACTAGCACTTTGTCTAAAATCCTAACAATACATACACTTCATTGAGTGTAAGTAGACTCACAGATTCATTAACACATTCACAAACTTTACTAATTGCTAGTTTGCAACTTTTGTAGCAGCAGTTTCTCATAAAGGTCATAAAAACACACAGAACTAACTATACACTGAATGTATTTAATATATATATACATTTTTAAATCATAACTTTAAAAAAAGGAAGAAATTAATATCGTACTTTTTAAAAGGATTATTTTCTGAGAAAAAAAATAAAATAGAATTACATTTAAAGATTCATAATGACAAAACGTGATACATGAGTGTGCACCACATATCTTAATTATCTATACTTGTAGGGATGTGCACAAAACGATGTTCACACTACAAAAATAGTCTCAAACATCAGCGGCTTCTGTTCCCATTGTTCGTGTTGTTCCCACACTTGCACTATATTTCTACTGCGAAGGGTGATGTTGTTACATGACTGGTAAAACGGTGGAACTTTGGGAAATTCGCATGATGGGAAATTCACCAAATTATACCCCGATAATTTAAGTTTCATATAGGACTACATATTTCTATAAAGGCATGTGGTGGGAAAGGACTATCCTATTTGCCCAAAACAATTTTATATTGAGGGGCTGGATAAAAAAAATATATTTGACTGGTGTTATTTAATGTTTTCAGTGTAAAATTAAGAAAGTGGTTGGTCAAGCATCTTTTACCATGTATTACAAAAGCAAGAATTTGGAGACACGAATGTTTGTTGCTGTTTTGTTGAGGTGATGCATTATTTTGCGTACAGTTGTTTTGTGTACGTTATTACAATCTGATGTCGTGTTTTTCTGTGGCTGTCATGTTGCTGTATTTTTTACTGTTTTGATATGTTGTTCATTGCTATGCTTTAATTGCAGTGTTATATTGCTTTATGCATGTGATTGTGATATGTTTTGTCATCTACTTCAGATATGAAAAGCAGCCATTTACCACTATCTAAGGTGCTATAATAGCACTGGTATAACTCTTCAACTTCAAAGACAGCAGTCGTCCCAAAACTGTGGCAGGGACCAGTTTAGGTCTTGAAATAGCTCATGTGGTGCTCCGGGTACGGCTCAGGCTATTTGACCCTCAATTAGCACATAATGACACCTCTGTTGAGTTATGAACAAGTGTCCATCTGTTGCTTGAAGGCCTTCCTTGGAACCAATATACATTTTTAAAGAGCACAGCGTCACTGTAACTACAATGGCATTTTCCATTGTTCTTTGACATTGCTTTCTTCGAAAACAGAGAATCTCAAAAAGACAAAGAATTCACATTACTGAAAGTAAATATGTAGCTAATTCTGGTTTCAATCAATGAACAGTAACTTATTCTCACACCTGATATAATTAGACATTGAAATAATTAAGTTCCCCTTGTTGATTGGGATCTCACAGTTAGTTTCCCATTTAGAAGATATCAGTGTTTCGCTCTGTGGTGTGTAGCTTGGCCTAATAGACATATCATGTTCTTCATCATCAACATCCACTTTAGGGTTCACAAGAAGAAATGACAGTCAGGCTAGCAGTTTGGATGGATGGTCTCACCTAAAAAGACTTCCACTTTATATTCTACAATGGCAGTTGCTTATCATGTTTGTGTGTGTGTGGACATTTCTACCACAAATCCAGCTAGTAATTATTGAAACAATGTGTACATATGGGGCACAATTATCAAGTGAATGTGGGGAAAAAAGTGCAAGATGTAACTGATGTGGGTAGGACTGCAGAAGAGGGTAAATGGTGTTAGGCTAGATGACCACTAGCCCAGGGTACAGTGTTTAAGGATTCAGAAGAGTCTATAGGGAGAGAGGAGTCTCCTGAGATGTATTCCATCATAGGATGGTTACAGTCCAATCACATTTTGCCCGGAGAGTATGGTACTAAGCTTTCCTCTGACCCGGAGAAGTGGTGGTATATGGTTGATTTTGGACGGGATAAAGTGCTACACCAATAGATCATGCATACAAAGATATTGCCTGCACTCCTTTCCTTACTGCCCTTCTTGGATTGGATTGTAAATCTCATGAAGCTTTCTAGACTTCTTGATATTGGTGATCAGATACATTGGTGTTCCATTATTAACTGACTACGTCGGGATATAGAATGTCTTGAATGTAATGCTGGTGGGCAGGGAGAGCCAGTGACATTCTCTGATAGTTGGGATTGTCGTGTCAGTAACTTTAATGAGGCAGGTCTTTCCACATGAAAAGGGTCCGTCTGGTATCATTAGGTGCAAACTAATGACACATGCAATAGACTTTTGATGATGCTTGGATGGCTTTAGTAGCAATGAATTCACTGTTGGGATTAAGAATTGTTGATACAGGGCTGTCTTGTCTGCAACATACATTATGAGGCTGAGAATTCGACATTGTTATAGAGGTCCATGGACTTGGCATTGTCCAGATCTATTTTAGCAAGCCTAATCCTGATATTTCTTATGAGTATTATCAAGAATGATAAACACCATATTGGTCAAGTTCAGTTTGACATGAGTCCCTGGAATCCCTGATTGAATAGTTCAAAGTAATTTATTCTGCCAGCCAATTTTTCACTCGGACGACATGTTCATGTAGAGCTGTGAATCATTAGTATACTGGTAAATGTTGATGTTCACTTAGGGCTGCATGACAGGCAAGGGGAAGATTCTTTGGTGATAATGTATGCTATATGAAAGAGCTCAGTCTGAAGGATCCCACCAGAATCATCTGGCTGTCTGGTTATGACTCAAATCAGATACATAAAAGGTTAAGGGAGAAATGCATCCAATAAGTCTAACCACTGGCAATTACTCGGGTAACATTCCAACCCGCTCTTCTTTTACCCACCATGCCACATCAGTTTGGACCAAGTCAAGGACAAATCAGTCTTGTCCCTGCTCCAATAGGGATGTCCAGTCCGAACTGCCAGACCAGGTCATCCCAGAACCGGAACACCAACCCAAGATCAATTTTGCCCTGATTGTTTTTTTTCAGTCAGGTGTACCTTGGTCCCAGTGGTATCATGAGCATGAGATGCATGTCTGGGCATACCCTTTACATCAAACACACAAAAGGTGATAGGATGAATGCTTGCAATAAGTCTAACCACTGAAAATACCTCAGTACAACATTCCAACCCATCATGCTTTTGATATCCATGACACTTCAGTGTGGGCCCAGCCATATGCAAATCAGTCTTAGCCATTGTCCCTCCTCCAATAGGAATAGTCCAGCCCAAACTGTTACGCCAGGCCCTCTGTGAACTGGAAAACAGCCAAAATGCAACTACTTTTGCCCTGATTGAGGCTCTTAATTTGGGTGTAGCTTGGGTGCAGTGGCACAGTGAGTACACGTTTGGGTGTACTATTGGCCTGTTAGGGTGTTACATCAAACACACCAAATGTAATGGGAGGAATCCTTGCAACAAGTCTAACCGTTGGCAATCGCTCATCCCTCTTGTATGATCTCTTTTGTGTGATTGATAAAAAGCCTTAAGTGGCCAAGGGTATGCCCAGAAGTGGGTCTCAAACACACTGTGCAAAATGTTCCAGACTATACCTCACAGATGAAGCCAGAAATGGCCAAAACTAGTCTGGGGTTGCTTGTGTTCCCTTTTGGAGAGGACCCTCTCTGGCAGTATGGGATGGACTGATCCGATAAGGAGGAGCAACAGTACTGATTTGCGTAAGGTGGACTTTTAGAACTGGGGTCTCTAGTTGGCAGTGGGACAGGGGAGGTGAGGCACCAGAAAAGCAAAGCAATGCGTTGGTTCTGTGCAGAGGAGGTAATGCATCAATTCTTTCCTCACAGGTGAGACGATGTGTCAGTTCCTTACCGGCAGAGGATGTGATATGTCAATTCTTTCCGGACATGTGACCTCTGTTCC
Source organism: Pleurodeles waltl (assembly GCF_031143425.1). Lineage (NCBI taxonomy): Eukaryota > Metazoa > Chordata > Amphibia > Caudata > Salamandridae > Pleurodeles > Pleurodeles waltl. The sequence continues at coordinate 498,800,156 of NC_090445.1, forward strand.
TTACTGTGGTGTGGAATCAAAAAAGTGGCACCCAGGAACAATGCATGGAAACTCCAGATGCGCTGTGTTGGTGGTACAGTGGTGAAACAGGCTCACAGTTGATTCTGCAGCCATGAGCTAGGCACTGGTCAGTTCTCCTGCCATGGGGCAGGCTCTGCGTTGATTCTACAGCCGCAACCCTGCGCTAAATTGACATATCACATCTTCTGGAGCATCACTTTGATCCATGGGTTTTCCCCTTCAGATCACCAGCTTGCACTTCCAAGTAACCAGGTACTGGAGTTGGCACCACTTAGCAAGTTAGGACTCTCAGCAGAAGAGCCCAGGCACCGACAGATGAAGTCTTTGATGTTCTTGAGACTTCTTAACAGGAGGCAAGCCCAGTCCAAGCCCTTGAAGAACCTTTGAAAGCAGGACGGAGAAAGACAATTCCAGTTCTTTCACCTTCAGGACAGAAGAGGCAAGCAGCAAACAACAGACAGAGTGGCAGTCCTTCTTACAGAATCCAGCTCTTCTTCCTGGCAGAATTTCCTCAGTTCAGAAGGATTCTAACTCTGTGGTATCAGAGGTTCAGTACTTATACCCATTTCTGTCTGTGATGTAGGCAAACTTCAAAGAGAAGTCTTCACAGTGGAAAAGACCCTGCCTTTCTCTGCCCTGGCCACAGACACACTTCAGGGAGTTGGAGACTGCTTTGTGTGAGGACAGGCACAGCCCTTTTCAGGTGCAAGGGTCAGCTCCTCCCACCACTCTAGCTCAGGAAGACCCATTAGCCCAGTGATGGGCCATCAGAATATGCAGGGCACACCTTAGCTTCCTTTGTGGAACTGTCTAGAGCGAATGCACTAACAGCCCAACTCTCATTCTGACCTAGACGTGTATTCAGCAAACGGGCAGAGGAACAGAATGGTTAGGCAAGAAAATGCCCACTTTCCAAAAATGGCGTTTTCAAACTCACAGTTCAAAAACCAACTTCACCAAAAGATGTATTATTTAATTGTGAACGCAAAGATCCAAAACTCCATATCTCTATCTGCTCCCGATAGGAAATTACACCTTATAGATATTTCAAGGCAATCCCCATGTTACCCTATGCGAGAGATAGGCCTTCCAATAGTGAAAAACAAGTTTAGCAGTATTTCACTATGAGGACATGTAACGCACCCCAGTACATGTCCTCCCTTTTAAATACACTGCATCCTGCTATGGGTCTGCCTGGGGCGCATGCCAGGGGTGACTTAAATGTAGTAAAAGGGAAGGTTTTGGCGTGGCAAGTGGGTGCACTTACCAGGTTGAAATTACAGTTTAAAACTGCCCACATAGCCACTGGAGTGGCAGGTCTGAGACATGTTTACAAGGCTACTCAAGTGGGTGGCACAATCAGTGCTGCAGGCCCACTAGCAGGATTTGATTTACAGGGCCTGGGAACACATAGTGCACTTTACTAGGGACTTACTAGTGAATTAAATATATCAATCATGGATAAATCAATCACCAATGCAATTTAGACAGGGAGCACTTGCACTTTAGCAGTGGTCACAAGTGGTAAAGTGCCCAGAGTCCTAAAGACAGCAACAACGAAATTCAGCACAGGATCAAAAACAGGAGGTCAGAAACAAAAAGACAGGGGAAACCATGCCAAGGGCTGAGAGACAGTGGGCAAAAGACAATGGACTGATAATCCTGAAGATGTCATTGTGTTTGATCATAGCAGCAGCTTGAAGGCATGAGCATTCTTCATGGGTTTTTTCTGAAATGGCAAGTGTGTAATAGAGAAGTAATTTTTAAGTTTGTCAGGATCCATATCTGCTTCTTAAGATTATACAAAGACAATTTATGGTAGAGGTCTCACTGTTTCCCTTGATATCGTTTTTATTAATGTTGATGCAACAGTGAACAAATGCACACTAATGTCAACACATACATGTTACTTCAACAGTGATAGGAATCATGCCCTTTTTACAAGACACTGAGGATCTGTGCTACTTCAGCTCATTAAGACACCAGTATTTACAGTGAAGTTTGTAAATTACTAAGTCGCCTTAAGATTGCCGAGCATTTTGAAGTTATTGTATGTATTTAAGATGAACATTTTATATAGGTCAACTGAATTTTAGGCATTCTGGTGTAAACTGTGGTTGAATCAAGTTCACAACA